>NC_090932.1:1247023838-1249523838 GCF_040938575.1 Ambystoma mexicanum | reverse complement strand
GGGTTGGCACCACCTTCTTCTTGTAAAAAGTCAAGGCCGGCCAGAGGGACCATCACCCATATCTAACACAGATAAACAACCCTTGAGCAGCAGCCAAATGCATCTTATGGCATAGATGGACTACATTGGGCATGTCCCTAAAATTGTTATTGACACAAATACCCCAATACTCATTCACAACCATCACCAGGACTTTGTAAACATGCCATTTACATATTCAGTTGGCTGCTTGAGCTGTTAGATCCGGCTACTTTGATCTTAAAGCCATTTTTATCTGCATAAGATTCTAGTGCTGAGAGTTGCCTTTGCAGTCCGACTGGCAAAGCAGACATTTTATGGGATGACCATTTAAAATCTGGGCAGGAAGGCACAGGCTGTAGTTAGAATAAAGCCTAGGTCTGCAATAAATAGTTTAAAAAGAGTGGGCGCCAGAATGCATCCCTGCTTTATGACGATAACAGTTAGAATTGATTGCATCAAGGGCATTTAGAATATTTTCTTCACCCTGCAGGAGATGCTTAAATGCTTGGGTGTTGCAAGAGCCAAACTTCAAATTCGTCATGCCAACCTCCTGCTCCAGTTAACTATACTTCACGTCTGAGGTTAAATATCCAGGAAGCCAGGCCCCATTGTCTTTCTCCTTGCGACCTCAAGGCCTTCTCAGAAGTTCAGTTACTCTCGTGCACCTGAATCAGATACAACACAAGTCGCTTTCATAGGGCTGCGCGCAGACATATCAAAATTAGACTTAGCCACAGGGGAACCTTCCCTCTTACATTTAAGGAGGTAGTCTCAGCTGCCCTCCACAATGTCATAAACCATTGGCAACCAACATTGCACTGCATCCAAAATAGCGTTTGCCACAATCTTAGGGAGGACATGTATGTAACAGAACCCTGTTCAGTTCTTTAGAAACAATACATTCAATCTGTTCAATGTCTTTGGATTGAATAGTGCAATGAATGAGGATACTATCAAGCAATGTTAACACAGTTGCATGGTTCAAAGTGATACAGTATTTTTCGAAGCCACAACTTTCTCCAACAAAAGGCAGGTAACAGAAGTGTGCTGCATTGAAGAAATAGATTGAACAGAAGAGTCCATATCACCTTGCCATTCATCCTCCGTTGGAGCATGTTTGACCTTAGAGACAGTAAAAGGGACCCTAAAATGGGCCTTAATGAGAGACCCATAACTCAGGTCATTGTCTTGAGCCACACGACTACCAGAGAATAGTGGTTCCAAAAGCCACCCTTGCTCTTCTTGGGGCTGGGCTAGATCCTTACAAAAAAAAACGGATTCTGCCCAAGAAAAGATAATTCCTGCTCCATTGTAAAAAATGTCAAAGATCGTAATGCCCTTGGCGTGACAGCCTGCCCTAGTTTTTGGGCTACCAGTAGGGGAAGAGACAAAGCAACATACTGTAGGGTATTTTGTATAAACTTGGGGCTTGGCGATATTTTCTTACCGCCAAAAACAATGGTAATTTGACAGTGACTATTCCTTGCATTCAGATTGGGTTTGGCATTATAGTGGAATACATTTTGTTGGTGGCATTTTGGTGAGCCTAATTTCTTTGTGTTATTTGTGGCCCCAACATACAAAACCCCTTTCTTTTGTTTACACTGTTCTTGTGATCTCTAGAGGCCTCAGACTTCTACATTATTCAGAAACACCACATTTACATATGGAGTGCCACCCATGGCTGTTATCATTAATGTATTTACACTAGTGAGACTTTGTTTTCATGGAGTATTCACAATAACATGTGGTATTATCATTAATTTATTTACATTAGTGAGACTATGTTTCCATAGGCTTCTCTCTGCTGATTCATATACGCTCAGCAGACTATTGCATTATATTCCACTCAGAAGCCACACACACATACCCTGAGTGGAATCACACGCACAACTGTTTATAATGGCTCATGACATTGCTTCATCTGTATAAGAAATTTGGCACATTAAACATCATTCCCTCCCCTACAGAGTATTTTCTTTTTTTTATAGGCACCAAATGAAGAACAGAAGCAAGAATACTCTCAGGCAGACTGTGTTATCACAATTTCATTTCAAAATGATACCTTACTATTCTGGTGAGACAATTCTTTCTGAAATAAACATAAGAGAAACAAATGCAACAATACCACGAATTTCATTTCATGTTTGCAACAAGCAAAAGAGAGATTACATCATGTGTCTTGCAACATTATAACGTGTCAGTTAAACACAGGAGAATTCCCTATCGCTACACTGCCTGTCTAATAGTAGATCATTCATCCGGCAGTCACAGCAATCTCACTCCATTTGTATATTTACCAGCTATTTGTAGCTTTTCAGCATGCAAAATCTCCTGGCTTGTCGTCTTTGAGCAGTGACCCAGGGCTCTCTTTTTTTTCTTTCTTTAAAGCACCCAGCGAGAACATGCAGTTCAATCTGCAATCTGCAGTTCTCAAGCCGGTGCCAAGTGACTAGGAAACCCCAGTCTCTGAGGGTAGTGGTCCAGCTCCTCAGAGCAGCAGAACAAAGGCGGCCTCACTGCAACTCTGCAAAATGTCTTCTCCCCGTAATTCTGTCCGAGACACTCCAAAAAACCTCTGTTACCTTCCCTAAGTCTACGTAGATTATTGCCTCCTCCTTCCTCAACAATAGCTCACTTTTACAGAAAGCAACTGTATCTAACTGATTTCCTAGCATTCGAATTTTGCTTCCTGCAAAGACAGTGAACAGGGCAAAGAAAAATTGCCCGTTTAAAAATGAATCTCAGCCTGCCTCATTTTGCACATGGAAAACACATTATAATGTTAAATAGTTAGAATTGTGTTAGTATGTGTTAGTTAAGTTAATTAATCAAGTATCTAATGTGTCTCCTGTAAGTGAGGCATTTGAAGTGAAGAAAAAAAAATGGTGTGCTTTTAAATAGGTATTGAGAATAAATGAGAAAAAAAATGGTGTGCTTTTAAAAATAGATAGCCTGTCTTCATCTAATGCTTTTAAAATAGATAGCCTGTCTTCATATACATGTCCATATGTTACCCTGGCAACACATGGCTTGCTGTACCACAGCACAGTAATAATGTGATCTCATGCAGTGGCGCTGCACTCCAAAACACGCTAAATTATACTACATATCCCCTCCTTTTTCGGAGAATTTAGCCATGGTCCAAGCCACAATTAGAAGAAACCCAACTTGCTCTCTTTCTTCTTTTAAAATGTATGCGTATTGGGATATCTTTCTCTCCCCGTTGTATCTACTAACATGAGCAACATCTTCATCTTCATTGACAAAACAATCAACTTTCCTCCCATTATTAGCACCAGGACAGCTAAGCCCACTATAGAGCGTTCCCCCCAGGTTTCCCAATTAAACCTTTCCACTTCTATTATACCCAAGTTACTAACTGTAATATTTTTCTTTCTTAGATTCATTTTCACCACATGTTTCTCTTTATGATTCAATAAGAACTACACATCCGGGTCTATTGGAAATGCATCCCTTTGAAAAAATTCAATATTTTCTACTTGGCTTTCCCAAATGTCATTCGTAACATGAAATAATGTTAAACCTCCAATCGAAACAATTGTGTCCTTCGGAACCTGTAAGTAAAATACATTATATTTCACTTGTTTGACCACAAATGTTCCATGATTCAAGTGTACTACCGTAAAATTCTTCGTACTGGTGCTGACCAACCATTTACCTTTGACCATTTCAGCCTGTGCCAATTCTTCACCCCCATATTGCTAATAATTACTTCACATCCTTCTGATATACTTGGGTCAGATTTCAAACCACAAATAGTGTCTTTAGCATCAGGAATAAATGGTTTACCTGGGCACATATAATTTTGTTCCTTAAATTTCACACAAGTTTCCAAATTTGGTATCAAGTAAACCTCAGGCTCCCATGACTGAAATGCCACCACTTCTGGAGTCTTAATCTTAATAAATTTGTCGTCTTGCCAAAAACCCACATTGTGTACCCACTTAGTTTAATAAATGAGTTCAGGGGCTACATATGGGAAGCATAGTAAAAACCCTATTTCCAACCTTTCCAAGTCCACATATAAGGGCATTGCATTACTCATTTCAAATGCAATTTTTACCTGTACCACATCAATCTCCCTCCTGCTCAACCTTTCTATCATTTGATGAATAATATCCTGTGAAACGAAGTACAATGGTATATGTCCCTGAATCAATTGTAAAATTGCAGTTTGGACTTCTCTCATATAATTCGTTAAAAGTCTATCAACAGGACTCATTATATTCAAAATCTCACTCAATGTTCTGTCATGCTTAATAATCAATGTAGTTGCTCCTTGAATTACATCCGCTTGTTCATTCAATATTATCGCAGTTTCATTTATGAACCTCACTTGTTCATCTAAACCCCCTCTAATTCCATCTAAAGTTTTTTGTATTATTTCTAGGTCAACACTCAATTGTTGTGCTTTAGTACTCAGCATCCCTACTGAAATGGCATTGGCTGTCGACATTGTGGTACCTATTATGGCTCCAATTATAGACATTACCAATGTGACTGCAAGCTTTACTGCTCCTCTTTTTCCTCTCCTCTTACCACCAAGAAAATACCGCCAAGCCCCTAGTTTTTGGGCTACTGGTAGGGGAAGAGACAAAGCAGCATACGGAGGAAGTTCCTCTGGGCGAGTAGACACCAGAAATGTACCCGCTGAAACGGAAGACAATAATTGGGAGGAGGCCAAACCCACTGAATGCGTAGTCATATTCAGTAGGTCCTCCATAGCGTGGGAATCACACTGGATCTCCTCCTGTGGATCCTCCCTAACCGGGCTCAGTAATAATTCCAAGTTGGGCATGGCGGGTTGTTGAATATTCACTAGCTTAGATTTCTTTGCCTTTGTTATTTTTCTTTTTTTTCTGACTACAACGTCGCACAGAAACCATCTCTACTGCCGTAAATTATCTTTCAAATGTTTCTTGAATCATTAGAGAGGGACATTTGCACCAATTTCTGATTCTTTGCCTTTTTCTCCATGATGAGGGTCTTCGACTTGGGTTGATGACATGTCTTCTGATCAAAAATAGAAAAATAAAGTTGGTGATCATGGTACTCCTGTGGCACTGAGGGAGACACGGACAAATAAGAATCAGTACATACAAGTTGAGAAGGATAGGCCGTAAATGGGAGAATTTGATGATCAAACAACTGAGACTGAAGAATCCTCTATGTTTGTTTGAATGGCCAAAACCGGTACAGTGTCAGGCGGAGGATGAACATAGGAGGATCCCCGTTCTGTTTCTGCTGGGTTGTATAGGCTATGTTCTGCTGTAGCAAAACATTTTTAGCATACGTTGAAGCTGTTAAAAAACCTTCTACAAAAGAAATATTAGAATGCATCTGTCCAACCATAACAGCCTGGTCGTTCAATTTTACATTTAGCGAATCAATCAAGTTAATCAAAGGCATCCAAAGGCATCCACAGCAGGTTTTAGCTGGGTAACACCCCCCCTGCACCAGATGGCATTGCGAGTGGAGCTCTGAAAGATCTTCTGGGGTTCGTTGAACAAGCGTCAGGGAATAATCCAGTGAACGCACTAGCGATTCTGGGTAATGGTTTGGGTAAGCCGATAAAAATATCTCTCAAGTGAACTCCTGTGAGGCCATGCTTGAATGCTGCCCTAAACCACCAACCAAAGTAAGCAAACACAACTCCACCAAATTCCTAACAGGACACAGCTTTATGTATGAAATTCCATTTTCCATGTTAAAATCTATTAGACGAGCACTGTCTGACGTCATGACCTCAAATAATGAGGTGACTAAAAGAGTTGCCTCAAATGCCTGTGCACCCCTCAAAATTGCTGTGTATGGGCTGTCTTTAAAATTCAATAAAAAAAAAACATTAACCAAAGAGCTACTTTCAGTAGTTTGCAAAATAGTCTTAAAAACAGTGTTCAGATTCACAACTTCCCCACTATTGGAGAGCAAGAGTTTGTCGTCCAGAAACTGAGCTCTATGGACCTATGCATGTTTAATGGAGGGTGTGAACATGACATGCCTGGCAATTCCGCTCATTTTTTTGGTAATTCGTCTTCTATTATTGACTATATCTTTGGGTCTTTTGTCTTCTTTTGTGGTGTAGTTGACCTGTCTTTTTTTCTGAGAGAAGAAAGCCATGGTAACATGGAGATAAACGGGGTTGCTAATAGAATCTGCTGGAACTCAACTAATCTGTATGTGGAGTATTAACGTCTTGCGTCTGCCGAGTTCCCCGCATTACATTGTAATATTTTTTAGGCTGGTCGGCAACTTAGGTATTATACTTCTGTGAAGAATACAGTGGGCTAAAATAAAATGACCTCAAACCAAGGGCTGTCCATTTTTATGCCCCTTTTGTTGGATAAATATGTCCTGGAAGTCTATCCTAGGTCATCTTGGACATTTTATTCTTTTTACCCAAGCCTTACCGCAAAGGCCACATGCATGCCTCCCTGGAGAATCTTACGCATAGGTACAACAGAGAAGTATTTGAGGCTAAAAAGGCTTTGAAGTGGATTTTCAACTGATCATTGCTTCCAATCATGTGGGTTCTGTATTAGCCAAACCTATTAGAGCAAGAAAACTATTCTGATTGGTTGAAGTTCCACCAAGGTAAAGAAAAATCTGGAAAGATGCAAAGAGCTTATAACTGCAATTCAGTCTAACAATAGTACACTTTTTTGGCAACTTGTCAGGCCCTGGGTAGACTTCCCTTTAACAGTGGCCAATGTAAGTAGGAAGGATTGGGAGGCTTTTTTATCAAGACTAATATTGGCCAAGTACCTGCAACTTCATCTGATTTGTACCTTGACAATGCTATTTGGGAATTCTCCTTGACCACCCTGGGCCTAATTAAGATCATCACTTCATTAAAAAAAACTCTCAGGCTTCATGTCCTGATGGCATCTGTAATGCCCTTATCACATTAAACCTGGCTTGGTGGGGCCATCTATTTTATCACTTATTCAAAGCCATTAGTATTACTAATATCATTCCAGTGTCAAAACACAATAATATTATTGTTTATAAAAGAAGGCTCTAGAACGGATGCAAAAAACTACAGGTTTCTTGCTATGCTGCATGCAGCCTGCAAATAGTTTTGCTAGAGTTCTTTTACTCTAATTGAATAAGTGGGCTACATAGGCAAATATCAATCCTCCCTACCAAACCGGGTTTTGTAAGAACATGGGCACTCTAACTAACTTAATGACTTTATTTAACCTGGTTGATTACTCTTGGGTACAAGAGGACAGTGTACTTGTGCTGTTTTGAATGATTTCAGTGTGGCATTCGATACTATCCACCGGGAGCTCCTTTGGTACAAATTACAAAAATGGGGGATCCCTCCCGGCTTACTTAAAATGCTCATCCTTTTATATTCTGACACCAAGTTTAAGATTAGGCTGTCTAATATGGGACCATGACTGATACCATTAACATGTATTTGGGGCTCAAACAAGGATATATTCTTGCCCCCATATTGTTTAACCCCCAACTTGGGGGATTTGGCATGAGGCGTTACGTTAATGCACGGCTTCCCCACCTAGATTGGGGCAACATAGGATCTTGTGCTTTGGGAATGGCAATGATCTTGTTTTGTTAGAATGTACTCCGCATGGTTTTCAGTCCTGCCTAGATCAACTTTTGTGGGTATGCTAAGCTGAATGATATTGTTATTAACTTCTCCAAAACTAAGTCCACGTTACTTCACATTCCTAAAACAAAGCCCCAGTGAAACTCTCTTTGAAGATTGGAGCTCTCCCCGTTGAACAGGTTAATTTCACTTGGTTTGACCACTTAGGCAGCTTGGAAATTAAGGTTCACTAGTTAACCACAGGGATTGTTCAAGTTGCTAGGAGCAATGCTGGATATTCCTTTAATGTCCTCATTCATCTCCATGAATCGAAAATGTGGCCGATCATGTTGTACGGGGCTGATATTTGGGCAGCTAAGCAGGTTCCTAGGTTGGAAGGTTTGGAAAAAAGTTGCCTTAAATCTCTTTTGAAATTGCCCTCCTCTATTCTTATTGAATATGTGTTTTTGGATCTCTATTTCAAGTGTTTTGACTATAAATCATTCAAATGTATATTTTAAATTGAGTCATGCTCTCCCCAATATGTTGTTTTTTTCTATAACTTTCTTTTACTTATGGCCCAGTTCTTGGGTCATTCAAAGGTCATCATACATCATTTCTATAAGGTAGCCCTTGAATGGATCCCCCGTTTTGGGTCTAGGTTGAATGAATATCCGGCTCCTAAACTTACATTTATTTATAAAAGGGCGATTTATTATATTGACCTTGACTACTCTCTGGTTAATTTATCAACTAAATCCCTATGAATAATACGTGGAATAATACATGAATTTTTATGGGCATCGCGGTTATTTACCACCATACCCCCGACAAGTGGATTGCGGTCAAATACTTGCGATTCAAATTTAACTTGCTTTACATGTGTGAGCATGTTGAGGGCAGGACTGGTTTAGCAAGGGTGCTTTGCTGCTGCAGGTTATGTGGGGAGCCTTCCTGGAGACTGCTAAGCATTTGCTTGTGGTATTTGAGGCCCTTTTGAAGGTCAGGAGGACCATTCTATTGGCATATGATGCTGATATGGCCAAACAGATCCTTTGACTATGTGGTCTGTCTTTTATGGTGGTAATGATGTTTCCTTGATTTTCCAATTGATAAAGATGTGTGGCAGGATTGAGTTGATTCTTACGCTTTTAAATTAATTGTGATTTTGTATTTTGTAGTGTATGGACTGTGTAATTGTAACCTTTGTATCATTCTGATGTGATGTACTAAAAGCCTTTATTAGGCTATATTGGACCATTGTTTAAATAAAAAAATGAAAACAAATGAAAATTACCCAATACCTCCAAGATACCCAAAACAGAGCTACATTGCTGGTTTTGAATCTAAGAAGCTGAGACTACATTAGCAAAAACCTGGAAACTCCATACTGGCTCCACATAAAATAGAGACTTGCTTTAAGGGTTGTATGCACTGTTCACAACGAAAAGGACGGATATGTCCCAATCTACCTGAGGGACTAGCATAGACTTTAATTCTCTGAAGCACCCCTCCAATCTTCATCACTGAGACTACACCAACAAAACTGGCCAAACCGTCTTATCTGTTGTCACTGAACTGTGGCACATCCTGATGAAGTAAAGGTCTACCAACGTTCTGAAAGCTACCAAAAACCATCCTGTTTAATCACTTTTAGCCCAGGACAGTATTGTGATGACTTCGTATATTTCACCACTGTACTCTTTACTTCCATAAGATAACGGGAATACATTATTGATTTTAAGTGAATGTTATTCTCCTTTCCATTTACCCTGCTGTACCTTCATGGCCTCTGTGGCCATCCAGAGACTCTCACCGCTTTCAAGCAAGTGCTCTTCAGCAAACCTCTGTTGCATGCAGCACTGTACAACAATAATATAGAAAAGAGGCCTCCTGCACCAACATGGTAAGTCATTCAGTGACCTTGCAACTGATCATTGTATGCTGAAACGGAACCTACTGTGGAACCAGGGCCTCTCCATGAAGGACCCGTGAACTCAAGGCACTTAGTTCCAAATCATATAACTCACTAACCAAAAAGCTCAAACTCTCTGCATACTCACTCAATAAACTCACACAACCACCTCTCGCACCGCAAGCCGTTTTTCTTTCCAACACTTTCTTTGTTTCCAGTCTTGTGTTATTGTGGCTTCTGGAATTGTGCTGTCCTCCCGAGGTGTCCGGTTTGTCAACTAGGAATGGTGATGTTTAAGTTGCTAAAGCCTTGTATGTGAAACGCAGGTGGTGCACTCATTTCATTGTGCTAAGGTAAATAAATGAGTACCAACTTCAGTTGGGTGACCTTGTTTATAAGTGTTCTATACAAAGTGCTTTGCCGAAAGCGCTATATAAACGACAACTCATTATCATTAACATTGGAAGTTATCCAAGCATGTATTAGCCAGTTTCACTCTCCCCGGTAGAGGAGTTGAGGAGATATGTTTGTATTTTTTTATGCCAATGATAAATTGTGTTTGTGTTTTGACATAAAACACCATGTGTAGGGCAAATCATGATGGTAGCAGTCCCATTTCTAGATGCTTTACAATTTACAGTAAATGATCTGAGCAAGGGGAACGTTGACCAATGGGGAAGTGATATGATGCATATAGGAACACTTACAAATTATAGAGGACCCAGTACACGCTGAGGATGGAGAAATGGTCTGGAGGACATAGAACCAGCCCAGGAGTGAATTAAAAAAAATATTGAGCTTTTGTATCGTGCTTCGTGCAGGAGAACAGCCTCTAAGTGCAGGGCTAGGATTCGAATCTGTGACGCTCTGCGTTACTTGCTTCCAAGACAAACACGCTGCCCCTGAGCTATGAAGGGGTGGAGGCACCAAGTATCCAGCCAGGAGAGGATGGACGGGGTTGAGGCATGAAGTAAGGGAAGATGCAGGGGTGCAGAGTGGAGGACCTGTACCATGGTGAAAGGGGGAGGACATTCAGTATGAGCCTGGCAAAGAAGAAAGAGGAGGGGGGAACTCAGCACCCACCCAAGAGTGGCACAAGGGCATGAGGGGGGCATTACTAGCCCAGGAGTGGAGTAAGGGGCTGAGGGACCCAGCACCTGCCCAGGGATGGAGTCAAGGTGTGATGAACAGGACCCATCACCCACACAGGAATAGAAAAAAGGAGATGGGTGACCCAGTGCCTGCCCAGGAGTTGGAGAAGGGGCAGGGGTGGGGTGTGGAAACCAGTAGTCAAATCAAACATCAAAATCACAGAGGGTATGCAGCACCATATTCACTGATGGAAGAGAGCAGCTTCCATTTTACAGCATGCCCTGGAAAGAACGGGCCTGGTGATGAGGTTAACACGTGTTTATCCTTGTTATGCTCGCTTTTCCAGGCTATCTCTGGTCAACTTCCATAATTGGATTGCGATGCCTGCGCATGTGGGGTGGCAGGAAACTCAGGCGGATTGGAAAGCCTTACTCCACCATTTAAATGGTGATGGTGGAAGAATAAGGGTCAGCATGTAACTTCATTTTCCCCTTACTGAGGATTAATTAAGGAATTCATAATTACATTTTTATAATGTGCTTAATACCAGAGACTATTCTCTAATCGCAGGGCCGGGATTCGAATCTGTGTTTCTCTGCATTGTCTTTCTTCAAAGAAAAAGGCGTTGCCCCCGAGCTACCATTGTGCCCATGGTCGTGAACAGCCTGATGACATGCAGCAGAAGCCAGCCAAACTTCCAAATGTTCATGAATTAGTGAACAGTGTGCTGGGAGCACATTGAGCAGAGCAGGAGAGAGATGGTGAGCCTCACTGCAGAAGTTCAGCCATCTTTGATGGGGCTACGGGATAGATATTGGCATCCATGCCATCGAAGACCTCAGGCAGATAGAGAAGCCTGGCTCATCCATTTCATTGGTGATCCAACTGCAGTATTTGACATCTGGAGAGGCAAGTCGTCATCACTTGTTGGTGAAGTGCTTTCATTTCTTTTCACTGTTTGTGATGAGGTCAGTTGAAACATTGTTATATAATATGTTGACAGGTGTGTTCTAAGATCCAGTGGTCAGGTGAGCAATGGCATATGGAATGGGAAACCTGTCAGACAAGCATGTACCAAAGCATCCCTGGCTAATAAGCAGAGCAGTACACAGTGTCCACAATCACGGTGGTCTGCTGGTATATGAAACTTGATATCATTGCACTGTTCAGATCCTTTCCAGCATTGTTGGCCCATTTAACCTGTGCTGGCATTTGCACAAAAATTGATGTGTCTGATTGACACTTTCTATCCTCCTCTCTATCGCTCTCCCTTGGCAATATGTCAGGCAGCATAGAAATCGCCTAGTGCGACCAAAAGGCCTATGTGTCTACTCACTTGGCAACTGCTGCTTCCAGCCTTCAATGGAGACCCTGAGGAAGAGGCCGGTTAAGTGATACAGGGCCACTAGCAGATACTAGCTGGCCTCAGGCATGACTGGATGTGGTGTAAAGTACTGCTTGAGTGGGGCAAGTGCCATGGCAGGGATGCCCAGCATTAGACAGCCTGCTTGAATTCAGCAGATGGAAAGAAAGGTTTATTTTTGTGCAGCACAGTTAGTTTGTAACAAGCCCTTTTGTCCTATTTGGAAACATGATGGGCCTCATTACGAGTTTGGCGGTAGCCATGGAGCTGTTAGCTCTATGGCTGCTACCAAACCGGGCTCCTTTACCGGGTTCCCTGAATGGGGAATTACTGGGCCATTCCGAGTTCGGAGGGCCCGGTAATTCCTCCATTAGGGAACCCGGGCCCGGACCTTCCCATTCCCATTTGAGCCCCCATAGGGCTCAATGGGAATGGTAGAGGGAGCTAACAACGGGCTGATTACAACCTGCCCGTTGTTAGCTCCCTCTTCCCCTCGTGGGACCCGGTAAAAAACACCTGGTTTTACCAGGCGTCCTTACCGGGTCCCACGAGGGCACTTCGTAATTTCACGGAACGGGTCCGCCTCCATTAGCGGAGCCCGTTAACCTTTCTGCGAAGGTCGTAATGAGGCCCGAATCATAAGGAAAGGTTTCAGTCAATACTGAAGACTAGTGATTTGGCTCTTGAGGCTACTTTTGGAGGCAACCATTTGAGTTTCATGTTTGCTACCGAACAGTGGATACGTGTTTGACCGTCCATTTTCCAAGGAGCACAATCTCAGTTTGATGGGGTTGATTTTTAGATACAAGTTTTCATCCAGGGCCGTATCAGCATTTAGCCATTGTTTTCAATCTGGCTACGTTTTAGATTTGCCTGTGCGTCATCGGCACATTGATACAGTGATTGTTTTAGTAATTGAGAGCTCCTAGAGGCTCCATGTAGAGGTTGAAGATAACTGGTAATAGGATGGACCCATGTGGGACATCACACTTAACTGAATGGTGCATTGTTCTGAGATTGCCACCTGGATTATGTGGTGCTGGTGCCTATCTGAGGACTAGCTAGCACCTGTCTGGCAAAGGGTAGGCAAGACAGGCCAGTACAAAGTTTGCAGACCCTGTCAATATAGCGATACGTGTGACATGCACTGCATGATCAACTAAACCAAACACTAGCGAGAGATCAAGCAGGACAAGGAGGCAACTTGGCAAGGGTCTCTTTTGCCAATGATATGCATTGTGCTGTCAATGACTTCTGCTGTTTACTACATCTGGATTGGAACACAGAGTGGGAGTCCTACCTGTACCAAGACCTTGTGTTCTGCTTGTTCATTCAGCACTTTTTTCAATGACCTTTTCAAAAAATTGGCTAATAGTTCATCAAGTAGTGTGGGTCTAGATTTGCTTTTTTGAGAAGCGGCATGTTAAGCATTCTTTGAGAGATGAGGGGAAGGTCTTTTGTGAGGAAACTGTATTGATTTTGTGGAGGAGGGGGTAGCAATGGGTGGCCCTTAATTAGTTTTACTGTGGTAGAGAGGAAGGCTTTATGCTCAAAAAGGATAGGTTGTCAGGAGGCTAGAGAGAACATTGGTAGAGGTGGGCAGGATTGCCGGAACTACTGTGTTAGAGAGCGGGGCATCATCAAAGGGTATCCTAATTCTTTTCATTTTATCGATAAAATGTTGTTTATGGTGTGGCATTTTCACAATGATTTTCGAACTAGTTGTTCAGAAAGAGAATTGCAGCAGTTTTTTTATTGCCTGAGAGAGGGCTCTGCTTCTGTTTGCTGGCACTGATCCTGAGTAATATTACACATAAAGGCATCCATCACACTGCGCCTCCCTACCTCTCTCACAGAGTCATCCTGCCTCCTGCCGCAAGTCCCACTTGTACACCATATGCCAACCTAGTGTCTGTCCCAAGAATCAAACGTGCTAGAGGCGGTGGCGTGAGCTTCCCCTTCATTGCTTCCATGCACTGGAATTCTCTGCCCCAATCCATTAGAGCCAAACCCTCTCATTTAACCTTCCGCAAGGCAATCAAAACCAGATTGTTTGCCCAAAATGCACACACAACTGCTAAGGCCTTACCCCATGAATATGTGTCAACAAATAACCACTGCATCGTGTTTACCTTTGGTTCCACTAACCAGGCAACTGTACCCTGTGCCTGATTGCAGCTCAACATGTAACCCTGCTGCATATCACACGTGTAGAACCAATGTAATTAAGCTAACTGTAACCACTCATGCATACGGTAACTGACGCAAGGGTGAATATAACCAAGCCACTTTCTTAAAATCATGTAAATAAGACAAGTATCTTATGGGCTAATGTAACCTAACCACCCTCCTATGCTTTCCGTAACTAAGACAATCTTGTAACAGTGCCTCAGTGCCGCTGGGCTGTATGAGCACTTTATAAATGCAAATAAATAAACATATAAATAATATGAGACCTTGGCTGCTTTTATGAGGGGTCACCCTATGCTGTGCAGTTGTTTGATTACAGGGAGATTACATTGTGATTTTTCCTGAGCAACAGGTTTTATGTCTGTTGAATTGCGTGTTTGCGTTGCGCTCCAAGGAATGTCAGGAAGAAGGTATTTTTTATGTGGTGCTGTTTAACGGCACATGAATGACAGGAGGAGTGCTCATGCTCTGGTTGGCGCTGGCCATGAGTGAGACGATGATTGTTCTCGGTCAACCTGCAGTGCGTAGGGTGGCTAGGCTAGGCTCCAGTGTTTCTGTGGGGGAAGTACTTGAAGGAGCGGTGAGAGATGAATGTGGGAGGTTGTGGCCCTTTATGCTTGGTGCCATCTAGGTAATTTGTTCTGGGATTCCGACACGATCAGACCAATCCAATCCAATGGGGGCTTGACGTTGCACATGTTGGTATGGAAAAAAAAGACCAGGTCGAGCACGTTGCCTCTGACATGGGTGGGTCGATGACATGGTGAAAGTCTCGATTAAGTCCAAGAGGAACTTGAGTTGATGGAGTTTGTGGCTGTGAAGCCCATGGTATAAAGTTGTTAAGAAATATATTATTGATGTTATTGACTGAAACGGATGAAATGAGATTGATAATATCACCCTGAAAGCTATGGGTGGCAGTGCAGGGAAATGTTGCAGTTAGGGTGTGGGTGAGGGGTAATTGGCCAGTGTGGCGCTCCAAAGATGAAAGTTTGGATGTTTTCTGCAGACTGCAATGCCCTGTCGAGCTGGGAATGATCGTGAGCCCACCACCGACTCTTCCCACTCCGTCCACATGTATGAGACTGTATTCTGTGGGAGCGTGGAGATTGAGCATGAGTGAAGATGAGATGGTAAGCCAAGTCTCTGTAAAGAAGATGGCATTGATGTTGTGGGAGGTGATCAGCGCTGCAATATGGGTTGTGTGGCAAGCTGCAGAATGGGAGTTACTCATTAGCATGGTGCAACACACAATTTTCCAATACTCTCTCCAGAAAGGCGGCCCTCTGCCCCTTTCTCTCACTTTCTCTCATATTTGTAGTGCAAATAGCTGTTTTTTTTTTTTGTATTCGCATATATATTGTTAACAGGAACAGGTAACATTCAGTATCACAATACATTTTACAGTAGTGCAAATAGCTTTTAATGGGTGATGCAGTAACTCCTTAACTCCAGAAGGCCAGAAGGCCGCCTGCAGGCCGCCTGCAGGGGATCAAACTTTTTTTTTATATATGACAAGCCCTGATTGCCCATCCCTATTTCTTGAGGGACAGCGCTCAAAAGACAGAGAGAGAAAGAAAGTTTGAGAGAAAGTGAGAAAGAGAGAGATCTGGCACTCACTCGTACTCGCTCTTGATCTCTCTTTCTCTCTGTGTCTCGATGTTTCTCTTGCTCGCTATTGCATTCTTGCATCATGTAATGTAATGTCAAGTGATCTTGTGTAGCACCCTTCTTCCCTGTTTACTAGCCATGCTCCAAATCGCTCTCCAAGAATAGAGTGGGAGGGTTGGTAGTGGGATAGTAGGAGCGGAAGATGTGAAACCTGTGATGTTGATGGCTGTTGGTCTAAAGATAACGAGAGAGCAAAAGAGTGAGTGTGAGTGAGAGACTGAGAGTGAAAGACATATGGGAGAAAAGAAGCAGATAGCTGAAAAGTTATTGGGGGTGTGGAGAGAAGGAGACTGACTTTGAATTACTGAGAGACTGTGTCTGAGACAAACTGTAATTAAAGAGGACATTTACCAAACAGGAGGACTGTGATATATTAGAAGGACTGTGGTTAAGCGGGACAATGAAGAAGGAGAATGACTGTGATGAAGAATAAGGAATGTGACAAAAGGACTGCGATGTAGGAGAAGGCGGTCTGTGATGAAGTACTGTGATAAAAGAGAAGGGCAAGGATAAAGGACTGTGCTGAAGGGACAGGACTGTGATGAAGGCCATGCAGTTGTTCATGGGGGAAGCCTCATGTCATTCACAACCATCATGCCCTGGTCTGTTGTGATAGCAATACAAAGTATTCACCACCTTTTCAAAGAACTCAGGCATCTGGGTCTCTGAGATCCAAGTATCTGACACTTGGAAAAGTGAGTCACACATTGATTTACATGTCTATAGATTTATTAAAACATGTACTCTGTGAATGCTACTAATTCATAAAGGTTCTTAAAAGACAATAAGCAAAAACAAACTGCATTCTGGTCCTTAAGACAGCGCATCTAGGCACTTCGATAGTATACATGGGGAGCTAAATTGAATTCACAGTTCTGAATGCTTATACAAAAGGTATGCAAAAATCACACAAACCATACCTTGCTTAACATGTAATAACTGACTTGCCAGTTACCTAAAACATGAATCTCCAATGATCAGTTAAGATTCACTGTCTGTGGATTCTCAGTTTACACTAGAATGAAGTTCCTATTCCAAATGGCACAATAACAACCATGCAAGTTTGCTATAATGCCTTACCCCCGTCTAATGTTGTCCCTGAAATGTAGATGGGCACTAAATATAACGGCTTGGAAAAACTTCTACCACTGTATGGAGAAGTAAGCTAAAAAATGAAGATTTCAGTTTACTCTAGGCTTAGTTTAAATGCACAGATGATATAAGCTAATTCCGATAACATTGCACTACTCTAAGAATGCAACTCCAGCATGTGCACGTAGCCCTGCCTTCTTATGTCAGTAAGCTGTTTCTCTGCTCCTCCTGCAGAGATGAGAGTGCCCTGTAAACACGAATTCCTCTGCAATAAAAATCTTAAGTCAAATGCCAAATGATCTACTGAATCCGTGGACGGCCATGTGTGCGGTACTCGTAGTAAGCACATTAAGCAGACCAGCCCCACTTGGAGCTCAGCTCCCTGGGCAATCACTAGCATGGGGGAAAGTGCAAATCATATCCAGCAGGGTCTCACAAAAATCCTCACACATCTGACACGTGCCAACCAACACAAGCAATCCTCACACCTGCCTGTGCCTGGTGCACAGCTGCTCATCTCTGCCAAGTGCAAATTTAATCCGGATGTCCATGCCCCGACCAAAAGCACCTTCATCTCTCCTTACAGCAACACCAGTTCAGTGCCAAGACAAAATGGGCATCTCATTGTATATATATAAGTATGAGCATCTCATTGCATATACATGTATGAGCATCTTATTACATATAACTTGATCTTCCCTCAAGATCCAATAGTTAATATGGAGGTATCTTGCTAATTAATTATACATTGACACCGCTAATTGATAGCGGTTTCCACAGCTGTCAAGTAGAGTAAAAGCGGATCATCATAGTCTTACCATGGGGCTTATGTTATCCTTGAAATTCAAGGCTGCTCGGGGGGGGGGGGCGCCCAGCCTCTCAAGATTAATTTAGTTAGTAAGGACATCTTGTTAGATCACCTGTTTTTGGCCTTCAGATAGAAAACCTATTTTCTTTCTTTAAAGAAAAAATGAGGTGTACAAAGGAAGTATTTGATCTTTCAGCTTCTTGGAAATGAAGCCACTTCACAGACTCAGACTAGTTCAGCCTGTGTTGGGCTGGCACCAGGACGTAATGGCCGAAATCATTCCAAGGCCCTTTTCTGCATTCGAGCAAGGCTATTTGTAGCCTTCGGTTATCTCTATTAGCAACAACAATGCTGCAAGGACGTTTTCTAATGACATCTACTTTTTGCAGAGCACAGAACTAACTCGTAAATCGTCCTGTCTTAAAAAGACGTTCTCAATTCTGTGTGTTCACTTAATTAATTTAAAAATGAACATTGCACTCTAAATACTTTTGGTTATTTGTATATCAGTAACTTGTGCAATGCATTTGTAAAAACGTTGACTACAATGTTTAGGTTATTATGTGTGCTATGTGGCACTGCTTGATGTGACATTTGTGTCGGCAATCATACAACGTTGCAGCTGCTCTGAAATAAGAGACGCTGTTGTTCTGCACTGAATGACTGCACTTGAGTTATGCCTTGTTACAGAAGAATAATGTCTCAACGAGGCGTTCACTCCATTGAAAATTGTAAACCAGGACAACATCACAGAAGCAGAAGGGCTGTGATGAAGGAGAAGGACCAGGGTGAAGGAGAAAAACTGTGATGAAGAAGGACTGTGATGAAGGAGAAGGGCTGTGACTTAGTAGAAGGACTGTGATGAAGGCCTGATGAAGGAGAAGGGATGTGATGAAGGACTGTGATGAACGAGAAGGACTATGACAAAGGGGTCTGAAAAAAGGTGAACAACAATGACATACGAGGAGGACGATTACCAACTGTGATAAATAAGAAGGGATATGGTGAAAGAGATGGAATGTGATGAAGGATAGGGACCATGATGAAGGTGAAGGACCCTCGTGAAGGAGAAGGGCTGTGAGAAATGAGAACTGTGACTAAAGGGAATTACTCTAACAAATAAGAAAGACTATGAGGCAATAATATCTCTGTGATGAAGGAGGACTATGAGGAATCATCAGAACTGTGAGAAAGCAGGGATGAAGGAGGAGGAGTCTGGTGAAAACTGATATAGGAAAAAGGATGTGATGAAGAAGGACTGTGATGGAGGAGGACTGTCAAAGGACAAGAACTGTGTGAAAGTAGGCACACTGTGATTAAGGACTAGGACGAAAGATAAGGACATTGATGAAGGACTATGACAAAGAGTAGGACTTTGATGCAGGTCTGTGACACAGAAGATCTGTGATGGAAGATAATTACTGAACACGAAGGACTGTTATGAAGATGAAGTTGTGACAAAGAAGTAGGACTGTGACAGAGAACATTGATAAAGCTGTAGGACATTGAGAAATGAGGAAGACTTTGACGTGGGAGAATGACTATGATGAAGCACTGCGATGAGATAGTAGGGTCATCATGAAGGAAATGATCTTTAACAAAGGAGGACTGTGATGAAGGAGGACTCGGTTGAAAGAGGACTGTGACAGATGAGAATATCTATGAGGCAGGAGAAGAAATGTGATGAAGGAGTGTGATGAAGTAGAAGGATGTGATGAAGGGATGTGATGATGTCGAATGATTTTGATGCACTGTGACAAAGGAGGACTGTGATGAAGGAGATTGACTTTGAAGTAGGACTGTGATTATTATTTGTAACAAAAGAAAATAATTATCATCAGCAGGAAGGAGTAAGACGGGCCAGAAAATGATGAAGGACTGTGATGAAATGAAAGGACTTTGATGAAAGAGAAGGACTATGATAAACAAGAAGTGCAATGAACGAGAAGGCCTGTAACAAAGGCGAACTACTGCAACAAAGGATAAGGACTTTAATTAAGGAGTGATGAAGAAAAAGGGCTTTGATGAAATGCTAACAAAGGTGAAGGACTGTGATGATGAAGAACTGATAAAGGGCAAGGACTGACAAAGGAGAAGGACTACGCTGAATGATTTATGAAGGCTTCTCCTTCATAAATATGATGAATTGGATTTACTGTGACAAAGGATTGTGACACAGGAAAAGGAGTTTGATAAAGAACCACGATGTAGGAATATTATGACGAAGGAGAAGCGAGGGCTGTGAAGAAGGGAAACATTAACAAAGAGAAAGGACTGCGATCAAGGAGTGTGCTGAAGGAGCAGGTCCGTGTTGAGGAAGAATTGTGATGAAGGACCCTTATGAAGGAAACGGACTGTGATTGTGGGCTGTAACAAAAGACAAGGACCACAGCAAACGCCTGCAACAAAGGAGAAGGGCTGAGACAGAGAAGGGCTGTCACATAGATGAAGTAATGTAATGAAGGACTGTGAAGAAGAACCCATACTTTCTGCAATCTACCCAGAAACACCCCCACTTCTACCTATCAACAAAATGCTGCTTGGCACTCCATGCACAACTGTTCTCTTTTCAAGTTACTTTTCCTAGTCTATAAAGCTATGAATGGTCTTTCTCACAGTACCTGTTTGATTGTAACTCAGTTTACTCACCACCTCTTTCCCTCTGATCCTCCTCTGCACTCAATCTTACTACCCCAAACCCTTTCTGTGCCTCCTCTTGGTTTAGCTCTTTCTCCCTACTTGTCCCGCTCCACTGAACCTGCAGCCAATAACAATCAAAGCCAGCCGAACTGTGGATCTAGTCAAAGCTCGGCTAAACTTCACTTACTTGCAAAAAGGGTGATGCCCCCTTCCGTCTTTCCATCCTCCCTACCTGACCCCACCCCTGCCTTCTGTGATGCTTATTAATGTAATTTTGTATATTTAATTAGCACTCCTCTGTAGTTTCAAGCAGTTGCCCTATTAAGTTAATGTTTCCTTTGTAAGTCACCTGTATTCTTGCATACATTTTGTTTCTGTTTGTTTTGTTTTGTTCCTGGTACATGTCCTATATTTGTTTCACCCTCATAAAATGGTTCACTACTTGTGCTCCTCTTTATGCTATTGTGCAGGCACCCTTCATGGGAATGCTTCCACAATCTGTAAATCGAAATTGACATCCCTACACTTCAAATAAATACAAGGAGAAGGGCTGTGATAAAGGAAACATACTATAACAAGTGAGAACAGTGAAGAAGGACAAGAATGGTCTGTGACAAAGGAGAAGGCCTCTGGTGCAGGACTGTTAAGCAGAAAGTGTAACAAAGCAGACAGTCTGTATGAAGGAGAAGGACTGTGAAGAAGGACTATTATGAAGGAGAAAGACTTTGATGATAGAAAACCACTGTGATGGATGACTGTGATGGAGAAGAAGGACTATGATGAAGGACAGAGAACTTTGATCAAAGTTAGGAAGTACTGTGATGAAGTACTCGTGCAGGATAACCACTCTGATGAAGGACTTTAATGGAGGAGGTTGATTGCTTCTGAATGATTTCCATTAAGCTTCCAATACATATCATTTCAGGATTTGAATTTGCAAATCATATTTTCTTGATTTATTATGTGTAATGTTTGATTTATACTTGTCAAAGTATTGTGATTGTATAACATTTTGATTAACTGTGTATTTGTGTTATTTGCTGTATGTTTTTTTGTCTTCTATTACTATTTGGGTTTTCGCCTATTATTTTAAGATTGAGTATTTAACTACTTTTTAGAGCTGCTTTACTTAAACACTTGTTGTTCTTTGATACATTTTTTACTCTTTTAGTTTTTCATCAATACATTTGATAGACCAAGAATTGTGACTTCATGGGATGGAATAGAATCTTTTCTTCCCTTTCTCAGTTTGAATCGTTTGGTCTACTGTACAGATGCACAACATACCCGGTCTTCTTTTATGTGCCTTAGATTGCTTATCAACTCCTTTCCTCTTCTCTCTCTTCTTTGTAGCATTGTTTTGACCCTTATTTGTGCCAAACCCAGCAACATAGGGTGCATACAGCACACTTGGATGCATGGCCACCTGTAAAGAAAAAGAGAACTGTAGTAAATGTTATCCTTACACCAGTGTGAAAGCCCATATTCACAGAAATACTCTGAAAAACATTGCAGTCCCAACTTTCAATCAAAGTTAAAAAGGTGGAATAATGTGGCTAGATGAGTATGAGGAAAGAAGTTATAAGAACATAGCAGATAATGTACTGTTGAAGTTGACGCCACCCTGGTACCGCCACTCCTACTTCATCATAATCAGAAATAGGTCAGGGGCTTTATTGACTCTATATGATCTTCAATATGTGATAACAGTTATATGCCTCTAGATTGAAAACAAACACAAACAAACGTTCAAAAATAGACCTTGTATCCATAGTATGCTTAAGCCTTTTTGTTAAAAAAAGAAATATGTTCTCACTTTTTTCACTTTATATTTTAAAAGTTTCTTTTGAAACTTTAATCTTTCAATGTATCACCAGATACAATTGAAGTAGGAGAGTGCAAGCACACAGGCCAGAGTGCTCATACTATTGGGGGAATGCACCACTTACTCTATGAGGCGAGTGCATTATGGGGAATCACTGTCTCTAGCGGCCATTACTTGGGGGACATATGGCACTCAGTGGAATGAGTAATCCAGATGTTCAAACATCCAGATGTTTTCCAATGAGAGATTGTGCCTCCATGTGGCCACATATACAAGGGATGGTCCCCAGCTCTCAAACTCCCAAACTATAGCATCAACTGGAGCAGAGCTGCAGAACCTCGCCTTCCCAGACTGGCTCCCCCTTTCGCTCCCTTACCTGTGTCCCCTTTCTGTAGCCCTCTGCTCCCTCCCTCCATATCGTTCTAACTGCACTGTTAATATTCTATTCGTTTAACTGCACTCAGATCGTGCCCGATTACCGTGTCCTTTTTTGAACAGCACGTCATTGCTTCCATGATAGGCTTGACATCCATTACATATATGCATACATGACAGGGCGAACAGGGGGAGGATAATGGGGGAAGAGGTGCGGTCAAGGGTGTAACAGGTGTTAGTTGAAGAGCACATTCTCCCATCCATGATGGAGTAACTGTACCAAGCTATCTGCACTGGATCTTTAATATCGTAGAAGAATACTGTGATACACTAATGAACTTATCAGACAAGACATGTCAGCTGCATTAGATTGTTACCATGAATTAACCTTTAAGTAATGTGTGCCTTCACTTTGCTTACTGAATAGGACTTTTAAGGGTGAAAGGTTGAGAGTGATGTCATGTTTTGCCTCATTTTTCTTTATTTGGCTATTGATGTGGTGAAGTACGCTTTTAACGTTTTTGTAGTGAAAACAATTGAAAGTGAAAAAGTGATGTTTGGTAAAATAGTTGCAACATCCAATTTATGCCAGTAAGATATCTCAGAGGGTTTAGTGCTTGCTGCTGCCATCTGTGTGGGATCTGCAGGTCTCAGGTGCAAAGCCAACTCAGTCTTTTATCCTTCCAAGGTTGATACATGAGTGCCAACTTAGGTTGGGTCTTAATTGTATGCAAATAGGTTCTATGTACAGTGCTATGGCAAAAGCGCTATGTAAATAACTAAATATTATCATCATTATCAGTGTTTTAAGTGTGATGAGATTTGGAGGGGTGTTACTATTAGTCATAAACCCATGCCTGGTGCTGCTTAGAAAGAGTAACTAAGGAACCTTGAAAATGGGTGTGACCTATGTAGTTAAAGAATTGACCTAACTAATATGGTCAAGTTTTCTATCTATTGGAAAATGCACCTGGCATAAAAGAGAACAATAAAAGATAGTTTAAATGTCATAAAATGAATCAGCCTAAATACAAACATTCAATTAAAAATAAAAGAAGATCAACTCAAAATAGGTCATTATAGATTCTAATTGTGACGAGTCAACTTCCGGGACAAACTTCCGGGGCACCGGTGGTCCAGGGATGAATATTGGTTTCTCAACCATCAATCAGCCCAACGCCTCTAATACACCAGAAGAGATCCAAACACTTTGGAAACACAAGAAAATTATAAACCTCCTTGTCCAATTTTGGTAACGTGGACGGAGCAGGCTAATCTCCACAAGGTTGTGGATCGTTGGTTAGTTGCAACACAGCGAAAATATAATTCTTACCCAATGATAAAAGGGACTGTCAAGTCAAGATTGTATAAAAATATCTACTTTATTATTATTACAACCAACTGTTCTAGCACACTACAAAATACAACCCACCCTATAAAGGAATGCAGAGGATAGTTTTAAAGAAGGAAAAGGTATGCACTCTGGATACTGACCGGAGGGTAGTCGGTGTAGAAAATAATTGCAATAGTTCAGGGATACTTGGTTTCAACACAAAGGGAGCAGTTGGTTGTAAAATGTCACCAGGGGCCTACGGAGAAGGACCAAAGGGGACAGAATCATAATCTACCTTGTGCAGTAGGAGTTCCTGGTGTTCAACAGGGTTGAATCCATTTCAGAGAGCTTTGAAGCTTCTGCGACAGAGTTCAAGATGGGAGACAGCTGTGGGTGTTCGGTGAGCGAAGCTGGACGGATGGATGCAGGCTGGCCTACATTGCGGCTCCGGGTCAGGAGTCCTTGTCTCAGTACTGGTAAGCGTTTTTGAAGCACTGGTCGAGGCGTCTCGGATGGCTTTAGTGACTGCATCATGACAACCGTCAGTGGTGGAGTCGTTTGGATCTCAAGGAGCTGGACTGGCTTGAAAATGTCCTTTAATGCGGAAATCGGTAGCTGCTTGTCAATGCACTCCTCTAAGCTTTTTCACTGGGGTTGTGTCATCCTTTAAGGCAGTCGGCCCAAAGCAGAGGAGAGTGTTGCAGGCAGCTATCTTTTCCTTGGTTTGGTTCAGAGACATCTGGCACTTCCCAACTAGGAAGCGTGCTGCAGAGCCTAGCAGGGCACATTGTGCCCTGGCTCGGTACGAGTTCTGGAACTGCAGGAGGGTCTTCTGGATTCGGTATCTCCCTCAGTTCTCTGAGAGATGTTTACAGGACAAATCTTGCTCCCCTCTGGGATGTCCTGGCCTTCCTTCACTTGTGGAAGATATAAAGCAGACTGTACCTTCAGCCAGGGTCCAATGCTGAGTTCTTCTTTCTGCTTCTGGTAAAGCCTTCAGATGATCCGCCAAAAGAGTGACTCAGTGAAACCATGTAATACCAAGTCCCCCCAACTTCCTGTCTGTTGTGGATCAAAGGAATCAAAGGGTTCCTCTGGTTAATGGGGCTCTCTGTGGTGCCTTATTAAAGCAGCAGGTCCCCCTTGAAGTTGCGGCGAGACCAGACTTTACGACTCTGTCAATCCGAAAAGATGAAGGCAAGTGGTTCAGCCCTCGAAAGGGTTTTGCATTCAGCCTGGAGAGCCCTGATGCTGGGGTCAATGGTCAAAGTCAGAGTCCCCCTTCTCTCAGGACATGATGCTGCTGACCCTGCCATAGCATGTTTGGCCTTCACTGCATGAAGGCATTACACCACAAAATGAGCCATTTCGAAACATGAAAATATCAGCCTGCAGTAATCAATGCGGTCTTATTAAATTGGTTCATGTAGTTTTTCAGTGCTGTCGAGTATTGACGGTTAACCCTTGCCTTGGCAGGGGTAGCAGGCAATGAGAGTGGATGTAGGGGAAATCTGCCTGTGGTTGTGAATCCTGGCTGGACCATGTTTTGAAGTCAAATCTAAAGCTATATACCAGTTTTCAAGAGGTTGGACTCCTTTGGGTGGTCAATTCACTTGTCTCCATACACCACACATGAGTATGGCAGAATTAGACTGTCTAGTGTATCATGTTCACAGAACAAACAGTGCTGTTCTAGATTTGTAGATTTGTGGTTTTTGTGTATTTGAAATGAATTCTGTTTACAAATACTTTCCTTTGGTATGCTTGGGGTATTGTCTGTGACACTTGATTTGCTCTCATCAATGCCTTTATGAACTTATATGTATGTTCACCATTTGTTGGTAAAAACCTGTAATTGAATATATACACCATTTGCTGGTGAATACCTCAAAATTGAAATTGTGTTACATCTAAAAATGTTTTCCTTTTTACATTTCAAATTAAATAATGGCTGCTAAGTCAATACAGTAGCCAGTCAGAGTTATAGCTCGCTCGCTCCAGATTAGTGCCCCTGTCTCCAAATGGGTTGCCAAGGATATAGATTCATTGATATATCCAGAGCATTTTCTGGGTTCAACATTTACTGCTCTTGGAGGCAAACTTTATATGAGCCTCACCTCTAGCTAAGTAATCACACGCAAATTAGATGTGTGCTAAACAACCCATGTGGGTAGGTCAGTTCTCCCCTTGTGTACCAAATCTAAAGCTAGCCATGGCCAATATACTGCGTAGAAGAGGAGAAGTGGGCAATTAAAGCACTACATTTAAGTACCACTTCAATACTTCATTAGGCATTGAAGTGAAAGTCAACTGCGTGGGACCCACATGACATGAGAGTGTAGGCCAGTGAGGGAAGTTCGTTTTCCACATTGAAAGGTGTGTATATGATCATGACGTTTCTGCTTTGGTTTTTCAGAAGCAGCGTAGGTTAAGATATGATGTAGGTCGAGACCAAATTTAGCTAGCGTGGGTGTGAAGTGGAGAGTGAATCTAAACCCACTAAGAAGCCAACAACTCTTTCATGTTCTATCCACCATTGATTGGATGGCTGCCAGACTGCTTGAATGTATGCACTCCTGAGAATGGAGTCTAGGAGCCTCATTTCCACAGCAATTTTATGTTTAAAGGCACATAGAAAAGCAATGTCCCAGATTGACACCAGGATTGGCTCACTCACCTTGCAGCTGCAAATCTGCACTAGCGTACTTACTCGTTCTGTCTTCTCAGGGGGTCCGCATTTCCCAAACATGCCTCCTCAGCAGCTATCCATCGTGGGGACCTACTGAACTCCATCCAGTGCTATTGTAATTGGAACGTTGTCTTGTGACTCGACCAGGAGTTCTGCACCATACCCCCAACCTCATTGGGCCATTCAGTGCAACCACGTTGCTCTCCCCACACCAAAGGAACCAACCTGCAACCAAGCATGATGCCACAAGATTTCCAGGGATGATAGGATCAAGACAGTGATTTTCCTTAACTCTTGCATCCAGAAATGTGCTATCTGGGCCGTAACCTAGCAAAGAACACCCAAACCCGAGATACTCTTCACCTCAGTGTGTTGTTTTCAAACCGAAACTCTGATTCTTTGGCCTTGATCCTAACACTGGGTCCTGTTCCTTACTGGGGGCCCTGAGGAAGTAAGGAAGGAAGCTGAGGAATGAAACATCCCAGGCTCATGCAGGTGCTGACAATCCACCCAATCTACCTCACCAGTGACTCCAGCATTCACCATGCTGTGGATCAGCACCACCTCTGACTCAGTCAATGAGCTCGCGTTTAGCTCATAACCTTCATTACCCATCTTCACGGTTAGACTAGGAAATGCCTGATGAACCCCAGGGGTACCCTGCAGCCACTTATGGAAATTGCTTAGGTCCAGTGAGTCCTTAGATGAGCTGCTGCCCTGTGCTGGATCCAAGCCCTCACTGTCAATTACACCTGAGGGTTTCACCGAAGAGCACTGCTTTCACCTGCACACAACTTGACCAAGGGCTTTACAGTAGTTATACAATGGGGGTCATTCCGAGTTTGGAGGCAGCCATGGTGCTATTAGCACCATGGCTGCCTCCAAACCCGGTTCCGGGTCCGGTCTGGCTGAATGGGGACTTACCGAGTCATTCGGACCTTGGAGGACCCGGTAGGTCCCCATTCAGTAAACCAGTCCCCATTCCCATTTGATCCCCCATAGGGCTCAATGGGAATGGGGAAGGCGCTAATTAGGGGCCCGCAAATAGCGGGGCCGTTATTAGCGCCCTGGTCCCTTAGCGGGACCCACATCGGAATGAGGCCCAATGTCTTTGTCTGGGCAGTCATTCATTTGATGTGATTAAATGTTGTGCCAGTTTTGCATCCAACCGACTACACTCCTGAGAATTTGGTCTGGGTTGCTCAGTCATGAGTACCAAAATGGGCAAAAGGCCAGGAAGCAGTACCCCGACTTCTGCTTTGAGAAAGAAAACATTGGCGCAGAATTAGATGGAGGGCTAATGGGAAGGATACAGAAACACTTGCAATGAGAGAAGCAAACCGGTTAGATTGGGAGTGCGTAAGTGAAACAGAGCAACGGGGAAGATGGGGGCGAGGGGGCTTAAAGGTGACAGGAGGAATGTGCAAGAGAGAAAAAGAAACAGGTGGAGCTGGGCAAGGCAGAAGGGTGAGATGAGGACCATGCCATGGGCGGATGTAAACGTCAGAGATGGAGGTAAAGGAAGAACACGACCCAGGGAAAAGTAGAAGAAAGAGAGAGACGTCGATTTTGACATGAAAAATATCACATCATTGTGGCTAAGTTAGAATGCGTGTGTAAATGAATGAATGGCCGTGTGGGTGAATTGGGAGTAGAGACTGGGCATGAGTAATTAAGGGGATGAGTGGGCGAAAGCCTGTGAATAGAGTTACATTTGCCAAACTGGCCACTTGAAGGGAAGAAAGGGGGGTGGTTGATCAAATAAAATAGACAGAGTAGGTGGTGCGACATATTTTCAGGCACGCTCTCCCTCCAAAGAAAACACACAGCAAAAAGTAAGACAATGACCACGACCACAAACAACACATGGAAAATGTCTGTCAAGCCACAGAAAAATATCATTGCTTTCCTTGGAAGCCATGAAAATAGATGTCGCCACCAGGAAGTGTTATTGTTTCGCTCCTGCATATTTCCCATGTCCCGTCCACCCCCGCACCTCCTTCAGTGGTCACGCCACCCACGGTGTCTGGAGACGCATCTCCCACTGTCAACACCCCCCTCCCTCAAATATTCGTCACGAGACGGCCCAGCTTGTGAATACTCTACCCTCTCCTGTAAATGTGTGCATTCCTATGTCGTACTCACCGTAACCAAAGTCTGTTGTCCATGCTTTTTGTCCTCCATCTAGTGACATCATTGCATTTACATTTCCCTTTGCAAACTGCCCCAGGCCAAACGCTTATCAAGCCATGCGGGAAACGTCTATAGCATTTTGTATTTGTTTTAAAGTGGCGCCCGTTGTGATTGTATAGCAATTTTAATCTAACAATGAACGAGTGTTCAATGGAAGCTCGGGTTAATGCCACCCTGTACACACTCAGGGGGAGCCGTCAGCTGTTCAAAACCCAATCTAAACATGGAGGCATTATGAATTATCAGACGATAGATGAAATGGGGGAATCAAGGCAAAGGGGCGGCCAAGCAGTCTGTAGTCTGCCCATGTCTTTAGTGTCGACTGGATTACAATGCTGGCCATTCGAAGATGCTTTGACAGGTATTTTCGAAGTGCGCCATCAATTCAAACAATGCATTCTCCCGTTCGCTGTGCAAGAAGCTGTGCAACTGTAGAGCGCCACGAAGACAACTACGCAGTGATTAGACACTAAACCGGACGGAAGTCTGCTTGTTTTTATTGACAACGTTGCCTCTAAAAATGGCCCTGTTTTGTCACTATTTTTAGACACCATTGTTTAAGTTTAGAGATCTCAGTGGATGGGTCATGGGAAACGTACAAACCTAGAGTGAAACAAGAACCGAGTTCAAAATCTCCCTGCAAATAGGACTCCCCAGGTGTCAGTGTCCAAACATATTTAACTCATGTGCCTCAGTACATCAGCCTGGTAAGTGTCCTCCTCACCACAGCAGCTACCATGTCGCTCTCTAGCACTCCTATCTTCTCTAACTGCTTCTATATTTCCTATCCCTCTCCTATCTTTAAGTCTGGCAGGAAGAAACTTAAGGACATCCTGGGATCCAACCCAGGCCTTCCAATTGCAGACACCCATCTCACAGGTTCCGCCAGAGAGACTCTCATAGACATCCTCTCTGTCGTTCCCTCACCCGACTTGTGGACACTCCACATGGTCGCCTTTCGCCCTCCTATCGCCTCATCTCCCATTAATGGTGGCACCCGCTGGGAGTTCCTCCTTCACCGCTTCGCCATTTCCAGGGTCATTATTAATGCTTATCGCAATGAAACCATCATGGTTCAAGGTCCTCAATCAAACCTTATCCTCTTTGACAGGATCCTACTTTACCTCTCAAACCTTACCTCTCCCATTGGACAAGCTCCCTTGCCTACTGGGCCTTCCTCCTCCGCACAGGTTCCCTTGCCTGCTCTACCTTGTTCCTCCTCCACACAGGCTCCCTTGCCTGCTGTGCCTTCCTCTTCCTCCACACAGGCCCCCTTGCCTAGTGTGCCTTCGTCCTCCTCTGCACATGCTCCCTTGCCTACTGTGCCAGCCCCCTCTGCACAGGCTCCCTTGCCTTTCCTCACTGTCCCGGCTCCTTTGTCAGCTTTGGCTCCTCTGTCACCCTCCACTATCCTTCTGGCTCTTCTGCAACACTCGGGGGGACAATCGTCTCCTGTGCCCTCCCCACGGAAGACCTTCAAAGATGTTGGCAAGCTGCTCCTTATTGCCACGCTTAATTCTTGCTCTGCTGTCAAACACTCGTCTGTCATCGGCAACCTCCTTGAACTCATGGATCTTGATGTGCTCACCATCACAGAGACATGGTTCAAGGATAGCTCTGTCACAAGCTTTGACACACTCCTCCTTGAAAGATACAAGATCCTCTCTGTTCCAAGGGTACAGGAGGGGGAGTGGCCCTGATATTTCCAGAATGGATAGCTGTGTCCATCATCCCTACTCAGGCTTATTCCTCCTTCGAGTGCCTAGTCTGCAGGCTCTCACTCTCTCGTAAATGTTCTCTCCTTATGGCCACCTTCCATCGACTACCAGGACAGTCCACTCCCTTCCTATTGGAATGGGCTGACCTGGCCTCTTCTCTAATTTCTCCTCCTCTCAACTTCTCCTGCTGGGTGATCATCTGACTCTTCTGACTCCTCAAGACCCTTCCGAAACCCATGCAATTCTCTCGCCCTCTCTATTTTACCCTCTGGCTCCACGCACACAGTGGGCCACACTTTGGATGCTTTCATCTCTACCGACATCCCTCTCTCTATCCCTCTCACTACCTCTCTCTCTCTTGGACGTACCACTCTCTTCTCTCATCACACTTAAAGCTCTCCTCTTCTCTTGCATTGGCACACTGGTGCAGCCACTCAGTCTCAAAGTCACCAGACCCATGAAAAGAGTGACTGCGGCTGCCTTTGCCTCCACCTACTTTCTGCCTCCCACTCCTGCGGCTGGCTCCCACCCTGACACAGACCTCGCTAACTTCAATCTCTCAATCTGGATCTTGATCTCTCTATCATTAACACCCTTGATACTCTTGCCCCTGTCATGATAGTCCGACCGAAGCCTTTCAAAAAGTGCAACTCTCGGTATGACTTTGATCTGGCTGCCCTTAAACACACATGTAGGGCAGCTAAGCGGATATGGAATTTGTCGGGCAGATCCTCTGGCAAACCTTCAAAGACAATATCGACTCTGCATCCACACCAAGCAAAGAGTCTTTATTCAACTTTGTCTGTAAGGAACTGCCCAAATCCTGCAGCAGCCTCCTCTTTTGTCACACCCACTCAGGACCTTTGCTTGGCCTGGCTGCACACTTCACTGCAAAACCCAAGACATCCTTTCCTCTCTCTCCTCCACACCACCTCATTCACCAAAGCCTCTGGAGCCTTCCTTGGCCCCTCCACCACTTCTTCTCTCTTCTCTCACTGCCGTCACACCTCATGAGGTCGCTGGCAAATCCGGTCTATGAAAGCTTCATCCAAACAGGTGAACCCCCGCCCCTCCAAAACCATCAAGGACAACATTGAATATCCTTCACCAGTCTTACTCTGATCTCTGCAATCTCTCTTTTGCCACTGGAGTTTTCCCAACTTCCCTTATTCACTCACTTGTGCACCCTCTACTTAAGAAGCCCTCTGTGTTAGTTGTCTTAGTTGTGACCCCTCAATTCCGGCAAACTACTGCATCATCTCTATCACCCCTTTCCTGGGCAAAATCCTGGAGAAGCTGGCTATCTCTCAGTTTACCCTCCACATTGAAACTGCTGGTTGCTTCCACGACCATCAGTCTGGCTTTAGAGCATCCTGAGGCATGAAAGAACTACTCCTCTGAACACCCGTGAAGACCTACTCCCAAATCCCGACACTAACACTCCCTCTGTCCTCATTCTTCTTGACCTCTCCTCTGTCTTTGACACAGTAAACCACAACCACCTGATCCCTCATCTGCATGACACCCTGGGAATCACAGGTTAGGCTCTGGCATGGTTAACCTCCATCCTTTCCGACCGCCCATCCCAGGTGGAACTTGGGTCCTTTCTCTCTACTATCACTCGTTCAAGCTTTGGCATTCCCCAGGGTTCTAATCAATCCCCCTGGTTCTTCAATGTCTATATGGCTGTTCTTGCATGTCTGATTGCCACTTTCATCACTAAATTCCTGTGTTATGGGGATGACATGCAACTCTCCCTCAGGCTACCCTCAGCCACCTCATCTACCTTGCTCATATCCGACTGTCTGTCTGCAATTTAGTCTTGGTGTGCTGCAAACAACCCCTGTCTCAACCCAAGTAAGACTGAGATCGTTTGCATTGAGACTCCTGCTCCCGCTTTCCCACTCTCACTCTGGCCGGCCTCCCCTGGCCCTGCGCCCGCACCGACCTGCGAGGCAAAACACTTTGGGTCATCTTCAACTCCACTCTCTCCTTCTCTACTCACATTTCAGACATCTCTAAAAAGTCGAACTACCAGCTACACCTCCTCAGAGGTACTCTTCCTTTTCTCACCTTCCCCCAGTGGCTCACTGTCTACATAGCTGTGGTTCGCTCAAGGCTGGACTACTGCAACAACCTCTTTCTCAATCTCCATGCCTCTGCACTGCGCCCTCTGCAACTCACCCAGAACAAAACCGTGAGACTTATCCTTGGCCTCAAGCCCAGGGACCGCATCTCTCTGGGGCTGAAATCCCTCCACTGGCTCTCTGTGGCTGCAAGGATCACGTTGAAGACCCTCTGCATTGTCCACAGGGCTTTCTGGGGACAGGGACCTACCTATCTGCAATGTTGCCTCTCCTAAATACTGTCCTACCTGAGCCCTCTGCTCATCTACCTCCACCCTTCTGTGAGTGAGCCGGTTCTCCATGCATATATCTGGAGGGAGATCTTTATCCTCTGCAGGGTTCCTCCCTATGGAATAGCCTCCATGCCGCACTCCATCTAGAGCCTTATCTCCTTAGGTTTTGAAACTCCTTAAGACATTCCTCTTCTCCTCTTCCTTTTCTCTCCCTCTCCCCTGCTGACCTTTCTCTCTGCTCTATCCCTCTCTCCCTCCTTTTCCATGCAGCCTGCTGACTGGCCGCCTGGTGTAACTCAAAGTCTCAGAGGTTGCTGGCACCCTCGCTAGTCCTCTCGCACTTGCCTCCGGCCCTTGCACCTACCTCATTGTTATTGCACTTGGTCAATGACCCATGAGAGTGGCATCTCTCAGCATTTACCTCAGCTTCTGACTGACTGGGTCCATTTGGTCCCCTCCCCCACCGGCCCTCCCACTCCCTGCACTTGTCCCCCCTCCCCTCTCCTGCACCTGTCTGTGCACTTGCATGATCTGAATGCATCATGCCTTGAAGATTGTCTGTCAGTTTTTCCCTTGTCTCCCGTCCTTGCATGGTGGCACCTCAATGCACTTGGAAAAACTTCAGAATCACCGTCAGGCCTATTTGCTGTTATGTACACCATTAATTGTATTATATGCACTTGTTCCATGCACCCACTTTGCCCGAGCAGACTTGTATCATTCCAAAATTCAAGGGCTCTGAATGACTGTTTTTTTTTCCCCTTGTTCCCTCCACCCTTGTGCGCTTTGAAACGCTTGCTTTTTGTATAGGCGCTTTACAAATAAACAATAACATACCATACCATGCCAACAATGTTTCTGACTAAAATCTATGATGTTTTCATGAGGCAAACTACACCACGGAACCTTTCCCAAACAAGAACAAGTAGTCACATAGATGATGACATCACATGTTTGGATTACTTCCAACAAGGGCAGAAAAAACGAGGTCTTCACATTGTGGCATGCGATACAGTTTTCCAGTTTTATTACCTCATTTGCAGCTTGAAGAATTCCAGCGTAACCACATGCTACTGACATGGACTCAATATGTTTGAAAGCTTGCTGGTATTAAGATATTCTACTGTGTATGGGTCTCATTCTGGTGGTTGCGAGTGCAGACTATCAATATCTTGGGGGCAGACCTTTTCCAGTCCTGGCTTACACTGATGATACTGTGCCAATAGCCAGGACTCCCAAGGTCCTCCAGATCCTGATCTCCGCCTATGAGACCTTTATGAATAATCTGGGGTTCAAAATAAACACCATGAAATCGGCAGTAATGGGGTGCATTAGTCGCAAGAGGCCGGCGAAGATGCAACCAATGCTTTGCAATGGGGAGAAAATCCCCAGAGTCAAAGAATTTGACTATCTGGGACTAAGATTCTCAGAAACAGTCACACGTAATGCCCACATTAAAAAACAATTGGCAAAGATAAGTCAACAAGTGAGGGAAATGTTGCGCTTCCTGTCTAGCTGTCAGGGCCAACCGCCGGATGTAGTATCTAAAGTCTACACAGCACAAACAAAGGCTGTGAACTTGTATGGAGCAGCATTAAGGGGTTTGCAAAAAGCTCCGGAGATCCCGGTTAAAGAGAATACTTTTTTCAGAAGGTAATTGGGACTCCCTGGATCCGTTGCCTGTATCTCGATTCACACGGAACTGGGAATGGAGTCTGGGTGGACAAATGGGCCCTAGCAGCACCACCAATCTTCTGGCTTTGCCTTTGGGTGAATGAACATGGTAAGCTTTGTCACTTTGTTATGAGGTCATTGATGAGCAGGGAGAGTTGGAGAAAAATCTCGTGGCTGGTCTACATGATGAAGTCTTGTCACGTATTAATATCTAGGTTCTTTCCCCTCTTGACAATCTGCTGACTAAAGGCCAAATGAGATCCTATAAAATCATCTTGGACCCGGCAATAGAGGAGAAAAGGAATTTCATGGAATTGGCCACCAACTCAGATAGGGCTCAGGCGGTGATCAGCAGGGTGAAGGAGAGCCAGCCCTATCTCCTCTGGGGTTCCAAACAAGGAGATCGCTGGCTGATCACACGTGCCAGGTTTGATTGTCTGCAGCTGAGGGGAACAACAGCTAAATGGAATGGGTACTCGGATATATCAGAATGCCCAGCGTGTGGGGCAGACAGAGAAGACCTGAATCATCTCCTGTTGTCCTGCCCAGCGTATAACCCTATTAAACAGTCAACTTTATTGCTGGTCCTAAGGTCAGCCAATATTTGCTTCAATAAGCCAGCAGTGCTGTCTCTCCTGGCCGCTGACTCTGTATTGACAGCATGGGCATTGTTATCCTTTCTGAAAAAAGCAATGTTTCAAAGAAAAGGGTTTCTGTGCCAATAGCTCCAATGAGACTAGCCATAATCTAGGCTAATACGTGTGCACTTTTAAGCAATTGAATCAAGTACTGGTTGTTGTGAAATGGTTGTATCCGGTGGCTCCCACTCTCTTTTCATAACTTTTATGAATGTTTATAGCACAAGGGTCATGCAGTATGTACTCAAACTGATTGCATATGTATTTGACTTTACGAATTATCTGCATTTTAAACTGTTTTAAAATATTTTTTTTATATATGGACACCGTATTTTATAAGCTAGAAGTTGTGGTAATTTTGTTATGCATTTTGTTTTCGTATATTTCTTTAATGTGTTTGATGGATTGACTGATTTGAATAATCATATTGACTGACTGATATTTTAACCCTGCTGTGATGGCGCACAAACAATTGATGACTTATTGGGAGGTGGGCAAGCAAAACTTCATAGCCTTCAGAAACTGAGCGTGGCAGATGAGAAGACACATACCTATAATGGCAAATGGCTACCACCCTAAACCGCCCTCTTATAGCGGAGTCTTGTTTTCAGCAAATCTTAAAGGCATGGCTGGCGAGAACTACTTGACTTAAAGAGAAGATGCTGAACCAATACATCGATACCACATGGCTGAAACAAGCTACTCTATATGGAACCGGTGGTTAAAAGTCCAGGAAAAGACGTTTTGAGCTAGATGTTTCTACTTAATAATAATACACTTACTTCTCTGGTAGGCAGAGAATATGCCTAGTTTGACCAATCAGAGTTAGGCTATTCCCACAGATATGTGTAATGTTAACAGCATTATTCACTGTAAACAAATAAAGCTAGGCAAGAAAAAAACATGCTTTGCCAGTACGTTATGAGCAAATAATTTAGGTCTCACCAAAGAATCTGCCAACCAGTGAGTCAAGCATAGATGGGCTCAACAAAGAAGCCATGATGCTTCACTGCCAGGAGGAGTCCTTGGCAGGCAGGCACATGGAATCAGGCCTTACGCTGTCACTGGACAAATGAGGACTGCGGCCAAGGAAGATGGTTTTGGTCTTGATGGAAAGATTTGTTCTTCATTCGTTCATCCAGAGCTTAACCATAAGGTCAATCGTCAAGACTCTGGTCTTCCTCCAGTCTAATTAGAACGTGAATGCTTTTTCTCATGCATATAAATGGGAAAAGCAAAGCTCCAGATAACATTAGAAATATTTTAATGAAGGGGCAAGAGAAGAGAATTCTGTGCTGGACCCCTCTCCCCACTTTTCATCAAGATAATGTAGCAACTGAATGGCAAAACGAATAAGGCCCCCACTCTCAACTCTGAAATGGCTGTATTTACATGGGTGATGCCAGGAACCAGAAAAGATAATTTACTGTCATAACACATCTAATATAAAAAAAAGGTCACCACCACAGACTTTGGCTCCATGGCAGATATGATGTGAATTTAACAGTACTAACAAATCTTATTTCACACATTCCCCACTGATGTGTTAACTCTTTGTAACCCCAACTGTTTGCCAGATGACAACACTCAGACACTTAAATCCAGAAGCATAAGAGCTGTCCTTCAGGAATCTCGTATGGGTGCAAGTGGAGCATCCGATGAATAGATGTTCTGCTGTTTTCAGACTATACTATTCCATCATGCTCTGAGGTTTTTCCCTTTATATCTATCACATGTTTGCACACACACAACCCATCATGCTGACATTAACCCCCATCATTACTCTAGACTAGGGGGCAATATGATGCAATGCAAGCCATCTGCCTTGTGCCTCCTGAACAATGGCTTTGGCAATCATGGGAGTGCCCCACCAGTATATGGCTCTCTGATGGTAAACTAATGTTGCCATTCAGAAATCTTGAGATCCCTGGGCTCTGAGACCCCTGATATTGACTACCACCCTTATACCTTATAGAAATGACACCTTACATGTTCTTGCTTCCAAAGTGTGTACAGTTTCCATTTGGAAAGGCCTTGTAGATCATGTGCACTGATATACATGTGAAAGTGTGCCACGGTGGCCGGTAAACCCAGATCAATATATAAATAAGGCTGGGCATAGCTTGTAAGATGTGCAGGTGTTGGAAACAAAGACAGGCACTTGGAGTGTTGGTGGTAACACGTTCCAGTTAAAGTGTGGACTAGTGAACACCACCACCACAACAGTCTCGGGAGGATAGCTCAGGGGCAACGTGTTGGCCTTGGACGCAAGATGCAGCGGAGCAAGACAGGTCCAATCCCTGGGCCCGTGCATAGAACCCTCGGGGTATTAAGCACTTTATAAATAGCCAATTATAATTATAACACACTGTGCATTTCAGCCCAGATGAAAGCTTGTCAGCCAGCTAGGTTCACACTCAATAAATACCTTAATAATAATAATACCAGAACTAATATTCATTTTGGATTTAAACCATTTCCGAGTGATAACCTTCAGAAACACTGGGGGTGGGGTTCAAAAAAGGTGCATAGCCATGTTAGCAAATACTTCTTAAGCCGGCTTCTGAATGCCTAGCAAGATAATAATGACCATTGCCTCTACTACTGGGTTTAACCTGACCACTTCCAGAGTTAGTGGTTTCATATCACACATCACAGTAACTCTTCTTTTGTTCAAGGGCCTCTGAAATGTGTGATAGTGCTACATCCGGAAGTAATGGCATGTATCTCAGCCAGGAGGCTGTTATGGAGTGATGTCTCGAACCTAGAAGGTAGTGGTGACATAGAAAGATATGTTGGGGCTCTCTGGGAAGACGATGTGATAGAAATCGACGTGATTTAAGAAATCGAGCTTTTATAACACGCTTAATGCCAGAGACCTGCCTCTAAGCCTCAGACCGAGCTTCAAACTCGTGAGGCTTTTAGTTGTCTCGCTTCCAAGACTAACACGTTGCTGCTGAGCTATATTCCCAGCCAGTCATGCTGTGACACAAAGGTAGATGGTGGTAGTGATGGAATCAGTAGAGATTGTTTACTTCAAGTATAAGATGGTTATGAAAGGATGCTTCATTTCTAGTAAATGATGTAAAACAGGTTTACTGTGTGCCTGTGCTTGTGTTGAGTAATGGAATAGGATGTGAGGTTGTGTCTCGGAGCTACGCGAGAGTAATAGGACAGGATGCGGTTCAGTGCTTCTAGTGGGAGGTAGTGACAGAGCAATAAAATTATGCAGTGTCACCGGGGGTGGTAGTAACTGAATAGGAAGTGGTGCTTGACCTCTCAGGTAGGCTGTAAGGACAGAAAAGGAAGTGATGCAGTGTTTCAGCAAAGGGGAGAGCCTCTCAAACACAGCGCTTGATTGGCCAGCGTCTGGAGGAAAACAGTGATCCCAAAATCAACTTCCCCAGACAAATGTCAAGTTGATGGTGTGATAATGTGTCTGAAACTGCCCCCCATTGAACTGTGTCAAGCATCCACAGGTGAAACATGCAACAATCTGGCACGGTGAGTGGAGGCAGAGCACATTCCCACCCAATTCCCAATTGGAGGACCATTTTCTCATGGTTTACAACAGGATGGGTGAGATGGAAGATACACAGGTGTTGTAAGAGGGGGACAGGCTTCTTGGAGGTCAGGAAAATATGTACATTTATAACTGATACAAATATGCTAAGGTTCATCTCAATGGGCCAGAACACCTGAAATGCACGGAGTTGCTACAATGAGTAGACACGTACAAGGAATTCCTCAAATATATATAAGATCACCAGTTACCCTATGTGTAAAGGAAGATCAGGGAGTAGTCACTCCAGTTAGTGCAATCCTATAGAGCCTTTCAAACTAAAGAAATGCAGAGGTGAAAGCAATCGTTTGAAATGTTCATATGTTGGAAATTCCACTGCGATATCCATCATATTCTTTAATTTCGCCCACGTTAAAAGATCGCAAGTGAATCATAATCGGCCAAATAAGGAAAATAACCCTTTTTTGGAAAGGAACTACCAGGAGAATTAATTTCTTCCACTAAGTAATCAATAGCCAAAATTTACAAAGAGTCAAATGTCTACCAAACGTTATAAGTTATTGAAGAAGAATTCTGGAACCTTACAGTCCAAAACCTTCCATGTAAAGACAATTCTTAACTCTACCAAAAGATTGGTCTTCACATTGAAACAGGATCATGAATATAGCGACAAATCAAAGGGAAACCTCATCCTCACCTCTTTTAATTATGGCTTGCCTTGCTCACCAACTCATAGGATGCACAGCTATTTCCAGACCCCCTTTCACCATATTGCATTGCTGAATCTCCAATAACGTTGTGCTTCTGAGATGGGAGAGCAGGTGGCTGTGTGCTTGGTTGCATTACTCACACTTCTCATGCATAATTTCCCTTCCTCTTCACACATCACACATCTAACACTCGCTTGCCCATGCTTTCATGGCCATCCTTCTTAGACTTTTCACACAAAGGCCTGAGAGGCCAAAAGCTTACTTCACACCTTGAATCTTATGACTAGTTGGGTCACACCACCCATGTGCAGACCTTCTCGTCTTGCCATAGCACCAGCTTCAGGGACCTCGCAAACTATATTTTTATATAGAAAACTTGAGAAGAAAAGATGGCAAGAATCTGCTACAACCTTGTGAAACCCTAAAACACCAGAGGTGTGTCAACATACACAATATCCATACATGTCGGACTAAGCCATAACATTGTCTGAGGCACCAATGAAAAATTGGCCCACAGTTTTAAATGGCAATTCATTCCTTTTGTGACACTGTTTGAATAGTTCCCAGGGGAATTCTTTGATAAACAATGTATTTCAAATTGTGCATTGAAAAGAAAATGTATTCAGCAACACTGGTCAAAGCTATTAGCCACACTGTGATGTAACTCATCCAACTGGCCCAAATTGGCCAAGAAAGTGGCCCAATTTAACCCAAAGAATTGGCGCCTGCAGGCATTTTGCATTTGTGGTTCTGCCATGGGTCTATTGCTCTATAGGCCAGTCCGAGCCTGTAAAGAACTATTGTGAATATGTGACCAACTTGGCATGCCAGGAGGTAACCAGCATTGCATACCAAAGCAATAAAAGTCAACTATGTGATGACATATAAGAGAACTGGACCCTCTGCCATGTCCTAAACCATCACTTTGTGCAATTCGTGGACAGGAAGCACACACATTGAAATGCTATTCACTGCAAAGAACAAAACACAGAAAATACCTGTGAAGCAACTCTACATGGAGAAAACCTGGAGCTAAAGTATCTTCAAAACCGATGCAAGAAACACATGTAACCTAAAGTGACCCCAAGAAGCTAAAGGAAAAAGGAGATAACACGAGGGCAGAAGTGAAAAACCAGCACGACAACAGAACATACAAGTGATGTAAATGGTTATTCCCAATGAAGGAGTCAACATTCAGGAATGACCCAGTGTTGGTTCATTCACCATTTGCACTCAAACGCTTGCACCAGAGCAGATATTTATTTTATTGGGCATTTGCAAGGCGCTTATACATCAAGAAATCATGTTTCAAAGCGCCTACAGGGGAAGGGAACAAGGGATGCAAGACATTGTAATATGATAAACAGTGATGAGCACAAATACAATATTGGTCCTAGTAGGCCTTGTGATCATTTGGAGCGTGCAAGTGCAAAGAGAGAAAAGGGACAGGGGTGGGGGGGTAAGGGCTAGAGGTTCCACGTAGGGGGAAATGCCAGAGTGGCAATTGCAAAGGCAACAGGTGAGTGCCAGGGAGTGGCAACTTGGTGGAAGGTGGGCCACCAGCCTAATACAATAAGTGCAGGCCTGTACGTCATCTCAGGCAAGTTGGTGCCTGAAGGCAAGTGCAGGCGGAGGGTGGATGCTGCGGGTGATTGGTCATATGGCCAGGGCCCAGAAGGACACATAAGGGCCCCGGGCACCAATCACAGGGACTGTGGGGGCTTAGCCCTGGAGGGAGAGAGGGAAGCAGGAGGAGAAGAGGAAAGTCTTGAGGTGCTTACAGAACTTGAAGAGATCCGGCTCAAAATGAAGAGAAAGGGGGGGGGGGCTGTTTCAGAGCAGAGAGTCAGCTGAGGAAAGAGAATGGCCACCCAGTCTCTGCTTAGAGTAGCGCTTGACAAGCAGAGAGTTAGAGCCGGTGGATCAGAGGGATCTGGAAGGAGAGTATTTGGTGAGAGCAAGTTGCAAATGGTGTGGCCCTCCTTCCCCAGGCAGCCTTATGGAGAGATTATATGGCTGGAGAGTACGGTCCATGGGCTTGAGCCCAAGGATAAGTCTTGCAGCCCTATTCTGGATTAGCTGGAGGGCTCGGAGAGAAGAAGAAGGTAGATTGAGGAAGAGGCCTTTACAGTAGTCTAGCCTGGAGAGTACCAGAGTTCTGGAGACATTAAGCTTCTGGGGACAGGTGAGGAAAGGAAGGATCCTCTGAGGAGGTAGAGTTGGAAATGGGTCTTCTTGGCAAGGGCCAAGATGTGAGGAAAGAAAGAGAGAGAGGAGTCGAAGATAACTCCCATGTTTCTGGTCTCAGAATAAGGGGAAGGGGTAGAGCCCAAGTGGGTGTCAGAGTGAAAGGAGAAAGGTGGGAGAAGGAGTCCCGATAGGAAAGATCTCAGTCTTGCTGGCATTGAGACAGAGGTCATTGGCAGTGCACCAGGACTGGATGGTGGACAGGCAATCAGGAATGATGGAAGAAGTAGGAAGAGATGCAGAGGGTAGTCTGAAGAAGAGTTGGGCATCATCTACATAACACTCGAAATCCGCGGAGAAAGTGGAGATAAGTTGAGCAAGATGGGAGAGGTAGATGGCGAAGAGCCAAGGAGAAAGGATAGAGCCTTGGATAATGCCACAGGCGGAGATAGAGGGGGGTAGAGGAGAAATAACCTAGGAGGGGTGGTCAGTGAGAAAGAATGTCAGAGAGTCCAATGCCTGCTCAGTGATACCCAGGGTATCCTGGAGCCGCTTAAAGAGGAAGGAGTGGTTGACTGTGTCAAAAGAAGAGGAGAGATGCGGTAGAATGGGAGCAGCAGGAAAGTTGGAGTTAAGAGCTATAAGCAATTCTTCGCGGGTGTTCAGGAGAGCATTTTCCATGCCTCTGGATGCTCGGAATCCAGATTGAAGGTTGTCTAAGAAACCAACAAGCTCAGTATGTTGGGTCAGTTGGGAGAAGACCAACTTCTCCAGAAGCATCCCAAGGAAGGAAGTGATAGAGATTGGGCGGTAGTTAGCCAGACATGAGGGGTTGGCAGAAGGATTTTTCACAAGGGAGTGCTTGCAAGAGGAGGGGAGAGACGCAGTGGCCAGAGAGTGATTGCAGAAATAAGCGAGTGCAGGGACAAGGGAGCCAATGTTGTCCTTAATAGTTCTGGAAGAACAGAGGGAGACCTGTTTGGAAGAGACCTTCATAGAGCGGGCAACTCGAGTGACCTCATCCAATGTGATAGGAGAGAAGGAGAAAGATGGCCGAGGGTGGCAGTGGGATGTGAAGAGTGAGGGAGAACTCAGGATGTCCACTGGCCACAGTGGCCAGTGTAGTGCATAGGGCCTGGGAGGGCAAAGGCGAGGTAGAAACTGCAGCTGGATTGGCTAGTTCCTTGCAGATTTTAAAGAGTTCAACCATGTTGTTAGACACTCCAGAGATGAGAGCCTGGATGTGAGCCCTCTTCTTAAAGCGAATGGAGAGATGATATTGCCTTTGGAGAAGGCAACATGGCAGTTTATCAGAGGATTTGCCTGAGGTCTGCCACTTCCGTTCAGAAGCTCTGCACTTTCATTTCAGGGAAGCTAGATCAGAGTCGTACCAAGTGTTACGCTTAGTGACAGGTTTCAGGATGATCCTCATGACTGGGGCAAGAATATTATGAGGGTTAGTGATAGCGAGATGGTGATTGTTCAGAGCAGAGTCAATAGTTGAGTCAGTACTGGGAGGGGGGAGATGAAGGTGGAAGTGAATGCAGCAACTGACACTTGTTTCATTGGCTGGATGTTCGCAAACTAGGCTGGCGGATCTGGGGGAGGTTCGGTCAGTGGACTGAGAGGTCCCAGGTGGGAGGATAAGAGGGAGTAGTCAGACCAGGAAAGAGGGGTGGAAAGAGGGATAGAAAGCAAAGATCAGCATGGATAAAGTCATCAAAAGTGTGTCCAGCCAAGCTGGTGAGACCAGAGGGGAGAATAGAGAGGGAAAGAGAGGTGCAGAGGTCATGGAACAACGTGCAGGACGTGATTCAAGAATTAAGGTGGATGTTAAAGTCACCCAGAAGGAAGTGTTTAGAGGTGGAAGTCAAGAGAAAGGAGGAGAAATCAGCCCATTCTGAAAGAAAAGAGAAGATAGGGCCTGGGGCCTGTAGATCGTGGAAATGGTCAGAGGGGAAGTAGTTGATATGCCATGCTTGCAGACCAGGCTTTCAAAAGAGGAGTAGGACTGAGTTGGTATGAAGGAAGATGGAACCCACTCAGGGAAGATCAATGCTACTCCACTGACATCCCGTTTGGGATGAGGCTTTGAGATGATCTTGAAACCATCAGGGAGAAGGGAGTCAAAAGCAGTGACTTAGCTGGCGTTGAACCATGTCTCGGTGAAAACGAGGATGTTGAGATCAAAGTCTTCAAGGGGAAGGTAGATATCGGAAGAATGTTTGATGGTGGTCAGTCATAATGTAGAATGCAATAATGTAGAAAGTCAAAATGTCGAATATTTTTTTTAGAAAACAATAATGTCGAAAAACAAGAATTTTTTGGAAAAAAAAAATAAATATATATATAATTAAAATGTGTTGAGTATGAGGGGTGAGAGGGTGGTGGGAGGGTGGGGGGGTGGCCGTGGGGTGTTGGGTGAGGGAGTTTGGGGGACCCCCCCTAGTAAATGATACTCTTCTTGTTTATTTATTTATTGATAGTGCTAATTGACATTTTTTTTCGACATTTTTTTTCTAAAAATTGACTCTTTTCATTATATGTATAGGTTTTCGACATTATTGTTTCCTACATTTTTTTTCTACATTTTTGTAAGTCGACATTTTTTTTCTACATTATGACTATAAACCATGTTTGATAGCAGAACAAGCATTAAGTGTGGCTAAGTTCATCCAGTCATCACCCTTGAAAGTTTTCCAAGGTGGAGTAGAGGGGGGTGATACACCCATCAGAGGAGGTGGTGAAGGAGGTGTTGCGAGAGAGGAAGGAGGGAAAGCAGGAGAGGGAAGGAAGTTGATGAGGGATGGCAGGTGCTGGTCAAAGAGGAGCAGATTGGGTTGAGGTCCCTGAGACATGATAGAGCCATGGTGATAGACATTAATCATGTACCTCGAGGACGAGAAGCCAGCCAAGAGAATTTCCAATCTAGTTACACTATTAATGGAAGTGGAAGAGAAGCGGAGAGAATGGAGATCAGATGTGGATTCTAGAGGTCCAGAGAGGCTACAGAAAAGAGGGTGTCAGTAGTGATTTGTCTGGACGTAGCGCTGACATAGGTGTCTGTGATGGGTAAACCAGGATTAGAGGAAAGGAGATCTTTCTTGAGCTTTTTTCTTCCATACGTTGTGAGAGAGGGAAGATAGGTAATAGTATAGCAGTTAGAGTAGATAGGAGAGATGGGCGGAGAAGGGAAAAGACGGGATAGTGCACAGGCCTGTGCAAACTCACCAGGCGGCTTAGCAGCCGAAAGAAGCAGATAATTTAAAAAGCACACCTAGCTTTGAATTTGCCAAAAAGTGCTAAACACACCAAATGGAAGTTGCAGCAATTTAAAAAGCACACCTAGCTTTGATTTTGCAAAAAAGTGCTAAAAACACCAAATGGAGGTTGCAGCTATTTAAAAAGCACACCTAGCTTTGAATTTGCCAAAAAGCGCTAAAAGCACCAAATGGAGGTTGCAGCCATTTAAAAAGAACACCTAGCTTTGAATTTGTCAAAAAGCAGTAAAAACACCAAATGGAGGTTGGAGCAATTTGAAAGAGCACATCTCGCTTTGACTTTGCTTAAGAGTCACAGAGCAGCGTTAAAAGGGTTAGGCACAGGTAGGCAGCAGCAACTGTTTAAAAAGAAGAAGTACAGTGAGTAACTATTGCGAGTTGGAGGAGGACATAGTTAGCGCTGAGGCTGTGAGCCAAGGGAGGCATGAGTCAGTAGGCAGTCCAGTGAGGAGTTCTTGCACAAGAGAGGTGATACAGTGTACTTACGGGATAGGTGGTGGCACATTGATTAAGGTTTTGAATGCAGGGAAAGCAGTTTGAATTCTTTGAGCAGTGATAGGTTGGAGGATCAGAGGTGCAGCAGCACAGAGGGGTGCTTTCCAGCAACAGACAGGGCCAGACAAGAGCCTTGGGTGAGGACCTTTGATTGGTGGACCGGCTCTGATGCCTGCCGGCTTCACCAATGGCGTTGAAGTGTTGTGGGCATCCAAACACAGGCCCCAATGGGGAGAAAGAAGAAGAGGCAATTAGGTACCTGGTGTAATGTCAGTCGGGGAGGCCATGTTTTAATGAAAACAAGGCCCCACAATGGACCATGAGGCCAAAATCCATGTGCAGCAGTAACTGCAAGGATTTTACATGAGGGAGTGATGTAAAACCCGTTCAAAGATTTGAAGCAGACATGCTGGGGAAATGCACGCAGAGTGAGCAAAAGTTCAAGATACAATGGGAAAATCCCTCGAGGCTTACCCGGTGTCCAGTATGGACAGAGATCACCTGCAGTGCAGGCAATGTAGTGAAGAAAGGAAAGACCAAGGTACAGCTCAAGAAAGACTGACTTATATTTTCAATGGCAACACCCTTTGCCTTTACCCACTGGGGAGGGAAACACAGACACTCAATAAGGGAAGAGCGCCATATGAAACGAACTCTCCAGATGGGAAGTGTTCTGTGAGGGAAGATGATAGAGGGGGCATTCTATGCGATTCAGAGCTACATTTGTGGACCAACGTAGATATCCCAGTAAGGCACTGAGTGCTGAATGGGGCCCCAGTGCCATGATCTACCTCGGAAATAGGGAGTGGCCAAGAAAACCGACACAATCCTAAAAGAAAGTGCTTGTTTGTGGAAAGACAGAAACAGGAATCTCCAATATGAACAAGTGTTGAGCAAGGCCAAGCATTCGGTGAATCTAATTACTTTGTGCCTGCACTACCACAAACGCAAAGCAATCACTGCATTAGCAGAACACATAACATAACATAGTATAATCACATGCAAAGAAAGGCCACAACTTATCTCAGAGCAACTTGAAGAGAACCAACATGTGACACAGAGTAGATGCAGCCGATGGCTCCAAACATTGGAGAAGTTGCCAAACAGGTTAGAAATCCCAATGGCCATTATTTCAAATGAAATTCTGAAAAGGATCATGTAATTTCACATATAGAGGGAGGAAGGTAGCTTATAGTAATAATCAGCACCAGTAACATGCATGTCACAGAAAGCACACTTTATGCTGCTCGAAACCATGAGGAGGTTCTAGCATCTAGTTTTAAATATAGAAATTTAGTTACACTTTAAGAAGGAAGAACGGCCAGCAAACGTAACTTGCAATGGAGTTCTGAAAATGAAATGACCTAAAAAATGCAGATACTAAAAGGAAAATGGAACCACTCGCCTCATGTTATTTTTTTTATGAAATAGAAGAGATACTTAACTAAACAGGAATATTGACTATTAATTGGGCCTCTATTCCACTTGCATACTAGAAGTATAACCTTCTACAGCATCAGAAATTGTAAATATGTAGTCCAGTAACTCAAAATCGCAGCTCTGAACACCCAAAAAAGATGCCTTATCCAAAATTACTGCAGTACGTCAATTCCCATGGAATCCAGAAAAGAAAGTATCATTTACCCCTTGCTTAATGAAGCCTTTCTTTTTCTTTAACAAGACAAAGGAATGAAATTAACTTAAGTTGAACAAAACATGATTTTTATTGTATTTTACCATTTATTGATTTTATTGTGAGGATTTGAAACTCGCCAAATTCAGTGCATTCCCTGCGAAGCACAGGAAAGCATACAGTTCCTCAAAGAGGAGAGCCAGGGTTTTAAGTGGGCTGGAGCTAGCCAGTATCATGCAACTTTGATTGGGGCCATGTGCTGTTCCCACTAGCCCACCAGCAACCTGACAGCAAGGAAAGCCACTTTTTTATCATTGTGTTGGGGGTTTGAACACAAGCGGTGCCGGTGTCATCCAGTGTCGCATTTCACTGTGCTATCTATAATATGTTTCCTCAAGAAGGTTTCCCCCAAGATGGATCTGTGTGAGTAGGGGGCCCCTCATTACAGGTTTTACGCTGAGGCTTTGAACAGATGGTCTTTGTTATATGTGATTTAGTGTGTTTCTTTGGTGCAAAATGAATGAGTCTGTTTATCTCGAAAAGCAAGCTAATCTCCTGGGATATCCTCCAACAGTACTGCACATCCTGGGCTGCACATGAATTCATTTCTTGACTAGGCTAACTGAAGAATCAATGAGATCAAAGATTGGCAATGTCGCATCACAATACCATATCTGCCCATTCAGATTGAAATGTAATGTGTTCCGTAAAGTGTTTATTTTAGGCTTCTATTTGGAAATTGAAGTGTATTACAACACTTTTCTGAAATATATTATTGAAAGAAGAGCCCATTTGATTTTGAATGCTGTTGGGAAAAGGAATAATTACCACTGTATTGATGAAATTACAAGTTTAATCATTGGTTGGTGAAGTTTTCAAACTGGAAATGTAATATTACTCAGCTCTCTTCATAAGCTTGCTAATATTTTCACAAAAAAAAAACTAAATTGGTGCCAGTACTTTGGCTTTCAGCACATTGTTCCATTGTTCCAGTGCAGGAAGGCACCATTTTAAAGATTTGCAGAAAGCTTGTTTTCTTCTTCAAAAAGAGCTCTCTTTATTTCTTTGCTGGTAATTTAAAGTTGGTACCACCCAATTCTTGGTCCTTGAAAGTATGTTTTTGCTTATTTTCCTGTTGTGGGGCAAAATCAGTGCCATGTCTCAGGTGATCAGGTAACTACTTGCATCTCACAAGTAGTAGTTGTGGTAGCTGAATAAAAATACATCACACACAAATGAAGCCCAGCATTATTCAAGTACCTCTAACTTCCGATTCATCCAATCACTATTTTTTCAAACAGGTGCCAGTGTCTACCAGGCTGTCCTCCAGTAGGTCACTTCAAATGTTCCCCAGACGTAGTTAGGGAGAGAGTATGCACCCTCCTTTGAGGACCTTATCCTCACTCATTTGTTGAGACTTTGGACACCGTTTACCCCATCAAGGTTCTTCTTTCAGTTATTCCAAGATGATTCTTCAAGATAGTCTCAAAGATAATTCCCAAAGATGGGACCACCGGGGGAGGTAAGTCTTGTTTTTCTGGGAAAGCTGACAGGGCTACCCAGCAGAGGACAAAGCACATCCTCCTGAAGAGGCCCTCAGTCTGTTGTCTGGGAATCTACCAGAGCCAGTTTCAAATGCACACATGGATCCACAACTGCAGGTCACAGTGGAAACCAATTGAATAAAATAATGCCACTGGGCTCGCTTTTGGCAATGTAACTGTTTTCCCTCAGATGCCTCTATATGTTGGTAGACAAGGCTTGATATTTACATTTAAGCCAAAGCACTGCACACAGGCAACTAGTGATATGCGGTTAAGGCTAGTTTTAACATGAGTGCCACTTTTTAAAGGCAGCCCAGAGCTGTTGGAATTAATTTGAGTGCATCAGACTGTTTAAGGAAGATACATGTTAAACAGTTTCTGCCATTTGGCCAAAGTCACATCTCTTGTATCGGCTGGTGTATCAGTAGACAAGGCCCACATGACTACACATGTATCCTTTCAAGCATAGAGCATTGAAATGTGAAGTCTGTTTAACAGAGCACAGTTTCTACGAGAGAAAACCATCCGCGTTTTGGATAGCAACCAAAAAACCCTCAGGATTTCACACCTTTGGATCCATTCTGTCACAGGTCCCCTAGCCACAAACTGATGATCAAATTCATTTTAAGAGTCTGGCTCATTGTCTCCTGAGGCCATCTGCATTGGTGTGCTGAGAAAAGGATTATGCTTGATGTCCATTTCTAGTCCCTGTAGGGATATGGCCAACTCAAAACATTTGGATTCTCCTCCTGCATGGCTACCTAAGAGGCCTGTGGTTACTCTGGACAATGAAGTATGAGTCTCAAAACGTGGGATTTCATCTTGTACACAGATCACCGCATAGCAAGCATTTATTTCTGAATTGTGACCCAGTTCTTTTCTCTTTTAATCAGCTGCATGTTAATGTAGGCAACAGGTTGTTCTACTCATTTCGGGAGTAGATGCACAAAACACTGCTACATTTTCACAGGCCTCTTTCTGGATGAATGTATATCTGTATTCTGGGATCTTTAAAACGAGGACCCTGTATAAGCCATCCGTTTTGTTCTAAAAAGCAGCTGGGAAGGCAGGGTCCAATTTACTTTCTTTGACATCTTTTTGGATGTTATATCATTCAAGGGAAAGGCAATTACCATGTACCCTTTGATGAAAGACTGGTGATATTCAGTGAGGCCAAGGAAGACCCTCATCTAGGTCTGAGTTTTAGGACTTCCCCAAACCTTTCCTGTCCCTATCCTTTCCCAATGCTAGCACTTTTGTCTGGAAATGCTTTTTCTTGCTGCTATCCACCTGGTGTCATAAGTAAGTCCCAGTACCCATCTTATCTGGTCTTTGGATGCATTGATAATTGATCCAGCTTTCTCAAAGGTCAGTAGCACCTGCTTCAGATATGATAGATGGTCTTCCCTGATGTGGCTGAAAACTACAACATTGTACAGATAAGCAATTCTGATGGCTTCTAGCCTACAGAGACCTGGTTTGCAATCCTCCGACGGTCGAGGGGGCATTTTTAAGACTCCCGGTATAACAGTAAACTGATACTTTACTTCTGAGGTGGACCGTTCTGACCACTCTTTAATTTGCCATCAAGTAACTGGCCATGAGGTCAAAGGTCCTCCTGTATTTAGCACTGCCCAACTTATCAATGAGCCCATCTGCACTATGTATGGGGTGAGCGTCTGTCTTTGTCACAGAGCTGAGCAGTCTGTAGTCTACATGTCAGTGGACGTCAGTATTCCCATTGCTGGATTTTTTATCCACCAGCATGATGGGACAAGCCCATAGGCACAATGGCTCAATCATCCAAAGAGCCAACATCTTGGAGACGTCATGCATGATAATTTCCCTCAAATAGTAAGACATCCGGTGAATTCTGCTTTTCACCGGCTGCTGTCTCTTTTCTCAATATCATTCATGCACCAGTCTGTGCAACCTGAAGTCAGAGAAAACAACCCTGCAAACTGGCAGAGCAGCAACTACAGTATTGCAGTTGTTGTTCCGTTAGGTCAGAGCTGTCTATGGCTTCTGTGTGAAGCAAGTCTCAGAGGGTGCCAATGTCCTCCTTCTTCTCACCATCTGTCAACAGAGCCAGCACTAAGTCATCCCTGCCATAATGAGGTTGCCACTGGTTGACATGAAAGACTCTATGCACTTGCTCAGCAGCCATTGTATCAATGAGGTAAATAGACGTGCTAACCTTTTGGAGTACAGTATAGGGTTCAGTGCACTTTTCCCGAAGTGCAATGGACTTCACAGGTTCCACTACCCAGAATGCCGGGTTGCTGGGTCGGACTGGAGCATAAAATTGTCTTGGGCACCAATGAAAAAGTGTCCCACAGTTGGAAATGGCAATGCATTTCTTTTGTGATAGACTGTTTGAACAGTACACAAGAAGGGATTGGGGGGCGGTTGATAATGATGCAAATTGTGCATTTTAAAGAATATTTATTCAGCAACACTGGTCAAAACTACTATCTGCATGTAAAGTAACTCATCAAACTGGCCCACTTTCACCAAACAAACCGGCCCACACTAGCATTTAGTGTGTTTGGTTCGGTCATTGCCCTATTGCCTTATATGCCAATTTGAGCCTTCCTGGTTGTAGTATTCATTGTCATTCTTGCCTTTTGTTGTGCCAGTGTTTCTTTCATTTCTGGCTAGCGTTTACATTTTCTAGAATTGTTCCATGTGCTGGGCCATTCTGTATCTCAACCCAATCGCATAATCCACTGTGTTGTAAGACTTCATAGTTTCCCTCCCAGCCTTCTCTCACCATACAGAGGGAACACCTAAAAGTATGACCAAACAAAGGTTCAAATGGATTGAAGCAAACTTTGTTCTGTGGCACCTCCCTGTAGGTGAAGAGTAGGCCTAGCAGGAGAGTACACCACTTTTTCCTCAGGTGCTCTTCAAAGACACAATCATGTCTTTCAGCGTCGTGCTGGATCTCTCCAAAAGCCCATTCATTTGGGGATGGAAGGCTGCAAAGAACTTAAAAATCCATCCACACTGCTCCACATTTCCTGCATATATGCAGATATGATGCTGACTACCCTGTCTGAAATGACTCCTTGGGGAAAACCCACAGGAGGGAATATTCTGTTCAGAGCCTTCGCCACATCAGGGGCTTTGATGCTCCTCAAGGGGACCACTTCAACATTGGTACTGCATAGGATAATCAACAATCACAAAGGTGTGCTGGTTGCCGGAGGTGGTTTGGGGAGACAAGGCCCCACAATATCCATCCCTATCCTTTCAAAGGGTCAACAAACCACTCTTTGCAGAATAAAGGATCCCTCCAGTAGGAGAAATACAGAGGAGCAGAGATAGGCATAGACAAAGCACAGGGCACACCAGACAGTATGATCACGAGCCTAGGAGATGCTCAGGAGAAAACCTTGGAATGTGGGTGTTCTCTGCCAGACTAGGCCCAGATTCTATGCCTCCTGATGGGCCAGCACCTCTCCCCAGGTGCTAATATTCCTCAACAAGGAAAACTCCATATGGACCACCAGGACTGGCCTAGCCTACAGGGAACTCTGGAGATTCCCCGGTGGGCCTCTGCACCATGGGCCTCTTTGTATTTTATTTTCAAATGTTCTCATAGGAAAAGGGTTGGAGCTTGATCAAAATGTCTAAAATTGAGCCGCTTTGAAAATGATTTCCAAGGCCTCTTTTGCTTCCCAGTCCACCCCTGTAGACCACTCAGTAAGAGCTTTCTCAGCCTTGCCACCCTTTAAGGACCAGGTGCTGATTTTATCCAACTCAAAGGCTAATGCTTAATAGTCGTTGGGAGCTTGAAAGAAGAATTTGCCACATTTAAAACTGCATCATGCAAGTTGTACCTAGAGCACAGCAAAAAACGCTTAACTCAATGAGCCATGATAGCAGACTCAGAACCCAGTAAACTCTCTCACAGAAATAGTTTAATTCTGAGCCAGCTTCACGGGCCATGGGAATGATCCCAACAAATACAGCCTTCTGTTGGTACCATCGGATGGAAATCTACTCATTGCCTAAGCATCTGTCCCCCACGCACGCGGAGCACCTTCCAATCAGCATGTGGTGCTGCATCTGAATACAATTCTGTGTGCATGAGAAAACACAGTGAGACCATGGAAACACCATGCCCAAGTGCACATTTAGACCATGGGAACACCATGCTCAAGTGCACATTGATCCACATATGTGTGGATTCATACAATTGACGTAAAACAGTCCCCCAACAGTGTTTAACATTACAGTCCTGAGAGTATATGGCCCTTTGGATATTGTGCATGCAATGGATGGGGAGCAGAATAACTCTGACACCAAATAATTGAACCAATTCAGGAAGATGGCAAGGTTTACTGTTTAATTAACAATTATCTAAAACAGGGGGTTACAAGGGACATCAACTGACGTTCGCTCGAGCTCTCTGTGAATTTCTCATAAAAACATCTTTTTGTACACAAAATACATCAGACGTGACATCATGCTATGTGGCACATGAGAAAATCCTATGAGGGATTGTGATACATTCAAGGGGAACATCCAAGTATACTTTCTATAAGGGGTGGGATTGTGATTAGTTATCTACTGTCAGGTGGACAACTTATGCCTACCTCTAAAACATGTCATCTTCAACACTATTAAGTACACACTATATCATTGGTCTTCAAACCATAAGGCCCTTCATTATACGGCCCTCTATAATTGGTTGGCACACTCGTGCCATACCTGGAACATTCGGTTCACTTAGCAGCATGTAAGCTCAGACCCAGGTGCCAGGAGGTGGTCTTGACTTTACCTCCTCATGCAATTAGCCCAACATCTCTCATCACCCATTCCTTCTGCCATGAAGATTGTCTTTGAAATTGGCCTTGAAAAGTTTTCTTGTCTCTGGGAATATGTGGGAGTGCGAGCATGCACTATCGTCGTTCTGGGACTCCATGCTCAACTCTGTTTCCATTCTTGGCTCACGTGACACAAGACCACGATTTGGACCATGTTGCAGCATTTAAATGTCTTAAATGAATTAAACTAGGCACACTTGGTGTTCTTTCTTTGCACCTTAACAATGGATGATTCAGCTTCTCCCGTTCGCTGCCTTCGAGAATAGATAACCGGCCTTGGCTGCTTCAGCTTTGGTACGAGGCCAGACAGCCTCGTACCAAAGTACGAGGCTGTCTGGCGAAGCTTCTGCGATCTCAGCCTATTTCTTTGCTGCAACACAATTCTCGGCCTTTCCTCTCCATGGGTCTGAGCTTACTAAAATTCACGTCACAGATGTCCAGCTTCTATACAATTGCGGCAGTCTATTAGCTACGTAAAGCCAGCTTCTATGATCACTTTGTCTATTTGTGTTAGAGCAGCTGTGCAATTTTTGAACAGCTTGCATATTCTGCAGTGCATCACACACATGCAATCTTCTTTTCACATATGAATAACTTTGTCATCAGTTTCTGTAAGAACAAATATTCTCTTCAGCCAGTATTCTCAGTGCGTCACGCTCCTCTTTAGTGACGTCACCAGCTCCTCTGTTTGCTCCTCTTCATATTTCTTTGGGAAGTTCCTCCCTCAGATTATCGTCTCTTCGGGATACATTTGATAGAATTTTCTCAGTGGGTTCCTTCTTTCGAATATTTGCCATGGTATGACCACAACTGCTGGTGTTAAGCAGGGCATCATTTCAGGCTTCCACCATACAGGAGGTAGGGGGGCAGGGTTTCCTGCAGAGACATGTAATTTCTCCTCTACATTTTCATGCAAAATGAAGCGGTGGTGTGTCGATGCTCTACTGATTTCCACCCCAATTCCCTACATACTGCAGGCACCAGTTACTCTGAACCCTCCCTGCAACACAAACCGCTGCTTTTCAACTGGCTCCTGAATATTGCCCAGATCTGGATTGGTGACTCCTCATTAGGACTGCCATCTCAATGTGCCTCACATAGGTTATCCTGTCAACAGCTGCCATTCCTGGCTGGGCTCACTCCAGCAACATACTACATGGGGGAGTACTTGATTCCTGTGGCTACTTCTTAGTATGTTGTGCTGCTACCCTTCACTAACCATTCATGTCAGTATTTAGCCAGGAGCATGTTGGAAAACAAATAAAAGTTCAAATACACTAACAAAGTGAATTTGTCAGTGAAGCTATCCTGGTGAAATGCAGAAGGATATCCCTTTGTGTCCCCCAAGATGTTGAGTTAACTATTAGTCAGTACCAGGCCAGCAGAGGCACCCATGCTAATTTCTTTGTTGTGGGTGAATGTTACACAGGTTTGCCAATAAAACAATAGATGGAATACCCTGAAGTGGCATATCTGCAGAGGCGGCTTACCACCACTGCACTGGGCCAATTTAAGGAGAACAATATGAGAAACACAGACCTAGGCAGACTCAAGTGGGTTTGATGCCTAAATGCATGCAGAGAACTTGAGAGCGAATATAACATGCATGTTACAAGACCATCACCTAATGTATGAACCTGCAATGTACACGCACGTGCATGCACACAGACATAATCTAAAGTACACTGACATTGTTCTGCCTCTCACAGCTGGCATGCGGCCACAGCATGAGAAGGCAAAATGGAAGAGAATAGCAATGGAGCAGGCATCATTTCACTGTCTGAACAAGAGGAGTTGGATCTTCAGACCACCATCATCATACATGCCGTGACCTCATCTCTCTCCCACAGCCAGGCCTTCTGGACACTTCAGGCAATCAGGGATCAAAGCCACCCATTCATATCTTCCTTACAGGCAAAAATGTGGGATGTACGTCTTGTAGGCTGTCCATCAGCACGTGCTCCAGAATGGAATTGACTAAATGGGTGCTATGGCGGTCCAGTTAGCAAAGGTACTGAGCAGGAGCAGCAGAGCCTGCAGGCAGTCGATGAGGCAAGTATAGCTGCATGGAAGGAGACAGGAGCGGCACAAAAGGATACAGCACAAGTACAGGGGAGGGAGAGAATGGGTGTGTCCTGCCATTGGCACCCAGGGCAGACCATGACTCAGTCCAGGCTCCATTTTATTTCTTATCTTTTTCTTTTCTACATGGTGTTTCTGTAGGTTCAGTTGCTCCGAATGGATATCTCTGTCTGTAGGGGGGCTGGCAGAGACACCCAATTATATTGAAGCCATCTCTCGTCATCTTCCTATGTCTGAGGAGCTGCCTCGGCTACATAAAACATGGAATGCCTCCAAAGTGCTTCCAACTCACCCCTTCGAAAACATTTCTTTTTCGTTGTTCATGTAATCCTTGTTACCACGTCCCTTTGCACCCTTCCATGCCAGCTCAAGCATGCTTTTGCTGCCCTGGGAAGGGCAAGCTGTTTGTCCTTCCGGGCTCTTCCACCCTCAATGGCTTCATTTTAGGTCTGGAAGTCTGCTCTTCTCTAGACTTGACGGAGGCAACACCGTTTTTAACAGCCTTCTTGCTGCGATCTTTGCTATGCTGGAGGAACTCCACCATTCTGCAGGCCAAAAGGTGGATGATTGATTAAATGTAGTGGCTTCCACTGTACTTTCAGGTTCAATTTAAATTGTGCTGTGTGCCCTTTAGGACTTTTACCCTGCGCACACCTCGCAGGAGAAGATCAAAATGTTTGGCGGGTCTAGCCTCAGTGAAGTGCTAATGTCCAGTGCATGGCGTTTTCTTTACTGTAAAAGGCTATGGGCCTCATTACGAGGTTGGAGGCAGCCATGGCACTATTAGAGCCATGTCTGCCTCCAAAATCATTCCGACTCCGGTCTGGTGGATGGAGCAATTACCGGTCCATTCCGAGGTCGGCGGGACCGGTAATTCCCCATTCACCAGAGCCATTCCCCATTCCCATTTGAGCCTCCATAGGGCTCAATAGGAAGGGGGAAGGCGGCAATAACGGTACCGCAAATTGCGCTACCGTTATTGATCCCGGTATCCCTTTGCGGGTCCCGTCCTTAAGGAAGGACCCGCAAAGGGAACTCGTAGTAGGGCAGTAAGGGATTACCGGCACTAGTGCCGTTACCGGTGCCGGTAATCCCTTACCGCCCACCTCGTAATGAGGCCCTATGTTTCATAATTAAGCCTTTAAATGGCGGCTCTTCACTTCTGGAACTCTCTTCTGGCTGTGTTGATGATCTGAAATTAGCATGGGCGGTGTCGTGTTAAGTTTTGAATGTGCAAGCATCGTGTGTGCATGCGCAAAGTGCATTATTGCCCGTGCAACTGCAGTTCAAGTGTATTTGCCTTTGTGCTTATGTCACTTTCCATGTCTGTGCAGTGCTATTTGTGAAAATCTTCAAAGTAAAAAATAGAATGTGCAAATTCTGATTTAAAAAATTGGAATCTCAAATGAAAGAGTTATCATCAATTACATTATGGATACAATAAAAGTAGTAGTGTTAAACTGAATGGTATACAAAATGTAAACTGACATTTCACAGATTTTATGAAAGACACATGGGGGTCAATTTTTCCCATGCTTTGAAACTGCATAGTGACCAAAAAGCCTGCATACAATATTTCACATATAGTTGTTACTCAGCATACGATTTTGAGGTATTTGCAGGTTGGAGCCTGGGCACTGATCAATATTTTCGCACCTACCATTCCGGTTGCTCCACTGCACACTTACAAGAGCATCTACATCCATATGCAATTTTGATGGGGGGTGGAAAGGGTATGGATTCCAATGTAATCCGAATAGTTTTTGCACCTGAAGAAAGCAGACAGATTCCATAGGAATCCTTGAAATGCCATCTGTCATGCACTGATATGGTAGGTGGCCTTTACAATTTATTTTGTCAGGAGTAGAAATGTGGTATCTTATGAGTTGTCATTTATAACGCACCTGTACACGATTGTTTCTAGGTGCAACAAGACAAGGAGGGAGAAACAGAGGGAGGACAAAACAATCTTATTAGGCCTTGTGTCTTTCAGATCGCGCAAGTGCAGGGAAGAGGAAGGGGAGAAGTGCAGAGAAGGAGGAGAGGAAAAGTGCAGGTAACTCAAGTGCAGCCAAAGGGTGGCTAAGTGCAGGAACTCAATAAGTGCAGCCAGCGGGTTGCTTAAAGTGCAGAGCGGGGGACAGTAGGGTTGCAGATACAGGCCACAAATGCTGGGCGAGCTAGGAGGAAGTGTGAAGGGCAACTGGATATGCACAAGCGTGTGCTCAAGTTCAGAGGGTGACCAGTGTGTGGGGAAGACGGGGCATCAGCAGAGGAGAGGAAGAGAGAAAGCGGAAGCGAAAAGGAAGGTTTTGAGTTGCTTACAAAACAAGAAGTGGTTCTGCTCAATTTTGAGATAGGTAGGGAGGCTGTTCCAGAGGGAGGTCCCAATCCATGAGCGAGATCTGCCCCCAACTCTCTTCTTGGAAAGGTGACTGACCCTCAGAGAGTGGGAGGTGGATGAGCAGAGGGCTTGAGAAGGGAGATGTTTAGGTTTTGAGAGTTGGGGGTAGTGCAGTCCCCAGCCCCAGAAAGCCTTGTGGTGATACAGAGGGTTTTGAACTTGATCCTTGCCACCACAGGGAGCCAGTGAATGGATTTCAGAGCTGGAGAGATATGATCCCTTGGCTTGGGGCCAAGGACAAGTCTTGCAGTTCTGCTCTGGATAAGTTGTAAAGGTTGCAGGGTAGAAGCAGGAAGATTTAGAAAAAGGCTGTTGCAGTAGTCCAGCCTAGACCAGAGCTCTGGAGACAGTGAGCTTCAAGCTTCTGGGGGCAAGTGAGGAAAGGAAGAATACCTCTGAGGAGGTGCAGCTGATGGTTTGACTTCTTAGAGGCATCAGAGATGTGAGGAGGGACGGAGAGGGTGGAGTCAAAGATGAATCTGAGGTTCTTACCCTCAATGGTAGAGGCAGGAAGAGGGTCCACAGTGGGCAGTCCGAGAGAGAGAGGAAAGGAGTGAGCTAGTGTTCCGCTGAGTAGGATCTCTGTCTCACTGGCATTAAGACAGAGATCATTGGCGGTGCACCATTCCTGAATTGTAGCCAGACAGACTGGTATGAGAGAAGGAGAATAATCGGCTGAAGGGAGCCTGGTAACATATCACGTTCCATGGCGGCCGTTCTTCTTTCAGTTGCGAAACACTGGAGTGCCTCGCAACTGAATAAAGATGCAATTAGTACCCCGGTTCCACGGCCCGGAGTACTAATAGCAATATGCCCCTCACTGGGGGGGGGGCATTACTGCTTTAGGTAAAGCCCTGGGGCCTGCATTAAGGCTCTTGCTTTGCTTGGGTCTGTAACTTTGCACCCTGGTGTATTACCTGAAGCAGTAATGCCCCTCCTCCCCAGCTTGTGGCTTATTTCTAAAAGAACGTGCTGACATTATTGTCACCATTTTGGGAACTACAAATAGCAGTTGTTGGCATTACCCAATTTAATGGTACTCAACCTATTGAGCCAGGAGGATGGTGATGGGCTGAGAGGGGTGTGCCAGGATTTGAACCTGTAGCCAGGAGTTTGGGTGCAGATTAGGGCAGGGAGCGCGTAGATCACTGATCTATTTGATTGGCTATGTGTGAAAACTGAGGGGTAGGAGACAATGACATCCATCTGCTCAGCAGTGTAGACCCTAAACACAAAGCACATTGTTTGAATGTGTGGACCCAAGCTCAGCATTGACCTTGCCACTACTGATACAGATAGAGGCCTGCGATGGAAGAAGTATCACGTATTTGATAAAAGAAAACAGAAAGAAACCACTCAGCACTGTTTCTAAAGTTGCACGTCAGTTTGGAGGGTGCTCGTGCGGCCGGGCGCCTGTATGCCGCATAGCTGGAAGAACTCCCACCTGGCAGCGTGATAAGTTGGGGCATCCGCTGTCATAACAGCAAGGAAAGAAAGTGTCCCACCTGCTGGGAGCACCAAAGCTGCACCCTTCCCATCGTGATGACAATGAGCTAGTAAAGTCGAATGTGTACGGCCTAAGATCCCAAAGTGGCCGAGGAACAATGGAGTGTCCAAAGCCGGCATCCTGCATGTCATTGCATGCTTCAAGTGGGAAGAGTAGTATGGCACGCTGTTGCTGCACTTCAAACTTATGTATTCGTCCTGGTGTATTAAATTAATTTGTATGGGTGACATCCTGTGATCCACCACGAGACTAGAACGGGTGCACCATTTTCCATGGACTAATACACATGTATTCTGTGGCTGTAACACCCAGGGCCCACTGCCTGGGTCTGATCATAGTCTTCCACCCTCGGACCAACTGCCTGATCATAGCGCATGCTCGGTGGCAAATGTTATAATGCTTTTCTTTGCACGTGCTCCAAAACGTATCCACTGCTGCATCCTATCATTATCTGACATAACATTTACCATTGGCATGGGATGTTGTAACTTAAGCACCTCCTGGGCTCGTGCACCGACCGTGTAATGGACACGCGGCACACACCACGTGTCCATGTTAATAAAGAGGCGAGCAGTGCTCCCGCTCTCCAGCCATTACCACCCGACTCCTGCCTACTGCATGTTATTAGTGGGCCTGCCCAGTAGAACCCATCAACAGCAGGGCCCGGGACCACCGGGCACCATAACAGCTAGTGTGGTGCAGGGTCAGACTGGGGCATAAAATTGGCTCGGGCCCAATGAGAAAATGCCCCATCATCACAGAAGGCAATTTTTTTTTTTTTTTTTTACGGGCTATTTGAATAATAGGGAGTTTTTCTTCAAATATGTTGCAACTAGTTTATTAGCATGTTGGGCTTGCACTTCGGGGGTAACCCTATTGCTCTATAGGCCAGTCCAAGTCTGGTGTGGTGAACCGTTCTTCATAATGTTAGGCTTCTGCAGAGGGATGAAGCAGCAATCAAAGAGGAAGTGATGATGCTGTGGATCCGAGCTGAGAGGTGGATGTAAAATGTGAAGTGGGTCACCTTGGAGACAAGAGTGGAGGTGGATGCTGTGCCTCAAAGCTGCGAGGTCCAAGTGGAATGACAACGTCGTATGTCTTGTGCCGTGCCCTTCAACACTGATGGAGTAACAGAGGAGCAAGAGATTTGATGTACTCATGTTAGAGGTAGCTTTATGCTCCAAAAAGACTTTTAGACTCAATAACTGTGTCGATTTGAGGAAGGGGAATTGATGTGCTAATTCTTCTGTAGCACTTTTATACCAGCGCAGCCGCCCATGCACAGTCACCAGGTGAGTGCAATCTCAGAGTAGCTTTATTGACACTAGGTCCATGAGAACACGTGTGATAGGAATACTGAGGATGCACACTTGGTTAGATGGTAGACAACAGAAAAACTGGTTCCCCCACACCCCCTTAGAACGCTCACACCTAGAACACACCAACATTATAGCTGTGATGTCACCAGCCTCTGACATCAATACAAACTCAGAGCCAGAACACCAAATCAGATGACCACATCTCTCCCTCCGTTACTGTAACAACACACTGAAGAATGAAATACCAGAAATGACCAGCAGCTCAAAGACCCTTCATTCCAAGAACACAACACAGACCAAATACTTACCTACTAAGTGGCCACCAAAGTAGGAGAACGCCTAGGACCCTGAAACAACATAAGAAGAACACAAAAGCCAGATCAGGACCCAACATCGATGGAAAACCCCTAATAACAATAACCACCAAGAAAGCTGTGAAATAACAAATGGAACACTCTTCCTGGTGTGAAAACACAAGATGCAAACTCCACTCCACACGAAAGCTACCCTCCAAAACAAACACGCACACGACAAGAATACCAAAAGTGAGCCGCTCCTCATGCTGAACCTCCAACTGACTCCACCAGCTGACACCAACATCAACACAACTCCACTCCTAAACCTACCAAACTGGAGAAATGACATAACGGTGCCCACCAAAATAACTAGAGGACTCCAGAACTGCCACCACTTCCCACAGGGGAATTACCACCAGTAGACAACCTCTGAAAGCCCTGGGCTACCACACCAGGCCCTCAGACCTGTCACATCCAAGCACAAACGTTTCTCTCCCCCATGCAGAAATGATAACCTAACAAACGTTTTCTAGGAACCAAACAAAAAGGAAAAGAACGAGGCGAGGGAGGAGGAAGAGGGCAAGGAGTGACAACGAGGTTCCAATCCAATCGGACCTAGTTGTCAATTTGTCAAACCATATTCTTACCAAACAGGAAAACCAGACACTACAGAAAGGACTGAAGTTCGTACCGACTTACAACACAAATCTATTTAACACTAAAGTGGAATTACATAAACTAGCATGCAAATTGAAACTGAAAGTCATTTTTTCTGAACTTCCTATTTAAGAACCAACGGACAACATAGAGGACAAATACGAGGAATTCAAACCAAAAAGCACCTTTGTTGCACCGATCAATGTGCCTGCAATTGATATTTTTGAAAAGATGGTTTTGAAAGACCTGAAAAAAGTGAACTTTGGCAAAACGAAATACAACAATTTAAGTCGATGAGAACTCTCAATCATCAAATCTTTATACACAGATACCAACATTACCATCAGGCCAGCCGACAAGGGAGCAGCGCTTGTACTCATGAACACAGACGATTACAAACAGGAGTGCAGAAGATAATTGAATGACCAGACTGTCTATGTCAAAATAGACCATTATCCCACAAGAGAGATCGTCAAGGATTTGGAAGATCTTTTGGTGAAAGCAGAAGAAATGGGATACATTACGGAGAAAACAAAGGCATACCTGTACAACAGCCAAAAATACCCAATTTTTATCTTCTGCTGAAAATACACAAAAGCCTAATTTGCCCACCGGGAACACCAATAGTGGCAGCAACATAAGGCATAATGCAGCCCCTGGGAACATATATTGACAATTTTTTTACAACCGGCTATTCAGAAAACTTCCACATATGTTAAAGACAGTACACACTTTATAAACATTGGAGAATAAATCTAACTGACCCATGAAGACATTCTATTTACCATTGTTACAAGCCTTTACACAAGCATACCCCATGATCTAGAGCAGGAAGCGGTTGAGTGGCTGCTATTACAAGAAGGAGATAGGAGCAGCAAAAGAATTTCTAATGTCACTTTTAGCATTTATCTCAGTCAACTCATACTTCAAATACGAAGAAGATTTCTAATTACAAGTTTCCAGAACTGCCATGGGAGCCACCATGGCTCCATCATACGGCAACAGTTTTCTGCACCATTTCGAAACACAACACATTTTAGAGAACACACATTGGAAAGTCAAAATTAAGACATGGATAAGGTTCATCGATTACATTTTCAGGATATGGCATGGAAGTAAGAGCTCACTGATACAATTTCTCACAGATATCAATCAGATTGATCAAAGGATTCAATTTACAGCCGAGATAGGAGAACCTGACATACATTACTTGGATGTCAGACTCGTTTCTCAATTACAGATAACCACATCCTTGTATACAAAGCCCACCGACAGAAATAACCTCTTGCATCGGTTGAGTTTACATACTCCAAACACCTTACAAAACTTGCCTATGGACAAATGATAAGTTTGAAACTTATCATTAGTGATCCCATTGAATGCGAAATGGAATTGGATAAACTAAGGAAGAAATTAAAGGACAGAGGTTATCCAGAGACCGATCTTCAGGCAGCTACTGCAAAAGTGGGCACACGCACACGTGAGGATCTCCTACAGACCACATCAAAGAAGACAGCACCTACAATAGTTTTTGTCTCTCTCTTTTCAACCCAGACAGCACAGATTATAAAACACATTAATAAACATTGGACCATCTAAACTAGTGACTACCGGACCAAGGACCTTTTTTCGACAAAATCAACATTTGCATTTGAAAGCACTAGCATTTTAAGGGACCTACTCATGGATACAAGAGGGACAGAAACAAAAAAGCGACCTAGAGCAACAAACAAGGAACCTTTGCATGCCTCAACTGTAGTAATTGCAATAATATAATCAAAGGCAACACAGTTTCTCACCCACGCACAGGGGAAAAGATAAAATTGAGATGCTTTGCAACATGTAATTCTGAGAACACATTTTATTGCATAAAGTGCCCATGTGGGCTATGTTATGTAGGTGAGACTGACCGGAAAGTATGGATTTGTATGAATGAACATAAATCTTGCATAAGAAATAACAACCCTACTTCATCAGTTACAAGACACTTCAACACGGAACATCACAGCGTTGCCCGTGTAAAGTTTACAGTTTTGGAAGTTATTGACGAAAAAGTACAATATTGAGACATAAAGAAACTGAGGCAACAAAGAGATGCTTTTTGGATACCTCGATTAGACACGATTATGCCTAATGGCATGAATGAGGACTGGAATTTGAATTGTTTTTTATGACCATGAGTAAATTACGATGAGGCTTTGTAGAATTTCCAAGGGGAACAGTGACCCCCTGAGGGGCAACACACCACATATGGATCTAGTTATTGAACAGATGCACTAATTAAATGTTGTAGCACATTGAGAAGGTTAATGTGATTATGAAACAATTGTAAATATGACTTAAAATGGTAAGATGATCGGCATTTAGGGATGCCTATATGTAATTGAACAGTAGACTAAATATAAATACAATCTAGAGAGCCAGTATGTAAAACATAAAGAAGTGATGTATATGTTAGATAGATATAAGCATCTTGATATATGAATAGTAACCATGCAATGCAGTTCCGCCGCATATAAAATCAGACATCATGCTTTACATCCTATAGGTTTTACAAAACAACACGAAAATAGCTTTACTGGTAGCATATTGACTAGTACAATATGGCCGCTAAATTTGGTACGAAATGGCCATCTTGATAGAGGAACATAATTGAGTCATCACCATGACAACAAATGTCGCCCAGAATATACAGATACAGCCACATAAACTGGGATCTACCGTGCGTGAGAAATCCGAACATCAGGTACAACCGAGCATTCGCGCTAGTTTCAGCACATTCGTTCGTAAGATTTGTAAAATAATGGGGATTTCGTGTATCTATGCTCATCTGATTTTAACTCTCCTGCAGATCGCATCGCTAGAATTCACACGCAGGATAGCATTATTCATGCTTGCAACAGGTCAGTAGGGCTAGCTTTAGATTTGGCCACTGGTTTCTTGACAACACTGGGATTCAATTAATAAATATTTTTTCTGCGCTAACTGACACCAACACAGAGATGTCCTCACTATAAGAATGTGAATTACCACTAAAACAACAAAGCTAGATAGTGTTATATTCTAGTTTCTTATTATGAATCACAGGTCAGCCACAAATTGACATCTTCACTCCTTTTATTTAATTTCTCCACTCCTTTCCACTAGCTTAACATTCTAGAGTTTTTTACTTAACATTCTCATATTCTAAATTCTATACATTGTACCACCATATAAGATGCTACACAACACCCCCCCTTACTTATCATATAACTGCTTATTAACATTATCAAAATTATTGACCATTACATATGTTCAATAAGTCTCGCTGGTTTGCGAATAACTCTTTGAGATCTGCTTGTCATATGTCCACCATGAGGGTCGTCCCTGATGTCCATGTTCCTCGAATTCTCACCAACATCCGAGTTTCTCCCTTCATCTTCACGGTCTATCCCTCCAAAACAACCCCACCTCCATTATCTTCTACACCTACATCCCACGAAACCAATTCCTCTCCCCCATCCAACAGTCCATCATTTACATATAGCCAAGTTAAATCAATATCCATGTCACCACTCTGTGCTTTACTCTCCCCACATTTCCCACTCTCCTGCCCTTGGGGTATAATTTTTTGAAAAAGGATACATTTCTCGTGACGTCACCATCGGCACTGGTCGCAGTGACCAAAGATCCCTTTACATTTGTGACTTTCAACAGGGTAGGTCTATACTTGGAGTCTGTTTTCTTTCTCTGCTTCTGCCTCATAATCACCATATCACCCTCCTGCAGTACCATCTCAGCAGCTTTTCTCTTTCGATCCACCCATTCTTTAGTCTTCAATCGTTTCATCATATCCCTTTCTCTGATCTCTTCATCCTCCTCAGAGGTGTAATCCTCCAGTCGAGGAAGTCTGATTCGAGGCTTATACCGGATCATCAACTCCGCAGGAGAATGCCCCGTCATCTCATGGGGAGTATTTCTGTAGTTCCTTAACATCTGGGAAACTGCTTGAGGAAATGGTACATTATCCACAACAGCTCTTTGTCTAGCCCTTTTCAAATTACTCATGAATCTTTCCACCATCCCATTTGCTTGCGGCCATAACGGTGTAATCTTTTGATGACGAAATCCCATATGAGTAATAAATTTGCTAAATTCATGTCCTTGAAAAGGTGCCCCATTATCTGTTTTGACAATTTGAGGAATTTCCCACTCACTAAACAACTCAACAATATTACCACTACATGATGGAATGCCGTGGATTGGACTTGTTTTACTAACGGAAACCTTGAGTATTCATCTATAGCCACCAGGAGATATCCACCTTCTTCTAGTGGGCTGAAAAAATCCAATGCCACTCGTATCCAAGGTGCAACGGGCAAAGGCACTATCTTCAGAGGCGTTGCTTGAGTCACGGGAGATGTTACTTGGCAGGCAAAACAATTGTGTATCACGTCCTCCACAATCAGGTCCATGCAGGGAAACCATACTTGATTTCTCAAAATTTTCTTAGTATTCACTATGCCTCTATGCCCTTCGTGAGCCAGCATCAATAAAGTTTTCCTCAAACTCTTAGGGGCTACAAGTCGACTACCTCTGAGAAGCATCCCATCTTTGGTTGCAGATAATTCACTGCTTACTCTCGCCAACTTCATTAAATCTTTCATATCACCTTCCTCCAGATCCTTTTCTTGATCTGCGCACTGCCACCTTCCAGTCTCTGTGAGTTTAACTGCCACCTTGATCATTGGATCAGCTCGGCTTCTGTCCACAAACATCTCTTTAGTTATCGCCACCGGCAATGCATTCAATGATACATATGAAATGTACTCTTCCGCCTCCTTTTCCATCGTCACATCCGCCTTGCTCACCGGGTGCCTCGATAAATAATCAGCTGGATTTGCATCCTTCCCTGGTCGATGTACTATCTTGTAGTCGTATTCTTGAAGCCTCATGCCCCAGCGCTCAATTCTCAGGGGCATTTTGATCCTAGGATTTCCGAATATCGAAACCAATGCCTGCTGGTCCGTCACCAACACGAAGGATTTTCCTATTATAAAGTGATTGCACTTCTCGCATGCCCACACAGCGGCAAGACTCTCCCTTTCCGCCTGCGAGTAAGCCCGTTCAATGTCACTTAAGGCTCTGCTCGCATATGCAATGATTTTCATTTGCTTGTTCTCCAACTTCTCATTAGGATTGGTTTGCGCAAGAATTGCACCCAATCCCACTGGACTGGCATCAGCTATCACCTCAGTATCCCACTCCGGGTTGAAATATGCCAACTGTCTGTCATTTGCCAATTGATCCTTTATCCTTCTGAAATTTTCTTCACATTTATTAGTCCATGCGTATTCCATATCCTTCTTTAATAGATTCCTTAAAGGCTCTGTTAATGTAGCATAATCTGGCATGTACCTTGCACAATATCCCGCCATTCCAAGGAAAGATCTCAGCTCGGTCACATCTCTCGGGGCTGGTAGATTCAATATCATTCTCACTTTTTCTGGATCCGCTTTCATACCGTCCTCCGAGAATATGTGCCCAAAGAATTTCAGACTCTGTTTGTTTATCTCACATTTCTGTGTATTCATTGTCAATCCACTTTTTTGTAGCAACTCACACACTTGTCTCAATGCCTTGTCATGTTGGATTTGATCAATTCCGTATATGAGAATGTCATCAGTATAACTGAATGCATTAGACACTGGTGCTATCACTTTCCTGATGGATTCTTGGAAATTTCAGCAGCCGAAGAAATCCCGAAACTCAGTCTCTTGTATCTATATAACCCTTCATGAGTGCTGAAAGTGGTTATTGGTCTCGATGCTTGGTCAATTACCAACTGGTGGTATCCCTGATTTAAATCCAATTTGCTGAATCTCTTAGCCATATTCAAACGAATGATCATGTCTTCTATGTCTGGACCTGGATGTCTCTCCCTCAAGATGGCTGTATTTGGTTTTCTCATATCCACACAGAGCTGAAGTCGTCCATCAGCTTTGGGAACCACCACAAGTGGAGAGACCCATGGTGTCGGCCCACTTTCCACTCTTTCAATGATGTCATTGTTTCTCAATTGTTCGAGCTCTTGCGACACTCTTTTCTGCAGATGAAAACCCACATGCCTTGGATGTTGTGGGACAGGTGGAATTGAACCATCAATATGCAGATGCACCTCATTTGATTTTAACTTGCCGATCCCCTTAAATAATTTAGGGAATTCTATCTTCAGCCTCTCTAAATGTACTTCTTCATCTAACATAGATCTTATCATCTGAGGTTCAGACGGAGTTCCTCGTATCTTCTCAGACTGATTGCATCTCACGTCAATGAGGCCTAGCTTAGTCGCGGTCCTGCAGCTGATGAGGCATCTCCCAACCAATGGGCTCTTGATGACGTGTATTGTAATCGTAACACGCAGCCACTTTATGAATTGTACGTCGTTTCCATGTTCCGTTCAGCCTCTCACACGCCAATCCCTCTGTTGCCTTCACTCTCACGACGCAATTGTCTGCATATGTCTGCAACCTTTCCACTATTCTGCTTCATTTCATGCCCAGTTCATCCTCGTCGCCAAATGTTATATCCCAGTTTCTTATTATGAATCACAGGTCAGCCACAAATTGACATCTTCACTCCTTTTATTTAATCTCTCCACTCCTTTCCACTAGCTTAACATTCTAGAGTTTTTTACTTAACATTCTCATATTCTAAATTCTATACATTGTACCACCATATAAGATGCTACACAACAGATAGGAGTACACCGTAACAAGATGTGATCTATTCGTGTGGAAACTAGATGAAAGTATAATAATATGCAATAGTCCACTCACACGTACGATTTGTCAGTAGACAACTAACACACGTTAAAAAGGGACCAATATTTGACACAACTTTCTTTGCTTGCAAATCAACATCAATGAGTCTTTTCTGCCGAGAGATGTAAAGCATGCTCAAGTATCATTGACTTAAGTGACAATGTACAATAGTTTCTCCCTCTCCATGTGTCACTATCTGTTGTGCTATATGTTGTGGGCGCCCTGTCATTGGTTTTGACTATGATGAACATACACTGCTAATTGTAATAATATTCTTGGCATTGCTCCACATTGCTTGATAACATGTTGATCACTTAACTGATGGTTGAATAGCATTTAAAGACTATATTTGTGAGTAAAGCCAGGGCATGTGGCCCGATGAAGGACAAGAGCCCGAAATGCATAGGCCTAATGCTTGCCCTTTGCTTTAGAAACCACACACTGATATTTTGGTGTGATACAATTGATAATTAAAATGAGAATGGTAACCTACACACCAATACATTTGTAAGAGCTTTATTTACCTTCGCAACTAGACAACGTCAGATAACTGTTCAAACAAGATTGGCCCTTAGAGGGCATAAGGGTGTGCGGTCCACACGGATGGTTCCTTAGCCTTGGTCTCCTTCTCGAACCTAACAAATGTAACCACCAAAGGAACTGAACCTTCCTCTGTTTGGGACCCCCAAAGCCTCAGACCTGCTATGTCCGAGTATAAACCCAGAATGCTCTCCTTTGAGCGCACAATCAGCAATTCACCAACCTGTGGCAATCAAACTAAAAACACACCACAGAACCATCACCTGGAAAACCAACAACCTCAAACCAGGGCACAATGATTGCACAACTGCAAAGCAGAAATGCAAAAAGTAATGCAGGGCTAAAAACAAAACGTCAAATCTAACACCAGTACACTGAAGCCCACAAATTGGACGGATGACACGAAACAAAATATCACCATTGCACAAGGCACCAAGCTACATCATGACCCCTTGTACTAATATCACTATGGCACATGGCACAGAAATGCACCAAGGCCCCTAGTGCTAAACCTAAAACAAATGCACTACACCAGGTATGCTGGAACAACTGGCACACAGCACATCTTAGTGTTACAGTGACAACCAACCTGCCATACCAGCAATGCTGCGTGGCACACATCACATCCTTGTGCTATGGCTTCAAAAAGATTCCCATACCAGCCGTGCTGGTACCACCGCCACATGGCACATCCTTGTGCAAAGGACAAACCAGACCTCCTACCAGCAACGCTGAAAGCACATAGCGCATGGCACCTACCAGTACCAATGCCAAGAAAAAGAAAAACCCACCCAGGAGTCCCTAACCCAATATGGAAACACATCACAACAGAGATGACACAAGTCACATACGATTAGAGACAACAGATGATACAATGTTCCATCGTCATGACCAACGCCCCTCACCCACATGACCACAATCACTTGGAAAAAAGGGAATAATGTCCAAGAATCTGTTAGTCCATGTATCCTATAAAGGAAAACATTTTAATAAAATTTAGTCTCACAACCCCATGCAAACCCAGGTCCGAATCCACCTGTAAAGGAAAACATTTTAAACAACCCTTAAGTGTCACATATCATCACACATCAGTGGAAACCCTGCACCGTCATTTCCATGTTAAATAAATGTAGAAGCCTACGTACCCATAACCACATGAACATGGTAAAAATGCCCCTGTGAAGAAACACCTAACCTCCCTGAACGAAGGCCACCACATAAACACAACACAATGCTCAGGAAAAACAGGCCCCAAAAACTAGACATGCACTAAGACCTAAAAAGCTGAGCCACAACACGAAAACGAAGACAAACAAAATCAAAATTAAACCAGCCCCAAAACATGACAAACTAAACTGCAAGGTTTACCCTACCCACAGTCAAGGTCCGTAAACCGCAGGCAGAGATCGAAATCCAGCTGCTTCGTTCTGGTTGCAACACGCCGACACCTGTCATACACTTCGGCGCAAAACCAGTATCCTTGCTGACATATGCCACAGGTAGTGGAACCCTGCCACTCCTACGCCATTTCTTCAGGAACAGAACGCTGAAGATTCCTCTCTGTCTTTACAGGTGACAGTACCTGATCCATGAGGTAACACGCAGGCCCACACTCTAGTTGATGATGTCGCTGCACACCACCAGCATTAGACAACATCATCAGTCCACCTACAGCAGCGGAAAAGGACGGACCTCCACCGTCTGCCAGTTGTGGGCCCTTTCTGCCACAGCGTGATATGTGGAAGCCACAAGTGCCTCATCCAGCCTTGACACTTGCACTCTCTTCCAGCGCACAACATCCTCCAGCTAGCTCTGAGTGCCCCGCCAGCCCTGACCTGGGCACTCCGTGGACACCTGGTGGAGACGACAGCGTTCTCCCATAGCTGGGACCCCTCTTGAGCTTGCTCCGAGATGCTTGTGAGCTCGTCCCATGCACCGCCCAGTGAAGAGCAGAGAATCTGCCAAGAGCTAGCAAACGCCAACAACTGCGAATATGTCTCCTTTTCCCTGCCACTGCCGACTCCAGTTAAATGGCAGCTCCTGCTTTTGGCACCACCCATGATTTGCGCCACCCGACACCAGATCTGCGTTGCACGGCACAAAACTCCAAAGGGTGTTGATTGGACGTTAGACCCCTGCTGGCCTTGACAGCAGCCTGCACCACCCAGTCTGCAGAATGCTGTGGGCCCCGGACCATCTCTGCTGTCTCCCTCACCTGGGTGTGGGGTCTCTGCCTCTGGGGTTGTGGGGGCATTGCCTGTTCTAGCTTTTCTCCCCAGCAGTCCTTACTCTCGTGCTCTGAGACCACTCATCGCCAAAATGTAGGAGAGTGGCCACCCATGCACAAAAGATAGCCACCAGTTAACTACAATCTCAGAGTAACTAGGTCCATAAGAACACAATGGGTAGGTATACTGAGGCAGGGCTGGTCTTTGCATCAGGCCTTGCAGGTGGCTGCCTGACATACCAGGCTCTAGGGGGCGCCTGTCCAACTCCTACAAACGTCAACATTCATGATGCTTGATGCTTCAATGCTGCATCATTTCATTGTATTGTGCTAAAGTTAAGTACACTACGTTACTACCCACATACATAAAAACAAAGTGCTAATCGTAAGCAGACTCAGTAGGAAAAGTCAGGCTAGCGGTGCACCTGGGGTCTCCATGGCAGTTTTTGCATCCTGGTGAAAAGCAACATTTGTTGCTTATCAGTTCTTCAGGCCCAGCTAGGTCTGACCGCACGTGCCTCCTCCTCAGCGCATGCGCTGCAGTGAGGGGGTGATTGTTCAGCTGGCTGGGCTTTTCAGTCAACTCATACATTGGCCGGACAGCAGGGACCAGACACTCTAAATAGATTAATCTCCATCAGGCTTGGAGGATCAAGACCCAAGCACAGGAGCAGCAGGTCCAGTCAGGACAGGACTCAGGAGCAGGTGTCACAAGCAGTGTCATATTATCTAGGTGCTATAATGGTATCCCCCACAGCGGGATGAGGACATGAAGCAGAACAGAGGCACTTTTAATGTCTTCCTCCTCAGAGATATCATATATCCTATGCATGTAATTTATGTAAATGTTCTTTTTGAAATCATATTCCAGTGGTGTGATAGAAATGCCCAGTTTAGATTTTCACTAGAGAAGCACGTAAATGGGCCTCTGCAGCATCACGCAGGTGAGTGAGTCAACCCCCCACCCGCAAGTGAAAGCACCTAGTTGTGCGCCGAGATTTATTTCAGGCAGGCCAGTTCAGAACTTTCAGGACAGGAGACTGGCTTCTGGGTCATGCCACTGCTCTGGATATGAAACTTTTAATATCACTGCGAAAGAGGGTGGTGAATGAAGGTTGAAGGACTTTGGACATAGCAAAGCCCACTGTACTCAAGTACAGGGATGGCGTTGGGGCTTTTTAACTTTTTCAAATGAAAGGTGTTTTAAGCCTCAGGGGGGCCCCAGCAACTGCCCCCAGGCTGCCGGTCAGCAATCTTTCAATATATTCATTTCTAAAGCTACCTTTTCTCTTCCTACAGGATATACAGAAGTGTTATCACCTCAGTGCCTTCCAACACTGGTTCCTCCACATCAGCCATTTACTATTCCTGTTGTGGGAAATGGATCCGCATTTAATACATTTTTTATTAAGGCTTTAAAACGTGCTACATTGGGCCTGATTATTTTCAAAAGTGTTTTTCACTGAGAAGCCCCATTGCAAAATGTTTTGTAAATCAGGTCCATTGTGTGCAAGTTGCTTCAGAACGCCAAAAATAGCAGGTCACAATGCTGCTTCATGATGGACAATAATGCAGAGGAGGACTCGTGGGGCCTCATTCACAGAAGTGTTTTATAATGGTGCAATCCTATTGAACAGTGAATCAGACCCTTATTCTCCAATATGTGCAATATACGCACATACTGATTCCTTACGTAAAGTTGGGCCTGCAAAGCACATTCCTTCAATGCGGGGGTAGAGTGTTAAAATGTTTACTGCCACCTTTTTGATTGTAACATTTTGAGGAAATACTACCATATGATAATTTTAACTTGTAATGATGTGGTATGTGACATGTAGTATGTGCGGTATTCCCATCCAACAACACGGCTGAACTCTTCCAAATCTGCAAGGAAAAAGCCAATCCTTATGCAGTCTCCATCTCGCCTCTCCCCTTCCAGGCCTTCTGCACAGCACTGGCCACCTACTTCACTGCAAGAACCCAGGACAGCATGAGTACTCTTTCTTCCTCCCTTTTCCCCTCCCACCCCCCTGCGACCTATGTCCTCCCATCCTCCCTCTGCCTTTATCTCCTCCTTCACTCCTATCACATCGGAAGAGGTCAGTAGAGTTGTCTGCTCTATAAAGGTCTCCTCCAAACAGCTCTCCCACTGTTCTTCCAGAACTATCAAGAACAACATCAGCTCCCTTGCCCCAGCACTTTCTGGTTTGTGTAATCATTCTCTTGCTACCGGGTCTTTCCCCTCTTCCCTCAAGCACTCCCGTGTGTACCCCCTCCTGAAAAAGCTTTCCGCCGACCCCTGGTGTCCGACTAACTACCGCCTCTTCTCTATCACTCCCTTCCTTGGGAAACGTCTGGAGAAGTTGCTCTTCCCCCAGTTAACACAGCATACTGAGCTTGTTGGTTGCCTACACAACCATCAATCTAGATTAGATTCTGAGCATCCAGAGGCATGGAAACTTCTCTCCTGAACAACCGTGAAGAACTGCTTGCATCTTTTGACTCTAACTCACCCGCTGTTCTCTTTCTACACAATCTCTAATCTGCTTTCGATACAGTCAACCACTCTATCCTCATAAAGCGGCTCCATGATACCCTGTGTATCTCGAAGTGGGCACTAGACTGGCTGACCTCCTTCCTCACTGACCGCTCCCCTCCCAGGTTATCCTGGGTTCTTTCTTCTCCCCCACCTCTATCTCCACTTGTGGCGTTCCCCTTGGGCTCTAACCTCTCGCCCTGGTTCTTTAAGACCTGTCTCGCCCATGCTTGCCCACCTTATCTCCTCCTTCTTCCCGCCGTTCCAGTGTTATGCAGATGACACCCAACTCCAAACTTCCCTTTGAACCTATTCCCACTTCCTCTAGCATTTCCGACTGCTTGTCTGCTATCCAGTGTTGGTGCGCCTCTAATGATCTCTGTCTCAGTGCAAGCAAGATTGAGATCTGTCCTATTAGGACTCCTGTTCCTTCTTTCCTCCCTTCACTCTGGCCACCCTCTATGGACTCTCCCCCATCTCCTTCCTCTGAAGCTAGAAACCTTGACGTCATCTTCAGCTCCTCTCTCTCCTTCCTTCTTCAAATCCTGGACCTTGCCAAGAAGGCCCATTTCCAACTCCCCTCCTCAGATGTACCCTCCCTTCCCTCACTTTCCCCCAGAAACCCAATGTCTCTAGAGCTCTGGTACTCTCTCGGCTGGACTATTGCAATAGCCTCTTCCTTGATCTACCATCTTCCTCTCTCCGCCCCCTCCAGCTAATCCAGTATAGGGCTACAAGACTTATCCTTGGCCTCAAGCCCAGGGACTGCATCTCTCCAGCCCTAAAATCTCTCGACTGACTCCCGGTTGCTGCAAGGATCAAATTAAAATCCCTCTGCATCATCCATAAGGCTGTCTGCAGCCTGGGAGCACGCTATCTGCAACTTGCTCCCACCAAGTACTCTTTCTCCAGATTGCTCTGATCATCCGGCACCAACTCTCAGTGAAGCACTTCTCTAAGCAGCGAGCAGGTGGCTGATCTCTTTCCGCGACTGGCTCCCTCCTCTGGAACAGCTTCCCCCTTCCTCTCCGTCTTGAGCCGGATCTCCACAAATTCCTCAAGCTCCTCAAGACTTTCCTCTTCTCCTCCTTCCCTCTCTCCCTCCCGTGCTAACCCCCAGTCGCTGAGATCAGTTGTCTGGGCTCGTATCTGTCCTTCCATGCCCTAGTTTTCTTTTCAATCGCCTGCAGTCTCCGCCCTTCCTCTGCACTTGCCCTTCGGCACCCAGTGACCTGTGATGTCTCACAGGCCTGCTCTTATTGTACTTGCAGGTGACCACTCTTCTACCAAGTGGTCAATGCCTGGCCCTTACCAGTTGCACTGCAACTGTCTCTCTGGCAGTTCCCCCTCTGTGGAACCTCTAGCACTTACCCCGACTCCCTTGCTACTTCTCTCTCTGTACTTGCACGTTCCGAATGTTCACAAGGCCTAGTAGGCGCACCTCCGCCTTTTGCTCATCATTGTTATTTCATTCCATTGTCTTGTTTCGTTCCCTTGTTCCCTCCCCTTTGACCTGGGGGCACTTTGAAACACATTTGTTTTGATGGATAAACATCGTACAAATGTACAACAAATAAATAAATAAATACATTCCCCGAAATACCACATACGGTAAGTAGTTTACAACCTATTACCAAGCGTTCCGTAAAAAGAGGCCGTTTTTGAAACACTTGCACTTTTTAGCTTGACCTTTTGCCACATATTAAAGCCTTCGCCTGAATGAAAAACAAAACTGAGAAGGGTTAACCTTTAAGTCAATCCTAGCCCAGTAAGGCTTCCCTTTAAAAGAATGTGTCGCCTTCCCACGCAGCCAATGCTGAGGGATTTCTGCTATTTGTATCTAGGATAGGATGGCATATCATTACCCAAGTTCGCATTTATCTATCATTTTGTCATTTTGTTTTTGTTTTTTTCACTCCCGCGTCCGCCTTGCGCCTATCTAATCAGAGGAATGCTTCCTCTGTTTGTTCCCAGGGCACCGTCCTGCATGGGAGACAGAGCGAGTGATTTTTATCATCAAACAGAATTAAAATAGAACGAAGAAATGACATACCGGGGGCTGGGAGAGTGCCACAATCTCCCCCAAACCACCAAACATCGGAAGTCTTTTCTTCTCTTAATCTCGGTTCCCTTCAGAAACTGAACGAATTGAGAGTGTCCTTGAGCCATCCAGCAAAGGCCCTCTTCCGGTCCGAGGGGTACGGAGGACATGTTCTCGCATGTGACCGGGCAGGGCTGTCTCCTCCCCACGGTCACCCAGTGGGAATTAGGATATATTTCTTTTTACAATTATTATTTTATTTGACAATTAAACACAATGCACAAACATATAGAAGATCAGTTCGGATATGCAGCAATTGACTCTCGACTTTGACCCATACTGAGGGCACAAAGATTCTGATTCGTCTGGAGAGGGAGGCAGATTTCTATCAGGTTGATTACGTTTTCTATTGTGTCCTAGATCCCAGCAGTAACTAAATCCTCTTATGGGTGCTTTGTGTTGTTGACCTTAACCTCAGCGCAGTCTCAAGGTGCGCTCAGTGGGTGCAGCTGCACAAGGGTGCTCCGCCGGTGCAGCAAATAAAGGGTGCCTTGCCTCCAGCTCAGTGTCATGTAAACTTAAGTATCAGTCTGGCCCAGCTCGCCAGGCTATTATGCAAGTCTATGCAAAAAGGATGAGCATACTCATCCTTAGCACTTAAGGGGTTAAAGAATCACGCTGTGCTGGGTGCCGCCCTTAAACACACTTTGCAGGAACAGTAGGGGGCGCAGTTCTGTTGTTCGGCTCATACTTGTTCACTGAACAGAACTGAGCTGCCTGTTCTGCATTTGTGGTGGGTTGGCACGAGATTAGTGGCTGACCCTTGACTCCTGACTGAGGGGTTCCTGATGCACCACTAATCGCGCCAAAAAAGCAGTGAAAAGCATTAGCAATGACCTAGGTGGTGGGTGCTTTGAGTCGGAGAGGAGTCTCAGGAAGGATTCAGTGAGGCCCCGACATCAGTGACTCTCCAGTCCCTGCCTGTTGCAGCCAAGGCCAGAGGCTGGGTACCCCGCTGCATCCCAGACACCCAGCAGCTGCACGAACCATTAGCCCGCTTTACGTTAAAAAAGACGAGAACGAATATGATAAGGTTGGTGACCTGTAAACTGGTGGCTGTTGCAGGGGCATCCAGCAGCCCCTCGAATTAGGCCGACCAGGACCAGTGCTGTCAGAATGCTGGGGGAGGGTGATGATGGGTCCGAATGGTGGCGGGATTGGCGCACCAAAAACAGAGGCCAAACAATGTAAAGTACAAATGACCCCATTGCCACCCTTCTACGCATTGCCTACACCGGGCCTCATTATAAGTTTCCTGGTCCGGGAACAACGGTACCGGTAAGCTTGCTGGTACCGTGTCGGACCGGCAAACTACGAGTTCTGCTCGCGGGTGCCTTCCCACCCGCCAGGTCTGACCTGGCGGGCATACCGGCAGCCGCGAGCAGATCATGTCGGATGCACCGGCACCATTCTGAATGGTGCCGGTGCATCCGACCTCCCCATTCCCATTGAGCCCGATGGGGCTCAGTGGGAATGGGGAGCATTTTTTTCCAGGCCCATACGTGGGTGCTGGAAAAAATGGCGGAAAAAATCGCAAGTTTGGCGACAGCATGCCCGATGTACCGGCAAGGCTACTGCCAAACTTGTAATGAGGCCCACCGTCTCTGTTTAGTGCTGTGCTAAATGCCTGGTAGTATAAGCAGTCTTACTGAGCAAGCCTTTATTGGCCTTTTGATCAGATCGGCCAGCTCGGTTTGTCCTGTTCCCGATTTCGGCAGTTAATTGAACTGAGGTAGAGGGACTTACGAATTGTTATACTATTTCAGATTTGTAGAATGAAAACTTTCACCATCAAAATGGCTTCTTGCCGCTGAAGGTAGAGAGGTTGCACAGCATCAATTTGTCAGACATGCGACATGGGGAAATCGTGGACTGTCAATTGTTTTCAGAATATCATAGTCCTTTATCTTATTTATAAGGTATTCCATAACGTGGGGGTCAGGACAGAGAATGAGCAGCCTCCAAATCTGTAAAGTTTGAATCTGGGCATGCACAATAGCACATTATTGGTGGAGCATAGAGACCGCTGAGGCACATATATGATTATATGTCTATGCAGTGGGACAGCGCCGAGCTCTGTGACGGATTTACCAAAGAGCACACACGTCAATCAATTGAGTGAAGCCCATGTCAGAACTAGGGTCTTCTAGTTCAAGATTTGACAGCCTAACTACTACTCTCTGCAGAGTGCCGCTGACGTGATATTCACCGAGTGTTGCACTATTAGAATTCACATTAGTACCCCTAATAGTCCAGACGTAAACAGTCACTGATACTTTACTTTTTGGAAACTAAAACACAATTGAGAGTTAAAATAGCCTTTGAACAAAGTCAGAAAACATTGTATGGCCTTGGATGTTGTTTGACTCAGACTGTTGCTTAAATGAAGGCATGCATGATGAAAGGGGACATGGTAAAGACATCATACATGCTGGCGTTCTCACACATGCACAGATACACGGCATGAACAAGCAGAAGCAAGTCCTTGGCAGGCAGCCAGACCCCAGCGCTAGAACTAACCGCTTCCACTGCTTCTCCTCCCCGACCACATGGGAAACAGAGGCGGAAAGGAACTGTGAGAGGGCGCGGAACCGATCAAAAAGTGATCCTTTTTACAGTGCAAAACCACCAGGGACCAGAAACACTGCTAACAGATGTTGCTCCTGTCCAACTCCTCGTTGATCATTTTATCAGCGCAGCTGATAGAGAAGTGGGTTTGTCTGTCTGCATCGGAACCCGTGACTTTCAATTTCCACACAGGCCTTGCTCAACTACTCAACCACTGTGAATGCAGAAAATAAACTAGGACACAAAAAAGCATCAGGTAGGGCTTGCTGAGCCACATAAGCAGGAGGCTGCTTCTACACCACTCCCCTCTGTTCCGCACCATCCTGCTATCAAGAGCGTTAGTCTGTCCCCGGCCTACGCACCGCTCTCAGAACGTGTGTTCCTCTCATCTACGTTATTACAGGGAATCGGATCCCCTCCTTCCGAGGTGACCTGAGGAATGGGAGGGGTTCAAGCATCCAACCGTCAAATTAAATAAATGATTTCTAATATCATATACCTCGGGGGATCACCCAGTTGATGTTCACCCCTATCTAGTTCTTGCCATCTGAGCCCATAAGGCTGACAGCTTATTGCTGGCATAGCCCACCCTTGGTAAACCTAACCCATGACATTTCCTGGAAGGTGTATCTCCAGTCACAACATTGACTACCAGCGAGGCCTCTGTAACTGGAGTGTTCCCCTTCCTACCAGCGAGGCCGCCCTCTGTAACTGGAGTGTTCTCCTTCCTACCAGCGAGGCCGCTCTCTGTAACTGGAGTGTTCTCCTTCCTACCAGCAAGGCCGCTCTCTGTAACTGGAGTGTTTGCCTTCCTACCAGCGAGGCCGCCCTCTGTAACTGGAGTGTTCTCCTTCCTACCAGTGAGGCCGCTCTCTGTAACTGGAGTGTTTGCCTTCCTACCAGCGAGGCCGTCCTCTGTAACTGGAGTGTTCCCCTTCCTACCAGCGAGGCCGTCCTCTGTAACTGGAGTGTTCCCCTTCCTACCAGCGAGGCCGCCCTCTGTAACTGGAGTGTTCTCCTTCCAACCAGCGAGGCCACTCTCTGTAACTGGAGTGTGTGCCTTCCTACCAGCGAGCTCGCCCTCTGTAACTGGAGTGTTCTCCTTCCTACCAGCAAGGCCGCCCTCTGTAACTGGAGTGTTCTCCTTCCTACCAGCGAGGGTGCCCTCTGTAACTGGAGTGTTCTCCTTCCTACCAGTGAGGCTGCCCTCTGTAACTGGAGTGTTCTCCTTCCTACCAGCGAGGCTGCTCTCTGTAACTGCAGTGTTCCCCTTCCTAACAGCAAGGCCGCTCTCTGTAACTGGAGTGTTCCCCTTCCTACCAGCGAGGCCGGCCTCTGTAACTGGAGTGTTCTCCTTCCTTCCAGCGAGGCCGCCCTCTGTAACTGGAGTGTTCCCGTTCTTACCAGCAAGGCCGCTCTCTGTAACTGGAGTGTTCCCCTTCCTACCAGCGAGGCCGCCCTCTGTAACTGGAGTGTTCCCCTTCCTACCAGCGAGGCCGCCCTCTGTAACTGGAGTGTTCTCCTTCCTACCAGCGTGGCCGTTCTCTGTAACTGGAGTGTTCTCCTTTCTAAAAGCGAGGCCGCCCTCTGTAACTGGAGGACACCCTCTGTAACTGGAGTGTTCTCCTTCCTACCAGCGAGGCCGCCCTCTGTAACTGGAGTGTTCTCCTTCCTACCAGCGAGGCCGCTCTCTGGAACTGGAGTGTTCTCCTTCCTACCAGCAAGGCTGCTCTCTGTAACTGGAGTGTTTGCCTTCCTACCAGTGAGGCTGCCCTCTGTAACTGGAGTGTTCTCCTTCCTACCAGTGAGGCCGCTCTCTGTAACTGGAGTGTTCTCCTTCCTACCAGCGAGGCTGCCCTCTGTAACTGGAGTGTTCTCCTTCCTACCAGCGAGGCCGCCCTCTGTAACTGGAGTGTTCTCTTTCCTATCATCCAGGCCGCCCTCTGTAACTGGAGTGTTCTCCTTCCTACCAGCAAGACCGCTCTCTGTAACTGGAGTGTTCCCCTTCCTACCAGCAAGGCCGCTCTCTGTAACTGGAGTGTTCCCCTTCCTACCAGCAAGGCCGCTCTCTGTAACTGGAGTGTTCCCCTTCCTACCAGCGAGGCTGGCCTCTGTAACTGGAGTGTTCTCCTTCCTACCAGTGAGGCCGCTCTCTGTAACTGGAGTGTTCTCTTTCCTACCAGCAAGTCCTCTCTCTGTAACTGGAGGGTTTGCCTTCCTACCAGTGAGGCTGCCCTCTGTAACAGGAGTGTTCTCCTTCCTACCAGCGAGGCCGCCCTCTGTAACTGGAGTGTTCTCTTTCCTATCATCCAGGCCGCCCTCTGTAAATGGAGTATTCTCTTTCCTATCATCAAGGCCGCCCTCTGTAACTGGAGTGTTCTCCTTCCTACCAGCAAGGCCGCTCTCTGTAACTGGAGTGTTCCCCTTCCTACCAGCAAGGCCGCTCTCTGTAACTGGAGTGTTCCCCTTCCTACCAGCGAGGCTGCCCTCTGTAACTGGAGTGTTCTCCTTCCTACCAGTGAGGCCGCTCTCTGTAACTGGAGTGTTCTCCTTCCTACCAGCGAGGCCGCCCTCTGTAACTGGAGTGTTCCCCTTCCTACCAGCGAGGTCGCCCTCTGTAACTGGAGTGTTCTCTTTCCTATTATCCAGGCCGCCCTCTGTAACTGGAGTGTTCTCTTTCCTATCATCAAGGCCGCCCTCTGTAACTGGAGTGTTCTCCTTCCTACCAGCAAGGCCGCTCTCTGTAACTGGAGTGTTTGCCTTCCTATATGTGAGGCTGCCCTCTGTAACTGGAGTGTTCTCCTTCCTACCAGCAAGGCCGCTCTCTGTAACTGGAGTGTTTGCCTTCCTACCAGCGAGGCCGCCCTCTGTAACTGGAGTGTTCTCCTTCCTACCAGTGAGGCCGCTCTCTGTAACTGGAGTGTTCTCCTTCCTACCAGCGAGGCCGCCATCTGTAACTGGAGTGTTCCCCTTCCTACCAGCGAGGTCGCCCTCTGTAACTAGAGTGTTCTCTTTCCTATCATCCAGGCCGCCCTCTGTAACTGGAGTGTTCTCTTTCCTATCATCAAGGTCGCACTCTGTAACTGGAGTGTTCTCCTTCATACCAGCAAGGCCGCTCTCTGTAACTGGAGTGTTCCCCTTCCTACCAGCGAGGCCGCTCTCTGTAACTGGAGTGTTCCCCTTCCTACCAGCGAGGCCGCCCTCTGTAACTGGAGTGTTCCCCTTCCTACCAGCGAGGCCGCCCTCTGTAACTGGAGTGTTCTCCTTCCTACCAGCGTGGCCGCTCTCTGTAACTGGAGTGTTCTCCTTCCTAAAAGCGAGGCCGCCCTCTGTAACTGGAGGACACCCTCTGTAACAGGAGTGTTCTCCTTCCTACCAGCGAGGCCGCCCTCTGTAACTGGAGTGTTCTCCTTCCTACCAGCGAGGCCGCTCTCTGGAACTGGAGTGTTCTCCTTCCTACCAGCAAGGCTGCTCTCTGTAACTGGAGTGTTTACCTTCCTACCAGTGAGGCTGCCCTCTGTAACTGGAGTGTTCTCCTTCCTACCAGTGAGGCCGCTCTCTGTAACTGGAGTGTTCTCCTTCCTACCAGCGAGGCCACCCTCTGTAACTGGAGTTTTCCCCTTCCTACCAGCGAGGTCGCCCTCTGTAACTGGAGTGTTCTCTTTCCTATCATCCAGGCTGCCCTCTGTAACTGGAGTGTTCTCTTTCCTATCATCAAGGCCGCCCTCTGTAACTGGAGTGTTCTCCTTCCTACCAGCAAGTCCTCTCTCTGTAACTGGAGTGTTTGCCTTCCTACCAGTGAGGGTGCCCTCTGTAACAGGAGTGTTCTCCTTCCTACCAGTGATGGTGTCCTCTGTAACTGGAGGACACCCTCTGTATCAGGAGTGTTCTCCTTCCTACCAGCGAGGCCGCCCTCTTTAACTGGAGTGTTCTCCTTCCTACCAGCAAGTCCTCTCTCTGTAACTGGAGTGTTTGCCTTCCTACCAGTGAGGGTGCCCTCTGTAACAGGAGTGTTCTCCTTCCTACCAGTGATGGTGTCCTCTGTAACTGGAGGACACCCTCTGTATCAGGAGTGTTCTCCTTCCTACCAGCGAGGCCGCCCTCTTTAACTGGAGTGTTCTCCTTCCTACCAGCAAGGCCGCTCTCTGGAACTGGAGTGTTCTCCTTCCCACCAGCAAGGCTGCTCTCTGTAACTGGAGTGTTTGCCTTCCTACCAGTGAGGCTGCCCTCTGTAACTGGAGTGGTCTCCTTCCTACCAGTGAGGCCGCTCTCTGTAACTGGAGTGTTCTCCTTCCTACCAGCGAGGCCGCCCTCTGTAACTGGAGTTTTCCCCTTCCTACCAGCGAGGTCGCCCTCTGTAACTGGAGTGTTCTCTTTCCTATCATCCAGGCCGCCCTCTGTAACTGGAGTATTCTCTTTCCTATCATCAATGCCGCCCTCTGTAACTGGAGCGTTCTCTTTCCTATCATCAAGGCCGCCCTCTGTAACTGGAGTGGTCTCCTTCCTACCAGCAAGGCTGCTCTCTGTAACTGGAGTGTTTGCCTTCCTACCAGTGAGGCTGCCCTCTGTAACTGGAGCGTTCTCCTTCGTACCAGTGAGGCTGCCCTCTGTAACTGGAGTGTCCTCCTTCTCGCCAGTGAGGTCGCCCTCTGTAACTGGAGTGTTCTCCTTCCTACCAGCGAGGCCGCCCTCTGTAACTGGAGTGTTCTCTTTCCTATCATCGAGTCAGCCCTCTGTAACTGGAGTGTTCTCTTTCCTATCATCAAGGCCGCCCTCTGTAATTGGAGTGTTCTCTCTCCTATCATCAAGGCAGCCCTCTGTAACTGGAGTGTTTGCCTTCCTACCAGTGAGGCTGCCTTCTGTAACTTGAGGACACCCTCTGTAACTGGAGTGTTCTCCTTCCTACCAGCGAGTTCGCCCTCTGTTCTCCTTCCTACCAGCGAGGACGCCCTCTGTAACTGACGTGTTCTCCCTCCTACCAGTAAGGCCGCCCTCTGTAACTGGAGGACACCCTCTGTAACTGGAGTGTTCTCCTTCCTACCAGAGAGTCCGCCCTCTGTAGCTGGAGTGTTCTCCTTCCTGCCAGCGAGGCTGCCCTCTGTAACTGGAGTGTTCTCCTTCCTACCAGCGTGGCCGCCCTCTGTAACTGGAGTGTTCTCTTTCCTACCAGCCAGTCTGCCCTCTGTTCTCCTTCCTACCAGCAAGGCCACCCTCTGTAACTGGCGTGTTCTCCTTCCTACCAGTGAGGCTGCCCTCTGTAACTGGAGGACACCCTCTGTAACTGGAGTGTTCTCCTTCCTGCCAGCGAGGCTGCCGTCTGTAACTGGAGTGTTCTCCTTCCTACCAGCGAGGCCACCCTCTGTAACTGGAGCGTTCTCCTTCCTACCAGCGTGGCCGCCCTCTGTAACTGGAGTGTTCTCTTTCCTACCAGCGAGGCCGCCCTCTGTAACTGGAGTGTTCTCTTTCCTATCATCGAGGCCGCCCTCTGTAACTGGAGTGTTCTCCTTCCTATCAGCAAGACCACCCTCTGTAACTGGAGTGTTCTCCTTCCTTCCTACCAGCGAGGTCGCCCTCTGTAACTGGAGTGTTCTCCTTCCTACCAGCGTGGCCGCTCTCTGTAACTGGAGTGTTCTCCTTCCTGCCAACGAGGTCGCTCTCTGTAACTGGGGTGTTCTCCTTCCTACCAGCGAGTCCGCCGTCTGTTCTCCTTCCTACCAGCGAGGCCGCCCTCTGTAACTGGCGTGTTCTCCTTCCTACCAGTGAGGCCGCCCTCTGTAACTGGAGGACACCCTCTGTAACTGGAGTGTTCTCCTTCCTGCCAGCGAGGCTGCCCTCTGTAACTGGAGTGTTCTCCTTTATACCAGCGAAGTTGCCCTCTGTAACTGGAGTGTTCTCCTTCTTATCATCAATGCCGCCCTCTGTAACTGGAGCGTTCTCTTTCCTATCATCAAGGCCGCCCTCTGTAACTGGAGTGGTCTCCTTCCTACCAGCAAGGCTGCTCTCTGTAACTGGAGTGTTTGCCTTCCTACCAGTGAGGCTGCCCTCTGTAACTGGAGCGTTCTCCTTCGTACCAGTGAGGCTGCCCTCTGTAACTGGAGTGTCCTCCTTCCTGCCAGTGAGGTCGCCCTCTGTAACTGGAGTGTTCTCCTTCCTACCAGCGAGGCCGCCCTCTGTAACTGGAGTGTTCTCTTTCCTATCATCGAGTCAGCCCTCTGTAACTGGAGTGTTCTCTTTCCTATCATCAAGGCCGCCCTCTGTAATTGGAGTGTTCTCTCTCCTATCATCAAGGCAGCCCTCTGTAACTGGAGTGTTTGCCTTCCTACCAGTGAGGCTGCCTTCTGTAACTTGAGGACACCCTCTGTAACTGGAGTGTTCTCCTTCCTACCAGCGAGTTCGCCCTCTGTTCTCCTTCCTACCAGCGAGGCCGCCCTCTGTAACTGACGTGTTCTCCCTCCTACCAGTAAGGCCGCCCTCTGTAACTGGAGGACACCCTCTGTAACTGGAGTGTTCTCCTTCCTACCAGAGAGTCCGCCCGCTGTAACTGGAGTGTTCTCCTTCCTGCCAGCGAGGCTGCCCTCTGTAACTGGAGTGTTCTCCTTCCTACCAGCGTGGCCGCCCTCTGTAACTGGAGTGTTCTCTTTCCTACCAGCCAGTCCGCCCTCTGTTCTCCTTCCTACCAGCAAGGCCACCCTCTGTAACTGGCGTGTTCTCCTTCCTACCAGTGAGGCTGCCCTCTGTAACTGGAGGACACCCTCTGTAACTGGAGTGTTCTCCTTCCTGCCAGCGAGGCTGCCGTCTGTAACTGGAGTGTTCTCCTTCCTACCAGCGAGGCCACCCTCTGTAACTGGAGCGTTCTCCTTCCTACCAGCGTGGCCGCCCTCTGTAACTGGAGAGTTCTCTTTCCTATCATCGAGGCCGCCCTCTGTAACTGGAGTGTTCTCCTTCCTATCAACAAGACCGTCCTCTGTAACTGGAGTGTTCTCCTTCCTTCCTACCAGCGAGGTCGCCCTCTGTAACTGGAGTGTTCTCCTTCCTACCAGCGTGGCCGCTCTCTGTAACTGGAGTGTTCTCCTTCCTGCCAACGAGGTCGCTCTCTGTAACTGGGGTGTTCTCCTTCCTACCAGCGAGTCCGCCGTCTGTTCTCCTTCCTACCAGCGAGGCCGCCCTCTGTAACTGGCGTGTTCTCCTTCCTACCAGTGAGGCCGCCCTCTGTAACTGGAGGACACCCTCTGTAACTGGAGTGTTCTCCTTCCTGCCAGCGAGGCTGCCCTCTGTAACTGGAGTGTTCTCCTTTATACCAGCGAAGTTGCCCTCTGTAACTGGAGTGTTCTCCTTCTTATCAGTGAGGCTGCCCTCTGTAACTGGAGTGTTCTCCTTCCTACCAGCTAGGTCACCCTCTGTAACTGGAGTGTTCTCCTTCCTACCAGAGAGTCCGCCCTCTGTAACTGGAGTGTTCTCTTTCCTATCTTCGAGGCCGCCCTCTGTAACTGGAGTGTTCTCCTTCCTACCAGCGAGGCTAGCCTCTATAACTGGAGTGTTCTCCTTCCTATCAGCAAGACCACCCTCTGTAACTGGAGTGTTCTCCTTCCTTCCTACCAGCGAGGTCGCCCTCTGTAACTGGAGTGTTCTCCTTCCTACCAGCAAGGCCGCTCTCTGTAACTGGAGTGTTCTCCTTCCTGCCAACGAGGTCGCTCTCTGTAACTGGAGTGTTCTCCTTCCTACCAGCGAGTCTGCCGTCTCTTCTCCTTCCTACCAGGCAGGCCGCCCTCTGTAACTGGCGTGTTCTCCTTCCTACCAGTGAGGCCGCCCTCTGTAACTGGAGGACACCCTCTGTAACTGGAGTGTTCTCCTTCCTGCCAGCGAGGCTGCCCTCTGTAACTGGAGTGTTCTCCTTCCTACCAGCGAGGCCGCTCTCTGTAACTGGAGTGTTCTCCTTCATACCAGCGAGGTTGCCCTCTGTAACTGGAGTGTTCTTCGTCTTATCAGTGAGGCTGCCCTCTGTAACTGGAGTGTTCTCCTTCCTACCAGCTAGGTCACCCTCTGTAACTGGAGTGTTCTCCTTCCTACCAGAGAGTCCGCCCTCTGTAACTGGAGTGTTCTCCTTCCTGCCAGCGAGGCTGCCCTCTGTAACTGGAGTGTTCTCCTTCCTACCAGCGTGGCCGCCCTCTGTAACTGGAGTGTTCTCTTTCCTACCAGCCAGTCTGCCCTCTGTTCTCCTTCCTACCAGCAAGGCCACCCTCTGTAACTGTCGTGTTCTCCTTCCTACCAGTGAGGCTGCCCTCTGTAACTGGAGGACACCCTCTGTAACTGGAGTGTTCTCCTTCCTGCCAGCGAGGCTGCCGTCTGTAACTGGAGTGTTCTCCTTCCTACCAGCGAGGCCACCCTCTGTAACTGGAGCGTTCTCCTTCCTACCAGCGTGGCCGCCCTCTGTAACTGGAGTGTTCTCTTTACTATCATCGAGGCCGCCCTCTGTAACTGGAGTGTTCTCCTTCCTACCAGCGAGGCTAGCCTCTGTAACTGGAGTGTTCTCCTTCCTACCAGCGAGGTCGCCCTCTGTAACTGGAGTGTTCTCCTTCCTACCAGCGAGTCCGCCGTCTGTTCTCCTTCCTAACAGCGAGGCCGCCCTCTGTAAATGGCGTGTTCTCCTTCCTACCAGTGAGGCCGCCCTCTGTAACTGGAGGACACCCTCTGTAACTGGAGTGTTCTCCTTCCTGCCAGCATGGCTGCCCTCTGTAACTGGAGTGTCCTCCTTCCTGCCAACGAGGTCGCCCTCTGTAACTTGAGTGTTCTCCTTCCTACCAGCGAGTCCGCCATCTGTTCTCCTTCCTACCAGCGAGGCCGCCCTCTGTAACTGGCGTGTTCTCCTTCCTACCAGTGAGGCAGCCCTCTGTAACTGGAGGACACCCTCTGTAACTGGAGTGTTCTCCTTCCTGCCAGCGAGGCTGCCGTCTGTAACTGGAGTGGTCTCCTTCCTACCAGCGAGGCTGCCCTCTGTAACTGGAGTGTTCTCCTTCCTACCAGCGTGGCCGCCCTTTGTAACTGGAGTGTTCTCCTTCCTACCAGCGAGGCCGCCCTCTGTAACTGGAGTGTTCTCTTTCCTATCATCGAGGCCACACTCTGTAACTGGAGTATTCTCCTTCCTACCAGCGAAGCTAGCCTCTGTAACTGGAGTGTTCTCCTTCCTATCAGCAAGACCGCCCTCTGTAACTGGAGTGTTCTCCTTCCTTCCTACCAGCGAGGTCGCCCTCTGTAACTGGGGTGTTCTCCTTCCTACCAGCGTGGCCGCTCTCTGTAACTGGAGTGTTCTCCTTCCTGCCAACGAGGTCGCTCTCTGTAACTGGAGTGTTCTCCTTCCTACCAGCGAGTCCGCCGTCTGTTCTCCTTCCTACCAGTGAGGCCGCCCTCTGTAACTGGAGGACACCCTCTGTAACTGGAGTGTTCTCCTTCCTGCCAGCGAGGCTGCCCTCTGTAACTGGAGTGTTCTCCTTCCTACCAGCGAGGCCGCTCTCTGTAACTGGAGTGTTCTCCTTCATACCAGCGAGGTTGCCCTCTGTAACTGGAGTGTTCTCCTTCTTATCAGTGAGGCTGCCCTCTGTAACTGGAGTGTTCTCCTTCCTACCAGCTAGGTCACCCTCTGTAACTGGAGTGGTCTCCTTCCTACCAGAGAGTCCGCCCACTGTAACTGGAGTGTTCTCCTTCCTGCCAGCGAGGCTGCCCTCTGTAACTGGAGTGTTCTCCTTCCTACCAGTGAGGCCGCCCTCTGTAACTGGAGGACACCCTCTGTAACTGGAGTGTTCTCCTTCCTGCCAGCGAGGCTGCTGTCTGTAACTGGACTGGTCTCCTTCCTACCAGCCAGGCTTCCCCTCTGTAACTGGAGTGTTCTCCTTCCTACCAGCGTGGCCGCCCTCTGTAACTGGAGTGTTCTCCTTCCTACCAGCGAGGCCGCCCTCTGTAACTGGAGTGTTCTCTTTCCTATCATCGAGGCCGCCCTCTGTAACTGGAGTGTTCTCCTTCCTACCAGCGAGGCTAGCCTCTGTAACTGGAGTGTTCTCCTTCCTATCAGCAAGACCGCCCTCTGTTACTGGAGTGTTCTCCTTCCTTCCTACCAGCGAGGTCGCCCTCTGTAACTGGAGTGTTCTCCTTCCTGCCAACGAGGTCGCTCTCTGTAACTGGAGTGTTCTCCTTCCTACCAGCGAGTCCGCCGTCTGTTCTCCTTCCTACCAGCGAGGCCGCCCTCTGTAACTGGCGTGTTCTCCTTCCTACCAGTGAGGCCGCCCTCTGTTACTGGAGGACACCCTCTGTAACTGGAGTGTTCTCCTTCCTGCCAGCGAGGCTGCCCTCTGTAACTGGAGTGTTCTCCTTCCTACCAGCGAGGCCGCTCTCTGTAACTGGAGTGTTCTCCTTCATACCAGCGAGGTCACCCTCTGTAACTGGAGTGTTCTCCTTCCTACCAGAGAGTCCGCCCTCTGTAACTGGAGTGTTCTCCTTCCTGCCAGCGAGGCCGCCCTCTGTAACTGGAATGTTCTCCTTCCTACCAGCGAGGCCACCCTCTGTAACTGGAGTGTTCTCCTTCCTATCAGCAAGACCACCCTCTGTAACTGGAGTGTTCTCCTTCCTTCCTACCAGCGAGGTTGCCCTCTGTAACTGGAGTGTTCTCCTTCCTACCAGCGAGGTTGCCCTCTGTAACTGGAGTGTTCTCCTTCCTACCAGTGAGGCAGCCCTCTGTAACTGGAGTGTTCTCCTTCCTACCAGCGAGGTCACCCTCTGTAACTGGAGTCTCCTCCTTCCTACCAGCGAGTCCGCCCTCTGTTCTCCTTCCTACCAGTGAGGCCGCCCTCTGTAACTGAGGCCGCCCTCTGTAACAGGAGTTTTCTCCTTCCTACCAGCGAGGCTGCCCTCTGTAAGGAGTGTTCTCCTTCCTACCAGCGAGGCCGCCTTGTGTAACTGGAGTGTTCCCCTTCCTACCAGCGAGGCCGCCTTCTGTAACCGGAGTGTTCTCTTTCCTATCATCGAGGCCACCCTCTGTAACTGGAGTGTTCTCCTTCCTATCATCGAGGCCGCCCTCTGTAACTGGAGTGTTCTCCTTCCTACCAGCGAGGCCAATCTCTGTAACTGGAGTGTTCTCCTTCCTACCAGCGAGGCCACTCTCTGTAACTGGAGTGTTCCCCTTCCTACCAGCGAGGCCGCTCTCTGTAACTGGAGTGTTCTCCTTCATACCAGCGAGGTTGCCCTCTGTAACTGGAGTGTTCTCCTTCCTACCAGCGAGGCCGCTCTCTGTAACTGGAGTGTTCTCCTTCATACCAGCGAGGTTGCCCTCTGTAACTGGAGTGTTCTCCTTCTTATCAGTGAGGCTGCCCTCTGTAACTGGAGTGTTCTCCTTCCTACCAGCTAGGTCACCCTCTGTAACTGGAGTGGTCTCCTTCCTACCAGAGAGTCCGCCCACTGTAACTGGAGTGTTCTCCTTCCTGCCAGCGAGGCTGCCCTCTGTAACTGGAGTGTTCTCCTTCCTACCAGTGAGGCCGCCCTCTGTAACTGGAGGACACCCTCTGTAACTGGAGTGTTCTCCTTCCTGCCAGCGAGGCTGCTGTCTGTAACTGGACTGGTCTCCTTCCTACCAGCCAGGCTTCCCCTCTGTAACTGGAGTGTTCTCCTTCCTACCAGCGTGGCCGCCCTCTGTAACTGGAGTGTTCTCCTTCCTACCAGCGAGGCCGCCCTCTGTAACTGGAGTGTTCTCTTTCCTATCATCGAGGCCGCCCTCTGTAACTGGAGTGTTCTCCTTCCTACCAGCGAGGCTAGCCTCTGTAACTGGAGTGTTCTCCTTCCTATCAGCAAGACCGCCCTCTGTTACTGGAGTGTTCTCCTTCCTTCCTACCAGCGAGGTCGCCCTCTGTAACTGGAGTGTTCTCCTTCCTGCCAACGAGGTCGCTCTCTGTAACTGGAGTGTTCTCCTTCCTACCAGCGAGTCCGCCGTCTGTTCTCCTTCCTACCAGCGAGGCCGCCCTCTGTAACTGGCGTGTTCTCCTTCCTACCAGTGAGGCCGCCCTCTGTTACTGGAGGACACCCTCTGTAACTGGAGTGTTCTCCTTCCTGCCAGCGAGGCTGCCCTCTGTAACTGGAGTGTTCTCCTTCCTACCAGCGAGGCCGCTCTCTGTAACTGGAGTGTTCTCCTTCATACCAGCGAGGTCACCCTCTGTAACTGGAGTGTTCTCCTTCCTACCAGAGAGTCCGCCCTCTGTAACTGGAGTGTTCTCCTTCCTGCCAGCGAGGCCGCCCTCTGTAACTGGAATGTTCTCCTTCCTACCAGCGAGGCCACCCTCTGTAACTGGAGTGTTCTCCTTCCTATCAGCAAGACCACCCTCTGTAACTGGAGTGTTCTCCTTCCTTCCTACCAGCGAGGTTGCCCTCTGTAACTGGAGTGTTCTCCTTCCTACCAGCGAGGTTGCCCTCTGTAACTGGAGTGTTCTCCTTCCTACCAGTGAGGCAGCCCTCTGTAACTGGAGTGTTCTCCTTCCTACCAGCGAGGTCACCCTCTGTAACTGGAGTCTCCTCCTTCCTACCAGCGAGTCCGCCCTCTGTTCTCCTTCCTACCAGTGAGGCCGCCCTCTGTAACTGAGGCCGCCCTCTGTAACAGGAGTTTTCTCCTTCCTACCAGCGAGGCTGCCCTCTGTAAGGAGTGTTCTCCTTCCTACCAGCGAGGCCGCCTTGTGTAACTGGAGTGTTCCCCTTCCTACCAGCGAGGCCGCCTTCTGTAACCGGAGTGTTCTCTTTCCTATCATCGAGGCCACCCTCTGTAACTGGAGTGTTCTCCTTCCTATCATCGAGGCCGCCCTCTGTAACTGGAGTGTTCTCCTTCCTACCAGCGAGGCCACTCTCTGTAACTGGAGTGTTCTCCTTCCTACCAGCGAGGCCACTCTCTGTAACTGGAGTGTTCCCCTTCCTACCAGCGAGGCCGCTCTCTGTAACTGGAGTGTTCTCCTTCATACCAGCGAGGTTGCCCTCTGTAACTGGAGTGTTCTCCTTCTCATCAGTGAGGCTGCCCTCTGTAACTGGAGTGTTCTCCTTCCTACCAGCTAGGTCACCCTCTGTAACTGGAGTGGTCTCCTTCCTACCAGAGAGTCCGCCCACTGTAACTGGAGTGTTCTCCTTCCTGCCAGCGAGGCTGCCCTCTGTAACTGGAGTGTTCTCCTTCCTACCAGTGAGGCCGCCCTCTGTAACTGGAGGACACCCTCTGTAACTGGAGTGTTCTCCTTCCTGCCAGCGAGGTTGCTGTCTGTAACTGGACTGGTCTCCTTCCTACCAGCGAGGCTGCCCTCTGTAACTGGAGTGTTCTCCTTCCTACCAGCGTGGCCGCCCTCTGTAACTGGAGTGTTCTCCTTCCTACCAGCGAGGCCGCCCTCTGTAACTGGAGTGTTCTCTTTCCTATCATCGAGGCCGCCCTCTGTAACTGGAGTGTTCTCCTTCCTACCAGCGAGGCTAGCCTCTGTAACTGGAGTGTTCTCCTTCCTATCAGCAAGACCGCCCTCTGTAACTGGAGTGTTCTCCTTCCTTACTACCAGCGAGGTTGCCCTCTGTAACTGGAGTGTTCTCCTTCCTGCCAACGAGGTCGCTCTCTGTAACTGGAGTGTTCTCCTTCCTACCAGCGAGTCCGCCGTCTGTTCTCCTTCCTACCAGCGAGGCCGCCCTCTGTAACTGGCGTGTTCTCCTTCCTACCAGTGAGGCCGCCCTCTGTTACTGGAGGACACCCTCTGTAACTGGAGTGTTCTCCTTCCTGCCAGCGAGGCTGCCCTCTGTAACTGGAGTGTTCTCCTTCCTACCAGCGAGGCCGCTCTCTGTAACTGGAGTGTTCTCCTTCATACCAGCGAGGTCACCCTCTGTAACTGGAGTGTTCTCCTTCCTACCAGAGAGTCCGCCCTCTGTAACTGGAGTGTTCTCCTTCCTGCCAGCGAGGCCGCCCTCTGTAACTGGAATGTTCTCCTTCCTACCAGCGAGGCCACCCTCTGTAACTGGAGTGTTCTCTTTCCTATCATCGAGGTCGCCCTCTGTAACTGGAGTGTTCTCCTTCCTATCAGCAAGACCACCCTCTGTAACTGGAGTGTTCTCCTTCCTTCCTACCAGCGAGGTTGCCCTCTGTAACTGGAGTGTTCTCCTTCCTACCAGCGAGGTTGCCCTCTGTAACTGGAGTGTTCTCCTTCCTACCAGTGAGGCAGCCCTCTGTAACTGGAGTGTTCTCCTTCCTACCAGCGAGGTCACCCTCTGTAACTGGAGTCTCCTCCTTCCTACCAGCGAGTCCGCCCTCTGTTCTCCTTCCTACCAGTGAGGCCGCCCTCTGTAACTGAGGCCGCCCTCTGTAACAGGAGTTTTCTCCTTCCTACCAGCGAGGCTGCCCTCTGTAAGGAGTGTTCTCCTTCCTACCAGCGAGGCCGCTTTGTGTAACTGGAGTGTTCCCCTTCCTACCAGCGAGGCCGCCTTCTGTAACCGGAGTGTTCTCTTTCCTATCATCGAGGCCACCCTCTGTAACTGGAGTGTTCTCCTTCCTATCATCGAGGCCGCCCTCTGTAACTGGAGTGTTCTCCTTCCTACCAGCGAGGCCACTCTCTGTAACTGGAGTGTTCTCCTTCCTACCAGCGAGGCCACTCTCTGTAACTGGAGTGTTCTCCTTCCTACCAGCGAGGCCGCTCTCTGTAACTGGAGTGGTCTCCTATTTACTCTGAAAACTTATTATATCTGACAGACAACAATGTAACTGCAAAAACGGGATGAACGAGCTTCCTCTTAGCCCCACCCACAGACATTCTCCCTATACTGTGCACAGGAACGCGCCTCTCCCAATCCTACGCCTCCATAACTTTGAGTGTGAAGGGATTTCTCGATATCCCTAAGTGGTGCAAGCCCCCGCTTTTGGCTCAATTCTGGTTCCTCTGACCCACTGCATATTTTTCTTGGGCGATCAATGTTGGCTTCTCTCAAGTCCATGGCGCCTGGTCGCCACAGTAAACAGCGATACAAATAAATAGATGAAATAAATAAATAAGTAGCGTGGCCCTATGCATTCCTGTAAAGTGATACTGATTTAATGCACTCCTCTTGACTGAGCAGTAGTTTCAGGGTTCAAGTCGAGTGAACACGTGAGTGAACGCCATTTCAAAGGGTGGACACCATCCCCCCTGAGTGTTTGAGGAATTCAAATATATTTTGCTCTTTTCAGTTATTTTAGTGCGTTTGGTCTCCTTCAAACGGTGCCAAAGGGGGAATTCAAACCATGGTCATTAGGATTATGGGCTATGCATGTACCCAGAAGACCATATAAAGGCCTGAACAAACCAGTGAACTGTGTCATCGGAAGATTGCTAGCTTTATTAGTCGAGAAGGCGTGCACTTTTCATACTTTGACAGCAAGATTATAGGACTCCTTTCTTGAGTTATTTTTCGGGTGTTCACGATTAATCCTGTGAGTGGCAAATGCGTATTTGCCCTGTACACTTTCTTTGAGACCAACTGGGTAAAATGTGTATATTTCACTTTCACATCTGTTCACTTCCTGTGACATTGCGTGTCTTTGCATATGTTACTTTTGTATGGCCTACTGTCCTGAGGACTTTAAAACAGAATAAAGCAGGGGCGTCATTTTCTTTTTAATGGAATCTCATGAGCTGTAGCCAACACCATGTGGCTCTTTGTTTCTGGAGTGGCTGGTTTCCTAGTTCAGGCCTCTTAAAAAAAACAGGGGGTTCCACGAGTGTAACACTTTGAGTATGACCCTAAATTAGAAAGAATAGGAATAACAAATATTTGTCTTTGTGGAATTCTATACAATAATTGCTAGACTCATTCAAGGTTTTTTCTTAAACACCTCAAATTCACAATGCAGACAATGACTTCCAAAAAGCATTTAGAGTTGAATAAGCGTCCATTTCGAACTATGTATTTTGCTTTTTGCAAGTTGCAGCTATAGCGTGTTTTTTTCTGCCATTGTCTCTGTTACTATCATCACAAGACCATCTCGGTGTCCTCGGTCACTTGACAAAATCCTTGTACCTAAAAGCTTGTTTAAAGTGTAGAAATGTTTGACCATAGCACATAAAGTGGCCCTTGATTTAATTGTGCCACAATTAATGTTTGTTTGCAATTATGGGGTAACGAGTGTCCAGAGTATGGGACGCTGTGGGAGTGCGCTGCTTTCCCTGCGCTACTCTAAATTTTTTAATACACAGTTATGAACCCTTGCAATGGTATATTTTGCTAACCTCTGAAGCCTGAAAAGTAGATCAACGCAGGCTTGACATGTGGCTAACTTTTCACCATTTGACATGTGGCTAACTTTGCACCAGACCTGCAGATGAAGTGGCCTGCTGTTAAATTTCAGTTAGCAGTTTAATGGTATCCACTGCAGTGTAATTTGCTTTCTGACTTTGAGAACATTCAGACATGCAATTGCCCATTTTACTATAGCTGGTAAGATAGCTATAGCTGGCATGATAGATCAGTGGGATAATCAATCGTTGCTGTGATGTGTGTGTGATCTGCAAGTTGCAGGTTTGAATCCTGGCAAGGCCAATGCAGCCTGTCATCCTTCTGAGGTCAAAAATGAGTACCAACACAGGTTGGGTTATATTTTATGTATATTTGTTCTATATAAAGCACTTAAGCGTAAGTGCTATATAATACCACATCATTATCATTTGGCCATGGATGCCTGCTTCCATAAACAGTAATTTGGTAATATCGGCAAAACACACTGATATTAACAATACATATGGTGAGCCATTCTTTTATGAAATGTATATCACCTTATAGTGATATCGTAACCATATTTTTCATAGTGTATTTAGGAACAATGCTATGTGATGCCACTTCTTGTTTTATCAAGGGGTGAAACGTTGTGCTCCATCGCTTCCCATGATCCCACTTTGGGCTGGGGCCAAATTACATCACTTCCTGTGATGTCACAGAGGTCAAAGGTCGTGTGATGTCACTTACGCTACCCCTCGCATTTTGGTGAAAGGACATCCCTGGAATAAAGACTGCAGCTTAAAGAGTGATTCACTGAAAGGCACGAGCAAAGACCGTTTGGAAAAATCCCGCAAATTAGCATGTTTTGCTTTGAAAACATTTCTGAAATGTAATTCCAGTTTGCCTTTTTTGTTACATTTTGTTATAAAGATCGACGGAAGATGAACCACAAAATACCCAAAGCTACCAAATCTTGGCAATAAAACACCACAACACCACACTCCTGCCTTGTGCTTCCAGAATTTGGACTGTCTTGCTGTTCAAGGCCATGTGGTTCCACACTTCGGCTGCATTGGAACTTGCTTCATTATCTGCTTGTGTACACATCCTGCAATGCAGATGTGTAGCCCTATGTTTTGTGGTGACACCTCTTCTGCACTCAGCCATTACAGGTTTTGGTGCTGAGAACCCCCCTTCAATAAACATAGGTCCTCATTTCGAGTTGGGTGGTAGCCGTGCCGGTAAAACTGGCACGGCTTCTACCAAACTCGTGAAATTACCAGTACCCGGCAATGAGGACGTAGAGGGGCATTTCGACCCCGGCGGACCCGGTCCGTCCCCATTGCCACATTCCGGTATTCATTACTCCCCATTCCCGATAGGGCTTAATGGGAATGGGGAGGTCGGATGCACCAGCACCATTCATGAATGGTGCCGATGCATCCGACGAGTTGTGCTCACGGGTGCCGCTCTGCCCGCCAGGTCAGACCTGGCGGGCAGAAAGGCACCCACAAGCACAACTCATAGTTTTCTGGTCCGGTAGTAACGGCGCCGGTAGCTTACCGGCGCCGTTACTTCTGGACCGGGAAACTTATAATGAGGCCCATAATGTTGCTGGTCCCCCTTACAAGCCATAACTGCTTATGTTTATTATTAAACACAGTCACCATACTCTCTTTATAAAGAGCCCTATTCCCCCATTGGACAAACCTTGGTGCTTCCTTAAGGGACCACCCCACAGTTTCTCAATAAAGCAACAGCCAAAGTGCAGGCCCAAAAGGCGAGTGTGATTCAGTTTTCTGGTCCAAGTGGGACTGATTGCAGAGATAGTTCACGGTGCAGCTAGTAGTTTTGACGAGTGTACTGAACAAATATTCTTTAGAATGCACAATTTGCAGCACATTTTGCAAAACAAAGCCCTCTCTCTTGAGCAATGACTACTCAAACAGCTTGATCCCAAAATGAATGAATTGCCATTTGTGACTAAGGGACACTTTTTCAATGGTGCCCCAGCCAATTGCATGCCGTAGTTCGACCCTGGAAACTGTTGTTCGCGTGTCTGCTTGTTCGTTTGTAAATGCACATGGGATTATATCTCACATTTCTGCTAATCTTGTTTTTCTCTGTATTTTTATCTATTTTCATTTGCAGTTTTGTGTCAACATGCCTACTCCAGTCAAGCATCTGACCATGTTCCTCCACAGCAAGCTTGTTGTGAACCAGGACCCTCACAACAGTAATGTAACAAAAAATAATACGTTAATTTAGGGTTGGCTTTACAAATATTTGATGAGTTATAAATACTTTAAAAACGCTCTTATGAAGAGCTTACTTCCAAATAGATCACTGGTCATACATTTTGGCTTGTTGTTGGCGCACAATCAATTGCCCACTATTGCCATCTCAACGGCGGAGGACTGAGGACTGCCTTCTAAATATACACTACTGTGTGTATGACTCCACATGCAAAGTAGTGCTGTGAGGAATTTGACAATTTTCATGGTGGGCGTGCACTCGCCAGGGCTTTTTGAAATGTTTATTTAAATGGAATGATGGTAGACCAACCTCAGGAAAATGTGTGGGGCTAATCCACACACATTTCCTATGCTCACACCATGACAAATGCAGAGATCTGTGTACTCTGAGTGGATACAGCCTGTATGCAGAGTCTGCCCTGTCATATTTAGTTGAAATGTGACAGCCAGAAGTGCACCATGTCATCTCCAGGAAGGGGGTTGGGGGTATCATTCCCCCAGCCATGGCCAGCCTGATTAACTAACAACGGCTCCATGGATCCGCCCAGCTCTTGGTGGCAGCGATTAATATACTAATAGAGTATACTTCAAAGCGGCCCACATGTGGCCTGGCTGTAGAGGTTAACAAAGGAGACAGGAAACCCAACAACTGTTCATATGTAGCGGTGTCAACCTGAAGCCAGCTCCCCCCCTCAGTGTCAATGAAAGTGAACTGTCATGTATGGGGCTGGTGCTTACAGTAGACAGCCCCGGTAGGGGGACCCCATTCATAAGGTATGAAAATGTGGTTTGCAGGAACCAGAGAGTCTAGTCTAACCACAGCTTCAAGGGAGACCTGCCGCTTTAATCAGAAACCACAGAGAGATCCATTAACCAGAGAGACTCTTCAATCAACAACAGACAGGAAGATTGATATTGGTTGGGCTTAGTATCACACGTTTTAACCCCTTTACATTTCCTGTTGCAAAGCACACTGGTTATGACCTCACGTATACAGAAGATTGTTGGTAGGGACCCCAGGATTGATTAGTTAAGGTAGTCATAGCCGACACTAATCCCTGTGGCCCACTTGGCTTTAAAAGTGGGCTGAGACCCTCTATTGGCAGATCATCTGAAGACCTCACTTGAAGTAATAAACAAGAAGTCGATCTTGGACCCTCGCTTAAGGTACAGTCTGCCTTATTTATTTAGTGTTCATTTTTAACACGCTTAATACCAGCGAGTGGTTCTTGCACCTGAGCTATCCTTCCTCCCCTGATCTATCCTCCCCTGCCTTGGAGCTTCTGCCAGTGAAGGAAGGCCAGGACATCCAAAGAGGGAAGCAGGATCCATCCCCTTAACTTCTATCAGGGAACCACAGCATGCCCTGCTAGTTCCCTAGACAGAGAGTGCCAGAAGGTCTCTGAACCTACAACCAAGGACAAGGCAGCTTAAGGCAACAAGCTCCTCAGCTTTGGGCCGTCCGCCCTAAAGGACAACATAAGCCCAATGAAGAGGTTGGGAGAAGTGCCGCAACAAGCCCTCGGCTGTCCGCATTAAAAGACATTTTGAGCCAGTCAAGTGCCTTGATCCGCAACCGACTGCAACACTGACTGTTGTCAAGCCGCAGTCACTGAAAGAAACCAGAGATGTCTTGACCAGTGCTTCAGAACCGCTGATCAACAGTGAGACAACGATTCTTGACCGTGATCTGCGGAGTAGCACCGTCTGCAGCCGTTCGTCCAGCTTCATTCGCCGAACTGACTTGCTGCCTGATACCCGCGGCTGACTCCCATCTCAAACTCTGTCACAGAAGCCTGCAAAGCACCCTGAATCTGACTCAACCCTATTGAGCACTAAGAACACCTACAGCACAAGGTAAAATAAGTTTCAGCCCCCTTGGTCCTTGCAGGAGACTCATAGCGACATATTAAGACCCACCATTGTTCTCTTTGTGCTAAAGCCAAGTAAACTTCAACTGTTGTAGTTATTAACCATACTGACTACCCTCCTGACAGTATCCAGACTGCATCCCTTTTCCTTCTTTGAAACGGTCTGTCCTCTTCATCCCTTTACAGGATGGGTTTTGTTTCATAGTGTTGATTGAACTGTCTGCTGCCATATAAATAAAGTAGACATGTTTGATACAACCTTGACTGGACAGTCCCTTTAATCATTGGATAATAATTATATTTTCACTGCGTTGCAACTAATCATTGATCAACGACCTTTAAAAGATAAGCCTGCCATTCCATCCACGTTACCAAAACTGGACACAGAGCTTTATATTGTGCTTCTATTCCAATCTTCTAGTGTATGAGAGGAATTGGGCTGATTGAAGGTTTAGAAACAGATATTCACCCCTGGACCACTGGTACACCAGAAGATGATTGTCACATTGGTGGCATGCAGTCGGATCTAGTTGTAGTCATGCACACAGCTTAGTCACTCAAGGATAAAAGTACTGTTGCAGGCAATGTTTATTGCGCTGATAGGTATTTGTAAAAAATCATGTATATTGACATACAGACTGTGCAATGTATGAGCAAAGATGTCCTGCGCATTCTATGACAAGAGAGGGGATTTGACCACAGCACCAGGATTAATAAACCTGAGCTGCTGATCAGCCTTCAAGCTTGGGTACAAGCAAGGGCAGCTGGGGACGTGCCCTGGGGGATGGGCTAGTCCCTGTGTACTCTGATGAAGAAGACCATCCAGAAGGGGTAGTGGAAGATGGCAAGGAAAACACCCTGAGTAGTGTTTTTCACCAAGCATCCCTCAGGAGGGCAAGTGTGGTTTCCCAACACTCCAGAGTGTCAGTGAGGTCAGGGGCTAGTACGGCATACCGCAGGTCCCAGGCCTCGGCACAGCCTCTCAATGGCACAGTAATTGTTCCAGCTGTTAACGATGTAGCAACTAGAAAGATCCTGCTGGAGGACAGGAAACTAACACTGGAGGAATAAAAACAATGGGTCAAGGTCACAATAGAGTGGGACATTCTGGCATTCGAAGAAAAAAAGAGGCCAACAGATCGACCTCTAGCGAGGGTAGCAGTAGTGACTCAAACCAAGGTGCCTGGGATAAGTCCCGGCACCACGTCCCCAAAGATTTAGTGCAGGCTTATGAAGTGGGGAAGGATATTTTTGATTGGTTGGAAGAGCTTGAGCAGGCTTTTCAGCTGCAGGAGGTGGAGGAGGTACTGTGGGGTGCAGCCCTGATGAGTCGCATACCGACCCAGGGGACTGATGCAATGATTCAGTTAACTCCTGAGGAAAGGCCTGTTTATGAGAGCATGATGGTGGCCCTTCTCAGGAAGTTCTGTAATACCCCAGAACAGTATCCCAAAAGCTTCAGAGAGTTCAGAAAGAAGCGTTCACACACTTGTTGAAATATCTGAGCGGGTGGGAGTCTGGTAACAAAGTTGACACATTTAAACTGATGTACAATTTGATTGTGTGTGAGCATGTCTTGAATAATTGTGAGGTTGACCTACACCACCATTTTATGGCCAAGACTATTACAGATCCAAGGGAGCTTGCAAAGGCTGCAGACAGGTTTGTCAGTACTCGAGTCCAGAAAAAGGCTCAAGCGAGCTAACCCAAACCAGAAGAGAAATCCTCAGACAAGAAAGGTAACAAGGATGGGAAGGACAAAGTTCTAACCCACTCCTCTTCGAAGTCAGGTCCCCAAAAGCATGACAGGAAATCCCACAACTCTAATTCAACGGTGCACTCAGAAAAGCAGAGCTCAGGAACCCCTAAAACTGGAACACCTACATTCTCACACCCTAAAGGTTGTTTCATTTCTAACCTGCTGGCCCATAGGAAAGGGGATATTGCTTGTAAGGGGTTACCCAAGCAAGGCATAGTGAATGTTGGACTCATGGGGGAGGCCATCATTTGTGTGCGCCTCGTAGAGGAGAATTCCCACTAGCCCAAAAAGTGGCTGAATGTGGATTGGTTACACTGAGTGGGAACAGTACCGAGTCTCAAGAAGAGAGCCCAGTTCCCAATAATACTCAACTGTTCTTAGAACATGTGTATATCAATGGACACAAAACTCCTGTGGTCTGAGACAGTGCAGCTAGCCACACTGCTGTCACCCTGCAGTGGGTGCAGCCAGGACAGTATATTACTGGGCCTGATTGTGCGGTCTGTGGGTTTGATGGACTTGAGCTCCCTGACCCCCAGATAGACACAGCAGGTATCATATCAAAGGCCAAAGATGCCACCAGATGGAAGGCTCTCAGCGCCTTAGTGCCTGGAGTGCTTCCAGAGGGCTTGTTGAAAGGACCGGCTTGGCCAGTAAACCCTGGTCCAGTTCCACAGACTGCTCAGTCACCTACTCCTGCATGAGGGGGCCAGTAGCCACCAAGGACCCTACTTTGGTCGCAGGGGACTCAGTGACTTTAGAGTTGCCTGGCGCAGCACAGGAAACTGAGATGGAGGAGCAGGTGAGTTCAGATCTGAAGGGCCTACCCCAGTTGGATGTGTTCGCATCAGCTTGGGGCCCAAATTAGATTGACTTCTTCAAATCCCAGAAACAGTGACCCACTCTGGCGGGCCTGCGGAAGCAGGTGCAGGCGAAGGCTAAGGGTGAGACCCCTGGACTGTTCAAAGTGTACTGGGAGGAATGACTCCTGTACAGATGGGGAGCAGGTGCAAGTGGATCTTGGTCATCTGGCCTAAGCCCCACCCACATGGTGCCTTCCTGGTTGCTGCTCTTTTTCCCCATTTAGCAAGCCCCACCCACCTGGTGCCTTCCTGGTTGCCGCTCTTTTTCCCTACTTAAGGAGCCCTCCAGCCTCTTTTCCTTTGCAGATGGGGAGCAGGTGCAAGTGGATCTTGGTCACCTGGCCTAAGCCCTGCCCACCTGGTACTTCCTGGTTGCCGCTCTTTTTCCCCATTTAGCAAGCCCCACTCAACTGGTGCCTTCCTGGTTGCCGCTCTTTTCCCTACTTAAGGAGCCCTGCAGCTTCTTTTTCTTTGCAGATGGAGAGCAGGTGCAAGTGGATATTGGTCACATGGCCTAAGCCCCGCCCACCTGGTGCCTTCCTGGTTGCCAATCTTTTTACCCCACTCAGCAAGCCCTGCCCACCTGGTGCCTTTCTGGTTGCAGCTCTTTTTCACTACATAGGGAGCCCTCCAGCCTCGTTTCCTTTGCAGATTGGGAGCAGGTGCAAGTGGATCTTGGTCACCTGGCCTAAGCCCTGCCCAACTGGTGCCTTACTGGTTGCTGCTATTTTTCCCCACTTAGCAAGCCCCACCCACCTGGTGCCTTCCTGGTTGCCACTCTTTTTCCCTACTTAAGGAGCCCTCCAGTCTCTTTTCCTTTGCAGATGGGGAGCAGTTGCAAGTGGTTCTTGCTCACCTGGCCTAAGCAAACCCACCTTCTTAGCCCTGCCTGTTCCTTCCTGCTCTTAACTCTGAGATCAGGGGCATCTCTCGCCGGGGCGTCCGAAGCGAAGGGCAGACAAAGAAAAGGGCAATTTCTGTTTGGACCTGTTCAGACCTGGAGGATCCAGGGCACAACACCCTGCTTAGACAGCAGGTAAGCACGCACCAACATGTGTTTTCTCCCTCTGTCCCCACAGGCCATCCCCACCCCTCTGGTCCCCCGTGATGTTCCCTTGTGCCCCCCTTCTTGCACACAGGTGTTGCCTGTTTTGCTGGAGTCTTCTACCCTGCTTCCCCTTCCCCTCTCCAGCCTACTTCTGCAGGAGTCTGTCCTGATACATTCTGGTTTCACCATCACCGCCTTGTGGCCAATGCTGGATTGGACTTTTATGCACTTCATTGATTCACGGTGCGTCACCCTTTCTCATGGTGGCCATGAATCATACTGTTCCCATTTTTATCTTGTATCCAGGCTTGCAACATTATGTGTTACTACTGACTTCTGCAATTGTATTTGTTCTCCACTCTTGCTTTTCCACTCTTTTTGACTGCTTACTCTCTGTTCTCTCCTCCTCTCCCTTTCTCCCTTTTCCTATCTCCTCCCCCTACTTTCTTCTATGCACTTACTCTATCAGAATTGTCCCTTGACCTAGTATGATAGCAACCTCATCTGTCTTCTCCACCCTTACTTGCCCCGCCCCCTCCAGCACTATCTGAAATGTCGTCAGGTATAGTACGATAGTTGCTTGTTTTTTTCCTCCCCTCCCTTTCTGTGCCCCTCTCCTTCACTTTTTGCTTTCTCTGGCTCTAACAGAAATGTCATCAGGCCTAGTACAGTTTACATTTCCTTCCCACTCCCCCCCCTTCCATATCTATGTCTCAGGTCTTGCACTATCTGAAATATCATCAGGCTGAGTACGATAGTTAATTTCACATCTTTACAGTTCATGGCCTGTAAAAATGTCATTGTATTTTTCCTTGTTTCCTCCCTTGCCTTGAAGCACTTTGAAATACATTGTGTATAAGTGCTATATAAATAAACTATCATATCATATAATATCATTTCATACAGTGAGCCAATAGACTCTGAGCATGAGGACACCATGAAGTTGGTGATTCCCCGATGCCACAGAAAGTTCCTTTGGGATTTGGCTCACCAAATTCCTTGAGCCAGTCACTTGGTAGCGACTAAGACATCAGACTGGTTGTCTGCGCACATTTACTGGCCCCAGATTGGTGTAAAAGTCAAGGAATGTGTCCGGTTCTGTCCAAAATGTCAGGCTTCTGGCAAGTTAGGCGGTGCCACAAAGGCCCCCTTAATTGCACTACCCATGGTTGGGCTGCCTTTCAAGAGAATAGGCATTGACATTGCGGGTTCTTTGGATCCATAAACCAGCTCAGGGAACAGATCTAAATTGGTGGTGGTTGACCACGCACCAGGTACCCATAGGCTGTCCCTCTGAGAACCATCAAAGCCCCCATGGTTGTGAAGGCTCCGATTGGGATATTTTCACATGTTGGTTTCCCCAAGAAAGTAGTCATATCAGCTTATTTGAAGGCTATGTCGGGAGAGTGTGGAATCACCTACCGGTTCTCTACCTCCTTCCATCCATAAATGAACAGGCATGTTGAGTGGTTCAACAAGACCCTAAAAAGCATAATAGGTGGCTTGGAAGAGCACCTGAGCAGAAAATGTGATGTTATCCTTCTATGACTTCTGTTTGCCTACAGGGAGGTGCCAAATAACAGAATAGGGTTTAGCCCCACCAGCCACTCCAGAACTGGTACCCAGTCAGCACACAGCTTGCCTTGCTAGGCTCTGCAGCAAGCTCCCTGGATGGGGAGGACCAGAAGGTCTGTGAACCCACAACCAAGGACAACGCAGCTGCCTGCAACACACTCCACATCTGTGGGCCGTCCACCTTAAAGGATGACATAAGCCCATTGAAGAAGCTGGGTAAAATACCTCAATGAGCATCTACTGCAGCCTGCCCTAAAGGACATTTTTCAGCCGGCCACAGTCGCTTAAAGACATTCGAGACGTCTCGACAAGTGCTTCAGAATCACTGATCAGCACTGAGACAATGATTCTTGACCCTGAGCCACCATGTAGGCCAACCCACAGCCGTTCATCCAGCTTCGTTTGCCGAACCGGCAAGTCGCTTGACACCCGCACTGACTCCCATCTCAGAATCTGTCACAGAAGCCTGAAAAGTGCCCTGAAGTCAACTCAACCTGTCTAGCAGCAAGAACATCTACAGCAGAAGGTCCATTTTGGTTCTGTCCCCCTGGTCTTTCCCAGAAGGCCCCTGTAGACATTTTAAGACCAAGAAACCTTAGCAAACTGTCATGGTTATTAACCATACCGACTACCCTCCTGTCAGTATCCAGAGTGCATCTGTTTTCCTTCTTTGAAACTGTCTGTCCTCTGCATTCATAGGGTGGGCTGTATTTCATAGTGTTGTTAGACATTCTGTTGTGATTAATAAAGCAGATATTTTTAATACAACCTTGACCGGACACTCCTTTTATCATTGGGTAATTCTCTGCGTTGAGACTAACCAACAATCCACGACATTTCAGAGATAAGCCTGCCATTCTATCCAAGTTACCAAAATTGGACAACAAGGTTTATAATGTGCGTGTTATTCCAATCTGTTTGGATACCTTCTGATGCATTAGATGTGTGGGGTTAATGATGATTTAGAAACCGCTATTCACTCCTGGAACACTGGTACCCCGTAAGCTGATTCACCGCAAGTGCATTGCAAAAGGATCACAAAGCACCAAATGCGGAGAGCTTATGGCCCTTAAGTAATGTGCATGCAACGGATGGGATTGCAGAGACATTCTGAGTCCAAAAAACCAACCAACTCAGGAAGATGGCAAAGATACTGTTTTATTAACAATTATCTAAAACAGGGAGTTTACAACAATCATCACCGGACGTTCGCTCAGCCTCTCAATAATTTCTTCACAAAACATAGACTTTATACTGAAAATACACCAGATGTGACGTCATATTACGTGGAAAATAGTGAAAACTTATGAGAGATTGTAATTGGTTCAAGGTGAACATCTAAGTGTACTTTCTATAGGAGCTAGGTTTGTAATTGGCTGCCCACTGTCAGGTGGACAATATATGCCCACCTCTAAAACATGTCATCATAAAAATCATTGAGTACAGAGATTTCAATTAGTCTTCAAACTATAACGACCTTCTTTATACATCCCTCTACAGTTGGTTGGTACCTGTGCGCCATGTCTGTAACATTCGGTTCACTTAGCAACGTACAAGCCCAGACCCAGGTGGACTTGACTCTACCTACTTACCCAATTAGCCCATCATCTCTCATCACCCAAGCCTTCTTCAATGAAGATTGTCTTTGAACGTGGCCTTGCAAAGTATTTTTGTCTCTGGGAATTTATGGAAGAGCATGCACTCACTATAATTGCTCTACGAATCCAAGTTCAACTGTATATTCATCCTTCACTCACATGACAGGAGACCACGATTTTGACCATTTTGCAGGCTTTTAAATGTCTTAAATAAATAAAACTTGCCACTCTTGGTGTTCTTTCTTTGCACATCAACCAGAGATAATTCATCCATTGCACGTTCACACCTTTCAAGAATATATAACCAACCATGGCTGCTTCAGATTGATACGAGGCCAGGCAGCCCTGCCATGCAGCTCCACGGTTTTCACTGTATTCTTGTTGCAACACAATTCTTGATTTTTCTCTTCATTGGTCCTGGCTTGCTAAAATTCATGACACCGATATCCAGCTTCTACACAGTGGTGGCTTTGCCTGCATTCTATTCACTACATATAGCCAGCTTCTTATGATGACTTAGCCTACCTTGCATTTCTGCTTCTGTACAATTATTGAATGGTTGATTCTCTGCAGCACTTCGTGCATGTGTAATCTATTTCTCGCATATGAAAGTTTACTCGATTCTCAACTTCGCCATTAGTTTCTTTAGGATCCATGCATCCTTTTCAGCCAATATTTCGGGATGTCGCAGATGTCTTTTGTGACGTCAATAGCTCCTCTCTTTGGTCTTTTTTGGTCTTATTACCTCTGGGAGTTACTCCCTCAGATTGTTGCCTCTTCGGGAATACATATGATCTGGTTGTCTTAATGTGTATCTTCTTTCGAATATACGCTGCGGTATTGGCACAACTGCTGGTGTCCAACATGGCACAATCTCAGACTTCCAACATATAGGAGGTAGAGGTGTGAGATTTCCTGCAGAGGCATGTAACGGCTCCTCTACATTCCCCCCTCTGGTCGAATCCTCAACCACCTCCTTAATTGTATGTACTTTCTGGTATTTTCTCTTGAAGAAGTAGTTCTTTGGCATCCATGTCTTCGTCACCCCCCACAGGGTGTTGGCTGATTTGACATGTTCATCTACACTCCAGGTCATGTAGTTGCACTGTCCATTTGGATTACAATAGAACGATTGTCCCACATTCTTCTTGTGATTATTTGGATACAGGAACTGTGTTCCTTCAGCGGCTACAATGCTGGCCTCTATGTATTTTCTGACAGCTTCATCAGTTAGCTCCTTGGGTTTGAATCCTGATTCGAAATCAATCATGATCTTCATTCCTACTTTTTTTTGCTGTTTTCTTGCATTGGGCAATCGCTATCCTGACTACACAGAATCCGAACATCAGCATCACTAATATTGCTCCAAGAGTCTTGAATGTGTTTACAAACCACTGCGGAATCCATGAGAACAGGGAGGCAAACCAACTGTGACCTTCAATATCATCTGTCTCATCCTCCATCTTGTTAAGAAGGTCTGTCAACAATGTTATAGCCTCTGTCAAAGTCCCATTTTCTTCATCATGAGAAGGTGTGAATGTGCAACATGATGGCCCAATTTTGGCGCAAACTCCTCCTTCTATTGCTGTGATCATGTCAAGGACATATCTGTTCTGGAGGGTCATTAGTCATATGGCTTGATTGCTTTGAATCCCTTTATGGTACCATTAATTGCTTGTAGAAGTTCCCATCTCGTAATCTGCAGCCACTTGTCGTTCGCCATTGTTTGGATCCCAGGCATAAAAATAGTCGTAAATATTGAGGCAATCTTGCTGAACAATCTGTGTTCATCAAGAATGGAATCATATCGATTTGGCTGAGAAATAATTCCCTCTTCTAGTCTAATTGAGAAGTTCAAGTGATCTTCTTTTTCTCAAATGGGCATCCACTTTTGGAAATTCACCAATGTTCTGGTTGCTTTGTGGAATTACTAATGCTGGAACATGGATGAGCACTAAAGAACATACTCCGCCGCAATCCTTGGGCAATCTTAGATATGCTCTAGATCAGGGGTGCACAACTGATTTTGACAGAGGGCCGAAAGTACCTTACATGAGGACTATAGTTGGCCGAAAAGTAAATGTGGGCGGGGTGGTAGGCAGGGTGTGGCAGGATGATTTTTAAACGCCCAATTTGTATTAAACACATGGAAAAAGAATATGTTTTTGAGGGGTAACAATTTTTATTTGCATTTCAAACTTACATTTTGTACTACACATTTTCCATTGTTATAATTTATTTCTATTTAATGTAGCTATTGTATCTTGTCTGTTTAATTAACTTATATATATTTTATTGACCCTAGATTGGACATTCCGTTATTTTGGACTGCTATAGTTTGCTGTTTGGGTTGCCCAAGATGAGTATGGCCTGCGTTGAGTCAGGTTTCCTCAAAAAGCAAAGGATGTACATCTCCTAACTGTGCCTGTTTTAGCTGTATTATTGGGTTCCCTCTTGGAGTGCAACACTATGCCCCATGGCTCCCACCCCCAACCAAACACTATGCCCCATTGCCCCCTCACCCCCAACCAAACACTATGCCCCATGGCACCCTCAACCCCAACCAAACACTATGCCCCATGGCACCCTCAACACCCAACCAAACACTATGCCCCATAGCCCCCACCCCGCAACCAAACACTATGTCCCATGGCACCCTCAACCCCAACCAAACACTATGCCCCATGGCACCCTCACACCCAACCAAACACTATGCCCCATGGCCCCCACCCCCAACCAAACACTATGCCTCATGGCCCCCTCACCCCTCAACCAAACACTATGCCCCATGGCCCCCACCCCTCAACCAAACACTATGCCCCATGGCCCCCTCAACACCCACCCAAACACTATGCCCGATGGCCCCCACCCCTCAACCAAACACTATGACCCATGGCCCCCACCCCCAACACCCAACCAAACACTATGCCCCATGGCCCCCACCCCCAACCAAACACTATGCCCCATGGCCCCCTCACCCCTCAACCAAACACTATGACCTATGGCCCCCACCCCTCAACCAAGCACTATGCCCCATGGCACCCCCCACCCCCAACCAAACACCCACACCCATACAGACCCGAACCCCCCACCCTCCAAATCAGCACACTCTCAAACAAGCACCCATACAGACCCGAACCCCCCACCCCCCAACTCAGCACACATACAAACATGCACCCATACACACCGAACCCCCCAACTGAGCACACACACAAACATGCACCCATACAGATCCGAACACCCCACCCCCAAATCAGCACACTCTCAAACAAGCACCCATACAGACCCAAACCCCCCACCCCCCAACTCAGCACACACACAAACATGCACCCATACAGACCCGAACCCCCACCCCCCCAACTCAGCACACACTCTCAAGCATGCACCGATACAGACCCGAACCCCCATCTCAGCACCCACACAAACATGCACCCATACAGACCCAATTCCCCACCCCCCAAATCAGCACACTCTCAAACAAGCACCCATACAGACCCAAACACCCCCACCCCCCAAATCAGCACACTCTCAAACATGCACCCATACAGACCAGCACCCCCCACCCCCCAAATCAGCATACAAACTAACAAGCATGCACACATACAGACCCTGCATCTCAACATACACTGCACTTACACTCTAAAACAAACATTCATGCACAACCGACACCCCCCACCCCTGCATCTCAACATACACACAAAAAACATTCAAATGCAAATATCCATACACATCCGACACCCCCCCGCACACCCCCATCCCCGCATCTCAACATACACATAAAAAACATTCAAATCCAAACATTCATACACATCTGACACCCCCCACACACCCCCATCCCCGCATCTCAACATACACACAAAAAACATTAAAATCCAAACATTCATACACATCCGACAATGCCCCCACCCCCATCTCAACATACACACAAAAAACATTCAAATCCAAACATTCATACACATCCGACACCCCCCCACCCCTGCATCTCAACATACACTCAAAAAACATTCAAATCCAAACATTCATACACATCCGACATCCCCGCATCTAAACATATGCAACACAAACACACAGCAAAACAGACCCGACACACAAACACAAACAGACCACTTACCGGAGACGTGCTGGAAGGCAGGTAAGCTGGAAGTCGCTGGAATCGTACTGCGGCTGGCGTGGTCCAAGGCCGAAATGCCTTCCAGCATCAAGCCTTATGGACCACGCCAGCCGTAGTGCTGGCCCTCCATTGGTGCAGCACACACGCACTACGTGGCTCGTAGGAGCGACGTGGTGCCTGTGTGTGCTGAGCCAATGAGGGCCAGTGTTTTGTTTGGCCGGAAGACAACAAAGACTTTCCTAATGGGGGGCGGCCGATGCTGGTTGCGGGTCGATCTCCATTAGGAAAGTCTTTGTGCCTCGCGGGCCGGACAAAAGTGCATGGCGGCCGCAACTGGCCCGTGGGCCGTATGTTGTGCACCCATGCTCTAGATCAACAAGCCCAATATCAGTACATGAGGACAGCTGTCCCTTCTCCAATCCTTGGAACATCAATTGGAGACCTGCATTCTTTTCTGTATCCCACATGATTCTTTCCATGTCTTCAGAAACACAGTATCACATTGGCCAACGGGATTACAACCACTGGGCCTGATTTATCTTCTACTCATGTCAGTAATTTGGCGTGTTTAGCCCATGAGTTCAGACAACCATCATTCACCCTCTGTACTGATTGTACATATTCACTCATCCATAGATCAGGAACTGAGTTTGTTCCCAACATCCAGGTGATCCAGCTATTTCTGTTATATCAGGGTAATTCATTCTCTTCATCTGTTCAATGACCACCTTGTCCTGTCCTGCAGCAGGATACATAGGCCTCTTGCTCTTCCATCCAAACTCCTTCTCCATTTGTGTGGTCTTGATATAATCATCCTGGTATGGAAATGACTATTTCGATCTCCATTGCAAGGTTGCCCAGCTCCCTTGGAATTGCCCACAAGTTGTACAGGTGGCAAGATGACTGAGGCACCTTGCATCATGCTCTGTAACTTTTCTGGCAATGACAGATCATACTGTACTGGCATAGGGCATGATAGAGCTGATGTAGCAACCCTCCTTAGATGCCTCCCCCCCAGTTTTTTCATGTGCTGGTACCACATGGTATTCCTCAAATGTGCTGTTTCGTCTAGATAGGTATTTATCCCCTCACTATCTTCCTGTGCACCTCTTTGGTGTTTTTTAGAAGCTTTGTACCATTCATGAAGTATATCAAAAGAAGTTTCCATGGTAGGGAAAACCATAGCACCCTCTTCTTCAGCAGAATTACTAACATGATAAAGACTGTGAAAGTTGAGAAACAGAAAGACAAACAGAACAATCATCCAACCACATATATTGCATAAGAACATAGGCATTCATCTCTCGAGTCATTCTATTACTTGTTGCATGTTCCTCCCCTAGAACCATGCAACTTTCTTCTTTAATCATTTTTAATACAATCATCACATTTCTTTATGTTTGTAACTGTAAAACATGCTCAATTATAGCAATAAGCAGCCTTCTTATCAATGGCCCATTTTTAAGATCCTGTAAGAAAGTGTGAATATTAACATCTCTTCTAACAAGAGCATGGTAAGATCAAAGAATAAACAAAAAGACAGCTAACACAAGCTGATGAACGTCACTATCGGTAAGTACTATATGTTAACCTCTCAAAACAGGAATTCTCCACAAAATGAATCCGGATACTGATCTCGTTTCCAATTTCTGGTTTTATCGTCCTTCTTCTTTGTCATCGATCAAGTCTGCACACGCTGAAATTCTTCTTCTTGTCTTGCTTCTGGATCAGCAACGGTGGGAGGGCATGCCTTTCCATTATATATCTTCACATCACCCAGGTACAGACACTTTCTCAACACAGAAAGGGCCATTGAAATATGGCTTATGCCACTTTCCTGTACATTTTTTAACTAGGACTAGGCCCCCAACATATAACTTAGGTGGTGGTAATAATTTGTTCGGATTGGTTATCAAATTATCTTCTTCTGTGTTCTTAGACTGATCCCCCTGGTGCTTGACTTGATCCGAAGTGAAAGAAATACTAGAGGTCATACATGCCAAATAGTCGTGCATTTCATCACCTCAAGTTTTTGCTACACTCTGTGCATCACTCCTGCTCCTAGACGGAGGTCTAAGGGGCGTTCTCATACAACTAGCTTGTGCGGTGTGAGATGGAGGTCTGATCCTAGCTGATTCCCAAGGGCATATAAGGCTATGAGTAGGCAATACAGCCATTCCTTCTTCAAAGTCAATTTAATCTTGGCAATCCTTTCCTTGAGGAGGCTGTTGAGTCTCTCACATATTCCGTTCACTTGCATGTGATACGCAGAGGAAAACATGTGCTTTATACTGAATAGAAGCCCCATTTGTGAAAATAGTTCATTGACAAAATGCGACCCATCGTCGGATCTCAGCACTTCATACACACACCACCTTGGGAAGGAAAACTTTGCACACTAAAGACTTTGCTGATCAAGTGGCATCAGGGTGTGTGCACGGATCTGCCTCGATTCGCCTATAAAAGGGACACACCACCACTAATAGATACCTATATCCATTACATACATGCAGCACATCAACATAGTCGATATGGAAATGCTGAAATGGGCCATTCAGTCTATGTATTACCCCTCTGATCATTCCCAGTGTATGCCCAGCAGTACATTTTTGACACATGATGCAGTGCACCATAAATAGTGCATTGTGTTATAACAAATTAGGAATTAACCAGTCTTCTGCAATTGTAGCAGCAAGACTCTCTCTAGTTATATGTGCAAGATAATGCAGATGTTCAAGAGAGACCTTCAATAACTTTACTAACATTACTCGCTTTCCAGTGCTGTCTTGTTGCCATAATGCTTCTATGGGGGATAAAGAACACCCCCTTTGTTGCCATAATCCATGCACTTCCTGTGGTGCACTTCCTTGAATCTCTATTAGTTGGGTAATTGACAACTTATTAAACTCTTCTTGCACTAACATGGTTGTAACTCCCTTTTCTTTAATACTCTTAGTATCAAAATGCGAAATCTCGGCAAAATATGCAATCCTTTTGGCCTCTACAACTGTGGCTTTGTTCCCGCAAGAGATAACATCTGTTTGCTTAGTATGCTCTATGCATTTAACAACCGCTATGGCCACTGGGAGTTATAGTGGCGTAATGAGCCTATCCAATAAGGATGCATGTTGCACTGGAGTGCTGTTGGCGTGGCAGTTGCCCCACCTCTTACAACGTGCTGGCCCTGCATGTAAGGTTGACCTCACATAGGCAGAGTCACTGTACATGGCACCTCCTGCCCTTCGTGTCTCTCGAGCGTGACAATAAGTGCTACTAATACTGCTGCTTGTGCTGAAAAGTGAGACGATAGTGTTGCACTTACTACTACTTTGAATTCTCCATTTAACCTGTGTCTTATTACTGCTGCGCCGAAATGCCTTTCCCCACCAGTCTGATACATTTTTGAAGAACCATCAATAAAAATAATCTCCACTCCTGCTCAAGCAATCTCCTTCACACGTGGTATTTCATCATCAAATTCAACATAATTTGCACAGTCATGCACATGATCACATACTTCTACAGCTCAGCTATAAACATGGCAGGATTCACTATTTTACATCTTACAATTTTAATCAATGGGTTAGAAATCATTACCTCATAAACCTAAGCTCTTTGGGATGTCAATTTGCCCTTGGGTTTCTCTAAAATAACAAATAGAGCATGCTCCACGAAGAGAGTTATACAGCAGCCCATGACAATACTTGTAGACTTCTCAAGTGCGAATGTGGCAGCTGCCAAAGACTGTTTGCAAGGGAAGTGTCCTCTCATAACTGGGTCTAAAATCCCACTGCAATATGCCAAAGGTTTGTACCCTAATGTGATTCTCTGTGTAAGCACTGCTGTCATGGCTGTCCCATTTGTGTGTGAAAACAAATAACATTCCTCAGCATAATTAGGAATTCCTAAAAGAGGGGCTGTGCATATTACTTTTTTCAACTCCTCAAATCCTACCTCCATTTCTTCAGTACATTCTCTTTATATCTTGCCCACGTGTGCTTTGTTTAACGCATGCAGAAGTGGTCTTGTGTATGTGCTATAATCAAACACCCAAACATAGTTGCATAAACCCAAAATCTGTTGCATCTGTTTCTCATTTATTTGATTTTGAGGTTTTCATAATCGCCTCAGCTCTTTCAGGTTTCACTTTATTTCCTTCATGCAAAGTCTCCTTGTCTACTTTATATCCCTTGTCTGCTAAAATGGTCATAAACTGAACAGAATCTTGTCTACACTCGTCTTCTGTAATGCTGTAAATTAAAATGTCATCTACGTATTGTATCACTGTGCTCTTGAGATCAATATTGCCTTGATCCATCTGTAAAACTCTTTAAAATATTGATGGGGATTCACAGTACCGTTGAGGCAAATTAGTATGTTTCAGTTGAGTTTGGCAGAACGTAAATGAAGTCAAGTCTTGTGAATCCTTGTGCAACGGGATTGAGAAAAACGCATCCTTCAAATCAATCACTGTAAAATATAGAGCTTCCACTGGGATACTAGATAGTATCGTCACCGGACTAGGAACTAGAGGAAACTCTGCATCTACAATCTGGTTAATTGGTCTCATATCTTGTATAAATCTCCACGACCCTTCTTTAGATTTTGTTTATCGGATACACCGTGGTATTGCACAATGACTCTGATGGCACCAGGATCCCTTGTTTCATCAGTGCTGAAATAGTCTGAAATATACCCTCATTAGCTTCTCTTGACATGTGGTACTGTTTTGCTCCAGGAAAGATCTATCCTAGCCTAAGCTTTATCTTAACCTCCCCTGTCCCTTTTAATCATCCTGCATCATAAGGGCCTGTGGTCCATAGGGCACTGGGCAATTTTTCAAGTCCTTCAGAAAAAATGCTGGTCTTTGCCACATTATCGCCATTCGCTGTGGGACTTCCCTTTTCTCTATCCTCATCCAGTATGTAATGCTCATGAAGAATACAACTTCATTATCTGTTTGGTCCACCCTGAACATATCGTCATCAGTTATGTCAGTCAATCTGTACCCTTCCTCAAGAGCTATCACTGTTCTCCATGGTCCAACCTCATCATCTACTCCTTCAAGCATTGCCATTTCCCTTTGCACTATGGCTGCCTCCAATTCTATAGGAATGGTTTGTCCACCTTCCTCATCCATAGGTATTCGTGGTCTAAACAAAAATTAATCCGGTATTCTCACAATTGTCCCCATCAAGCCAGGTAGCCACGTCAGTAAAATGCTCACTCCATATAGAAAAATTTCTGGATTTACCGGAAAGCCTCGCAGAGCCACTTGTCCTGTGAACACTAATATAAATACTCCCACATTTAAATAGTGTATTTCTGGAGTGGAGCACACTATTACCTGATCAGTAAACGAAATTGTCATTCCTGTCATAAATATATCAAGGGAACGGACATGTCACATTCTCCTAGGGAGACTGGTAATTTATTAGTAAAAGGAACTAGACTTGCAGCTCCAGAGAACCCTTGAGCATTCATGGCAATTCCTGACATTGGATATTTTCCCTCTCCCATACACAAACGAGTTGCTCCAGTGTCTACAAGAAAAGAAAAGGATTTGGCTCCTATCATCACATCAACCCTTGGTTTCTCTTGGGGGTCTGGTGTCACTGATAGTACTGAACACATGAAGTCACCATGTGAGCTGCCCTATTGTGGATACAGGCTCATTCCCATCCCTGTGAAAGGATTTCCTCCTACCACAGTCACACCTCCTTTTCTGGTGTCAGTACTTGTCCAGTGTTTGCATATTGCTGTGTCTGAATAGGGGCTTGTCGCGACTGCACTTGTGGTGGATTCATACTCGTTCTTGCTGTTGTACCTGCTGTACTCATGGTGCTTGTGCCTGATAAGATGTGTGATCTCTAGCCTGTGTACTATATGGTGAAGGATAAGCTGTCCCCCTCTTGAGAACTTTCCATTTTGTACATTTCCTTGGCTTCCACACACGTGTGCAATGTATCCTGTCATCCCCTAAGTCCAACATACTGGCGGTGTCCTTCAGCCAAGCCCTCCCACTCCATGGTTATATCCTCCCTGGGTACTCTGGTTCTCATTCTGTGTGCCCTGAAACTCACCTTTATTATTTTGAAATCTGCCTCCTCTTCCTCTGTAACCCACACCTCTACCTTGTGGTATGAATCCATATCCTCCTTGATCCAACGGGCGCAGATTGCTTGCCTGCGATGTACCCATTGTTTCTGCATTCCCATTCCTTCTATGCTTGTCAATGCCACCCCTTCTATGGTAAATTATGACATTTTTTCTGTACTAACTTAGCTCCCTCCATTTTCCTATTCTCATCTTTCTTTTTATTCTTCTCTTGTAACAACTGACAATGGTGTAATATCGTTAGCTGTAGCTCAGCCCATGGCTTTGCTTCTATTCCTACTTGTTTTTTCCTCTGCCTCTGTATTGGCAAAGGCAACCCCTGACATAAAATGTGTTAAAATAATGCCATTGTCTTTTCCCACAGATCGCGAGTTTCAAGCTGCCATTTCTCCTGAATATCCTAAATGTAATCGATAGGGTCTTCATCTTGCATCATTTTACGGGTCATAATTGCACCCCTTTCTGAGGTGTCAAGAAACTGTACCCTGAGTGCCCTCCAAACAATCTGCTCTGCAATTATTAAATGGTGCCCCATCATGTGCTGTGTTTTGTGCGGTCACACTTGAATATCCCGCTCTCCTCCATATGTCATCAGCCCTTTCTGCAAGAATAGCTGCCAGGAGACCGTTTACGTCTCCTATGGCTGGCGTACTTCCCTGTGTCATTTTTTCTAATTCATATATCCATTTCCCAGCGCCCAAACTCAAACTAAGGGTCATGCACCTTAAGTTATCCTTGTTCATCTGTGGCCATGAAATATATTTCTGTCTTGCTCCCCCTTCTTCTAAAAAGGCAAATTGCGTAAACCTTCCCCCATAGTCGGATCGCCCTTTTAGTCTATCCATGGCAGGGATGATCGTCCCTGTCTGTCTCTTTGTAGGTAACAACCTTAACCTGATCACATATGATGGCGACTCTCCATTTTCACTGTGCGATGGTCCTCGGGGACGCTCAGGATACGCTATAGGATCTGGTGTTCTATCTTTGGGTTTTTCCAGATTAGACCATCTTACTTCTTTATCCATTTGCAGGCTTCCTTCAGCTGCACACATGCTCCCTCCTCCTGCCCCTAGACCAGACTCTCTTTCCTCATCTGATAGGTCTTATCCCCAGCTAGTGTGACTATCGTCTCCTTCACCCTTACCTAGATTGAGTCTACTTAAAGACAATGCTCTACGTCCATTACTGAATAGATTTTCTTCCTCGCTTCATGATTGAAATACTGGGGATTGATCAGTATTCCCTGGAGTTCCATACTCGCGACCTTGCTTTAGCTGTTGATAGACCTTATCAATCCTTTCTCCAATGCTTTCTGCATCAAATCTTTCTTCTTCCAATGCTACCTTAGATGCATCTGGCATTTGTTCTTTCATAAGAAGAAACTCTTCTATTTATCCCATCGTATTTCTGGGCTTGGTCCTAATGGTTCCTTACAAATGAGACTGGCATCAAGACCTCATTGTCACCTTTTCCATTCTATTTCTTTGTCTATTTCTCTCGGCTTTCTCAAATCCCTTCTAATTCTTTCTTCCTCTTGCCTACATTCTTCACCTCTCCTCACTCCTTCTCTTCTCTCCTCTTCTTCCCTTCACCTTCGTAATGTTTTGTCCCTTAATCTTTGCATTGCTTCCTCGTCCCTTTTTTCTATTGCTCTCTGTCTATTATCGTACTTTCTTTGCTCTTCTGTCCAGTCTTCTTTTCTCTTTTGTTCCTCCTGATAAATCTGCCGTTGTCGCTCCCTGCTTTTCCTTTTCTGCTCGTCTTCTTTCAATCTCTTCTCAGTGTTTATTTAATCCTTTCCTTCTTGTTCTTACTTGTCTTCTCTTTGCCTAACTTCCTCAATACTTTTCCCATCTATCTTAAGTTATATCTGTCCTCCCATCCATTCGTTCTGCACGAGTGCTATCTCGTCAGCCTTATCCTTCTCTCCCTTCCATCTCTGAATAAACCTATTTCTGTTGATCATTTTGACCGTTCACTCTTATCTTCCTTGTCTTGTATGATTTTATAAATCTCTTCCTTTCTCTTATTCTCCTCTGGACTATCGTCACTACTGTAAGCGGGGGTTCATATATTGGATTTATACTCTGTTGCTGCTTTCAACTCCTTTAAAGGATACACCCTTATTTCTTCAATGTCATCACCCTTCGCTTCAGGTGAAATAAGGGGACTTGAGGGCTCCACACCTTCCTCCTTACGCTGATTAAGCATCCACTCCCCAAGTGGTGGATATTCTCTTTCTTCTTGGTAAATTTTCCAGAGCTCTAGAATCGCTAATATATTTTCTCTAATGTCTTCCCTGTGTACGCAGCATGCAAGTATGTGGTCATATTTTGCAATGCCGCCTTTGACAATGATTCCCCTTGTGTCCGCGGCATGAACACTGCCGTGCCTTTTACACATTCTGCACTATACAATAAACGTGCACTGAAGTTAAAGACCAAGTAGATAATAGGAGGCCGTAGAGACATCCCCAGGAGTCAGTAAGCCTGACAGTAATGCAGATAAAGGCGAAATCACAAGTTTGTTTCAATCTTAGACTGTAGTGAAGTATATGCAGAAGGCTCCAGAGAAGTAACCACCAGGAGCATCTGATGTTCACAATATTTTGGGCCACAGGCCCATCCCACAAGTTTAAGAGCAGCGGGGCTGGAACAGGTTTTACCCATGCATTGAAGACAGAGCTCAGTCGCTGCCACCTCCTGGAGGCTAATGGTGACGTAACAGGCATGGGTCCATGACACGGCAAAGTGGTGGAACGCTAAAGTTTACGTTTATCTGCAATGGAGCTGCTCGATCAGGAGTGTAGTAGAGTAAAGAACCCTTCAACTTCGATGGGAAGGGCGTTTCACAGACATGCTGAGTCATGACAATCTGAGTAAAGGACTTTTGACGGCATGAACATTCATCAGGCTGTGGTGAGAAAAACAGCACAGAACTTTGCAGAACAGAAAGGTAGGGTCTTCAGGAACATGTCGAAGTGCTCATATGGAGAATGTGAGAGGCGTCGTACTTTACGGTAACACAGCACCCATGAGGGAGAGGTGCGTTAGATGTAGTGCAATGTCAGGCCATCAGGCACAAAGGACATTGGGGAAAAAAAGCACTGATAGTAGATGTAGTGTGACAACAAGGTATGTGGGTACAACAAGTAACTCGTGAAGTAAATATGAAAAGTGAAATACATCAGCTTTGTGATAACACGGATAAGGTATTAGAGGTCCGGCATGCGAGAGAAGGTACTTACTGTATCTGCAATCCAGACATATGGAGTACCTGGGCATGAAGGACAAGTCCAGTATCCTTTGTTGGTTTATACCTTGTGTAGTGGAGCAGTAATCGACTGCATCATATGTTGCATATTCTTTGTAAACTAAGATTGCAGTATAGTTTTAAGAATAGTAAGGATTGATTTGTGGTGATGTATGGTGATATGTGCGGATGGTCAGTGCACGTGAGGGGTAAATCACAACTTTCTTTAGGTGCATGTCAGAATAAACTTTTGAGGATTTGCAGGTCAGAAGTGCAATGCATACATGGACTTTTTAGTGATTAAAGTCATTGCTGTTAAGTGGCAAAGGAAGGGTTTTAAGTGTGCTGTAAGTGGTGTGTGTGGAGAGACATTAGTAGGTGAGCCCGAATTAAACTCTTGAGGAGTTGTAGGTGTGGAACTGATGCTCATCATCATGGACTTTTAGTAGTTAACCAATGTTAATGGTTATGTGGTGTAAAGGCTGTTTAAAATAGGAGCATGTTAATGCTAGAAGTTTTTAAGATGCCTGAAGTGATGTTGGCATGAATGAGTGGGTGGGAATGGTGTCCCACAAAGTTGGAGGATTGCGCCCTCTGCACAAGAGTGTATGTGGGTGTTGGAGTCGCACAAAGTTGGAGGGTCATGCCTTCCGCACAGGAATGTGTGTGGGTATAGGTGTCCCACACAGTTGAAGGGTCACGCTTTATGCTCAAGTATGTGGGTGTGAGTGGTGTTCCACAAGGTTGGAGGGTCACGCCTTCCGTTGTAGAAGTTAGGTTGAGTAGAGTGGATCTGTACTGAATCAGGGATGTGCCCCAAATGTTTGAGGAGTTCTGCAAGACAGCAAGTGTAGAAAGGGGGGACACCCTCTGTTTACGGATAAAGAGTATGTTGGTGGGACGCTCCCCACTCATTTTGGAGTTGCATTTCTCCTACTAAAAGATGGCGTGTTTGTGTGTCCACTGTGTGTTTCATGTCATTGTTTTGTGTGTGTGATTGTAAGGAGGGAGATGTGTTGTGAAGTGCATGGAGTGTATGCAGATGTATGATGAGCTGAGAGAATGTTGGTGCGCTGTGGCGGAATGTTTGGGTGTGAATGCCATGTGAAGGTTCTAGGATTGGTAGAAGCTAGCCTCGTTGATAGGACCAAGTGGTTTGCTCTAACATCTTGTAATGTAACTACAATAAAGCTTACCTGAAGAACCTTTCTAGAGTATCCAGGAAACAGCTTTTCTACTGACTCGAGGCCTTCGGTATCGACTCCTCCTCCAATCCGGCCACTTTGCCTTCCTTCCGTAGAGCGCGCGTGGAAAGCAGGCAGGGATTTCGTCAAAGGGGGACCTGTCCACCGTCTCGGTTCGTCTTGCAAGTTTATTTCTATAGGCCGCTCTCCACAGGAAACCCTGCAATCTTCTGGCTAATGGCAAAGGATACTCGATCACGGGAAACACTGCAGCAAAAGTAGTTTGGATTTTTTTCAACCATGCGTACCGCTATCACGTGAGCTCATGGCCCTTAAGTAACGTGCATGCAATGGATGGGATTGCAGAGTAATTCTGAGTCCAAATAACTGAACCAATTTAGGAAGAAGGAAAGATACTGTTTTATTAACAATTATCTAAAACAGGGAGTTTACAACGATCATCAACGGACGTTCGCTCAGCCTCTCAATAATTTCTTCACAAAACATAAACTTTGTACTGAAAATATATGAGAGGTGATGTCATATTACGTGGCAAACAATGAAAACTTACAAGGAATTGTAATTGGTTCAAGGGGAATATCAAAGTATACCTTCTATGGGAGTTAGGATTGTAATTGGCTATCCACTGTCAGGTGGACAATCTATGCCTACCTCTAAAACATGTCATCGTAAAAATCATTAAGTACGCAGTTTTCAATTGGTCTTCAAACTATAAGGACCTTCGTTATACGGCCCTCTACAATTGGTTGGCATGTGTCTGCCATGTCTGGAACATTCAGTTCACTTAGCAGCATGCAAGCTCAGACCCAGTGTAAAGAGGTTTACTTGACTCTACCTACCTACCCAATTAACCCATCATCTCTCATCACCCAAGCCTTTGGTCATGAAGGCTGTCTTTGAACTTGGCTTTGCAAAGTATCTTTGTCTCTGGTGATATATGGGAGTTCAGGCACTCCCTGTCGTCGTTCACAGACTCCAAGTTCAACTATATTTTCATCCACGGCTCACGTGACAGTAGACCATGATTTGGTCCATTTTGCGGGCTTTTAAATGTCTTAAATGAATAAAACTTGACCCTCTCTGTGTACTTTCTTTGCACCTTAACAAGAGATGATTCATCCTTAGCACATTCACCCTTTTCAAGAATAGATAACCGACCTTGGCTGCTTCCGCTTTGATAGCAGGCCAGACAGCCTTTCCGTGCAGCTCCACAATTTTCAGCTTATTTTTGCTGCAACACAATTCTCTTCATGCGTCCTGGCTTGCAAATTCCAGAGGCGAGACAACGCGATTTCTTCGCCTGCCTGCGCGACCAGAGCTGACTGTTGCGGCTGCTTCCTTGCCTGAACGGCTGAGTCAGGAGTCTACTTCAAAGACTGAAACCAACACTGGCCACTGCCAACCCTTGTTGCACATGGCCTAATGACACTGCTTCCTGAACCCTACAGAAACACCCTGCTGTGGACTTGACTGTGACGCTCCACAGACTCCCTGCTATCTACACAATTGGTCCCGGCACCTGGCACCATTTTCTGCACAGGGCGAACTCGAGCGCTTGGGATTGCAAGCACCGGCAGGTAAGCGTCCTGACAGGCGCTGTGAGAATCAATCAAATTAAATAGTGCCCTAGCACTACGGGCACTTGCAGTACAAACCATGTACCCCCTACAGGGTCCCAGATTAGGAGCCCTGATGAAGGCAGACTTACCATTGTATATCACCGCCGAAACGTGAAGAACACAGGGAATACAGAACATCTGTACCCCTGTTTCTTGATTCTTGTCTCTAACCAACATCTTACCACATCGGCAGAGATCAGATATCTTGTATCTAACGACCCTGCAGCATTCATTGATTTCTTTTTTGAATAACTCTGCTACACCAAGGATAACTAAAGTATCCAAGTTGGGATCAATGATGCAATGGACCCATTGAACTTTGTACATTCATTTGAATCCCCTCTCAAGAATACCACTTTTTTAGTGATTTAACTACAAAGCATTGTCTCTTTGTTTTGTTATATGCATTTTCTTTAACATTTCTCTTGTAATTCTGTTGATCACTTTAAATGTACTTAACCATATGTACTATGTGAAATTTTCTTTTTCTTTCTTGTTACACTAAGTGTTGAAAATATATGATTGCACTTTTTTTTATAAATCTTCTGTTGATTCATAGTTTTCTTTTGTGCTTAGAAATATTCTCTAGAAGAACCCCCTACAACTACTTAGTGGGTAGTGACTTGCATTTAGCGGCTGACTCAACCAGAGGATTTCTAGAACCAGGAAAACTATTCTCTTTTCAAAATACTTTAGTGGACAGTTCTAGTGACTAACATACCTGTCCACCTTAAATTTCTGTGGTTTAAAATATAACTAGTAAGGGTACACTCGTTGTTCAGTTGCTAAAATTCATGAAACCAATATCCAGCTTCTATACACTGGCGGCTTTGCCTTCAATCTATTCACTACATATAGCCAGCTTTTTATGATGACTTAGCCTACCTTGCATTTCCTCTTCTGTAAGATTATTGAACGGTTGATTCTCTGCAGTACTTCATACATGTGCAATCTAGTTCTCGCATATGAAAGTTTACTCGATTCTCAACTTCGTCATTAGTTTCGTTAGGATCCATGCATCCTTTTCAGCCAATATTTTGGGACATCACACATGACTTTTGTGACATCACTAGCTCCTCTCTTTGCTCTTTTTCATTTCTTCATGGAGTGCCTCCCCCAGATCGTCGTCTCTTTGGGGATGCATTTGATAAGGTTGTCTTAATGGGCATCTTCTTTCGAATTTACACTGCGATATTGGCACAACGTCTGGTGTCAAATATGGCACGATCTCACACTTCCAAATTATAGGAGGTAGGTTGGCGGGATTTCCTGCAGAGACATGTAACTGCTCCTCTACAGCTGTCTGGTGCATGCTGACCAAAGCAAGGTGAGAACAGGGTGAGCGTATAGGTCGTAAAGGGTGCAGGTGAACTGCAGAAGTTAAGGACTTTGCTCACTGGCCACCAATCAATGCTTCACAAAACCTGTCCAAATGTGTAGACATATGATGTCTATTGGTTGCAAATAGCAACTGGCTTGGAAAAGCCTAGACAATGCCACTAAACAGGTCAAAACTACTGGCTTTTTTCGTTTTTGCCGATTGAGAAGTGAAATCGGGCATTGTTGAAAAACCCTTTCCCATGTTGAGGACATCCCTTCTGACACACCTGTATGTGGTTTGTGCTTGCTCCAGAGCCTCTGTCAAAATCATTTATTTTGATATTTATCTGCTTTTGATGCTAGGCCACCTTCTGTCACTTTTTGCCACGTTACATCGAGTGTCACTAGCCAGAGATTCCAGCATCTTCATTAAATAGACTCACTGATAAGTAAATATCCATGCACGTCTGCAAGGGGAACAACAAGGAGATGGACACCTTAGTGGGGAATTCCAAGGGGCGTTCCTCTTAGTTTTGACATTGGTTCTACCAAGCCCCTCCTCTTCCGATAGGGCATGCATCATCATAGGAAGAGGGCTGGGTCTAAATGGATGCCTTTTCCAGGGGAGAACAACGTCACTCGCCCACTTTAGTAGTCCAAAGCTCTTAAATTAACAACAGTGATTGTATATGGATCTCTTGTAAGCTATCTCTTACTGAATGTAATCGAACCTGTGGCCATCAAATCTCACATCACCTTTGTGTCTTCCTTCTTTTATGTCCATGCGGTGTAGGGGATGGTCATTCTTGGGTTGTCACTGCTATAACATATTGCCACAAATTCATGGCACTTAGATGAACAGAATATGGCCTCCTCGCTCCTTCTGCTCACCCTTAATGTTTAAGTCTTCTTTTTCCCAGCCTACACTTGTCTGGACAGCCATGCTGGGTAGTCTCTGAATTCGTAGTCTCGCATTTGTTTTTAATTCAGTAATTTCAAGCCCAAACAAATAAGCCTTCAAGCTATAAGGGTTGTTTGAGCACATCAAGAACACATCACACAACCGCACACTACTTCAACTATGGGTTTTTCAGTTGGACACTGCCATCATGATAAACGTCCTCACTAGTAATGACACATTATAAATGACCATCCTAATTCTGCTTTCTTGCTAATGTCCACCTATTGGAGTACTCATAAGTCTTCAATGTATCTCTGATCCACCCATTGGATTGACATTCATCCAAAAGCCCCACGCAATATCCCTCATCCCTGCATGTCTCGCTCCAAAACTCGCCCTTTTCTGTGCAGCCTATACCCACTTTCTCCCTCTCCTTTTCCTCCACACACCACAGTCTGGCTACCCTCGGCCAAGAAACAGTACGCCACCACCTGGAGAATCCTTGGTGCTGTGGAACCACTGTGATGGTCATTTCGGCCACTATAAAAGCTTAATAACAAAACTGACCATTTGTTCTCCAAGGTTTCAGTGGAAAACGGGAGAGAATTGGTTTCTGGTGAAAGTGATTGAAACGGATGCGCTTTATGGTGGATTGCAGGTGTGCACACATCTGATTGGTGTGTTGCATAGAAATATTATGCTGCTTTGTGCTTTCTTCATAGGGCTGGCAGACCTTCCATAACTAGCTCTTGAACAATAGCAAGATTCATAAAATACAGTCAAGCACATTAAACAGAAAGAGCATTGTGCATTAAAGGGAGCAAACGCGTTTGGCATTTGATGACGTGAGATTATAATTTTCTTTTTTTATGAATCTGTTTATTGGTTTTTACAATTCAAGCCAAGACAGATAAATCATACAACAACCATAACCAACCATAACCAAAACAAGGTCGCATTGCAAGTACGATACATCACATTTGTAGAACAGAGAAGGGAAATGAGAAAACAGAGGGAGATGACGTGGTGGGGGCGGGATCCCCGCACCCCCAGACCCTTGGGACCAGTGGAGTGAGACTTTTTCGTACCCACTGTTCACACAGTTCCCGTTCATTTCCCCCAGGCCTTCAGAAGCTTCCCGGGACAACCGTTAGCATTGTATATGCTTTTTTCTAGGGAGGCGCATCCGTCCATTTCGCTGGACCATCGGCTCAGGCACAGTGATGACGTAAGATTTTTAACACGTTATAGAAGAAAAACACCAGACCCAGAGATATACTCTTTTCCTTACATAGAACCCACTGATCTAACTTAATCTCAAATGTGTACCCTGGATGATCCCACTTCGACTTGGTTGTAGGTTTTTGAAACTCTGGAATGGTCAGGATTGACAAAGAGGTCTCTTGTGAAGATCAGGACAAGGGGTCCTCCTATCAGAGTCATAGCACCATGCCCAAAACACAAACTATTCTGGCTTTTGTCCCCAGCTACGTCACCTGACTGCAGAGTCTGAAGATGTTTAGTTCCAGAGTTGAGCACGTCCAGCTCTCCAAGGAGCTACTTCTTGATTCACAAGTCTGCAAAGACACAGAACATGATTTGAATTGCAAAGGAAGAAACTGGGACGAGTCATGCATTGTACATAGGAAGTTAGCCCCTTTTTACAGCGATGCAAGTTGCACCTTCCTCGGCCTAGGTACTTGCTTCCACTCAGACATCCCTCCACACCCCCAAGGCATGACACCTCGTCTCACTGGGGATGTGAAGTGGTCATTGGACTGCATCTCAGACAACACCTTATGAAGATAGCCATGTTACATACACCAGAACACTGAGAAACCTGTGATGTGGTCACAGTGACCGTAATGCCTACACTGGCCTCCTGAGAGACCTTCTTCCTCTTGGAGCTTCTCCTTCACTAGCAGCTGCCTTCGGTGAGGGCTTGCCTTGAGCTCATCCTACGGCCTGGGACCCGCTTGGAATGACCACTGTGGGAAGCCCTGCGCTGTGGTGGTTCTAGCTCCATGATTTCATTTAAGACGACAGCGGGAAGAGTGAATTTTCAAATGTGCCTCATAACCTTGGAGTTACTGCAATGTGATCAAGTGCTATGGGCCTGAAGGGGAATAGCGGAAGGGGCTGGGAGAGTAGTGTTACAGGTCATGCAGAATTGTAAACTTATATTCACAAACAATATCAGTATTGGAAGAAATGAAGAGTGATGAAAGCCTGTGAATTATAAGACAACACTGATTCAATGTGGAGAGTTGATATAGCACCGACATGTGTGGTGGTAGCGGTACTGAGTCGACAGTAGTGTAATGTGGATGGCATAATAAAGTTGGTGCAGAGCACATACCAGGTAAAGACTGGGTGTGAATGATTGGCAGGTGGGTGTGAAAGTCACATTCAAGGTAAAATAAGTATGAGAAGTAGTGTAAGGTGGTGGCAGTGTTACAGTCCCTTTGGTAGAGATGAATTAAGAGAAGTAATCTACAAAAGCTTAGCAAGCAGGAGTACCTGTCACCGTTCAGCAGGGTATTAAATAACAGAGGCGGACTTAACTGCGAGAGTGGGCGGAGTCTACAATGATTTCTCATGGAAATTCAGGATGAACATAGACACCCTTAGCACTTAGGGCCTCATTACAAGTTGGGTGGTGCGGCTAAACGCTGCCCCAATGCGGCAGTAAACGAATTACTGCGCATTACCACCACATTACCACACTGCCCAACTGTGGTTTAAGTGGTGGGGTGGAGGAAAAACCTCCAGTAAAATGCTGGAGATAATTCCACCACCTTCCCACCTAAATGCGGCCATTTTGGCCGAACTACCAGCGGTGGAATTACCGCAAGTATTAATTTTGCAGAAATCCCGATGAGTTGGGACTAACACCACCGTACCACCACTTGCAATCTGGCGGTAATTCCAAGTGCCTGTAATGATAAATCCATTTGGTGGTATTTCGACGAAATACCAACAAGGCAGCAGATGTGTCAGGAATTTTGGAACTCTACTAAAAGTGCCAATACCCTAACACCCTTAATAAACACTGGTGGTGTGCTTCGTGACCGCCTAATATGACCTTGCCCTGGATTTAGCACCACAATTTAAAAATAGAATCAAGAATAAAGTGATGGATTGTGGATTGGTGGGGAAGGTGAGGCGTACCACGTGCTGCTACTTCAATATTACCACCAGCTTTCAAGCAGTTTTGAAGGTTCATGTAAGGACACCACAAAACACCACAACTGAGAACGTGATGTCCCCCATCGGACTATAACGATAGCATAATATTTGCCAATGGTCTGGGTATTCTATTTTAAAATGTTATCATTTTAAGGTGACTATGGAGTATGCAATGTTCACGTGGACCATGGATTTCTTTATCTTTCGGGACATTAAAACATCGAATGTGGGTTCGGGGTTACAGTGTGGGCCACAACGTTGTTTCGGGGAGCATCATTTTAACGTTAGCTGGCTGAAAACTTCTGGCAGCGGGGTTTCCCTAGCAACTGTTGTGAAGGATCTGAGAGGTGAGAAATATTTATCTCCCTTTTTTGGCAAGGCTCTGGTGTTACAACAGACAGCGTTGCACAGGTCTGTCGCCACCCAGGTCATAAATTCACTCAGCCTGAGACAGAAACCGCCAACGGGAGCCTCGTGAAAAGACAGTGTGCAGAGGCGGACTGGCCTGTAGGCAGAGTTCCCAGCAGCTCGCGGACTCTGAAAGGTCATGCGACTGACATGCATGCGAATGACGCTGTCCCAGTCCAACCGGCCTTGTACAGGCATCATTTTGTATGGATGTTTGACAATTGCACTACGAGTAAATACGCCTCTGGCAGGCCGTCTGCTCAAGAATTTTCTGGAACATCTCTTTCTCCTTTTAACCTTGAATTCAGATCATAGTATCGTTTGGTCGGAAGAGACCACGGTAGACCAGGGAACCCCCTTCTCATTCTAAATGTCCATTGCCAAACTTTTAACGTTTTGTGACAGGGGCTGGGGGAGGAGGGTTTGAAATGTGTTTATCCTTGGAAAAGAAGTATGTTGAGAGATGAGGGTGAAGGGTTACGCAGTGGTGTAAATAGAAAACATGTGTTGGGGATCCCACAACACAAGGGATGGGGTGGAGAAGGAGTTGGGGAGGTGGCGGTGGCCGAGGGGGCGTGGTCTAGAGGGGGGCGGGGCTCATAGTGGACATCCAGCAATGCTGGAATATTTAAAAAATATAAAAAAGAAAAAAAGCGCCTGCGACGGCAGCATTGCCTTTTACCGCCGGCTTTGGCACTGGTGTGTAATGCACAATGCTCGCTACATCTTTGGCACTTGTGTGTAATGCACAATGCTCGCTACATGTACACCTGAAAGGAATCAGTTGTACATGTAGCAAGCATTGTGCATTACACACCAGTGCCAAAACCGCGGTAAAAGGCAATGCTGTTGTCGCGGGTGCTTTTATTTCCTTTTACGTTTTCCAGCGTGGTTCATGGGCTTGGGTGGCTGACTCTGGCCGGATCCCGAGATCCAGCTCCATATCTGATGCCAGATCTCGGATCTGCCGAGAGCCGGCCCAATTACCAGCACTAGTGTTACGGCCTGTCCGGCGATGCCTACAGACACCGAACACGCAGATGCCACGCACATCTGTAATCTCTGGGAACACATAACACTTCAGCCACAATGTCAGATGGCGCTCTCTTGGCATGTCCTCTGCTGAATCTGAATGAGGCACCACCTTAGCCAATCAAGACCTTCAATTGTTCCACCAGGATACAGAAAAATCTACTATATTATGACTGTGTATGACGGCATTGATTTATTTAAGGCGTTGCAACTCTTTCTTAGAGTCCCTATTCCATTTACGAGGATGGGCCATCCATGGTCAAGCTCCTGTGCATAACCAGTGAGATTTTAATGCGACTCATATGTGTGCCACAGGAAATCCACGACTAGCTGTGTTGGCAAACAGTGGGGTATATAATGTGTTGAATTGCCTTCTGTCAAGGGTGTCAAAGCCCAGGCTTTTTTGATTTGTGTTAAATAATGAAAGGATGCAGGTAATTCCATCTTTCAAAGGGTATTCAATCTGCTGACCAGAGTCCCCTTTCATAAGCTCCATACCAAAAGCATACTGTGTACTCGTGCCCTGCTGCATCAGTATCTTCCTTCACAGCACCTGCTCTACCAGTGGCACAGAGCAGGATCAGAGGTCACATCTGCCATCTTGACAGCTGCAATGAACCTGAATTCTCTGCAGTGCAGGGGCTGTAAGGAAAATATGCCCCTTGTTATAAAAATGGCATAACTCAGAAGATCCTGTCCTGGTGGCACAGAAAACTGTAATATACGTCATACCTTAGTTAGAGTATGGTGGCCAGCATCTCTCAGAGTTATCGCAGCCTCATAAAATTGGTATTGCACATGTGTCAGCCCTCTGGGCCCAGTTCAGCTGTGGAAGGGATATGTGTATTCCTCCAGACAGGCTGGACCCTGTCCTACTGCCAGGAAGGTATCCTGGTAGTGTGCCTCTGTGTATTCCTTTATACGGGCAGGTAACAACTGTCTCCCTGGGACAGCCACTCCACAGGATGCTGGCCTGGGAAAAGAAACTAAGAGGCACACCCATTCACAGTCAGCCAGGGCTCACATCAGGGTGCTGCATTTCTAAAGGTCTTTTATCCTTTTGAGAAGGAAGGAGGCTTAGTTAGTGTAGCCAGAGGAGGATCTGTACAGTTTTGGTAGGGTTCTGCCATCTTGGTTCACTCTGCCTCTCGTTCTCTTTCCTGTCCCTTCCACTTCCTCTGGAGCAAAGCACTTTTGGTGTAACATCATGAGGGTAAAGGCAATAGATTTCAAGAGCGGGGATTGGACCTCTAAATCAGGCTAGCTTTAGTCCAATCATCTGGGGACTTTTGCTTATAAAGGAAGGGGTCTCCCACCACTTCTTTGAAACATCTTGGGAATCATCTTGAAGCACCTTGCGGTCATCACTTGAAAAGATTTTGCTGGACCCTTCTGAAAGAGCAGTCATCTCTAAAGTCCCCCAGTGGTGAGGTGACAGGTGTTCCAAGGCACAGACCAGCACTGTCCCCCTAACCATCCCCAGGGACCACTGTGGATGATTTTCTGCTGGAACAGGACCTGCCTCTCTGCCAACCACAGCAGTACCCAGGACCTCACTGTGTTGGAGGACCCCTGCAGTTGTGTGCCAGCCTCCACCCTTGTTTGGGAGCCCAGGAACAAGGACCAATCTTGTCCCTGAGTCCCTGGAGTGTGCCTCAAATCAACCTAAGAAGTGACCTTCTGTTGGAGCAAGACCACCTCTCTGCCAGCCACAGTCGTGCCCAGCACCTCATTGTGTTTAAGGACCCCTGCAGTTGTGTGCCAGCCTCCCCTGGTTTTGAGATCACAAGAAAAAGTTTCATCTTGTCCCTGAGCTCCTGTATTGGGACTCACCACACCTAGAGAGCCAAGACAGAACGGATCTCAGTGGTTTTTGCCTTTCAAATGCTTGGAGCGTGTTTCAAGAACTGTTCAACATATCTGACCTAGCAGGACCAGCTGTTGCTGCCTTTTGCTCTCTGCTGATCTTTTCACAATGCTAGGAATTCTGAATCGGCGCTGCTGAACCACCAAGAGCTGCAAAGAAGGTACTATTGACAGCTAACTGCCCCTTTGGTCCATTCCTGAGCCCTAGAGACTGGTTAGATCCCCTTAAAGACTGTTTGCTCACATAAGTACATATCAATTTTCAGGAACATTGTTACTTTTCCTTGGCATTCAGCCCTGGTTCATTGCTCAGATTGCTGAATCTCCTAACTTTGCCTATTCTGTGTTCTTTCATCGGGGGTGGGTTATGTGTAGTGTTTTGATTGGACATTCCTTAACTTTGGCCCGTTATACTTCGCTGTTTGGGGTGCAACTGAACCACATTCACAACCCTCTTAAGAGTATACCCTTCCCTCGGCCCACGTTACCACAAAAGGAGAAGGAGGTATATATCTTGATTATTACATTTTTACCCCTATGATTGTGTTGGCTCTTGGTTTTTAGAAGTGTGAGGGCTGAGTGGGCATTTTAGATTCTACTCATCCTTTCACTCCTGCAGGACAAAAGCCAATTCGTCACATGTAGGTTATTTGAATGTAGGCCTAAAGTAAGACTGAACATAGCCCCTCCCATAATTTCTTGGTCTTCAGTGCTTCTAAGAATGGTAAAGGGAGATCATGAGACTTCTACAGGGACACAGAGACAGGTATGGAACTGGGGCTTAGATTCCGTACTAAAGACTTCACTCAAGCGCAGAATTGCTGCCTTCTATATCCAAATATGTCCATATCCTATCCATATCACAAAGTGTGACTGCAAAATTCACTCTTCTACTAGATTATTCAATTAGGCAACACCCCTTCTACTGGTGCACAACTCACACACCACCTCCACTAGCCCATATCTCCTAAACTGAAGCAGCATTTAATCTGCTGAATTTCCCTTCATTGCGCATGGTTATATGTCCTACATCTAGAAGGAACCGCTAAATTACACCTCTTTCATGAGGTTGCATGTTATGCTATGTTATGTTATGCTAATAGACTTTTCAATGTTGCCAAATAATCACCTTAGTTTTTTCAGAGCACGTAGGTTTGTCTGCAACATTATACATCTCGCACCTCCCTCACTTAGGCACTACTCCTATCATAATGCAAGACATCTTCCGCAGACAATACTAGTCATCCAGCCCATGCAACTAACACAACCACTAGCTAGGCCACATGACTTCCACTTGCACACTCTTTTTTAAACACACACATCCCCATACTGGACAATACCACCTTTCATTGAATCACAATTCACCCAAATAGATGTTAGCTATTCCTGATTGAACCTACCACCTATCATAGGATGATACATCCTTTGTGTGCATCAGACCTCCTGCGGCTAAACCAAAGCTCCTCTTGCTTGCACAGGCTGGTCCTAGCTAAAATACACTCACCTTTGTCTTCTATGCCCCCTTGACAGTACACACTTCCCACCATTAGCTAGCCCTCCATCCCCCTGCTAGAGTACAACTTCTAACACTGGATTCAATGTGTGCCAGCTAGCCCGCAATTGCTCCTGCTAGGCCATCACTCCACCTGCCAGTCTACACCCTTGCCAATTGATTAAACTGCCCTCTGCGAAACCTCACCTCCTGCCACTTTTCAGTTCAGTATATTTTGATACCTGTTTCTACAATATCCACTTCCTCTCACCAGACTGCCATCGTCCTGTTAAGTTCCATCTTGTTAGATCAGACGTCTGTAACCTGCAGCTATCCAGATGTTGAAGACTATAACTCCTATGATCCCTCACCATTCAATATGCTGGCAAGTGCAAGTACTAATGGGAGTTTTAGTCATAAACATCTTGAGTGGCAAATAATGCTGAGATCAGAGAATGTGCCCCCCCCTCCAGTATGCCCCACCAAGATACTCTTGCCCAAGAGTATGCTTATAGAAGGTGATCACTTTGGCAACAGACATGATTTGACTTTGCTGGTGCAAGGAAATATATATATATATATATATATATATTTGTAATGTTTTTATTGACTTTAATCAAATGAAAATTGATTTGTTTACAACATGATCATTCTGATCATTTCAGTATAGCATTTTAGCTCTCTGGTAAGTTTAGCTGGGTCGTCAAGTTCATATGTACTGAGCCCGAGTGCCTGGGCCTATGTGCCTTGCGGAGAAGGTTTTGAAAGTCTTGACAAAGTTGCCATTATGTGTTGCAAATTTTTAAAAGTTGCTATTTGCCGGTTGGCTTTATCTCCACTGATCATCCTTGATCACCAGGTTTCTGCGTCTGCCAATACAGGGTTTGTGAAGAAATGCTTGATGTATCGAGACCTGACCCTCTTGGTGCCTGGACAAGACAAGAGGAGATGCCGTATTGTCTCTTTCTCGTTGGGGGTTTTGCAAATTCTGCAGGAGTTGGTCGTGGAGAGACCTCTGATTGCTTGAATTTAATTTGTGTCTAATAGATTGAGGCAAGTTCTTAGAATGAAGTTTCGCGCCAATCTGCTGGGAAATTTCTTGATGTATCCTTGAAGTTCATTCAGTTTTTTTGGGTTTGGTGGCAGATGGGACATCAGTTTGTTGCTTTCAGACTGTGTTAAATTCTCAATCCAATCTAGTTCCTTTAGTTTTTTTTTTTAACACTTTTACTGGATTGTTAATCAATTCCTCCTCTCCGCTCGCTATTGTTTCCAGGAGTGCGATGTTGTCAGCATGTTTTTAGCATTGCACAGTTTGAATCTCATATTTCTCTATTAATCAAACCGTGTAAGAAGGTGTTGTTAGGCATCACACAGTTACTAAAGAGCATCAGTGAGTTGTAATTTAGGGTACCTTTCAATGAAAGTAGGCTGATTTCATTCCTGATTAGAGCTACAGGCGTGGATTTTGGGAGACCCAACACTGACCACCAATAGTATGCTTCAAGTCTGGCCCATATGGCTGTCGGTATGGACAGCATTGCTTCGGCTCCATAGGTGATTGTGGGGACCACCTTCATTTTGTAGAATTTTGGAGCAGGGATGGTAAAAAATGTACTGAATTTCCTGTTAATGGCCTTGCCGTGTGTGGCCAGGGTTCGAATTTTGAGTAGAAGATGTTCTTGCATTGCGACTTCTTTTTTTGTACTGTCCAGTATTACACCAAGGCACCTGAAGTTTTTGACTCTATCTATTGTGCTTTTGTCAAGGCTCCATTTTCATTACTCTAACTTCTTGGCTGACTTTTCGACTATCATAATTTTCGTCTTTCCAATGTTGACAGCTAAGTTGTTTGCCGTTGTGTAGTTGAAGAGGTTGTCGAGCTGCCGCTGCAGCTCAAAAGGAGTCTGGTCAAGTAGAATTAGATTGTCGGCATATAGCAAACTGCTGATTTTTACCTGGACTAGATTCGGTGGGAAAGATCTGACACTTTCCTCTGAAGGCTTGTAGTCACTTATATAGGCCAGGAAGAGGGCCGGTGCGAGGGGCACTGTAGTATAATTTAGCGTGTTTTGGAGTGCAGCGCCACTGCATGAGATCGCATTATTACTGTGCTGTGGTACAGCAAGCCATGTGTTGCCAGGGTAACATATGGACATGTATATGAAGACAGGCTATCTATTTTTTCTTTGCCCTGTTCACTGTCTTTGCAGGAAGCAAAATTTGAATGCCAGGAAATCAGTTAGATACAGTTGTTTTCTGTAAAAGTGAGCTATTGTTGAGGAAGGAGGAGGCAATAATTTACGTAGATTTAGGGGAGGTAACAGAGGTTTTTTGGAGTGTCCCTGAGAGAATTACAAAGAGAAGACATTTTGAAGAGTTGCAGTGAGGTCGCCTTCATTCTGCTGCTGTGAGGAGCTGGACCACTGACCTTCAGAGACTGGGGGTTCCTAGTCAGTTGGCACCGGGTTGAGAACTGCAGATTGAACTGCATGTTCTCCCTGGGTGCTTTAAAGAAAAAAAAAAAGCCCTGGGTCACTGCTCAAAGACGACAAGCTAGGAGATTTTGCGTGCTGAAAAGCTACAAATAGCTAGTAAATATACAAATGGAGTGAGATTGCTGTGACTGCCGGACAAATGATCTACTATTAGACATGCAGTGTAGTGATAGGGAATTCTCCTGTGTTTAACTGCCACGTTATTTGCTTGTTGCAAACATGAAATGAAATTTGTGGTATTATTGCATTTGTTTCTCTTATGTTTATTTCAGAAAGGATTGTCTCACCAGAATGGTAATGTATCATTTTGAAATGAAATTGTGATAACACACAGTCTGCCTGAGAGTTTTCTTGCTTCTGTTCTTCATTTGGTGCCTATAAAAAAAAAAGAAAATATTCTGTAGGGGAGGGAATGATGTTTAATGTGCCAAGTTTCTTATACAGATGAAGAAATGTCATGAGCCATTATAAATAGTTGTGCGCGTGATTCCACTCAGGATATGTGTGTGTGGCTTCTGAGTGGAATATAATGCAATAGTTTGCTGAGCGTACATGAATCAGCAGAGAGAGGCCTATGGAAACATAGTCTCACTCATGTAAATAAATTAGTGATAATACCACATGTTATTGTGAATACTCCTTGGAAACATAGTCTCACTAATGTACATAAATTAATGATAACAACCATAGGTGGCTCTCCATATGAAAATGTGGTGTTTCTGAATAATGTAGAAGTCTGAGGCCTCTAGAGATCACAAGAACAGTCTAAACAAAAGAAAGGGGTTTTGTATGTTGGGGCCACAAATAAAACAAATAAATTATGCTCACCAAAATACCACCAACAAAATGTATTCCACTATAAAGCCAAACCCAATCTGAAGGCAAGGAATAGTCACTGTCAAATTACCATTGTTTTTGGCGGTAACAAAATACCGCCAAGCCCCAAGTTTATACAAAATACCCTACATATTTATGGTGCGTTGCAGGCTGGGAAAGTGATCATAGAGCACCTACTGGGTGTGGCAAGTGTGTCTCACACTGCCATCTGTACATTAAAGGGAACCCATTTCATAATAACAGTGTGTCTCTAAAAACAAATTTCAGAATGTCTCAAATGGAAGCCACATTCCCAGAGCCAGTGCAATATTTAGAGGCAAAGTTATATGCACATGGGACGTGGTAATCGAACAGTGCCTCAGAATGGCATGACCGCATTCATGGTGAGCTGCAGAAAGAAATACTAGACAATATTTTTGCAGAAGGCAGCATTATTCAGGTCTGCCTTCTAAGGTTATTAAATGCAGCCGATAAACATGCAGAGAAAGATTGTCTGATACGGCTATGCGCCAAGATCTGGTTTATTTTGAATAGGTCCCTGCGAATGCAAGAAAATGATACCAAGCTGATTAACAGGTTAAAGGCTAACTTAGATGGGGCAAGTAAAAAGGAGGAAATGTTAAGAGCAGAATTAGAAGGATGTCAGAAAGACATGCAGTTAAAATGCAGAGATTTTGATATTCAATTGTCCAAAAGCAAGAAACAGTTTGAGGACAGTGAACAAGAATTGGTACACTTAAAGGCATTGGTGGACCACATTAGACAAGATAAAGATGAGATGTTTTCAGAAATGCAGATTTTACAAAAAGAACATTATGAAAAAGATAGTGATCTCCAAAATGCAGAACAGGAAATGGTTAAAATGTGTAAAGAAAGAGACAAGAGAAACAAAGAATTTAATGAATGCCAAATGCAAATGTGTGACATGCAGGAGGTAATTAATAAAATGAGTGATGAAAACAACTATTTGCAAAACGAAGCAGACAGGCTCCTTAAAAAGTGTAAGGACTTCGAACAGCAAATGTGCATTCCCAGGTCCCAGGAGAGGCGGCAGGGCACCACATTCAATGGAGTTGAGGTGAATTCTATTTCTACCCAAAGAGCTAGTGCCCCAGTGACTGGGCCGGTGACTGAACTTTGTTGCAGCGCCCTTGTGGGATTTGATACTCCCATTGGGGGCCGCCACCAATCTCATACACTTGGAACCAGGGTTGAGTCACCAAGTAGTGCAATTCCATGCATTGCAACAAGTAGCCCCATAAAGATAATGAAATCTATCAAAGCCCTGATCAAACCATTTAAAAAGGGAGGGGAATGCTGCATGGAGGATCACTTAGAAGCGGTTCATGACATTTGTAAAGCCCTCCAGATACCTAAGGAACAGTACAGGCAGTATATTCATTTAACTTTAGATGCTCCGACGGCCAGTATCATAAGAGGATTGAATGAACAGCAGAATATGACATGGGCAGAGTTTGAAAAAGAGATTAGGTGTCATTTTTCTCATTTCCAGTCATTGCAGGAGGCAAAGAAATGTGCTTACACAATCACTGCTGGGCCTAATACATCCCCTCACCAGTTTTTACCAGACTTAAAAAGAGCATTTTCTCGCTTTGATGTATCTTTTGACCCCAATTCTAATGAGTTTAAAACTGCATACTTCTATGGGTTACAGAAAGACATTATATCACAATTGGTCCGTGAACTTGACCATGACAAGTCCCTTGAATGGATTGTACACCAAAGCACAAAACTATATGAGGTACTTTATTGTCAGGGTAGAGAAAGTGATAAAATGAAAGACACTAGACCAAAATCTAAAGAACCCTCAGCAACAGTGATGGAAATCAGGTCAGCCAAAATGTCCCTTGAGTCTGCTCAAAGTCCAAGTAAAAATAACTTGGCACCTGAAAAAAGGGGTAATCAACAAAGGTCATCACACCCTGCACCAATGTTTCAATCACATGATCCTAGTAATAGGGAGAGCTACATCAGCCCCAGGTACTTAGGAGATAGGCCACGGGCAGGCTATCGGCCTGATATGTCAGGTATGAACAATAACCAGAGACAAAATCAGGATCAAAGAAATGATGGTCCCTATCAGACATTGGGGATACAGAGCAGATTTGACCCCAATACCATGATATATGGTAATCAGGATAGGCCCCGATATGTGGATCGATTTGCTGATAATGGGAATCAACACAGGGGCCAGTACCCACAACCTGCGAGACAGGACATGAGGCAGAGCATGAACTACACTCCACGTCAGTACAATGATTCCCCACCAGGGGACTACAACCAAAAGATGGGTGCACCCCACTCCCCTCCACAAATGAATCAAGAGTTCAGGAACCATCCCAATAGAAATCACTCACCTGAGAGGTATCAGAATAGATCCAATCAGGGGGAAAACAACCAATATCGATCTAGGCCACAGAAAGAAGATTCTAGAGAGATGGAAAGGTTCCAGTGCTTCGAGGCCCAAGTGAAAATGTTAGCTGAGCAAATAGGAAAGCTCTGTACAGCACAAAAACTGTCATCAAAGGAGGGGGCAGAAGGCCATAGCAATGACCGGGGGGCTTCTGAAAAGTGACTAAGTACTTATGATACCTGCAGTGCCAAAATGACAGATTGCTCTGATGTTGTTTTGCATAATGACTCTGAGATGCCTAATGATTTAAAAGTGAAAGTACCAGTAAATGAACATGTAACAGAAAGTGCAAATACTTCTAAAAGAGAGGTATGGTTTAACCTAGAGCTAAATCAAACATTGGAGATTTATACACATGAAAAAGAAACGCCTGAAATTCCAAAAGAACAAAGAGACAGATTTAAGAAAAATGACTCATGCATGGGGAATACCAGTGAACCGGGAGTAAGTGGCGATGATATGACACCTTCCCTGGGCAATCAGAACAATAACCAAACACAGGCAGTAAAAAGAAATTCTCAAAAGGAGGGTACATGTCAATCACCTGAAGAATTCATTGAGCCACATATGTTTGAAGAGGTTAAAAGGGCTGGTACTACACTAAATGATCACAAATGCACAGAATTAGACAATGACAAATTGCCAAGTGATGTTGTTACACATGTTCAGTTGGAGGGTTGTAATGTGGTCTCTGATGATACCTGGATGGATGGGCGAATGCTGGCCACAGTCCAAAAAACCTCTGAACATGGGGAAATGAATAAAGTCTCTCACACAGAAATGGGCAAAAAGGAGGGAAAATGGCTTTCCATTTACCAATGTGCTTAGCCAAAAGTGAAAAAGGCCTGAGAAAGGTGAGCCCTGAAATCAGTAAGAATTCGCACTTCTTATGTGTGCTAGAGGAAGTTGAAGACAGGTATTATGCTCCCATCACTGTAGAAGAAAAATGCAATACATTTGCAATGATTGACACTGGCGCACAGGCCACAATTATGTCTAAAGAATTGGTAAAGAGTATCAATGAAGGGAGATCCCCACAGAATCAGATCACAGTGAAGGAAAATCAAGGTCCAGTGCATAATTTTAATGGGGAGGAGATGCCTATTATAGGCGTCACCGAGGTCGACATAAAGATAGGAAAACACAGAATGAAACAGGAGGTATTGGTCACATCCATTTGTGAAATTCCATTTCTGATGGGAACAGATTGCCTGAAAAGATTGTCTCCTCTCATAGATGGGGTGAATGGAGTACTGTGGTCCTTAACCAAAAAACCATTGAGACCTAAGAAATTAAAATCACAAAACAGCAACATAAATTAATGTCATACCGTTGCCAAAACGAATGATGCAGTGGAGGTATATCTCCAGAATAGCTGCATCCCTAGCATCACTGTTATATTATTGTGTCAAGATAGAATGCAGAGTGAAGATGAGAAACAATCTGTACAGATACACTTGGACCCAAGGAAAAGATGGCAAACTGCCATATATAAGCACACATTACGCTTTTATTTAAAAGAGAAGACATGCAAACAGAATACTGTTCCTAAAACAGGTGCAGAAAAACACATCACCACTCTTGCTGAAATACACATGGAAGATGAGCAACCATGGGTTCACATTGGTATAAAGACTAGTCTAAAACGACAAAAGCCACTTTAGCACTTGAACAGGAAAGGAGTTTTATTAATGAGAAATTATTGCAAAAAATAATGGAGAGGGAGGAGATCCCGAAATTTAGAATTAAAAACCAATATGTTGCTGGCTTGGACAGTCCAGACTTTGAAAACCGAATTGCAGGCAGATGCATGTTAAAAATTAGTATTGGGCAGAAAACAATTTACCATAATGTTTGGATAGTGAGTGGAACACAAAATGACTTTTACATGGGCAATGATATCATGCACAGAATTTGTATGGTGTTAGATTTCCTTAATCAAAAAATATGGTCACGCCTAGGTGGGCCTGCACCTGAATTTGAAGACAAAAGAAGGGCTTATCATTGCGCACAACTGGTCCCATATGCAATTGAATTACAAATGAGGAAGGATACTATTATCCCTGCATTCACCAAACAGGTTGCAATAACACTGAAATGCAAGAATGGACAGCTGATGAAAGATTCTGATGCATTTGTGTGCCTGAATGAATCCATAAAAAAAGCAAGGCCTGGATTATGAATACATTCCATTGGTAGATATTTGTGAAGGGTCTGTAAAAATCATGGTGAATAATAAAGGTTGTCAAGATATTCATTTAGAGGAAAACTCCTCATTAGGGATGGCCATACAAAAATCACATTATACTGCAGATATGAATAACATGGTGATTGGAAATATACTTGAAAAGTATGTAGATGCCAAGGGTGAGTTGCCAGAACACCTGAATTCTCAGCCCAAAGGAATATTTAAAATTAATTCTGTGTACCCTTATGATTCAGATGAGACAGTGTGCTGTCATCAAGAGGATTGAATAACGTTTAACTTAAAGGAAAATGAAATAGAAAATCAGCCCATTGAAGTGGAAGCTGATATGCCAAAACATTTAAAACTGGCAGCTTTACAGAGAGACACAGCCACACAGTTAGAGGAAAGCGCCGAGATTCCCCTACCAGAACATTTTCCAGAATTCTCCAAAATGGTAGAGTAGCAGATTTTATCAGCGGATGCATGTGACAGTGAAGAGGATAGAAATGAACTGAGGAAGATATTTATGGAGTTTAAAGATGTATTTGCAAAAGATGCTTATGATTGCGGGCTAACTGATTTACATGTGGCCACGCTACCGGAAGGGTGTAACAGAAGCCCAGTATTTGTGCGCCAGTATAGATTACCATTGGCATGTTTAGAGTCATTGGCAGAGATTATTAAAATTTTGGAGTCGTGGGGAATCATCAGGCCCATTCATAGCATATCCAACACACCTACTTTAGGTGTGTTAAAGCCAAATGGTCAATGGGGGCTATGTGCAGATTTGAGGGAGTTAAATAAAAGAGTGCGAGTATCCAGATGGCCACTGCCATTCATTGTTCAGGGCCTAGCTCAGGTACATGGTTCAAAAGTGTTTACCACATTAGATCTCACCTCTGGATATTGGTGCGTGCCATTGGCAGAGGAGATAGAGAATTTATTTTCATTTTCATTTGATAAGACTCAATACGCATGGGTTAGAGTTCCATTTGGGTATGTCAATAGTGGGAGTGAATTTGGAATATTTTGAGAAAGGCCATGCCTGATGCAGCGGAAAGAGGTACGATAGTTTATGTGGATGATGCACTGATAAAAAATGAAAGCTTGAAAAACCATTTTGATGAAATAAGACATGTTCTTGGCCAATTGCAGAAAGCAGGCGCCAAAGTATCTTTACAAAAGGCACAATGGTGCAAGAAAAAGGTGAATTTTCTAGGCCATGAAGTGACTGAACATGGATTAAACCCACAAAAGAAGAAAGTGGAGGCTATACAAAAACTAAAAGACCCTAAAAATGTGAAAGGGGTAAAAAGTTTATTAGGAATGACGGGCTATAACAGGAAGTTCATTGAAAATGATGCTGAAATTACTCAACCATTAAATAAGCTGTTAAAGCTGAATACACCCTGGAAATGGGAAAAAGAGCAGTCTGAGACAGTGGCTAAATTAAAGGAATGTCTTGTAAAGGCACCTTATTTGGCATACCCCATAAAGAATAGGGATTTCTTTATAGAAATAGGTTTCTCTGAACAGTGTATGTCAGCAGTGCTATCACAAAAACATTATTTGAATCACAAAAACATTGCCTATGCAAGTAAGGCGTTTTCCAAAGTTGAAATTAAATTCAGTGAATGTGAAAAGGCCCTTTTGACCACTGTGTGGGCGCTACAGAATTTCCGCCCCATTGTTCAGGGAGAAAAGGTAACTATTGAGACCAATCATCAACCATTGCAGTTTTTAGAGAGTAAAAGAATCATGTCAGGTAACCTAGCACAGTCCAGAATCACTCCATGGACACTAGCATTACAAGGTTTTCCTGTAGAAGTGAGATATGGCCAAAATAAAAAAGCCCAGTTGCTCAGGGTTTAGCAGATCTACATGACTGTGCAGCTGAACATGTATCAAACAAAGTAGAAGTGGAATCTAGCTTACAGGATTTTGGGCAATCACCACACAAAGCTTTTGATGAAAAGGGTTTTTGCCAACTGTATATGTTGATGGTTGTGCTTTTCACATTGAAAATGACAGTAATAAACAATTAGTGTCAGGAATAGGAAATGTCTGGTTGAAATGTGAAGGCGTCCCCAGTATAGGGATGAGAATTGGAGCTAGGAGCAGTCAAGTAGCGGAATTGGCAGCCATTTATAAAGCAATTTCTACTGCAGTTGATAATAAATTTAGTGAAATTGTCCTGGTGACTGATTCTGACTATGCACGAAATAGCTTTGTGGAATATTTACCTGGCTGGAAAGTGAGAAGCATGATTATATACAACAAAAAGCCACTTAAACATGGAAGAATGATACAAGCCATAGACAATTTGGTGTCAGAGAATGATTTAAGAATATACTGGAGGAACATTTGTGGGCATTTAAAAACTCCAGAAGAGGATAAGGAGGGAAATGATAAGGCAGATCAGCTGGCTAAAATTGGGGCTGTGATGGGAGAATTGCTACCTATTGAACATCTACTTGGTGAAATACAAATTGATGCAGTAACACGTTCTAAAGCACCAAAGGAGATAGTTCAGCCAGTGGTATAATGGAGTTATGATACACCAGATCAAGATCTAATTGAGGCACAAAAGGATGATCGAATTCTGGAAATCTATTATAATCATTTGATGGATCCTGAACAAAACCCTTTAACAGAAAATGATTGTATGGGAAAAGAAGAGTTGAGAGTGCTATTAAAGAATAAAAAACGAATTAGACTACAGGATGGACTCATGATTAGAGAGTCTATAACAAGACAGATACAATGGGTGGTACCCCTTTCATTCAGAGGGCTAATGCTACACCATGCACATGATGCAATAACTGCAGGCCACAGAGGTTCACAAAAAACACTGGAAATACTAAACGATTATGCTTACTGGCCACATATGTCCCAAGATGTGGAATTATATGCTAGAGGATGTCTAGTATGTGCCCAATTTAAACCTGCTTCACCAATGCATGGAGCACCATTAATGAAAAGAGGCTTAACTCTTCCATGGTCAGATTTGCAAATAGACTATGTACGGCCTGTAAAGAGATCGAGCAGGGGGAACCGTTATATTTTGAGTGTGGTGTGTTTGATGTCGAAATGGATTGAGTGTATTCCTGCACCAGATTGTAGTGCGCAAACAGCAGCTACATTACTGGTGAATCATGTGTTTTCAAGGTTTGGATTACCACAAAGAATAGAATCAGACAGAGGAAGTCATTTCACAAGTGCTCTAATGAGTAAGGTATGGCAAATATTGGGTCTGAAAAGGAAATTACATATTGCATATCAAGCTGCTTTTTCTGGCGGAGTTGAACGCTGTAATAGGTCTGTTGTGGACATATTAAAGAAGTTTGTGGCAGAAGCAGGTTCCAGCTGGGATTTACGTTTACCTTTGGTTCTAATGGCAATCAGATCAACTCCTGCCAAAGCAACAGGTGTTAGCCCACATGAGGTTTTGACAGGTAGGAAAATGGTATTACCACAACACCTGCTATACAGAACACATGAGCAGACACTTGTGAGCGCATCAACAGTTCATGAATACATTGATGAACTGAGGAAGCATTTACAACATGCATTTGCTTTTGTACAGCGAAATCTAGAAAGAGCTGCTGGCAGTGTAAAGTCATATTATGATAAAAAGACATCAGTGAAAGAGTATGGTGTGGGTGATCAGGTTTATAAATTTTATTTTGTAAAAGGTAAACAGAAAAATTCCAAATTTCTAGCAGCCTGACAGGGGCCATTTCGAATTATAGATAAGGTCTCTCCTGTGGTTTATAAAATTTTTAAAACTGAAGGTGAAACAGCAACAGAACAGTTTGTTCATGTAAACCAAATTAAACCATGGCACCCCAGACACGAAATTAAAAGGCTTGAGCGTGTAGAAACAGACAAAGTCCCTTGAATACATAAAAGACGGTAAGGTAAATGGGTTTAGTCAAAGGGCAACAGCAGAGAAATAAAATAGAGGTGATTGATTATTACATATGTACATAGGTAAAAAAAATGGAAGCTGAAATTAGTGGAGTTGGTTTGCAAAATGAAAATGTATTAAATGTTGAATGCTATTTTATGTATGTTTTTTTTCTCTTTAACATGTGCTTAATTTCAGAAAGCAAGAGGAAGAGAGCAAAGTGATTTATGGAGTGTATGGATATATATATATAGATAATTTTATTTTTGGTAAAAGGGTGAAGTTAGTATTGTGCTATGTACTTAATTTGTTCCTTTTCTATTTTGATTTAGAATACTAACGTATTTTGGGTCGGACGTCACGGGACCGTAGGATGCGGGAGACGATAGAGTCCTGGAGTCCACTGGATGAAGATCAAATGATGCCTGCCTCCGGGTGGAGGTGAAGACAAAGTAACCGAAATGCCAAAACGAGATGACTCCTATCGAAAAAAGGATCCAAGAGTGCCTGGATGAAAGAGTACCTGAATGAACCAAATGATGTGACATCGCTGGTCGGGACATATCAGAGGCAGACAAGTGTCCTGGAGTATGGAGTTCCAGGTATTTATTATTTTAATTAATTATTTTAATCTGTTATGTTAATTCTTTATTTTAACTATTTGTTTTATTTTATTATTTTGTAATTGACTTCAAGTATAAAAGTAAGACACTGGGCTATGGACACTTCCATTGGGAAGAAATATGTAAAATATTTTATAAGAACTGATGGACTCAGAGATGAATTTTGATATTATGATGATTGAACAGTGACCTTTCAATTTTCATTTTTCACATATGAATATTCATTTTGTTGGATACTCATACATTTTAATAGAAGAAAGAGAGCAAGTTGGGTTTCTTCCAATTGTGGCTTAGACCATGGCCAAATTCTCAGAAAAAGGAGGTGATATATAGTATAATTTAGCATGTTTTGGAGTGCAGCGCCACTGCATGAGATCGCATTATTGCTGTGCTGTGGTACAGCAAGCCATGTGTTGCCAGGGTAACATACGGACATGTATATGAAGACAGGCTATCTATTTTAAAAGCACTATAAGAAGACAGGCTATCTATTTTTAAAAGCACACCATTTTTTTCTCATGTTTTTTCTCAATACCTATTTAAAAAGCACACCATTTTTTTTTTCTTCACTTGAAATGCCTCACTTACAGGAGACACATTAGATACTTGATTAATTAATTTAACTAACAAATACTAACACGATTCTAACTACTTAACATTATAATGTGTTCTCCATGTGCAAATTGAGGCAGGCTGAGATTCATTTCTAAACGGGCAATTTTTCTTTGCCCTGTTCACTGTCTTTGCAGGAAGCAAAATTCGAATGCCAGGAAATCAGTTAGATACAGTTGCTTTCTGTAAAAGTGAGCTATTGTTGAGGAAGGAGGAGGCAATAATCTACGTAGACTTAGGGGAGGTAACAGAGGTTTTTGGGAGTGTCTCGACAGAATTACAAAGAGAAGACATTTTGCGGAGTTGCAGTGAGGTCGCCTTCATTCTGCTGCTGTGAGGAGCTGGACCACTGACCTTCAGAGACCGGGGGTTCCTAGTCACTTGGCACTGGCTTGAGAACTGCAGATTGCAGATTGAACTGCATTTTCTTGCTGGGTGCTTTAAAGAAAGGAAAAAAAGAGCCCTGGGTCACAACTCAAAGACCACATGCCAGGAGATTTTGCGTGCTGAAAAGCTACAAATAGCTGGTAAATATACAAATGGAGTGAGATTGCTGTGACTGCCAGACGAATGATCTACTATTAGACAGGCAGTGTAGCAATAGGGAATTCTCCTGTGTTTAACTGCCACGTTATAATGTTGCAAGACACATGATATAATCTCTCTTTTGCTTGTTGCAAACATGAAATGAAATTCGTGGTATTATTGCATTTGCTTCTCTTATGTTTATTTCAGAAAGGATTGTCTCACCAGAATGGTAATGTATCATTTTGAAATGAAATTGTGATAACACACAGTCTGCCTGAGAGTTTTCTTGCTTCTGTTCTTCATTTGGTGCCTATAAAAAAAAGAAAATACTCTGTAGGGGAGGGAATGACGTTTAATGTGCCAAGTTTCTTATACAGATGAAGCAATGTCATGAGCCATTATAAATAGTTGTGCGCATGATTCCACTCAGGGTATGTGTGTGTGGCTTCTGAGTGGAATATAATGCAATAGTCTGCTGAGCATATATGAATCAGCAGAGAGAGGCCTATGGAAACAAAATAAGTCTCACTGATGTAAATAAATTAGTGATAATACCACATGTTATTGTGAATACTCCATGGAAACATAGTCTCACTAATGTACATAAATTAGTGATAACAGCCATAGGTGCACTCCATATGAAAATGTGTTGTTTCTGAATAATGTAGAAGTCTGAGGCCTCTAGAGATCACAAGAACAGTCTAAACAAAAGAAAGGGGTTTAGTATGTTGGGGCCACAAATAAAACAAAGAAATTATGCTCACCAAAATACCACCAACAAAATGTATTCCACTATAAAGCCAAACCCAATCTGAATGCAAGGAATAGTCACTGTCAAATTACCATTGTTTTTGGCGGTAAGAAAATACCGCCAAGCCCCAAGTTTATACAAAATACCCTACAGCACCCTTGCTTCACTCCCCTTAATGTGGGAATAGCTGTGGATAGGGTGCCTTGTTGACTCAGGCGGACCCTCATATTTGTGTCTGTGTACAACGCTTTTATGGGCTCAAGAATTGTTTTAGGACATTCCCAGTGCTGGAGATTTTCCCAAAGGCAAGCCCTGTCGACCCGGTCAAAGGCCTGGGATAGGTCGATAAAAGCAGCAAACACTCTTGGTCCACCTTCCATCATCTTGCTCTTCAGGGTACTTAGCAGAAGGATGTTTACAGCTGTTCCTGTGTTCTTTTTAAAGCCTGATTGGAAGTGGTCATTGCAGGGTGCATTCGTTGCCCATGTTTGAAATTTCTTCAGGAGAGGGAGCCGAATAGCTTCCGATAGGGTCTAGCAACACAATCGGGCAATGGTTTGCTGGGTCGTTGCGGTTCCCTTTTTAAAGATCGGGACCACAATGGCAGAAGTCCACAAAGCCGGGATAGATTTTGGCTCTGCACACATGCTCTTATGAATTTTCCCCATTCCTCCGGTTGGGACTTCAGGTCGAGATTAATGATTCCATCCGGTCCAGGCACACTTCTTTTTTTTCAGTTTTTTCAGGAGGTCGCAAATTTCATTTTGGTCATCAAATTTCACCCATTCGTGTGGAACCTTGTTGTAACTTTCTTGCTTTTGCCTCAGTGGATCGAGTAGGTCTTGGTGCTTTGTCTTGGTGTTGAGTGATGTTTGTCTCACAAGGTTCGTTTCATCCGCAAGTTGGAAGAGGTTTTTGAAAGGACTGACCCAAGTAGATTTGCCTATTCTACTCAGAATTGCATCCCCGCTAACTGGCGCACTGTTTTTCAGGAGAGGCCAATTCCCTGTCATTGTGCCCGCAGATTGCCTTAAGGATTGCTTCAGCATCTTGTTGATACAACTTCCAACAATGGGTTCTGACCCATGAGCAGTAAGTTCTCATGGCACCATAGATGGTTTTGTTGGCTTGGTGTGGTTCTAGGTTCGCTGCTTTTCTTTTGGCTTTCCGAAACTCTCACTGCTTAAGCACCAGGAGCTTATCATGCGTGTGTTTTTTCAGAAGTGCGGTCGAGTTTCAACTTCCGGTTTGCTTGTAGACTGGCAACAATGCCCTGTAAACCACCATTTTGAGGCGATCGGGCCCCTCTTCTCTGGTGTATTTACCGGTTGGTTCTCTGATGCTTTTTTTCTGTCTGTTTTAGCCTGTTGCCTTGGGTGTTCACCTCCGGATTGGTTTTCATTGTTTCTTGGGTGCTGTTGGTTGTCTTCCAAGTCATCTGCAAACAGTTATGGTCACTAGCAGTAGTTGTATAACTTCACAAGATGTGGTCAGATGTAAGAGTGGGCTGGATACAAAGATGTAGTCAATTGTTGAATGAAATTTGCTATTTTCCCAAGTTGGAAGATGATCTTGATTTTTAAAGGCTGTGTCCAGGTTGAGTAGGTTCCTTGAATTCATCAAATTGAGCCATCAGACCCCTCTGTCTTCCACTAGGGAAGATTTAGTATTTGTTTTTTGTTTATAACAGGTAGTGTTTAGGTCACCACACACCAGGATGTGGTAGACCTGGTGGTCCGCTAGTATCTTGTTGATCGTGGTCTCAATTAGTTCAAGAAACGGAGTGGAGTCTATTGTCACTGGGTTCCAGTACGTGTTCAGGACAGCAACTGAAATTGCTGGTTGAGTGTTTGCAGATGTAGAGTTATAATTCCAATTCAGCATTACTGCCAACAGGGAATAATTCAACACCAGTTTTTTAGTCACTGCAAGACCCTTTCCACTCCGACAGGCCATGAGGAGTCCAGAAGAAGGGCGGCCCATTGTTCCCTTTTTGGCTGTAGCTAAGATGGTTTTGCATCCATCTAATATGTTTTTTTTTGTGAGCCAGGTTTCTTGGAAACATAAGATGTCGTAAAACCCCAAGTTTACGTCTCCTGTGGCAGTCAGATGGAGGTAACCCCTAGTATTCCAAGAACCTAACCATAGGTCGGGAAGGCTGGAGTCAAGCCTAGGAGCCGCCTGCAGGGTTGTTTCCAGGGGCTTGGATTGCTATTTGTCACGCTGTGATGTTAAGGCCTTTGGGAGCCAAGACCAAAAGCACTGTTTAGTTGTCCTGTTTTCTCGAGGCACGATAGATGCTTTTTCGACATGTACTTCTTGAGTAATAGTCCTTTCCAGTTTTATGTAATCTGTTGGCATCTTGGATGTTTGGTAATGGGCTCCCTTCTTTGGTTCTAGTGGTGATAAGAGGCACTGGCCTCTGACTGGTGCCATCCGTTGAGGTTTTTGATAAGAACTTAACTCTTGGGTTAAAGATGGAGTCTTGTCCGGGTTGTTACCTGGACGATCTCTGCTAGTCTTTTTGGTTTTAGTGTGCAGTGTCAGGTGAAGATTTTTCTCTTTTTCACCCTGGTATCCTTTGCTAGTCGTTATCTGTTTCGATGCTCGCTTTTGAGGTGTAAGCCCGTTTAGGGGTCTGTCTGAGTGCTGAGTTTTTCCCTTGATTTCAGTTAGGTCATAGACCAATCTTAGGAGTTTGTTTCGTGTCTCAAAAGGTTTGTGGCTGTCGTTGACGAGATATGAAGCTAGCTAATTGCTTTGCCAGGTCTGTGAATCAGGTCCACTATTTTCAGGTTGTCGTTTTTGATTTGGCAAAGATTTGGAATGTAGTGGAACAGCATCAGCATATACCTTCTATTTAGGGTTACGTTGTTGTGGTTTTCCGAGGTTTGTTCTAGTTTAAAGACCCACTTGGATTTGGATTTGCTCATCACCAACATTTTCGGATAGGTTTCTGTTCTTGATCTGTAATGATATCCTGAAGACCCTTTTTTATGGCCGAAGTCACAATGAGACTATTGGGCTAGGACTTGTTTGCGTGTAGACGGTCTATTGCTTGCTACCGACTCGTGGATTTTTCTACGGTTTTCCTGTTGTTTCGACCATGTCTCTTGAAGTGGGGGCTTCTCTTTTTGCGAAGACGTTGCTGCCATTTTTTTCTGTAAACCTCTGGTCCGTCCTGAAGGCACTGGCGATCTCCTATCCTTGGCACAAGATGTTTTTTCCTATGTTCTTCTAGTGTAAGAAAAGGCGGCGAAAGATCGTCATCTTCTCCGTACCCACTGGTACGTCTGTTAGGTTTAGGATTATCAAAGTTGACCTTCCTCTGGGTGCTTCGATGAGGTTGAGCCGAGATTGACAAGGGAGGCACTTCGTCCAGGTGTTGGCTTATGTTCATTAGGGACTCAGTTGCCAAGAAATCTTCAGTGGTTACAGGTGAGGGACATGGGCTTAGGCTTGAGCAGCCCTCATTCTGGAACGTAGTTTTAGGCTCTTGTTGGTCTCCCCGCCGAGGTGGTAGAGATCTATTTGTTTTAGGTGTGCTTCCTGGAGAGAAACTTGGATTGGGCCTAGAATCAGCAAGCTTGCCTGCGATCCTGTTTTATCTGGTATTAACATTGTCGAAAATTGCATAAGCTTAGAGGACTTTGTTTCTTGTTCCTAAACCTGTTCGTCGATGAAGAGTACAACTGCTTTATCGTTAATGTTATTTCCCAAGCTGGATGACACTTGCTTTGTTGTACTATTGCTCCGCTTTCCTGTGGGCAGTCCCAGAGGAGCCTGATTTATTAGTGATAGGTCGATCACTGGTACAGGTACTGTAGCTGAAGTTAAGTTTTGAGGAATAGAATTTCTGGATTTGTCTGGGCAGTCTAGGACGTTCTCCATAGCAAGAAGCTGGGAGGTCAAATCTTTTAGAATTAGATTCGCGTTTTTGGCTCTTTATTCCTGAGCCATTATGTATCCTTCCAAGTAGATAAGCTTTGTATGGATCATGGCCTGAATCGTTGTATGGTCTTTCATTGGGTCATATATAGACTCATAAAGTTTGGTGATAGGCGCCAGAGCGATGGTGATTGACGACATGATGGAAAAAATGCCTGGCTTTTTTGACAGGGAGTCTTTATTATTTGATTGAGACTGTACACGAGATTTGTTCAGAATCAGGGGAGATGCCAAAAGACCTGTTACTGTTCTATGTTGTCTCTGATTAGGGTGCCAGTCAGAGGAATGTCTTCTATGGGTGTCCAGCCGCAGAGTTGCTGGATGGGTGTCTTGCGGGTTGGCCCGCCGCGCGTTTCCACAAGTTGAAAAAATAGTTTTTGATGTAACCTCTGATTTATCAGAGTCACTGCTGGTGCCGGTTGACGAATGCTGTTAGGTGCTAAACATTTATTTGTATTTTGGGAGTCGGTACCAGCCTGTTGGAACTTTTCCAAGGATTGACTTTGAGGGGTAAGGGCGTGCAATCTTAAAGAAAGGCTACTTGGAGAGGAGACGTTTAGAATTGCTTGTGCCTCTGGGGTACAGATGTCATGTGGCTCACAGCTGGGCCGCAGCTCAGTTAATGGTGTAATCGTTAAGTCAATTATTTTTTGTTGAAGATTATCTGGCGTTGGAATAGTCTGCAGCGGTTGATCCTTTGGGAACAGTCCTTTATCTGGCGTGTGGTTCGCATACTCCAGTGGCTTGGGTTCGTCTGGATGTCGGGTTGACGAAGTCGGGTTTTTGTTTGCTTGGAGGTTAGTTGCCAGAGATCTCGACTTAGTTGCAGTTGATTTTCTATCCTCCTATGCTTGTGGGGAGGCTGAATATCCAAAACTGCTTCTAATATCTCTCCATCAGACAATTCAAGTCTGTTGTCAGTACTAGAGTTTGCCTGCTTATAGAAAAAGTTTGTCAACAGGGTAATTGGGGTGACTTTACCCACCACTTTATTCGAAGTGCTGACCCTTTTACTAGAAAAACTGCCTATGTTTAAAGACGGTTTCTTTGGCGGTCCAGCGTAGCGAGCTCTGTTATTACTTGCAGAGTTTTGCTGTTTTCAACTTCTTTGCTCTCAGAGGTGGCATGTCAAGCAAGAATCTGGATAATTTCTTTGGGTTGTGATGCCAGGTCAGGTTCCTGCGTGTGCATTATCACGTCCTCGTTGTAGCCATCAGAGCAGCTTGTCACGTTTTCAGTGTTCCGCTTGGGGGTGGTAGATGTCGGTGCCTCTGTTTTCACAGCAACGTCTCTTGAGTGCAGGCAGGGCGAATTGTCTCTGGCGTCCATGTGGGCTTGCGCTCGAACTGTTAGAGAAGTCTGAGCTCTGCCCGCGGCTCCACTTAGATTCATCTACAAATCGCCTCCAGCCATAGGGAGTGACGGGGTCCCCCTGCAGGGGCGAGGGTTGACTCACCTGAGCCCGGCACGCCGTGGACCACATCTCTACCATGGGCCTGAGCCTGGGCGGTCTCCCCGCCCCTGTGTGACTCCGGGGCTCGCTCCTCCTTATAGGAGCCTTCCACCGCGGTGCCGCACACCTCATGGGCTTCCGACATGTCCCCCCTCTGGAGATAGCCGGTAAGTGGACATGAGGTGGACTTCTGGCCGGGGATTGCACAGATGTTTGTCCGCAGGTTATGGATGCAGTATGGTGGTGATTCATTGTTTAGGAGAAAGTTAGGGCGTCCTATACGCCAAGGCTGGGCGTGGTAGCATCTGTAAGCACTGCAGGCCTCTGCGGGATGCCCACCTCTTTTTTCTCTACTTTCCGTATGGTGCTTTTTCTATGTTTCGAGGAGGCAGGGAGGCACTCCCTAGTTCGACTGTTAGTGATTTCTAAGAGTTCAAACGTAGTCGCATACTGAGGAGCCACCGGCCTTCATCGTCGTGGGCTGATGTTAGTGGAGGGGCAGACCTTGCAGCCAATCCAGCCATGACTGCAGGACTGCCACTCGCTGCCACTCGGCAGTGTCTGAAAGTCTTTATGGGGGTAAAATGAAGCTCCTCCTGGAGATAAGGGTGACAGGGAAGACAGACCAAACAGAGAGTTTCCTGCAGGACTGCCACTCATTGCCACTCCGCATATTGCTAAACTTAATGTTGATTGTCCTCTTCAAAGATTTGAGATGTTGGTCAAAATAACATGTTGCTCCTTCAGAAGGAATGGAGTAATCTTCTTGAAAGTGAGGATAGCATTTTCTATTTTTTCAATAAGAGGATGTGCATGCACTGGCTTGTTCTTCCTCAATTTGGTGATACCGCTTACTGGCCATGGATGCATATTTTGTTAAATGTGCTGCTACAGGTTTGCCACTGAAATTCAGCCATAGTGAGGTTTGAAGCGCCTTTGGCGTGTCCTAAGTAAAGAAAGTGTGGCAATTGTGTTCTTAAATCCCCATCTCCCTACTCTTCTTTGCATGCAATCTTTGGTTAAAAGACCACAATGTAAAGTGTTTTCTGCTAGAATAGTGTTTCTATCAGGAATACTCGGCCAAACAAAAAAATAATATGTGATTTTTTGTGGTAAAGAAGACTATATTTTTTGGATAACAGTCACTGTTAATGCGCTTGTCCTCCAAAACCAGGCAATTGCTTGCTGCCTGATACCCGCCGCTGTCTTCCATCTTGAACTCTGTTGCAGAAGCTGCAAAGCACCCTGAAACCAACGCGACTCTGTCGAGCACCAAGAACGTCTACAAGCACAAAGTACATTGTGGGTTTGTCCCCCTGGTCCTTCTCTGAAGTCCCCTAGTGAATTTGTATGACCCATTGCTCCCTTTGTGCTGAAACCAAGTATCCTTGAACTATTGCAATTAATTACTTTACTGACTACCTTCCTGTCAGTATCCAGAGTGCATCCCTTTCCTTTGTGAAACTGTCTGTCCTCTGCATTCCTTTACAGGGTGGGTTGTATTTTGCAGTGTGCTCGAACTGTCTGTTGTGATAATAATAAAGAAGATATTTTTATACAACCTTGACTGGGCAGTACTTTTATCATTGTGTAATAATTGTATGTACGCTGTGTTGCAACTAACCAACGATCCACGACCTTGCGGAGATAAGCCTGCCGTTCCATCCACCTTAATAAAAAAAGGAGGTTTATGATGTGCTTGTGCTTCCAATCTGTTGAGATCCCTTCTGGTGTACTAGAAGTGTGGGGCTGATTGATGGTTTAGAACCCGATATTCATCCCTAGACCACTGATGCCCCGGAAGTTGATTGGTCACATGCCACACATAGGACTTTGAATAAAAACTCTTTAGATTGCTTTTCGAGGATGGCAAAAGTTACTGTCACAGATGTTCATGAATTCTTAATATGCTGGCATGATTCCCCTTATGCAGAGCACCTATGTGTCACATGAAGCAGGGAGCTGCACACATTGTAGTGGGAGATGTGATGCTTGCAACAGCAGAGTGTCTTTGGGTTTTTAGGTTTTGGCATTAGTACTAAATATTGGTGGTTTTAGTTGGTGAGGTGACGGTTCACCTGGGGACGTCTCAGTGACTTTTGCTCAGCGCACTTAAAGTGCTAGCTCAATGGTGTTTAAGCGCCTTCTATTCATATCCCTCTTACGACTATCACCCTGCCCCTGTTCCGCGACCTTCATATTGGTTTCTACATTGCTCCTTCCTTTACCATTCCCCGTTGCTCAGCTGCTCTTCCCGACACACAACCCTAGTCAAGTCCTTTCCGTGCAGTCGCTCCCCTTACTCCTTTCCTTCTCTCCCACTACCACTGCCGTCTTGTCTCTGTGCTGTTTTAGGGGACAAACCCTCCACCACCTGTGCCCCCTCCACAAGGCCCTACTCCTCTCACGCTAACTTACGTTAACTTCTCTGAGCCACCCTCTCCCACTTGCACCGGTCTGGGCCACACAACAAGCCGCCCGTACAGCCCTTCCTGTATGAATACCCTTATTTAGTTTAGTTAATTTATTTACAAAGCGCTCCGAGCCCATAGGCAGCTGGGCGCTAATCTTACATGTTACAGATAATAGAGGCAATGTATAAAGGGCACTATCAATTTTACAAAATGTACAGATATGCAATAGAACGATACAATTTACAAATAACAGCAGTAGGGCAAAATGTGTACAGTTTCCCATCTGCATGACAAAGTCAATCTGTGGTGTCGGGTGGATATCTAACATAGTAGTATACAGCAGTGTTAGTGGGTGGTTAAACAGTAAGACTAGCTTCTTGCTCATGGAGCCATAATTTGTTGGGTTTTTTCGGAGGAGGTTGTAGGAAGTTGGCTTACTGAGCGCAAGGATACAGTCACAACACGCATGCTCTATTCGAAGAACGAACACATTGCGGATGTGTCTACCCATCTGATCAGGGGAATCCTGGATTTTAGCAGGTTTGTGGTGTTATTTTGGAGGATATTGGGAGGTCACAACTTCTGAGTTCCCCATGACAAGAATCCGCCTGTTTCTTCCCCCCCAAAATCGTGCAAAGGGGAGGCCGAATTAAATCATGCATAATTCACTTTGCATCATAGCATTAGCATGGTTTTATTATCTGAAATATAGCTAGTAATCGATGCCTTCGCTATCCCAGGAGCATTTGTTACATCTGATCTTTAGAAGACCCTCGGCTGGCCGACGCAGGATGCTCATATCATTGTGAAAATGTGGAAAAGGTAAGGTGGGTGTTTTTGTGACCTCAGCATAAATAAACCCCAGAAACATGATACAATTCTAGGAGGATGTCAGGTGCATGAATGGGTCGAGGGGAAGGCGGGGTAAAATGCATACATGTTCCCGGTGCTTTAATAGAGCGCCATTGTATTGAGAGAATTGTAGCTCTCCTAAAACGCTGGTGTATGTGGAACAAAGGTTTTCTTGACCGAGGATAATAGAGGCTTGTTCGGCGGAATGATCAACAGTTGAGAGGTACTGAGTCGGTAGCTGAGCTCGGCAGTGGGAGCGTGCACGGCTGATGCGGGGTGGGCTCGCGGGAGCCCCCTTTGCCTAATGAAGACCAGTTGAGAGGTTTGAGACGGGGGTGGGGGGCGGATACGGGGAGTTCTCCGGCAGTCTCCCATTGTCACGGCGGCAGTCTCAAGAGACGGGCGGCTCAGCCGCCTTTTACAAGACAGAAAAAAGAAAGAACAACCAAGGGAAACATGATTAGCTTCATCTGTCAGCATGATGGCTCGTGACCCCGCAGTCCTCGGCAGCCCTGCCCTTTGACCTCCGAATTTGACCTCCCAATAAAGGTTCTGCTGTTCAGCCAGAAGCCGCTATTGACTACCTGCCAGAGGGCACCTGCTTAAAGGAACCCCTGAGAAATCAAAACCTCCTCTCCAATGGTTCCGGGGGGACACGCTTAACCCCGCGAGTTTTGCCTTTGAGGGAATCTAATCTGGAGAATGATGTACCAAGGGCAGGGTCTCATTGTTCCCCCGTTGAGTCTGGTCGTGCCCTTGAGGAATGTGTGGTTTTGGCCTGCAACAAATATCTAACAGCCCCCCCAACCATTCCATTGGAAAAGCAAACACCGACCAGGGGCCGAATAGGGAACTGGGATGTCAAGATGCACCCGGATTAGCCAGAGTTTGGGACAAGCCTCCCTCCCCCCTGCCCCCCAACACTGCAGCATGAAACTTGCACCCCGCCACGGGGCACCACCCTTGCGGTCAGTGTTCCCCATGCCCACTGACTACCAATATCCTGGAAATCATGCTGCCACCAGGCGCCTGGTCTCTGTAAACCCACATGAATTGCCACATGAGAAATCATGTATTTCCGATTACGTGTCCATGTCAGACGCATGCGTGGGAATGTCTAACAAAAGTCTACGGGAACATCATGTATGAATCTGATTGGTGAACATTCAGGCCCCGGTAACACAACACAGAGACCGGGACATGCTGTGGACTGTAGTGGAAAGAGCCAGGCAGGATGAGAGCGCTGAACCCATAGACCATCGTCTATACAAACTGGAGCATCGTGGGTCCTGAAATTGGGCACACGTGAAACAGGCCTAAATCAAGTCAAATTAACTTTATTTCCGATCAAACCGTGCCCATAAAACAAACATACACCATGCAGTAATGTAAAATATAAAATTCATAAAATCCGATGAAGTTAAAACTGCATATTATATCAAGAAGAGTAGATGGTAAAGTGCTGCTGTACAATAATAAACTGAACTGATAATAATAAAAGGCAAATGTAGATTTTAAAATGCCCAATTTAAGGTTATTTATAGAGCTGATAGTACCATACTCTTGTGTTTTAGTGCACGGCGTAGATACAAGCGAAGTGCCTATTTACTAGCTGGTGTTTCAGCACAAGGCGACATTGTGAAAACCCGAAATTTCGTAATGTCGGTAGTAGAAATCTATCCCTTGAAGTGCGATAGCAGGGGCAAAAAGTGCAGCACGTCTTTCAGTGGAGCAAGCCAAAGGAAACTGTTATTTTCCTAAGGGTGTGACCCCGTTTCGATGTTATGACTCTGATTGGTTGAATCTGGCTCTAGTAATGAGCACATGGCTATTCGAAATGTACCAATCATTTAAAATGTACTACAAACTGCTCCATGCCATGGACCAGTCTTGGAGCACAGGCCTGGGATTCGAACCTTTGCTTTGTCTTGTTTCCAAGACAAACGCATTGCCCCTGAGCTATCCTCCCAGCCCGGGACTAATACTCGTTATAATTATATGTTGCCTATTGGCTGGTTTCTGCAGTTCACAGTGTTCCCGCTGCATAAAACAATGCCTATTCATCACAGCTTTTATTTGCTTGTAAGTGCACTAATCAACTTCAGGGTGAGTACAAAAAATGATCCTGGTATTGTAGACTGGCACTCGTTGAATAGTGAACATTTCACCCACAGTTCCTGCTTATATCTCTGATTGAGATCCTTTTTTTTTCTCCCCCACCCGTGGATTTTTTGCGAGTGCTGCCCTAATATTGTCCTCACTGAGCAGCAGGTTTGCCACTACCTTCCAGCCCAACCAGATGCACGTTGAGAGCGTTGAGTCTGGAGCAGAGTGTGTGTGTGTCTCATTTTAATGTACTCCCCCTTTCTTCCTTGATGGGGGTGCCAGCCCCAACACCCAATCCCACCTGGCGTCTGCTACTTTCTTGTGCTTTATTTTCATCCTTCTTTCCAAATTTATATTATGTTACTGAAGTCCGTGCATTGTTTCTAAGGGTGGTTTGCTAATTTTTCATTTTATTTATGTGTTTATTCCCCACCCCTTTCGATTTTAGGATATAATGGTGGTTTTGTTATATTACCATATTATGACATGTCATGTTATGTAATGTTTTATGTCCTTTCTCAACAATGTCATATTGATTTGACATGGCAAACAAGGGCTGTGAAGCAACTGGAAGATGACATGTAGCGTCAAACACATATCCAGATAATTAAACAACACTCATCAGCGGTACTGACTTCAGGAAAGGGGCCAAAACGCAAAATGTAGACCTGCAAATGTAAGCTAGCAAATAGCTTCTGCAACCATTCTAAACTTGAGTCCCCTTCTTTCTTCTACCAATAGGAAAGAGTAACTGCAACCCAGTTTGAGAAAGGTAAACAAGGTTGCATTATGCAGAGTAACTCACAGAAGAGCCCAACATTAGCCCAGGAGGAAACACCATCATTGCCATCTCTGTAAAGCTCCTAACAGGCCTCAGGAACTTTCCGGCAGCTCAGTCCTGGGCAGACCTTCCTTCCAGTGGATCCACTGATCAAAACCCACCCTCACTTAAGAGTGCAGTTTGTTTCTCCCAGCTTTCCTGTCTAAAGACCCTGGCCAAGTCAGCATGCAGAAGAGTGTTTGCTCTCCTGGTTCCATCTTCATTACTTGAACACACCTAGACAGCACAGGAAGGCCAAAAACATATGCCTAAAGTGCCAGGCAGCCTCTGCATACTAGACTTATATTGTAATTTGAATGTCTCATTTGCCATAGCTAGTCTGCCCTGTAATATTTAACAAGCTCACTTTGCACTACATTCTCCCATGCTTCATTCCAGCAGATTATTAACCAATTCATTAAGAACATGGATGACACTTGTTCTTTCTTCTCCAACCGCAGCTAATCTTTTATAGGTCAGGGTGTGGGTGAACCGCTGTCTAACTTTCCTTTTGTATCCCCCAGTACTCATACTGCCATTTTGATTGGCTCATGTAACTGCATCATGTGACTGATTATTGAATCCTGTATTCTGAGTAGGTCCGGAACAACATCTGAGCATCCTGCCTCCAAAGCAAAGCTTCCTGTGCCTGCAACTAGCACCCTGCCTGCCTGTTGCCAGGAAGGATTGGAGGCCATCTTGAACACTCTGATTGGCTCCTAGAAGGTCATGTTTCACACCACCTCCATTGTTATTGAGTTGCCCCAGGGCTTTCAGCCGAGATATCTGCTGCTAAGGGCCAAACGCAGCAGAGGGTAATTCTCTGTTTGGGTTTGTTAGGACCAGATAGGTCCTTGGGCCAGAATCCATGTTCAAGCCAGGATTTTTCTGAGCTTGCCCTTTACCTGACTCCTGCTTCAACCCATAGGAATCCCTTTGAATTCACTGCAGAGCTGTTATTTCATTGAAGAGCTAATGGGCATCCCTTTTTTTACTTGCTAACTGCATTCTTGACACTTATAGACCTATTCTAGACAAGCTCAAAACGTATTCCTGCTCTTTCTCAGCCAACCTTTTCCCTTCCTTTTCTTCTCACTCATGTGCTCTCTCTCTCTCTCTCTCTCTCTCTTGGGCTGAAATCTTCTTAAAATGTGTTCAGTTGCCTATGTCTTTTACTCTCATTCATGCACCTCAACTTCTTTCCCTTCTTCCTTGTACTTGCTCTTCTACTCCCCTTCTCTTGTATCTTCAGCCACAACTTGGTTTAACTTCTATCTGCCTCTCCCTAGCCCCCATCTTTCTCCCCTCCTCCTGTACCAGCAGCCCTCTAGACCGATGCTCTGGTTCTTCCAGGATCTCCAACCTCATCAATCCCCCTTGTCTACTGCAGTACACCCGCTCCTCTCCCACACCCGCTATCACCCTTTCACTTGCTCTCTGGAATGCACAATCCATCTGCAACAAGTCTTCCTACATCACTGACCACTTTGTCTCTTATCCACCGGAACATTCACTCCTTGCTATCACAGAAAATGTGATCTTCCCTCATGACCCTACCACAGAAGCAACTCTCCACACAGACTCTTCTACCTTCTCCCACTCTCCTAAATGTGTTAAGAACTTGTTGAAGGTGGGCGCCTTATCAATAAGGCCCTTACCTCTACCCCCTACCTCCATCTGACATCACCCATTCTGCTTGTAAAAATGGCACCATTCACCTATTCCCTGCTATACTTCCGACCCCCCCAGCCCTCTAAATCCTTCTTCCATGGCCTGAACCTTCCACTCAAATCAGTTCCCACTGACATCCCCATTGTCATGCTGGGGTACTTTAACCTTTTGAAGCCATCTATCGCCATTCTCCTTGAATGTATCTCCCTCATATCTGACCACTCCCTCTTCTCCCTCTACAATCAGCCTACCCATTCTGGTGGGAACATTCTTGACCTTAACTTTCTCTGTACTTCATACCCCTCCTCTAACATTTCCATTGAGCCTCTCCCTCTGATCACTCCATTATTCACATTACTTGCTTGGGCTCTCTGCCCTCTACTCTGCCTCTCCCCTATTCAACGACCACGAGGAAATTCAAGCAGGACTTTCTTGCCCCTTAGCATGATGATGTAAGAACCTCCCCCTGAATCTCGCCCCTATTCATGCCACTTCCATTGTATTTATTTTGTCAACTTTAACTATGGCCTTATGACTCCCTTTGACGAACACACTCATTTATGCACATTCATACTATCCTCCACCCTCAGCCCTGGATCACTTCTAGAATCTCGACCTACAAAACAAACATGCACTATGACCTCTGACATAAGTGCAAATCACGGATGCTCACCTGACTCCAGGCCGACAAAATTCCCTTGCTGTCTTCACCTCTGCACCTCCCTTGCTGTCCTCAACTCACCTCTGCACTGGACGCTACAACTCCTTTGACTTTACACGCCTAAACTCCTCAATCTGCAATCTTTCATCTATTCTTGAAGCTTGGCTCACACATCTCAAACCAACTTCCATTGCCTTCTTCCTCCCCGCTAATGACTTTGCTTACTACCTTTCCTCTAAAATTAATTTCACCTCACAAAGCGCTCCTCTTTCTCCCTCCCCCTTCTGTCCATAATCTATACCCACACCCCTTCTACTCTTGCCAGTTTCTCCCCTACCTCCCAACCAAACTAGCACCCAGGTTTCAGTGCTAATCCATCTTGAGCTCCCATCACGTTGTTTGCTCCTCAAACGATCAACAACCTCTTCCCAATAACCTGCCCCTATCTCTCTGAGCTTTTTAAGCTCACTTTCTTTGTTGCACTCTCCCCCCTTTAAATCTGCAACTGTCTGACCCATTTTGATGAAAACTTCTGCTGACCCAAACATCCGAGTGAACTATTGTCCAATGTTCCCCTAACCTTATTATTCAAATGTCCTTGAATGCGTGATCTTTAATGGGATCACCGAGGACAATGGCCTTCGAGATACACTTGAATCTGGCTTCCGTAGTAAACCCTCTACCAAAATGGCACTCATTCACATCTCCAACTTGTTCTCTCAGTCTCGCCACTCCAAACTCTCTTCTATACTCACCATTTCAGACCTCTCTGCCCCTTTTGACACTGTCAACCACTCCTCTCTCCTCTTCACTTTCCAGAACCTTGGGTTTTCAAATATGCTCTAGCCTGGTTTGCCTCCTATTTGAAAGGTCACTCATTTTATTTTTCCTGGCAATTGCAAACTTCTCACCTTTCCTTCCTTCAAGTATCAGTCATTGGACCTATGCTCTTCACACTCTATACTTATGCCCTAGTAAGTCTTGTCTCATCCTTTGGATTTCATTATCACCTCTTAGCTCATGACACTCAAATCTTTGCTTCCTTTCCGTCCTTCACCCCAGCCATTTTGGATGGGATTACCAACTGCCTCACTGCAATCCATCACTGGATTGGTATCCATTGTCTCATGCTGAACGCCTAAAAAACGGAAGTTATCATTATCACAACTTCCAACACCATTCCTACCATTCCTTCTCTTATTTCATTCCCCCTGCCCTTCTAGCCCCATTGCCCAAGGCTTGCAGTCTTTGGGTCCACTTTAATGATGACCCCCAACTACGATTATTCATCACTAAAACCAACTCTGCTGCTTGTATTAGCCTTAACATTCGGAAAGTGTTTCCATTTCGTGCTCACCACTATACGAACACTTTTATCTCCACCTTCATGAAAAATGGAGTACTGCTTGTGCCTACCTCTTGGTGTTCCCCTCTACTCCTTCCTCTAGACAAGGAGGCTCATTGTAAGTTTGGCGGTGTGGAATTCCGTTATGCCACTTTTCCTGCACCACCACACTAAGTTTGCCGGTGGGGTGGCCTGATTTACCTCCAGTTAACTCAGGCACCACACTGGCATAAAACAGCCGATATTACCGGTGTCGGTATTACCGGTGCTGGTAATACTGGCAATTCCCCCATGGAATACTATAGTACCTGTAATCTTCCGATAATTCTGGCAGACCAGGTGCCGGTAATGGTATTACTGTTTGGTGGTATCCCACTGCATTTTACCAGTGGGATACCACCAAACTTATAATGAGCCCCAAGGTCTTCAAATTTGCTGTCTGCCTTTCTGCAACCTACCCAGATCCTGGGTAGGTTGCTTATATCCATTGCAAAATAGCATGCTCTTCTAGGTCTGTTGCAGCCTGGTACTGTATCTCGTATGCCTGCCATGTAGAGGGCTTCAGTTATGGTGATGCTGTCACTTCATAGATACGCTTTCTTAGGTAGCAGTCTAGTGGCTCGCTAGCTCTAGACTTTGGCTGTCCCGAGCAGGCGCCCATTCCCTAGATTCTCTAGGCTTGACAATGAATAGCCCGCCATTTCACTCTCCATGTTATCTGCTGAAGACCATGCGTGCTTCACCTGCATCTCTCATGGCCAACCCAACTTACGTTCAGGTGAGCAACATGCATCCTTAGCTCTCATCTTTAAAGTCCTATGAGCCCCTAGCCATTCCCTAAAGTCTTACACACTCTTCCTGGATACTGGTTGAGACTTTGCTTTCTGGTTCTTTGTAGCACTTCGATCCCAGCTGTAAACATTCCCTTGCTAGACTGCTTTCCAAAGATCTGTCTTCACTAATCGGGCCACAACAGGGCACTGGAGACCTTTTGTGTATAGAGTGCTCGACTAGCTTTGTATTTAAACCTCGATGTTGGGACACATGATTTAAGAATGGTGACTGCCTAGAATGTCAAGGGAAGCACCTAATTATCTGGAGACATAGGCTTCGTAGACTGGTAGGACTGCAGCATGAATCGGAGTGGGAGGTGTCACTCTTTTCTTCTGCCCCCCCCCTCCCGCCCCCGTGGCTATTAAGTCCCTAGCCTTAGTGTTTGCCTATCTTGAGAACACTCTCCTGGCGCCTATGATGATATGAGCAATAGCTTTGTGGCAGCTTCTATTTGCCACCACCTGTTTGGACCAGATTTTTCTAAAAGATCCTGTGATGGGAGCATGGGCAATCTGGTTTATTCTGCTCTGAGTTCGGGTATTTTATGACCACGTGCTCTGTCCCTCAATGTCTTATATGTACATTTGAAGCATTTCTCTAGCAACGATTCAGATGGAGGCATCCTTCTTTCTTTCTTTCTTTGTTTCTCTGTTTCTTTCTTTCTTTCTTTCTTTCTTTCTTTCTTTCTTTCTTACTTTCTTTCTTTCTTTCTTTCTCTCTTCTCCCTCCCTGTTTTCCCTCAAGGACGGAGCCGAGACAGGAAAGAAAAAAAGAAGGAAGAAGGGGAAAAAGAAAGAAAGAAAGAAAGAAAGAAAGAAAGAAAGAAAGAAAGAAAGAAAGAAAGAAAGAAAGAAAGAAAGAAAGAAAGAAAGAAAGAAATCCCCCGCACAGGCAATGGAATATATGATGCTATCTAATTCACGCGTGCTCCTGCCAATACTATTAGTAATGCTTCCAAGTTAAGGCCACTTTTTTGATTAGTCTAAGCAATTACCAGGCTCCGCAGAAAACTCCTTCATGACTGATGGATCACACTGTTTATTGGTGCGTCTCCATTTCAACATCTCATCATTATTTTTATTATGATTAGGCCTATTATACTGGCCAGCTCGCTGCCAGAGTAGTCTCAAAGCGTGCACACCTTGTGGGAGTTAAGGTGCCAGTCTGGCGTTCCTGTTCAGATGTGTGCCTGCCCTCACTCTCTTGGGAGGAGGTGCTGCCTGTACCCTGGCTTGGTGTAATGAAGGAGACGTGGCAGCCAGTCTGCACGGTGGTGCCTCATGTCTAGCGGCGAGCTTTGCCTGAAGCTCTGCCAAATCTTCGGGCTCATTCTGGAATCTTCAAGGCATTCAGCAAGACTATGGGCGCCCCAACCCAGCAAGCGATCAAACTGCCTCGGTCCCAGGGTTGTCCCTGCACACATTCTCAACACTCACAACAGGCTCAAATAGACTAATGGCCGCACACAGGCAAGAGGGGCGGAATGCAGCGTGGCGTTGTACACGCCCTGGGTCTTGGCAGGAGGGATAGTGGAAGGCGCTGACATTGTTACATGTGCACGGTGTGAACCTTGTGAGATGTACGTGATTGTTTCGAAAATAAAATACTGCACATTTCAACGCACTTATATCGCACATTTCAATACACTTACACCCGGGAGAGATCCCCTACAATATGCATTACCCTAACCCGCCCCCGCATGCCCCTCACATACTCACGTTACACTATGTATTACACTAACCCACCACCACATGCATTATTTGGCCGCGGTATTTTCGGCCGCGGTAAATAACGCTACCAACTATGCGCCTGCTGGTTAAGTCGAGTCATCCGGCTGCTTGCATCCGGGATACAGTGGACTTACATTAACACACGGAACCATTTCGTGGTATCGGTATCCACATCAGCAGCGTGCTACTTACCTGAAAACGAGCAACATTCCACTTTAGCTGGTATACATGTCATGTGAGGCTCTGGCAGAGGTGTCAGGCGAGATCTCGCCCTCCTGTGCCAGCAGGTGTGGGAATATAAAAGCGAGGCCGAGACGCCGCAGGAACCACCCGTGGAATATGGCGGCCTGCCAGGGAACGTTGGGCACCAGCTTCCAGCTCCATGGCACGCAATTTGGCGAAACCCAGCAGGAGCCACCTACACTGAGCGAGGAGTCTAAAAATGTTTTATTGGCCTTTGGGGAGCCAAGGGAGGCGTTGAGCTGAGTTTACGGGGGAGCCGACCTGATCAGCAAGGAAGAGGGCATGGTGCCACACCGAACAATTAAACGTTGGCTGGCTTCGCCGTCTTTGTGACGCCACCTTTTTCTATTTACACGTCCTAATTCTTGGGCTGGCAATGCATTCCCTTGTAGGAGGGAGCAGGTTTTCCAAGGTTACATCCTTAAGGTGTAGCAGAAACACCGATTCCAGGAAACCCTGGAAGCACCGGTGCGTCTTCCTTACTGCTTGCCAGGAGGACTAAGCAAGCGCCCAGTGCTTATGTGCTCCACCTTAGAATCACTAACTGGCCTGGAATTTGCACTCCTTGAAAAGTTCACTAAGCGATGCCCCTTTTTTTGTGTTATCATCTTATTTTATTCTACCTCTACGGCACCTTTCACTTGTGGAACAGACCTATTTGAACACACAAAAAAGGCTTCCTTGGATTTCTGTGCAGGATGGCTCTTTGGTGGATGTGCTGTACACGTGTATTATGTGTGTATGGCGATTGTGTGTAGGTTTTGCATGTGTGTATGTGAGTGAACGCATGTGTGTGCCTGTTCATGTGTGTGATTTCCTCTGGAAAATGGTTAGTGAAGGAGAAAAAGAAACAGGGGAAATTAGGTGACTAAAAGGGGTGTGTGGCAGTGTCTGTGTGTCTCCTGGGTGTTATCTATTTAGCATCCAAGGGTTCGGCATATCTTTTTTTCTGAAATTACTGTGTGCAGCAGTTACTGTTGCTGCATGAAGTAATTCCAGAAATCCGGCCCAGTGTAAGAAATATGCTTGGAGTAGTGGATAGTACCAGTACTATGCAACTTATATAATACACAAAGCAGTACATTCTAACACATTTTTGCATTTATATTGCAAATGGGGTCTGAAGGTGGGCATCAGAGATGGGAACACTTTGACCCTGCACATGCAGATTTTTTTTTTTTTTCCTGCATTGATGGGTAGGTCTGGGTAAAATTGTTACATTATGTTCTACCAGATTTCGATACGCTTCGACTCAGTCCTCCGTTCGGCCACACCCACGTATCAACAAGAACCATACAAAGTTTCTCTTGTCGCTGCGTGAGCCTAGCGTGAATTTGAAAAGAGTTGCGCAAAGTTTCTCATGTCATTGTGCAAACCTAGCACAAATTGAAAAATAACGTTCAAAGATTCTCATGTCGCAGAGCGAAACTATCAAGAATCGAAAAAAGACCTGCACAAAGTTTCTTGTGTCGCTGCAAGGAAGAGAGCAAGGATCACAAAAAAATAGCACAGCAAAGTTTCTCGTGTTATTCCGCGAAACTAGCATAGATCGAAAAAAAGACCCACACAAAGTTTCTCGTGCTGCTGTGCGAACCTACCAGGAATTTAAAAAAAACACCCAAAGTTTCTTCTGGTGCTATGCGTAACTAACACTGTTCGGAAAGAACTGCACACAGTTTCTTGTGTCTCTGCGTGTAACTAGCACGGATCGAAAAAAGACCGGTGCAAAGTTAATCGTCTCACTACAAATACCCAACATGGAAACAAAACACTGCGCTCTGTGCAAAACTGCACAAAACCGGGTGAAATTTCAGGGGCAGCGGAACCATAATGCTGGTTTCATGAAATGGGTGGAAGCAGATTCCAGGGCGAATCTCGCACGTTTTCACTCTGCAGGTGGCTGCTTTACCCACATATTGATGGGAAGATCTTGTGCTTCCCATAACTCCAAAAACATATAACTTACATTAGGGTACTTTTTCGATTTTAACCCCCCTCCTCTGGGTGGAGGGAAACATAGAGGAATAATGATGAGGTGTTCTACAACGTAATCAAGAATTATTTACTGGAATTGGTATTCCTGCGGAATAGTGCATGCAGTCATATAGCCAACCATATAAGCAAATGTTTGCTGAAAATAGGGAGCATTTGTAATTACCACCCATTTTTACCACTACTGCGAATCTCACAATGAGGCCCCACTGTGTGTCAGATGTTGGATTTCATACCTTTTACTCGGAATGCAGGTTTTGTTCTTTAAGGCGTTTGCCCATCTCTTCTGTATGTTTTTCCACTTGTGCCAAAAATACATCTCTTGAGTAAGGATGTGTTGAAAGACACCAGTACATGCCAATTTCCTGCAAGAGTTCACCTAGACCTATGCTCTGCAGGAGGGTCTATATTCTGTGGTGCGTTAAGTGTTACTCTTATTACTACCATGGCTATGCGGGACCTGTGGATCTTTACCCTAATTTATAAATAATAATAATTAATAATTTAGCATTTATATAGCACTACAAACCCTCAGGTATCTGAGCGCTGCTTATTATTACCCATGGCGGGTGGTGCTCATTTATCGACCTCTGAAGGATGAAAGGCTGAGTTTGGCCCTGCCGGGATTCGAACTTTCATCAGCAGGTTCTGAACAGATGTCAAAGCGAGCGCTATACTCGCTGTGCTATCTGACTGGCTGATAACTGATAACGTGTATTTTGCTCATGCAAGAAATGTGGTTACCTAAGAGCATGGGCCAAACTAAACCAGGACTACAGTAATGCGGGTTAGGTGGGTGTTAGGCAGAATCCTGTGCAGTGCCCTTAGGGAGGGACCACTACACATAATTAAGACTACAGGTGGCAATACAAGTTTTACCTTTGGTACAAGCTTGTACTACCATGTCAGAGTGGTAGCAGTGGCGGAGCAGCCAGGCTTATCTCAAGAATATATGAGCAGAGATTACACAAAGGGACCACAATTACTGTGACTCAAGCAAACACTGACTCAAGGTTTCAGGTAGAAAAATATAAGTACATTTATTTTTAAACCATTCGTTATAAACGCAACACTTCTATAAAACTCAAATAAAAACCACACGTTAAATATACCACAACTAAACAATTTACTTTGTACAGTAAGTCTCAAGGTAAGTACCCTGTTTCTGAATGAACCGGTGTTACGAACAAAACACGTTACCGCAAATACGATTGCGATCACTTTTTGACAGTTCGGTCTACTAAATAAACGCGTATCCGTGACATGAAATGTTACCAGGGCAAAAACACACTTAGCACCTGTGGTACCCAGAGGGAGTTGGAGGCAAAAATCACAGGCAATATTTTGGTTAGGGAGGCAGAATCAAGAAACACTCAGAGACAGGAGTTCAAAGGGTCGGAGCCAGGGTCGAAAGACACTGGGGCCTGTTGCCGAAGATCACACAGTCAGACAGTTCACGATTCAACATAGCCAAAAGTACTTCGATATTGTCAAAGTTCGGAAGCAAAGGTTATTAGAAGGAGGGAAGACAAGGGCAAGCCTTGGAAATGAAGAAAAGTGATTCACCCAGTTTCCTCAAGTAGAACACAGTACCTTGTTCCAATGGTGCAGCTGGTACCATGGCAGTTGTTCCTGTTGGTTTCCCGCAGATCCATGATTCCTGGAGCTTCGTTGTGAAGGAGGACGTCTGAAGGGGGTCTGCACCACACAGGGATGAAGCCGGCAGCAGCTACGAGGAAGAAAAGGTGTGCTCCTTAAAAACAGGAGAGGCTCTTCAGGTGGCTATCCGGACCACTACAGCAGCATGCAGCGATTTCGACCAAGGAAGAGGATCCTCTGGCTGTAGAAGGTGAGCTGGTTATCACCACCAAGCTCAAGGGAAGAAGACTCCTCACTGGATCTTCTCTAAGTCGTTGAAGGGGAGATAGCTCAGGACTGCAGCAGGGCTTCACCGGGACGGGGTAATTGCAGCAGCCGTCATTCTCTCTGCTTTTCTACAGTTCCTTGTAGTTCCAGTGGCGACTCTCTGACTTCTAGCACAAAAGACCTGCCTTTTATGCGAAAAACCCCCATTCACACAGCCTGCCTGTCAATGACCCAGAAGAGGGGTTGTCCAGCCCGGACAACAACCCTGGCCAATCATGACAAAGTGCAACCTGGGTTTCCTAGGATACCCTGTGCAGGGGGTGACTACTCACCTCCCTCACATTCAGCTCACCTAGACACCCAGGCGCCTTGAGGAGGGCTTCTGAGCAGAAGCATGCCAAAAGACAGTGAACAAAGAAGGCGAACCTAGTTTTCCGCGCAAAGTAAAACACAAGAAGGACTTTACCAAAAAGAAATGATGAATAAACCCAACAGGAGCCAAAAGAAAGACGATTTGGTCAAGCAGGTTTATGTTCAAGGCTAATATAATAGCCAAGTACCACGTTTATCTAATATAATCGCGGTAGAAAAGTTAGGGTAGATACCACTGCCACCAGCCAAGTCTAAGGGCCTCATTACACGGAAGGCGGTAATGGATAACGGCCACCGTTAATGGTAACGGTGGCCGTTAACCATTACCGCCTTACTACGAGGTCCCTTAGCGGGTTGGTGTTTTAACGCCTGCTTTTTGCAGGCGTTAAAAACCAACCCGCTAAGGGACCTCGGAGCTAATTACGGCACCGCAAAATTGCGGTGCCGTAATTAGCGCCTTCCCCATTCCCATAGAGCCCTATGGGGCAGAAATGGGAATGGGGAAGGGCAATGGCGGAAGGGGGATTTACCGCCCCACCAACCTTGGAATGGGGCGGTAAATCCCCTTTCCGCCAAGGCGGTGCCGGTAATTTACCGGCATGGTCCAGGGTGCTAATAGCACCCTGGACCACCGCCTTCCGTGTAATGAGGCCCTAAATGTTAAAAGAGCGCAACAGTGCTCTAGGAGGTTCAGATAAAAAGGGATACAAATTAACCTTTTCCAGTACTCCATGGAAGATGGGGTGTACTGGATCTGTGGTAGATTGACTAAGTAATGTTAATGGTAACTTTACCCTTTTCTGGGGGACGGTAGTCGCCTCAGAAATGGAGTCGTGGGAAGTCTCAAAGACAACCCTGTGCAACGGCACTGAAGGTGCTGTGTGACACACAAAAAGGAGATGGCTACTGAAGTGGTGTACTTCAGAGTCCACAATCACAAAAACAGGTAGAAACACATAGCAAAAACACAGGTAAGAGTGGGGAAAAGCTCTCACTCTTACCAAGTGGAAAGAAATAAACTCCAGAAGTCCAGCAAAGCTGCTGGGGGACTCACTAGGTGAGGGAAATTAGCCATAGATGAGAATTCTCCCTAACACTCACCCCCACCCCCAGACTAAGGGTCAGGAGGATTTAATCCACTCCTGGATGGACCTCATACCTCTAGTCGGTTACAAACATCCTAGAGAGACCATCAGCATTTTGATGGTGACTTCCTGCTCTGTGCTCAATGGAAAAATCAAAGCCTTGCAGGCAGATTGACCATCTGAGTAATTTTGGGTTTTCCCCTTTCATTTGCACCAGCCAATCCAAGAGTTGGTGGTCAGGCTGAATGGTGAAGGTAGATCCGTACAAGTATGGTCTAAACCTCTTCAGTGCCCACACAATAGCAAAGCATTCTCTTTCTATTGTTGCCCACCTTGTCTCAGGATCCTTTAACTTCCTGCTGATGAAACAAATGGGGTGCTCCCTACCTGTCTCATCCAGTTGACTAAGGACTGCACCTATACCTACATTAGAAGCATCAGTTTGTACAATGAAGGGTTGGTGATAGTCAGGAGCTCTTAGGACTGGAGCTTGACAAAGGGCTTTCTTTAGACCTTCAAAGGCTTGATTGCACTCCTCATCCACCTGACCTTTTTAGGAAATTTGGGAGAAGAGATGACATTCAAGGGAGAAGCCATGGTCCCATAGTTCTCTATGAAGTTCCTATAGTACCCAGTGAGACCTAGGAAGGCTCTCACATGGGTTTGAGTAGTAGGGGTGGCCCAGTTTTGTACAGCTTGTACTTTGCTAGGAAATGGCCTTATTTCACCTCCTCCTACCTCATGTCCAAGTTACACCACTGAACTCTGACTAATTTGACATTTGCTTGCCTTGATGGTCAGATGGGCCTGTTCAAGAGCCTGCAATACATAACCTAGGTGTTCAACGTGTTCTTTCCATGTAGGGCTGAACACTGACATGTCATCCAAGTATGCCATGCAGAAGTCCTCCATCCCATTCAGAACTTGATTGACCATCCTCTGAAATCTAGCAGGTGCATTCTTTAATCCAAAAGGCATTACCTTGAATTGGTAGAGGCCAGCTGGGGTGGAGAATGCAGTTTTCTCCTTGGTATGGTCTGCCAGGGCTATTTGCTAATAGCCTGACGTTAGGTCAAATGTGCTGAGGTACTTGGCTGCACCAAGTTTGTCCACCAGCTCATCTGTCCTAGGCAAAGGATGGGCATCAGCCGTGGCGACTGCATTTAGAGCTCTATAGTCCATGCAGAATCTCAACTCCTTGGATCCTGCCTTTGGTACAAGCACAACTGGGCTAGACCATGGGCTAGTAGAGCATTCTATTACCCCAAGTTGAAGCATCTTGTTGACCTCATTCCTTATGTGGGATCTGACATTGTCTGACATTCTGTACCCCCTGCTTTTGACAGGTAAACAGACACCAGTCTGTATGTCATGCTGGCCCGAAGGGGTCAAGCCTGGGGAAAGTGAGAACAGGGAGGCAAACTGATTTAACAGTAACTTGCACTCATCCTGCTGGTCAGATGTGAGACTGAAAGAGAGATTAACTCCTTCCAGTTGCTCATCTAAAGGTAAGCCTCTGAGGAGATCAGGCAGAGGTTCACTCTCCTCCTCCTCCTGAGCTGAAGCTAGAAGCAAAGCTCCGATGTCAGGTCTGGAGACATAAGCCTTTAAACAGTTGGTGTGAAAGACTCTTGGAGCCTCGTTAGGATTGCCTAAGTCCACCAGATAGTTCACCTCTCCAAGTTTACCCACAACCTTGAAGGGTCCTATCCATTTGTCCTGCAAGGCCCTCTGCCTTGTGGGGACCATACCAAGAACAAGCTGGTATTGAGTACACTCAACCATGTTAGCCTTCTGGCCATGCAAATGTTTGACCAGAGCTTGACCAGCCCTCAAGTTATCACTTGCCTCTGCCATCATGTGTGACATTCTCCTCCGGAGACCTATCACATAGTTAGTCACTCTGACTGGCTTGGGGGAAGGAGCACTCCCCAACCCCTCCTTAATCAGGGCCAATGGACCTCTGACTGGATGGCCGTAGAGAAGTTCAAAGGGAATGAATCCTACTCCCTCCCGAGGGACTTCTCTATATGCAAAGAGAAGGCATGGCCGTCGGAGGTCCCACTTTCTTCTAAGGGTTTTTTCTAAAGCACCTATCATGCTCTTCGTAGTTCTGTTAAACCTCTCTACCAGTCCATTGGTTTGGGGGTGGTAGGCAGTTGAGAATTTGTAGGTGACTCCACAGGCTTTCCACATGGTTTGCATGTAGTGAGACATAAAATTTGATCCCCTGTCAGATAGCATCTCCTTAGGAAAACCTACTCTGGTAAAAATACCAAGTAGGGTCTTAGCCACAGCCAGAGCCATAAGAGTCCTCATAGGTATAGCTTCAGGAAATCTAGTGGCATGGTCCACTACAACCAGGATAAACCTGTTGACTGAAGTTGTGGGAGGATCAAGAGGACCAACAATGTCAATCCCAACCCTCTCAAAAGGAATTCCCACCACTGGGAAAGGGACTAAGGGTGCCACATTCTTGGATCCACTCCTGCCAGAGGTTTGTCTACTTCTGTACCCATAGTAGGCCAGTAGAAGTGCAGAGATAGCCTTTCTTTGGTCTTCTTAAAACTTAAGTGACCAGCCAAAGGTACCTCATGGGCTAACTGCAGAAACTGGAGTCGGTTCACTAAAGGTACTACAAGACTTTTGTAGTCTCCAGGGCTTGACTCAGTTGGTTCACTGTAGAAGAGGCCATCTTCCCAGTGCAACCTATACTTCCCAGGCTCAGTCCCATTGAGCAGAGAAGTTGCCTGTTGGTGAAGACCTTCCAAGGTAGGACACTCTCTTTGTCCCTTACTGAAATCTTCCCTGTTGGGTCCACCTTCTGCCAGTAAAGACTGCAGCTCAGGATGGTCAACAGGGTCAAAATCTCCTACCAAGGTAAGATCCTCTTCTAGATCTGATTCCTCAGTATCTAGTTTGACCATGCAGGGTTGAACCTCACACTCAGCATCAGCTGGTGTGGGAGTCACAGGTGTGACTTTGGACAGTCTCGGAAATGTCGTTCTGGGCACAGAACTGCTTGCTGCTTTTTTGCTGGCAGACCTAGGTTTCCCCTTTGTCTTTTCTTGCCTTGCAGTGGCAGTAAGTAAGTCCTGTGGACTTGGGGTGATAGCTTCCTCTATCATGTCCCCAGGAGAGCCTCTTAAGGTTCTCTCCCTTGCAGACCTTGTGAGCTCCTGCTTCCTTCTGCTGGGAGGATTGGGGGTGCTGGACACAACTCCAAGAGTTTTAAGGTCATTACCCAACAGGACCCTTCCAGGTATGTTATTTTACACACTTACAGGTAATCTGACAATCATGGCATTATACTGGACGAGAGCTGGTAACTGGGGAACCATTTGCACAGGGCTTCCAGCTAACTTGGTTAAGTGTTTGGGTGCCTTAGTAACACCCTCCACTTTGAAAAAACATTCATCAACCACAGTTATGCTGGCTCCAGTGTCTCTGATGGCAGGGGTCTCCTGAGCATTCACAAGAACACTATCTTTATAATACTATTTAGTATTATCTGGGATTGAGTTATAGACATCTAAGTTCTGCTGTTCCCAAAGACCCAAGGACACTATAGAAACACTAGCTGAGACTCTCATGGGCTCAACAGCTAGTAGCTGAAAGTTTCCACTGGTAATAGGTACTTCATCCACCTGGGAGAAGGCTAAGGAGACAGTGTTGATCCCTGAAGGTGTACCCTTACACTTGGGATCTCCTTTCACGTGGCCAGGCAACCCACAAACAAAGCATTTCCCAAATGCTCTCTGCAATGGGGGTTTGCCCTGGCCTCCATCTCGTGTGGAACCAGGTGGTACACTAGCCTGATTCGGTTTACCTTGTGGCTTACCCTGATTCTGTTTGGGGCCCTCTTTTGGATTGGAAGTATTGGAATTCTCCTTGTTGTCTTTCATTGGCTGCTTCCCCTCATCCTTCTTCTGAGTAGCCCCAGAATCCTTGTGAGTGGCCCTGTTGGCAACCCACAAGTCAGCAGCCTTAGCTAGCCTCTTAGGATCTATCTCCTTTGAATCAGCCAAGTTCTGTCTAAGCTCAGGAGAGCAGACATCAAAAATAAACTCCACCATTACAAGATTCCTCCAACCTTCATAAGTGTTCACTTTGTAACCCTTAACCCAACCATCTAAGTTTTTCAAACATTCACACACCCAGGTAGCACAAAGGGTAGGATCATGCTTCTTGAGGGTTCTAAACCTCTTAAGATACTGGGAAGGGGTTTTCCCAAACCTAGTTATTAATGCTAGTTTCACACATTCATAATCCTGTTTATCCAACTCCATTACAGCATCACTTGCAACAGGGGGGAGTCTAGAGAAAAGCCAAGGAATCAACTGATTCCCTGAGATACCGTGAATCCCATGATTGTACTCAAACATTACTAACCAATCCAAAATATCAAGTTTAGTCTCATACATAGCAATCATTTCTTTCGGCATCCGGGGTCTCTTAGGGCTGGAAGACCTAGAAGACTCTGGGAGAGAAGCATTTTCTAGAGACAGTTTCTTCATTTCTAGTTCATGGGTCAGCTCCATTTCTCTGAGCCTTAACTCTTGATGTTTCATGGCAGTTTGTGCATCAAAACATTTCACTTCCAATTCAAGTCTCATTTTCTCAAGTGCAATAAATTCAGGAGTAAGTGTAGGACCTGTGGCGGTCCCTGTGGACAGAGGTTATGCATTCTGAGCAGGCAAGGGAGTTGTAGGGTTTCCTAGCAAGGACTCATCTACTTCTTCACAATTAACCCTCTCAGAATCAGAAACATCAAAATCCACATTTGCTGGAGGGGTAGGTCCTTCTGACCCACTCTCCAGGCTTTTTCCCATTAACTTTGCAACCAGTTCAGATTTCTTTCCTTTACCAGAGATATTCTTATCCCTACACATGGTTCTCAGAAACTCAGCAGTATAGAGTAAAAGACTCTCTTCAGTGTAGTTTTCCATATCTGACATGATTTCTTAGTTAAATAGAATTAGTGGTGTTAGCCTTGTGGTTAGTTGAACCCAAGCAACAGCAGCACTCTAAGTGTAATCACTCTACTTCCAAATCCCACTGCTGCCACCATTGTTAGGCAGAATCCTGTGCAGTGCCCTTAGGGACCACTACACATAATTAAGACTACAGGTGGCAATACAAGTTTTACCTTTGGTACAAGCCTGTACTACTATGTCAGAGTGGTAGCAGTGGCGGAGCAGCCAGGCTTATCTCAAGAATATATGAGCAGAGATTACACAAAGGGACCACAATTACTGTGACTCAAGCAAACACTGACTCAAGGTTTCAGGTAGAAAAATATAAGTACATTTATTTTTAAACCATTCGTATAAACACAACACTTCTATTAAACTCACATAAAAACCACATGTTAAATATACCACAACTAACCAATTCACTTTGTACAGTAAGTCTCAAGGTAAGTATCCTTTGTTTGAATGAACCGGTATTATGAACAAAACACGTTACCGCAAATACGATTGCGATCACTTTTTGACAGTTCGGTCTACTAAATAAATGCGTATCCATGACATGAAATGCTACCGGGGCAAAAACACACTTAGCACCTGAGGTACCCAGAGGGAGTTGGAGGCAAAAATCACAGGCAATACTTTGGTTAGGCAGGCAGAATCAAGAAACACTCGGAGACAGGAGTTCAAGAGTCAAAGGGCCGGAGCCAGGGTCGAAAGACACCGGGGCCTGTTGCCGAAGATTACACAGTCAGACAGTTCACGATTCAACATAGCCAAAAGTACTTTGATATTGTCAATGTTCGGAAGCAAAAGTTATTAGAAGGAGGAAAGACAAGGGCAAGCCTTGGAAATGAAGAAAAGGGATTCACCCAGTTTCCTCAAGTAGAACACAGTACCTTGTTCAAATGGTGCAGCTGGTGCCCTGGCAGTTGTTCCTGTTGGTTTCCCGCAGACCCACGATTCCTGGAGCTTCGTTGTGAAGGAGACATCTGAAGGGGGTCTGCACCACACAGGGATGAAGCCGGCAGCAGCGAAGAGGAAGAAAAGGTATGCTCCGTAAAACATGAGATGCTCTTTAGGTAGCTATCCGGACCACTACAGCAGCGTGCAGTGATTTTGACCAAGGAAGAGGATCCTCTGGCTGTAGAACGTGAGCTGGTTATCCCCACCAAGCTCAAGGGAAGAAGACTCCGGACTGGATCTTCTCTAAGTCGTTGAAGGGGAGATAGCTCAGGACTGCAGGACTGCTCAGGACTGCAGCAGGGCTTCACCGGGACGTGGTAGTTGCAGCAGCCGTTATTCTCTCCACTTCTCTTCGGTTCTTTGTAGTTCCAGTGGCAACTCTCTGACTTCCAGCCCAAAAAACCTGCCTTGTATGCGAAAAACCCCCATTCACACATCCTGGCTGTCAATCACCCATCAGGGGGGTTGTCCAGCCCAGACAACTACCCTGGCCAATCATGACAAAGTGCAACTTGGGTTCCTAGGATACCCTGTGCAGGGGGTGACTACACCCCTCTCTCACATTCCGACCACCTAGACACCTAGGCGCCTTGAGAATGGCTTCTGAGCAGAAGCCCGCCAAAAGACAGTGAACAAAGAAGGCGAACCTAGTTTGCCGCGCAAAGTAAAACACAGGAAGGACTTTAACAAAAAGAAATGGCGAATAAACCCAATCGGAGCCAAAAGGAAGACGATTTGGTCAAGCAGGTTTATGTTTGAGGCTAATATAATAGCCAAGAACAGTACCACGTTTATCTAATATAATCGCGGTAGAAAAGTTAGGGTAGATACCACTGCCACCAGCCAAGTCTAAATGTTAAAAGAGCAAAACAATGCTCTAGGACAGGGGTGCACAACTGATTTTGACAGAGGGCCGAAAGTACCTTACATGAGGGCTATAGTGGGCCGTAAAGTAAATGTGGGCGGGGCGGTAGGCGGGGCGTGGCAGGAGGCTTTTTAAAACCCCCAATTTGTACTAAACACAAGGAAAAAGAATGTTTTTGAGGGGTAACGATTTTTATTTGCATTTCAAACTTACATTTTGTACTACACATTTTCCATTGTTATAATTTATTTCTATTTTGTTATTGTATCTCGCCTGTTTAATTAACTTATATATATTTTATTGACCCTAGATTGGACATGCTGTTATTTTGGACTGCTACAGTTTGCTATTTGGGTTGCCCAAGAGGAGTATGGCCTTCGTTGAGTCAGGTTTCCTCAAAAAGCCAAAGATGAACATCTCCTAACTGTGCCTGTTTTAGCTATATTATTGGGTTCACTCTTGGAGTGCAACACTATGCCCCATGGCCCCCTCACCCCCAACCAAACACTATGCCCCATGGCACCCTCACCCCCAACCAAACACTATGCCCCAGGGCCCCCTTACCCCCAACCAAACACTATGCCCCATGGCCCCCTGACCCCAAGCCAAACACTATGCCCCATGTCCCTCACCCCCAACCAAACACTATGCCCCATGGCCCCCTCACACCCAACCAAACATTATGCCCCATGGCCCCCTCACCCCCAACCAAACACTATGCCCCATGGCCCCCTCACCCCCAACCAAACACTATGCCCCATGGCCCCCTCACACCCAACCAAACAATATGCCCCATGGCACCCTCACCCCCAACCAAACACTATGCCCCATGGCCCCCTCACCCCCAACCAAACACTATGCCCCATGGCTCCCTCACACCCAACCAAACATTATGCCACATGGCACCCTCACCCCCAACCAAACACTATGCCCCTTGGCCCCCTCACCCCCAACCAAACATTATGCCCCATGTCCCTCACCCCCAACCAAACACTATGCCCCAGGGCCCCCTTACCCCCAACCAAACACTATGCGCCACCCATGCAGACCCGAACCCCCCACCCCCCAACTCAGCACACACACAAACATGCACCCATACAGACCCGAACCCCACACCCCCCAACTCCAAACCCCCCACCCCCCAAATCAGCACACACACAAACCAGCACCCATACAGACCCAAACCCCCATCCCCCAACTCAGCACACACACAAACATGCACCCATACAGACCCGAACCCCCCCACCCCCCCAACTCCAAACCCCCCACCCCCCAAATCAGTACACACACACAAACACCCATACAGACCCGAACCCCCACCCCCAACTCAGCACACACACAAACATGCATCCATACAGACCCAAACCCCCCACCCCCAACTCCAAACCCCCACCCCCCAACTCAGCACACACACTCTCAAGCATGCACCCATACAGACCCGAACCGCCCACCCCCCAACTCAGCACACACACAAACATGCACCCATACAGACCAGAAAAACTCCAAACCCCCCACCCCCCAAATCAGCACACACACAAACCAGCACCCATACAGACCCGAACCCCCCAACCCGCAACTCAGCACACACAAACATGCACCCATACAGACCCAAACCCCCCACCCCCCAACTCAGCACACTCTCAAACATGCAAACATACAGACCCAAACCCCCACCCCCCAACTCAGCACACACACTCTCAAGCATGCACTCATACAGACCTGAACCCCACCCCCAAATCAGCACACACACAGGCCCGAACCCCTCAACCCCCAACTCAGTACACACACAAACATGCACCCATACAGACCCGAACCCCCCACCCCCCAACTCAGCACACAAAAAACATTCAAATCAAAACATTCATACACATCCGACAACCCCCCCACCCCCGCATCTCAAGATACACACAAAAAACATTCAAATCCAAACATTCATACACATCCGACACCTCCTCCACCCCGCATCTCAACATACACACAAAATACATTCAAATCCAAACATTCATACACATCCAACACCCCCCCACCCCTGCATCTCAATATACACACAAAATACATTCAAATCCAAACATTCATACACATCCGTCACCCCCCCCATCACAACATACACACACAAACATAAAGCAAAATAGACCCGACACACAAACACAAATAGACCACTTACCGGAGACATGCTGGAAGGCAGGTAAGCGGCAGGTAAACTGGAACGCTGGAATCGTACTACGGCTGGCGTGGTCCAAGGCTGAAATGCCTTCCGGCATCAAGCCATATGGACTACGCCAGCCGTAGTGCTGGCCCTCCATTGGTGCGGCACACACGCATTACGTGGCTCGTAGGAGCGACGTGGTGCGTGTGTGTGCTGAGCCAAAGAGGGCCAGTGTTTTGTCCATCCCGGAAGACAACAAAGACTTTCCTAATGGAGGGCGGCCGCGCTCCGCCCTCCATTAGGAAAGTCTTTGTGCCTCGCGGGTCGGACAAAAGAGCATGGCAGGCCATAACTGGCCCGCGGGCCGTATGTTGTGCACCCATGCTCTAGGAGGTACAGATAAAAAGGGATACAAATTAACCCTTTCCAGTATTCCATGGAAGATGGGGTGTATTGGATCTGTGGTAGATTGACTAAGTAAATTTAACAGTAACTTTACCCTTTTCTGGGGGACGGTAGTCGCCTCAGAAATGGAGTCGAGGGAAGTCTCAAAGACAACCCTGTGCCATGGCACTGAAGGTGCTGTGTGACACACAAAAAGGAGAGGGCTACTGAAGTGGTGTACTTCAGAGTCCACAATCACAAAAACAGGTAGAAACACATAGCAAAAACACAGGTAAGAGTGGGGAAAAGCTCTCACTCTTACCAAGTGGAAAAAAATAAACTCCAGAAGTCCAGCAAAGCTGCTAGGGGACTCACTAGGTGAGGGAAATTAGCCATACATGAGAATTCTCCCTAACAGTGGGGTTACTCATTTAATGGTGGGGGAGACTGTCTGCTAGACTGGGAGGAGTGTGTTAAACATAGTTTTGGGTAGGCTGTTCTCTGCCAAAAAAAATCATGGAAACCAGGGTCAAGGTAGCATCACATGATACAATTTAAAGCACAACAGCATTGACACTGCCTGTAAACATGCTAGGACTGAAGGGATAAATGCACACTTCTAATGGTGCTTGCCAGCATGGTAATGCTCTAGTTGTGGTTTGGTGTGTGGTTGGCTCTATCGGCAGTTCATTGTGCATGCTCATCAGCGTTGTACCATAATCCCATTGAAGCCGGAACATCACTAGGGTTAGAGTGTCTTTCAATGGTGAGAAGGAGGCCCTGGACAACTGGCTACAAATTGTGGATCCTGAAGTTGTGCCACGCCATTGTGTAACGTGACATGGTATGACTTGGCCTAGCATTACATGATATAGCTGAACAAGGTCTAGAGGCTGGAGAAATCATGTTTTTAATGAATATAAACAAATAAATGTGACCAACTACAAGTCCCAGAATGCAAACCAAGCACTCCCCTGACATGCAAGTGCTGACATTCTAAAATCTGTCTTATTGTCATCAATATTGTATTATGTGGTTTGTGCCCTTCGTTAAAAAATAAGCTACCTGTGACTCACCTTGATTGTCTTGCAAGAAGGCACAGCTGTTCAGGCAATTACAGCTGGCCGAGGACTTTCTGATGGAAATGTTCCATCAAAGGTTCAATTGCCTTAAACATGTATGCATAAGAAAAGCACTGCTGCTAACCATCAAACTTGTCACAGAAGTAATTGCCTAGTCTCTCATCAGCGTCCTGTGCTGCTCAGGAAATCTCTGTGAGGGCAAGCCAGGAATTTCAGGGGTGGGGAGCAAGAGGGCATGGGCATTCACCCCCACGGGCGTTGCCTGCCTGCCACAGGGGAGACAAGTCAAGAGGAGGTGGGGCGGGCCTCGGCACCCATTTGGGGTCGGGAGGACGTAAAAGAGAGAGGAAGGGAAATACATGGAGAAGTAGAAGGAACAGCAAAGCGCTACAGGTGTCGTAACCAGTTTGCGTTGAAGAGGCCCTTTCGTTCTCAGAACTATTTACATTGGCCTCATACAAGTTAAACTGCGTTGGAGCGTTTTTGCTCTAGTTGGTAACTTTCCTCACTCCATGCTGGCCCCTAATTCTAGTCATATCCGGTTCTGATCCTAGTCATCGTTGGCGTGTTTCTTGTTTTTATTTTGCAGACATGTCCCGTTTCTAAGCACCTTTCATTGATTGCTTAGTTTAGGACACCTCACATGATCCTTACAGCGTCACTGGTTTCAGTGATTCTGTTTGGTTGGATAAGATTCCAGGTTCTATTGTGGTTATTCTTTCATTGGCAAGGATTCCGATGGCCTTTGTGGATGCCTTCCGTGTATAATATCTCTGCTGCCTATGTATTATACACCCAGAAACAAGATGGTGGGCTTTTGACCATTAACGAGCTTCAACCTGCCGTGACCTTTGGTGAATTGTACCTATTGTCTTGGGTGAAACATCCTGCTTACAACTCCCATTCCTGTGCTGTGGAAAGGAAGCTCTCAACCCCAGTCTTTTTCATTTCAAATCAGGGGTGGACTGTGAACCAAAAGAGGTCCTGGAAATAATGTTCCAAGTGTCCCCATATTCCACGTTATCAGCTAGCCCAACCATTTTCCTATGGGAACATTTGGAACTAAAATAGGTTACCACACAAAAGAGGCCTAGGGTGCAGGCAGTGCCTACAGTGAAATATAGACCAGCCCAGCCCTGTTTCAAATGTATTCCTCACTGAGATCTCGAGCTAAAATGGCATTGGGTCTGTGCACTAGGACCCCAACCGGCCCATAGAGCTGGGGGTTACCCAATAGCACTTTAAGATGAGGCAGCAGCACCCATGAGATGGATGGGGATGCAGATTAATACTCTCGCATCAATTCAATAATGACAACTCAATGGTTTGGCAAAGGGAGTCCGTTTAATGACAAGTACAAAAAACGGGGTGTTCATGAATATCAGCAATCGCTCAATCTTCCTTCTCGCTTCAACTCGATTTAATTTAATAAAAAACTCATCATTTATTCAAAAAACCTGTCATCGCTGGCGTGTAATGCTTAAAATATGGCATGCAATTCTATTTGTTCTAGGAAGGTAACTTTAATATATGTGCTATATCTGTAGATGGTAACAAAGTGAGGGGATTGGATAAACAGTGTCAGGTGGGGCATGTAAGCCCTTCCTTCAAAATGGCTACTGTAGATGTCACTAAAAGTGCGACATCTCATTGGTTCTACTAACTATAGGACACTAGATTACTTGATCCACTATGATTGGGTTGACATCAATCCCACTCATACTTTTCCAGTAGCTTAGCAGCATGCAGAATAGCCGGCCAGGTGCAGGCAGTTCTTCTGCGCCCCCAGCCGCCCTCCAGTTATTGCAACAATCAATCACTTGAGCAGTCATGTGTCAATTATTTCTTTGTATTTTGGACTCGAGACTGCTTCTTGGTCTGGAAAAGTTAAGGCGTCTGGGCATGGCACAACTCCATGCGTAGGTGTGAAAGTTTCATCCCTTGTGCTTGCTCGGTCACGTGATTTCAACACTGTGAAATCATCTTATTCTCCATGCAATTTGTATATTTGATTTAATTATGCCAGCCATCTGCCTTCTGTGGCTTATCTTGACCTTTCAGAATAGGATACTCTGTTCTTCTCTTCATTAATTGTATCCACCGTTGGGTTATTTCAGCTGGTACGACCTTGGCTTCTTGGCATGACTTGCCTACGTCTGAGCTTCTTTCTGTCTTTATTTCTTGATTTGCTTACTGTGAGGCGCTGCTCTTGAGACCTTTAGTAACCTTTGGTTGATTCTGCTCTTGTGCATCGTGGAAGTATACTTATATAAAGTGCTCCTTTTGAGGTAGATATGTATAGGTGGTGCTTGCCGCAATCTATCTTACCACTAAGCTTAAGCAAGCCTCATGAATTCTTGCTTCTTGCGGTCCCTTTCATATGTACACGTTTTAACTGGCTGAATATCCTCATCACGTTCATGGCATAAGTTTCTGACATTTGGCATCAATTATTTCACTTTAAACTCAGGGTGTCACTTATCCATGGTGTTTCATCTCTTTTCATCATTCACAGGTTGTCATATCTTCTATATGTGAGTTAGTTCGGGTTCTTATGATGTCATCATTCGTCTTTTAGTATCTTCTTGGCTTCTTCAGGTATTGCATTTTGACAGTCATCATTCTGTCTCATTTGTTGATATGGTTTTCTCAATGGGTACCTCACTGTCCAGGTTTTCTTAGGTGTTGGTACTTCATTAGGTGGTGTCAGTCTGTTAGGTACTGGACAGAGCCCAACTGCAGCTCTCTGCTGGTTTCGTTTTTACATCATACATTACATATTTCGGCATGAACGTTCCTGGTATTTCAAAATGGGCATTTGGAGTGCCAATCATGCTTGGGACCTCCTCTACACTCCCCCCTCTGGGCGATTCATCGACCACTTTCACTTCTTCTTTTGTATCTACCTTTGCTTAAACCTCTGGAGCCACTTTTACTTTTTCTTCTGGATGCACACATATAGGTTTGAAGAAATATATCTTTGGGGTCCATATCTTTATGACTCCCTTCAAGCTTCCTGCTGTTTTCAGGTGCTCATCCTTGTTCCTGGTCATTAGTTGGCATTGTCCACTTGGACTGCAAAAGATCCCTTCTCCCACATAATTTCTATGTTTACTTGGATATCAAAATTTTGTTCCTTCAGGTGCATAAATTGTGGCCTTCACAAAGTCTCTTATTTCTTCATCAGTCAGGTCCTTGGGTTTCCATCCTGGTTCGACATCAATCATGATCTTCATGCCTATGGCCTTTTTCGCAGTTTTCTGGCACTGGGAAATTATTATCTTGATAACACAGAATCCGAGCAATATCATCACTAGCAGGCTTCCTAGGAATTTGAATGCATCTGCCATCCATTGCGGAACCCATGAAAATAGTGATCCAAACCAGCTGTCATCATCAACTTCGTCAGTTTCATCGATTATCTGATTCTGTAGTTTTTCGTCAGCATATCTATGGCCTCTGTTAAAGTTCAATTTTCTTCATCGATCAATGGTATAAATGTGCAAAATGATTCTCCAATTTTTGCACAAACACCTCCATCCATAGCTGTGATCATGTCAAGGACATATCTGTTCTGTAGAGTCATTAGTCAAATTGCCCTTAACTCTTCTTTGATTGCATTTAATCCTTTTATGGTTGTGTTGATGGTCTGCAATAACTCTCATCTTGTTGTCTGCAACCATTTAGCATTTGCTCCAACCTGAACTCAGGCATAAATACTAAGGTGAACATTGAAGAAGGGTGACTGAACAGTCTATGTTCATATGGGATAGCATTGAAAGCTTCTTTGGATTTGGCAGAAAAGTCACTCTCTCTCTTCATTCGACTCATCAGTTCCACAGATCTCTTATTCCTCAGGTGAGCATCTGCTTTCGGGAAACTGTCAATATTCAGATCACTTTTTGGAATCACCAGTGCTGGAACATGGACATTCACTATTGTGCATATACCTCCCCAATTCTTTGGCAGCCTGATATATGCTTTGGATCCACATGCCCAATAATGATTCATGATCACTGCAGTACCATGTACCATTCCTGGAGCGTCAAAGACTCAGCAAAAAATCTAATTCTCTCCCATTTTTCTTGTACCATTATTCCGGAAGCAGAATTTTGGATTCTCCAATGGCACTATCTGTAAGGATCCTCCTCTGTCTTCGACCCATGTCAATAGTTTAGCAAGTTTCGGCCATAATGGCTTGCATATCATTTGTGCATTTATGATGGTTTCCTTATAGTATCCAATGATCATCCATGCTCTGCAGATCACTACTCCTTTCTCCCATTCGTCTGGTGAAAGCACTGTTCCCCAAATTTGCATTTGGCCTCTGTTCTTCCACTTTCAAGCTTCTTCTGGAGTCTTTCCTTGAACGTTCAGTTTTTGATTTGTTTCTCTTCTGATCACTGCTCGTTTAACTCCAGGCTTCTCATATCTGATCGCAATGTGTTTTGTTTTTCCATTGTTTCTTATCTTTATGTCTTGGACATAATCGTCTTCATTTGGATCCGTTGCTTCAGTTGCCCATTTGAGTGAAGCATCAGTCCCATGAACTGGTCTCTGGTCTTGCACGTTGCTACGTGTGATAGACAGTGTGCTGTCGGGACATCAATTTCCACAGCTACGAAGATCTTTGACTTCCCAATGCCCCAATGCTATAAGGTAGGATTGCACAAACAAAGCATTCCTCCTCTGAATTTCATCGACTGACTTCTTTCATGTGTTGGTACCAGATGTTATTTCCCAAGTGTGCTGTGCTGTCCAGGTAGTCATTTAGTTCATTGTCATCTTCTTGTATGCTTCTTCTGATTCTTAAGGTCTTCCTGTAGTTCGCTGTAACCATGTACTTGAACACATTCATATGGCTTCTTCTTGCTAGAGTTTCCCAGGTATCCCAATCCATGGTGCAGGAATCTTCATCTGCGCCAGTTTAGTAGAAGAAAGTCTGGCAATTCTTTCCTTGTCCTCTTGTCTTTTCCTGGCTCTGGTTATGAATGGCCATATTGATTCTGCTATCGTCTATGCTTGTGAAATTTTTGCTGGACTTGCACATGCCCTTTTCAATGCTGGATCAGGGGTGCTTATCAATGCTGTCTCTGTTGGTTTATTCTCCAACTCCTTTTGTCTCCTTACAAGTTCAGCCTTCTCAATTTGTCTTTTCACTTCACTTGTAGTAGTACTTCTCATTGTTGGTAGTCTATTCTTCTCTCATGTTTTGGATTGTGGTTCTGCAGTTATTGACACTAGACCTGGTGTGTGTGCACTTATTGGTTGTGTGTGTGTCTTTCGGTAACCTTTTCACATTCTTATTCTGCCGACCCTGTCTCCGGCTTTTCAACTTGCTTGTTACTACATGTGTGTGTGTGTCATTGCTAATCACATCCATTTCAACTTCACTCACTCCTTTGTCAGACTTTCTAGGGACTGGAATGACTATAAAATGTCTGGGTTTCTTCGAGAGTGTCATGCGTACATCATTAGGTGGGTGCACTGGAATCGGAACACTTTGTGCACCAATAAAAAATGCAGTTTGAATCGTCAGTGACAGTAAGACAACAATGAATATAATGCATAGGTACATGATTCCTCTGTAGGTCAGCCTACAGCACTTAGTTCTGGAACAGTACAAGCGCCTCTCCTCTTGAGGGATGACAACATTACTGCTTAGGTTGCTCATCTCTATCATTTAAGGAAAGAAAACTAACAGTTTAAAACACTCTAGACAAGATCGTTATCTCTGGATTTTGTTGTTTCTGCTCGTAGGTTGCAGGTATTGGAACGATTTTCCTTCTTTGTCTTACGACTAGATTGTTTCTCGTCACTGTACACAGTTCTCTTTTCTGGATATGAAAATGTCAACATAAGGTAATGAGTTTCAGCAAGTCTCTTATTGCACGTGTTCAAAATAAACAAACTCCCAATCAATGCCCCTTATCTGTTTCACTCCAGAAGACATGTTGCTTCTCTGTCAGCAAAAGTGCATTCTCTGTCAACACTTTCTCGATCTGTCCCTTGGGGGAAAGTTTACAATCTCCTCCGAAAATTGTGATGATGATTAGAAAGTTTAACCTGCCTCACAATACCATGCAGAGGATGCTCATTTGTGTAGAGTTTGCTGGGTCTCTGATGAAAGTGAGGACGTCAACACTGGCAGGCCTCCCCACAAGTTCTGGAAAGTCCTCAATTAGGTGAAAGAAGACATTGCTTGCCAATCTGTCATCTTCTGGTGAAAGGGACATTTGTCTTGTCCTTGCTGAACCCTGGAACTGCTCGGTCCTCACTGTGAGCAGCTCCTGTGATTTCGATGAGCTTGAAGAGCAACCTGAATTATGATTCCGTTCAGGATTATGCTCAAACGTTCTGTGTTTGCTGGATCTCAAAGAAATGTCAAGATGTCAGTGTGTCTTCCAACAAGTTCTGGACAGTCTTCAATTATGCGAAAGAATAGCACGCTGACATGCCTATTCGCTGCTTCTTCTGCTTGGGACATTTGTCTTGTCCTCTCTGTATTCTGGAAGCAGGAGGAACTGCTCGGCAATCACAATGAGCAGCCTCCTTGTTGTCTTTTCGTTTTCAGGGTCTTGAAAAAATTCAGTGATGTTAGTGAGCCTTCCCACTAATGACGGATATAATCTCAATTCTAGTTCAAAGTAAATTAGAACGTCTTTAGTGATGTTGCTGCTGTGGGACATCATAAGTGAGTCCAAATAAAGCTCCTGTTTGGAAGGAGTCTGGATACTGTATTTTCTTCCAGTTTGTGTGTCCTCAATCAAATTTGACATATCCTTTTCTCATCAAGGCTTCAGTATGCCTCAGTCCAAAGTTCAAAGTCAACAGAATATGTTGTGGCTCATACATTCAATGTTTCTTCTTCACCCTGCAACTAGGATGCACAGAGTGTCCGTGTTTTCTGTCCCTATCCCCTTTTTTGCTCAGAGGAAATGTCCAATTTTAAGCCACAATTTGCACAAAAGTCCTTTATCTTTGTTTTGTTGGTCATGCGTCTTTCTTCCTCATCATGGATCTCATCTGTACATGGTGTGGTTCTTCCCCATTGTCTGTAGTCTCTACGCGTTAGGGTGTGGGCAGGGGACCTTCTATGATGTATGGCTTGATATCACCCAGAAATAACCAAACTCGTCTTCATTCTAGCTTGACTGCAGAGGGAGTAACATTCTCCACTCTGAATGGACCGTTGAACCTTGGCTCGTCCCACTTCTTTCTCGTGTGGTTTCTCACCACGACCATGTCCCCAGGGAAAACTGGTGATAGATGTAAACCTTGAATCGGGTCTGTTGTAGTATCTCCTTCTGTGTTCTGTGCTGCCCAGCACCCTTTTTGTTGTCGCCTGCAGCTGTCCTGAAATTACAGTAAGACAAGATGACATGCAATTCAAGTAATTTTGCATTTCAGACCCTAAAACTTCTCCTGTTGGCTGAGCATCACATTAAGCTCTATCTTGGGGTGTTAGTGGCATGTGCATCCTTCTGCCTGTTATGATCTTGTGCAGCGTAAGGTGAGGGTCAGAACCAGGCTGGTTTCTGAGTGCATACAGTGCCAGTGGAAGGCAGTGTAGCCATCCCTTCTTTGGAGTAAGCTTCAACTTGGCTATCCTTTCCATTAACAAGCCGTTGAGCTTCTCACATATCCCATTACCTTACGGATGATACTCTGATGAGAACTTGTGCTTTATACCAAGCAACAAGCTGATCTGTTCAAAGACTGCAATAACAAAGTGAGGCCCATTATCAGATCTCATGACTTCACACACTCCCCATCTGGGAAAAACCTTCCTTACGAGAAATGTGGCCACACAGGTAGAGTCTGGGTGTGTACATGGACCTGCTTTTATCCATCTAGAGAATGGACACACCACAACAATTAGATACCTGTACCCGTTACATACTTGAATCATATGAACATAATCAACATGCAAGTGCTGAAATGGTCCATTAGCCTGGGATGACTACTCTAATTACTCTTAGTGTATGCCCAGCCAGGAACTGTTGCCAGACTATACAGTTCACCATAAAAAATGCAACGTGCTCCACTAAGTTTGTTATAAACCAGTCTTCCGTGATCGTTGCTGCTAGATTCCCTTTTGACATGTGCGCTGGATAATGCAACTGTTCCAATGCTATTTTTAATAGGGCTATAGGGATCAACAGTTTTACCTCTGGGTCTGGAGTGCTATATAAATAAAACAAACAAACAAACAAACAAACAAACAAACAGTGCGGTCTTGTCGCCACAAGCTCTCGGAGGGGTTTAAAGAACACCCTCGCTGCTTCTAAAGATTTTTTTCTCCCTTGTAATTCCATTAATTGGGTTTTCTCCATGTTGCTATGACTGCCAGGTTCACTTTGTGCAACAATCCTTCTCTCATGCACATCAGTTATTTCTACATCCATTATGACTTCGTCTTTTGTCGACACATGCTTGGCTTCTGTGTCTGCTGCTTGAGTTCCTTGTGAGATAAAATCTGTCCCCTTCGTGTGGGCGACACATTTCACAACCACTATGCCCACTGGGAGCTGTAGTGCCTTAATCAGTTTGTCCAATGGGGCTGCGTGCTGCCCTGGTGTGCCATCCTCTCAGAGCTAGCCCCTTCTTTTCCAGTGCGCTAAACCTGCGTGCACTGTCGATGTCACATAGGCGGAGTCACTGTACACCGTTACTTCCTGGTCTGCGCGAATATCAAGTGCGAGGATCAACGCCAATATTTCTGCAGCCTGTGCTGAGTAATGAGATGGTAATCGCGACCTAATAAGTACTCAAAACTCTCCATTTGCCGTGTGCTTCATCACAGTGGTGCCTGTATATCTTTGCCCATCATTTTGATCGATTCTCGAAGAACCATCAATGAAGACAATTTCTCCTTCTGCCAATGCATTTTCTTTCACTCTAGCAAGCTCATCATATGATTCTTCATAATTCGCGCAGTCATGGATCGTCTCTCCTTCAGTTACTGGTTCTGCTATGAACATGGCTGGGTTCACAATTTTACATCGAATTATCTTAATCGATGGATTTGATATGATCACTTCATATGCAGAAGCTCTCTGAGATGTCAATGTGCCTTTTGGTTTCTCTAGAATGACAAATGGTGCGTGCTCGACGAACAACGTCATTGAGCATCCCATCACAATGGTTGTAGCCTTCTCTATGGCTAACACTGCGGCAGCTAAACTTTGTTCACAAGGGAAGTGACCTCTCATCACTGGGTCTAGATTTCCACTGTAGTATGCCTGGGGCTTGTACCCCAATGTGGTTCTTTGTGTGAGAACTGCTGTCATAACAATGCCATTCGTGTGCGAAAACAGGTAGAATTCCTCTGCATAATTGGGAATCCCTAAAACTGGTGCCATGCAAATGGCTCTTTTTAGTTCGACAAATCCTTCTTCCATGGTGACAGTCCATTCATTTTTTTCTTTTGTCACCTGTGCCTTCTTTAGGGCTTGTAACAAGGGCTTGGTATATGAGTGTAGTGAAAGACCTGTGCTCTGACATAATTGCATAATCCTAGGAAACTCTGCATCTGTTTTATCGTGTGTGGCTTGGTTGTGTTCAATATGGCTTCAGCCCTTTCAGGGGTAACCCTTTTCCCCAAATGTGAGATTAGCTGACCTATGTACAGCACCTCTTTCTGATAATATTGTAACTTCTCTTTGTCAGCTTTATATCCTTTTTCAGCCAATATAGTCAGTATCTGGATAGAATCGTGTCTGCACGTTCCTTCTGTTGTGCTGCAAATTAAGATGTCGTCCACATATTGCAAGACAACACTCTCTAATGCAATATTGCTTAAGTCCATTTGCAGGACTCTGTTTAAGATTGAAGGAGACTCACAGTACCCCTGGGGCAACCTTGTGCTTTTCAGACGAATCTGTTTGGATGTGAATGACGTCAAATCTTGTGAGTCTTTGTGCAATGGGATTGAGAAAATGCATGTTTCAAGTCAATCACCATGAAATATTGTGCCTCAACAGGTATAATGCATTGGATTGTGGACGTGTTAGGGACTAGAGGGAACTCGGCCTCTACAATATAATTTATTAGCCTAAGGACTTGGATTAAACGCCAAGACCCTTCCTTTGATTTTTTGATAGGGTACACCTTGGTATTACATGACGACTCTGACATCACTAAGATGCCCTGCTCCATCATGGCAGAAATTGTCTTGAAAATCCCTTCATCTGCTTCCCTAGACATGGGATATTGTCGTATTCTTGGCAAAATTGCTCCTGGTTTAAATTTAATCTTTACTTCTCCTACACCTTTTAACAAGCCTACGTCATAGGGGCCTGTGGTCCACACTGAGACAGGTACCTGGGCCATGTCGTCATCAAAATATTCAGGACGTTTTTTTTTGCGCCAGCATCTTTCTCTGGGGCACCTCTCTTGTGATAATTCTCACCTCGAAAACGAGATTTACCTCAACTGATGTTTCATCTACACCTGTTTGTCCGTCAAATAGATCTTCATAAGTGACGTCAATCAATCTGTACACTTCCTCAATGGTGATTACTGTGCACCATTGTCTGCCTTCATCATCACAAACATCGATCAAAGCCATTTTCCCTTGCACTATGGCTGTGTGCAATGCAAAGGAAAATACTTGTCCCTTTTACTTGTGCATAGGCACTCTTGGCCTAAGTAAAAACTCACCTGGGGTTCTCATGGTTTTGTCTGCAAGGCCTGGTAGCCCTACCATTATTTGCATATTCCATACACAAATATTTCTGGTTCCAATGGAATAGCTCTCATAGCTGATTGTCCTGCCTATGCTCTAATCATTTTGCATATGTTCAAATAATGCATTCCTGGAGTCGAACATACTGTGCCCTTTTCCGTGAACAAGATTGTCATGTTTAACTTTGTCATGAGGTCTCGTCCAAATATATTTACTGGGGGTTGCCTTGAATATAGCAGTGGCACATTCATGTCACATTCTCTTATACAGACTGGAAGTTATTTTGTAAAAGGAACACGACTGGTTGCTCCTGTGAAGCCCTGAGTATTTATGGTATTGCCAGACAAGGACAACTTGCCGTCACGTATACACAAGCGTGTTGCACCCGTGTCAACTAAGAAGGAATATTCTTTATCCCCTATATAGACATCTACCCTTGGTTCCTCATGAGGGTCTGGTGTCACTGATAGGATAGAACACATCATGTTTCTCAGTGAGATGTCCTAATCCATGTATAACTTAGTCCCATGCTGCGTGAATGGACTCCCTCCATCATCAGAGTTGGTTCTCATTCCAGAGTTCAATGCCTGTCCTGCACTTGTTGTCTGTGACAGTTGCATCGGCGACTGTTGAGACTGTCCTTGTGGAAAATGTATCAAGTTCTGAGGTTGCAAGCTTTGCTGTGCTCCTGGTGTTTGCTGTTGCACCATGTGATTCTGTGCAACTCCATTTCCACTTTGCTGTAAAAACACAGGTGATTCACCATTCCTACTCTTGTTTCTTGGTTGGTTTGCACCATCCCTTGACTTCTGCATGTGCGTGATAGATGCCCTGTTATCCCACACGTCCAAAATATTGGGGGTGATCCGATTATTTGTCCATTTGACATATCCTGATTGCCATTTTGCATGTTTTGAAAACCTCACTGATTATCTTGGAAACCTCCCTGATAACTCTGCCATTCTCTTCCTCGAAAGCCTCTCCCTCTGGGGTAAAACCCATTACTGCCCTGATTAACTTGCTGTTGATTATTGACCTGCTGTACGTTCGATCCGTCTGTGCTAGTTATCATTGCCCCTTCAATGGCATATTTTGACAATTTCTTCTGCACTGATTTTGCCTCTTCAGCTTTTTGTGCGATTCTTTTCTTGCAGTAGCCTGCAATAGTGAGCTTTGGTCAACTGTATTTCAGCCCATGGTTTGGCCTTGATTCCTACCAATTTCTTGAGCTGCTTCTGTACTTGATCTAGCAGCCCTTGGCATAATATATGGTAAAACACGGGTATAGATTTCCCCCAAGATTCCCACGTTTCCAGCACCCAGGCGTCTTGGAAATTCTGAATGTAAAGTAAGGGATCTTCTGATTCCTTCATTTTGCGTGTCATTATAGCTCCCATGTCAGAAGTATCCAGGTATAGCAATCGTAATGCTTTCCATACCGCAGCTCTGCAATTGTTAAATGAAGTTCCATTGTGCACAGTGTTAACTATAGTCACACCAGGGTAACCTGCTTGTGTCCAAGTATGGTGATTAAAAGACCCTTAATATCCCCTATAGCTAACGTGTTCCCTCCTGTCATTTTTTCTAGCTCATGTATCCATTTTCCGGCTCCCGATGTTAACATTGGAAGCTTATTTTTCAGATTGTCTCCATCCATGTGGGGCCAGGGTATATACTGTGGCCTTGTTCCTCCTTTTTTGAGCAACGGGAATTGTAATACATGACACTCCTTTTCCTCCCTCATCATTTTTCTATCCACTGCAGGGGTAATAGCCCCGCAGCGCTGTCTACCTGGCAATGTCCTTAGTCGGCTCATATAGGGCGGTGGAGACACCCCCCTCTGACCGTAAGACACTCCTGCATGTCGAACTGATTGTGTGGCTGACTATGATACCTTAGGTGCAGACTCGCTAGAATCTGACCATCTTATTCCTTTTCCTCCAGAGAGGCGTTTTTCGCATCTCCTCTTGTCTTCCTTTTCTTCATATTCCTCTCTTTTCTTTCTGCATCTGATATTGTCTGTGCCCAACTCGTGTAACTCTTCTCATCTTCCTCGTTCCTATTTAGTGTTAACCTATCTAGGGACAGCTCACTATTTCTGCTACTTCGGGAGGGGTCCTCAGTGTCATACAACTTAGTGCTCTCAAGACGCTCATCCTCTCCTTTCCCTTGTGGTACCTGTTCTAGCACCATTTCATCATATATTCTATCGATTGTTTCTCCGATGCTTCTGGTATCGAAGTCATCTTCGATATTTGCCCTAGCCGTGCCTGGTACTGAATCGTACTCAGGAAATAATTCTTCTATGTCTTCCCAGTCTACTACTGGATCAGGTTTTTTAACCTCTCTCTACAGATATCCAAGATCCTGTGCCCTCTGTCTTCGCTTGCGTTCTATGTCATCATCGAACTCTCTGTGCTTCCTTGCTTCTTCTCTAACCCTATCTTCTTCTTGTTTCTTCATATCTCTACGTTCATTTGACCTTTGTATTTCCTCATCCCTTTGTCTTTTTATTCTCTTTTCCCATATCTTTTGTTCTTCTTCCTCCATTCTTCGTTGTTCTTGTCTCTCCTGATCATTAGCTCCTCTTGGCTTATGATCGCGTTTCCTTTCTTGCTCTTCGTGATACAGCTGTTCTCGTCTCTGTCTATTTTTTTTAAAAATTTTTCGTCTCTCAATCCTTTTTCCTTTTCCTTCTCTTTTCGCTTTGAATCGTCTGACTCTCCCTTTTGTCTTATATCCTCAATGCCTTTACGATCAAGTTTCTCTAGAATCTGACCTCCCATCCATTTGTTTTGTGTGAATGCCATCTCATCAGTTCTGTCCTCATCTCATTGCCATCTCTTTCCCTCTCTATTCATATCTGGAGATGTACTTGCTTGCGCTTGATCTCCTTTTTCTTTCTCGCACCTCTCCCTGTCCCTTAGGACTTTGGAGGTGCTATCTCTATCTCTGTCTTTGTCTGGGTTTTCGTCACTACTGTGCATAGGTGACTCATATGCCGGGTTGCTATATCCTGTGGCTGCTTTAAGTTCCCTCAACAGGTATAATATTTCATCTTTACTGACTTTGCTTTTTGTTTCAGATGGGGCGGGTGGCGCGGATGGTGTTTCACCCCCCTCTGTGCATATGTTAAGTTTCCAATCTAACGGCAGCTCCTCCTCCTTATCATCTTGGTACATTTTCCAAAGCTCTAAACTAGCTACATGTTTGTCTAACTTCTTGCCAGTGTATGTAGCGTGCAAATATGTCGTCATGTGTTGCAGGACTATTTTAGATAGCGATCCACCCTGGGTCCATGGCATAAACATTTTGTGGTCGGTTCCTTTAACCCATTCTGCACTGTACTTCTTCAGTTTAGGTGCATGGTTTGGCAACTGTTGGCACAAATGTACTAACGGTGTAATGTCTTCCATGCTTAACTTTATTTATCTTCTCCTCGCACTCTGTCATGTTTTATGTGAGCGAGCACCAATCGTCGCAAGCTCCAATCCCGTTTCTTCACAAAAATGTCTTTTTACATTTTCAAACAACAACCATCAATTCATGTCATACAACATCCTAGCTATACAATCGCATAATTTTCATGCTGTTTCCCCCCAAATAAATTCGTACTTTATGATGTCAGAGAAAAAAAAACATAAGACAGACGTAACAGACTAGACAGACTCCGGCCGGCTACACATATCTCATACCCCTATCATTATCCCATCATGAAATTTAAGCCCATCCCTTTCAGATCGCCTCTGGTTTTCTAGTGTGCCCTATCTTTTCAGGATATTGAATGCAGGCTTCTTCTAGCACTATATTAAAGCATAGGTATCTGGGTGTATCCTCTCTTTGCTCAGGTATCCTCCTGGTATCCTTTCTCTAGCTCGGGTAACCTCCCGGTATCCTCTATGCTCGGGTATCCTCCCGGTACCTTTATCTATTGCTCGGTCTCCCTCGAGTCAATATTTCTTTCCCTTTATATATATACATTCTACTCTTACTCCAACGTTACTTTTGTCCCACCTCCTCCGTCACCTTCCCTTACTTGTTCTAAGGCATGAAACTGTTTACAAAAATATTCAGTCTTTTTCGCTCACCGTTCGCATTGTTTCCTCTCTGGATGCTCGGGATCACCACTTTCGTTACCGCCTCTACTTGCTTTTCGCTCGATTAGCTGCTCGTAGAAGTGGGAAGGGGTTTGTGGGAGAAAGCACAGGTTCCTTCAGACCTCAACCTGCAGGCTTTACACTTTAGTCTAACCACTATCTATGGGGAGTCTCTCAGTCTACTTAGCCGGATGGAAAAGGACTTGTGATATTGCTGAGGACCTAGAGTTACTTTATGTCAACAGTCAATGGGTGTCTTATCTAATCGATAGTCGATAAACCATCCTCTCTCTGCTACCAAGTGTCCACTAGGACCCCAACCGGTCATAGAGCTGGGGGTTACCCAATAGCACTTTAAGATGAGGCAGCAGCACACGTGAGATGGATGGGGATGCAGATTAATATTCTCGCATCAAATCAATAATGACAACTCAATGGTTTGGCGAAGGGAGTCCATTTAATGACAAGTAAAAAAAATGGGGACTTCATGAATATCAGCAATCGCTCGATCTTCCTTCTCACTGTAAATCCAATTAATTTTATGAAAAACACATCAGTTATACTAAAAACTCATAATTGCTGACGTGTAACACTTAAAATCTGGCATGCAATTCTATTGGTACTAGGAAGGTAACTTTAATATAGGTGCTATATCTGTATATGGTAACAAAGTGAGGGGATTGGATAAACAGTGTCAGGTGGGGCATCTAAGCCCTTCCTTCAAAATGGCTACTGAAGACGTCACTAAAAGTATGACGTCTCATTGGTTCTACTAAATATAGAACCCTAGATTAATTGGTCCACTATGATTGGGTTGGCATCAACCCCACTCATACTTTTCCAGTAGCTTAGCAGCATGCAGAATAGCTGGCAAGGTGCAGGGAGTTTGTCTGCACAACGAGCCTCCCTCCAATTATTGCAACAATCATCACTTCAGCGGTCATGTGTCATTATTTCTTTATATTTTGGCCTCAAGACTGCTTCTTGGTCTGGAAAAGTTAAGGCGTCTGGGCATGGCACAAGTCCATGCGTAGGTGGTTGGTGGAAGGAGGCACCCCTTTTCTTTTACCAATTCCACCAGCACTGATTGATGTAGTGCCAAAGCTACTACCATGAAGTGGCAAAGCTTCTGTTTGTCACTGGGAGGAAATGCTGTGTGCCACTTGTGGAAGGAATTCTGGTGGCTCGTCATCTTAAGACATATTTTCATACTAACATGTTTTCATGTGCCAATATCTGTGGTCTAAGGTGCGATTGTGTCTAAGGCTGTCTCGTCTTCTGAGCAAAGATTTAAAAAAATACTGCTGATGAAACTTTGAACACAATCGGTAAAGATATTGACACTGGTAATATGAACTGAACAATTTAGATGTAAAAATGGGTTCAAAGTGTAAATCTCAAACCATCAGAGCACAAACAAAATTATCAAGCAACTGCTGTACAAGAGAAACAAATACCTTCTCTTTTAAACACCTTTTCCAAAGTTAAATAGCACAGAGATAATGCCTTTTTTCTCCAGTGATTAGTTCATGAGACCGTAACAAGAGCTAAATATTTGTTGGAAATACTTGATTGTATGCTTACAAAGCAATTGTATGTCCCATTGGCAACATTATTGCATAGTTTGTCTGTTCCATGTGGAAGGGAACTATGTTTATTAAAATCAGACCAACTTCCTGCAAAAGGAGAATTCAGATCAATCTTCTAGGGCACACCCTCTCTGCACCATTAACAAATCTAATGAGTTGGCTGATAGTTTCCCGTCTGTAATCCAGCTCGTTTGTGGAACCTTAAACAATTGTGTTTGAACAAGCGAATTCGACCTGTTTTTAGTAACTTTCCTTTGCTACTCCAAGAACCTTTCCATTTGTCTGCCTTAGTTTCGTGAGAATCAATTTCTTTGTTTAGACACTTGTCTTGGTTGTAGAGGAATTGAAATCTTTAAGTGGAACTGAATGTAATACTCAGAGGGTTGTTGGAAAAGGAAGATGTGGTCCACTTCTCAGAGAAGAGGAATTCTGTAAGGTCTTGGCACAGAATTATGAGGAAGGTCATACTACCAGCTCACAGCCCCATCAAGTGTTGCCTGTTGCATTGGGATATGCTAAGCAAATGATGGTAAACTGGGCTAACAAAGGAAGATGTGTCATTGTTATGGGAGGAGGTCGAGGTTCAAAAGCTGAATGAGGAGGTGGAGGAGGCAGGGGCATATGAGGCATACATGCTGGTGCAGGTATTTCTTGTAAAATAGACGGTGGCAGGACACGCTTTGGTGTCTGGTGACTGAAAGACAATAGCTAATTTTCTGACAATGCAGTAGGATGTGGTTGCTGTGTATACACTACATGGCATGCTGGACAATGTTTATGAATAGACCGACCTTGCAGTTCGAGAGGAGGTTACATCAATAAGATGAGGCACAGGAGTGGGGCACTGTAGAAATGGACATAGAGAGGGTGCAGGTGGTGGTGATGCCGACGACAGGTGGAGGGGGATGAGTTGGCTTAGGAGGAGGAATAAACTGAGCCAGTGCACTCGTGCCTGCTTCAGAAGTGGATACACGACAGGCATAGGTGTCCCTTTAAGGTGAGAAAGAGGACATCCCCAACTATCACAGTGCACCCGTTAGCATGTGTGTGTGAGTAGCCAAGCTTACTGGAGGGAAAGACTGACAAGTGTAAAGAATGCACTGTGAAATGCAACCTTTGCAAGAGACTAATCTACTGGGGTCTTCCACAGCACCCTTCAGTGGTCTGTAGAGCAATGAGTGAGTGTCTGCAAGTTCTGTCAGGACACATTGCTTATAGTTGGATCCACTGTTACAATTAGCTCTCCGTCTGCCTCCCCTCTGAGCATGCCCGAGCACCTGTGACCTCCGTACATATTGTGTATGGTACCATACACCTGACGGGTGTTTTAACACCATTACACCAAAAGCTTCTAGATGTTGCTGGTGGTAGTACAATTGGGGCAATGGAGCTATTTGGGGAGGGAAGGAGAGACCAGCTTATGCCACATACAGGCATGCACTGCCTGTATTGTTAGGTTGCAAAAATGTATGGTGAGCTGAACAGCAGGGCATGGAGGATCTACAGAGAGGCACAAGCACTCACACCTTCAAGCTCTCTTGTAGGTTACACAGAAAGACAAGAAGATAGAAAATGAGCACATGGTGGAGCGACTACTGTAGAAATATATTTGTTTGAAATAATGTATAGGTTCTGCTAGGCTAGTTTCACATCCTGATATACAGTCCCGCCCCATAATTAAGGGCAAGAAACAGTGTATTTCTCAAAACTTTAAATGTATATCAAGAATTGAAAACAATCTAAACCAAGTGGTCTCCAGCTTTACATCAAGGAAATCACTACAATGTTATGTAGCCATGAACAATTTTTCAATTCAAATTTTATTTGCCTACATGATTCTCGCTACCTCAATTCACCCAAGCATTAATTTCCATAATTGATTCTGGGTTTATATTATACTCTAAAATATGCGATGCATGTTAAATACACTCCTTCTATGATGGCTTCTGTCTAAGCAACAGAGTTTAGTTCAATTATAGAATTTCAACACAAGGCACTGCATTTATGTTTCAAGACATCAAAATACAATCTTCGTTTTCTCCAATGACACCCACCATTTATCTATCAGAATACGTTCTCTACATTAAATGTGGTGCAAGGGATTCCTAAAAGTATATGCAATATTTTCTGAATATATGTGTGCAGCTTTCAATGAAGACGTGTGGGCAACATTCAATGAACAAGCATGTACAACTTTCAATAACATGTGTGAAACTCTCAAACTACATGAGTTTTGGGCAGGATATGTACTATTTTCCAGTAACAGGTACCAGATTAAAACACCCATACCTTTTCATATTACACATAGGTCTGCCTGTGCATTTCAAGATAAGGGACCGGAGGGGATTAACACTTTGCACAATTATCTATGTATAGGATGAACCCCCTGCTACTTCCCTATGCAAAAAAACATCTGAGGTTATGACTAGACTCACATTGCTTGGTCATTAGCATGATATCACATTAGACAATGGTGTGTCATGACTAAACGAAGGGCCTGTGTGATTGTATTCTGACATAATCCAAGGATTCTATTGAACAATGCTTACTTTTACAAAAGCAACATGCATTTGAATGCACAGAAATACTGTTTGTTTTAAACTTTGCCACTCAAAATTTCTTGGTGCTCAATTTAAATGGGAGACAAAGGGCATTGTATTTAGCACTGCACTGTGTCTTTGTCAAATTAGCATCCCCCTTGATCCCTAGCTCTCAATTACCCAGATTGTACCATGTATAATCAATAGGGATGGTTTTGGGGTTATCTCAGGGATTCTACTTTCATTGTAAATGTGGCTTTTATTTTAGAGTAACAGCTTGGACCCTCCATCTGGAGCTGTTACAGTCAGCAAGGTCCTTTTCATCTGGCTGTCTAGAACCCATTTCCAATATGGACTTGCTCCTCTCTCTGAAAATTCATCATTTTCCTAGTCAGCCTGGAACCCAATCATACAGATGATGCCAGCCCCCTAGTTCTCACTTTTCGCCAGCCATCTCTGGTTACAGTGGTATCCCAAAATATTCTACAATATTAATCCTTCATATTTTATTAATAATTCCCTTTCATCTGTGGGAAAGGTATTATATATTCTTCCACTCCTCCCAAGATCTTGTGCCTGAGGTGTGGCTTTCACCAGTCCTAGGACAGAGAAGGAGGGGAGAAAACAAACTCCTAAATTAATGAAGATGGAATTTGTTTGATTACAATAACTTTTGAGTGACATGTGCTAATTTAATAAAATACAGATTAATGGAATCTACACATCAGGAGGAAGAATTCAAAATGTACAATGTTGCGGTGCACTAAATGTTTCCACAGATAAGTATTTTACCTATGTATCTCTGGATTTTTCCATTACACCCTAGCTACTTTTTGTATGGTGTGAAAGGGTTGTCCATGATTTGTTTGAATCAGAAATGTCAGAGGGAGGAAAAAACAAAAGTCAGTTAAATGAAAAGGACTTTTAGTTTCTTCTTCCATGGACATTTCGGGTAATCTCCCCCTGATCCTCTTACTTACCTTTTGGCGGTAGACTTTGCTGTGCCACAGGGTCCTTTTTTTAAATGATGTTTTTTAAACTTTACTGTTTAGGTCACAGGGACAACCCCGCAACCCCTGGTGTGATTGTAGAGAACAAAGGTGAGGGGACACCAGAGCAACCCCCACTCCCCAATATCACTATAATGGTACCGAAAGGGATATTTGTTCTAAACGTTTGGCTGTTCGTAATTTATATACAGCCGAAATTCAAATAAATATCCCATTCTGGCTTTTTTACTCAATATTTTATATGCATACTGCGTGAAAGACATATTTTCTAGCTGCAATCTATTATTTGTTCCACATTGACGGGGCCTTACATCACAGAGATATGATTTTTTGAATGATTACATTTTTTTATTTAAAATACCATCCATTAATATTTCGATTCAATTTTGAAAGTGAAGAAATGCTGACCAGCAAACAGAGGTCTGCCTTGATACATCCCATTCCCATTCTCCTTCATGATATGAATCCATTTCAAGGCAAAGTTTCATTGGCTGCACAAAGATCAGAAAAACTGTTCTTGTGACCTTGAAAAATTAATTTTATGAGGTGCCTGGAGTTTTGATATATATGACAGGTCCCTTTGTATTTCACATGAACCAGCCATCTGACAATGCTTTTATGAGGCTCCAATGTGAAAACAATATTCATCATGATAGATAAGGGCCTGTGGGGCCTCATTTTTTATATTGTGACCGAGACTGCTATATGAGAGGTACATTTTAGGTCATCTCCAGCTACATGTACCTTAAAGTATATAAAATAATACATAGAATCCCATCCTATAAGAGTGTGAGCCAATTCACTGCTTTCTACATGTTTATGTTCAATTCAAATAACATATAGTATTTTTCAGAGGGGAGAGAAGACCTTGCTAAAGATAATGGGTGGCAGACACTCAAGGTAAATACAGACTGAGATATGGCAGGCATCTCACCTGGTGGGCACCTGGCCTGGTAGTGGGTGGGAATATCAGCACATACACATGCAATGCTGCCTCACCATGTGATGTCTGTACTGTGCATATAAGGCATTATCTTTGAATAGCATTACTGGGACATCTTAGAGTGTGTTTTAGGAGCATAGCTCAGTAGGAACGTGCTCGCCTTTGAAGCAAGACGACAAGGAGCACACAGGTTTGATCCCCGGGTCCACGCTTAGAAACCTCTGGGTATTAAGCGTGTTATAAAAGACCTATCATATAATATCATATCATATCATATGATATTGCTAATCCATGTGGGGACTGTGCCATGCAAATCAGGCTTGAACTCGTCTTTGAGGCATGTAAAGGTTTCCCATGGCATACAATGGCAGCAAATTAATATGTAAAGCTGCACAAGCATGTGTATATGAGGTGTTAACAGCACTAGATGACAGTTTTGAGTCATTTGAGGCTGCACTTGGCATACAATGGCAAACATGTTCACATTTAAGGCTGCATCTCACATACTGTAACCAAACAAAGGGCATGAGATATTAACCAGAATTAGATGGCATGTTTGAGGAATTTGAAGGGTACACATGTCATATTGCATCTTGCGTATTTTGATTATGTCAGGAATATGATGCATGAAGTGTAAGTAGCAAGGCAAGTTATGTTGCATTGACATGTGATGGAAGTGCTGGGGAATGTGTTACCCTTGGTGTCTCCTTGCATTAATCCCTCTCCCTCACCAGACAAGTAAACGCTGTTGCCTCTTCTGCTGCATATACAGCCACGTTCATCAATGCAGCCAGACAAATCCTCACATCGACCAGCTGCCTCACTATTGCCAGAGCAATCATAGGAGCGAGACTTCACTACTGCAAAGTACCCTTTGCAGGGACATCTAAATAGAATGTTAACATAATGCAGGTAATCCAAAACAATGCCATCCGTGCAGCCTTCAACATCCCAAGAAAAGAACACATCTCAGCATTAAGAAAGGAAGCAGACTGGCTCCCAATCCGGGAAAGGATCATCTTCAAAACTCAATCCATCATGCATAAATGTCTTACGATACACTGCCCCGGAATACCTGTCTCACAAAGTTGTGAGAACCAAACCCACTAGACTGGCAAGGCCTTTCCAGGCCCAAAAACCCTCACACTGACAAAAAAGTTACAGGACGAGGCTCCAGCTTCCCCGTAGTGGCAGCACTCTGCCAGAACGGGTTGCTCCTGCCCTAATGGCAGAGGAATGGTACTGGTCCCAACTAAAGGCATTTAAGTCCCTAGGAGTAGAACCTCAAAAGCCGAAAAGGTGTCGTGGCCATAGGGCAGGGGCCCAGGCCTCCATCAGCCACAAGGGCCACTTGGACCCACTTTGGCGCCAGGCTCATGAAAATTTGTGCTTGGAACACTTTGTGCCTAAGGCACGTGCATTGGGACTGGGCGTGGCCATAGGACTTCATTGGGAGGCACATGCTGGAATCCTTGGGCAAGGCAAGGTGGAGCCACAAGGCGTGGCTAAAGGGAGGGACGGAGCCAGCCTATATAAGGCCAGCCCAATCTCAGGCCCTTGCTTCGCGTTATTCTGCTTTGCAGCATGACGCTTACTGGTGTATCTCACCTTGATTCTGGCACTCCAGATCCGAAGACCTCCGTGTTTACCTGATTCCAGCCGCTCCATTGCTGAGGTACTTACCTGATTCCAGCCGCTCCATCACTGATGGCACACTTAGCTGATTCCAGCTGCTCCATCGCTGAAGGCGCTTACCTGATTCCAGCTGCTCCATCGCTGAAGGTGCTTACCAGATTCCAGCTGCTCCATCGCTGAAGGCACACCTATCTGATTCCAGCTGCTCCATCGCTGAAGATGCTTACCTGACTCTAGCCTCTCCACCGCAGTGCGTGCATCCTACCTGTATTCCGCCAGAGTCGGGCCTCTTCTCTTCCGATTCGGACTGCCAGCGACTTGGGAGTAACTCGCTGCTTCTTCGCTTCACCGCAGAATCTTCCTCCGGAGCCATCGAACCACCTCCAAGTCTCCGGACTCTGCTCCACACCATCAGACCTCGCCTGCAAGGGGAAAAGAACACAACAGGTTAGAAATCTCACAATCACAAACCTTGGGCTGCATCTTACCTGAGCCTTGACTTCCATCATACCGATCTGTGTACCTGTTGTCCTCGAGAGCCCATCTTTCTCAGGGGAATCCCAAGAGCCGTTCCACCCTCTCGACCTTCATCTTCACACCTGTTTGGGAAGAGCAGCGACATAGCAGGAAATCATTACTGCTTATCATTTCCTCAATACTCATTGCTAAAGACATTATTAGAAAACCAAAGACTTACCTACAAGTGGATTGGTCACAGCTGGTCTTGATCTCCACATCGCGGGCCAGTGAAGCAACTAGGCCCTATCTACGCACCCCTGCTGAAGAAAGCAGGACGGAGAGCCCAACATCTCAAAAGAACAGGTGCAACACCAGTATCCAGAAGCCTATCCTTCGAGGCAGCTAGGGAGACAACTGACACAGGGAGCCAAGTCGAGGGAGGGCTCCAACCGTGCCCCAACGTCCCCGCAGAGACCAGGTGAGCGTAACAAAAGGGGGCCTTCCAATTGGTTGCACCCAAACTATGGAATCAGCTACCAACCACACTTAGATTCCAAAGTTCCCTGGCTACTTTTAAGAAAGATCTAAAATCATACCTATTTGAATGTTTTAGTAGGTTCCTTTTCCCGCCAGATGGCTCTGGAGTTTCTACTCCCTGTGAGATATATGTTTACTGCTACTTGTGTTTGTCCCAACTGTCTGCGCCTTTATGCCTCAGGGTCCACAATGCACCATACAAATAATGAAATGTAATGTAATGTTAAAAACCTGACTCTGCCTAAATGATTCTGCAATACTGTTAAGCACATCTACCGAGATGACTATACTTGTGGGGAAAATATCTTGCCCCTTGATTGTAAGCTACATGTGTAACTGGTTTCACTAACAGCACCCTGATGCCCTCGGGGTTAGGTGCTTTACAATTGTAAAATAAATAAATACATAAATAATTATAATAAATCCTGCATTTTGCCTTATGTGTTAACCCCTTGTACATTTTGCTTTCTTTTCTAGGTTTTGGGCTGTATTTGTCTCTCAGCCAGGTTTAATCCAAAGCTTCACAGAGAGTGCCTGGTGAGGGTACTCCCAATGGGCTAGTCATGTGGCCAGGCTTGTGGCAGCTGTTTTCTTGTGCAAAATGGCTTCCATGTAACAGAAACCACTTCATATGGCTGGGGTTCTTTTTGATCCACTCCTAGATTCACAAAACAAAGGTAGTCTTTGTTTGCCTTGAAGAACAGAGGTGTCACATGACTATTGCTTGTCACTTTTTTAATTTGTGTTTCAGTAACTGACCGGTATACCAGGACTGGGGCTGTAGCCAGCATGAAACCAGTCCTATATGATATGATATGATATTTTATTTATATCGCGGTCATACACAAGTGTTTCAGAGCACGACCAAGCAAAGGGAGGGGAACAAGAGAGAACAAAAATTAAAACTACCATTTTACTAGGCCCAGTGACATTAAGAACGCGCAAGTGCATGGAGAAGGGAAAAGGGGGAAAGTGCTTGGAAGGGGGAGAAGTGGAAAGTGCAGAACAGACGAGAGAAAAGAATAAGTTAAATAAATTAATAAATACTGGCAATGAAAAAGTGGTAGTGCAGCCAGCAAGTGGCAAGTGCAAGATTAGTCAGATAGGGTATATCTGATAAGTGCAGAGGAAGAGGTGGGACTGTATGGGTACAGATACAGAACCCAGAGCAATGGGAGGCCCATAGGCCGTGCAGGAGAGAGGCAGGGTGAGCAGGTACCTGGATGGTGTCCAGGTGAACAGTGTCAAGAGAGAAAAACAGGTCAGCTGGGGAGAAGACGGGTAAAGGCGGAAGCGAAGAGGAAGGTCTTGAGGTGCTTCCAGAATGGGAGATGGTTCTCAAGTTTCAAGGTGGCCAGTAGGCTGTTCTAAAGGGAGGCCACAGTCGAAGACAGAGATCTACCCCAGCTTGTTTCTTTGAAAAACGACTGACCCTGAGGGAGCTTGAGGTAGAGGAGCGAAGGGCTCGAGAGGGGAGGTATTTGCAGAGGGATAGTTAAAGGTATTTTGGACCCAAACCCCAGAAAGCCTTGTGGACAATGCTGGATTGTGGAGGGCGGAGAGTGGAGGCAGGTAGATTTAGAAAGAGGCTGTTACAGTAGTACATCTTGGAGAGAACCAGAGCTTGAGAGACAGTGAGCTTCTGGGGGAAGGAGAGGAAAGGAAGAATACCTCTGAGGGGGTGGAGTAAGAAGTTTGACTTTTTAGAGACGTCAGAAATGTGTACCGTGAAGGAAAGTGTGGAGTTAAAGATGACCCCGAGGTTCTTGGTCTCGCATGTGGGGGTAGGAGGAGGGCCAAGGGAGGCAAGAGAGTAAGGGGAAAGGATGGTGAAGGTGTACCGATGAGGAGGATCTCAGTCTTGTTGGCATTTAGACAAAGATCATTGGCAGTACACCAATTTTGAATGGCAATTAGGCAATCAGAAATGAGGGAGGGAGAGGAGGTGGCCGAGGGCAGCCTGAAAATTAGTTGAGTGTCATCAGCATAGCACTGGAAGTTTAAGCAGAAAATCGAAATGCAGTAGGCGAGAGCTGCCAGGTATTGGTTAGAAAGCCAGGGCAAGAGGTTAGATCCCTGGGGAACACCACAGGTAGAGAGGGAGATCGATGAAAGGAAGGACCCAAGTTGTACCTGGGAGGGTCGATCAGAGAGGAAACAGGTCAGCCAGGCCAGGGCCTGATCAGTGATAACAAGGTTGTCACGGAGACGGTTGAGCAGGGTGGTGTGGTTGACCGTATTGAAGGCAGAGGAGAGATCAAGTAGGACAAGGACAGAGGGAATGTTAGAGTCAAGGTTGGAGAGCAGATCTTCACGGATGTTCAGGATTGCAGTTTCCATGCTTCTGGCAGCTCTGAAGCCAGATTGGTGGTCATGGAGAGAGCCAACAGAATTGGAATTATCGTTTATCTGAGAGATGGCCAGCTTTTCCAGGAGTTTACCCAAAACGGGAGTAATGGAAATTGGGCGATAGTTAGCCGGACAAGAAGGATCGGCTGTGGGTTTCTTGAGCAGAGGATGCACAATGGAGTGCTTAAGGGGGAAGGGGAAAGATCCAGAGGCAAAGGAGAGGTAGAAATTGGCAAGGGCCAGAGCAAGGGTATCACTGTGGTCCTTAATGGTATGAGAGGAGCAGGGATGGACTTGTTTTGATGAGACTTTCATAGATCGGACTTGTCTAGCGACCTCATCAGGGGAGAAATAAGAAAAGGAGTAGAAAGAGGATAGGAGGGTAGCTGGAGGAGGGACAGCAAGCAGAGACAGAGAGGGGAGAGGAGGGGGAGCAGAGGAGAGGGTGGACAAGATGTCCTGGGTTTTAGAGATAAAGTGAGTGGCAAGGACATTGCGAAGAGCATGGAAGGTGAGGGGGTGGAGACTGCAACAGGGTTGGCCAGCTCCCTGCAGATTTTAAAGAGTTCAGCCGAGTTGTTAGATGCCGCAGAGACACGGACTTCAATGTGGACTCTCTTCTTGGTGCAGACAGAGAGTCTGTGTTGCCTTTGAAGCAGGCAGCAGGCCAGTGTTTCAGTGGATGAACAAGAAGCCCTCCATTTCCTCTCAGCCGCCCTACACTTATGTTTAAGTGTAGCTAGGCCACAGTCATACCAGAAATTGCACTTGGCTTTGGACTTCAAACCAATCCTCATGACAGGGGAAAGATCATCAAGAGTATCAGAAATAGAAGAGTAGAGAAGGGACAGGGCTGTGTCCGGGTGTGAGTCAGCCAGAGGAAGGGGGGGGGGGTAGAATATGGCAGTAAAGCCTCAACTGACACACGCTTCATGGGCCAGATGTCCGAGAAGGTAGGTGGCAGTGTTGGGGTAGGCTTGGCTTGGGGGGAAGAGAGTGAGAGATGAGAGTAGAGGATGCAGTGGTCATTCCAGGAGAGAGGAGTAGTCAGAAGGATGGAGAAGGGGCGGTCAGAGGAGATCAAGACATGAAGTGTGTGACCGGCAGAGTGAGTCGGGCCGGAGGGGAGGATGGAGAGGGAGAGTGAATAGCAGAGGTTGTGAAAGAGCACAGATGAAGAACAGGGAGAATCTAGATGGATACTCAGGTCACCAATTAGGAGGAGTTGAGTGGTTGAAGCCAGGAGGGAGGAAGAGAGGTCTGCCCACTCAGAGAGAAAAGAAGTAATTTGACCAGGGGGCTGGTAGAGAGTAGCAACAGTGAGAGAGTGGCTAGGAGAGAGAGAGAGCCTGCAGACAAGGCATTCAAAAAAAGAGTAAGTCTGAGTAGCGATGAAAGAGGCTTGAATCCACTCAGGGTAGATCAGGGCTACACCCCTCCAGGCTGGTTGGATCTGGGAGCAGAGAGGATCTTGTAGCCTTCAGGGAGGAGAGTGTCAAAACTTGTGACAGAGCTGGCCGTTAACCAGGTCTCAGTAAGACCGAGGACATCAAGGTCAAGTTCTTTGAGGAGGTGGTAGATGTCAGATGAGTGTTTGACAGCCGAGCGAGAGTTGAGAGTGGCGAGATGAAGAAGGTTGCCAGACTTAAAGACCTTCCGTGGAGGGGTACAGATCAGAAGTATGATCTGTGGAGGAGAAAGAGCCCTAGGATGGGCAGAGGAGGAGGAGAGAGAGGGCAAGGTAGCCAAGAGGGGAGAGGAGGAGACAGCAGGTGATGACAGGAAATTGATGAGGTGAGGGAACCATCTATCAAAGAGTAGGAGATTAGCCTGAGAGCTTTGCACCATCACAGTGCCACTTAGGTAGACATTAATGATGACTCTGGAGGAGTCAAAGGAAGCCACAAGGACTTCCCAGCGGGTGCCACCATTAACGGGAGAGGAGGAGACAGGAGAAAGCACAGAGATCATATGAGGGGTCCACAGATCAGGTGAAGGAACGATAAAGAGAACGTCAGTGAGGGTTTGTCTGGCAGAGGCACTAGAATAGGTATCAGCGATGGGGAGACCTGGGTTTGAAGCCAAGATATCCTTTTTGAATTTCTTCTTACCATACTTAGTGAGAAGGGAAGGACAGTTGATAGAGAAGCAGTTGGAGTAGATAGGAGAGATAGATAACGCCATGAGTGAGTTGAAGGAGGAGGCAGTAGGAGAAATATGCAAGAGAAGCGTTAATGAACAGTCACTGGGTCAGCTGGTTACAATTTAGGACCTGAAGTGATGTGGAAAACACTCCCAGATTTGACTTTCAGAACAACCCAAATTACAGTTACAAAATACACGCAAATTTGACTTTCAGAACAACCCAAGTGGCAGTTACAAAACACACCCAAATTTGACTTTCTGAACAACCCAAATTGCCGTTACAAAACACACCCAAATTTGACTTCCAGAACAACCCAAATTGCCGTTACAAAACACACCCAAATTTGACTTTCAGAACAACCCAAATAGCAGTTACAAAACACACCCAAATCTGACTTTCAGAAACAACCCAAATTGTAATGTTAAGGCTACATTGGTGAAATAAATGAGGTAAGTGTTAGAGGCAGGCGCTGAGCCCAGAGCATTTGATAGCGCACAGTGAGACCATTGAAGCTAGCAGAGGGAAGAGTGAACGTGAATGAGGGGAATAGAAAGGGTAAGCAGAATGATGGAAACTATCCCATGGGGCGGGAGGTACAAGAGTCTTAGTAGTCCAGAATCATGGCTGTGAACTGACAGCACCCGGGAGGGTCAAGATGCGGTATTGGATTCATGTAGCGAACTGGCAGCGGACAGGGAAGCTGACAGGGGCCTTATAAGTGGGCCTTAGAACAACAGGCCGGCTAAAGCCAGCCGGTCAACGGTTGGTCAATAAGGCTGACCAAGTGGCCAATCGCAGGACAGATGAGGGTGGAAAGGCCCAGAGAGGAAGCCACTGTTACAGGGAAAATGACTGGGTTATGCAGAGGCCTGACATGGATAGTGTCAGTTTCATTCCTTTGCGAGTGTGAGCTCCTCCTGAGCACCTGGTTGTGTTAGAGGGACATCAGCAGATGGCTGACCACCTTTTTCTTTGAATGCTGCACAGTGTGTGATTGGGGGCTGTCTTCATCTAATGCCTTCTTACGAGGATAAAGCAGACCCCATTGCAAACTCACCTTGTATGCTGCTGGAACTCGGAAACTGTACTCCTGGAGGGCCTGCAGCCACCAGAAAGAACTATAATGTGCACCTACACCTTTCATACTCCAACAAATCCGACAATGACACTCTGCCTCTGCAGACAACAAGAAGGAACTGCCTTCGTGGTGATAACTGAATAATGTATCCTGCTCAAAGTCCCCAGCTCCCTGAACCACCTGACCACACCTGCATCGCAGGAACCAGGCAGGGAAGCCCTTTCACTACCAAGGTCTGACGACTCTCCATACAATCTGGACCCAAGAGTCTTCATCCAAAGACATCTGATAATCTCTCCCACATTGGCTCTCCCACCAAGGAATCTCCCTGAGGCCTTTGTTCTTCAGTTGAACAGACAAACTCACCTGAAGGTTCTTCTTCCGTGGCTAGCCCCTCTCAGGTGTTTCTGTGTTGGCTAGTCTCAAACAACGGTCCTTCCCAGAGGACTTCTCAAGGTGAAGGCATCCTCAACAGCAGTGAATCATTAATATTCATCCTTGCTAAGGGTCTTGGGGACTGTTCTGCACTGGTGTGACATCACTGGAACCTTAAAGGGTCATCAAACAATGAGCAGAACGATCGGTCATGGAAAATTCAAAACTCCAGCTGCACAACTGCTTCTGGTACCCAGGGTATTGCATTGCTGTGAAGTCTATTTTTAGCTAGCTATTCATCTGGGTCAGTATCCTCTTCTACACCAAGGGTATGATCCAGAAGTCTAGAAACTGCTCCTTTTGCCTCTATTCCAAACAAGGTAACTTTCTCCAAAAGCCTCCCCAAAATCACAGAACCTGATTGCCTTTAGTCACTCCGTCATGCAAACTGAGTAAACACTGCCTGCTATGTATGTATGGCAGGCAGCATTAAAATAGATTCTTATTAAGTCTGACTAAGGTGCACTGTTACTTGAAAGCGTAAAAGTCCTATGCTTTTACACTTTCGATAGCGAAGTTACTGAAGACGTCAATCACAATAACTCTGGTTCATGGTATAGACAACTACATCAATTTCCTCCAAACATAAAGAATGATATACAGGGGTACATTTTGTGCCGGCGCAAGTCCCACAAACTACAGGAAATATTCTAACCATTGTGACACACTTAGATCGCTGGCGAACCACCCTGTTAAACACCCAAATCATACATCACTCTCAAACCAACTCACAAACACCAATAGCCTCCAACACCCCACAACACAAAAACTGGGCACCGCCCATTCTGAAACAATAAGCATCAATTGTTCTAAGCAAAACACACCCAGAAAGCACAGATGCAGAGACACCAGTTACTCCTGGTTCTGCATGCAGCGACTGAGCACAACACTTGTCTTATCCCTCTCTTCCTCTATAACCAACCCACCACACTTTACCTTACAGTGCCACAGGTGCGCCTGGATGCCATGGGAATGTCAGCGGTGCATGGTATAAGTCAACTTAACATAACAGAAGAATTCAACCAGATTTCCAGGCTGTTGATCAACTAACGAATTTTGGTCTCGCCCTTCTGGATAGAACACAAACCCAAGGTCCTTTGATAGAACACTAACAAGGTGGAATCACACAGTCCCACGGTATTTGGGTAATCTGGGCCTGCAAACAAGAACCATACAGGAATTCCACCTACCTGTCTCTCTGTCCCACAAAGAACCCCCCACTCCTTCTTGCCAAATGGAGCAAGGCCACTGAATGGCAGAGTTGCACTATACAGAACCATAACTCTTCACAAATAAAATCCTTGTGGTGCAGGCCCAGCATGATGGAGTCAACCACGAATGCCAAAAACTATTTGCATCTGCCTTTGTGTATAGAAGGCCATCCATTCCCAAGCAGAAGCACAAAGGGTGATGTGGTCACGGGTCAACATACTGCCTCCTTCACATATTCATTATGGTGTCCATAATGTGGTACTAGATAGTTAAAAGTAGGGATGGACAAACTGTTTAAAAAAAGATTCCCAACAGGGCTCTGACTCAGCTTAAGATTCAAACCGTTTTGGCCGGAGGCTCTAAGTTACTCTACACGTTTGAAGCAGTATTTGTGGCACTCATAGAGATGGTTTGACTTGGCTCGATTATGGCTCTTTGGTAATACTGAATTCTACGGTAATCAGACATTATCCTAGAATTCAGTATTACTGGTGGGTAAGAAAATGATACAAAAAAGTCATAAAAAAAGCTATTTTTTTTCTGTTAAATTTAGAAATGGCCAAATCACCTTATCTGCGAATGTGACCTGCCATTTCAGGGTGGTTTGGCATTGGTCCAAACGATGAGCTGGCTAGCCGTCTTGCATACAATCATTAGCATCGGAGGTGTGCTCCTGATGCTAATGTATGACAGGCTCCCAGGACCTACACTGGTGCTGGCAGTGTATTTCCCAATGACTGACCAATGCCAAACCATGGAAGTGGCCATGTAGTTATGGTTAAGTTGCTGTTTCCATAGGAAGAGCACTTTTTGGGCGGCTTATAACTTTGCTCTCCCTGGACGAATCCTCACCAAACTTTGCAAACAAGTATATGGCTCACTCTGAATATTTTTGCAAAGTTTGGTGAGGATTCGTCCGGGGGGGGCAAAGTTATAAGGGGTCCCAAAACTTTTTTTTTCCCATAGACTGAATGGAGAAAAAATTTGCTCACACCTGCAGCCCAAACCGCTGGACGGATTTTCACCAGATTTGGACCAGGAGTAGCGGCTTGGTCCTGAAAGCGTGCTTTTGCAAATTTGGTGAAAATCCGTCGTTTTTTTTTAAATGACCAAAAAGTAGGTCACAAAAAATTAGTGATATCTGTGTTCGGTCCGCGGACACACTTCCCTGTTCGCTCTGCGGACAGTGTCCTGATTGGCCAACCGGCCTGCGTCATGTCCGCGGACATGCAACGTGTTCACTGATGGACGGCGCAGAGCGTGGAGCCCATCAGATTTTCGGTAGCGCCCGCAATCTTGGATTCACAGACGTCCGCGGACAGCGCAGTGAAACTTGGTTGAAAATTTGTATTTAGTAGAGTGTGTTGGTGTGTAAGAGTGTTTGGGGAGGGTGGGAGAGTATGAGATGGGTTAAATGTTGTATTGATTTATGTGGTAGACCCTCTTGTTGTGTTCGATTTGTCTGCGGACAACACGGCTGTTCAGAAATGTTCTAAATAAACTAAATGGGGGTGTTCTGAGGATGCAATATGTATCTGTGTTGTTCGCAAGCAAGCTGAAACTGTTCTAAGAACAGTCGCAGTGTCCTGAAATGTCCTTAAATAAACAAGATGGGGGTGTCCTGAGGACGCTGTCCGTATTGTTCGCTGGTAAGTTGAAAGTGTTCTAAGAACACTCGCGGTGTCCTGAAATGTTGTTAAATAAATAAAATGGGGGTGTCCTGAGAACGCGGTGTCCTGAAATGTTCGTAAATAAATAAAATGGGGGTGTCCTGAGAACGGTATGCCTGTCCGTTTTGTTTGCAGATAAGTTGAAACTGTTCTAAGAATATATCATGTGTTCTGGGATGTTCGTCAATAAACAAAATGGGGGTGTCCTGAGGACGCTGTCCGTATTGTTCGCTGGCAAGTTGAAAGTGTTCTAAGAACACTCGCAGTGTCCTGAAATGTTCGTAAATAAACAAAATGGGGGTGTCCTGAGGACGCTGTACGTATTGGTCGCTGGCAAGTTGAACGTGTTCTACGAACACTCGCGGTGTCCTGAAATGTTCGTAAATAAACAAAATGGGGGTGCCCTGAGGACGCTGTCCGTATTGTTCGCTGGCAAGTTGAAAGTGTTCTAAGAACACTTGCGGTGTCCTGAAATGTTCGTAAATAAACAAAATGGGGGTGTCCTGAGGACGCTGTCTGTATTGTTCGCTGGCAAGTTGAAAGTGTTCTAAGAACACTTGCGGTGTCCTGAAATGTTCGTAAATAAACAAAATGGGGGTGTCCTGAGGACGCTGTCCGTATTGTTCGCTGGCAAGTTGAAAGTCTTCTAAGACCACTCGCGGTGTCCTGAAATGTTCATAAATAAACAAAATGGGGGTGTCCTGAGGACGCTGTCCGTATTGTTCGCTGGTAAGTTGAAAGTGTTCTAAGAACACTCGCGGTGTCCTGAAATGTTCGTAAATAAACAAAATGGGGGTGTCCTGAGTACTCTTTCCGTATTGTTCGCTGACAAGTTGAAAGTGTTCTAAGAACACTCTCTGTGTCCTGAAATGTTCGTAAATAAACAAAATCGGGGTGTCCTGCGGACGCTGTCCATATTGTTCGCTGGCAAGTTGAAAGTGTTCTAAGAACACTCGCGGTGTCCTGAAATGTTCGTAAATAAACAAAATGGGGGTGTCCTGAAGACGCTGTCCGTATTGTTCGCTGGCAAGTTGAACGTGATCTAAGAACACTCGCGGTGTCCTGAAATGTTCGTAAATAAACAAAATGGGGGTATCCTGAGGGCGCTGTCCGTATTGTTCGCTGGCAAGTTGAAAGTGTTCTAAGAACACTTGCGATGTCCTGAAATGTTTGTAAATAAACAAAATGGGGGTGTCCTGAGGACGCTGTCCGTATTGTTCGATGGCAAGTTGAAAGTGTTCTAAGAGCACGCGCGGTGTCCTGAAATGTTCGTAAATAAACAAAATGGAGTGTCCTGAGGACGCTGTCCCTATTGTTCGCTGGCAAGTTGAAAGTGTTCTAAGAACACTGGCGGTGTCCTGAAATATTCGTAAATAAACAAAATGGGGGTGTCCTGAGGACGCTGTCTGTATTGTTCGCTGGCAAGTTGAAAGTGTTCTAAGAACACTGGCGGTGTCCTGAAATGTTCATAAATAAACAAAATGGGGGTGTCCTGAGGACGCTGTCCGTATTGTTCGCTGGCAAGTTGAAAGTGTTCTAAGAACACTTGTGGTGTCCTGAAATGTTCGTAAATAAACAAAATGGGGGTGTCCTGAGGACGCTGTCTGGATTGTTCGCTGACAAGTTGAAAGTGTTCCAAGAACACTCGCAGTGTCCTGAAATGTTTGTAAATAAACAAAATGGGGGTGTCCGGAGGACGCTGTCCGTATTGTTCGCTGGCAAGTTGAAAGTGTTCTAAGAACACTCGCGGTGTCCTGAAATGTTCATAAATAAACTAAATTGGCGTATAATTTAGTGGTATTGCTTTATCAGTTTTGATATTGTACACTTTTGGGACAGTTAGATATCTGATTAGTTGTTGTAGAATCTTCGGGCAGTTAGATACCTGTTGGAATATTCTAACAGTTTATATTTTATTACTACAAGTTTAGTTAAGGTTTAAGTACAGTTTAGTTCATAAATTTTGGTTTTAAGAACATTAAATAAGCGTTTGAAAGATTTGCTGGTAATCTCTGCTTTAGAGTAATGGTACTATCATTACATTCAAACCATCCACATTTCTTTTATATATATCCAGTGTAGTGACCTGAATTGGTTGTGGCTCCTGCGTGGTAGATTATACCTATTGTTGTGAAGGTTTTCTTACCAAGTGGTACTTGACCATATGTGAATCGAGTCAGCTTGCAGTTCTTTTTGGTATCATCTGCATTGTAACGTAGAAGCATTAGTATAACGTATTTACTATGTGTTTGTATTAGTAAGGTGGAGTGAGTATCCAAATTGCAGGTAGAACATAATCTACCATGGTTTGCATTTTGTACAAGTTGCTGAAATGGAATGGATTCACAATTAGGTATTGATTAGGGCTGTACCGAATAGCATATTTAGTATTCGGCCGGATACCGAATAGTTTGTCAACTATTCGGCCGGAGCCGAATAGTGAGCCGAATAGTTTTTTTTTTAGGCAAACATATTCTAGGGCATACAAAATCAGCATTTCAATGAATAAACTAAGGAGGCATTCTATTGCATGGGTACATAGTTATTAATTGGACACATCTCTGTAAGCTTATGAGAAAAGACAAAGAAAAAATACACAAATTACGGGAAAAGCCCTCGCTCTTAGTAAGAGTAACCTGTAAGGGGAAGGTTGTATTTTATGAAAACAAGCCTTTGAACATTTTCAGCTAAGAGGCTGCTTCTGTGTTCGGAATAAATATCTCCAGCTGAACTGAACACTCTCTCGCTGTCCACACTGGTAGGAGGAGGTGCCAAGTACACACGCGCAACTTTTGCCAACCCTGGAAACCGAACACTGTTCATGTCCCACCACTCCAGCGGGTTTGCAGTTTTAGGGAGCAGCGGCTCTCTCAAAAAGACAGTGAGCTCAGTGTCCAGGGAACTTATGGACTGACTCACACCAGCCGTGGACTGCTCAACAACACTGTCCCAGAATGCCCATATGCCACATGGTGGAACGCTCTTCTTGGGTGGTGGCTCATCCTCTTGTGGGTCAGGGTCTGCAGGTTGCCCCTCAGGAGGGGAGGACTGCTCGCAGAGGGCTAAGGCAGTAGAGTGCATAGAACATTTCACATTGTTGGCCACAACATCATTGCTGAAAAATGTTAATTTGAACCGCGGATCGATGCCTGTTGCCACACAGTAGATAGATATAGCCTCAATGTCTTTGAATCTTGCCTCTACAGCCTTCAATAACTCTGCTTTCACTAGCTTCACACCAGTGTCCCTAACCTCGCCAGAGCTCAGGTAGGCCCTTAAAGCTTTCACAGCAGGAACAACCAAGGAGATGCTTGATGCATGAGAGCAAATCTCCTTTGTGAGCTCTGCAAAGGGTGCCAACAAAGATAAAACATTTTCTGCCAAAAGCCACTGGCAGGCAGAAAGATTTGACACTTTATCGTCCTCCGCACAGTACAAACTTACTGGCCGCCTCTGCCCCACCAGTCGCCCCAGCATCAAAAAGGACGAGTTCCACCGTGTAGATACATCTTGAATCAATTGCAATTCAGGCAGCCCTAGATATTTTTTGCAGCGCGTGCAGGCGGGACGTGGCCGAACTAGAATGTTTGAAGTGGCCTACAAGTTTCCTTGCATGTGCCATCATGTCTGACACAGATCTTTGCACAAAAAGGCCATCATGGATGCAAAGCTGTAGGGTGTGAGCAAAACACCCCACACTAGCTAGGTCTGCTTCTCTGAAGGCCTTGCACATGTTAGCGGCATTATCCCGAAGAATGACGTGCACTTTGGAATGGCTAATTTGCCACCTTTCTAGCATTTCTTGAAATGCTAATCCTATTTTGGCACCAGTATGGCTTCCACCAAAAGCCTCACACTGCAACAAAACTCCATGCCTTTTCATGTTGCTGGCCAGACAATGCCCTGTTAGGCTCATAAAAGATTTCACTGTGTTATCAGATGTCCAAATGTCCACAGTAAATGCAATTTTCTCAGCCCTCTGAACCTCTGAAGCAATAAACTGGCTCACTTTCTCATACAGGTCGGGGATGATGCGCGTTGAAAAATATTTACGTGATGGAACCTTGTACCTAGGCTCCAATTTATGGAGTAAACGCACAAAACCGACATCCTCAACAACAGAAAATGGTTGCAAGTCTAGCGCTATCATTTCGCCAATACTGCGATGCACTGCATGTGCGGAAGGGCTGTCCAGAGGCCATGCTTGTTTTTTGTCCAGACAATCTTTAATGGACAGCTGTGACAATGCCCTCTTGCACTTTGCGGGAGACACATTGCTATTGATTCTCCCAACAACTGCCTCTTTTTTCCTTTCATATTGGACATATTCATTGTGATGTTTGGACCGCAGATGGTTGGTCAGTGCTGATGTGCTGCACTGTCTCGAGTTTGCAGATCCACGAGACAAAACTGCAAGGCACACAGAACACACTGCCTTGGAGTTATCGTCCATTTTTATGGTAAAGTAATCCCACACAGGGCTGGTTTTCTCCTTGGTGCTACTCATGCCGACAACGAAGGGGGTTCTGCAGCTCTGAGGGATAGGGTTTCTGCTGGGCACGTCTCCTAGCTGTTGCTTGTGGGCCTTTAGGTAAATCAGAAGCTCGTACTGGTGACAAAGAAATGTAAAGCAAAAGTCAAACTTAATTTTTTGGCGGGACAGTACTGCATGATGGCTCTGGGCTCTGACGTGGTATCAGGGTTCCCTTTAAAAAAGTTTTTGAAAAAACCTTTTATCAAAAATAATTTAACTATGTAAAAAACCAAAATATGAACGACAAAAACCTCACTTGAAATTGCCAGGAGTTGGTGTCATTATGTACATCCATTGACGGCAGCAAGCATAATATAGCAGTCTTTCATTTAATCAGGCATATGAGTGTTAACCTCCCACCGCAAGCTTCCCCTGAATAGTATAACCCCCATAGTACTCACCAGGATTGTGGGCACTAAGCAGGCATCTGCATCAAGGTGGTGTAAGTCCGTCTCAGGGGTGAGCTTCCTTGGTACGTGCTGTGTCTTTTCTGGGCTGTGGTATAACTAAAGTAAAGAAAGGGATGATGTTACTGCTAGACAACTGTTGCAGGATTAAGAAAATGCACAATTATTCCACTCTTCACATTTTGTCACAAGTCTACAAGAACAAATACATGGCCCAGGACAACTGGATCATAAGATCAAGAAACTATGGCCTAAAAGGAACACACTATGAGACTCTTTGGGACGCAGAAGTCCCATCACAGCCAGTGGGACTGAGATCCACTCATAAAATATTTCAGACACAGAACTCTATGGAGGGCAAGGCTAAAAGCAACCCTGGGGGCTGCTCCAGCAGGGACATCATGGCACAATGGAGGGGGTGGGGGAACATGGGAGAACATTGCGGGACAACAGTGGGGGTGGGCGGGAACATGGGAGATCATCATGGGACAATTGAGGGGTGGGGGTAAATAGGAGTGCATTGCGGGACAAATGTGGGGGTGGGGGAACATGGGAGAACATTGCGGGACAACAGTGGGGGTGGGGGTAAATGGCAGAACATTGCAGGACAACAGTGGGGGTGGGCGGGAACATGGGAGATCATGTGGCAATTGAGGGGTGGGAGTCAATGGGAGTACATTGCTGGACAACTGTGGGGGTGGGGGGAACATTGGAGAACATTGCGGTTCGGGGGGCACATATCCCCAGCTACCGGCTTTGGCCCGGTGGCCCGACAAACACAACATTATTGCGGTGAGGCCGCGGGGGTTCCCTGTGGCCCCGCGGACTCACTGTGCTCAAGGGGTGAGGGGGGCACATTTCACAGCGAGGCCGCCGGGGTCGGCAAAGTGCCCCGGCGGCCTCATAACTCTGGGGGGGCCGTGGCCCCCCTATGCAATACAATCTCGGGCCACCGGCTTTGGCCCGGTGGCCCGACAAACACAACATTATTGCGGTGAGGCCGCGGGGGTTCCCTGTGGCCCCGCGGACTCACCGTGCTCAAGGGGTGAGGGGGGCACATTTCACAGCGAGGCCGCCGGGGTTGGCAAATCGCCCCGGCGGCCTCATGAGTCTGGGGGGGCCGCTCATGTAGGAGCGGCCCCCCAATGCAAAATAAACGTCGGGCCACCGGCTTTGCACCAGTGGCCCGACCAGCATACCTGCTGGTACTGCGGTGAGACCGCGGGGGTGCAGGGCACCCCCGCGGCCTCATCGTGGTGAGGGGGATGGGGGGGCACATTGGAAATCGAGGCCGCCGGGGTCGGCAAAGTGCCCCGGCGGCCTCATGAGTCTGGGGGGGCCGCTCCTGTAGGAGCGGCCCCCCAATGCAAAATAAACGTCGGGCCACCGGCTTTGCACCGGTGGCCCGACAAACACAACATTATTGCGGTGAGGCCGCGGGGGTTCCCTGAGGCCCCGTGGCCTCACCGTGGTGAGGGGGATGGGGGGGCACATTGGAAATCGAGGCCGCCGGGGTCGGCAAAGTGCCCCGGCGGCCTCATGAGTCTGGGGGGGCCGCTCCTGTAGGAGCGGCCCCCCAATGCAAAATAAACGTCGGGCCACCGGCTTTGCACCGGTGGCCCGACCAGCATACCTGCTGGTACTGCGGTGAGACCGCAGGTGAGGGGCAGGGCACCCCCGCGGCCTCAGCGTGGTGAGGCGGATGGGGGGGCACATTGGAAATCGAGGCCGCCGGGGTCGTCAAAGTGCCCCGGCGGCCTCATGAGTCTGGGGGGCCGCTCCTGTAGGAGCGGCCCCCCAATGCAAAATAAACGTCGGGCCACCGGCTTTGCCCGGTGGCCCGACCAGCATACCTGCTGGTACTGCGGTGAGACCGCGGGGGTGCAGGGCACCCCCGCGGCCTCAGCGTGGTGAGGGGGATGGGGGGCACATTGGAAATCGAGGCCGCCGGGGTCGGCAAAGTGCCCCGGCGGCCTCATGAGTCTGGGGGGGCCGCTCCTGTAGGAGCGGCCCCCCAATGCAAAATAAACGTCGGGCCACCGGCTTTGCACCGGTGGCCCGACAAACACAACATTATTGCGGTGAGGCCGCGGGGGTTCCCTGAGGCCCCGCGGCCTCAGCGTGGTGAGGGGGATGGGGGGGCACATTGGAAATCGAGGCCGCCGGGGTCGGCAAAGTGCCCCGGCAGCCTCATGAGTCTGGGGGGGCCGCTCCTGTAGGAGTGGCCCCCCAATGCAAAATAAATGTCGGGCCACCGGCTTTGCACCGGTGGCCCGACCAGCATACATGCAATTATTGCGGTGAGACCGCCGGGGTGCAGGGCACCCCCGCGGCCTCACCGTGATGAGGGAGTATAGGGGGGGGTCACTTACCTGGTGATTTCTCTGGGTCCGGGTGCTGGCATCTGCTGGAATCCGTCTGTTGGCATAGGAAGCGAGGGAAGGGAAGAACTGTTCCCTTCCCTCGCTTCCTATTTCAACACGTTAGGCTGGTTCCTCTGTGGTCAGACTGCAGAAGCCAATAGGCAAACAGCTTGTTTGGCTTCTGCAGCCTGAACACTGTCAAACATTCTATGATTGGCTGTCATCTCCCAAACAGGGAGAGGGCAGCTAATCATAGAAAGTGGACTTCGGCTTCGAGTCCCTAAACAGAAACTATTCTTCCGAAGCCGGATAGCTGTATTTCAGCCGAACTTCGGCAGAATAGGGACTCGAAGCCGAAGTTCGGTACAGCCCTAGTATTGATATATATATATATATATATATATATATATATATATATATACGAAGCGTTCATTGGGTATTTGTTCTTGTTTCACATTGTTGCAGAGAGTGCATATATGTTTACACATGTATGAAATCTCGAAGATTTCATTTATAGGTATGCTTTTGCTTTCCAGTACTTGTAGTAAGTACATTAGAAATTCTTGTGGATCTTCCTGTGAGTTTATAGTGAATTTCACCATTCCAGCACAGTAGTCCAATTGTTGTCTTATTCCATAAACACTATACGTGTTGTCAGGATTGTTTGTTGCGTTTCTATGAAGTACTAACATTTGCAAACACAATTGGTCAGTACTGTGTAAGTAAATGTTGTTAACAATTGGTGGTAATTGAAATAGAATATTCATTGCTACATTTGCGTAGCAACTTACACCAACTATATTTGAGAGTTTAAATGGACCAGGTAGTTCTGTATCTGAGTGATTTTCTTTTAGTTTATCTTCCTTCTTTGCTGAAGTACCTGGTTTACTTTCCCTAATTGGTTCTTTTATGCTTGTGGTACTTGATGAAGTTTTAGTTTCTTTTACTCTCTTTGGAGGATTTTCAGTGACATCCTGTTGCATTTCTGTTTGATTTAGTTTTCTTTTACAACGTTTTACTTTTTGTGGAACAGAATATGTGTTTAGATGGGGGGTGTATAGTGAACAAGGTCTATTGTATTCTAAAATGCAAGGAATATCAGCGTTTACTTTACTTGCATCAATGGTGATTAGAAATAGACCGTCAAGTGTACGTAAGCATGATAGTGCTACGTAGTTCATGTCTTCTTTAAATACTGTGTTACCAATGTCTATCATTGCTTTGTCTAGGGTAAGACCTTGTGATTTATGAATGGTGACTGCGTATGCAAGAGTTAGAGAAAATTGTTCTCTGCGTACATACATGTCTTTGAAGAGAAGGAATCAAGCTGTTGAGCGTCCTATCCTTTTTACTTCTGAAAGTTTGTCAAAGAGAATATTGACAAACAGAATTTTGTTGTCATGTGAGTATGTTTGAAAGCCAACAACTGTACCCAGTGCTACATTAACTAGTCCTTGGTCCACGTCAAGGTTATGTTTTAGCATTACTCTGCAATTTAAGGATAATTTTAATATCTTTTCCAACCCAGATGTGTTTGAGATTGAATTTTCTAAACTGTTTAGTCTTGTCGTGGCTTTCTCACACATGGATAGTGTCATACCATGTACATCTAGTTTGTCTGTGGCGCTAATTTCCATTATTGGTTGCATTTCTTTATTTAACATTATTTCAATGAATTTGAAACAGCTTGCAAGAGTTGGCATTAAGGTCATACAATTGACATTTTTGTGGGCTAATTGTTCCATAACATCTGTAGCACATGCATTATCCCCATAAAGTGTATGAATGTGCCAGGTTTTCAATATTGCTTGTGCTTCTTTAGATAGTAGACCAACTCTAATACTTTTTAAGATGTTGGCATAAGTGAGATCTGCAGATTGCCGCATGTTTTCTGTTAATTCTCTGTATTGGAAATGTTGCCAAAGGTTGACATTTCCAATGCTGCCAACAGTTTTACGGCAGAGTTTGTGTCCTAATGTTTTAAAAATAGGCTCACCTGTTCCTGGTGTCAATTGAAGAAGATCTCCGAAAACAATAATGTGTTTTCCTGCAAAGAGCTCTTCCTAGTTTGTTTTGAGTGCTTCTTGTAATCTGGGGTGAATCAAAGCCAACATTAGGTTGGACACCATGATCACTTCATCTATTAGTAGCATTTTCATTTGTTTTAATACTCTGCGTAGTTCCATTGCAGCTTCTGTACAAAGTTTGTAATAGTCTAATTTGTTTTGGTGTTCCACTGGCAGGAGATGTAATCGGTGTAAAGTGTCCACGCCTATGTTGTAGACAGCTAAACCTGTGGGGGCAGTGACAACAGCTGACAGTTTGCTGTTTGTCAATTGATGAAGGAACTTACTGATGATTTTGATTAGGAATGTTTTAGCAGAACCAGTTTCACCACTGACGTACAGTAGTATAGGTTTGTAATTTTGGCAGGTGCATTCTTTGTTTTCATGTTGTACACCATGTGCAATTTCGTTTGTTACTTCTTGAAAAATGCTACGTTGCTCATTGTTTAGTTTTGATTGTAGTATAGTTAAGTCTTCTTTATCTTCATACTGACACATGGTGTTTTCTACTTCTGACATAGCTAATTCTGCCTCATTTGTTATTAGTGGTTCTTGGCTTCCTGTTAAAGAAGGTTGACTACTGTTTGGAGTGTCCTTATCTAGTTGGGCCTGGAGTTCTTCTTCATGTTGCTGTTCATTGTGCAACATTGTTTTGTACTGTGTAAAGTTTACATCAGTTATAGTGCTTTCATTTGCTTTGAAAGCGTCTTCATATGAGTCATAGTTATCTAGTATTTCTTCTTCTTTTCTCTATGGTTTAAAGAGTTGTAGCAGGGACATGTAATGTGGTTCTTTATGTTGAGGAGTCTTTAATGACAATTTTATATGATAAATTAAATTTGGTTTGGTGAGTTTTACTAAGCTGTCTTCACAGTATTTACCTTTTTTTAATTGGGTTTTATATTATTTTTGTATGTGACGTTTTGGGCTATGTGGTATAGACACATGGTTTCCAAAGTATTACTTCTGTTTGGGTAGTATGTGTCCAAAACATTGTTTTTTAAAATGTCTTGGCTGTTGGGATCATGTTTAGCTATTGTTTCTTTATCGTCGTATGATTTTAGAACTCTTTTTGTAGATTTAGCAGGACCAAGACTTAGCCATACTATATTTTCAGATTTACCATACAATGCAGTACCAGTTGAACGATCTGCTGCTTAATAGGATCCACATTCTCTATGGGAGAGCATTTTTATGCCCAAACTGTATAATTTCTGAGACACTGTTTTGTCTGATGACAGGTCATTCCAGAGGTCTTGAAGCTCTGTTTTTTCTTCTTTGGTTAAGTATGCTGTAACATATCGTGCAACTGGAGTGGAATTGTCTGCAATGTACTGCACACATATGATTGCATTCGATAAGTGGGCAATGATTGCATTGTAACCATTGATATATTTTTCTTCTTCTGTTCTTTTTATGTAATATGTATTTTTAGGTGACTTACCTTTAACACTATGTCTAACTGAAGACATGAGGTTGTTCACTTGACCTGTATTTGTAACCGGTCTAGGGAAACCAAAGCGGCATTTGGTGTAGTATTTCCCTTTGTTTTTGTATTTGCGATGACAATATTTGCCACATTTGTGTCTTTGAAATTGTAAAATTTGTGCATGAAGCTCACTATTTGTGGCTTCTGTTGGAATTTCACAAGTGACATATTTTTCAATAAACTGTAAAACAGTGGCATCACTGTCTTGACCAAATTTAGGAGCATCTTTAATCCATAAAAGCATGTGGATATGTGGTGTTCCTCTGGCTTGGTATTCTTTTCTCCAAAAGAAGTGTTGCACTTCTCCAAGGGGAGGAACAGTTTTATTACAAATAAAGTGTAGCATAGCAATGAAGCGATGGTGAAAATATCTTGAAACATTAACAGGATCCAGAGAACAAAGTTCTCCTGGTGTTAGTATATCTATGTTTGTTTTGTTTTTGTTTGATATGCGTAGGAAATCATGTAAATCTTCCGATGCATATTCTGCACAACTTAATGTAACAAACCAAGTGGGTGGGCCAAGGTTTCTGATCATACAACGTACATCTCCATGACGTCGAAACCAGTACTGTTTAGTACCACGCATATTTGCTAATAGATTTGTAATATTTGATTGTAAAACCTCATCTTTTTGTTGCACTTTTTGTAATAATAGTGTAGCTGACATATTTTGAATGTGAGATCCTGATTTCAATGTGTGTGCAACTCCGTAACATAAAGTTGCTAGTTCACTTTCAAAGAGTAGGTGGAATATGTATTCCACATTTTGTCTAAATCTGGGATCTTCAGAATACATCCGTAATGAGCAGTATTCTGATGTTGATATTTGAATAGGTCTATCATCGTACCTTCCTCCTTTGCCAGTAGGAAAGAGTAGAGGAAACGTACGTGCTTCTATACTTTTTTCCCATGTGCTGATTGGTGATCCTTTCATTTGACGCATTTGGTACGTTTCTAGTCCATCTTCTATGGTGTCATTAGAGTGCAATTGATGAATTGTATAATGGTTTAAAGTAGTTGATATTGTAGCAGTATTTAGGAGCTCAAATTGACCAGCTTCTTGTGTCTCTTGAATTATTTCAGTTGTATCCTTCAAATTTTCTTCAATATTAATTTCTTTGTAGTATTCATTATTCTCTTTTAGATATTGCAAGGCTTGTCTAACTTTATGTAAATCTACCAGCTGTTGCCATATTTTTTGTCTTTTGTAGGTACTCCATTTACTAAGATAATTAAGGATTGCTCCATTGGACGTTGCACTCCTAGAGTGTGCACATTTTCTTTTAGATCTAATGGTAAATACACTACTTTTCCACGAATACCTTTCACTAATTCAGAGTGAGGTAATTTTGCTGTTTTTGGTTGAAGGTGTATTATTGCTTGAAATGGGAACACTGTTTGAATTATGATGCTCTCATATAAATTAAGTTGTTGTAGGGGTTTTGGTAGTGGATATAATTCCAAATTATTTGTGATAGCACATGAAGGAGTTTGGTTGTTGTCAAGTTTTGTAGTGCAGTAACTGCAAAGTATTAAGGGGTCAGTTATTCCGTATTTTTTTTCTGCTATAAGGTAGAGAGCTAATTCAAACCATTTAGAATCTTCATTGTCTTCTATTTTGTATGATAGGTCTACAGTTTTTTTGTTACTTTTATAAAAAGTTCTGCGGCAACATACACACACATGGTTTGGTACTTCAGCTGATGTACTTTTAAATGTTAGTATTTCGTTTTTGTATGTGTGTAGTAAAAGGTTGCCATGCATAGAATTGTTGCTAATTTGCTTTAAAGATATAACATTCTGTAAGTGGCTTTCACTTCCAAAATATTTCTTTCTGGATATAGTCAATTTCTTCAAGTAGGTCTTTTGCTGTACCATGTAGAAGAATGTTATTTAAATTGGCTAGTGCTAAAGCAGGACTTTTAGCATAGTACAATTTATAGACTAGATTTCTTATAGTTGAATGATGTGTTGATATCCTTTTGATATCATGGAAGGTGGTTTTGCAAGTAGGTCCTGTAATGCAAGCCAATGAATGTCCTTGTAGTCCTGTGTACTTGTGCACTGGACAGGTATCCATATTTTGCAGTAGTTTAATTTGGATTTTGTCTTTGCATTTCACATATTGATTGAGGAATTGGCATAAAGACTTGAAACATTTTTTGGGAATGTTACACATTGACGTGCATGGCCATTTGTATGCTAGACGTTCTGATTCAGTTGAATGGAGAGGAAATTCTAAGTTTTCAGGGCATATTTTTGTAAGCAGTATTTCTTGTTCCATTATGGTATTATTCAATTTTTCATAACCTCGACCACTGCTATGTATGGCAATTGTATTTGTTTGCTTTTGTTTGTATGCTTCTTCATTAATGTATGGTTCTGTGCTTGGAGTGTGACTCCATTCACCTCTGCAGATATTTAAGAAGTTCTTTCTGTTGACATTTCGTTTATTGAGAAGTCTTTTTGTAATTTAGTCCTTAGTTTTGTTAGTGGTTTCATTTTGTTTAACACTAAAATAAATAACTTTCTTTTGAGAAGAATTGCACTGTCCATCAACGCTTCTAAGATTAATTTCCTACGATAGGTTTTAAGGGTTGAACCTGGTTTCTCTCCTGTTTTTATAAGATTTTGAAGGACTCTGTGACGGAACATTTTGGCTAAAATACTTTTTTTGGTATGCTTACTTTGCACTATATCAAGATTTATAGAAGCAGTTTTATCTGTAGTGATAGCTGATTTTTTGTTAATTATTTTCTGGTTCGTTTTACATTTTGATAGAGGAGGCAAAGTGTCTGTACTTGAAACTTCTTTTGTTTCACTAAATGACCGTATTAGATGTTTTGTTTGAACTTTTTTTTACAAATTCTTGTAGAGATGGATGCTTATGTTGGACACTTTTATTTCCATTTGCTCTACTTCTGCGTTGCTTTCTACGGACTTGATTTTTGGTAGCCATTCTTAAGGGTCTGTTGAAAACAATAAAGAAGGTATGGGTTGGGGTGTTCTGCAATGTATGTGTGCTGTGTGCTTGAGTGTTTGAGTAAGATGATAAAGATGTATGTAATGGTGTGTGATTGTGCATTGGGCAACTACAACTAGTAGGGATGGGTATTCTTGAATTTATGTGCTACTAAACTGGGGTTCAGATGACAGAAAAAAGTAAGCTAGTGGTGTGGAGAAGTACAAATAGTAAATCTAATGCTATACAATTAAAACATTTGTTTGTTCTATAATATCAAAATTCTAGCAGCTGAGTTGGGTCATTTGTGTGTCGAAAAATAGGAAATTGTGGGCCATTCTGGATGCAAATCGCTGTTTAAGAAATGGGGCTTTTTGGACATAATGGTGCACAATCTCTATTTTTAGGCACAGAAATAGCAAGAATTAACCTTACAGTGTGTTTAAGTAATAATACAAATATTATGGTGGTATTCAACTTACTTTTTTTCTAAAATGAGCAGGTTTCTTCTTAGTTGTTCTTTGTACTTCAAATTCGGCTGCTTCTTTTCAGGAGAATGGTCTTCACTGCAATTGTAAAGGAAACAAATTAGTAATTGTGTTTGTTTATAGCACTGTTTTTAATTTAGACATTGATTTCTTTAATTGACATCCTCGGCGCTTTCCTCAAAACCATGAAAACTATATTATTCACATAAGATACGTTGCACCAGTTGAATACATATCATATGTTCTTAATGAATAAACTGTATTGCAATGACTAACTGTAGCAAACAAAATATCTTTACTATGCCTTGTGGACTTCATAATGTACCACTGAATACCACTATTCCTGTAACTAAGCTCTTGCAAGTAACAGTGCCTCAATGTCATGGGCTGCTTGCGCTATATAAATATAATTAAGTAAGTAAGTAAATAAATAAATACATGTTTATGTTATTGTACAAGTATTGTTGTTTGAGATTTGAACATAGTGTGTGCATGCAATTTTGTTTGACTATATGCACTCTATATATTTCATTTAAAATATGTTAGTTCAACATGCTTTGAATATGTGTGTGTAAAAAGAAATTAAATAGTATAAAGGTTTGTAAGTAACAGTTAATTTTAGGAGATGGAATAAAAGACAGTAAGTTCATTTTACAGATTATAGAAGCTAAAAATCAGTTAATCTGTTTATATGAAACTAGAAGAATTGTACATGTACTTTACAGAAAATATGCATACCTGTAGTTTGTGTTCATGCATATGGATATGCATGGAGCTGCAAGTAGAAATCTTGGAGACTTGTACAGTATTTCTTGTAGAAGGTGCTTTCCAATGAAATGACACTTGTACTCAGATAGATTAACAGTACATTTGCAGTTCTGATCTTTGATGATGCAGTTAGATGTAGAGGTCTTCTATGTGATTGGTGGATGGCCATGTGACTTCTTAGCTACATCCAATGAGGGAATGGCACAGAGAGTGAAGTGGAAATGGTAGAACAGCTGTCCATATTACGATATGTCCGCGGACATGGTGGTAGTCCACGGACATCGGGTGTTACATCTGGGGATTTTGGGTTGGGGAGCCATGAAAATGAGAATGAGCAGAGAAAGGGATTGGTCAGGAAAGTTTAGTGGGTGTGTTGTGCCAGGAGAGAGTTTCTCAGATACTCTTTTTGCTGAGAGAAGAACAGATAGCTATGGCTGTGTGTTTCAGAAAACAGATTGTTTGGATTTTGGGAGACTCGTGGATACATTGGTTGAAGGTACATGCAGAAAGCTGTGGAGTAGCTGTAGATCTTGGATTCCCACATGTGGAAGTACACTGGCATGGAGTACGTGGAATGAAGTGGTTGGACTTGCTACCTCTCTGTGCTACTTTGTAGGCAGAGCAACATCCAGATATAATTATAATTCGTTGTGGAGGGAACAGTTTAGGACATGTGTCTGGAATTTCATTGCAATTTGCAACGAAAGAAGGACTTAGGAAGGTCATGGACATGTTTCCAAATTCTCAAGTAATTGTTTCACGGATTGCGCAGAAACAAATGTGGCTTCATTCTTCTTCATTTGATCCACAAATGGAGAAAGCAAGGTGCAATGTCAATAAGGCTGTTTGTGCCTTTCTAAGAGATTTTGGCATGTCCTCTTTTCACAATGAAAATATTATGTTTCGTAGTACATACATTTTTCGCAGAGATGGAGTCCATCTTACTTATGCTGGCAATCAGATTTTTCTGAGAAATGTACAAAATGCATTGCGACCTTTTTTAGAATTACAGCATCCATTTTGTAGTAGGTGTTGAGTATTTCTAATTTTTCAAACACAAACACCCCCAAAAGGCTCTTTTCAGAGCCACCACTTCCTCCCAGAGAAAATTGCAATGGTTATGATAGGGCAGCACCCCAAAATTTTAGATGTCCGCGGACTGTCCGTGGACTTATACACAGGGCCCTGCTTCATTTATTTTCACTTCTATTTTTTAACTGTGAAAGGCGGCTCTGAAAAGAGCCTTATTTTTTTTTAATTTTTGTTGTTTTATATTTTTTTTTGTTTTTTGTAGGAGAGGAAGGTAAGGGGGGACACCAACCACGGGGATAAGAACGGGCGAGCTGAGAGCGGAAGATGTAGAGTGGGTTTTATTTGGGTAGTGAGCAGATCTTCTCGTGCTCTGAGACGATAGTCTCAAAAGCACTTCGAAGTCGCTCCCCCCTGCAGAGTACTGCGTCGCAGTACATACACACAACTGTGACCCACGAAAAGGTAACGGTCATCAGCATTGTGTATGGCCTGTGAAGCAGCTTGAGGAATACGCTGTTCTACAGGAGTGTTCCTTGTGGTGACAGGATCAGAAATGGAGGATGAAGTAGAAGAAGTTAACCTGCTACGCACCTCACAAGGTACAACCTTGCGAATGGCCCCAGTGTGGAATGACTTTAGGTGTCGCTTCATGGTAGTGGTCCCAAAGCTGTACGAACCAAGCCTCCCGCGACTGAGTACCATTTTGCACTCGTTGCAGGTGACTTGGTTCACACAAGCCTTAGGACCATTCCCACGAATGGTAAATAACCGTCACACCCAAGACTCCCGCCGAGTGTGGGTAGTAGGGAGTTCAACTACCTCATCCTCGTCATCCTCTTCTTCCTCCTCTGCATCCTCACTCCTGTTCCCCTCTTCAGGCCCTTGGGGAGGTGGTGGTGGTGGTGCTGAGGCAGATGCAGCACCAGGTGGCAGCAGTGCAGCCATGGATGCCATCAGGTTCACAATGGAAATCTGCAGTTGGCAGTAAAATTCCCTGTGCTCTGTAGGATAGCCAGAAACACAATGAGAATAAGCTCTAGGGCGTGGTCTTTTATAGGGGTGCTTGTACACGGTTCACGGACATGCGCGCTGTCCACGGAAAGATCGAACACAAAAAAAGGTTCATAAAGTTTCAAAAAGTATGTAGAAACTCAGGATTAGTATATGGGACTTGTACTCTGGTGGGTTTTTATTGAAAAATATTGTGGATTACTTGAAAATGTACTTTTAAATTGTTCGGGGACACGAACAGTGTCCGCATTCAGAACACGCGATCAGCGTGGGCGCGGTCACATGATAGGTTCACGAACATGTCCGCGAAGGAAGCGGCTGTCCGCAGTACACCAAATGCACCGACAGTGGTTTGCGCATGCGTGTTGATGTTCTACGGACACTGTTCAGGTCCTGAAGTAATTAAAAGTGCGTCACACGTCAAACGAACAGTAACGGACAGGCGTTTGTTCAGGACACTTCCATTTTCGTTTCTTTACGAACATTCCGGACACCTGTGCATTCCGCGGACACCTAAATTGCTTTTTAAAAAAAAAAAACATTAAATGAATTAGAACACAATATAAAAATTTTACTTTATTTAACATGTATGTTTAATTTATGACAGAGAAGGTGAGGGAGAAACTGAAACAAAAACAGGAGAATTAGGGGTTTCAACAGGATTTGTATGATGTTAAGAAGGGATGGAAGTCTCATCAAAACGTTTTGCTTCATGGAGAGGGTTTGGGGATAATTGACTGGGATATGGTGATGTGGGAAAATGGTACGTGGTTTTTTGTTTAAAATGATCTTCCACAAAGTTTTTTAAATTATTAAAATTTGCCAACAGTAGATCCATTTTTTCTTATATGCTGTGAAGAGTCTTATCCATAACAGCTTTTTCTGTAGTACTTTCTATTTTGGTATGTTCTGTACAAAAAAATATACATATATTAAATGTATATAAAATAATAATAATTAAATGGTTTATATTGTAAAGTGTCTACCATTAGATTCACTATCTTCTGGCATTTCCTCATGTGGGAAATGCTCCTCTAGCCACTCCAGAGTACTAGACATTTCTGTGAGAAAAAAAACATAATATCATTTTTTTAATCTAATACAGAAAGTTTACAAATATATGAGTAGAATGCAGTACACTTACTATTTCAGATAAGTTATGTTCTGAGTGGTCTGTAGATCTGCTGTTGTTCTTGGTTGTGGAGTTTCTGTGAGGTAATCATGTTGGAAGCCTATCTTTCTTCTTTTGGTATATTCCATTTTAGAACATATTGTATTTAAATGATTGGTTAGTGTGTTACATATATGGGTTACACTTCTTATGTATTACTACATATAATGTGTATGTGTGCTGGTTTGTGAATTTGTAAAATGTTCATATGTTATCATATAACAATTAAACATACACCCCCAGAGTTTTTGGGTAGTGGTGCTGTTGTCCGAACATGTCCACGGACCTTAAAAGAGTTCACGGACATCAAACTCAGTAGAGGGGGTTCAATATGTTCCATTTTACATGTACATAGAATCAGAGTTATTATTGTTAAATTGTGCAACTAAAAACCTATGAAATTCAGTGAAAAAACTTTGTTAAAGGGATGTTATGGTTAAGTTGCACTACTAAAAACCTATGAAATTCAGTGAAAAAACGTTGTTAAAGGGATGTTATGGTTAAGTTGCGCTACTAAAAACCTATGAAATTCAATGAAAAAACTTTGTTAAAGGGACGTTATGGTTAAGTTGCGCTCCTAAAAACCTATGAAATTCAGTGAAAAAACGTTGTTAAAGGGACGTTGTGGTTCCAAGTAAAACCGAAAAACCCTTGAAATTCGCCAGTTATCGTAAGCTAAGCAACCATAACTCGCGCCACCACTGTGCATTGCTAAGACTAGCACCCACAACATCAAAGATGACATCACAAATGTTATTGATGACATCACTGATGACATCACATGTGTATTTACTTTTCATGAAATGTGTGTACAAGGGATCCTTATTATAATGTTGCTAAAAATGTGTCAAGGATCATTGCACTAAATATCATAAGCTAATTAGTGCATTAAACAATGCATTGATATAAATAGCATTCTATTATGAGGTTCTATCTAGTATACTAAGCTACTCATGCAGAAACATAGCATTGTGTGCAGTATACATGATGGAGGTTTTTATATTCATAGTGTTGATATGTTGAATAATGAAATGATAATTGTTTTCTTATTAGAGTTTTGTGTACTGTGAAATACTGTGAAATACTGTGAAATATGTAATAAGTAGCTAATAAAACCCATGTATTACATAATTGCATTACTACAGACAAAACACAAGGAGACAAGAATGCATACAAATATGGGTTTATACAGGGAAAGTGAAGTAAGCAAAAAAGTAGAAGTAGTAGCAGAAACGATTCATAACCTAACTATCTTTATGCAAATACATGATTGCTCTGTTTGAAAGCTGCTATTTACCCTATGTATATGTATCACATGATGTGTCTGGACCCTAAGGAAAGTAGTGTGATTGAAATGTATACAAATATGAGCATATACAGGGAAAGTACAGTAATAAAAAAACAGCAGAACTATCAGAAAGTGCTGATAACTCTACTGATTATCTTCATGCACAGAAAGGATTGCTGTCTTTGAAGCTTGTGTCTTCCCCTATGTATATTTTTCATATGATATGACTGGACACTAAGGGAATTACTATAAGAACTTGAAGGATAAGTCTAAAAATATAGTATTTCTACAATTTTTAGTTCCTGACTGTTACTGAAGAAAACCATGTGGCCTAGATATGTCAGTAAAGGACAAAAGAGGGAGACAGACATGTGATGTCATCAGTGATGTCATCAATGACATTTGTGATGTCATCTTTGATGTCGTGGGTGTTAGTCTTAGCAGTGCACGGTGGTGGCGCGAGTTATGGTTGCTTAGCTTACCATAACTGGGGAATTTCTAGGGTTTTTCGGTTTTACTTGGAACCACAACCTCCCTTCAACAAAGTTTTTTTCACTGAATTTCATAGGTTTTTAGTAGCGCAACTTAACCATAATGTCCCTTTAACAAAGTTTTTTCACTGAATATATTTATATCCACGGAAGTGGCCATGTAGTTATGGTTAAGTTGCTCTTTCCATAGGAAGAGCACTTTCTGGGCGGCTTATAAGTTCGCTCCCCCTGGACGAATCCTCACCAAACTTTGCAAATAAAGTATATGGCCCATTCTGAACTATTTTGCAAAGTTTGGTGAGGTTTGGTCCAGGGGGGGCAAAGTTATAGGGGGGTCCCAAAACTTTTTTTTTCCCATAGACATAATGGGAAAAAAATGTGTTCATGCCTATAGCCCAAACCGCTGGACAGATTTACACCAAATTTGCAGCAGGAGTGGCGGCTTGGTCCCAAAAGCGTGCTTTTTTTATTTGGTATAAATCCGTCCAGTAGTTTAAAAAAAAAAAAAAATGTAAGTGAAAAAAATTAGTGATATCTGTGTTTGCTTCGCGGACACACTTCCCTGTTCGCTCCGCGGACAGGACAGGGATTGGGTAAGCGACTTGCGTGATGTCGTCGGACATCTGACGTGCTCTCCCATTGGCTGCAGTAAAGCGTGCAGTGCGTCTTATTTTCAGAGAAGCCCGCCATCTTAGTTTATTGTTCGTATATTGGCATCTGTGGCAAGCTCTGCGTGACTTCAGACTTCACAAGTGATTATCACAACATAACAAGTGAACATGTTCCGATGCGATAAGATGAGAGGACAGCGGGGCCTCCAATGGGGCTGTGTGAGGTTCATGTGGATTACACTACCTGAACATCCCAGGCTGCTGCACGCTTGCAGGAGACACGCCATCAGTACACGGTGGCCTGCGGAGGACCGAGGAGCGGATATCCCGTTCCCCCCACCCCCACTCATTACCTGTGTCTCCCTCCTGTATCCCCCACCCCCGCTCATTACCCGTGTCTCCCTCCTGTACAACCCCCACCCCTCGCTCATGCCCGTGTCTCCCTCTTGTTTTCCCCCACCACCCGCTCATGCCCTGTGTCTTCCCTGTTCCCCCACCACCCGCTCATGCCCCGTGTCTCCCTCGTGTTCCCCCCACCCCCGCTCATGCCCCGTGTCTCCCCTGTTCCCTCCCACCCCCGCTCATCCCCCGTGTCTCCCTCCTGTTCCCCCCACCCCCCGCTCATGCCCCGTGTCTCCCCTGTTCCCCCACCCCCCCGCTCATGCCCCGTGTCTCCCTCCTGTTGCCCCCCACCTCCCGCTCATGCCCTATGTCTCTCTCCTGTTACCCCCCACCCCCCACTCATGCCCCAAATCTCCCTCTTGTTGCCCCCCACCTCCTGCTCATGCCCCGTGTCTCCCTCGTGTTCCCCCGCCCCCCGCTCATGCCCCGTGTCTCCCTCTTGTTGCCCCCCACCCCCCGCTCATGCCCCATGTCTCCCTCGTGTTCCCCCCACCCCCTGCTCATGCCCCGTGTCTCCCTGCTGTTGCCCCCCACACCCCGCTCATGCCCTGTGTCTCTCTCCTGTTGCCTCCCATCCCCCGGTCATGCCCCGTGTCTCCCTGCTGTTGCCCTCCACCCCTTGGTCATGCCCTGTGTCTCCCTGCTGTTGCCCCCACCCCCTGCTAATGCCCCATGTCTCTCATCCTGTTACCCCATCCCCACTCATGCCCCGTGTCTCCCTCGTGTTCCCCAACCCCGCTCATGCCCTGTGTCTCCCTGCTGTTGCCCCCCACCCCCGCTCATGCCCCGTGTCTCCCTCCTGTTGCCCCCCATCCCCCGCTCATGCCCCGTGTCTCTCTCCTGTTACCCCTCACCCCCCGCTCATGCCCCGTGTCTCCCTCGTGTTCCCCCCACCCCCGCTCATGCCCTGTGTCCCCCTGCTATTGCCCCCCACCCTCCGCTCATGCCCCGTGTCTCTCTCGTGTTCCCCCCACCCCCCGCTCATGCCCTGTGTCTCCCTTCTGTTGCCCCCCACCCCCCGCTCATGCCCCGTGTCTCTCTCTTGTTACCCCCACCCCACTGCTCATGCCCCATGTCTCCCTCTTGTTGCCCGCAGCACCTGCTCATGCCCGTGTCTCCCTCATGTTCCCCACACCCCCTGCTCATGCCCCGTGTCTCCCTTCTGTTGCCCCCCACCCCTGGTCATGCCCGTGTCTCCCTGCTGTTGCCCCCCACCCCCGTTCATGCCCCGTGTCTCTCTACTGTTACCCCCCACCACCCTCTCATGCCCCGTGTCTCCCTCATGTTCCCCCCACCCCCTGCTCATGCCACGTGTCTCCCTGCTGTTTCCCCCCACCCCCCGGTCATGCCCCGTGTCACCCTGCTGTTGCCCCCCACCCCCCGCTCATGCCCCGTGTCTCTCTCCTGTTACCCCGCTCATGCCCGTGTCTCCCTGCTGTTGCCCTCCACCCCCTGCTCATGCCCCGTGTCTCCCTGCTGTTACCCCCCACCCCTGCTCATGCCCCATGTCTCCCTCGTGTTCCCCCCACCCCCTGCTCATGCCCTGTGTCTCCCTGCTGTTGCCCTCCACCCCCTGCTCATGCCCCGTATCTCTTTCCTGTTACCCCCACCCCTCTATCATGCCCCGTGTCTCCCTCGTGTTCCCCACCCATGCCCTGTGTCTCCCTGCTGTTGCCACCCACCCCCCCTCTCATGCCCCGTGTCTCTCTCCTGTTACCCCCCACCCCCCTCTCATGCCCCGTGTCTCTCTCCTGCTGCCCCCCACCCCCCGGTCATGCCCCGTGTCTCCCTGCTGTTGAACTCCACCCCCCGTTCATGCCCCCTGTCTCTCTCCTGTTGCCCCCCACCCCCGGTCATGCCCGGTGTCTCCCTGCTGTTGCCCCCCACCCCCTCTCATGCCCCGTGTCTCTCTCCTGTTGCCCCCCACCCCCTGGTCATGCCCCGTGTCTCTCTCCTGTTACCCCCCACCCCCTCATGCCCCGTGTCTCCCTCAAGTTCCCCTACCCCAGCTCATGCCCTGTGTCTCCCTGCTGTTGCCCCCCACCCCCTGCTCATGCCCCGTGTCTCCCTGCTGTTGCCCCCAGCCACCACTCATGACCTGTGTCTCTCTCCTGTTACCCCCCACCCCCTGCTCATGCCCTGTGTTTCCCTCGTGCTCCCTCCACCCCCCGCTCATGCCCCGTGTATCCCTGCTGTTGCCCCCCACCCTCCGCTCATGCCCCGTGTCTCCCTGCTGTTGCCCTCCATCCCCTGCTCATGCCCCGTATCTCTCTCCTGTTACCCCCCACCCCCCTATCATGCCCCGTGTCTCCCTCGTGTTCCCCCACCCATGCCCTGTGTCTCCCTGCTGTTGCCACCCACCCCCCTCTCATGCCCCGTGTCTCTCTCCTGTTACCCCCCAACCCCCCTTCATGCCCTGTGTCTCTCTCCTGTTGCCCCCCACCCCCTGGTCATGCCCCGCATCTCCCTTCTGTTGCCCCCCACCCCCCGGTAATGCCCCGTGTCTCCCTGCTGTTGCCCCCCACCCCCCGCTCATGCCCCGTGTCTCCCTCATGTTCCCCTACCCCAGCTCATGCCCCGTGTCTCCCTGCTGTTGCCCCCCACCCCCTGCTCATGCCCCATGTCTCTCTCATGTTGCCCCCCACCCCCCGCTCATGCCCTGTGTCTCTCTTCTGTTACCCCCCCACCCCCCTCTCATGCCCCGTGTCTCCCTCGTGTTCCCCCCATCCCCCACTCATGCCCCGTGTCTCCCTGCTGTTGCCCCCCACCCCCGCTCATGCCCCGTGTCTCTCTGCTGTTGCTCCCTGCTCATGCCCCGTGTCTCTCTCCTGTTACCCCACAACCCCCTCTCATGCCCCGTGTCTCTCTCCTGTTACCCCCCACCCCCCTCTCATGCCCTGTGTCTCTCTCCTGTTGCCCACCACCCCCCGGTCATGCCCCATGTCTCCCTGCTGTTGCCCCCCACCTCATGCCCCCTGTCTCTCTCCTGTTACCCCCACCCCGCTCTCATGCCCCGTGCCTCTCTCCTGTTACCCCCCTCTCATGCCCCGTGTCTCTCTCCTGTTGCCCCCCCTCCCCCGGTCATGCCCCGTGTCTCCCTTCTGTTGCCCCCCTACCCCCGGTCATGCCCCGTGTCTCTCTCCTGTTACCCCCACCCCCCTCTCATGCCCCGTGTCTCTCTCCTGTTACCCCCATCCCCCTCTCATGCCCTGTGTCTCTCTCCTGTTACCCCCTAACCCCCTCTCATGCCCTGTGTCTCTCTCCTGTTTCCCCCCACCCCCCAGCCATGCCCCGTGTCTCCCTGCTGTTGCCCCCTACCCCCACTCATGCCCTGTGTCTCTCCCCTGTTACACCCCACCCCCTGCTCATGCCCCATGTCTCCCTGCTGTTGCCCCCCACACCCCGCTCATGCTCCGTGTCTCCCTGCTGTTGCCCCCCACCCCCTGCTCATGCCCCGTGTCTCTCTCCTGTTACCCCCCACCCCTGCTCATGCCCCGTGTCTCCCTGCTGTTGCCCCCCATCCCCGCTCATGCCCCGTGTCTCCCTGCTGTTGCCCCCCACCCCCACTCATGCCCAGTGTCTCTCTCCTGTCACCCCTCACCCCCGCTCATTCCCTGTGTCTCCCTGCTGTTACCCCTCATGCCCCGTGTCTTCCTCATGTTACCCCCCACCCACTGCTCATACTCCGTGTCTCCCTCCTGGTCCCTCTACCAATGCCCTGTTGTGTTCTCTTTATACACCCTGCCTTCCCTTTCCATGGTGTCCATCTTGGTAAAAGATTTTCCTTCCTACACCAGGACGGTTTGGGAAGAAAAATCATTTTTTTACCACCCCGGGTTCCCACTTTGAGAACCTAGGATGCTAGTGGTCTTCATCCATTGAAAAGGACGTTATGGTTACGTTGCACTAATAAAAAAACTATGAAATTCAATTAAAAAAAATGGTTAAAGGGACGTTATGGTTAAGTTGAACTAATAAAAAACTATGAAATTCAGTGAAAAAACTTTGTTAAAGGGTTGTTATGGTTAAGTTGCACTAATAAAAACCTATGAAAATCAATGAAAAAATGTTGTTAAAGGGACGTTATCGTTAAGTTGCGCTACTAAAAATCTATGAAATTCAGTGAAAAAACTTTGTTAAAGGGACGTTATGGTTCAGTTGCGCTACTAAAAACCTATGAAATTCAGTGAAAGACTTTGTTAAAGGGACGTTATGGTTAAGTTGCACTAATGAAAAACTATGAAATTCAGTGAAAAAACTTTGTTAAAGGGTTGTTATGGTTAAGTTGCACTAATAAAAACCTATGAAAATCAATGAAAACATTTTGTTAGGGACGTTATTGTTAAGTTGCGCTACTAAAAATCTATGAAATTCAGTGAAAAAACTTTGTTAAAGGGACGTTATGTTTCAGTTGCGCTGCTACTAAAAACCTATGAAATTCAGTGAAAAACTTTGTTAAAGGGACGTCATGGTTCCAAGTAAAACCGAAAAACCCTTGAAATTCGCCAGTTATGGTAAGCTAAGCAACCATAACTCGCACCACCACCATGCACTGCTAAGCCTAACACCCAGGACATCAAAGATGACATCACAAATGTCATTGATAACATCACTGATGACATCACATGTGCATTTACCTTTCATGAAAAGTCTGTACAAGGGATTCTTAGTGTAATGTTAATAAAAAAAGTGTCTAAGATTATTGGAATATCAAGCGCTAATCAGTGCATTAAGCTATGCATTGATATAAATAGCATTCTATTATTAACTTCAATCCAGTATACTAAGGTACTCATGTAGAAACATAGGCATGATGGAGGTGCAATATTCATAAGATTGCTATGTTGAATAGTGAAATGATAACTGTTTTCATATAAAACCCACTTACTACATAATTGCATTATTATAGACAAATCACAAAGAGACAGCACCACATACAAATATGAATATATACAAGGGAATTGAAGTAAGAAAAAAACAGCAATAGTAGCAGAAAGTGTTCATAACCTAACTAATTACCTTTATGCAGAGAAATGATTGCTCTGTTTCAAAGCTGTTACCTACCCTATCTATATTTATCACATGATGTGTCTGGACCCTAAGGAAAATAGTGTGAGTACAACATATACAAATATGAGCATATACAGGGAAAGTACAATAATAAAAAAACATCAAAACTATCAGAAAGTGCTGATAACTCTACTGATAATTTTAATGCACAAAAAGGATTGCTGACAAGGTTGTGAATTCCCCTATGTATATGTTTCATATGATATGACTGGACCATAAGGGAATTATTGTAAGAACATACTTGAAGGATAAGTCTACAAATATAGTACATTTACAATTGTTAGTTCCTGACTGTTACTGAAGAAAATCATGTGGCCTAAATATGTCAGGAAAGGAAAAAAGGGAGCGTCAGACATGTGATGTCACCAGTGATGTCATCAATGACATTTGTGATGTCATTTTTGATGTCCTGGGTGTTAGGCTTAGCAGTGCATGGTGGTGGCACGAGTTATGGTTGCTTAGCTTACCATAACTGGCGAATTTCAAGGGTTTTTTGGTTTTACTTGGAAACATAACGTCCCTTTAAACTTTGTTACACCGCTCTCCCATATCAACATAATCTATGTGGAGCTCTCTAAATGGTCCTGTTGGTCGGGGCAAAGTGCCACGCAGTGTTCTTAATGTCATTCCAGAATTATATATTTGACAGGTGCTCTTGTAAATTGGGAACGAACCAGTGTTCTTGGATATCTGCAGCAATGTGTTGTTTTGCTATATGGCCGGGCAAATGCAACTGCTGGAATGCTATTTCCAGTAACTCTATGGGCATTACAACCTTCCCAGTCGTCTCTTGTCTCCAAATGAGATCTGTGGCTGATTGCGTGCATCCCCGTTTGTTCCACAGCTCTTGCTCCTCTTGGGATGCACGTTTTTGTAACTCTATTATCTGTGCTATTGGGGTATTTAAGGAAGTGACATCACTTTTGGGGGTGAAGCACAAATTATGCTCGATTTATCACCCAATGGTGAATGGGGTGGTAGAAAAGATCAACGGGTTACTGAAGAGTAAGTTGTCTAAATTGTGTAACACATTGAAGAAGAACTGGGTTTATTGCTTGACCCTAGCACTGTTCCAACTCAGGACGCAGCCGTGCAAAGACCACCACCTAAGCCCCCACGAAATTGTGACTGGGAGGCGAATACACACACCAGTATCCCCAATTAGAAGAGCCTCGGACGCGCACAGGGCTGCCACAGTGCTGGGGGAAGAGTTCAAGGAATACCTAACTCAGTTAACACGCGGAGTACATAGCATAGCTCGACAAATAGCACCACCTTTTACTGAAAATGCGATGACTGATACTACTACAGCGGCCGCAGACAGTTCAAGCGGGCCACTAATGCCGGGGGCACATGTGCATGTCCACAGCTTTGTGAGAAGGTGGAATTCACCCAGGTTTCATGGCCCGTACAAAGTCATGTCATTTATTGTACCCCCACCGCGGTGAAAGTGAAGGGATTGAAGTATTGGGTGCACTTATCCGATGTGAGGAGGGCACACAGTAGAACAATACCCCCAGAGGAGCAAGACATCGCCACTGGGACCACAAACGAGGTCGTAGGAAAATAACAAAGAGTCAGTAAATGAACATGCAAAGATAAAAATGATGAAATGTATTTTGTTCTGCACAACTTGCGTCCACCTTCCTTTTTTTTCTGCCTCTTCCCCACTCTCCTCTTCAATTGACCAAGCATACTATCTAACCTCACCTATCTCTCCCCCTCTATCTCCCACCTTCATTTTTTTAATGGCTTTCTCTACAGTAAAAGAACATGATCAAAAGAGTAATAGAACAAGCCTGACTAAAAATAATGATTAAATGTGAAGTTGAACAAGACTGTAAATAATTGTATATATTATGATGACTTAACAAATTTATATCGCCCCTCCAGGTGAACAATGGCCCAACGACCTACGATCGGAGAGAGTGAATTAATGTTAGATAGCGATAGGGTCGCCATTAGGGCTAAAAGGTTCAGTGATGTTGAATGCATTTTGAAGTGTGCTGCAATTTTTATGTCGGTAATGGTGTTTTTTGCAGCATGATATTACACCCTGTTATCTCTTGTTGATGACATGCAAAGGGGAGGTAGCGGGGCTAACTTGATAAGAGAAGGATCACAAATTATATGGACTGGGGTAAGGACAATATGGCAGGAGTCACATGGTCTTAATGTTAACCAAACAGATGGAATGCACCCCTCAGAGTACATAACTGTGGAATCAACAAGTGTGTCAATGTCATGTTTCAATGTAAATACGAGCGATGCTTATGGATATAACGAATATGATGGAGATTATTATTGGACAAATGATTTAATTAACACTAGTATTAATGCACAACCAACCATACACTCTACCTCTCACAAAATTGCTGCTACTGATGATGATACATATGCCATATTAAATAATAATGATACAACATGGGCTGGGATGTTTCCGATACATTACAAAAGGGTGAAAAACAATGATTAGGAAGGGAGGAGGAGGAGGAAAAGGGGGGCAGGAGGGAAAAGATACGATATCTATCATGATTTGCGGTTAGATGAAATAGAGGATCCCCGCCACCCTGATCAATCGAATAAATGGTATTCTGACATGATTGCCATGGCGAAGCAAGCAACAAATGAGAGTTGCTACGTCTGCTCACTCATCCTGCACGCTTCAGGAACACCCGAAATGTTAGTACTTCAGGAAGTGCCCTTTTCGGAGGCCCAATGTTTGATTCATCTGGTTCTATGCAGAATAAAGAGCACATTTCAGGTGCACCCTGTCACATTGAAAAAGCTGGAGAATGAGAAAACATGCACAAGCCGACGCCAAGGAGTAGTTTGCCTCGAAGAACCGTTTCTTGTCATCAAGGGGACACGATTTGCAGACAATAAATGTCACAAAGAAACAATACAATGTAAAGCAGAAGCGCTTCAAGGCCTACCAAATGACACTTTCCAATGGATAAAAGGGGCATGTAACAACATCTGGTCACAACACGTCGAAAAGCTAACATGGGTCACAGCACTAGAAAAACCTATCAAAATACAAAAAGAAGTGCCACATCAACTGTGATTCCGCGGGGAAGGAAAAGTAAACATGGGAGAAGCAAGTAAATGTAATAAGACGGTAATAATCCCCGACATGAAGAAAGACACATGTGCACTAATGGACATGTATTGGGTTTGCGGCAAACAAGCTTACCTACACCTCCCCGCATCGTGGAAAGGAACTTGTGCTTTAGCGACCCTCCACACAGCCCAGATGTTAATACCAGAGAGCCACATCCAAGGGGCAGCAGAACAATCGGCTGGCATATCGGCAGCAGAGCAATCGGCTGGCATATCGGCAGCAGGGAAATTGGCTGAACCATTGACAGCGCCCCAACTAACGCTAACAGAAGGTCCAGCATATTAACTATTGTCAGAATATGAACTAAAGAAAATATTGACAGGAAGTAAAAGATCCTCCAATTACATCTCATCCGAATCATCGAAACTACTTGCTGAGATCCCGCAGAAATACAAGCTCTTTTCATCAGCAGAGACATTCTTTGCCTCACTTCTTGCCCCTGGACTACAAGCACAAGCAAACGCCAACTGGTTACAGATCGTGCGCTGGGAGCTCATTCAATTATCTAATGACACTGAAGAGGGGTTCAACATGATAAAGATAGAACTCCGGGCGCTGCGCCTAATGACAATGCAAAATCGATATGTCCTTGATCTCCTCACGGCAATGGAGGGTGGTGTTTGCCGAAAAATTGGGGGGGCGTGTTGCACATTCGTGCCAACTGAAGACGCTGATAACGGGACACTCTCCCATGTGATAAGTGCAGTACACAACCTAGGGGAGAGGATGAGAGTGGAAGGAGGAGCAGAGGAAAGTACATGGTTCGACAATTTCTTCAGCTGGATACCATCATGGGTAAATGTGGAAATGAAAATACTGATCCCCATCATCGTTTTTGTGCTCTTGTTCTTTTGTGTGTGCCAACTGGGACTGCGGTGTTGTGAGAAAAGCATGCCAACCTCAGCTATGATGATGGTGACAATGGGCCGACCGACAACGGTAACTACCATGATAGATGCACAAATTCAAACAGGGGAGTACACCACACCACAGTATAGGATGACAGCAATTTACAGGCAATATGGGGACATAGTGGATGATTTGCATTACACGACAAAAAAGGAGCCAAGAGAGTTGCAATGGTACCAAGAAGTATGGGTAGATCTAGATAGGGATGGAGGTATTTACTTAATGTGTACCTCAGATGAATATGCCAGAAGAGGGAACAGCCTAAGAAGCGTCTGCAGAGCTTGGATGCCCATAAAAGTTACCCCTGCATGGGACGAGGCAGTGGCAGAGGTTTAGTATTACTGAAGGGAAAATGAAAAGAATAAAAAGTAGAAGAATTTGTTACTTTAGGTGTAACGAAAGGGGGGAATGTGTGGGAGCAAGGGGCCAATGGGCCCCTCTCTACCGTCACTTCTCAGTACCGAACTTGGACCAAGTGCCTCTAAATGGTGGGTACACCCCTTGCCCTTATGCGATACTAACTTTTTAGTTATTCGTGTAGATGGGACCACCGAGCAGGACACAGGGCATCCATTTTCTGTACCCCCTTTTGACTCCATCTTGGTAACTAGGCCTCACTGCGACAGTACAAAACGCATCTCTCCCCTTTGCCGCCGCCGCCGCAGCCTGGAGCACATATCCCCCACCCTCGTCCCCAAACCAACTGGAAAACTCTGCGACTCCATTCTCACGCTGAGGCCGGAGCTTCTTGCAACAAATAATGAATGTAACATATCCCTTTTCCTGTGAGATCACTGTCCTGCATGTGAACCAACATGAGCCAAGCACAGAGCTCATCCATCTCCACAAAAGTGTCCTTGCCCTCTTACCCTCGTCAATCAAAACTTATTACCATTATAACCCTGTGTCCTTGCAAGGCATCCCTTTCATGTGCCAGACTGCCAACCTCGCTATGAAGCCCACCCAACAGACCCACCAGCTAACATTAGACCCCGGTGCAGTATATCATGCCTAGTACTAACAAATGCCACATACCTGAGATTCTTGTGAGACTAACCCTATAGTTCAATGACAGTATTGTAGTGGTCAAGGCTCTAAACCTGTGACCTGTGTAACCCAAATGTGTACCTGGTGTAAGCCTTTGAGTGATTTGTATAACGACATGATACACTACTAAGAGTATTTTGATCAACTGTTATTTAGTGCATGCATTATTCAGAATGTATTTTCTTAGCTTAGATAGTGACCACCGTGTTTCACAGCGACCTGACCTTCACCCATCCGGAGCACAATGTCTGACGTCAATCCTCCCGCCAACCCAGAAACGAACCCGGAGGAAGAGATGATGCCCACACCTAAGTCACCACCACGGCTGACCAATCCTGGTCCAACGTAGCATCATATGTCAAAAATGTAGATGTACTATATAAATGTGTTGTAACTTTTATGTGGTCAGAGCACTCTCAGAGATCTAGATAAACCTTCCTTGGAACTCTTGCAGCCTGCGCTTTTGTGCCTTATTCCCTGTCCAGGGAGTGTCTGTCTTATTTATTTTACACGTGTTAGACAGGGTGGGCACTAACATTTGGTGACCCCGACGTGAAAGGGACGTTATGGTTCCAAGTAAAACCGAAAAAACCCTGAAATTTGCCAGTTATGGTAAGCTAAGCAACCATAACTCGCGCCACCACCGTGCACTGCTAAGACTAACACCCAGGACATCAAAGATGACATCACAAATGTCATTGATGACATCACTGATGACATCACATGTCTGGCTCACTCTTTTTTCTTTTTCTGACATATTTAGGCCACATGATTTTCTTCAGTAACAGTCAGGAACTAAAAATTGTAAATGGACTATATTTGTAGACTTATCCTTCAAGTATGTTCTTACAATAATTCCCTTATGGTCCAGTCATATCATATGAAACATATACATAGGGGAAGACACAAGCTTGAAAGAGAGCAATCCTTTTTTTGCATAACGATAATGAATAGACTTATCAGCACTTTCTGATAGTTCTGTTGTATTTTTATGGCTGTACTTTCCCTGTATATGGTCATATTTGTATACATTGTACTCACACTACTTTCCTTAGGGTCAAATCACATTAAGTGATACATATACATAGGGTAAATAGCAGCTTTGAAACAGAGCAATCATTTATTTGCATGAAAATAATCAGTTAGGTTATGAATTGTTTCTGCTACTACTTGTGCATTTTTGCTAACTTCACTTTCCCTGTATATACCCATATTGGTATGTGCACTTGTCTCTTTGTGTTTTGTCTGTAGTAATGCAATTATGTAATACATGGGTTTTATTAGCTACTTATTACATATTTCACAGTACACAAAAATCTATTAAGAAAACAATTATCATTTCATTATTCAACATATTAACATTTCGAATATTATACCTTCATCTTGTACGCTGCACACTATGCTATGTTTCTGCATGAGTAGCTTAGTATACTAGATAGAACCCCATAATAGAATGCTATTTATATCAATGCATCGTTCAATGCACTAATTAGGGTATGATATTTATTGCAATGATCCTTGACACTTTTTTCGCAACATTATAATATGAATCCCTTGTACACATATTTCATGAAAAGTACATACACATGTGATGTCATCAATGACATTTGTGATATCATCTTTGATGTCGTGGGTGTTAGTCTTAGCAGTACACAGTGGTGGCGCGAGTTTATATATATATATATATATATATATATATATATATATATATATATATATATATATATATATATATACAGCCAAGGATTTCTACCCGGTGATAAGGCGGCGGCACTCGCTCCTCATGTGATCAAAGGGCAAGGAATTCTTCAGACAATCAAGTGGTAAATTTAATTCTTTTGTTTTCCATATTAATGGACATTGCGAATATTACAGGACAGAACAACTCATTTCACCCAAAACGGGCTTCCTCAGACTCAACCTATATATATTTCGATCACAGTTTGAAGTATAGAAATGAAAGTGTAACAGCAGCGGTTTATGCAGCTGCTGTCCCATTTAAAACCAAATGAATGACATAGTCAACAATGACCGTGTAATGAATTGCACGTGCCCTTGTGCCCTTTCCAAAAAGATCTGGGCGAATTAACTATTTTCTGTGCATTTCAACGAGCATTCTTTTTATTCGATTTGTGATGTGCTTTGAATGCAAAGAAAGGCTCCATTATTTGCGCAAATCTGTGATGTGCACAATCAGACATCAATTGAGAATAGGGCAAAAAAAAAACGCAAGTGCACACCTCATCACTTGCACCAAGAAAAACACTAATTTATCCACAAATGTGTCCTCTGCTTTTAAGGAGGGCTGTGTGGCAGAGCAAATGATGTGCTGGCAAAACTAATGTATGACAATCATCCAGCACCAACAGGTGTGCTGGCAAGGCATTTCACAGTGACCGGGCCTTAAAGAGCCCAACATTGCGAAATGTTAGAACGAAAAAAAAGAACATTTCTATCCTTTTTGAGGGATAGAAACGCAAGTTAGACAGCAATGGTTCATAAAGCTGTTCATCAATGTAAATGCACGGCATGGTCTGCAATGGTCCTGTCATGCATTGTGCATACCCTTCCACCTTTTCCAAAATAGGCGCAAGGGACTGTGACTATTTTCTGTACATTCATTTCAAAGAGCATTCCTTTTGTGGATTCATTTTGAAATGTGCAGAAACACCCCCTTATTGGTGCAAATGCATAATGGGGGCCAAATGTCATGTAAGTGTGTTCATCCGAGATTCACACATTCCAGCGCCCTTTGAAAATAGGCTACATGTTTTTTTTTGTTGCAACTGATGAGATGCACATGGCACCATTTGCGGCATATTTTGGTAGAGAATCTGTCCCATCGTTTCTTAAAATCCACATGGATTTGAAATGTTTTTAAACCAATTCTAGACATGGTTACCCATGGCTTGAATTGGGTCCAGCATGTTCGAGCTGAATCGTAGTGATTTGACTCGATTCGACTTGCGAGCCATCTCTTTGGAAAATCGAAGACGTCGAGCCGATTTAAACCTTTTTGTCAAGGGTTTGAATGAACATTCGAGTGAAGAACTTTAAGGCTTGCCCATCCCTAGCTAAAAGCAGCGCTATGGGCAGGTATTTCTCTTATTGCAGCACCTTCAATCATGTTGTTACATCGGAATACATTGGACATTGCAGGTACCTTACCATGCTACCTTCTTAGCATCTGCAGCATGTCCAAAAAGCCACAACCAAACAACTGACAGCCCCTTTTCCATCCATGACATGCACCTGCTCCCTGTTAGGAATCCCCGCCAAGTTAAAGCACATTGTTAGGCTCATAGAGCCATTTCAGAAGCTGTTTCTGTATACCAACCTGTGTCCATGAGCTCCTGAGAACCTTCTGCAGTTTACTAACCTCTACTTTTTTTTAAACTCTCCAGATTAACCCAGCCAGGACTGGAGGCTGTTTCATTGCATTTCTGATCCCTGCCCTTTGGAACGCTCCCTGGGTTGGCATGTGGGATGTATTGACCCACTCTGCTATACTATGCGGCCTCACTCTGCTATCTATGGTGCGAGAAACAGGAAAATGGCGGTAAAACCCTTGTGCAAAACCCTTGTGCCAAAACCTCCAAAACCGCATTTTTTCAGCACACAAAAAGATGGCTGCACAACCTGCCACGCATGGTGCATGTGTTGTGGAACAGAGCACACACTGCAGAAAAAGTGCCAGTGGGCTCTATGACAAGTAAACATGGAGCACAGAGGGAGAAGCAGCGCTTTGCAAGTGAAATTACAAAATTTGCCTGTAAATGACATTTACTTTGGTGCTGAAACTTCAAAATGCCTGTACTTAACACTTTCCAACACTCACAATGTTGCTTGGCGCTAAAATGCAGTTTATCTAATGAAGCACTGTGAATTTACAAAGTCCTGAAATGTTAAGAGCAAAACATTTTCTCAGCATAACTGGATTGCCTGTGAATGACAATTCCTGTCGAAATCTGTGTGCAGCCATACTGGGCTACCTGTGAGTGACAGCCCCTGTCAAATGGGCTCTACTGATTAAACTTTAAAGTTGTCTAAAACTAAAGATCTGCCGGATTAGCAAATTTAAAAGGACTATTGCTGAAAGGAACACAAATCTCAGTTGTTTTGATCCCACAGGTTTAAACCTAAGAATGTAACTTATCTATGTCATCTGATGCAACAGGTTTGTTTTATGCTGGATTTCAAGTCAAGAAATTAGAAATGTACTTAGGCTGGCTGGGCCTGCAAGAGGTTGAAAAACAGGTTTCCACCCAAGGGGAGCGCATTGATCTCAGCAGATGCTCACTGACACATGATAATTGTGGGGTAGGCCAGACTTTTGTCTGCTACCAAGGAATGAACAATGGCAGATTCTTCAGGCCAGGAAATGGACGTATGAAAAGGTCATAAACTAGGCTTGCAGAAGGAAATCCCAAAGGTGGTGGCTGCTCCTTGTCTCCAGAGACAGACAAAAGGCTGACCATTTGCTGCTAAGAATATGTAACGAACATTTTTTAGAGACTTATAAACTCGCTATCAGAAGTGGTGAAAAATATAAAAAGGGCAGATTTGTTAATATAATTTTGGCCCTATATTTCAAAACGTGATATAAGTGTGTAGCATATTCTGAACAGGAATGGCAATATATGTGGTTTTATGGGAACTGTATTTATGCTAGAATTGTTAAACTTTGCACACACATTCCTATTGTAAACACGCATATTTGTGGAAATTTGGAGAAAGTTTGGAAAATGTGTTCATGGCGAAATTGACAAAATGTTGCAAAAAGGTGAAACAAGGTCTCACAGCTGTGGGATTTTGATGAACAGACACTCCATAAAATATGTAATCCTTGTATGTGATTTTCGTAGAGGTTACAAATGTATAAATATGTATTTAGGACAAAATTCAATTTTGATACTAGAGGCTAGGGGAGGTTTCTAAGGATTGTAAAAACTAAACCATAAACTTGACATTATCTTTCTTTGATCCAATCACTCGGATGCAAGGCAGAGATGAGGCTCTGATCCAATCCTAGTTCACAGGGGCAAGTTTAGTTAATCCGACCCATACACCCATTTTTGTGATGTCATTTGAAAGGACAAATAGAGACATCTGACAACACATACAAACTCTCTCTTCTGATTCCAGTGAAGCACTCTGATCCAGCAGTCAACATCCAGCCTTTAATATCCTTCCAGATCCTTATGCCAATCACCAGGCCAAGCAGCAGCTGAACCATTTTCAGCTAGGCCTCAATCCTCAATTAATCCTCAACTAATCCTTACAACCCAGTGAAACACTGTTGTGTGGGGAAGCATTCTGAAACTATCTGGTTTGCTATCGTAACGCTTGCCTGATGAACTCGCCATCCCACTGATCTGAAATATCCAGAAATTAGAAGGGCAGATGCTGTGCAGTTCCGGTGACCGGCCTAGCTGATCCTAGCTGATGTGCTGTCCATCAGTGATTGACGCGATCCATTGACCAAAATCTTGATGGGCCAAAAATCTTAAATCCCAGTGGATTGTGAGTATTAACAGGATGCTAGAGAACTATTGTATACCTTGCCTTATCTTGTTCTACCCATATATCTGAACTAGCCTTACTTTCATAACCAGTGACAGTGTCACAATCTTTAGTGCAATCTTATTCTGTATATTTGCTAAAGCGTCATTTTCATAGTCATTTTTATTTGTGTTACTCTGATCCAAAAATCCCACTTCGAGTGTTTGGACTGGTTCCTCCTGGGAAGGCACTGGGGATCTGTTACTGAAGTCATGAATCAGTCTCAGAGCTTACTTCGTCCAAACCTGGTTGTCTAGCCTGCATGCTCTAGTCTTGAGTAAAAGCATAATCCATAATTTCCGGGTTAAAACTGAAGTTCTTGTCCAAATTTGTGTCTTTATTTTCGAAAAACATCTCCCACTAAATCCTCCACACCTCCCTCAGTTTTAAAGATAGAAATGAAATGTCAGCTCCCGCTGATACCTAACATCCTTAGCTACATCCATATTGTGAATCGGTGTACTTGACCAGTTTTTATCAAAATCTCATAGTAAAAGTTTGCCGCAAATTTACATTTTGCAAACGTTTTACACGTGTGAATTGTCTTTATATTATTTCCCACTTTGCCTTTAGATTCCAAGTGTTTTCTTTTGATTAAATCATTGCTTTTGGTAGCTTGCATCTGTTCAAAGCAGCTCCTGTAGAAATGTATATTAATTTAAGAATTATTGACCACATTTAGTGTTTTTGCTCAGCCAGTTTCAAACCCATCTGACAGTTGAAAAGTCAAATCCGTTTTTCTCTTGTGTTTAAGGGGGGAAGGTGGGGGTGATATTCTGTTTGGTCTGTATTATTCATGAGTACCTGCTCTCTCCTCACATCTAATTAAATTGCCTATTGGTGGGTCGAGGGGTGTTGCAGGGGGAACCTCTAACCACAGTGCTACCTGTTCCAAACAAATCCAAAAGTATTCTTTTCTTTGCTGGATTCTTTTTGTGTTCATTACCTAATTCCCAGTGCATTAAAGATATTATTCATTGTCTTTGTCACCCCTTGGTGATTGTTGTTACCTATTATAAATTACATTGTGTTTTAAATTCACTATCCATAAATAAATATTTACCGTTACAAACTAGCCTGATTCTTGATTCAGTGTGACCTGGAGGGTATTTTGAGACCGGTGTGATATGAGTGGTATATCATTCAGAATATTGAATTTATAGACAAAAAAAAAATAAGGTTTTCCTTTGCGCACTACATGCTGGGCGAGACTTGGGTGTGTGCCTGATTGAAATCCCTTACAGGCATCATTGCCAACATGTATCCTTTGCATTTCCATAAAAACGTGCAAGGCTTGCTTTTCAACCTAAGCAGTGCCTACTGCTGAAGTTCCCTTTTCATTTCTGTGCTCACAAGTGCTACTGCTCAGGGATGTGTGATTGATAAACAGCTGAGCACAGCACTCCATCTTTCCTATGGCATCTTTCACCAAACGTAGGAGGTTCCCAGTGTGATCCAAATACCCTGGGGAGAGTGGTTCCAGTGCTTGTCTGTGTACCCCTCCCACTAACCCGCAAAAACTGTAAATACCAAACATGCTGAAAATATCCATGCCTGCTGCTTTCATTTGTTCTCACGCTTTCTGTTTTGTTTAAATGTCCACCCCACCTTGTTATACACATGCTTTCAGGACTTCTAGACCTTTTGCACAGATGTTCCTCTTGACATTCCCAACATCTATGAAACCCTTTTGAAACACGCATCTTTGAGGGTTATTATGCATGTATCTCCCCAGGCCTTGACACACTGAGTAAGTAGTATGATGTGATCTATGTAGGACTTTAGCAGCATGCCCCTTGCCCTGTTCATGGGCTAGCAAACCTTAAACATGAGACTCTGGGTGGCATTCTAGGTTTTATGTCTTTCTGATAGATATGTGTGCTGCATCAATTTTGTACTAGTTTTAGACAGTGAAGTGTGTGACTTTCCACATAAGGTTGCCCATCGGGTTTTGCATTTTTGCACTCACTCACATGTGCCCATTATAAAAAGTGTTGATTCTCCTCTACAGTGTAGAGACTCCAAGACCTTGGAGGTTTCATCACGTTCGACAGGACTTGCACTAGCTGGGCTGCTCGATTCTCAGTGTTGTATACCAGCTGAATGTGTTTTTTTAGGAGAATCCCACGGATGATGTTGCAGTAGTCTAGTTTTGATAGGATTAGGAATCTCACACTTCCCCTTCTCTGCTTGGGAATGAGGAACAGAAGGAGTGACTTTAGGATATGATGTTGAAGGCTGTAGGTCTTGTTTAGAGCTTTGAATTTTGTGATTAAGGTAAGGTTGGCATCGTTGTCTATGCCTAGATTACTTCCTCCTACTGATGAGGGTCAGAGGAGGCTTTAAGGGGAGTGACGAATTGAAAGGTATAAATTATAGTTTGTCAACCCCAAAAAGGAATAAAAACTCTTTGTGGGTGGTGAGTAGACTTTGATAAAACGTGTATTGTGTTCTACAGTCCAACAATGCCAGCATTTGAAATTACACATCTGTACGAGTTGGGACATTTAATCAGGTTGAGGATGGAAGATTTAGGAAGAGTGAAAAATGGTCCTCTGTACCCAAGAATGAGTATGTTATGTTTTATGGAGCATATAAAGTTCAGACCACCGTGCCTTTAAGGGAGTGGAGCTCTGTGACCGACGGAAACTATGTTGTGAACGAATTAGACTCTCTTGACACTGGCAGCTGTGGATGAAATGCATGCAGCTCAACCAACAGGGAAAGGATGACTATAGTCCAATTAACACATCTGGGTGTGGATAGATTCCATTTGCAAAGACATTTTAAAAACATATTCAAAAGTATTCAGGAATGAGTCTGAGGCAATGGAATGTCTAGGTAGTTGGAAAACGAATTGGCAGTATTCAGGCTTAGGCTATAGACATAGCAAATTCCAGGATGGTAGCTACAGTCTTGGCCAAATTCACCTTGAGGATTTGGAGAAGACAATTTCCGAGGAAGTTAGAGGTTTGATATGGTATACAATACAGATGATAATTTACCTGTGTTGATGATTATGCAAAGAGAAAGGGATGCAATCACAGGCAGACTGTGGTACTAGTGCAGAAAAAAGACTAGTCTGATGTTTCATGGAACCCAGCAGGGTCCAACAAGAGGTTGAACACAATCTGTTGCGGTTACCAAGGGATGCCCAGGAAAGTGGCAGCTCTTCCTTCTGACCACACCAATCACGCAGGGAAAGAACATGTGGCAATGAGGGAGCCGAATTGAAAGGAGGGGGAGCACCGACTGGACGCTTGCCCGAAGCCACGGGAGAGAAACAAAGACAAAAGTGATCCCCCTTCTCCCAGTGTGCTGACCTACCTTGATGTTGCAGAAGAAAGGAGGGAAACCTATTGTAATCACAGATGAAAACCAAGTCCATAGACCAGGAGAACCCTTTCCCTTACCAAAAGGAAAAAAAGAAAAAACAAAAGTACTCTCCGGATGCCAAGACCAATAGAGGAAAATCCAGAAGCCAAGCCAATAAACAAGTCCAGAACACAGCAAGAAGAAGAATAAAACAGAACACAATGGAAACAGCTACTCATGGGTCAAGGTGCATTGCATTCGTCACGTGAGTGACGCTTATGTGGGCTGCGAGGACATGTAGCCACAGATTTCTGCAGGTTGTGGTTCACACTGTGCCGATGGATGCTCCTTTGGATGCCAAGGGAGCTGCCTGCAAGCTGAGTGCCCTGCTCATTTTGGCATGTAAGTATTCTCCATCGCCAATTTATTTAGCAAACAAAGGTCTTCTCGTTGGTGAAACTTAAAGAATAAAGTGTCAGGACAGTCTCTTCTCAACCGTTCCAAAAGTGCAAGTGTTTCCTTATACATTTAACAAGGGTTCTGTGCAAATTTCTATCCTTCACATTCTATAAGGAACTTTCTCTGGATTTCCTTCTGCTTGACTCTGATTGATGCTGGGATACAACCCCCTCCGGTTCTCTTTGTAGCTCCTTTAGACATTGCCGAGTTTGCACCATGAGTAGTGGATATAAATTGAGCTTCTCGTCAACTTTAAGGCAGAACCAGTTTGTCATCTTAGTTTCCACAACCAAATTTAAGAAGTCCTTAACACCTCCCACTATTGAGGTCTGATTTGTACCTCTCCATAGCCTCGCTACTTCTGCTCTAGTCTTGCTCCTCCTCAATGCAGCGTCATGTGTTTGTTTCTCCTCCTACTGTAGGTTTAACCCCTTCAAATCAGGGCATCAGACATAGCCCTGCCTTGTGCCTAGAGCGCCTCTTTTTTCATCCTGATCTTGATAGCAACCAAATTGCCATCCTCCTGCACTGTCTTCTCTCCAACCTTCACCTTATTTTCACTTCCAATCTCCAATCTACTCCAGTTATTCTAAACCAAACATCTACTGATGTTCAATGGCAACATTCTCCTTGCACGCTGGTCTACTCTCCTCCCACTGTTCTAAATCAAGCACTTCATAATGTTCAATGACAACATCCTCCTAGTATTTTCTCCATTCTCCTCTCTCTGTTCTAAACCAACGACATCCTCTTAATAACTTTCCCCCCTCTCTCATCTTCTGCCTCCTCCTCTCTCTTCCTTGTTTCAACAAGCTCTTTCCCCAGGTCCCTTCAAAATGTGCCAAATCACTCCAAATTTCTGCTTCTCCAAACACCTATACTGCCTGACTGGGACTCTGACCGTGGGCCTCATTACACGGTAGGCGGAGGACCAAGGTGCTATTACCTTGGTCCAGGCCGGTAAAATACCTGCACCGCCTTGGAGGAAAGGGGAATTACCGCCCTTTTCCAAGGTTGGCGGGGCAGTAATTCCCCCTTCCCCCATTGCCCTTCCCCATTCCCATTTTTGCCCCATAGGGCTCTATGGGAATGGGGAAGGCGCTAATTACGGTGCCGCAAATTGCGGTACCGTAATTACCACCCTGGTCCCTTTGCGGGTTGCTTTTTCAACTGCTAAACATCAGGCGTTAAAGTACCAACCCGCAAAGGGACCTCGTAGTAAGGCGGTAAGGGTTTACCGGTACCGGTGCCCTTACCGGTACCGGTAAACCCTTACCACCGTCCGTGTAATGAGGCCCCATGTATAGCCCTATAACATGTCCTGTTGGGTTGGGTTTCTTCAAGGGTCTGCACCTGTGAATGTGAATGGATGAGGGGTTGTCATTACCTACTTTCAATTCATTCACCTGTGTTTTGTTTGGGAGCAGGGGCAAGCTTTCAAGTGGTTGAGCATTGTAGGGATTTGCAGGGTATTTGTGATGTCAGGGTGATGTCCCATACACGTGTTAAATGGGTCTAATTCCTATAACACATGCTTTCTTTCAGTCACAGAGCTCTACATTCTGCCTGCACCTCACGCTGTATATGTGCAAGAAGAGTTATTTCTGAGTTTAGCCATGCCAAACGGGCAATAGACCCCACACTGCTGCCAATCCTCGCAGACATAAGTAGCAGGGTCAACACAAAATGTAATGCCAATCCCCATTTCCATGTATGGGCATGTGAGGGAGCAGACAACTTTATACTTCCATAGGGGACACGTGCCAGAAAATTCCAATGCCTTTTTTCATTGCTTTTAAAGGCCATGATAGGACAAGAAGGAAGCATGAAACAAAGGGAAGTTTGATCTTTCAATGGAAAGCTATATTTCTGAAAAGATCCATCAACCATCAATTCTGGCATTGTGCTATGATCATTCAGAAACATGAAATGTGGTGTAAAAGAAAATTCTACATTTAGTTTTGCTTGCAGCCTGTTGTAACGGATTGAAGACATATATGTTTCATCCTGCTTTGTAAATGCACGAGCCAAGAGTGATCATGCAAAGCAGGCAGAGCTTTGACAACTGCCACCAGTGCCTAAGAGACCACGCCCAATAATTGGGATTCATTGTATTACCCATTTTGCCTATTCCTAGGGTCTGGCTACACAGGTTTTGAACATTTATATTTTCATCTGGTAGAATTGGCAACTTTTTCGGTTTGCTATTAAATGAAATGATGTTTAAACCATTATTTGTAATTGTATTTGTATTTATTTTGTTTACATAGCGCTTTACTTCAAAACGCGGAACATTTAAACAACTTGATACATAAAACATTATAACAGCCAATTACAATTATGAATCAGTCCAACAAAACAGTAAGAAGAGCAATTAAACTGGAGGGAAGAGGGAAGAGGGAGAGCAGTGCAGTAGAACTGAGAGGGAGAGGGAGGGGCCAGGAGGCAAAGGAGGAGGGAAAGAGAAGGGGAAAGGGGTGAGAGTGAGGTGGAGGGGGAGGGGAGGGAGATGATCATGGGGAAAGATGAAGGAAGGAGGGGGGGCAAGAAGGGTTAGGGGTTTCATGGTAGGAGAGATTTAAGGGATGTGCGGAATGAGGAGAAGGAAGGAATAGAGCAGGTTAAGAGAGGTAAGGAGTTCCAGTGCAGGGGGGCAAGGAGCTGGAAGGAGCGGAAGCGGGAAGGGGCACAAGGGGATGGAGGAATGGTGAGAAGGAAGTGGTCAGCAGAATGAAGGGAGCGGGAGGGAGTGTAAAAAGAGAGGAGAGAGGAGAGATAAGGGGGAGCAAGACCATGGAGAGATTTAAAGACTAAGCAGAGGAAGTGAAATTTAAGTTGGGAGTGAAAGGGGAGCCAGCCAAGGGAGGAAAGGGAAGAAGAGATGGAGTCACGGGAGGTAAGGAGACAGAGGGTACGAACGGCAGAATGGTAGATAGATTTGAGGGGGGCGAGATGGGAATTAGGTAGTCCAAAGAGTAAGGAGGAGCAGTAGAAGAGGCGAGAGAAGATAAGGGAGGAGATTAAAAGTTTAGTAGCATGGAAAGTGAGAGAGGGGCGGACTTTGCGAATATTAAAGAGGTGGTAGCGACAGGCAAAAGAGGTGAGAGAGATATGGTGGGAAAAAGAGAGAGAGCAGTTAAAGTGAATTCCTAAGTTGCAAGCGTGGGCAGAGATGGGGAGATTAGTAGGAGGAAAGTGAATGAAAGGTGGAGGAGAGGGAGGGGGAAGAGAATTGGAGGGGAAGAATACGACTTCAGTCTTGTCAGTGTTGAGAGAAAGAAAGGACATCCAGTTTTTATGGTGGTAAAACAGGAAGAGAGTTTAAGGTGGAGGTCAGGGGAGAAGGAAGAGAAGGAAAGGAAGAGCTGAGTATCGTCAGCATAGAAATGGTGGGACATGCCGAACGAGGAGATAACAGGGGCAAGGAGGGAGGTGTAGAGTGAGAAAAGGAAAGGGCCAAGCACCGAGCCTTGGGTTGGAGAGGATCGGCCTCCCCAGGAAACAGTAAAAGAGCGGGAGGAGAGGTAGGAAGATAGCCATTATAATTAAAAAAAATAAAGAAAAAAGTGAAATACATATTTTACATATTTTAGACACGTATACAATATTTTCGAAGGAATTACAATGTAAACCGTTCCTAAAAACAGACTGAGAAACAGTTCCATTACAATGGAATAGATATCAGTCTGTTAGATTGGGAACATCCATTTATAACATTCCGTAGGTTCCTCAAATACAGTAAGCTGACACACTTTCTGAAATGCTAATAACGCTGAAGTAGAATCATTGCAGTTCAGATGAAACTTTCCACAGTGATTTATGGAATTTCTGGGTCCTCAGAGTCTGTAATCTTCACATCATATTATATCATGGTCCCTCAAACCTTGTATGTCCTGCCCCCATCCATTTGTAATTAACACTTTCATGTAGTGGCTGACTGAACTAACAGACTACACAACTTTACTCTGCAGTTCTGTGTTACTCGACACTTTAGCAGAACGAAGCAATGGGATCATACTTAAATACGTTTCACACATTCCATGGGCTGTACCAGGTGGTGCAAGAGCAACTGAAAAATGGAAAAAGGCCTGTAGCTACTGAATGGCCTGTGGGCTCTGTGTTGAGAAAATATGGTCACCAAGCAGATTGAGCCCGAGGCTGCCTGCGGACCACCTCAGTATCCAATGAAAATGTTGCCAGCCAAAATGTAGTCTGTGAAAAAATCATGGTGAAAATATATTGGCAAAGTAAATGTTATCAAGCAAAAAGTAGACAAAAGATGCAGCTGTAAAGTAACCAAAAACACTGTGCTATTAAGTTAAGGGTTAGCGATAAGGAAGTTGTTGAGGGATTAGAATGCGTTGTTTATGGTTAGTGTAACTGCTAGGGTTAGGATAGGTGTTGGGGTTAGGATATAGATTTAGGTTACAATTAGGGCAAACATGGCCCAAAATGAAGGGTTGTTAGTGTAAAGGTCAGGTTTGAGGAGATTCTGTTACTATAGTAAGGATTTTGATTTAAATTGGGAAAGGCAATAGTGTTAGGGAGGTTGAAGAGGACTGGTGATGTTGGGATAGGAGTAAGGATAAAGGAGAGGGAGATTTAGGGTGTTAGAATTGAGATTTGGGTAAGGCTAGAGTTAGCATTAGAGTTAGGGTAAGGGATTTGTTCAGTATTAGCACCCTTGGCAGGGAAGCCGCCAATCAGGAGACACGGAACATGGGCTGAAGCTGTTAATCTCAGCCTGCGTTCCAAGCCGCCTGATGGCCGGTTCACTCGCCCAGCCTCTTCCCCCCACCGGCCCAACCGTAATTTGTCCCCGCACCATCCAATCCCTACTTACCCGAATGCTGCGGTGGCGGCTAGTGCCACCGCAGCTGCTGCAGCTTCTGTCCGCACACTGGGTGGCCACTAAGCAAATGGAAGAGGGGCTCCATACGGAGCCCCGCCTACCTATTCCATGGCGGCCATGGCTGTGTAGTGTTATATTTCCGTGAAGGTGTAGCGAGATGACCCATTCAAGGAAAGACAATACTTTCCTGTTAGCCACATTGCAGCCCATGGGATGGGTGCCAATAGCCTTAAGCACCCGTTCTAAGGGCTGGAAGGGTGCTTAACACTTAATAAGAGCTATGGAGGTTGTGAAATGCAGGTGATATGGTTAAAATAATGGCCACTGTTCGTTTTCTATTTATTTATTTCGAATTTTGCATCATAAACTCTTGAAAAAATCCCAGGATGTCATAATGCATCTAGAATGTCATTGTCTTTAGAACCGCTGTCTAAATATGCTGATTTAAGCAATAAGCCCCGAGCTGCGGAGGCATTACTGAGTCAGGTAATGCCTCGGGGCCCCTAGGTATAGGCCCCGTTTCGAGCCTCCTCATTGGCTGAGGGGCTGTCACGAAAGGAAAAGGAACCCGGGCGAGGGATTCCCGGTCGGGTAAAGCCCCAGTGACGGTCAATCAGATTGCGTGTTTCATTCTGATTGACCCTCGCCGGTTGCTAATATTTATTGAATCCTGTGGTACAACAGATTAATTCTTTTCTAAAAGATTCTAGAGATGTGATGCAAAAGCTTCACCATCTCCCAAGTACATTTGTATCTACCTGGGCATTGAATCCTTATACACACGGATATTGCAAAAAGTAACTTTCTCTGTTGTTGAAGAGCATCTCAGTCAAAGAGACGATCATTAACCGGTCCCCAAATTAATTAATAATGCATGTGTCGAAATGGCTCTAGCTAACAAGTTTTCCAGATTGCGGGCACCTTTTTCACAAACAAATTCAAGGGACAGCAACGGCACTAAGTCGTAACAATCTGTATGCAGACATGTTTGAAGTGAAGGACATTTTTATAGATTTAAATCCTTTAAAGCAACCCATGAAGACTGGCTTTGCCACATAGATGATATCATTATTAGGCCTCGCAATGTATCATCGGCAATGGTATTTTTCAAATAGATCAATAGCAGAAACCACTGTATAAAATGCACTTGCACCATATAATGAAGAGATCAATTTCTTGGATGTAAGGATTTATGTCAGCAAGCCACAGAATGTAACGCCTTGAGACATTACAAGAGTTATGATGCATGCCTCATTAAGGACACCACAGCAGCAGTCACAAACAGACATATATCCACATCAAGAAGTTCAGAAATAGAGGTTACAACAAAAAGGCAGTTAAAATGGAGCAAAATTACTACTACAACTAAACACTATAGTGATGCTTCAGATAGATGTACCTGGGTGACAGCTTTCACCAATTTGTCATATAAAATCAAGGCCATCATTAGAAAGAATTGGAAAAGGTGTTACCAAAAAACGAAAATGGCACTAGGTTCCCAATTTTTGCCTGTAAAAAAACACAAGCGTGGGAAACATTGTGATAACAAATGACATATGTATACAAAAACCCCAACCAAAAACAATACCAGTCACATGGGTATGGGCCCCAATAAGGGACATTCTTCTGCAGTAAATGTTCAGTATGTAAATGTGCAATGTATAGCACTGAGGTCGACATGGGTTGACAAAAAACGTGCATCCAGCGGGGTTTCACGAATTGGGAATCCAGTTATGTGATCTATTTCAGATATTTGGAAAAATAAAGTGAATAAAACGGAAAGTGAAAACTCACAAGATAGACATCACAGCTCCATCAGAAATAAAGTGCAGACAGTTCCTTTGGTTTGACATTTTTTGAAACCATCTCACAACTGCGATTATTTCTACTGGACAGTTGTGACAAAATGCACTGGGAAAATTCAAGTAAACATTGAACAAAATTGTGAAGCCTGAATGGAAATATAGAATGGAACAACATACTTCAGTATCATCCTGTTATATTGTATATTTTGAAACTTATACAAGCATAGATACTTTTTGCATTTTGGCTGTGGGTAGGAATGCATTCCTGTTTTTCTGTGATGGAATTGTTAGGGGTTAAAGGGCTGGCAAGGTTCTAGGGTGTGGAGGAGGTTAGATGGAGGAAGAGGTGGTCGAGAGTGGGGGGCCATTTACCCTTGTACTGGAGTTATGCTGAATTGCATTAAATGCACTTACTTTCTCCTGAAGTGAGCCCACGTTAGTATACACCCCCCCCCCCATCACATCACGAGGTCTGAAATCGAAAATGTGTGTGTCTTTGATATAGGATTTAGCTCAAGCTATTGAATTGAAGTTTGTTTTAGTACAGTCTTGTTACCAGTCCTATTTAGAGGGGCCTTCAATTTTATTTGTATAGATTCTCTGTTTAATTTGACATAGTCATTATGTTATTTGTACAAATTCGACAGTTCTATTAGGTACAGCCTTATTGATTGCGCTGCATAGTTTTTTGATGCTACAATTACCATTTGTATGTTTCTTCACTACTTCCTCATCTGGAAACTTTAAAACCAATCTTAGTGAATTTTGACATTTCGTGTTGATCTGTTAAGGGTTAAAGTGTGCTTAATTAATGCTTAATTAACAATTTGCACAACGTAACATGGCCATTACATGCATGATCTGCAAATGATGTCATTGCACTAGCTACACAAGGTGCCTATGTACATTTCCTATTTTCTTCTTTTTTTAAAAAAAAGTTCTGCATGTGATGTGGATGGCCTGGCTGCTACATGAGTGGAACACATATTATGGCACTGTGGTACGTACACAACGTGCTCATATTACTGAAGTTGTAAGTCTCATTTTCTTTTTTTTTAATCCCACATGAAACATGAATACCTGTTTCAATGTGTAAAAACTACTACACCCCAACTCATAAGAATGTAGATAACTTCACCTATCAAAACGTACATGTCACAATGATTTTTCATAATTTTTAAATTGAAATTCTCTCTAGAAATAGTGAAACATTTTCTCCCTTCCAGCCCTCATTGTAAGCACGTTAAATGTGGCTAGGCCAGATTGCCTTCTTCACAGGGATCACATGACTATAAGATCAATTACAAGATGTTTTTCCCATAAAAAACAACACCAAGGTAATTTTATACAAATGTTCTATACATCAAATCTGTTTCATAAAAATCAATATTACCATTAGATCAATCCATGGTTGCTGTTGATTTCATTTGAAAGACAATATTCATCCTCTGATAACTATGAAATATTTGGGATTGACCTATTGATTTTTTCATTTTTGTATTGTATTGTATTGTTAATTTATTTATAGAGTGTACCGGGCCATCAGGCATCTGGGCGCTTGCAAGAAATGTGGTTACAGGTACATAAGCAAAGATAAAGGTACAGTATAATACAATATAAAGAGACAAATGTACAGGCATGTGTGAATGTGCAGAATAAGTATAATATGTACATATATACAGATCATGGGTGAAGGACATCAGTGGTCACTAGCGGGCAACCATTGTTTAACATTGGTCTTGAAGGCAAGGAGGGAAGATAATGCTCTTAAGGAGTGTGGTATAGAGTTCCAGAGTTGAGCTGCCAAGACTGGCAAGTGGTTTCCTCCTGTTTTTCTTTTTTTAAGTTTGAAGTTGGGGATTCTAATGCTATTAGAATGTGCCCTTCTGATAGGTCCTTCTAATGTATGTTTGGCAAATCTCTCCGTCAGGTATATGGGTGCCTTGTTATTGAGGCATTTGTATGTCAGGTTAAGTGTTTTGTACTTCATTCTATCTTTAATGGCTAGTCAATTGATAGATCGTCTTTTGTCGGAGACATGCTGACCTTTAGGCAATTCTTAGGGCGTTGTTTTGGAGGGTTTGTTAGTATTGTGATTGCTGGTGCCCAAGTAGAGTGCATTGCAGTAATCCAATTTAGATAGGATTAGTGCCCGTGCAATGGTGATGCAGCTATCTGTGGTCAAAAATGGTTTACATGCATATATCAGTTTGCACGTGTAGCTGCTTGCAGCGTCTGTAGCATTTACTTGCCTGTTGAGATCGAGTGCCGAGTCCAGGTAAAAACCTAAGTTTTTTACTTCCTTAGTGACTTTGATCTTGATACTGTCAATGGTGATGGAGTTGTATTGGAGGGGGAGTTTGCTAAGTCTATTGGTGGACCCTATAATTATGTCGTTAAGACATAGACCGTGAGTGGTCATCCAGGTTTGTATGATTTGGTACATTTTATTGTTAAGTTCTACATCTTTCTCGTAGTCTCCATGGATAGGGATGAGGATCTGGGTGTCATCAGCATAATTAGTCTATGAGACAACCAGATTATCAAGTATATGAAAGAGGGGCTTTGTAAATAAATTATACAAAGTGTGGGAGACGCATGACCCCTGCAGTACTCCACATGTAATGGGTAGAGGGTCCGCTGATGAGGAAGGCGAGAAGACTCTAATAGTTCTATTGTCTAAGAAGGTGTTTATCCATGTGGATGCCTCTTTGGAGAAGTTGGCAGCCGATTTGAGGTGGTTGCATAATACTTTATGGTCAACCAGATCAAATGCGGCAGAGAGGTCTAACAGTAGGAGATTGGAGATTTCTCCTTTGTCCTTCCGGTCAATCCGTTGGCTCTTGAGATCGAGAAAGGCTGTCTCAGTTCCATGCCTTGGCCTACAACCAGATTGTCGTGTGCCTAGTAGGTTATTGATCTCCAGATAGGATTGAATCTGGAGATAGGCAGCTCTATCTAAGATTTTATGGAGAAACGGAACTGTCATAATTGGCCTGTAGTTGGTCGGGATGCTAGGGTCTAGATTAATATTTTTAGGAGGGGTAGCACCCAGGAATCTTTGAGATTAATGGGAACAGAGTAGGATTTGAAAGAGGAGTTAATGAAAGAGTTGATGAAAGGAGCTAGGTCCTTAGCAGCTTCCTTAATAATGGGTGCTGGGCAAGTATCCCCAAGGCACCGGGAAGGTTTGAGTGATCTAATGATGGTTTCTGCCTCTGTAGTTGAGATAGACCTGAATTGAAATTGGTCGGGTGGTTTGGTTCGTTGTTAGTAAGTTCTTGTAAAATGGTTCCTTGGGATGCAAAAGCGATCTTAATGTGTGTAATCTTTTTTGCTAGTATTTTGTCTTGGAGCATGGCTATTTTGTTGCAGAGGGCGTTTTGTATGTTAGTGCACCAGATTTTGTTTTTGATGCACGAGTCATTGGGGAAAATTGAGGTTTCAAATTGTTCGAGTATAGAGAAGATTTCCCTGGTACTTGAATATGGTTTTTTGATTCTGTCATTTAAAGTTTCTTTTTTTGTTTGTATGATTTCTTTTTTGTATCTGTCTGAGAGGGAGGTGAGGTTATTTTTATTCAGGGTTGACTGGTTCTTTTTCCAGCTGGTTTCTGCCTGTCTTTTTTCTTTGCAAAGGGCTTTTAGGCTAGGGGTAAACCATGTGTTGAGATGAGCTTTGGGTTTTTCTTTGCTCAGTTTTAGTGAAGCGATGATGTCTATGGCTGAGTTAATGGTGTTATTATACAGATCAACCAGTTCTGTGGGATCAGTAGGGACGTGTGTATGGTTGGAGATGGGTTGATCAAAGGTAGGAGGTTGGCGACAATAATATTCTTTTTGCATCTAGTTAGAGCTGGCGGAGCTATAAGCTTATCTGCGTTGGTTTGGGGGCTGTCTTGGATAGTGAACGAGATTAGGTAGTGGTCTGTCCATACACAAGGTTCAGTGGCAGTGATGCATTAGATGCAATTGATATTTGCAACCCAGTCCAAGGTGCGACCTTTAGAGTGAGTGGGTCCAGTGTTCCTAATAGTGAGGCCAGCTTCAACAATAGTGTTTGCTAGGATAGTGGCATTCTGATCTTTAGGGTCATTGAAGCCTAGGTTGAAATCACCAAGTATGATGCTTTGGGAACCAGGTTTAGCGTTGGTGTTCAGAAGAGACGTTATATCTTCTTCGAATGAGCCTATCAGGCCTGGAGGTCTGTTTATCACATGTACGGTGATGGTGCGTGAATGAGAAATACCCAGTTTAACTGAGAGTTACTCTGTTGATGGAAATGACATGGGTTCTATCTCTTTGATAGCTACGTCTGATTTGCAGATGAAAGCTAGGCCACCCCCTTTGGATGTTTCTCTATCTCTTCTAATGATTGTAAAGTTAACTGGGACAGCTAGTGCGATGGCACGTCCTGCTGCTTTGTGGAGCCATGTCTCGGTGACAACTAGGAAGTCTAGTTGGCTGTAGGTAATGATGTCAGCATGTTCTGAGGCATGGGCAACAAGGGATCGGACCTTGATTAAGGCTTCTTTAATTTGATGGTTTTCATTAGTTCGTCTTTTGCTAATCGTAATGGTGGTCCCCACTGGATTAGGTGGGTTGTGAAGGTGCCGCTTTGGAGGCGACTAAGTGTCTCCTTTTATGTGGGTGGATGGAGGCTTGGTAAGTCTAGAGCTTAGTCTGTGGTTTCTCCATTTGGTGGTGCATGGCAGGTTAGGTTTGGATTTGTTGGCAGAACGTTGGAGCCCTTGGGGTTCTGATGATTGTTGCATATAGTCACTCCTGATGTCTGTTATCTTTTGATTAGGGATAATTAAAGGATGTGTGGGCTGGCAAGTGTTTAGGTTGTTAGGGTTCAAGCCGATTGCTATCAGCTGTGGTAGGAAGGTGGTTGGTGAGATATTTTTGCCAAGTGGTAATTTGGTAGCCATGGATACATTTAAATGGCATAAAGGTGCTGCCATGGTGTTGAAAGGGAATATAGTCAGGCAAAGAAATAAACCTGTGATGGTAATCAGGGGTAAGATCATGACTAAAGGTTCTGGTGAATGGGCACCATGCAGCGCAGTAGGCTGTGTAATACAGTAGTTTGGGTTCTCTGAGATCTACTTGGTGCGTTTATCGTGCAGCAGATAATACTATAGACTGGTAAGAGTGGAAAAAGCAAAATAATGACATAGTAGCGGGGATAGGTACTGGCAGTGGTACATAGAGATAGTTAGACAACACAGGCTGCTAGGAACCATCCCAATACAATGCACAGTGTGGTATGCTGAATGCACTACGAGCTACCTACTACTTAGGTATTGAAGTGGTCTAGTGTGGTTAAACATAGCTGGCACAGAGGGAATCAAGTAATGATAGCAACGTAAGCGAATGCATAGGCAGCCACGAATATGGAGTCAAGTACAGGTTAGCAATACAAGTGAATACATAAGGTATGCATGAATCACATAAATGCCTAGCATTGGGTGCAAATGGACCTGTTGGATACAGTGACAGTCATGTAATGGCAACAGCGTAAGCGAATGCATAGGCATGAATCACACGGGTAACGCAAAATCAAGTACAAGGCTAGCAGTATGAATGAGAAAGGCAGAATATGGAAGCACAAAGAGTGTGGAATCAATCTAAAGTGCAGTTCATTCCAAAGAGAGTAAATGCTAACAGATCGCTCGTATAATGTCGGTATGTCATTGGTGACACGAACAAGGACTGAGGCAGCCTGAAGACAAAGACATGTTGTTGATCTGAACGCCAGGCCCGACGAAACAAAATTGTGAACGGAAATGCAGGATCATATGAAAGGCAAGCGTACTTTAGTACTTTAGTCCCTCTGAATAATGTTAAGGTCACTGGTTACGTGGAGTCCGGAGTTGGTGAGTGCGGCCTGATAAGCAGGGCAATGGTGGACGCTAGGGCTAGGCGTATGGAAAACAGTGGATTAGAGGAAATGATGAGCATCCAACCAGGCAAGGTGTCGCGCCTCGCGGCCCGACCGGCAAAGACAGGTGCAGGATCCTTAGTGGTGGTCCTTTGTGGGTGGACCCGGCTCCCGCCTTCCGGTGCTTGCAGGACCCGGAAGTAAGCACCGAAGGCTTTGGGACAGCCAGTTGGCTGCCATACACGCATTGCTAGGCTAGGCTAGCAGTATGAACGTGCGGACACCGCCATTTTAGGCTTCCTTGTGGTATTCGCGGCCTGAATTCCACTCGGGCATTTAGTGAAGTGGAGCGGATGGGCAAATACACAGATGTGGGCACCGCTCAGGTGCAGAGGGGAGCAGAAGGCAGTGGACACCTTACCCCAGATTGAAGGAGGGTGCAGAGAGATGCCGCTCCTCCTCTGTGGATCCGGCGCTGTTGCAGCAAGGGCTCCTGCTGAAAACTGACACATTGTATACATTAATACTTTAAAATGTAGAACTTCAATTTTTATAATATGTGAGTCCACATATTAACCTTTCTAATGATCACATCTTGTGTACTTTATTTTTATACAGTGATGATCAAAGACAACACATAATATATTTCAATTGATTAAGGAAATTCATATCAAAAGTTCTAAACTTCATTATACATCCAACCCCATGAAAAGTGTTCTACAGATTAGTCTCCGGTCAAAAACATCTGTCATATCTCCCATAAGAATGTTCCATTATTGGTGGTTGGGGGCAGAAACATGTTGGAACCTTTTGTACATGGGATTGTTCCCATGTTATAATTGACAATTCAGTCTATTTTGCCATGACCTCAAAATTTGTGTGTTTGACCTATGTTATGTATGTTGTTGTTCATTATACTTTGCATTGAAATTAAGAATAGTGTTGTTTTGTGTTTTCTAAGTATTCATGTGTGCAATAGTGCTTATTTCAGTCTGCACTTTGCTTTACACTTTCTATTTGTTAGAATACATTCAGATTTTTGATGATATATGTTTAATAAAAACACACTGTGTAATTAATGTATCTCAATCTATCTATTATCTCGGGAAGGATCTATTTCAGAGTTAATACATGGTTTGCGTATCATGGTACATGCTGTAAAGCGCTGAAACATTAGGGTTAGAATGCAGTTTGTGGTTAAAGTTAGGGTAAGGTTTAGGGATAGAGTTAGAGTGATTGCATGCACTTGTGCATTCTCTATGTCACTGGGCCTAGTAAGATCGTTGTTTTCATTGTCTCGCCTGTTCCCCTCCCTTTGCCTGGTCGCGCTCTTAAACACCTGTGTACGAGCGCGATATAAATAAAATATCATAACATATTATATTATTGTGGATGGCAAGTGATTTCCCTGTTTTAGTAGAATTTTGGGGCAGCATAAGGTTACAGCTTTGTACTTTTTCATGTTGAAACATAGCTTTTTTGTAGCCCTAATATTGCATTTTGTAGAATTACTACATTTTGAAAACTGCTTTTTGCGGACAACATTTTCACATGATCACATTTTCGTGGCAGCGTTTTCACATAGAACCCTCTTCCATTTCAATAGAAACACGTTTTTTGGTGGAGCAGAGCCTCGGATAATCAGGAAAGAATGTCTCCCAAAAGGATAAGGAGGGGAGCGGGTGGGGTGGGGTGGCGAGGGAGCACGGACTGTGATTGGAGGATCCAGGGTGAGGCTGAAGTGCTGAAATACCACATGGGGATGGCTACCTGGTAACTTCAAATTCAGGTCATGATCAGCAGCCCGCATTCTTAATTAAATGATTGACTCACTGTCACCCCCGGGAGATAATTTATAAACTATCAGGCGGTGAGGATAGCTCAGGGGCAAAGCACTGGTCTTGGAAGCAAGACATTGCGGAGAAGCACAGGCTCAATACCCGGTCCTGCGCTTAGAGGCTAAACTCTGGCATGAAGTGCAATATAAAAAAGCTACTTTTTTAAAAATGTATCATTTTAAATCCTTAGTCAGGGGCCCTGGTGATTGCCCCACACTTTTGGTAGCAAGGGCCAAACTGCTGACAGCTAATACAAGATCTACAATGAGGTAATATGTATTCCATCATGTGTCAAGTTCATCTAGTTCTTGTTGGAACTAAGGACACTGGCACCTTCGTCCAATGAGCATTGGTAGGAATTGGCTGTTTATTTGCTCCAAGCTCTGAGGAAAACATGTTTTGCTTTGCATGGTTGGAATTGTAGCAGAGCAAACTCCGAGGCCCTGATTCATGGAATATGTGTCCGGTTCAAAGTGAATTTGCATTGCTGAAAAGTTACTTTGCACTGCCGACACAATCCCTGATTCATGGAAACGTGCAAAGTGTATTTTTACCCTGCAAAGTCCAGGCAAAGTCATTTTGTACTCCAAAAATTACTATGCGCTGACTTTGCCCACACTTTGCACTGCAAAAATACACTTTGCGCGGTTCCATGATTCAGGGATTGTGTCGGAAGTTCAAAGTCACTTTTCAGCAGTGCAAATTTACTTTTGAACCGGACAAATATTCCATGAATTGGGCTCTGAGTGTATTGTGTGATGTTTTTACCCGCTCATCCAAGCCCTACAACAGAGCTGTGCATTACTGTCAGCGGAAACATCATGATGGCCGCAGGAAAGCATGCTGCTTGCCAGAGATCATCCAAAAATGCGCAGTAAAAATCTGAAAAATGGGCTGCCACCCACTTTTGCCATGTCATTGAGCACAGGAGATCACTGCCTAAATCCACCATTGGGATACCCACACAGAAGCCTGAAACCACTTGGAAATAGCAATACTGATTGGCAAAAGCCACCCAGAGCTGTATGGGAATTCATTTTCTTGATCGTCAAAATTGCTAAAATCATGGCTCACAAAACCACCAAAGGGATACAACTTCTTGTTGGGTGATCCACATCATTTAGTGCAGAATCCACATCAGTACAATCTCAGCGAGAATCCTATGCTGCCAAGCTAAATCCCCTTTTTAAAGACATTTAATTTAAGACAGCTGTCAAAAATGGGTGCAATACTGGTGCTCGCCACTGACAGGTGCTGGCGATTCCTAATCCTGACAGGAGAGCTGCCTTGCAGAAGCTAAATAAGCCAAAGCAGAGAAGTCTATCAAAATTCCATATAGAGTGCCACACATTGATTTAATGTGGAAAAAGACTTGATTAAATATATGTTGCTTATTTTCAGTTTATAATGTTATATTTTTTTCACAAGGAACTCTATTGCAATTGATCAGAACAGTAACCTGATGTACCTAAGTCTTCAAAAGGCTTGCTGTCCCTGGGAAGCCTTCATACCTACTCTTCTCAGGCCTCTGCACCAGAAGGCAGGAAATCGCATGGTCCTGTTAATCAGATGGAGAGTGGCACCCTGGACCGATGATCTGCTGCAGGAAAAAAAAGACAATGGGCCTCATTACACGTATTCGGTAACCATGGCGCTGTTAGCGCCATGGTTGCCGCCGGTATTTTACTGTGTCCGCCTTGGTGGATGGCAGAATTACCACCCTACTCCAAGGTGAGCGGGGGCGGTAATTCCCCATTCACCAAGGCACTTTCCCATTACCATTTTTGCCCCCATAGGGCTCAATGGGAATGGGGAAGGAGCTAATTACAGTACCGCAAATTGCGGTACCATAATTAGCACCAGGGTCCCTTTGCAGGCCCGTTCCTTAAAGGCTGGTAAAACCAGCCGTTGAGGTCGGGTCCCACAAAGGGACCTTGTAGTAAGGCAGTAAGGGTTTACCGGTACCGGTGCCCTTACCGGTACCAGTAAACCCTTAACACATTCCGTGTAATGAGGCCCAATAGACTTTTCAATTGCATAGAATATGCTGATTTTGGGTGTAACTTTCAACACTGCTCTGGGAAAAACAGTACATGTGACCTCTGAGTCAGAGCCAAGCTTCTGGAGGCGGAGATAAACCAATGGGTGAATTCAATTGATAGCAAATATATGTTTTATAAAATTGCAATTTACAAAGTGTTCCAAGCTGACAGAAATGTACAACTTTGAGAGTCTTAAAATGAAAAATGCACTCACAGTTCAAGACTAAGATGGACGCCTTGGGATGTTCTGAGCCCAAGCCCCGTAATGATTAATATTGTGGTTGCAGTGTTTATGCTAGAAACCTAAGAACTTCCAGTAATATGCTCAGCGAGGGTGTGTATCTCTGTGTAAGGTTTGGTTCAAAACCAATATTGCGAAACCTACTAAAATCGCGAATAAGTTGCCATTTCTGAACCCAAGCTCTTAGAAAGATCAGGGTTAAACAGAGACCTGTCTTAATTAATCTGTGATGTGTACATGTATTCTCAACAACTTGTGTATCTGGGAAACATGTTTGGTTATGAAAAATTGTTTTTCTAAATAAAAGCAAAGGGGAGGGACTTCAGCCAAGCCATAAACATAGCATCACTCTGACTCATTCTGACTCACAACTCCTTTCTCCAGACAGAGGACAGTAAATCATTTAACCTATCAAGATCCTCAGAGGGTTGGGCATAGAAAGTCAGCCTCCACACCCCCTTTGGAAACACATAAAAAGAACCACTGAGACCCAGATAGACACACTCACTTTCCACTTCAACTAGTTTCTTGTGAAGCACTTTGCCGGAAGACTCCAGATCCAGATATTATTCAGACAGAGACTCCAGATAGATCCAGAGACCAGACTCTAGAACCAAGCTCTAGAACCTGAAGCAGAGGCCTAATCCACAAGCTGAATCCTTCTCAGCAGGCCTCAGAATCCAGCAACCTAACCAAACTATCCAACAGCCGGGCAAGCTGTTTTGCTTCTGGCTTGAACCCTGTGCCAGAACCAGATCCAGACCCAGAAAGCAGCGCTGTATCCAGAACCCGTCAGACCCAGACCAGACCGCTGTGCAGTGCCGATAGCAGATCAGAGGCTGTGCTGTGAGCACAACCTAGAGGGCCTGAGACCGTCCGGTGGCGAGTGAAGTCCAAACCTGACCAGATCAGTGACGAGGCCCATTTCCCTTCTAGTCCAAAACTAGGAGTGAGTATCCAGCCTAGAACTGTACAGAACCAATCTCTTAGTCTAAAGTGATCTTATCCCATCCATTTCAACCTATTCAGAACTGCATTTAGAATTTTGTGTCCATCCTGTGATTTCAAATCTGTAAAAAAGTCATCTGTCATTCTGAAAATTTACCTCCACAAAAACATCCTTATCTTTTGAACCACACGTCCTAGAAGGGAGATTTAACAGTCATTTTAAAGCTAAGAACCGTAGCTTTCCAACAAACCCAAAGAGACATTTCAATTCCAACTCCTTATAGTTTTCCTGTAATCACAATTTACGCACGCAGAAAAAGTGGCGCAAATTGAAAATTAGCTCCGTTTCACCACCTGTCAAAATTGCTGTCTTTTGCTTGCAACTGCTGAATTTCGTTTTCAATCTGATCATCATTCATGAATCATTGCTAGTGTTGACCTGTACCAATCTAAAGTAACTATCACCTACCCTGAATCTCATTTAGTGAATTAAAAACATTTAGAATATTTTCTCATCCATTGAAACCACATTTCAAAGCAGTTGGCCTGTGTTTTAAAATCATCCATGTTTCTCTAAGCTTGCTGGGGGGAACTGGAACTGAACTGCATTTGATTGTATTCCTGAAACCTGTGTGTTCTTCTTTCCATCTCTTCATATTACATAAGGGGGGAGTGCGTAGTCACAGGGGAAAAAGTGATCATATTATCTCTTGCTGAAACCATATCGAGCTTATTTCTGAGTTGCATGCTTTCCCATCTTGCATTTCCTTGAAGCCATACAAAGCATTCTCTGCTACCTTATTCTTTCTATACCAACTCCTAAGTGATTAAAGAATTGTGCTATTGTAATATTATCCATTGTTGATCACTATTATATTCATAAATGTACTATCAAATATTAATTTATTCATAAAAGTGTGATATATATATTGTTTTATTCCACAAATAAATCTTTTAATTTACAGAAAAACGTACTTCTTGGCTCAGTGAGGTCAGGGGGATTCAAAGAAAGGGGCGTTATATAAGGGTTTATCATCCAGATTCAAAGAATTTGACATACAAATATATTAATAAGGGCTTCCATTGGGCATCCCAGACTAGGCATTGACTTAGTTGGATTGCTGGATTGAAGTCACTAACAGAGTGGGGGCTCAAAGCCGGGGATTCTGGATTAGAACTACCACTTGTGCATCTTAATACAGTGTTCTAACTGATAGGAAACATATTCCTGTTGGATAACCACGCTGTGTTACGCTGTAAAAGCACCCCTCAAAAGGGAACACTCTCAGGAAACGGTCTGTTTTGCAAAATACATTTTTTAAAAAATTCTGTAAGTCAGGAAGGAAATCAATTTCCAGAATGACGACACTGGTAGACATGAAGATAGCGAGATAGTACCTCTTACATAAGCTATTTGTGAGAGGTGAGTGGGCTAAACAGGACCAGAATGTGTGGTTGCAGGCAATCACACAACAGGTCACTGCAACTGGGTTAGATTACTGGAGAGATCAGGACCCCTTACACGTGGCCCTGAGTGAACTATACATGGCCCCTAAGGCCAAAGATGAGCACGACAAGATTGTCAGGATAGCGGCATATTTATATTTATATATGGGAGCCATACAGGACAAATGCGCTGAAGTCCAAGATCTGGCAAATAGGCAACTGATGGCATTAGAGAAGGCCCAATCTGACCTGGACTCTTCTGAGCAGAGGCTCCACAGGAGCCAGGAGTCAGAAAATGATAGTAGACAGTATACCATTAAAATAAAGGCGGATATGGATATCCTGCTACAGGAAAATCCAGACCAGGATACCAGAATTCTGGCCTTGGAGAAGGAGCATCGGGAAGGTTTGGACTCCCTACTTCAGAGCCAGAAAAAGCTGGAGCAACGGATAGATTTCAACAGGGCATGCACAAAGCAGGTAGCACCCTGCAAAGCCAATTGGATAAAGAAAAAGAGGAGAGCAATGCATTGATTTTGAAAGACCTGGATACCCAGGCAGAGTTTGATGAAGAGCGCCAGAAAGTTGGTGCCCTTCAAAGGCAGAGGGACGACCTGGCGGCACAGATGCAGGCTCTTACTCAGGAAAGGGATACCTTAAGCCAGGAAGTCTGCCACTTAAAAAAGAAAATGGAAGACAATCACCTGGCCCTCCAGGGACTGGGTGACCTCTAAAAAGAGCACTACAACTTGTTATAGCACACCAGGAGGGTGGAAGATGCTCTGGCAAGAAAGGAGCAGGCCAGTAGGGATGGGACACAGGGGGTAACCCACCTGCAGCAAAGACTGTCCCAGTACTCCAAGACTAACCAGGAAGCACAGAGAGAGAATGAAGCTCTCTGCCAGCACAATGATAGGCTCCAGCAACAGGTAGCCATGCAGGAGAGACTGATAGAGTCTAGTAAAGCCTTGATTGAGGAACTGAAAGCACAGGCTCTGGCAGGGCAACAGGGAGCAGGGGCTGATAGAGATGAGGTTTGCTGGGAAAGGGAAACACCTGAGCATAACCTCAGGAGCCCTAGTACCAGAGGCCTCCATCTCTCCCAGTCCCTGGACTCTGCCACCCCCAGGTCCCCTGGCGCACATGAGCCCAGGGCCACGGGGATGGCAGATTACTATCCAGTCATAAATAGGGGGGTCATAGGCCAGTAAACCCCCAGGAATGGATGGGCGGGCATCCGGGTAAGGGGCACCCAAGTACAGCGCAATTTAGCGGTGAACCCCAGGAGAGAAGTCCCTCTAAGGGCATTCTGAAAACCTCTGCCAAGTTAGGTCAGTGGGGGGGGTACCCATCAAATCCAGGCAGCGAGGAGGAATCTGAAGACTCCCCTGAGCGTCACAGGGCACAGGAGACAGGTCCCCACATTCTGCCAGCCATTCCCAGTCTCGCAGAATCTGGGAAAACCTGGAAGAGCAGACGGGCACCTCTGGGAGCAGTGCTTCTGAGTCAGAGGATGAATGAACCAGGGTTACCCGAACCAAGAAGGCCAATAAGGCAAAAAGGTCATTGCTTAAGGACCCCTTAAAACAGATTAAGGCAATAAGGAGTGTCATCACCCCTTATCACAAGAACGCCAAGTTTGGGAACACTTGGAGCTCTTTTGAGCAAATGATGGAGACTTTCCATTTGAAAGACAGCACTAGCTGCATTCAGTACGTAAAATGGACATTCTCCATGGAATACTCCAGTTTCTTTGCGGGGCTGGAAGACCAGAATCATTCAAGATTGTCCACATATAGGGCGGCCATTTTGAAACACTTTTCTGTTCACCGAAATCCCCAAGAGGCTCGCAAGGCAGCCTACAATTTGCAATGTGGGGAGGATCAGGCCCCACAAGAATTTGTGAGGGAGTTGGAGCGTGCTTTTGCGCAGACTACCAAAAGGGTGCGCACGGACAGTAAATAGTTTGTAAATACGTTTTTCCATGCCTTGCCCAAATACATCATGACCCAGCTAGTTGGAGATTTTCATGAGAAAAGGTCACTAGACTGGGTCATTGAACAGGCCACACGAATCTATGAGGTGCAGAAGCCCATAGAAAATAAAAGTAATGCTCTGAAAAACCCCAAACCGACCAGCACCCCAGCTGCTGCTAAGGTGGCAGAAGTAACGGTTGCCCCCATTTTGGATTTGGAGATGGGGGGGCCTAAAAACTTGCCTGCACAGAATAATTCCAAACCCAGAAGGCCCTCGGGCCAATCACAGACAGGGAGCCAAGGAGGTAGTCCCACAAATGGGATCCCTCACTCCACTGACTATGTAAGTCCCCGCTACAAGGGAAACCGACCCATCCTGGGTTATGTATGGACTCCTCCAGCCCAAGGGGGGGGGATCCGGCCAAGCACCTAACCCAGGGAACTTCCCTCCTAACTTCCCACAGGAGAGCAGAAATCCACCAAATCCTGGGCAGAACGTTTTCCCTAGGTACCCACAGAACTTCCAACCCCAAAATCATCCATCCTTCTTTCCCCACTTCCCTGAGCCCAGACCACCTAATCCGGGAGAGGGGAGGCCAAGGGTGGAGGGGTACCCAAATCTTCCCAACCCGGGGTACTACCAGAGAAGGGATAGCTACCCTTCCCGGGATCAGCCCAGGGGAGAAAACAGAACCCTGTATCAGCCTGAGCGGGTTTCACAGTTAGAGCGCCAGGTCCAAAATATGGCACAGAATCTGGGTCGCATGCTGAGGGTGCAGCAGAACCCTCAGATGGGCATGCCGGCGCAGAATGCCCCAAACTCTGAACCTGGTGCTCGAGAACAATGACAGGGGCAGCGCCCCGGCAACTCACCGGTTCCCAGGGAGGAGGCACAAGGGGAAGAGGGGCGTAAAGCCTGGGAGGAAGCTTCCTTCCCCACTTGTAAACAGCCCCTGGAATGCCAGGAACCAGAAACAAAGTCTCCTACCCCTGAAGGTCTGCCACCCAAGGAGCAGAGGGGAGGTAGGAGAAACAAAGGACCCAAACAGACCCACTTTGAGGAGGAGGTACAGATCTTCCAATTTGAGGGAGAGGGATCCTCAGAGGATCCTGGGAAAAGGATCTTCTCCTTCAGAGATGGGGGAACTCCTCCCAAAGAAAAATGGGTCCCAAGGGATTCACATCCAGACTGGGTAGATGTGGGGACTGAGCTAGCGCCACCCATCATCTCATCCCAGAACCAACAGCATCAAAATCCCCTGGTTCAAACCCATTCGTTTGACTGCCTCCAAAAAGGGGGGGGCGGCCCAGAACCGGAACCAGGGGAACACAAAACTTCTCCTATCTCCAGTTGCCAACTTTTTCGTTCAAATTCCCAAGACTCTCTACAGAATTCTGCCCAAATCTCTTGTCTTTGCCTGTCCAAAACCAGAAAATTGGCCCACCAGTTGTCCTAAAATGTGCATTATTTGTGCCCCCTTGAGGAGAAGGATGGCACTGGTGGACACTGGATACCAAGCTACCCTTCTGTCCAAAAAGGCTTTCATTGAGCTAAATCCAGGAAGGGGGGAGAACTAGCAAATTCCTCTCACCTCTCTTCCTGGACAACTTCAGCACTTTGACGGGAAGGAAATTCCCGTCGAGGGGACTGCAGATTTGGACATTAAAATTGGGCGACACAAGGTGAAACACCGGGTCATAGTAGTGACTCCAGAGGGCACCCCTTGTTTACTAGGGAATGACCTCCTGAGAAGATTGTCATCCCTAATAGATTGCCAGACTAGCCGACAAATAAAATTAAAACAGAGTGTGAACCATGTTAGTTTAAACGGCACATGCCACATGGTTGAACAAAAATTTGACCAAGAAGAATTTCACTTCCAGAACAACCAAATTCCAGATATGACAGTAATAGCAGTAGGACAACAGACTGGTGATGGGGGGTCCTCTCTATTTCTGAAAATCAACCTTCCTTCCAGTTTAAGGTGGTATTCCACACTGGAAGGAAACACTCTGAAATTCTTTACCAATCCACATTCAGACATTCCCACTCCTATAGTCCAGAGAGATGTGAAATCAGCTCAGAGCCTGGCTGATGTTCAGCAAATTGGAGAGCAGTTGTTCATCCCTGTTCAGTTAAGTGAAGGGAAGGACTCTGTTCTTGCCCGAGTGCGTGTGAAACAATGGTAAGAGCTTCATCAGCGAAGCCATGTTCCGCCAATTCGTAAAAGATCCAGCCATTCCCACATTCAGACTGATAGACAAATGGGAAATGGATCTGGAAGCACCCAATTCCAAACATCTCCTGCCAAGCAGGTTTATGCTCAAAATCTCCATTGGCAAAAAGAGCATAGTCCATAATTGTTGGGTCGTGCGAGATGTCACTGCCGCCTTTTACTTAGGCAGTGACATTATCAACCGCTTTGCCATTAGTTTGGACCTAATAAACTTCAAAGCTTGGTCCCGATTAGCGGATAATCCCATAGGCTTTGATGACCAAGAGAAAGCATTTAGGTCAGCTCAACTGCTGCCTTAGTCAGTTGAAATTCAGATTGAAGAGGAAGTCACCATCCCAAAAAGGACCTGACAATTGTCCCTGGGAGTGAAAGTTAAAAGAGGACAAACATTGAAAAACCCTGATGCTTATATTCATCTAAATGCTTCTCTCCAACTGCAAGGGTTGGGGGTAAACCCAACACCATTAGTCAATATAGAACATGACGCCATTCCAATAGAGGTGGATAACAACGACTTAAAGAGTATCACTCTAGCTGCAGGCACCATTATTGGAATGGCGGTTGATGACCGACATTTTTCCATTGATTTAGGAAATTAACTGTTAGGACCAATCCCCAAGGACTGTTTTGACAGTGACAGTGATGACAACACAACACCAGACCGGATCTTCACCCGGCATGGGGGGAACTTCCTGGTGTACACTTCCTGCCCTTATGGTAAGGAAGATGTGACTTGTGACTTCAGAAGGGATGAGAGGATTTTCCAGGTCCATGAGGGCTGCCTTCCCCACCTTAAACCACCAGTCCAAATCAGCACTCTGACCCGGGACTTCTCCACCCAGCTGGAGGAGGCCGCTGAGATAGCGAAACCAGAAGTATTTCCAGGCTTCAGGCAGGTGGTTGAAGCGAGAGTCAACCTAGCGGATGCCTGTGTGACTCTGGAGCAGAAGCAAAAGTTGAAACAAGTTTTCTTGGATTTTCAAGATCTCTTTGCGGGGGACTCATAAGACTGTGGTCGCACTGACATCCACACAACAACAATTCCCATGGACCCTGGCATGACTCCAGTGTTTGTGAAGCAATATTGCTTGCCTCTCGCATCAATGGAGTCCCTTACTGAAATAATTAAGAACCTTGAGTCCCGGGGGATAATCCGTGCAGTACACAGCACCTTCATTAATCCGGTGCTGGGAATATTGAAGCCAAACGGCCAGTGGAGACTCTGCGCCGACCTTAGGGAGCTCAACAAACGGGTCCATACTTCCCGATGGCCTCTTCCCTACATTGACCAAGGGCTGGCCCAGATACAGGGATCACAGGTATTCACTGCAATAGACCTGACCAATGGATACTGGACTGTGCCTGTCAGTAGAGAGGACCAATACAAGCTGGCTTTTACCTTTTGGGGCCCCAGTACACATGGACCCGGACTCCCTTCGATTACCTCGACTCCGGCAATGAATTCAACATTTTCCTATACAAGGCCATGCCCGACCTGTGTATGAGGGGTAACCTGGTTTATGTAGATGATGTCCTCATCAAAAGTTAATCTGTGGAGGAACACATAGCGGAGATCCGTTATGTTCTGACACAGTTGAGGGCCGCCAGAGCAAAACTTTCCTTTCAGAAAGCACAGTGGTGTAGAACCTGTGTTCATTTCTTGGGGCATGAGATTACTCCTCAGGGTCTCTGTCCCCAGGAAAAGAAAGTGGTAGCACTTCAGAAACTGAAAGACCCCACAACTTGCGGGAACTAAGGAGCTTCCTTGGACTGACTAATTACAGCAGAAAGTTCATTGAGGGCTACACAGAGATCACTAGACCCCTGATTCATCTTTTGAAGGGGGGGGTCAAGTGGGAATGGGGTCCAGAACAAGCCGAGGCAGTAAGACAACTCAAAAGAAGCCTCTCACAAGCGCCCTGCCTAGCTTACCCTGTCAGAAACAAGGAGTTTTTCTTGGAGACAGGGTTCTCTAATACATGCTTGACTGCAGTATTATATCAAAAGCATGACAGGTCAATAAAGCAATCTCCTATGCGAGTAAAACTTTATCCTCTGTGGAGAAAAAATTCAACGATTGTGAGAAGGCACTCCTGGCAACAGTTTGGGCATTGAAGAATTACCGCCCGTTTATCCAGGGGGAACACATCATAGTGGAGACTACACACCAGCCTCTGCAATATCCCCAAAGTGACAGAATCCGGGCCGGAAATGTGAGTAATTCCCAAATTACTTCCTGGATTCTGTCAATGCAAGGCATTCCTGTGGACGTCAGATATGGCCAAAACAAGAAAAGTCCCCTGGCGCAAGGTTTGGCTGACTTGCATGATTGTGCTAGAGAAAATTGTCTTGAGGACCAAAGTCTAACGATTAAGGACAACATGGAGGCATACCTTAATTCCACATACAAAGTCTTTGAAGAAGACAAGAGTGAGGGAATGTCCACTGTCTAGGTGGATGGATGCTCTTACCATGTTGACAACAACGGGGAGAAAGAACTTGTGGCCGGCGTAGGGAATGCATGGGTGAATGAGTCCCCAGAACCCTCTGCTGGGTACAAGATTGGTCCCTGAAGTAGTCAGGTGGCAGAGTTGGTGGCTGTGCATCAAGACACCCTCACTGCTCTCCAACATCAACTCCACGAACTGGTCATAATCACAGATTCAGATTAAGTACGGGTTCGTGGAGCACCTGGTTAATTGGAAAACCAGAGGCATGCTATGTGCTAATAACAAACCCTTGAAACATGGGAAGTTAATCCAAAATATTGATGATCTGGTCACCTCGAATGGGATGACCATCTACTGGAAAAAGATCAAGTGTTATTCCAAAGTAGAGGGACCAGACAAAACTGGAAATGACTTAGCTGATACTGATCAGCTGGCCAAAACCGGGGCCATCCGAATGGATATAATAGAAATTGAGTCTCTGTTGGGGGAAATCAAGGTCACTGCTACCACTCGGTCCCAGACAAATGCTCACAATGATCTTTCAACTGCACAATGGAGTAAGGAGACCCCAGATGCTGATTTGATTATGGCTCAGAAAGGGGATCCAATAATTGGTAAGTTCTACCAACACATTGAGGACCCTGAGAACTTTCCCCTGGCGGACACCGATTACATAGGGAAAGAGGACCTCAGCGTGTTGATGAAGTGTCCAAAATTGTTCCGAATCCAAGACGGTTTGTTGTTAAGGAAATCCCAAGCTGGCAATGATCAGTGGGTGGTTCCTACCTCATTCTAAAGCCTGATGTTAAGTCACGCCCATGATGCGGCCACAGCCAGTCATAGGGGGTTTCATACAACACTTGAGATCTTAAGAGAGGTTGCATACTGGCCACACATGGGGCAAGACCTCAACCAATACTTGAAGGGATGTCTTGTGTGTGCACAATTTCAGCCAACATCCCTCACACACTGTGCGTCTCTCCAAAAGAGGGGGATGACACTGCCATGGTCAGATTTGCAAGTCGACTACATAGGGCCCGTGATTCGCTCCTCTAGGGGGAATAAGTACATTTTGACAGTGACATGCTTATTTACTAAATGGGTGCAATGTCTCCTGCCCCCAAACTGCAAGGCAGAAACAGCAGCTTCCCTGATGATCAACCACATCTTTTCGCGTTTTGGACTACCCCAAAGGATTGAGTCAGAAAGAGGTAGCCATTTCACCAGCGAAGTAATGACAAAGATGTGGGAGATACTGGGGGTTAAAAGGAAGCTACACATTGCTTACCGGCCAGCCTCTTCTGGTGCAGTAGAACGTTACATCAAAACCATTGTGAGCATCTTAAAAAAGTTTGTGGCAGATTCTGGGCCAAGTTGGGATATTTGATTACCTCTCGTCCTAATGGCCATCAGATCTACCCCTTCATCTGCAACTAAAATGTCATTGTTTGAGCTGATGACTGTATGCAGGATGGTGCTTCCTCATCATCTCCTCTACAGGACCCTTAGAGCAGACATTGATCAATGCCTCTACAACTCATGAGTATGTTGAACATTTAAGAAAACACCTTCAACATGCTTTGCCCATGCTCAGCGTAATCTAGAGAGATCAGCCGATGGCATGAAGACCCACTATGACCTGAAGACCACTAGGAAAGAATACAATGTAGGAGACTGGGTTTATCTGTACAATTTCCAAAGGAACCAGACCAAACAGCGGACGTTTCTGCCTACCAGGAAGTGACCTTTTGAAATTGTAGATAAGATCTCACCAGTCACTTACAAGATCCGCATCCCCAAAGGCAGTTTGGCGGAGGGGGAAGACAAGTGGGTCCGTATTAATCAGCTAAAGTGTTGCCATCCCAGGCACACTCTGCAGCAACTGGAGCAGTCCTCTGGAACCCCATAGGGGGCCACTCCAGAACAATAAAGTTTTCCAACCCTAAAATATCCCACACATAGTCCATAAACACAATGATAAGAATGCAAATGTCTCCTGATTTATAAAATGTATATGCCCACCCCACTACATTAATAGTGGTGGGGAAATGTCTATGAATATGTTTCTGCCGCTTTGCTTTGTCATCCTACGAGAGATAAACCATGGAGACTGACGAAGGAGGACGACCCAGGTACCGGGAGGAAAAGATCTGAGGGGCCCGGGGCATCACTCAATACTCCCATCAGGACTGGTGAGGAGAAGCGACCAATCCACCCTGATGGAGGAAAAGATGCTGAACTTTGTGATCTGCGGAATCAGAAGAAGATGAGGCTAACATCCCAGTCTTGCGAGTTCCATTGATGGAAAATCAAGGCCATCGCAAGAGGTGGGCTTGTGGGATGTTTTAACCCATTCATCCAAGCCCTACAACAGAACTGTGCATTACTGGCAGCGGAAACATCATAATGGCCGCCAGAAAGCATGCTGCTCACCAGAGATCATCCAAATATGTGCAGTAAAAATCTGAAAAATAGGCTGCCACCAACTTTTGCCATGTCAGTGAGCACAGGAGATCACTGCCTAAATCCACCATTGGGATACTCACACAGTATCCTGAAACCACTTGGAAATAGCAATACTGATTGGCAAAGCAACCCAGAGCTGTTTGGAAATTCATTTTCTTGATCGTCAAAATTGCTAAAATCATGGCTCACAAAACCACCAAAAGGATACAACTTCTTGTTGGGTGATCCACATCATTTAGTGCAGAATCCACATCAGTACAATCTCAGCGAGAATCCTATGCTGCAAGCTAAATCCCCTTTTTAAAGACATTTAATTTAAGACAGCTGTCAAAAATGGGTGCAATACTGGTCCTCGCCACTGACAGGTGCTGGCGATTCCTAATCCTGACAGGAGAGCTGTCTTGCAGAAGCAAAATAAGCCAAAGCATAGAGTGCCACACATTGATTTAATGTGGAAAAAGACTTGATTAAAGATATGTTGCTTATTTTCATTTTATAATGTTATATTTTTTTCACAAGGAACTCTATTGCAATTGATCAGAACAGTAATGTCCATGGGAAGCATCCACGCCTACTCTTCTCAGGCCTCTACACCAGAAGGCAGGAAATCGCATCGTCCTGTTAATCAGATGGAGTGTGGCACCCTGGACTGATGCTCTGCTGCAGGAAAAAAAGGACAATAGACGTTTTCAATTGAATAGAATATGCTGATTTTGGGTGTAACTGTCAACACTGCTCTGGGAAAACCAAGACATGTGACCTCTGAGTCAGAGCCAAGCTTCTAGAGGCGGAGATACACCAATGGGTGAATTCAATTGAGAGCAAATATATGTTTTATAAAATTGCAATTTACAAAGTGTTCCAAGCTGACAGAAATGTACAACTTTGAGAGTCTTAAAATGAAAAATGCACTCACAGTTCAAGACTAAGTTGGATGCCGTGGGATGTTCTGAGGCCAAGCCACGTAATTATTAATATTGTGGATGCAGTGTTTATGCTAGAAACCTAAGAACTTCCAGTAATATGCTCAGAGAGGGTGTATACCTCTGTGTAAGATTTGGTGCAAAACCAATATTGCGAAACCTACTAAAATCGCAAATAAGTTGTCATTTCTGAACCCAAGCTCTTAGAAAGATCAGAGTTAAACAGAGACCTGTCTTAATTAATCTGTGATGTGTACATGTATTCTCAACAACTTGTGTATCTGGGAAACATGTTTGGTTATGAAAAATTGTTTTTTCTAAATAAAAGCAAAGGGGAGGGACTTCAGCCAAGCCATAAACATAGCATCACTCTGACTCATTCTGACTCACAACTCCTTTATCCAGTCAGAGGACAGTAAATCCTTTCATCTATCAGGATCCTCAGAGGGTTGGGCATAGGAAGTCAGCCTCCACACCCGCTTTGGAAACACATAAAAAGAACCACTGAGACCCAGATAGACACACTCACTTTCCACTTCAACTGATTTCTTGCGAAGCACTTTGCCGGAAGAATCCAGATCCAGATAGTATTCAGACAGTGACTCCAGATAGATCCAGAGACCAGACTTTAGAACCAAGCTCTAGAACCTGAAGCAGAGGCCTAATCCACAAGCTGAATCCTTCTCAGCAGGCCTCAGAATCCAGCACCCTTACCAAACTATCCACCAGCCGGGCGAGTTGTTTTGCTTCTGGCTAGAACCCTGTGCCAGAACCAGATCCAGACCCAGAAAGCAGCGTTGTATCCAGAACCCATCAGACCCAGACCAGACTGCTGTGCAGTGCCGATAGCAGATCAGAGGACATTCCAATTCCAACTGCTTATAGTTTTTCTGTAATCACAATTTACGCACGTAGAAAAAGTGCTGCAAATTGAAAATTAGCTCTGTTTCACACCTGTCAAAATTGCTGTCTTTTGCTTGCAACTGCTGAATTTCGTTTTCAATCTGATAATCATTCATGAATCATTGCTAGTGTTGACCTGTACCAATCTAAAGTAACTATCACCCACCCTGAATCTCCTTTAGTGAATTAAAAGCATTAAGAATATTTTCTCATCCATTGCAACCACATTTCAAAACATTTAGCCTGTGTTTTAAAATCATCCCTGTTTCTCTAAGCTTGCTGGGGGAACTGGAACTGAACTGCATTTGATTGTATTCTGGAAACCTGTGTGCTCTCCATTCCATCTCTTCATATTGCATAAGGGGGGAGTGAGTAGTCACAGGGGAAAAAGTGATCATATTATCTCTTGTTGAAACCATATCAAGCTTATTTCTGTGTTGCATTCTTTCCCATCTTGCATTTCCTTGAAACCATACACAGTATTCTCTGCTACCTTATTCTTTCTATACCAACTCCTAAGTGATTAAAGAATTGTACTATTGTAATATTATCCATTGTTGATCACTATTATATTCATAAGTTTACTATCAAATATTAATTTATTCATAAAAGTGTGATATATATATTGTTTTATTCCTCAAATAAATCTTTTAATTTGGAAAACAAACTTACTTCTTGGCTCAGTGAGGTCAGGGGGATTCAAAGAAAGGGGCGTTATATAAGGGTTTATCATCCAGATTCAAAGAATTTGACATACAAATATATTAATAAGGGCTTCCATTGGGCATCCCAGACTAGGCATTGACTTATTTGGATTGGAGGATTGAAGTCACTAACAGAGTAGGGGCTCGTAGCCGGGGATTCTGGATTAGAACTACCACTTGTGCAGCTTAATACAGTGTTCTAACTGATAGGAAACATATTCCTGTTGGATCACCACGCTGTGTTACGCTGTAAAAGCACCCCTCAAAAGGGAACACTCTCAGGAAACGGTCTATTTTGCAAAATAAAATTTTTTAAAAAATCTGTAAATCAGGAAGGAAATCAATTTCCAGAATGACAACACTGGTAGACATGAAGATAGCGAGATAGTACCTCTTACATAAGCTATTTGTGAGAGGTGAGTGGGCTGAACAGGACCAGAATGTGTGGTTGCAGGCAATCACACAACAGGTCACTGCAACTGGGTTAGATTACTGGAGAGATCAGGACCCCTTACACGTGGCCCTGAGTGAACTATACATGGCCCCTAAGGCCAAAGATGAGCACAACAAGATTGTCAGGATAGCGGCATATTTATATTTACATATATGGGAGCCATACAGGACAAATGTGCTGAAGGCCAAGATCTGGCAAATAGGCAACTGATGGTATTAGAGAAGGCTCAATCTGACATGGACTCTTCTGAGCAGAGGCTGCACAGGAGCCAGGAGTCAGAAAATGATAGTAGACAGTATATCATTACAATAAAGGAGGATATGGATATCCTGCTACAGGAAAATCCAGACCAGGATACCAGAATTCTGGCCTTGGAGAAGGAGCATCAAGAAGGTTTGGACTACTTCAGGACTGGCTCTACTTCAGAGCCAGAAAAAGCTGGAGCAACGGATAGATTTCAACAGGGCATGCACAAAGCAGGCAGCCACCCTGCAAAGCCAATTGGATAAAGAAAAAGAGGAGAGCAATACATTGATTTTGAAAGACCTGGATACCCAGGCAAAGTTTGATGAAGAGCGCCAGAAAGGAGGTGCCCTTCAAAGGCAGAGGGATGACCTGGCGGCACAGATGCAGGCTCTTACTCAGGAAAGGGATACCTTAGGCCAGGAAGTCTGCCACTTAAAAAAGAAAATGGAAGACAATCACCTGGCCCTCCAGGGACTGGGTGACCTCCAAAAAGATCACCAGAACTTGTTATAGCACACCAGGAGGGTGGAAGATGCTCTGGCAAGAAAGGAGCAGGCCAGTAGGGATGGGACTCAGGGGGTAACCCTCCTGCAGCAAAGACTGGGCCAGTACTCCAAGACTAACCAGGAAGCACAGAGAGAGAATGAAGCTCTCTGCCAGCACAATGATAGGCTCCAGCAACAGGTAGCCATGCAGGAGAGACTGATAGAGTCTAGTAAGGCCTTGATTGAGGAACTGAAAGCTCAGGCTCTGGCAGGGCAACAGGGAGCACGGGCTGATAGAGATGAGGTTCGCTGGGAAAGGGAAACACCTGAGCATAACCTCAGGAGCCCTAGCACCAGAGGCCTCAATCTCTCCCAGTCCCTGGACTCTGCCACCCCCCAGGTCCCCTGGCGCACATGAGCCCAGGGCCACGGGGATGGCAGATTACTATCCAGTCATAAATATGGGGGTCATAGGCCAGTACCCCCCAGGAATGGATGGGCGGGCATCCGGGTATGGGCACCCAAGTACAGCGCAATTTAGTGGTGAACCCCAGGAGAGTAGGCCCTCTAAGGGCATTCTGAAAACCTCTGCCCAGTTAGGTCAGTGGGGGGGTACCCATCAAATCCGGGCAGCAAGGAGGAATCTGAAGACTCCCCTGAGCGTCACAGGGCACAGGAGACAGGTCCCCACATTCTGCCAGCCATTCCCAGGCTCGCAGAATCCGGGAAAACCTGGAAGAGCAGACGGGCACCTCTGGGAGCATTGCTTCTGAGTCAGAGGATGAATGAACCAGGGTTACCCGAACCAAGAAGGCCAATAAGGCAAAAAGGGCCTTGCTTAAGGACCCCTTAAAACAGATTAAGGCAATAAGGAGTGTCATCTCCCCTTATCACAAGAACGCCAAGTATTCTGTTTGAGAACACTTGGAGCTCTTTGAGCAAATGATGGAGACTTTCCATTTGAAAGACAGCAGTAGCTGCATTCAGTACGTAAAATGGACATTCTCCCCGGAATATTCCAGTTTCTTTGCGGGGCTGGAGGACCAGAATCATTCAAGATTGTCCACATATAGGGCGGCCATCTTGAAACACTTTTCTGTTCACCGAAATCCCCAAGAGGCTCGCAAGGCAGCCTACAATTTGCAATGTGGGGAAGATCAGGCCCCACAAGAATTTGTGCAGGAGTTGAAGCGTGCTTTTGCGCAGACTACCAAAAGGGTGCGCACGGACAATAAAGAGTTTGTAAATACATTTTTCCATGCCTTGCCCAAATACATCATGACCCAGCTAGTGAGAGATTTTCATGAGAAAAGGTCACTAGACTGGGTCATTGAACAGGCCACAGGAATCTATGAGGTGCAGAAGCCCATAGAAAATAAAAGTAATACTCAGAAAAACCCCAAACCGACCAGCCCCCCTGCTGCTGCTAAGGTGGCAGAAGTAACGGTTGCCCCCATTTTGTATTTGGAGATGGGGGGCCTAAAAACTTGCCTGCACAGGACTCCTCAAGCCCAAGGGGGGGATCCGGCAAAGCACCTAACCCAGGGAACTTCCCTCCTAACTTCCCACAGGATGGCAGAAATTCACCAAATCCTGGGCAGAACTTTTTCCCCAGGTACCCACAGAACTTCCAACCCCAAAATCATCCATCCTTCTTTCCCCACTTCCCTGAGCCCAGACCACCTAATCCGGGAAAGGGGAGGCCAAGGGTGGAGGGGTACCCAAATCTTCCCAACCTGGGGTACTACCAGAGAAGGGATAGCTACCCTTTCCAGGATCAGCCCAGGGGTGAAAACAGAACCCTGTATCAGCCTGAGCGGGTTTCACAGTTAGAGTGCCAGGTCCAAAATATGGCACAGGATCTGGGTCGCATGCTGAGGGTGCAGCAGAACTCTCAGATGGGCATGCCGGCGCAGAATGCCCCAAACTCTGGACCTGGTGCTCCAGAACAATGACAGGGGCAGCACCCCGATAACTCACCGGTTCCCAGGGAGGAGGCACAAGGGGAAGGGGGTGTAAAGCCTGGGAGGAAGCTTCCTTCCCCACTTGTAAACAGCCCCCGGAAATCCAGGAACCGGAAACAAAGTCTCCTACCCCTGAAGGTCTGCCACCCAAGGAGCAGAGGGGAGGTAGGAGAAACAAAGGACCCAAACAGACCCACTTTGAGGAGGAGGTACAGATCTTCCAATTTGAGGGAGAGGGATCCTCAGAGGATCCTGGAAAAAGGATCTTCTCCTTCAGAGATGGGGGAATTCCTCCCAAAGAAAAATGGGTCCCAAGGGATTCACATCCAGACTGGGTAGATGTGGGGACTGAGCTAGTGCCGCTCATCATCTCATCCCAGAACCAACAGCATCAAAATCCCCTGGTTCAAACCCATTCGGGTGACTGCCTCCAAAAAGGGGGGGTGGCCCAGAACCGGAACCATAGGAACTCAAAAATTCTCCTATCTCCAGTTGCCAACTTTTTCTTTCAGATTCCCAAGACATTCCACAGAATTCTGCCCAAATCTCTTCTCTTTGCATGTCCAAAACCAGAAAATTTGCTCACCAGTTGTCCTAAAATGTGCATTATCTGTGCCCCCTTGAGGAGAAGGATGGAAGATACTATGCCCCGGTAAAAGTACAGGGGCAAGGTGCAATTTTGGCACTGGTGGACACTGGATACCAAGCTACCCTTCTGTCCAAAAAGGCTTTCGATGAGCTAAATTCAGGAAGGGGGGAGAACTACCAAATTCCTCTCACCTCTCTTCCTGGACAACTTCAGCACTTTGACGGGAAGTAAATTCCCGTCGAGGGGACTGCGGATTTGGACATTAAAATTGGGCGACACAAGGCGAAACACCCGGTCATAGTAGTGACTCCAGAGGGCACCCCTTGTTTACTAGGGAATGACCTCCTGAGAATGTTGTCACCCCTAATAGATTGACAGACTAGCCGACCAATAAAATTAAAACAGAGTGTCAACCATGTTAGTTTAAAGGGCACATGCCACATGGATGAACAAAAATCTGACCAAGTAGAATTTCACTTCCAGAACAACCAAATTCCAGACGTGACAGTAATAGCAGTAGGACAACAGACTGGTGATGGGGGGTCCTCTCTATTTCTGAAAATCAACCTTCCTTCCAGTTTAAGGTGGTATTCCACACTGGAAGGAAACACTCTGAAATTCTTTACCAATCCACAATCAGACATTCCCACTCCTATAGTCCAGAGAGATGTGAAATCAGCTCAGAGCCTGGCTGATGTTCAGCAAATTGGAGAGCAGTTGTTCATCCCTGTTCAGTTAAATGAAGGGAAGGACTCTGTTCTTGCCCGAGTGCGTGTGAAACAACGGTAAGAGCTTCATCAGCGAAGCCATGTTCTGCCAATTCCCAAAAGATCCAGCCATTCCCACATTCAAACTGATAGACAAATGGGAAATGGATCTGGAAGCACCCAATTCCAAACATCTCCTGCCAAGCAGGTGTATGCTCAAAATCTCCATTGGGAACAAGAGCATAGTCCATAATTGTTGGGTCGTGCGAGACGTCACTGCCGCCTTTTACTTAGGCAGTGACATTATCAACCGCTTTGCCATTAGTTTGGACCTAATAAACTTCAAAGCTTGGTCCAGATAAGCGGATAATCCCATAGGCTTTTATGACCAAGAAAAAGCATTTAGGTCAGCTCAACTGCTGCCTTATGCAGTTGAAATTCAGATTGGAGAGGAAGTCACCATCCCAAAAAGGACCCGACAATTCTCCCTTGGAGTGAAAGTTAAAAGAGGACAAAAATTGAAAAACCCTGATGCTTATATTCATCTAAAGCTTCTCTCCAACAGCAAGGGTTGGGGGTATACCCAACACCATTAGTCAATATAGAACATGACACCATTCCAATAGAGGTGGATAACAATGACTTAAAGAGTATCAGTCTAGCTGCAGGCACCATTATTGGAATGGCGGTTGATGACCGACATTTTTCCATTGATTTAGGAAATGAACTGTTAGGACCAATCCCCAAGGACTGTTTTGACAGTGATGACAACACAACACCAGAGCAGATCTTCACCCGGCATGGGGGGATCTTCCTGGTGTACACTTCCTGCCCTTATGATAAGGAAGATGTGACTTGTGACTTCAGAAGGGATGAGGGGATTTTCCAGGTAAATGAGGGCTGCCTTCCCCACCTTAAGCCACCAGTCCAAATCAGCACTCTGACCAGGGACTTCTCCATCCAGCTGGAGGAGGCTGCTGAGAAAGCGAAACCAGAAGTCTTTCCAGGCTTCAGGCAGGTGGTTGAAGAGAGAGTCAACCTAGCAGATGCCTGTGTGACTCTGGAGCAGAAGCAAAAGTTGAAACAAATTTTCTTGGATTTTCAAGATCTCTTTGCGGTGGACTCATATGACTGTGGTCGCACTGACATCCACACAACAACAATTCCCATGGACCCTGGCATGACTCCACCGTTTGTGAAGCAATATCGCTTGCCTCTCGCATCAATGGAGTCCCTTAGTGAAATAATTAAGAACCTTGAGTCCCGGGGATAATCCGTCCAGTACACAGCACCTTCATTAATCCGGTGCTGGGAATATTGAAGCCAAACGGCCAGTGGAGACTCTGCGCCGACCTTAGGGAGCTCAACAAACGGGTCCATACTTCCCGATGGCCTCTTCCTTACATTGACCAAGGGCTGGCCCAGATACAGGGATTACAGGTATTCACTGCAATAGACCTGACCAATGGATACTGGACTGTGCCTGTCAGTAGAGAGGACCAATACAAGCTGGCTTTTACCTTTTGGGGCCAGCAATACACATGGACCAGGACTCCCTTTGATTACCTCAACTCCGGCAATGAATTCAACATTTTCCTACACAAGGCCATGTCCGACCTGGGTGCAAGGGGTAACCTGGTTTATGTAGATGATGTCCTCATCAAAAGTTCATCTGTGGAGGAACACATAGCGGAGATCCGTTATGTTCTGACACAGTTGAGGGCCGCCTGAGCAAAACTTTCCTTTCAGAAAGCACAGTGGTGTAGAACCCGTGTTCATTTCTTGGGGCATGAGATTACTCCTCAGGGTCTCTGTTCCCAGGAAAAGAAAGTGGAAGCACTTCAGAAACTGAAAGACCCCACAACTCTGCGGGAACTAAGGAGCCTCCTTGGACTGACTAATTACAGCAGAAAGTTCATTGAGGGCTACACAGAGATCACTAGACCCCTGATTCATCTTTTCAAGGGGGAGTCAAGTGGGAATGGGGTCCAGAACAAGCCGAGGCAGTAAGATAACTCAAAAGAAGCCTCTCACAAGCGCCCTGCCTAGCTTACCCTGTCAGAAACAAGGAGTTTTTCTTGAAGACAGGGTTCTCTAATACATGCTTGACTGCAGTATTATATCAAAAGCATGACAAGGTCAATAAAGCAATCTCCTATGCGAGTAAAACTTTATCCTCTGTGGAGGAAAAATTCAACGATTGTGAGAAGGCACTCCTGGCAACGGTGTGGGCATTGAAGAATTACCGCCCGTTTATCCAGGGGGAACACATCATAGTGGAGACTACACACCAGCCTCTACAATATCTCCAAAGTGACAGAATCCGGGCCGGAAATGTGAGTAATTCCCAAATTACTTCCTGGATTCTGTCAATGCAAGGCATTCCTGTGGAGGAAAGATATGGCCAAAACAAGAAAAGTCCCCAGGCGCAAGGTCTGGCTGACTTGCATGATTGTGCCAGAGAAAACTGTCTTGAGGACGAAAGTCTAAAAATGAAGGACAACATGGAGGCATACCTTAATTCCCCACACAAAGTCTTTGAAGAAGACAAGTATGAGGGAATGCCCACTGTCTATGTGGATGTATGCTCTTACCATGTTGACAACAACGGGGAGAAAGAACTTGTGGCCGGCGAAGGGAATGCATGGGTGAATGAGTCCCCAGAACCCTCTGCTGGGTACAAGATTGGTCCCTGAAGTAGTCAGGTGGCAGAGTTGGTGGCTGTGCATCAAGCCACCCTCACTGTTGTCCAACATCAACTCCACGAACTGGTCATAATCACAGATCCAGATTAAGTACGGAACGGGTTCGTGGAGCACCTGGTTAATTGGAAAACCAGAGGCATGCTATGTGCTAACAACAAACCCTTGAAACATGGGAAGTTAATCCAAAATATTGGTGATCTGGTCACCTCGGAGGGGGTTGACCATCTACTGGAAAAAGATCAAGGGTCATTCCAAAGTAGAGGGACCAGACAAAACTGGACATGACTTAGCTGATCAGCTGGCCAAAACCGGCGCCATCCAAGGGGATCTAATAGAAATTGAGTCCCTGTTGGAGGAAATCCAGGTCACTGCTACCACTAGGTCCCAGACAAATGCTCACAATGATCTTTCAACTGCACAATGGAGTAAGGAGACCCCAGATGCTGATTTGATTATGGTTCAGAATGGGGATCCAATAATTGGTAAATTCTACCAACACATTGAGGACCCTGAGAACTTTCCCCTGACAGACACCGATTACATAGGGAAAGAGGACCTCAGAGTGTTGATGAAGTGTCCAAAAATGTTCCGAATCCAAGACGGTTTGTTGGTAAGGAAATCCCAAGCTGGCCATGATCAGTGGGTGGTTCCTACCTCATTCCGAAGCCTGATGTTAAGTCACGCCCATGATGCGGCCACAGCCAGTCATAGGGGGTTTCCTACAACACTTGAGATCTTAAGAGAGGTTGTATACTGGCCACACATGGGGCAGGACCTCAACCAATACTTGAAGGGATGTCTTGTGTGTGCACAATTTCGGCCAACATCCCTCAAACACTGTGCGTCTCTCCAAAAGAGGGGGATGACACTGCCATGGTCAGATTTGCAAGTCGACTACATAGGGCCCGTGATTCGCTCCTCTAGGGGGAATAAGTACATGTTGACAGTGACATGCTTATTTACTAAATGGGTGCAATGTCTTCCTCCCCCAAACTGCAAGGCAGAAACAGCAGTAGCCCTGATGATCAACCACATCTTTTTGTGTTTTGGACTACCCCAAAGCATTGAGTCAGACAGAGGTAGCCATTTCACCAGTGAAGTAATGACAAAGATGTGGGAGATACTGGGGGTTAAAAGGAAGCTACACATTGCTTACCGGCCAGCCTCTTCTGGTACAGTAGAACGTTACAACAAAACCATTGTGAGCATCTTAAAAAAGTTTGTGGCAGATTCTGGGCCAAGTTGGGATATTCGATTACCTCTCATCCTAATGGCCATCAGATCTACCCCTTCATCTGCAACTAAAATGTCACCGTTTGAGCTGATGACTGGACGCAGGATGGTGCTTCCCCATCATCTCCTCTACAGGACCCTTAGAGCAGACATTGATCAATGCCTCTACAACTCATGAGTATGTTGAAAATTTAAGAAAACACCTTCAACATGTTTTGCCTATGCTCAGCGAAATCTAGAGAGATCAGCCGATAGCATGAAGACCCACTATGACCTGAAGACCACCGGGAAAGAATACAATGTAGGAGACCGGGTTTATCTGTACAATTTCCAAAGGAACCAGACCAAACATCGGACGTTTCTGTGTACCAGGAAGGGACCTGTTGAAATTGTAGACAAGATCTCACCAGTCGCCTACAAGATCTGCATCCCCAAAGGCAGTTTGGCAGAGGGGGAAGACAAGTGGGTCCGTATTAATCAGCTAAAGTGTTGCCATCCCAGGCACACTCTGCAGCAACTGGAGCAGTCCTCTGGAACCCCAGAGGGGGCTGCTCCAGAACAATAATATTTCTAACCCTAAAATATCCCACACATAGTCCATAAAAAACAATGATAAGAATGCAAATGTCTCCTGATTTATAAAATGTATATGCCCACCCCGCTACATTAATAGTGGTGGGGAAATGTCTACGAATATGTTTCTGCCGCTTTGCTTTGTCATCCTAGGAGAGATAAACCATGGAGACTGACGAAGGAGGACGACCCGGGGACCGGGAGAAAAAGATCCGAGGGGCCCGGGGCATCACTCAATACTCCCATCAGGACTGGCGAGGAGAAGCGATCGATCCACCCTGATGGAGGAAAAGATCCTGAACTTTGCCATCTGCAGAATCAGAAGAAGATGAGGCTAACATCCCAGTCTTGCGAGTTCCATTTATGAAAAATCAAGGCCATCGCAAGAGGGGGCTTGTGGGATGTTTTAACCCACTCATCCAAGCCCTACAACAGAACTGTGCATTACTGGCAGCGGAAACATCATAATGGCCGCCGGAAAGCATGCTGCTCGCCAGAGATCATCCAAATATATGCAGTAAAAATCTGAAAAATAGGCTGCCACCCACTTTTGCCATGTCAGTGAGCACTGGAGATCACTGCCTAAATCTACCATTGGGATACCCACACAGTATCCTGAAACCACTTGGAAGTAGCAATACTGATTGGCTAAAGCAACCCAGAGCTGTTTGGAAATTCATTTTCTTGATCGTCAAAATTGCTAAAATCATGGCTCACAAAACCACCAAAAGGATACAACTTCTTGTTGGGTGATCCACATCATTTAGTGCAGAATCCACATCAGTACAATCTCAGCGAGAATCCTATGCTACCAAGCTAAATCCCCTTTTTAAAGACATTTAATTTAAGACAGCTGTCAAAAATGGGTGCAATACCGGTGCTCGCCACTAACAGGTGCTGGCGATTCCTAATCCTGACAGGAGAGCTGTCTTGCAGAAGCTAAATAAGCCAAAGCATAGAGTGCCACACATTGATTTAATGTGGAAAAAGACTTGATTAAAAATATGTTGCTTATTTTCAGTTTATAATGTTATATTTTTTTCACAAGGAACCCTATTGCAATTGATCAGAACAGTAACCTGATGTAGCTAAGACTTCAAAAGGCTTGCTGTCCCTGGGAAGCCTCCACACCTACTCTTCTCAGGCCACTACACCAGAAGGCAGGAAATTGCATCGTCCTGTTAATCAGATGGAGAGGTGCACCCTGGACTGATGCTCTGCTTCAGGAAAAAAAAGACAATAGACTTTTTCAATTGAATAGAATACGCTGATTTTGGGTGTAACTGTCAACACTGCTCTGGGAAAAACAAGACATGTGACCTCTGAGCCAGAGCCAAGCTTCTAGAGGCGGTGATAAACCAATGGGTGAATTCAATTGAGAGCAAATATATGTTTTATAAAATTTCAATTTACAAAGTGTTCCAAGCAGACAGAAATGTACAACTTTGAGAGTCTTAAAATGAAAAATGCACTCACAGTTCAAGACTAAGTTGGACGCTGTGGGATGTTCTGAGGCCAAGCCACGTAATTATTAATATTGTGGATGCAGTGTTTATGCTAGAAACCTAAGAACTTCCAGTAATATGCTCAGAGAGGGTGTGTAGCTCTGTGTAAGATTTGGTGCAAAACCAATATTGCAAAACCTACTAATATCGCGAATAAGTTGTCATTTCTGAACCCAAGCTCTTAGAAAGATCAGGGTTAAACAGAGACCTGTCTTAATTAATCTGTGATGTGTACATGTATTCTAAACAACTTCTGTATCTGGGAAACATGTTTGGTCATGAAAAATTGTTTTTCTAAATAAAAGCAAAGGGGAGGGACTTCAGCCAACATAGCATCACTCTGACTAATTCTGACTCACAACTCCTTTCTCCAGTCAGAGGACAGTAAATCCTTTAACCTATCAGGATCCTCTGAGGGTTGGGCATAGAAAGTCAGCCTCCACACCCCCTTTGGAAACACATAAAAAGAACCACTGAGACCCAGATAGACATACTCACTTTCCACTTCAACTGATTTCTTGCGAAGCACTTTGCCGGAAGACTACAGATCCAGATAGTATTCAGACAGAGACTCCAGATAGATCCAGAGACCAGACTTTAGAACCAAGCTCTAGAACCTGAAGCAGAGGCCTAATCCACAAGCTGAATCCTTCTCAACAGGCCTCAGAATCCAGCAACCTAACCAAACTATCCACTAGCCGGGCAAGCTGTTTTGCTTCTGGCTTGAACCCTGTGCCAGAACCAGATCCAGACCCAGAAAGCAGTGTTGTATCCAGAACCCATCAGACCCAGACCAGACCGCTGTGCAGTGCCGATAGCAGACCAGAGGCCGTTCTGTGAGCAGAACCTAGAGGGCCTGAGACCATCCGGTAGCGAGTGAAATCCAAACCTGACCAGATCAGTGACGAGGCCCATTTCCCTTCCAGTCCAAAACTAGGAGTGAGTATCCAGCCTAGAACTGTACAGAACCAATTTCTTAGTCTAAAGTGATCTTATCCCATCCATTTCAACCTGTTCAGAACTGCATTTAGAATTTTGTGTCCATCCTGTGATTTCAAATCTGTAAAAGCGTCATCTGTCATTCTGAAAATCTACTTCCACAGAAGCATAGTTTTTCTGTAATCGCGATATACGCACGCGAAAAAGTGCAGCGAATTGAAAATTAGCTCCCTTTTTAACTACCAGTCAAAATGTCTGTCTTTTGCTTGCAACTGCTGAATTTCATTTTCAATCTGATAATCATTCATGAATCATTGCTAGTGTTGCCCTGTACCAATCTAAAGTAACTGTCCCCTACCCTGAATCTCCTTTAGTGAATTAGAAAGCATTTAGCATATTTTCTCATCCATTGCAACCAGATTTCAAAGCATTTGGCCTGTGTTTTAAAATCATCCCTGTTTCTCTAAGCTTGCTGGGGGGAACTGGAACTGAACTGCATTTGATTGTATTCCTGAAACCTGTGTGCTCACCTTTCCAACTCTTCATATTACATAAGGGGGGAGTGCGTAGTCACAGGGGAAAAAGTGATCATATTATCTCTTGCTGAAACCATATCGAGCTTATTTCTGAGTTGCATGCTTTCCCATCTTGCATTTCCTTGAAGCCATACAAAGCATTCTCTGCTACCTTTTTCTTTCTATACCAACTCCTAAGTGATTAAAGAATTGTGCTATTGTAATATTATCCATTGTTGATCACTATTATATTCATAAGTGTGCTATCAAATATTAATGTATTCATAAAAGTGTGATATATATATTGTTTTATTCCTCAAATAAATCTTTTAATTTGCAAAACAAACTTACTTCTTGGCTCAGTGAGGTCAGGGGCATTATATAAGGGTTTATCATCCAGATTCAAAGAATTTGACATAAAAATATATTAATAAGGACTTCCATTGGACATCCGAGACTAGGCATTGACTTAGTTGGATTGCTGGATTGAAGTCACTTACAGTATATGTAGACCCAGGAATGGCAAAATGGAATACCTGCTTACAATTAAATGTTAGATGACAAGTGTCACATGAATCAGATTGACCTTGAACCATAAAATACAGAAAATATTAAACAAATTTCACTGCAGCACATTGAAATGACTAAAACGTTAATAAATGTAGACCGGTCCCTTCTGGAAATGTAACCCTGTCTCTCAAAAATCTCCCACACAGCAAAGGATGTTCCTTTCCTCCTCTTATGCACTGTTTGGTGAGGGTTAGACTACTTCTCCAAGTCCCACCACCTTTATTCTTGCAGGTACTGGGGATTGAGGTTCATTACTAACTTGCACCTTAAGTGGAATGAAAAAGAGGTAGAAGGGTGCAGCTTTGTCATATGTATTCAGTATTGCATTAAGCTAGAGGGTAAGAGCTACAACAACCTTGAAATCAGTTCACAGTTCTGTCACCTGTATATCATAGAGGACTTTTTTCAGATGGTTCCAGGTTGGCTTCTAGTCAACGACAGATATACTGGAATGTCCAGAGCCCCCCACTTAAAGAAAGAATCACAAAAAGGGATAGGGATAGCACGAGGCAGATCTCCCCACAACATGGGGTGGCACCTCTTGATTAACATCAGGTGGAGACTGTGCAAGAACTGATGAGAGGTGTCAGGCTGTGCAATGTGACTGTAGGTGGAAGCTCTGCCAAGATCTGTGGGAGTTTCAGGCAAGTTGAACTAAGTGGTGCTTGGCACAGTGGCAGACGAGGCAGTCAAGGTGGAGCCAGGACAGGGAGAAGACACAACCCGAAGTGAAATATATTGTATAATGCGCATCGTTTTCCAAAGAAATTATGTTTTTCAATTAACGACTTATGAATGAATGTATTAACCCTAACAAGGAAATGATACACCTGTATTGATCAGAAAAGCGATTGTGTGTACTGTGAAAAAGCCTTCTTGAAAAAGCCCATTTTTGTAAAAGTTGTGGCCATAGAGTCGGCTGCTTGTCTAGACATATTGTGTACATGTGGTTTATTAATGCTCATTTGTAAATGAAGGATATTTTGTTTTTCACTTTATATGTATATGAGCTAAGAGATGTAGATAGTAGTCACATGTGCTTAACAAAAAATGTTTTATTATTTCTAGAGCAGGCCATTGGACATGTCAGTCATCAGCAGCCAACTCGTGTTTCGACACATCATCTTTATCAAGGCATTGATCGAAACTTTGTCAATCCGAGGGATTGACAAAGTTTCACCCACTACCCTGATAAAGACATTTTACAGCAAGACAAACTTGTCAGAAAATGAATACTATATAATAGTCTGTGTGGATTAAGCTATCATTAAATTATACCATGATTCTGAAGCTAGGATGCCAGAAATTGAAATATGGCACCCGTCCTTGAAGGGTTACCTCACCTTTGACTCTTCTGACTTGTAAGACATCATAAAAAAAAAAAAGAGTTCTAGGGCACCTGGCCCTGATGGCATTGGTAATGCTGTAATTAAGGAAAACCCTATCTTTTGGGCATAAATGCTGGAACATATTTTCCTAGATATCATGGCAGCAGGGGTCATACCATCTAGTTAGCAGGAATCCATTCTTGTTCCTGTCTTTAAGAAAAAGAAGACGGATGACCCCGTCAACTATAGACTACTCACAATGATGGATTCTAGCCAAACGATATTTTCCTCTCTGTTATTAAAATACCTTAACATTTGGGCAAGGAAAAGAGGCCTGAGTCACAAGCAGCACACAGGTTCCCAGAAAGATCACAGCACTGTTCATAACATCTGCACCTTGCATTGTACCATGGCTAAGACAGGAGGCCATTTTCCAAAGACGGTTTACCTCTGCTTTGTGAACTTTTCCAAAGCCTCCGATTCAGTATGGTGTCCATTACTATGGAGAAAATTAGTCACTTGGGAATTGATGCCAGTTTGTCATGTCTACTCAAGGCAATCTATTCAGACACTTTGTTTTGTTCTGCATCTAAACTAAGAGAGTTTGGTTATCCAGCATATCGTAACCAATCGAGGTCTTAAGCAGGGATGTGTGTTAGCACCCCTGCTTTTTAATGTATATATTTCAGACCTGGATTTAGCTATTGGTGCTGCCTGTAACTTTCCTCCTTCATTTGGGGGTGAACCAATAGCGTGGTTGGGGTACGCGGATGACACCATCCTATTAGACTATACGCCAATTGGTCTGCAGCATTCACCAGATGCTGTCAGCTTACATGAAAGAAAATAGCCTTCAAATTAACATACTGAAAACAAATGTTGTAATCATTGGAGGCAGGTGCAGAAGGAAACGCCCTCATAAATAGATGATTAACCAAAATCCCCTCGAAGTGGTAAAAACCTGCGTGTATCTTGGGCTTCCTATTAAATCATGCCCAGAGCTTAATTTCTGTGGTGACATTGTCAGCCCCTGAGTACAAAGGAAATGGTTTGTAATGAAAAAGTTCATTAGTACCAAGGAGGGAAACAACGTAGAAGGACTCATTACATCTAGTCCCAGGAATCTTATATGGACTTATGGTACTTCCTGAATAAAAAATCTGGTGGATTGAAAAACTAGAAGGCAAACATTTTATCTCCATATTAGGAGTTCCACCTTCAGTTCCAGTGGAAGCACTAAGAATAGAGTTTGGTTTACCATCTTTGAGATCTTATGGTTGCTATCCCGTTGCAATTTTGTTCTATCCTTAGACACTCCCCAATTGACGACTGAATTGCTATTGGGACTTATTGCAAAACGATATCATTGTGAACAAGCCAACCCTTTCCTATTTGAACTACGGATACTGTAACAATCACCCGCGTTAACAATGGCTCATTTGATTACCCTCCTCAATGCACTGATTACACTAAGGGGGAAATAAAGGCTTGGGGTGTGAACAATAGTTAGAAAATACTTTATAATAAGAAACACTATAAAACGTACACTATAAAACATACAGCATTCAAGGCTTTCGTCCAAATCTACCATGCAAATATTTTACGAGGATGTGTTTTGACCAACTAAGAAGATTCATCACCTGCATACGTTACAATGCTCTTCCTATATTGGAGCATGTTCGTAGTTGGTCTGGAATCTCTTTTTATGATACAAAGTGATGCTTTTGTAAATCAACAGTAGAAACTATTCGGCACATCCTTACCTCTTTCCCCACCTTAAGTAGTCTATATTTGAAGGGTTATTCAACGACTACCTAATCTATTGATTTTAGCGAGACTGACCAATTCTGGAGTGGCCTCTTTTGAGCCGAATCTATCGTTATAACTGCAGCCGCCTTTTATGTTTGGAAGAAAGTATTGCTTTTAATTCAATCAACTTTTGAAATAAGAATCAAGTCTGACACCCTGGGGTGGGGATAGTTACATATTACTTGCATGTTTATTTTAATGATCAATTTGAGATATTTTAATAAGTGATGTATTTATCAATAATGAATTGGTGTCTTAAGATGCAACTTTGTATTATGTCTTAATAGTGTAGAACTTAGGGATCTATGGTGAAATGTAATTGTTTGTTAAATATATTTGTATCTTTATTTGTTAAATAGGTTCTTATATTCGATGTGCTAAAGGTTTTTCATGCATAACCACATCCACTAAATAAAAATAAAAATACAATTTTAAAAAATATGACCGGATATGCAGATGACACACAGCTTCACCCAAATATCAATTGCACCAACATCATTAATTAATTAACTCAAGCACTATCTGTCCCTCACCCAAATCTAGGTGTCAAGCACCTCCCTGTAGCTCCAACCTACAAAGATCAAATGTGTCCTTCTCGTAAAACGGCCCAAGCATGTCCAAGTACGGAATGTGCATGACAGATTCACGCGTCAACTCTAATCCAATGCAACATCTCTCAGCTTCACTATTGACTGTGAGAAGGGGTTACGGGGATATGATATCCTGTCTACGTGCGCGCCACCTACACGTGTAGCCATAACTGCGGAAGAGAGATTTTACATTGACCATAGTTACTGTCCCATTTCTCTAATTCTCCAGTCCCATATTTTAAAGAACACATCTTAAGCGTGATAGGAATGGCAATGCGACACTTTATAGGATTAAAAGAGCTCTAAGGTTGGGCGGAGGCAGGTGGGGGTTTGGGTGCGGCAGTCACGTGTTGATTATTTTGATTGCAAGAGACAGGTAAGAAGGGAATCGTTTCTGTGGGAGCACATTCGAAAGCGAATCCACACTTTATGTAGTGTTTGAAGGAGAGTTCCAAGATACATTCCTAAAACATCATTTTCGGTTTGCAAAATCCGTTATCTTTTCAAGTTTTTGTAGGAGTGGTGTTTCTGTGGGCACTACCACATCTTCTTAACGGACTGCCATGTGCATTTATCTTGCACAGTCTCTAAACTACGCTCGTGCTATATTTAGACTGTTCTTTCGATGGAAAAGCTGCACCCTGTTTGTGTGAGAGAGTCCCTTGGCTACTCTTTCCATGGGGACAGCGACGGGGACGCCCACCCTCTCCCCCACCAGAAGAGCCTCGGGACACTCCTGCTCTTGGCGCAGCATCAAAGCGTCTGTGTTCCATGCCTGGCGGATCCCCTGCCCCACCTCGCTGCGTCATAGCATCCATGCCTGCACCGCCATCACTTCATGCCTTGCCAAGGCATAAACAGTCCGATCCCTCGGCGTGCGGGCAGGATGCTTTCCGGCCGCCGGGAATGGTCCCTGGGGCAGATAAAGCGACTTCCGCCTGCCTCTTCTGTAAACCCAGAGAGAGCCAGTCTTCCTGAGGCCTGCGTAATGTCGGCAGGGACTCAGGGAGATGGATGGCGCTGTTTGTGGAGAGGCTGAGACGGCGGAAGGCTCCTTTCAGGGGATGACTGGGAACCAAAAGAGGAACTGGAAATAATGTTCAGAGTGGCCGAATATTACACATTTTCAGCAAGCCCGAACATTGTCCTATGAGAACAGTTGGGAATAAAATAGGTTACCACACAAAAGAGGCCAAGGGTGCAGAGGCCTACCAGGAAATCGCCAGAGTTCCCAATAGGCCAGTCCACCCCTGGCAGCCCACACCAGGCAGCCACTCCCCAGAGGAGCACTGTGTAAGAGTGGGGAGTAAAGACTGTGTGGAAATAGGCATCCCACTCCGAGCAGACGGGGAGGTTTGCATAGTGGAAGCTGTTGGAGATGTGTTCAGCACTGGGCCAGCAGCATGCATCTACTTTGTTATTCTCGAAGAGTCAGATGTGGAAAAAAAACATGGAAAAAGGAATTTCATGCCTTTTCGACATCTGACCCATTCTCAATGGGGTTTTCCCCACTCACTGTGTAGGAACCACGTGAGGAAACTCTGAACACCAGATTTCCACATGGGGTTTATCACTCCATACAGGAAATCCTCAAGCCACTGCACCAGATCAGTATTCTGTTGACCGAAGAGAGGCTTGTTTTTAATGGACTGTGCCTGAGACTGTCAAAAATGGGATGCAGTGGCCCGGCAGGCAGCAGGGATCAGTTACTATATCTGCTTTGATTTTTCTGTGGCGGTCGTCTTTACACATGCACCTCAGAATTCCATTGTCGGGTGCTGTAACTCAGGGCCCACCAGCATTCCCATGCTTCTTGTGGTGAATTGGGAGAATCGGGTAGTGGGGGGTTTGAACTGTGTAAGGGTTAGCACTCAAGCCCTTTGATAGTTCAGCTAGCTGCAGCAGAATTACCCAGTTAGTAATGTCTTGTAAGTTGGGGTCTTGACTTATTTGGGTGGGAAAGCTTTCTATAGAGCTGTAGTGGCTATCTATTCAGTGTAGTGGAGTACGCCAACCACTCACACCCTGTCATTGCGATCCCTGTGCAGCAATGCCAGTGTGGTTGTGCCCAACTGCAAATGTTGAAGTGGTCATTCTTCCACATCTATTGCCGCGGTTACCTATGGAGTTGCGTGCAATGGTTCACAGTGGGGGCTACTCTTCTCATGCTCCCTTGAAGCGATAAACTGGGCAGTGCTACATACCAAGCAAGCTGTCAAAGCTGTGATACTCATAGTGTTTAACAACAATCTGAACCGTTAGGTCCTTTTAAATGAGGAAGTGCGCGATTACATGGATGGGGGTACAGAACAACTCTTACACCAATAACAAGACTGACTCAGGAAGTTGGCAAACAAAATCTGCTTTATTATCAATTGTCTAAAACAGGGAGTACAACAGACATCAACAGACGTCTCACAGCATAATCTCAACAAGTTTCGTAAAAAATAATGCTTTTATAGCAAAACTATGTCATTTGTGATGTCATACTATGTGGAAAACCTACTTGGGATTGTGATAGGTCTATGGGGAACATCTCGGTATACTTTCTGTAGGGGATTGGATTGTGATTGCACTCTATAGTCAGGTGGCCAATTTATGCCCACCCCTTGTGCAAGTCATCCTCAATATTTGTTAGATACACAACACACAATTGGCTCTCAAACTATAGGGCTCTTCAATACATGGCCCTCTGTAATTGCTTGGTACGCTTGTACCCTTCTGGAATATTCGACTTGCTAGCAGCACGCAAGCGGGTACCCCAGGTGCTTTTGGGTGTAATTGACCATGCTTCCCCACCCAATTAGCCCATCATCCATCATCACTCATGCTGTCTGCCATTCAAATTGTCTTTGAACTCGGCCTTGCAAAGTATCACTGCTCCTGAGAATAGAAGGGAGTGCAAGCACATTCTTATCTTCAAGTCTCGATGCAGCTTGCCCATTTTCTATTTCCATCCCTCCCATGTGACAGGAGACAGTGTTTGAGCTCCTTCAAATTTAATGATATTAAATGAATAAAACTTGGCACTCATAGTGTTTCCGTCTCACCTTAACAGGAGCTTGCCTCGCTTCTCATATTCTTTGTATCTCCTTGAATAGATAACCAGTTCTTGGCTGCCCCAACCCTTGATACTGGGCCAGACAGCCTTCTCGATCCTTGCTTGATTTTCAGCTCTTTTTCTCTACTGCGCCACAGTTTCAGCCCTTCCCTTTCACTGGTCCTGGCTTACTAAAGTTGCGAATATCCAGACTCTATATATATATATATATATATATATATATATATATATATATATATATATATTGGTGGCACCACCTGCAGTCTATTCACTACGTAAAGCCAGCCTTCAAGATTACTTGTTCTACTTGCGTTGCAGCATCTGTACAGTTATAAAGCGACTTATATTTTCTTCAGTGTTCGTCGCATGTGCAATCTTCATTTCGCTCATGAAAGGTTACTCCATTCCTTATTTTGTCATCCGATTCCATATGGTCTCCTTCTCAGTGCGTCACTCTCCTTTCTTGTAACGTCACTATCCTCTTTTGTTCACTGCTTCAAACTTCTTCAGGGATCTCCTCCAAGAGACAGTCATCTCTCTGCTGGCACATTTTATAGGGCTTTCTCAATGGATACCTTGTTTCAATGATCTTTCACGGTATAGGTATCATTATCAGCATTGTGCATGTTGCAATTTATGGCTTCCAACATATAGGCAGAATAGGGGCGGGACTTCTGGTAGAAGCATTTGGCTCCTCCTCTTCTACAAATCTTTTGCCTCCAGAGCCATGGAAGCCACACTGGTGGAATGTACCAAGTACCCGCTGAAGCTGTAGCGGCCTATCCATTAATTACTGCAAATGACACCTCCCTGATGAGCTGCGATGTCTGCATCATTTGTGACAAAAACAGGTGCATTGGAGGGGGATTGTTCATTGTCCTACAGACATTCCATTGACTGTTCAGCTATTCATTTATAGTTGTCCTTGTGACATGAGCTCATACACATTTCAATGGTAGAGCTGTAAATGCTGCTTTGTTTTTAATAGTTTCGTAACTCTGGTATGTTGATTGGGCATATAATTCATGCAAGTGAGTGCATTTACCACTATTAATCCAAGAAGCATGGTACATTTTCACTTTTTTACTGTCTTTGTTGACTTGCTCTGTGATGTGGGCTAAATGTTTCTGTGGTTTCTCCAAAAACTGGGATATGGAAAGAAGGCAAGAAGCACAGGTTAGGGGTCAAACAGAGAAGCAAGTTCTATATATTCATTGTTGACATCCATGATCTCATATTCATCCTTGATGCCATCCAAATATGGAAATTGAATGTCGACCCTTAAACCCAATTCCCTCGTAATACAGTTCATCCTGATTACTGAGGGCAAACTAAATTCATTAATAGAGGATAAGATGTCTGAAATAAACCTCCAAGGAATATTCCCCACCTAGCCCTCAAGTACAGAGTCTGTGGGCTTCTCTACCTCTGCTTCAAGCAAAGAAATTAAAACCTTCAACTTCACTCTCCACTTCCAACCAAATCTATGTAGTCTCCCTCTCCCTTTTACTGACAACCCATCAAACCTTTTAAATGCCCGTGGTGATCTATGCAAGCATTCTTCAATGCATCTGTAACGCAGCAGGTCTCTGGACATGATCCTCTTCCCTGTGCTATGTAAAGTGTTCTAAGGTGCCCCGACCCCACCCTCCGGTGAGAGGTCCAGGCTGTGCAAATGCCCCTAATAAAAAGATAGACACATACACATGGCTCACAGAGTTAGAATTTGGTGTTGCAGAAGACAATATCCTGGCTGACAGAGTGTCTTCTCCAGAACATTGAAGCTGTATCAATTTCCATCATTTGATACTTTTTGGTGGCTGAGCCTCTTACTTGAAATCTTTCAAAAAGTTGAAATCTTGGGTAGATTTATTTTAAATAATAGCCTCCTTCCATCAGGGGAAAACATGTATAATGCACTATTGCAAAGATTCTAGAAGTTGTGCTGCGTGTTTGGGGAGAAGAAAAAGCCCCGGCTGCCAGACTCGCCCCTGACCTCTCTTTCCTATCAGCTGAGGAATAACTGTGCAGTGACTGCTTTGCCACAGGTGTTCCAGATAACCTTATTTTTACTGATTGTGAGTCAGAGTGATGGCATTTTCATTTAAAAATATTTTTAACATAATAATATGGGCATATATATGGCTTTTTATAAAGAAGAAATTAAACAAATGCACAAAGCAGTACAGAAACCTTGATAAAATAAAAATGAAAAGACAACAAATGACATAAAATACACCCCTGCCATAGCACATCTATATAAAACTTAAAATCACTGCATCAAACATCAACACACCAATTAATTTCTAATATGGAAGCCCCAATTTAAATCATCCAGGGTGGTTTAAATCTCAATCCACATTTTTGCCAGATGGCAAATAAGAGGTAATGATCATCTTTCATGTATTCTTCCCAGATGACCTCCCCTAATGTGTGAATTAACTCTATGTGTGGCTGCCAACATAACCTCTTTTCTTTTGTCTTCAAATTTAGGGCAGTGTTTTAAAATAGTTCTCCCAGTTTCATCATCACCCTGCTGACAAAATCTACAGACACGGTCAGTCCAAGGAATACCTTGTCTAGACCCCACAGCTTCCACGGTACAGACTTCATTTAATTTAATTTGCACGCATTCAGTTCGCACATAAGAATTTGGACATAAGAGGGCATAACCTTTTGATCTAAATGTAAAGAAAAATAATCAGTACTAAGGGATTTGGTGGCTAGGTTAACTAGATTGGGAATGTGGTCAATGGAAAATAGTTCTTCTTTCAGGATCTTTTTAAATCTTGCTATTGTGGTCTCTAAAATCTATTTTTAATGTAGTTCCCCAGGAGGCAGATTCATCCAGAATGTTCCTGAGAGTCAAGCACATTAAAAGCTGTTTCTGGTTCTCTGCTTGCCTATTAAGTAGAATTAGAAAAGAACCCTCCTCCGCGTTAGCTATTCTCCACTAATACCTCAGCTTTTAAGAGAGGCGGCAGGGAGGCAGTCGTTGCAGGAGGCACGTTCTTTCTTTTTATCTTTGGCTGCCTGAGTCTGTCTATATTGCTTGTGAAGAGGAGGTGGAGCTATTTCAACAAAACCTCATTCTCCCAAGGAGTGGCACAGAGAGGATGTTGTTGTAGCCTGTGAAGTCTGGGAAGCTGGTGCTGATTGCGGACTGTGCAGTTTTTGTGCAGACAAGATGTTGGTAGACTACTCTAAGGCCCTGATTCATGGAATTATTTGTGTGTAAAACAGGGATTTGCGTGCCATCTGCCTGCAAATACCCATTCGTCAAACAGTGATTTGCGGGGAGAATGGCACTCAAATCCCCGTTTTACATGCAAATAATTCCATGAGTCAGAGCCTACGTCTGGAACAAGCTTTATTTGCATTTGAATTAATTGGATTCAACCTACTGTGATTTGTGGGTTGACGACTGCGGGCGGAAAGCCTTTGGGTCAGCCATTTTTTTGGAACACTACTCTGTCAAGAACTCTTGGTATTGTGGGTACTTTTCACCTTTAAGTGTGTTTGTTTGAGAGGTTTGACGACTGCAGGCACCTTGCCTTTGAGTCAGCTCTCACTAAATTCGATGCGCCCTTAGCTGGTGACATTTGGGATTATTATATGTGTAAAGAGGATTGAGAACCATTGCCTGAGGTTCTCTGAAGCAATCTGCACTGTGATTTCATAGAAGGGGCTATCATTTTGTCTCTGACTTCCCTACTACGTCATAGCGTACATTAAGGTCTGGGGCAGTGCTGTCCTCAGGTACATCTTTGTCCCCATCCCATGGCACTCTGCAATTGCCCAAAGACAGTATAAAACAACATCAATCCTTGGCCAGCAGTGTACAGCGGTTTGAGTTGGTGGACAAGGGACTAAATGTTACTCAAAATATTCCCTTGTTGAAAGAATGTGCTATTTCAACAGGATACAGATGGTGGAGGCACCAGAGGTGGGCTTGATATCCCTAAATCACCCTCAGGGTTCAGGGATATCTTTACAAAGATACATTCCTCATGAAACTCGGTGCAACATGTCATCAGCTCCCATTCATTGTCCAACCTGCAAACGGGTGCGCTTTCATGCTGCTTTTCACCCTCTACACAGAAAACACAGGGTGATTTACTGATTTGTCCCCAGTCTGTTCTGGCGGGCTTTCAACAGCAGACTTCTATTCAGGTGCCTTTGTTTTTGGCTCTCACAAGGTACATTCATTTATGTTTAAAGAGCCTTCAGACAAGAGGATGGTGTTGCAAGGTGTGCACTTTAACTTGGGTCATGAAGTGTTGGACAAACATTTGCATGGCAACTCTACTGGAAACGTGCATGATGACTTTTTTTCGAATTTAACTATGGAGAGTGGGGGGTTATAAAAGAGATTACAGATTTGAAATTGCTGTCTGGGTGTGATCTCACTAAAGTGCATGTACCAGTCTGTATGGTTTGCAAAAGGGCTATTGAGGGTAGGGGGCACTGAAGACCAATAGAGTAAGAGCACTGAGTGAACATTAGGATTTAGAGGCACAACAATCTATGGGTTCCCAGGAAGGCATCCATGATGACATTCATAACCTCGAGTCATCTCTTTAGATTCACCTTTACGTTTGTGAGCACATTTCCCTTATCTAGCCAACAAGGCTTACAATCTGGGGGTTGTCTACTGTGTAGAAGGTGAAAGACACCCAGGTGCTGGTTAATTGTATGTGTATTATAAGAAAAATCATGGCTTCACAGACCTCAGAGATGCAGGCACTTATTAGCTCTGTGGTACGAGAAGTTCTGAATCCTCTGCTTTCTTCAACTCTGGCGGGTGACTTTTGGAATAAACCACCTCCAATTGAGCCTTACAGGCTGATGGAAGAACCCATCTGGGGTAAATTCTTCTCAAATATTGACAAAGAGTTAACAGACTTCTATGACCAACAGGAACTGGTCTCTAGTGTGTTAAGGGCCAATACGGAAATCCTGAATGAGATGAATGAAAAGCTGTCCTTTGTATCGGGATATTTGAGGGGACTTTCTGGGAGAGATATTGGTGCCTTTGATCTTCAACCTTTAGCCCCCAAATTAGGGAGGGCTCACATGATTAGGTCGAATTCTCCTGTCCCGGGGTGAGAAGTTGTGTGGATGGTTCTGGATTCCATCGAGTCACCCAATTCTCCTACATCTTTGGCGGAATGCCTTGATGTTCAACGCTCTCCTTGGCGCACACAGGTCAGCCCATAGACATTACTACAGTAGAGGGGGATGGCTCTGTGGCAGGGGGTCTTTTGCAAGCCCCTGCAGAGGATTATGCCTCTCCTCCCTTTTCAAAGCATCTATCTAGGAAAAAAAAGATGAAAGCCAACAAAGGGAAAACATCTAAAAATGAACCTCGCTCTAAACCCAGAACTTCTAATGCTTCTAAAAAAACATGCAAACAATATAGGTTTCTGAAATGGGGACAGTGACAACACCTAATAGGGTGGGGGGGGGGGGCATTGAAGCTAGACAAACTGTTCAAGAATACCAAGGTGAAATTGGTGCCAACAATAGTTGATCGGCCTACCAGTCCTATGGTGCGACACAAAGAGATGGGTACTGATCCCATTAACCAGGATTCTACTGTGGGTAACCCACAGTTAATGAACAATCAGCAGCATAGTGAGGGTCAAAAGGCTCTTGTGGCTTCTAATTTGACTGAGGCATTGGGAAGAGTGCACCAGTCTAAACATACTTCTTTTTGGACATTAGATCGTATCATTTCTAAGACAAATAACTCACGACAACATTACCAGATGGATCTCATCCGTCTGTGGTTTATGCCATCCGCACCAATAAAAATGACCAATCGACCGAATGGGCAATGATAGCAGCTTGTTTGAGTGGTGATACTTTACAGGGTAACATTATTTTGGGGGCGGAATAGGTCAAAATTGTCTTGGAATATGTCCCATCAACATGACATTGACTGATTCCTTAGGTGCACAGTTGCATTTGATGTATCTTAACATGGCATGTACCTCTAAGATCATAGGTTGGGAGGTGAATAAACGGAGACATGGTCTTTGTAGTTGAATAGGACAAGGTTATTGGAGCTCTTCGAGCAAATCCCCCCGTTGAGGTCTCCACATTCTGGGGATATTGAATGTATCTCCCTCTCTGTGGACACAAATAATCATATGGCCTCATATTTCTTTTCTGAGATTATTTCCAATCTTTTCTATTCACAGAGGGCTATCTTTCATTCCCTGGGTTTTTATTTTGTCGAACTTAAGTCCAGTGAGGCATCTAAGCTGTTTCTGTCACCACCTGTTGTTGTCTGGAAACCATCAGTAATCTTGGATGACATGACCTCATGTGCATTGGCCACTATTCAAGCAGAGTTGCCATCATCCATCAGGACTAAAGAGGAACAGGTTGGGCATGGATTGAATAGGCCATCAAAACCTTTGTGTCCCTTGTGGTGGGAATTAATCAGTCCTAGCATTGGGGATGTTAAGATTCTTTCTTGAAATATATGTGGGATGAATAACTTCTAGTCAAAGTGGCATCACTCCGCTGAGATTCGTAATTTTAACATCCTGTTCATAGAAGAGACAATGGGCCTCATTACGAGTAGGGCAGTAATGGATACCGGGCACCATTAAGGAGACTGGTGCCCGTAATCCCTTACCGCCCTACTACGAGTTCCCTTAGCGGGTCCCTCCTTCAAAGCCTTGTTTTACCAGGCGTTATGGACCGGACCCACTAAGGGACTTCAGAGCTAATAACGGTATCGCAAATTTCAGTACCGTTATTAGCTACTTCCCCATTCCCATTGAGCCCTATAGGTGCTCAATGGAAATGGGGAATGTTTTTTTCAATGGGGGCTTACCAGTCCCGCAAAGGTCGGATTACACCAGTAAGTCCTCATTGAACGAGACTGGTGCCGGTACCGTTATTGGAGGCAGTCATGGCGCAAATAGCACCATGACTACCTCCAATCTCGGAATGAGGCCCAATGTGTATCGAAACCTTTGTTTTGGAGGGGTATTCTATTTTTTCTTGCCTGGCGACGTGTGTGACAAAAGGTAGACTCAGTGGAGGCATGGCAATTGTCCTTGACACCAAGCTGCTAATTACATCTTCTATGTGGTTTGTTGGTGAGGGCATTCTGGAGGTGCACACTTGTTTTCCGAAGGGCATTGGAGATGTCTTGCTAGTTAACATCTATAGGATCCAAGCAAAATAATCAATTTTTATGCTTTTCACTCCCTCCTAGCCCAGAAATTTGACTCATGGTTGACGGAAGGCTTTCAGCACGCTACGATTGTGTGGGGAGATTTTAATTCCTACTGTGCCGAGGGTCAGGATGTTAACTTTCATTCTTGTATCTCATATGTATCCCATATAAATATTATGCAGGGTATGGAGTGGGATGGGATATGCACCAATTGGAGGCCAAGCAGACCGAGGATGCCCCTCTCTTTACTTGGCATGGGAGCAATTCAAAGTCATGGATAGACAATTACTTTGTCTCCAACCCTCACAAACTGCGGTGTATCAACCTGTTCTCTTGTGATCCTGGGGTCAGTGATCATTTTATGATATTCACAATGAAAGAACCCATAGTAAGGCATGAGGTGTGTCCCATGCTTGTTCCTGTAAAATCTGACAGGAATGGGTTAACCTGTCGGTGGGATGATAACATTTACAACAAACTTATGAATTATCCTTTACTCGATAATATCATGTGGGGAGAAGAGGGGTTTGGTTTGGGTAGGCCCACTTTGGGATCAGATCATAAACCATTCGATTTATGTATTATTGAGTGCATTAAGAGGGCAACGTTTGAAACAGAAGTACAATCCAAAGGATCGTACCAGAAAAGCAAGTATTCTAAAAGGGCTAAAAGGCTTGGGATTAAAATATTTAGTGGGAGTGCAACCTCGAGAGAGGAGTTCGACAAACTTAAAAAGCCTGAGTGCCAAAACGGCACAGACATTTTGTGAAATCTTTGAGGTGTGAACAAAACTTGAAGGATAATCAGCATATGTTGAGGATTCTTTTGAATGCTGATACAAGACAGTTCTGGTGGTGCATTAACTTAAAATGTGACAGAATTCCTAAACTGGTGGGTGATGCCATTCAAAAATAATGTAGCATTCCATCTGCACTGATTCTTCCCCCTGATGAACTGGACGTCTTTGCGTATGTTTGCCCTTGCCCATGGGCTATTGAGGACATTGTTTGGGCAATAGATACACTGAAACCGCCCAGAGCACCGGGTCCCAATTTATTAGCTCCATTCTTGTTAAAAAAGGATCCTAATGCCTGGGCCCATTTCCTTAAACCTTATTTTGACACTGTTTATGTCACACATATAGTGCCAACCTTGTGGACACAGTCCATTATCATCCCATCTACAAGAAGGGGGGCCATAATGACCCGGCCAACATTGCCCTGATTGACTCATGCTGCAAAGTTTTCTCCATTTTGCTGCTTAGAGATCATAACATCTATTTAGGTAAAGCAAATATCTTATCCCGTTTTCAGGTGGGGTTCCGCCAACAGATGGGCATGCCCCTCAATGTGACTATAGTTAAACATCTTCTGCTCAGTGCTAAGGCCTTCCAGGGGGGGCCATATTTAATGGCCTCCCTCGACTTGTCATCAGCATTTTAGTGTGTGGTGCAACAGCAACTCTGGGGCAATCCTCTTAGGCTAGAGGTGCCTCGTAAGCTGGTTCAGTTAATTGCTGCACTGCTCTATAATTCCTCACAGAGAATCTGTTTAAATAAAGAAGGGGCTGTCTCTAAACCCATCAAGGTACATCTGGGGCTAGGACAGGGGTGTACATAGGCACCTACGCTCTTTAATCTGTATTTTTGCGACATTGAAGATCTGTGGGGCAGCCAGGACTTGATACCAGTTGAGTTTGGCCACCTGAAAATTAATTGGTTGGCCTTTGCTGATGATATTGTTCTCTTTGATAGGACTCTGTGAGGCCTTCAACGTAAACTTAACATATTTTACTCTTGCACTCTATTGAACCACTTGGTGGCCAAAGGGGCCAGATCTAAAGTGGTCATCTTTTTGAAAGACAAAAAAAGAAGATCATGCAATGGTCCTTGGGTGCAGGCTATACGATATTTGGGCTATAATCAATGCAACCCTGCCCAAATTGACATGCAGAGAACAGCGTTGAAGGCTAAGATGTCTTCTTTTTTGTCTCATATGAAGCGCATTATGAGGAAACTGTGCAGATTTTCAATTCTTTCAGCTTTGAAATATTACTTGGGTAAGATTGAGCCTGTGTTGTTTTATTGGCTGGATATGGCCTCCCTCAATCCTGGTTCATGTCCCATTTTGGGGTCACTTCATCAGTCCTGAATGTGTTTATTAGGCATGAATTGAACCTGATTTCCCTACAGGCTACTGTACACCGGAGACAATTCTTGTTGTACTTTAAGTTTCTTATCCCTCCGCCCAATTCTCTGTATGCTGATCTGAACCAGATCATAGCTCAATGCTCTGTTCCCTCAATCAACTTCTACAGGGAACGAATGCTTGATCTATTGGAGCATTTTGGCTCTACAGAGTCTGAGTTAATGGCTAATCCTGATGCAGTCAAATTCAAATTGTTTAGGGATGATTGAAGAATTACACTTGAATCCATGTCGAGTTATTCACTGTACCAGGAGTATGGCAGGCTTCCCCGCAGAATGGGTCACTTGTCTGTCTCAAATGTTTCCCATGTCCCAAGTTACGCAATGTGTTTCTAAGATTTAAGCTGAACCAATTCCACACGAAGGAAAGAACTAATAATTGGTCTGCTATACCCACAGAACGGTTTTTCTCAGTGGCCAATCATTTCTGTAAGGGAACAACCACTATGGAGACGATGAGACATTGAATCCTAGATTGCCACTTTTTGTGTACAATCAGAGTGATTTGTTTCCATAGGGAACTGGACAGTTTTGCTAAAGAATACTCTATTGAACGTTTCTGGTCACGGCTCATGTCTGGTGAGGATCTATACCTGACTAATGCATTGTTCGCCTGTTAAATGAAATTGAATTGATGTGTTAAATATTGTATGCATATATATGTCATACATTTTTTATAAATATTGTCTTTTAATTTGTGTAAGGTTTTATGTAAACCAGATCACAATAATATATATATATATATATATATATATATATATATATATATATATATATATATATATATATATATATATATATATATTTAAGAGTATAGTCAACCGATTTAATGCCCATCTCAGCAGAGATGGTTCAGCAAGTTTAAGATCGATCTAGGCACACCTGCTTCTATCCTGTCAAGTAGATTTCTTTTTTTGTTTACTGCCCATATTTAAGTACCATAGAGCAGTTTTGAAGTAATTTTGCCCTGAAAGGCTTTAACCACAGACTCTAGAGAGTAGCCAGCAAGCCACTTAGAAAATACCTTAATGTCATCCATCTGTTGTCAGATGGCAATTCCAAGATGTTCCACATGCATGTTCCAGTTAAGTAGTCCTCTTTCCACTATTACTGCTATCTCCTTCTGTGCTCTACTCCCTCCTCCACACTATTAGCCCTCCCTACAAACCACTACTCCTCCATCCAAACCAAATCTCCCATATCATACCACTACTTTTCCCCAAACCACTACTTTTCCCCTCCAAAACACTTCTCCTCCTACTAAACCTCTCCTCCTCCCTCTAAACCACAACTATTCCATCAAAACCTACTCAAGCAGCCTCTTTTCTCTCAGTAAGATTTGCTTCACAGTGACCTCATACATTACTTTGACTATCCACTCACCACACAACCATGAACACTCACACTGCAGAACCCTTTGCACTCCTTAGCCAATGCCTTACATGTTTCATAAATCACCTCCACACTCCATCACTCATTCCTTCCTCCTGCTGGTCTCTTGATTGTCCTCCACGTCTGACCTGCCCTTACCCTTAAAAACCCACACTTCCTCCTTCCTGCTTATATCCCCCTTTTCCTGCCAGGATTGGATAACTCTCCCTGGCCAAGCTGGCCCCACCTTCCCTCCACGGGATAAATGTGTGTAGCAAAAAGTCATAAGTAGGCAGCTGTGCCCCACCCGCATTCGATGTGCAGGCTCAGGGCATACTGATTCTGGTTGCTCGGGAAGGCTAATGTTCATGTTCATGTTCCAGGACCCCATTCCATGGGGCTTCCCGGTAAGTCGCTTAGGGTGTGTGGTCGTTCTCCCTTTCTTGGTCCCCAGTGGCCTAGGGGGCTTTGGGTTGTTGCACCAGCTTGTCTCCACTGAGCAGGTGCTCCACAAGATATGCAAAATTGCTGCATTGGGAATCTGTCTTTTTTGGTCCCTGTCATAGTTTCTTGTAACGTGTCTTCAGGCTTATGGAATCTTGTTCTCGTTTTTCTCTCAGTGGTCGATCATGGTCATAAATGACAAGTCATTCAGACCCCTTCTCTGCATTCTGCTCCAATTGCCCAGAGAGTGGTTTTCTGAAACACACAAGAGAAGACTGGAGAGCAACTCTTTGAGGCATGGCAAGAGCAAGTGTAGTCTGCACAGAAGCATTTTGGCTTAAGGGGGGACAGGAATTGGGACTGTCTCAACTGCCAAAGTCCACCTCAGGGATTAGGATTGGCTCTTAATTTTTCCTTGGTAGGCCACCCAACCCCAGGTGCGAGAAGCACCCAACCCCTCTTTACAAGACCAGTTTACTGGCCTTGTCTGGTATGTTAAAGTTCTACATGGGCAGGCATATATTAAGTAAGTGCTCAAGGTAACAGTTGTTACTTACACCCAGCTGCTCCTGTTAGGGGTAGTACATTGGTTCTGTGTTTCTGGGTGAGTCTGCATGAGCATTGTTTCTGGAAACTGAGAAAGTTGCCTGTGTGCCCACCATGTACTGAGTTGGAGTCTGGTGACTGCTGAATTGGTGGCTGATGTCAGTGTAATCTCTATGGTACTGCCTCTTGGAATAGGGGATTGAGTACAAATGTAAATGTGCATTGTATGGTTATTTTTTAGACTTTTTCAAGAGTTAGGGCATTGAATGCCAGTTAGGTTAGTAGACGATACTGGTGTCCTAATGTCTCTTTAAACCCCTTGGTTTTGCACTAGTGTCTGGGCCCATTTGTTTTCTTCAGAGTCTACTCTTGTAGCTTTTTGTTCCATGGTACTTTGCAAGGCTTCATTTGGGTTGTATCGTTGTGTTTCTGTTCACCACATCCAAATTGAGTGTTGGTGTTGTGTGTCTGGTTTGTCTGGTTTGTCCTATGTTGGCCTTGTGTTGATTTACTTGGGGATACCTCACACAGAAAGTCAGGAGGAGGTCAGCATCCGCTGTGGGGAGCATTTGGTGGTTGTATCCCTCCTTTGCTATGTGAGTGCATTGTGTGAAAAGCAGGAGCTTGGCACTAATACAACACATGAGAACAAACTAGAGATGCATTCATATGGGTCTTATTGGTGCTCCAATACTCAGGTGACTGACATAATGCTCCTGATTGGAACACTCTGGAAAGGAACATTCTACATGGCACAATTCTAACACCTGATTCCATACATGCTGACCCCTCACCCAAACTGGCATCCAAGCACCTAGCCATGGAGAGGGGAAGAACCACTTGATACAGATTTCAGAAGTAACTGCCAGCAAGGTAGTGGGATAGTTGGTTAGAGACAGTGGTGGGTGCTGATTTTTTTAATTGAAGGGGAGTAAATCTGTCTCACAAAAATTCCCATGTGACGAGTGTAGCAGGGGAGACTGAATTCATCAATCATTGTCCAGGGGGTTTATCCCCTCTAGAACGTTTAAAAAGAAATAATGGCTTAAAATAGTGCATTTTCAGCATGCATTCTATGGAAAATTGTATTAAAAGCCACAGAGTTTGCATTTAGTTTAACAGGGTAACGCATGAAAAAGTCCAATAAAGGCAAGTCAACAAGAGTGCATAGCAGCATTGTCCACCTCATTATCATGATGTCTTCATCTACAATATATGTCAGTATAATTTTTTTTTAATTCTGGCTGTGCCTATACATGTCCATTCAGGATGCACAAACATATGCCAGTTTTATTAAAGAACACACTCCTGTTGGCTGGGCTATGGCATACCACAGTTAGAAAATATATCCAGAATAGCTGCACCAATGTAGGCCAGTCTACACATAATAAAACCCATGTTTCTTTACCCTTGATGGACAGTAAATAATGCCATGACACAGTAGGAACTTATATCTAGATTGGCTGCACTAAGTTAGGCCATTCTAGCCCAGAAATAAAACATATCATATTTGCTTTACCTTTGATGCCCAGCAAAATATACCATGCTGCATTAAGTAGATATATCCAGACTGGTTGCAACAATGTAGGCCTGTCAAGCCACATAATAACACTCCTCACACTTGCTTTACCCTTGATGTCTGTAAATAATGACATGCCACCCTAAGGAAACATAACCAGATTGGCTGCAGCAACGTAAGCCAGCCTAGCCACATAATAACACTAATCATGTTTGCTTTACCCTTGATGGCCAGTAAAACATGCCATGCCACAGGGAGAAAATGTAACCAGACTGGCTTCAGCGATATAGGCCAAACTAGCCACACAAGCACACTTATATTTTCTTTTACCAATGATGCAAAATAAGAAATGTCATACCATGGAAAGAAAACACAACTGGCTCTATCAAAGTAGGCCAGTCTAGCCACATAATACCATTTATCATGTTTGCTTTACCCTTGATGCAAAGTATAAAATCCCACAGTACGGTAAGAAAACATAACCAGACTGGCAGCAGCAATGTCAGCAAGTCTAGCCACATAATACCACCCATCATGTTTGCTTTACCCTTGATGCAAATTAAACTAATGCCATGTCACAATAAGAAAACATAACCAGACTGGTTGCATTAATGTAGGCAAGTCTAGACCCTTAATACATCTTATCATATGTGTTCTACACTTGGTACAAAGTAATAATGCCATATCATAGTAGAAAAATATAACCAGACTGGCAGTAGCACCTTCACCCAGTCTAGCCACATAATAACTCTTATCACGTTTCCTTTAATCTTGATGCCCAGGAAGAAATATTGGCGAGGCCACAGTAAGAAAACATAACCAGACTGGCTGCAGCAATATCAGCCAGTCTAGCCACATAATACCATACATCATGTTTTATTTATCCTTGATGCAAATTAAAATAATGCCATGTCAGAATAGGAAAACATAACCAGACTGGCTGCATTAATGTATCCCAGCCTAGAGCGATAATACCACATATTATGTTTGCTTTACCCTTGATGTCCAGCAGGAAATACTATGCTGCATTAAGTAGATATACCCAGGCTGGTTGCAACAATGTAAGCCTGTCTAGCCACATAATAACACTCATCATGTTTGCTTTACTCTTGATGTCTGTGTAGAGGAGGTCCCAAATAAAGCCTGCACTCCCATTGCCCATTTTGAAGTAACAGGAACATTCACACCAAAATATGTGACATATGATGAGCAAATAAACCAGCAGAGAGCCGCAGTTGGGCTCTGCCCAGTACCCATCAGAAGAGCAACACCTATTGAAGTACCAATAACCAGACAACCATGGACAGTAAGGTAGCCATTGAGAAAACCCTACCAACAAATGAGACGAAATGAAGATTGCCTAAGTACCGCGCCGGAAGAAAACAAAAAGGTCTTAATGGAAGACGAATGGTGACGTCATGAGAGCCCGGACGGACTCACAGATCGAACAAATGACGAACCAAGAATGTCACAAGGAGACGAAATGCCCTAAGAAAAGAGATTGTGAGCTTAGCGTGGGCAGGTGGCAAGCCGAATAAGAATTAAATGCACAAATCGAGAGAAACTAGGCAAATTCACAGTGTCTGCATCATGTGCATCATGTGACCAGCCGAGCGAGGAGAAGCACAAGTTCACACCTATGCGTGGCATCCACCCAGGAGAAGATAGCTGAACTTTCCCAGGCAGAAGATGCAGTTTCGAGGCCAACCACAGTAACATAATTGACACATTGTTGTTGAAGTGATGATTGATTGTAACCTTAATTGGAGGAAGGCCGGGTAGCTGAGGGGGGCACCTTGCACCTGGTTGACCATTCTGCGTGCTGCTAAGTAAATTGGAAATGTATGCATGGGGTTGGTGCCAAACCAATCACAATGGATCAAATAATCTGGGGTCCTATAGTAGTAGACCAATGGGAAGTCATACCTTTAGTGACATCTACAGTAGTCATTTTGAAGGAAGGGCTGAATTAGACGTCCATCTGACAGTATTTACCCAGTCTCCTCACTCCGTCACTATATACAGATATAGCACCTATATTAAAGTTACCTTTTCCGAACCAGTAGAAATGCTTATTAACTTTTGAATGTTACACGTCACTGATGACAAATTGTCAGTATAAATTATGTGTTTTTTTATGAAGTTCATTGGAGCTGAAGCGAGACGGACTATCACATCACTGCTGATTGCCATGTCTCTCTGTTTTTTGTACTTGTCATTAAACAAACTCCCTTTGCCAAACCTTTGAGTTGTCCTTATTGATTGGTGTTGGAGTAATAAATCTGCACCCCCATCCATCTCAAGGTGCAGCTATCTCGTCTTAAAGTACTTTCGGAACAAATCTCGGCTATATGGGCCGGCCGGGGGTCTCCTGAGTACATCTGTAAAAACGACATGCCACCCTAAGGAAACATAACCAGATTGGCTGCAGCAATGTAGGCCAGTCTATCCACATACTAACACTAATCATGTTTCCTTTACCCTTGATGCCCAGTAAAAAAATGCTATGCCACAGGGAGAAAATAAATGTAACCAGACTGGCTTCAGCAATATAGGCCAACTAGCCACACAAGCACACTTATGCTTACTTTACCTTTGATGAAAAGTAAGAATGTCATACCATGAAAATAAAACATAACTGGCTGCATCAATATAGGCCTGTTTAGCCACATAATACTACTTTCCATGTTTGCTTTACCCTTGATGCAAAGTAAAAAATCCCATGCCTCTGGGGAGGATAGCTCGGGGCAACACGCTCGCCTGGGAAGCAAGACTATGCGGAGCACCACAGGTTCCATCCCCGCGTCCACGCTTAGAAACCTCTGGGTATTAAGCGCGTTATAAATAACCTATCATATCATAACCAGACTGGCTGCAGCAATGTCAGCCAGTCTAGCCACATACCACTCATCATGTTTGATTTACCTTTGATGCAAATTAAACAAATTCCATTTTACAATAAGAACCCATAACCAGACTTGTTGTATTAATGTAGGCCAGATTAGACCCATAATACCACTTATCATGCTTGCTTTACCCTTGATGCAAAGTACAAAATCCCATGCCACAGTAAGAAAACATAACCAGACTGGCTGCAACAATTTCACCCAATCTAGCCACATAATACCACTCAATATGTTTGTTTTACCCTGATGTAAATTAAAATATTGTCATGTCACACTAAGAAAATGTAAGCATCCTGGCTGCAGCAATATAGGTCAATCTAGCCTCTCCACGCAATAGCACTTATCATGTTTACTTTATCCTTGATGCAAAGTAAACATGCCATACTGTAGTGAAGGAGCCAAGTACCCCCACCTCAACCACTTTGCCCATGTTGCCTGTATGTTGGAAACCAGAGTATGTGACATACACAGAACAGTTGAAACAACAAAGAGCAGAATATGGGCTCTGTGCAGTACCAGTGAAAGTACCAATACCTAGGAGAATCTAGGAGGCAAGGCACCCATTGAGAAAACCATACCTGCATACGATAACATTTGATGGCCATTTGAATGAAATCCCTGAGGAAACAGAAAATGAAGGGTCAGGACGAATGGTGACGTCACACAGAGCTGAACTGATGTACATAGAAGAGATGCAGAGACCACAGGATGCAGATATTCTATAAGCCTTCAAGAAAGTTCCAACGATAAGTGACATATTGGGATCAAGGTGAAGAAGGTTATGCTTCAGAAACAGATGAAGATATCAAGCTTGTTTATACGTGTACAGATGCAAAAGAAACGCAAGCACACAAAGTAATCTTAAGGCTGGCTTTGTAGTGTGTAGATTGCGGCAAGCGCCTATATATATATGTATATATATATATGTGCATATGGACAAATAAAGGGTGGATGTTTCCACTAAGCATTATAGCAGTGCTGGACATTAGCAAGAAGGCTTCATTTCTTGTGTGTCACAATTAAAAAGCAAATTGAATTACACAGTGAATCTCAGCAGACAGAGTTGGATGAGCCAAGAAGCCATGTTTTTATCAAACTGGAGTGAACTGACATTGGATACAAGTTGTGTGAAAGAACAGAACTCCTGTTAAGAAGGTATGAACAAAACAAGGAAGACATCAGAGGTTCATTAGAATATAGAATTAAATGCACCAAAAAGCTTGATTACATGGTCTCTAGTCACGTGGACGAAGGAAGTTGGACGAACGAGATGGTCAAACCTAAGCATGAGTGCAGAGCGTGCCCTCACTCCCTGAATTTTTCAGAGCTAAGAACAAACGTAAGGCCGAGCTTCAAAGCCTCATTGACAGTAGACCATTGAGGTGATGATGTATTGATATGCTAATTGGTGGGAAGCAATAGTTAAGGCGAGCTCACCAGCACCGGGATGGCCAGCCTGTATGCTGCTAGACGTAGATGGAAAAGTACTGACGGAGGTTAGAGTGCCAACCAATTGTAGAGGACTGCGTATTTAGGGGTCCTATATTTCTGTAACCAATGGGACGTTGTGTATTTAGTGATGTTTAAAATGTTCATTTTTGGGGGAGAGCTTAGTTGCCCCACCTGATGTTAATTAACCAATCATATATTCACACTTTCTTAGACTAGTATGGAACATATACTTAGATGTTTACTCAGAGCCAATCACCCATACTCATAGGTTTTTGTAATTTTCCACGTAGGATGATGTTAGTGCATACGTAAATTAATGTCATTTATGACGAGTTTCTTGTATAAGATCTCAGTTTTTACTAAGCATGTTTGAGTAAGAGGATCTAGTGATTTTGTTGATGTTTGTTATGCTCCCTGTCTTAGATAATTGATATTAATTAAAACAGTCTTCCTTTTGCCAATTACCTGAGTCGTCTCTATTATTGAAGTTTAAATAAAATCTGCATCCCCATCCATCTCCAGGGTAATTGCTACACATCTTAAAAGGCTGGGTTATCTAGTTCACTTGGTAGCGGAGAGGATGGTCAGAGCCATCGACATGAGTAAACTTTAGAGTCCCAGAAATATCGAACAACCTTTGCCATTTGGCTGGAAGGACGTGAAGCTCCCCGTAGATAGTGGTTAGTGTAATTTGAAAAAGCTTGCAAGCGCAGTGTGACGGGTACCCTGATTTCAGACAGAATCCCCTCCAACGTCTATGTGAAGCTGATCGAACGGAAGGTTGAAGAGGCAGTAAAAAAGGCATTCGATCCCAAGTGTCGGAAGAAGAAAATGAGGGTGGTGAATAAAAACTGAGTGAGTTGGCAAAAGTATGGGTGACGAGTGAAGAAAGAAAAAAGTGAGTAATGGAGGGTGGCTGGATAAACATAACTTGAGAATAAGAGTGTTATATATGTGGGGAATAAGATATTGACTTGAGTTTGGCCAAGCAATAAAGTACAGTGAGAGAGGCCACGATAAGAGAATACGTCCTGGCCTGCATTTTAAACAAACGTATCAGAAGAAATTTGAACCTAGAGTCCCATAGTGGATGACGTAGAAGACGTATTCGATTTAAGGCAAATCTAAAGAGGTTAATTTGCACTCCATATGGAGTATTTTGGAGGGCAAGACGAGCGAGTCTTAAAGAGAAGATCGTAGAAGATATATGTGACCGGTCAAGTTTGTCTGTTTGTTTTATGTGAACCTGGTGGTTATTTTTTAGCAAGATTAAAGTAAAAATGCTGATTCAAGGGATTGGAGCATGCGACAATTGGTGTTCGCTTATATTGTATTATTTTTCTGAAACACATTTTTTAATCTGTGATTAAAACAAGCAAGTGTCAAACAGATTAAAAGTAGACGAGTTGAGAATGGAGGATATTACTCCACTTATGCATCTCTGCAAGCAGTTGCCGAAACATGCACCTAAGCTTAGACAGTATAGTGTGGAATGGGTCAAAGGAACCGCGGATAAAATGGTTTGCTGTGGCAGCAAGGAGGGTCACTATCGAATGCCGTCCTGCAGGATATGACAACATATTTGCATGCAGTGTACACAGGAAAAAAGCTAGACAAGCGATGAGCTAGCCTAGAGCTTTGAAAGATGTACCAGGAGGAGCGAGATGAGATTGGATACTTAATGTATGCAAAGAGGGGGTTGAGGAGCACTCAGCTCCCCCCACCCCAGCTGAAATAGAAAACGAGAACAAGAAAGATGATGGGTTATACCCATTGAGCGAGCTTAAAGTAGCAACAGGGTATAGCAACCCGGCATATGAGTCGCCTACCAAAGTTGTGATGAGGGTCCAGACAAAAATACTGAGAGAGATGTAATCTCTAAGGTCCTGAGGGAAAAGCCCCTTGCATATTACAGTGGGATTTTAGGCCCAGTAATGAGAGGTCATTTTCCATGTGAACAATCGCTGGCAGCCGCCGCATTCACTATAGAGAAAGCTGCAAGCATAGTGATGGGATGCTCTATGACGTTGTTTGTTGAACATGCACAATTTGCCATTTTAGAGAAACCAAAAGATACATTGACTTCTCAAAGGGTTTCTGCCTATGGGGTAGTTTTATTGAATCCAGCGATCCAAATAGTTTGATGCAGAGTAGTGAACACTGCCATGTTTGTAGCTGAACCACTGGCAGAGGATGAGCATGAGCATGACTGTTCAAAAAATAAAGAGTTCTATGATGAACTCCCTAGGATAAAAGAAAATGCATTGACAGGTGGAGAAATTGTTTTTATTGGCGCTTCTTCAAGAAACGATCAAAACGATGGGCAGAGATATACAGGTGCTGCTGTGGTAAAGCACACAGCTAATGGGAGTTTCAGACATTGGTAAGTGCACGGCTTCTGTCTCATTATTCAGCACAGGCTGTAGAGTTAGTGGCGCTGATTGTCACACTCGAGAATCATGCAGACCAGGAAGTAACAGTGCACAGTGACTCCACCTATATGACATCAACAGTGCATGCAGGGCCAGCACGTTGAAAAAAGGGGGGGCTACCTCTGAGCGGATGGTACACCAGTGGAGCACGCCGCCTTATTGGACAGGCTTACTATGGTACTGCAACTCCCAGTAGCCATCACAGTCATTAAATGCGCAGCACATACTAAAAGGACATACTTTATCTCATGCGGAAACCAAGCAGCAGACGATGAAGCAAAACTTGCTGCATGTCCAGAAAATGTATTGACATTTGATACGCCTGATGTAAATGGAAAAAATGGTTGTAATGATGAATGTGTCTGAAAAATATAATGATTTGTTAAAGACACAGTTGATGGAGATCCAGGGGGAAGCATCTCAAGATGAGAGTGATTTGTGGACGTGAAGAGGATGTTCTTTAAACCCCTCTGAAGCATTGAGGCAAGAAGACAGCACTGGTAAACCAGTGATGCCTGTAGCCTTGTTAAGGGTGGCGCTGGAACAGCTACACTACCCTGCGCACACAACTAGGGAGAACCTCGCTGCAACTATTGCAGAGGATTGGTTCGTACCAAATTTGTTAGAGCATGTTGCGTTCTATGTAGCGAACTGCATTGTCTGCGAAAAATGTACAGCTGGGCACACGCTGCACACAGTAAGGGGTGTTATTCTGAGACCCACTGGCCCCTTTCAGCATTTGCGGATCGACTATGTCAACATGCTGCAAGTATGTAAAGGATATAGATATGTGATTGTTGCAGTTTGTACTTTTCCAAGATGGATTGAGGCTGATCTGTGTACACACCCAGACTCTAACTGTGCAGCCAAATTCTTAGTGCAGGACGTGTTTCCCAGATGGGGAGTATGTGAAGTAATATGGTAAGACAATGGCCCACATTTTGTGAATCAAGCATTTGAGCAGATCAGCTTGATGCTTGGTATAAAGCATACGTTTTCTTGGGCCTATCATCCACAAGGAAATGGGATCTGTGAATGACTCAATGGCTTGCTCAAAGAAAGGATAGCCAAGTTGAAGCATACTTTGAAGAAAGAGAGGTTGCATTGCCTACCACTGGCATTATATGCATTGAGGAGCCAACCAGGTTCGGACCACCAATTCACTCCCCATGAGATAGTGACAGGCATATGGATGAGGACAACCTTCAAACCTCCATCCGGAGTTAAAAGTAATGCTCAACCTACAGCAGAGCTGTTAGGAATGGAGCTACATGAGTATCACATGTGTATGACTTCAAGTATCTCTGTCATTTTAGGTCAGCTACGGCGAAAAGGGTGTGGGGCAGCACAGAACACAGAAGGAGATGCTTCAACAAGTAGTGTTCAAGAAGTTTGTGTTCCCAAATTATTCCCCAGAGATGCGGTCCTAATCCACAACTTTACAATGGAGAAGCACAAACCCAAATTTACCAGTCCTTTCATTGTGGAAGATGTTACGTCATCTGCAGTCGGAGTGCAAGGAAGACGTGCTTGGACTTTTTGGGCGACATGAAGAAACCCCTCTGCCCCCGCCCCCTACAGAAGCAAGCATTGGGGAAGAAACTCAGCAAATTCAGACAAGGTCTATAAAAAGGAAGAAGGACGCAGATTCTGTCGAGTGAAGGAAACGATTTCTTTGGACTGTGGCTCGGTTCGGGACACTCTTTTAGCCATTTCTGAAAGGGTTAAGGGAAGCTGATACGAACACTATGTGCAGTCGTTTCAGGGTGAAAGGAAGATCGTTTGTTCTTAAAGCCACAGGAGCTTGTTAATCTCTGGACTGAGGCATGCTTTAAGCTTTGAGTTATTTTTTGATAATTGGAGGAGGGTGCAGTACACTCATTCATTTCGAGAGGTTGCTAGTCAGACAGAACTTTTGTTTCATGCTGAAAGAAATTCATTATGTCATCTGGTCTAAGGCAAATTCGAGGAATAGACTGGGAACTGGTATATGTCGTTGAACTTGTCTAGACATACTGAGAGCGTTTGTCTTCGTGCTGGAGAGACATTCACGTTTTGTTTGGCTGAAAAACTGGTTCTAGAGATACATTAAAAGTTTGTTCTTGTCATCCAGTCAGCAGACAGTTGATCGAGTGTGAATTGCTGAGTCAAGACAGCAGCTTCCTTTTTTTCCTTCCCTAGGCAATAAAAACGGGTAGTATCAGCAGTAATATAATAATGCCAGATGCAGAGAAACATCCACGTTGTCCACGAAGTAGATGTTGTAAATTGACATACCTCTGAGTTATTTACGCTTGCATTGTGTTCATAGTCATATTGCTTTCACTCACAGTACGGACATCATACAACCTTGATGTAAATGGGGCTAGGACTCCTGTGAATCATCCTGAGCAGAAGGAAGATGTAATCGTGGCAACTACTAGGCAGCCAAAACCCTATGTAGTCATTCCTGTTCTAAAGAAAGATGACAAATTGCCTGCACTTGAAATAAGTGTCACTAATAATCATTCACATGCAAAAAGTGTCTTAGAAACTCTGTTAGGACATAAATGACAGGCTTTGCAAGATAAACTGGACAAAAGGTTGTTAGATGGTGAGCCCATACAAGTAATGCGTGCAAACACACCTGTTCCTTTGATAAATGACCCGAGGGTAGTTTCTCAAAGGCAGTCACACATGAAGATTTTGCGAGACATTTTCATGCCTAAATGGTATGTTGAGAGGATAAAACATGCTGAACTTTCTCCTCTCAGGGAGCAGTGATAGATTTCCTGTAATTGATCTAGTCAGAAGGAGCTATGCTAACACACTTCATGATATGATCATAAAAGGTCATATGAAAAGAAGAGACCTAAAAGAAGAACCAAAGAGGATGATTTTGAATTAAATGATTACCTGGACAGCACAGCTCACCTGGGAAATAACATATGGTATCATCATATGAAAGATGTAGGAAGAAGACTTCGAAGGAGGAATGCTGTGTATGTGTACTCCTGCCATACAGTATGGGGAAATATAAGGTCTTTATAGCTATTGCAATAGATGTTCTGACTGCACATTTCATATTGCATCTAGCATTCTGTAGTACAAGAGGCCAGTTCATGGGTCGAACAGCCTACCTCAAATGGGCAACTGAATGACATATTGATATGAAGATGACTATATCCAAGACACAAAGTCAAGAAACAGAGCCCATTCTAAGAATCATGTGATAAGATATGAAAAGCCTGGAGTAAAAGGAGCTGGAATCAGATCGGAGGTAAATAAAAAACTGGAAGTTTTGGGGAAATCTGCAGAAGATATTCGTAGATGGAAGAAGAGAGGCCAGATGCAGATTTGGGCAACTATCCTATCACCAGATGGCTGGGAAGAAGGTGTAGTGATCTGCAGAGATTGGGTGATAATGGGTTACTACCAACCAACTATTGAGAATGCACAGATGTTGTGTAAGCCTCTATGGTCGAAACTTGCTAAGCTACTGACATTGGTCGAAGACAGAGGAGGACCCTTGCACATAGTGCCTTTGGAGAGTGCCAAGATGTGTTTCAGAAACAATGGCACAAGCAAAGTTGGAGAGAACCAGAATTGTGGGAGAATATTTGAAGTGCCAGGAATTAACATTGGCACGGCAGTGATCATGGATGATTAGTTACCAAAGGATTGGGGAGGAATATGCACATTGGTAAATGTCCATGTTCCTGCATTGGCGATTCTAAAGAGTGATCTGAGCCTCAACAGTTTTCCAAAGGCAGATGCTCTCCTGAGGAAGAAGAGATCTGTGCATTTGATAAAGAGGATGAAGAGAGAGAATTATTTCTCAGCCAAATCAATAGAAGCTTTTGACTCTATTCCTCATGAACACAGGCTGTTCAGCCAGACCTCATCGGTGTTCACGTTGATCTTCATGCCAAGAATCCATTTTGGAGCAAATACAAAATGGCTTAAAATGACCAAATGGGAATTGTTGCAGACAATTATAACAACTATAAACGGATTCAATGCTATCAGAGAAGAGATGAGAGCCATAAGAGTGATGACTCTACAGAATAGATATGTCTTGGACATGATCACAGCAATGGATGGAGGTGTTTGTGCAAAAATTGGAGAATTGTGTTGCACATTTATACCTTCTCATGAAGACGAGAATGGAACCTTGACAGAGTCCATAGACATGCTGACGAAGTTCTATGGTCAAATGATAGACGAAGTAGAAGACATTGCTTATGACAGCTGGTTTGGACAGCTCTTTTCTTGGGTTCCACAATGGATGGCAGATATGTTTAAGTTCCTTGGAGCCCTGATCATGTTGGTGTTGCTTGGATTCTGTGTGATCAAGATAGTAATCTCACAATGCAAGGAAACAGCAAAGAAAGCTATAGGGATGAACATCATGATCGATGTTGAATCAGGATGGAAAGCCCAAGACTTAACAGATGAAGATATCAGAGACTTTGTGAAGGTTAGTATCCATGCACCTGAGGGAACAAAGTTCCTTTATCCAAAGAACCATAAGAAGTATGTGGGAAGATGGATCTATTGCAGTCCAAGTGGACAATGCAGTCTTATAACATGGAAAAATGATGAGGATGTCAAGTCAGCAGGATGCCTGAAGGGAGTCATAAAGATATTGATCTCTAAGAAGCATTTCTTTAGACGAGGATGCCTGGATGTGAAGGATGGGGGGGAGTGTACTGAAGGAGCCAAGTACCCCCACCTCAACCACCTCGCCCTTATTGCCTGTATGTTGGAAACCAGAGTATGTGACATACACGGAACAGTTGAACAAAAAAAGAGCAGAGTATGGACTATGTGTAGTACCTGTGAAAGTACCAATACCTAAGAGAATCTGGGAGGCAAGGCACCCATTGAGAAAACAATACCTGCATATGAGAAAATATGATGGCCATTTGAATGAAATCCCTGAAGAAACAGAGCAAATAAAGGGTCAGGGTGAATGGTGACATCACACAGAGCTGAACCGATGTACATAGAAGAGATGCAGAGACCAGAGAATGTAGATATTCTATAAGGCATCACGAAAGTACCAAGGAAAAGTGACATCTTGGGATCTATGCCACAGAAACAGATGAAGATATCAAGTTAGTTTATACTTGTTCAGATGCAAAGTAATCTTAAGGCTGGCTTTATAGTGTATAGATTGCGGCAAGCGCCAATATAAATATATATATATATATATATATGTGCATATGGACAAGTAAATGGTGGATGTTTCCACTACGCATTATAGCAGTACTGGATATTAGCAAGAAGTCCTAATTTCTAGTGTGTCACAGTTAAAAAGCAATTTGAATTACTTAGTGAATCTCAGCAGACAGAGTTGGATGACCCAAGAAGCCAAGGTCTTATCAAACTGGAGTGAACTGACATTGGATACAAATCGTGTGAAAGAACAGAGAACAGAACTCCTGTTCAGAAGGTATGAACAAAACAAGGAAGAAGTCAGAGGTTAATTAGAAAATAGTATTAAATGCACCAAAAAGCTTGATTCCATGGTCTCTAGTCACGTGGAAGAATGAAGTTGGACGAACGAGATGGTCACATCTACACATGAGTGCAGAGCGTGCCCTCACTCTCTGAATATCTCAGAGCTAAGAAGAAACTCAAGGCTGGGCTTCAAAGCCTAATTGACAGTAGACCACTGAGGTGATGATGTATTGATATGTTAATTGGTGGGAAGCAATATTTAAGGCGAGCTCACCAGCACTTGGATGGCCAGCCTGCATGCTGCTAGACGTAGATGTAAAAGTACTGACGGAGGTTAGAGTGCCAACCAATTGTAGAGGACTGCATATTTAGGGGTCCTATAGTTGTGTAACCAATGGGACATTGTGTATTTAGTGACATTCATAGGGTTGTAGGTAACTTGTTCGAATTACAAAGGATCAAACGCCTTTTTTTCGACATCAAAAGTGCAGAAAAAAAGTTTTGAATGCTTTTATTTTAGTTTTTTATGGGGGTTCCCCCATTTATTTTATGGGGTTCCCCCCCAAACCCCTGTTTTCTTTTTTTTAAAAACTTTTTTATGCATACTAAACTAAAAAATATATAATTAAATAAATAAATAAATAAAAAACCATTTGAAATTTTTTTTTTCAGTCCTTTTAGTTTCGAAACTATGACTGGACACCCGTTCATAGTGGTCATTTTTGGGGGAGGGCTTAGTTGCCCCACCTGATATTAAGTAACCAATCACATATTCACAATTTCTTAGACTAGTATGGAATGTATACTTAGGTCACTCAGAGCCAATCACCCATACTCATAGGTTTTTGGAGTTTTCCACGTAGGATGATAATCGTGCATATGTAGGTTAACGTCATTGATGACGAGTTTCTTGTATAAGATCTCAGTTTTTACTAAGACGTTTTGAGTAAGAGGATTGAACAATTTTGTTGATGTTCGTTATGCTCAATGTTTTAGATAATTGTTATTAAAACAGTATTCCTTTTGCCAATTACCTGAGTCATCTCTATTATTGATGTATGAATAAAATCTGCATTCCCATCCATCTCCAGGTTATTTGTATTTGTATTTCTTTATTTGTATAGCACGCCTGGCCCAAAGGCATATGGGCGCTTAACTTGGAATTACAATGACACATATTACAAAATACAGTAAAGGGCAGGAAAGGTATATAATACAAGGTAATGTAAAGTACATAATATACAATGAGAGGCTGAAGGATAAATATACAGCAATGGTTCAAAACTATACAAGGTATGTGCAAAATGCATGGTGACAGCATAACAGTGGCAGCAAGATGGTTCAGACTCATACAGTCGGAGGGTTGTCTGAGGTAGAGAGCCACAATTTGGTTTTAAATTTGAAGGAATAGAAAGAGGGTTCCACTCTAAGCGGGTTGGGCAGAGTAGTCCACCGTTTGGTGGCTAGTACCGAGAATCTAGACCCGCCCGCTTTCTGCAATTTAAACCTTTGAAGGACAAGGCAGTTGGCTTGTGCGGATCTCAGAAGTCGGGTGGATGTATGGGGTGTGAATCGGCTAGCCAGATAAATAGTATCCTGGTTATCTAGGCATTTGTGGGTGAGGGCAAGCGTTTTCAGGGAGATTCTTTGAGCTACTTAGAGCCACTGTAAGTTGCGTCTGGTATCAGAGATGCTCTGACCCCTAGGAAAATTTAGGGAAGCCCTAATGGCATTGTTCTGTGTCATCTGACGTTTGTTTAGGTTGTGTTGACTCGTCCCTAGGTAGAGGGCATTGAAATAGTCAATCTTAGACATGATGAGTGTTCTGGCTAGGATAGTGCAATTGGCAGTGGTGAGGAAGGGACGGCAGGCGGTAATGAGTTTGCACATGTAGGCGGATGCTATGCTAACAGCATCAGTTTGTCTAGAGAGTGATAGGGTAGAGTCAAGGTAGATACCTAGCGTTTTAGTGTCATTCGATACCTTGATGGTGTTGCCATCGATGGTGAATGACTTGAATGCTGGGTCAAGTTTATTAAGTCGATAATGAGAGCCCAGGATGAGGAGCTCAGTCTTATCATCATTGAGGCACAGCTCGTGTTGTGCCATCCACACCTGAATAACCAGATAGACATCATTCAAGTATTTGGTGTCCACAGTATAGTCTCATGTGATAGGGATGAGTATCTGGGTGTCATCGGCATAATTAGTGTAGGTGACACCCAGATAGTCAAGAATATCGAAGAGAGGTTTGGTAAACACGTTATATAGTGTCGGCGAAACACAGGATCCTTGAGGGACACCACATAGGACAGGTGAAGGTTCAGTGGAAGCTGATGGGGAGAAGACCCGCATAGACCTATTATCAAGAAAAGATCTGATCCAGTAGGTGGCCGAATCTGCAAAGATGGCGGCTGATTTGAGATTCTGGCAGAGAATTTGGTGGTTGACCAAATCGAAGGCTGCTGATAAGTCTAATAATAGTAAGAGTACTAGTTTCCCCTGGTCTTTCAGGTCTTCAATTTGAGTTTTCAAATCGATGAGGGCGGTTTCGGTGCCGTACCTGGGGCGGAAACCAGATTGCCTAAGGCCGAGAAGTTTGTTAGATCTCAAGTACTCCTGGATCTGTAAAAAGGCAGCCCGGTCCAGTATTTTAAGCAAAAAAGATACCGTTGTGATGTGTCTATAGTTGGTGAGTATGGATGGGTTGAGGGTAGATTTTTTAACGAGGAGGGGCATGACACAAGCGTCCTTAAGGTTATCCAGGACAATGCCTGTTTTGAAAAATGAATTTATGAAGGCAGTGAAAAACTGAGCTAGTTTATGTGTGGCCTCCTTGATGATAGGGGCTGGGCAAGGGTCACCTTGGCAGTTAGAGGGTTTGAGTTTGTTGATGATGTTTTCAACTTCAATGATAGTTAGTGCTGAGAGCGTGAAGGGTGTGTGAGTGTAGGCAGTGGGAGTGGTTGTACATACGAGAGGGTTAAGCAAATGGTCGGTCTCAACGCTGCTTTGTTTAGCATTAATTTTAGCTTGAAGTGTGGCGATTTTGCAGAGAAGTGCGTTTTGAATGTTGGAACACCAAATGCTGTCTTTGGTGCAGGTGTCAGGAGGAGTACCTGGGGATTCAAGTTCTTTCAGAATCTTGAAGAGCTCCTGGTGTTTGACTCGGCTTGCAGAATACACTTATTGTAGGTGTCTTTTTTCGCATGGAAGATAGCCTCTTTATAGTTGAAGGATGCTATATTGAGGCTTTCCTTGTTGGAATCAGAGGGAAGACTTTTCCAGCGGGCTTCAGCGGTTCGGTTTTCTTTGAGCAGTATTCTCAACTGTGGTGTGAACCACGAGTTGAGGTGAGTGCACGGTTTGGGTTTCCTTAGCTTAAGAGGGGCAATGGTGTTCAAGGCTTGGAGAATAGCACGATTGTAGGTGTCGACTAGAGCTGCAGGGCCCATGCAAGATGACACGTTGTTCAAAATAGGTAAGATGAGTGGTAGTAGCCTTTCACTTGTTATGTCTCTTTTGTTTCTAGTGTGAATGGGGGGAGCAATGTCTTGTTTGAGGCATTAGACATTGTCTTTAATGTTGAAAGTGATCAGATGGTGGTCTGCCCACGCGCATGGTGTGCTAGACTGTAAATTGATGCTGCATTTTAAGTCGACTAACCAGTCAAGGGTTCTCTGTGATGGGAGAAGCCCAGGTCTGATAGGGTGCTGGCAATATCCAATGCTATGGCGTCATTGGGGTCTTGGAAGACAAGGTTTAAGTCACTGAGTAGGATGATTTGAGAGTTGGTTTTGGTCTTATCTGTTAGGATGGACGTAATGTCATCAGCGAAGGTAGTGTTTGGTCCAGGAGGCCGGTAGATGAGATGTAGGATGGCAGTTTGATTGGGTGAGATATGTAATTTGACTGGTAGAAGCTCTGCTGATGGAATCTGTTCATGCAGGACTACTCTAAGGCAGATAGAGTTTTTATGAATAAAGGCAACACCCCCACCTTTAGACAGTGGGTAACTGCTACTCATCTTAAAGGGCTGGGTTATCCAGTTCAATACCATAAAAGCAAAACATAACCAGACTAGCTGTATCAATGGAGGCAAGTCTAGACCCATACTACCACTTATCATATGTGTCCTACCCTTGGTGCTAAGCAATAAATGCCATACCTTAATACAAAAATATAACCAGACTGGCAATTATGCCCAGTCTAGCCACATAATAACTCTTGTCATGTTTCCTTTAATCTTGATGCCCAGGAACACATATTGGCCATGCCACAATAAGAAAACATAACAAGACTGGCTGCAGCAATGTCAGCCAGTCTAGCCACATAATACCACTCATCATGTTTGCTTTACCCTTGATGCAAATTAAAATAATGGCATGTCACAAGAAGAAAACATAACCAGTCTAGCTGCATTAATGTAGGCCAGTCTAGAACTATAATACCACTTATCATATTTGGTTTAATACCACGTATCATATTTGCTTTAACCTTGATGAAAAGTAAGACATTGTAGACACAGTAAGAAACCATAACCAGACTGGCTGCAGCAATGTCAGCCAGTCTAGCCACATAATACCACTCATAATTTCTGCTTTACCCTTGATGCAAATTAAAATAATGTCATGTCACAGTAAGAAAATGTACCCAGAATGGCTGCAACAATATAGGCCAATCTAGCCACACCACAAAATAACACTTATCATGTTTAATTTACCCTTGATGCTAAGAAAACATGCCATACCATAAAAGTGACACATAACCAGACTGTCTGTATCAATGGAGGCCAGTCTAGACCCATGATACCACTTATCATATGTGTTCTATCCTTGGTGCAAAGTAACAAATGCCATACCACATTAAGAAAATATAACCAGACTGGCTTAAGCAATTTCACCCAGTCTAGCCACATAATAACTCTTATCATGTTTCCTTAATCTTGATGCCCAGGAAACAATATTGGGCATGCCACAGTAAGAAAACATAACCAGATTGGCTGCAGCAATGTCAGCCAGTCTAGCCACATAATACCACTCATCATGTTTGCCTTACCCTTGATGCAAACTAAAATAATGCAATGTCACAATAGGAAAACATAACCAGATTGGCTGCATCTATAAAGGCGCGACTAGACCCATAATACCACTTATCATATGTGTTCTACCCTTGGTGCAAAGTAATACATGCCATAGTAAGAACATATAACCAGATTGTCTGTAGCAATTTTGCGCATTCTAGTCACATAATAATTGTTATCACGTTTCCTTTAATCCTGGTGCCCATTAAAAAAACGGCCATGCCACAGTAAGAAAACAGACTGGTTGCAGCAATGTAGATCAGTCTAGGCATTTTAATAATACTTATGTTTGCTAGACCCTTGATTTCCAGTAACAAATGTCATGTCACATTAATAAACACCTCCAAATCAGATGCCCACCCTTGAAACAACCACACCGTTCAGCATTCATACACATTGTCATGTGCACTCAAACACGTTCACTCGCACACCCATAGACCATCCATACACTTTCTTTTAGCCATGCGCCTATTTCACACACTTTGTGTCTGCTCTGCTGCATACTCCCAGGACAGCTCGATTGCTCCCCAGCTCCTGCACAGGACACACAGGAACCAGGAAGCAGGGAGTGCTTCAAGGTTCCTGCACCCCCATGCACATTCAGAGCTTCAGTACCCACCACTGCATCCACTGTGGGTCATGCAAGGCGGGGGAATCAAAATGCTCCCGTCCTGCATGGCCCTTTGGACAGAGGTGCGTGAATTGCCAGAGTTAAAGCCAGCCTAGGAACGTTTCCTCATCTATTGCCTGCACTTAGTGTTTTCACTGAGCTTGTGTGGCTTGTTCAGAATGGGTGGCGGATTGATGACCTATTCCTGGGAGTAATTGGCGGAGATTACTTGAAGACTAAGTTGACTATCCGACTGTTATTCTCTGGTCTTCAATATGACCATGGATGTAGTAGGATCACCAGTAATTAACCCTCGTGAGCATGATATGGTAAGTAGGAGGCTATTAATGCATTGAGCAAATTGAGAAATTGATAGTTGATTGCATTCATTATTAATACATGAAAGATTGATTGCCTTTGTGTTCTCTCCCTGCAACTGCCTTAATAATATGAAGGATGGCAATTGTAGAGAGTATTATTTTACAACAAAGGGTGTATTCGTTTTAAAAAGAAGAAGGTTTTCAGAGATTTCCAACATGCCATTCACCTTTCTTAATGAATGCAGAAAAGAGCAAGGCATCCCACAGAAGGAGTCAGGCTACCATTATTGCTCACGCTGCATGGCTTTAATGGGCACTATATGTCTATTAATGTAAGTTTATACATCCTTACAGACCTAAAAATTCAGTGACCATGGCACATCATCTATGGATATTATGGGGTGGATGTGGTTGTCAATGGATGGTATATTCCTGTCTAACCACATTTTGTTAATCAAAATACAACTCAATATGATATGATAGGTTATTTATAACACGCTTAATGCCCAGAGGTTTCTAAGAGCAGAGCCGGGGATCAAACATGTGTTGTTCTCTGTCGTCTTGCTGCCACGGCGAGCACTTTGGCGCTCAGCTATCCTCCCAATGAAGAACACGTTCAACGCAAATATGCCCCCTCTGAAAATGCACAATTTGGGGCATATTTGTATTGAATATATTTAATAGTGCTTTCTAATTCACTACATTTAGAAGAAACATTAAAAATAGCTGTTTAAAAAATGTGCATGTTTCTTTTTTAATATTAATAAACAAATAATAATAGTTCTGGTGTTGTATACAGTGCTGCTATAACCGTGAATCCAGTTTCAGAGTGTTTGGGAACCAACGGTGCGCATTGCCATAATTACCCATAATTTGGTACTTCATTTATCAACATGGGACGTTAAGGGGGGTGCGCGTGGTGAACTGCTGAGTCGAGCACACTTGGTATCAAACTCCACGCAGCAGGGGAGTTGCTAGGTTTGGAAAAGACCCGGGGCTACGCTGATGTCGGAACTGTTGGGACTGGGGGCTAGGTAGTCTTTTGGCTGTAGCTCCTGAGATTCTACCCGGGGCTACAACCAAAAGATCAGGGGCTATAGCCCCTTTAGCCCCCCCCCAGCAACGCCCCTGCCACGCAGGATCGCCCTGTTCCTGTGGTAGTCAGTTTAGCAACCTGCGGGGTTGGAAGGGCATGAAGAGCTGCCTCGACCCTAGTGGTTATCGAAGCCATGACACATAGCATGATCCAGTCATGTTGTGCTCGAGTTAGTTTCCCGGTTGCATTTATAAACAATGTGGAGAAACATGACATGCGAAACAGAACAACATAGAATGAAATCAAAACACATTCAAGAAAGAAGATGATTGTGCAAAAGTAGTCTATAGGCAGCAACATTTAGAGATATTGGTCCTGGTTTGCAAAGCGTTTTTCAGTAGGACTGTGCCATTGTAAATCGCTTTTGTAAATCAGGATCATTGTGTTCACCCTTTTGTACAATAGTGAAGGGACGCATACACAGTCAATAAACCATTATAAAATAAATTAATAACAAAACATTACAGTGAGATGTGTTGGCGGCCCAGGGGAGCATGGGGGGGTCAAGGGTATATATTTGGGGATTATCTATGGGTAGTTGAGGGATGGTGAAGGGTTGGGTGTTAGGGTGGCATGGGTGGCTTGACTTCCATAAACATGGAGAGAAACAGCTGCAATGAGTTTGCCCCAACGAATTGTATCAGACACAATTAATTGAGGCAAAATGTACATTAAATTCTATATTTTCATTTAAACTATTTTCCTGGAATGTTAGTGCATTTCGGGGAGATGCATTTACGTGGAATAGAGATGTCATTGAACTTAATTGTGCTTCCCATTGTGCCAGGGCTGCACATGGCCAAATACATTCCTTCAACATTCAGTGCTGGACTGGCCCAACGGGACACCAGGACTTTCCCTGGTAGGGCGCGGGGGCATAGGGCCTCTTTTTTTGCTTGGGGTCTTGGGTGAAGGATACATACATTATTTTTGGAACAAACGAACATCCAGGTCAGACTGGGTGATTCACAATCATGTGGCTGCTGCATTTCTTTCCTGCCGAGGGCCGATGGGCCATGGCTGCCTGTGGCTTGTGTCTGTGCATTTTTGAGGAGCACCGCCCGGGGCCAGGCATCAACCGCACGTGCCCTACTATGGGGCACATGCTGTGCTTGCATCACATGTGCAGGTGCAGACATGCAGCAAGAGTCGCCCGTGCCATCGTGCCGACCTGCGACTTCAGAGCTGACTCTGCTCTGGGTGCCACTGGCTTCGCTACTGCTCTGCAACAACGAGGCTTCCGGGGCACCAGAAGACCAGGGATGAATATCGGTTTCTAAACCATCAATCGGCCACACACACCTCTAGAACACCAGAAGGGATCCGAATAGATTGGAAACACAAGTAAATTACAAACCTCCTTGTCCAATTTTGGTAACGTAAACAGAACGGCAGGCTTATCTCCACAAGGTCTTGGATAGTTTGTTATTTGCAACACAGTGAAAAAACAATTATTACCCAATGATAAAAAGGACTATCCAGTCAATGTTGTATCAAAATATTTACTTTATTATTATTGCAAAAGATAGTTCTAGCACACTACAAATTATAACCCACCCTGTAGAGGAACAAAGAGGATAGGCAGTTTCAGGAAGGGAAGGGATGCACTCTGGATACGGGAAGGAGGATAGTCAGTAAATGTTATGTTATGGTATCTTCACTTATAAAGCGCACGGTTGCCCGAAGGCATCATGGTGCTGCAGGGGGAGGACTGACCAATTAACAGAGACACATAGAGTAAGTTCTAGAAGAGAGTGGTCTTAAGCGCTCTTCTAAAAGCGAGATGATTGGGAGTTTTTCTCATTGCGGAGGAGAGACCATTACAAAGGGTGGCCGCGGCTATGGAAAAGGCCCTGCCTCTGACCCTGGCACGATGATATCTTGGGACAATAAGAAGGTCTGCAGTGGAAGAGTGTAGGTTGCGCTCTGGAAGATAACGGAGAATTTGTCCTGCAGAAACTCAGCCCCTTGACCGTGAATGGCCCGATGGACTATGCACAGGGCCTTGAAGTGGACACGCTGGCAGACTGGCAGCCAATGAAGTGAACGCAGTACAGGGATAATATGGGCTTCATACGGGGTGCCCGTGGCCAGCATAGCCACCAGATTCTGTATGCACTGTAGCCGTTGTATCAAGCTGGTTTGCTGCGACAGATACAGCGAATTACAGTAATCTAAGCGGGAAAGTACTAGTGCTGCGACTACCGGAGGGCGCATAGCTTCGTGTATCAAAGGAAGAACCTTCTTCAAAACCCTGAGTTGGTAATGTCCTGCTTGGCAGACAGCCGTTACTTGATCTGACATGGAGAGGGAGGCAGAGAGGATAACACCTAGGTTTTTCACTTTACTCACTGGGCTAGGGAGGGGACTCAGAGGGGTCCGGGGGCAGCCCACCACCAGCACCTCGGTCTTGTCACCATTGAGCTTGACCAGTTCTGGTCCATCCAATCGCTGACGGCCCCCAAACAGTCACAGAGGCACGACGACACCTCAGCTTGATCCTGATCCAGACGGATCAGGATTTGGGTGTCGTCGGCGTAAGAATAGCAATTGAGGCCATAGGCATGGATGAGGCATATCAGCACCCAGAGGTAAATATTAAACAAGATCGGGGACAGTGATGAGCCTTGCGGTACACGGCAGGTGAGAAAACAATGCGAAGAAAGGCATGGCAAGAGTCTGAGTGCGTTCTGAAAGAAAAGAAGTAAACCAAGCAAGAACCTGGCCAGATATTCTGATCTGTTCTTGACGGTACAACAGGATGGGGTGGTCGACCGTGTCAAACGCGGCTGAAAGATCCAACAGAATCAGTGCTCCAACCCCGCCTGCGTCAACCAGCCTAGACATGTCATCCTGCACGGACACAAGTACGCTTTCAGTGCCTCTACCAGGTCTGAACCCTGCCTTTGTGGGATTAAAGACATTTGAAGATTCCAAAAAGGAAGCTAGTACGGGGGTGATTAATGATTCCAATAGTTTAGAAAGAAAAGGGAGCAGCGAGATCGGGCGAAAATGAACAGGGACCGTCGGTCGAGTGAAGGCTTTTTCAGGAGGGGGACAACCCTCGCAGATTTCAACTCTGGGGGGACAAGTCCCGATTGGCAGGAGTTATTTATTGCCGACGTAAGTTCAACCAAGAGATCAGGAGTGATCTTCTTCATGATTTCAATAGGGATAGCATCCTCAGGGGAGGATGATTTAATTCTTTGTATCGCCACTAGAACTTCCGCCTTGGTGAAGAGAGGGAAGGATGACCAATTCATAAGGGGTTCAGTGAAAGAGACAGGGGGCAGCTTAGGAACATTAGGAATTGATTTGGCCAAGGATTTCGATATATTGGTGTGGATGACTTCAATTTTATTAATAAAAAAAGAGAAAGATCATCACACAGCTTTTGAGACGGTTTGACCCTTGAAGTGAGGGTTTCAGAGGATGCCAGTGTCTTCACAATATAGAAGAGAGTTTTCGGTTGAAACATTGCTGTTTCAATCTTGCGAGAAAAAAAGCTGGCTTTGGCGGTTTTATTGTCAGCCAGGCAGGTTGAGAGAAGGGACTTATATCATTCTCTCAGATTGGGGTCATAATTCTTGCGCCATTTACGTTACGCCTGCCTTAACTTCAGGTGGGCGGCTTTAAATTGTTCAGAGAATAAGGGTTGGGAGGGTATCCTGCGGCTCTGAACCAGTTTCAGTGGGGCACAAACATCTGCGGCATCTAGAAACGACTGAGAAAGAGAACTCAACGATAGCGGCCTTAAAGGGGTACAGTTAGCAGTTACTTGAGCGCTGAGTACTTTCGTATCAACCATGCGCAAGGGGCGTAGTAAAATTTTTGGGGGTAAGAGCTTAGTAGGGGGACTCACCGATTTAAATGAGCAGGTCACTAAATGATGGTTGGACCATACAACAGGTTTTATAAACTCAGGGCATAGCAGTGAGTCCTTTGAGAATATCAAATCAAGAGTGCTACCATGGTAAAGCAAGGGGTCGTACTTGTCACTAGTGGAGGGATCTTGCTTCCCTCTTGGAAATCTTGGCCTTCCGTCACTGGCGGAAGCTGTTAGGCAGACTGTAGCTTCAGCCAGGGTCCAAATGAGTCCTTCTTACTCCTTTCGAAGCCATCTGATGATCTGCCAAAAGAGGTGCTAAACCCTCTTTTAAAGCCAAATGGACACCAGTGCTTGGTGCAGGCTAAGCCTACCTTTTTGAACCAATCCTGGGTCCCCATCAACCCCACCTGTTATGAGTGTGGTCATACCCAGAGTGCTTTGCAACAGGAAAGGTAAGGGGTGATAACATGTACTACTAAGTTCAACTCATCTCCCTGTCTGTTGTGGATCAAATTGTCTCTCTGGTTAATTGAGCACTCTGTGACTCCTGATCAAAGCACAGCTCTCCCTTGAAGTCTGTGTTGAGAACAGACATTCTGTCTCCATCAAATTACATAATTCTTCCCTCTGAAAGGGGTTCCCTGCAGGGATTGCCTACTGTAAACTGTTGTCCCAGACAGGACATTCACTGCCCTTCATACAGAGGGTGGAAGCTAGTTTCAAGTTGACGCATTGCATATCAAAGAGGTGTTAATTTCCTGTCCATTGTGTTAGTTCTGCGAGCAGGCCTCTTCGCAATTCTGCTTTTATTTAACTCTCATGAGTATGCGCTGCCACCAAACAGAACTTTGACAATAGAAATGAGCAGATCGTGGAGCATTTGATATTTTATTAGGCTGGCCATGGCAGTAGGAAGGTGTTGCCTTCCCTCTTCCTGAAATGCTTTCATATACCCGTGGCTGTCATATTACAGATAAATGTGAAAGGGAGGACTGTGCCTTTGGTCTGTGTCCCTCCAGAGTACACTTGACTATGTGTATGTTGTAGGAAAATGTTTTAGGTTGATCTCCCATCATTTCATTTCTTACAAAATGTAAAAAAGCCCAGGCGAGCACACACTCCCCATGCAGATGATCGAATTCCTCACAGTCTGGCCCATGAATATTATTTTCAATCCATATTTCTCTATGTATCTCCTTTTACTTTCTTTTTTCCTTCTTTTCTTTCTTCCTTTTACTTTCTTTCTTTCTTTCTCTTTCTTTCTTTCTTTCTTTCTTTCTTTCTTTCTTTCTTTCTTTCTTTCTTTCTTTCTTTCTTTCTTTCTTACTTTCTTTCTTTCTTCCTTTCCTCATTTCTTTCTTTCTTTCTTTCTTTCTTCCTTTCTTTCTAGTTTATTTCATTCTGCACCACTCTTTCGGGCTTAAAACAATACCTTTGCTTTTTTGAATTATTTCTAATTCTTTCCTCTTGTATCTCTTGGTTTTTCTTAATTTCCCCTTTCATTCTTTATTTTTACACATTCTAAACTTTTTGTTTAGAGTTGTAGTAAGTGCTTTAGTTACTAGACACTTAGATTATTTCAGTGCCAGGCTGCAACACCTTGTCACATGTTGCACTATGCTTCCACCTACCCTCTCCTTTGCCGAGACCACAGTTCCACTACTTTTTTCCGTACACTTCTACCACTGGTTTTGAGAGCTAGGCCCATCGTATTGTATGTGCCCAGCACCGTGACTGGTGCACACTAGAAAGAGCTACCAAATGATTTGCAGTCAGTGGGACCTGAGAGTAAAATGTCCACTGCAATCTCCACTCTGAATGTAGACTGTGTAATGTCTGCTCCACTGTGGGATAAGAACGGTGTTCCCTCGAAACATTGACGTTGAAAGGACATATGGGGCCTAATCAGGGGTGCAACAAAACCTACATTTTGGGAGGGGTGGGGGGGTGTAACCCTTAGAGGCGCTAACTCCAGAAATGGTGGGGGAGGGGCAAACTTACTTGTGTGGAGGCATCTAACTTCTGTACTCATTCTAATTAGACTATTCTAGTGCAGCTTCAAAGTCACAAGCTGTTAACTCTCTCCTTTCAGTCTGAAAGCACCCTCATCAGGACTAGACTTCCAATGACTGCCCTGGCACGCAGGTATTATCCCTGTATCAACATTTGAATTGCCTACAAATGTACACATTATATGAATGCAGGTGTTAACAGTGAAATCCTTTCGATTATCAATTGCTGGGCCTTTGTTAACAGCGAAGCCCAAATACTGTTTAAGGTCTGTGTCCTGTTTTGTCTGACCACAGCTCTGCAGGTCAGCCAGGTCGAGATTTCGGGTGGAAGGGGGGGCTGAAGCCCGTTCAGCTCAATGGTGTTGCGCCACTGGGCCTGATTTACAAAAGCGTTTTACAATGGCGCAATCCCACTGAAAAACACTTTGCAAGTCAGTCCCATACACTGTGCCAAGAAAATAGTGAAAGCCCATCAAGGTGCGAGTGGGGGGGGTGGGCACTGGACAGCGCTCCTACCTGCCACGATGACCTCATGGGTAGTGGATGCCCTGCACTCTTTACAACCCTGTGTAGGTGGACCTGGGTTACTGGATTCGAAGCCCATTCTTTGCTTTACAATAGACTTCAAGGTCTTCTTGAAGCTGCAGATCATCATCCACAGTGCACACTGACAGTGCAAGCTGCAGATCATCATCCACAGTGCACACTGACAGTGCAAGCTGCAGATCATCATCCACAGTGCACACTGACAGTGCAAGCTGCAGATCATCATCCACAGTGCACACTGACAGTGCAAGCTGCAGATCATCATCCACAGTGCACACTGACAGTGCAAGCTGCAGATCATCATCCACAGTGCACACTGACAGGTGTTTTTGTTTTATTTCAGTTCCTCCCTTGATCATCCTCATAGTACACTATCTATGTCCTGCCTCCAGGGTGTTCTTCTACAGCTCCTGACATGGTTTGACCGAAGAATGGGCAGCTACCAGTGCTCACATAGGCATAGGTCTGTGCTCTGGCATGTGGCCAATGTACTCAAGACCCCTGTCTAACGGGCACTGCCGCTGGAGCATCTGAAGAGGTTGGTGGGGTCGAAACAACTAAGATACATTCTAATAGGCCCACTAACGCGCACTGCTGCCCTTTGCACACATTGGGGATGATGGGCAGAGGCACGCTGCAGATGGGGAAACAGAGATGTGCTACATATGTGGGTAGCTGTGACGTACACAGGCTATATGGCCTGGGGACCAAGGCCGCCCTATTTTGTCTAGGGCCCAACCTGGACCTATATAGGCCAGGTGAGGAGAGAAGCGTGAAGGTGGCAGTTGCTCACGTGCATATGTTATGCTGCTAATAGTGTTCAGATAAAAGGGCACAGTGAAAAGCAACAGGGCACAATCTCAGAGAGACCAGGAGACAGTATAGGAGGGAAATAACCCCCCCAACGGCACACACGTCCTGGGGCTCCCTTTGAAGCTCCATCTCGTCTATTTCGGCATCTTCCTGGATAGAAATTAAGCCTGGGCACAAGGCAGCACACACATCTGTCGTCTGTCAGTGCTTCCCTTCCCTGACTGTAGGATGTTACATGTTCATTCTACAATCTAGAGCTGGGAGTCAGCAAACTCACGTGTAGGGCAGAGTCAGAGCCAAGACAGGGTGCCGGGTCTGGCTCTAGGGGCCAAACGCGAGCTGAGCCAAGAACATGGCTGCGTGGTGGGGTGAGGGAAAGAAAAAGAGATGGCGACATTGGGGTCCGGGGAATGGGTAGGGACGGACAGCACCAGTGAGGGCGCGGGCAAGAGAAAAAGGGACAGGGGATGGTGGTGCATGGGGTACAGGGACACTGCAAGCGCTATTAGATGGCGGGGCAAGAGGTCAATGGGAGAGGGTGGCTGAAGGGGAGAGCAGCAGGTACTGCAGGAGTGGAAAGCAGTGCCGCATACATTGTAAATAGGATATACCTGTGGGCAGGCACTGCCCCAAAACGAGAGTAAAACCAGACCCATGTTCCAGGCTCTATCGCCCAGATCTACTACATATGTACGCATGCGTAGGCGAGGTGCCTGTTCATAGTAAATACATTTTTGCAAATGAAGAACTCTGCCGTAAAGGAACGCACTGGTAGAATCTTCACAACGACTCTGCTGCTGGAAATAAAAAAGTCCAGAATTACCTGAATTTTTTCAGCTCAGACATTACTGATTACTAATCACAGCTAAATAACACACTGCATCCCATCAACCATATTACCTCCCCTTCCACCCATGTATCTTTGCCTCCTGTATTTTGTTCTCTGCTAGGTAACTCCTGACCCACCTGGGAATCTGTTGAAGGGCTTTTAGCGCATTTATTTGAGGATTTACAAATGTTATGGAAATTATGCATAGTCAAAGAGAGACTATCTGCCAGGCTGCTCTCGGTTGTCTTTAAGTCTGAAAGTAGTCAGTGTTGTATTGTGCCTGTCTGAGGTGAGGTAGCTTGAGATGTCATGTGGAATGTTTATGTGTGGATGATGGAATATTCTGAGTGAGTGTTCTGTGTAGAGGCGGTTACAGCTGGCTGGCCCTGGGTGATGGGAGCCGGTGTTGTCACAGCTTATGTCCTTTATGTCTTCATGTGGATATGTAACTAAGAACTCGGAAATAAACTTACCTGAAGAAATCTTAAAGAGCCTGGAACCTGCTTTTTAACAATGGCGATGAGTCGGTCTTTGGTAACCTTTGTGCCACAAGCTGATGGACTGAGGACCCTGCTGCGGGAGGTGCAGGAAGGACAAGCTTCTGGAGAACGACAACACCGGCCCCAAAAACTGTAAGTCCCATCACCCAGGGTGCAGGGGGAGACGGAGGATTAAAGCCCCATCTTTGGTGGGACCGGCGCACATAAGTAGTGGGCAAGCTGGGACCCAGGGAGTCTTCAGGGAGAAGCCCTGGCTCCCCAGAGCGCAGGGGCAGGAACAGGAATCGGGCCCGATTGCAGAGGGTTCAGCTCCAGGAGCAGGAAGGAGGACTGCGTCCCAGGGTTCAGGGGAAGCACAAGAAAGAGACCTCTTTTTGGATGGGCAGCTCCTAAGTAGGAGGCAGAGCTCTGCCCTGGGGGCTGGAGATGGCGCTGGACCAGCAGGTGAAAGATAATACTGGCAATACTGGGAAATTGATGTTGAAAGCAAACACTGTACCCTGGTCCTCCGTGAGATGTAATCAAGAGCTAGCCCACTGGGAGGAATGTGATGCTACTCTACGTTTTTTTTTAAAGTTAGAATGGCGATAGAAAAAAAGAGACGCGGCTCTGTGTTTGGGAAATGGATGTGAATTTGACATGAACAAGGAGGACTGTTTGCCTGACTACACGTCACTCCCATGCCTTGTGCACTCATAGCAATGGGGAGCTGCTGTTTTAAACGCTGTCCTTCTCACAAGATAATTGCAGGCTTTGAAGTTATGGGAGCCTGGCAGCACCGTACTGTGCTTATTGTGCACAATATGTTTTTGGCTGTCTGAAACTCTGGTGATTTATGAGCCTTTCGTGGCGAGGTCTCCTGGGAAGTGAACGACTGTTGGCCTATGAAGCTCTGCATAACCCTGCTGAGCAGTAGTGACTGATGATGTCACACATGCAGCAGGGGGTGATGGTGAAGCATAGAATGTACTTTGGAATGTGCTATGGTTAGAGCTTCGTATTATAAGTGCTGTTTGCCCTGAGGATGTAAAAGGGAAAGTACTTTAAGGAATCTGACATTTGCCAAGATACGTGTCTTAGAAGGAAGGAAGCAAAATATGTGTGCAGCTATATTAAGGCAGGAATGAACAATGCTTAGAACATGGGAACCCTATGATACGAATCGGATCCAAGAGACATGGTTTGTTTAGGTGCCAAATGCTGTGGTCTCTGCTTGGCAAAAGAGACATATACGGCGTATTGTGATGCTGGCATGCCGCTCCGTCTCAGTTAGTGAGGCGACAGGTAGCGGCCAACAAATAAGGTGACATTTTTAAGTCATGACAGTATGGTGGAGTATAGGCTTGTGCAGAGAGTAACAGCCATAATGTTGGGTAGTTTGGAACTTTAATATACTTATTTAAAACTGACAGAGCATTTTTGCATGTGCAGGATGGTGAGTGCCTTCGTGCGCTGTGAATCTGTAGAATGGGGGCACTGCGAGGATGCAAATGAGCTTGTGTTTATAGAAGATATACATGCATCTTAAACGGCGCTGTTCTGTTATGTAAATGGGTACGTGAAACGGTGACAATATAGTGTGGTAATATGTTGTATTGAAGGGTATTTAGCATAATTCTTTTGAGGAATTGCAGGTTTCGAGTGCCAAGCACCATGGCACATGGACACTAATGTGCATACATCGTTGCTGTTAGTGTAAGATGGGTGGTATGTGTATGAGTGTGATAGCTTTAATCATTTTGAGGATTTTCAGCTATATTGCACATGTCAGTAGAGCCTGTGTAAATGGCTATGGACTCATAGGTTCACTTAAGAGCCTACAAATGGCTATGGACGTTTTAGTTCATAAAAGTGTTAGGTTGGGGGATTTTACTTACTATGAGCAACATGGTTCAAATGTGCACAATGCAAATGTTTTCAATGCGGTTTATGTATTGTTTACTGCATATGGTTGCAGCATTCTATGATTTTGGAATGCATGTCATGATGAATCTGACTCAGATAGGTTGGAGAGTCAGTGAGTGTTGGGTATTGGGTGAACTCACATTCAGCATGAAAGTGTTGCAGTGTGAAATGCATGGTTTGATGTCAGTGGGGTATATAGTTTTCCTTACATTGTTTTGGTTTGGTTTGAGTAGTTACCTGTCGTGGTAAAAGTTGAACACCCATGCGATTGTTCTAGAGTGAGGTAGCGCCTCGACTCTTTCAATTAAGGATGTTAGGATTTTCTAATTTCATGTGAGGGGATTGGTCTGGTTATAGGGGTTACCTGATTCCGGTAAAGGTTGAACAGCGATGAGGTTGTTCTGTGAGGGAGGTAGCGCCTCCTCTAGGTTTTTTTTTATCCTTCTCATCTCATTGGACAGTAGGTAGCTGGTGGTAAAGGGGTAGCTGGGGACGCCTGGTAATGACCCTTCGGTATTGAGTGTGCTAAGTCCTGAGATGATGAGTAAATTGTTTTCTATGTTACTTGTGGTATTTATTGTGGATTTCGTTGTATCCATGGGTTCAACAGCTTGTTTTGGGTTAGGATGTTTTCCTTGCTAGAAGAACGGTGAGTTTTTACCAGTCATTGATGTTGGCATTGGAAGTGCGTGGCCACTGCTCCCAATGGGTTTGGAAGGTTTGCACAATCTGGTCTGGTGTAATGCATGTGGCGTTGAGTCCATGGGTGTTTGTGGTCTCAGTTATGTTTTGTGTTTACACTTTGTGAATCCCTATTGGAGAGAGGTTGTGGTTGTCTTTTTGGAGGCTTTGAGATCTCAGCTCTCTAGAGTGGCAGTCTAGAGGCCTGCTGGAGTTCCAGGGTAGCAGCCTGGACACCCGCGTCGTTGTAGGCGGGGGCAGGTGGTAGGAGGTGTAGCAGTCTTGTGGTTGTTCAGGAATGTAGGTGAAATAGCCCAGTTTCAGGGTTGGCCAGGTCCTGGGGTGAGAGCCCAGTTGCCTGTTTGCGGCAGGAACAGGCAGATGGATGACAGTATTTTTGTTATTGGTACATGGAATGTAGTTTGTCAGGGTGTGATGTTTTGATGGTTGGGTTTGGCCGTGGAAGTGTCTGTCTGCCAGTTGAGTGTTACGTGTGCGTATATCTTGGAAGGTGGTAGTTGTGTTGTTCTGGTATGTGACTTGTTCTGTGCATGTATGGTTTAGTAAAGGAGGGAGGTGTGTTGTATTGTGCCTGTCTGAGGTGAGGTAGCTTGAGATGTCATGTGGAATGTTTATGTTTGGATGATGGAATATTCTGAGTGAGTGTTCTGTGTAGAGACGGTTGCAGCTGGCTGGCCCTGGGTGATGGGAGCCGGTGTTGTCACAGCTTATGTCCTTTATGTCTTCATGTGGATATGTAACTAAGAACTCGGAAATAAACTTACCTGAAGAAATCTTAAAGAGCCTGGAACCTGCTTTTTAACAGTCAGGCCATAGGGTAGTTGGCAGGGGTCTGCTCTTAGGCTCACATCATGTTGCATGCTGGTACATGCAGTTTTGCATTCGTAATGTGTGCATGAATGCAAAATGTAATCACCAGGACTTAAAGAACATGAGCAGAGAGCTTCTGCATTTCTTTTATGAAGCAGCAAGGTGAGAAAAGTAGACAGTATTCTTTCCACATCACTTTGACCCGTGACATTCTAACTAAATGTAGTGTGTCCTGCTCATTATTGAGGACATAGCAAGGTGCTTTCCTGTTAAAAAAAGAGACATTGTAATAAAGGTAAACCCGGCTTTTCATTTGACGAGCATTTTTGAATGCAATATGTAATTTTAGCTTCAATTATTTGGTGTCACACATATAGTAAAATAGAAACTGTTGGGATGAGCCGGTATCTATAATTTGTGGAAGCGCAAATACAGAAATGACTGTCAGGACCCCACTGTTTGAGGAATTATTCCCATAAAGTATAATGAGACTACACCAATGAAAGCTTTGCAATAGAATCGCTCCAGTCTCACACTGTGATGATTTGCTTTGTGAATCTGCAATTATGGCACAGTTGCGGCAAGCAGCCGTGTCACTGATGTGAAGTCTAAAATAATGTGTGATAGGCCGGCGATATATATTTCACGAGTGTCCTGGAGATCTGTGTACAGGGCCTTACTATGTTGATGTCTGCATGTGGTAAAAACGGTGCTTTTGCAGTAAGGCAGACAGTTCTAAGACCTGACGGATGATGGATTTCAGCAGATATCTACAGTGTGAGAGGGTAACATTTCGACATATGGTTTCTTTATTTATTGGTCAATCAGCTTCCCCAGCAGGCAGCAGTTCAACTTAGCGACCTGCTGCTGGTTGCTGCCATCAGAGGGCTGTGGGGCTGACGGCAGCAGCAGGCCTGGAAAAGTAAGGATTGCAGTTTGCAATGCTTTTTTTTCTTTTTCTTTCTTTTGATGTTTTTGCAGGGAATAGCTCGTGCTTAGAAACACTTTTCGTTTGGTGTTGGCTGTGACCTTCTTAGACTTGGGCGCACTGATCGCAATGCTGATAGTGTGCTAGGAAGCTCAGGGTGGTCTGCCTTCATTGTGGGGTTTCATGTGCACTGTCAACTGCATGCGCTCGCTCAGCCTGTGGCTCGTCGAATGCGTTGTCCACTGCTACGACACATGAATAAACTAGGGATGATTTATGGACACTTTGACTATTTTCTGCAGAAAAATGCAACTTGGTTAGTTTTGAATGTTCCTTCTCAGTTTTGGTGAAAGAGCACATCTCTAGATTAGCTGTGCATGAATGATGTAGTTACTTAGAGTTGACCAATTCACATAATTTTGCAGCATGTACATTTTGCCAATTGCCAGCAAGTGCTTTTATGTTAATGGTGTGTGTGAAGGAATATTTGTTGAATGTTTTTTTTTATAAACTCTTTTTTGCAAGGTGTGGCACACATGTCCCTAAATGAGGTGCATCAAACTAGATGGTAATACTTGTTTTGATATAAGTAACCAAAAGAAGGAAGCTTTTTGATCCCACAAATGTTTTATTAAATTTTAGATTTCATCATGTATAAAAACGGTCATGATGACCGGAAGAGAAATCAATTGAAAGGAGGGGCTAAGAAAAAACATGAGAACAAGAGGAAAACTTGAGAAAAAGAGGCAAGTCAATATCAAAAAGTGACATGTTTATGTCAACAAAACCTGTTTGTCCTCGGGAAGATCCTAAACAAGAAAACTGCTGTTCTGCCACAATTAACATCAGTGAAACTGAAGTTGGAGGTGCAGGACAGAGTGACGAAAGAACTGAAACAGATGCTTCAACTTTTGAAGGTTTCCTAGAACAACAAGCTGCAGGAGCAGGGTGTGATAATGTGGATCTAGTGGCTGCAGCTGAGTCAGCTGAACATTTTGAGGAAAAACAGTGGTTTGTCAAGCCATCATCTGATACCCAACTTGCCTTTTTGAAATTCCACCCATGTCAACCAGATGACCTTCCAATTCCTTTCAATATTATATCAACATAAAGATGGGGAATGGCAGCTCTGGTTGACTTTTTCATGCACGGATTTAGCTTTTTTTGCATGGTATGTCTTGCTTTAGCAGAAACACAGACAGAAGTTCTTTAATTGAAGGATGCATTGACGAAAAACCTGTGTACCAAATAAGTGATGAGCATGAATGAAGCAACCTACACAACATTAGTTCAACCTCTTTCTTTATGAGATCATAGAATGGTTATTTGTTTCTGTCTCTTTCTAAAACATAAAAATGCAAAACAAGAGGAATTGAAAAGGAAGCAGGCCACTCTGGCGCATTTGGTGGAAACAATTAAACTGTTTGTCTAAGGAGGTCTCAGCTATCGGGCAACAATTGAAGCAGTCCAAATTGCATAGAAGATAAAAGTTTGGATCAATGCAATCTTCAGGAAATTCTTCTTCTTCTCAACAAATCTGATCCTTTACTATACAGTCAACTTGAAGAAGTCAGGAAATTTAGTAGAAAACAACATGACTGTGCAAAGGGTAGCAAAGGGTATGGCATCCCTGTTACACTGATTTTAAAAACTAATGTTAACAACATCATTTATATTATTTCATCATTATTGAAAAAAGGCAATGCTGAAGAAATCAGAGAAGCTTGAATGTCCTAAATACAGCTGGATATAACACATGACATACATGCTTTAGATCAGTGCTCTATTTTAATTAAATACATTACAGATGTTGTTCAGGTCAGTCTTATATCTCTAGTAAACTGTATCCACCACTGTAAAAGCAATGTGTGATTTGGTCTGTCATGTACTACAATCGATGGATATTGATGTATCATACTGTGTTGGTAATTCAACAGACGGAGCCTCCAACATGAAAGTGCAGTACAATCACTTTACAAAATGGCTGAAGCCCCTTGCCGAATTCCTGTGTGGTTCTATGCACATGTACTTAATCCAGTAATGTTGGCTGTCACAAAAGTGACTTTACCTGCAATTTCTCTGTTTGGCCTGTTGAATTCATGTGGTGTATTTATTTGTGAATCATACCTTTACATGAACATGTGGCATGACAAATTCCAACAAGTTTGATTTTGTTCAATATCTGTAATTGGGGAAAAACGATGGTGAGCAAAAGACGCAGCACTTATTAAAATGTTTGGTTCATATAATGACCCAAGTTGTGCAATGTTAGTTGATGTTGTGGAAATGATGCTGGAGTTTGCCACATCTGATCGCTTCAATGTCGATACTAGGTATATAAGGCTTATGCAAAGTCCCTAATTTCACTCCATAGTGTTTTGACTGCTCAGATGTATCTATTTATTTAAATAAATACCACTCTTATCTCTTTACTTACAAACACAAGGTTTGGATGTGCTACAGGCATATAAAATGGTTAATGATACCAGAGAAAGGCTACAAACACAGGGTCGTAATTTTTGTGATTTAATGTATGCAACAAGGAAGTTCATAATGTGTGCAAATGACAAGCTGGAGGAACGGGAATGCAAAGTTGTTGTCAAAGAAGACTTCCTAGTGCTTCGAGTGTGCCAAAAGGCAGTGATGCCTGGTGAAACTGCAGCTGATGAACCTATCGAGTTACCCAGTGATACATTCAGGGTGGAAGTGTACAATATTGCAATGGATATGATCATTGAAAGCCTGCCGAGTCGATTCACCATCCATGGTCAGCGCTTTGCAGATTTGGCATGTTTGGACCCCAGAAAGAGATCCTGCAGAACCTTCAAAGTGTGAGTCTAGAAAAAACCCTACCATAGCATAGATGTTATATTATGTTGGCCAAAAACCAATCGCATCATATGCCCAGCATCGCCAATTACAGAATCGTCAGCATAACCATAGAGCGTTCATTTTGTTCCAGCAGGATCTGCCATTTGCTTTCTCTTGCTTTTCTGTTCAAACGCTTTGCAAAAATGTATTTCATTTCATTCTGCTCTTGCACAAAGCAAGGCCACAAGTTACATGTTGAGAGACCCGCCCAGACAGAAATGCCAAAGCAGTACAGAAATACATTGTTTTCCTCCCTCACAAGTCCTTGAAGGTGAACAGAGAGGCATTTAATCACCAAGCCAGGTGCCAGCTGGTCTCGCTGAAGCTGTAGAAGCAGGCTGTTAAAGGCATGAATTATACTCTCTTTACGGCCCCCCCTTTTTGGGCCCTCTTAGATCAGACTGACCCCTAGTTCACGAATAGAAACTAGAAGATAGCGTGCCATGGAATGTGTCTCTCCTACGAACACGGTTTGTTCACTAAACAAGTGCATTATGTTCTCTGTAACAAAGAAGCCTGTCTGTGTCTTGCAAACTGCAACTGTTGCTAAATCAAGTGATATAGATTAACAAAGAAACATCTCACAAGGTGTCATATTCATCATAATTGTCAATCACCGAACCCTACCTCAAGAAGATACATTATGGGCGGTTTTGATGTGACACAAACTGATAGTATGATTGTCCTTTTGTATATATGACTCTGTTGTAGAATGCTCACTCTCTTGCGTCTCATGAGGTCTGGGTGACACACGTTGCGAGACGTGAGATCCAGTCGGCCGACTGAGACTATTTGCTTTGCAATAAACCCTAGATTTTGCAAATTATATCTTGTGTCTGTTGTATCAGTTCGTGTATGGTGATCGTGCCTTGTTTCCATGCGCAAGGGTCCTCAGGGCCTAGACAAAATGGCGCCCGAATAGGGACCCTGTCCCATTTGCTCCATTGTGTACGTTGAATTTGAAGAAGGAGAGGGAAAAAAACAATCGAGGACGAGGCCGTCGAGCCGGGATTGAGAGGTGTTCGGAACTGTGAAAGTGATCAGAGACTCCTTTGCAGATCTGTACACAACTGGTCCCTGTTCGATGCATCCGGCCAGAGAGAAAGAATGCGAGGGTCCCGAAACGAGGCAGATTGAGCCAGATACGCAGTCACGACGATCCTTGGTTGCATCTGTATACGGACGAATTGCGTCTTGAGAGACAAGGTGATTGATCAGGTGAGTCGTGCCCCAATTCTTAACAGCCCTGATATTGGTTAAGAGTTGCTCTTGCAAGATCAAACGCCCAGGGTATGGTACGCGTAAGATCAAACATGCCTGGGAAATTGTCTTCCTGTCTAGTGGAATTTTTCCACTGCGGTAGACAATCTTTGGAAACTGGCCAGGCTGCGCCACCTGTAGGGTCGCCAGCGTTCGAGATGTATGTGTTAGGAGCGACCATGTTTAATGAAACTTGGCATAGGCAAACCAGACATGTAGAAGATTTGCAAAGGCTGAAAGATGGTAGTTTTGAGATGCCCTGAATAGAACATTTGGAATCAGTACTGCTGCGCAAGAAAGCACGCTCTGTAACATTTGACGTCATTAGAGACTGGAGGAAGGAAGCTAACCCCCGTTTAAGAAGTAGAGAGAAACATGCGCGTAGGCACAAGTCTAATGCAGACAGAGTGCTAGAACTGGAAGAGAAGCAATGGGATGAGGATATCAGAAGGGCAGATAGGAGTCTTCAATTAGGCATACAAAAAATATATCCACAACAAGAGTTACATGCATCAGATGAACTAATAAATATGATTTTGAATGAGAAAAGACAAGAACGCCCTAAAAGTAAAATTGACACAACTACGCCAGTGCCCATTGCTCAACCTCAGTTGCCAGCCCCCTTCCAATTGTTCCATCTGCACCAGCTCCCCCTGAACACGTGATCCCATTTCCCCCTCCACCTACAGAGCTTGAATTAGCAGCTATCAGAGAAGGCATCTTTGCAGAGGCGGGGCCTGCACAGAGAGGAAGCAGTAGAGTAACCCGTAGTACGGTTAGCAGGGAGAGGAAGAGAGAACTGAAAGAACAGGCAGAAATTTACATTGAAAGCAATGACAAGGGATCGACGCTGAGTTCAATGTATGACTACAAGAAGCTTGGTGAAAAACAGGTACTGTTGGAATGCATGGGAGAGTATCTTATGAAAAGATGGAAGCAATTAATTGGCATGGTTGCGCCGCAGAAGTTGCGAGATCTGAATGCATTCTCACGTATGAGGGAAAAAGATGAACTTGAATTATATTTAGAGATGTTTTCTGTTCCTGGGTTTCGGCACAGAGAGGTAAAAAGAGGGAGACAAGAGGTGACACCATATGTGGTGCAGCGATTTTTTCCACCGTCAAAACCTGTTAGTGAAGAAATAAAAATATGTACACGAGAGGTGCTTAGATGGATTACAAATGCTAGTATTCCTATAATGGAGGTGTATGATACGTTTGAACAGTACACAATAGAAATGCAAAGGAAAGTATTGCAAGTAATGGTTGAATATATGAAAGATAAATATGTTGAGAGAAATGATTGCTGTCCATCTGAATAAATGGCAGTATACAAGAGAACGTGTTTAACTGAAACTGTTTGAAACTGGAAAGACTGCTCTATCCCTTGATTTAGCTATAGTGCTTAATAAGAGAGAGAAAGAAGGAAGGACCAATGCAACATTTCCCATGAAAGAAGTCCCTCCCACCTTTGTACCGAAAGTAGAAATTCCTGGTATTAATGGACCACCAGCGCAGGTAACAGAAGCACATTATACAGCACAATATGTACATGCCCCTTTTTCTAGACAAGAGGTGAATAATATAAAACAAACAATCCCTGATTTGAAAAAGAATCCGGGAGGATTCTATAAAGAAATTGAGTCATATTTGAAGTCGTCCATTTTTACAATGAGTGATATTGACCTATTATTTCCTGTAATTCTCCCAGCAGATATATGGAAGAAAATTAGGAATGTAGATGATAGCGAAATGCTGGGTGATACATGGGAACATTTGATAAAAGAGGATATGGATAGAAAGACTGGCGAGAAGCCATCGTGAAATATGTTAGCATTACCAGCGCGAATAGTACAGAAATTGAAGAGTTTGGTACCTGAAAGGAGAATTATCTGGGACAAATTAACTGCATGCGTGCAAGGAAAGGATGAATTGGCTACTGACTATTTCAATAGATTTGAAGAAGTGTTTGCAGATTTCAGTGGCCAAGATTTAAGCACTGAAGCGGGGAAAAGTCTATTTGTTGACAAATATGTGAGAGGGTTGCTGCTGAAAATTCCAAATTTAATAATGACGTATGAGAGTACATGGCAAGGGCAAGCAAAGTCACAGAGTGAAGTATTACACACGGTGCAATATTATGAGAATAGAGTAAATTCAGAGAAAGAGAAAGAGGTGAGGGATAGAGCGAATCTAAAAACGAGAGTGTTACTGCAACAGGTAGCAAATAATAATAGGGGCGGAGGTAATACACTGACGAGAGGGAATTACTAGAACATGCACGGAGGTCCAATCGGACTGAATCAATGTACATATTGTAAGGAAGAAGATTATTGGAGAGCACAGTGCCCACATTTACAGAATAGAAATGGGAATGCCCCGAGAAGACAAAATAGAGGTCGCCCGGGAACACAAGGGCAAAATAGAAACACTAGAATGCCACAAAATCAGAATAACCAAGGAAATAACAACCAGAATCAGAACCAAAATCAACATCAGCAGAATGGTGCACTAGAAAGAAATGTTTTTGATACTCAGTCCAAAACATACTATTCTGGTGACTTCACATCGGATGATGTATTGTTCCACTAGGACAGCCCAAGACAGGGGTTTGAACCAGTGTCTATTCCCGTTGATCAGAAAGGACCATACGTAGAAATGAACATTGGGAATAAGGAGCACACTTTCCTAGTGGACACAGGTGCACAGAAGTGCTCAATAGACCATCACTTGGTTCCAGAGATACTATTGTCAGGGCAATAGAATGTTTCAGTAGGGTTCGCAGGCACCCCAGTAATTAGTCCAGTATCACAGTCAGTACCCATAACACTAGGTCCATTCACTGAGTCTTGCCCGTTCCTTTTGACACAAAACTGTGGCGAGAATCTATTGGGGTTAAATTTGTTGAAAAAATTAAGTGTGGTTATTCATTGTTCTCCTGATGGAGTGTTTTTGACAATTTCACCACAAGAAATGCCAGTATCACAATTTTTGTCTAAGCCATTACCAACTGAATTAAGCAAGGTACCGACTTGTATATGGGCAATGAATGACAACAATGTTGGTTGTTTGAGAATAGAACCAGTGAGAATTGGTTTGAAAGAGGGAGTCACATTGCCACGTATCCCGCAGTATAACATTTTGGTGGAATGTGAGAAAGCATTAAAATGCATTGTTTCTGATTTGGTTAAAAGAAACATGATTAAAGAAATTACTGGTAGCACTTACAATAGTCTGATTCTTCCAGTTTATAAGAAAGGAGGTAATGAAATACTGTATCATTTCATAATTGATTTGCCGGCTTTAAATAAAGTGGTTGATCCCCAATTTCCAATGGTCCCAGATGTCACTACCATTTTGACAATGATTCCAGCCTCTGCTTCACATTTTAGTGTTGTAGATATTAAGAATGCATTTTTTAGCATTGCAGTACATTCAGTAGCAGATATTTATTTGCTTTCACGTTAGGAGGGTGTTCTTTCACATTCACACGAATTCCACAAGGTTACACTGAGAGCCCGAGTATTTATAGCAGAGCGTAAAAAGAACAGCTAGACATGTTAGAATTACCAACGGGTTGTGTACTATTGCAGTACATCGATGACCTGTTAATTGCTGCTGACACAGAAGACATATGCAAAGAGAGTACGGTTAAGTTATTGACACATTTGGCATCACATGGACATAAAGCGTCATTAAAAAAATTCCAGTATTGTCGAAAGGAAGTGGCCTATTTGGGCTACCTCGTTTCGAAAGAGGGAAGGAGACTGACACCAGAAAGAGTAGAAAGTATCTCTGGTATGCCTATTCCAAAGACACAGATAGATGTCAGAGCCATAATAGGCATGGCTTCATATTGCAGGCAGTGGATAGCCAATTTTGATATGATTGTGAAACCAATGGTGGCATTGACAAAGAAGGATGTTGCTTTGCCTTTACCATGGAGTGAGGAATGTCAAAAAGCATTTGATCTGCTTAAAGTTGTGTTGTGCTCAGCTCCAGTTTTGGGCACACCAAATTATGAAAAAGATTTAAAGTTATTTGTGCATGAAAATGATTGTTGTGCGCTAGCTGTTTTGACTCAGGAACAAGGAGGAAGAAATAGACCATGCGCTTAGCTTTCTTCTGTGCTGGATCCTGTTGCATGCACTTTGCCGCGCTGTTTGCGAGCTGTCGCTGTGGCTGCCGCGTCAGTAAAACAAACCGAGGGAATGGTTTTGGGTCACGCCTTAACCTTAATGGTGCCTCACACAGTAGGCGTTCTTTTAAATAGAACACAGACGCGACATCTTACATCAGCCAGACTGACTAGATAAAAAATTGTCCTTTTTGAGTCACATATCCAAATTGAGAGATGTTGCGCTTTGAATCCTGTAGAGTTAATGCCCCCTCTCGATGAAGATACGGGTGAGAAGAAGTCGCCACCCCATGATTTTATAATGGTTACTGAACAAGAAACGAAAGGGAGAATTGACCTAACAGACACCCCACAGAAAGAGCCAGACGGAGAACTGTTTTGTGGCAGTTCCTGTTTTAAATTGCCCGATGGCACGTCAACTGCTGCCTGTGCCATCATGACACTGAAGAGTATTGTAGAAAGCAAAAGAATTCCATATAAATCAGCGCAGGCTGTGGAGATAAAAGCATTGACAAGAGCATGTGAAATTTCAGAAAATTTGAATGTAAACATATATAGTGACAGTCAGTACGCATTTGGGGTGGTACACAATTTTGGTTGACTCTGGACTGAGAGGGGTTTTCTAACATCACATGGAACTAAAATTCAACATGTACCCTTGAAAGCACGATTGTTGTCTGCACTCACGTGTCCAAAATGGCTAGCAATAATGAACTGCGAGGCGCATAAGAAAGTAACATGTAATGTTGGAAAAGGAAACGCATTTACAGACAAAATTGTGAAACAATCTGCCACTGATTTGCACTCGAAAATGTTGATTGAAAGGTCAGAAAAAGTGCCCTGTAATAGAAAATGGGATTGCCACAGTCAAAGAGATGCAGGCGGAAGCAACTGCAGATGAAATAAAAGGGTGGGCTGAGGGCTCCTCAGAGTTGGACGCAGAAGGTTGCTGGGTGGAAAAATAGAGTAGGAAGTGGATGCTGCCCAACTCCTATGTAACTGCAATGGCCACCATGGCCCACAGCCCCACACAAATATGTGCTAAGAAAATGATTCAGCATCTGGCTACAGTATGACAGAACCCACACATTACAAAAACTGCTGAGAGGCTAGTCCAGAATTGTGTGACTTGTTTGCAAGATAATATTGGAAAAGGAACAGCTACTCCAACAGGTAGTTTTGCCCCCCCCCCTGTATGCCCTTTGAAGTCATCCATTTTGATTTTATAGAAATGGAAAGATGTCAGAACCTAAGATACATCTTGCTGGAGTATGTGCATTCAGTAAATGAGTGGAAGCATACCCGCTTAAGGACTGCACAGCAATAAGCACAGCAAAAGTGATGCTAAAAGAATATTTCTCTAGATTCGGCCTGCCACGGGTCATATGGTCAGACAACGGCCCGCATTTCGTTGCAGCCATGATATTACAGATTTGTGCAGGCCTCCAGATTGATAAACGATTGTATTCCGCCAGACACCCTATGAGTGCCGGTCTTGTTGAGCGCCAGAACGGCATCTTAAAGAATAGGATAATTAAGATCTGTTCATGGAGTCAATTAAAATGGACAGACGCTCTGCCCTTAGCTTTGTTGTGCATGCACACATCTGTGCAAGCGAGGACTGGACTCTCCCTATAAGAGATTGTCATGGGGAGACCTGCAAATCTTTGGTGCGCACCACAGCCTAGGCGCCTGAGTGAAGTTGAATACCCTGTGCTTAGTACATATTGTGACGTGTTAACGCAGAAACTCGGTTTCATTCATCAGCAGGTGCAGGAGGCTCTTCCTGTCAGATATACAGGCCCCGGGCATTGTCTACAGCCAGGCTAGTGGGTCCTGGTGAAGAATTTTGAAAGAAAGTCCTCACTTGCACCAAGGTGGCGAGGCCCTTATCAAATTTTCCTGGCAACGCAGACTGCAGTCCGTGTGGATGGTCGTAAAGTGTGGAACCATGCTACCCACACGAAAGGAATTCCATCACCATTGAAAGAACTACCTGATCCAGAGGACAAAAAAGAAACAGCTGCCCTTGACTCGAAAGACACGATTGCCAGTTCTCTGCCACAAATTCTGCCTAAGCCTGAGAGAAAGCCTAAAAAAATTGCTAAAGAGGAGAAAGGGCTAAATGTGCCCCAACTTTGCCCAGCTAAATCTGCACCATCACAGGCTGATATAAAGCCTGCATCATCACTTGCTGCATCACAGGCTGACACTGAGCCTGCATCTGGAAGTGCATCTGCACTGTTCATTGATCACACAGTACCTGGAGCGATAAGGTACAACCTACCTTCTAAAAAATCGAAAGTGATCTGATCTTTGTGTTTTGTTTCTGCCTCTATTTCCATCATGGATGAATTGGGAATCGGAGGCCTAGAGAGATGGAGTGTGGGGGCTGCACCAATCTGCATCAATTTGGGAGCTCTGGAATGCGGCTCCCCGGAGCTATCTTTGAAAAAAGAAACAAATAAAATAATCCATTTGTTGATCACCCTGTGTGAACGAGCAGGGCACATATGGTACAAAGGCTATTGATCTTTGCTCTGGGGTCTTTTGAGCAATGTGCAGAGGCACAATTATCTTGCCACATGTTTAGCAATCGAGGCTGCCGAGAACTGGCCTAGACACTTTGCTGACCTCTTCGAACATATTGGTGTTTCAACGAGCGCTGCAGTAATAATTATTCACGACAAACATTGTTGGAGAAGAAGAATCACACAAAATACCCATACCTGCTTCTGTTCCCTCCTGCACCAACGCTGATGATGTAATAGATATAGAGACTATAAAACATTCTAGAAAGAGTTGCTGTAAGAAATGAATGCTGATGATTACAATACTTTTGTGTATTCTGTGTACCATTATCCCAGTATTATTGTATTTGGAGAGCGTGCATCCATTGAGTTCTCTTTTACCTGCCACGAAAGCACCTGTCACAGACAGTCCATTCCATGTACTCTCTTATGCTCTCCCTCCAATAGAAGAAAGACATAGAGAAGATTATGGCAATAACACATTGCTTTTAATCATGAATATGACTCACTCAATCCTGAACAAAACTAACTGCTGGGTTTGCACCCATTTACCCCAGCATGGTTGAAAAGGAATGGGTTGGTATGTACAGCCATTACCCCTTAATACAGCATGCTATGCATCACTAAGTGCACTATTTTATGGGAAATGGAATAAGAGTGACACAGGCCAATTAGACAGGACAAACATAGATGAATTTGAAAAAGTGGTAATGGAACCTTTAGGTTGTTCCATATTTAACAGAGCAAGAGTGATAAAACCAGTAGTAACACCAGTAGAAAGACTGTATGTGCCTTATAAGTCATATGTAATCATGTTTCACATGAACCCAGTAGGGAATAAGGATGCAGTGCCCCCCTTGTATACCATAAATTATAATCCTCGCACTGTTCCATTTTGTTTACGGAAGAAAGGTTCCTATTCAGAGAAAAGAAGAACCAATATATGTAGGTGATCCCGTTTATTTTGATGTGGAAAAAATGCGTATCCCTGGTTACCTAGAAATTGGGGTGGGACGTGTTACTAAGGGATCCTCTTCCCCGGGGTATTCCTTTCCCGAACATCAGATATATCGAAATTATCCAGATCAGGCCCCGGCAGGATGATGAAACAGGATTTATTGCGGGAGACATAGCAAAATCATTTATACCCTACTGGGGCCAAGCAATAAACTCCTGGAATATAAGAAGATTGTCCCGAATTTTAGAAAAAACGATAAATGGAATGACCAATATATTGTATAATATGACCCTAGAAGACAAGGCAATTAGATCAATGATACTTCAGAATAGAATGGCTCTTGATATAGTTTTGGCCGACCGTGGAGGTGTATGCAAAATTGTCGGGTCAGCGTGCTGCCTATTTGTAAGTGACTCCTCCCCTACGATTTTTGAGGCAATAAAGAAATTAGACTTTCTGAGTTCTGACCTTCATTCCCCGATAGGTGGTTGGGAAGTGAATATAAGTTCTTGGTTTTGGGAGTTACTACGCTCATAGGGATGGAAAGTAGTTGCAATTTTAGGAACGGTACTCGGAATCTTCATGACATGTTGCTGTTGCATACACTGCCTGCCAATTATTTGCTCTGAAATAACTGATGAATGCATACACATGGTAACAGAGAAATGAGCTCCCAAAGTAGATACAAAAGCAAACAATGAAACCCAAACTATGAAAGAGTTTATGTGTATTAATATTAATGATGACGATTACAGTAGTATGAATAGTTCAGAATTAGATACATGGTCAGAGGAACATGCGTTGTATGGTTGATGCTTTTGGCTTACGGCCAAAAGGAGGGTTTGTGAGTCTAGAAAATACCCTACCATAGCATAGATGTTATATTATGTTGGCCAAAAACCAATCACATCATACCAGCATCGCAATTACAGAATCGTCAGCATAACCATAGAGCGTCCATTTTGTTCCAGCAGGATCCGCCATTAGTTTTTTCTTGCTTTTCTGTTCAAACACTTTGCAAAAATGTACTTAATTTTGTTCTGCTCTTGCACAAAGCAAGGCCACAAGTTACATGTTGAGAGACCAGCCCAGACAAAAATGCCAAAACAGTACAGAAATACATAGTTTTCCTCCCTCACAAGTCCTTGAAGGGGAGCTGAGAGGCATTTGATCACCAAGCCAGATGCCAGCTGGTCTCGCTGAAGCTGTAGAAGCAGGCCGTTAAAGGCATGAATTATACTCTCCTTACGGCCCCCCTTTTTGGGCCCTCTTAGATCAGACTGACCCCTAGTTCACGAATAGAAACTAGAAGATAGCATGCGTTGAATGTGCCTCTCCTATGAACACGGTTTGGTCACTAAACAAGTGCATTATGTTCTCTGTAACAAAGAATCCTGTCTGTGTCTTGCAAACTGCAACTGTTGCTAAATCAAGTAATATAGAAAGACACGTCTCAGAAGGTGTCATATTTGTCATAATTGTCATTCACTGAACCCTAGCTCAAGAAGATACATTATGGGCGTTTTTTTTATTATTAATTTATTTTCAAGGTTTTCAATAATCACAATATACATCACCAAAAGTTCAAACAGAGTATAACACATAACACTCAATTTTACATAGGTATGGAAGCAAAAGAAGTCTGAAGCTTGTATAAATATTGAAACATTTCAGATAAAACAAGACACATTTTGTACCCTTCTCAAAATAATACACCTAATCACAAAATAACCTAATAAAACTGCTACACAGAACACTACAAAAACATAAAGACAACACACAGACTGCACAAAACAGACCAAAAACAAAACAGGGGGAGTCCTCAATCAATGCACATATACAATATCAGGTAGGCGGATCAAATAGGAGGAAGATACATTATGGGCGGTTTTGATGTGACACAAACTGATAGTATGATTATCCTTTTGTATATATGACTCTGTTGTAGAATGCTCGCTCTCTTGCGTCTCACGAGGTCTGGGTGACACACGTTGTAAGACGTGAGATCCAGTCGGCCAACTGAGATTATTTGCTTTGCAATAAACCCTAGATTTTGGGAATTGAACCTTGTGTCTGTCATATCAGTTTGTGTATGGTGATTGTGCCTTGTTTCCATGCGCGAGGGTCTTCAGGGCCTAGCAAAAGGAATGTCCTGGCCTTTCTAAGCAGCTTTTTGACCCAATTTGATTCAGAAGCATCCACTGAAACAATATAAAGTGAACGGCTTGATCTTGCATCAAAGTGGAACAGACGCAAAATGTCTCTTGATAAAGAATATGAATTGTATGCACAAGAAGGTGACTCACATTTTCATCTCGTCTTTGAAACTGAAGAATTTGGGCATTCTGAGGACAGAGACAAAAGTACAACATGCAAGATGTGCAAGAATTATTTAGCAAACTGCTATAATGTGCTACAGTGATCCAAAATATACAGTCAAGCCTATGGATCACTCTCTAATGCCTACAAGCTTACACTGACATCATCTTGTTCGCAGGTGCCATGTGAAAGGTCATTTTCAAAGCTCAAGTACACCTTGAACATACTTTGCATTTCATTTACTCAGCCTCATTTGGAAGTGTATGGGAGGAAGGGTCGATTTGCTCCCCCCCCTTGTATATTCGGCGCAAAAGAGACTTAATAATCATGCAATAGTGGGGAGACGTCCTCCTTGCCCTTCCCTGGTTACAATAGAAGCAGGGCTATTGCAAGACACATTAGGACTCCATTTTGTGGATAACTTGACTCCATTTTTGGACTAGGCTGCATCTTGAGCCCTGCAAAGCCTCCTCTCCCCTTTAGCAGTGCCGCACAACACACACACAGATAACCCCCACCACCTCCTCCCGTGTCTGAGCCAGCCATCCCTCTTTCTCACGGATGCCCTTGCATGAATTGTTGCAAACAGATACTCTTATATCCTTCCTCTGAGCTCATTGCCCTGCGTGTGACCGTGGATGAATTTCAATTGTGGCCCATTCATCTCCACAAACTTGCTCTTGCTCCTCTCACCCCCACCTTTGGAAGTTATTGCTGGTTCAATCTTTTGCCCCTCGATGGTTTCTTTGATGTAGCAGAAGTGTGACCCTTCCCCACTGACCACCCTAGAGTGTCCCCCATTATAACTGGTCTCATATCATCATATATCCTGCCTAAAACCAACACCTATCAATTCACTCACTCAAGCACTGAGGCGCCAAGGCAAAAAAATCTCAGATCAAGCCCACTGATAATGCACCTCGGGGGCAAGGCGCTCGTACCCCTCACGACTACAAAGGCCTGAGGCCGGAATGTGTAAATACGTGTCTTCAATTTATAGGTGTCCCCATATGTTACTACTTGGTCTCCGTTCTGTATTATTCATTGCATGTCAGGAGATAGCATGTAGCATAGCTTAGATAGAATGACCTCTTCTTGTGGGACCACGTGCCGCTCAAAGTAACAGCCCTGCACCAGCCAATCATGTGCAGCTGGACCCTACACTGCCATACTGAAACTTTGTTGTCCCCCAATCCTAATGCAACTTGATGTACCTATAGAGAATCATCACTAGTGACGATTCTAAAGCATATAATGTACTGTATTCTGTATTGTTGGTCAGAGCGCTCTCAAGGCAGCAGAGTCCTCTGCATGCACATACCTTGATAAAACTTTGCTCTCCTCTCAACCATTCTCCTGGTCTCATTCCCTACTGGGGTGTCTTCTTATTATTTGTCTACAATTGTATTTTGGGGATGAGCACCTTCAGAAGCCTATAAGCTTATGTACGTTGAACAAGATACTTTAATGACACTAAACAATAATGAAATCATTAATCATTTAGCCTTCAAAAGTTCTGTGTTACAAATTTAATATAGGCTTCTATACAGTTATACAGTTTTCCAGGGTTTACATTATTTAATACTGTATGCATGATATGCTAAATGCATGTTCATACTATACTTCAGTTGGAAGCCTTTATGCAAATTGTTCAAGCAAAATGATGCTTGATGTTTTGTCATACAAAAGGCAGCTGTTACAAGGGATGATAATTATTTCATATTTATTATTTCATAATTAGTGTGCTGTGGCACCTTGAAGCATCTTTTGTGAAAGATGGAATGACAATAATGGTCAAAAATCAACAAAAAAAAACAAACAGAATCAAGGAATATGGAAAACTACTACTTTATTCTCAGTATGATAAAGCAGGTACACTTGACAAGCATCATACTGATGCATGTACACTCACACTCAAGTTTGATTGCATGGAGGTCTTATACCTCAATATGCGTCATCTATGATTTAATTCTACATAGCAAAATACAAAACCTATGAAGGGTAGGGATTGGTGCAGGGAACATATCTACTAATAGAACATATAAGGATTAGTGCTTCATTAGCTACACCTTGTCTGTAGGGCACGGCTTGAACTATCTCTAAATGAATACATTACTGAAAAAAAACTGAAAAAGAAAAAGCAACTGCTATTGCGCCTGAGGTTGGTACAATTGGGTTGACTTATTTTGAACTAACTCTTTAGACCAACCTTCCCGAACATCAAAAGGTGTTTACACAGATTATTTATATATTTGATTGAAAGATTACACTAATGAACCAAAGTTTGTTTGCATCTAATATGTATTGGATTTGAACAGACTGATATCAAAAGACAAATAAATGAGACAACAATGAATCAATAAGTACAGATACAAAATAAGCTTTAAAAAAAACAAAATGATGAAAACTTCTTTAAACATGTATTGTGAGTACACGAAAAAGGAAAAGGAAGTTTTAAAGAAAGGAAAGTTAGACATGTGAGAAGCAAAGAAAACGCTGGAAACTTACAGCTTTCAATTCAATTTTAGAGCCTACACAATTAGAAACTTAAAGTCAAAACAGAAAGCAATTTGCATGCCTGCTTAGTATAGCTGTAACCTATGAACACATCTGGGTTATCATTTGGAGGTCCTTATTGCGATCAAAAATCAAATCAGAATCCTTTTGGTTGTACTGGAAGACATTACTGTTGCATGGATCCAGTCCGTCCATGTGCTTCAAAATGGACTATGTCTCCCAGGGCCGGGTCTGCCAACGCAGTGGGGGAAAGGTAGCAATGGAAAGTTTTTGTATGTTAATTTGTTGGCTATAATCCAAAATATGGGATATACAGTCTCGGTCTATAAAAACCTTTCAAACCCCTCTTTTGTATTGCGTTTCGTCTGGAAGGTCAAATAAGAACAAATCGAATGTTCCACCTGCATCAGGGCATCAATCAAAGGACTGTGCGGTAAAAGAAACGAAAAGGAAAAAGAAGAGGAAAAAATGTGATGTGTCACATCTGAAATTGTCTTGGCAGATGTTCATAACATGTCAAATATACTCAGCATAATAAATGAGAAAAAAGGGGGGTTTCCAATTACAAAACGTCATAAACAGCAACCAAACTCCACATTCCCTATGTCGTTGCTGTCTTGCCATTGAAAAGAAATAGGTTTAAATACATTGGAGTTTCATGTTCTTTCTTGCCATCCCTGCATAGACCCATATCTCACCCGCTGCCCTCCTGGAGCCACCCATCCCACGGGCTAAAAAATCCTAGAGATCTGGATTTTGAGGGGAGGGAGGGGAAAAGAAAGGGGTTGTTTTGAAATACCTAGTCGTGGGTTGAAGAAAGTTCTGGGGATCCACCCCTTCACCTTCATGTCACGGTGGATCTGTTAGTCCGGCGAGCGTTGTCATTGCCAAAGTAACGGTCCGGCTCTGTGCATAGCACCAAAGATGGTTGCCGTGGGGTTGGCTACGAAACCGAGGGGTTTCAAAAGTACCTGTGGATAGAGGAGTAAAAGCCCCGGAATAAGCATGGGTCATTGAATCAGTCCCATGTGCTGTGGTGCGTGCACATCAACACGAAATGACTATAGAGCTGAAGCAAAATACCATGACTCTGTGTGGTTGTGTGCTTGTTCGTGTCCCACGTCGGTGCCGAAAGGGATATTTATAGGCACCATGCAGAGATACTGGTGCGTCCATCATGGTGGAGTTCAGTGGTTGACTGAACTAGATTAGGCCAGTTGTGAAGTCGAAGGACGCCAATGGACGCCTGCGGGTCAAACGAGATGGAAGGAATAATAGAATGATTACTCTCTCGTTTGTCACAGTCAAAACCTAACTCGCAGCTCTGCCTGAAGTCAAAGAATGGGTGAAAAAGGGGAGGCATCGCAGTTTTACCTGTGCGCTCCAGCTGGAAAAAAGGTACTGATTATATCAGACAAAATGACAATGGATTGGCTCCTGCAAAATTGTATGTTAGGTTGCCCCCCCGCAACTTCACAGATTGGTTGACATACTATCCCAACCTTGGACTTTTGGCTTCTTAGCAGCACATACGTGAAACAAAAATTAGGTGTTTAAATCCCATCAGACTACTACCCATTTTCCCAGTTAGTCCATCATCTCTCATCAGTAGGCCACAAGCCAAAGTTTTCTGTTATAGTTTGACCGTGCTGCTGCTCACGGTCCTGGAACATTCAAGGGGGTGTGAGAAAACGGCTATCTTAGCTTGAGGCTCTAATGAATAGCCTTTGTTTTCAATTTTTGTGTTTCATGTGAAAAGACCACAAATTTGTCACTTTCAGCCTTCCATTTACGCCTATTTGATTTCATTATGCATGGTGCATATTGCTCCATGTGGCCTCTAGAGAATTGCTCACTCTATCTCATGTGAACCTTGTACACTTTTAATTAACGAACAATGCGGCTCCCACAGATGTTTTCGTCTTCCTTCATCTATGAAGAATGTCCCACATTCTGAGCTTATCCATATACAACCTTTGTGCTCTGCTCTTATCCCTCAAAATAGCATTTTTGCTCTGGGCCAACCTAAACTCATCGTCGGGTCTGCTCACGGGGCTGTTGTTCCGCATCTCCTGATTCTTATAGCCTCGGACTGCCTCTGAGGTAGCTTGGTTAAATTCAAAGTGAACCGGCATCCATTTTCCTAATATGGCCGTCCTTGCCACGTTATATATTCCTCTTTAGCAAGCTTCTATATGTTTTCTTTCTACCTGGCATTACTGCGCATTTAGAGTTATTGGTCAGTTAGTTACTTCATCTTCTTTTAAATCCATGATTACTTTAGCTTTCGTTTCTTGTTACTCTTAGTGCTTTAGTTACATCATTACTTCGTATTTTCATATTGTTTCAGCAAAGGTTCATATATCTTTTTTATGACCTCACTTTATCCTCATCAGATTTCACCAAATCGTCCATCCACAATGTTCATCGATGTATTCTGACATCTTGACAGGTGACATCCTTCCATATAACATTCTTCCATGCAACACCCTTCCACACTTTCAGAGTGAGGGTACATTCTGTATGGCTCTCTGAGTGCATAGCCTCTCTGATACATTCAATGCGGTATAAGAACCATGCAGAGGGTCCCATGTATGGCTCTTCGACTGTTCCAATATGATGGCGGTGAGGGGGTGGGAACTGGCAGGATAGCGACTACCTGCTCCTCTACATTCACCGCCCCACAGTCCTACAGTTTTCATGGATGCATGGTATTTAATAATAAAACACATTACATGTTACATGTATTTCCCTTTCGATATCTCAGTTGGAAGGCTTTATGCTCATGGCAAGGGTGAAGCAAATTGAATAGTTAATATTTATTCTTTATTATTATCTGTTTTACAGTTCTAGAGTTTTCACAGATTTCTGTAACATTTCTTGGAATCCATGCATTGTTATTTGATATTTTTCTTACTTTTATTCAGACTGATATTGCACTCGTGATTTGTCCCTCTATCATTGAAGATCATGAACTTTTGTTAAACAATACATATATGTTTGAAACATGCTTTAAATGCACTCAATTTATTCAACATTTTCTTGGGGGACACTCCCAATCCCCAAATAGAAAAGATGGGCTCAGGCGCTGTGCTCACTCCTTCGCCGAAATATGGGTCCACCTGGAAAAAAAATTCCAGGGACACTTTCGCTTCCCAATCCAGCCCTGTCAACATTCCCAGAGTGGTCCATTTGGCCCTTTTCAAGAATAATGCGAGGAAAAATCGGAGCAAGCAGAAATATGAACTCCTAAATGAAAAACATACGAAAATGCACCAAAAGCTCAGGAGGTTACAAGAAAGAATTCCCCGTCGACCAGCGCGCAAGAGTTATGAAGTGTGCAGCGAAGATTCCTGTTTCATTTCATGAGCCTGATTACATGATACAGGCGAGTTCAGAAAGAGTTATGTATCTGGGCCTGGCTTGGAATCAGGAAGAGTTGCAGTGAAGCGGGTAGAGGAACGGGGGAGGGGTGGCACATCAACACCACGAGGGGGAAAAGGCGTGGCTGACACCGAGGGATTTGTAGCTCACTCTGCCAACGGGATGATTAGGAACCACTCGGAATTGACAAAGGTAATGGACCGAGCAACCAATGGAACAGACTGCCTTTAGGTCCGTGCAAAATGCTGTCTAAAAGTGGCATATTTTCTGTCTGTTTACGTGGTGCAAGCATGTCACCTTGCGACCACTTCAGTTCAGGACTGGTTTCCATAGCAACGGTATAGACATGGAATCAGCAGGTTTGGCAACTGCTTAATATAATTAAGTGATGCATTGTCTGTAATAGTTTCAATGAAGCAATGCAACTCTACCTACCAAACTATCTATCTTTCTATCTGTCTATGTATGCACAAAAATACCCTTCAACTGACGTTATGTTAAATAACAAAAGCCCACAATTCGCCAGTTACATTCCTAGATTTACCATAACTCGGCCACCGATATTTACTGCTCACGTTGTAATACATGGCATGGGAAATTGTCTCTAGATTATTTTTTGCCGTACGTTTACAGTCCATCTGCCCTTTGATGTGTTTCAGGCCTGAACCTGGTCCTCATAAGCATAACCAGCGTCAGGTGCTGCTACTCGTGCTTTAACATGCATGTCACTTAGGATGCCATTCCATAAAAGGCTCATTTGGGTTGTTAATACATAGGTTTGTTAAAATAAATGTAACCATTCATGTGCATTAACCTAAGAGGTTTTATGGTTTTGAATGATATGCTATTGTACCCACAGTGCCCCCAGCAGCGATTCTAGGGCGACCAGTTTTGCCAGGGCTGTCTGGGGATTGATTCCTGTTCTTTGAGACTTTTTTTGTTTTACTTAAAATCCCTAATCCCGGTTTTGGAGACTGCCTTGAAGAAATGGATTACAAAATTGCCCCCCCCCCCCCAAGTAAACTTAAGAGTTTCTTTGTGGAAAATTGAAAGTATTGAGATGCTGATACTTAACACCATTACTTGGGTCAGCTGGCTTTCAATCTACTGCTGAAGCACTGAGATGTTGAACACAGTATTCACAGTAGCCCGATTCATCCACAGGACTTGGTTGCTCAGATAGAAAGCACTCGTAGTGACTATTAATGAAGACAGCAAGCTTGATCTTTCGTTTTGACTTTGCAGAAAGATGTTCTAGTTGATTGATGGACGGGGTTCCTTGAGGCTGCGAGTTAGCTCTCCCCTTGGTACAATAAGATATTGCATAATTTTGTTTTATGTAATTTTAAGTGCTTTAAAAAGATTACTTATTTGCAAATTGTATGTAAATTGTGTGTCTTATTTTTAACCATGTATTCACATCAATTCTGTACTTTTCTATGTGTTTATAACGTTATGGTTTTATACCTAATAAAGAATTGATGATGATGATGAGGATTACAGTTGGGCATCATGCACTTTTTATTACTGATCCACATCTTCAAAACATCCCACCACTTGCTCCAGTAAAAGCATATACTCCACTTTTGATAGACTCAGAGAATCTGGCTGGAATAAAGCAAGTGCTTTTTTATTAACACTTCCAGGTTGAATTCTTATCACAAAATTAAAGCTACAAAGGAAAGCACATCCACCGTGGATGGTTTAGACAGTTGATAGTCTTCAGATACAAAACATTTCTCAGAGCAGTGATTATCTGAAATGCGGTTTCTGCATCTGCCGCATCAGGCTTCTTTAATTGCCCGATGTTCTTTGCCATGGAGAACATAATTGCAAACAGAGTCCATTCATATTCCAAGGAACCAGCCACTGGATGGTAACTAGCATCCCCCTTCCTCAGGAAGACACTTCCAGAAATGCTTAATCTGAGACATCAATCTCTAACGAGAATTTCTTAGAGAAATCTGACTGTCCTATGACTGGTACCAAGCAAAATGACAGCCTGACTCTTTTCTTTTCTAATAGATATTTCGTACACACCACCCACCACCCCGTTCATAATTGCCATGCCAGGCAGTCCCGCAAACGCAATAACCAAAGCCAATATTTTGCAATGAAGCATCTGTAAAGGTGGGCAAATCCAAACAAACTTGAAGGGTCATATTCCATATTATTTTCCATTTGCCTCAGCAGACAGAAATATCTCTGCCAGGAAATAAAGTCAAGGTGAATTGAGTTTTTTGACTGACATCTGACTAATTCTGAACAAGCCAAAAAAAAGAGTTGTTCAGTCTGTTTTTTCACCTGCGTGCCTGTTTCAGCTCAACAGTCCATGGGACCACCAGATCCAAATGCTTCCGCGGGTCAGACGGGAGTCATTGGTGATCTTTGGAATATTTAGCCCCCTGAGCAGGGCGATAGGGTATCCTTAGAGCCCCCCAACACACCACAGGTATCAGCGAGATCCGCAGGTGCCTACTGAAAATTTCTCCTGCTCTTTGACCAGCTCAGATCTGATCTAAAATAGGGTGGCGTCCTTCCCTGCACTGGAATGATTCAGAATTCAGTAGCCAGCACTCCTAGCAGCCAGGGCAGAATTAGCATGGGGCATGTCCCATTAACGAAGCTGTCCCACCTACTTGGCATCTGTCATCAGTAGCAGGTGGATTTGTCCACCATCTGGATTTCTCCCGCTGGCAGGGTCTTCTGCCCAGTAGAGAGAGATTTCTATAGTGAATGGTATTGGACTGCTTAGTAGCATGCAGCACCGACTACCACTGTGCAGATCGTTATTGGCTATTCTGTAATCAAACTCTATTTGGCTTTCAGATTTTGGCTAACCACCTATGTCTAACACTTGTTCTTTAAATTGATCAATATCAACTTTGTCTGGATGTGTTACATTTACAAAAAAACACTTGTTGCGCTTCGTAGACAATGTAAACCCTGCATGCCGTGCTAAAGCACTTCTTACATTTTCACGGTTTACCTCCATATCATTTGAGAAAGTCAATATGTCATCCAATTAAAGGATCACAGCACATTTCAATCTATGGTAATGTATACAAATTACACAACCACACACACACCTGCAATCCAGTGAATCCTTCTCACTGATGAAGATGAATTATTTTATATTCAAGGCGACCCAATCAGCGTTGAAAAGCAGTCCACAAATTATATCCTTCCTGATACAAAACTGAAAGATCAGCACAAATTAATACAGCAAAGACAAAATGGTTGTCACCTGCTGTTTAGCCTACCACTCTGCAATTAAGGACACCGGATGGTGATCCCTTCTTCTATAATCATGAAAAAGCCAAAAGAGAAATCAGCGGAACATTTCACAGTTTTCTTTTATTGATAAATTCCAGGGCCAACGACTTTCTTAAGGTTCTCTTCATTATGCAGAGTTAGCACTTGTTATTTTACAGTCAAAACATTTCCACGAGGACGGTCTTTTCTGTGCATTATTTCTAGGTGTCTAACAGAAGGATGCCCTCTTGGACTAAGCATATCAGCACAATAAGACTAAGCTTCCAGAATTTAAGATGTCAGGGACCACCAGCCGATTTACATTGACTTGTGATTCTTGATCTTTTCCTTGAAACTCCAGGCACTACATTTTCTACTTTCTTTTGACATTATTTCAGAGAACACTATACACAGTGTAACGGTCATTCATGATCTTTCCAAACATCTAATTGGACCACAAAAAGTAAACCCAGGGGTTCCCAAGATATCATGGCAGCTACGGCCATCACTTACATCATCTTGGATCTTCATTTGATGATTAGCAGTTGTGGAGGCATGGAATGAGGAGTCTGATAAAATGAAGGCATATTTGTGGCTACAAAATGTTATTAAAGAAAGAAGAACAAACCTCTCCTTCTCTATCTAAGGGGGTTTCCCTACCTAAACAAACTTAACTAGGGTCAGTCAGGATGTGAGTGATATCCAAATATAAAGTTACATCCTGTTGAACGCCTCACCTATCCCTATCACTAAAACCCAATTTCTATAACGTAGGAGTCTCTCCATGACCCAGGAGAATGGCTCGCTTCTACTGGGTTCAAGTCTCTCAAAGTAAAGGGTTCAAAAGTTCCAAAAGCAAACGCCTCTTCCAATTCCAGAGCTGGGAAGTATTTAGGAGAATGACACCTTTCTCTCTTTCCAGTAACTTTTCTCAGGCTGTTCTTCAGGTTTCTCTAACCCAAGCCTTCTCATTAATTAGTGCAATTCCCTCCGAGGGCTGTTCTTCTTTTCTATGTTATTAGTGTTCATTCGATATTCCCCACTGGGATGTGGTAGAGGAACCACAAGACCTCTATGCTCCTACAACTCTACAATTGTATGAAACCTCCCCAGCAGTTGTTTTACAAATTCATTTATTTATTTACGTTGACACTGGTATAGCGCACCTAACCCTGAGGCATCTGGGCGCTTGTGCTTAAGAAGATGGTTACAGTAGTTGCTTATGTAGGCGGTTACAAAATGAGATTACGCTAGTTACAAAGTGCAAGTGCTTGAGGTCAAGTCATGTCAGGTTGCATAGTATATAAAAGTCATGTGTGTGGGCAGCGCAAGGCTGCAGGGTCAAATCGGGTAAAATGCATTACAAGCAGGCCAACTGGAAGAGACACACCTCATATTACGGGGCGGCAACAGGCAAGCAGGTAACGCATGGGTAAGGAAAAATCAGGTATGTTGCACTGTAAAATAGTGCTAGTGGGCAGTGCAGTTCTGCATGGTCAAGTCAGGGAGATTACGTTACAGGCGGGTCAATTGGCAGAGTCGCACCTCATGTTACGGGGGCTGCAGCAGTCAAACAGGCATCATATGACGAGTAAGTAGGACAGTACATCAGAGTGCAGCATGCATTCTAAGAACACTTCTAGAATCCACAATTTGTCAGAGTTCACTGTTCACAAGAGGTCACTTGAAGCATATTTAAAAACAACCTACTCACTCTTCTTTCTCCTTCCACTGCCACTTTCTCACAGTTTGGCTGGCTCCCTCCCAGACTCTCCCTTATTCCCAGTACCTGCTTTATTTGCAACATTTCACTGGTTCTGCCTGGGACCGTATCTCGATGTTCAACTTCCTCTTTCTTCTTCCACGATGGGCCTGATTGACTTTGCTGCCATTTTCTGCTGGTGGTCTGCACACTCAATATGGACTAGCCTCTCCACCCGTTGCAACTCATGCCAGCAACGTAGTATGGGACATTTCCCATATACTCATCTTCGTGGCTCTGCGTTCGGCAAGTGCTGGCAGTCTCGTCGCAGTTGTCGGACTGTACGGTCCACCCACTACAGGACACGCCACCGCCACTCCATCTTTCTGCTTCACTTTGCCGGCTCCTTGTCGACAGATGAGACACTCTCCAGGCGTCTTGGCTCTCCACTTCGTATCTGACCTCCTCTGCTTCACTGCGGGTTCAGCGAGCCCTGATTCGAGCCCTCGGCTTCATCACAGCATTCCAGCTAATCCTCCTGCCGGATATCAATATCATGGTCCCTTTTTGCTGTTTGTTTTAAATAGCCAGGTCTTCCCCAGCGAAACGCCCGCACAAGGACAACAGCTGGTTGAGTATTCCTTGTGCTTTGTAGTAGCGTTCTTACTTGCTTCCTCATCCAGTTCTTGTCATAGGGATATTGTCTGATTTACTACAATAGCACATAGTTTCTGTTTCAACCATACATACAGAAGGTTTGGGTAATGGTCTTAACCTGTAGAATTGTGGATTTAAGAGGTCTTGCCGCAGACTCACATGCTTGTTCCCAGGTGGGAGTTCCTTCCCATGAGCTCCTCCCACATGTTACCACCCCTATGGGGATTATCAGTTAGCAGCCTCAACACCCTAGCCTCATGGGAAAGGACTCCCTCCTTGGGAGAAGTGATGCCATCTGAAGGATTGTCAAACAGTACATATACCCACTCAGTAGACAACAGGCATCCAAGGCAGTGGCTGACTCTGATCCACCATGGGATTCGTTGTTTCTTATAAAATCCTGAATGTGAAATTCCCACTTTCTGTTGACTCCACAAGAGTCTGAGCATGTAGGTCTGAAAGTTAAATCCTTAGTTGAAACATTGTCGCTTCCTGGCTAAGTCAGTCCTGAGCACTTTGTCAATGTTAGGCCCTGACATTTCTCACCTTCAAACTCAAGCACTATTTAACAAACTATTCTATCTCCCAACAATGCTGGCAACGTGCCACTAATGATGAATAAGTACCTTTCACCCCTTTCAAATAATTCCTCTCCCTATCATCCTACACATCATCGAAGGTCTGGCATTTAATCGTCTTCTGTAAGTTTTCTTCTTTCCAAAACATGTTGGCCCAATTGCAATGCTAATTTGATCATTTTCTTCCATTCAATCATTGTGGCTGTTTGGCTGCACATGGATACGGATGTAATGCCCTAATGCCTTAGCCAGTGCGTCCGCTAGGGTTTGGGGCAAGAAGTACGCTCTAAAGGGATCTGCAGAGAAGTGTTGTTTCATGCATTATCTGTGGATCTCTCCCTTGTGCCTGCATCCATACCACTTCATGGTGCATCAGGGAGCAGGACAGCGATCACCATGGCCAGTAGGGAAAAGGGGACAGGACAACTGGTTCCCTGGTTTGGGGGGGGGTCACAGGCACTATGCCAGAAGACTTTTGGGATGAACATTCACCGAGGGATCAACAGAGAGTGATACATGGCAACTCCGGTACTATGTGAGTTCCTCGAAAACAATTGGTTGAGGGAGATTTCGCTGAATTCCTTTTTTTGTTTGGGACCTTTCAACCCAAGTGTAAGTGGGGCAGGAGGAGACCCACCCCTGCATCGTTTCTCCCCACTGTTTTATTAGGCCCACCCCAGCCCACCACATACATTTGCGTTGAAATTCGTCCAAAAATATTTTGTGAATTCTCCCTCGGCCAATTCTGCTGTGGCAAATCTTCCCCATCACAGCATATCTCTCACCCTCATGTTTCTGCCATCTTTAATGCAAGAGCATGGTCTTGCATTTTGATACGTTGAGGCTTGGCTCTGCCCAAAAGGAACTGGTGCCTCCCTTGCACGAGTCATTCTCAGCAAAGGGTAAATAGAGTGAAAGGCATACACTAATTGCCGGGAATGGGAAGTAAAAGGGCATGGATTTTTCTGGTGAACATGGAGAGCTTAGGTTTACAGAAACCTCTGCACAGGGAAGAGCAAATGTAGAGTAAGCATTTCAGGACTTCATTTTGTGTTTTAAGGAATTGGGGCGCGACACGCCTGTAGACGGTCAAGATGACCTGGTATGAACTTGGAGACCGCGTGTTATAAAGAACAAAGAAAACTAATGGTGCATGCCGTCTTGGGTGTGCAAAATCACAGTCGGGACACGGTATCACAATGCCTGCAATATATTTTATTGCATTTTTTAGTCCATAAATAAGTGAAGACAATTGAGCTTGTAAAAGCACCAAGCGTTTGCTGGCAACCTTTCACTATGGGCCAAATATCGAATCACACTATGGTTTCCTTGTCTGCTTGTAATCTAATATGTTTTTTTATGTTTTTGCTGTACAATTCTAGGAAAATATAATTTCAAACGGTTTATTAATCTGTTCGTATGCATTCATTAAAAAACTGCCAAGCTGCAATATTGCTATGTTCAGCACTAAACAGCCTCTTTTGGTCTTTTGTGAACTCACATCAAGTATGGAAAAAGGCCTTTGAATGCCTAAATGCAGCTTCAGTGTGAAACACTCACTTTTTACCCTATTTTACATTGCATGTAAACCCGCATTTAATGTGGGTTTGTGTGTATGAATGAGCACAGTGTCACTGTTGTCGGGCATTTGTTTTCCGTTTTCAAATAGTCTTTCTTCCTGTCATTCACGCTATCAGCGCCAGGCGTATGTTTCTGGCTCACATGGTATGATCCACCAGCAGGGGGAGCGGGACGAGCTGTGAGGAGATTTCACCCCAGCGGCATCGGGAGCTCCCCTGCTGGCGAACTATAGTGGAAGGTCCCCAGGGAGCATAAGAGCCCTGAGGGAAGCTGCTGGGGAGGAGAGCACCGGGAGAACACGAGAGGGAGTTGGGAAGGTGGTGGAGCTTTCCCTGAAGAAATCAGAACAGGGATTTCCTCATCATTGGTCCTTTCTCCAGGCCGGCAGTTTGCTCTACCCTTCACCGGGTCGAGTGCTCGAGCAGTGCCGGTTCTGGGGACCATAGGGAGGAAGTTTAGCTGGTGTTTGGTCTCACGAAGCCGGCGCAGCTGTGAGGGACTGGTCCAGGCATCTATCTCCCCATCGACGGGGTGGCCGCTGAGGTAGGAGTGGGAAAGAAAATAAAACTGGAGAAGGAGCATGTAAGGTAGCGCACTCTGTTTACTGAGCCCGCGTGTTTGTTTGGAGTCTCTCTCTCCGCCTCATTAAGTCGTGACAGAGGTGTGGATCATACGTTAGCCGAAGAGACACGCTGAGGCCTGAGTAAAAAAGGGGTCTCAATGGGGATATGTTGTTGAGGGGATTACCACCCAGTCAGACATTGGGTGCCCCTCCAGATACTCCTGTGTGGTTTCTTTTGCAACCTGAGTGTTTTGGTGGGTTTCCTCCAAAGTGCATGACCGCGCATGACTAAATCTGCTCAGTTGGATGTGTTCCCATCCCTGTGCGGGGAGAGTCCGACCTTAAGGAGGGGTAAAGGAATGGTAGAGGAGGAGAGCTAAGACTCTTGGTGGGGTTTGGCCGGTGACAAGTGCGAACTTTAACCTCAGTGAGTTATTACATACGGACAGGCCTAGTGCCAGTTTTTATCCGCCAGCGTTTTCCTCATCAAACGTTAGGCGGTGTTAGTAGGATTAGGATTTCTCAGTTGGGTACGGATCTCTAGCTCTGCTTAAGAGAAGGAGTAGTGGATCAGATATCTCCAGTGTTAGGACATATGGTGTGGTGTGTCTGTGACCAAACAGGAGGGATATTGTGTGGTAGTCTGCAGCTACCGGAATGTAGGGAGACTGTGAAGGTTATTTATTTATTTGTTCACCCAATGTGAGCTAACTGGCTTCCAGGTAATCAACTGAAGGTTATTTATTTATTTGTTCACCAAATGTGATCTAACTTGCTCCCAGGTGACCCATTGAAGATTATGTACTTGTTTATTCACCAAATGTGATCTAACTTGCTTCCAGGTGATCAATTGAAGATTATTTATTTATTTATTCACCAAATGTGATTCAACCTGCTCCCGGGTGACCAACTGAAGGTTTTTTATTTATTTATGTATTTATGTATTCACCAAATGTGATCTAACTTGCTCTCGGGTGACCCATTGAAGGTTATTTATCTATTTACTAATGAAATGTGATTCAACTTGCTCCCAGATTGAATGTTGTTTATATATTTGTTCACCAAATGTGATCTAACTTGCTCCCAGGTGACCCACTAAAGGTTAATTATTTATTTATTTATTCACCATATGGTGATGTTACTTGGTCCCACGGGGTCCAGTGATGTTATTTAATGTTTCAGTACTGGAGAAAATGGAAGAAAGACCCTTATTTACCCATTCAGTTCAATAATTATCCGATAGTGCCTCATTTAGGGGTCCCTTGATGTAACGTGGGCATACCGAGGACCTGGTTTTGCATTGTTCGTTCACATAATGAAGGGCCTTGCCTTGTGCCAAATAAATAAAGTGTTCACTGGTTATTTCCACCGGGGCTGTCCCTCCAGTGGGAGAGGGCCCATTCACCTCTCAGGGCAGCCTGAGCATTCAAAGGGAGAAACACATTACATAAATATTGTCATAAGGTAGGGAAGCAAGACAAAAAAGGAGACTGTCATGCTAAACATATTTCCAACATTAATGGCCAAGAATCACAGACGTGTCTCAACATGTTTGTGGCTCACAAGTAGTCCTGGCAAACCCACACAAAAAGTGAAATGGAAATATTTGCACACCACCACCCAGATATTCAGGCAACCCTCAAAGATCTACCAGTAACTTGTCACTGTAAAACAGCACCACTAACTTGTGACGGGGTTTGGAAGCCCATTGGTGTCCATCCACTGTTGTCGGCCTGTGCTAGATAAAGAAAATATGTATATCATATCCTGTATTGGGTAAGGTGGACATTTAAAAAAAAAAAGAAATGCATTCCCCTCGACCCTATAGAGGCATGCCATACTGCTGCAGGTTAATGGTGCATGTTTCTCCACTGCCTGCCCAGTTGACCCCCCTTCCTACAGGGCCGTAGGTAATTTGTTTCTTTCTTTTATTAAATTGCTGCTGGTCTATCCTATTATGGACTAACATGAAGAAACCTACTTATCTCGAATCATGCAAATTGGTTAGATGTATTTATTTTTTTTGTTAACTTTCTGTCACATGACATTCAGGTCATTCAGAATTGGTCTGAACAAGTTCGCCTGTGACTTCATTTAGTACAGTTCAGTGTTGCTTACTGACCAAAGAAGCTCACAAAACTGTTATTGATTCTAATTCCAAGTTGTATTTCATATTGTCAAGTGGGATTTCTTTAATAATGTTTTAGGAATGGCATCTCTTGTCATAAACAAATCTCTGGGTGATTCTACGGAAGTGGCCTCTGTTTCCCAAAATGCAATGGCAGCCTCCCCCAGTTTCCTACAATGCCTTCCTTCTTGGTGGTTTGGTACTTTCTCTACATTCCCCGTAATGCAGAGTAAAGCTCTCGTTCTCTCACAATGTTTTATGAATGCTTTGATACATTTGCTGTCTTTCCCAGAAGGTAGGATGAGGGCCAAATCTTGCATGATCATACCTGTAGTGCCACTCTTCTACTCATCAGTATCCCAGCATGTCTGTCTCTACTTGGCCTAATGCTTTCCAGCATCTGTTGTCTTACCTGTATCTCACAGCTCTTCTAAGGGCACGCTGCCTCCCATTCTGGGGGTCAGTCGCTCATCACCAGCTCTATCAAGACCTCTCACAAACTTCATGGTGGCACCTCTGACAGCTGTGCCACTCTCGGTTCTCTTACCAGTGATTCCCGGTTCTCTCTCCTCTCCCCACCTCTCTGATTACCTTGTGCTGCTGCCTTGTAGATTTGAAAAACCTCTACCACACAGGGTTGTAAAGGGCTGAAATTTCCATTTTGGGCACCTTCAATGTTAGGCGTTTTCACGATCTTTGAGAGTCTTGCAAATTGGGAGTGTGTGTATAAGGCATGTACAGCTGAGTAGCAGTGCATGGCAAGTGCTAACACAATGCAGGTGACTGCAAAGCTCAACATTGACAAGTTCTGGGCTGCTTAACATCCTGTGTGCAATGTTCCTGTTAGAGCGTTCTCCTATGTCTAACATTTTGGTTACATTTTTCCTTTTTCAGATTTCTATGCCAAAACCAAAGGTACAAATTTGCGAAAATTGACTTCCCACGACATTGTTAGCTTCACGCACAGAGATTTAGGCCTAGTAAACCGTAACATCATTGAAACATTGGCTCTTCAGATATCTGCTGTTAAAAATCGCAACTCCATTTTCAATTTAAAATGTCCTGGATTTCTCTTCTACATCCCTCTTCTGGCAATCTGTCTCTCTCATTACTCATCTAATTTACTTGAACATCAAAAGCAGCTGTAACCAGATCACATATTGAGATAAAAAAGGGCGAATTGTGGAGCAAAAGACACATTGCTAGAGATAATCTGTTTCCACTTATTATTAAGCTGGTAGCCACCTTTAGATTCCCACGAATGGGCCACTCCATGGCCTGGTATTGTGCCGATCCACCAGCTAAAATTGCCATTTTAGCCGCTATCAGTACCTCGGTTTGGATGTGCCTGCATGCTTTCAGACTCTATGGGACATTAAAGCAAAGCTGATTACTAGGTAAGTTGATGTCACTTAATGCCTCAACTTGTAGTCTCCTACTCTACCTTGTTGCAACAGATTCTTGCACTGCGAACCCTTATCTCAATATAAAGGTATTGACATAGATGTTTGCAACCAACCACTTCTTGGTACATAGAATCAAATGGCCGAGCAGTGTGCAGCCTTAGTATACATAGGGGTTTCTTATCAATGATGTCACTGCACAAGCATAATAGTGTCATAACATGTGCACACTGCAACACTGCCACATGTTCACAGTAGCATCTGGGCCAAACTACCTGTGCATTGGGAGATCTACACTTCATTACCTCTCTGGGCTGGATGCCCGCACATTGCGCTGGGATGTGGAAGACCCCTGTTACGCTCACCTAGTCTCTTCGGAGATATTGGGGCACTGTTGCAGCCCTCCCGGGGGTGAGGTTGCTCGGGTCCGACTTCGCCCTCTGCGCTTATGTGGTGACTGGTGATAATAGGTGATGCTGCTTGAGACTGCTCCTGCATGAGAATAGGGAGCATGAGTATGCCAACTTGTGCGCCTGATCCCCTTCTCCCAAACCATGGTACCCGTGGGATGCACTGTCCCTGGAAAGCTCACCGGTTGATTAGTTTTGGCAAGCACTCTGTCCTGCTGCTTCTGGCAGGGGAGCTTGTATGATCTGGACCGAGTTCTTTCACTGGTCCCTTGCACGTGGTAGTACAGTCCTGCTGCGACTAAGCCACTATACTTCAGGTAAGTGTTCCTGTTTGCTCTTGTCTTTCCTCGTCTGTTTTTGTTGCATTGTAAAGTTTGTTGTCTTGTATTGCTGTCCATTCCACTTTTGATATTTGCTCTTTTACTTTCTTCCCTTGCAGGTGATGTTGCTGGCCCGGAAGAAGCTGCGGAGCTCGAGGCGACAGCCGGAGGGAATGAGGAACGAAGCTGCAGCGGTACAGTAGCTGATAAATTGTTAACTAGGGGGCGCGCAGAGTTGAAATGTGACGCGGCCCTAGGACGGATGTTCTAACCTTGTCTTTCTTCTTCTTCAGAGGGTCTGAGTTTGTGGATGCGGAGTGCGGTGCTGCAGCGTCGGGATCAAGATCACTGGATGTCAGGAGATGAGTCTGCAGATGAAGCGATGAAGCACTGGTTTCCTGGAGGTGAGTATGCAGGTGAATGCCTGGTTTCCAAAGGTAAGTAAACTGGTCCAAGCGGCGGTGAGAGTCACGTTGCACGCAAGTGCACAGTAACACGAAGCACCGGCCTTAAGGATGGAGCAGCTTATATAGCTGAACTTCTGAAATGACGCCTACCAGGTTCAGCCTGCCTGCCACACCCGGCCGCACCCGATGAATCGGCGCATGAAGACCAGGTATAGGGAGCCACACCCGATGAGTCAGCACATGAGTATGTTCTCTGGAAAAAAGGCTTTCAGCTCCTGGAAAGTTCTTGAAATAAAGTGTTCCTGCTCATATCTCTATATGAGCCTGGTGCCAAAGGTGCCATGACTGAGTCCAGCCAGGGCCCCTGTGTTTATAGGTCCCAAAGGGACATAAGTGAGTCAAGTGACCCATTGCCCCCATCACTAGACGGTGTGGTTTTTGTGTTCTGGCGTCTGTGGCCTTGACAACCCCATGCTCAAGCTCTAGCCAACTCCAAGAATTATCAGGCCTGGGGTTGGTAGCTTTCAGCTGCCATGGTCATTGGATGTGCCAATTCATATCTCCCAGTTGAGGTTATTATTATTATCACAAGTGGACATCCTCCTTCCTCTTCTAATGGCTACTTGTACTTCTACCCTGAAATCACAAATATTCAAGACCTTTCTCCACTCTTCTCTCTCACTGCCTGCCTTTTTTTCTACACGGACCCACTCTCAAGCTCTCTACCCTCTCATACGTCTCTACTATCTTCACCGTCAAGCTGAGTTATCATCCATATCTACTTAACCAACTCATCTTTCACTCCTATCAACCATTTTCCAACCAGTGGGCTCAAAGAGCATGCACCAATTACTTTTTTCTCACCTCTCCTTTCTTTACAGCCTCTCTCAATCACCTGGCATCTCCCCAGCTGTCATGATGCCTACCCCCTGAGACCCAGACCAAGTCCAGCAACCCCGGAAGCAGGCATCAAGTTACCCCAAGCAAGCCCAACAACCCCCGCTAGGGGCTATTTGGGTGCAGTCCTGGCGCCTATGGCGCCAGGCTCATATGGAGGGTCAGTCCTGGTGCCATAGGCGCCAGGCTCATAGATTAAAACTTACCTGATGCAGACCATGCTGCAAACTTACCTGATGCAGACCATTCTGCAAGAGCTCCAAGCCAAACGAGGCTTGGAAGGGGCTATTTTACCTAGGGACTATTTTTTTACTCGGATGGGGCTGGGGAGGAATACTTACCTGGGACTACTTTGGAGGCTATTTAAACCACGCCTGAAGAGCAGCACACGCTTTGCGTTATTCTGCATCCAGTCATCTGCCACGCCCGCCTCGAGTTTGGAGCTCCTAGAAAAAGGGAGAAAGAAGGAGAAAAGGTTAGAACAAGAGTAATACCTTTGATCCTTACCTGAATTCCTGATCCATCGCGCCTTCGAGCTGGAAGAAAGAAGTTATTTCATTCGCGTCGCCTCGACTGCAGCAGCGCCGCGCTGAACTCACCAGCCTTCGCAGCATCTTCACATTTCACTGCATCCTCCTGCATGTTACCACCGCACTCCGGCACCTATGGTGAAGACAAGAACAGCAAGGTGAGCAAAGGGAATACACAGAGGAATACCCCCCATGGACTTACCTGATTTTACCACCGGGGTACCATTCTTCTTCACGGGTCTGCGCAGCTTCCACTGCATCCTAGCCGAACCCCGGCCCCTAAGGGGAAACAAAAGTACTGCAAGGTGAAACAAGGGACTAACAAGGGGAACCCTCCTCACCACAAACGACTTACCTGATTTTACCGCCGGAGGCATTATTCCCTGAGACTTCATACTTTCTCTCAACGCCTGAATAAGGGAGAAAGCAACAGGTTACATATGGACATTAGGTTTGCAAAGGTAGCGGGAGCCCCTCTCTCGATAGAACAAGGCTTGATAACCTGTTCAGTGGTTATTAACCACTTGAGAGTTGGCAGCCACTGCTTTTTCTCACTGTGCCTTTCACAGATGGGAAATATCCATCTGCATATCAGTCTTTGTCCTGCCCAGGGGCAGTCCAGCACCGAAATGCAATGGCAATTCCAACCTGAACGAGAGTGCCACCAGCAACCCCATACACGTGTTTCACCCTTGTTGGGGATCATCAGTGAGGTGAAGCTGATGCCTCTCTAAGCACAGTGAGAGGGAGACCACGTCTGGTTGCCCCCAGGAGACCTAGGGTTACCAATCCCAGGTCACTTGAAATTTGGTTTGCAAAGGTAGCGGGCGCCCCTCTCTCAATAGAACAAGGCTTGATAACCTGTTCAGTGGTTATTAACCACTTGAGAGTTCGCAGCCACTGCTTTTTCTCACTGTGCCTTTTACAGATGGGAAATATCCATTTGCATATCAGTCTTTGTCCTGCCCAGGGGAAGTCCAGCACCGAAATGCAATGGCAATTCCAACCTGAACGAGAGTGCCACCAGCAACCCCATACACGTGTTTCACCCTTGTTGGGGATCATCAGTGAGGTGAAGCTGATGCCTCTCTAAGCACAGTGAGAGGGAGACCACGTCCGGTTGCCCCCAGGAGACCTAGGGTTACCAATCCCAGGTCCCTTGAAATTTGGTTTGCAAAGGTAGCGGGCGCCCCTCTCTCGATAGAACAAGGCTTGATAACCTGTTCAGTGGTTATTAACCAATTGAGAGTTCGCAGCCACTGCTTTTTATCACTGTGCCTTTCACAGATGGGAAATATCCATTTGCATATCAGTCTTTGTCCTGCCCAGGGCCAGTCCAGCACCGAAATGCAATGGCAATTCCAACCTGAACGAGAGTGCCACCAGCAACCCCATACACGTATTTCAACCTTGTTGGGGATCATCAGTGAGGTGAAGCTGATGCTTCTCTAAGCACAGTGAGAGGGAGACCACGTCTGGTTGCCCCCAGGAGACCTAGGGTTACCAATCCCAGGTCCCTTGAAATTTGGTTTGCAAAGGTAGCGGGCGCCCCTCTCTCGATAGAACAAGGCTTGATAACCTGTTCAGTGGTTATTAACCACTTGAGAGTTCGTAGCCACTGCTTTTTCTCACTGTGCCTTTCACAGATGGGAAATATCCATTTGCATATCAGTCTTTGTCCTGCCCAGGGGCAGTCCAGCACCGAAATGCAATGGCAATTCCAACCTGAACGAGAGTGCCACCAGCAACCCCATACACGTGTTTCACCCTTGTTGGGGATCATCAGTGAGGTGAAGCTGATGCCTCTCTAAGCACAGTGAGAGGGAGACCACGTCTGGTTGCCCCCAGGAGACCTAGGGTTACCAATCCCAGGTCCCTTGAAATTTGGTTTGCAAAGGTACCGGGCGTCCCTCTCTCGATAGAACAAGGCTTGAAAACCTGTTCAGTGGTTATTAACCACTTGAGAGTTCACAGCCACTGCTTTTTCTCACTGTGCCTTTCACAGATGGGAAATATCCATTTGCATATCAGTCTTTGTCCTGCCCAGGGGCAGTCCAGCATCGAAATGCAATGGCAATTCCAACCTGAACGAGAGTGCCACCAGCAACCCCATACACGTGTTTCACCCTTGTTGGGGATCATCAGTGAGGTGAAGCTGATGCCTCTCTAAGCACAGTGAGAGGGAGACCACATCTGGTTGCCCCCAGGAGACCTAGGGTTACCAATCCCAGGTCCCTTGAAATTTGGTTTGCAAAGGTAGCGGGTGCCCCTCTCTCGATAGAACAAGGCTTGATAACCTGTTCAGTGGTTATTAACCACTTGAGAGTTTGCAGCCACTGCTTTTTCTCACTGTGCCTTTCACAGATGGGAAATATCCATTTGCATATCAGTCTTTGTCCTGCCCAGGGGCAGTCCAGCACCGAAATGCAATGGCAATTCCAACCTGAACAAGACCACGTCTGGTTGCCCCCAGGAGACCTAGGGTTACCAATCCCAGGTCCCTTGAAATTTGGTTTCCAAAGGTAGCGGGCCCCTCTCTCGATAGAACAAGGCTTGATAACCTGTTCAGTGGTTATTAACCACTTGAGAGTTTGCAGCCACTGCTTTTTCTCACTGTGCCTTTCACAGATGGGAAATATCCATTTGCATATCAGTCTTTGTCCTGCCCAGGGGCAGTCCAGCACCGAAATGCAATGGCAATTCCAACCTGAACGAGAGTGCCACCAGCAACCCCATACACGTGTTTCACCCTTGTTGGGGATCATCAGTGAGGTGAAGCTGATGCCTCTCTAAGCACAGTGAGAGGGAGACCACGTCTGGTTGCCGCCAGGAGACCTAGGGTTACCAATCCCAGGTCCCTTGAAATTTGGTTTGCAAAGGTAGCGGGCGCCCCTCTCTCGATAGAACAAGGCTTGATAACCTGTTCAGTGGTTATTAACCACTTGAGAGTTCACAGCCACTGCTTTTTCTCATTGTGCCTTTCACAGATGGGAAATATCCATTTGCATATCAGTCTTTGTCCTGCCCAGGGGCAGTCCAGCACCGAAATGCAATGGCAATTCCAACCTGAACGAGAGTGCCACCAGCAACCCCATACACGTGTTTCACCCTTGTTGGGGATCATCAGTGAGGTGAAGCTGATGCCTCTCTAAGCACAGTGAGAGGGAGACCACGTCTGGTTGCCCCCAGGAGACCTAGGGTTACCAATCCCAGGTCCCTTGAAATTTGGTTTGCAAAGGTAGCGGGCGCCCCTCTCTCGATAGAACAAGGCCTGATAACCTGTTCAGTGGTTATTAACCACTTGAGAGTTCGCAGCCACTGCTTTTTCTCACTGTGCCTTTCACAGATGGGAAATATCCATTTGCATATCAGTCTTTGTCCTGCCCAGGGGCAGTCCAGCACCGAAATGCAATGGCAATTCTAACCTGAACGAGAGTGCCACCAGCAACCCCATACATGTGTTTCACCCTTGTTGGGGATCATCAGTGAGGTGAAGCTGATGCCTCTCTAAGCACAGTGAGAGGGAGACCACGTCTGGTTGCCCCCAGGAGACCTAGGGTTACCAATCCCAGGTCCCTTGAAATTTGGTTTGCAAAGGTAGCGGGCGCCCCTCTCTCAATAGAACAAGGCTTGATAACCTGTTTAGTGGTTATTAACCACTTGAGAGTTCACAGCCACTGCTTTTTCTCACTGTGCCTTTCACAGATGGGAAATATCCATTTGCATATCAGTCTTTGTCCTGCCCAGGGGCAGTCCAAAACCAAAATGCAATGGCAATTCCAACCTGAACGAGAGTGCCACCAGCAACCCCATACACGTGTTTCACCCTTGTTGGGGATCATCAGTGAGGTGACGCTGATGCCTCTCTAAGCACAGTGAGAGGGAGACCACGTCTGGTTGCCCCCAGGAGACCTAGGGTTACCAATCCCAGGTCCCTTGAAATTTGGTTTGCAAAGGTAGCGGGCGCCCCTCTCTCGATAGAACAAGGCCTGATAACCTGTTCAGTGGTTATTAACCACTTGAGAGTTCGCAGCCACTGCTTTTTCTCACTGTGCCTTTCACAGATGGGAAATATCCATTTGCATATCAGTCTTTGTCCTGCCCAGGGGCAGTCCAGCACCGAAATGCAATGGCAATTCCAACCTGAACGAGAGTGCCACCAGCAACCCCATACACGTGTTTCACCCTTGTTGGGGATCATCAGTGAGGTGAAGCTGATGCCTCTCTAAGCACAGTGAGAGGGAGACCACGTCTGGTTGCCCCCATTGCCATTGCATTTCAGTGCTGGACTGCCCCTGGGCAGGACAAAGACTGATATGCAAATGGATATTTCCCATCTGTGAAAGGCACAGTGAGAAAAAGCAGTGGCTGCGAACTCTCAAGTGGTTAAAAACCACTGAACAGGTTATCAAGCCTTGTTCTATCGAGAGAGGGGCGCCCGCTACCTTTGCAAACCAAATTTCAAGGAACCTGGGATTGGTAACCCTAGGTCTCCTGGGGGCAACCAGACGTGGTCTCCCTCTCACTGTGCTTAGAGAGGCATCAGCTTCACCTCACTGATGATCCCCAACAAGGGTGAAACACGTGTATGGGGTTGCTGGTGGTACTCTCGTTGAGGTTGGAATTGCCATTGCATTTCGGTGCTGGACTGCCCCTGGGCAGGACAAAGACTGATATGCAAATGGATATTTCCCATCTGTGAAAGGCACAGTGAGAAAAAGCAGTGGCTGCGAACTCTCAAGTTGTTAATAAACACTGAACAGGTTATCAAGCCTTGTTCTATCGAGAGAGGGGTGCCCGCTACCTTTGCAAACCAAATTTCAAGGAACCTGAGATTGGTAACCCTAGGTCTCCTGGGGGCAACCAGACGTGGTCTCCCTCTCACTGTGCTTAGAGAGGCATCAGCTTCACCTCACTGATGATCCCCAACAAGGGTGAAACACGTGTATGGGGTTGTTGGTGGTACTCTCGTTCAGGTTGGAATTGCCATTGCATTTCGGTGCTGGACTGCCCCTGGGCAGGACAAAGACTGATATGCAAATGGATATTTCCCATCTGTGAAAGGCACAGTGAGAAAAAGCAGTGGCTGCGAACTCTCAAGTGGTTAATTACCACTGAACAGGTTATCAAGCCTTGTTCTATCGAGAGAGGGGCGCCCGCTACCTTTGCAAACTACATATGGACATTATTTTATCGAACTGTGTTGGATAATACAAATCCTTACCAGAACATTACTGGTTGCCACGAGGAACTCTTCAGTAGGGTCAACCTGCAACCTGCAAGGAATCGGACAAGAGTGAAAGTCAGGCATTTGAACTCTTACGAACTACATACTTATGGCGTCTTGCCGGGAATATCGGAGTCAATATTGTCCTGGAACTCACCAATTCCTTCGAGCCAGTGAAGCAACTGGTTATCTACGCGCCCCTGCGCTCAATGCAGGATGGAGAGCTCATCTTTTCAAATTATAAGAGGGAACATCCAAGGTGATCAGTGGGGAGAACAGCGGGGTGGGGGGATTTACGCTCAACTCCACGGGTGTTTAATTCCCTTTCTCCACTTGCAGAAGAATATTCCTACGGGCCAAGCAAACAAAGCGAGGTGGGCCAGTCCAGTCCGTCATCTCGGCCCTACACATCACATTGGTGGAGACCGCAGCAGTCCAGTCCAGATCGACGCCTCTGTGGGAGCCAGGTGAGCGTAACAGAAGGCAAAGCCTACCCACAAATTCCCACCCGGGCGTTATGGATACCTCAGAGACTCACCATTTGGCCCAATTACTAGGGGAACTGAGGGCTGAAGTGCATTCCGCCCGTCAAGAAACCAATGCTCTTAGGAGAGAACTGATTTTGTCAATGGAGCGAACTGATGATCTTGCTAGGCAACTATTGCAAAGCCAGGCTGGACAAGCACCCCTACCTGGTTCCGGGGGAAATCCAGCTCCTGTGTTATCGAGTAACCCTGTGCAAATAAACCTACCAGGACATATTCCATTAGCCCCACCCGAACGCTTTGCCAGAGATCCCAAAAGGTTTGCCGTGTTTATGAACCAATGCCGCTTGCACTTTTTATGCAGACCTGGAGCCTTCCCAAACGATCAAGCCAAGGTAGCCTTTGTATTGTCATATCTCAGCGGCAGTGCAGCTGATTGGTCAATTCCACTAGTTACTCAGGATGACCCAATTCTTCGGGATTTTCAGGGCTTTCAAACTAGCATGGAAAGACTATTTGCCTAGCACTCCCAAGGACGGGCCCTGGATAACGAACTTTTGTCCCTACGACAGGGTAACCAGGACCTTCTATCCTACATCATGACCTTTAATAGGTTAATAGTGGAAACTGGATGGCCTGAGGTAAAACGAATCACGTTATTTCATTGAGGGCTTCGAGGAGAACTCAAGGATGTCTTGGCTCAAGTCGTGAACCCACCTCAAGACTGCGCTGAATATATAGACTTAGTGGTCCAGTTAGATCACAGACTTCAGAACAGAAAGGCTGATCGAGCCAAGTTTGAGAATCGGGTGTTGGTCAAAACCCACGCTAACCCCAAAGGAGCAGATTCTTCAGAACCCATGCAAATCGAAGGGGTTAAAGGACCCCTAACCCAGAAGGAAAGAGAAAGGAGACGCAAATGCAATTGTGTCTATATTGTGGAACTTCTGGACATTTTCTACGGGATTGCCCTGTAAAACCACCCAAGAAGGTGGTAGGAGCTGCTGATAAAAGCCATGCGGAGTCATCCTCGGGAAACGACCACGCCCGACAAGAGTAGAGGTCCGCTTGCCGAGCTTGAAGAAGGATACTCAGAGCTCGCATTTCATCATTCCAATGGTCCTCGTAGATCCAGGGCAGCCATCGCGTATGCACGCAGTAAGGGCATACATTGATAGTGGGGCCATAGGAAACTATGTGGACTATGAATTGGCTTCTAGGATGAATCTACCTCTCTGCCGAAAAACCACTTCAGATGTCATCACCACAGTCGATGGAACTGAAATTGCCTCTGGGCCTGTAGCTCACTCCACCGCAGAGATGACACTATTGGGTCAGGATGGGCATCGAGAGACTATTGTGTTGTGTTTGATCTAATCAAAGCCCCACAGTTCCAAATAATACTGGGGATACCTTGGTTGGAAACACATAATCCTTTCATTGATTGGCGAGAGAAAAGAATAACCTTCCCGGATTGTGCACAAACCTGTTACCCAAAGAAAAATCAGAACGCAGGCCTGGCCACAGTAACCACAGCAGTCATGCAACTACCTCCAGAATACCAAGAATTCCAGGATGTCTTCCAAAAGGAATAGGCAAACACCTTACCTTCTCACAGATCGTACGATTGTCAAATCAATCTCATACTCGGTGCACAACCCCCTTGTAGCAGGATCTATGCCCTTACGGAACCTGAGAACCTTCACCTACAATACTGAGACCAGCACCTTGCCAATGGCTTTATTCATCCCATCCAAGTCCCCTGCATCTTCAGCTTTGTTCTTCGTACCCAAAAAGGAAGGTGACCTCAGAACGTGCATAGACTACCGCGCATTGAACCAGATAACTGTTAAGAACTGATACCTGTTGCCTCTGATCCCTGAACTACTAGACCAAGTGAAGGACGCTTGTATATACAGTAAATTAGATCTCCGGGGGGCATACCATCTGGTACATGTAAAAGAGGGCGATGAATGGAAGACTGCTTTCTGCACTAAGTATGGTTATTCGAATATCAGGTGATGCCTTTCGGGTTGTGCAATGCACCAGCAGCCTTCCAATACTTCATGAACGATGTCCTTCGTGAACTCATTGACGTTTGTGTTGTCGTGTATATCGATGATATTCTAGTATACTTCTCTTCAGTATCTGACCATGTGAAGCATGTCCGAGCAGTCCTTGAGAAATTGCGCCAGCACAAACTATATGCAAAACTAGAAAAATGTGTTTTTCATGCCACAGAAGTTGAATTCCTTGGGTTTATCCTGACCCCAAAGGGAGTCCGAAGGGACTCATGAAAGGTGGATGCAATCCTTAAGTGGCCATCACCAAGTTCAGTTAAAGGAGTACAAAGCATGCTCGGCTTTGCCAATTTCTACCGCAGATTCATCCCAGATTTTTCACAAGTCGTACATCCCATCACAGCACTCTTGCGAAAAAATAAACGCTTTATGTGGACTGAAGAAGCTGAAAATGCCTTCCAAGAGCTGAAAGCGAAAGCGTCTGCACCTGTGTTAAAGGACCAGCGCCCCAGAACTTCCATACATAGTGGAAACTGATGCATCCAGTCTAGCCATGGGAGCTGTCCTGTCTCAAAAGGACCCTGAAACTGGCCAGCTACACCCAGTAGCATTTTGGTCCAGAAAGTTCTCAGCACCCGAGTTAAACTATGCGGTTACCGACAAGGAGTTATTAGCCATTAAATCTGCCTTCAAGGCTTGACGGCACTATCTTCTCGGTGCCAGGCATACCATTACTGTGATCACCTATCACCGGAACTTACAGTATTTAAAAACAACCAAGGCCCAATCGTCACGTCAACTCCGATGGGCATTGTTCTTTGCCGAGTTCGATTTCGTGATAACCTATCGACCAGGTTGTAAGAATGGTAAAGCAGACGCCTTATCCCGAATAGGGATGGAAGAGGCAGAAGTGAACCCAAAACCAGTACCTATAATTTACGAACAAAGGATTATTGGCATGACTACTCTACAGACACTAGAGAACAGTCAGGTAAAGATCCAGCAACTCTTTGATCCTACAGCCCTGCAGGACTGGGTAAAGAAAGGCCCGGACTACTCTGTCACCAATGATCTGCTTTATTACCAAGGGCGGCTATTTCTGCCACACAAGGAACTACAAGAGCTAGTCATTTCCCATTATCATGATACCCTAATGGAGGGGCACCCAGGTATTGCAAAAACTGAAGCTAAAATTAAAAGACAATTCTGGTGGGCCACCTGGCAAAAGGATATTAAATCATTTGTGATGTCTTGTGGCATTTGCGCCCAAAACAAAAGTCAAAAGAAAAAAAAATCTGGACTCTTACAACCTTTAGATATTCCACCTATACCATGGCACACCTTATCGTTAGACTTTATTACCGATCTACCTCCTTGTAATGGGCTTAACACCATTCTAGTTATTGTGGATCTTTTTTCCAAGATGGCCCACTTTATTCCTTTAAAAGGACTACCTTCAGCCTCAATCCTGGCCAAAGAATTCCTCGAAAACATTGTTCACATACATGGATTTCTGTCCGTGTTGGTCTCTGACCGGGGCAGTCAATTCATTTCACAGTTTTGGAAAAAATGCTGTCAATTGGCGCAAATCGATGTGAGGTTATCGACCAGTCACCACCCCCAGACCGATGGTCAAACGGAGAGGACCAACCAGACTCTCGAACAATACCTGCGTTGTATGTTACATCAGACGGAGAGTAATTGGAAAGACATTCTTTGGATCGCCGAATATGCATACAATAATTTAGTACACTCTGGAACTGGACAAAGCCCCTTTTATACCTTATATGGGCACCATCCTCGAACCTCAGACCTTGACTCACCCCAAGACTTAGAAATGTCTGCAGTGGACCATCTGCACGCTACGATTACACAAGCCTTTAAGGAAGCAACTACACATTTAAAATAGGCGAAAGAAAAATACAAGAAAGATGCTGATCGGCATAGAAGTGATTCTCCACAATACCAAATAGGGGACCAAGTATGGTTAGCCACAAAACATATACCTCTAAAGGGAACACGGACCTTTAACCCCAGATATTTGGGACCTTACTCTATTAAGGCCATTATTAACCCAGTGGCTGTCAAGTTGGACTTACCTGCTAATATGCAAATTCATCCCGTCTTTCATGTCTCACTTTTGAAGCCAGTACAACCAGGGACAAGACTAACCAAGCCACCAGACCCCATCCTTGTAGACGGAGAACCCAAATTTGAAGTTAAGAACATCCTGGGCTCTAAGCTGACAAAGTCAAAGCATTTTTATTTAATCGACTGGAAAGGTTACGGACCACAGGAAAGGTCATGGGAACCTAGTGACCATTTTCATGCACCCCGATTGGTGAAAAATTCCACCGACATTTCCAAGACAAACCGAAACCACAGGGAAGAATGACTTTAGGAGGGGCTTGGGGGGGAGTGCTGTCATGATGCCTACCCCCGGGGACCCAGACCAAGTCCAGCAACCCCGGAAGCAGGCATCAAGTTACCCCAAGCAAGCCCAACAACCCCCGCTAGGGGATATTTGGGTGCAGTCCTGGCGCCTATGGCGCCAGGCTCATATGGAGGGTCAGTCCTGGCGCCATAGGTGCCAGGCTCATAGATTAAAACTTACCCGATGCAGACCAGGCTGCAAACTTACCTGATGCAGACCATGCTGCAAGAGCTCCAAGCCAAACGAGGCTTGGAAGGGACTATTTTACCTAGGGACTATTTTTTTACTCGGGTGGGGCTGGGGAGGAATACTTACCTGGGACTACTTTGTGGCTATTTAAACCACGCCCGAAGAGCAGCACAATCTTTGCATTATTCTGCATCCAGCAGCGTAATGCTCACCGTGCCTGCAAGTCTGCATCCAGTCATCTGCCATGACCGCCTCGAGTTTGGAGCTCCTAGAAAAAGGGAGAAAGAAGGAGAAAAGGTTAGAACAAGAGCAATACCTTTGATCCTTACCTGAATTCCTGATCCATCGCGCCTTCGAGCTGGAGGAAAGAAGTTATTTTATGCGCGTTGCCTCGTCTGCTGCAGCGCCGCGCTGAACTCACCGGCCTTCGCAGCATCTTCACATTTGACAGCATCCTCCTGCATGTTACCACCGCACTCCGGCACCTAAGGAGAAGACAAGAACAGCAAGGTGAGCCAAGGGAATACACAGAGGAATACCCCCCATAGAATTACCTGATTTTACCACCGGGGGTACTACTCTTCTTCACGGGTCTGCGCAGCTTCCACTGCATCCTAGCTGAACCCCGGCCCCTAAGGGGAAACAAAAGGACAGCAAGGTGAAACAAGGGACTAACAAGGGGAACCCTCCTCACCACAAAAGACTTACCTGATTTTACCGCCGGAGGCATTATTCGCCGAGACTTCATACTTTCTCTCAGTGCCTGAATAAGGGAGAAAGCAACAGGTTACATATGGACATTATTTTATCGAACTGTGTTGGATAATACAAATCCTTACCAGAACATTACCGGTTGCCATGAGGAACTCTTCAGTAGGGTCAAGCTGCAACCTGCAAGGAATCGGACAAGAGTGAAAGTCAGGCATTTGAACTCTTACGAACTACATACTTACGGCGTCTTGCCGGGAATATCGGAGTCAATATTGTCCTGGAACTCACCAATTCCTTTGAGCCAGTGAAGCAACTAGTTATCTACGTGCCCCTGCGCTCAATGCAGGATGGAGAGCTCATCTTTTCAAATCATCAGGTGAGACTATAAGAGGGAACATCCAAGGTGATCAGTGGGGTCGGGGGATTTACGCTCAACTCCACGGGTGGTTAATTCCCTTTCTCCACTTGCAGAACAATATTCCTATGGGCCAGGCAAACGAAGCAAGGTGGGCCAGTCCAGTCCGTCATCTCGGCCCTACACGTCACATTGGTGGAGACCGCAACAGTCCAGTCCAGATCGACGCCTCTGTGGGAGACAGGTGAGCGTAACACCAGCCTTGTTCAAAGAGACCATGTTAATACTCATCTTGGAGTAACCTATTGCTGACCCTAAAAATTAAGTGTTCTAATAGCTTATCTCCCTTCCGCTTAACCCACTTGTCAATGCTGATTTGTACTCTAAAATGTTGAATGACTATGTTCATAATGGGTAAGTAAACCATGTTATGGGAGATGTCCAGGAACAGTATCCCATACCTGCTGTAATAGATATATGACTAATGTAAGGGAACAAGACCATGAGGGGATATAAGGGAAGGTGAACTGGAGGTGGATGGGGTTATTAGTGTGGGTGGTGGGTTGTTAGAATGCAATCTGTTTATATTGGGTGCAATCAGGCAATAAACCTAGGGCCTCATTAGGACCATGGTGGCCGCGGAATGAATGGTGCCGGTAAGGGACCGGCACCGTTCATTCCGGGCCGCCTAATTACGAGGTCTGCTGTGGGTCCCGCTCAGGACGCCTGGCCAGACCAGGCGTCCTTAGCAGGACCCGATAGAAGACCAAGATGCTAACAATGGGCCTGTCACTAACAGGCCCGTTGTTAGCATCCTCCCCATTCCCATTTGAGCCCTTTAGGGCTCAAATGGGAATGGGGATTAATTTTTACCAGAGCCCAGAAAAAGGCAATTGCCGGGTCTGCCAAGGTCGGCATGACCCGGTTATTGTCCTTTTCTGGGCTCCGGTAAAAAATAATTAATAAGGGGACGGCTACCGTCAGGTTCGTAATGAGGCCCATAGTCTTGCTTTGTCCATTTCCAATATGACTCCTGAGTCCTTTTGTCTGGTTTTACATTCATACAGTTTAAAGCACTTGGGTGTATTATTGTCAACTGCACCATTAAGTACCTAGGTGTCATGATTGCTGGCCGCTCTAATTACCTGCTGCACGGTCACCCGCCCTGCAGCTAGAAGTCCTATCCACGTTGGATGCTAGGTAGTGAGCAGAAGTGTTATAGGAATTGCCGCCCTTGCCACGTCCATGTTGGGTGCTTCGCTCATGCATGGGGGAACAATGTCTGGGTTCCCTGCGTGCACACTGTGCATGCCTGGGGCTGTTATCTGGGATAATACCAATGGCGGCAGCAGCCTCTGTTTCATGCCAGTGGGTTTGAAAGCTGAGGCCACAAACTTGTGGTGTGTCACAATACTCTCTGTTCCTTTGAGGAGACGCTGTCCTTCCTTTTCCTGCTCCTTTTGTCTTGCCTTGCCTTGCCTTGTTTTCTGTCTCCAGACCTTCCTGCCGGTGGTTTTATTTTCTGTGTCCTGGTGCTCTACTAGGCTTTCTAACCATTCTCATCCTTGCCTCTTTCCTTTATTTGTGTATGCCTTTTCCATCCAAAGTGGCAGAGAGTTACCCCTGTCAGTGCTTGCCCTGTCCTGACAACCCTTTAGTCAGGGGTGGCACATTTCTTTTGGGAAAGGTGCTGTCTTTTCTGTTCATAGGACATTTTAAAGAATTTGAAAAAGCAATTTTTGACCTCTTCAAGTTTCCCAACCAAACAGCTGCCTCCCAGAACCAGCTACTCAATATGAAGACAGGCAACCAGGACTTGATAGACTATATTGGGCGATCTAAACAGGTAGCCAAGGAAACACAAAGGCCTGAAATTGCCCAGCACACCTTGTTTAGACAGTATCCAGTGATAATGTTGCTGTGAAAATGACTGCCAGGTGGCGACATTTCCCTAAAAATGTACCCTCAAGACAACCCAACACTTTTCCCAAAAAGTCTACTATTGGAGGTAATAATATATAATCATACCCCTCCTAGAATATTTGTGGAAAGAATTTTAGGTGTCAGAAAAAAAAAAGTCACCTACCTGGTGACATTTTCACGGCGACATTATCACATGGAACCGTTCAGACGTGGTTTGAGGGAGGAATACAAAGATTAACTTGTCTACATCCCTAAGGCCACTTTTCTACAAGCTTTGGTGGACTGTGTACTCCGCTTTGACCATCGTCTGATGGAGAGACAGGCAGAACGAAGGTGTAGTGATTGCTTCGGAGTTTGAAGTACACCCAAACCTTCTTTTCCCATACTGCAACAACCAACCAGGGATTCTCTGCCTGAACCGATGCAGATCAAATCTCTATATGGCCCACTAACAGAAAGTGAATGTCATTGTCATAGCACCAATCGCCTCTGTATATACCAACAGAGTACCTGGCATTTATTGGGGAATTGCCTGATCCATCCTGATCGAGTGATGGAAAACTCATGGTCATCTTAACGGAAGGGAAGGGGTTAACAGACTCCCATTCAACAGAAGAACACCTTCCTATGCCAGTTGGACATCTGAAGTCACCTATAGTTTTGTTTGCTCTCCAGTCACAGTTAGTTTGGTACTGACCCAAAGGAAAACATTCAGAACCATCAAATATCAGCGCATACCTTAAGTTTATACAAATCTATTCTAGTTCAATACAACTTCTTCATATAAGGATTCAGGTGCAGGGGAGGAATACCGGCCGTGGCACGAAGCCATAACGAAATTAACAATTCACTATTGTCCAATCTATAGACACCGCCGTCCCCTGCACACCATAAATGTTGATTATCAGCCAACATTTTTAAAAGATATGCAACATTTTTATGAGATTGCAATGAAAAACAATACAATTTTGATACAATTCTTAGGGCCTCATCACGACTTCGGCGGTAACCCTTAAATCCGGCGGTAGCGCTATTACCGCCGGATTTAAGGGTCCGCCAAAGCAGGACTTCGGCGGATTTCTCCCCAGCTCTGAGCTGGGGGGAAAATCCGCCGAAAATTTGCGCTATTACCGCCGGCGGGAAATCCGCTGGCGGTATTAGCGCGAAATTTCCCCATTGAGCCCAATGGGGAATGGGGCATTCCCGAATGGGCTCAATGGGGAATGGGGATTGACATTACCGTCGAACTCGTGATCCGGCGCTATTAGCGCCAGGGAGTTCGGCTGTAGGGCTAATACCGCCCGCGCTAATAGCGTTACCGTTACCGCCCAAGTCGTGATGAGGCCCTAATGTCAACCCTAAATACGTAGTTTTCTTCTACAACAGAATTCTTTCAGGCAAAGTCAGTCAAACTCGTTTCTGTGCCCCTTCTTCAGGAGTGGACTTCTATGGGTATATGGAAAAAAAACAGAACAGAGCAAAACCCAGATTACATTAATTCAATTACATGTATCTATATCGATCCATACATTGTTAATCCACCAATTTCCAAAATGAGCACTTCTCAAAGTGTGTAGAACACACCTGTGACACCATTTGCAATCAGTCACCATCTAATGACATGTTACTGTATGGGACCAGGTCCGTATCCTTCACAATGTGACGTTGCAAACATTTCTATCCATGCTGCGCTCAATTGTGGGGCCTCTGGACATTTTGTGGACTGGGACTTTGTGTTGCAGCAGAACATCCCTGTACTAACTAAGGAACAAGCCGCCTATGTCCAGATTATTGATGCAACCCCGTTTGCTTCTGGGTTTATAAGGAATAAGTTACTTATATGTTCTGGTTCTCCCATTCTTCAGCATTGGTATCTGTCATAGATTCACATGCTGTGAATATTCCCAGTCGCAGACTGGGAATCCTTGGTGATATAGAGCAGGATTATTTTTTAAACAGTGCTCTATTACAGTCATTTTCGGATCATACTGCCCTTATCCAATAGGAAATGTTCCCTTAACTCCACCCCTGGTAGCCCTCTTCAGATTCTGGCATAGCGCACATAAAATGGCAGTGTGAGCCAAGAAGAGCAGAGTGGTACGGTTGCATGTGAATATATGAAAGATACCAATGCTGTACAACACGAGTTTCAGATAAGCAACTTTTTCTTTCACAGCATTGGATCTTTCATAGATTCACATGCTGAAAATATATTACAAGGCAGTACCATATAACCATACCGGGCGGAGGCAAGCTCCTTGTAGCAACACTCACCATAGGAGACATGACCTTACGCAAACAGGTTAAATAGAACCGCCTGGCTGACTATGGAATCTGCTGCTGCAGAATCCCTGTCAATGCTACAAAAAGTGGTAAAAGTGTAGACAGACCTGCAAGTTGCAGCCCTAGAAAGAAATGCAGGAGCAAATCTACCTGGCAACTGAACACTTGGGAAGTGACTTAAGTGCACCAGAGGGACCAAAAGCCACAAAGAGTTGTGTGGTCTTTCGAAGGACTTTGTGCAGGGCTCCAAAGAGGATGGGTGACACCATTGGGTTCATTGAGGTGGAATGCTAGCCGGACCTTCAGAACGAAGGAAGGATTAGTGCGTAGGACCAACTTGGATCTGTAGAAGATAAGGTAGGGCGTCTTGCAAGAGAAAGCTTGGATCTCGCCAACTCTTGATTGCAACCAGGAAGGCAGTCTTCCAGGAGAGAAACTTGTGCCAAGCCTTGTCTAGTGGCTCAGACCCCATGGACCCCACCAAATAACAAAGCATTTCCAAGGCTAGTGTAGATGAGTCTTGGGCTTCTGCCAGAATGTCTCTGCAGTCTTGAGGTAGTTGAATGGAGCCAAATGCTAGGAGCACAGGAGCCAGGCCATCAAGTTGAGTAAGGCCAGGTTATGACGGAGGACTGAAAACCATACCTGGACAGCTGATCTTGTCGAGGAGGAAGCCTCATTGGAGGAGCAGAGGCTAGGGACAGGAGGTCTGAGTACCAGAACTGTCTTGGTAAAGCAGGGGCCACTATGATCAGTCTGCACTGATGTTGCCTGAACATGCCTAATACTTGTGCCACCAGGGGAATGGGGCAGAACATATACAGGACTCCCCCCCAGGGGAATGTGAAGTCATCCCCCAGGATCTCCAGATGTGGGAGCTGAGACTCTTGCAGTTCGCACTTGTGACAGGAGCCGAGCTCCCTGCTGAGGGCATCAACCATGGCATCCTGAACAACTGGAAGGTGCAAACGAATGAGGAACATGTGGTGTTTCAGTGCCCAGAGCCACAGGACCTGATGCCTCCTTGCTTGCGAACCACCCAAACTCTCACCTGCAGGAGGAATGACTTGAGCACCCAAAAAACAGCGCAGAGCACCAGAAGGTTGATTTGGAGTGTTTTCTCCTCCTCCGTCCACTAGCCCCTGGTGGGAAGGGTTCCTGTATGTATGCCCCAGCCTTCCAGGGCAGCATCTGCTTAACAGTGACTTAGTGAGGAGGCAAGCGAAAAGGAGTGCCCTGAATCAAGTGGGATGGGAGTGACCACCATTGCAGTGGCCTCTTAAAGGACTGTGTCAGTGAAATCTTGTCCTCCCAGGAACCTGACACTTACAACCAGCATGTAACGAGGAACTCCTGCAGCGGTTGCATGCAGAGCCTGAATTGTTGAAGTATGGGGATACAAGAGGACATCATTCCCAATAGGGACAGCAGGAGACAGACAGATGCGGTTGGTAAGTGGGAGAGCTGCTGCACTTTCTTGATAAGGCTTAAACCCTCTCCTCTGAAGGGGTCCCCCTGCAAGAGCATGTGTCTAAGTGTGCACCCAAGTAGAGAACATGCTCAGGTGAGGTCAGATAGGATTTTGCATAGTTGACAGAGAACCCGATAGACTGCAGGCATTGAATGGTCCGAGCTGTGTGCTGGGCCACCATCTCGAACGACGCTGCCCGCATCAGCCAGTCGTCCAAGTAGGGATACACGCGTGCACCCCCTCGGCACAGATGGGCCTCCACTGGAGCAAGGCACTTTGTAGAAACTCTTGGGGCTGGCCGAAACCCTAAGGGTAGGGCCTTGAATTGGTAATAGCAACGCGTGACCATAAAGCGCTAGTAGCAGCAGTGTTTCTGGAGGATCGGGATGTGGAAATAGGAGTCCTCTAAGTCTAAGGACGCTAGAAAATCCCCTTCTTGTAACTGCAACAGAACCTGCTACAGTGTTACTATTCTGAAAGTTAGGGCCTTCAATGATTTGTTTAGTAATCAGAGGCCTAATATGGGCCTCCAACGCCCTGACTTTTTTTTGTACCAGGAAGTACCTTGAGTAGACACCTTATTTTCGTTGGTCGTGCTTCACTTTCTCAATGGCATCCTTGGATAGCAGAGATTGAACTTCCTTCAGCAGCAGATGTATGTTCTTCTCCATCGTCTGCAATGAAGGAATGGTGCATGGCGCTTTACGAACTCCAGCGTGTGGCCCTGGTGGACAAGGGATAGCACCCACTCATCCGTGGTGATGTTCTGCCACTGATGGGGGGCAAACAGCAACAGCCTTCCCCCCACTGGGGTGCAAAAGTGGGATTGCTGGGCATGAGGCGTGTCAGGTTTGTTTAGCTGGTTGGCCCCTGGTGCGTGAAGTGCCTTGATGGTGCTGATTCCCCTTGTAGGCTGGCAACGTATTCCTGTAAGCGTTTGATGTTGAGTAAGAAGGAGACTTGTACAATGATGATGGGTACTGGTAGGAAGGTCAATACTCCTGTGTAGTTCTTGAGATATAGGACATCCCTGAGTGAAAGGATTGGCGCCTCTGCTCTAATTTGCCCAGGGAGCGTGCAGTGTCTGTATCAATCTTAATGGACTGCAATATTTTGTCAACATTCTTGCCGAACAGATCAATGCCATTGAACGGCATGTCGACCACTTTCGCCTGAACCTCAAGTATGAAATTGGTAGCCTTGAGCCAACCTTATCTGCAAAGCACCATGCTTTTCCCCAGCTGTCAGAACACTGTGTCTTCAATGTCCATTGATACTGATATTGCATGATCAGATGCCGCATCACCTTCCTGAAGAAGGGAGAAAGACTCCTGCTTCTAATAATTGGATAGGAACTTGATGGAGACATTGTAGGATCCTTGTTCCTGCTTCTTGATGCCTCTTCATGCAACCTCGACCTCCTACTAGAAGTGGTATGCTGTGCTGCTCTGCTGTGCTTCAGTGAGGCATGACTACAGACCAAAGCTGAGTCAGAGGCCCCCATGTCATCATCGAGCCACGCTACCAGCTGTTGGTGGTGGTCTCAGAGAGTTATGTTCGCAAATGATGGGTGTTAGATGCAAAAAGTAAAAGCAGTTGTTGTGGAGATCCTCCATGAACAGATTCATCAGCCCACCCCAGGGTCAGGCCTTGAATAGACTCTTCCTTTTGGATTCAGCCATGGTGTAGGCCTCAACGCATAAAAACAGTTGAGGACAAGAATCTGCTCACGGAGGAGAGAGAGGCCAACTGGGAAAAAAACAGCAGAGGATCTTCGAACTGATGCCTGATTCAAATTTTTATAAAGAAAATAAGAAAGAACATCTGTTAGGATTCGCCCGCCAATGCAGCCGAGATCAAGGGATGCCCCGAAAGCAAGCCCCTTATTGTGGGCATTTAAATCACCCTGGAGATTACTGGCATCTTGAGCATGCCATAGCAACATGCGTTAAAGCTGCAGGGCATGGAGCGTGGCCACGTGGTAGGATGCTTACTTCTAAACTCATGGCCGCGTTACACTGCAGCATCATGGGAGAACGAAATCCCTTCATAAATCTGTGCTGGGAAGAGAATCAGCATTCTTGCAACGGTTGTGTTGCCCAGATCTTGGATGCAGGTTAGTGTGAGGGAGTTAGGTGTTTAGGTCAAGTTACAAAGTGACTGTTTCCAGTTCTTTTGCATGTAGGTTTACAGAGGAGAGCCGCTGTACTTCAAGTACCTGTTTAATTATGACTTGGATGTTAACTATACTGGCAATGTCTTGTTCATATTGTTTATACTAATCACATTGTTACTTTTTCTCCTTGCTACAGCTCCTGTTCAAACTTCAGATACCAGGGTGTGTGTCACATTGCACTCCTTTTGGGGTGAGCCTTCCCATAGAGTTTTTCTATTATATTCACCTCTGGGCAATCTCCTTCTGGGTGAGTGATCTATTGCTTCTAGATCTCTCGAATGGTCTGGCTTCAATCTGCATTCCAGAGTCTGATGGATCTGACAGAATGCAAGAACCAATGTTTCCCCTCCGGAGACATGGAAGCAATACTTAAGGACTTGGCTTCAGCAGTGCAGAACCTGTAGGTCAGGATATCCCGACCTACCAGGAAAACGTGATACTTTTCCAATCTATTACTGCATTACAAAATACTGCACAACAGCCCCTTCTTATCAGTAACCAGGAGTAGGGTCAGAAAAAGGCACACCTTCAGGATCAGGGGGGCCACGTCTCGCACCAAGACTCGCCCCATTCTCACTCCTGCGACCTTACCAAGCCCAGTTGGGTTTTGCAGTATTCCAACTCCTCCTATGCCCACCAATTATGGGGGAGGAGTTCAAAGCATGTATGACTCAATGCTGCATACATTATGTAAATAAACCCCAACTCTATGCTTCTGACTGCACTCTCTTGGGATGCTCCTCATATCAATCCTTACTGGCTGGTTACGATCGATTTCTAGAATCATTCCAAGCTATGTTTGATAGACAGTATACTGCACAGTCCCTCAGGCAAGAGCTGCTAGATATCAGGCAAGGAAGTAGGGATTTACTTACCTATATTGCACATTTTTGAGGCTTTTTGTCTCGAATGGATTGGCCTGAAGATGCACAACTCACTAGTTTCCACAAAGGGCTCAGAGAAGACATGAAAGATACATTATGCCAAGTAGTCACACTCCCAGACACTCTTACGGACCACATTGGCCTGGTCATCTGCCTAAATTAACGTTCTAGTGATGGAAACGGGGAAATAAACAGATGGGATATACCCAGAGCCCCCTTCCCAATCCCTCCCTGCTAAGGACGTCGAACCTATGCAATTGAGTAGCACCCAAGGTCCAATATCTCCAGAAGAACATGAAAGGCGAAGAAAATAAAACCTCTCTGCTTGTATTGTGGCAAAACAGGACATCCTGTCCGATCCTGCGCACAAAGACCTTCTCCCAGTATGGGAAACCAATCCACCCATGCTCATTAGGGAAGCTTAGGATGGGTGGTAACCCCAAGCATTCCCAAGACCTGGGTTGGCCAGTTACACCTATCCAGTCCAACCATTTGTTTGTTTTCCGCAGATTTATATTTTGAAAAACTAAAGTGGGAAAGAGTCATTTGGGCCTCATTACAAGTTTGGTGGTAGGACTCCATGGAGGGAAATACTGGCTGTTTTATGCCAGTGAGGGCCTGATTTACCTCCAGCTTTTTGCTGGAGGTAAATCAGTGAACCCCCACTGGCAAACTCACAGTGTTGCAGTGTGGAAAAGTACTGGTCACAGAATTACTAGCACTTTTAAAAACACTTTTTCCGCACTGCAAAACTTGTAATGAGGCCCAAAAGACTTACATTTCAGAAAAGACAAAGGGCCTCATTACGACTCAGGCGGTAAGGGGTTTATGGCGGCGTAAACAGCGCCGACCCTTACCGCCTGAGTACGAGGTCCCTTAGCGCCAATGAGGTTTTAACACCTGCTTTTAGCAGGTGTTAAAATCCATGGCGCTAAGTGACCATGGAGTTAATTACGCCACCGTAATTTACGGTGGCGTAATTAACGCCTTCCCCACTCCCATTATGCCCTATGGGGCAAAAATGGGAATGGGGAAGGGTAAATGGGGATTGGGGACTTAACGCCCCGCCAAACTCGGAATGGGGCGGTAAGTCCGCCAACCACCATGGCGTAAACGCAGTTTACGCCATGGTGGTAAAGGTACGACCCAGGCGGTAACTTACCGCCTGGGTCGTAATGAGGCCCAAAGTCCTTTATCCTCTTCCAATATTTTGAGTCCCTATGGTCCTTCCAATAAGAAGACACCAGGCGTAACTTACCAACCAGGTCCATCCTAACAAAGCTTGGTTACGCCCTTCCAACTCCCTCCTGAATACCTTGATGTCTTTGATCCCAAAGCAGCTGGCATATTACCGCCTCATAGAGATTATAACTGTAATATGGAGTTGTATCCAGATTCCAAGAATACGTATGGGAGAGCATATGCTCTCTGTGAGAAAGAAAACATCATCATAAAACAGTACATGGATAACAATTTGCAGAAATGATTTATGTGACATTTTCCCTCCCCCCTTTGCAGGTGCTCCTATATTCTTAATTTCGAAAATGGATGAAACTGAACTAAGACCATGAATTGATTACAGAGAACTGAACACTATAGCTATCAAGAATCATTATCCTTTGCCACTAGTACAACTTCTATTGGCTCAGGCTCACGATAGTCACATCTACACGAAACTCGATTTAAAGGGAGCCCTTAATCCGGTTCGAATGACAGAGGGAGATGAATGGAAGACCACTTCCAAACTCGATTCAGAAATGTTCGACTATTTAGCAATGCCATTCGGGTTATCTAATGCAGCAATATTTCAACATTTCCTTAATGTCGTCTTCCGTGATCTCCTGGACATCTTCGTGCTCATCCATTCAGATGACATTCTCATATTCTCACCCTCCTATGAAACACACATCAATCATGTGCGAGAAGTCCTCATGATACTGCGCACTCATTGGGCCACATTAAGAATTTCCCGCCATCCTGCCGGTAATTCCAGCGGGATACTGGGAAACTGCCCTTGCCATCTACTACCCAAATACATTACTAGCCTCATCATTCCTCACACACCTCTCACACTCTAACCAAACACAACCACCCCTCTTAAAACCGCAGCAACCCGCACACACTTCACTACACTGCAACAACAACCACACCACGCAGACCGCCATACAACAGCACACGACAGACTCAGAACCGAATAACACACCAATATGCTCGGCGAACGGTGTTAACTGAACTGAAGCTTTCAACAGTACTTCACAGCTCTTCTCCAAACGTTGTCCTACTAACCCGCCTAACCTACCCCCTTTTTTTCAGATTTGCCAGAGCACCAGGGGACTGCTTTGGCGGTGATAGTGCGCATTACAAATATCCTTTAACATTAACATCTCTACCACCTGATATCCCGGTATTACTGGGATATTACAGACGGTGGAGTGCCGGTAAGTTCCCAGTCCCATGGAGTCCCATAGGACTCCATGATATGATATGATAGGTTATTTATAGCGCGTTTAATACCCAGAGGTTTCTAAGCGTGGACTGGGGGATTGAACCAGTGTTGCTCTGCGTTGTCTTGCTTCCAAGGTGAGAATGTTGCAGCTGAGCTATGGGTATGCTGCAATTACCAGCACCAGTATTACCAGTGCCGGTAATTGCAGCATTTCTTTGCCAGTAGGGGCCTGATCTACCAGAAGCTCAGGCCTGCCGGGAGATCTGTAGCCCCCACCGGCAAACTTGAAGTGTGTCGGTTCAGAATAAATGATGGACCCGGAATTACCTGCATTTTCTCCTGCAGTTTGTCCGGGCTTGCACACTTGTAATGAGCCCCATAGTCTTAATGCTAAGATTTCCAAATGCAAATTTCATAAGAAAAGGATCACATACTTGGGTTATGTCTTAACATCTGGATGCATTTGAATGAATTCTAGGAAGATTTTGGCCATATTGGAATGGCCAGCACCCTCTTCTGTAAAGGAACTACACAGGTTTTTAGCACTCTCCAATTTGTATTGGAGGTTCATCCCAAACTATTCTGAGATTCTTATCCCCTTGACAAGATTATTGAAGAAGAAGAAGGTACCTTTTGAATGGGACCAACTCACAGACAAAGCATTTAACATTCTGAGGTTAGTGTTCACCACGGCTCATGTATTACGTGAACCTGTTACCGAGTAACCTTACATTATGGAAACTGATGTGTCCAATTATGCACTGGGCACTATACCCTTGCAAACAATCCTAAAACACTGTGGGCCTCATTAAGAGTATGGAGGTAGCCATGGTGCTATTATCGCCATGGCTGCCTCCATACCGGGCTCCAATACCGGGTTCCTTCGATGGGGAATTACCTGGTAATTCCAACATTGGAGGACCCGGTAATTCCTCGTTGAAGGAACCATTCCCCATTTCCATTTGAGCCCCGATAGGGCTCAAAGGGAATGGGGAGGGAGGTAATAAAGGGCACATTACAAATGGCCCGTTACTAGCTCCCTCTTCCCCTCGCGGGACCCGGAAAGGACGTCTGGTTTCACCAGATGTCTGTTCCGGGTTCTGCAAAGGGAACCTCGGAATAGGTGCTCCCGTAATGAAGGGTGCCGTTCCCGTACCGGCACCCTTCATTACGGGAGCGCCAGGGTCGTAATGAGGCCCCGTGCTCTCATACTATTGCCTATTAATTTCATACCTTGACACCTGCCGAAAAGAACTATGCCATATTTGAGAAAGAACTCCTTCTGATAAAGGAAACATTCCTCACTGTGTCATGAACTGCCATTTGCGTCCCTTCTGGACTTCGTGGTCCCTGACCCATAGTAACTGAATTCAGTAGCACTCCCAACACGGCCGCTGAATGCGGAACGCTGTCCGCCAGTCTCTGCGTTGCACGCTCTACAAAGCAGACACGCCGCCGCGGCTCTACGCGGCTCAACGCTACCGCTTGCAGTAGTCGGACGTGTGTTGCCGGAGCTCGTTCAGAGCTTACTTTTGATTCCTGGTTTTAGGTTCTCTGAATTCCTCTTCTTCCTTCCTTCCCCTTATCCTTACCTTTGCATATACTGGATTTCTATCGCATTCGGGTCTCAGAGTGCGAACCTCATTATTTCCTGGTCTCCGTCCCAGACATCTGAACATATCCTGGAGTTGGGTTACGAACCACACGCTGGAATCCGAGGACCCACGCACAGGGTTATATAAATCCCGAACTGTGCGAAAGAAGACATCTCTGAAGATCACGAGTAAACAATACAAACAGGTGAAAAGGGGAGAGGTCTGTGACACAGTGGGAGGCCGTCATTGTAAGGAGCCAGATATACTGTCACAGTTTACACAGAGCATCATAATCTTGGGTTCTTGAAAACCACTCAAGACTTGAATCAGTGTCAAAAAAGTTGATACATTTTTTTTCACGTTATGTTTTTCTTATCATCTTTAAGCCTGGCAACCAAAACATTAGAGCAGATGCATTTTCTCGTGCACACAAAGGAGTGGAAGATGAAATTTAGGGAATCCGTTCATATCCCCAGACAAGATCATTTCAGTCACAGGTGTTCCCTTGACTGCCTTAGAAGAGGTATTAAGAAAAACATACATATCAAAACACAATGATTAAGGCCTTTATGTCACACGCTACAGCTTCAGTTAGTTTGCACTAAATCACTTCCAATTATTTAGCCAAAATACAATTTTTATTCACATAAAATATTATTAAAAAACATTCTCATATTCACATATTTCAGACCATGTTTAGATATATTGTGTGACCCACATTAACAACCTATTTCATTTTTAGATACAAAATAATACAGTGATTAAAATGTTGGGACCTATCATACATATATATCCAACATACATATGCTGCATTTAAATCCCCAACCCTGGTTATTTTACTCCTATATATGTGACCTTCCTACTGCTTGCAGTGTCGTTGTACATTAAAAAAAAAAGTTGATGCTGTGTGTTTTTTCGGCCATCTCAAGAACCCTGGTTGATGTTCTGATCAGTTGTGGCCTTCATCAGGATGTGACCCAATTTTCAAATTCAACAATGTGCATTCTGTGTCTTGGTAGTAGCCAGAACCAAAGCAGGAAACCGGTGGCCGGCTTGACTAATTGGGAGATCATTTTGTGCTCCCGTGCCTGCTGAGTGCAGGCCTTTTTCACAGAGTAGAATGCCCTCTGCTACTTTGAGGGTGAACATGTTCCAGGCTCGAAAGTCCCATACTTGACCCCATGAAAGAATCCTGAAAACTGAAGTGCACGGCACCTCAAGCTCGCCAAAAAACATATGCATCACACATGAAAGAAACCTTCCTAAAGGAAGATTTAGTTAGCTAGGAGCAGCAGGTAAGTCAGGTGCCTTACTGGCAAAAAATCACTGGTATTACTGGCACCGTTATTACCAATAGGAATCCATGGAATGGGGATTTAAAGCCATTCCTGGCACTCATAATCCAGCGGTAATACCTCTGGACCAAGTGTCGATAACAGTAATACAGTAATCCGTCTACATGGCATACCTCAGTCCATCATCACGGATCGAGGAACACAGTTAATTTCCAAGTTTTGGGGAGTAGTAAGCAAAGAAATTGGAATACAGTTGAATTATTGGTCTGTGTACCATCCACAAAGCGATGGTCAAAGCGAAAGAGCAAATCAGACCATTGGGCAGTATCTTAGATGTTGCCTAACTGAATATGAACATGGATGGATGCAATTGCTACATCTGACTGAATTTGCTACAATTTCTCCCTATCACACTTCCAACAAAGACACCCCCCTCTCTTCCGAACACTCCAAACATCAGTTTGGAAGTCCCTACAGCTAATTACTTTATGTCCAATCACAATGCAGGACTTATCAAAGCCAAACAACATTTATTGAAAGCTCAAGAGTCTGCCGATTTTTCGGTGTTGTGTGGAAAGATTTAACTCCAGGGCTTTGCTGGAGGTACATCCTCCACTCAAAACACAAACTCATAATTTGGTGTGATGGTAAAATTGTCAGTTACCGCCAATTTTTCCACTTACTTCCTAACTCGTAATGAGGCCCACATGTGTTCCATGTATTCCTTTTAAAACCAGTTCATCAATCTTCAATTTATCCTCGCCCAATAGTTATGAAACCTCCTGCATTATGCTCACAGGAGGAGTATGAGATAGAGCGTATCGTGGATTCCAGATATTTCTGAGGCAAATTACAATACTTGGTCCATTGTAAAGTCTATGGGGTTGATGACAGATCATGTGTACCTTGGCACCAAGACTTCTGTGCTCTTTTCATATCTTGCACCCCGAGAAACCTGGCCAGGCCACCAAGAAGGACTTTTGGGAGGGCATGCTGTTACGATTCGCTCGCTGATGTGGCCGAGAGCACAGGACGCACCAAAAGCAAGTCCCTTCTTGTGGACATTTCACTCGCCCTGGATATTACTGGTTTCTCGAGCGCACCATGGCAACACACATTGAAGCAGCGGTACTATGAGCCTGGCCACTGAGTAGGGTGGTTTCCTCTAACTTTCCTCTAACTGCATGGCCGCGTTCCATCACACCGTCAAGGGAGAAAGAAATCTCCTTCATAGCTCTACGCTGAAAGGAAAATCAGCGTTCTTGCAACGGTCTCGTTGCCCAGGATTCTGGATGCGGGTAAGTGTTAGGGAGTTAGGTCTTTAGGTCAAGTTAGTGACTGCTTCTAGTGCTTTTGGATTTAGGTTTACAGAGGACAACCACTGTACTTCAGGTTCTTATGTAACTGAAGGTCCACATGTCTTGTTCATATTGCATATACTAATCACATTGTTACTTGCACTCCATGCTAAAGCTCCTGTCCTATCTTCAGAGACCAGGGCGTGTGTCACGTAGCACTCGTGACTTGGGGGAGCCTTCCCACAGAGTATTTCTATTATATTGACCTGTGGGTTATCTCCTTCTGGGTGGGTGATTTGTTGCTTCTTGGCCTCTTAAGGGGTCTGGTATCAATCTGCATTACAGAGTCTGAAGGATCTGACAATGTTGGATTATTGTAGAGAGATTTTTATAAGGACTCCCAACATGAAAAGTGTGGTAAAAAATCTGAAAATGGCTACCGGGGGTGGAGTTAAGGGAGCCTTTCCTATTGGATAAGGGTAGTATGACCCACAGATTACTGTAATAGAGCACTACAGTGGCTGAAGCTTCAGTTTGAAAATTAAACTGCTCTACTGGATTTGCAGCCTGACGTCAGGGAATATTTACAGCATGTGAATCTATGAATGATCCAATACTGGAGAATATTACACGCCATTCCTGTACAGATATGTATTAAACAACACTGTGAATCGCTGGCATCCGACATTAACCAGACACCAACGTAACTCATTGTGCTTGGTTTACCCTGGCTCATAGAACACAATCGCAGTATTAACTGGAGGACTCATGTATTGATATTCTGATCAGACCTGTGCACATCTCAATGCTGCAACAACAAGGAAGAATCCACATTAGCTGCCCCAGTAGACAGAGGCCTTCTATCCAGACACAATGTGAGTGTCACCTCTGTTAGTGCTTGCACTATCCTGACACCACTTTAATCAGGGCTGGCACATTTTTTTGTAGTTGTGGGAGTGTATCTGTCCCTTCTGGTCAAAGTTCTATCTTGGCCAGGCGAGAGGGAGGCCTTACTTCACTGTCTACCAACCTGTCCAGATGGGGAAACCATCATTGTGGAGACATTGGATCAATTCCAGTCCTGGAAAACAGGTACTAAAGTGCAGTGTGGGGTGCAGCATGACACTCTTGATCAATAATCATTGAGAACCCTTACAATCTGGGCAGAGCAGCAGACACTCCTCTATACTGCTTTCAGTCATTTTTAAAACATTAATAATATATCCCACCGCTCTCAACTGTTTTGACAAACAAGCAATCTCTTACTCGCTTAACATGTGAGCCAGCAGGTGAACCATTTGGTCTGACTGCTTCCCAGGCACCCATTTGTCCTCTGAAATAGTGATAGTAGTAGCAACGTCCAATACCCCAGTGCAACACCCCATTTATGAACCTGTATTCTTCACTTCATGGCCATCTATTGATACGCATACTTTCCTCCTTAGAAATTCACTACAGTTCAACCTTTCAGGGATATATGAGTTGTGTAAGTTAAACTGCACCATATACTGTACTCCAGGTGGTGTGTTCCTGAATTTCCCCACAACATTTTTTAGGACACTCTGCCTTCTTTGCATGTCTGACAAGAGAAATATGAACAGGGTACAGATAGTAATTGGTCCCCAGACCTGCAATATTTGATTAACACAGTTCCCAAACCCTTGTGGTCATTACATATTAATTAAGTGGGGTGTTTTAGAAATCCTGAACATGTTAAGACTAAATAGACCAGTCTAGAAAGATACCACATATTCCTCAGAACCCATTGCAGCCTGAAGCTGATCAGGGCATTGCACTAGTATCAGAGTCCCTGTTGAAGCAAGGAAATATATTACCTACATCTAGTCCCTGAAACACCCAGATTTTGCCAGTCAAGAAACCAGAAAGGAACATCTACAGGGATGTCCAAATTCTAAGAGCTTTGCATTTATCCAGTGGTACCCAACCCAGATACTATCAGGGCTTACATTCCACCAACTACTTCCCACTTCACTGTGGTAGATCTGTACGCTGCTTTCTTTTCTTTCCCAATACACTTGGATAGCCCATTTATTTGCAATTCCCTTTCAAGGAATTAATTATATGAGGATGAGGCTTCCTAGGGGGTATAAAGAATCAATTGCACTTTTTCATAACAGCTTTAGAAATACTTTATGATATTAAGCTTATCAGAAAGTCGGTGTTTGGTCAGTATGCAAATGATTTATGGTTAGCATCCCTATTATATGATGCATGCAAACAGAATAACCAGGTGATATTGACCAGATTAGCAAATAAGGGCACAAAGCATCCAAGCAAATGTTGCAATTATGTAGAGAGAGGGTACAATATTTGGGACACAATATTATGTTAGGTCACATATTTATAGTTTCTGCCAGAAAAGAATCAGTGTACAAGTTCCTTAAACTTCAGACTGTCACACTGCTAAGAATATATTTAGGCATAGCAGGTTATTGTAGGTAGTGGGTGTTAGGTTATGCCATAAATGTAAAACCACTACAACACTAGTAGAAGGTCAATACACAATAATCATTCCAGTGGACACATGAGGCATAAGAGCCATTTAACACCATCAAGAAGACATTAGCTGAAGCTCCAGCTTTTGGTCTTCCTTAATGCAAGAAGAGATTCATCCTATGTTCGCATGAGAGAAAAGGATTTGTATCAGCAGTATGAACAAAAACACATGGTCACTGTCAGCAAGCCATTGCATGCTATAGCAAGGAATTAGATATGGTACTTGCAGGAATGTATCTGTGTATCCGATCAGTAGCCACTGCAGCCATAGCAGCACAACTTTGTGAGCATACGGTTCTGGGATCTCATTTAGAAGAAGCAGTTACCCATTCAGAAGTTGCCTGATTGTTGAAGACACATATCTTTGCCCTGATCCATAAAAATGTGGTACTGCTTCTAAACTCACCTACTATTACCATACATCAAGTTTCTGTGTTGACTCTGTCATCCTTGTTCCCATTTCTCACAGATGGCTAGCCATGTGACAGTGAGCCTCATGATATTGTAGCTGTTACCTCCTGGCACTAGTAGAGATATGTTAGATTCACCAATATTCAATGCTGAACTGGTATATCTCATGGATGGATTTTGTTGTAAGCACAAAGACAGTCAGTTTTTGGTAATGTATGCAAGATTTAGACTGGGAGATGCTGTGGAATGTGGGAAAAGGTCCAACATGAAATCAGCACAGGTAGCTGCACTGGTTTCATTGACCTGTGCTTGCAAACTGACAGAACGACAAACTGTTAACCTATACCCAGATTCTTGATATGCATTTGGGGTTGCCACGATTTTGGTCAGTTGTGGAGCAACGTGCCGCCCTGACTTAATCTGGTTTGCACCATAATGAATCATGCATATGCAGAAGATATTTTGGAAGCTATATGTTACCCAAGAAGATAGCCATAATTGATAGTGTGGTCACTTGACACAAATGACTTAGATGATTCATCCGCTAAACTGGTGGCCATATCTGGCTACGGGTTCAGTGTGCGCTAAGACTAAAAGGGGCATCAGATTCACCTCCCATCAGAACTCCTGGGGAATTAGCCCACATCCAGGAAGCAGCTCCTGTAATAGAGAAAGATGTTTGGGTAAGAAAGGATTGTAACCTACATGAGGCCTCCCTGTGGCGGGACGAACATGACTGCCATGTTCCCCTGAAAATTCTCGTATCTTACTTGACTAGAATATATCATAAACTAACAAATGTTATAAATGCCACCCTAAATCAGGATTGGTTTGCATCAGACTCTTCAGCCATGGCCCAGGCTTTATTGCAGACAAAGGGGGTCATTACATCTCTGCCAGTCCAAAACACTAAAGCTGGTATTTCCATATAACAGCACTTTTTCAGGCCGGCAGAGTACAAATTTGCCAGCGGGGCTAACCTGATTTACCACAGGCAACAAACAGCCAGTGTTACGGGGCTGGTAATACCGGCAATGACCTCCATGGAGTCCGAAGGGTCTAAATGGAATGGGGATTTATCAACCTTCCTGCTGCCATAATATTGTGGTCATTCTGGGATATCAGGTGGCAGGAACTGTAATACCTCACAGCAATCAGGACTCCATGTGCATGGTAAGCTCCCCTACACTCCCATCATGGCCTTAAACCACTTTGCTCCTCCTTTTTTCTTTTACTTTTTTGTGCTTTGCACTGCTGTTGTGACCATTCTTCCCCTACCTTCCTGGCTGCCCACACTGATCCATGATTGGTTGGTGCTCGGAGCATATGACCAAACACCAGCATGGTCCAGAGTGTCTGATTCTCTGCACTGCACTCCCGTGCTTCCACAGCTCACAGCATCGGGACTCTACATGCATGGTAAGCTCTCCTGAACTCCCATTGGGGCTTTAATCCCCTTCATTGTTCCTTTTTTTCATTTCCTTTTTTGTGCTTTGCAGTGCCCTTGTGACCCTTCTACCCCAACTTCCCGGCCTGCCCACACTGCTCCATGATTAGTTGGCTCTTAGAGCACATGACCAAACACCAGCATGCTACGGCGAGTCTCTCTCTCTCTCTCTCTCTCTCTGCACAGCGCTCCCATGCTTCTTTAGCTCACGGCATCGGAACTCCATTTGCATTGTAAGCTTCCATGACCTCTTGGATTGCTTACTGGAGCATAGTCAGTCCTCCTAAATCCTAATCTTGGTCAAATGCACACATGCATTTTACGCCTCCTCTGAGAACTTTCCCATACCTGGACTTTGGCCCCGATGGTGTTCCTACCACAAAGTACTTTGAGGCATACAAAAGGGAAAAGGTGCTATATGAAGGACTACTACAATACAATACAATACCGTTTGCGGTATCCCACCGGATTTACCGGTGGGATACCGGCAAACTACTACTGACCCGGAAAGTGTTATCTGCCAGCGTAATAGTATGCAGTGCCACTTTCATTAACCACCATCCGCAGTCAACAGGAGCAGTGAAGAGGTAGAATGGATTGATCAAGAATAAGTTCACCAAGCTGTGCACTGGGACTGGCCTCAATTCACCTGAAGCACCACTGTTAGTGTTACTTAGTATCACAAGTACTGCAAACAGAAAGACAGTACCGAGGCCTCACGAAATCCTGTATCGGCAGCAAATGTGTTTACCCTCCTCACTGCCTGTAAAGAATATGCAGGCCAATATACATCTTACAGATGACTTACTCCTTAGATATAGAGAAACATTGATTTGTACCGTTCAATGTGCTCCTAGGCAGGTGTTTGAAACCATGCCAAAGAAACCAGATGAATCCTGCCATTCATTTCAGCCTGGAACCTTGTTCATGGTGCAACAGTTCCAGTGGAAGACAGCATTAGCACTCACATGGCGAGGACCCTATCAAGGATTGGTTGGTTAATGGGTTGGCTATCAAAGTCAGGGATATTCCCTACTTGGGTACCCTGCAAAAGGAGAGTTGCGTCCGGAAATGTGTCCAAAAAGCTGTTTGATCCTTGTAGTCTTGGTACTCTATTATGTCATGTTCTGGCAAAATGACTTTCCTCTCTTACAAGGATACACACTGTGACCAACTAGACACTGACCTGGAAGAAGAACATTGTGACTACCTCAGCAGTGCAGTCCTGGCCCTGGCATAAGAGCAGATATGTTGTTATTTGGCAGAGTGGGATCTGTGATCTGGGAGGTTCTTGGTAGTGGATTTTCTTTTGGGATTTCTTCTAAATCCAGCTCAATGTCAACCAGGTCAGGTCATCATTCCCTCCCCAATTGGCTGTCACAAGCAGATTTTGTGAAAGCACTGGCAGCAGAGGAACAGCCACTGACTCCAGCTCCTGCAGCTCAAATCAAGACAATGACTGTGACAACATGTGTCTCCCCGAAAGAATCGTCCTGGCCTAAACCTTCACACATGTCTAATTTTCTCTTCTATTGTCTTTCTGATCTGTACTTTGTAGATGGAGGTCAGCATATGGCAAGAGGATTATATTGGTTCACAAATGGCACAGTTCAGGTACACATGTGGGATAGGACACCACACTGATTCGGTAGAAAATTATCTATAGGAGGGCCAACTTCATACAGGGGGTGGCCATGGTAGCAGAAAATGGAGTATGGAATATAGGTATTGGTAAGAAAATGTACAAGTTGTTAATGAAGCAAACAACTATAATGACAATACATTTTTCTGGTAACCTATATGAATTCAAAGAACATGGCTCTAATGAACCGACTATGTATAAATTAGTCTTATTTGCTCTGTCGACATCAGTTGGTGAGGGAGATCAAACATGGTCTATTATTGAACATTTAGTATCCCACGTAATGAATGTGTCTGAATTTCAAAGTGTGACAAGAATAACTTCTCAATCCATCTCGTATTATATGGTTAGTGAGATAGAAAAGTCAGGGTAGAGACACAAAATTGTAAATGCACTATTGGGTGCTGTAACTTTCTCAGTTTATCAATCTGCATTCCAGGTGACATCCCATTCCCCCAAATAATGGAGAGGAGCAGTGATCAGATTAGCGCAACAGTGGCAACTATTGTCATCCAGCAGGGATACAAGGGACGTCTCTCATAAGGTGTGACATTGGGCAAATAAAGCCCTTGCAACATGGAGTGTGTATAGTAGCCAGATACGTAGGGACCGCTTAGGTTTTATCGAATGAGCCACAGGGCTTATTACTGGGGCACAGCTCACAACACAGATGCAAATGAGGTGGCATCATTTCTGCCCTCCATTCAACAACCGGAGAAGTCCTGACTCTCCTTACTTGAAATATCACAGCCTCAGGAACACCACTGGACTGGGTCTTTGCCTGTGCCGAGCTGTCAGGGAAGATGTCAGGCTTCTGACCCTGCCACAGGAACATGATGAAGAATTTGATAGCCCAGGATATCTTTGGCCATGGAGGAAGATTTGGAAAATTAACAAGTCTAGATGCTGAGGACTGCTTTGCACCTTTCAGGCCAGAGGCCCAGCCGATAGCGTCTGGTCGCCAGCAAGTCTGATTTTACCAGGACCTTGGGAAGACTGCAAATGGGACTGGGTGGCCCATTATGAAGTATGGGAGATTTTGGCTAAATATCCTATCACTAGCCAAGTAACAATCCCTGACTTGTGGCTAGGATTAGGCACAAATCGGTTATTATTGCCCCTTCAGCCATCACAGCTGCAATGTCTTAGCACGTTATCTAGACGTCAGGTCCTGCTAGTGGGAAATCAAATATGTTTGGAGGGATTTAACAGGTACAGTTCTGTTTCAATCAAGTCATAACTGTATACAAATGCTTACATTGTTATTGGTTGATATCCATTATTTACTCAGAACCAGTATCCGGACACACAATGTGTTCTGGACAGCCGAGAGGAGGCATGTGCTAAGCTTATACCCTGAGTTCGAAAAGATTTGGACCAGTTTAATCCCATATAGGTTTGAGAACCTTCTAGAATTGCTACAAGTAAAGAAAATCAAAATGTTTAAAAAATAACTGCATGTTTTACAGTTTATATTTAAGGATGAGAAGCAAGCATTTCAGATAGCACACTGCTATACCACCTTCGGCACCCCTTGAGATGTAGTATGATTTTTCAATGAAAGTGCCAAAGAAAAACCTTTAGTCATAATCGCCTTTAGAAGGCCTCATTAAAAGTTGGGTGGGATTCTGGTGATAAACTGAATTACACCACATTACAAGTTGCAGTGGCAGGGGGAAATCCCAATTTTTTAAAAGCCCCTAGGATTCTATGATGCTTTTTTGGTGGAATTACCACAGCAGTAATTCTGCTGCAGTGCTTCCACTGACTTTGCCGATTTTTCGGCAAAGTGTTGGACAATTTATCTCTAGCAAAAAGCTGGAGGTAATTTCTCCACTTCAGGGTCATACTCATAGTATAGCGGAGCGGGAATATTGGTGGTTATTCCGTTACTGCCAATTTTATCCCGCTCAAACATACTTGGAATGGGGCCCATTGTCAACTTGCTGTAAGTTTAGGAATAGTAGTAGTGCTGTTACAGTGATATACTGTGTGTAGTAGATTGTTGTATTCCAGTATATGGATTGATGATGACATAATTGATGGAGAAGATGCTAAAAGTAAGAGACTTAAGCCCAGATGAATGTTGAACCGTATATTGTAATTTAGGGGGTAATTAATGGCTTGTAAACATATTCATGGTTTCCATGAAACCTGCACTATTTTAACAGGGATAAGGACTAGCATTAAACTTGACATATTAAAATACTGAGTTTTCCTTATTATTATGTTTTGCTGCACTGTGGTGAGGCTTGCCTCAAACTTTAGAAATGTCTTTGACCCTTCAACAACAACATTGGGCTTAGCAACTTCTTCAATATGTGTACAATACACATTGATACTGTTTGTTCCAATGATTTGCTTACCAGATACAATGCAGTTATATTCCTCTCCCACTTGATGATTTATACAATAAGGTCTTCTCTCCTGACACCTTTGGGTTCCTTCTACAACATCAGTTAGCTGCTGGCAAACTCTCTTGATCAGGTTTCCCCCTGTAGAGAAGGAGCCAAGTACCCCCACCTCAACCACTTTGCCCATATTGCCTATATATTGGGAACCAGAGTGTGAGACACGTGCAGTACCAGTGAAAATACTGATACCGAAGAGAATCCTGGAAACAAGGTTCCCATCAAGAACGCCAACCTGCATATGAGACAGTATGATGGCCATTTGAATGAAATCCCAGAAGAAGCAGGACCAATGAATGGAAGGGAAGAATGGTGATGTCACATGAAGAAGCTGACGTACATGGAAGAGTTGCAGAGACAAGAGAATGCAGATATTCTTTAAGGAATTAAGAAGGTATCAAAGATAAGTGACATCTTGTGATCAAGATGAAGAAATGTATGCTGCAGAAACGATGAAGATATCAAGTTATTTTACACATTTATAGATGCAAAGAAACGCAAGCAGACAAAGTATTCTTGAGGCTAGCTTTATAGTGAATAGATTGCAGCATGTGCCAACATATACCTATATATATATATTGAAGTGAGTAAAGGATGGATGTTTCCACTACGTATTATAGCAGAGCTGGACCAGAGAAGGGAGGCCACTTTTGCAGTGTGTCGCAGTTAAAAAATCAATTGAATTACAGAAGCAGATCTCAGAAAGGCAAGGCTGGATGAGCCCCAAGAAGCTAAGGTCTTATCAGGTTGGGGTGAACAGATATTGGATACAAATCGTGTGAAAGAATGAAACTCTCTTTCAGAGGAAATGGGCAAAAACAAGGAGGACGTGAGAGGTCTATTAGAAAATAGTATTTTTAATGCTCTGGAGCTCGATTCTGTGGTCTTCAGTCACGTGGAAGGATGAAATTGGATGAGCACGATGGTCACACCTACGCATGAGAGCAGAGAGTGCCTTCACTCCCCTCAATTCTCCAGAGCAAAACAACACTCGCAAGGACAAGTTCAAAGCCTTAATTGACAGCAGACCACTGCAGTGATGATAGATGAATATGCTAATTTGTAAGAAGCTATGGTTACGACTAGCTCACCAGTACCTGGAAGACCAGCCTGCATGCTGCTAACTTAGGTGGACAAGTACTGATGGAGGTTAGAGTGCCAACCAAATGTAGCAGGCCACGTGATTAAGGGTCCTATAGTTTGTGTAACCAATGGGACGTTGTGTATTTAGTGACGTTCATAGTGACCTGTTTAAGGGGAGGGCTTAGTTGCCCCATCTGAGCTTAAGAAACCAATCACTTTTCTTCAACCTCTTAGACGAGTATGGATCGTATACTTAGAGGTTCCTTATGAGCCTATCACAATAGCCACTACGTTTTTGTAGTTTGCCATGTAGGATGACATTAGTAATACATAGGTTGACATCATCAATGAGATTTTTGGCTATAAAAGAATGCTTTTTTAAGATGCATTGAGAGATTTTACACTGAGACGTCAGTTGATATCCGTTGTAGATAATATGTATTAAAACAGTTACCTTTTTGCTAACTACCTGAGCCATTTCGATTATTGATGTTTAAGTAACTTCTGCATCCCCATCCTTCTCAAGGGTATTGCTAACTCGCCTTAAAGGGCTGGAGTCCACCAGTTCACCCCTCTAGAAAAGCTGTATTCCCTTTTTATTTATAATTGCCCCTCTTTGATTTAGGTATTACTGGTTGTCTTCTTCCCTTTCAAGTAATCTCCCTTTTCTCGTAGACTACTAGGGAAACAGTATCCACTTTGGTTGGCAATTGCCTTTTACAAAACAAAGAGGATCTTCCTCTTTGTAGATTACATTCATCTTGCTCAAATGTTGCCCCCTCTTTACTTTGGCAATGGTGGATGTAATATTTTCCCATTCAGTCGCTCTCAATATGAGTGTTGCGCCAAAATACTTTAATTCATTAGTTCGGTATTCAAAGGGTTTACCGGAAGCCAGCGGTCTTTTGCGGAGAGCCCCCTGGTTACCTAACGAAGGCCAACTAACCGTTCTTTGCCTGTGCTTTGTCCGACTCGCTGCTGCTGCTTCTACTTCTTTTTTTGTCTGGTCTGGGATGTTTGAGAGTTCCAGTCACACTCCCGAGGGCCGTGCCTTCTACACATGGAGTCTGCCTTGCTCCTTGCATACTCTGGTGAAAGGCAACCACAGGATTAGGACGCCAGATCAGGCCAGTCTCCTACAGGACAGACAGTAACTGCAACGCTTCCCGCTGTGCAACCTCTACAATTCTAACTCTCACAGCTTCACTCCATGCTCATCTTAAATCGCGAAGAAAATGTATAGATATATAAATATATGTCAAAATGAAGCTTTTCGAGGGAAAGGCAACCAGTGGAATGCACTCCAGAGAGCAGCTGCAGCGGAAAAAAAAGTATCCTTGCGGCGATTAAGTGGAAAAGACACCTCTATATTTCCTGGCAGCACGTTTTCTTTATTAATATAAATGTGTCAGGAAAAGGATCCAAAAAAGAACGACGCGTTTCGCGGTATACAAACCGCTTGATCACGTAGGTTTATATATATATATATATACACACATATTTTATTAAATACACACGTGAAAAGAAAAATGTATCAAAAATACAAAAAAGTTTTCTGATTAAAACACCAATTTTAAAAACAAGTACATTTATTTGTGACAGGAGTTAGTATCACGGTGGCTGACTGCAAACCAGCAGTCTACACTCACTACCAATCTATTTTTCGATTTGTCCAGATCAGCGACATTTTATGCTAGACCTATCAAACTGTCCCTTTCAAAATATTGCATTTTGCCTACATTTTCATAGAGAAAGCAGACAGACCCATGTGGTTAAACTGACCTGCTAGTTAACAAGGAAACTAGGCTGTATCTAACAGCAATCTCTAAATGTACCGTTTTTTAATAATGGTGTTTTAATTGGCTTTTTTGTTATTTTTGATCCCTCTTTCTTTTCTCATGTGTGTTTGATAAAATATGTGTACATATACATTTTCTTTGAGATTGATGATATGCAGGGAGTGAAGCTGTGAGAATGTGTGAGCAGAACCTGCTATGCTAGGAGCATTATCAACGGTATTGACAGTCCCGGTGGGGGTGGGGGGTCGTTTTTCCGGGTCCCCATTATTTGAGTGCCTATTAAAGGTAGAGCATGAGTGTTTTAATTATCATTTTTAAAGATGGCATCCACTCCATTTTGCCCGTGTTTTTTTCAAAATCTCGCTCATATGGACATCACCTTCTTCACTATGCAATCATTGAGCAATTTCCTTCTATCACGAGCCTTATGCACATAGTTAACTTGTGTTTGTTAAAAAGGATAATGTGTACATCTCTATGCCTTTGTATGTACAAACTGATGAACTGATTCAAATAATCTTTGCATTTGAATCAGCCCATTCGCTGCAGCAGAAAAAAATCATCCATTCAAGCTCTGCTTTCCTGGAAATCCTTACTTCAAGAAACATTGGCACGTAGGACAATGTTTCTGGATGCAAGGTACATAACTCTGGAACTTCCTATCACATAATATTTGCAGATGACATCATCAGCTGACATTCAGGTAAGTCATTTTGCGTTGATCTGGTGGTAATCAGTGCCCACTTTTCAATTTCCAGTTTCCACTAGTAATCTTTACCGCATTAGTAGGCCCACCTGCACAAGACATCCGTACATTAATCAATAGTTCTTTAGCATGATTCTCACTCTGTCCCTGGACGTGCACTTCACCCACACAGGATGTAGGTTGCAGAAGCATACTCCTCTTGCCAATGGGCCACGCCTTCTTAATACTGTCTAAACGCCTCAATATCTACCTCATACTTTCCAAGAATGGATCTAGACCCCAGCGTCTTCAATCCAGGAGCCCATGAATCCAGAGTTAAAACTGGGACTGTTTAATTTCCTCTTCTACTAAAAGATTTCAGGTACCTCGTCTTGAAAGCATTCAGGAAATGCAGAGGAACAACCAACCATGAATGCCGTCAATGGGCAAGGAATGGGTAGGCCTTTTATAGACTGTTTGCTTAGTTCTGGCACCATGTATGAAGTGTCATTTGAAAAGACAAATATTGGAACTGACCAATTTGCTCGCCAACCACCACTTAGGCCACCAGAATTCCTTGCTGTGCCTGTGAACAGCTTCCAATAGGATCTGGTGGAAATGCATGACTGAAGACAATCTAGAAAACTATTAGAATGCCTACAAAATCATAAAATAGCAGGACCCCACTGTTCAACTCTGCACATTTAAAGACTGTTAGGAGGCACTCTAATTTCCACCCAAACCTTTCCCTGACTGGCTGAAATATGTTTATTTTCTAAGCCCACACAGTTCCTTCACAGCCTTTTAAAAACTCCTAAAATGAGTGGCTAAATTGAGCTTTCTAATGAAGGACTGCAACTTCCATAGTCCCACCTTTATCCTCCATGGCTGGTAGCTGGGAATCCTCTTTAACAATATCCAGTTTTTCTCTCACGTGTGAGAGGTGGTTTGACGGCCCCTGTATTTCAACATTCATATATAGGGGCATCAGACTCTCTTCCACTCAATTAAAACGGGTTCCTTGGTCACTGCTCTGATAAATAGAAGATACTTCAGATACTGCAAGACCACCTGATCACCCTCTTTCTTTCACATTCCAGGTAAGTGGTCAATGTTTGAAACACAGTCACAGAAACATGACACTTTGAAAGGCAATGATCATAACTATCCAGCTGCACTAGCAATACGTGCAATGATGAATTCATATATAATCCATAGATGTTAGTGAGATTTGCAGGTCTTTAATGGTCCTTAAGCTCAAGACGATAGGCCTGAGAAAAGCCCAAATTCCCTAAAATAAGAACTGAAAGCAAAGATGGCAAGCTGCAGGGATTGAAGATGGCGGCAGAGATCAGAGGGGCGAGTGAGTGGTCTCTGTGGGGTGCAGGAATCTGGTGGGACATGGGTTGAAGGAAGATTCCTGTGGACTAGAGCATATGGCCCAAAGGAAGGTGGTGGCCAAAGGGAGACATGCCCATGGCTGGATGGACCACAGGCTTGTATTACCAGATTTGGACCACAATCCTGACCACCTGCACGCCTTGTGCTTTACCTGCTTTACATGTGGATGCCTAATTGCCTCGCCATTGCCACAAGTAAGTGGAAAGATGCTCATGGCATTGACCAGGCCATGCAACCTGGTGTGGAGGGGTAAAGGAATTCCACTTAGCGAATGGTTGGCATATCATTATTTGGTTCCATTTCAAGTGTGGTGCCTCCTTTTGGGAATACTTTACTAGTTTCTATATGTTTAAAATAGTATTTGCTCTATTTCTGTGTTAAAAGGAAATCTTTTTCTTGAGACTACAAAATTACATTAAGGTTTAAAAACACTCTCTGACCCCCATAAATGCACCTGTGTAAATCTTTTGGCAATACTAGAAGGGCAATCTTACTACAGCATTGCATTGTGAGCTTGTTTGTGAGTAAATGAAATCAGTATTCTCTATCATGCGATCTTTATAAATATTCGTAAACATTGAATATAATTAGGAATGTGTGGGATCTCTGAACACTTTCAACGCTAGAGAGAACACTTCTTTAAAACACTTGAAACAAAACAATTAAGAAGATTGCCACGACTGTGAAATTGAGTTAAAAGATACAATGAAAGAGATGGCCATACATGTGCAACAACTAAAAGTGGCGCTGTGACCTTAAAACACCCAAACTTCCATGACTCCCAGATGCAGCCAGCTCCTGTTTCTGCTCAGGTGACTTAGGATGTAGGAACACGTTGGTTGGGTCACAGCAGTGAAACCTGCTTTTCTTAGATTTTAAAGCAGTTTTCTGTTTTCTCTTGATGTGTTTCTCTTACCACTGGCTAATGACTATGTTTTGTTTTCTTTCGGTGAGTTGAGATAATTTTTTATTTTCTACTGTTTTTCCGCATCCTGATTTTCTGACCTTTTTCTTCAGCCACTGTGTCCTATTTTGGACAAACGTGACTCTTGGGGTGGGAACAAGTTGAATGAGGATGACCATGATTTGGGTATGGCAGCCTCCCACTCAGTCATCCAATAGAAGACTGCCCACCTTGTCAGAAAGCATCCGACATTACCGACTATATGCATTTATAATATCGACCAACACACAATGCATCCTGTTCCTTGATATGAGACCGTTTGCCTCAGCGAGTGACCGCTGGTTACATTCTTTGGGACTCATTACACGGTAGGTGGTAAGGGTTTACCGGTACCGGTATTTCCTTACCGCCTTACTACGAGGTCCCTTTGCGGGTTGGGGTATTTAACGCCCGCTTTTTCCAGGCGTTAAAAACCAACCCGCAAAGGGACCCAGGGAACTAATTACGGTACCGCAATTTGCGGTACCATAATTAGCGCCTTCCCCATTCCCATTATGCCCTATGGGGCAAAAATGGGAATGCGGACGGGCAATGGTCGAATGGGGAATTACCGCCCCGCCAACCTTGGAATGGGGCGGTAATTCCCCTTTCCACCAAGGCGGTGCCGGTATTTTACCGGCATGAACCATGGCGCTAATAGCGCCATGGTTCTCCGCCTACCATGTAATGAGGCCCTTTGTGTTTTTTTCTCCATTACTGAGAGGTCCAAAGAGAAATGAAGGACGCCTATCCACTTTCTCCACTGTGTAGTGCAAGACAGAAACTGCACTTCCACTGCTCAAGGCTTTGGCCAAGATGAGTACATGGTGACATGATGATGTACCTGGCTGTGTCAATGCTTATATACTCTTCTATGGGTTTCAAGGTTGTGGCGCTGTTTGCAAAGTGTTTTGGATGTTCACCTCTGCAAAAGAGAACAGCAATGCTAGCAGTGTTTAAATAGAACCATCAATGCCTTTTTGAATTGGCTTTTTTTTTTATTAGGTTGCTATTGTTTACATGTTGACAAATACAGTAGCACAAAAAGTATACACAATGAGGTCAAAGCTTTCTTCATGTACACTTGGGCAGCAATGAGCACTGTGGTTTACATCTATCAGAGGTCACAGTTTCAGCGCCCCTTCCTATCCAGCACCATTTTACAAGCACAATACTAATACTTAGCTGAATTGAAGATTTTGGGGTGGGTTTGGGTCACGGCAACAGTAGCTTTCAATCTTTACTTTACTTTACTTTGGCAGCAATTCGATTTTTGGCCAGGGGCATATTACACAGTCTGTGCAATGACACTGCTCAGGTTTAGGTAATCCGCCGATGGAATTAAGTGCCCAGGTCCATAAACCCATTGACACCCAACACCTTTTATTAATTCCCTTTCAGCAAACAGTTGCACAATCTGATGAATATATATATTTTCAAGTGTTAATGTATTTAAATGTGCGCTACTCTTTGGGCTGCCTTTTTAAATATCTTTGCTTTACATTTGGGGTTGAGGTTTCGTCTCTACTACCTCCTGCTTAGTGCAACGTGCTTCTGAACATTCTGACAGTGTCCCTTTAATGGAATGAAGGCCACTGTGTGAGCCGCCTCTTTCACACTTTTCATTTCAACTTTGGAGTGGGTTGATTTGCGGGAAGGATGCCTCACTGACACAGAGATGTTGATATCTTGCAGAATGCAGCTTCTGTCCTCTCCCAAAGTGTTTGCATCTTTACACATGGCTGATTTTGATCTACCCAGGTTGGAAAATGTCAGTAGGCCCTAATGAAGACGCCAAATGTTGACGGCTGTATGTAAGGTTTTACACACAAAATATATATATACTGGAAAATGTAAGTGCCTTGTGTACCATTCCTTCTATCCTACCTGACTTAAAGGACTCTGTTATGATGAAGAGTGTGGTTATTCATTGTGCATTGCAACTCATTAGCTACTTCTCCTGCTATACTCTCCAATTGAATTGTACTGCACAAGGCCTGATATCATAGGCCCTGAGGTGAGTGCCAAGCTAAAGCAGATCTTTCACTGTGGGTATTCTATTATGGAAGTCCAGTAATGGCTTGTAATTTTAGGGATTTCATTTACACCCGTGGTATTAAAACGTTTCCATAGCGAGCCCCCCTTAAATAAAAGTATTGATTCTGCCACCATGCCACCTAAGCCCCCCGGGCCCAAATGATGCCCCAGGGGGCCAAAGGCTCTTTACAAAAGGATTACGCTGACTGTTTTTAATAGAAAATATAAGCGGTTTGAAATCTGCCTATATTTTAAATTAAAACCAGTAATCTTAGTCCCTTTTTAAAGTCTGGGCCCCCTGGACATCCTTCGGCCCCCTTAAGGGGGGCCAGCCCACCTGTATGAAGACCACCGGTTCACACTGTGTCCTATCCACTATCACACCAGTAGGAAAGCACACCCAAGAAAGAGGATCATTATTCATTAGGGCAAACGCGTGCTTTATAGTACTGCATATCGTTGGGTGTCCAATACATTTTGCTGTTATTTCAGGCTCCTGTGTGAAATGATTCACTTGTTGACCATGGAAGATGGGGAGTGAATTATGACCAAACTCAAATCTATGCTGTCGTTTTGATGAGATATCAAAGTTACAGACTTAGCCATCTATCAGGCTCAGGAAGCTCATGCTTTGAAATGATGTGACATGATATGATAGGACTGTAACATGATATGATACATCGTTTATAATGCGCCTGTACACAAGTGCTTCTAGGTGCGACATGAGTTAGACTTCTCAATTGCCCATGACTGAGGGGGCTAAGAGGCATGGTTGAGCAGTTTCTGCAATGCTCATGCAAAGTGTTTCTATTGTAAATATATTTAGTATACTTGCCAACATGATTCATTCCATTCCAATCTCTCTGCTCTATTGCTGTCCTAGATTTGGTTTGCATTGTGGGACTTGGAGTCCTGGTTTATGATGGGGCGAAAAACATAATGGATCTAATTTTATAATGGGAAAAAAGCACCCTAGACCAAATTCCTAATACATTACTAGCTAAAAGGGTGTAGCGTGGGTGATCGGGCTGTAACCTCTGGGGTAAAGGAAGGAGCCTTACATTGTATGCAGTGTGGGTGTGCATTGTTTTTGTGTGGAAAGTGCAGTAGTGTTGTGTTTCTGTTATTTCTAGGTTGTCAACTATCATTTGTGATGTAAGTAAGGAGATGAGGGGGCTTCTCACAAACCAGTGATTGAGAAGATATGCTCTTTATGGACAAGACATCTTTCGCTCGAGTGTTTCAACAGGATGGCATTTTGAAAGGGAGGCCACCTTTTTAAGAACACACAGCTGAAGCACTCAGTGACAGTCCCTGTCGCTGTGGGCATCTTCAAGAGGTATCCAGGTCCCATCATAATGTTTGACGGCCTAAGGGATGCCGTCTTCTTCGTAGATTACATACCCTGTCGGACACTGGTCTCTCATGTGCCAATGACATCCTTAAAGCTTTTTGCTGTTCGGACTTAGCTTGCATCGCCAAACTTAAATCCAATCGGAATGTTTTGGTGCACCTCTAAGTACATTTTAGGCGAGCTCATAGAAGCAGAACTAATCTAAGGCATCCTCAATTGTTGATCTCAAGCGCGTACACAAGTTATTTATTGTATGGTAATTTCCAATACTGAAAAGGCAGTGGTCATCAAAAGGAATGAGAGAGCAACAAATAAGCAATGTGTGTATTGTGTGTACATTTAATACATCCTCTATGAATTTATATTGTGTTTTGCCTGAAAAGTTGATGACATTAAACAAATATGTGATCCTGTATCATTCTCCATTTGACATACTTTTGGGGGAGCATATGGTGAGGTGGAATGGTCCAGAGGTCACGGAGGAGCTTTTCACCATGCCATGGTGAGGGAGGGGTAGCTTCATAGGAGTTGGGTTCACTCCATAATAAGTCTGTGGAAAAACAGAACGAGACATAGTATGTTGATAAGAGCACATTCTTTGGTTGGCAGTGACGATACTTCGGCAGCACAGTCCATTGAACACTATCCTGTTGAATAGTGGGCGGGCATAGCCTTCAGGAACTGTGCTTTGTTGTGGGCACTCATAAGGTCTTGTGGTCAAAGTTAATAATTTCGGCAGAGTTAGTTCTGGTATTATCCACAGCCCAGGCTAACCACTGAGCTTTACAGTCAATCATAAATGCTGAGAACGGACTGGAATATTCGGCTCTATGTTCATTCATCCCCAGTTTTCTATTCGCTGCATTTTTCCCTGAATATGTTTGCTCAAAAAAACGAATCCGATTTTAAATTGTTTTATTTGGGGAGGTTCCCCCAAACCCCATCCCCTATTATTTATTCCCTATTGCCCACCTCACCCTACCCCTTATATGCCCTTACCGCTCCCAACCCGACATATTTTTTCTTTGAGTATTATTGGGCAAACATTTTCGGCAATACATGCAGGGAAAAACATGGGCAATGAATGAATGTCATACCTTAATATTCACATAGAAAAAGACAGCATTAATAATTAATAAAATAAAACCTCTGTTTCCGAAATGAGACTGTATAGAAAAACATAAGCAGAGAGACAGTCTCTAATGAAAGGCATACATTGATTCTGGCTGCATAGTCCATTGAACGTTAGCCAGAACCTTAGAGCATGGGGCATCACAACGTACACTTGATGTATAGTTTGAATGTTACTATGTACCTCTCAGCATCCTGGTGTGAGCATGTGGGGGGGAAATTGCCTTAAAATGAGTATTTATTTTTATTTCAATGGTTCATTTGTAATGCGCTTATACATATGTGTGTCTCAAGGCGCAACAAGGCAAGAGGGTGGGGGCAACGATCCTACTATGCTTTGTACATTCGGATCCTGCAAGTGCAGGTATTTATAACGCACTTAATACCCGAGGTCGATTTTAAGCAGATCCAGGATTGGAACCAGTGTTGCTCAGCGTGGCCTTGCTTCCAAGACCGGCGCGTTGTCACTGAGATATCCTCCCATCACAAAATGATGAGAGGTTATGCTCCCAGCTGTGTATGTGGGGGCAGTCAGCAAGAGGACTAGTATCTGAGGGAGTGCTGGAGGGGATGACGATCACAATTCCTTCACTACCATCAGAAGCTTCGCCGCCAAACCACTTTTTACAGTGGCAGTGGGAAACAGAGAATAGGACTTAATATTGCACAGGATCTTGTAGAGCAGTCCTTAGATCCAAATGGAGTGCCGTGTTTATATCTGTCTATTAGATTAGATAAAAACCCACCTGAAAACCCACCTGCGCTGCCCAGGAAAGGCATTGAAGTGCTGCAGCCCGCGCTATCATTGATGACCCTAATGGGCTCTGAAGGGGACTGAGGGGAAGGCAGGTTTAGCTCAACAGCGATTTTAAAGAAGCTCCCACTGACTTCTTTTTGAATTCACTGTATAATACAGTATGATCGTTATAACTGACTTAGTAATATCATGCAACACATGTTTCACCTTTTGCAGCAATACAAGACCCTTGTCTGAGCTGCATCTGTGAAATGTACGATATTCCTTTATTTTTCCCTTCGTCAAAAAACAAGAAAAAATAAATACATTAATAAAAACATATACTGTCAAAACATAAGGCAATACATAAAATAAATAAAGAAGTAGCATCCAAAAACTGTTAGTTACACACCCAAAAAAGCAGGGGATACATTAAACCAAAAACAATAAATATATAACACACATGGTGTTGCAGCGGTTACTGAATGGATTAAAAAGAAGCTTGGTGGAGCAGATTGAAATCTGGAGCCTAGTTGATTGAGAGGTAACTGAGCTAAAGAGGCGCTCTCCATGCTCAAACCCTAGTCTCCAATGTACTATGAGCAGGCTAGGTAGGTACTGTGAGAAACCAGAAGGTGCCTCACCTGCTGATTTGTCATCCAGGTTCCCAGGACACAGACATCGCTGCTGGATCCAGTTCCTGGGGGTGGACCAGTGCGGGCAGATCACCTTGATGAGGGGTCCTCGTGAAGTGGAAGTGGGAGATGCGGTACCCTTTCCCTATAACATCTTTTCCCCTTCCAACCCGGTAGGATATTTAGGAACATAACACCCCACCCCCTTCCCGACACAGACACTTTCAAACTGACAACTCACTGTGAGCAACAACAGGACTAATCCGCCTTTCTTAACCATATTATTCTGGATTTTGCTAAACTTACTAGTGAAAACTACAATCCCCATAATTCCGCCTCTTTTTTCTTTTCTAAAGTCACTGAGGCACGGAGGAGAGAGATTGGGAGGATGAAGAATACCAACAGGCAACCACAGACACAGAAAACAGACTCTCCCCTTTCTACAGCAGACTGTCCCATTAATGAGGCCAGCCTAAGTCAGGCCTCCGCCTTTAATTACTCGCACCTAACTCCACTTGTCTCTCCCAAGCAGCATAAAAGGTAGAGCAGGAAAGCCTGCTTAGAGATTCGGGGATGCTGGAAGGTGCTGGAGAGAAGGAGAAAACCCTAGTGTGCTGCAGAAACCCCAGAGGACCCGGAGCAGGAGAAAAGCACCCAAACACTGGCCCTGCTATTTCAGAGGAGACTGCAGTGTGGAGGAGGGAGCTGTATTTCTAGTAGACAAGACCTTCTAGTAGACAAGATCAGGGGCAGCTGGGGGTTGCCTGGTGGTACCTACAGCAGAACCCCTCCCCAGGGCCACACAGGCGAACCTGGGTACATGAGGCAGGAGGTAAGACTCTGACCTCATTGAAACATCCCCCTTGTGGCTCATACAGCTCCCAACACATGGAATGCCGTTTTGGGGAGCTGTGAAGTGGGATCAAACATATCACAAGTGCATTCTGGGACTGGAAGTACAAAAACATACTTTTGGAAATTGTGAACTTTGTGAGAGGGGTGGGAACCCGCAGAGGGAGACCCTTGTGAACTTTGTGAGAAGGGTCCAAGCCCGGTAGAGGGAGACCTTGGGAACTTTTGTGAGAGAAACTGGCGCCAGAGATAGAGTGTTCTGGTGCCACATGGGCATTCATTCGAAGGTCTCTGGCTGGTGCCCCCTCTCCCAAACCAGGAGAAACAACAAGTACCAAGAGGCCATAGGGGAGGCTGGTGTAAGGTGTCAACGTGGTCATATGAGGGTCATACCAAACCCATTCTAAGGTTGAAAGTCTTTGACACGTTGTCGAGGCAGATGTGAACCCGACCGAGGGATGCCTATTATGTTATGTTATGTTATTTGAATTTCTAAAGCGCGCTGTCACCAGAGGTATCTTGGCGCTGAGGAGGACATGAGGATGAACAGCCAACACAGCCAAATAGAATTAAAATAACCAGGTCTTCAAGGATTTTGTAAAGGCTAAATGATTGGATATAGCCTTGATAGAAGGAGGAAGATTATTCCACATTTGAGCTTCCGCAATTGAAAAAGCCTGTCCTTCAATGAGTTTGCGGCGGTAAGAAGGAACTACCAGCAGCTCCGCTGTAGAGGAGCAAAGCATATGAGCAGGATGGTAATGAACAAACTTAGACTGAAGGTATTCTGCACCCAGTCCGTGGAGTGCTTGATGAGCAATGCACAATGACTTAAACTCAATTCTTCGATTGACCGGAAGCCAGTGCAAAGCACGAAGCACCGGGGAAATATGGGCTCCGTAGGGAGATCCAGAGGCAACACGAGCTGCCAGATTTTGGAGGTGCTGAAGCCGCTGGGCTAAGCCCTTAGGTTGCGCAAGATACAGCAAATTATAGTAGTCCAGACGGCTAAGCACCATGGCTGCAACAACTGGAGGATGGAGAGTAGTATGAAGAAGCGGTAGAACCTTTTAAAACATTTTAAGATGGAAGTGACCTGTCTTGCACACAGCGGAAACCTGATCATGCATCGAAAGAGAAGCAGAGAGAATAACACCAAGGTTCCTGACCTTTTTCACAAGAACTGGCATAGAGCCAAGAGAAGAGGGCCAGAACGAGGACACCCAAAGTGAAGGGTCAGGGGGGTCACCAACCACCAGCACCTCTGTCTTGTCCCCATTCAGCTTCAGCCAATTCCCGCTCATCCACTCACCTACAGCAGTCAGGCACTGACAGAAGCGCGACAACACCCCAGTAGGAGCTAAATCCAAATGGATTAGGAACTGGGTGTCGTCGGCATAAGAATAGCACCTGACGCAGAGGGAGCGGATGAGACAGATAAGAGGCCAGATGTATATATTGAAGAGAATGTGTGACAAGGCAGAGCCCTGTGGCACACCACAAGTGAGATTAAAGGAGCAAGACAAAAAAGGTGGACGAGAGAGCACCTGAGTGAGATCAGACAAAAAGGAAGAAAACCACGAGAGGACCTTCCCCTTAATCCCAATCTGGGACAGGCGGGTAAGGAAGATGGGGTGATCAACCGTATCAATGGCTGCTGACAGATCCAACAAAATCAGTGCCCTAACCCCACCAGCATCAACCAGCCTGGCCATGTCATCCAATGACAATAGTACACTTTTCGTACCCCGACCAGGCCTAAAGCTGGATTAGGTGGGATCAAGCAGTGTGGATGGCTCTAAGAAGGAGGATAGAAGAGGGGAGACCAGAGATTCAAGCAGTTTCATGGGAAATGGAAGAAGAGAAATGGGGTGGAAATTGGAGAGTGAGGGGTCGAGTGACGGTTTCTTTATCAGAGGGATAGCTGTAGCAATTTTAAGATCAGCTGGGATTGCTCCTGTCTGGCAAGAGACATTCACCGATGTAGTGAGTTCCGTAAGGATGGGGCCGGCAATTTCTTTCATAACTACTAACGGAATCACATCAGATGGGGAGCCCGATTTAATCCATTGTATGGCCCCCATAACTGTTTCTTCAGAAAATACAGGGAAGGCAGACCATTCTATAACTGTAGTAGAACTACCTGCTACAATAGGACAGCCATTGGAGGTTGAGGGCAGCGAGAATGTTTGAATGGCAGTCCGAATGGTGTCAATCTTAGATATAAAAAATTGAGCAAGAGAATCACAGTGTTCCTGAGTAGAAAGGAAAACAGGAGTTATTTTCTCAGAAGAAGAAAGAGAGCAGACCACTGAAAAAAGAGTTTTAGGTAGGCAGAGGGATGACTCCACTGTCTGAGTGAAATACATTATTTTTGCTTCACGAATATCAGAAAAATAGGCAACTGAGCAGGCTTTATATTGAGCTTTAGCATTAAGGTCGTAGGCAATGCATCATTTGCGTTCTGTCTGCTTAAGCATAAGGCGTGCAACTTTCCATGTTGGAGTGAACCAAGGCTGAGTGGGAAGCCTGCATGGTTGAATGTGCTGGAGAAGGGCAGTCATACCCGTGTTAGGGAGAATTCTCATAAATGGCTAATTTCCCTTAATTAATGAGTCCCTTAGCAGGGTTGATGGATTACTTGGATTTATTTTTTTCACCTGGTAAGAGTGTGAGCCTTTTTCCCACTCTTACATGTGTTTTGCTGTGTGTGTTTTTACCATTTGTGTGATCTTGGGCTCTGGAGCCTCACCTACTCCAAGAGCACCTTTATTTTGTGTGTGCTACACAGCACCTTCAGTGCAGTAACACAGGGTTGTCTTCTAGACTTCCCTCTGACTCCATTTTTCTGGGACTGACTACTGTCTCCCAGAAACATGTAAAGTTGCCATTAACTTTATGTAGTCTCTTTAACTACAGACCCAGTACACCCCATCTTACATGGAGTATTGGAAAGGGTTAATTCCTATCCCTTTTTGTCTGTGTCTCTTGGAGCACTGTTTCGCTCCCTTACATCAAGACTTGGCTGGTGGCAGTGGTTAGCCTCGAACATAAAGCCGCTGACAAAATCCATTTTATTTGGGCTCTGAGCTGGGTGTAGTCGCCATTTCTGTTAAAGTCTTTCTCGTGTTCTTCTCTGCGCGCCAAACCGGGGTTGATTTGTTTGTTCGCCGTCTTTATGCGGGCTTCTGCAAAGAAGCCCTCCTTAAGGCGCCTGAAAGTCTGGGTAGGCAGATGTGAGGGAAGGGTCTTCGGACCCCTGCCATGGGGTCCCTTGGTAACCCAAGTCACACTCCTGTTTGGTTGGGTGACTGTCCTTGCCAGGACAGCCACCCTGCTGTGTGCTTGACAGCCAGGCTCTATGAATGGGGGGAAAACTGCATAAAAAGCAGGTCTCTGAGACTGGAAAGGCAGAGTCACCACTGGAATGCAAGAACCAATGAAGGGCTGACAGAAGAGGACCCCTTCAACGACTGAACTGCCCGGTCAAGCCCTGCTGCAGGTCTGAATCGTCAAAATCCACCAACAGAGAAGATCCTCCAGGAAACGTCTTTCCTTGAGCTGGTGGGACCAACCAGTTCACCCAAACTGCAAGCCAGGACACCTCCTCTGGTCGAATTTGCTGTACAGAGCTACAGTGGGCTGAATAGCCAGGAAGGTCGGACCCTGCTTGGGTTTTAAGGAGCACACCTTTTATTTGTTACTTTGCTCTGCTGCTGGTTTCTTCCCTGGGTAGTGAGGGACCCTTCAGTCTTCCTACTTCGTGTCGGTCCGACAGTCGCTTCAGGAACCGTGAGCCTGCAGGAACTACCAGGAACGTCCGCCTCAGCTACAGCTTGCTCTCCATTTTAAGGTACTGTGCAAACCCGGTTGCTCGTTTCGTTCAGCCGCGGGGAAAGTGTGTGAGATCTTTCAACAATCCGAGGGCTTGTCCTTCTCTTCTTTTTAAACTAACTTTTCTACCACCCAACCTTGTCCAAAATCGGTGGCGCGAACTTTACCGCAAACTATCCTGAGCCGTGTGATCTTTAGAAAAATACTTTTGTCCTATTGACTTTGGCCCTTGTTAGGCAGAAACCTGTGCAGTTCCCTTAGGGACCACTGCAAAAGATTTAGGACTACAGATGGTTGGCAGTAAACCCAATTGGTAGCAGTCTATACCACCCAGATTTACCTGGTAGCTGTGGCTGAGCAGTCAGATTTCTCTCAAGATGAGTTAGGCAGTATATAGAGCATACACAATAGGTACAGAGATACAGTAGCACAAGCAAACACTGACCAGAGCTTTGGTGTAAAAGTATATAATTATTTATTTAAAGACACACTTGTAAATTACACTAGCACAAAAAGAGGTGAGTAAATTCAACACACAGTCACTATCATATATATACAACCCTGATTACTTATTAGACAAGTCTTAGTGAGAAACACCACTTATTTTCAGACAGAGGTGAGCGCTTAACATAAGATGGCACTCTAATAAGTTATTAAAAAGGGAGGGAAAAAGGTAGAGTTATGAAAGCACACAAATTTCAATACTTTTCAAAGAACCACAGTGAGGCAGGTTAGGCAAAGTCTACTGGAGAGCAAGGAAGTTCAAATGCCAGGCCCACTCTTAGAGAGAGCAAGCAAAATGTGTCCAGGATCACACAGTGGGGTTATGCCAAAAGAGTCTTTGTAAATAGTTCGCAAAAAGATTGAGATCAAGTCAGGAAAAGTTAGTTATCAGGTCCCAGGCTAACCCAGGTTAGAAAGTCGAGGATTTACTGTCACCCCGACGATCTGACGCAAGGGAAGCCAGGCGGGACACAGTACCTGAAAGTGGGAAGAACGCTCCAGCGGGGACAGTTGTTCCTGGCAGCGGGTGCAAGTCGGTGTTTCGTCCAGAGGAATAGGAGGTCTCAACGTGGAGGAAAGCTGAAGGTCGTTGTGCTGCCAGGGAAGAAACCAGCCGTGGAGTTTCCCGGTTACAAGGTACTGTCGGAATCGAAATAATATTATACCTCCTACCGCATTGTTTGAATGTGTTTTGGCCTACGCCAAGTTGTCTAAAACATTGTGTAAATAGATTTCGCGGCAGGGTCTTGACCTTAATGTACTGTGTAAATCGCCATCTTGGATTTAGCCGCCATTTTAGGTTCTCTTACAATGTGGAAGTAACCCTTCCTCAATGTGGAAGTCTTCACGGCCTCATATCAATTTCTCTGTTTCCACAGTTGGCGCCCGAATAGGGACCCTCAAGATTGATGCCGGATCATTGAAGGTTGACGCAGACTATCGAACCGGGATCGGACGGTGTGATTCTGCGGGCCCGACCGATCGAGACGCGATACCTCGGCAGCGCTGCACGATCCGATCCTTGGACGATAGTCGTGTGGTCTGACACGGCATCTTGACGAGGGTCCAATTTTGAGGCAGGCAGATTTGCCGAAACCACCAAACACAAGGTAAAATTCGTTAGGTAAGTTCTTTGGTAAACCGTACGGTCCTCCTTAGGTTTGGTCAGGTGCAGTCGTGACCCAGCTCTTAATTTAACCCTGACAATTTGAATTTGGCGTATTGTATCTGCAGACACAATTATTGACCAGGTAACACCAATTTTTTGTGAAATGCCTGGGAAATTGTCTAGCTGCTTTATGGCTCTGTTCCGCAGCGATCGACAATCCTTGGAATTTAGCCGCCGGCACCACAGGAGGGGTCGCCGGCATGTACTATGTACTGTAAGTATGGCATTGGAAGTATAGTATTTAATGATATTTGGCACAGACAGACCAGACATGCCTCCGAATTTCAGTGGCCAATCAACGGTAGTTTTGAGATCCCCCGTATTGAATACTTAGAATCGATCTTGTTAAAGAAAAAGGCTAGACCAGCAGCCTTTGACGTGTTACAGAATTGGAAGAAAGAAGCATTACAGCAGCTTAAAAGTAGGGATAAGCATGCACGTCGTCATAAAACAAACGCCGAAAAAGCATTACTATATGATAAAGAAAAGCATTCAGAATCAGTTAAAAATATGGATAGAGCCTTTTCACTCGGAATCCAGAAAATTTAGCCCTCTAAAGATTTCCATGTTTCAGAGGAATTTATTGAGAAGTTATTAAATGAGCGCATGCCTGATGCCTCAGCGCCACCTCCGTATGCCCCTATTTTGGGCGCTCTGCCCATTCCTGTTGTCGCTCCTGTTGTTATTCCTGTTCCCCCTGTGCAACCTATTGTTTCTAGTCCTTTGGTTGTTGTTCCTCCGCCTATTGCGCCGCCCCTTCCCTTTGCACCGATAGTTGCACCTTTATTAAATTTACCTATACCTCCGCTCCCGAGTGGCCCAGTATTGACTGAAGTCGATCCAGGTGCAGGATCAAAGATTGTGACTCGTAGTACTGTTTCTGCAGATAAGAAACAGGAATTGTTTGCATGGGCTAAGCATTGCATGGAGAAAGGTGATCAAGTTAATGTTTTTTCCACATTATCTAATTTGAATAGTTTTCGCGACAAAAATGTTTTTATCGAAGGGTTGGGGACTCATTTGTGTGTGATGTGGGGTAGATTACAAAATTCAGATCTTCCACAAGGGGTGAGAGATCTGAATGCTTTGGCACTATCGAGGGACACGGAGCAGAAAGTATATGGACATGTTGAAAAATTGTTTGAGTTTAGGAAAGACTTTGAAAGGTCACGAGATGAGGACGACCAAGATGATAGAATATATGTACAGACACAGTTACTTCCGTGCCGTAGAGCGACACCTGAGGAAGTACGAATTTGTACCAAAGATGCGGTTCGATGGATCTCGGATTCATCGATTCCACCAGATGAAGTATATGACACGTATAGTCAATATACAGTAGAAATGCAAAGAAAGGTAATTCAGGTGATGGTACAGCACCTGCAAGAAGAATGTGTAAGAAAAAGGGTTAGTTGCCCCATAGAATTATTGGGGATTTGTAAAAGGGCTTTTTCGCCCGACACTTCTACAGCTGCCTTAGCGCTCGACCTGGCCCTGTTGCTTAGTAAGCGGCCAGAGGTACCTATATCTCAGTTGCCTATGAGAGAGGTTCCTCCGACCTTTGTCCCAAAAGTTGAGATCCCCGCCAACTCTGGGACTGGAGCCCCCGCTGTGGATATCCCTGCACATTATGTATCGCAATTTGTTCACGTCCCGTTTTCACGACAGGAAGTAAACACAATTAGACAAACAGTCCCCGATAACAGGAAAAACCCGACGGGGTTTTACAAAGAAATAGAGTCCGTTTTACAGTCCTCTGTGTTCACCTTGAGTGACATTGACTTGTTATTCCCTGTACTCCTGCCCGTAGATGTATGGAAACAGGTTCGGACAATAGACGATGTGCCGGGGTTGGGAGATACGTGGGCTAATATGATTAGAATCGATGGAGAAAGACCAGCTGGTGAGAAACCACCACAGGTAATACTTACTTTACCTGATAGAATTGTCGCTAAACTAACAACTATAATTCCAGAGAAAAGGATCATTTGGGACAAGCTTACGGCCTGTGTCCAAGGGAAAACTGAAGGCGCCACCGAATTTTTTAATAGATTCGAGCAGGTATTTTCTGACTTCAGTGGACAGGATTTAGGTACAGAGTCGGGGAAGAGGTTGTTCGTGGACAAATTTGTACGTGGATTGTTACCTGACATCCAGTCACAGATTATGTCCTCTGAGAGCGCTTGGCAGGCAAAATCTCAATCTGAGGTTTTGCACATGGCTCAGTATTATGAGAACCGTGTTAATAATGAGAAGGAAAAAATTGAAAAGAGAAAGGGAGATTTGAAAACCAAAGTATTATTACAGCAAATTGTTAGAAACCCCAGAGGAGGCACGACACAGACTAGAGGTCAGTACGTCCCAAAAGGAAATGCTCCTTTGAGTCCTGTGAATATTAATCAATGTGCTTATTGCCGCCAGGAAGGTCATTGGCGAGCACAGTGCCCTGTCCTTCGCCAGAGGTCAAACAGTGTATTTGGGGGTATGGGTAGACGACCTAGGGGCCGCCCTGGAGCAGGGGGCCCTGACAGAGGTCAGCTTTTACAAGATTCTCAGCAACCTTTTTCACAGGAAAATCAGACCTCGAGTATGGACTCGAGGAACATATTTGATCACCCTTCTGCTGCCTACCTTTCTGAAGAGCTTCCTTCTGACGAGGGTCTATTTCATTAGGATTGCCCGAAGCAGGGTTTGGAACCTTTGCCTATTCCCGTTAATCAGAAAGGCCCCTACGTTGAATTATTAGTAGGGAATAGGAAACACCAGTTTTTGATTGACACTGGAGCTCAGAAGTGCTCCATTGATCATTCTCGGGTTCCAAACATCCCACTGTCAGGGCAAACAAATGTTTCCGTAGGGTTTTCTGGTATACCAACTGTCTGTCCGGTTTCTGCACCGGTATCCATTTCTTTGGGTCCCTTTACGGATCATTGTCCTTTTCTTCTCACTTCAAACTGTGGAGAAAATTTGCTGGGGTTGAATTTGTTAAAGAAATTGAACGCAGTAATTCATTGTTCTTCGGATGGAGTACGGCTAACGGTTTCACCACAGCAACTTCCTAATTCTCAGTTCTTGATTCGACCTTTACCTCCCGAGTTCAGCATCGTCCCGGAATGTTTGTGGGCAGTGGACGACAATGATATCGGAGTGTTACAGATTGAGCCCGTTAAAATAGTTCTGAAACATGGGGTGAAACTGCCATGCATTCCGCAGTATAAAATATCAGTCGAAGGCGAACGTGCTTTGAAATGCATTGGGCCTCATTACGACCCAGGCGGTAAGTTACCGCCTGGGTCGTACCTTTACCACCATGGCGTAAACTACGTTTACGCCATGGTGGTTGGCGGACTTACCGCCCCATTCCGAGGTTGGCGGGGCGGTAAGTCCCCAATCCCCATTTACCCTTCCCCATTCCCATTTCTGCCCCATAGGGCATAATGGGAGTGGGGAAGGCGATAATTACGCCACCGTAAATTACGGTGGCGTAATTAACAACAAGGTCCCTTAGCGCCATGGATTTTAACACCTGCTAAAAGCAGGTGTTAAATCCTCCATGGCGCTAAGGGACCTCGGAATCAGGCGGTAAGGGTCGGCGATGTTTACGCTGCCGTAAACCCCTTACCGCCTGGATCGTAATGAGGCCCATTGTCTCCGATTTTGTACATCGTGGGGTGATCAAGGAGATTACAGGTAGTTTGTGTAACAGTCCGATCTTGCCCGTATATAAGAAAGGCGACAATGCAATTCCATACCGGTTCATAATTGATCTTCATGCTATTAACCGAGTGGTCGCCCCAAAATTTCCAATTGTGCCTGATGTGACAACGATATTGACAATGATCCCTGCTATGGCTACGCACTTCAGTGTTGTGGATCTAAAAAACGCTTTCTTTAGTATTCCTATACATAAAGAAAGCAGATATCTGTTTGCGTTCACCTTGGGGGGACGCTCATTTACATTTAAAAGGGCACCTCAAGGGTATACTGAAAGTCCCAGTATTTATAGTAGAGCTTTGAAAGAGCAGCTCGACACCCTTGAATTGCCACCTACTTGTACGCTGCTTCAATATGTTGACGATTTACTTTTGGCTGCAGACTCTGAGAGTGCTTGTAAAGAAGGCACTATATTGTTGCTTGTTCATCTAGCTAAAAACGGTCACAAAGCTTCGCTTAAAAAATGTCAGTATTGTTGTCAGGAGGTTGCCTATTTAGGCTACCTCCTGTCAAAGGAGGGGAGAAGATTGACACCTGAAAGAATAAAACACATTTCTGGCATGTCTGTTCCAAATACACAGAAGGAAGTCAGAGCCCTGATAGGTATGGCTTCTTACTGTAGGTTGTGGATCCCGAATTTCGCACTAGTGCTAAAACCGATGTTTGCTTTGACGAAGAAGGGCATTTCTCTGCCACTGCCATGGGAATCGGAACATCAACGATCATTTGAGCTTCTCAAAACCGCGCTATGTTCGGCACCGGTTCTGGGTACTCCAAATTATGACAAGGCCTTTGTGTTGTTTGTGCATGAACGTGATGGATGTGCTTTGGCTGTGTTAACACAGGAACAAGGAGGGAAGAATAGGCCATGTGGCTACCACTCCTCCGCCCTTGATCCTGTCGCATGCGCTTTGCCAAGATGTTTGCGCGCTGTCGCTGCTGCTGCCGCGTCTGTAAAACAGAGTGAGGGAATGGTCCTAAGCCATGATTTGATTTTGATGGTACCTCACTCTGTTGATATTCTATTGAACAAAACCCAAACGCAACACCTCACCTCTGCGCGGTTAACAATGTATGAACTAATTCTGTTTGCCCCTCATATTCAAATTAAGAGGTGTTGTGTTCTTAATCCGGCTGAACTCTTACCTTTCCCGCAAAATACTGTTTGCGGTGACAAAGAATTACATGACTGCCTGTATACCACTGAGCAAGAAACAAAGGGCAGGATAGATCTCATAGATACTCCTTTGGATAATGCAGAAGGGGAGCTGTTTTGTGATGGCTCCTGCTTCAAACTTTCGAATGGTACATCTACAGCTGCTTATGCAGTTACTACATTGAGCAAAGTTGTCGAAACTAAGAGAATTTTGCATAACTCCGCGGATGCCGCAGAGATTATAGCGTTGACCCGAGCTTGTGAACTTTCCCAAGGGGGTAGAGTAAATATATATACTGATAGTCAGTACGCATTTGGGGTGGCCCACAACTTTGGAAAGCTTTGGTCGGAAAGAGGGTTCCTGACCTCACATGGGACCAAGATCCAGCATGGCCCCTTGATAGTGCAATTACTCTCGGCACTCTCACTCCCTAAACAGTTAGCGATCATGAAATGTGCAGCACATCGCAAGGTCATAGATGATGTGGGCAAAGGGAACGCTTTTGCGGACTTGATAGCCAGACAAACGGCCACAGACCTTAGCACGGACATGTATGCCTCGAGGGAAATGAGAGATGCTTGCATAATGGATGAAGGTATTGGGTCTGTGCGAGATATTCAAACTGATGCCACAGTAGAAGAATCTAAAAGGTGGGCTGAAGGAATGGGGAAACTGGATGACGAAGGGTGTTGGGTGGATACATCCGAAGGGAAATGGTTGCTTCCTGATTCTTATGTATTGGCAATGGTTACGATGGCACACGGTCCTACGCATGTGTGTGCCCAGCAGATCACAAAAATGCTAGAACAAGTTTGGGTAAATGACAAGATTCTGGAGACTGCAAAGAGGCACGTCCAGAACTGTATGATCTGCTTACAGCACAATGTGGGGAAGGGGACAGCGACTCCAAGGGGAAGCTTTGGGCCCCCTTCTGTCCCCTTCGAGGTTCTTCACTTTGATTTTATTGAGAATGAACGATGTAATAATCTAAAATATGTTCTTGTAATTATTTGTGCCTTCAGTAAATGGGTCGAGGCTTTCCCCGTCAAAGATGCTACCGCCATGACCACTGCAAAGATTATGGTAAAAGAATTCTTTCCTGGATTTGGGCTCCCGAGGATAATCTGGTCGGATAATGGCCCTCACTTTATCGCAGCAGTAACTTTGCAAATATGCACAGCCCTATGTATTGAGAAATGATTTAATTCAGCTAGACATCCTCAAAGCGCTGGGTTGGTGGAAAGACACAATGGTATTTCAAAGAATAAACTTGCAAAAACATGTGCTGATACCAAACTAAAATGGCCAGATGCCTTACTTATTGTGTTATTAGCTATGCGTACCACACCTCAGACTAGAACTGGGCTTTCTCCATTTGAAGTAGTAATGGGGAGACCTGCTAACATTTGGGGTCTCCCGAAACCTAAAGCCCTGAGAGAGGTGGAAAATGTATTACTTGTAGACTACTGTAACCAGTTAACTAAAAACCTGTATTTCATTTATCACCAGGTTTACTCAGCTTTACATGTACGGCTCACGGGCCCAGGACACGATATACAGCCCGGAAGTTGGGTTTTAGTGAAGGCCTACGAGAGGTCTTCCTGTCTCGCGCCTCGCTGGCGGGGACCCCATCAGGTGTTATTGGTCACCAGGACAGCAGTGCGGGTGGCTGGAAAGAAGAACTGGATACACGCGACGCACGTCAAGAAACTTCCTCACCTGACGCCACACGTTACAGAAGAAGCAGAACCCCTCGCTGATGCTACAGTCTCTGATCTTGGAGTAGCAAACAGCGTTGCGAGTGCGTCGGAGAAATTCTCTGAGCCTGAGGAGCTTGGGGAACAGTCCATTTCATCTCCGCACTCTCTTGAAAAATCACTTCCGGAAAACATTGTTTCGAGCTCTGCGACTTCCGTCGCCACCGACACGTCGCTTCCATCAAGAAGTGACGATACTTTGCTTCCGGACCAGACAATTTTGGGTACCATCAGGTACAACCTTCGACCAAGGAAATAGAACTACGGCACGAGTTTCGTGCATCTGGAAAAAGGAAGTGATTGGAAAATTGTCTTGTTATGAGAAAGTTTTGTTGAACAAAAAGGGATTCTGCTGGCTAGGGTTGGGAAGGACTAAGAAATCACGCGACCGTAGTGTCGCCAGCAACGAACATTGGGGCCGTCGATTGAGAAACCACGATGCCTGCCACCTTCACCGCTGCTCCCCGCACTGGACTTGTAAATAAGGGGGTGACCAAATCGAACAATGAACAATGTGCCTGGGCCCCGAAAACGTACTGTTGTGTTTTGATAATGATTATTGTTATTTTTGCAACTGCTGCTGTAGGACTTTGGTATTTCGAAGAAATCTATCCTCTGAAACCTTTATTACCGACCGAGATTGTACCAACTGTTTTGACTCCTTCTGTACGCCTTCACACTCTGTCCCCTAGAGACTCCCAACATAGACAAAAGTATCATAATAACACTCTGATGATAGTAATGAATGCTACTTATGCCATTTTTAATAAGAGTAATTGTTGGATTTGTACTCATTTACCGCAACATGGGAGCAAGGGACTGGGATGGTATATACATCCTTTACCTTTAACGACTGCTTGCTATGCCTCCCTTAGAGCACTATTCTTTGGCCGATGGAATGATAGCATCTCAGGGAACTTTCATGGAACTAATCTGAATGATTTCGAGAAACGTGAATTGACTCCCCTGGGATGCTCGCTTTTCGCAAATAGAAGTAAACCTAACGTCGCTTCTATTAGGCCGTCTGATAAACTATCTCTTCCTTTTCAAACTCTGATTTCCTTTAAAATGGATCCGATAGGCAATATGGACGCTGTACCTCCTTCTTATTCTATAAATCACAGTCCTGACTTGGTTCCCTTCTGTGTACAGAGAAATGGAACTAGGCCAATGGGAGATTTTGAAGCTTGTAAAAACGTTGTAAATTTGACTGGGGAAAACAGGCCTCTGTATGTAGGGGGGCCTGTTTATTTTGTTTGTGGTAGTTTAGCATTTCCCTGGTTGCCTAAGGATTGGCAGGGAACCTGTTATTTAGGAATATTGTTACCCGGGGTATTTGTAGCTAGTACATTGGAGGTTTCTAAGGCTCGCCCACGACGAGACGAGAACGGAAATACCCCTGGGCAAGTATTGGGAGACATAGCGAAATCAGTTGTGCCCTTTTGGGGACAAATAACAAACTCAGAGAACATTAGTCTGGACCACAGACATACTCTACAATATGACCTTAGAGCAAAAAGCAATATGATTGGTAGCACTTCAAAATCGGATGGCATTAGATGTCATTTTGGCAGAACGAGGTGGAGTATGCAAATTAGTGGGGTCCGCTTGTTGTGTTTTCGTACCAGACTCCTCACCAACAATTTTTAAAGCGATTCAGAACTTACAGACTCTTAGTTCTGAAGTACATATCCCTGTAGGAGACTGGAATCTTAGCACTTGGTTCTGGGATTCTTTACGATCTTGGGTTTGGAAGGTGCTTTCCGTTATTCTGGTTATTTTAGGGATCTTGCTATTCCTTTGTTGCTGTTTTCAATGCCTCCCAAGTATATGTGGAATGTTAGGGGGATGTTGTGCCCAAGCAGTGAGCACAATAGGGCATAAAATATATGCCCCAGATACAGCATCTAAAGAATTCATGTTACAAGAGGTTTTGATGAACGACCTAATGGCTATAGACATTACAGACAATGATGCGGAATCTATGTATGATAGCACATGGAGTTATTTTCAAAAGTATTAGGAATAATGTTTAGCACTTGGCATAGGCCAAAAGGAGGGTCTGTCGGAATCGAAATAATATTATACCTCCTACCGCATTGTTTGAATGTGTGTTGGCCTACGCCAAGTTGTCTAAAACATTGTGTAAATAGATTCCGCGGCAGGTCTTGACCTTAATGTACTGTGTAAATCGCCATCTTGGATTTAGCCGCCATTTTAGGTTCTCTTACAATGTGGAAGTCACCCTGAACATCAAAATGGAGGCCAAATGACATTTCGAGTGGGATTCTGGCCGTTGTGACCTCCGCACACATGAATAAATAATATGCCTGCAGGCCACTTGTTGGGGTCGCGAACTGAGACCTTGTCATATCCCTGACCTATGTGTAAATGAACAACTGTATCAGCGGAACTGATCAAAATGCATACATTATGGGATCGACCTGGCAACGAACTCTAGGCCTGGTCCTAAGAATGGTTAACCCGCGAGGGGGTTGGCCAGAGCTAGATAAAAAGTATAAAAGCACGAGTATCCCAATGTACGGTCTCTCACACTAACACGGCGAACTACCGTTGATAGTTCGTTCTGTTACTCTGAGGGCCGAATAGCTATCCGTTTGGCAATTGACTTTTGGTAATTGTTGTAGCTTTTAAATAAAGTACTTTGTATGTTCTTTGTAACCTGTGTTGGTGTGTTTCCTTTGGGCTTCCCGGCCTCATATCAATTTCTCTGTTTCCACAGTACCACCCTTTTCTTCGTGGTAGTGGTAAACCGTGGTATTCCGGTTGCCGGGGTGCTTGGCATGGGCAAGGTGGCCACGAGATGGTCCAGGAAGGTGAAAAGACGGGAAAACTGGTTATCCCCACCAGTCAAAGGAAGAAGACTCTCCGGGCTGGAGATCTCCTCTGTCGTCAGGAAAAGTGGTGAGACGGTTCAGCAGGGCTCCACCAGAGGTGTCGTCATTGCAGGTCGGCTCACCTTCTCCCTCCTCGAATTCTTTAGGTCCTGTGGCGACTTCTGAAGTTCCAGTCCCCAAAGCCCTGCTTTTATGCTGAAAACTCTCATTCATTCAGCCTAGCTGTCACTCAAAAATGCTAAGTGGTGAGCCGGGCAGCTCACCACTTGGGCCAATCACACAAGAGTGCGACTTGAGTTGCCGAGGCAACTCAGTCCAGGGTGCCTAAACCCCCTCCCACATCCCCTGTGGTACCCACACAGAGTGGCACCACTTTTGGAGGCTTCTGTGGAGAAGCCCGCCAAAAAGTGCAACAAAGGGCTCCACTTGGGTTGGAGTCACAGAAGCGAACATAAACGCCATTTTGGAACCAAGTTTCAGCAAAAAATACCAACCGGTGAATTTATATTAATTTAATAAACCGGCGGTATGTTCGAGGCTATTTTAAAAAGTGGTAGCCTCGAACAATGGGAAAATCCCATACGGATATATTCGCGGTCGAATATAAAAAGTAGTATACACTGCCACCAGCCAAAACCTGGTCGGGGGGGACTGGACAGTGCCCCCTCGAACAACAGACCCCGGGGCAATCTAATTGCCCCGACCAGTACGTCCACAATATGATGGTTTGTACTGGTGATGTTCACAATTTGAGACTAGTAAAGCCATTTCTGACTTTACATGCCCTGGGAGACAGTAGTCAGTCCCAGGGTATGGAGTCTATGTTTGGGGGTCGCTACGACACCCCTGGGTTACGGCACGGAGGGTGCTGTGTAACCCATATACCAAAAACACATGAAGCTCTATGGGGTAAAGGACCCCATAGCCCATAAAACACATACAAAGTCAAAGGAACACCTCAAATCATGTCTAAGAGTGGAAGAAAAAGAGTCTCACTCTTAGCAGGATTAAAAAATAAACCCCAAAAATCCAGCAAAGCTGCTGGGGGAATCACTAGGTTTGGGAAATTAGCCTTTACAGAGAATTCTCCCTAACAGCCCTAAACCTTTTTACCTGATTCTATTGCTGTAGTTCCTCTTGTTCTATTGCCCTGAGTACTTACCTGTTGGTGTGGTTCAATTTCTATTAACTTTGTCTTTCCCTCCCTTTTAAATTGCTGGAGTGTCATTTTGCTCCCACTTCATTTTGTGAGCTTAACTTGTCTGGGATTTAAGGGAAGTGGTGTGGTGTATTAAGAGTGTGATTTGTAAACTGCTTATAATGGTGTAATGTTATACAACTGAAGAGTGAAATAAATGTATATTCTTTCACTTGAAAACCGTGAGTCAGTGTTTGCCTGAATCATAGTAATTGCTGTCCTTTGTGTAACTATTTGATTCTGCTCACTCACTCTTGAGATAAGTCTGCCTGCTCAGCCATCACTACCACTTTAACTGTGTAGTACAGGCTTGTACCAAAGGTGAATTTGTACTGTCACTTGTAGTCTTAATTGTGTGTGGTGTTCCCAAAGGGTACTGCATATAATTCAGCCTAACATTGGTGTACAGCGGTGAGGATCAAAGTATAGTAATTACACTTAGAGTGCTGCTATTACCTTGGATCAACTAACCACAGGGCTAACATCACCAAAAGCAATATTAATCATGTATGTCTAATTTGGAAAGCCACAGTCAGGAGACCCTCCCGAGTTACACTGCTGATTGTTTAAGAAACATGTGTAAAGAAAGGAAACTCTCTGCCAAAGGCAAAAAGACTGAATTGATTAAAAAAGTTGTTAAAGAATACAAGTCTAGGGAGTGGGTCTGAAATGCCTGTCTATCTAGCAAATGTGGAAAGTATTGAGGATGATAATATGTCTGTCAATGATGAGTTGGAAGAGATAGATGTGTCTATGAATGTAAGCCTCTCTGCCCGCTTGCCTGCTCAACAACCTCAAACCTTGTCCATTGGGACCCCCACAGGTCCCAAACTCAGTCCTGAATTCATTGCTCTAAAGAAAATTAGGCTTGAACTGGAATTCAAACGTTTAAATGCTCAAACTGAACAAAAGAACAAAAATACCAAGAATTTACGCTCAGAGAAATGGAGTTGAATCATGAACTAGAAATGAAAAGATTGTCTCTTGAAAATGCTTCTCTCCCAGAGTGTTCTAGGTCTTCCAGTCCTAAGAGACCTTGTATGCCTAAAGAAATTGGCGGTATATATGAGGTTAAGCTTGATATTTTGGGTTGGTTGCCAATGTTTGAATATAACCATGGGATTCAAGGTCTCTCAGGGAATCATTTGCTTCCCTGGCTCTTCTCTAGGCTACCCCCTGTTGCATCTGATGTTGTAATGGAGTTGGTTGAGGTGGAGAGGATGAATTATGAGTGTGTGAGGCTAGCTTTAATTGCTAGATTTGGGAAGACCCCTTCCCATTACCTTAGGAGGTTTAGGACCCTCACAAAAGCATGATGGTACCCCTTGGGCTACCTGGGTATGTGAGTGTTTGAAATGCCTAGATGGTTGTATTAAGGGTTACAGAGTGAACATTTATGAAGGAATGAGAAATCTTGTTATGTTGGAGTCTATTTTTGATGTCTGCTCTCCTGAGCTCAGACAGCACTTGGCTGATTCTAAGGAGATAGATCCCAAGAAGCTAACTAAGGCTGCTGACTTGTGGGTTGCCAACAGGGCTACTCACAAGGATTCTGGGGCTACTCAGAAAAAATATGAGGGGAAAAAGCCAAAGAAAGACAACAAAGAGAATTCTAACAACTCCAATCCAAAAGAGGGCCACAAACAACAACATATGGGTAAAGCACAAGGGAAAACAAATCAGGCTAGTGCGCCATCTGGACCCAAACCAGATGGAGGTCAGAACAAACCCCCATTCATCAAGGCATTTGGGAAATGTTATGTTTGTGGGTCAACTGACAATGTTAAAGGGGATCCCAGATGTAAGGGTTAACCTTCAGGGGTCCACACCGTCTCCTTAGCCTTCTCCCCAGAGGAAGAAGTACCTATGGCAAGTGGAAACTTTCACCTACTGACTGATGAACCCATGAGAGTCTCAGCTCGTGTTTCTTTAGTGTACCTGGGCGTATGGAACAACAGAACTTAAATGTCTATAATTCCATTCCAGCCAATACTAAAGAGTATTATAAAGATAGTGTTCTTGTGAATGGTCAGGAAACCCCTGCCATCAGAGACACTGGAGCCAGCATAATTGTGGCGGATGAATCATTGTTCAAGGTGGAGGATGTTGCTAAGGCACCCATTCACCTCACCAAGTTAGCTGGAGGCCCTGTGCAAATGCGTCCCCAGTTACCAGCTCTGATCCAGTGTAATGATATGACTGTTAAAATACCTGTTAGTGTGCAGAGTGAAGGGCCTGGGAGAGTCCTGTTGGGTAATGACCTGAAAACTCTTGGAGTTGTTTCAAGCACCCCCAGACCTCCCAGTAAGAGGAAACAGGAGCTCACTAGGTCTGCAAGGGGGAGACCCTTGAGAGGCTCTGCAGAGGAATTGATAGAGGAAACTATCACTCCCACTCCACAGGAGTTGCTCACTGACATTTCTAAGAAAACAGAGGCAAAGGGGAAACCCACGACGTCCAGGAAAAAGTCAGACAGCACCCCATGTGCTACCAACAAGTACATCCCCAAGATTGTCCAAAGTCACACCTGTGACTACTCCACCTGCTGAGGCAGAGTGTGAGGTGCAACCTTGTGTTGTTGAGCCAGTATCTGAAGAATCAGATCTGGAAGAAGACACTGGGCCTCATTACTGGTCGGGCGGTCTGGGATTAACAGTGGCGGTAAAGCCGCCACTGTTAATTCCGGACCGCCCGATCCCGTGTCCTGCAGGCGGAAGGTGATCTTCCTGCCAGGTCTGACCTGGAGGGTTGAACACCTCCCGCCTGCAGGCGAACGTAGAAACACCAGCACCATCACGAGATGGTGCCGGTGTTTCCACTTCCCCATTCCCATTGAGTCCTATGGGACTCAATGGGAATGGGGATTAACACCATTCCGCCTCCGTGACTCCCGGGACATCGGGGCTGTAATGCCCTGGTAATTCTGTGAGTCACGGAGGTGGAATGGTAATACGAGTCCGGCGGTAACCAGGCGGTTTTACCGCCGTGGTTACCGCCGGACTCGTAATGAGGCCCACTGTCTTAGTTGGAGATCTTGACCCAGTTGAACATCCTGAGCTGCAGTCTTTACTGGCAGAAGGCGGACCCAACAGGGCAGACTTTAGCAAAGGACAGAGAGAGTGTCTTACTCTTGAAGGTCTTCAACAACAGGCTGCTAACCAACTTGATGGGCAAGAAGTTGGAAAGCACAGGTTAAGCTGGGAAGATGGCCTCTTCTACAGTGAACCGACTGAGTCTATCCCTGGGGACTGCAAAAGAATTGTAGTGCCCCTTGCCAACAGACTCCAGTTCCTACAGTTGGCCCATGAGATACCTTTTGCTGGTCACTTGAGTTTCAAGAAGACCAAGGAAGGCTCTCTCTCTACTTCTACTGGCCTAAAATGGGTGCAGAAGTTGACATATTCTGTAGGAGCTGTCACACTTGCCAAACCTCTAGCAAGAGTGGAGCCAAGAATGTGGCACCCCTGGTGCCTCTCCCAGTGATGGGAGGTCCTTTTGAGAGGGTGGGCATTGACATTGTCAGTCCACTTGACCCTCCCACATCTTCAGGGAACAGGTATATCCTGGTTGTAGTAGACCATGCTACAAGATACCTAGAAGCCATACCTATGAGAACTGTTACGGCTCAGGCTGTTGTTAAGGCTCTACTTGGTATTTTATTTTACCAGAGTAGGGTTTCCTAAGGAAGTGATATCCGACAGGGGATCAAACTTTATGTCCCACTATATGCAAGCCATGTGGAAAAACTGTGGTGTCACTCACAAGTTCTCTGCAGCCTACCATCCACAGACAAATGGACTGGTAGAGAGGTTTAATCATACTATGAAGAGCATGATAGGTGCTTTGGAAGAAACCCTTAAGAAAAAGTGGGACCTTCTACTGCCATGCCTTCTCCGTGCATATAGAGAAGTCCCTCAGGAGGGAATCGGTTACAGTGCCTTTGAACTTCTCTTTGGCCATCCAGTCAAAGGTCCATTGGCCTTGATTAAGGATGGGTTGCAGAGTGTTTCCTCCCCCAAGCCAGTCAGAGTGACTGACTATGTGATAGGTCTCTGGAGGAGAATGTCACACATGATGGCAGAAGCAAGTGATAACTTGAAAGCAGGTCAGGCTCTGGTCAAACATTGGCATGACCAGAAGGCCAGCATGATTGAGTTTACTCAAGACCAGTTTGTATTAGTAATGGTGCCAACAAGGCAGAGGGCCTTGCAGGACAAATGGATAGGACCCTTTAAGGTTGTGGGCAAACTTGGAGAGGTGAACAATTTGGTGGAGTTAGTCAAACCTAAGGAGGCTCCCAGAGTCTTTCACACCAACCATTTAAAGGCTTATGTCTCCAAACCAGAAGTGGGAGCTTTACTTCTAGCTTCAGCTCAAGAGGAAGAAGAGAGTGAACCTCTACCTGATCTCCTCAGAGGCCAACCTTTAGATGAACAAATAGAAGGAGTTAATCTTTCTTCTCAACTGACGTCTGAACAACAGGAAGAGGGCAAAGTTCTGTTAAATCAGTTTGCCTCCCGGTTTTCACTAACACCAGGCTTGACCACTTGTGGCCAGCATGATATTCTCACTGGTGACTGTTTGCCTGTGAAAATCAGAGGTTACATAATGGCAGAACATGTGAGATTCCACATCAAAGGAGAGGTCAACAAGATGCTTGATCTCGGGGTTATAGAGCCATCTACAAGTTCATGGTCTAGTCCAGTTGTTCTAGTATCAAAGGCAGGATCCAAGGAGCTGAGATTCTGTGTGGACTATAGAGCTCTAAATGCAGCCACTAAGACTGGTGCCCATACTTTGCCAAGGACAGATGAACTGGTGGATAGACTTGGTTCAGCCAAGTACCTCAGTACATTTGATCTAACCTCAGGCTATGGGCAAATAGCACTGACAGGCCATGCCAAGGAGAAAATTGCATTTTCTACCTCAGCAGGCCTCTACCAGTTTAAGGTTATGCTTTTTGGACTAAAGAATGCATCTGCTACATTTCAAAGATGGTTAATCAAGTTCTAAATGGGATGGAGGACTTCTGCATGGCATACTTGGATGACATTGCAGTGTTCAGCCCCACATGGAAATAGCATATTGATCACCTGGGATTTGTTTTGCCGGCTCATGAGCAGGCCCATCTGACCATAAAGGCAAGCACATGTCAAATTGGTCAGAGTGAAGTGGTCTACCCTGGTCATGAGGTAGGAGGAGGTGAGACAAGGCCATTGCCCAGAAATGTACAAGCTGTGCACAACTGGGCCACCCCTACTACTCAAACCCAAGTGGGAGCTTTCCTAGGTCTCACTGGGTACTACAGGAATTTAATAGAGAACTATGGGTCCATAGCCTCTCCCTTGAATGTGATCTCCTCTCCAAAATTCCCAAAAAAGTTTGCATGGAATGAGGAGTGCAATCAAGCCTTTGAAAACCTGAAGAAAGCCCTTTGTCAAGCTCCAGTCCTAAGAGCTCCTGATCATCACCAACACTTCATTGTGCAGACGGATGCCTCCAATATAGGTATAGGTGCAGTCCTTAGTCAACTGGATGAGAAAGGTAGGGAGCACCCTATTTGCTTCATCAGTAGGAAACTGAAGGAATCTGAAACAAGGTGGGCAACCATATAGTGTGAATGTTTTGCCATTGTGTGGTCTCTGAAGAGGTTCAGACCATACTTGTATGGATCTACCTTTGTGATTCAGACAGACCACCAACCCTTGAGATGGTTCATGCAAATGAAAGGGGAGAACCCAACACTTTTAAAATGGTCAATCTGCCTGCAAGGGTTTGATTTCACCATTGAGCACAGAGCAGAATGTCACCACCATAATGCTGATGGTCTCCCTAGGATGTTTTTAACCAACTAGAGGTAGCGATTCATCCAGGAGTGGATTAAATCCTCCATTCCCTTAGTCTGGGGAGGGGTGGGTGCGAGTGTTGGGGAGAATTCTCATAAATGGCTAACTTCCCTTACCTAATGAGTCCCTCAGCAGCTTTGCTGGATTTCTAGGATTTATTTTTTTCACGTGGTAAGAGTGTGAGCCTTTTTCCCACTCTTACATGTGTTTTGCTCTGTGTATTTTTACCATTTGTGTAATCTTGGGCATTGGAGCCTCACCTACTCCAAGAGCACCATGTTGTGTGTGTGTTACACAGCACCTTCAGTGCAATAACACAGGGTTGTCTTTTAGACTTCCCTCTGACTCCATTTTCTGGGCCTAACTACTGTTTCCCAGAAACATGTAAAGTTGCCATTAACTTTATGTAGTCTCTTTAACTAAAGACTCAGTACACCCCATCTTACATGGAGTATTGGAAAGGGTTAATTCCTATCCCTTTTTGTCTGTGTCTCTTGGAGCACTGTTTCGCTCCCTTTACATCAAGACTTGGCTGGTGGCAGTGGTAACTACCCTAACTTTTCTACCGTGGTTATCTTATATAACCATGGTATTGTTTTATCATATCATATCATATTAGCCTCGAACATAAACCCGCTTGACCAAATACATTTTATTTTTGCTCTGGCTGTGTTTAGTCACCATTTCTTTTTGTTAAAGTCTTTCTCGTGTCCTTCTCTGCGTACCAAACCGGGGTTGATTTCTTTGTTCGCCGTCTTTTCGCGGGCTTCTGCAAAGAAGCCCTCCTTAAGGTGCCTGAAAGTCTGGGTAGGAAGGATGTGAGGGAGGGGTCTTCGGACCCCTGCCATGGGTTCCCTTGGTAACCTAAGACACACTCCTGTTTGATTGGCTGGGTAACTGTGCTTGCCAGGACAGCCACCCTGCTGTGTGATTGACAGACAGGCTGCATGAATGGGGCAAACTGCATAAAAAGCAGGTCTTTGGGACTGGAAAGGCAGAGTCGCCACTGGAACGCAAGAACCAATGAGGAGCTGATGGAAGAGGACCCCTCTAACAACTGAACTGCCCGGTGAAGCCCTGCTGCAGGTCCGAATCGTCAGAATCCACCGGCAGAGAAGATCCTCCAGGAAACTTCTCCCCTTGAGCTGGTAGGACCAACCAGTTCACCCAAACGGCAAGCCAGGACCCCTCCTCTGGTCGTATTTGCTGTACAGAGCTACAGTGGGCCGGATAGCCAGGAAGGTTGGACCCTACTTGGGTTTTAAGGAGTGCACCTTTTATGTATTGCTTTTCTCTGCTGCTGGTTTCTTCCCTGGGTAGTGCAGGACCCTCCAGTCTTCCTACTTCTTGTCAGTCCGACAGTCGCTTCAGGAACTGTGAGCCTGCAGGAACTACCAGGAACATCCGCCTCAGCTACAGCTTTCTCTCCGTTTTAAGGTACTGTGCAAACCCGGTTGCTCGTTTCGTTCAGCTGCTGGGAATGTGTGTGAAATCTTTCTCCAATCCGAGGGCTTGTCCTTCTCTTCTTTTTAAACTAATTTTTCATCCACCCAACCTCGTCCGAAATCTGTGCCACGAACTTTACCGCAAACTACCCTGAACCGTGTGATCTTTAGCAAAAGACTTTTGTCCTATGGACTTTGGCCCTAAGCCTTTTAATCTGATTCTATCGCTGTAGTTCCTCTTGTTCTATTGCCCTGAGTACTTACCTGTTGGTGTGGTTCAATTTCTATTAACTTAGTCTTTCCCTCCCTTTTAAATTGCTGGAGTGCCATTTTGCTCCCACTTCATTTTGTTAGCTTAACTTGTCTGGGATTTAAGAGAAGTGGTGTGGTGTATTAAGAGTGCGATTTTTAAACTGCTTACAATGGTGTAATGTTATACAACTGAAGAGTGAAATAAATGCATATTCTTTTACTTGAAAACCTTGAGTCAGTGTTTGCCTGAATCATAGTAATTGCTTTCCTTTGTATAATTATTTGATACTGCTCACTTACTCTTGAGATAAGTCTGGCTGCTCAGCCATCGCTACCACTTTAACTGTGTAGTACAGGCTTGTACCAAAGGTGAATTTGTACTGTCACTTGCAGTCTTAATTGTGTGTGGTGTTCCCAAAGGGTACTGCATATAATTCTGCCTAACAATCCACAGCTTCACTCAGCGAAGAGATTAAAATAGAAAGGAGGGGTGGGTGTGAGTCTGGTGCTTACTTTTAAATAAGTTTAATAAGGTTCTGCAGGTCGGCAGAGCGCCAACTACATTGCCAGACCTGTGGTAAACAAGTTTTAGGTGGGCCATGATTGTTTTTAAGTGTACATGTAACCATAAAATGGTCTGACCACAGTATCCGTTCTACAGAGGAGATGACCACCAGACTAGCATTGGTCAGCACTAGATCAAGAGTGTTCCCTAATTTGTGTGTAGGTTCCATCACTAACTGCTGAATGTTGAGGTCATTTAAACTAGTAAAAAACTGGTCAAGCACCTAGGGTCTGGGGCTGTTAATTTTAAGATTGAAATCACCCAAGACAATCAAATTTGCATAATTTAGCAGAAGCTCCACCACTAGGTCAACAAATGGGTAGAGAAACCCAGTGTAGGATCCCGGGGGGCGATAAACAAGAAGAAGATGACAGGTGTTGTGCAAAGTGCTTGTACATTTAACCAATAGAGCTCCATAGTTCATGATTAAGGGTGAGCCTGGAAACAGTATATTCAGATTTAAAGATGACTGCTAACCCACCACCTACTTGAGGTGGTGGCTGATCAGGATTAATTAGCTTGTTATCATTCGGTATTGCCTGTACTATTGCAGGACCAGAACTATCTCAGAGCCATTTCTCTATGATACAAAGGAACCCTGGCAGACGGTCTGTCAAAAGGTGATAGATCTCAGCGGCATGGGCCGGTAGGGAATGTGTGTTTAGCAGCAACAGCACTGCATCTTTAGTGCAAGTGCTGGGAGATTGTATAGGCAGAAGTTGACCTGTATAAAATTTAGCAGGTTCTAACTCCTTGCTCCATCCCCTATGGAGGATGGTGTGCGAGGGTGCAAGATCAAGAAGGCATTTTCTACTAATTTGCAGCCTTTCGTCCTGCACATCAGGGTCATGAACGGGCACAGACAGGCCCACCTTAAGCGTGCCTTCGGCGCGCTGATGGCATGACCACTGCCCCCGTCCGCTGCACGGGCATGTGTACCAACACATAAATACAGAGCCCAGCTGCAAGTGAGGCGAAGTCCGCCCACTAGCAGAAACAGAAAGAGGACTGGCCACCTGGCAGTGTCCTAATAACGTTTTACAGAAGTAAAATAATATGAATAAATGCACCAGTTCAACAATCTATCAGTCAGCTTTAAAAACAACAATAAGAGCAGGAAATACAATTCTAAATAGAACGAGGGGCTTTAAAATGGAAGTCCAGCTCAGACAACCCTACCTCTCTCCTTCTCGTGGGCGTGTGTACCGGCACATAAATGCCAAGCCCAGCTGCAAGTGAGGCAAAGTCCACCAACTAGCAGAAACAGAAAGAGGACTGGACGCCTGGCGGTGTCCTAATAACGTTTTACAGAATTAAAATAATACGATTAAATGCATCAGTTCAACAATCTATCATTAAGCTTTAAAGACAACATTAAGAGCAGGAAATAAAATTCTAAAAGAGTGAGCGGCTTTGAAGTGGAAGTCCAGCTCGGACAACCTCACCTCGCTCCTTCTCGCAGGCGTGTTTTCCCGGCACATAAATGCCGAGCCCAGCTGCAAGTGAGGCAAAGTCCGCCCACTAGCAGAAACAGAAAGAGGACTGCCCACCTGGCAGTGTCGTAATAACTTTTTACAGAGTAAAATAATAGGATTAAATGCACCAGTTCAACAATCTTTCATTCAGCTTTAAAAACAACATTAAGAGCAGGAAATACAATTCTAAAAAGAACAAGGGGCTTTAAAGTGGAAGTCCAGCTCGGACAATCTCACCTCTCAGGTGCCTGCAAATTGGGGTGATCCCTAATGCACTCTATCACGTTGTGATGAATTAACTGTGCAAAGTCTGACTGGGGGCTTTAGAAAAAAGCCTGACTGGGGGCTGAGATTCGGACTTAGGTAAAGGGAAGAACCCAAGGGGTCTAGAATGACTTTTCATTGAAATGCGAACTGTGGCAAGTGTGAACCTGACAGATGGATGCCAAGAGAAAGCTAGGGGAAGGGAACCTCTGCTTTCTGATGAGATTCAGAAATTGTGAACTGTTGAAAGTGTGAACCCGACTAAGGGAATTGTGAAACTGGCGTTGTGCCTGGCTGAGGGGAACGCCATGCAACCTGTGATATTGTGAAGCACGCACTTGCCATAGAATAAAAGAGTGACCCAGCAAGACTTGATCGCCCTTTGGAAGCCTCTGTTTAAATTGGCAAGTGCTTTGAGAGGCTAACATTGAGAGAAGGATCGGAGTGGGCTGAGGGGAACCAAGAGGAAGAATAGGGATCCAAGAGTGAAGAATAATCATCCGACATGAAGATTAATAGAAGGAACTTTTGTTTTGTTGTTAATGGTGAATCAGGCCCCCTGAAGCAAGAGTTTTAGCATGACAGAGACTTGGACAGAGAAGGTCCTGATATTGAGAAAAGGAACTGTAACCTCATGCCGAAGAGGTCCAGGAGTGTGCTGTGCTCAAGAATCCTGCCTTGTACCATGCTAAAAACATGGGTGCGGGAGACCCCGGCCATAACATTCTGACTTATCATTTCGTAAACACTTCTTTCTTTTCTTGTGAACATTATCCCACACTATTTTGTAGCATAGTGGTAAAGATTGGCAAAAGTGTGTTTACTATAGACCCTTTTTATTTGACTAGACTCCACTTGGATGGTATTATTATTGGATGGTCGTAGCTTGCTCTGAACTCAGATTTAGGTTTAGATTAGGCATTTATCTCACCCAGTTTTAAAGTTTAATAAACACCCTTGAACTGTGATCACTTGTGTCTGTCCTACTTTGACACCATGCCGTTCTTACAGTGCTCAGCCCTGAGTCCTCTGATGTTACATCAAACCACATGTGCCTTCATTACTGTGCTCGTGAAAGGATTCCTACTTCAGGCTTTCCTCATTCACAGTACATTTGTGGCCAGGACCAACACATAAAGGTATGGGTGCTTCGACCTCCATTGAATGATGAGCTGACAACTTCCTGCATTCAAAATGTTGCAAACTCGTTGTCCTTCAATACTGATGGACATGTAATGTGTGCTCCAGGGTCTTTCTTGGGAGGGAATAGAACATTTCACAGCTGTCTCCAGAATTTGATATTCTAGTTCCAACCTTCAGCTGTCATATAGATTCTAAATGTTTTCTGGAACTCAATAGCTTGTGTGCATCAGTTCATGAGATGGTAGAGCGGGTCAGACACAAGCCAAATGTCCCAGCAAACTTTAGCCATAACATCAGAAAATGTACCTTTCCGTTCTAGTTGGTGACAACAACCAGATATCCCCTAGAAAATGCAATGGAGCCGGCTTCGGGCTGTCACTGCTATTCCTGGTTTTAGGTGAAATACACGATGTGGCCATACCTATGGACTTGACTTCCACATGGAGTTGCAGACCTCCCACAAATCCTGTGTCTCTTCTTTGCGGTATAGGAAGTGGACTTTAGGTTGGTTTATCTGGTCAGGGTGACCTCCACCGGTATTGCCACTGAACCTCTGTGGTGGTTTTTATGGTCAGCTCTAGGTTTGAGGAGCTGCCTCGTGGTTCTCCGCCGAAATATGGGGAGGGGGATACACACTTCTCCAAAACTACCACTTCTTTAATTCCCTTGTGGTCTTCCTTCCCATCCATTGCTACTCCGTGAACTTGATCTAATATGACATCTGCTTCTAACTCTCCTTGGCCTGTTGATGGATACCTCTCAAGTGCTGGTGGTGATAGTCTCACTCCCAGTCCATTCTCCCCATGTTACCATTCTGGAGAATGTAATAATCCTTCTATCCCTTGACCTTGAGTACTTAATATGTTGCTGGGAGATATCCTATAAGTAGCCAGGCCAAGTACTAGAACCACCTAGTCTTTTTCTTTGGACGGCTTCTGCAATTCTTCCACAGATTTTCATCTTCCATGTATTTCTGTAGGACAGACACTGGTCGGACTGGTGTTCCACTCTGTAAATAACTTCAGAGGGTCGGTAGCCCTGGCACCAGCTTGTTCAGGAGAATGGCCAGTGTTTGGGTTTCTTTGTACACCATCTTCCCCTACTGCAAGATTCCTGCACTGCTCTACATCCTGGTGGGGCTTTGTTGCCTATGACCAAAGAGGTTGATGGTTCAGACAGCCACCAAGTTCCAAGGTGCAATAGTTCTCATGTGTCTTTCCCCAGCATTGGGCCACAGGATATTGGGCTAGATGAGCAGGTGCTGCGATTGCGTGTGATCCTGTTTCACCGGTGTATCTCCAAATGAAGGTTCTGGTCTGGTCCGGGATCTTGTTCACAACATCTCCTCCATATTGCTTTCAGAATCTTCTGTGTCCCGAAGTTCATCGTTGTTGTTTTTGCCGTTGGTGGGTCTGTTGGTGTAGGATTTACACTTTTCATATCTGAAGGCAGCACCAGAAAATCCTGCTTGATTGTATGGGTACATTTGGCCCCATGGCCCAAGTGGAAGTTATCAGGGTATGAAGTTGTGACAGTATCTAAACACTGCTACCACTGTTGAGTGCAGAGAAACTGTTTCACTCATGGAAAGCTTTCTTTTACTGTGCTGTAAATTGAGTCTGCTACAGGCTCTCTGAACTGGGGATTGGGTCTACTGTTGTTATTCTCCAGAGTGGAACAAGGGGTTTGGGTAGAGGAACATCGTTCAGACCTGCCATACTAAACCTATGGGAGACGAGAATGCTAGACTCCCAATATTGGCCTGTGGTGAGGTACTGTGATAGTTCACCTCCATATATTGAGGAGTAAGATGGGATGACCAGGGGATCATTCCCATACCAACCCATTGCCCAACTTCGAATGGTTCAGAGTGGCACTTGGTCTCCAGAATCGCCACCTTGCCATTCCCCAGTAAAATGCTGGGTCTTCACATCCAACCAATCTTTCTCACCTGCAAACACACATTTAGCATACGCACACATTATTCTCTGGTATCGTAGCACATCCATGTATTTCAACAGATGGAAGTGCAAAAGTCATCCCCTCAACTCTGTTGATTCTGAATGAAAATATTAGTGATAAAACCAGCAATTTAAAACATACACGGATAACATTTACAACCCTGAAAGGAATGCAATAGCATTGTCAAATATGCATTCCAATCAGACATAATATCACTCATGAATATCTAACAGTAAAAATCTATGCCAATTGAAGAATTGGTTGGTACTAACCAGCTGTATGTGGGGCATCATATGCTGATCTATCACTGTCTCTTTCTGCATCCGCTCTCTCTCTCACGCACACTCTCTCTCTCTCTCTCTCGCTTGCTCTCTATCTGCCTTGCTCTGTTTCCCTTTATTTTTGTCTTGCCCACTCTGCTTGCCATAGTCATATCACCAAGTTAGTGTTTGCTAGAGCCACCCCAGACATCAGAGAAAATAGTGCAACCAGAGAAAAAACACAGTTGTCCTGAAGGAGGGGGCAGGGTGCTGTTTTTATGGTTAAAAGTAAACAGAGGCATCCCCCAAGGCCTGGCCCAGCCTAGTGTTTGGAGGCATACATCGTTATCGCGTGTGTCCTGGAAGAATGTCAACATCACACTAAGGGTGCAATGGCCACATAGTGGAGTTAAGAGGGAGGTAAATAGAATCTGCATGCCTTCCTAGAGGAAACGGTTGCAAGGGCTACACTTGTTCTATTTTATGCTGTGTGTTGTTTATTAGAGCAACCATTAATTGTAGGTGTCTTATAATGATATCACTTCCAAATCATACGTGCATATATTAGCCTCACAGAGCACCGCTAAGGATAAGTGACACCACCAACAGTGGAGTGACATAGAAGCCCCACAACTCAAAGTTGGTCCCACCGGCTGCTCTCAATAAACTTAGAAAGATCAAACACCTTTAGTTGGTGTTTGACATTCATAATCTCATGTTGAAATATAGGCTACATGCGCCCAATCTGCGCCCAATCTGCGCACACAACTCTGTCGATTCATGGAATCGAATGCACAGCACTTTCCCTGGACTTGTGTGGATTTTGCACTGCACTGGCATGCCTGTGCGAGCTGTCAAGGGCCTTGTGCGAGTCTCCGAGCATAGGTTGGCCGTGGCATGCGCAGAGGGCTGGGAAGGGGACGGAACACCAGAAATGCGGAATAACTTGTGAATAAGTGGGCATTCCGAGGGACAGCCTGCAGGCAGTCCCTTGCACGCCCACTATTGCAGGGCAAGAGACGGGGTAATGGAATCGATCAGGCAACATCTCGGCTGGGAACTGCCCACACAAGTACTTAATAGGATCTGCCACCCGAAGGCTGGCAAAAGTACACTTGCGTGCAGGATTTTTAGCACTCAGGTGGGATAGCATGTTGGATTTCAGGGTGCGTGTACTCAGCCGGGGTTTCTATGCAACATAGGGGTGCACGTAATCTGTGTAGCTGGGTGCAGGAACTTTTTACTTGGGTTCACACTCACATTTCCTAAGTTATTGCAGAGTTACGAATATTCACATGCATGTTGTCGAGGTGCTGGATACAGTTACGTGGGACCCCGCGCCGGCTCCCCCAGTCGCAGGTCTGCTTATGGGAGACCCCACACACTGTTTGAAGGGATTGTTTATTCACTCCCGGGGAAGCGTGCAATGGTAGCTGATATGGCAGTTTCTTGCTTTGTGTGTGGGCATGTTGGGATGTTCCAGCTGTGACTTGCGAATACGTTTACTTTGCGCAAACAATTCCATGAATACGTGTGGTGCGCATTTTTCTTTTTGCACGCAGGCTCGCACATTGTTATCCTCGGCACGTGGCTCTTGCATGATTTCTGCCCAAATATCCATGAATCGGCCCCTTTGAGAGAAGGGCAGCTCTCGAGCAGAATTCCTGGCCTTTTTTTTACCGAGAAAGGAGCATCACCAAGAAGCTACGGCCACGTCATGGGATGGGATTTGATGATGTTGACAAATGAAGAAGCAGCAACTTTTCTTCAAGCATTCGTGGATATGATCCATGCATTCTAATAAACTGCTTTGTTTCTCACAGGTATACCAATGGTGACGTGGTGCTAATTATCATCAGTGTGAATGTGGCGCTGATGGTTTTGTGATTAGTTGTGTAATGTGCATGTGCCCACTGATAACAATGAGGATGGCTAGAGAGGATACTTAAAGGATACCACAAAAGTGCCCTGACTTTTTATTTTATTATTTAAAGGTCACATCTAGCTCGAGAGCAGCAGAGCACTGTACAGGGTGTGGGTAGGCAGCGTTTGGGCTGGAATTTTTTAACAGTGGAACAAAACTGTGAGTTGCAGTCTTTGGGATTAGTCCTTGGTGAAGTGTTGTTTGAAAAGTCCAATTTTAAGAGCTTTGTGAAATTGCAGAATTGAGGGGGCATTCCAAGCTGATAGTGGGATTGAGTGCCAGTGCATGGGTGCGTGAAAAGAGCAGGGTTGTTTTTGTGTCCTTCCATTGTGGATTAGTTCTGATTTCAGTCAATTGGTCGATTTGTTGCATAAGGACCACGCACCACCATATATGTGTAGCAAACTACCAGGTACACTTGTGTGCTACTCAGGACTGCTTAGTAGTTGATACATGCAGTATCCTGCTCTGGAGAGGAAGCCAGCAAAGTTTTCGTAGGACAGGGGTTAAAACGTCAAATATCTGCGCACCCGTAATTGGACGTGCTGCACCAGTATTAAGACATGCTGCAGAGAGGTGGACTGCTTTTAGGAGAACCAAGTGATCGATTGGGAGTCCTGTCAGGAGGGCATTTCCCCCATCGATGCGTGAGAACACAGGGGCATGCACTATGGTCCGAAAGTCCTGCAACAGAACGAAGGGTTTGACTGTACATGTTAGATTTCAATGAACCCATTCAGACATGCTCGCATTATGTGTGATCACGGACTCCACCGTCTCCCATGGCAGGCTTGCATTCACACATAGAAATAAATACACAGCATATGAGAATCGGGGCAGAAAAGAGAAGACATCTTACCATACCCGTACTCACAGACTAAGATGCATACTTCCTCCCCGACCTTCCCCTATTTTTGTTTTGGTTACATTAATGGTAGTCAAGTGGCTTTTTTATATGCAGATATGTTGTAATGTTTGACAGGGTGCCTCTTTGGATCAGGTGAATGCAGTACTATAAAATACATAAATGTATACAAAGTACCACAAACACATAAACACACCTTCATAAAGCAGGCATTGAAGAATAAACAAACAGGTAATTATAGATCCCATTTCAACACAAACACAGAAGCACACATATTTAGAACAGAATATTTACGATAAACATAGTGACACACATACCAAGTTCCTCTTTCTAGCCCAGTTGAACATATAATACACACACACACACACACACACACACACACAATCCTCACACAAGGAACGCCATCTGAATATTACAGAAATCTCTTGAATCTATTACTCGCAACAGGGACCGTACCACATTCCTTCAAATCAGCATATATTGAACCACTTCTTAAGAACACAAGTGCTACAACTACGCAGACGACACTCAAATCATCTACAAAATCAAAGATACACAAGCAAATCACTCAACTCTAGGAGAATGTCTAAAAGAAATCTATGACCGGATGAATGCCAGCAATCTAAAAATCAACCCACGAAAGACAGAAATCATGATCATATCCAAAAACCAAGAGAATAACACCTACATACCCTGGCCGATAGAACTGGGAACTGCGCTCACACCATCAAAGGTAGTAAAAAAACCTTGGAATCCTAATGGACAACACACTAACCTTAGAACCACAAGGAAACACGATAATTAAGAAATGCTTCTTCATCATTCACTCAGCAAACAAAATTCTACCTTTCCTTTCCTTCACTCACAAAACACGGACAATCGTTGCTCTCATCATGTCAAGAATTGAATACGCAAACATCCTCTACCTCAGGATGCTGGAACACCTCCTGAAGTAATTACAATGCATCCAAAATGCAGCAGCTAGACTCCTCCTTAAACAATCTAGAAGAGATCACATCACACCAGCGCTACAAATGCTACACTGGCTTCCAATCAAACAACATATATCGTTCAAAACAATATGCATAACACACAGGGCAATCCGAGGACAGGGAGCTGAATTCCTACAAAAGAAAATAACAATCTACAAGCCAACGAGACTCCTCAGATTAAGCAATGAAATCTGCCTGGAAACAAATCCATACATAGACCAAGAAAGAACTCTTTCTCCCACCTGGCGGCAAAAACCTGGAACAACCATCCGAAATGAACAAGAAAGATCAAAGACCACCTAAAATTTAGAAACTGCCAAAAACCTGGCTCTTCAACACCGCCGAACCAGACAGAAACAACTGAAACAATTAAACAGGAAATGCAAAAGAACAGGATGACAAAACCCATGACGGCACCGAGAATACCAAGAAACTCCCACAAGAACAAGAGAGACAATGCTAGGTGGAACCGACCACAAGCGACAACCATATCTGAACAGAGCAATAGCAAACAAGGCTAACACAAACAGGCACTACCAACCTTACCCACACAGACATGGCATTGGGTACAGGTTTAGGTCGCAAATAGATAGATCCGCGACAACCAGTTTGCATCAGCCACAGACTGGGATGTAGGGGCTGGCCGGGAAAAAACAAAGATAGAAATTTAGAGACTAACTAATGCAACATAATGACAGAGAAATGAGAGACAGCCTATCATGCTGAAACTAGATCACTGAAAGGAAGACAATCTTGCCTAAATCCCGAAAGACACACAATAGGAGTGTGCGTTTCTTGGGACAACAATGCTATTAACCAACCCTACAAAAACTTCTAAAACCTCACCCCTCTTCATACATCTCTCACACCCTAACGAAACACAACTATACCTCTTAAACCACAGCAACCTGCACACACTTCACCACACCGCAACAACAAACACACCACACAGACCCTCACACAACAGCACACGACAGACTCAGAACGGATACCATACCAAAAAGCTCAACAGCACATCACAGCTCCCTTGCTCCTCTCCAAACTTTGACCCACTAACATGCCGTAACCTACCCCACTTTTCTTTCAGATCCCCCAGAGCGCCAGGGGACCACTCCGCTGGTGATAGTGCACGATTTAAATATCCTCTAACATTAACACACACACACACAAAATGTTCCATAAACACAATCACACATATATAGAATATAACCATCAACAGAATCTAACCATCACGTGCCAAAGCAGAAAAATCACAGAAACACACAGGCACTTACAAAGAAGATAATGATCTGAAGCAAATCCAGACCAAGAACATTACCAAAAGCACAGACACACAAACACACACACATTCCCATGAAGCCAATTGGCCACTTAATGAGATGAGTGACCTACAGGCTTATATGCATGTGATGACAGAGCTTCTACAACAGTCAGACCAGGGAGCCAATCAGATGCAGAATGTGCGCAACACCATCAAAGTACCTTTGCCCACCATTGGGTAGCAATGGACGATCTCATACCTACCTTTTAGGGAGATGCTGTGGACCAATGAAGAAACAATCAATCATAAAGAAGTACTGCTGAAAGAATAACTAACGTAAAGTCGAAAGCAATTTAATGAACATGAATGGTAATGTATTTGTCAATTACCGCTGGATATGAGAGAAAAACATTAAGGGCCTGATTCAGGGAAGTATTTTATAATGGCCAATCCCATAGGAAAAACGTTCCTTGAATCAGGCCCTAGGTTTATAACACAATTACTTTTTCTCTGTTATCTTGATTACCCTCTTTACCTGCATCTCTCCATCATACATAATTTATCTAATTAAGGTGCAATTTAAAAGAGCAATAACCCGTATCCGCTCTCCATGCAGAATGTACCACGTGATGAGAATAACCTGTATCTGTAACAGCACCTCGATGCCCTAAGGTTGTATGCGCACTTTATAAATGAAACAAACAAATAAAAGGATTATAGAGACGCATGCATTTGCGTTTCAATGGCATAAAAGGTCTCTGTGCACGAAAAGAGTGCCCAAAAGCTACATCTTTTACAACCCCGCAGAAAGCAACAACTGAAAGAGTCTTCACATGAAAAATAAAAGTCGAGCACTGTATTAATGCTCCTCACTGCACCTGAGTTCTGCCGGCAGACTGTAATACCAGGAGAGAAATCCAGACAAGCAACGTTTCAGCACAATATAGCTCATTCTTTTAGTCACATGAGGACGATCTCTTGCCATTTTTGTAGTAAATGGGATCACTCACAGACGTTGTTCCTACTCCTGCACAAGCAAGCTCAGCGCACACAGTTCTTGGGACAGAGAAGTCTTTGTGGCGTTTGTGATGCAAAAAAGAGTTAACAAGATCCGTTTATTGTTAGAAAGGCACTCGCTCGTCAGCCTCCAGTGCTGTCTCATTTAACTTATCAAATGAGGGGGTTTGCCAGAACAACTCAAAACACTCACAGAGCACCAATTCGACCACTGATTCTTCCAAAAGTACCGCTGTCATTCTGTCAGTAATCAGAAGCCAGGGAGAAAGATAGGGCGAAAAGGAAGGTTGCCTCTTTTTTCTTTAAGAGGGGGCTTGACTCAAGAGGACAAATATCATATATCGAAAAAAACAGAGTCAACAGCTATCCCAATTCAGCTACGCATTTGGAAGTAGGTATGAAGAGCAGTAGGCTAGTTTAATACAGGGCGACAGAGAAAACTCAAATACACTACATGCAAGTTTTGTATGAATCTGCACAATTATCTGCTACTAACCCTCACTTAAATGTGGAGTGTAAATATTTGAGTTTTCTCTGTCACCTCCCCTTCCCCCCGGGCATATATGTACCTTTTAAGGTCCAACCTTGTGTATTTGGACCGACACATTTTAAACATGTGTCTAAAGTTTTGATTAAATTGATTTGTTTTCCCCAAAAATCTCCAGCCTTTGTGTGACCACCCCGAGCTAGTATGTATTAAACTAGCCTACTGCTCTTCATACCTACCGCAAAATGCGTAGCTGAATTGGGGTAGCTGTTGACTCTGTTTTTTTTCGATAAGTAATCAGAGGCCAGGGAACTTGGCACCGGGGAACTTGCGAGTTTTGTCTTCCGCCCTTTCGGGTAACAAGTATGCGTACAGCTGTGGGCAAAAACCAGTTTGCGCGCTTGCCAGTTGATTCGGGGGTTATGAGCAACCAGCCATGGCATTCCCAGGATCAGCCAGAACTGGGGAGCTTTGATCAGGTCAAACACTATAATTTCACGATGCCCATCTTCGCACAGGAGGGTACGTTCAGTGGTGCACTCTGACACAGGACCCGAAGCGATTTCGGTGCCATCAACTGTGGTTACGGTTTCTGCAGCTGGCCTGGGGCACAGGACTAGGCCCATCTTTGCTGCAAGGTCTCGATCGATATAGTTCCCCATCGCTCCGCTGTCGAGTTAGGCTTCCAACGAATGCATATCCGACAACTGTTGGTGTGGAATTAAAATTACCGGTAGCACAAAATGGGAGGTCTGAAGCTAGATTTCTTTGCTCGACAATTGGACCCCTACAATTGCCGGGCTTGGTCGTTTCCTGATTCCTCTTCGGGGGTTTCCTTATCCGTGGCACCGACGGCTCGTCTGGGGGGCTTGACCAGGCATTCCTTTAAGAAATGGCCTTCTTTCCCACAATACAGGCACAATTGCATCTCTATCCTTTTGTCCCTTTCGGCTTTGGTTAACGGGGGCCTGACCCCTCCTATCTGCATGGGTTCACTGGTTCCGTCACAGCCCCTCGGAGCATGATCCTTGGGACGTACGAATAAGGGGCGCAAATCCGATTTCCCTCAGTCACTCTTCCTATCTTGTAGTCGATGATCCAACTGGACTACCAAACCAATAAACTCGGAACAACCCGGGGTGGGTCCACCACTTGGGCCAAGACGTCCTTTAACTCCCCATGAAGACCCCGGTGGAATAACATAGTCCGTTTATCCTCAGGCCAATCTGCCTAAACCACAAGTCGATAGAATGTCGCAATGTAGGTCAGCAGATCCTGGCTCCCTTGACAAAGAGACAAGGGTTTGTTATCTAGGACCTGTCCATGGTGGCGTCGGGTGAAATGTTTTTCCAGTTCCCGCTGAAATCCATCAAAGTCTTGAAGCAAAGGGTCATTTTGGCTAATGAATGGAACTGACCAGTCAGCTCCACTCCTGCTAAGGTAGGATAAAATGAAAGCCACACGTGCTTGGTCCGTAGGAAACGTCCCAGGCCTGCACAGAAAGTGGAGGCGACATTGGTTCATGAAGGTGGCGTATCGCCGGGGATCTCCCGCAGACCATTCTGGAGGAGCCAGTGGCACAGCCCCAAGGAGGTTAATCTGAACAAGATTGCTTGCGGTAGCCGAGGTGGACTGACCAACCCCAGGCAACAGGGCTTGTCCTGCTTGTGACTGAAGAAGTTGCCTTCCGAGGTCATCCGTCCTCTCCTTGGCAACACTCAACTCCCTTCGTAACGTGTTGGTTTCCTGCCGCGCTGAATGAACCTCCGTGCACAACTGCCCCAACAACTGGGCTAACTGGTCTGTTTCCGAAGTTTCCATAGTAGACGCCCAGGTGGATGATTTAGTTAGGGCTTTGCGTTCTGTAACGCTCACCTTGTTGGTTCACGGGGGCACCTCTCGAATAACTGGGATGCTCTCCGGAACCCTTCGCCTGTCCTGGAATCCGGATAATCGAGGGACAACTCTAGAAGATAGGAGGGGGAGATAAGCTACGTTTCTTTCCTTGCAACCCACCTCCCGAGTTCCCCTTGCAGTTCCCCAGAGAATGTCTCTCCCCTTGTTTTCTATAAGGGTGCGCTCTCCGTCCTGCCGCGCTGGCCAGGGCTGTGTCGAATGGTGGCACCGTACCGCCGAGTTTCTTCACTGGCGAGAGCCGGAGTTCAGACCGGCTGCAACTCCTTCTTTCAGGTAAGTCTTTCAGGCGAAAGCAATGTCTTTTAGATGCAAGCAAAGTCTTTAGTTGAATTTGCAATGATGACTTTCTCGCTTCTTGTTGCAGGTGGCGAGTGCTGCGGTAGAAGCCGAAGCCTGGTTCGAAAAGGTAAGAAGAACGCCAAGCGGTGCTGAGAGCGTCCTAGCAAGTGGCTAACCTGTGGTTTTGTTTTGTTCTGTAGGTCGCGACGACCTGGATAAGAATGGCCCCCAGGAATCCGACGGGATGAAAGATGTCTTGAAGATTCTGACCTTCCGGACGACCAGTGGATTGCCTTGGATGACTTCGAAGCCAAGAGGTGCTACAGAGCAGGTAAGGCTGGCGATGGTTCTTGCCTTGGATGACTTCGAAGCCGAGGGGTGCTGCAGAGCAGGTAAGGATGGCGATGGTTCTTGCCTTGGATGACTTCGAAGCCGAGGGGTGCTGCAGAGCAGGTAAGGATGGCAATGGTTCTGGCCTTGGTTGACTTCGGAGCCGATGGATGATGCAGAACAGGTAAGGATGGCAGGGCAGGATCTGATGAGCGTCACGCTGCAAAGGCAGAATAACGCAAAGCGCGTGCCCTTAGTCGGGCGTGGTTCAAATAGCAAGATGGTATCCCAGGTGTCTTTGGGGCAGGCCCCACCCTGAAGGCTAGACCGCAGAATGCAGTTCCCCAGTATTCCGCATGGGGCAGCCATGCTTGTCCTCTGTCCATAGAAACCCCGTCCCAGCAAGCGTCTCCTATGGCAACTGCGTCAGGACTGGCTCCAAGGCATCCGCGGTGGACCCGAATAAGGTCCTTAGAGCCCTGTGAGCCCTTGGTGGGGATAAAATCATGACAATAGGATTGTGAATGTTAGCATGTGCCACACATAGATGGACTTCTTAACCTTAGCCTTCGTCACATCTAGATAGGATTGTGAGTGTTAGCATGCGCCAAACTTAGATGGAATTCTTAACTTTATCGTGCGTCACATCTAGATAAATATGAATGTCAGCATGTACCACACTTAGATGGAATGCTTAACTTTAGCCTTCATCACACCTAGGTAGGATTTTGAATTTTAGCATGTGCTGCACTTAGATAGAATTCTTAACTTTAGCCTGCATCACATCTAGATAGGATTATGAAAGTTAGCATGCGCCACACTTAGATGGACTTAGTTGGAATGCTTAACCTTAGCCTGCGTCACATCTAGATAGGATTGTGAGTGTTAGCATGTGCCACACCTAGATGGAATTCTTAACTTTAGCCTGAGTCACATCTAGCTAGGATTGTTAATATTAGCATATGCCACATTTAGATGAACTTAGATGGAATGCTTAACCTTAGCCTGTGTCACATCTAGATAGGATTGTGAGTGTTAGCATACGCCAAACTTAAATGAAACTGTGAATGTTACCAAGTGATCAATATCCTGCCTCACATCTAGATAACATATTGAAGATTAGCAAGTGCCACACTCAGATGGAATAGTGAATGATGACAAGCATCACACCAAGACATAATTACAAGGACAGCAATGCCAACTAACCAATCCACTAACAATTTCACCCCTCTTTATACACTGCTCAAACTCTAACCAAACACAACCACAAGCCTACAACACAACAATCCACACAAACTTCACTACACTGCAACAACAAAACAAACCACACATGCTCACACAACAGCACACAACGCCTACCGACCATAAAACACCCCAAGCCCAGCCAACTGACCCACCGGGCTGAGGCTGCCAACAGCACATCACTGCTCTCTTGCACATTTCCAGCTTATTCCCACTAACTCGCCCACCCTCCCTTACCTTTTTCAGAGCCGCCAGAGTGCCAGGAGACCACTCCGGTGGTGATAGGGCACAGTACAAATATCCTTTAACATTAACATTAATGTCAGAGCCAAGGTAAGAGTTTATGTATGAGTGCATGCTTTCCTGTGAATATGTATTTGTGTTGCTGTTGTTCGAATGCAAATGGAAGTGTTTGTTAGCGGGTGAAGGTAGGGGTAGGAGACAATGCTAGAGACATTTTGGATTGTTGGTGGGAGGGTGTTTAGTTGTTGAGTCGAAGTGGTCTGCAATTTGGCTGAGGCGTACTTAGAATGTGCTGGTTGTTTCACGAGGTCACCTCCCTGTTTGCACATTGCTCGTGCATTTCTCCACATGGTCGTTTTTGTCCAAAAAAACTTCTTTTCATATGTGATGTGTGTTTGGGGGTAGGAGATAAGGGGGTGGCAGGCTGACGTGCTGCAGGTTGGGTCAGATGGGGTTTGGTATAACCACCAGGGCAAACCTTGGAAAATGCATTAAAAATGTATAATTTTTTCATTAGTGCCATTTTTGTCCTGGTGCTTATAGCATGTCCAACTGCATTTGTCATGTTGCAAAGGTTTTCCAATATATCCCAGTGTTTTTAGAAATAGGGAAAACGTTGCCCTAGTGCTAATACTATGCAAACGTGCACTTGCAGCGGTGCAAAGTTTCTGTAATCTGGCCCCAAGAGTAATACAATTCCTTTAATAAGTGTGCCTTCAGCATCAGCGGTGACAGAATCATAGAATGCATCTGCGATTATTGCCGTTATTGCCCCCTCTGATACACCTATGAAACCCAGAACAATACTTAGGTTCTGCAAGGTAAGTCAGAAAGGTGTGAGGAAAGCAGTCACCAATAACGTGGGACCCTATGCCGTTAAAGCAAACAGGCAGAGGATGTTAAGATTGAACCCAATGATAGAGCCCCAGATTATGTAAGAGAAAAGCACGCCCACCTAGGGCAAGAATGGTAACAGTGATGCACCTGGTCGGCGACATTATTAATTCCGGATCACTTTGCCCATAGGTCAGGGGCATGCATGACAACATGAGGCGCAACTAAGATTAGGATGAGGACGCAAGGATCTGATCCACCAGCGCGCAAATGTAACTACTGGAATGTAGTGAGTGGGAAAGATACAGGGTAGATAAGACTAAGTTCATACCTGGAAAAATACCATGCACAATATCAGAAGACATCCAAGGGAATCAATGCCCCCTGGGGTGACTTCATAAACAGTACCGGTGGTGGCTGTTGAATTTTTATAATTGGAGTGTTTAAATATTTCAAACAAATATATGAGCGCTACTGAGCATAGCTATGGAACCCAAACCAACCAAGAGGTACAGGGGTTCTTCTCCAGAGAATGTTTTTTGAATAATGGGTTTAAAATGGTGGATTGTACAACAATTGTTCTGTGAAAAATTAGGTAAAAATCCAGACAGCTTGCAATTGGCTTTGTTGGGTAGCTCATGAAAAGTCCAATTGATTCAAGTCATCAACAGTGCACAGCAGCATTTACCAATGCGTTTTCATGATGCCTTGCCCCACAATACATGCCAGTAAAACATTTCATGCTGGCTGTGCTCATACATTTCCATGCAGGCTACATCAATGTAAGGCAATATTGGCATATAAGAACATACTAAAGTTTGCCCTGTGCATAATGCCAGTAATTATACTATACAACAAAATGCCCAAGTTGGTGCTCCAAATATATGCCTGTATCCCCTTATAATCACACACTCCTGTTGGCTTTGCCATTAAAAATGTCATGTCACAATAAGAAAACATGTACAAACTGGCTATTGTAATGTAAGCTACTTTAGAAATATTTACCAGGATTGCATTACAATTGATGCTCAGTACAAAATGCCATGCCACAACAAGAAATCATAGCTAGACTGTCTGCTCCAAAATATGGCAGTCTTGTCGCGAAACACTTATCAAGCTTGATTCATCACAGATGTCCAGTAAAAATGCCATGTCACAGTAAGAAATTGTAGGTGAAAAATGCACACCCTTTATAATTTTCCAACTCCATTATAAGGAAATATCCACTCTGTGCATTTCTTTCAATATTGATATTATGAAATGTAAATGCCCATGAGTCCTGGACACTTTGATTATGCAAAAGCAATCAAATTAAATGGACATATTTTGTTTTGAGAGGTCAATTTCTGAAGACATCATTTTCATTTGCATATACCAATGAGGCCACACACTTTTTCTTTAGGATTTATGCCCTGCCCGTAATGCATGTAAGAAAATATGTTCTTGCTGACTGTGTGCATTGCATGCAGCCTGCAGGAACATTTTTCTTACCATGATATTGCTTTGTTATCAGTTACCATTCATCCATGCATGAGGTGGCCAACTTACTCTATATCAGTGTGCCACCAGCGTGACAATCCTGAATTGTAGTGTGGCGTTCAACCTTATCCTGAAGTGCATGGGTAGGCCAGGACCTGAGAAGTGGTGGTCCGGTTACTCCCCACCTTCTCTGCCCTTTGGAAATTCCCACTTTCGGTTCAGGTGAGAGATTTGGCAGCTAACACTTATAGTTTGAGTGTCCCTTTTGGCCAGGCAAGTCTTCCATGACGTTTGTGTGGGCAGCTAGAGCACTGAGTGTCTGTGTGTATCTCTGGTTGCTTTGTGGTGGCGATGGCACATGCCTTGTTTGTGTTGGCTGACCCAATTGCTGTTGGATGAGATGGTGCCTTGACTCACTCTTTGGTGTATATTAATAGATGGGATTTGTTTATTTTTGTACAGTTTTTGAAAACCTCTGTTGTTACAGCTCTGAACGGCGCCTCCATCAATCCGCACCCTATCCTCCCCATCACAAAGTGTTCATGCTAAGTGCCCACAGAAGAACCCAAAGACCCACCTTTTCTCGCTCCCCTCACATCCCACAGGAAACACCCTCTGGAAATGACTTGGTTTGCAGCGTGTTCTCTTACTCTCTTCTCTCTCTCTCACTGGATACATCACGAATACCATCATGTATGACCGCACTGATGGCATCACCGATGACATCACTGGTGCAATCGTTAATAACATCAAATATGACAACAATGAATATTTGACTATCACTCTAGGTATTTTCACATATGTAGATCACCCTTACATTCCTACATATGTGATTTTAGCATTTTAGAATAGTTCATAACAATGAGTACATTGTGAAAAATAGTCAACAGCTTGACATACACCATATCACTACTTGTGAAGCTTTCATTTGTAGTAGTTTAGTAAAAGATGATATCTGAATTATAAGTATGAAGGAGTGGGAGATAGAGGCAACCCACAGCCTCCAAGAGTTGTATACCACAAGCCAGAGTGAGATTAGAGGGACTAGGAGAGTTAAATGGCAATGGAGGCAAAGTGAGTCCCACAGCAGGGGCAGAAACAGGGCGAAGCAGCATCATGGCGAAAAGCATAGAGTCCAGAATAAGACAGCACCGGCTGTCCAAGGTCAGTGTCTGCCATTGAAGGACCATCCATAAAATGTAAGAAAACTGTGTCCTTGTATGAGAGTTCATACTCTGGCTGCTGGTGAGTGGAGAGCAGATGTCACCAGTGATGTCATCAGTGAAGTCATCTGTGATGTCATCTTTGCGGCCATAAACTGCGCAAAAGGAGAGTGCAACGTTAAGGTGGCTTTAGCTGAATTTCCAGGGTTTTGTTGCAATACGTCTTTATCCTTAACTGATCATTAACTAAAAATGTTTACATGAAATTTCAAGGGTTTTGTTATTCAATAGATTTTTTCTGCGCCACTGGTTATGTACCCTTTGTATGGCCTCAACTTGCTTGTGGTGGGAACTCCCTCGGTGACCGAAGTCCAGGAATGGGGACATTCTCAGAAAGGCTTAGAATGTGAGTGTGCAGTTAGCAAAGAATTAGGAATTTGGCGGGCTGACTAGGCTCCAGCATGCAACCCGAGAGATCAGGCACATGCATGGCTGCTCAAGGAGGACACACGAGTGTGCTAGTGCAGGAGATTAGTTATGTGGCAAGCTAGACCGACATTTTGTTGGTGATTGTCACTGTATTCTAATGGCAGTTGTGTTGAGGCAAGTCTGGTGTAACTGAGCCGAAGACGTAAGTGTTCAGCTAGGCGAAATATGTTGTAGTCGTAGCTGCATTCTAATGTGTGTGGATGAATAGTCATGTCTTGTCATCTTAAATTTCGGTGGTCACTGAAAACCCTTTTATTCTAATCCTATGGAAGGAAACTCTGTATCTCTGCTTCTAGCGGCAAGGTGCCTTTTGGCGTATGTGCGCTTAATAAATATATGTAACATAACATAACCTGTCTGCAGCAGCTGTCCACCGAAAAGTGCTGCGATAGTTGTAAGTAAGCTCAGATGGGACTTAGCTTTGATCTTGCTGTGTGATCAGATCTTATGTGTGAAAAAGAGAAAAAGAGAAAAATGCTCTTCTAGGCACTAAGGACAGGCTATCTACAAAGTTTTCTAAGCACAATAGACCGGCTATTTTAGTGCATTTTCCAGGCGTGACAGGCAGGCTATGATGAGATCTTGGGGTCATACGATTCTCTGAAAACAATAGAATATCTTTAAACCATATTGGGCAAGATATATACATATACATATATAAATATTGTAAAGACAGCCAAGGATTTCTCCCCGGCAATAAGGTGGCGGCACTTACTTCTCATGTGATAGTTGGCAAGGAATTCTCCAAACGTTCCTGTGGTTAATAAAAATCTTTATTTTCCATGTGTATGGACATCAAGGACATGACAAGACAGAACAACGCGTTTCACCCAAACCGGGCACCATCAGGTTGCAGATTTGCCAGTGTCATAGTCTCTTATTATATGCATTGTTAGTCCTTTCTTTGTATCATGGGCCCACCCTTTATTCACTGCTTTGGATTTCCCACACCATAGGCGCCATTTTGGTATTGTGTCTATATATAACTGGATATGTTAAGGGGGATATTCATCCTATACTTTGTATAGCATGTATCTTAAAGGTGATAACAATGCAAAACACATTTCTGTACAGTGTTTAATCATTAAATTGCAAAACAATGCGCAATACAGTTATTTATATGGTAAAACATTTTGTTATATATGTATACATATTTTTGGTATATAGACACATTTTTAAAAAAAAACATATTTTTAGTGAATAGCATATGTTTGGGTGCCACTCTCTGGGTTCTCCTCATTTTGTCTCTGGTGTAATAAAGTATATATGTGGAAAGTTCCCTTTACACTATTTACTATGGGTAATTGTTCCTCATGTCTCCCACTCCTTTGGATGTTTGTTCATAAAGTGCATAGTGCTTCGAGGTATCTATTTTAAAAATCATGATCTTCTATTGGTATATCCACTTCCTGATGTGCTGCATATGAAACGTATTCACGTTGCACTGGCAATGGCACACAAAGCAAGCATAATGCAGGTACTGCAGAAATCACATGATGGAGTCCAACTCAATCCAACTTGATCCACCTTAATCCCTGCATGCCTAAAGTGCGTGTGGTAGGAATCAAAATGTGTGCGATGTTTGCCCATCTAAACTGCCTCGTGCATATTCACTACAGCACATCTTAGCTTAAAGTGCATACTGCTTAGTGCAAATTTAGCACAGGGAACAAAGCATTACTAACAAAATAAGGAAAAATGGTTGCTTGGTGCAAGTTGGGTTTAATGCTCTTTTGCAGTGTTTACCATCTAAGGTGCATAGTGTGTATTTATTACAGTACATCTTTCCATAAAGTGCATACTGCAATGTGCAAAATCAGGATTTGGGACACCACATTCCCTTCAGGGTAGGAGGTAAAGGTTATTTAGTGCAAATTGGTCATAGTGCTTTTTCATGTAAAGTGCTTAGTGCATAACGTCTGTTCATTGCAAGACATTTGTGAAAAGTGCATACTGTACAGTACTCATTAGCAATAGTGTAGCTTCATATCTTAATAGGATTCTTCCAATATCTCTTATGATACTTGTCATAGGCGAACATGCAGTGACCCATGCCACTAAGTGTTGCATGGTACCTCACATAAATCAGCTATGAACTTATTTCGAGTCCTTACCAAAGCATGGATAAGCAATTTCTTCATATGTGTATTTCAGTATGTTTATTTTTTGATTTGTTACCCATGGTCCACATTTTATTTGAGAGATATCACTACCCATAGATCTTTCTAAATTAGCAGGCGAGGGAATGTGTTGGGTGAACCCTGTATTTGGACGAGGCAAATGTAATGCTTCACTATATCAATTCTTCTCACATTTAAAGGTTACAATTTCAATTGTACCCATGTTCCCTGACTATCACCAGACATATTAAGGTTAACTAGTGCTCACCCCCCTCTACCTGTGGGAAGATTGACGTCTTAACTTAATTACCCACAAAAGTGTATAATTCCTCATTTTAGTTATGTCCTTTAGGAGTTTTGTTATCGTAATCTATAATATATCTAGATTCAACGTGTCTCAGTATTTGTTCTCAATTTCCTCCCCTGGGGGGGTTGGGTATTGATTCTATTGCAAAATATTTAAAAGATGACATGTCTTTAGAGTACTTCTCCTTGAAATGTTTGGCTATGGGATACGTCAAGTCAACATTCTTGATGACCCTTATGTGTTGCAGTATCCTTGTTTTAACCTCTAGCTTGGTGGTATCTATATACCATAGTTCACAGCTGCATTTCAACACAAATGTTACATATTTAGTCATACATGTAATCATTTTGCTGATCTTGACCTCTTTGCCAGTCCTAGGGTAAGTATGTCCATTGATCCCATGGAGATTTCATTGATTGAAAAAGATGAGGAGATCATTTGGATTGAAATGGGCATGCCCGATGGTGGGAAAATACTGCTGAGATGTGGCGAGCAGGATGGATAAGGGCAGAGTGGCACTGGACATACTTTCTCTGAGTGCATGTTGGCTGGGCTGTTTTCCACACCCCAAAAGTGCAAAGCATTGTAGCAAATTGGGGGACCTGGTGTATATACTGGATACATTCAGAATTACTATGGCATGGAAGTTCCCGAAGGGCCCTGATGTAGAGGAATGGTGGAGAGACCTAAGAAAATGGGTGTTGGCTGAAACAATGGCATGGACAGGGCATTGCGGGTTACTCATGAGGACATCAATGCGAGAATCGTGTAGTGGGAGGCCCTGCAAGGGGCATTGTTCGCCACTGGGGCTGAGGAGGAAGACACATTGGATGCATCCCGCTGTATGGTAGGGGAGGTCGAGATAGAAGGATAATTGATGTATTGTTTGCACACTAGTGCTTTGGGCAAGGTTGGGGCGGGAGTTGAAGGGAGAAGGGTGGGGGTTGTTTGGGGCTGTACATATGTTGTGTTATATTAAAACAATGGCAATTACTGCACATGGCAGTGCTGTGAACTGTTCCATACTATGAGAAAATAAAAATCAATAAAACATATTTAAAAAAAAATAGTTTGGATTGAACCGAGGCTACTCTTCTAAAGGTGACACTAGCATTGGCTTTTATATGTTGGCGTATCTCATCATCTCTAGTCAGTAGATGCCAGTGTTTCTCTAAGATTTCCCGAACATCTGTGGCACCTTCATTATAAGTTTTTATGACCTAATGTTTTCAGTATGTTTTTCCTGTTTTCTCTTTTCAGCCTTTGCCACCACTAAAGTGCTATCTCGTTTTCAAGTTCGGCATTTATCGTATGTTCTACTGATGGTACCCTTAGCATATCCTCTTTCTTGGAATCTCGTTGCTGCTACTTTGGCATTTTGTAGAAAGACATTCTCCTCACTACAGTTCCTTTTAATTCTAAGGAACTTCCTGTATGGGATACTGTTTTTGAGGCATTTAGGATGGGCACTCTCTGCACATAAAATAGCATTTGTACTAGTTTCTTTGCGATACAGTTCTGTTGTAATTTTGCCTTACACAATTTTAACCTTTATATCCAAGAAACTACCTGCAGCCTTATCATGTTGTTCTGTAAATTTCAAATTCTTATCATTGATATTAAGTAATTTGAATCATTGTAGCCACTCATTAATTGTGCCATCCCAAAAGATGAACCGATCATCTATGTATCTGTTCCACATTTTTATCCTGTTAGTATATACTGTAAGGTCTTCTGAGGCAAATATATCCTCTTCCCATGCCCCCATGAACAGATTGGCATACGTTGGGGCCACTGATGTCCCCATGGCTATGCCGCATAGCTGGTTGTAGTATTGTCCATCAAACAAAAATTGAATTGTGATTAAGGCAGAAGGTCAGCATTTCCTGGATAATTTTCGAGTCTTCTCTATAACTAAGAGACCTTGTAGAAAGGAACCGTTTCACAGCACTTGTGCCTTGTTCGTGAGTGATGCATGTATAAAGAGAGACTACATACTGCTCACACCATGGAATATTATTATTTTTTTAATTTTTTTTATTTTGTATATAATCTATATTAGATTTTTACAAAAAGGAGTTCTCATGATTACGTATACCTGACAAAAGAGATGTTGAAGTGTTGAAAGTTACATACTAATAGATGTTTAGAACATTGTTAGTGTTTACACCCTCCAAAGTTTATCAGAATTAAATGGCTTTTCTCGTTAGATGTCAGAAATGTCAGAGATGGCTAGTCTTTTCCATAATGATGTTTAGTAGTTTTGCCGTCGGTATTAGCCATCTAGTTTGGGCTCCTGTAATTAGGCGGTTCCACCACATATCTTCATCGTTAGTAAAAGAGTTTGTAAACAAGGGACCAAAAAAAACGTCCCTTTCCTGTGCGATCGCAGGGCAAACCATCAGGGGATGTCTTATGGATTCTGTAGTTTCAGAATTTTTACAAAGACGACATGATTTCTCATTAGTAGCAGCTCGGATAGCTAGAATTTCTTTTGTAGGAAGCAAATTAAGACAAGCTTTCAGTAGAGTTTTCATTGACAGCTTGCTGGGGTATTTTTTACAGTATTCCATAGGCTCTTTAAGTTTGTTAAAGACGGGTGGTAGATGGATTAGCAGCTTGTTTGATGTTGCTTTTTCATTCGTATTTATCCAATCTAACCACTCCATTTTTGATTTTATTCTTAACGGATTCTCGATTAGTTCATCTTCTGAGCAGGCTATCGCCTGCAGGAATTGTTGCTGAGTTTCAACCCAGTTTTTAAGTAGCTTGTTGTTTCCCTTACTAATTTCTTCATTGATCATACGGTATATTTGAAGACTCTCTGGATGTCTTATTTTTCTGAATAACTGAATCCTACTTTGTGCCACCACTGCAGCTATAGAGAGCAGACCTAGTTCGCGTCTTATTGCTGCAGAAGATGTAGATTTAGGAAGTCCAAGTACTGTTCGCCAGATATGGCCTTCTAGTTTGGTCCAGAGGGTCGACGGGATTGTTGGTATTGCGTCCATGCCGTATGTTAGAGACGGGATTACCTTAGCTTTATAGAAATGGATAGCGGGTAGGAGGCTGAATTTGCCATATTTTCTGTGAACTGCCCGAAGCTGGGATGTTAGATGTTTCGCCTTTGTCCATAGAGTTTGTTGCATTGTATTGGCGTTCTTAGAACTGTCAATTTCAACTCCCAAGTATTTGAATGTTGTAACAACTTCAATTTTTGTCTGGTGAAGGAACCACTGGAGATTTTCTTTCTTTTTAGTCCCCTGTTTTTGGAAGATCAGGACTTTAGTTTTTGATTTGTTTATCTCCAAGTTATTGTCCTTTATGTATTGGGCAAGGTTGTCGAGTTGTCGCTGGAGTCCAACCTGCGTGTGGTCCAAAATTATCAGGTCGTCGGCGTATAGAAGCCGGCTGACCCCTACGTTGCCGACTTTAGGTGGAAATGACCTGATCGCATCCTGGGAATCTTTAAAGTCGCCTAGGAAGGATATAAAGAGTGCGGGGGCCAGCGGACATCCCTGCTTCACCCCACGATGAGAGGGAATTTGATCTGATAGGAGTCCTTGGTTGTTCAGGCGAACAGCCACCCTGGTGTTCGAATGAAGGGCGATTATAGGGTCCAGGATGTCTTCAGGACACTTCCACGCTTTCAATTTCTTCCACAATTTCGACCTGTCGACTCGGTCGAACGCCTGGGAAAGGTCAACGAAAGCTAGGAAGACTCTTGGTGCTCCCGACAAGACTTTGTCTTTGATGATGCTCAAGATCATTATGTTAGCTGCCGTACTTGCGTTTTTTTGAAAGCCAGTTTGCAGTGGGTCTGCCGAGGGGGATAGCCTTACCCAGCTCTGGAAGTGATTCAAAAGCATAGTAGCGAAGACCTTGCCTATAACGTCCAACAAGGCTATAGGACGATAATTCGAAGGGTCCTCCCTGATGCCCTTTTTGAAAATCGGAACAATGACCGCCTGAGTCCAGGAGTCTGGTATTATCTTTTGATCTCTGCAGTCTTTGAAGATTAAGCTCATTACTGCTGCCCAGGCGTCAGAGTTTTGCTTAAGGTCCGAGTTTGCTAGCCCGTCCGGACCTGGGGCTCGGGATAATTTTAATCTTGTGATGGTTTTTTTTATCACGTCTTCGTCAGAAAGATCCACCCAGTTTCTCACTGGCGATTTCTTTGGAAGAGTGGTGGTTGTTGGGGGGGCCTCAAAAAGATCAGAGAAGTGTTTGACCCAATTTTTTTCTGCGACTGAGTTGGTCATAGCAGCTTTCGGATGATGGTTTGTTTGATTTATCATAGTCCAGAAATCCCGCGATTTTTTCGAGGCTAGCACCTTGAGCATATTTTCTGCATCGGACTGGTAGAGAGAACTCCGTACATGTCTCAGCCATTGTTTGTAATTCCTCTTTTCTGTAAGATAAATTTCCCATGAGGTAGTTGTATTTAAAGCAGCGGCTTTTTTCTTTGCTTTCCTTAGCGTCCTACGTTTGATTACCAAATTGTTATTGTAGACGTGATTGTATTGAAGCGCAGAATCGTTAGGAAATTTCTGTGATTTTTTGAACGGAAGAAGTAGTGGAATATAGCTGTCTCTGAAAGTGACGTCTTCAGTATCAATGGCGGAGGTTAACATTTTATAGTTAGCAGTCAATGATTTGATGTCTTTGGTAGACATACAGAGACGTGTAGCCTGGGAATTTGTCTCTATCGATTGTTTGTAGAATTGCTGATCATGAGCAGCGGTTTTGCAAATAAGGTTCAAAAGGTTATGGTCACTCGCCTTGGTTCTAATTATTTCAAAGGTGGTTATGCGCTGGTAGATTTGTTCAGAAACAAAAATATAATCAAGGGTGGCCGATGAGTTCTCGCGTTCCCATGTAGGGATCAAATTTTGGCTCTGTGTTGCATTGGCAGCATTATGGAAATTTCTAGAGCTCATTAATGTTAGCCATATTTTACCTCTTCTCTCTGCCAGAGTACTGGGTAGTGCATTTGTTTTTGGCACGTTTGAAGCCACGCAGTTTGCATTTAAGTCCCCACAGATAACAATATTCGAAGTGTGATGCTTAATTCTAATTTCGTCAATGATGTTAGAGGCGGCATCACAAAAGGTTTCTGGTGATGTTTTTTGGGGGTTCCAGTATGTGTTAATGATGGCGAGCGGTTCGGAGGAGATTTTACCTCTTGGCGAGGATTTCTCCGGCCATGTAGCCAGAATTGCCAGCAGTCCGTAGGATGCTTCTATTTTCTTAGAGATATGTATCCCTGAGCCTATACGGACTGCTATAAGTAGGCCAGATGATGGACGGCCGAGGGGGCCTTTGTGGGCCGGAGAGATCTCTATGATGTAACCATCCAGAGCCGGTTTGTCCAGTAGCCAGGTTTCCTGAAGACAAATGATGTCGTGGGTTCCCAGGTTGTAGCTGTCATATTCAGTTAAGTGCATGTGACCTCTGGTGTTCCATGATGCTATGGACAGAAGTGAGTTTTGAAGATCCTTTTGGCTCAGCCGGGGGGGTTGAGGAGATGGAGTGGCGCCCCCCATTTGCTGCTATTTTTTTAGTCCTGGTGTTAAGACATCTCGTATCCAAGACCAGCGACCCTTTTTTGGCACACTGTCCAGGTTAGTTGTCAAAGAGTGTGATGGGTTTTTCCTGCTTTCAGTTTCTTGGAGTGGAGAGAGTCGACGATCTTGGTGTCGTACTCTAGGGGAGTATCGACGAGTTTGGAATCTCCCATAGTCGTTATGGCTTCTAGGCTCTCTTCTTGTTTGTGTTCTTTCGTTTTCCAATTGGTCATGTCTAGGCTTGTCCCAAGTGCTAGGTCGGTCCCTATTTGATCTAGTGGGGTTGTAGTTGAATTCTCTCCGATGGGGTGAGGTTTTTCTCCGTCCTGCTGAGCCATATAAGTCCTCCGTGCGAGATTTGAATCTGTTTTTTTTACTGGGTGAAATCTTGGAGTTTTCTTCATTCTTATTGCTTATGTTCTGGACCGGGATCTCAGTAAGTATAAATCCCGACTGTTCTAGCTCCGTGTAAACATCTTCTGAAATTTCACGAATTGCCGGTGTCTTAATGTGGAGGTATGCTTTTGCTTGGTTGGACCTGTGATACGGCTCAATTAAGATGAAGTCGTCTGATTTTAAGGACCGAAGAGTAGCAACTTGTTTTAGGATCTTAAGTACTGTTCTTCTATTCAAAATCATATAGCGATCATCTGTGGTTTTTTGTTCAATTTTGAATAGGCGGGTAGCTCTAGTTATGGAAGCATGAGAAATTTGGAGCGTCTCTAGTTTTGTAGTTGACAGATTTCGTTTTTTAGTATATCTTTGCTCAGAGAAGATTGCCCCATGTTTTGAGGTGTCCTTTTGGTCTAAGTACGGAGAAGGTAAGGGCAATGTTGTTGTAATTTTGGCCCTACTCTCCGGATTGAGGTTAGTTGATGTCATCATGGGTTTGTCATTCTTAGAGCCAGGGAGTGCATTTGGTGTTTCATTCTTAGAATTCGGTACACTTTCTGCTTGTAGTTCTATATTTTCTATTGTATCCCAATGTTGCGTTAGATCGATCAGAGGACTTCGAGACACAAATTCCTCACAGGTCCTGGGGGACGGCATAGAATCTGGCTCTGTGTTGACGTTGTTTTCGCTCCGATGTAGTGTAACCAGGTTTCCATCGAGCGTTTTTCGTTTGTTTTTTGGCGATTTTTTTGGTGCTAACACTAGGTCAAGAGCAGACACTGTTTTCAGATGGGAATTATCTTGGGAACCCAGAGCAAGTTTCAGCACAGGATAATGTTCCCCTACGGGTGTCACTTTTTGGGGCCCTTCACTGGGTGGAGCAAGTTTAGGTGCTTTGTTTGGTGTGCGCGGGTGCTTGTCAATTAGTCTTGCAAACACCGGCGCGAGTTCTATGGGTGTAGAGAACAGCGTTGTCTGAGTTTCTTTATTGATCGAGCTTTTTTTTGCTCTGGTAATAGATTTTAAAAAATTAATCTGTTCGTCTAGCGTGGCCAGTTTTAAGTCCCAGGTGTCGCTATGTATCTTGTTCCTTTGGTCCAGGGAAGTTATGAAACCTTCGACAAAGCTCAATTTAGTGTGCATCATTGCTGTAACTGTAATGTGATCTTTTAAGGAATCGCTGATATTCTCGTACAGTTTCCCGAAAGGTGCCAATGCTATTGTTATAGCAGACATGATAGTTGTAAGGTCAGGTTTTTTGGAGTTGCTTCCTTGGTACAAGGCGTAGATATTTCGCTAAGCCTCCTGTTTTTAGGTGGTGACCGATCCCTTGATCTGAGCGGCGATGATGGCATGGATAGTGTCTGAACTGCTTTTTTCAAGTATATTGGTTGTGGCAGAGATTTCTCAGGTTCCAAATGATCAGTTAATGGACGACCAGGAGGTCGATGGTGGATAGCGGGTGGCGACAGTACCGAAATTGCTCTTGGGGATGATGTATCTTTTGATGAACTCTCCACGGCTCGGGATTGCACAGAACCATTCAGGACTTGGTCTGCCGTGGCTTTAATACTACTGAGTGTTTGTGATTGCGATTCTGGTTGTATTAGGTTTGTTTTGGGCAATCCTCCTGGAATCGTTTTTATTGGTGTACCATATTCCATCATCTCTCCAGAAAGGTTAACTATGGACGTGTTTTGAGCGTCCATAGGTCTTGAAACTCCTTTAGGGTCCAGCTTTTTTTCCAATGTAGGTTTGTCGTTTATGGGTGAACCAAATGACTTTTCTTTTATTGTTTCTATCACTTTCCTTACTTTGGACACTGGGGGGAGGTCTTGGATAGCTTCGAGAATCTCGGCGTCCGAAAGTTCATGTACTTGGACCAGTTTTCTTTTACATTGCCTTTTAAAAAAGTCTTTAAGTGCAACTGATAGAAGCGGGTGTGGGAGGGTTTTTTTTGTTAATGATTTTTTTTTGAGTTTTGAAGTTTGTTTATTCTGTGAACTCAAACTGGGTTCTTTTGACGATTTTTGACGCGATGATTTTACTGCTTTGTCAACTTTGTCAAGAGAAGGTTGTTTTTTTGACTTTTGTTTTTTAGGAGCTTTGATGTTTTGTATCACAGAACAATCTACTTCTATATTATCGCTTGAGTCTTTTTCTGTCGATAGTTGTGTGGCAGAGGGCGCCTCTTTGAGTATTGGGACATTTTGAACATTTATTTCTTTGTTTCTATGTGGTTCCAAAGATGGGGTCAAAGACTTCCCCGATGGTATATTGTTACCCATGTTTTCGATTTCGATCTGCAGGCCTTCGTTATTCTGCTTTTGCGAGTCCGTACTGGGACTTCTTGATACATGGATTTGTGCTATAACCGTCGTGCTTACTTGTCCCACGTTGGTACTGCTAGTAGGAGAGACGTTTTGGCGACGGCCCTGCAAGCCTTCAGTCAAGTCCTCCACGGTTTGTAGCTGGTGGAGGTGGTTAGGCTTAGTTGCAGCGGGGGAGGGGAAGTCCACCTCCCTTGGCGGATCCCTCCAACCGCTGGTCTTCGTTGGTTCCCGGCCCGAAACTTGTCCTCCGGCAGACGTGGTATCATGTCGCTCCCCCGACAGGGCGACCAGATCGGAGACCAGCTCAGGGGCGGCGGCCGGCCATCCTCCGACAGTCACGGCCTCCGCTCCACTCGCCACCCCGGAGGGCTGGCGGTGAGGCTGGGCGGGAGAAGTCGCACAGGGGGAGGAAGAGAAAATCGGCGCCGCAGGATTCAGTCGCGGCGAGCGCGGCTCGCATACTCCCCCAGGGGAGGGGCACGCCTCCAATGCCACGGCCCGCAACACAGGTGAAATGGGAAAAATCGGGGGCATGGTCGGGTCGATGGAGGAATTAATGGGGGACAGAAATGGGGAGCGCCGAGTAATATCGAAAGGGTTTTCAAAATCAAACTGTGGTCTTACCATTTCTGTAACTTTGTTTGGTGGAATAGTTATAGTGGAGGGCGGGTTGATACCAGTCCTTATCTCCTTCACCTTTCTGGTTAAAGACTTCTGTGCAAGGAGTGCGTGGGGTTCCAAGACCTTGCGGTTGCTCCTAAGTCTTCGTACTTCCAAAACTGACTCAGCAGGAATCGTCAGATCGGAGAGTTCAGGAATTAAGTTTATAGTTTCAACGGGCTCCATAGGCTCCATATGGACAGGCACGCAGACAGCTGCGGACTGCTGCAGACTGCACAAGCCTCAGCACACGGCTCCGCTCACCGCTCCGCGGTGTATACTGGGTATAAGTGGGTCCTCCCACAGACAACAGAGTAGAGAGACTGCTGCTGGAATATTATTGATTTTATTTTGAAAGTCCATAGTGTCCCTGGTGTAGGAGGGTAGGTTTTCCATGAAAGGGAAAATAAATGTATCCACAAATATGGAAGTATTTTCCAGAAGGTAATCTACAGATGCAACTATAGGCCTATCTGGTGGCCTTCTCTGCAATTTGTGGATTTTTGGAACAAAATGTATTATCGGTACTACTGGAAAGTCTTTAGTCCAAAACATTTTTTCATCCTATTCCAGTAGACCTCGATCAAACCAATCCCACAACATTTTGTCAAATTCCGTCTTATATCCTGGATATGGATTAGTGATCAGTTTCTCATAGGTGCCAGGTTCCCACAGTTGCCACATTGCTTCCACTGTGTAGTCTGTTGAATTCAGAACTACCAAGTTTCCCCCCTTGTCCGATGGTTTGATGAGTATTGTTTTGTCAGACCTTATGGCATCCATTGCTCTCCACTGATCCATAGGTAAATGGAATTTCCTTTGGTACATGCTTCTGGATGCCTGACGTTTCAGGTCACCTGTCACTAGATCTTCAAAGAAATCTCTATTTGGACTATTCGGAGTAGCAGGGCTAAATTTGGACTTGTTCTTTAATTTGCTGTCATTGGTTGAGTAGTATGTTGTGCCTGGAACTTCCATATTCCATTTGTCTTTGTTGATCCCAATTCCCGGATTATGCATCCTCTTTCTCCAGTGCATTTAATGCACAGAGTGTTGTTATCTCCCTGATGGTCAGGTGTGAAGGTTTTGATATGCATTTAGATTTTTTTGTCCATTGTTTAGTGTGTTCATGGAACTTGGCTAACCTCACCTTACCTCACATTACAAACCTCACCTCTCCTTTGCCTCAGGATCCTTCCCTTCCCCTCTTAAGCACTCCCTTGTGCATCTTCTTCTCAAGAAACCCCAGCAGATCCCTCTTGTCTGGCAAACTATCACCCAATTTCCATTACTCCCTTCTTGAGCAAACTCCTTCAAAAGCTGGCCATCTCTCAGCTTAACCTTCATTCTGATTCTGTTGGCTGTCTCCATGATTATCAGTCTGGCTTCAGATCTGGCAGAAGCACGGAAACTGCTCTCCTGAAAATCCGTGAAGATCTGCTTTCCAACCTTGACTGTAGCATTCCCTCTGTTCTCATCCTACTTGATCTCTCCTCTGCCTTCGACAAGGTCAACCATACCATCCTGCTCAACCGTCTCCATGATAACCTGGGCATCACCGATCAGGCTCTGGCCTGGCTGAACTCTTTACTCTCTGATCGACCCTCCCAGGTCCAACTTGGGTCCTTCCTATCATCTATCTTCCTCTCCACCTGTGGTGTTCCCCAGGGGTCTAAACTCTTGCCCTGGCTTTTCAACCAATAACTGGCAACTCTCACACGCTATATTGCCATTTTCTGCTCAAACTTCTAGTGCTACGCGGATGACCCTAAACTCATTTTCAGGCTGCCCTCGGCCTCCTCCTCCACCTCTCTCATCACCGATTGCCTAACTGCCATTCAAGATTGGTGTGCCACCAACGATCTTTGTCTGAATGCCAGCAAGACGGAGAGCCTCCTCATTGGCACACCATCACCTTCCTTTCCCCTCACTATCTGGCCGGCCTCCCTTGGCCCTCCTCCTATCCCAACCTGCAAGGCCAAGAACCTTGTTGTCACCTTTGATTCCACACTTTCCTTCTCCGCCCACATCGCTGATGTATCAAAAAAGTCTAACTTCCTACTGCACCTCCTCAGAGGTACTCTTCCTTTCCTCTCATTCCCCCAGAAGCTCACTGTCTGACAAGCTCTGGTTCTCTCTAGGTTGGATTATTGCAACATCCTCTTTCTAATCTACCTGCCTCTACTCTCCGCCCTTTGCATCTTATCCAGAACAGGACTGCGAGACTTGTCCTTGGCATCAAGCCCTGGGATCGTATCTCTCCAGCTCTGAAATCTCTCCATTGGCTCCCAGTGGATGCAAGGATTACATTCAAAACCCTCTGCATTGTCCACAAGGCTTTCTGGGGCCTGGGACCAACATACCTTCAGCTATGCCTCTGTAAATACCTCCCATCTCGAGCACTCCGCTCCTCTACCTCTAACTCCCTTAGGGTCAGTCGTTTCTCAAAGAAACAAGCTGGGGGTAGATCTCTGTCTTTGGCTGGGGCCTCCCTCTGGAACATCCTTCCTGCCACTCTAAAACTTGAGGCGAACCATGTCCGGTTACTGAAGCACCTCAAGACCATCCTCTTTGCTTCTGCCTTCTCCCCTCCTCCCCACCTCCACTGCTGATTATACTCTCCCTCGGCACCATGCACCTCGCCACCCTCTGTCCTCCGGGCCCAGGTACCTGCTCATCTTGCCACCCTCATGCACTGCCTCTGTGCTACCCGTTGCAATGTGGTCTGTATCTGTACCCATACAGCCCTGCCCTTTTCTTCCTATCAGACCTACCCGGCCTGCTGCCTTGCCACTTGCTGGCTGCACTGCCATTGTTTCCTGCCTTTATATTTATTAATTTATTACTATTTGTGTTTTTTCCTCCTCGCTCCGCACTCTCCTTTTTGTCCCCCTTTCATGCACTTCTACCCCTCCCCCTCTACCCTGCACTTGCACGTTCTCAATGTCACTGGGCCTAGTAAGTTCATTGTTTTTGTTCTTCCCTGTTCCCCTTCCCTTGCCTTTTCGCGCTCTGAAACACTTGTGTATGAGCGCAATAGAAATAAAATATCAATATCAATATCAATGAAGCAATCCAAATCTATTCTTGATTGTGGATAGTCAAATCTAGCCGTAGGGCAGAAGGTGAGACTCTTCATCAGTACCTCTTTCTCTGGCTTTGTTAGTATTCTACTGGAAAGGTTGATTATCTGCATTTCCTTCTCCTGTGCTGCTTCTTTTTCCCCTTACCAGAGCACGCCTCTCGATTGGTCTCTTTGTTTGCTTGTTTCCCCTCATTCCTCGTCTGCTCTTCCTTGTGTTCCTCCATTGTGTCCCAAATTTTTTGCCTGGGTTTCTTCCTGAGGTTGTTTTACCCACTGATGTAATAGTCTAATTTCTTCTAAAAAATGGAGTCTGATAGGAGTATCCTCATTGCTGCTGATCGACGTCTCTATGGATATACTTGCTGCATCTTCTGTTTCAGATTCTGTTTCTACAGTAGGCAGGGTCTTACAGGTTGGTTTGGTTTGCATCACCTTTCTCATGTTGCCATATTTTCTCACAAAGGAATATATTCTGTCTGCTGAGGCATAGTCATCTTTTTCTCTCAGGAATTTCCTGTGTTTTCTATCCTTTATTTCATTTTCATATTTTTCTATATTTTTGGCCATCTTATTCTGAAGATCCTTTGCTATGCTTTAATCTGTTCCTCTATATATGGAGGCCTCTATTTTGTCAATCTCCATCAGTGCCTTCTCTCTATCACTTTTGGCATATTTGACTATAATAGTCCACATTTTAAAGGAACATTCATTATTAGCTTCTCCCACTCTTGCAGCATGTCCAGGTCTGGGTCTTCATAGGTCGGGAATGTTAGCATGTTTAGTCCCGTCGGGATGCGTTTGATGTCTATAATATGTTGCAATTACTTTGTTTCCGACCATTTGTTTGTTTCGTTTTTGTGCAATTTTTCCAGTTTGAACATCTTTTGTTTGACACTTTTAGTTGGTCCTACAGAGGGACTATCAGTAGTTTTCAGGTTAAGGGTTTCATTGAAAAGTGGGGACATTTCTGCATATCTACTGTCCTCTTTGTCCATCTTGATTATACAACGTTATTTTCCTCAGGTCTGTGAAAGAAGCCTTAATGGTAAAGCTGTAATGGCTTACAGTCAGACCTTAAATTGATTGCTTCAGTACATATTTTTTCAATATGAGTTGTACCTTCAATAACACATATATCTTGAATTGCTCCCTTCTTCCCGCTCAATATTTAAATAACAAGGTTTTTGGGGTAATAAAGCAGTTTTTACAAACAAGGACAGAAATGCAGGGTTGGCTTAACTTACGCTCCCATCCGCTGTCTGGGTCCTCCGACCCAGGCCACCTAGACCTCGACCGTCCCCGCTGAGTCTTCGCGTCTGCAGTTACTTCCCATCCTCCTGTTAGTTTATATGTTTGTGGGCGTGCAACAGCATCCTCACTCCAACTCTGGATCTCGGTAAAAAGCTTCACCGGCTTTAGTGGACGCGTTCAGCTGGAAATGTTGTAGGCATAGTTACCCAACGCAAGTGCCTGCCAGAACTCCACGGGCGGTCCATGTCCAATATTTTAAAGACAGGCAAGGATTTCTCGCCGGCGATAAGTTGGCGGCACTCCTTTCTCATGTGATAGTAGGCAAGGAATTCTCCAAACGTACCTGTGCTTAATTCAATTCTTTATTTTCCACGTGTATGGACATCAAGGGCATGACAAGACAGAACAATGCGTTTCACCCAAACCGGGCTTCGTCAAATTCACCATTTGCCAGTGCCGTAGTCTCTTGTTATATGCATTGTTTGTCCTTTCTTTGTATCGTGGGCCCGCCCTTTATTCACTGCTTTGGATTTCCCTCACCAGAGGCGCAATTTTGTAACATGGTATTTTGGTATTGTGTCTATATATAACTGGTTATGTTAAGGGGATATTCATCCTATACATTGTATACTATGTATCTTAAAGGTAATAACAGTTTAAAACACATATTTCGGTACAGTGCCTAATCATTAAATCTCAAGTCTCCCACTGCTTTGGATGTTTGTTCAGAAAGTGCATAGTGCTTTGAGGTGGTATTTTAAAAATCATGATGTCCTATTGGTATATCCACTTCTTGAGGTGCTGCATATGAAACATATTCACGCCGCACTGGCAATGGACCACAAAGCAAGCATCATGCAGGTACTGCAGAAATCACATGGTGGAGTCCAACTCAATCCATCTTGGTCCACTTTAAACCCTGCATGCCTAAAGTGCGCATGGTAGGAAACTACATTTCTGCGATATTTGCCCATCCGAAGTGCATGGTGTAAGTGAATTGTCTGCCGAATTTTGGGGGTTTTGTTGCATTAAATGTCCACCTTAACATCCCTGCAATAAAGATTTTTCCCTGAAATTCAAAGGTTTTCTTACAGTTCATTGCTCACCTTAACGTACCTGCAACTAATGTTTTTTTCCTGAATTTCAGAGGTTTTGTCACAATGTATTGCTCACCCTAATATCCCTGCAACTAGAATTACCGAATCCAATAAAAGTATTCTAGGTGCTACAAATTACCTAAAGTGTAGGAGGTAATAGCTGCTAGATATAGCCACTAGAAAATAGAGACTTCTCATTAGGGAATAAAAAAGTAATGAAAACATTAAAAATGCTGTTTTCAGCCTAGATGCATTAATTTTCCCATAGAGAAAAAGTGCAGTTTTTTAACAGCCATAGTGTGGAAACCGTTGGGCAGATTTAGACTAAATGACACATACTTTATGGACTGGATCAAGCATACAACCCCATACCAATTAATTCTACATGCCTCATGCCATACACGCAAAACTGGAAGTGTACAGACTTCCGTAAATTAGTCATCCATTGTCAAATCTATAATAAAATATTTACTTTCTAATCTTCATTTCTTTTCCAACTTACTTTTTTTCATATTAACCAAACTTTGAGTTCTTAGAATATATGTTATCATAATACACATGGGCACATACTTTGTTTTGTATGTGATTACTTTTTTAAAAAACTTATGTGTTCATGTAATGTTATTACAGTAAGGTGAATTGTAAATTTAAATGTAAACATTAACAGGCCGATTCATGTAATTCCTCTCAAAAGTGTCGCACGGCGTGCCCGTGCGAATGTCTGCGCCAGCCGCGTGCGATAAAATCAATTTCCGCGCACAGCGTATTCATCGATTCCCACCTCCAAAAGCAGACGTGGCGCAGAGTGGCGCAGCGACCCTGCAGCAGCGCCAGTTACGCCCCCAAGAACGCCCTCGCGCAAGGAAAAGCCATCAAGATCGCAAAACCATCGCAAAGGGCTGCGCCAACCCTGTACCAGTTTACCGGACTGGCAAACAGCAAACGCAAAGCGGGGAACGCGTATTACGGGTGTCGGGAACACGCGTGTGCGAGAAGTTCCACACGCGATCTGGCCTGGGGGAGCGTGTGTGTGTATTTCAGGGGTGCGCGAGAAGTATTACACGCGAATGGCCTGGGTGCGTGAATTTCAGGGGTGCGCGAGAAGTTCCACACGCGATTGGCCTGGGCGCGTGTATTTCAGAGGTGCGCGAGAAGTTCCACACGCGATCGGGCCTGGGGGAGCGTGTGCGTGTATTTCAGGGGTGCGAGAGAAGTTCCACACGCGATTGGCCTGGGTGCGTGTATTTCAGAGGTGCGCGAGAAGTTCCACACACGATCTGGCCTGGGGGAGCGTGTGCGTGTATTTCAGGGGTGCGCCAGAAGTTCCACACGCGATTGGCCTGGGCGCGTGTATTTCAGAGGTGCGCGAGAAGTTCCACACGCGATCGGGCCTGGGGGAGCGTGTGCATGTATTTCAGGGGTGCGCGAGAAGTTCCACGCGCGATTGGCCTGGGCGCGTGTATTTCAGGGGCTCGCAGGTGGTTTCACACGCGATCAGGCCTGGGGGAGCGTGTGCGTGTATTTCAGAGGTGCGCGAGAAGTTACACATGCGATTGGCCTGGGCGCGTGTATTTCAGAGGTGCGCGAGAAGTTCCACACGCGATTGGCCTGGGCGCGTGTATTTCAGGGGCTCGCGGGTGGTTTCACACGTGATCGGGCCTGGGGGAGCATGTGTGTGTATTTCAGGGGTGCACGAGAAGTTCCACACGCGATTGGCCTGGGCGCGTGTATATCAGGGGCTCGCGGGTGGTTTCACACGCGATCGGGCCTGGGGGAGCGTGTGCGTGTATTTCAGGGGTGCGCGAGAAGTTCCACACGAGATTGGCCTGGGTGCGTGTATTTCAGAGGTGCGCGAGAAGTTCCAAACGCGATTGGCCTGGGGGAGCGTGTGCGTGTATTTCAGGGTTGCGCGAGAAGTTCCACACGCGATTGGCCTGGGCGCGTGTATTTCAGAGGTGCACGAGAAGTTCCACACGCGATCGGGCCTGGGGTAGCGTGTGCGTGTATTTCAGGGGTGCGCGAGAAGTTCCACACGCAATTGGCCTGGGCGCATGTATTTCAGGGGCTCGCGGGTGGTTTCACACACGATCGGGCCTGGGGGAGCGTGTGCGTGTATTTCAGGGGTGCGCGAGAAGTTCCACACACAATTGGCCTGGGCGCATCTATTTCAGAGGTGTGCGAGAAGTTCCACACGCGATTGGCCTGGGGGAGCGTGTGCGTGTATTTCAGGGGTGCGCGAGAAGTTCCACACGCAATTGGCCTGGGCATGTGTATTTCAGAGGTGCGCGAGAAGTTCCACACGCGATTGGCCTGGGGGAGCGTGTGCGTGTATTTCAGGGGTGCGCGAGAAGTTCCACACGCGATTGGCCTGGGCACGTGTATTTCAGAGGTGCGCGAGAAGTTCCACACGCGATTGGCCTGGGCGCGTGTATTTCAGGGGCTCGCGGGTGGTTTCACATGCGATCGGGCCTGGGGGAGCGTGTGCGTGTATTTCAGAGGTGCGTGAGAATTTTCACACGCGATTTCAGCAGGGTACGTGTATTTCAGGGGTGCGCGAGAAGTTCCACATGCAATTGGCCTGGGCGCGTGTATTTCAGGGGCTCGCGGGTGGTTTCACACGCGATCGGGCCTGGGGGAGCGTGTGCGTGTATTTCAGAGGTGCGCGAGAATTTTCACACGCGATTTCAGCAGGGTACGTGTATTTCAGGGGTGCGCGAGAATTTTCACACGCGATTCCAGCAGGGTACGTGTATTTCAGGGGTGCCGGGGAGTCCTACATGTGATTTGGCAGTGTGGGTCCTCCCAGGTGTCCCCTGTACACCCTCCACGGCCCCTGCAGGCAGCCCACACAACAGGGGACTACCCTGCATCCCTGGTCATGTCCCGCAGGCAGCCCACCAAACATGGGCATGACCCCCAGCAAAGGCACATGTCTCCTTGCACTACTGATCACCAACACATGTCCCCTTGCACCCCCACCCCCAGCATTGCGGGGCACCTGCCAGCAGGCCCTCACTCATGTCCCACTCATGTCCCCCTGCACCCCCACCACCAGCATTGCGGGGCACCTGCCAACAGGCCCCCACTCATGTCCCACTCATGTCCCCCTGCACCCCCACCCCCAGCATTGCGGGGCACCTGCCAGCAGGCTCCCACTCATGTTCCACTCATGTCCCCCTGCACCCCCACCCCCCAGCATTGCGGGGCACCTGCCAGCAGGCCCCCACTCATGTCCCACTTATGTCCCCCTGCACCCCCACACATGTCCCCCAGCCAACATGTCATCACAATCTAGATCCCTGGCCCTTATGGTCAGCCTCCAAATGCAAAACACCCACTCGAGTACTGCATCCACCCACTTAGAAATGGCAATGACATGATAGAACCCCAATAGCAAGTTTGGAAATGAACACATGGCCCTCACATACACCCAATGGGTGTCAGTGAATCTCAAAACCCATATCAGGATATGCATGATACCAATGAGATGATACTACACATTGAAGTTTGATGAAAAAAATGTATTAAAAACAGCATGAATGGAATAAAAAATAAACAAATGACAATGGGAATCAAAAACCAAAAGCAGCATGTCCGTAAAATAATGAAAAACGACAAATCATAATCCAAAGGAAAGGTGTCCAAAGTCACAGTTCAAGAAAGTAAATCCAAGGTAAAACCAAAACCGAAAACCATTGCTCCATGGGTAAATCAAAAAAAAAAAAAAATCCAACAGTCAACTATATACAGATAAACAAACCAGGGTCCATGATCCCAACTGAAGAAATGAAACCTACATAAAAATACTACCTAATTAAATAAAACTATACAAAAATGTGGCCCATTTTCCAAAAGGTCCAAAATAAATAAAAAAGCAAAGGAAACCTAACACTATAACTACATAACTATTTACAAGGGCAGCGGGCTAGTCCAACGGCTCACTGGTTGTTGTCATGGGCCAGGGCATCATCGAACTCCTGTTCAATGGCTTGGAGGCGGGCATGTTCCCTGGCCCCGAGGTCCCGCAGGGATAATGCAGTGTCCAGCTCCAACTCCCTGCGAAGACCCTCGAGGCACTCAGCCCGCCTCAGCGCCCTCCGCATGGAGTCCTCCGCCCTGACCATTGTGAGCCGTTCCTCCTCTGCCCGCTGCTGCTCCGCACCTATCTGCTGGCACAACCGCTCCCACACGGAAGCCACTCCCATTCCAGGGTTCTCCTGCCTTCCGGCTGATGCCTGCACCCCTGATGTTGATGGCCTCGAGCCATGATGCCTCCCACGTTGAGCCTGCTGCTGCCTCCGACGCAACTGCCTGTGCCAGCACGACGGCATCCAGGCTGATGGAAACCACCGACGCCGTTGTGCACGTGCCCTGCCCGATGATGCCGTCACATCCTCCATCTGCTGGGGTCCAGTTGCTGGTGTGTCCACCCCTGCTGGACCTCCGACTCCCGACTGTGGCAGGGATGGGATCCCCACTGAGGTGGCTGCATTGGTCGGGGCAGGTCCACAGGGGGCCCTGGTGGCATCTGGGCCGGAAGACGGCATGGAGTACGACTGGCGCATAGCCTCCACAGAGGAGGAGAGGGTCGCCAGAGTGCCCGACACATGTACGAGTCCCCCGACCATGACCGCTCCCAACTGGGCCACGTTGGCACGGTGCTCTTCGTGATGACGTGAGTGCTCCCCCCGGGAAGCACGCACCTCATCACGAATGACAGCCATGCGCAACGCGACACCAATCAGGACCTTCTCCATACGGCCAGGGGTCCCCTCATCCGCAGGTGGAGGGGAGTCAGATGACATGGACATCCCCCCTACCTGCGGACGGGCCTGGGATGGGGCATCCCTGCTGGTGCATGGTGGTGCAGTCACAGTGTCAGGGACAGTGACATGCACAGGCACCTCCACGGCGACCTGTGCTGCCTCCTGCCCCTGCCCCTGGACTGCACCACTTGCACCAGCAGGGATGCCCCCACCAGGCCCCATGTGCGGCTCAGTAGCGGCCTCCTCCTCCTCTGTGGAAACCACCAACCTGGATGGCTCCACACCGTCTTCCGCCGTTGCAAGCCCCTGTGGGGGCTCACCCACCCCTTCCGCTACAGCCGTGGGGGCATCCCCGCCGCTTAGCTCCACAGCGCCGTCTCCGCCCTCTTCTTCACTTTGCGCTGTGTAGAGGGAGACATAGAACACAAGCATCAGGGTACTGTACAATGGTCCCCTAGACAGGAAGCAATAGCAGATAAGCGGCACTGTCAAAGATCACTTCCATCATGTTCCTCTACAACACATGGGTCAGTGCAGGCATAACACATGCAGTAACAGGCATGGCGCATGCTATGGACATAAGCAAACATGTCCAAGGGACTCTTGAAGCATACAATGTTGTTTTTGGACTCACATGCATCATGGGTCATGCCTTTCACATGCACACACTTCAACGTACTTTCATCCATCTGGACTGGTACACCCCAGACACAGTGGATGCAAGGATAACTAGGCTGCATCAGTGAATCTGAACATTGTCACAGACATGTGTCATGCATCCATGGCATGCACAAGTCACAGACACGCAGGTCAGAAACACAGACATGGACACCATACATGTACATGGCATCAGCACCCATCCCTCACCCACACCCATGTCCAGGAACAGAGACTGGCATGCTCTCATGTGTCCATTCTGCATAGGGCTCCCCATGTTACATTTCAACACATACACCAACCGTGTGCTTCACGCATTACTGGTCTCACATGCATGACCATGATGTCCCTGCACACACACACACGCGTACATGGCCTATGTCACACATACAGGCAAGTATCAGACAACCAGCACGCTGCAACATGCCCTGTCTCACACAGCAATGCTTGGCCACTTACCGCTCGACTCCAGACGGGTCTGCCTCTCAAGGATCTGGGCATGGAGCCCTCAGCTGGATGGTACTCATGCTGCCCCGGCCCCCCTCCTCGAGGTGCCGGGCCTTTATGAGGGTCCTGGACCTGAAGTCCTCCCAGCGCTTCTTGACTTGCTTGATGTTGCGGGTTGCCACCCCCTCCGCGTTGATGGCAACCACAAAGTCATCCCAGATCCTGTCCCGTCCTTCCTTGTCGGCGCGTGGTGATCCGAAGAGGGCATCATAATGCCCCAGGACAAGCTCCACCAGGACACCAACTTCCTTCTGACTGAAGCTGGTGGCTCTCTGCCCCTCTGGCTGGGGGTCGCCAGTGGTCTCGGATGGTGTTTGCCCCAACATGGCGACCCCCGAGGCAGGCGTGGGTGGGCAACTGGGTCCTGGGGCTGGGCTGTGGAGCGATGGTATCCCAGTCGGGAGTGTTCTGTTCCAGCAGGGGTGGACACAGCAACTGGACCCCTGCAGATGGCTGATGTGCAGGCACCAAATGGCAGGGCACGGTGGCAGCAGGCAGGCAGGCAGCAGCAGATGGCTCGTGGGAGGCTGCTCGGGGTTCTGGGGGGCAGTAATTCGGCCTTTTGGGCAGGAGCGTGGTCTTCCGTGTGCTTACGCGTGGCCAGCTTGATACGGAGTGATTTGGCACGTGAAAATTCTGCACGTCAGCGTGTGAATCGAGGAAAGGCCCTTAGCGCGTAAGCGCGTCAGCACGCATACGTTATTCCATTGGACCAAAGGCCCTTAGCGCATATGCGTGTCTGTGATGTATCGCGCACGGGCGTTGCTTTTCGTGGGGTGCGGTGCGTGTGTCTTGCAGGCGTTGAGGTTCACACGCTATTACTTCACAGCGGGTGGGTGTTGGCTACGCGTTCTTCTACACGCAAGGCAGACGGTGAGTGGTACCCTGCTCCCCCAGGCCCCATCGCGTGTAAAACCACCCGCGAGCCCCTGAAATACACGTACCCCGCTCCCCCAGGCCCGATCGCGTGTGGAAACACCCGCGAGCCCCTGAAATACACGTACCCCGCTCCACCAGGCCCGATCGCGTGTGGAACTTCTTGCGCACCCCTGAAATACACGCGCCCAGGCCAATCGCGTGTGGAACTTCTCGCGCACCTCTGAAATACACGCACACGCTCCCCCAGGCCCGATCGCGTGTGGAACTTCTCGCGCACCTCTGAAATATACGCACACGCTCCCCCAGGCCCGATCGCGTGTGGAACTTCTTGCGCACCCCGGAAATACACGCGCCCAGGCCAATCGCGTGTGGAACTTCACGCGCACCTCTGATATACACGCACACGCTCCCCCAGGCCAGATCGCGTGTGAAACTTCTTGCGCACCCCTGAAATACACACGCCCAGGCCAATCGCGTGTGGAACTTCTCGCACACCCCTGAAATACACGCGCCCAGGCCAATCGCGTGTGAAACTTCTCGCGCACCTCTGGAATACACGCGCCCAGGCCAATCGCGTGTGGAACTTCTCGCGCACCTCTGGAATACATGCACACGCTCCCCCAGGCCCGATCACGTGTGAAACTTCTCGCGCACCTATGTAATACACGCAAACGCTCCCCCAAGCCCGATCGCATGTGGGCCTTCTCGCGCGTGTAGGACTTTCGCACACATTTTTTTCCTGCGCAGGGACGCTACCGCCTGCTTTCGTGTGGCGGACATGTATGGGCCTGTGCGCGTCTTTGGCCGTGCACTGTTTTTCTCTATTCGATTCCATGAATACGTGTTGTAGGCGAGCGTGTGGGCGTTCTGCGCACTTGTCTCCTGTACTTCCCCCGTGACGGCCACATTTTCACGAGTTGTTCCCCATTCTGTTTGTGACACCCCGTGTTACGCCTACTTTTGTTATGTGCGCCGCGCTATGTGCGAATTCGCTGTGGCCTTATCGCACAGCGTCCAATGACCTGTGCACCAGCATGCGCCGCGCACTTTTTCAGCGCACATCCCACATTTTGCGCGTGCACGGACTTCCATGAATTGATGTGCAATGTTTTCTGTGCGATAATCGCACTTGCACTGCGAGAATCGCACTTGCACTGCGATTTTCGCTATTTCACTGCGCATTGCACGTTTTCGCATGTGTGCGCCATTTTTTCGGCGCACGTTGATTCCATGAATCGGCATTTAACTATTTTCATAACACTTATTATTAAACATGTTTTTACTTCTATCTATTCTTATTTTATTTTACTACTACATATAATTATTATATTATGTGAGAAATGGCTGAAATAGATTTACCAGAATCGGGTACTTTCCCTGCAATTAAGTTTTGTAATTGCTTACTAATACATGAAATTCAAACCATTTGTATAATGTTACATATTTTTGTTTTAAATGTTATAAGTACTACAAAAAGTACTACAAATGAGTGCTGCACATGTAATCATATCATGCTTCTATATCAGTGTATTGTTCCATGTCATTTTGATATTATGTTAAGTGTAACAAATTAAAATATGTATCAAAAGAGGTCAACAAAAATATTCTAAATTATTTAAGCAGTAATGTCACATTTGATGTCATTATTGATCTCATCAGTGATGTCATGTATGATGTAATTAGTGATGTCACAAGTGAAGTAATCTGTGATGTCATTGTGGTCATACGCTGCGCAAAGAGAGGGTGGATAGTTAAGGTGGAATTGCTTGAAATGGTCTTCAGCTGTGGCAATGGGCCACGGCTGAACATGTGTAATTTCTTGATGTCTCACTAGCTCTGGCCTTCAGCCGTGTCCTCTGTGCATGTTGCCCTGATATCTTTCTTTTGCACCCACTAGCCATGGCCACTCGAAATATCAAACCATTACTTCTTTACCAAACACCCATTGCCCCGTGGCCAGTAGATGTAGAGACTGCAGATGTGAAACCTATTTTTTTCCTAACTCCTTATTCCCACAATAATATCACAGTAATCATTTCCAATAAGAGAAATTCCTGCAGTAGAATAGCGGTTCGCCGATTCCCACAATAACCGGAATGCTCGTTTTGCCATCAAACACTCTGGCGACATTTGTTTCCTCCTCAAAGACCTTGACCTAAATGTCCACGCTCTTACCGAGACGTTGTTCAATGCCAGCTCAGTCACTGCTTTTGACTCCCTTCTCTCTGAAAGTTATAATATCTTATAATATCTTCTCCAAGCCTCTCCAAGCCTTCTCCAAGCCTCGCCATAACCGTGCTAGAGGTGGCGTTGCTCTGATTTTCCCTGAGTGGGTCGCTTCTTCTTCCCTAATACGCACCCAGCCGTACTCTTCCTTAGAGAGCCTGGTTTGCAAGCTGGCTATCTCTCCCATCTCCTCTCTGAACATTGCCACTATCTACAGGCCACCTGGTTCTACTACCCTCTTTCTCTATGAATGGGCTGATTTCTCCTCCTCTCACCTTTAAACCTCTTCTCCTGGGTGACTTCAGCATCCACCTTGACTCCTCAATCATGGCATCCACTCTCTTTGTGACCTTTGCACCTCACTCTCCTTCCCCATTCTCCGTTATGGTCCTACCCACTTGGCCAGACACACTCTTGATGCCTTCATCCACTCTGATATTTCACTCTCCCCTCCACTGATCACCCCTCTCTCCTGGTCAAAACATTCTCTCCTCTCCTTTCACCTGGGTCCTCTCAGCCATCTGAATGCACCTCCCCCAGCCCTGCCAACCTTGTTCACGAACATCCATCCGATGAAACAAGTGTCAGCTGCTGCCTTCACATCTACCTTCATCCTCCCTCTCTGCCCACTACAGACTGTATCTCTGACTTTGCTCTCAGCAACCTTCTTCTTGCCATCACTAATACCCTTTACATTCTGGCCCCAGTCATGAGGATCGTCCTGAAACATGCCTCCAAGCATAACACCTGGTACGACTCTATACTTGCAGCCCTGAATCGCAAGTGCAGAGCTGCGGAACGGAAGCGGCAGACCTCAGGCTCACCCTCTCACAAACTGCCCTGTCCACCGCTCCCATACTGAATTTCCAGTTGTTCCAAAAAAAGAGCTCATATACAGGCTTGAGTCTCTGGTGCATCCAACAACATGGCTGAACTCTTTCAAATCTGCAAGGAACTAGCCAACCCTTCCACAGTCTCCTCCTCACCCCTTCCCTCCCAGGCCCTCTGCAACGCACTGGCCACACACTTCACTGCAAAAACTCTGGGCACCATTACTTCCCCTACTCTGTTACCCCACTACATCCTATGGCCTCCCATCCCCCCTCTGTCTTTCTCTCCTCCTTCTCTCCTATCACCTCTGATGAAGTCTCCAGTGCTGTCTGCTCTCCTCCAAACAGGTCTCCCCGTGTTCCTTCAGAGCCATTAAGGACAATATTGGCTCTCTTGCCCCTGCACTTGCTGATTTCTGCAACCACTCTTTTGCTACTGGATCTTTCCCCTCTGTCCTCAAGCACTCCCTTGTGCGCCCCCTCCTGAAAACAGACACGACTTGTCGAGCCAACTACTGCCACTTATCTATCATCCCCTTCCTTCAGAAGCTGGTCTTCCTCCAACTGACCCAGCACACTGAACTTGTTGGTTGCCTAAACGACCAGCGATCTGGATTCCGCGCATCCAGAGGCACGGAGACTGCTGTTCTGAACACCCATGAGGAACTACTTGCATCTCTTGACTCCAACTCTCCAGCTGTTCTCATTCTACTGACCTCTCCTCAGTTTTTGATATGGTCAACCACTCCATCCTCATAAAATGGCTCCACAATACCCTAGGTATCCTAGCTATCTTGGAGCGGACACTGGAGTGTCTGACCTCCTTCCTCAAGAACCATCTGTTCCAGGTCATTCTGGGCTCTTTCTCCTCCCCACCTCTATCGCCACCTGTGGCATCCCCCAGGGCTCCAACCTTTTTCCCTGTCTCTTTAACACCTATCTTGCTCTGCTTGCACACCTCATGTCAACCTTCTCCCCAATTTCTAGTGCTATGTAGATGACACACAACCCTTCTTCAAAGTTCCCTCTGATCCTCTCCTTCCTTCCTCCATCATTCCTGACTGCCTATCTGCCATCCAATCGTGGTGTACTTCCAATGATCTCTGCCTCAACACCAACAAGACAGATCCTTCCTATTGGGGCTCCTGACCCCTCTTTCTTCCTCTCACTCTGACCATATACTATGGGCTCTCCCCCTTCTCCTTCATCTGAAGCCAGAAATGTTGGAGTCATCTTCAATTCCTCTCTTTCCTTCCTCCCTCACATTTAGGACCTTGCTGAGAAGACCCACTTTCAACTCCACCTCCTCAAAGGAATTCTTCCTTTCCTCACTTTCCCCCAGAAGCTCAATGTCTCTAGAGCTCTGGTTCTCTCTAGGCTAGACTACTGCAATAGCCTTTTCCTTAATCTACCCTCTTCTTCTCTATGACCCCTCAAACTAATCCAGAATAGGGCTGCGAGACATATCCTTGGCCTCAAGCCCATTGAGTGCATCTCTCTAGCCCAAACAACTCTCCACTGGCTCCTGGTTGTTGCAAGGATCAAATTCAAATACCTCTGCATCATCCGTAAGGCTGTCTGGGGCCGGGAACCACACCATCTACAAATGGCTCTCACTAAATACTCTAGCACCACCTCTCTGTGTGTCAAGTACTTTGTTAACCAGCGAGCTTGTGGCTGAGCACTTTCCTCAGCAGGCTCCCTCCTATAGAACAGCCTCCCCCTTCCTCTTCACCTTGAGCTGGATCTCCTCCAATTCCAGAAGCTCCTCAATACCTTCCGTTTCACCTCATCCTTCCCTTCCTCCCTTCCTTCTCTGCTAAAACCCCTGTTGCCGAGATTGGTGACCAGGGCCCTCATGTGCCCTCCGGGGTCCTGGCCTCAAACACACAATTGCCTTCAGTTCTGCCCGCTCCCAGCACTTGCCTTGGCCCCCACTGGCCTATGCCACCACAGGCCTGCACTTACTTATTTATTGCCAGATGATCACTCTCACCAAGTCACTTAACAGCTGGTTACTCGCTATCACTTCCCTCTTGGTACACCCAGCGCTTTACCCCCCACTTCCTCATCCCTTCTCTCTCTGCACTTGAACATTCTGAATGCTCGCAAGGCCTACTAGTTCTGCCTCTATCTTTCATTGTTATATTTGCTTTCTCTCCCATGTTCCCTCCCTGTTGCTCTGTGGGCGCTTTGAAACACAATTTACTTGAAGTATAAATGCCTATAAATAATATACATAAATACCACTACAAATCCATCCTTAACACACACTTCAAGTATTACGCAGGCTATATCAATACCATAGTTTAAGTGAGTATTATGGTTAGGGGTATAGAGGTAAAGGTGGGCAAGAAGGGAGCTGGTAGCAGTGGGGGAGCACAGTATAGAGAAGGGTAGAAGAAATTCTCATGACAAGTGAACAAGTAAACAACACCTTTCACAATGAGTACATCACAAATCATGTGTCAATAAAAGGCACTGTCAGCATTTTGACAGACATCCTGAGGACAGAGCTGTTTGAAGATGAGTGTGTGATTTTTTCTAAGTTGCATGAGGTTGGGCATGAGTAGGGTACTGACAGCTAATAGGTTATACAGTCTGCAGGCATAAACCAAAGATACATTTTTCTTGGTTCTTTATTTTTTGCCATTTCTGTAGCTCTAGTCGGCAGATCCTGACTTTTGGTGTCAGTGACCATCCATGATGGTTACTTTCCATGTAAAGTAGGAGGAAACATATATAGCAACAGGATTATATAGAGTGCAGATGGCTTGGAAGCTACGGAGTAAAACTCATAGGTTTCATAGCAGACAACCAGGTATGGATGTGTCAGCATTTGGTATTGTTGGTGAGGAGCAGGAATGCCATTTTGGTGGAGTTCCCTTTAATTTAGGCGCATGACATACAAGTCTGAATCAGGGATGGAGATTTTCAAGAACCGCTTTGTATTGTCTGCCAATTGGTGGATGTGGATTGTGTGTTTCCATGTGATAAAGGTAATGGTTGAAATGTCTTGGGTGGATTGATCGTTGTGGGACTCTACATGAGATGAGATCAATTTGTAATATGGAGTTGCCCAACTGTGCTCACTCATGTTGGTCTCCCGGTTGGCCATAAGCCAGCCAAGGAAATTAACACAGATTCCAATGCAACTGTGCTCTATTTTCATAAGGGTTTGATAGTGTACTCAACTGAATATTGCAACGTGACCGAGGAGTATCAGGATATAGGTCTGGCCACTGTTGAGGAAGCAAAGTGCATCATCCACCATGTGGTTGTGTCTCTCATATATTTGGTTCTTAAACCAGATTTATAGGTCTGCAAGAGGAGCACCACACTGATATTTGAATGTAGTTGGGTGGCTTTGGCTCTTTTCAAGCTTCTTGCCTGGCAAAGGAAGGGGCTTGCCGAGGCTGAAGTTGCTAGGGTAATCAGGGGTCAACATTGTTTTTTATTAGCAGAGGTAGGATTTGTTCGGTTTTCAGAGTGGTGGGGAAGGTAAGGGATGCATTGATGATTGCCAGGGTGTGTGATCCTCTCTGGGTAGTCTCTTGGAGATGGAGGCTAGCACCATGCCATCTGAATACGATAGTGCTTTGGTGGATGCTAGGTCTTTTTCAGGTATTTATTGGGATAGTGTTTCAAATGTCTTCCAAGATTGTGTTTAAAATATCAGGATTTGTACTGCTTTGGTGTTAGTAGCAATGTTTTGGTGGATCTTGCTGATCTTGTTAACAAAGAAGTTATTGATGACAGTTGATTTATCAATGGTGTGTACAATATACAGGGAGTTAACACCCTCTTCTCCTCTCTTTAATAGAGCTTGCTTCCATTGTTGGATTCAGCTATGTCGTTCTGGTAGGCAAAGACGTTTGTTGTGGTGGTCACATATTTGTAAAACTTCCATAGTTTTTGTAAGTAGGTTTCCCAGATTTCTTCTTTCTTCTGTATGACATGTTGCTAACATTGACATCTTTCATGTACCAGCGAACAAATTGTTTGGATATGATGGTTTATTGTTTTTTCTGGAGAACCTATGTTGTTGTTCAGGGTGTGTGTCAAGTGCTTGTAACAGAGTGTTGAAGTCCTTGTTGTAGGGTCCCAACCGGGTGCTGGCAAGCGTGTTCATCTTTTATGAGAAAGGCTCTAAAGGAAGTAATTTAAGGATTGGGCTATTTGTTTGTTAGGCTTGGGTTGGGTGTCATGGATGGTGACAGGACCAGCAAAATGATCTGACCAGTCAATATGTAAAGGTTTGTTGTATTGGATGGTTTCTAAGAATTCCAGGACATTGCATTCATTGTTTGTTGGGCCAATAATGTCCTGGGTGAACTTGATTGTGTTTAATAGGTTCAATAGCCTTCTTCGTTGCATTGGTGGCAATGCTGTCGGGGATCATGAATTCAAAAGAAGATGTTATTGTCATGTCTGAGGTACACGGACATGACCAGGTCTGTGATCTCAATGAAAAACTTTGTCTGTAGATTAGGTTGAAGCTGATGGTGTCTGGAGGAGAGAGTTGGAATTATGATGTAGAAGGGGAAAGCACATTTTGTGAAAGCTTGATTGTGTGTAGATCGAGTAAGGTGGACAAGAGTTCAGGATTGAAGAGAGTATTATTTTAACATGTATGTAATCAAACACATGTTCTTTGTGAATCAGTTCAACTATCAATAGGCGGGTAAGAACTCAGGCTGTGGTGGGATCAAAATGTGCATAAGCCGCTCCAGTTAAATGTTTCACTGGCTATTTAATCTGGTACTTCTTTTAAACTTTTCACATCAGTGAAAGTTTCTGGGTAGTAATGCAGGGACTTCCAAGCCTAGAGGTCAGGTTTGACCCAGACAAGAATAGAAAGTGTGAAATGTGTATGTATTTGGAAAAAAGGGCGGGTGAGATTTTATGGACAGGTTAACAAATGTCAGCCTACGTTGCAAGCCTGGCACCCTTAACTTCGAGAAGTTTTCATGATCAGATTGTGGCACTGTTCCTGCTCTGGGAACTCGGCTCATGCTACTGCAGAAAGAGATTATGCTTTTCCATTGTTTATCAGCCAGCTCTAACCTACAATTGAGGACACTCAATGGAAAACAAATTGTGCAGCTTCCAGTTATTCAGAAGTGAAACGCATTGTCAGAAATTGCTTGTAAGGAAATCTACAATGGCAAAAATGCAAACACAATATACCGTAGGCGTTACCAGCTTCATAATCGTTTTAGTGAACCCAGCAACTGTCAATAATACAGAGGAAATGTACAAGTAAGAGGGATGGAATTTTGCAGAGTTATCATTTTAAAGGTCATTATGACAGACCTGTTTAGAAGTCCATTTTGGACCTGTACCCATTGTCTCTCCTTCCAGGAAGTACCTTGAGTAGATTCCTTATCCCCACTATTATAGGGGGAAGAACATCTGCTCCACCTCCTCATCCTTCAATTGCACTAGACATTTATTCAGGAACTCTTCTCTGTGCTGTTCTTATGAATGGAATTTCCCTTTCAAAAAAACATATATAGCGTAGTTACTGAAGTCCATGGTCCTTTCCTTCATACTTGTGGGAGATGGTCCCCTATGGGTTAGTGGCCAGTGCCTGGCACAGAGGCGTGTTATTGAAAGTAAAACATGTTGCTGGGAGCATGCACGACAGCAGAAACATCCAGCGCAGATCGCCTGCTGAACATGCTCCCGGCCGCATCCTTCGGTGGTTTTACCTTTTGCAGGTCTCACAGGATCTTATGAAGGAGGATCGTGAACAGGCCATAAAGAGAAAAATCGAACAGGTTCTAAGGAGGAAAGGGGAAAAGAGGCACTGTAGTCACTATGGTGAATAACTATTCTTCCTGCCCTTTCTTCCATATTAGTGGGAGATTCCTACACACCCTTGGAGAACTGAGTGTGAAGCAAAAGGATATAATGACCATGGTACAATGGAATATTGCAAAGTACTGGAACTCAGTCCTGGAGATGGCATCCATTGAGTAGTGCTTGTAAAAAGAGTGTGTAGAAGCCCCTGTAGCACCTTGCAGATGTCTTTTGAAATTGACATGAAACACATATAACCAACTGGGGAAAAACGGTTTGTTATTGTTTTGCAACTTCTATAAAAGATTAATAACATGCTTCTATTAAGCGTACACTCCAAAACTGTCTTAACACATCAAAAGATTGACATCACTACATTTAGACAACATGAATATAAAAGTATAACACAATGAATCCACAAACATCTCTCATCCTTTCCACGTAGAATGGCAGGACCTTGGTCACATACCAGGTATGAAGGGCTGTATTTCTCCATGTCTGGTTTGGGAAAAAACGCAGGGAGCTTAATCTCTTGGTTGATGTTATACTTCTTCTGAATGCTGATTTAATGGCTACAAAACAGTTTGTTTTCCAGGTTTCAAACCGGTAGAAGGGATGGCCTCAAAAGGCTTGTGTACTAAGGAAGAATTAATCATCTTCAGAAGCCACGTAGGGTGAAGAAAATGTACATGGGGGCATGGCTTATTTGGATGTTTACAAAAGCTCTTGATAACAGGATTAAAAATAGAAGTCAACCAATTATTTAGACTGGTAAATGCTCAAAGAATAGCAGCTACACCTGAATGACTATATTTTGACTCCAGAATCAGCCAGTTCAGTTATGAAATTGAGAACCTCATTTAAACAGAATTGTAGCTGCTTTAGTCTCAGTGGACAACTGTACCAAATCCGAGTTGAATTATTCATGTTCTGTGAGCTGCTGGATGGATTTCAGGTCACTTTAACCACCGCCAAGTGTCCTTAGGGGAGACCTACATCGGCCAATGCTCTGTCTTCAGGCATAGGTTGGCATATTCAGTGATTGAAGTGCCAGGGTGTAGAGCCATTGCCCCATGATGCTGGGAATGGAAGTTCTCTCTTTGATGGTAAGGTCACATTGGAGATATACAAAAGTACAAGGGAGGCGGGCACCACCTTAATTTTAAGTCCAAATTATTAGATTTTTGATAAACAATAATACTTGTTGCATCACTATATTTGGACAAAGAGGCATAAACCTCTATCACAGCATAGTGGTAACAACTATAAACACACGAGAACCATGGGAACCTCCCCTGGTGCCACTTTGTCCTTTGCAAATAAACTGCTAGCTGTTCATTTCTTGTAAATAAATCTCAAGGTCTTCTCAGCATTCAAATATGATCTATCATCTTGAACAAAAAGTATCTGCTTATGTCCAACCTTAGAACTACAAAATACAGTTCACCCTGTTGTCTGAGAGTTCCCATTTTCGAGGAGCTTACATGAGTCTGCTCGGGGAATCCTATGTACGTTAAACATGCCATTAACCATTTAAAATATCTGCTGGGAAGGTCTTATGCTGTACAGCTCAGTGCCACAAATGTAGAGGGATTGGACAGCTGGGATGCACTTGTCCCACAGATCAAGAAGAGAAAAGCCCCAATGGCTAGGAAATTAGTTTTGGATTGCTAAGAAAGGATGTGCAAGATCGGTTCCATGTCATTTTACCGACAGAAATTCCTTTGAAGTAATTTACTTTGAAGGAATTCCACCTAAAAAACTCATAGATTTATTTTAATAGGTGGGTTTCCCCCAAATCGTCCCTTTCACTATACTAGTGCCCCTACCCAGTCCTCTCTCGAACTTGCCTCAGGGCCCGGCACCCCCACCCAACCACCCTCACTGCACTTAAGAAATGACCCAAAAAAGTGGCTGTGTTTGCACTTACCCCAGTCTCCACAGATTGGGTGCACTTGGAACCCTCCTCCCTGTAAAGGTCTGTGCACTTGGACAATCCGAATGCATCATGCCTGAAAATCGTCTGTCTGTTCTCCCTTGTCTTCATCCCAAAACTGCATAACTGTCGTCAGGCCTATTTGCTGTGTCTCAATGGTTAATTCTATTATATGCACTTACTCTGCCTGTGCAGACTATTATCGGTGCAGACTATTATCGTCACAGAATATAAAGGGCTCTGAACGACTGTTCTTTTTTCCCCATGTTCACACCCTCCTTCAGCACTTTGAAACACTTGTCTTGTGTGTAGGTGCTTTATAAATAAACATTACCATAACATTATCATTGAGCCCATACATCCTGAAAGAGCTCTGTCTCTATCACACTTCTGAGACCATGAAATGGAGGGTTTGATCGTGAGCATTGGCTGAAAAGGGATTTTGCTGTTATCATGCTTAACTAATATTTTGCCAGTATCTCATCAATGGAAGAGTCAAACAACTGCTGCCCATCTAAAGGAATAGCTCTTACTTTCTTCATGGCCAGGCACACTAGCAGACATCCAATCCAATGTACTTCCTCTGGCCACTGCATCAGCATGCCTGGCAGCTGCCTCCAGCATGTCCATTACCATTAACTTCACATCACTGTGAAAAGGTCAATTGTAATTCGACCAATTGTAAAATGAACCATTTGTATATAACCATTAGGACGGCTTCCTGTTTTTCAGTGGCGAGGTCATCATCAAACTTGGATGTCCCTTCTTTATTTCTGCAAAGCCATATAATACTTTCTCTTGCTTCAAAGAAAAATTGCTGATTGTCCTGGATGCAGTCATCCCCACCCCACCCCCCACTTTGGGGCAGAGGAACAGTGACAACTGTTAATTGGGCAGGTGTTTGAGACTCAGGGGGAACTATTCTATTTGCTACTGAAATCTCCTTGAACATAATGCAGAGATAATGCAATATTATGTTTGGTTAAATCGCCACAAATGCCACCTGAGAATACCTACTGATACAAGAGCTTTATTCAAGTGTATCTGAGAGAGCCAGAGGTAGAACAGTGATAATCAATCCTTTCAGTCCAGATTGGAAATCCTCAAGCTAGATGCATAGCTCATGCAAGGATTCAGCGGAGATCATTATGCTCATTTGGGATGTGGGTGCTCTTGCAAGATTTTGGATAGATTCATATGTGGAAAGTGAGTTTGGGTGTGTATAAACTGGAGAGAACAGCACATTCTGCTTTCCTTTGCAGGTTGAGTTGGCTGAAGGAAGGTGCAGGATATCTGAACAGCACCACAGTATGAAGGAAGAGCAAAAACTATGTAGGATGGAGAGCGGGCAGCCTTTATTTGGAATGGCAGATTCTGGAGTACCAATTTGCTTTCATCATCTAGGGATTTGGATTCTGGCAATTAAGGTGTGTGAGAGGCATTTACTTGCAGAGGCTGTTATCGTCAAGTGTACCTTGTGCCACAAGTGCATTCCTGGACACAGCTGCTGAAACTCGTTGCAACAGCCAGAAGTGGCTTTCTAACTCTCTGCATATCTGGGTCAATTTCTAATCATTGTGCGCCTGACAGATTGGTGTCACATCAAATTACCAAATTATACAGCCACAAGGATTAGATGTCATATTATTGTTAGCTTGATCAGGTGACTCATTCATGATAGGGCTGGGTATGAATTAGCCTTCTGGCCTGGGTGTAGCCACAACAGTCATGTGTGAGCCAGCTAAGGAAGCCTTCTTTGGTTCCTCTATGGAGGTCAACACTGTTGCCCAGGAAACCTGATCCCTCACCAGGAGGTCCTCTGGGAATTGGTGCTTCCAAGACAGTCCTGTCATGACAATGGCCCTCACGGACCAGGGTGCTGCTTACAGGAGTCCTTTTGAAATAGGCAGAGAGAGGTGGAGGCTGAGTTAGCATAATCCAGAGAAGAGGTTCAGACCATAGCAACTACAGAACCAAGTATCTTAAAATTGCTCTGAAACTTTCTTGCACATCTTCGACACCATCCAAGCTGCTGCAAGGGATTCTCACCTCATTGCTTAACTGCCTCTGCATCTCAATGTCGATGCCAAAGCTCTGCCGCCTTAGCATTTTAGACCTGCCAAATCTTCAAGTCAGAGGCATTGCGAGGGGGGGCTGAGGAGGCTATAGACTCCGTTCTATTTGTTGTAGCCCCGGATAGAAGCTCAGGGGCTATAACCAAAAGGTTAGCTGGCCCCAAATACCAACAGTCCCGACATTAACGTAGACCTGGATCTTTTCCAGACCTAGCAACATCACTAATTCAAGTGGCCCTAACTCGAAACCACCTGCCTAGATTCCAGCTTCTTTGAGCTCCAACCAGTTGCACCTGCAGTATCCCAGTGCTGTTGTAAGCCACCCAAGCCTACTCACTGCCCAAAATCGGTCTCTGCTTCTCTGCATCCAGGGCCACCGGGTCTTCCAGCACTACTGAACTGACTTCTACTGGCATACGCAGCACTCCAACCCACAAGATGCTGCTGCTGTGTAACAGCTCCACATCACTGGAACTGTTGCCGTTGCTCCCCGACTCGACCCTAGCTCAGCACCAAAACCACCCAGTCTCATGGTTTTTGATTAAATAGTCTGGCTCGATGCTGTCAAGCCCCAAATACAAGAGCATACGTTAAGAGGCCCCATCTCCCTGGTCTCCCATAGTCACTTGTAAGACACCTTCTGCACTTTAAATAAAAAACAATGTTCACAAACCTTTATGGCTGAAATCTTTGCCTGAGCACCTGTGTCTAAAAACCCAGGGTGCTCCTTTATTCTAAAGTCTGTGTTCTCTGTGTTTTCCCTTACAGAGGTGGGACAATTGTGTTCTTTATTAGTTATATTCGTTTTTCTGGGTCAGTTCACACCTCTCCTGAAGAGAGTAGTCTGTTAACCTTTGGCTCTGCCCCAGGCCACCCCACACGCATGCACACACATACCAGGTAAGCATACGCAGGACACGTCTTGTTGGTATGGGGTCCCAGCGGGAACTGCTGTCTTGGGACCTCATTTATTAACACACGCGTGCGCGAGCCGGAATGAGGCTCGCGCATGCTCATAACCTTTGCGTACTACGCAGCATACAAAAGCAATTGTTTTGCAACCAGCGGAGACGCTGATACGCGGAAACGCCTCTACATATATTTTGAGTGCAATTGCATGTGACAGTGGAGCGCATGAGAAATTATCCTTTATCATTTACCCTAATCAGGCCTCAGTTGAAGGGCAAGTGCCCGAAACACGTGTCAGGCTACCTCAGTGTCAATTAAATCTACTATACCACTTTGGACTCAACTAGTGTTTATGCGCAGTGTGGTTGCAAAACAATTGCTTTTGTGGTTCCTTACCTGGCGGCAGAATTGGCAAATCGCGCCTCCTGCATTCACCTGCAGCTCTATTCACTCCAACCAAATATATCAGATCCTTGCGCTGAACCTCAAACCTCCCCCCTTTGCCACTCAATTCGGTTACTACGCAGCATAGTCTGCCCTCAGTTCACGTTACCAAAAGAGGTACACTTGTCGGGCTGTGCCTGTTTCAACTTTATGATTGGGATCACTTCTGTTGTAGATGTATTATGGGACATATTAGGTGCATTAGCCACTATTCACTCCCAGTACTCCGTCAGCACAGTATTATTTTCATCACACTTTCCAAGCACATCAAATATTAAAAGGTAATCATGCTGATTACAGTTGTGAGAATGGAAGGCATACAATTGCAGAAGTCAGTGAAAAGGGGATAATTACCTGTCAACCCTCAACTCACTGGGTATTTCCATAAGTGCTCCTCTCATAAACCTGCCTTGCTGGCACACAACACTACAACAATTTAGAAACCCCTCCGCCCCATCATCTTCATGACCCTGGGAAAATGCCATGGTCCCTAAGGGGTCCTGGCAGCAGTGGGTGGTGTGCAGAGCATGTCAATTGACTGAGATAAATCATTTCTGCCACCCATTTAATAAGTGGCACTACCCTGTCCTCTTTTAAACCACACTGTAAAAGTGCATAACATTTTTCACCCATTGATACCTTGACATGTATTCCCCATCACCAGTGAGAATGCGAAGGATTTTGTTACAGGGATTTTTAGGGACTGTTAAGCCGGAATTCCTATTTTGGGGGATTCCAGGGCCACTTTTGGGGGGCCCTCAACTTTTTTCTTTTTCCCCTTCTGTTTTTTTTTTGGTTCCTTGATCTCTTTATGGTGATCTGTGTGACTTCTCCAAAGGTCCCCCTGCCATTACATCTCTTTATACCTTGTATATTGTATTGGGCGCCCCTAAGGTGCAAAGTCCCAGGGGTGCCTCTCAGGCACCCCATTTCTGACCTAGAGTGATTGTGTCACTATAATTAAGCTAATAGACTGGTGGTGTTTGTTCTTTAATTTTGGCTTCACTAAGGGTGCAAGCCGTTTACCTGCATTATTATTATTATTATTATTATTATTATTATTATTACATTTATTGCGCACAGACCTAGCTTCAAGAAGCAATTCAGCGCTTTACTGAGGTATACAACAATACAGATCAGAGCGCTTTACGGAGGTATACAACAGTACAGATGCATAACTGAGTGCTTTTCAGAGGCAACAAGAGAGCAGATATACAGCGGGTGATTCAGAGAGGCACATAGGCAGGGTACAGCTGGACTGGGTGAAGGGGAGGAGAGGGGCGGCTGGAGGCAGGTGTTGTCTAGCGAGTCAGGTTGCATGAGGGACGATATGATGGCCTGGGTGTTGAGCTAGAAAGATGCCTTGAAGAGGTGTGTCTTGAGTGCTTTTCTAAATTGTAGGAGCGTGTGAGTGAGTCTGATGCTGACAGGGAGGAGGTTCCATATTTCTGGGGTGTATGCAGAGAAGCCTTATTTTCTGGTCATTTCCTTTTTGCACTTTCAAGTCTGCACATGCCTAGCTTCTGGTGGTGCACTGTCCACCTGAGATGCTGAGTTTCTCTGCGAGGTAGCTGGGTGACTTGACCGTGACTGCCTTATAGATGATGCAGCAACACTTTAAGGTGATTCATGCATGCAGTGGGAGCCAATAAAGGTCAGTGAGGGCCGGGGTGATGTGGTCATATCTGCGTAGACCCTTGATGAGGCACGCAGCCGTGTGTAGATCACTTCTCAGGATCACAAGGGGGGGCGATAAGTAGCCCAATGTAGCCAATATTTTTCTTTAAATGTTTCTTCTGCCCATTTTGTTCTCTATGGCTTCCTTTGTCTAGGCGACCATGAGGTAGGGTGAAAATAACCATTCTGACTGTGTGGGCTTTTCCTGAGCCCATCATAGCAGCCTCCTTAGACTAGCCCACTCACTTCCTGCGGCGGTCGCTTTGGCTGAGTGGCAGTCCCAGTGACCAAACTGTATGCTTGATTATCTGACCTTCAGCCACCTGCCCCTTTTTATGATTGGCTGCTGGCTTTTGGCCAAGCCCTTTTCACATGGGTATTTAGGTTATGATCTGCCCCTAGCTCTTTCTCTTGCTGCTGTGTTCCTGAAACCTGGAGCTGGCAATCTGTTGCCTTGCTGAAGGAGTTTTCCTGTCGATTCCAACTACTTTTGCCATTTTAAAGCCCTCACTTGGCAATATTTGCTAAGTGCAGTGGCTTGGCCTTATCCCAGTTCGGGGTTTTTGCAGCCAGTGCCCGGTGACTCCAGGTGACTACCCACATCTGCTGGGCCAAGCCCTCTGCTTTAGGACCACTTCTGGGCAGCTTAACTACTGCATCATCCCATTTAATGCCAGGATCTTCTGCATGGCTGTGGGTTGCTTGAGGAGTCCAGAGAGGTGATGTGAGTTCATCACTGTGCTGAATCTCAGTTTGAGATGTCTGAGGTTGCCACCAACAGTTACCTCCATCCTAAAACAGTTTGCTACTGGACTGGTGCCTTTTGATCTTTGGCCTGCTGCCAAGAGCTTTTTGTTTCCTTTTCTTGTCGGAGTTTCCTACACCAGATCTTTCACTACTGGCTTGAAAGTACAGATCTTGGGAGGAGCATTTGTTATTTGCCATGTTTGCATGGGCCTTTGTTGGCTCATGGTTCAAGTCCTAGAGATCTGAATCCTGCAAACCACACCAGTGGAGAAGAGAAGTCTACATGGCTGGTTGTTTCAAGTCCCTGGAGCCATTTGTACTGAACCCATCAATGTGAGTACCTACGTTGGGGATATATGTTGGGCGAGTATTCATGATATTCTCCTCGGGGTGTCCCCCTGGTCCATGGTAGTGGTTCCGGTAAGGTGAGCTCTAACCACAATTCCCCGTAGACTTCCACTGGGCAGTCAATTTGTGATGCAACCTCTTCTTCTTTGGTCCATATTCTGATCTCTGGAACTCTTCCTTGGGGTCTCCTATGGCCTTCCCTGGGGTTGATCAATGCATCCTCCACACCTGTGTGGTTGATATGTGCCAAACATCTTCAATGTGGATGGGCCTTATTTACCATTATATTCTATGAAACTGAAAACTGACACTGTTTCCTCTATTACACCCCCTCCACAAATCACAGTCCTGGGGCACAGGTGTTTGAAAGACGAGTACTAACCAATATTGAGTGGCTAGAGAATAGTAAAGACAATAAAATATTTCAAAATATTTTGAAAGGGGAAAGAGGAGTGATCTTCTCCTTTTCGAAAAACGATAATATTATCATTCGTAATGCAGACAAAGGGGGTGCGATCATAAATCTGAATAGAACGGACTGCATCAAAGAATGTGAATGTAAACCGGGTGCGGAGATGTGCTATGTTAGGTCAGATCAGGAACCAACAGAACGATTACAAAATCATATTACAGAGAAAGTTGAGAAAGCACACAATATGAATTGGGTCAGCAAACAGGAGGCAGAATTTTGAGTTATTGCAAAACATAACATACCAACATTTTACATTCTTCCTAAAATTCAGAAATCACTCGTAACTCCCCTGAATCTGCCCCCACCAACCTCCACTCCCACCCATTACACAGAATAGATTCAGCAATTAATTCAGTATTGGAACCTCTATCCAAGTTGGCTGATGTTTACCTCAGGCCATTTGTAAAAACTTTGAGCTCCTTTGTACAAAACACTACAGAGGTCATCAAAGTGATTGAAGGCCTAGAGTGCAATCCCAGTAATGAGCTATTAATAGGACTTAACATAACATCTCTTTATACCATGATTCCACAAGCAGCCACTCTCAACATATCAGAGGAACTTCTGTATTCTACATGGACAAGCCAAAGTACACCAAATTTGTTTTTTATATGGTGTGTCAAAATGGCAAAAAGAGAGAATTAATTTATGTTTATTACCGATTTCATGGAGCTAATGGGGCCTGAGTGTTGTTAAACTCCATGAGGATAAATTAGTTGAAATTAAATCTATACTGATAGTAATCCATTCAAACATAACAATAGGCTATGGAAATGTTACATAGACAATGTATTGATGATATGGAAGGGAAGTGAAAATAATGACAGATCATTTGTGACGTGGTTGAACAATCAAGATAGATTCCGACAGTTCACGGCAAATGTAAATAACTTTGAGATTAATTTTCTAGACATTACTATACATCTAGACGCAGATCAAAAAGCATTAGTGCTGAAACCTTTCCACAAACCCACGGACAGAAATTCACTGTTGATTTTGACCAGTTTTCATCGCAGACACACATGTAAAAATTTGCCTTTTGGACAGTTCTGAAGATGATGAGAAATAGTTCAAGCAAACAAGCCTTCCTGGATGAAGCACAGTTGTTAAGATACAAATTATCTCAATGTTTGTATCCCATTTTGCTACTTAATCGTTCATTAGAGCTAACATTAACTATCGGAATGCACTATTGGAACAAAGCACTAAAGAAAAAAATATGTATACCTTATCTTTGTGAGTAAATTTTCTAATTTATCTAACAACATTAAGAAAGTTGTTTTAAGGAATTGCAAAATACCAGAAGTTGGAAAAACGTCTCCGTCTACATCGCTTTTTGCTTATAAAAGGAGCAAAAATATCAAAGACCAAATTATGATAAATTACATCAGCAAACAAAATCAGAACCAATTGAAATGGACAGATTTATGGGGTGCCAATAAAACCGTGGCGCGTGTACCATGTGGCCATTGCAAATGTTTTGAACAAACTATGAGAAGCACAGAAGTAGATATTGGGCTCATGAGGATGTGGAGACAGACACGCTTCACCGATTGCAACTCTGACATGGTGGTATGTTCCATTTGGTGCCCGTGCAGGCTCTTACAAATAGGTAAGACTGAAAGAAAAGCCAGAGCAAGAATCACGGGACACAAGAGTTTTAATAAGAACAAAATAGTAACAGCACCTTTAGTAACACAGTTTTCTGAAAAGGAACATAACCCTAATGAATTAAAATGGACGGTTCTATATAGCATTAAAAAAAAAGAAGCAAAGATGCCACAAGGGATAAAGAACGTCTGCCTAAAAAAAGAACAGGAGCTTATCTTGTTTAAACTAAAATTGATGAGAAAGTGTTAATTGTTTGTATTGAGTGGAATAAAATAGATGAAACCTAATGGATTGCATCCGCATCAGTTATGAATAGAGTATGCCTATGAGTCCTCATCATTAATGAGCATTACAAACAGTACGTGATTCTAACAGTGACCGTTTATTCCCATCCATGTTAGAGTAAGGAACCCGTGTACCTATGATATCCAGTGATTTTACCTAATAAAAAATAGAGAAGGACATTTTACTGAATAGTAAATACCAAAACAATACTGAATTAAAAAAAAAACAATATGTGGGCGTGGGGTAAGTGGTTAAATCTGACGGGGCAGGGGTTGGGGTTGCGTACTAAACACAGTATTTTGGGTTTGCTAAGATTTCATTCTCTATTTCTGGGTTTGATAACATCACATAGATATCTACTGCGTGGTGTCATCAATTTATGATGATCACGTTAGACATGAGGGTGGCAGTATCAGCACTAATCCAGTAGATGCAGATTGGCACGCCACACAGTTGGTGGATGACTATGCAGCAGTCTATAGTGATATGCCAAGGATTTAGGAGTACTAAGCGGTGCATTGCGGGCAGTGCCATGGTATTAAGTATACCACATGGAGGATTGAGAGCATGAAAGTAAGCAAACGCATTAGCCGATACTTTGGGCAAATAATGCGAGTGCTGTCTAGAGTGGACAAATGGAGATTTAGGGCCTTATTACAAGTCAGGCAGTAAAGGGTTAACGGCACCGGTAGTGGTGCTGCGCCGTCAACCCCGTACCGCCTGATTACGAGGTCCCCTCGCGGGACCCGCTCTGCACGTCTGGTTTCACCAGACGTGAAAGGGCGAAGAGGGAGCAAGCAATGGGCCGCTCCTAATCGGCCCGTTGTTTGCTCCCTCTTCCATTCCCATTCAGCCCTAAGGGGGCTGAAATGGGAATGGGGAAGCCCTGGGTCCGGGTTCCCAGAGGGAGGAATTACCGGGCCCTCCGAATTCGGAATGGACTGGTAATTCCTCATTCTGGGAACCCACACCCGATTTTGGCAGCAGCCATGCCGCCAATACCGGCATGACTACTGCTAAAATCGTAATGAGGCCCTTATTCTCTACTTCTCTGGATACCAGGAAAATTGATCCACTTGGTGAGGAACGAACGCGATAATAACAGCCATGTGAATGAGGAGTGCACAACTCTGGGAATTTTGGGTGGTGTATACTGTTAACTAGCAACATTAGTGATAATATATGGCATTATATTTAACACGTAGAGGGCTTGTTGTTCAAATGAACATGTTTATGGTTGAATACAGTATTGAGAGTCGAGGCACAGGCATCAGTGAAATAGACTTGTCACAGTGTGGCAGTGTTCTACACAGACAACTTTCCTACTGTGTTTGTACAATGAGAAGAATGTCATACAGACAGACAGGTTAATATGGACTATGAACAACTGATGTATACAAATCATCATTTAGTTGTGATTTTGATTTAGAAAATCAGTGTGTCCCAGTGCACTACCCATGAAGAATTAAACATGTTGGGTTGAGATAGTTTAGGATTTGGATGATCTAATTCAATAAGATGTTTATACAAAGGAAATTGGGGTAAACATATTTTATGGGTACCTATAAAATAGTGATACTGATTCATGGTGGAGTTTAAAGTGTGTGTGTGTTTTTAATAAGAGTCTATGGGACTGCATGTATTTTTATGAACCGTAATATGTAAATGGTTTTTTTTTAAATGGGAAGAGGAAAAAATATTGAGGATTGTGATGTATTGCTTGCAATAATTAATTACATGTCATATTGTTGCACAAGCACTTAAAAACACGTTTCTTTTAACACGCAGGTTATTTTGGTCTACAGCATTAGAGACATGTTTACACTGACCACAACATAACAGCAAGCTGTTTTACTCCTGAGTGACCGTGTGAATGGGCCTCTATCTGCAAAAAGTCCATTCAAATTAACCTTGGGATGATAGCACATGGGCATTCTGCAGCTGCCCCTAGCAGAGCTTCACATGCTCTTTAGAGGGAGTAATACACCTTCTGGCTCGGGGGTGATTGAGTGTGGCAATGCCATCATGCTTCTTAACGTACGCGGGTTCCTGGAGGGTATACTATAAATGTTATACCTTGTCCAGTAAATGATTTCACTTCTTAAAGCCCAGTAGCAGGGAGGTAACATGATTGGTACCTCCATCAAACGAGGTAGAGTTTATGGCACAAGGAGCAGGTGGCAAGATGCCGCGCTTGACCATGAACAACATATTCTACATAAAACCAATGTAGTAGTTGCAGGAGGTGCCATAGGTCAGTGGGAATAGACAGGAATAAAGGAAGCATGGCACTCTTCACATGTCTCCACACAGGTGCTGTGTTGCATCTCCCATGCAATCCTCCTGACACTTATGCCACTACTGATCACCACCTCACTGCAAACAATGCATCCAACATTCCCCAAAACTTGTATTCGTCCCTAGCACTGGATGAAATGAAATAAATTCAATCAAGTATGTGCCAGCTATCATTCCAGATTAAGTTGTGTGTTAAGGCACATTCGATTAGGCTGTCACAGTGCATACTGCCCTTCCATTTAGACAGGTAATTTGTTGCTTCACACATCACCCAGCCACTAATTCTACTGACTGATCACAATCACTCTGAAAGTAATTTTTCCCAGCTCACACCAGACAAGTTTTCCATTCCAGAAAGTGATGGAAATTAAACAATTCAATCGTTTTTTTTCCCGTTATTGCACTACACAAAGTTGTGTGTGAGCACAAATCCAGCTATGCCTACATAGTGCAAATTCTGCCCCCATCCATTCAGGTGACGTGTTGGGTCTAAAGCCCAATCACGCTGCCACTGAGACAACTGCGTGATCAGAAGTACCCTGCAACCATTATTTTCCAGAATCCCCCCTTTCTTCACTTCCCCCAATGTAGTGGTAATTAAATTAATTCAAGTTCTCATGTTAGCTGTTTGCTATTGCACTCTACTATGCTATTGGATGTGCATGAGAGTGACTTCAATGAAGCTGTCCTAGTGCACTAATTTACTGCATGACCAACAACACCCTGAATACATTTTTTCTATCCTAAGCACACCTGTTGAGGAACAGGTGGACACTTCATTCCTAGCTCCCGCCCCATGACCTCTGTCATATTGGAAGAGCCCTATGTGGGATACCAGGTATCATCCCAATACCACATTTAGTGAATGAGAGATGATATGCACTCAGACAACTGTATCAAAATGTACCCTTGCACTAAAAGGGTGGAATGATGTCGACACACACCATTGGACCTCTTAGAGCTATAAGTAAAATCTGACAATAGCAGAGTGACATCATGAAGGAAAGATACTGAGACACACTAAAAAGTTATGCAAATACTTAAGAATAAAGATGTCACTGAAGTAACAAGAGAAATGTGGGGTACATTTAAGGCCCTTGCTGAATTCCCTTCAAACAAAAAATCTGCATTGGAATAGTGCAGAAAAAACAGCTGTGCTTTTCTTCCATTGGCGCATATGTGTGGCGAGCACTGAACACAAGAATGCCACCAAAAGAAGTGCTGTGCATTGGGTTCCCTTCATTTAAATGATCTGAAAATGGCCAGCATCTGAGCTGGTTTTGCAATTTGCTCTTGATTTCGTTTATAAACATCACAAAGTGTACGCTTCATGAAAACAGACTTTTTAACTTTCAAAAAACATATTTTGTTTATTCAAAATTTTTCAAGTAAAACATAAAACACTACCCTCACCTAACACATTGCAGTTACTAACACTAAAACCACAGTATCTAAAACTTAGGCCTCAAATTATACACATACCCAAGACACAAACAATATCACATAACAAAATACAAAAAACCTCAATGTGTCATTAAAAAACATTTGATCCCAACATGTTTCTATTCTTCATCTGCATGTATCTACACTGTGTACATGTGCATGTGTGTGTATTTGACAAGTGTGCAACTGTGATGCAACATGGATGCATGTGACACTGACATGCAGAAGACTGAATGGCAGATGTGACATGGATGGCGATCTCATCACTGCGACAGTTGGTGGGGATGTACACATGCATGTAAGTGGAGTGGCCTGTGTGAATGTGTTGTGCACTCCCCGTGTTTCATGTGACATCAGGCTCACCTTCGGCTGCTCGTGCTGTTGTTTGTGTATGGATGGTGCTGCCTGGTGCAATAATGCTGTTGAATTGCTCATGTGTGTGAGTTGAAATGACATGTGTGTTGGGGAGTGTGATGCCATGTCTGAAGTTTGACACTGACACTCATGTACAACTGTCATCAGTCCATTGTCCAGTGCCCTGATGCCTGTGTTCTATTTCTCCCTGTCTGCAGCGTCAACTGATGAAGAGGGTGGAGAGGGTGCTGTGGAGCAAAGCGGCAGAGATCGCACCACCAGTCGGAGAGGCAAGGCCCGGCTCCCCTCCTAGGTTGCCATCTTGTCGGGGAATGAGGAGTCAGGTGCCGCGTCCCAGGCCGCAGCTGCCGAGGGTAGGTCCAAGAGGCAGAGGTTGGAGGTGGACTTCTCGGCAGCAGAAGGGGCAGCTAAGACCCCACAGGGTCCGACGGAGGAAGATGGCACGGAGTCATCCAGGTTGGTGGGGGGTTTGGTGGAGGAGGGGCCGTGGAAGGGACACACACGGGGTCTGAAGGTGGAGATTCCACTGGTGCTAGTGGTGCAGTGCAGGGGCAGGGACAGGAGGCAGCACAGGCCGCCGCGGAGGTGCCTGTGTGTAATCCTGTCCCCGATCCTGTGACTGCATCATCCCGCACCAGCAGGGATGCCTACGTCCAGACCCACTTTCAGGGAGGGGATCCGCTTACAGCAACTGGCCTTCCTCTCCCTGCGGACGTGGCTATCCGGGACCGTGTTGAGCCTGTCCTGAGTGGGATGGCGTTGCGTCAACGGGGCATGCAAGGTGACCTGCAGTGTTTTCGTGAAGACACTGCACGTCATCTCGAATGCCTCATTGACTGCGTTGACCTACTGGGACTGGTCACCAGGGCTGAATTCCTCTGTTTGCTGGACCTTGTTCCGACCCCCTCCTCACCTGAACACCCTACGCGCCAGTCGTCCTCCATGCCATCTTCCCACCCATGTATCACCTGGGTACCCTGTGGAGCTGCCTCTGACCCAGCGGCCAGGCTGGTGGGGGACAAATCCCTGCCACAGTCAGGAGTCGGACGTCCAGCAGGGGTGGCCACCACGACAACTTCACCCCAGCCAGAGGAGGACATGCAGGCAGCAAGAGCAGGGGCACAGGCACAGGCACAGCAGCAGCAGTTACAAGGTGGGAACCATGATGGCTCCGGGCCATCGACATCGGAGGGGCAGGCATTGGCCAGAGGGCAGGAGGATCCAGAATTACAAGGTCTTCCATGTGGCAGCGGTTGGGCCACGCCATAGATGCGGAGCGGCGGCGGGCGGAAGAGGCACGGCTCACAATGGTCAGGGCGGAGAGCTCCATGTGGAGGGCACTGAGGCGGACCGAGTGCCTCGTGGCAATTCGCAGGGAGTTGGAGGTGAACATGTCATCGTCCCTGCGAACCCTCAGGGCCATGGAAGAGGACCGCCTCCAGGACATTGAGCGGGAGTTCGATGATGCCCTGGCATGGGACATCGAAAAGTGAGCCGTCGGACTAGCCCGCTGCCATTGTAAATAGTTTTTTGTCTTAGGTTTCATTTTTGTTTTCCTTTGATTTGGGGTTATTGGACTATGCCCCACACATTCATATATATATTTTTTCTTAGGTAGTTTCTTAGGTAGGTTTAATTTCTTTCATTGGGCTCATGGACCCTTGAAAATGGATTGTACATAGTTGGACAATGGATTTATTTGAACTTTTCATTTGGATTTGAACATGGATCAATGGATTTTTCTTTTTACGTTTCCTTTGGATTTGCTTTGGTGGAGGGAGAGTTTGCACTATTTTTCTCTTGGATTTCTTTGGATTGGTTATACTTTTCATTTACTCATCTTTTGGACATGCTTTTCAATTCATGTTTGCTATTTTTTTATGCTTTCATTTCATTGCTTTATTTTTGTCCATAATACATTTTGATATTTTACTTCCATGTGTGTGATTCGCTCATTGGGTTCATGCATGTGAAAATGTGGGTTTGTGAAATGCATGTGAAATTTTATGTTTATATTTAGCTGAGTTCTGTTGGTGTAGTCTACATTTTCTTCTTTTCTCCATCTACAATCCACCTGACCATGCGGGACCATAGTGCCCCTGAAGAATTTCTGTTAACCAAGATTTATACAGAAAGAAACATGTAGGGTTGGGGAATGTACTGTTAATCGTAAACAGCTTTAAGTAGAACTAGCTTGAGTCAGAATAGTTTGTATTATTGAAGACTGACTCAGTAGTGATAATGTATGGTCCATATTTATAATGGACTATAATTGTAATGTTGTATTTTAGCGTGATTGTTTTTATAGTGATGAAATATTTGTTATAATTGTATGATTTGATGATTGGTTTGAGTGTGAATGTGGTATGGTTGATGTGTGGTTTGTTGTGGTTTTAGATGGGAATGTTATATTGTACCAGCCCATAGATGAATTTGGTGGACTGGTTCACGAATTGAGTGATATTGACATCCATAATAATGTGTATTTTTTATGATGATATTTTTTCTAAACATGTTAATAAACAATATTGAATTGTGATTATGTGTCGACTGGATTGAATTTAATTTGCTTCAACCCTGCACATGGTTTGTGACAAGACACATTGTTTTATAATTGTTCTTCGTGTTGCTTAGCCAAAGGGTTTATTTAGATAAGTAGACTACCCTGGTACTCACCACCTAAACACAACACTACTCTGACCTTCTATGTGAAGTATTCTTGTGTTCTATCCAGGCCAGGTCACAGTATCTAGATATCCCTGGAATCCCCTGTTACTCCTTTATATTGATGTTTTTACACAATCAATGCCAACCAGTGTGTGTGTGTGACGGACATGTGTTGATGTACATAGTTGACTTTTGGTTTGTGTCTTGAGATAGGCATGTCAGTGTGGGGTGGATTGGGAAATCATTGCGTCTCAAGACTGTGGTGGCGTGAAGTGGGCCATGATTGTGCATCTTTATGTCATGTAGGGGGGGCATAAGTGGGGGCCTGCTGGCAGGTGCCCCTCACTGCTAGGGGGTGGGGGTCAAGGGGACATGAGCGGGACATGAATGTGGGCCTGCTGGCAGGTGCCCCTCACTGCTGGGGGTGGGGTTGCAGGGAGACATGAGTGGGGGCCTGCTGGCAGGTGCCCCTCACTGCTGGGGGGTTGGGGTGCAGGGGGACAGGAGTGGGGCATGAGTGGGGGCCTACTGGCACGTGCCCCTCACTGCTGGGGAATGGGGGCGCAGGGGGACATGAGTGGGGCATGAGTGGGGGCCTGCTGGCAGGTGCCCATCACTGCTGGGTGGTGGAGGTCCAGGGGGACATGAGTGGGACATGAATGGAGGCCTGCTGGCAGGTGCCCCTCACTGCTGGGGGTGAGGGTGCAGGGGGACATGAGTGGGGGCCTGCTGGCAGGTGCCCCTCACTGCTGGGGGTTGGGGGTGCAGGGGGACATGAGTGGGACATGAGTGGGGGCCTGCTGGCAGGTGCCCCTCACTGCTGGCGGTTGGGGCTGCAGGGGGACATGAGTTGGTGATCACTAGTGCAAGGTGACATGTGGCCTGGCTGGGGGGCATGCCCATTGTGGATGGGCTGCCTGCGGGACATGACCAGGGGTGCAGGGTAGTCCCCTGTGGTGTGGGCTGCCTGCAGGGCCGGTGGAGGGCATAGAGGGCACACCTGAGAGGACCAACACTGCCAATTCACGTGTGGGACTCCCCGCGCACCCCACTGGATACACGTAACCCGCTCTGACAGCGAAATTGCGTGTGAAACTTCCCACGCACCCCCGAAATACATGTACCCAGCTGGCACAGGGACAATAGCATATGAAACTTCCCGCGCACCCCCAAAATACACGTATCCCGCTCGCACAGGGCCAATCGCGTGTGAAACTTCCCGCGCACCCCCGAAATCAAGGTACCATGCTCGCACAGGCCCAATCGTGTATGAAACTCCCCGCGAACCCCAGTAATACACGTACCCCGCTCGCACAGGGCCAATCGTTTCCTTTTGACACCAGCCTGTCAATCTCTTAGCCAAGGGCATGGGGAAGTCCCCTTTGTCCAGGGAGAAGGTGTGGAATTCGTTTGAACACAGTGTGGGAAACTTTTGACTCTTAACTCAATGTCTAAAAATTGTCTTTTCTTATAATATAACCCACATTTTTAAGACATCCATTAAACAATTTCTTGCTTCAAGCCTTTTCAGAATATAGTTTTAAATTGTATCCACCTCTTAGCAAGTCTTTCTTTGGCATAGTTTGGGTTCAATGTTCAACTTTACACAAAATGGTTTTAAAACACTGGCTTCTGGTAGAGGTGAGTAACGGTATTACACCCATTTTTGACAGGTTTCTTCCAGCAAGCAATCCTCAAAAGTGGACTTTGTTCAGATAACATATACTTCTGTGGACCTTATATTTATGTAGATTCTTGCAGTAGAATGATGTTGACCACCCCACAAGGAGGTTGGATCTTTTTGGGTGGTTTGTGAGCCATCATTTTTGCAAATTTGACACCAAATAAAAACGGATTTTTAAAGCATCTCTGTATTTCTTTTGGCAATCAGCATTGCTTTTTCAAGTGATCTCAGGGTACTTTGTGGGTAGCCCAATGGTGGGTTTTGGCAGTGATCTCCTGTGCTCACTGACATAGGCAAAAGTAGATGGTGGCCTATTTTTCAGGTTTTCACTGCACACTTTCTGGTGATTTCTGGCGAGCAGCATGCTCTCCGGTGGCCATTATGATGTTTTTGCTGCCAGCAATGCACAGTGATGTTACAGGGCTTGGATTAGTCAGTTAAGACATCCCACAGTCCCCAAAGCATCTTGTCATTGGACAGAGCCTCTGGTGTATTACAGTATATACTAAATTGTTTTCTTGCGCAATTTATTGACGGCGGATATTTCTCATCTATCTTTACAAGGTTTAGTAGAAGAGAATTTGGTCTATTAAAGGCTTGATGAGTCATCTGTTGAGTTTGTATCTTCTGGTCACTTAAAGTGATATCTTTCACCAGAAAAAAATAAAATTGTATTTATTTCATGTATGAGCACATATGCCAAAGAAGTAAAAGTGGTACAATAACAATTGAGTGACAAGCACCAGGCCGCAGAGGAAAGAAGATAGGATTTTAGATGAGAGCGGAATAAAGGCAGACAGGTGAAGGAGTGAATAGAGAGAGGGAATGCCTTTTGGTGTTTTAGAGCAAAGAGAGAAAACAGGATTGAGCAGATGGTGGTTTGGGCACGGTGAGCACGAAGAATGATTGAGAATAGAGGGGGCGAGATGGAGCGTAGAAAGCAATAAGGAAAGAAAGATGAGGCAGAGCAAGTCTCTAGAGGCACTTAAAGTGAGGCAAGGAAAGTGGAACAGAAGACGTGACTCAAATTAAAGCCAAGATAAAGAAAGAAGGGAAGGGGAAATGGGCAATCAGGAAGGAGGACACAAAATAACTTGAATTGCGGGTTGATAGAAGGAAGTGGAGCTCACTGATACGCAGGAAGACTAATGAACTGAGAGGAGCAGTAGAAGAGACAAGAGAAAACAAATGCAGAGGTAAGAATTCTGGTTGCAGTAAAGGAGAGGAAAGACCGAATTTTACGGATGTTGAATAATTGAAACTGACAATTGCAAGAAATGGTGGCAATGTAGGGAGAAAAGGTAAGAGATTGGTCAAAGAGTGCTCCACGATTGTGAGAGGTATCCAGGAGAGTAAGAACAATCAGAGCGAAGTAGAGGTGGGAGAAGTGGAGATGGAGGAGGGTGGAAAGATAAGGCTGTAGATGTGCCTTTCTGCTTCTTCCTTAATGTGGGGTGCAGTATTAAGAATTAAAATGGTCCACATAAATGCCTTGCTTTAACAGCCCAGAGATTCTGCTTCGGGATGTCTACCCACAGCAGGATACAAAGTATTGAGCCTTTCTAAAAAAATGCTGGTTGCAGCACATACCAGGCATTCAGGTTTTTCAGAATAACTAAGGACATTACTGATCTGGTCACCATTGTCTTTGGGACCAGCTGCCAATGTCAGACTGCAGTGTAGAGGAGCAGATGAGGTCATCTGTAGTGCCCGCCCGTCACCTCTGTCATACTGGAAGCAAAGCAGGAAGATTCTGTGCATTGCACCAGGTATCATCCAAGTGCCGCACCGGAGATATGAGAGACGTTATGCACTCAGATAACTGTATCGAATCAACCCTCACACTGAGGTGGTGGAAGGATGTTGGCACACAGCATTGGACATAGAAGAGCTGTAAATGCAGTCAAACCAGAGAAAAGTGACATCATGAAGAGAAGATACTAAGGCATACCGAAACGATATGCAAATACTTAAGGAATGATAATGTAACTGATGCAACAAATGTATGCAGAGGCGAAGAAACCATAAATACCAAGAGGATAAGTAACCAGACGAGTAGTGAATGTATATACATGCAGGAACATAAGGTAGATGAGTTGCATAGAAGCTTGCTGCAGTAGAAACTATAACATGAGTAAAGAGAAGACTGACGTTGGATCGTGTCAAAACTACCTCTGAGACAAACCAGCGCGGCAGATCAGAAACACTGCAGAAAACTGCTTAATGAAAGAAACAAACAGTATCTTTTTGCTGAGACTAAGGATGACACAGTAAGACATAATTGGAAAGGACAAAGGGAGTTATCCAGGATAAGCTATGAACGAAGGGCACTTTTTTCTTAGATTAAGCAGAAGCGAAAACATCTGCAAGTGCCAATAATTGGACAATCAAGTGTGAATAAAGCACATTTAAGAAGGAGCTACCAAGTTTCCAGAAACTTCCAGAAGGAGAATAGCACCCAGCATAATTACATCAAATAGCAGTAAATAACAGGTCAAATTGAACAAATGCATGGCCTACTGACACGTGATACAATACTCAAGAACAAGGTCTATTCATTAAGCCTCAGACCAAAATAGTGGTGCACTCTGATTCCCTTAAAAGTCCAAGGGAAGAAAACAATCAGCAAGGTCAACTGCAAAAGAGAAGCATTGGCAAATGGTGTAACTGATGAGAGGTGGTAGGCTAATTGACCAATGTGGGCAGTGGTCTGACGTTGTTCCCCACACCTGGGTTGCATTTTGCTTACCTGCTGCTAGCGAGCCGAATGTCCAAAATTGAGAAGTATGCCAACCAACCATGAGTGGTTATGTAGCGGCATGGTAAACAATGTTGCACAGGTCAACCCACTGCTTTTACTCTGCTATAATCTGTGTTATATATATTACGGGATAGTTCAAGGCATGCATCCAGTGATATTACTAATACTTATATGATATACAGGTACATATGTTCCCTTAACCAATCCCTCCCTTCAATAGGTTTTATAATTTGCCATGTAGGGTGACATCATAGATGGCACATGTTGAGGTATAAAGCCTTTGTATAATCAAAACTTAAGTGTGTGCGCTCGTGGACTACATTTCGTTGTTCACCAGATTGCCCTACTTTATTTGAGCTGATAATAAAGTAGTACTTTGACATATTCTTTGGGCCTCATTAGGACCTTGGCGGCCGCAGAATGAACAGTGTCGGTAAGGGTCCGGCACTGTTCATTCCGGGCTGCCCTATTCCGAGGTCTCTAGCGGGTCCCGCTCTGGAATGCATGGTCAGACCAGGCGTCCTTAGCGGGACCCACTAGCAGACCAGGATGCTACAACGGGCCTGTCATTAACAGGCCCGTTGTTAGCATCTTCCCCATTCCCATTGAGCCCTATGGGGGCTCAAATGGGAATGGGGATGTACCGGGTCCGGGTCCCGCGAAAGGGATTTACCGGGCCTTCCAAGGTTGGAATGGCCCGGTAAGTCCCCTTTAGCTGGACCCGGACCTGGTACCCGGTATGGGGGTAGCCATGCTGCTAAAAGCGGCATGGCTACCCCCATACTCGTAATGAGGCCCTTTGAGTCTGATTATTTGGGTCTGAGATCATTATTGGCAATTCCATCGAGCACACAAGACGCTCCAAGGTGCTAGTGCTCAGCTGCATTCTGTTATTTTATCAGTACAGCTGCCACTTGTCCCACTCATGTATAAGCTCCTGGGGACCATGACAACTGAATGCAAGGTGATCAGTAGTACAAATGATGTAGTATATGGTTAGGACTTATTACCAGATGCGTCCATCTTCAAAGTACAGTAATTAGACATTCGTGTGTTGCCCCAAATTCAATGATACCTATGGACTCTACGTTGACGGTTTAGAGGCCCTTGGACTAGGGTGACCAGATTTTCAAAACAAAAAACCCAGGACGGCCAACAACATAAAAGAGGGACTAACCCATCGCAGCCCACCAATTACCGCCCCCCCAACACGCCCCCACAACCACCCCCCAACCATATTTCCAGCACTTCTCCTTTCTATAAACTGTTTATAATCTCATTTGTGCAGTTTTGTCTGTGAATCGTGGCATGTTAATTCAAGATCAGCGTGAGCTCTAATTGATATTACATCACCTGCTGGACAACAATTTGCAAGAGAGTCTCCACAGCACAGTCAGGAAGTGTTCTGACTTGTACCTGAGAGGTCTGGGGGTTCGAGCAAGCCTCCAACTTCAAAATGCTGAAAGTGTTGTGAAAAATAATTATGGTTTTTATTACCGTAGCCCCCCAAATATGCAAACCCCGGACGGGGTTTCAAAAATGAAAAAACTCCCCGGACCCGGGGACGGAGTGTGATTTCCCCGGACTGTCCCGGGTCACCCTACCTTGGACTCAGAGGAATGCAACCCTGCGCTGCTTCTTCCACGGAGATATATTGTAACCAGGTCCTAGAAGTGAGGAAATAGTCCTCATGAGATACACCCTACATGTCCCGGCTGTCTAGAAACCATTTTCTTATGTTTCGAAAATCCACCCCTCTCTTACAGGGGGGCTTACAGGTGCGTTGGAGCTCTCTTATCGCCTGCTTTGTCAGTCATAAACTGAAATCCAGAAGATGTCAAGTTCTTCCGATAGAGCTGTCTAGTGAACCCTGCACAAAAGGTGGCCGTGGGACAGCCTCAGGACTATGTTAGATGCTGCCACTGCTGGCTCCACTCTGAGAGGATAACTGGGTTATGACTGTGCTTTCATTTATTGGGGTCAGCAGGGTTCTGGTAAGTTTGTAACCCCAATATATTCAAGTCTAATGCCTTCATTCCCGGCTTGGTAGATTCCAGTGAAAAAGACATCAAATGAATGTTGTTTTTGTTCACCTGCCTTAGTCAATTCTGTGGCATGCAGTATCCACGAGCATTATCTCTGCATTACTGCATTGTTGCAGCAGCACCACATGCAGGGGAGCTACTTGTCCATTTTTCTTTGAGTGGAATCAGCAGATATCTGCCGTAGGTCCATGCATCTTGTATGCCAACTCACACCCTTCCTTCCTTCCTTCCTTCCTTCCTTCCTTCCTTCCTTCCTTCCTTCCTTCCTTCCTTCCTTCCTTCCTTCCTTCCTTCCTTCCTTCCTTCCTTCCTTCCTTCCTTCCTTCCTTCCTTCCTTCCTTCCTTCCTTCCTTCCTTCCTTCCTTCCTTCCTTCCTTCCTTCCTTCCTTCCTTCCTTCCTTCCTTCCTTCCTTCCTTCCTTTTTTCCTACATTCCTTCCTTCCACCCTCCTTCCCGCTCTCCCTTCGCCCTCCCTTCCTCCCTCCCTTCGTCTTTTGCTTCCTTTTTCCTTCCTTTCTTCCTTCCTCCCCTTTTCCAGCCTTCATTCCTCCCTCCCTTTTCACCCTGCATTCGTTCCACTCTTCCTTCCTCCCCCTCACCTCATTTTCGGCATTTGGATCCTTATGCATCATTACCTACCATTATTTTTCTTTCCCGCGTTCGCCCCCTTTCTTATTTCGTGTTGCCTGCTTCTCTCTACTATCTTTCTGTAATTGTGCTCATAATGCCCCCCTCTTCCAAAGCCCTACTTTCTCCGGCCACCCACCCCCTCCTCGCCAATCAGTCCCGTCCTCCAGTGTCCTAGGGGAGGTGGAGCGAGAGGGAGGTTATAGCGTGACATAATTGCGAGATGCATAAACAACATTTGCCATTAAGGCCCCCTTTTAATGAGAAACAGAGCCGAGGAGGGCGGCATCAAAGTGGCCCACGGAAGGAAACCGCCTGGAACAAGATCCTACTTGATGCCCCAATTAATACGTCCCCTAATTCGATTTCCTGCACTTGTGGCAGCGAGGCCTCTCCGCTGTAATTCCTTCGGAGAATCGAATGAAGCGGAGGAAGGAGCCTGGAAACGCAGCCTTCATGGATGGCTTAAGATGCAGGCAATGAGCATATTAGGAGAAATTAAAGAATTAGAAGAAGGAACAAAGACGACAGTCTGAGGAAATGTCAGACCACGGTAATATTTTAAAGATGAAACCTGTTTTGTTTCCCCTCAGGCTGGTCTAACTTCAAAATGGAGCATTCGGAAGCCAGGCTAGTGTTCATTAAAGGTGATGATGAAGCGATAGGACCCTCCTCACCCCTTATACGGTCACCCCGCATTTAAGGGCATCGCCTACCATGTCCTGAACCAGAGCAGGGGGACACTGGGTCTCTGCCAAAAGCAGCTTTCCCCAAGCTCCCCAAGCTCTTCCTCAGGACCCACTAGAATCTTAGCTTGGTGAAAGTCACGCTGTAATCTTGCTAGAATTGTAGCCTTTTCTCGGCAGGTGATTTGGGGAATGCAATACAAATAGAGGGGAGTACATGAGAGAATAGGGGGGCAATTGGACAGAAAACATGAGAGAAACATGAGAGCAGAAGCCTGTGTAGAAAAGGACAGAAGAAATACAAAATGTTTATTTAAAAAAAGTCATTATGGCTAGCTAAATTTGAGCAAAAAGAGGATTTTCTGAGAGAAAAAAGTTAGAAAGAAGAAAGCATAACTAAGAATCGAAAGAGGAAATAACAAGGGGGCAGCGACAAAAGAACAAAAATAGAACGACTTGGGGGTGGAAGATATTCACACTGCTAAGTGCAGACAGGTGCGTCAATAGAATGCCATTCTGTTTCCACTTTTCTTTTACCTACCTCTTTCTGCCTGCTCCAGCCTGCTCTTCCTTCGGCATCCCTTATTTTCCTCCTTTCACCCCCAATTCATTGCATCCCCCCGTCCTCAATTGTTTTTAATCTCTGCAAATAGATTCCAGTGTAAGGGGAAGGGATTCAGTGACATCTGAGCACCGCGGGGCAGCCAGCGCATGGCCACTCTACCTCTCCCTACCTTCACTTTACTTTCTCTCTCCAGGCCTTTGTTTACTCAGCCGCGCTGCTGCCCTAAACACAAAAGGTTCCCTCTTCTCCTACTTGGCAGCTGGCAGCCAGTGTGCCAGGGCACTGCTCCAGCAGTCGTTTAGTCCTGAGGACCCATCCCTGGGGAAAGTCTGTAGGGGCCCAAGCTATTGGAATTAGGATGGTGTCTCTTCCTATGTTTACACTTGCCCTGTTCTTGCCCTGCAAGCCTACCTAACGCCATTACTCGTCTGTTTCACCGACCCCACCACATTCTCAATGGTCGTGCATGGGGAAGCTGCCTGAATTCAAATATCTCAAGGTTCTGGCTTGAAAAAAGAGTAGGCTTAGCGTGATTCGGCCAACATGAGTTTGAGTTTGTTTCTGAGACGCGGGTGATAGGTCAAAGGCGTGCATTGAATCTTTATGGTCCTTGAAGCATAAAGCGTCTGCCACCTTTGAGTTGCAGCATGCCTGGGGAGTGAGTAGGCTTTGGTTGGATGAGCATATGTGGCTCTTAAATGTTTACTTTACTTCCTCGCATATTTAGGGACTTTAATGTTGGTTCTATGTGTAGGAAAAGCAAGCGGGATACTTTATGGAATGATGCGTGCTGACAGGAAGCAGGGACTTGTGGTTTCAGAATCGGGGACATTGAGGACTAGTTGTAATTGTAATTGGTTATTCATAACGCGCTTAATACCCAGAGGTTTCTAAGTGCGGACCCGGTGATCGAACCTGTGTTGCTCTGCGTCATCTTGCTGCAAAGTCTTGCTTCCAAGGTGAGCTTGATGCCCCCGAGCTATCCTCCCAAGACAGTTGTTTTGTCATGATCACTGCTTCCAAGGAGCCAGGATCAGCCCAACGTCCTTGGAAGCAGGCCCCTAACCCTGATCCTAGGCACCAGCCGGTCCCCACAGGGACCTTTTGGACCTTGTCCTGGCGCCGGTGGCACCAGGCTCATCAGAAGCCTCGGTCCCGGCACTGGAAGCGCCGGGCTCATCATGGGTGTGAAGATGCTTGGGTGGACTTACCTGCGGCAGACCATGCTGCTGACTTGCCAGACTCTTAAAAGTCCTCTGTGAACTGGGACTACTTTTCTTACCTGGGTGGGGCAGCACAACTCCACTGGAACTCTTCTGGAAGCAGGAACTCTTTTCTGACCTAGGCGGGGCCGTGGAAGGAGACGCCTCATCACTCCAAGGCTATTTAAACCACACCCGATTGATGAAACGTGCTTCGCGTTATTCTGCATCTGCAGCAGAACGCTCACCGAGTCTGCTCCAGCTTTTCTTCTTTGGATCCTGAACCTGCAAGAATTATACCCACCATTCCGGTATCCGAGCAACATCAGCACCTGCAAAAGATAAGAAACCACAGGTTAGCAGAATGAACTTTCACACGCAGTGTTTGCTTACCTGATCCATCGGCAGCGGCCGTGTCTCACGCTGCTCCTTCGCCTGCAAAGACAAACAGCATTATTTTACTTACCGGCACGCCGTGCATTCCGGATTCTTCACGCTACATCTGTGCAAAGACAAACAGCATTATTTCACTTACCGGCACGCCGTGCATTCCGGATTCTTCACGCCGCATCTGCACCTGCAAAGATAAACAGCATTGTTCTACTTACTGGCACGCAGTGCATTCCGGATTCTTCACGCCGCATCTTCACCTGCAAAGACAATAGCAGTGTCACACTTACCGGCACGTGGCGAATTCCGGATTTCTTCATTCTGCATCGTCTCCTGCAAAGACAAAGAAAGAGACAGTAAGAGCGCTGCCATACTTACGCAACTCCAGGCGCTTCAGTGCCACGCATAAAAGACTATAAAGACTAAAGGTGTCCAGAAACTTACCGGTCGTGCAGTCAACGACGGTACCCATCCTCTGAAGTCAAGAGGCCCACGTTTCACCAGTGAAGGAACTGGCAACGGCACCCTGCACTAGACGCAGATGGAGAGCCCAGCATTCACCTATCTAAGGTGAGCACGTTGACCTGGGAGGGGGGTTCAACAGACAAGCTGGGAGGAGAGAGAGGGACATTCAGCAACCCAGACCTTTAATCCCCATATTATTTCACCTGCAGAAACCTCACCCTTCGAGTTCGACACACAGTGCGGAGAGGGTCGACCCCAGAAGCCAACCGAATCCTGCACATCACGTTTCGTGTTACAGACACCTTCCTGCCAAGACCCGCGCCTCCGTGGGAATCAGGTGAGCGTTACAGAACGCGAAGCCGACCACTAAACTCCTACCCAGGCGCAATGGAAACTTCAGATACTGATCAACTAGCCCAGTTACTTGGGGAATTAAGAGCAGAAGTACATGCAGCTCGCCAGGAAACGAGCTCTCTAAGAAGAGAACTGATAATTTCTAAGGAGCGAACAGAGGACCTTGCTAGGCAGTTGTTACAAACGCAGGCAGGACAGACACCTTTGCCCGTTCCAGGAGGAAGTTACCCTTCTGCCTCAGCTTCAAATCCAGTGCAAATCAATCTGCCCGGTAATGTGCCCTTGGCTCCGCCCGAACGCTTTGCTGGTGATCCAAAGAAATTCGCAGTGTTCATCAACCAGTGCCGCCTGCACTTCTTATGTCGACCAGCTGCATTCCCAACTGACCAGGCCAAGGTGGCTTTCGTGCTTTCTTATCTCAGTGGCAGCGCTGCAGATTGGTCGATCCCTTTAGTCACCCAGGATGATCCGGTTTTACACGATTTTCAAGCCTTCCAGGCCAGCATGGAGAAACTGTTCGCAAGACATGCACAAGGGCAGGCCTTGGACAATGAACTTCTCTCATTACGACAGGGTAACCAAGACCTCTTGACTTATATAGCCTCTTTCAGTAGACTCATAGTGGAAACACAATGGCCCGAGGACAAGAGAATAACGCTTTTCTACAGAGGTCTGCGTGGAGAGCTCAAGGATGTGCTAGCGCAGGTTGTGAATCCTCCACAAGAATGTTCAGACTATATTGACTTAGTTGTCCAACTAGACCATAGACTACAGAACAGGAAGGCAGATCGCTCCAGATTTGATACCCGAGTGTTTTCCAAACCACAGACCTCGAATAAGGGAGCTGACACTGCGGAACCCATGCAAATAGGGGGCATGAGAGGACCTTTAACCCAGAAAGAGCGGGAAAGAAGAAGGCAGCTGCAATTATGCCTCTATTGCGGTAATTCAGGACACTTTCTTCGGGACTGTCCCGTGAAACCAGCTAAGAAGACTGTAGGAGCCGCGGATACCTGTACCACAAATCCTGAGCAGGGAAACGACCTCGCCCGACAAGAGTAGAGGTCCTCTTGCCGAGCGTTAAGATCTGTCCCGTGACCTCGCATTTCGTGATACCCATGGTCCTCATTAGTCCTGAACGTCCGGATCGTTTGCACGCAATTGAAGCTTACATTGACAGCGGAGCAATTGGTAACTATGTGGACCGTGAAATGGTGTCAAGGATGAATCTACCCCTTGTCCCTAAGGCAGTAAAAGACGTCATCACTACTGTGGATGGCACGGAGATAGCCTCCGGACCAGTAACGCATGCCACCCAAGAAGTGACGCTGTTGAGTCATAATGGACACCGGGAGAGAATAGTGTTCGATGTAATCAAGGCCCCTCAGTTCCAGATCATTCTGGGAATCCCTTGGTTGGAGAAGCACAATCCTCAGATTGATTGGCGAGCAAAGACGGTTCAGTTTCCAGAGTGTTCTACCACTTGTTATCCTCGACCTGATGTTTCACTGGCGGCAATCTCTTCTGAGGAGATTCTCAAATTACCTCCCGAATACCAGGAGTTCAAGACGTCTTCCAGAAGGATCAAGCTAACACCCTACCCCCTCATAGGTCTTACGACTGTCAAATAGATCTGATACCTGGAACAACTCCTCCTTGCAGCAGGATCTATGCCCTCACCGAGCCAGAGAACCTTCACCTCAGACAGTACCTGGACCAATACCTAGCTAACGGGTTTATCCGTCCTTCCAAATCTCCAGCTTCATCGGCTTTGTTCTTCGTTCCGAAAAAGGAAGGAGACCTTAGAACTTGCATAGATTACCGCGCCCTGATTCAGATCACTGTTAAAAACAGATACCCGTTACCTTTGATCCCTGAACTCCTGGACCAAGTCAAAGATGCCGGTATATACACAAAGCTGGATCTCAGAGGAGCCTACCACTTGGTAAGGATCAAAGAGGGCGATGAATGGAAAACGGCCTTTCGCACCAAGTACGGGCTATTCGAATATCAAGTGATGCCCTTTGGACTGTGTAATGCTCCTGCTGCTTTCCAATATTTTATGAACGATGTCCTTAGGGAACTCATTGACGTGTGTGTAGTTGTCTACATTGACGACATCCTCGTCTATTCATCATCGGAAGAAGAACATCAGAGACATGTTAAAAAGGTTCTCGAGAGATTGCGTCAACATAGTCTTTTTACTAAGCTTGAGAAATGCGTCTTCAACGCAACAGAAGTCGAGTTCCTGGGATTCATATTGTCACCTAACGGAGTCCATATGGATTCAAAGAAGGTTGATGCAATTATCAAGTGGCCATCACCAACCTCTGTAAAAGGAGTTCAAAGCATGTTAGGATTCGCTAACTTTTACCGCAGATTCATTCCTGAATTTTCCCGGATAGTCCAGCCCATCACCGCTCTGTTGAAAAAGAACAAACGTTTTGAGTGGTCTTCTGAAGCGGAACAAGCTTTTCAAGACTTAAAAGCTAAATTCATTTCTGCACCTGTTTTAAAACATCCTCGCCCAGAACTACCTTACATCATGGAAACGGATGCTTCTAGTCTTGCTATGGGAGCAGTGTTATCACAAAGAGATTCGGTCACAAACCAACTACATCCGGTTGCTTTTTGGTCCCGCAAGTTTTCGCCTCCTGAGATCAACTATTCAATTACAGACAAGGAACTTTTGGCCATCAGATCGGCCTTTAAAGCCTGGCGGCATTATCTTCTAGGAGCCAGACACACAGTCACCGTAATGACTGACCACCGCAATTTACAATACCTAAAGACAGCCAAAGCTCAGTCTTCCAGACAACTTCGTTGGGCTCTGTTTCTAGCAGAATTTGACTTTATAATTACTTATCGACCAGGCAGTAAGAACGGAAAAGCGGATGCCCTCTCCCGGATGGGAGTAGATGAACATTTGATCAATCCAGATCCAATACCCATAATCCCAGAACAAAGGATTTTGGGTTTGGTCAGCACTCAATCTTTTGAAGACATCAAGACCACGGTGAAATCGCTCCTAACTCCGACCGATTTGCAGGACTGGCAATTAAAGGGAAAAGATTTCTCAGTAGATCAAGACCTACCATATTTCCGAGGACGATTGCACTTGCCCTGTGAGAAACTACAAAAACAAGTAATCTCCGGTTATCATGATTCTCTAATGGAGGGGCACCCTGGCATTACCAAAACCATGGAAAAGATCAAAAGACATTTCTGGTGGCCATCGTGGAAAAGGGATATTAGAGACTTTGTAATCTCCTGCGGTGTGTGTGCCCAGAATAAAAGTCAAAAGCAAAGACCAGCCGGCCTATTACAGCCACTTGACATCCCTCCCTGTCCATGGCATACCCTGTCCATGGATTTTATCACGGACTTACCTCCATGCTTGGGGTATACTACCATCTTAGTAGTCGTGGATCTATTCTCGAAAATGGCTCACTTCATACCCTTGAAGGGTCTGCCTTCAGCCTCAGTATTGGCCCAGGAATTCTTGGCAAACATTGTTCGCTTACACGGTTTTCCTTCGGTTTTAGTCTCCGATAGGGGAAGTCAATTCATCTCCCACTTCTGGCGCAGTTGCTGTCGTCTAGCCCAAGTTGATGTAAGACTTTCGACCAGTCACCATCCCCAAACTGACGGACAAACCGAAAGGACAAACCAGACACTAGAACAATATCTACGCTGCATGCTCCAACAAACAGAAAACCCCTGGAAGGACATTCTTTGGATCGCTGAATACGCGTACAACAATTCGACTCATTCTGGAACTGGGAAGACTCCCTTTTTCTTGTTATATGGACACCATCCTAGAACCTCCCACCTGGATCCTCCCCAAGAAATTGAAGCACCTGCTGTGGATCACTTGCATTCGGAGATCACCTGTGCTTTTAAGGAAGCCACTGCCCATCTGCAAAGAGCTAAAGCTCAATTCAAAAAGGCAGCCGATCGGCACCGTAAAGAGGCACCTCACTACGCTGTAGGAGATCAAGTCTGGTTATCCACTAAGCACCTGCCTTTAAAAGGACCCCACACTTTCATCCCGAGATACCTTGGGCCCTACCTTATATCTGCCATAATTAATCCGGTGGCTGCCAAATTGGAATTACCTACGCATATGAAAATACATCCAGTATTCCATGTCTCCTTATTAAAACCAGTACAACCAGAAACCCGATTGACCGAACTCCCGGAACCCGTTTTGGTAGACGGAGAACTCGAATTTGAAGTGAAGAACATCCTAGACTCCAAAATTTCCAGGTCTAAATTATACTATCTGGTTGATTGGAAAGGATACGGTCCCCAGGAAAGGTCTTGGGAACCCTCAGAACACGTCCACACACCTCGTCTGGTCAAGAGATTCCATCTGAATCACCCCGACAAGCCAAAGCCCCCGGAGAAGACACACTTAGGAGGGGCCTTGAGGGGGGATACTGTCATGATCACTGCTTCCAAGGAGCCAGGATCAGCCCAACGTCCTTGGAAGCAGGCCCCTAACCCTGATCCTAGGCACCAGCCGGTCCCCACAGGGACCTTTTGGACCTTGTCCTGGCGCCGGTGGCACCAGGCTCATCAGAAGCCTCGGTCCCGGCACTGGAAGCGCCGGGCTCATCATGGGTGTGAAGATGCTTGGGTGGACTTACCTGCGGCAGACCATGCTGCTGACTTGCCAGACTCTTAAAAGTCCTCTGTGAACTGGGACTACTTTTCTTACCTGGGTGGGGCAGCACAACTCCACTGGCACTCTTCTGGAAGCAGGAACTCTTTTCTGACCTAGGCGGGGCCGTGGAAGGAGACGCCTCATCACTCCAAGGCTATTTAAACCACACCCGATTGATGAAACGTGCTTCGCGTTATTCTGCATCTGCAGCAGAACGCTCACCGAGTCTGCTCCAGCTTTTCTTCTTTGGATCCTGAACCTGCAAGAATTATACCCACCATTCCGGTATCCGAGCAACATCAGCACCTGCAAAAGATAAGAAACCACAGGTTAGCAGAATGAACTTTCACACGCAGTGTTTGCTTACCTGATCCATCGGCAGCGGCCGTGTCTCACGCTGCTCCTTCGCCTGCAAAGACAAACAGCATTATTTCACTTACCGGCACGCCGTGCATTCCGGATTCTTCACGCCGCATCTGCACCTGCAAAGATAAACAGCATTGTTCTACTTACTGGCACGCAGTGCATTCCGGATTCTTCACGCCGCATCTTCACCTGCAAAGACAATAGCAGTGTCACACTTACCGGCACGTGGCGAATTCCGGATTTCTTCATTCTGCATCGTCTCCTGCAAAGACAAAGAAAGAGACAGTAAGAGCGCTGCCATACTTACGCAACTCCAGGCGCTTCAGTGCCACGCATAAAAGACTATAAAGACTAAAGGTGTCCAGAAACTTACCGGTCGTGCAGTCAACGACGGTACCCATCCTCTGAAGTCAAGAGGCCCACGTTTCACCAGTGAAGGAACTGGCAACGGCACCCTGCACTAGACGCAGATGGAGAGCCCAGCATTCACCTATCTAAGGTGAGCACGTTGACCTGGGAGGGGGGTTCAACAGACAAGCTGGGAGGAGAGAGATAGGGACATTCAGCAACCCAGACCTTTAATCCCCATATTATTTCACCTGCAGAAACCTCACCCTTCGAGTTCGACACACAGTGCGGAGAGGGTCGACCCCAGAAGCCAACCGAATCCTGCACATCACGTTTCGTGTTACAGACACCTTCCTGCCAAGACCCGCGCCTCCGTGGGAATCAGGTGAGCGTTACATGTTTTTGGCATTGGGGGCCGCTTGGAAGGAAAGCAGGAGAGTGGATGTAGTTGCCAACCATGCTATACAGTGCTTGGGTAGTTGACAGGCATGGACAGGGACCAAATGTGGCCCTGGAAATGATTTTCACTGTGACCCCATGTTGCATACACTGTGTGAGCTAATGTAGTGAGAAAGTGCAGCCCACGTGGGCGGACTATCGCTCCCAAGAACATTTTGAAAGAATTGTTCCAAAATCTGAAAATTAAAGCACATTTATCCCTAAATAGAAATGAAAAAGTAGCTAACCTTCACAAAACATTTGACATTTACAATTTGAGAGTGAGGCATAACATGATTTCTAACACATTTTCTACTTCAAATCTATCTGGGTGAGGAAAAGAGATATAAGAAAAGGAGTGTGTGAACAGAAGAGAAAGAGAAGCAGAAAACCACATAACAGTGCCACACACCAAAAGTTACCCACACAAAAGTGACCCATGAGGCAAATGCCCACTAGGAAACCTTCACTGTTCCTTTTGGGCAACTCAAGCATTGGCAGTTGAAGCAGAAATCGATGGGTGCTCTAACTAGTGCTGGCGGGACTTCTCAAAGGCTGAAGAGGCTGGTTAGATGGAAAGGACAAAACGGAGGCTGGAGCACGCCGGAGTCACATGCCATGTTCAAGAAGAGGGTGACTCTTGTAACCTTTCCTCAGTGCTGCAGGCCTTGGCTCCTGGGGGATGCTAAAGTACTTTGGCTACTGGGTTGGTTGGAGGAGAGGTAAGCAGTCATTGACTGGCTATGCCGTGGCACAGCATCAGAGGATTGTGGCCATGCAAGGAAAGCTCTTCTTCACTGCCCCTCTTCCACATACTACCGTTGGGTACCAAAAGGGTCTCTGTCACTAAGAGGCAGACCAGTCACTGACACTGGACTGCAAACCACTACTGTTGTCACATCAGCAAAACAGGGGTCGTGCACCATTTCCTGCGTATCCCTACTAGATGTGGATGCTTCAGTGGAGATGCTCAACATCATATTCCGTTCGGGTCCAAACACTTGCGTATTTTAAGGTCCGCAACAAAAACACCATTTACAGTTGCCCCTTATAAAAATGGTTAGTGGGCAGGGTCAAAAATAGAACGGTGTCAGAGCGCTAAACTAAAAGTAAAACTACTGTCAGTTGGCTTGTCCAGCCCAACAGGCAGAGGCATGCTCAAAAATCATGGCCCCCTTTTGATGGCTCTGCTGCTCCAATTCTTGCTGCAACCTGTTCAGGAATGTACTGAGATGCTTGGGACAGAGCATAGCTGCTGCTTTTACCAGAGGCTGTGCAATTACACATGTGCAGGGCCTCCCGCAACCACGAGGATAGCTTCCCTGACAGTGCAAGGACCAACACCTGCACTACCTGGGAAACATTTTTGTTGATTTTCTTAAAGGAGAGCTTGATCTGCATGTATCTATTGCCTAATGTGTTGTTAACACAGACCCATCCTGTTAGTGCCGGTTTATCATACATCATGGTAATTGACCAGCAATGGAAGAGGTTGATCAACTCTAGTCAACCTCTACGTAGGTCACTCCATAGAGGAAAAAGGCATTCGTGATGTTGTGCTAACTGTTCAAAGGGTCAATTCTAGACGTTTTGCATGTACACACTTTATTGTTCTATCATAGTTTTCACAATCTCCTTAGGAGCAGTTTTAAGAAAAACGATTGTTTATAAAGCTTCAGTGTACAGTAGGTTTACAAAACCGCAAACCGAATTTGTGTACTGACAATCTTCGCTAGCATGATGAGCAATAGAAGTATTTGTCTTAAGTCAGGTATCTTTAGTAATTTTAGTTTCATCACATACTTCTTCGCTAGGATAAGTAAATCAAAATGATGCCTTTCGGATCATTCTTGCTTTATTCCAGCTCTTGTACTAATATTGAAAGGAGCACACAAGCATTTACCATGTGAACCTATTGCACAGCAGTAGAGCTGTGGTAAATGCCATTCACCTCTTCGCTATGGATCCTTTCAATCTCCATGGAAATGCAAGTCCCTCAAAGGAGGCAATTGTTCATGATCGGGCATTCCAGGTGGAGGGAAACATTTCCAGGTCTGATATGATTACCAGGGCGAGCCATGGCGCAAGACAGGACCTGAACGATTTGGGGACTTGCAGTGAAAGATGCTTTGAATTATGGTGATATCCAACATACATTTGTAAAACCCTTCTTATTAGGAGCATATGAGAAGACATTGAAATCATAATAAGGGGAATTGACAATATTAAGGAATTGAAATCGTCTCCTTGTATCCTCAAGAATACCCATTCACTTGTATTGGAATCTATAGTGCTCAATGAAGCAAAGAGGAAATGTCCCGGGTCATTGAGGCACATTTTGATAGATAACCTATTTAGCAACATGGAGCTTTCATAATTGGAGATGCCAAGATCAAAGACTCACATTCTTCCCCTTATCTGCCATAAATATAATAAAAGCTGGTTAATGGAGGAGAGATTGCAGAGATTAAACCCTTGAAAATGTCCACCTCCATTCCAAAAGGTTGACTCCCTTTTGAAATAAGAGCATAGTCCTAAAGGTCAAGCAAGATCTGTCAATCGAACATACCTCAGTCTACTTCCTTCAATTTCTGCCCTACTTTTGTGTTCAACTTTGTAATTAGGGTTAGTAGTGTTCCCCTTTTATCTTTTATGCACTTTTACACTATTGTAACCCCTTTTTCAAACCATAGCATATACTATGGGGAGCATGGTCTCTTTCTGTCTCACACCACCCTAACTCATGCTTTATAATTTATTTTTATAAACTATAGTGGATTATGTAATAATTAAGAGTAAACAATCCTATTTAGAACTTCTCGGGTCTTTTTCAAAGTTCACAAAAGAAATAGCTATTCAGGGTTGCACACAAGAGCATATGACTAGACCATCACAGCCCATAAATATTGCATTTTACTTGCGGATTTGGTCTATAGCCAGACTCAAATGTATCAGCAGCTGCCTCTGCCTTCCATCTCACTTTGTAGGCAAGCTAGCTCTGAGTGCAGGGCCAGCGTTCAGAAGGTCTGGAAAGGGGTTTGCCTCCCAATTAGCAAATTGCCAAAATCCTGCCTTTACTTCACCTCTACTGATGGTACAGCCTCCCATATTCTAGACTGAAGCCCTGAAATCTCCCACCCACCACCATTCCATAGGCTAGACAGCTCGTTTATTCTTCACCAATGCATGTGCCCGGTGAGGCATGCTCCTGCCAAATCAGAGAAGAAATACCCTTTGGCATACACTAACTTTCAGTGACTATTCAGATCTCATCTTCTCCCTTAGCTGCCTCCCACAGAGCTCTTTTTTAAACGTGTTCTTGTTGTTACACCTAAAGCAATAGATACTGTATAGCCATACATTTGACGCAGCGTGGCCCTGAACCAATATCTCACATGCATTAAACTAACGAACCTGAGCCCACCACACATGTCCACTCTCTTCATGTTGTGGCACGGGCTTGAGCCACTAAAAGCGCTGCCCATGCACTGACCAGGACCATTCTGAACATGCCCACCTTCCCCTACTAGGTGGTTGAGGGTTTCTAAAAAGGCGATGGTAGACAATATGATTTAAAAAGCCAATGTTTACTGGGTGTTGCTCCAAGAATGGGGCTAAGTGCTAACTCAAAAGAACTGAGCCAGAATGGCCATCTCTCTGGTTGCTCAGAGTTCTCAGGATAAAGTAAAATGTTTCCCAACAGGCTGTCTTCCTCCCTCTTCAGCCACACTTATGCTATGTTGCCAAGTGCAGATTCCCCATAAGCAGGCAAATAGTGTTCACCATGCACATCACTTACCTCTATGGCCGATAGATAGTTGCATGGCTTCCAGTTCTCCCTGCTGGTGAAGCATGAAATCTATAGAGACCACAATCTCCACTAAAGGTGGGGCAGATTTGAGGTTCTGCAGGGATGTATCTAGGCTCCTGACAACCTGTTTAGGGGCCCTGGTTTTAGAACCCACCCGCCCACTATCCCTGACCTCCTTTCTGCCCCGTAAGAGCTCATTCTTGGGGGACCTCTTTCGGACATCGGCCATTCATTGTTACTCTGTCCTAATCATTGCATGTGCTTTGATACTTTGTCGCATGTTCATTCCACATCCCACCGCAGTCACAAACCCCATAGATATGAGGCATGTGCTTTTATATCTGTTCCCCTGCAGCATCTGTTCCCCTGAAGGTGTCGGGGGGATAGCTCAGTCTCAGGAGGATAGCTCAGGGGCAACGTGCTCACCTCGGAAGCAAGATGAGACGCAGCAACACAGGTTCGATCCCCGGGTCCGCGGTTAGAAACCTCTGGCTATTAAGTGCATTATATATAGCCTATCATATCATATCGTATCATCGTTTGGTCTTTCCTTGACCTCTCTTTCTTTCCAGTCCCTCATTCCATCACCTCCTCCACTAATCTGAGTGTTTCAATCTTCCACTCTGCCCCTCTCTTCACAAGCACCTCCTCTGCACTTCTCTTTCCCACCTCATCTTCTGTACAACTCTTTGCCACCTCTTCCGTAGCGCATACTCTCTCTACCTCCTCTTTGGCTCCTTCCTTCACCTGCTCCCTAGGTCTTACGCCTTGCACCACCACATTTTATTCTCTTGTCACATCATCTTCTTTATTTCTTACTCCATCCACTGCCTCCTTTGTCTCCTGCAACCTCCTCTTTGTTTCCATCCTTTACTTCCTCCAGCTGCCACATAATTCACACACCCCTCTGGAATACAAAAAGTCCTGCCAGTAATTACTCCACTGTACAACTTCAATTTCATTAGGAAACTCTTTTGGCCATTCATCTTTGCCAGTAGTAATCATGGCCAGGTCATTGGATCTGATATTCAAGCTTGGATCCATTAATGGCTATTACGCTGTATGCGTTCTGAGTCTTTCATAAAGTGGGGCCTGATTCCTGAATTTCACACTTAATACCCACTGCCTCTCCATGCCACCCAGAGGATTTCAGAATTCTTAATGAAAACCTCTGGTTGCTTTTTGCCATTGCTTGTTCTTTTCCCTGCATTGCATCCTTTCATTTGACACTGCACTTTTTAGTCCCATTCCCAAAATGGCCTGCTTAGAGATTAATGCCAAACTGAATGAGGATTACATTGTCTGAGAAACCCAGCAGTGTCTCCGTGTTCTGGGGATCTGACACACTCGTGCAGTCCTCAGCTACCACACAGTGCGGAGAGAACATTTGAATAAAATTATAATAATGCACAAGGATGAGTGAGTGGTGTTCTGAGTCAACGGGATGCTAGAGTCTGACAGGCTGTGCTCTGCTGAATGTGTCAGGGTGATACAACCTTCCAAAGTGTTGCATTATTGTTTATCTGATTGTCTTCCAATTGACTGTAGTGCATGTGGATTTGATCCAATCCTAACCTTTGAGAGAAGGAGAGAATCAATACCAGTCCTGCACTTCCCTGCTCGCTCGCCACTGTAGCTACCGCAACCTGCCCTTTTGCATGTGCTTCATTTTCAATGCCTGAGCAAGATAATCGAGGAACTGCTCCAAGAAGATGATGAGAGGTCAGAGTGGCAGCGAAGCGATCCTGTTGTGAGATCACAAGATCAGGATCAGCAAGGGTATCGGCTATCATGCTCACCAAGATCCGAGCTGGAAGCGGAGCACAGCAAGGACAGGCATTGGACTTTTCTGAGTATGCCTCTCTGTCTTTGGGGAGGTAGAATGTGCAGGGTCACCAGGATGACATTCAGGACACTGTTCCTTTTTTCTGTTTGACTCATTCACTTCCCTTTTGCCTTGTGCATTACGTGTGGGTGGTAACCAGCCCATTGTGTGTTTCTTATATTTTAACCATACTTTATTCTCACTCTTTGGCCTTCCTATTCCCTCTCTGCACTATGTTTGGGTGTTAAGGTAACCAGGACTCTGCACATGTATTTTATTATGATCCATGTCTTATTCTGAATTATTTGACATCCGTGTCCCTCCTGTGCATTATGTGTTGGTGTTAACCAGGAAATGTTTCATTTCTTTTATCATAACCATGTCTTATTCAAAATTGTTGGGCTTTACTTTCACCCATATGAATTATGAGTTATCTCTGGACCGAAATGTGATGGAATTGATATGGGCACAATTTAAGGAGTATCACAAGCATTTGCAGAAGACCAACAATAAGGCAGGTCCTGTCCCCAGATACCTGTGCAAAGATGATAAACCATTAAAAAATGTTTCTCCAACTGGTCTGAATGCACTCCGCCTCACCCACCCCTCTGCAGTAATGCATTATTAGGTATGCTTTTTAGGCAAATCCGCCACTCCAGGCCCAAACTCATAATTTGGCCTAAATTGGCAGTGACGGATTTACCGCCAAACTCATAATTAGGCCAATAAACTGTTCGACCACAAGCATGATCGCAGAGTGCAGCGTATGTGTCCTCGCCTTACGTAACCAGATTAAGGGCACTACCAGGATGGAGACAAGCGGGCGAGACTAGCCCTGCCTTCGAAGATGAGAAGTGTAGGCAGGTATGATTATGAACCAGGATTTTCACAATTCCCATTATTAGAGAAAGGGGGAGGACAAATACAATATATACTGTGGCCACAAATGGATAAAGTCAATTTAAGACGTACATTACCAAGTTTTACCAAGTTTAACTTCCAGTGTGGAAAAATGTATCTATTAGTTAGAGAATGACATGAGGAATGACGTTATAATAGGTGACATTAACAGCTTGCTAGCAGCCATTATTGGGAGAGAGCTGATGACATATGGAAGCGAGCAGGATAAGCAGGTGTGACTGCACAAAACACAAGACACCATGGAGCGCCTTTTAATAATTGTAGAGCAGATGTATGGCGGGCGCTCATAGTACAATACCCCCATACATTAGATTTGGGTGTGATTATGACAAGGAAAATGGGGGAGGATGAAGACCCTGTTTGCCTTTATTTGAGATATTCAAGAGAGATGGTGCCTTGAGACTCGTGAACCATGGGATAAAATAGTAGCATTTTTTTTTCACCACATTTTGTGTCAGGGACTGCCCGAGCTAGTGTGACGGCAAATGAAGAAACAGGTAGGAATCGAAGTGAAGTGTTTTTCTCAAACGGCAAAAACCATGTTCTAATGGATCAAATTACACTCTTTACCACATGGATAAACCTAATAGTATATATAACAAAAAAAGAGTGTAAACACCGTACAATATACCACAGAGGTGACAAACGCCAGGAATCGTATATTCCCGAATATACTTGTTCATACATTAATTTATTAATTATAACTCTCTTAAAATGATCACATTACATGAAATTCAAAGTTAAACACATAATATATAAAACATCAAAAGACTGTACTTCACAAAACACATACAAATCCCGAATATGGGTTGATTCTGCTGGTCTGTAAATTGACTCCGTGTGGAACTCCACACTGGAGAAATTTCTCTTTTAACTAGGTTTTATTGGTCCTTGCTCAGTAACCCAACTTGTACAAGTTTCTGTCCTAGAAACACAGGTTAATGTGGGACATTCATCAGGGGTAAAGTGATATGTGTTTTTTTCTCTCAAAGGTGATGATGATTCCTTCTACCACTTTCTTGCAGCCATAGAATTTCTAAAATTGACTCCCTTATCAATTGTGGTAATAACTTCCACGACAACGCCAAATTTATGGTATTGATAAAAGCGACTTCCAAATGGTTTAGAGAAGGTCGCTCCAAAAACTTCATCTCAAGTTTGATCCTTTAATTAGATCGGTGCTTTAGGATAAGAATTAGCCTCCATCTTGAAGGATGTTGATTAAATGAACGAAAGAAACTTCTTGCTCCCTTCCTTTCACAGGGCTCTCAAAGGACCCAATGCTGCAACGGCTCTGTGCCTCACACAGCAGTCTCCAGAAAAGGACATCACTGAGACTTCCTTGCACACTCACTGGCCGCCCCCATTCCAAATGGGGCTCTTTTCAACGGCTGTGAAATTCTCCGGAGCTCGCTGCGTGTACAGCGGTGCTGGATGTGACTAGCTACGGTGAATCAGCAGAATAATTCTGATTCAAAATGCTGATTCACCGTAGCTAGTCACATCCAGCACCGCTGTACACGCAGCGAGCTCTGGAGAATTTCACAGCCGGTGAAAAGAGCCCCGTTTGGAATGGGGGCGGCCAGTGAGTGTGCAAGGAAGCCTCAGTGATGTCCTTTTCTGGAGACTGCTGTGTGAGGCACGGAGCCGTTGCAGCATTGGGTCCTTTGAGAGCCCTGTGAAAGGAAGGGAGCAAGAAGTTTCTTTCGTTCATTTAATCAACATCCTTCAAGATGGAGGCTAATTCTTATCCTAAAGCACCGATCTAATTAAAGGATCGAACTTGAGATGAAGTTTTTGGAGCGACCTTCTCTAAACCATTTGGAAGTCGCTTTTATCAATACCATAAATTTGGCGCTGTCGTGGAAGTTAGTACCACAATTGATAAGGGAGTCAATTTTAGAAATTCTATGGCTGCAAGAAAGTGGTAGAAGGAATCATCATCACCTTTGAGAGAAAAAAAACACATATCACTTTACCCCTGATGAATGTCCCACATTAACCTGTGTTTCTAGGACAGAAACTTGTACAAGTTGGGTTACTGAGCAAGGACCAATAAAACCTAGTTAAAAGAGAAATTTCTCCAGTGTGGAGTTCCACACGGAGTCAATTTACAGACCAGCAGAATCAACCCATATTCGGGATTTGTATGTGTTTTGTGAAGTACAGTCTTTTGATGTTTTATATATTATGTGTTTAACTATGAATTTTATGTAATGTGATCATTTTAAGAGAGTTATAATTAATAAATTAATGTATGAACAAGTATATTCGGGAATATACGATTCCTGGCGTTTGTCACCTCTGTGGTATATTGTACGGTGTTTACACTCTTTTTTTGTTATATATACTATTAGGAATCGAAGTGAAGACATGGGCAGATGTACAACTGATGATCGTTCACCAATGCCGATTGATGCCGGAGAAGAATAAGAAGAAAGCTGAGAGCAGGAAGAGGCGAAGTTAGTCCAGAAAAAGCTATCAGAAATAGCCATAGAGGGAGTGGTATTGACAAGCAGTGAAGGTGGGGTGACACAGGAGGTGCAATCAGTACAGTAAAACAACGTAGTTATTCTCACGGATCAGAATAGGTAAAATATTTGGGGAAGGGAAAGAGGAAATGGGTCCAGAGGAAGAGGATGAGGTTGATTTCAAAACCCTCAGGGAAGAGGAGGATTTAATCGCAGACAGCCACAACAATGCTGGAATCGGAGAAGAATAGGGCACATAGAAAATGTAAAAGCAGAGGAGGCATGCATCAAAATTAGCAAGCTCCAAAAGGAGGGATGGGCTATGCTGCGCAATATAATACAGAACCAAAGGAATATTATGCCCAAGATCACATGCAGGTTCAGACATATGCACTGCAACCACAGCAACTACAGCAAGCACAATTACAAATTCAATTGCCGCAAGGGCAATTACAGCAATTGCCCATGCAGGCATAACAGGTACAAACTCAGCAAGCACAGACACAGCGGGCTATGGTGCCACAATGGGATATGACTGCATGACTCCAGCAAGCACCTGCACCCAAATTAGGGAGTGCGACTGTGGTAGGAGGTAATCCTTTCACAGGTACAGGGATAAATGTATATCCACAATAGGACAGTCCACAGAGCGAGCTGATTTGTTTAGTATTATCAGTGACAGCAGACCCCCAAGAGGAACCAAGAGTCAAGGTGGCGATAGGAGGCAAGATATTTTCATTTCTTGTGGACACTGGAGCAACTTATTCCTGTGTATGTGAGGGGAAATATCCAATGTCAGGTATTGCAATGAATGACAGGGATTCTCTGGGGCAATGAGTTTAGTTCCTTTTACAGACACATTACCAATCTCTATAGGAGAACACAATATGGCTATGACATTATTATATTCCAGGCAAATGCCAGTTAACATATTAGGGCGTGACTTAATGACAAAACCTAACATGACAATATCTTTTCCTGATGAAGGAATAGCGTTTTGCACTCCAGGGATACATGATATGAATGTAAGAGAGGTTATATTAGCCTTTACAGGCCAGAAAGCATTACGAGGTGTCCCTTTTGACCCAGAAGTATTTTTGTATGGAGTGACTGTTTTATTATCATGGTTACCCAGATTGATAGGTAAACTATTAAGAATACATGATACATTTTCGTTCAGACCAGAAATCCCTATGGATGATGAAGAAGGGCAGATTTTCCCCTTAGAGTTAGAATCAGAAGTGGTCAGAGAGGAAAGGATGGTTCTTCATGGAACATGAGGGAAGAGCATGGAGAACAGTGATAGCCCTCAGTGAAGGATATAGGCTGACGATTTGACAGACGAGGAGTTGTTTTGGGATGAGTACTCAGATGATGAATTAGTATTTTTCATAAGTCTAATTTATTGGATGAAAGTAGAGAATATAGAAATATTGCAAAGAATGGCATTGGTAAAAAAGAATCCATTATTTGTCAAGGAAGATTTAGACAAAGCTCCAAAGATCTTATCGACCACGAGTCCATATGCCATGGGTCTATTAAAAGGAGTAGGAACAGTTAAAATCAAGCTTTAACCACAATCAATTTTGCCATGTGCAAAGCAATACCCCATGTCCAGAGAGGCGGATGAAGGTATATTCGAGAACATTTCCGCTTTAATGAAGCAAGGAATATTGGTACAATCCGATTATTCATGTAACTCGGCTGTGTACCCAGTGAGAAAATAAACCGGGGGGGGGTCATGGAGATTTATACAAGGTCTTTGCCCTCTAAAAAATCAAAACTGAGTTTGCTTTAGTTCCAAATCCCATAACAATATTGTGCAACATCCCATCTAAGGCCAAATATTTTACAGCCAAAGATTTTAAAAAATGTGTTCTTTTCAATTCACCTCCATGAAGACTCACATGATTTGACTTCCTTTTCATACAGAAATGTCCACCTGTTAGTCCCCTTCAGTCTTTAATAGAATCCTCCAGATGGACCCATGCAATGTTCAGCTCAAAAGTGCAATAGTTAAATATGTGGATGACATTTTGGTGAGCAGTGAGACAGACGAAAGATGTAGAGATGATTCAATTATGCTTATGACTATCCTCTCAGAGAAAGGATATAAAGTGGACAAAGAGAAGCTACAATACTGTCAGGAAGAGGTTCTGTATATAGGACAGTTGATTTCTTATGAGGGGACAAAGTGATGCATGAAAGAGCAGAAGCAATTATGAAGACCTCAGAACCTAAAAGAGTGAGATAAATGCAACAGTTTTAGGCCTTTGTAATTAATTCAGTACATATATTCAACCACTTCTAAAAGGGATTAAAGAAGCACAGGTGGGTAAGAGTAAAACAATATGGACAGGTGAAATAACTGAAGGATTATACTAATTAAAAAGGTGATCAGTACATTCCCTATGTTGGGAATTCCACATTATTAGGAATCATTTTATTTATTTTCCCATTCAAATGGAGAAGTCATGACAGCAGTCCTTACACAGACATAAGGACATGGACACAAACCATTAGCCTATTATAGTGCGATTTTAGATCCAGTTATGAAAGGGCATTATCCTTGTGAACAGTCTTTAGCTGCTGCTGCATTCATGACTGAAAAAGCTTCAAGTATAATAATGGGGTGTTCAGTAACATTATCTCTTGAGCATACATTATTTGTGATTTTAGAGAAGCCCAAAAGTACAAGGATCCTGCAAAGAACATCAGAATACGAGGTAATAATCTCGAATCCTGTGATTAAAATTGTCAGATGTAAGACAGTGAACCTAACAATAGGTATAGCTGAACCTGTAGGGGAGGATGATTATGTACCTGATTGCACACGGTATACTAAAAACTATAATGAAATCCCCAAGCTAGAGAAAATGCCCTAGGGAGGGGGGAAAATAGTTTTTATTGATGTTTATTCAAAAATTAACCAAACAACTGGTGAAAGGCATACTAGATCAGCTGCAGTAAACCTGAACAGAGGGAGAATTTGAAATAGTGATAAGCATGAGATTGCCTTTGCATTGCTCAGCACAAGCTGCAGAATTAGTGGTGCTTCGAAGATGAGGAAGTGATGGTGGACTCCACCTATGTGACCTCAACCATACATGCAGGTCTGTCACGCTGGAAAAGGAGGGGCTTCTTCTGTGCAGACGGCACTCCAGTGCAGCATTCGGCCCTATTCGATAAACCTACGGAAGTAAAAGGACTCCTATTGACTCTACCAGTCAGAAAACGCACAGGGCATTCTAAAAGGACTGATTTAATTTATCACAGAAAGGAAGCAGCAGATTTACAAGTCAAAAAGGCAGCCTTTTTCCCTACCATTTTTAATTTTGGTATAGAAAATGTTAAACAAATGGCAGGACAATGCATGTTGGTAAAGGAGGGCTTTAACAAGCTGTCTATTGTCCAATTAATTTAGATACAAGGACGAGCACCACAAGAAGAGAAAGATTTATGGAAGAAACATGGGTGTTCTTTATCCCCCACTGAGGCAATTTGGAGACAGGATAGCACTGGAAAGCCAATTATGCCACTAGCATTATTGAGGATAGCGCTGGAGCAACTTCACTACCCCGCGCATGTGACTCGAGAGAGTCTAGCTGCGACAATAGCAGAAGAGTGGGTTTTTTTCTAAATCTGTTAGAGCATGGGGCACAGTTTCATGTAAATTGCATTGTGTGCCAGAAATGTACTGCAGGGCACACCTTGCGAAGAGTGAGATGAGCAATTCCTAGACCTAATGGCCCATTTCAGCACCTACATGTAGACTATGTAGATATGCTGCAAACATGCAATGGTTACAGAAATATGCTTGTCGTGGTATGTCCTTTTTCTAAATGGACCAATGCAGGTCCATGCACACACCCTTATGCCACGTCCACTGGCACGTTGCTTGTGTGTGAAGTGTTCCCAAGATGTGGTGTGTGTGAGGTTTTGCGGTCTGACAATGTACCACATTTTATAAATTAAAAGTTCAAACAAATAGTTCTTCCATTAGGCATTAAGCACACATTTCCCTCTGTGTATCACCCATGGGCGAAATGTCAACTGTGAGAAATTAAATGAATTATTGTAGGAAAAGAATGCAAAAATAAAAATAACTTTGAAGAAGGGATGTATACATTGCCTACCCCTTGCCTTATATGCCCTAAGAAACCAGCCTGGCTCAGATCACCATCTAACGCCTCATGAGTTGGTGACTGGATGCTGCATGAGAAGCCCCCTTGCTCCTCCAACTAGGTTGTTAACTGATGCCCATAGTGTAGTGAATGCAATAGTTGACAAGATGCCTGATTTCCTAACAACAATGACTGCAAGTATTTCTTTCATGTCTCAACAGGCCAAGAATTGAAGGGAGGGGTCAACATGAAGCGACAAAGATGATCAATCCATTGAAGCAGAGGATTTGTTAAAACAACCAATTCTATACCCAGAAGACCAGGTGCTGGTCTTCGGGGTATAGATGTTTGTACGCACTTGGATTACTCCCCACTTTGAAGGGTCGTACAAGGTGGAAGAATTCACACCCTCAGCAGCCAAGGTAAAAGGACGAAGAGCCTGGCTTCATTTGCACGACATCAAGCCATATAAAAGTGAAACCCCGACCCCTCCTGCAACTACTGACTGTGAAGCAATGGAAGAAGGTCTGCATATGCAGACTTGTTCGATGGCCAAGAGTAAAGACAAGGAAAATTAAGACCACAGCAGCACCTTAGACTAATAGCCTATATCTTTCAACATTTTACAAGGATAAACAGACTTACTGTTATCCTGGAACTTTCTTAGATGGGCTAAAGGAGCAATGTGTTAAATTATCAGAATTGAAAGAAGAAAAGCACACTTCATCTTTATGTTGCCTACTGCAATAACATTACACACATTCTTGTATGCTGATTTTACCTATATATTAGTCATATCCAGCTCTAGTGAGAAGATACGTCAATGTCATAAAGTTTCTTGGAAATCCTAAGAACAATCATATTATTTTTAGATTAATTATAGCAATCATCTTGCAGTTCTTGATATAAAGGTGTGATTCATAGAGACTTACAGAGTTAGACATTAAAATTCTGAGCAAAAATTAGGAGGTTTCAGAATATATGAGGCTCATTGCCATCAAGGAAATCAATGAATTTTCATGGAATAATAATTCTGGCATCATTCTGCATAATGATTTGTGTTATCCTCCTGATTATTGTGACATTTAGACATGTTATAAGAAACAATACAAAAATGGCGGGCGACAATGAAACATTTACTATTGCCCCTGATGAAATCACAAACAACATTTTTTATATTCTTACTAGCCATTTGTTTCAATTTAAAAGGGATTCTGGGGCAGATCATAAAGATATAAGTACGTACCTTGGTAATTCGGCTCATTTAAAGAATAACCATGGTATCAGCACATGACGAAGGTGGGAATGAGAACATCAGATGAAAACTGCTATGTGTGTTCCCTTATACCTTATGCTTTGGGAACCTCTAAAATATTCATAGCAACAGAAGTATTAGTGAAAAGGCACATCTTTGCCAGACACACCTTGCAGTTTGTCTAACCAGAGGACAGTTCCAAGGCAGAACAGCAGCCATAGTGTGGGTGAATAGAACGACATCTCAAAGAGAAGACAATTTTGTACAAGACATAAAGTCAAGAGAAAAGCCAGAAACAATGCATCAAATCATAAGATAAGAACAGCCTGGAATAAATGAAGCAGGAATCAAGACTGAAGGAAAGAAGGAAATAAGGTGTTACAATACAAGCATGAGAATTTGAAGGAAATATGAGAATGCTGAGAAAGAAGTCAACTACAAATTAAAGGGACAGTGCTTACTCCTGAATGATGGGCTGATGGATCAGCTGTGTGCAAAGCAACCTTCATTAACTGGACAATGGGAAGTAGTTGTAGCAAATTCAGACAATGAATGCAAAAACCAATGGACTAAGATTTCTAGATTGTTGACATGGGTTAATTTCAGACACTAACTGTGAGGAATGTGTTTTTATGCTTCAGAAATAATGGCACAATGAAAGTTCGAGAAAACTACAAGTGTGACTGAGGAAGGAACAGCAGCCCTGATGGACCATTACTGTGTCTGTGGATCAAGAGCATATATAAACCAACCAAATGGAGTGGATTTTTTTCATTGGTACTGATATTCATACCAGCCTCAGTAATACCACAAAGTGACCTGCAGATTACAGATTTCCCATAAATGCACAGGCACCTGGGGAAGAAAAAATGGTTTCATCAAAGCAGAAAGAGGAGAGATAATTACTTCTCAGCAAAATCAATAGAAGCCTATTATGACATTCCAGATGAGCATAGCGTATTCGGCAGAAAATCAGTGATATTCATAGCTATAGTCCTGCCAGGAATTCAGACTGCAGTAAATGCTAAGTGGTTACAGATAACCAGATGGGAGTTGTTACAGATGGTCAATACAACAATAAAAGGATCGAATGCAATCAGAAAAGAGTTGAGAGTAATTAGGCACATGGCCTGGTATGTCCTGTAATTAATTACAGCAATCAAAGGAGGCATGTGCACCAAGATCGGGCCTTCTTGCTGTACATTCATACCTACCCATGATGAAAAAAATGGGACTTTGACAGAAGCAATAACGATGTTGTCAACCTTGCACACAGAAATGGTGGAGGAAGTAGCCAAGACCAAGGACGGCTGGTTTTCATCTCTGTTTTCATGGATTCCAACTTGGTTGGCAATGCCTTCAAATTACTTGGATCAGTACTAGTCTTGGTATTGCTAGGATTTTGTGGACAATGCCAGAAGACAGCCAAGAAAGCTATTGGGATGAAGATCATGATTGATATAGACACTGGACCTGGTGAGCAGAGGCAAAATGAGGAAAGTAACTGTGGGCATATAAAGGAAAGTACATGTGCACCTCCAGTGAAGAAGTTCTACTACCCTACGGATCATACAAAATATTTAGGAAGATGGATATTCTGTTCGCAATCAGAGGATTGCTGCCACATGACCTGGAGTGTGGATGAACATATAAAGAATGCAGGTCACCTGAGGAGTGTGACAAAGATATGGGTCCCAAAGAAATAACGGTATGAGGAGATGATGGAGAATGAAGAGACAAATGTGGTCGAGGACTTAACCAGAGAAGGTCATGTAGAGGAGCAGTTGAATGCATTTACTCTAACTCCCACCCCCTCATCGCTGTCATACTGGGACAGGAGAAGAGCTCTGTATGGGGCAACATGTGTTGTTCCTATACTGCATCCAGTGTATGAGAGACAATATGCACCCAGACAGCCATACCAAATGTACCCTTGAAAGTGTGTAAGGACGCCTTGTGGAAGGATGTCAGCATGTGCCATTGGACATGATTGAGCACTGAGTGAAACCAGATGAGGGCAAAGTGATGTCGTAAAGCAAAGAGAAACATGTACGAAATGATAAAGTAATCATGAATGAAAAAGAGAACAGAGTAACTTGCTGACCAATAATGGTAAATATGTAGTAGCTCAAAGTAGAGAAGACATATAAAAGCTTGCTATAGAGGAATATGTAACGTGGCTAGGATGGCCATAATGGAAAATGGACGCCGGCTTGTGTCAAGTTTCAATTCAGTTACCTCAGAAATAGATAAAAGTTAAAGAGTCAGGAGATGCTGGGAGAAAAGATTTTGCGCAAAACAAAGATGAGTATATGTTGGCTTCTGATCAAGGATGCTATTTTTAAGGAATAGCTGCAAAGCACAAAGGGAGGCAGACGGATAAACCATGGATGAGACATATTTCTCTTAGATTAAAAAAGAAGAAAACATCTGCAAGATCCAAGTATTGGACAATTACAAGTGTATAAAGTCTATACAAGGTAGGGTGAGCAAGTCTCCAGAGGCCAAGAAGAGCATTGACACTCATTGTAATTAAATCAAATAGCAGTAAATAAGAGGTCAAAATGGACACATTCATGGTCTCTTCACATGTGAATCAGAAGTCGACAACATGGGCTATTCATTAAGCCTCAAATGAAGATGGTGATGTGCTTACACTCCCTTGAATCTCCCAGAACAGAGAGCAGGCTCAAGGTCAACTACAGATGGGAAACTTTGGCTCATGGCGGACTGATGAGAGATGATGGACTAATTTGGAAAGTGTGGAATTATCTAACATGATTCAAGCAACTGGGTTTCATTTAGCTTACATGCTGCTGGGACCCATTAGTCCAGGGTTGGCTGAGAATGCCAACAAATCAGTGGGTCTATGGGGCAACCTCCTATACAGAATAAGAGTGAAAGCTAATGACTCAAGCAGTTATTTACCAATATAAATCCTATTTGGTACCAACCAACATTTTTTTTTTTTGGCGCATGTGAACATATGGAAAACACAAACTTTAACTGTTGGTTTTAAAGTAGGCAGAACACTTACCTCTAAAGAAGGAGTAGCCATTGAAGCTTGATTCGAACCCAACCATCTCCATCACTTTTTAGTTCCCTCTCTACATACAGTGACACCTTTTAATTACAGCATTACAGAATTAAACAGATAAAACATGCTGCCCTTCCTAACCTTCCAATGGTGGCAGTGTGCATGTGCAGATTAGTTACGCTTGGGGCAGCAATTATTCTTATGGCTTGCTTGACCAGGGGGTTCTGTGCGCTCGCATGCTAATTAGACACAGGATCCCCATGTGTCAAAAAGATTCAGTTTAGAGCGCATTGAAAACCAACAACATTTTTGTTTCTTGGTAAAAATATTATTAATTCCAAACATTTTCGACCATCTTTTACCATTTATTTTGTCTGATTTGGTTTGGGTTTTGGGTCATGGCAACTCCCTAATGACAGGCTTAGTACATTACACTTTTTGCATATTCGATTGCTGTCTCCATACTGAAATGTTCGCCTTTTTTTATTTTGTACCATCTAAATTGTGGGTTTTGATGGCTGTGGCGTGGGGGTGCATCACTGATATGGAGATGTTAACTTACTCCTGAGTGCTTGATACCACCTCTGTCCTCTAGCAATGTCTTTGCATCCTTCACCTTTCCACCTGGGCATTTTCTGTGTACCCAGGATGGAGCACGTCAATAGACCCAGATTATTGCCCCACGTGTTAATGGCTCCACATAAAACAGTACTCTATCAAGCATTCAGATTGCAGATGTATACCTTGGGGAGGGCAGATTCAAAAACTCTGGGGCCCAACAACCGTGGATTTGACCAAAATCAGCACTCAGTCAGGAGTGTGGAGCAGGAGAGGGTAGCCAGAGACGGAATGTGATGTCAGGACATTTCCAAACACACTGACATGTCTGAGAAGCTGGTAGGACAAAGGCAGTGGCGGTACAGACATAGAGACATTTCTGCATAGGCCAGCCCTCTTTTGAACGAGAGGGACGCGAAGGCAGAGTAAACTAGGTGCTGTTCAAAAGTGATTCTGATTAAACTGGTGCAGTGCGGATGGAAAGGGAAAAGGTGTGGGTTGATTGTCAGACACCCCAGTTACTAGGTGCCTCTGTTCGATACCATTGCATTCAATGCTGACCTAGCATTGCCTGGCATCCATGCTTTTAACCCAAACACCCTCACATATAAAGGTCAGCACTCCTCACACTATGCTCTCCCATGAACAATGTGTACTCCTTCATTCATGTAATGTAATGTATTTAAATATGTAGTGTATGATGCCTTTCAGGTTGTGCCAATATATTTAGTGTAAATTAAATATAAAACTAAATGTTAACCGTTGCCTCTCTCTCCTTCTCTCCCTCCCTCGTTCACTATCTCTTGTGTATGGTACATACCAACAAACCAACATACATTTGTATGTAGTCCTCTAAGAGTACAAACTAAACTACATCTGCAGTCGGTACTGCACAAAAACAAGAAATAATAAAAACGAAACACAACTTCAGCAACACATCGACACCAACAATCTCCTCCGAGCCTACCAATCAGGATTCAGAACCAGATACAGCAGAGAGCCAGCAACCATACAGTTAGTCGATTACGCCCTCAACATCCTTGACAATGGCCACCACTGCCTCCTGATTCTACTCGACCTCTCATCTGCTTTCGACACAGTAGACCACCAGGCATCCTACTTCGACGCAAGAGGATTCGCAACCTTGTCCTATGCTGTTTCAAATCCTACCTCGCCAAACGCAAGCAGTTTGTTCAGGTGGGCTCCTATGGATCGCCAATGTTACCCGTCACCTGTGGGGTCCAGCAGGGTTCCATCCTCTCCCCAGTGATCTTCAATCTATGCATGGAGCTGGTCAGATCCCTCCTAGCCACACTCAACATTCACATTCACATTCACCAATCCGCCAATGACACACAGCTATACCTCAAGATCGATTCCATCAAGGACATCCATATGCTCAAAACCTGCTTCTCACTGATCCAGTCTTGGATGTCCAGTGCATACTTGAAGCTCAACCACTCCAAGACCCAATGCCTACTCCTCACCAACAACACCGAACACGAAGACATAAAGACCTGGCTATCAACCATGAAGTCCAAGGGCTTCAGACCCGAGCTCACCTCCTGCGCCAAATCTCTCAGGTTCCACATCAACAAACACCTTTCAGTCAAGACAAACATAGCTAGGAAAACTCAGACAGCATAGTATCAGCTCTTCCTCCTGAGAAATGTCAAGCTCTTCCTCCCTCTGGACAGCTTTAGATCCACTGTTCAAGCACTGGCCCTTTCCCGCCTGGATGGGGCAATGCACTCCTCGGAGGCCTCTCGTCATTCTCCCATGAACTCCTGAGAAGTGTCCTACACGTGGCTGCATGCCTCATCAAGGGTATACGCAGATACAACAACCTTCACTGACTGGCTCCCACTGCACACACAAATCACTTTCAAGTCTTTCTGCATCATCTATAAGGCAGTCACACTGAAGACGCACAGCTACATTCGGCATTTCCATCAGACAGCGCACCACCAGAAGCCAGGACATGTGCAGACTTGAAATCTGTGGCTGAAAAAAGTTGACCAGAAAACAAGCCTTCTCTGCCTAGGCCCAAAGACTATGGAACTTCCTCCATGTTGGCATCAGACTCACACCCACACTCCTACAATTCAGAAAAGAATTCAAGACCCACCTCTTCACTGAGTCACTCCTCCTGAACAACAAGGCCATCACATCACCCCTCATGCCACCTGACTTGCTAGATGCTGCCTGCCCTCTGCTCCCCACCAGCCGGTACAACTGTACCCCTCCTCTCTGCCCCTCTATATCATACCCCTGTGGTATATCTGTTCTGCTGTTGCCTCTGAAAAGTGCTCTTTTATGTATCTGTATGGGTGCATACCTCTGTAAAGCACTCTGTTGCTTCTCAAAGCTATGTCTGTGCTCAACAAATACCACAATAATAACAAAGATAATAATGGTTCACCATTATTTTCACTGGGTAGGGTAGGTTTGATATAGGTCTGTAATTACTGTGTCTTCTGCGCTTTTCATTTAGTTTTTTATCAGTGGCTTGATTTAAGCCTAAGAGCTGATGTGCGCTCTATAAATGCTAATAAATACATAAATAAATAAGCCAATTTAAATGATTTCCATACTGGTCCTGTGTTAAGGTAGAGGTTCATCAGAAGCCAGAAGTGGGATGCTGGGGAGCTGTGGTTGAGGACTTCTTTCTAGATGCCCGGGAGGGAAGGGTCACTTGGAGATCCAGCGAGGTTGGTGTCCTTTATTAGTGTGCGAAAATGTATTTGTCTATTGGTTCAAATCGGACGAGTCTTTCTGTGGTTGGTGGATCGCCAGTAGTCAGTGGTTCCGTGGGTGTGTTTATAGTTGTGCGGCTTGCTCCGATGGTCTGTTGAATTGTTTCAATTTTCTTCCAAGGTAGTTGGTGATGTTGTCACATTATGCTTCTGATGGGATGAGATGACGGCTTTGTTGCAGGATGTAGGGTTTTTGATCTCTTTGATGATTCTAAAGAGTTATTTTTGTGGAATTGTTGCCAATTAGATTTTTGTGTCCTAGTATGTTTTTTTTTGCTTTGAGGACTGCCAATTTGTACATTCTGAGTTGTATTTGGTATTTATTTTTTCCTTTTGACTGTAATGGTTTCTCCATATTTTTTCCAGTTTGCATTATTTATTTTTTTAGTTCTCTTAGCTCTTCAGTGAACCTCCTTCCTGTCATCTTTTTGCTGTGAGTTTGAATGCTTTTGCCTTTGCTAGGTGGTCTAGACTATGACCTTGGTGATCCAGGTGTTGAGTATTTTTTCCGCTGAGTCTGGGGTTATTCTGCTCATTCTTGAGACGATTCCAGCAGATCTGCTAAGGAGCCCAAGTCATGACTCTTCCAGTTTATTTTCCTTGTGGTGTGTAATATTGTGTTTCCAGGCAGTATGCAGGTTTGATGTTTGACATAGAATGATATTGGGTAGTGATTACTCCATACCATTGGTTTTGGTGGGGCGGATCCACAACATCCTTCTCTGAAGAGGATTGCATCCAAAGTGTGTCCGGCATTGTGGGTGGATCTGTATACTATTTGCTCTCTTTCAATACAGATGTTGCAGTCTTCCAGGACCATTAGGTTATCATGGTAGGTGGAAAGGCTGACAACGTGGTCAGTGAGTTCCGTTGCATAGTTATGGTTGTAAGATGATGGCCTGTTGATCAGAAGGAACACAATGTTGGCTTGGTTGATGAGTTTTATCTTGAAGAGGAGAGATTCACAATCTTCTAGGTCAGTTGAGGGGAAGTAGCATGGCGCAAATGTGCTCTTTGTGTGGTAGTGCGATTCCGTCTCCTCTTTGATTTTCTCTGTGCCTTGTATGGCTTTGTGCACTATCGTTTTGAAGTTTCTGATAGCCATGCATCTTTGTCTCCCTCGCTTCGGAGTTTATATATTTCTTTCTTGTTTCCATCCATAGATCTTATGTTGAGTAAGTTACAGTGCAGTTTATCTATTTTTCCTTGTATGTTGTTGTCTATACTTCCGTGAGTCCCAGCCGGTGTGGTGTTTGTCAGGTGTCCATTACTAGGGATTCCATTCTGAGTGGGGCTGTTTGTTGGGATTGTTCTTGGGTGTTCTGTCTCGTTGAGTAGTCTAATTAGGTTGATGGCATGGCTAGTTAGTTTTGTTTTGTGCCGGTAGGTCGGTTGCTGCGTGGGTGCTTTATTCCAGTCTTTGGTAATGTAGGGTATGTTAATGGTTTTGGACTCGAGTTTGCCCCTAATTCATATTGTTTTCTTTTGAAAAGGTGTTTTGCAAGTTGCTATGTTTTGCATTTTGGTTTATTGGGTTTGGCGTCCTGGTGGGATCCAGGATTGTTTGGGTTCTTGCTTGTTGTTCATTTGCTACTTGTCTGTTATCCATTGAGCTGGAGTCATAGGTGGAGGGGTAGCCGGAGATGTATTCCATGTTTGCTCTTTTCTTGGTCTGTATCCTTAGCCTGTTTAGTGATGTTCCCACTGTGTTTCTTGGTGGTGTGAATTCTGGTGCGTAGGTTCCTTCCTGTTGTGTAGTCGTTTTCCTTCTGTTTCTGTGTTCCTTTCTTGCTTCTTTGTCTTTCTTGTATTGAGGCATGGTGGGGTAAGTGTTTACTGTTTGGGTTCAGTTTATGACATAGGTTTCCCTGGGGCAGGTGTCTTCTTTGGTATTTGGCTTCTTGGTCCCCAGTTAAAATTCCTTGCTTTCATGGTTTCCTTTTAATTTTGTGATGAATGTTTGTTTTTTACCTGGGGTGTGTGCCCTCTTGGGTAGGTTATTTTCTGGTCTCTAGTTATGTTTCCATGCTTTCCCAGTTTCTTTTTGGGTTTGTGTGGTCTGAGCGTGCAATGCTGTGCAGAACGCTGCTTCACCGCGGTGCAGGCCTCTCTATGTTATGATATGATATGTTATTTATAACACGCTTAATACCCAGAGGTTCCTAAGCGCGGACCTGGGGATCGAACCTGTGTTGCGCCGCGTCGTCTTGCTTCCAAGGCGAGCACGTTTCCGCTGAGCTATCCTCCCGAGACTGTAACTTGTGCTTGATTGAGTAGGGTTCACAGTGGCAAAGGCCTCCCTGTGGTGTCCCAGTTTTACTTCAAAGTGGCTAAGGCCTCTCTGTGGTAGTTGGTTCATGTGCTTGTGTTGGGTTCACAGAGGCAGAGGTTCCTTGTAGTCGCCCCGGGCTGCTTCACGGTGGCAAAGGTCTCTTCGAGGTAGTTGGGTTCTGTGCTAGATGTGGGTGCCCCGAGTTGAAGACTGCACAATGGTGATCCAGTGTTAGGGTATGGGTTGTAGGCAGACTTCTGTCAGGTCTGTCCTATGGGGAGACACACACTGCTGTGGTGTAATTGGGCATAGTAAACACCAGTAAGGTTCGGGTCTCAAGTCGTGGTGGGAAATGAGCTCTGGGGGAATGCAGTATTATAAAGATTCTCAAAGCCTTGCTATGTGGGCTCTGAATGTAACCTTACATTTGTGACGGGTGGACTTACCCAAGTGTCACAGCAGGCGATTACATCTGTGTTCAGCAGGATGAGGAGTACACGACTCAGGGTATAGCTTCTAAGTGTGGTGGGATTTGAACAATTAGAGGAATCAACTGCACCTTTGAGTAAATAGGCAATACAAATAAATCAAGGACACAACAGCAGAATAAAGTGCTAACATTGCATAATCATACAAGATCTAGCATTCCAGAATCAATAAAATGCTATAAAGTAAAAACACTACTTGAAAACAATGCCTCAAAGGACAATGGAATAAAGTGCACAGCGCTTTGTGGGGATATGGCCAGAAACGTGTACATGATATTATATGAGCATGTACGCAAGAGTTTTCATTTTCCTATTATCTATTCTTTTTTTCTAGGAACCACTCCTGCGTCGCTCTCCTATTGTAGAATCCAGAGGGTTTAAACAATCTAAAAGTCCACCTTCTGAAATTGTATTCGCAGCTTGGGAAGGGCATTTGGCCAATCAGGTGGCTGGGACTGCAGGCGAGAATTGTACATTCTCTGCCCGCTGTGACATCCAACTGAGCCCCTTACCTGGGTGGAGTAATTTTCTTTTTTATGTGGGAAAGCAATAAGGAGGCTCTCCCTGTTGCCTGCCAACCCCCCCCAATGCCCCAAACAAAACAAAACCTCTCCCCCACTCCCTCCCTCCACACTTACCTGCAGGACCAGAGCTTTGAGCTCCGGTCCACCGTAACTCCCGCTTCGGCCACCACCATAGAAAAAGAAAAGGGACTTAGTCCATTTTGCCTATGGCAGCGGACATCTTTTTCCCCCCTCAGGAGATTGGATGCATAAGCAGCACAAATCTCCTGAGGGGAAAAAATGAAAGCCATTTCCACCCCGGATGAACCCCCTGACAGCCCTCGCTTCACTCTGGCTTACCATGACTTGGGCTGGCGGGCCATTACCGGCCATGTCTGCCCCCCTGCCGGTCCATGAAAGACCTATTCATTCTAACCCTCCAGGCTTTACCTAGATAAGTTGTTACCATGGTAATGTTATTTAGTGGGTCAGTGGAATTACACAGTCTTTCATCTTCATATAGACTTCTTACTTTGGGATGTAAAAGAATTGGTATCAGACTACTCCTTTGTGTGGGTCTATATGCCGGACAAAGGAACAAAAAATGTTGTACAAATTCATACATGTCCAGACAAAGTGGGTACAAAATTGTGGTTTCTTATCGTCCCATCTGTTCAGATTCATTCCCAATGGTAGGCTCCCCATTACAAGTTTTAGAAAAAGAGATTTATATATTACTGGATATATTATGTCCGAATAAGTCTCAAAAACCCCTGAGGATATTACCACGAGAAATGCTTGACCATTCTCACTGATAGAGGCTTTCATTACATATTCCTCCCAGCTTTTCATTTTATTGGCCTCCTTAATCATATTGGTTGACCCTTTCATAATAGTTTCAGGCTTATACCAGAGGTTGGGGAGGTCTAAGTAGCCAGCTACCTGCTTGACATGTTCAGCACATTTAAAAGAGGACACAGCCTCTGAGTTTAAAATTTCCATCAATTCCTCTCGATATGGCTGTAATGAGGGGTTGGTCAATAATCGAATCTAGTAAAGTAATGCTGTCACATTAATCCTCTTACCTATGTAAATAAGGTGTAGTTCTAAGTGTATAAGTGCATTAGAATTTTTTTGGGGAGCCCTAACAATTACTTAAAAAAAATATTTTCCACTCTTACTTTGCTCCATCATGAAAGACCCACAATGTTAGTGTTCGCATTCCCAGAAATCTGAACCTTAATAATGCCAGTGCTTTCACTGCTACTGCTGCCAATCTAAACCACCCACATAGCCGACGAAGACGAATCAATTCACATCGCAGTCATCACTCAGACAAAACTCTAATTTCTACACAAGTCTTTGTGAAACTAGACTACTGTTCTAGCCTACTCCTGTGCCTTACACTCTAATCATTTGCTCCCCTCTACAAAGTACTTAACTTTGCTACACAAAATCTCCACAATCCACTTCGATCATTTCCCATCTCAGCATACCTCTACTGTGTTGGATGTCTTCAGTGCAAAATTTGCTTCCCCTTCAAGTGACTACTGCTCATAGAAACTTGAAGTCTTGCCCCACCGCCACTGCCTTGCTGACTGCATCGATCTCAACACCTTGATTGCAAGGCTTCTCTACTCTCAACAATCTGTCCTTCTGACTCCTGGTGCCACCTCCCTCATCTGCTATTTTTTCCCACATCCTCCCCTTCACTGGAATGTTCTCTCTTGGATATCAAAGCCATCCAATCCATGGAACTATTCAAGTCTAGGTTTCATCTCCTGTTACAAGCCTGGAAATGGTTAATCACAAACCCCACTGTATGCCTTGTCTTCCAACCCCCTCTCTGCCTTACTTGCTATCTCACTCTGCTCCATTACCAATGTATGAATGTATGCATGTATATCAGACCTCTTTTTATATGGGCCAAAGGCCAACATGTTTAACGCATGTTATGATGTGTGTATGCATGTGTTGGGTGTACTGACCCACGTTTGGACTATTATGCTACAACATTTGGTGCTGTGGGCTTAGGAAATCCAAGATGGCCGAAAAAGCCCACATGTGCGCCAGAATCTATGAAAACCGCGCAGTTTGTGCGCACACCAAAATGGTCGCCTGACTTGCCACCCACCGGTGCGGGTTCTGCTGGGTCAGAAGAGCCATGAGTGAAATGGGATGCCAAAGAGAAAAACAGCAGTGCCTGTTCGCTAGAAAGCACTTTAAAAATCACCCTTTGTTTCTCTGAAGGCAAGCTCAGAATGCCCATTTCAAACATTGCAGAATATCCAACAATCTCACTGAACACCAGCAGACATTTGACAGAATAAAGTCTTGTGGGCATACAAAATCTGGAAAGAGGATGAGCCTAAAATAATGTTCATAGCAAAACTGGCTGAGCTGTGGATTTCAGCAGTTTAAGTAAATTTGGACTGAAAGACACTAAAAATCTAAATGTTTAAAAGAAATGAGTGACCTACTTTTGAGTGTCACATAGGTTTCAATTGTTTAAATGTCATAGTTTTAAACTTAGAATCAGCATTCTAGCTGCATGTGTAAAAATTGTTACTTTATTTGAATGCAGAAAACTGGGTAACTAGAAGTGACATTAGCTGGGGCCTGGCTTAAGGAACTGAATTCTGCCTGACATCTACCCCTACAGGAGTTAAAACCTGCTCAGCCACTCTTCCCCTTGCCAAAAGGAGTTGTCACCTCTCTGATTAGATTAGGGGTGGAGCAGCTACAGGGAGTTGAACAAAGGCCTGTCCTGGGCCCAGGCAGATGGTTTATTAGGGTAGTCGTAAATGGCTTCCTTTTGAACAATGGGCCTTCCAGGGCCCAGGCAGATGGTTTATTAGGGGGACCGTAAAATAGCTTCCTCTTGGCAGAAGCTGGGAGGGGCAGGGTCTCTGAGCTTGGCAGAAACTGGATAAACTGGTTTCTACACCATGTGACCTGGGAAACCACACACCTTTGGGGCCAGAACATAAATCTAAAAAGATGGATCATTCATAGAGCGGACTTGTGAAAATTTTATAAGTGATATCATTATTCTTGTGATTTTTCTGTGCACATTTGAAGACGTGTTAGGACCCGGTGGTATGTTCAGGGGGGTTTTTAGCGGAAAAGAGGATATTACTCTAAATGTATGTATGTTAAAAATCTGACACTCCACCACCTAATGCCCACATGCTTTGCGAACATTTGTGTAAATGCGGGGACAAATCCAATATTGGTAACCCGACCAAAAAGTGAAATATGTTGCCATTTTTGTACCCAAGCCCCCAGGAAGAGCAGAGCTTGAACAGGGTATACCTCATGTGATATGTGATGGGTGCATGTAATTTCAAACCACTGTGTATCTATGAAATATGTCTTTAGGTCAAATATAGATTGTGTGTAATTTGACTGGGGAGTGTCCTTTCTGCAAGCCATTACATGACATCGCTCTGACACTCCACTTCTTTTCCCCAATCAAGAGAGAAAGGAAAGCTTGACTAATTGGCAGTTGAGAGAGGGGCTGGCTAGTGATGCTGCACCAACACCCACTTTCAAAAGACATAAAAAGAGCCACTGGAAGCTAGAGAGGAAATTCTATTCCATCTGCTGCGGGACGCTCTGCCGGGAAAATCCATACTTTACCTCCATCAACCTCCAGAGAGCCAATACAGAGACTTCAATCTATCCACCTTCAGAGACCAAGACTTTACTTCAGAATTTGTAGCAGAGAGGTCAATTACAAGCTAAATCCCTCTTTAGCAAGCCTCAAATCATTACAACTATTCACAGCCAGACGAGCTGTTTGAATTCTTTGCAAGAACTCTTGCCATTTGCCAGAAAGCAGTGTTGTATCCAGAAAGAGACCAGCTGAACCGGAGACCGCTGTATCCGGACCCACAGACCTGATCAGAACCAGAGACCCAGACCAGACCAGCAGAGTAGAGCTGACCCAGACGCTGTGCGCAGAAACCGTCCGTGGCGAGTGAAGAAAACCTGTTGACCAGATCCGTGGCGAGGCCCATTCCTTTTAAAATTATATTGTGAGTACCTAGCAGAACTGTGCAGAATCTCTTAGTTAAAATAATATAATTCAATCTATTTTAATCTAACCAGAACTGCCTCCTAACTGTCACCTGTCATTTGCAAAGCTGTCACTTGTCAATTTCTAGCTGCAAGCTGTAACCTGTCTCTTTGAACTTTTAAAATTTCAAAATCGAAAAACTACCTTTATTTAATCGTCCGTATCTCTGGAACCGTTTGGGCTAGGAACTTGGTTTAACTTTCCTCTGAAAGCCTAGAATCTCAGCTTTTCAACAAGCCTAGAACCGACAGTTACCTACATTAGGTCCTACATATGACCGGTCTGATAGATATATTTGCAAATTGTTAAATACATTCTAAATAAATAGCTTCTAAACCAGTTTGAATTTGGCAAGGGATGAGTTAGCAGGTGAAAGAATATTTCAGGCCTGGTTTATGCAAATCTATGACGTGATGTTCCTATGTAGAGCCTGTATTGTTCTTGGCTACCAAGAGTGCTGTAGTGGGCAAAATCTAATTATTGTCACTTTGAAATCACAATGATTCTTGCTGTCTTTTTCTTTAGTCCTGCAGTTTATTAGAAGTTCGACTGGCGGATGTCAATATCAACATGTTGCAACTACATGTGGGAAGTAATCCTCACACTATAGGAACACCTTGTTTTATCGAAAGTGGTTAAGACTTGGCTCCGTTATTAATGTAGAAATATCTGGGACCTTTTAACAGCACAAAGATATCCAAGCAATTTTTACACCACATTTTGGTATCTTTATACCTGTCATAAAGCATGCATTAATGTTCATGACTACCTGGCGTTCACAATGGTGGCAATGCCCTACTTGCTTAGTTCCAAAATGCCACCTTGGCCCATGTACAAGCCGGCCAGCATGCTGCAGCACGCTTAATAACAGGACTAAAAACAGCCAACCACATTGACCCCATCCTCAAGGAGCTGCACTGTCTGGCCCTTAAAGCACCCATCATGTTCAAGAGAGGCTGCATCACCTAAAACAAACTAAAACACCAGCCTAACTTGCAGTCACAACATTGCCAGTCTAGAAACTAAGAACTGCAAGAGGGATAAAACATGAAACAATCCTTTAGCAAATATGCACCCAGTCTCTGGAACAAGTTTCCAATGCAGATAAGAGCAGCCTCTTCCATCCTACACTTCTAGATGGACCTGAAGACCCTATTCTTCAAAGCACATCTCGCCACTCACTAATCAGTCCACTAAATCCTAATTCTCTCCTTTGGAGTGCTCACTGTCCCCTGCTTCCTTCATCCATCCCAGCCCATCTGCTACCCTTTCACCCTTATTTGTAACCCCCTGTGTGTGCCCCATATGAACAGGGCTCCATTGATTGCCAGATAGGCTTGTGCTTTATAAACCCATACATACATACAAACATACATAGATGCATACATACTTCCATCTGACAAATGGAAAACAAGCGCCTACCCCAGAGACATAAAGTACATTATTACTCGTCGAGTGACAGTCAGATTGTTAGAATCAATCTGATTGGCCCTCGCTGAGTCGTTTCCAGCCCCAAAAATACTTACCTGCTTTGGTTACGTGCACTGTATGCATCGCGGATAATTCCCGATCTGCGACTCGCTGCCATGGAAAGGGAGAAGGGAATATGTGTTGTCCCTTCACCCCAATCCATGGCGGCCATTTTTTTAAATTTTCTTTTTCCCAAGTTGTGAAACAGTTTTCACGCCGTACAGCGGTTCCTGGGTACTAATAGCAATAGAACCCTCGGAGGGGTGTATTACCAGACCGGTAATGCCTCCCCTCCCCGGGTTCTATTGCTTTAGTATTTGTCAGAGGAACAGCTTTTTATTACCAGCTTATACCAAGCTGACTACTTACAGAACACATGGATCTTCAACTGTTTCATGAAAAAGGATTTGATTCTAGATAAGGAACCCGTGTAAGGGAAAAGCATTCCACAGTTTCCAGGTGAGATAAAGGATCTGCCTCCAGACTGTGATTTCCTTCCAGTGGAACAATAAACATTACAATGTGGGCATATGGAGGAAGATTGGCACTGCCTGTAAAGGGTGTGGTAGACTAGTTTACCCTGAAGGTATGGAACACTTCCACAAAGTATGACATTGTGGGCCAAGCTAGGAATATTAATCAACCTTATCTCAAGCAAGCGGCCAAGATGTGATCAGCCTGTGACGTGTGGCTTAAAGGCAGGCTGCCACATTATATGCTCTTTACAATGTTTAGTTACATTGGTGGTCATTTCAATTGTATTCAGGTGACCGTCAACGTTAGCACTCACATGCTGTTGATTCCCCTGCATGCAATTTTAACTATTTAAACATTCTGAAGAGTAAAAGGAGGCAAAATCACCTCTAGTCTTCACTTTTACTCTCTGTTTTGCAAACATAATAAACGCTGCCTACAATGCATAATTTACAGGCGGGATTTAGGAATGTATTTCTGTGTCCCCGGCTATTTAGCAGGTGCGAATGTGAGGCGGATTACATAGGAATCCATTCGTTTTACACCTGCATGAAGACCTCATGCAGGTGTGAACATGTTGCTCTTCCAAGACGGAGGAGGAAAGCAAAGCAGAGATGCAAACTCAGTTTTGTGCCTCTTCCTACGCCTTGAAAAAACACACAAATGAGCGGAGCACAAAATGAAAGAGTAAAGGCAATAAGCCTCACTTTTATGCTTTCATTATGCACTTTACCCAATCGAAAATTACCCACATTGAGTATTATTATTTTTTTATTAAATCATTTGGTTGAAACAAATCAACCTTTAATTTAATTGTGTATTATAAGAAATGAGTGATCCAAATCATTGGGTGGAATTTATTGCAGATCCATCAAGGTTTCCATTTTCGAGCTCTGCTTTACAAGGACGTCTTACCATGTTGCATCTTTGCCCTACATGCGTTGCCTATAGAGCAACTTCTGCCTAGATGTCTCCCAGTTAACTCTTTAGTGGGTCATTGGAGAGGACTGAGAATCACAGTCCACTTCTACCCTTGCAGTGAGACTAACATCCCGTTTTTTGTTTCTATTCAAACACAATAAGTGGCCTTGTGATAAATGCCTGCTGTCCTTATTAAGAGATATCAGAGTTTAGTTTCCCAGGCAGCCCAAACTTGAGACAAAAAGAGTGTAAATCTGACCACCATGTTTTGAAATTCTAGAAGTATTTCATTTATGCTGATTAGGAGGTAATATTCTTTGGTAGTCATGTTCTATTTTTGTATTTTATCATCTTAATGATATACGAATTTAACTGATTTAAATTTGCAAATGGACTAATAAAGTAAAGATTCATGTATCTGTGAGGTCCAGGATGATTCACCTTACACTGAGCCTATCGCATCTCACACATGATCCCCATTACCAGGAGGCTACAACAACTCATTCTGTCTGGATGGGTCCCTGGGAGTCAAAAACTGGTTGAAAATAACTTTCTTTCAGAAAACCTAGGGTTGCACATTAATATTTTCTCGATGTGATTTAACCATTTTAATTTGGATAATTCTCCAAAAGTGTAGTCATTATCATGTGAGTCATGTTGTTTAAGTCCAATTTATTTGATGGCGTTAGATGAAGTGGTAAATCACTTTTCTAAGGGCTCTAAATATGTATTGGCTGCCAGAGCTCTGTACGTACTCTCCTCAATTTGATTCCAGTGCAAATTCTAAGGGAGAAAGAAAGAAAGAAAGAAAGAAAGAAAGAAAGAAAGAAAGAAAGAAAGAAAGAAAGAAAGAAAGAAAGAAAGAAAGAAAGAAAGAAAGAAAAGAAGAAAGGAAGAAAGGAAGAAAGAAAGAAAGAAAGAAAGAAAGAAAGAAAGAAAGAAAGAAAGAAAGAAAGAAAGAAAGATTCATCTTGTGTCTCCAGAAGGCTTTCTAGATAGCAACACACTCAAACAGAAAACATGTTTACTCTCTTTTTGATATTCCTCTACATTTACTTTATATTTACATAGTAACATGTTACGTTATGCCATGTATTATATGTTGTGTTAATGGGTTTTTACATTGTACCAGGGCACCACAGTAGAAGCATCGGGGCACCTAGACTTGTCTATGGAGTGTGTACTGTGCCCCTGCCAGGGGTATCCATAACTTAGTACGCTGGAGGAAAGAAAATGCAAAGGGGAGATGGGAGGAAGGGAAATCAGGAAATTGATGTTACAAACACAGGGAGGGGGCTACAGCAGGGGAGGAAAGCTTTGTGACAGCATGGGTGCATGTCAGTCCTGCTATATCCTAACCCAGCATGCCCTAACCAACTAGTATAACAGAATGCTGTATCATGCCCCAGAAAATAGAATGGAGGGGTGATTGAATACATCAAGAAAATAAAAATGAAAAATAAGCGAAACGTCCTTAAAAACAGGAAATGTGCCAATGTGTGTCCCTGCAAGAGCTGAGAGATTGCCTCCAGCTTGGAACTCTGTCAATATTCCGTTATATACAGCTGAAGGGGGTGCTCACATATCCCAAATGGGGAGACAAAAGATTGCAATCAGAAGTGGTGAACTAAAGGCCGGATTGCTGGTTTGTAATGGGAGCTGCTGATTGGTGACCCGTCGAGAGACTGCAAGGCGATAGCTAGTTGAGGAAGCATCTTGTTAAATGGGAAACCATATCGTGCCTCCTTCCTAATATATATTGGCCTAAGCCCAGTCGCTCCGCAAAGAAAACTGCGTTGCAAAGTTCCGATTTTAGATCGACTTCGCTGCCATTTTGGGATCATCCGCCATTTTGATTTCTGTTCAAATGTAACTCTGTGTTCTAAAATGGTGGACTCTGTTTCCAACTTGTAACCGACCCTTCCCAAACCTTGCACCTTAGTTAATGTTTAGATTGTCCGCGGGCCAAATGTTTAGACTGGTTAAAGAGACCTTGTCCCATGCCTGATTTGTGGTTTAAGGATTGTCTACGCCAATAAGCCTGCTCCACGGACATACATCGAATACAATGTAAAGCAAATATCGAACGTGGGCACTGGCTGAATTGTGAAGGGACATGTGCTAAGGCTTACTGCTAAACCTGGGAATACACTGTTGCCATTGTAACTTGTTTGTATGTAAACCAAATGTAATCCGTGTGCATATTGTCGTACAAGCCATAAGTGAACTCGGCACGAACTCTAGACCATGGATTATTAACTTGCAGAGGGGCTGGACATTATTACTGAAATTGTATAAATGTATGAATGTCCAGATGTCCATTACCTCTCACTTCTTACACTGAAGGGCTGGTATTCGCTGTGATGTACTGAGGGCCAGATAGCTATCTGTTTTGTTCTTTGTAAACTGTGCAGTAGAATAAAGATCTGTGAATCTTTACAAGCCCGTGTTTGGTGTAGTTCCTTTTGTGGTACTCAGCCTCGATATTTCTACTTGCTTTTACAGATGGCGCCCAAATAGGGACCCTCAAGATTGATGCTATCTCGTTGAAGGTTGACACGGCTATCGGACCGGGATCAGACAGTGAAAAAGGGGGCCCCTTTCTTGGAAGATAAGCGATACCTCAACAGTACTGCACAACCCGATCCCTGGACAGTGAGCCCAAGGTCCGAGACGGCATCTTGATGAGGGTCCATATATCGAGGCGGGCAGTTTTGCTGAAATCACAAACCACATGGGTCCTTTGATAGTCCTTTGTAATCCGATCGGACCTCCTTAGTTCTTTGATCAGGTGAGTCGTGACCCGATTCTTAAGGATCCTGATAGTTTGTTTTGGGGCACTGCACTCGCGAGTACAATTATTGAGCAGGTAACACCAGTAATCTGATATGCCTGGGAAATTGTCTGCCTGCTTCAGGGCATAATTCCACAGTGACAGACAATCTTTGGAATTTGGCCGACCGGCGCCAATGGAGGGGTCTCCGGCATGTACTATGTACTGTAAGCATGCTATTGGTAGTATAGTGTTTAATATTATTTGGCACAGACAAACTAGACATGCTTCCAAACTTCAGTGGCCAATCAAGGGTAGCTTTGAAATCCCTCCTATAGAATATTTAGAGTCTATATTATTAAAGAAAAAGGCTAGACCTGCAGCATTTCATGTATTACAGAATTGGAAGAAAGAAGCTGTGCAGCAACTTAAAAGTAGGGAAAAATATGCGCGCCGTCATATGTCCAACGCCAAAAAAGCGTTGTTGTACGATCCAAATAAACAGTCTGAGTCAGTTAGGAATATGGATAGGGCTTTCTCACTTGGTATTCAGAAAATGTATCCGTCTAAAGACTTTCATGTATCTGATGAACTGATTGACAAACTTCTAAATGAACGAAGGCCTGGTGCCACTGTGCCACCTCCGTATGTTCCTATTCCTGCTGTTTTGCCTCTACCTGCTGTTGTTCCTCCTCCCGTAGTTGTTCCTGCTCCTCCTATTGTTCCTTTTAATGTTCCTCTTCCTCCAGCTGTTGTTCCTCCTCTTATCGTTGTTCCTCCACCTGCTCCTCCGCCTTTGCCTGCTGTTACGGGTTTGGTAGATTTGCCTTCTGCACGAGTGATAACACCTTTGTTACCAAAAGTACAAGATTTGTCTACTCTTTCTCTTCCGAGTGGTTCTGTACCGCTTGTAGTTGATAAGGGAGCGGAATCAAAGATTGTAACTCGTAATACTGTATCAAAAGAGAGAAAGCGTGATCTGACTGCATGGGCTAGACAGTGCATGGAGAAGGGTGAACAAGCTGATGTTTTTGCCACACTCTCTAATCTAGATAGTTTTCCTGAGAAAAACGTTTTTATCGAAGGGTTGGGAATTCATTTATGTGTAATGTGGAACAGACTAGATGATATAGATCTCCCACAAGGGTTAAGGGATCTGAATGTTTTAGCATATTCAAGAGGTACTCCGGAGAAAGTACACGAGCACGTTGAGAGGGTTTTTGAGTTTAGAAGGGAGTTGTAAAGGTTACAGATGGAAGAAATTGATGGTGATAGTTTGGGCGCTATGTTTGTATAGAAACGGTTCCTTCTTTGTCGTAAGTCGATAAATGAGGAAACGCAAATTTGCACAAAGGATGTGATTGGGTGGATTTCACACATGTCGATAACTCCCGTAGAAGTATATGACACATATAGTCAGTATATGCCAGAAATACAGAGGAAAGTGATGCAGGTAATGGTAGAATACCTGCCGGATGAATGCATAAAAAGAAAGATTTGTTGTCCCACAGAATTATTGAATATCTTCAAGAGAGCTTTTTCGTCTGACACCCCTTCAGCCGCTTTAGCGCTTGATTTAGCTCTGTTTCTCAGTAAGCGTTCAGAGTTTCCTATCTCTCAGTTGCCTATGAGAGAGATTCCTCTGACATTTGTCCCAAAGGTTGAGGTTCCAGCTAATGCCGGAACAGGTGCAGCAGCCTATGAAATTCCTGCATATTACGTGTCACAGTTTGTTCACATCCCGTTCTCAAGACAGGAAGTGAACACTATTAAACAATCCATTCCTGATATTAGGAAGAATCCGACAGGGTTCTACAAAGAGATAGAATCTTTCTTTCAGTCATCAGTATTTACTTTGAGCGATATAGATTTGTTATTTGCCGTGCTCCTACCTATTAATTTGTAGAAACAGATTAGGACTGTAGACGATGTACCTGGGTTATGGGATACATGGGTAAATATAGTTTGATTGGACAGAGAAAGGCCAGCTGGCGAGAGACCGCCACAGGTAATACTGACTTTGCCTGATAGAATAGTCACAAAACTGAAAGCTATAATACCTGAAAGAAGGATTATTTGGGACAAACTTACTGCTTTTGTCCAAGGGAAGTCTGAGGGTGCTACCAAATTCTTTAACAACTTCGAACAAGTCTTCTCAGATTTCAGTGGAAAAGATTTGAGCACAGAGCCTGGAAGATGACTTTTTGTGGACAAATTTGCACGTGGATTGTTGCCTGACATCCAGTCGCAAATTATTTCTTCGGAGAGGGCTTGGCAAGCTAAGTCTCAGTCTGAAGTGTTGCATATGGCTCAGTACTATGAGAACCGAGTCAATATTGAGAAAGAAAGAATTGAAAAGAGAAAGGGAGACTTGAAAACGAAAGTTCTATTACAACAAATTGTTAGAGGCCCTAGAGGGGGTAATTCACAGTTTAGGGGACAGTATACTCCACAGGGAAATGTGTTGTTGGGTCCTATACACGCGAACCAGTGTGCTTATTGCAGACAAGAGGGTCATTGGCGTGCACAATGCCCGATCCTCCAGCAGAGGTTGAATAACGCATTTAGTACCATTGGTAGATGATCCAGAAGCCGCCCTGGGGCGGGGGGTCCTGGTAGAAGTCAGTTTTCTCAAAATTCGCAACCTTTTTTGCAGGACATCAGGCACCAAGTGTGGATAATAGAAACATTTTTGATCATCCTTCTGCTGCATACCTCTCTGAAGAACTTCCTTTAGATGACATTCTGTTTCGCTAGGATTGCCCAAAGCAGGGTTTGGAACCGATGCCTATTCCCGTTAATCAGAACCGTTGAGATGATAGTGGGAAATAGGAAATATCTATTTTTGGTAGATACAGGAGCACAGAAGTGTTCCATTGACCATTCACGGGTTCCAAAAATTCCACTGTCAGGGCAAACCAATGTTTCTGTAGGGTTTTCTGGTATGCCAGTAGTCTGCCGGTTTCTTCACCGGTACCGATTACATTGGGTCCATTCACCGACCACTGTCCATTTCATTTGACTTCGAACTTTGGAGAGAATTTGCTGGGGTTGAATCTGTTGAAGGAATTAAATGTGGTAATGCATTGTTCTTTGGATGGAGTGCATTTGACAATTTCACCACAGCATCTTTCTGTCTCTCAGTTCCTGACTAGACCTTTGCCACTGTTACAATCACCTGGTATCCACAGGGACACCACCCAGCTGGGTTACTTGCTGGTATGCTTCTCAGCTTTGCCCTGATGTGGTCTGCAGGGAAGGTTCTGCCTGAAAATACAGGAGGACTGTGTTCAAGACTGACCGACTGGGTTAAGTATCCTCCCTCCACCCCATATGCTTTCAGTCTCTCTGGCACCATCTCCTCACCTTGTGGTAGAATTAGGCATGCTCTCCATCCTGCCTTCTTTGCAGGGGCGCGTTGACTTTCATGGGCGAGTGCAGTCCAGTTACTTCACTGACGCAGGCCCGTTTGATATTGTTCAGGTAGGTCTTATTGCTGTTCTTTAGTTTGGTTGCTATCCTGCATGCCTTTCTTTGTTTAAAATGTCTCCTTTTCTCCCTTAGGTATGCGGAGCTTCAGCGCGGCGAACTGGCTTGGTTGAGCCCCGCTGGTAAATGATGGTGTATTAAGAGCGCTATGATGCGGTAACTAAGCGCTATGCGCAGCTATGAGAAGGCTTGCTTTTGCTAACCTGTGTTTTCCTTCCTTTTAGGTCGCTGTGTTCTTCAGCGCGAGTGGAATGGCCGGAGTGGTGCCAGCCGAGAGGCGACCAGCCAGGTAAGCCTTTTTCGCAGTTCGTAATTTGTAAATGTCTCTACAGCTTTCTTTAATGTTGCCTCTATCTTCCTCTTTCAGGTCGTTCTGTCCGGGAGGCGTGCGGATTCGAGGAAGCTATTCTCAGTAACTGTGAGTGTTTAAAGATGAAGACTGCAGGTAAGATGCTGCTGCTAATGATGTTCCTTTTGTCTTCTTGCAGGTTCTGCTTCTCCGAGGTTCGAAGGAATAGCTGGACATGGTGTGCGTCACGTTGCAAGCTGCAAAGTAACACAAAGCATGTTCTGCAGTCAGGGTGTGGTTTATATAGCCCAGGTAAAGTAGTACCAGGGAAAGTAGTTCCAAGCCTGCCACACCCAAAACACTAGACCGCATAGCTTGGTTCTTAGGGATCCAAACTATGTGGATGCCTCCATGTTGGCTGACAATACAATAAAGTAGTTCCCAAGCACATTGTTGTTCATGGTGTATGAGCCTGGCACCATAGGCGCCAGGACTGGCTGCATGAGGGCTTTGGAAGAGGATGCCAGCCTCTAGAGGCCTGAGTCCTGACTCCACCTGGCCAATGGGTTTGCCAGAGGGGGTTTTGGGCGAGGGTCGTGACAGCCACTGGAATTTAGTGATGTTCCGGAGTGTTTGTGGGCAATTGATGACAATGATGTCGGTGTTCTACAAATTGAGCCCGTTAAGATAATTTTGAAACATGGAGTAAAGTTGTCACGTATTCCTCAGTATAAGATTCCGGTTGATGGTGAGCAAGCTTTGAAATACATAGCCTCTGATTTTGGGCATCTTGGGGTAATTGAGGAAATTGCAGGTAGTTTGTGCAATAGTCAGATTTTGCCTGTGTACAAGAAAGGCAATAATGCAATTCCTTTTCGTTTTATCATTGATTTACGTGCCATCAATAAAATTGTTGCTCCACAATTTCCTATTGTGCCTGATGTAACAACAATATTAACCATGATTCCAGCTTCTGCTACTCACCTTAGTGTTGTGGATCTTAAGAGCGCTTTCTTTAGCATTCCTATACACAAGGATAGCAGATATCTGTTTGTGTTCACCTTAGGGGGACGCTCGTTTACCTTTACCCGTGCGCCGCAAGGTTACACGGAAAGTCTAAGTATTTATAGTAGGCCTTTGAAAGAGCAGCTCGATACACTTGAGTTGCCCACCACTTGTACACTGCTTCAATATGTCGATGATCTACTTTTAGCTGCTGACTCAGAGAGTGCCTGTAAGGAGGGCACTGTGTTGTTGCTTATTCACCTAGCATAACATGGACATAAAGCTTCACTCAAAAAGTTTCAGTATTGTCGACAGGAGGTCGCCTATTTAGGCTATCTCCTGTCAAAGGAGGGAAGAAGGTTGACGCCTTAACGGATAAAAATCATTTCTAGCATGTCTGTCCCAAATACACAGAAGGAAGTCAGAACCTTGATAGGAATGGCTTCTTACTGTAGGCAGTGGATCCCGAACTTCTCGTTAACGATTTAACCAATGTTGGCTTTGACAAAGAAGGGCATTTCTTTGCCATTGCCATGGAACTTGGAACACCAGCAAGCGTTTGATCTGCTCAAGACTGCACTGTGTTCAGCACCAGTTTTGGGCACACCAAATTATGAAAAGGCCTTCGTGTTGTATGTCCATGAACGTGATGGATGTGCTTTTGCTGTATAAATGCAGGAACATGGAGGGAAGAATGGGCTGTGCGGCTACTTTTCTTACACCCTTGATCCTGTTGCATGCGCTTTGCCAAGATGTTTGAGAGCTGTCGGTGCTGCTGCTGCATCTGTAAATAAGAGCGAGGAAATGGTCCTAGGCCATGCTTTAACCCTGATGGTACCTCAGTCTGTATATGTTCTATTAAACAGAAGACAAACGCAACACCTCACCTCCGCACGATTAACGAGATACAAATAGATCTTGTTTGCTCCGCACATTAAAATACAGAGGTGTTGTGTCCTGAATCCGGCTAAACTTTTACCTTTCCCGCAAGGTACTGCTTGCAGTGACGAAGCGTCACATGACTGCCTTCACACTACAGAGCAAGAGACAAAAGGCAGAATCGATTTGAAAGATACTCCTTTGAACAATCCACAAGGGGAGCTGTTTTGTGATGGCTCCTGTTTCAAACTTCTGGATGGTCCATCCATGGCTGCTTATGCAATCACCACATTGAGCATGATTGTGGAGACCAAAAGAATCACGCATAACTCCGCGCAGGCCGCAGAGATTATAGCATTGAATAGAGCTTGTGAACTTTCCGAAGGGCTTACAGTAAATATATATACTGATAGTGAGAATGCTTTTGGGGTGGTTCACAACTTCGGTATACTTTGGGCAGAACGAGGTTTCTTGACCTCACATGGAACTAAGATCCAATATGGCTCCTTGATGGTACAGTTACAGTGCTTGCACTCCCCACTCAGTTAGCAATTATGAAATGCGCAGCTCATCAGAAAATCATAGATGATGTGGGAAAAGGGAATGCTTTCGCTGACCAGATAGCCAAACAGACTGCCACTGATCTCTATTCAGAAATGTATACTTCAAGGGAAGCCACATATGTTTGTACTTTGGATGAGGGTATCAAATCTGTAAAGAGCATTCAAGCTGATGCCACATTAGAAGAATCTAAGAAATGGGCTCAGGGTTTCGCAAAATTGGATGATGACGGGTGTTGGGTGGACAAGTTAGAAGGAAAATGGTTGTTTCCAGACACTTACCTTACAATGATGGTCGCAATGGTTCATGGCCCCACCCACATCTGTACACGGAAGGTTTCTAAAATGTTACAAAATGTCTGGGTGAACGATATAATCTCCAAAATAGCTGAATGTTTTGTTCAGAGTTGTATGATCTGTCTACAGCATAATATGGGAAAGGGCACATCGACTCCAAGGGGTAGTTTTGGTCCACCTTCTGTCCCCTTTGAGTTCATCCACTTTGATTTCATTGAAATGGAGCGTTGTAACAATTACAAGTATGTACTAGTTGTAGTCTGTGCCTTTAGTAAATGGGTTGCAGACTTTCCTGTTAAAGATGCCACAGCAGTGACAACGGCGAAGACCATGCTTAAGGAATATTTTCCTAGGTTTGTTTTGCCAAGGGTCATCTGGTCAGACAATGGTCCACATTTTATTGCTGCTGTAATTCTGCAGATATGCGCGGGATTACAGATCAATAAACGGTTCCATTTGGCTAGACATGCTCAAAGTGCTGGATTGGTAGAGAGACACAATGGTATCATCAAGAACAAGCTCGCTAAGACGTGTGCCGGCACCCTACTGAAATGGCCGAACACCTTACCGATCGTGTTATTATCAATGAAAATGACCCCACAGACTGGGCTCTCCCCTTTTGAGGTGGTTATGGGTAGGCCAGCTAACATTTGGAACCTGCCTAAGCCGCGATCATTGCGCGACATTGAACATGTACTTCTTTCCGACTACTGTGACCAGTTAACAAACAATCTGCATTTGATTTATCAACAGCTACGAGAAGCCCTCCGAGTAAAGTACGAAGGCCCAGGTCACAGCATATGGCCTGGAAGCTGGGTGTTGGTCAAATCATTTGAAAGAGCATCCTCCCTAGCACCGCGTTGGAGGGGCCCGCATCAGGTCCTTTTGGTCACACAGACAGTGGTACGAGTGTCGGGACGAAAGCATTGGATTCACGCGTCGCATGTCAAGATGATTCCCTTCCCTTTGCCACACGATACAGAATACACAGAAGTCCTTACCTGCGCTGCTCCCAACGATCACGTAGCATCGAGTAGCATTGAGAGTGCGTTGGAGACTCTCCCTGAGCCCGTGGGGCCTGGGGAAACAGGCACTTTATTTCCATACTCTCCCACAGATTCTTTTTCACCATTGTTAAACTCTGTCACAAATCCACCACTTCCATCAGGAAGCAACGACACATTGTTCACGGATCACGCAGTACCAGGAGTCACAAGGTACGATCTGCGTCCTTGGAGCTAGACTTACTGCACGGTTCGGCTGTGCCACCAGGAAAAATAATCGGAGGGCTTGTCTTTTGGCCCTGTTCTTTTTCACGTAAGGAATTCTGTTGGCTAGGGTTAGGGAAGGACTAGAAAACGCACGATCAAGAGATCGCCAGCAAACAAACTCTGGAGTATTAGTTTGAAGAAACAATGCCTGCAAACGCTCCCACTCGTACGGAACAAATAAGTGACTGTGTGACCGACTGTAGCAATGAACAATCAAATGTGTGGTCCCTGAAAACTTATTGTTGTCTTGTAATTATGTTAACTGGCTTCACAATAGTAATTGCCTTAGGATTTTGGTATTTGGAAGAAGTACATCCGCTTGAAATTCTGTTACCCACTGAAAATGTACCTACTGCTCCTACACCTTTCGTGCATCTGCACACTCTATCTCCTAGAGACTCTCAGCACAGACAGAGTTACCACAATAACACTTTATTGCACATAATGAATGTCACCCATGCAATTTTAATAGGTCTAATTGTTGGGTCTGCTCACATTTACCGCAACACGGAGATAAGGGGTTGGGCTGGTATATTCATCCTTTACCTCTTACTACTGCATGCTATGCTTCTTTAAGGGCACTATTCTTTGGCCGATGGAATGATAGAATCTTGGGAAACTTTGAGGGAACTAATTTGAATGATTTTGAGAAACGTGTTCTAACGCCCCTGGGATGCTCACTCTTTGTGAATAGGAGCAAGCTTAATGTTGCTTCTATTAGGCCTTCTGATAGACTGTCTCGTCCTTTTCAATCTTTGATCTCTTTCAAGATGGCTCCTATAGGCAATAGGGACGCCACGCCACCTTCCTATACTGTTAACCACAGCCCTGATTCAGTTTCTTTCTGCATACAGAGGAATGGTACTCAGTCAATGGGTGATTTCAAGGGCTGCACCAACGTTGCAAACTTGACCAGTGAGGACAGACCTTTGTATGTAGGTGAACACGTTTACTTTGTTTGCGGTATTGAAGCTTTCCCATGGTTACCTAGGGATTGGCAGGGAACCTGTTATTTAGGAATTCTGTTGCCCGGGGTATTCATAGCAAGTACCATAGAAATCTCTGAGGCTCGTCCAAGGCGGGACGAGAATGGCGATACTTAAGTTCTGGGTGACGTAGCTAAATCCTTTGTACCATTTTGAGGGTAAATACTGAATTCTGAGGATATCAGAAGACTAGCGAGAGTACTGGAGAGGACCATCAACCGGACCACTGACATACTCTATAACATGACTTTAGAACAGAAAGCGATAAGGTTAGTGGCACTTCAGAACCGGATGGCATTAGACGTCATCTTGGCTGAGTGTGGTGGGGTATGTAAATTAGTGGGGTCCGCTTGCTGCGTTTTTTGCCAGATTCCTCCCCAACCATCTTTAAGGCAATACAAAATCTGCACATTCTTAGTTCAGAAGTGCATGTTCCCGAGGGAAACTGGGATGTTAGCGCTTGGTTCTGGGACTTCTTACGATCTTGGGGATGGAAGCTACTTTCAGTCTTGCTGATTATTTTGGGTATTCTGTTGTTTTTCTTTTGCTGTAAACAGTGTCTTCCTGGCATATGTTCAATGTTAGGAGGATGTTGTGCACAAGTGATGGGAACATTAGGATACAAGGTACGCGTCCCTGAGAAAATGACAAACGAATTTGTGTTAAAGGAAATTTCTGTTTCTGACCTTATGGCGATCGATATCTCTGATGAATGCGATTCAGGGTGTATGGACATTGAGACTTGGAGTTACTCGTAAAGTGACTAGAAGTAGTTTAGCGCTTGGCTTAGGCCAAAAGGAGCGTTTGTTTAATGGGAAACCATATTGTGCCTCCTGTCTAATATATATTGGCCTAAGCCCAGTCGCTCTGCGAAGAAAACCGCGTTGCAAAGTTCCGATTTTAGATCGACTTCGCCGCCATTTTGGGATCATCCGCCATTTTGATTTCTGTTCAAATGTTACTCTGTGTTCTAAAATGGTGGACTGTGTTTCCAACTTGTAACAGAGCCTTCCCGAACCTTGCACCTTAGTTAATGTTTAGGTTTTCCGCTGGCCGAATGTTTAGACTGGGTAAGGAGACCTTGTCCCATGCCTGGCTTGTGGTCTAAGGATTGTCTATGCCAATAAGCCTGATCCACGGACATACATCGAATACAATGTAAATCAAATATCCAACGTGGACACTGGCTGAATTGCATTGTGAAGGGACATGTGCTAAGGCTTACTGCTAAATCTGGGAATACACTGTTGCCATTGTAACTTGTTTTTATGTAAACCGAATGTAATCCGTGTGCATATTGTCGTACAAGCCATAAGTGAACTCGGCACGAACTCTAGCCCATGGATTATTAACTTGTAGAGTGGCTGGACATTATTCCTGAAATTGTATAAATGTACGAATGTCCAGATGTCCAGTACCTCTCACTTCTCACAATGAAGGGCTGGTATTCGCTGTGATGTACTGAGGGCCAGATAGCTATCTGTTTTGTTCTTTGTAAACTGCGCAGTAGAATAAAGATCTGTGAATCTTTATAAGCCTGTGTTTGGTGTATTTCCTTTTGTGGTACTCAGTCTCGATATTTCCACTTGCTTTTACATCTAGGCATGGAAATTTATGATGCACTTTGATCTAGGATGTGCCTTAGTGATTCTGGTGCTAACGTGTCCTTACGGTACACATGGCAGGCTATTAAACTACATAGATGGCACTATACTCCGCTTAGGCTGGCACGGATGAACCTGGCCCTGCGCTCTAAATGCTGGAAATGCAGATGCAGGGATGCTGCAACATGGCACATGTGGTGGGCATGTGATGAGATTCAAAATTTCTGGAAGGATGTGATGTCATGGATAAGGGAGCTGAATGGTGTCCCTAAGGATTTCTTGCCTTTTTTGATCTTGTTGGGGGTTACTGACGAGGAGGAGGTGAGTGGTCCGAACCACATGACCAATACATTAGTGACAGCGGCCAGTAGCTGAGTCACGCAGCAATGGAAAAGGCCTGCAGTGTCGTTGAAACTGGAATGGCCGTTGAGGTTGTGCGATATATACTCCATGGAATACTTCACACATGTTATTGATGAGTCCAAAAGCAACATAGAAGTGTGGTGGCCCTGCTTTTGCCAAATACTGGAGATAACCTGGATTGCTAGAATTGCTTATGATTGGACAGTCCGAGTGGTTTAGCGGAAACTTACTTGACCTGTGCGCTCTGCTTAAGGAGGAAAGTGCGAGGGAGTTATGCAGAGGGGAGCAGAGGAAGTAGGTTGAGGGAACAAGACAATGTTGCTTGGTAGGGTCTAGCTTGCGCTGTTTATATATATTGTTTATGGTCCCACTGTCTTCTACTTGAAAATGCAATAAACATTAAATTCAAACAAAAAAACAAGAAATTCAAATTCAGTTACAAGATCACACTTAGGATGGGAGAATTGGAAAAGTAGAAATACAAGGGAGGATCAGGGTTAGGTTTGGATACAGTGAGAGACGAAGTGTGTTTGTGCGTGTATGTGTGTGTGTAAATGTAAAACATAAATTCAAGTTAACAAGCATCTAGATTTGAGAAAGCACATATATCCCAACAGACAAACATAGCAAAATATGGGCTTGCAGATTAAAACATGCCATGGAGTAGCATAACATAAAACAGTGCAGCATACCAAACCTAAGCGGGAATAGCATTTCAAAGCAGGGCAGAGCACAGTGAAGTTTGCATAGCACTGCCGCATAGCAAACATATCCCATGGTTTCGCGAAATAAACTAATGATCATGCAACATAAACAAATAATCATGCAACTTGGCAAAAGAGCACCACAACGGTGCCCCAGAAGAGATATTATACATCACATATCAATAGAAAAGGTCTAAGATGAGAAGTGTTAGATGTCCTTCAAGTTGCTAGATTCTGGGCACGTATATGTGCTTTAAACTAACCCCATCATTTGCCCTGCTCAATCACAGGAAGAGAAAACATGAATCCCCGGCTCAGATTAGCAGAATCTAAACAATCTGCTATCTAGTCCTTACTAACCATTCTAGAAGAAAACACATGGGCTTTTTTCGCACGGTGCAAAGTGACTGCACTGCTGACACAAATTTCATGCAACTGTGCAAAGTGTATTTTTGCAGTAAAAATTGAGTTTGCACTGGCTTTGCACTGCAAAAATACACTTTGCACAGTTCCACGAATCAGGGTTTGTGTCGACAGTGCTAAGTCACTTTTCAGCAGTGCAAAGTCACTTTGCGTCGTGCAATCAATTTCGTGAATCGGCCACACAGTGTCCACCAATGGCCAGCCTAATCATGATTTTTTGAAAAATTGCCCTGAAACAAAACAACAACAACAAAAAAATACGAGGCCTGAAAGCTCTGAAATTGAATGGCGCATCGTGCATAGCATAATCAGTCACACTACAAATGATAATTACATGTGACAGCGATTACACCGCTTCCCATCCAGGCCTAATGGCTTGTGCTCTTTCTCTGTTCTCTCTTTCAATGGCACATTCAAATGCATCGACAGTGCAGTAAAGCTCACACACAGCCTCATCCTCCTCTTTTCTAAGGCAATTGAATTTCAGATGATTGACTGCTAACTCCCTTTCATGAATGTGGGGGTCTTCGTGATATGCATGTTCGCGTGCATATACCGCAACAAACGAGTGCGCCGTATGAAATGGAGGCGGGCTACTCCTAGTGTATCAGCAGCCTAGTTTCAGTGGCATGACCATGCTGTGTAAAGCAGGACCTGCATTGCAGGCCTCAGCATGACATTGTGCACTCATGTTTAACGTGTTGACTCTCAGCAGGCCCAGACGCTGGCCTACACACTTAAGCATCAAGTCCTTGCATTGGAACCCGGCCTGTCTGTCTGTCCTCATTGTGTGGCATTAATTTATCACAGTGCATTTATCAACATTAAGCTACATCTGCTGCTGGACTTGGCCGGAGCCCAGAGCAAAGTTTCCTAGTTAAAAGTTTGAAAATTAAAAGCTAAAAAAAATGAGCTTGTGATTCCGGATAATGTATCACTCAAAAGGCTTTTTAGTAATGCACTTTACAATGTCTGCACATTTATCATAATTAGGTTAAGTATAGTACTGGTATGAAATCCCTACACTCTGTGGAAAATCACTGCTCTTGCCTTATCATTTAAGGAAACGTTCAGCACTGGTAATGTTTTGTTTTGTTTTGTTTTATCCTCCAGAATCTGTTGTATATAAAATCAGGGTTCATACTATTTCGATAGAACAGGTGTGTTCGGTGACTTTCAATAAAGATGGCGTGCGGGCACTTTTATGTTACTGTATATACTGCACATTTCTAGAGTGAAAGGGAAATGCAATGTGTTATTTCGCCAGGCGTGATTTGTTGGTGCAGTGTAATTTAGAATCAGGCTTACAGCAGGGCCTCTACTGCTGCCCCTGGAATTGATGACATGAGAAGCTCTGCATTCAGAAAGATAAGGGATTACACATATGATGTATGTGAACATAAATATGTCTTGAACAGTGTACCACACTACCTTCAGGCCAATACAAAGTGCCAGTCTGTAACCTCGGGCTCTCCTGATGTTTTGCACTACAACTCCCATGATCCCTCTGCTTTGAATGTGTTGGCTAGAGCTAATGGGAGTTGTAATCCAAAGTATCTGGTGACCCAAACATCACATACCCCTGGATGGAAGGCGTGGGCTATGTGGGAATACCATAGAAGGACGACAGCTAAAGAGGAGGGGGTGAGAAACGGCTGGGGACAGGGACGTCATTTCACCAAAATTTCAGGTTTAGTGGAAGTGACATTACATGACCGTTGACCTCTGATGATGTCACCGGAAATGTCATTTGACCCTGCCCCAAGTGACATCATGGGAAGTGCTGTAACTCGACCTTTTCTAACTTGACAAAACAGAAAGTGGCCTCACCTAGCAATATTTCTAAGTACATTACTAAACAAAATATGGTTACAACATCACTGTAATGTGATATACATTTCATACAAGAACGGAACACCATATGTTTTTTTTTATATATCAGTGTGTATAGGCCCATATTACCAAATTACTGTGAATGCAAGCAGACGTCCAAGGCCAAATGATTATGATGTGTTATTATATAGCACTTACACATAGGCTCTTTATATATAACAAATATACATGCAATATCACCCAACCTGTGTTGGTACTCCTTTATCAACCTCAGAAGGTTGAAAGGATGAGTTGACTGTACCTGGATTCGAACCTGCAGATCTCACACACATTGCAGCAGCAAGCGCTCAACCCACTGAGCTACGTTAACGGCTATAGCTATCTTACCGCTTATAGTCAAATGAGCAGTTACATATCTGAATGTTCTCAAAGTCAGAAAGCAAATTACACTCTGTAGTGGATACCATTAAACTGGTAAATGAGATTCAACAGCAGGTCTGTTCATCTGCTGGTCTGGTGCAAAGTTGGCCACATGTCAAGCCTGCCTGGATCTACTTTTCAGATTTCAGAGGTTGGCAAAATGCATACCATTGGGAGGATTCATAACTGTGTATTAAAAGTATTCAGAGTAGCACAGGGAAAGCAGCACATTCTCAAGGCCTCCCGTGGTCTGGGCACCCGTTCCCTCAAACATGCAGTCAAACATCTGGAACAGCTGGGCAGAAAAGATAGACACATTACAAGAAAGCATTAATTGTGGCACAATAAAAGCAAGGGCCATTTTGGTAAAACATTTCTACACAGTACACAAGCTTTTAGGCACACGGATGTTGTCAAGTGACCAAGGACACTGAGATGGACTGTCTTGTGATGATCGTAACAGAGACAACAGCAGAAAAAAAATATTATAACTGCAACTTGATAAACGCAAAATACATAGTCCGAAATGGATACGTATTCTATTCTAAATGCTTTCGGGGAATTTTTTGTCTGCATTGTGAATTTGAGGTGTTTAAGAATAGACTAAATCTGTGACTCATCCCCTGAAGTGTGCCTGAAATAAACCTTTAATGAGTCTAGCAATTATTGTATAGAATTCCAGAAAGACCAATATGTGTTATTCCTATTCTTTCTTGTTTAGGGTCACTGCTCAAAGTGTTATACTTGTGGAACCCCCCGTTTCTTTTTTTAAGAGACCTGAACAAGAAAGTCAGCCACTCCACAAACAAAGAGCCACACGGTGCTGGCCGCAGCCCAAGAGCTTCCACTTAAAAAAAAAGAAAAAAAACAGCTTTAAAAGAAATGCTATGGGGGTCGCAAGGGGGACCACAAGGGTATCACGGGAGATGTCATGGCCCCCAAATGACGTCCCTGGCTGGGGAGACTGCGGGTGACAGTGAAAAGAAACATGGTCTGACAGTGTTTTAGAGGTTAGAGACATCAGTGTGAATGGGATTATGAATGAGGGATCGCAGGAATGCAGCTTTGTCCCTTCTCCCTCACAGTATCCACCGATAGACCCACCAACACCCATGCATTTCGCCTTGATGGATACGCATAGCTGTGCAGGCCAGAGCGGAAGTGCGTTTGGTCAAAAGAGCTGAGTTCACACCTAAGCAAACATCCCTTCATTTCTCTAGCCACACATCACTCCTTTCTGGATAGGAATATCAGGGTTTAAGGGTGGTCACCATTGCTAAGGGACTAAGGGAGAGTGCACATCACCTCTTTACCCAGGGTCCGGGCCTGGACCACAACCCAAGTCAGAACCTACAGTGTTGAGAAGATGTATGCAGGACTTTATGATTGTTTTTCATATTGCACAAATAAAATGTTATTAGCTTTCCATCTACAGATTTATTGTCTGGTACTACAAAAACCCTTTCCTTTTTGTTAGCCTATACATGTTAAATTATATCATTATTACTTGTATTATTATTATTATTATTATTATTATTATTATTGTATTAGTTGAGCGCAGACCTAGCTTCGAGAAGCAACAGAGCGATTTAAAGAGGTATGCACTACAGATACACAATGGAGTGCTTTACAGATATATATACAACAGTACAGATGCATAACAAAGAGCTTTTCAGAGGTAACCACAGAACAGATATACGGTGGAGGTAGGATACAGGGGGTCACAGAGGAGGGTTACAGTTGTACATGGTGGCAGGGATGAGAGGGGCAAATGGCATCTAGTGAATCAAGTGGCATGGGGGGCAATGTGATGGTCTAGGTCAGTGGTCTTCAAACTTTTTTGGCCTGGGCCCCCCCTGAGCTAAATTTGGGCAGGCCGGGCCCCCCCAAAATACCAAATGGACAGTATGTACAAATGGCTATGAACGATTGTGCGCTGTCACCGCACCCTACTCCCAGTACAGTCCCTGGCCTCCCCCACCAGCATAGTCGCTGGGCTCCCTCATCCCACTGCTACCCAGTCCCTGGGCTCTCCCAACCCCATCACAGACCCTGGGCTCTCCCCACCCTTCTCCCACCACTATCCAGTGCTCTCGCCCATCCTGCTCCCATCTCAGGCCCTGGGCTCCGCCAACCCAGTTCCCAACACAGTCCGAGGGTCAGTGAGAGATGGTGAATTTTTTAAGTGGAGGGGCATAAATATTTCCCACAAAAGTGCCATAGCGACCGAGCGCAATGAGGGAGCCCAAACCAATCAAGGTGGTTTTGGGGGGTTTCCCCCCTTGACTTTTTTTAAAATAATGGGTTAAAACATTGCATTTTAGAGCATACTTAAAAAAAAAATGGGTAAAAAGCCAAACAGTTTGCAATTGGCGCTGGGGGGCCAAGGGGGAAAGCATGGTATTCTTGACTAGACATCTATGATAGATAAAAAAAATACCATCCCTGTCCCCTGTACTCCACAGCGCCTCAGAAGGAGAGCTGATTTTGGCAGGTGGGTAGGGGGATTGGGCAACAAATGCATTTTTAAAATGCCTTTGTTGTACAACCCTCCTTCCCCCCTCTACTCCCCACTCGCCAAAATCAGCTCAATGGAAAAAACAAACACACACACACACATCTTCACACAGCAATCACTCTATCATTCATACAAGCACCCATCCCCATACACTCACTCATAACACAAGCATAAACGCATCCATACACATATTTAAATAAAAAATAAATGAACATAAATGTACCTTCTGCACGGACCTGAAATGCCCCACTCCAGATTGTTCTGGCCGTATGTGCAAAGAGGCGCAGAAGCTCTGCCTCGCACAAACAGACATGCAGTGCCCCAGCCAGCATTTCCAATGAGCTATGCAAGGATGGCAAAGCAAAACGCCCCAGCCTTGCATGGCTCAGTGAGCATCAGGCCAGACTGCCTATAGGGCAATGCCCGTACCAAAAATGCAAAATGCTAGTGTAAGACCAGTCAAAATGGGGCACTTTTTTTAGCCAATGTGGGCCAGTCTGATGAGTTACTTCACTATGCAGCTAGTAGTTTTGACCATTGTTGCTGAATAAACAGTCTTTAAATATCACAATTTGCTTACATTTTAACAAAAAGCACCCCCTTGGATACTATTCAAACAGTCTTTGCCTTAAAGAATGAATATCAATTTGCAACTGTAGGCCACTTTTTCATTGGTGCCTGAGACAGGTTTATGGCCCAGTCCGACAATGTAAGCCACCCCTGCCCATATCCTCAATCTAAAAAAAAAAAAAGATTTTTTTCTTTTTACTTTTCATGCTGGGCTCTCACACCCTCCCTGGGATGCAACCGCGCCCCCTTGGGGGGCGCGCCCCACAGTTTGAAGACCTCTGGTCTAGGTGTTGCGGAGGAGAGACTCCTTAAAGAAGTGGGTTTTGAGTGTTTTTCTGAATTGTAGGAGCATGGGGGTGAGTCTGATGCCAATCGAGAGGAGGTTCCCTAGTCTTGGGGCGTAGGCAGAGAAGGGTTGTTTTCTGGTCCTTTCCTTTTTGCAGCAACAGATTTCAAGTCTGCATATATCCTGGCTTCTGGTGGTGCGCTGTCTGCCGAAGATGCTGAGTTTCTCCGTGAGGTAGCTGGGTGACTTGAGGGCGACTGCCTTATAGATGATACAGAAATACTTAAAGGTGATTCATGTGTGCAGTGGGAGTCAGTGAAGGTCGATGAGTGCCGGGCAGCCACATGTAGGATACTTCTCAGGGGCACAAGGGAGGACAACAGGAGGCCTTCGAGGAGGGCATTGCTCCCATCCATGTGGGATAGGACCATTGCAAGAACAGTGCATCTAAAGCTGTTGGGAGGGAGGGCGTGACTTTCTGCAGGAGGGAGAGCTGATACCAAACTGTCTGATTTTCTTAGCTATGTGTGTCTTGAAGGAGATGTATTTGTTGATGTGGAACCGGAGGGGCCAGGCGCAGGATGCGAGCTCGGGTGTGCAGCCCTCAGGGTTCATGGTTGGTAGCCAGGTCTGTACATCTGGGTGTTCAGTGTGGCTAGTGATTGGTAGCAATTGGCTCTTGGTGGGGTTCAGCTTCAAGTATGCACTGGACATCCAAGGGAGATATCCTTCAATGGATCCACCTTCCTTCTATATGCAGGCCCCAGTCTGAATATGTTGAGTAAAAGATGTATTCCTATTCTTCGACATTTCATAGCTGTTACTAGGTTTGTTCCTGGCTTCTCTCGGCTAGGCATATGTTGTGTGCAGAACATGGGCATGCATGTGTTTGGGAGGGAGGAGAGTCTGGATGGCGGCATTGAAAGCAGCGATGGCCACATGTAGCATGAACATATATTTTACAGACCCAGTTCTGCCGTTCATAGTTTAGACAGGTCTCATGTTTTCTTCGAGCATGGAAAAACATGGAAATGTATTTCACAGACACAATGTATGTATATATATTGGTGATAGCAACCTTGTGGGTTTCCTATGTCCCCAGGGCACAAATGTGTATTGTACAGACATACTTCTAGCATACATTGTTCAAGGAGCCCTCGTGAATTTATTCACTCATACAAAGTATGAAATGTATTTTACAGAGGCAAGGCTGGTATATATTTTTGGTACTGGCCACATGTTTTTCTTTGGGCAAACAAAGCATTTAAATGTATTTTAAGTGACAGTGCTGGTATATACTGTTGAGATGCCTTGCAGTCAGAAAACCCCCAAACATTTGCAAACCCCAGTTTACCAACCCATTATTGACTACTTTCCATACTAACCATGCATACATATGGTTGCTATAGAAGGGTAAGTAAAGGTGTGGAAAAAAGAAACAAAAGTGTTCAAAAAGGGGGAGAAGATAAAGGAAGGGGTCAGGGGTAGAATTGGGGTTGAAGTAAGTTATGGGGGGTCAACCCCTCAAAAAATATTAAAAAGGTAATGAAAAAGGGGAATTCTATCATTTTGCTCATTTTTCAGGGATTCACGATAATGGGCAATTTGCACTTCTGATATACAACCTTGGAGACAGACCTAATGATTTTCTTTAGGCTTAGGGTTTATGAAAGGGGCACCGCGTTGGCTTACATGATAGAGAAGGAATTGATGGTAAGGGGTTCGGCAAATCTACCGGTGCACTAATCTCCTCCTGGGAAGTATCTGAAATGAAATGCCTGCTGCGTTTTTCCAGAGAGCCCCCTCCAAACAAGGCTCAAATCTGGTAACAATACTTCTATTGGTTTGGAAGTAGAGTAAATCGTGCACTGCCAAGGGGAGATATCACTGCATAAAACTGTGAAATTGATGCTACAATCACAGATGCATTTGTATTGATTTTATGAAGATATTTAATCAGGTAGTGAACAGCCGACACGTGTTTTGACCTGATTGGTCGTTCGCAAGGCCTGATGTGTTGGAACGGATGGAAGGTAATCATATATTACTGCCTTCACGTGAATGAAATGGCATAGGGCGTCAGTAAAGTAGCACGTAAGTGGGTTTTGAGAAATGTACCGTAGTTCAGCAATTCATATCATAGAGAAACACCTCAGAATAGTGTCATACCAAGAGATGAGTACCTGTTTGATGGAGCGAAAAGGTTTCCTGATTACCTTCGAAGTAATCAGTCCTGCTACGCCAGCCTACCTGATGGCATTACTAAGAACACTGGGTGGCACACGGTTCTCTCACGGGAAGACCATACTTAGACTGGCTTGCAAGTAGAAAACAAGGAAACAGTCCTTCTCATACTACGCTCCCGTCTTCTGGAGCTCCATCCTAGTAGCAATCGAGACTGTTCTGAGTTTCCTTAAGTTTAGGAAAGAATTGAAGACCTGGCCCTTCCAACAACACATCAGTTTTATCTATACATTCTGGTTATCTTCTGCACACCCATATCCGTAATGCACTGTGATAAATATTACCAATGTTTACTTGATGACTTGTTAAATATTTGCTACCAATGTTTTGTTCTGTGGTTGGTACAGCGCTGCGTTGCTCCTGAGCAAGGTCTATGCAATAAAAATATTATAAAACAATGTATATAATAATAATAATAATAAATCATAATAACAATAGATGTTTAAAAGAGAAAGCCAGGGTGCTACTGTAGATTGAGGTGTCATTAGCTCCTTGCATTTTTTTTTTAAACTTTATTTTTCGGAATTTGTATACATAACATAAACATTGCACCTAATGGGTGCATCTGCAACATTAACTACTTCAAACGCCCTTGCGTACCCTCCCCCCTCCCCTTGCGCCCAGGAGGATAAGTATAGGGGTTGTTTTCTTGGTTGCGTTGACATGAGTCCTCACTGTCGCCACTACTGAGTTTCGCTGTTTTATGCACTGTGTTTATGTTCCTGGTGTTTCTGAGTCCGAGGTTTCAGCGCTGTTTAGCAGATATGTTAAGTATGGTCCCCAAATGTCAGGAGGACGTGCATGCAGTGGCAGCGTTTTTATGAATTCATTATCCATATCTTGGCAGTATAGAATGTCTTTCTTCCAGTCTTCGATCTTTGGCAGTGGGCCACGGCACCAGGTCATGGCGACTCTCTTCCGTGCCAGTACCATGAGAAGGGCTGCTAACTTTCGTATTGCGGGCTGTAGCTGGTTGGTTAGTCCGAGTAGGGCCCCTAGGGAGAGTGGGGTTACCTGTTCCCCTATGATGTTTGTTGTTATTTGTATCACCGTGGTCCAGAATCGGTGTATTCCGGGGCAGTTCCAGGCTAGGTGAAAAAAGGCTGCGATTGCGGTTGCGCACCTTTCGCATTGGTCTAACGATTCGGGGTGGTGTTTGTGTTTCCTGGCTGGGGTGTAGTAGATTTGATGTACGAAGTTGATGTGAATTAGTTTGTATCGCCTATTTAATGCAACTTTTTGGGTTTGCCCGAGGATGTGGGTCCAGTCTTCTGCGGGTATTGTTTCTTTGATGGCTGTTTCCCATTTTTGCTTCACACGAGGGTCTATTGCTACTGTGTCGGTTAGCATGGATTTGTATAACAGTGATACTAGTCTCCCTTCTCCCTGGGCTAGGATTACGTTATGTAGTAAGTCCCATGTTGGTGGCTGTTTGGGAAATGAGGGGAACAACGTTTGTAAGGTGTGGCGTAACCTAAAGTATAGGAATATGTCAAGGGAAGTGTTTCCATCCCTGTCTTTGGCCATTTGGGGAGTTAAAAACGTGCCCTATGGGAATAGGTCTCCAAAGGATTGGATGTTGACTTTGTCTGCCCATATAAGAAATACTTTTTCGTTTGTGAGGGGGATGTTGGGAATAAATTGGATTGGTAGTAAGGGAGAGAATCTTATTTTCACCTCATATTTGCGTGAAATTTTTTTCCAGATCGTATATGTGGATAGGACCGTGTTCAGTGTGTTATGCGGTACCGGAATGTGGCTTATGATGAGGCTCTTAGCAAGTTGGGGGTTGCGAGGGCCCGTTCCACTTGAACATGTGGGTGAATGAAGTGCGTCGTATACCAGTGGCTCAAGAATTGTGCTTGGGCTGCCCAATAATATTTCTCTACATCTGGGAGTGCTAGGCCACCGTGCGAGGTTGATAGTGTTAGTGTTTTATATGCTACTCGTGCTGGCTTTCCCGCCCATAGTAATTCTAGGATGAGACTTAGATTAGTAACGGAATATTTGTGAATAAATAAAGGAGTTTGGGGAGGATGACCATTTTAGTTAGCAAGGTTGTACCCCATAATGTTAACGGTAGTGATTTCCATCTTTGAACCCGTTCCTGCAGGGAATTTAGTGTCATTACATAATTTTCCTTGTATATATCATTGTCACTGAGGGACATATATATACCCAGGTATCAGACTTTTGAATTTTGACATTTGAAGCCGTGATCGCCTCTGAATGCCTTGGTGTTTGGAGTTAGGGGAAATACTACTGATTTTGTGTGGTTAGTTTTGAGGCCGGACATTTGGTTGAACTTGATCACTTCACGCATTATAGGGTTAGGTTTGATTTGTGGGTCGCTGATGAATAACATGACATTGTCGGCGTAGAGAGAGACTATTAGCCTGTGGGGTCCAAGCTTGAGGCCTCTATGTAATTGATTGGCTCTTAGCCTTGAGGCCAGAGGTTCCATCACCAGGGTGAAGATGAGGGCTGAGAGGGTGCAGCCTTGTCTAGTCCCGCGTTCTAGAGTAATGCTTGAGGATCTGGTGTTCCCCAATTTGATGTATGATCGGGGGTCACTGTATAGCAACAAATCTAGCTTGATAAAGAAGTTCCCTAACCCCATTTGTCTGAGCGTTGAAAAAATAAAGGGCCATTCTACATAGTCAAATGCTTTCTCAGCATCAAGTAATACTGCTATTGCCTGTTGTGTTGGGTCAAGGGCCTCTATGATGCCGAATAGTCTTCTAATGCCGTAGCTTGTGCTGTGTCCTGGGATAAATCCGGCTTGGTCGCCGAGTACTAGGGCTGGCATAAGGGGGAGTAATCGTGTTACCAGAATTTTGGCCAGGATCTTGTTGTCTAAATTAATCAGGGATATCGGTCTGTAGGATGCGCAGGCCTCTGGGGGTTTGCCTGCTTTGTGCAGCACTATTATATTGGCTTCGTGCAGTGTTGGAGGGAGGCTTCCTCGTTCTATTGATTCCTCATAGACGCGAAGCAGAAGAGGGGCAATGATGGTCGCATGGGCTTTGTAAAACTTGCCTATGAGTCTGTCAGGACCTGGCGCTTTAGTGTTTGGGAGAGATTTAATTGCTTCTAGGATTTCCTCTAATGTTATAGGTGCGTTTATGGGTTCGCGTAGCTCGGCGGCTACCCAGTACAGTTCGGTGTCGTTTAGGAAGTCTTGCATTAACTCTGGGTCAGTGATGCCCCTAGAGCTGTAGAGGTTTTGGTAAAAGTTGCGGAACTCGTTGGCTATATCTTCTTCTGTGTAGACCGTTGTTCCTTGTGTGTTTTTGATGTGCTCCACTCTGGTGGGGGTTTTGTCTATTGGTAATAAACGGGCCAATAATGCACCTGGTTTTTGCCCTTCTCCGTATTGGCGAACTTGGTGTTTGTGCCTGAGGAATTTTAGTTTGCGTTCAGCCGTTTCTTTAAACTTCAGTAGTTCCTCTTTCAGCTCGGCTTGGGGACTTGGTTCTGTGGTGGCGATGTATTTAAGCTCTAGTTCTTTTAGGCGTTTTTCACTATTAGCTAGCTGAGTATTAGTGTTAGTATGCCATTCTCTTTTGATAGACATACTCCTCGGATGTAGCAGTTTAATGTTTCCCATATGGTGCTGGCCGAGTCCACGGAGCCCTGATTTATTTCTAGGAATTATGTTATTTCTTGACATAGTTCTGCTGCGAATACGGTGTCGGTTAAAGAACCGGGTTTGAACCTCCTGTTGAGCCTGGGTGTTTCAATTCCGGCTACTGTGGCATCTAGTGTCACCATTCAGTGGTCTGAGAAGGTTTGTGGGAGGATTTAGCTCATTCCCCATTTGAATGGGCTGTGGGTTGATGCCAGGATATAGTCTATCCGGGAGCTGGTATTGTGGACCGCTGAGTGGAAGGTATTCTCTTGCATCGTGGTTGTATTGTTGCCACGTGTCGGATAGATTGAATGTTTGACAGATTTCTTTGACTTGAAGGCTTGCCTTGGATGGGTTCCCCGCTGTGTTGTGAGATGTGTCTATTCTGGGGTCTACCGGTGTGTTGAGGTCTGCTCCCCATATGATGGTCATTGCGTTGGTCTTTCCTAGTTGGGTCATGACCCAGTTAAAGTTGTCTGGGCTGTCGGTATTGGGTGCATATGAGTTTACTATGACTACTTCTTTTCCTGCCAGTATTCCCCTTACAAGTAGGGCTCTTTCTTCTGCGTCTTTCTTTGAGTCAATAATTCTGAAATGTGCCCTTTTGCCAATTAGGACTGCGACGCCTCTAGCGTAGGATGAGTAGGACGTGAAATATCTGTGGCATCCCCATGATTTGGCCCCGTGTTGTTCAGGGGATGGGAGGAGGTGGGTTTCTTGTAGTATCACGATGTTGATTTTGTGGTTTCGGAGGTATTGGAGGATCCTCCTGGTTTTTGCTGGTTGGTTGCCACCTCGAATGTTCCAGGTGGCAATTTTAAACGTTGTCACTGCCATCCTAGAGGATGGTTTGATGTGAACCTGTTTTAGGCGTTGGGACGTGGCTGGAGTGTGGGTGCATATCGGCGACTGTTGGAGATTGCTTTCTTCTGGATAATGTTCAGTTGTGTGGACGTTGTGGTGAGTGGGTGAGCGGTAAAAGGCGTCTTCGTTGAACTAAATTCCCTCCCTTGCATGGGCAACCCCCAACTGGCCCACGGTGAACATTCCCTTTTAAACAAAACAGTCATCATAGCTGTCCTCGGGGCGCCGGTAGCCCTCCAAGAGAGGGCGGCTCCTTGCTACTGATATAGATTGGATCTGTGATGGTTGTTTCGTGAAAATCATGGTGACCTGCTTTCTTTGCCTTGCGTTTCCAATGGTGTGGTTTTATGGCGGATCTTTCCTCATCCGGTATCTTCTTTGTGGTCTTCCGCTGTTTGACGCGGGTTTGCATCCGGCGTGATCTAGGTAGTCACTGGTTTCTTCTGGTGTGTTAAAGAACTGGGTTCTGCCTTCATGTTGAATGGAGGGCTTTGCTGGGAAAAGCATTGAGTATTGTATTTGATTGTCTTGCAGTCTGCGTTTCACAGCTGTGAACGATCTTCTTTGTGCCTGGACTGCCTGGGAGAAATCCGGGAAAAATTGTATAGTATCTCCTTTCGAATTGAAGTTCTCCTTTTTCCCTGGCCGCCCTTAGTATTGTGTCACAGTCTTTGTAGTTCAGCAGTTTTGCTATGATAGGGCGAGGGTTTGCTCCCAGAATTGGTCTCGTGTTGGGAATTCGATGTGCTCTTTCTATCACGAATAGCTTGGAGAGGGTCTCCACTCCCACATAGCTCTGTGCAGATTTTCTCCATGTGCTCTTCCATTTTAATCTTAAATTGTTGTTCTCTGACCCTGACAATTCTAATATTATTCTTGCGAGAGTGCCCCTCCAAATCCTCGTTTTTGGCACTTACAATTTTTATTTGTGTTTCTAGCGAGAGAACTCTGGAGGTTAGGGATATTTCCCTATCATCAAGGTCTGACACTCGCTGCTCAACTGTGTCAAGTCTTTCTGCGTGCTTGTCTAGGCGGTGTTGGAGCTGATCGACTTTTGCAGAGAGTGTGTCTAGTTTGCTACCCAGGCCTCCGATTCCTGCTTTCAGGTCTAGTAGGATTTCTCTGATATCGAAGTCTTCCGCTTCTTCTTCTTCCTGAAGGGGCATTTTTGTAGGTGATTGTGGTCTACTGTTGGAATTTGGTGCCTTAGAGGAGGAGCTGGTTTTAAAGTTCAATTTTATTTGCGATTTATCTGTCTTCCGCATTGCTTGTGCTAATGTGGTTATTTTACACTCAGGAGGTATTCTGGGACTGGTTTGGGGTTGTTGACTGGGTGACTAGGCTTGTATCTGGTGATTTGTCACGCTGTTGTTGGTGGGTCGGGGGGCTCTATGGCTGGACTTTGCGTGGCTCTGCTGTGGTGCACGTGGTTTTGGGGGGTTGTGGGATCAGGGCGCTGGGCAGCGATTGATGATGATGGTGTTGCCCACTGTGGAAGATCTAGGATTGTTGTCTTTTCCCCGGATGGGGGGTTTGTACCAGCTGTGGTTTGTGGTGGTCTGCTACGTTTGTGCGGTCTTGTGGATGGGCCAGGGGGCCGGGCTGGTCTCTTTGGGCTTGAGCAGGATGATCTAAGTCTGCGGTTTAGAGCACATTGGGGTTGTGCTGTGATCTAGCCCTAGTCCCGTTCTTGGAAGCTGTGTCTGCTGATGTGGGGTTGCGGCTTACAGGTGACTTCTCCTTCGTGGGTCCTCTGCCTGGTGTGCCAGCGAGTGGTGGTTTGGCTCACTCACTGCCCACGGCCACGCGTGTTGCCCTGGGGTGCTATGATCTAGCTTTCTGTTGTTATCGCAATCTTTGTGTTATGCCGCTTCGCTTTCTGAGCATTGCAGGGTGGTCTGGCCGTGGTAGGGGTCTTTCTGGCCCACGGGGTTTGGCCGTGGAGGTGGCGGGAACCTCTGAGGCTAACTGCCAGTCTTGTGTCGCACGGGAGGACCGGGGCAGTGTGGGTGCTTGACCTGCGGGTGGGTGCCTGCAGAGCTGCGGGGGTGCTCGTACCCGGGTTTTCTTGGAGCTTGTCTGGGTGGGATGGTGCCTCTACTCGCTTCGCGCCGGCTCTCCGCGACTCTTGGGGCCCTTCCGGGTGCTGCTGGTGCAAGCACGACGGTGCGCTGCGGCGGCCCGGATCCACTGGTGGGATGCGTCAGGTGCTCTCTGGATGTTCTTTTCCCAGATGTCGGGCTGCTGCGTGGCGGGCTGCTCACATTGCAGAGGCCTGCTGTTTTCCAGCTGGGGGGCCACTCGCTCCGTGCTGGCTCTCCTTGACTTCTGGGGCCCCTCCGGGTGCCGCTACTGCAAGCACGACGGTGCGCTATGGAGGCCCGGATCCGCTGGTAGGATGCGTCCAGCGCTCTCTGGATGTTCTTCTCCCAGACGTCGGGCTGCTGCGTGGCGGGCCGCTCACGTTACGGTGGCCCGCTGCATCGCGGCTGGAGGCCTCTGCCCTGCTCAGGCAGGGAGGAGGGGGAGCGCTTCTCTGCTGGAACTTTGGGCAATTTGAAGGGCCACGGATGGGAGAAGGGTCACGTTTTGTACCGCACTGCCCCGTGAGTTTGCTGGTGGCGCTGGTTGGTGGTTCAAACACCACAGAAGCTGCGATTTTTCAGGATTGGTGCAGGAGCTGCACGGAGCTCACTGCGAGGTCGCCATCTTGGACGGCTCTCTAGCGCCTTCTCATCAACCATCAGCTCCTTGCATAAGGTTGGTGGATATCGGACTCCGGGGGAGCCGGCACTCTTCCTGCAGTGTACTCGTTGTTAGAGCTGTAAGCCTGTGTTTAAGGAGCAATACATTCAGTAGTCCCTGGGTTGGGTGACTTGGGATGGGGGAACTTTGTGCGGTCACATATGTGCATTTGGCTTCTACACGCCTGTTTAGGGGTGGGGTGCATTTGTACCTTGATAGATTTGCAAGTCAAGTGTTCAGCTATGGATTCACCGAGAGTTTGTGACGCGTGTCTTGTCTCTGGCGCAGTTCAGCGGATCATGACGTCCTTTTACAGTGTGTGCTTTTTTGTTTTAGGAGGTTTGGGATAAGAGCATACATTTGGCCTTCACTTTGTTAAATTGAGGATAGAACTCATTTGCCATTGTTTTGCTTTTTGTTCAACAGTTTGTTTTGATCTTAACCAGAGGGTTGTTTGGTGCGCTAGTGAGCCATACAAAGTCACAGACAACGCTGGGCGAGCCTTGCCAAAAGTGACTGGCGGATGCATTTTTGCAGGCCAGCCGCCTGTACGATGACCCGCAAATATTCATGTGTCTCTTTTCGGATACATTCCAATACCTGCAAACTACCACAAGAACGTGTTTTCCCCAGCCGGCACCCCCACTGCTATTCACAGCCACCATCTGCCCACCCAAGCAGAGCAAGGGTATAACGTTTTTGCCAAAAAAATATCGAAAAATATGGGGGGGTAGGTAACGGGATATAAGGGGAATAGGAGTGTGGAATAGGTAGTAAGTGATAGGGGAACCCCCCAAAAATACAAAATAAACATGTTGATGAGTTTTAAAACGGGCGATATAAAAATATAAACCGAACACCAAGATTAGTTAGACGTTTTATCCATTTCCTGTGCAAAAGCGATGGAAATAGAAAAAAGAAAAAAAAAACAGCCCCATTGCCCTGTGCGACCCTGCAAACCACCAGTAGGGTCCTGTGGCGTGTTACAGGGTCCTGTGACATGCTAGCATTCACCCTCCCTCGCAGGTCCTAATTTTGTATCCCTGGGTGACCTTGGCATTTTCCGAGATGGCAAAAGCACCCAAAATGTGGATAGTGTGTCGAGTCCACGAACACATTTGTCCTGGCTTCATCACAGACACTAGCTCTCAACTCACACGCTTTCGGCGGGTGTCACCCGTCTTGTAGAGGGCTGACTCACCCGCCAACACTCCTGCACGCTCATTCATTCCAATGGGCGTCTCACCCGCCAAAAACAAAATCGGGTGATTTCACCCGCCTTTGCAACACAAATGGTTGAGAGCTATGCAGACAATGCATGGAATACAGTTAAGCCCCACAATACATTCGGTTCATTGTATACATAGCTCCTCTACCTCCATTGTCTGACAGGCAAAGCGCTTCAAAGCCATAAACTATGGCAAGAGGTGCTATAGAAATGCAAGATAACATAAGATAACATTACAGTCCAATACCAGGACATTGCAACGTTCCATGAAAGGCGAGACAAGTGCCACTTCACGGCCGATTCAAATTATAGACTCCCACGCTAGCAGAATTTGCGGGCATTTGGAAAGCCAATCAGATTCTTATAAAATGCGGGATGTGAGCAGTTGCCAGAAATGGCATAGACGCCTTCATTTTACCCACGTAAAAGAATGAAAAAGGCGCATTCCCGTTTGAATATAAAACGTGAAGATCCATTGAAATGCTCACGAACATTCAGTGCGTCATTGTTCCACACGCTATGCACAGAACACTTGATTTATGAACACGCATCTTGCATAACCATTTCATTTTCCACGGGATTTGCTGAGAATGTTAGAATTTTCCACAGAAAACATGCATGACCCTTACATTTTCCAGATAAAACGCACATAGAACGGAGGTTGAATTTGCATTATTTTAGCTCCTGGCAAAAAAATAAGTATTGGAGAGACAAGTTTCCACGTACAGGGCTGGCCTATACTGTAGGTATTTCCCTGTTCAGGTCGCTAAAGTGCCAGTCCGTTTTCGCTGTTGCCGCTACTACTTCTGTCGAGGCCCCTGTGGCCTTGTTGTTTTTGAGAGGGGATAGCCAGCTTAGTGAATTGCCTGCCCAACTTTGTGATTAATTCCATGTAAAGACAGCGCAAAGGGAGCGCGAAGAAGCAGCAAGAGAGAGTTAACAGGCGCCTCGTTTCATTCGCGCCCCATCCTCCTCTTCTTTCCAGATAGCCCCCAGGGGCACCCGGATGCGAGTTAGTGCAACAAATATTTACTAATTCTATTAACAGAAAACGAATTGTCTCTGGGAGGCTTTCTCATACACAAATTCTTCAATCCCCCGCTACCCCCGCCGTCTCTACCCTCTGCATCACCCTCCGCTCAGAATCAGTCAGTCCCTTCTCTCTGGCGTTGCCCTTTTCTCCAACTCTTTCCCAAGTTCAGGACAAGTTGAGGGGTCAGAAAGGCACAGCGGGTGGGGGGTGTTTCAGAAGGTTCGCAGACAGAGGAAAGACCAAAGAGGAGAGTGGGAATCTGGGAAGAATTAGGCATCCCATTTCAGGCAGCCATGCCTGGGGGCTGTGGGCCTGAATCTCGCCAGCTTTTCCTTGACTAGAGCAGCACTTCCACCGGGGACAGTCAGCTATGCCCAGCTGACTGGCACTGGCTGGTAACCCAGAGAGAATGCAACAGGCGGAGCCCTGCCATCCAGCCCCGGAACCTTAAGGCATTTATTTAAAAATGTTGAGGCAAGAAAAATAAAATACTGTGGCATAAATATGTAAGTTGTGTTGAATTTATGCGCGGAAAAAAACAGTAACTATGCACTCGTGTATTTAGAGAATTCCCTAGCTGAGCTCCTTATTGTGGCTCCTGCTAAAAACAAGCTCTTGCAGAAAATGCCCCTACATTTAAATGTTACATGGGCCCTGTGATACCCTGGCACTGTGAGCATTGCCTTTGTTATGGTATGTGAATATGCTTTTATGCTGCACCAGATCCCCACCATAGTAGTTTCAAGAACCTGGGCTTGTCACTGGGGTGCTGTACGGTGCCCGTGCCAGGGTTATCCAGACCTAAATTTACTGGAGGAAATGAAATAAAAAAGCAAGGGTAAGATTAAAGGATGAAAAAGCGGAAAAAGGATACTAATACCACAGGAAAGGGGTGGGAGTGCAGCACGGTAGGAATGTTTAGTGATGGTATGGGTGCGTGTCAATCCTGCTTGGTGGACCATAATTCAACAAAAGAGAGGAGGCCGAAAAGTCCTAAAGTGCTGTTAAAATTGAGCTGTGTTTCGATGGCATATTTGGAGAATTATAATTTAGTATGTGATGTAATGTTGGTTGCATGAGCACTTGAAAGGGTTCTTGGGCAACACTGGAAGATTGGTGGTTTATTTGCCCAGGCGTCTCTATTGGTTATGCCTCTGGTCAAACTACAAAGCTTTACTTTTGCGGCTGTCAAGTCTGAGCCAAGAATTGCTAATTTAAGAATAGACTGTGTATAAAAGTGAATGCTATTGGTAACAAAAGGTAATGAAATGGAGACGCCAAACTGGTACGGTAAAATTGAACATTCCTGGCACCTTGATGTCAAAAAGGTTCTTATTAGGAGTTTGTTTCATGTAATTTAACGCAAGACTTTATTTTTGTTCAAGGTAAGACAGGGTGGTGCCTTGTTTGGGAGTAGGCTATCAAGGTATAGTAAAATGTAGGCTTCCATAGGGTAAAAATATAGTCTGAACTCCCCATGAAGGCTGTGTCCATTGCACAGTGTGAAAGGCGGAGATGGGTGTATGACAAACAGGATATCCCCATTGATAAATGCCACTGTTATCTCTGCATACCCCACCAGTCCTTCTGCTTCACATCCTATCAGTTCTTTAACCCATTTATTGTTGTGGAAAATGGTACTTTCCATCTGTAATTGAGGTATTATTTTGCAGTGCAACAGTTCTTGGCCATTTTCTCAGAGAATTCACTGTTGTCTGCCTTTATCAAGGTCGCCTGAACCCTGCGTCCCTGAAACAACCCACGCACCCTAAATAGGGCAGTGTGCACTAACCATTGCGCTATTAGAGGTGGCATCTCTTGCGGCAGAAACATTTTGGGTGTGCCAGTTGCATGTGGTATTAAAGAACAAATATAATAAGAGTAATTTGACTTCCCTCTTCCCATCTCCCTTGTGATTATACCACATGTTGTTTGTCTCGGGGTGATGCACATCTTCACTACTGCTTAAAAGCCCTCCGGATTCACCATGTCTCTTTTAATTCTAGTTACTAGCACACTACTATTATTTTGCAAAAATGATGGTTTGTATCGTTATTAAACCTGCTTCTAAAATTACTGATATACCATTTTGACCATAAAGAAAGAGAGAGAAAGAGAAAAGAACAGGAAAACAAAACAATGCATTATCCTTTTTCCACTGTCTGATGTTCTTGGAGCCTGCAAAGAAATGTTATGGTCCCTCCGCCCATAAGGGCGCACTGAGTTCAGAAAATTCAAAAATGTTTCAAAATGACTAATCTTTTTCTGATCTTTTATTCTCCCTCCTGCTGTTGGTTGGGGAATGTCACTATGTTTGCCTTGCGGGTGTCTGTTAAAGATATCTAGGTCTTCCTGTCTGCAACCTTCACTGCTGTGTGTGTGGCATAGACAACAGTAAACAGTCCCTAGAAGCATGGTTCATTCCATTTTCGGTTAAAGATCCTGCTGAAAATTGTATCTCCAGAGGAAAAGTTGCTGTGGTTGTTGGGATGTTGTATCCTTTTGTGCTGCTTGTTCCACTGTTTCTTTCAGAGCTAGCTCTCTTGGATGAAGGCTGTGTGGCAGAAGATAAGACTGTCAGCTTTGGTTAGGGCCCTAAAATATCCCTCAAACTCTTCTCCTAAAATGTGTGCAGAATTGTGGGCATCAGAAGTTGTGCGTGCAGGTATGAGTGGGGTGTGCAACCTCCTGCCTGTGATTATCTCATGCAGTGTAAGATTGTGGTCATTCCCTGGCTGATTCCTAGGGTTGAACAAAGTGAGAGGAAGACAATGTAACCAACTCTTCAGTAATGAGTGACACATTTTATCCAAGCGTTCCTTCAACAGACCATTAAGGAGTTTTGTAAATCCGTTGGCTTATGGGTGGTGTACAGAACATCATTTGTGCTTTATGTCCAATAGAGAGGTAATTTCTTTAAAGAGTTCATTAACAAAGTGTGTCCCGTAGTCAGATCGCAGGACATCATATACTCCCCAATGAGGAAATACCTCAAATATCAGAAATATAGCTGCCGATTTGGTATCAGGTTGGACTCATGGACCCACTCCAAGCCAACAAGAAATGGACACAACGGGACAGTTAAATAATGAAAGTTAATGCCCCTGTTAGCCATGTCGATGTAGTCAATATGGAGCTGTCGAAAGGGACCTGTGGGGTGGGACAGCGCTGCTTTCAATGTTTTGAGGTTATGACCTGTACTGTACAGGTGGCATGTAGTACAGTTTGACATGAAATTATCTATGTTTTCCTGCAAGTTGGGAACAAACGACTCCTCCTGCAGGTCAGCTGCAATGTACTGCTTTAATGTGTGTGTGTAGAGTAGTGCAATTGCTTGAGGGCAACTGTAATCAATATCTGGGGTATCACTGCTTTTCCTGTAATATTCTGTCTCCAAATTAAATCTGTAGGGGATAGGGAGCACCCTCTTCCATAAATCCATCTCTTGCTCTGGGGCTCGTCCCTCCAATTCGATAATCTGAGTCAGGGATCGTATTGTAAGGACATGGAAGATGCACCTGCTGAAACGCTATCTCAGGGGTGCTGTGGGATGTGGTACTTCTAGATATGCTGCTTCTTTGTCTGCTTTGACTGCTGCAACATTGCTATAAGCAATTGGGTCAGTATTCTATGTATGGTTTGTGTATTTTACTACCGCAACTGCAGATGGAACAGTTAATACATAAATTAATCTAGAAAGTAATGCTGTCTGCTGCACGGGTGCGCTCAACTGACTTTTTGATCCCTCTCCAGCGTCATCTTGATAACCCTGAATGCACCCAGCGGAAACATATGCTGAATTGGAACAGATTGTGACGTGACACCCTTTGAACATTTCTAATGCTTCTATGACTGCTATGAGTTATGCAGCTTGTGTAGAATAATTTTTACCATCACCTCATATTCTCACCTTCAAGGCTCACTGCTGCTGCACCAGTGTGCCTTTTGCCCATGTTCTGGTCAATCGTTGATATTCCATCAGGGAAGAGCACTTCCCCTTCCTCAAGTGCATCTTCCCTGCCAATAGTACCCTTATCTGTCGTGCCTTTGTGTGTTGCGCAATCAAGCACTGACTCATCTGGATGTACCGGCTCGGCAATGAATGTTGCAGGGTTCACTGTGTGACATATGGCAATCTGAATGGAGTAGTTTGATAGAATCACCTCATATCCTGTTGCTCTCTGTGTGGTAAGGGTTGACTTGGGTTTTTCTAAGATGGCAAAAACTGCGTGTTCCACGTATAATGTCACTCATCAGCCCATTGTGATAGTCGAGGACTTCTGTATTGCAAACCAGCTGCTGCTAATGATTACGTGCATGGAAAATGACCTTGCATTACTTCTAGCAGTCCACTGTAGTAAGCCAAAGGCTTGTGTCCCGTGGATGTCTGCTGAGCGAGACAGGCAACATCAATTGGCTATGTGAATATGATAATCAAAAGAATTTCTTGCTATAATCTGGTGGTGCTAAAATGGGTGCATTACTTGTGACTTTTTAAGTTCCTGAAAGGATTTGGTCATCTAATCGGTCCAAACAAGGGGTCCCTTTAATTTCTGTGCTTCCTTTAGACCTTGCAGAAGTGGTTTGTTGTAACTTGAATAGTGAAATATCCAGGCTCTACAGTAGTTACACAATCCTAAAAACTACTGCATCTGCTTGACTGTTGGTTGAAGAGTTGTGTGCTGCTGCTCGTTCTGGGGTTACTCTTCTCCCTGCTGATGAGATTATTTGCCCTAAGTACACTACCTCTTCCTTGAAATACTGCAATGTGTCTTTATTTACCTTGTAACCCATCTCTGCGAGTAAAGTTAATGGTTTTACCAAGTCCTCTCTACAAAGATCCTCTTTTGGACTCCAGACCAAAATGTCATCTACATATTGAATGACAGTGCTCTGTACTTGTAATTTACCTAGATCCATTTGCAAAACCCTATTAAAGATGTTTGGGGATTCACAATACCTCTTAGGCAACCGATTGTGTTGAAATGTCTGCCCACCGTAAGTAAACACTGTGAGGTATTGAAAGTCTGGATGCAATGGAATGGAGAACCATGCATTCTTTAGGTCAATTACTGTAAAGTGGGTCACTGCCGTAAGAATATTACAAAGGATCAAAGGATGGTGTCCGGATTAGGAACCACCAGAAATTCAGCTTCTACAACAGAGGTCTTCAAACTGTGCGGCGCGCACCTCCAGGGGGGCGTGGCCGCTTCCCGGGCGGCGCCAGATCCCAGCATGAAATGTCTAAAAAAAAAAATTTAAAAAAAAATTTAAAAAAAATATCTTTTTTTTTTTTTAGTTTGGAGGAAATGGGAAGGGCCCGATCACATGGTCAGACAGGGCCATAAAACGGTTTTAGGCACCAATGAAAAAATGGCCAGCAGTTGCAAATGGATATTCAGTGTTTAGTCACAGACTGTTTGAATAGTACCCAAGGGGTTGTTTTTTGTTCAAATGTAAAGAATATTTGAACAAAAAACATATTTTGTTTTAAAGAATATTTGGTGATATTTAAAGAATATTTATTCAGCAACAATGGTCAAAACTACTAGCTGCATAGTGAAGTAACTCCTCAAACTGGCCCACATTGGCCAAAAAAGTGGCCCATATTTACTGGCCTACACTAGCATTTTGCATTTTTGGTACGGTCATCGCCCTATTCCCCTATTGGCCAGTTCAAGCCTGCCGGCTCATCCATAATGGGTGAGGGGGCGTCCACCCACTGGCCACCTCACCCATTATGGAGGAGCCGAGGAGCCAGGCCAGTGAAACACTGAGCAGTCCCTCAGCTGCTTTTTCCAGCTGAGGCAGTGCTACTGGTCTGGCCGAACTGTCAAAGGCAAACACTGTTTGCCTTTGAAAGTTCATTTCCCCAGCCGCGCATGATCACTGAGCCATGCAACGCTGGGGGTGTTTTGCTTCGCCAGCCTTGCATAGCTCATTTGAAATGCTGGCTGGGGCACTGCATGTATGTATGTGCAAGGGGGTGCTCCTGCGCCTCCCAGCATATACGGGCAGAGCAACCTGGAGCGGGGCATTTTAGCAACCACATGAGGTACGTTTATGGCGATTTATTTTTTATTTAAATGTGGATGGATGTGTGGATGCTTGTGTTATGGGACTGTGGTGGGAGCAGGATGGGTGGCAGCACTGGGATCGTGGTGGGAGTAGGGTGGGGTGAGCCCAGGTTCTGTACTGGGCATAGGGTGTGGTGACGGCACGCAAAAATTCATAGCGATTTCTACATACTGTCCATCTGGCACTTTTGGGGGGGCCCGGCCTGCCCAAACTTTGCCCAGGCGGGGCCCAGGCCAAAAAAGTTTGAAGACAACTGTTCTACAATGTTGTTAAGTGGGCAGAAGTCCTGAACCATCCTCCAAATCTAAACCTTTGCTTTTTTCACAGGGCATATAGCCGTATTACATGACAATTCAGATGGCTATATTGTTCCTTGTTGCCATAATGCTACAATGGTGGAATAAATACCTTCACCTGCTTCTTTTGACATAGGTTGCTATCTTACTCTAGGCAATACTGTGCCTGGTTTCTGCTTGATGCCAACCACCCCTATACCCTTCAATAATCCTACATTTTAGGGGTTGCTTGTCCACAAGTGAATGTGAAGCTTCTCCAAGTCACACTGTGATGGTAATGTCTTAGCAATCAGCGTGGTGCCTGGTACTTCTCTATGCTTTATTGTTATATGGAAAAGTATGCACATTTCAAACACGATCTTGCCTGTGTCATTGGTGTCTTCGAACAACTGTTCACCATGCACCTCTCTCAGTGGCTGGGTTTGGTCTATGCACAAAACTGCGCGCCATTCCCGTCATCCATGCTGGACAGTAGTACCCTGTTTGCCTTTTGTGATCACTGCTTCCAAATCTAATGTGATAATGGTGCCTGTGCCCTTTCCTGGAGGACAGCTGGCCTGAACAGAAATGAAGCGGATATATGTGTTGTCTTGTCCTGTATCTCTGTCACTCATTCCAAAAACACTGTTACTATGTAAAATAATTATTCTGGATGTACTTACACACCCTGCATGGTGCTGTCACTACAAAGTGCTTGCGTAATTGCTGCAGCTCTAGCATGGTATATGCTTGGTGTTGAACACACTATACCATCCTCTGTGAATGATATTGTCATATTCAGCACACTTAGGAGATCCCTGTTACGCTCACCTGGTATCCACGGGGACTAGTTGGTTGATATGCACCTTGGAACCCTCTTCCCGATCCCGGGTGGTGTCGTCAATGGGAGTCGAGCCTGAAAGCACAGGAGGGCTTGTTGCTGTATTAGGTGGGCTCTCCGTCCTGCCTTCTTAGCAGGGGTGCGTAGTCTTCAGTGGGTGTGAGCGACCGAGTTACTTCACTGGTACGAGCCCATTCAAGTGTCTTTAAGGTAGGTCTTACTGCAGCAGTTTTTGTATAATACTGTCCTTGCCTTCCCTTCTTTTGTGGTTAATGTTTTTTTCTTTCTCCCTAGGTGTGCGGGAGGTTCGGCATGTCGTGCTGGTTGGATGGAGCACATGCTGGTAATGGATGATGCGAGATGCACGCTGCGATCCGGTGAGTTATACGATATGCGCGGCGCAACTTCGCCTGGTATTTGCTAACCTGTGTTTCCTCTTTCTTTACAGGTCGTGGTGTTCTTTCCCAGCGGATGTGGTGTTCCGGACGTTGCCGGCCCAGAGGTGACTAGCAGGGTGAGGTTCTCAGGATGTTTGTGGCTTATATCCAGCCGTGAGTATACCTTTTCTAATGTTGTCTTTCTCCCTCTCCTTTTCAGGTTGCTTTGTTCCGGCAAGTGCGAGGTGCCCAGAGGATGCAGTTCGCTGGATAGATGGCCCGCAAGGAAACAGAATTAGGAACGAACATGACAGGATGGAGTTCGCAGGTAAGAGTCTGTTAATGATGTTTCTTTTCTCCTCTGCAGGCTCGTTGCTCCAAGGATTGCTGGATCAAGGACACTGGACACGGTGAGCGTTACGCTGCAGGCTGCAGAATAACGCGAAGTGTGTTCTGTTGCTTGGGTGTGGTTTAAATAGCCTCCCAGCAAAGTAGTCCAGGTAAAGTAGTTCCAGGCACCACACCCAAAACACTATACCGCATAGCTCAGTTCTTGGGAACTAGGCTATGTGGGTGCCTCCATGTTGACTGCTGGCCCAAGGAAAAGTAGTCCCCATTCAAAGATGTTTTTCATACTGAATATGAGCTTGGCGCCAAAGGCACCAGGACTGACTCCAAGAGAGTCTTGAAAGAGGGTGTAAGGCCTCTGAGGCCCTAATGGAACCCCTGAACCCTGACCTGACCTTGCCTGGCAGGTTGACTTGCCAGTGGGGGTTTGGGGTAAGGGTCATGATATCCCGACCCAGAATGTTAACTGGTGTTTTCTTTGAATACAATAAACGTGCTGACAACTCCTGTGTACCTACAGTAATGGTTAAGTCTTCAGTGAAAGGAACCAATACAATTACCCCACAGAATCCCTGTGTGCCCATTATATTATCTGAAAAGTAAAACTGTACTTCCCTTATGCAGGACTTGGGTGCTCCTGTGTCAGCCATGAAACTAAATGTTCGGTCTCCTATCCTCACTCCCACCAGGTGTTCCTCTTCAAAGGTCATAAGTAATGGACAGTACCAAGCTCCTAAGGGCTCTCTGTGGGCTGTCCTATTGTGGGTAAGTGTTTGTACCAGGAAGCGGGAAGGTATTGCCCCACAAGACACTGACTCCTGTGTAATGAGTTAATCCAATGGCTGAGTAGTGGCCTGTGTGGGTGGATGCATTTTTTGTGCCTGTGTAACATTCGGCACTGGGTAGGCGATTGGCCATGGCTGCATGGCGCCTGGGGTGTGCATGGGCCTGTGGCATATGGGATGGCTCAGGGCTGCATTTGAGATGATAGTTTATAGGTGAGCTTAATTGCGGGACCACTAGAAAAAGGTGGTCTGCTTCAGCATTCTTGCGCAAATTATCCTATCTTTCCACAGGACCAACACTGTCCCCCAAAACATGGTCTCAGTCATCCCCATATGTTCCCTCTATCCCTCTGGTAACTGCCCCTTTCCATCTGGAAGCTTTCTGCTTCCCATCTTCCATCTCCTGTCCCTTCCATCCAGTTCTGCTGGGTGTTCTGTATTTGCTGCCCTTCTGTTGTGTTAATAATCACTGCCCCGTCCATGCTGAATTTAGCTAGCTTCTTCTGGATCAATATAGCCTCTACCCTCTCTGCTTGCGCAGCTTTCTCCTTTTCTTGCCTTTCCCTACAATAAATGTACTATGTGTGCCTATATCTGGGGCCATCCCTTTGTCTCGATACCAACTATTTTATCTAAATCAGTTTGTACTTCTGTAGGGTGCCCCTTGCACAACATTTGATAAAAGACAGCTATATTCTTGTCCCTTCCTTCTCCTGTCCCTAACCACCACATCTCCTGAATCTGGTGAATGTAAAGTGCAGGGTCTTCATCCGCCCTCATTTTGCGGGCCATTATGGAATTTATGTCAGGGGTGCCAGGGTATGTGTCCCTCAAAGCTATCCATATGTGTGCTCAACAGTTGTTAAACAGTGTGCCGTCATGTGTGTCAGCTCTCAACCACACCCCTGGGTACCCCACCTTCCTATATATCTCATCTGCCTGTTCCCCTAGTAGTGCGGCGAACAAACTCTTCATGTCCCCTTCAGCTATAGTGATCCCTGCTGTCTGTTTTTCTGGGGCATACATGTACTTGCCTGCTCCTGATGTAAGGGATGGCAGTGCCTTCATTAAGTTGTTTCGATCCATTTGGGACCAGGAAACATAATGTGCTTTCTATGCTCCCTTCTGTAATAAGAGAAAATGCATTCCCCATTCCCTATTTTGTGAGGTCTTCTTTCCCCTTTTACCCTTTGCTAGGGCCATTCAGGCAAGCCATGGTCTTAGCCTAGGGCAGTGGTATTCAAACTGTGGGTCGCGACCCCCTAGGGGTCCGCGGGTGCATCCCAGGGGGGCCCTGAGAGCTCAGCATGAAATTCGATTTTTTTTTTTTTTTTTTTTTAGATTGGAAGAAATGGGCAGGGGTGGCCCACATGGGCGGGCTGAAGCATGAAACTGTCTCAGGCAACAATGAAAAAGTGGCCCACAGTTGTAAATGGATATTCATTCCTTTAGTCACAGACTGGGCCTCATTACTACTATGGCGGACCAGTAACAACGGTGCTGGTAAGCTACCGGCACCGTTGCTACCGTTCCGCCATAGTAAGAGTTGTGCTCGTGGGTGCTTGACAGCCCCCGCCAGGTCTGACCTCAGCTCGTCGGATGCACCGGCACCGTTATTAACGGTGCCGGTGCATCCGAGCTCCCCCTTCCCATTTGAGCCATATGGGGCTCAAATGGGAATGGGGATCTACCGGCACCTTCGAAAGGGCAATTATCATGTCCGCCTAACTCGGCATGACCTAGTAATTGCCCATTCGCGGGTGCCAGACCCGGATGCAACTCCAGTGGCAGCCGTGCCGGTTTTACCGGCACAGCTACCGCCAGAGTAGTTATGAAGCCCACTGTTTCAATAGTACCCAAAGGGGTGCTTTGTGTTAAAATGTAAGTAAATTGTGATATATTCAGCAACAATGGTCAACATTACTAACTGCATAGTGGCCCCTCACCCATTATGGAGGAGCTAAGGAGCCAGCCCAGTGAAACAGTGAGCACTCCCTCAGCTGCTTTATCCAGCTAATGGAGTGCTCCTGGGCTGGCTGAACTGTCAAAGGGAAACACTGTTTCCCTTTGACAGTTCAGTTTACTTCCCCAGCCGCACATGCTCACTGAGCCATGCAAGTGCTGGGGCGTTTTGCTTCGCCAGCATTGCATAGCTCATTGGAAATGCTGGCTGGGGCACTGCATGTCTGTATGTCCGAGGGGGAGCTCCTGCGCCTCCTCGCACATACGGACAGAGCAGCTGGAGCAGCACCCACACACAGGCCAATGCAGAAGGTACGTTTATGTTCATTGTTTTTATTTAAACATGTGTATGGATGCGTTATGAGTGAGTGTATGGTGATGGATGCTCATGTGAATGATAGAGTGATTGCTGTATGAATGTGCAGCGCCTTGCATATACACATAATCATGTTCATTGTGTTAGGACCAGTGGGGCCCAGGGGACAGGGATGGTATCTTTTTACCGGACATCTATCATTCAAAACCCTCTGCCTTGTCCACAAGGCTTTCTGGGGCCTCGGTCCAAAATACCTTCAGCTATTCCTCCGTAAATACCTCCCCTCTCGAGCTCTTCACTCCTCTACCTCCAACTCCCTCAGGGTCAGTCGTTTATCAAAGAAACGAGCTGGGGGTAGATCTCCGTCTTCGGCTGGGGCCTCCCTCTGGAACAGCGCCCTGCCACTCTAAAACTTGAGGAGAACCATCTTTCTTCCTGCACTTATCAGACCTAGCCTGTCTGCTGCCTTAAACGTAGCACTTGCAAATTGCTGGCTGCACTACCACTGTTTGTTGCCTTTATTATTTATTTATTGTTATTTATCTGTTTCTCCTCTGCTTCGCACTTTCCACTTCTCCCCCCTTCCATGCACTTTTCCCCTCACACTTGCGCGTTCTCAATGTCACTGGGCCTAGTAAGATCGCTGTTTTATTCTCCTCTGTTCCCCTCCCTTGCCTTGTCACGCTCTGAAACACTTGTGTACGAGCGCGATAGAAATAAAATATCAATGCCTGCCCCCTGGACTCCCAGCAACAATTGCAAACTGTTTGGCTATTTACCCATTTTTTGTTAAAAGTATGCTCTACAATGCAACATTTTAACCTATTATTTAAAAAAAAATTCACAGGGGGAAACCCCCCCCGAACCTCCCCTTAATGCCCCTCCACTTAAAAAAGATTCACCAGCCGCCACTGGCCCTCAGACTGTGTTGGGAACGGGATGGGGGAACCGAGGGACTATGGTGGGAGCACAATGGGCGGGAACCATGGGATAGTGATGGGAGCAGAGTGGGGAGAGCCCTGGGTGTGTGATGGGGTGGGGAGAGACCAGCGACTGGGTAGGAGTGGGATGAGGGAGCCCAGCGACTTTGATGGGAGCAGGTGACGGCGCGCAATATATACTGTCCATTTGGCATTTCTGGGGGGTCCCGACCTGCCCAAATTTTGCTCAGGGGGGCCCTGGCCAAAAAAATTTGAAGACCACTGGCCTAGGGCCCCATGGTGTAATCTCCCTATCTTCTGCATCTGTCTCCCAATCCTCCTCTTCACCTGCTGCTTCTTCTTCGATGTCTATTGTGCCATGATCTACACTACTGTGCCATTCGTCGCTATGCTGCAGAACCTCTGGAACTCTCCCTGAATTGAGAGATATCTCACTTGAGTCTACCTTCATATCCTTGATAACCTTACTATCAATCTTACAAACATTCAGTCCCACACGCCACTCATCTGTGCCTATTGATGAGCATTGCTCCTCCTCTTGTACAATTCTTTCGCCAGCTCCTCCTCTGCTTTCTTTAGCACTGCTTCTTACTCTCTAAAGGCCTCATGTTTGTCTTTATGTTCCTTTGGTGTTCCCTTTTAGACTCAATAGGGGGCAAATATCAGGGGTTGGTGTACGCTGCGGCTCCCTGTAAAGAAAAGGATCCATAAGGAGGCAGGGTGATGGCTTGTGTCTGATTGGATTCCTCTGTGCTATCTTCAGGGGTGTTCTCTATGTCTTTGAACATATTCCATAATTCAAGTATACTCTGGCGGTTTTGTAATTTTTTCCCTTTATAGCTTGGTCTCCAAACCTGTATACATATGTTCTAGTATGGCCTTATCATGTGTGCCCTCCTCGGGACAAAATATAAACATGTTTCTTTCCGTTCCGCGATGGTACCTCAGGATGTTCTCCCTATACTGAGGGAGCACCTTACACATAATCTCCAACAATTACCCATACTCCTTCCCAAATCCAACCTTATTTAAAACAGAAAATCTCAACAACCCTGATCAGCAGCATATCACCTCAAAACCACTACAACTCACTCACTACATCAGCTCTCTCACACACAAAAAAGTAAAAAATACGCCCTAACTCTTTAAAACACTTCTACTAATACAAAATGCTCCCAAACCCCACCCACACAATGGGTTATCAATGCCCACCCCAAACATTTCTAAGTACACAACTGTTAACAAAACAGCCCAATAATAAATCACACCTATTTGCACAATGGTGTAGATGCTCCCTCTGTCTCCTTCTCTCAGGATGAGGGTACTCAACCCTCCTCACACTCCTTAAACTTGAGGACGGAGGGATACAAGGCCCTTTCCACACAGGACCATCCCTTCAAATACATTGCTGTCTTTTTCTCCTTTACAGAGGAGATGAGATACCCAACATCACTTCTTCACCTTCATATCTATTTATGACATCATCTTTCCACACGGCGGGAGCCTTCCCTCACTAATAGTGAAAAATCATACATTATCTCACAACATTGTCTTCCCTTGTCATCAAAGGGCTTCCACTTCTCTCTTGTATTCACCTATACCCCGCACAATAGCAAAAACTATCAATTTGCCCCACCCTGTTTTTCATGCGAAAGTGCACTCACTTTCTATGTGTTCTTCAGAGGACCTCCAATGCTGTGTCCCCCTCAATTGATGGCACAGGTAGGTGCAGCACCCTGCTCCAGGGATCAAGCAGGCTTTCCAAGAAACACTGCGCCTGCAAACCTCCTCGTAGTGTGCACATAAACTGGTCACTGCAGGTATGCGCTACAACCCATGGTGTATGGCGGAGGAGCCTCCAGCCTCTCGAGAGTCCTGGAAATCACATCAGAGTCACCAAAAATATACAGAAGGTCCACAATCTGATCACTAAAAACAATCAAAGGAATAAATAAGAAGTGCACGATTTACAAGAAAACCAAGATTTATTACATGCACATACGTCCGGGAGGGTCACTCAGCTCTGTAGAACTGAAAAACTGAAAACGCTCTCGACACTCTCCTATCAGTTTAGAGTTTTTATAGACGAAAACCACTAAACAATATTTGTTACAAATATCGAGTACATGTTAATGTCACGGTGCGCACTGGCTAGTCCTTATACAAAAATCTAAATACAACCTATACAAACTGAGCCTATTGGTTGGTGAACTGCCCATGATCATTTAAATGCAGTCCCTACGAATGACATAATTGTGAAGTCAGCAAAAATACTCAGTTTTGATTGGACAAAATTATTGATATTGATGTTGCAACAATGGCCTTTTCCCATTGGCCAGAATGACTACACGATGTGCATCCCCTTCCCAGATGAGCCAGATGACCGATATGACCCAATCCTGGAGCAAGTGTGAACAGTAAAGTCAGTACCCTGTGGCAGCAACATGGATACATACTGCTTTCTCATGAGACCAGACAACTTGGCACCCCTCAGCGACTCTCCGACCTTGCAGCTTCACCTTTGGCAACATCGTATGCGACTCCCATCTTAAAACATGTTGCTTTCCTAGCACACATCTCCCATAACTCTCTTGGGAACCAGGTGTGCTTTATAAAAAAAAGGCAGCTGAGGCACTGCTCCTGGGGACTCATTTCTCTGATTTATTTGCTCTTATTAGCTTGTCAGGTGCAGTTCCTATGGTCCTACCACTTCTCCATGGGGGCAGTATAAACACAACCTGGCTCACACCAAAATGTGTCCTTCTTTGCCATTACGTGTATCATATGTAACCTATGTCCTGTCTTAAACATCAGGGAAAAGCTAAGTCTTGCAAAAATAACCAATCTCTGTGTGGCTCTTCACCTTTCCTCCCAGGGCCTTGGCAATCTGAACGCTCGCAGGGGGAGAAGCAGGATTAAAATCCAATTAAATGAACAGGACAGAAGCACAAAAATGTGGCCTGGTACTCGAAATGCCAAAAAGCTACCAACTCTCAATCGCGCCTACTTCTAAATGGCAGGGCTCTCGCGAGGATGGCAGGTGGCCCTTATGATTATAATAATTAACATCTACCATACTTAATGCTTACAGTACAATGCCATATACTCAACACTAACAAAAAGTGTATCCTAAAAATAGCAACACAATGTAATCCTCTCCAGTGCAACAAAGATTTAGGACCTGATTCTCATGTAGGCGCAGTGAGCATGCTAAACAGCATGTTTCACTGCGCCTTTTCCTGGCACCAAGGCACCACACTTATTTTGAAGTGCTCTTGGGCATCAGCGCAGAGAAAGACACAGACAGAAGTTTCATGAAGTGCCTGTAATCAGTCAGTTTTCCAAGTTTACTGGCAGTGTTCAAGTTCTCGGCAGCATTTTCGTAAGATAACATGAATTTCGCAATTTAACTAAAGTGCTGCCGAGAACACCCTCCTGGCAATCATTCTTTGTCATGGAAGTACCAAACCCATATCACACTTCCAAAAGGCTAGAAAAGCATGCATATGAATGCCGCTGCCAAGAAAGAAATGCTTCACATTATTAATTGCAGGTCCTTCCTTAACAGTGAAGCCCAATCACTGGTTCATATGAATCCTGTCCTGTCCGGCCATGGCTCTGTGTGGTGTGTCATGCAGATCGAGTCAACATTTCTCAAAAACCTGGGAGGAGTAAGAGACGAGGGAGTACGGTGCAATTCTGCAGCATTCCTGCTGTCACTCCTCCACAATAACGAAACTGCAGTGAGAGGTTTCGCCACCTACGTAGCTGCCGTATTTGTACGACCATTTCGCAGTCTCGCTAATGTGGAGGAATGACTCCAGAAAACACACGGTAAGTAACGCTTTCCCCAATTGGGGGTTGCCAGGTTGCTTTCCACCCAATCCTAGCAACCAGTGCTCACTTTTGTAAAGTGGCAAGTTCTGTGATGCCTCATAAAAGACCAACAGCTTCAGAATAGGTGTGATTACCAAAAATGTCAGTAACCGTTTCTCTGACATTTTCAGTAATTAACACCTTGTTGAGAATCAGGCCCTTAGTCTGCTTAAATGATACTTGCTAGAAAACCTTTCGGGTGGCATAAGCCTGTTTGCAAACTAATATGGCCAGTATATTTTTGCTGCCCTTTCATCTCACCATATAATGCTTTGTAGAGTTTGTCAAAACAAAGTGCACTTCACATGTGGACACAAATGATAGAAATACACTAAAATACCCAGCTGAATATACTAATAGAATTTACACAGCCTAAACCTCCTTCTACCTTTGTGGCACTGCACATGCATGCCTACAAGGGACTAAACGATGGAAAGAGTTGATCACTATGATAATTTCTGGGTGCATATATAGCAAGAAGGATTTATGGAGTAAGCAAATTATAAAGAGTGAGCTAACCGTTTCCAGGTATGGCTATGCAGTCAATGTGCTTTCCAAACTTTATGGTGGGTAAACTGCTGCCCAAACCTTGAAAATCTATTGAGCAAAGTTCCAATAAGCAGCACTATATAGTTGAGAGATTTGAGGTTATGGCAATTTTCAATCATGGGTGAGAAGAGATTTTAAATAATTGAAAACACTGTAATCTCCAATTGAGTACCCTGAATCTACCCCTTTTACTCAAACTAGGGGCTCATGGAGTTGTCCATGAATCCAAATCGAGTCTATTGATTTTTTGGCATAAGCTATGGACTATACATTTTTTAAGATCTTTTATGGAAGCTTGTTGTGATTTAATGTCTCAATCTGGTTTAAATAATCTCACTTTGTTCAGTTATAGACATAAACTAGTCAAAGATGTCAATATGAGCAATCGTGTCTCAGGAGGATAGCTCAGGTGCACTGCGCTCGCCTTATAAGCAAGACGATGCGGAGCAACACACGTTCGATTCCCGAGTCCGTGCTTAGAAACCTCTGGGTATTAAGCGCGTTATAAATAACCTATCATCTCATATCATAATGTACACAACTGGATCGGAGAGACTGTTTGCCATTTAGGGTGGCTATAAAGAAAGCATGGCCCTCATTACGAGGTTGCCGGCAACCACATATTACCTTTACCGCTGCCTGGTGGTATCACCTGGTAATATCACGGGTGCCTGCGGTACGGTAAATTTCGATTCCCATATGGTTCTATACGACTCCATGGGAATGGATACCCTGAAGTACCACCACCAATAGTAACAGTGACAGTGCTTCAATGAAAAACCTGCTGATAGGGGCCTGAACTCCCAGTAGGTCAGGCCTGCCAGTAGTTCAGTGCCTCTACTGGCAGACTCGCACTGACCCAGTCCGGGTTACTGGCACCTTTTTTTCCTGACCGGGTCACTTTTAATGAGGCCACATGTGAGGAATGGCATATGGGATGGTACATGGTGGTCGTGCTAATTTGAGTTAAACCTATATGCTCCTTGAGAGAAAGGAGTGCATGGGCCAAACACTGTATTTCTATAAGATTGAAGATTGTGAAACAAGATTATTCTTTTTTTAAATTTCACCTGGGAATTTTAGGTCTGGGAATTATTGTGAGCATATGGAAAATTGCAGCATCAAATGAGTGTAAATGTACCAAACTATTGATGAAAATGTTTGTTTTGTCCCCATTACAATTCATTGAGGATTAAATGTAGTTTCCAAATGTTTAGGCCAAATAATAATAGAACAACTGGGCATGCATTATCGTATTGCTATAAATCGCGATCAAAGCTGTGGGGAACCTCGCAATTTCTAAAGAAAGCGTGGAGACTGAGAAGAAGAACTGAACAGATGTAGTAGCTCTTGTGGGATTAAATGAGATTACAATTATTTAATAAAGGCTTATGTATGAGATATAATACAATGAATGATGTTATTTATGGTATTTTTAATATTTTAATGACAACTGACATAATGAGTGGGTTTTTTTTAAGAACTGTTGTTTAACTCGTACTGAATGCATTAATTGATATGAAGCTATTTTGTGAGGATTTTTATTTTGTGATATTTTATGGTATCATTTTTACCAAAATAAATCTATTTTGACTGTCTTTTAAGTGAGGGCTGGATTTTCATTGTGGCTCTTCTAAGCATCTTGGATGTTCTTGAGGCATGTTAGGAACTTCATGAAGATGGCTACTCTTGGCCTGAGGATGCACTCTTTTTGGAGTGAATGTGCATAAACCAGTCATGTCTTCCCTTCTCGCCCTGCATTGCAGTTACCTTCTCCTGTGAATAACAGGTACATTGTAGGACCTAACAGGGAAGTAGAGTCTGGCTACAAGCTTACATGTAAAGGTGTACGTTGAGAGTTATGCTCCTAATCATACAATGTAGGACTGCTCCTGTTTATTCATTAGTTTGGTGTTGTGTAGCTACCTGCCATCTTATGGCTGCTTCAAAGCACATACAATTTGACATGAACACGAATAGACAAAATATGGCACAATATAACATGCCATTAAATAACCTGAACAGCTAGTATACAAAACACTAGCATCTGGTCCCAAAAAATAAAAGAAGAGGTGAATGAATATACAAAATGAAAATGAAAAATGGGAAAAACTGAAATGTAGTTACAAGGTCACAATTGGGAAGGAACGTCAGAAAAGTAAAAATATAAGGTCCGAGGAGGGTTAGGTTTAGATGCAGTGAGGGAGGATGAGGAAGTTCAAACAGGAGTCGGGTTGGGGGAGTGGGAGGAAGTCAGCTAAAAGCAAAAGTGAGGTGTACATCAAAAGCCTACATTCAAGTGAATATGCATTTAGATTGTGGATCAAAGCACATATATTCTAACAGACCAACAATGCACAACATGCATGCTGTAGCATAACACAACACAGTGTAGCATATCAAACCTTAGAGAGAACATAGCATTTCAAAGTAGGGCAGAGCATGTTAAATATAGCACAATGTGGCCTAGCGCAACGATATAGCAAAACAATGGCATAGATTAGCAGACAAACACACACATAGCAGCAGAAAGCTAGCATGCCCCAAATTAAATATTAAATTGGGCACTTACCCCAACCCCCCACACACACATATACTGCTCCAGACTCACCACACTCCAGACTCACCACTTCTAGATTTGCTCCTCTAGAGGTTGAGTTGAAGGATAAGAAAGTTACATTGATTTGACCCTTAGAAGATTCAAATATGTGGCCAAGGGTTAAATGACTAACATGTTGCAAATGGAACAGGGTCCGTTTTTTGTTGTCTGTGAAAAATTGTTAAAATTCTTACATGCTGGATGCTCTGCCTAGAAATGAGATTGCAGTGATAGTGATGTCTCTGATGCACAAGCCTGTGGGCTACTATCTACTTCTTCTGGGGACTGTAACGTGACATGTATTGTTCTCATTGCGAAGGGGAAATCATGTATGTTTCACCATTTGGACAGGCCATGTGCTTCTTTGCATTATGCTTATGTTTGGAGGTTGCACACAATGACACACACACATATGCGCTACGTAAGGAATAATGACTCTGTGGGGACACGTGTTTGTATACTTTCACTTGTATTAGAACAAAATGCAGAATTTTTACAATGGGATCCCAACTGTGCACATCAGAGAAGGGCACTCTTGGGCGACCTTCCAGAAAACCAATCATTGATTGCACTAATCCAGCCGTGGGATTTAGTGGTCCCATGTTATGTGGATTTATGCTGTTCACCACTGCCATTTGTATGGTCTCCAGGTGTTTATATGGAGAGTATATCCCCTATTCACCAACAGGATTTACTTTTTAGTTTGTGCTAGAGCTAGGCGCCAGATGTGCGGGGGTATGCACAATGCACAAAAGGGTCATTTATGACCATGATGTGCATTTTTCTTTTCAGGGCAGCATCATTATGAACCACTGCTGTCATTAAACAGTTTATCCCCTTTGGCAAAGGTAGACATATCTGTATCCTTTTTTAGTAATACAGCAAGCGATGCCTTTTAGAGATTGGCAAGTTTGATTATTAGAGCGTACAGCAATGGGTTCGCGGATTCGTTCGAATACAATAGTTAAGACACTCGTTCCTAACAATAATATATTCTGGAGGCTTGGGCGGAACACTGTTTAACCTCCCACAGAGTGCCCCAAATCTAGCCCCTGTGCTCTTACTAGGGGTTCATGGAGTTTGTCCATGAAGCCAAATTAAGGCCATTGCGTCTTTGGCACAGGCTAGGGGCTATAAATTGTTTAAGGTCCTGTAGGGAACCTTATTGTAATTTACTGACCCAATCTGCTTCAAATAATCTCCCTTGGTTCAGATACATGTGTAAACTAGCCACAGAGCCTGATATGAGCAACCTACGGGAATGACTACAACTGGAGTATAACTCGACCCTAAACAAGGTGCACTTCAATTTTGTGAATGTTTAAATTGCATACTGTGATGAACTGGCATTTGAAAGAAACATATCTTCTTCACTGCTAATCTTTTGGCTATCTTTTTTGCACACTTTTTCTTATCCTTCATACTGTATTTCCCTTCTTTCAATGCATTGATTTCTTTTGCAGCTGGTGCAAGTGGATTTAGGTCACCAGACCGATTACCCAGACACCTGCTCATCATTGCAAATATTTGGGTTCCCTTTTTGGCTCTCTCTTTCTTAGCCCTCTCCCTTTATTGCACTTCTTAAGCTGCCTTCCAGCCTTTTTTTCTTTTGGAGTTGGTCAGATGGTACAAGTGCATCTAGGTCACCCAACCTATTTCAAAGCCACCTGCTAATCACTGCAAATATACAGCCTTTTTTAATGTTCTTTTGTAGTTGACCAGCTGGTAAAAGTACATCGATGTCAACTGACCTCTGCCCCACCCACTTGATAGTCACATCTAATCTTTTGATGCCCTTTATGGCTCAATCTATTTCTTATTGTCTCCTTTCTTTTCCTTTTTAAGCTTTCTTTCAGTATTTATTTCTTTTGCAGTTGGTCAACTGGTGCAAGTGGATATTGGTCACCTAATGGCTGCCCTTGCAAAGGTTAAATGACCCAGGTCACACCGCTTCCTGCAGCCAATTGCCCCCTAACCTACTTCAACATCACTCCGTGGGCATTCTCATCTAAGGACAGCGTTTGAGCCCATGCATGTGTAATGAAGCAGATTAATGTGCCAACACCAACCTCTGTCCCTTCTCTTCCATGTTATTCTAGTGGTGAGAGAGATTATAAACCGGCCTAGATGCCCCGTGAGCCTAGGGGTAAAAAACGATGCAAGTTGAGGCAGATTCCATAAAACCGTCAAACTATTAAAGCACACACATCTGTCATAAAGGATTAGTTAGGTTGAGCAACACTAATAGACACTTAATATAGGCCATGAATGTACAAGTAGTGTACTATAAGTAAAATAGTTTCCTGCGTACCAAGAGATGGACTCACTACACTGAATGGGCAGATGAAACTATAGGTAGACAAGGGCGCAGCATACATGGGCAGGGAAACCACTGTATGACAGATGTACAAGGTGAAATTGAAACAAACTGACGCCAATATAGAAGTCACTAACATTGAGGCAAAAGTACAGAAGTGCAGCCATTTATTCGTAACATGGACGCCGCAGCAGGCCTAAGAATTAGCAAAGTATTAGAAACTGAAGAAGCTGAATTCATAACAACACATTTATTTTAGAAACTCCTGAAGTTGCAGAGATAGCAATTTGCAGGATACACCAAGGCCTGAACACCAGGAAGGGAGAGTGTGTCTGCAGAACCTAGGGGGAAGATAACAGTTCCCAGGATGCAAAACAGCATCATTCCAAGTTAATTAAATTAATAGGAGCACAGATAGCCGTTGAGGTCCAGGTGCATAAGAATAGTGTGCATAAAGGCGTTATAGGAAATAGATGAAGGGTGTGCCAAGTTGCCACAGAGAGTAAAACATACACGTTAGAATTAGCTAAAAGTTCAATAAATTGGAAGAAATTCATTTTCCAAAATGGTCCTCTAACACCTGACCCAGGCACCAAGAACACTCACTATTCAGTATGAGACAACCACAGATAAGACACCTGTCGAACTCCCCAGCACCCAGACAGACAAAAGACGAGACGCAATGCCATGTACAAAGATAATGGAAGGCCTCATTGCCTGGGACTGACAAGGAGTTTCTTTAATTGGAATTATAGCAGCACATCAACTCTCCCCCACCTTATGTCCCACTCTCATATCTTGATACCTGTCTGAACATCCATGGTTCGTGAGCAATGTGCCAACCAATGTAAATCCCTTGTGACACACTGTCTATAATAAAACACACCAAAAAATGAATTATCAATGTGATGATGTTATTGAAGAGCATGGCCCGTAGGAGGTACATGCCCAGTGTGGCGCAGACAATTCATCTGTCTGTGAACGATATTGTCATGTTCAATTTGGTGAGCAAATCTCAACCCATTAAGTAGACAGGGGAGCTGTTGTAGTAAAGGAGTGGCGCCCTAACAACTTTCCCTCCAATTTTGACATCTAAATCTTCTGTAAAAGGAACCATTACTACAGCCCCAGAGAATCCCTCAGTGTCGAGAGTTTTTCCTGATAACAGGAAGTCACCTTCGTTTATGCATGACTTTTCCACCCATGAGTCCACAATGAAGATTAATTGCTTATTTCTTATCTCTGCCCCACCAGTGGGTTGTCTTCTGGATGTTAGGTCATTGATAGTACTGGACACAAAAGTGCTCCCTGTGGGCTGTCCTAGTCAGGGTAGGTGTCTGTACCTGGGAATGAGAATGGATTTCCTCCCACTACTGTCACTCCTTGGTAGGGGGCTGCAGCGCCTTTGGGTGCAGTGGTGAAAGGGTGCCGGCTTCCCTCGACTTGAGAATTCAGGTGGCACTGATGCTGTTGCATGGCTTGTGTTTGTTGTGGTTGGTGGCGGTATGGACCTAGGATCGGGGGAGGTAACTGAGTGTACTCTTTGTGTATTTTGTATGGAATCATTGTTGATCCTTGGATAGGGCCCTGTGGGGTCCCATGGTGGGAGCCACAATAAGGCGCTTGATTATAGCTGTAGTTCCCTCCCAGCCTACTGCAACATTCTCTGGCAAAGTGACCCCACCTTTCGCATGACCAGCACTGTCCCTGGCTGCCCCCTCACTGTCCTTGTCCCCACTTAAACCCCTCCTCTTTGCCCTCGGAACCCACCATGTCCTCTTGGTTGCCCTCCTTTCCTTTGGGGTCCAGCGTATTGTTGATTTCCTCACCACTGTTCTTTCCCACTGTCTGCACACACCGCTGCCATCCTCGCTTGTGTGGCCACTGAGGTACACCCTTCTGTTCTGGGGGCGTTGCTACTGACACCGCGGATACTTTCACTAGTTTATTCAGAACTAGTTTTGCTTCTTCTGCCTGTTGTCTCTGGATAGTTTATTTTTCCCGCTCTTTGATCCTTCTACAATGGTGTACTTTGATGCTTTGAATCCCAGGCCAGCCCTTTCCTTCCACCCCTGCTATCTTATCCAGTGCCTTCTGCACTTCCTTTGGAAGGCCACATTTCACAATAAAATAAAACAAAGACGTTGATTGGTGCCAAGCGGCACCCGTCTCTGCTCTGCACATCTCCTGAACCTGAAGAATGTACTGTGCAGCATCTTCATCATCCCCATTGTGCATTGCATTATTGATTGTAAATCGGGAGTATCTGGGAAGGTCCTCCACGGTGCATCCCAAACACGTGCCCTAATATTGTTGAATGACACTCCATCATGGGAGTCGTTGCTTGGTGTTACTCCCGGGTATCCCGCTTTCACCCACACTGACTGCTTTATCTCTCACTGCTGATACCAAAAGGCTCTTAATGTCTCCTATGGCAAGTGGCACCTCTGCAGTGTGTTTTTCGAATGCATATATCCATTTCCCCACACCCGCCGTGAGTGGGGGGAGGGACTTAACAAGATTGTTTTTGTCCATCTGTGCCCAGAGGAGGTAATGAGGCCAGCCTGCTCCTCTGTAGATTAGGGGCATTTGCAATTTTGTCTTTACTTTTCCAACTTTCAGGCCCCCTCCCTTTTTTCTTCACCAAAGCAATTCTCCCAAACCGTTCCCTTAACCTCCCCTCTCACAAGCTTTCCACTCTGGGTGTTCTCAGAGGTACCTGTTATATTCCTCCCACTGCCCCTTCCTCTGTATCCTCAAAATCACTCCAATAGTCCTGACCCCTTCTTCGTTATGCTACATTCTCATTTCCCAGACTGTTTCCCCTTCCCTTTCCACATGTACAGCCCGTATTGGGTGCACTATCAATCCTGAACAAGAAGTCCCCTGATTTCCATTCCTCCTCAGATGGCAAGGGTCGTGTGTCTGGGGCAGCACCTGCACTCCCGTTACCCTGGTATTTTCACATGCAGCTCATAGTCTCACTAATTCTGTATGTGTGGTGGACAATGCCACCTCAAGATCTCTCACGTTTGCTTCTGTATGGGTCTACACTGCAGGGTTGCAACATATGGAGGGGGCGGGGCTGTACCGGGGTTGGCTACCATTGTTCCCCCTGAGACATAGGTTGGGTTTGTGCATCCCTCTGCTGGTCTAGTCAGCAATGGATAAAGCTTTTTTGGTGGTTCTCCCCGCTTATCACCCTCCCCTGTGTCTGCCTCCTTCTCCTTGTTTGGCATTACCCCTTCCACCCCTGGGGTCTCTGTTTCCTCAAACATCCGCCACAAATACAATATCTCTTGTCGGGTCTGTAGTGGTCTCCCCTTGTATTTGGCAGTAAAGTATGTTGACATATGGTATAATGTACGCTTATCGAAAGATCCCTCCACTGGACAGGAATGAAGCATTCCCTCCTCTTTAGTCTTTTTCACCCACTGACTGTGGCATTTTTTAATGTTGTCACTGTATAGGGGTAAGGCTTTACATATGTGGGTTAGGAGTGTGCCTGTCCCCATGGTCGTTGTCTGTCTAGAACGTGTGTCACCTCTACGTTTTGTTCAGTGTTTTCCCCGTCACCCCACACCTTTAAGTCATGTAGTGTCAATCAAAAATCCCTTATTACATGCACTTCACAATGATCTCTGTACTGCCAACCAATACTGTCACAATTGTATTTATAACAAAATGTATACGTTAAAAAACATTTAACTTATTCTTAGAGCATCCCCATTCACTCCCTCCACACTTTCTCTACTCTCTTCTCATTCACACCATACACGCCCCCCTCCTGCGCTGCCTCCATACATGTGAAAAAAGTACACTGAAAACAACAAACTAAAATAATAAGCTAAAACAACAACCGCTACTTTTTCCGGATGCCCTCTACTTCTGCGGGGCTCCTAAATTTCTCCTTATTCGTATTTTACAGCACTAGTCAGGACAGTGCACTGTGGCTGCCACCTTCTCTTCTCAGACGGAGAGGCTCCCTTTCCCTCCTCTTTTATATCTCCCTATACCTTAAAAACTAAAAAATGAATAACCCATGGCCATATCGAAAAATATCAACATTCAACAATCCAAGTCATCCATCCACTTTCATTCATCGCGTGTACCCCTCTACCATACCACTCTATCCCCTTCCCCAGACATTGTTATTCCTTGCAATCTATACTCAAGAATCTGCGTTCTTCCAACAGCCACCGTTCAAGTTTCTTCCGCAACAGCTTTTGGCCTCTCCCTGGGGTAGTACCCAGCTCCAACGAGCAGGCAGGTTTCAGCAAAGCTGAAACCCGCAAGGACCACTTGTGCTGCTTATGCGTTTTTGGGGACCAGTTACTGTAAGTGGGCACAGGCCTTCCGAGAGGCCACCTGGATTTCACCGCAAGTACGGAGGCTGGGGTATCACGTCAGGGTCAACAAATAAAGGCAAGTCCCACAATACACACACCCCAGAGTAATACAACCCGCTAGGGAAATAAGCCAAGAGATAGCTTTGCAAGGATAACAAGGTTTAATCATAAAAAATACAAATATCAGCAAAGAACTCTGCTGCTCGAGAGTGCTCCGGTCTTACATCAGAAAACATGGGGTTATAAGTGCCAATGGCGTTATATGAGACATTTTGGTGCTACCAATTGGAGGCACCCTACACATGGGTTTGCTCCATAGGGATACCAAGCACTAATTGGCTGGTTCTTCTCTGTCGATCTGGCTCATCCTTGCGGTGAAGGTCAGGCCACTTATGAAATACACTGTTTCCTAAACAACTACGACATGCAATTCCTTCATTATGGCAGGCACCTGGGTGGCACAGGAAAGGGGTGCGAAGGAGAGGGGAGGATAAGATACAGTAATGCTAACCCATACAATTAGGGCTCCATGGATCCCACAATCCCTGCACCTAAGTTCTCCACTCTGGGGATTGATCTTTGATTTACCCTTCTCTGCATCTCATGTTGCTTAGACATGTGTTATTGCTAAGGAGAAATACAGTCTCGAAGGCTTTGGATCTTTCGTGGGCACTTTATGGAGGTTAGGACCTGGGGGAGGGGAGGTCAGGTTAGTGATGGGTGGCCGGCACTTGGCTGGCTGGGTGGGGGTCGGAGGCTCAATGGCAGTTTAGTGGAGATGAGTAGACACATCCTGGGCCTGGTACTGTCTCGCCTTAGGTGAAAGTGCCTAAGTGGGTGGGATAGACTAATTCCATCCCAACATTACTCATTACTCACACGATGACTTTGGCCAAGAATTGTCAGCAAGTGATCCTGTAAGGAAACAACTCTGGTGGCTATTTCCAAAATTGCCAGCATTTGCCCCTTTGAGAAACACCTGTGATGACTTTGCCCCAAAATGCCAGCATTTGCCCCTTTAAAAAAGCACTGCTGGTGAATTTGTCTCAAAATGCCAACATTTGGCCCTGTCAGGACTCACCTTTACTGGATTTGCCACAGAATGCCAGCATTTACCTCTATATGAACACACCTGCAATGGCTTTGCTCCAACATGTCAGCATTTGCCCATGTAAGAACACTGCTGTGATGGGAAAAATGCACACAAGTTTGGCTATGCACCCTATTACATTATGCATAGGCATAGCAGGAAGACCAGCTTCACTTGTGGGTGCATTTAAAGGCCCCAAACAGAAATCCCTTTCACATGAATAGCAAGATTTTAAATACTGAAACAAAAAGGGCCTGGCATTTGTTTTTGTTTTTCAGGTACAATTATAGAGCCATGTGGAAAGGGGTCTATCTGCCATTACTAATGGATAAGCAGCATTTTAATTTACAAAATAAGGAAGAATCAAAGATTGCTGTCATAAGGAAAACAGGATGCTTAAACATTGAAAACAAAAACGACCTGCACATGTGTGTGCAAATAAAAACGTTATTTGAAAAAATAAAAGTGAAAAAAAATCAATGCTCACAGAAAATGTCAGGAAAACAAAACATGATGTGTGGGTTGACAAAGAGCAATGTATATTATGTTTCACCCACAAAACTCCAGTGATATTTGAAGAGCCTGTAAGTGATTTCAATCCGGCACTTCACCTAAGTCAATGTCTAGCGTGTAATGCACAACTGAAAGCCTTATTTATTTATTGGTGTCTAAAAGTTCTTTTATTCTGAACTATGCACCACTTATATCACGCAGCTCTCTTGAAACCGCCTCCCCCCCCGCCACCGGGTCACTCTGAACCAGGAATCAGGCTGGTTTGCAAAGTTAAAATATTTATTTATATATTCACAATATAATCACACTATTTTTAAAGGGGATGCAATAATCACCAATGGGGTGATGGCACACTAAGTAATCTCTTTAATCACAAGGAGTAATGATGAGCAAAAACAATGCAGCACAGAAATAATACTTTTGGGTGTATATTCAAATCAAATAGCAGTGTGGTTACTATTTCCCCCCGCACACCCCTCAAACACCCCAATATGCAATGTAGAGGGATAGGAGGAGAGAGAACAGGTTTCAGGAACGCAGAATTCAAGCAAATATATCAATCCCAATTTCCCCCAGCATACACAAGAGAGAAACAGAACTAGTTGGCAAACTGTCAAAATGGGTTTAAAGTTGGCTTTGAATGGACTAGGTAAAACACTAAATATGGCTTAAATCACTGAAATTGTTTAAATTCTAATGGGAACCGCTTTATCTAGTTGCAGACAAACACTAGCAATGATTTGAGAGCAATAAGCAATGTGAAAACTTGATTTTGAGGTCGGGTGCAAATGAAAGCTGTTTTACACGTTTAAGATTTTGCCAAAACGAAAATTCGCAGCAAACTTTTCTGCACGCGGTAATCGCGATCACGGGAGAACTATAAGGATTTGAGATGCGGTTTTGGGTTCTATGGAAAGGTTAGGATGTTAGCTACAAGCAGACATTTGAATTTCATTTCTAGCAAATTTGAAGAAGTTATGGACGTTTTCGTGGAGGTCGTTTTTCTGAAATAGAGGTAAATTGGAAAACAAGGATGCACTTTTAAAAGACAAACAGGATTTCTTTACACTAGGGATGGACTATGAAGAAACAAATACTACATGACAGCACAGCCACCAGACCAGGACGCCTCTGGATCAGGTTTTTGCCTGCCGAGACGCCTGTCTTTTCCACATGAAATATCAGCGCAAAGATTGGTTTAACACTACTAATAGAGAAGGAGATAATAGGGATGAGAGAGTTCAGGCAATTTAAAAATATTTCTAACCATGCAGTTCTGAATATAATAGAGGATGGGTTTAGATAGGGATTGCTATTGACAGTACATAGGCTAGTGACAGTCCTATACTAAGGACACACACTATATAGGTTTAAACAGAACCGTCAGGAATTCTGGTCCATCAAATCAGGGATTCTGGTCAGGAATTCTGTTGGGCACACTGGACTGGGACAGGCTGCTGGGCACACCGAACTGGACAGGGTATGCAATGGCTCTGGTTCACAGCTATCTGGTCACAGCACGGCACAGCGGGGTTGGGTCTTTGGATTCTGGTAATAATTCTTAGCATGAAAGCAGTACAGCACAGCCCGGCTTTTCTTTGGTTCCCCTTAGATTTCTGGGGTAAATTATGGTTTCTGGAATTTTAAGGCTTAGCTGAGAATGGTTCAGCTATAGAAGTGGGCCTTTCTGCTTGCCAAGTTTCTGGAGTCTGGAGCAGGGAAGATGTCAAGTTCTCCTGTAAAGTGCTCCGCCAGCAATCCGTTGGTGGGTGAATCTGTGTGTCTTTCTAAGTCCTCAGCTGTCTCTATTTATGCATTTGATAAAGGGGTTTGTAGGCTGAATTATCTTAGGCACACCCCCTAGGTTGGCTATATGTTAGAATCTTCCCTCTCCCTTGATTGGAGGAGAAAACAAGGTTAAACCATGATGATGTGGTTTTATGAGTCAGAGAATCCTCTCCTTGGCTTTTGAACATGAAATCGACTTTTCGTATAATACATATTTACAATTTTGCAGACTTTATAATAATAACATATCTAGATCACATATTTTGTAGAATGAGTGCTCTTCCATGCCCCGTTTCTGTAGGATATTGTGTCGCCTTTTGACAGAATTCTGCCCTTTTGGGCCAGAACACAATATCTGGTTTATCCAACAATTTGTACAACTGTGCACATTGTATCTGGGCATAAGCGTGTGAAGTTTCATACTTTTGACAGGAATACATTTGCTATAAAACCACAATTTCTTCAGTTACTTCTCAGTACATAGCACAGAGTTCTGGCTCCTCTTAAAATGTACAGCCAAAATGTAGGTTTAGAAGTCCTGGGTTTACATATTTTTTTACAATTGTCCACAGTAAATTATCAGTCTTTTTTAGAAATATACTTTCTGTCCTTTGTGAATCAACAAAAGTTGTCTGTCCCCGCCTCCTTCTCCTGCTGGCAGGTCTGAAGCAATCTGCTCCCTTCCTTCTGGGAGAGGCCATTTTTGACACTTCACAATCTGCATATCCTTTCAGCCAGAGAAAGTCCATTGTCCCCTTCTGCTGCAGCCCAAGATCTCCTCCCCTGATCGAATTCTCACAAAGGTGTGATTTCCTGGCCTTGGTGCGAAGCAGAAGGGAGATGCCTTTTGTTGGGGGAAGCTGTGCAACTGGTTTGGTGGCTTTGAGTTCAGCTTACTTTAAATGTCATTTTGTTACATTTTTCTTTGTTTAAAATAAACTTGCAATTTTAAAACAAACATCTAGAACACTGATTCCAGGCTCTAAACCATAAACCACATTTTGACAGATCCCACAGGCAGGCATTCTGGCTGTGGATGTTTTTATGATAAATTCAGCTTTTCAGGATACTGCAATTTCACAAGGATTTCTTGAATACAGTAAAATATAACACCCAGCAAGAAGATTGGATGTTTGTGGGTGTAGAGCGCAATTTCCTTAGGTTTTGGCACTGTTACGAAGTTCGTTGGTCGTGTAGAGTATGGACAACCCCTTTGTCCCCAAGAAACACCCTGACCGATTTTGTTATATGGTCAGTGTGAATATTAAGGCCACAGGTGGAAGTCCGGAAAACCAGGACGCGGGAACAGCCGGAAGAACCCCTTGAGCGCTGCAAAGCAAGATACAGTGGTTAAGCAAAGAAACAGGGCGCAAATACCTCCATGTACATAAACCCCAAAGTTACCAGAATACCTGTGAGAACTTGGGTCAAGGCGTGGGTCTCCTAGCTTAGGCTGGAAACGTGCTGTAGGGTAGAACAGGCAACCACCTATTTGTAGGACCGAGGTCCTAGCCAATGAAGTACTTAAGCAAGAGGAATCCGTGGAGCAGGCGTGAGTCGGTAACAGGCAAATCCAAAAGTACTTGAAGGGTTAAGCAAGAGGAGTCCGTGGAGCAGGCGTGAGTCGGTAACAGGCAAATCCAAAAGTACTTGAAGGGTTAAGCAAGAGAAGTCCGTGGAGCAGGCGTGAGTCGGTAACAGGCAAATCCAAAAGTACTTGAAGGGTTAAGCAAGAGAAGTCCGTGGAGCAGGCGTGAGTCGGTAACAGGCAAATTCAAAAGTACTTGAGGGGTTAAGCAAGAGGAGTCCGTGGAGCAGGCGTGAGTCGGTAACAGGTAAATCCAAAAGTACTTAAAGGGTTAAGCAAGAGTAGTCCGTGGAGCAGGCGTGAGTCGGTAACAGGTAAATCCAAAAGTACTTGAAGGGTTAAGCAAGAGGAGTCCGTGGAGCAGGCCGAGGTCAGAATCAGAGCAGGTCCTTGAACAAAGAGAGAAGTCACGTGATCCGAAACTAAACAGCTGTGAAGCAACGCCTTCGGTTCACCGACTCCTTTTATCCTCGGAAGGGACGCACGTATAGTCACGTGTGACGTGACCCGAAAGCGTTGCAATGCTGCTAGGTAACCAAAGTCACGTGATCCGTAAAGCGCCGGGAAGCGCCGGTCTCCGCAAAGGATGTAAGTTCCTGAAGTGACGGAGCTTCCAGTTGATCTGCCACCGCCGTGAAGGGCGATAAACACCCGCTCCCCCAAACATGCCATGCCGTGCCCTGATGTGTGCGACGTGAGTGGGGGGCATGGTGCACGAGTGTTGGGGAGTGCGGGAATGGGTAGGCAAGGAGGGGCGAGTGGGGAGGTGTGTCCGTGGTCCAGGAAGCGGCGTGACAGAACCCCCCCTCAAAGGCCCACGACCCCGTGGGCTAGCAGGATTGTCCCTATGAAAGCGGGAAACCAAATGCGGGGCATGGACATCCCGGGCGGGAACCCAAGAGCGATCTTCGGGACCATAGCCCAGCCAATCCACCAGGTATTGAAGCCGACCCCGATGGAAACGGGACCCAAGGATGGCACTGACCTCATAAACATCCTGTGAATCCACCGAGACAGGAGCGGGCGGGACCAGGACACGGGTTGGAGCCAGGTAAGGTTTCAAGAGAGAAGTATGGAAGACCGGGTGAATCCTCCAAGAAAGGGGAACCGAAAGCTTGAGGGCCACGGGATTCAAAACCCTGGAGATCCTATAAGGGCCCACAAAACGAGGCAACAACTTGCAACAGCCAGGGATCCGCAAATGCCTGGTCAAAAGCCACACCCGATCGCCCACCCGATACTCCGGGGCTGCGGCCCGTTTACGGTCCGCTTTAGTCTTCATGACTGTCTGGGCCTCACGGAGATGGACCAAGGTCTGGGCATGGACACCGGCCAGATCCCGAACACAGGCATAGCAGCGGGAGTAGTAGAGGGGAAATCAGGATGCGGAAGGGCACATGGGTGCTGCCCGTATAAAGCATAAAAGGGGGAGAAACCTGTGGTCGAATGACGGGAGTTATTATACGCAAATTCAGCAATATACAGCAGATTGGCCCATGAGTCCTGATACTGGAGGGACAAACACCGCAAGTACTGCTCCAGAGCCTGGTTTACCCGCTCGGTCTGCCCGTCACTCTCGGGGTGATAAGCTGAAGAGAAGCGAGCATCGATCCCCAGGAGTCCGGTGAGTGCGCGCCAGAAACAGGACGTGAATTGAGACCCACGGTCTGATATGATGACCTGTGGTAAACCAAAGAGGCAGAAGACAGATCTGAAGAATAAGCGAGCCAGAGTCGGAGCAGAGGGTATACCAGTACAGGGGATAAAGCGGGCCATTTTGGTGTATGAATCGACAATAACCCATATGGTGTCGTAGCCCTGTTTGCGGGGTAGGTCAGTGATGAGATCCATCGAGACGGTGTGCCAAGGTCTGGGAGGTACGGGAAGAGGTAAGAGCAGCCCTAAAGGTCGTCCTTTGCGAGTTTTGCATTGGGCACATATGGAACAAGTGTTAACATAAAGTTCGACATCTTTTCTCATGGAAGGCCACCAGCACCAGCGTTGCAACAGGTCCAAGGTACGCTGTTGCCCGGGATGGCCGTTTACAGCAGCATCGTGTGACCATGCTAACGCCTGGTAGCGGACGTCACACGTGGGAAGGAACAGTTTGTCGTGGATAAAAGGCAACCCCTCGTGAAGAGCAATGTCCCATTCGTTGAGAGCCTGAGGATTCTGGGAAACCCAACGCCTGATGTCGATAAGCATGGTGGGGGATGGAGTACAAGTACAGATGACATGGCCCTTTCCTAGCAGTGTGTCGGGGTACACGGACAAGGACTCCCCTCCGGGAGAACGGGACAAGGCATCAGCTTTGCCATGAATGCGACCTGGTCTGTGTTTGACTACAAAATCAAACGCGGCAAAAAATAAATGCCAACGCACCTGTCTGCTGTTAGCACATTTTAATGAGGCCAGGTCCTGTAGGTTTTTGTGGTCTGTATACACCACTGTCTGATGTTTCGCACCCATGAGGTGATGACGCCACGTTTGTAAAGCATCCTTGATGGCCAACAATTCTTTTTCGGTTACTGTATAGTGCGCTTCAGCCACCGAAAACTTTTGTGAGTGAAAGGCCACTGGATGTAGACAACCCGTGGTTGGGCAAGGTTGAGACAATACTGCGCCAAGAGCAAACGAGGAGGCATCAGCCTCCAGAATGTAGGGGAGTTCTGGATCAGGATGCTGTAAAACAGGGGCGGACACGAACCTGGCTTGAGTTCCTCAAAAGCTTTCTGATGGGCGGAGGTCCAAGTGAACGGGACAAGGGGGCTGGTCAGGGCGGTCAGTGGAGCAACAATAGAAGAGAAGCCGGCGATGAATCGCCGATAGAAATTTGCAAAGCCGAGAAAAGATTGGAGTTGTTTCAGTGTAACAGGAGTCGGCCATTCGGTGACGGCATGGACCTTAGATAAATTCATGGACAGGCCCCCAGGGGATATGCGAAAACCCAGAAACTCCACTTCCTTGGAATGAAACAGACATTTTTCAGGCTTGGCAAACAAGGCGTTGGTCTTAAGGCGAGAAAGCACCTCCCTAACATGCCCGACATGTTCCTCCAGGGAGGACGAATAGATCAGAATATCGTCCAGATATACCACCACGAACGTGTCCAGGATGTCTGAGAACACTTCGTTGACAAAACGTTGGAACGTGGCAGGGGCATTACAAAGCCCGAAGGGCATTACCGTGTATTCATATAACCCCTGTCGGGAGCAAAACGCAGTCTTCCACTCATCCCCAAGCCGCATACGAATCAGATTGTACGCCCCCCTGAGGTCCAGCTTGGTAAAAACAGATGCTTTAGTCAACCTGTCTAGTAGCGTGGATATGAGCGGAAGAGGGTACCAGTTCTTAATGGTAATGGCATTTAACCGTCTGTAGTCCACACATGGACGGAGATCGCCCTCCTTTTTCGGCACAAAGAAAATCGGACTAGCAGCTGGAGAACAAGAAGGGCGTATATGACCCAACTCCAGAGCTTTTTGTATGTAATCCTTAAGGGCTTGCTCCTCTGACCTTGACAATGAATAAACCCTACCCCTGGGTACAGGAGCGTCTGGGACCATGTCAATCGGACAATCGTACGGTCTATGAGGGGGGAGACCCTCAGCAGTGGCCTTATCGAACACCGTGTGGAAATCGTGATAGGCCGCAGGGATGTTGGCTGTGACAGCCCCCACAGTGTGCGAAGGCACCGGGTCTTAAGCAATATCGTTGACATGGGTGGCAGCCATGGCACCAAGAATCGTGGCAGGAGTGGACAAGGAATCAGTGTCGATGAGACAGAAATGTTGACACACCTCCGACTCAAACGTGACCTGTCCGTTGCCCCAGTTGATCAATGGGTTATGTTGTCGTAACCATGGTATTCCCAGTATTATGCCGAACAGTGGTGTATTAATCAAATCAAATGCCAGGGTTTCTCTATGGATGTTTTGGATCACCACTTCCATAGGAGCAGTTTGGAACTTAATCGGACCGGAGGATAGCGAAGTACTGTCTACAGCATGTACTGGTTCCGGATGTTCTTTCCTAACCAAGGGCAGATTGAGGCGACGGGCCAGGGAAATATCGATGAAACAACCAGTGGCCCCGGAATCGATCACAATATGGACTGTGTGTTTGATCTCTCCAGCGGGTTTTAACAGAGCCTGGACCTCTATCGGTCTAATAGGGCCAAAGGCATGTTCGGAGGGGGTCGAAGACAGGCTCGCCGGTGCCCCCTGTATCATGGGCGAGCCTTCGGAAAACCCGGTGTTTTGTGCTTGGGACGTCAGGGGCATTCCCTTACAAAGTGTCCGTTTAACCCACAATAGAAACAGGCATTGTCGTTTCTCCGGCGTTCTCGTTCTAATGAGGTTATCGGGCTACGGATACCTCCTATTTGCATGGGTTCAACAGGGGTGGTGGATACGGAAGGTCCAGAGTGAATAGAGAAGGATGTTTCGGCCCTTCTCTCGGATCTCCTTGCGTCTACTTGTAAAGCAAGATCCACCAAATCTGAGAACCCTGAAGGAAGGGCAGGAACTACTGAGAGGGCATCTTTCATGGAGTTGCATAGACCACGATAGAACACGATTGCCTTTTTCTCCTCAGGCCAGGAGGTCTCAGCAGTGAGTTGGTTGTACTTAGTGATATATTCTATCAGTGTTTGTTTGCCTTGTGTTAGATCCAAGAGTTCGAGATCCCTAGAATGGGCTTTGTGTCGTGTATCAAAGACTTTGGCCATTTCTGATAAAAGAAGATCAAAGTCAAAGAGAGCAGAATGGTCATTCTCTAACATCGGGTTGGCCCAGGTGGCCGCTACCCCGGACAAATGAGACAGAAGAAATGCAGCCTTAGTACAAGAGTCGGGGAACGCTTGGGGTCTGCACAAAAAATGTAATCTACATTGATTAATGAAAGTGTGATACTTCCGAGGATCCCCTTGATAACGTTCGGGGGCAGCAAGGGGAACAGGCGTAGGAAGCAGTATAGGAGTGGGTGCAGGGGCCATGGCTGGGGCTGGCTGGTCTGAGGGGACTGTGTCACCGAATTCCGCATCCGTGGGTAACGGAAAACGTGTGCTTTGTAGGGCATCCAGACGGTGGTGTATTGCTGTCATGTCAGCCCTAAGAGCCGCTACTGCTTGTAACAAGGCAGTCACTGGATCCCCGGCGGAGGGATTCATACTCTGGACGACCAAAAAATAGGCTTCACAGTCTGTTACGAAGTTCGTTGGTCGTGTAGAGTATGGACAACCCCTTTGTCCCCAAGAAACACCCTGACCAATTTTGTTATATGGTCAGTGTGAATATTAAGGCCACAGGTGGAAGTCCGGAAAACCAGGGCGCGGGAACAGCCGGAAGAACCCCTTGAGCGCTGCAAAGCAAGACACAGTGGTTAAGCAAAGAAACAGGGCCCGAATACCTCCATGTACATAAACCCCAAAGTTACCAGAATACCTGTGAGAACTTGGGTCAAGGCGTGGGTCTCCTAGCTTAGGCTGGAAACGTGCTGTAGGGTAGAACAGGCAACCACCTATTTGTAGGACCGAGGTCCTAGCCAATGAAGTACTTAAGCAAGAGGAATCCGTGGAGCAGGCGTGAGTCGGTAACAGGCAAATCCAAAAGTACTTGAGGGGTTAAGCAAGAGGAGTCCGTGGAGCAGGCGTGAGTCGGTAACAGGTAAATCCAAAAGTACTTGAAGGGTTAAGCAAGAGGAGTCCGTGGAGCAGGCGTGAGTCGGTAACAGGTAAATCCAAAAGTACTTGAAGGGTTAAGCAAGAGGAGTCCGTGGAGCAGGCCGAGGTCAGAATCAGAGCAGGTCCTTGAACAAAGAGAGAAGTCACGTGATCCGAAACTAAACAGCTGTGAAGCAACGCCTTCGGTTCACCGACTCCTTTTATCCTCGGAAGGGACGCACGTATAGTCACGTGTGACGTGACCCGAAAGCGTTGCAATGCTGCTAGGTAACCAAAGTCACGTGATCCGTAAAGCGCCGGGAAGCGCCGGTCTCCGCAAAGGATGTAAGTTCCTGAAGTGACGGAGCTTCCAGTTGATCTGCCACCGCCGTGAAGGGCGATAAACACCCGCTCCCCCAAACATGCCATGCCGTGCCCTGATGTGTGCGACGTGAGTGGGGGGCATGGTGCACGAGTGTTGGGGAGTGCGGGAATGGGTAGGCAAGGAGGGGCGAGTGGGGAGGTGTGTCCGTGGTCTAGGAAGCGGCGTGACAGGCACGCATAGGGGTTTTGCGGCCATTTTGATGATTTTGGTGATGCCGCAGGGCAGAGCATAAGTGGCTTAATACATCCCACAAAGTCCCCCCTCGCGACTTGACTTTTGACCGCCCATCAAAGGGGAAGTCGGGAGATTGGGATGTTCAGTTTTTCTTTTTGGTCCAAGTGTAAGAGGCTTATTTTGAGTTGTTTTACTGCCTCGGCTTGTTCTGGACCCCACTCCCACTTGACCCCCCCTTCAAAAGATGGATCAGGGGTCTTGTGATCTCTGCGTAGTCCTCAATGAAATTTCTGCTGTAATTAGTTAGTCCAAGGAGGCTCCTTAGTTCCCGCAGAGTTGTTGGGTCTTTTAATTTCTGGAGTGTTTCCACTTTCTTTTCCTGGGACAGGGACCCTGAGGAGTTATCTCATGCCCCAAGAAATTGGCACGGGTTCTGCACCACTGTGCCTTTTGAAAGGAGAGTTTTGCTCTGGCAGCCCTCCGCTGTGTTAGAACATAATGGATCTCCGCTATGTGTTCCTCCACAGTTGAGCTTTTGAATAAAACATCAACATAGGCCAGGTTACCCCTTTCACCCAGGTCGGGCATGGCCTTGTGTAGAAAAATGTTAAATTCATTGCCGGAGTTGATGTATTCGAAGGGAGTACGGGTCCATCTGTACTGCTGCCCCCGAAGGTGAAAGCCAGCTTGTATTGGTCCTCCCTACTGACAGGAACAGGTCAGGTCAATGGCAGTAAATACCTGGACCCCCGGATCTGGGCCTGCCCTTGGTCAATGTAGGGAAGAGGCCATCGAGAAGTATGGACCCATTTTTTGAGCTCCCTAGGTCAGCACAGAGTCTCCACTGGCAGTTTGGTTTCACAATCCCCAGCACTGGATTATTGAAGGTGCTGTGGACTGGACAAACTATCCCACAGGACTCAAGGTTCTTAAATATTTCAGTAAGGGACTCCATCGATGCGAGAGGCAAGCGATATTGCTTCACAAACACTAGAGTCATGCCAGGGTCCATGGGAATTGTTGTTGTGTGGATGTCATATGAGTCCACCGCAAAGAGATCTTGAAAATCTAAGAAAACTTGTTTCGATTTTTGCTTTTGCTCCAGACACTCACAGGCATCAGCTAGGTTGACTCTCTCTTCAACCACCTGCCTTCTGCCTGGAAAGACTTTCGGTTTTGCTATCTCAGCTGCCTCCTCCAGCTGGGTGGAGAAGTCCTTGATCAAAGTGCTGATTTGGACTGGTGGCTTCAGGTGGGGAAGGCAGTCCTCGTGGACTTGGAAGATCACCCCATCCCTCCTGAAGTCACATCTCACATCTTCCTTACCATAAGGGCAGGAAGTATACTCCAGGAAATTCCCCCGATGCCGCGTGAAGATCCTGTCTGGTGTTGCGTCATCGTCGCTATCACTGTTAAAACAGTCCTTGGGGATTGGTCCTAACAGTTAATTACCTAAATCTATGGAAAAATGTCGGTCATCAACCGCCATTTGAATAATGGTGCCTGCGGCCAGAGTGATACTCTTCTAGTCGCTGTTATCCACCTCTATTGGAATGGTGTTGTGTTGTATATTGACTAGTGGTGTTGGGTTTACCCCCAACCCTTGCTGTTGGAAATGAGCATTAAGATGAATATAGGCGTCAGGGTTTTTCGGTTTCTGTCCTCTTAGCTTTCACTTCCGATGAGAATTGTCCGGTCCGTTCTGGGATGGTGACTTCCTCTCCAATCTGAATTTCAACTGCATATGGCAGCAGTTGTGCTGACCGAAATACTTTCTCTGGGTCATCAAAGTCCATGGGATTACCCGCTAATCGGGACCAGGCTTGGAAGTTTATTAGGTCCAAACTAATGGCAAAGCGATTGATAATGTCACTGCCTAAATAAAATGCAGCAGGGACATCTCGCACGACTCAACAATTATGGACTATGCTCTTGTTGCCTATGGAAATTTCGAGCATACACCTGCTAGGCAGGAGATGTTTGGAATTGGTTGTTTCCAGATCCATTTCCCATTTGTCTATTAGTTTAAATATGGGAATGGCTGGATCTTTTGGGAGTTTGCGGAACATGGCTTCACTGATGAAGCTCTTACCCTTGTTCACGCACAGTCCTTCCCCTCATTTAACTGAATAGTGATGAACAACTGCTCTCCAATTTCCTGAATAAAAGCCAGGCTTTGTGCTGATTTTTCATCTTTCTGGACTATAGGCGGTGGATTTTCTGACTGTGAATTTGTTAAGAATTTCAGAGTGTTTCCTTCCAGTGTGGAATGCCACCTTAAACTGGAAGGAAGGTTAATTTTCAGAAATAGAGAGGACTCCCCATCATCAGTTTGTTGTCTTACTGCAATTACTGTCATGTCTGGGATTTGATTATTCTGGAAGTGAAATTCTATTTGGTCAGGTTTTTGTTCAACCATGTGGCATGTGCCGTTTAAACTAACATGGTTGACACTATTTTTCAATTTTATTGGTCAGTTAGTCTGGGTCCAGAGGACCTTGTTTACACAATCTATGAGGGGAGACAACCTACTCAGGATGTCATTCCCTAGTTAACAAGGTGTGCCCTCTGGAGTAGCAACTATGACCGGGTGCTTCACCTTGTGTCGCCCAATTCTAAAGTCCAAATCCGCAGTCCCCTCGATGGGAATTTCCTTCCTGTCGAAGTTCTGTAGTTGTCCAGCAAGATTGGTGAGAGGAATTTGGTATTTCTCCCCCCTTCCCAAATTAAGTTGATCAAAGGCCCTTTTTGACAAAAGGGTAGCTTGGGATCCAGTGTCCACCAGTGCCAAAATTGTACACTGCCCCTGTATTCGGTCCGGGACATAGAATCTTCCCTCCTTCTCTTCAAGGGGGCAAAGATAATGTACATTTTTGGACAACTGTTGGGTTAGTTGCTTGGTTTTGGATACTGACAGAAAGGTGATTTGGGCAGGATTCTGTTTGATGTCTTGGGAATCTGAAAGAAAAAGGTGACAGCTAGATATGGGGGAAGTTTTGGGTTCTCCTGGTTCTGGTTCTGGGCTGCCCCCCCTTTTTGGAGGCAGTCACCAGGATGGGTTTGAACCAGAGGAGTTTCGTGCTGGTGATTCTGGGGATTTATGATGGGCGGTGCTAACTCAGTCCCCACATCTACCCAGTCTGGATTTGGATCCTTTGGGACCTATTTTTCTTTGGGAAGAGTTCCCCCATCTCTGAAGGAGAAGATCATTTTCCCAGGGTCTTCTGAGGATCCCTCTCCTTCAAACTGGAAGATTTGTACCTCCTCCTCAAAATGGGTCTTTTTGAGGTCTTTATTTCTCCTACCCCCTCTCTGCTCCTTGGGTTGCAGACTTTCGGGGAGGGAGATTTTGGTTCCGGTTCCTGGGTTTCCAGGGGCTTTTTACAAGTGGGGAAGGAAGCTTCCTCCAAGGCTTTACACCCCCCTTCCCTTTCTGCCTCCTTCCTGGAAACCAGTGGGTTGTCGGGGTTCTTCCCCTGTCATTGCTCTGGAGCACCAGGTCCTGGATTTGAGGCATTCTGCACCGCCATGCTCATCTGAGGGTTCTGTTGAGCCCTCAGCATGCGACCCAGATCCTGTGTCATGTTCTGGACCTGGCGCTCTAGTTGGGACACCCGCTCTGGCTGGTACGGGGTCCTCATGTCTCCCCTCGGCTGATCTTGCGAAGGGTAGCTATCCCTTCTCCCAAAATACTCCAGGTTAGGAAAGTTTGGTACCCCTCCTCCCTTCTCCTGGATTGGGCTGTCTGGGCTCAGGAAAGTGGGAAAAGAAGGATGGATTGTTTTGGGGGTTAAAGTTTGGCGGGTACCTAGGAAGGACATTTTGTCCAGTATTTGGGAGATTACTACCCTCCTGGGGGAAGTGAGGAGGGAAGTTCCCTGGGTTTCCTGCTGTCTGATTGGATCCCCCCCTTGGGCTGGAGGAGTTCATAAATAACCCAGGATGGGTCTATTGCCCTTGTAGCATGGGCTGATGTAGTCAGGGGAGTTAATGGTCCCATTTGTAGGGTTGCCTCCCTGGCTCTCTGTTTGTGATTGGCCCGAGGGCCTTCTGGGTTTGGTGGTGCTTTGATTCTGTGCGGGCAGGTTTTTAGGCCCCCCATTTCTAAATCCAAAATGGGGGCAACCTTCACCTCCGCCACTTTAGCAGCAGCAGGGTTGTTGCATGTTTTGGAGCTTTTGCTATTGTTTTATTTTCCACTGGCTTTTGCACCTCATAAATGCACGTGGCTTGTTCAATGACCCAGTCTAGTGATCTTTTCTCGTAAAAGTCCCTCACTAGCTGGGTCATGATATACTTAGGGAGAGCATGAAAGAAAGTGTTTACAAATTCTTTGCTGTCAGTGCGCACCCTTCTAGTGGTCTGCGCAAAGACGCATTTTAACTCTTGAACAAATTCTTGGGGAGCCTGGTCGTCCCCACATTGCAAGTATAGGCTGCCTGTGAGCCTCCTGTGGGTTCCTATGGATGGAAAAGTGTTTCAGGATGGCTGCCCTATAGGTGGACCACCTAGAATGATTCTGATCCTCCAGCCCCGCAAAGAAGCTGGAGTACTCGGGAGAAAATGTCCACTTCACATACTGAATGCAGCTTTGGCTGTCCATCATCTGTTCATATAGCTCCAGGTGTTACCAAACTGAATACTTTGCATTCTTATGATAGGGCGTGATGATGCTCCTGATGGCTTTTATGTGTTTTAGGGGATCCTTCAGCAAGGCCCTCTTGACCTTGTTGGCTTTCTAAGTTCGGATGTCCCTGGTCCACTCATCCTCTAACTCAGAGGCACTGCTACCAGAGGTGCCTGTCTGGTCTTCTAGGCTCTCCCGGATTCTGCGAGCTTGGCAATGGCTGGCAGAATGTGGGAGCCTAGTTTATTGAGTCCTGTGGTGCTCTGAAGAATCTTCTAATTCGTCCTTGCTCCCAGGATTGGCTGAGTACCCCCCCCCCCACTGTTCTAGCTGAAAAGAGGTTTTCAGGATGCCCTTAGTGGGCCTACCCTCATGGAGTTCCCCACCAAATTTTACCATCTGGTCTCTGGGTAAATTATATTTTTGAGGATCCATTTCTCTGACCCTCCCCTCATTGGAGTCTCCCTGATCAGAGAAGATGGCCCTAGCACTTGGGAACCCATACACAGATGGCCGCCCATCCATTCCTGGGAGGTGCTGATCTATGAGCCCCATATTCCTCATTGGATTGAAGTCTGCCATCCCCGTGGCCCTTGGCTCATGTGCGCCAGTGGACATGGGGGTGGCAGAGTCCATGGAGTTGAAGAGATGAAAGTCTCTGGTACCAGGGTTCCTGAAGTTATGCTCAGGTGTTTCCCTCTCCCAGCGGACCTCATCTCTCTCAGCCCCTACTCCCTGTTGCCATGCTAGAATCTGGCCCTTTTGCTCTTCTATCAATGCCTTACTAGTCTCTACTAGTTGTTCCTGCATAGCCACCTGTCTGTGGAGCCTGTAATCTTTCTCACAGAGAGCCTCATTGTCTCGCTGTGCTTCCTGGGTAATTTTAGAGTATGGGGCCAATTTTTACTGCAGGAGGGTTACCTCCTGAGTCCTGTCCTTACTGGCCTGGTCCTTCTTTGCTAGAGCATCTTCCACCCTCCTGGCGTGCTCTAACAGTTTATCGTAATCTTTTTAGAGTTCACCCAGTCCTTGAAGGGCCAGGTGATTTTCTTCCATTTTAGCTTTTAAATAACTGACCTCCTGGCCTAAGGTGTCCCTTTCCTCCATTAGAGTACCCCTCTGTGCAGCCAGGTCGTCCCTTTGTTTTTGGAGTGCACCAGCTTTCTGGCGCTCTTCATCGAATTCTGTCTGAGTGTCAAGGTCTTTGAGAATTAATTTGTTATTTTCTTCTTTTTCTTGGTCTAGGCGGTTTTGCAGGGTGACTACCTGCTCTGCGCAGGCCCTTTTAAAATGTATTTGCTGTTCCAGCTTTTGTTGTCTCTGTAATAAAGAGTCCAAATGTTCTTGGCACTCTTTCTGCAGTGCCAGTACTTTGGTATCCTGCTCTACCTTCTCCTGCTGCAGGATATCCAGATCTCCTTTTATTTTTGCCAGGTACTGTCTGGTTTCATTTTCTGATTCTAGGCTCTTTTGTAGCCTTTGCTCTGCAGAGTGCAGATCAGTTTGGGCTTTTTCTAGTGATTGTACTCGCCTATTTGCCAGATCTAGTTTTTCGGCATATTTTTCCCGTATTGCTCCAATGTGGAGGTAAAGATATGCCGCTATTTTGGTAATTTTACTTTGCTCTTCTTTTACCTTAGGGACCATGTGCAATTCACTCAGTGCCATGTGTAATGGACCCTGATCCTGCCATGTGTCTAATCCTGTCGCGTTGGCCTGTTCTTTGATTTCCTGCAACCAAACATTCTGATCCTGCTCTGTCCATTCACCCCTGACAAATAATTTGTGCAGTAGGTGTTCTTTTGCCATATTAATTTCTACTAGCGACACCATTCCGGAAATATTAATTTCCTTTCTGACTTACAGGAGTTATTTTATTTTTGCAAAACAGACCAAATTCCTTAGAATGTTTCTATTGAAGGGTGCTTTTCACAGTGTAGCACAGTGTGGTAGCCCAACAGTGTTTATGTACCCCATCAGTTAGCACGCTGTATTAGACTGTCACAAGTGTTATCTCTAATTCAGAAATCTCGTGATGAGCCCCCAATCTGTAAGTGATTTCAATCCGGCACTTCACCTAAGTCAATGCCTAGTGTGTAGCACAACTGAAACCCTTATTTATTTATTGGTGTCTAAAAGTGATTTTATTCTGAACGATGTACCACTTATATCACGCCCTTCTCTTGGAACCCACCCGGTCACACTGAACCAGGAATCAGGCTCGTTTGCAAAGTTAAAATATTTATTTATATATTCACAATATAATCACACTATTATTAATGGGGATACAATAATCACCAATGGGGTGATGTCATACTAAGCAATCTCTTTAATCACAAGGAGTAATGATGAGCAAAAACAATTCAGCACAGAAATAATACTTTTGGGTGTATATTCAAATCAAATACCAGTGTGGTTACTATTTCTCCCTGCACACCCCTCAACCCCCCAATATGCAATGTAGAGGGATAGGAGGAGAGAGAACAGGTGTCAGGAATGCAGAATTCAAGCAAATATATCAATCCCAATTTCCCCCAGCAAACACAAGAGAGAAACAGAACTAATTGGCAAACTGTCAAAATGGTTTTAAAGTTGGCTTTGAATGGACTAGGTAAAACACTAAATATGGCTTAAATCACTGACATTTTTTAAATTCTAATGGGAACCGATTTATCTAGTTGCAGACAAACACTAGCAATGATTTGAGAGCAATAAGCAATGTGAAAACTTAATTTTGAGGTTGGGTACAATTGAAAGCTGTTTTACACGTTTAAGATTTTGCCAAAACGAAAATTTGTGGCAAACTTTTACGCGTGCGGTAATCGCGATCGTGGTAGAAATACGAGGATTTGAGATGGAAATCTTAGGATGTTAGCTAAAAGCAGACATTTGAATTCCGTTCCTAGCATGAAATCTGAAGAAGTTATGGATGTTTTCGTGGAGGTCGTTTTTCTGAGAGGCAAATTGGAAAACAAGGATGCACTTTTAAAAGACAAACAGGATTTCTTTACACTAGGGATGGACTATGAATAAACAAATACTACACGACAGCACAGCCACCAGACCAGGACGCCTCTGGATCAGGTTTTTGCCTGCCGAGACACTTGTCTTCTCCAGATGAAATATCAGCGCAAAGATTGGTTTAACACTACTATGACAGAAGGAGAGAATAGGGATGTGAGAGAGAGTTCAGACAATTCAAAAATATTTCTAACCATGCAGTTCTGAATATAATAGAGGATGGGTTTAGATAGGGATTACTATGGACAGTACATAGCAAACCGGGGGTATGTTAACTCGTCTCGTGACAGTCCTATACTAAGGATACTCACTATATAGGTTTGAACAGAACCATCAGGAATTCTGGTCCATCAAATCGGGGATTCTGGTCAGGAATTCTGTTGGGCACACCTGACTGGGACAGGCTGCTGGGCACACCGGACTGGACAGGGTCGGCAATGGCTCTGGTTCACAGCTATCTGGTCACAGCACGGCACAGTGGGGTTGGGTCTTTGGATTCTGGTAATAATTCTTAGCAGGAAAGCAGTACAGCACAGCCCGGCTGTTCTTTGGTTCCCCTTAGATGTCTGGGGTAAATTCTGGTTTCTGCAATTTTAAGGCCTATATGAGAATGGTTCAGCTATAGAAGTGGGCCTTTCTGCTTGCCAAGTTTCTGGAGTCTGGAGCAGGTGTTAACGAGGAGAGGAAATTACTGACGGGCCCATTGGTCAGTACTCACCCTCGAAAACTAGTAATGCAAGATAGCTGCACCATGCGAGGACAGAGTGTAGGATTCACATACTCCGGCAAGGATCAATAATCAGGACTCAGTAAATTGTCAAAGGGAAGTCCGTTCAATGATACAACATACATCATCTTATGGAAATCAGCAGCATCACGAACACCTGCCTCACCCTGACTTCCTCGAACATCAGTCCAACAGCCTCTTTTATGGGCAAAATCCATCATCATTGACGTCTAATTCTACAAATAATCATCATGCAATACAATTGGTTGGGAAAGGTAACTTAAGTATAGGTGCTATATCTGTATATGGAAATAACGCAAGTGGATTGGATAACTCTTATTGGGTGGGCATCTACGTCCTTCCCTCTACACCACACGTGATTGACGTCACTACAAGTACGACGTCTCATTGGTTACAGTGTCTATAGAACCCTAATTACATGGTCCCTTGTGATTGGGCAAGTTACACCCCTAAACATAGGTTCTATTTTAATTAGCAGCTTTAGAGTAGACACCCAGGTGCCTAGTGTCCCAAGATTCACTCTTCCTCCCTTCCATCAATCAGTGTTTTAGGGCTGTGTGTCAATTGGTTGGCTGGGTATGGCCTCAAATCTGTAGTCTCTCATCAGGAAAAGTTAATGCACCCCCTGGTTATGGATGACATCAGGCGGTGGTACATCTTCGTGCCTGTCTGGTCATGTGTTGGTTCACCGTGAATCTGCTTCAGTTTCCAACCTTTTGTGCATTTAATTCTGTGTGCGCTTGGCCACCTGCATGGGCCTCTCTTATCTTGACCTTTATGGGCGGGCTGGTATTCTCTGTAGTTGGAGTCTCGTGAGCTCATGCTCACCTCCCCTTCTCTGGTTGACCTCGATCTCCCCGGCATAAGCCTCTCTTTGTTGAGTTTCGATTCTGCTCCTTCTCTGGTCTTTGCTGGGTTTCTAAACTCTGCCTGTCAGGCCTTTGGCCGCCTGGGTACATTTCTGCTTTCACAAAATGGAGTCGCACGTGTATATTGTGCAGTTTTCAGGTAGATATATGGTTGGCACTTGCCGCTCTACTTTTCTACTATGCATTGCAAGCAGTATCGATTTCTTAGCATCTTGCATTTCAAGCTTATTTACACACATTCAACAGGGCGGTTGCCTCCATCTTGCCTTGTGGCACCATTCTCTCATGTTTTGACAGTGTCTCTCCCCCGCATCCATTATCATTATCCTTGCAGTTACTAGTACTGGCATTCATGCTTTCAGTAGCCAAGTCTGTTTGTTCTCGGGGCTGCTCGGGCCCTTGGTTTATTTTCATTGGCCTTCCATTAAGGCTTTAGGGGTCTCCTCGTGGACCGTGTGCAGGTATTCCTCATTCCGTATCAGCGGCTGGTATGGCTGTCTGATAGGGTACCATGCTGGCCAGGGTTGTCGCGTTATGGCTGCTTCTCCTGATCTCCTTACGTACAAGCGGCAGAGGCCCAATGCGGCTCTCTGTTGGTTCATTTGCTCCTCATACGTCACGTACCACGGCAAATACCTTACTGGCAACTCGCAATGAGGGGCAGGGGTGCGGGTGATATCTGGGACCTCCTCTACACTCCCCCCTCTGGTCGGTTCATAGACCACTCCTACTTCCTCCTTTATATTCAGTTTCTTTGATTCCTCAGCTTCTTGCTCATCGTCTCCTGGGTTTACACAAGAAGGCGTGAAAGTATGCAATTTTGGTGTCCATATCTTTATCACCCCTTTCAAGCTTCCTGCTGTTCTCACATGCTCATCTTTGTTCCAGATCATCAACTGGCATTGTCCATTTGGACTGCAGTAAATCCATTTGCCTTCGTACCTTCTTCGTTTCTTGGGATAAGTGAATTTTGTTCCTTCTGGTGCAAATTCACTGGCCTTCACAAAGTCTTTTATCTCCTCATCTGTCAGGTCTCTGGGCTTCCAGCCTGTCTCGACATCCACCATAATTTTCATCCCAATGGCCTTCTTTGCTGTTTTCTGGCACTGTGTGATGATTTTCTTGATAACATAGACTCCTAGCAGCCCCATTGCTAGCAAAGCTCCCAGGAACTTGAATATATCTGCCATCCACTGCGGGACCCATGAAAACAGGTTCCCAAACCAGCTGTCATCGCCCACTTCATATGTCTCATCGGTCATCTGGTTTTTGAGGGTTGTTAAGATGTCTATGGCCTCTGTGAGGGTTCCATTTTCTTCATCGTGTGATGGTATAGATGTGCAACATGATTCTCCAATTTTTGCGCAAACACCTCCATCCATTGCGGTGATCATGTCAAGCACATATCTGTCCTGGAGGGCCATCAGTCTGACTGCTCTCAGCTCTTCTTTGATCGCATTGAATCCTTTTATTGTCTTGTTGATGGTCTGCAGTAACTCCCATCTCGTTATCTTCAACCACATGGTGTTTACACCAACTTGGATATGCGGCAAGAGTATTGTTGTAAACACTGATGAAGTAAGGCTGAACAGCCTGTGTTCGTAGGGAATGGCATAAAATGCGTCCTTTGATTTGGCGGAGAAGTAATTCTCTCTCTTAATCCTTGACATTAGTTCCACAGACCTCCTTTTCCTCAGGTGAGTGTCTTTTGGGAAACTGTCCAAATTCAGTTAATTTTTTGGAATCACTAGTGCTGGAACGTGTACGTTCACCAGTGTGCATATGCCTCCACAGTTCTTCGGTAGCCTTATGTATGCCTTGGATCCACATGCCAAATAGTGGTCCATCAGAACTGCAGTCCCTTGCGACATCCCTGGGGCTTCTTATATTCACCCGCAGTTTTGATTCTCCCCCATTTTCCTCGTGCCATTACTTCTAAAGCACAGTTTCGGGTTTTCCAGCAGTACTATCTGCAAGGGTCCTCCTATGTCTTCGACCCATGTCAACAGCTTTACCAATTTTGGCCACAATGGTCTGCATAGTCTCTGTGAGTTCTCTATTGCTTCTTTGCAGGTTCCAAGGACCATCCAAGCTTGGCAGATTACTACTCCTTCTTCCCATCAGTCTGGGGAGACTATTGATCCCCAGATCTGCATTTGTCCTCGGTTCTTCCATATTTGGGCTTCTTCTGTCGTTTTCCCTTCGACGTTCAGTCTTGAGTGTATTTCCCACCTTATTCCTGATCCCTTGACGTCAGGGTTTTCATATCTAATCACATGATTCTTGGTGTACGCCCTGTTTCTTGTTTTGATGTCCTGGACATATCTGTCTTCATCAGGGTAGTCCTTTTCATTGGCCCATATCATCGAGGCGTCTCTCCCCATGAATTGTCCTCTGGTGTTACACATTGCCACATGTGACATGCAGTGTGCTATGGGGACATCTATTTCTACAGCCACAAAGATTTGGGACTTGCCCATGATGTACGGCAGGAGTGCACAGACGAAACATTCTCCTTCTGATTGCTTTCGTTCAACTTCCTTCATGTGCTGGTACCATATGTTGTTTCCAAGATGGGCCGAGCTGTCCAAGTAATCGTTTAACTCGTTATCGGTTTCATATGGACTTCTCTTGATCCTTAGCGTTTTTCTGTGGTTGGCTATCACTATGTCTCTGAATGCGTCTGTACTGCTCTTTCGTTCAGACTCTCGGGCGTTATCCCTGGAGGGGCAGGTTTCATTCCCTGCCCTGCAGTAATATGGAGAGGTTTTGCGCTTCTTTTCCTTCCCTCCTGCATTCTTTTGTAGACCTCCTCCCACCGCATGTGATTTATCATCCTTCCAACACGTGGCTGTGTCGTAGGCTCGGTAGTTACTTCTGGCGTTGGAGCTGGCATGCTTGCTATCACAGTTGTGGTGGTTGTCTTGCTCAGCTCCTCATGTAGTTTCTTTGTTCTAAGCATGAGTGGAAACACATACTCAACTACCGCATGTGTTTTCTTAGTGAGTTCTTTTGTTGATTCCTCTGTTCTATTGAGTGATTTTGCAATTTCACTTTGGTTCGGTTTCTCACGTTGCTCCCTGCTTTCTGGAGCTGCTTGTTCCACAGGTGATTTCTCTCTTTCAGTAGGTTTGGCCTGAGGTTTCGTAGCCATTAACACTTGCCCTTGTTCGTGTGCACTCAGTGTATGGGTGCGTGCCGTGGACAGTGCTATGTTATCATTCATTCCGTGCTGACCCTGTCTCCAGTGTTTCTCACCATTCATTACTTCAAGTGTATGCGTGTTACTGCTAATTACATTCAACTGCAAATCGTTTGCTTTATCATCAGTTTTTCTTGGAACAGGGATGACAATATAAGGTCTGGGTGCCTTTGTGGGCCCCAGATGTTCATTACCTGGTGGAAGCACAGACATTGGGACGCTTCGTGCACCAATAAAAAATGCAAGTCTAATAGTTAACGATAAAAATATTACAATAGTCACAATGCATATACATATGACGGCCTTAAAAGACAGTTTACAGCATCTCCTTCCGGGAAACCGGGGGCGCCCTTCCGCTGGTGGCACGACTAAGTTACTGTGTTGGGCCCCCATTTCAAAAATGTCCACAGTCAATAGTTAATTTTTCTTCTTATTCTGTTTTCGTCGTTCAAAGTTCAATAAACACTAAAGTTGTTAAAACTGATAGAAAATTGTTTTTTCCTCATTGTATATGTTGGCCTATGCCCAGTCGCTCTGCGAGGAAATCCGCATTGCAAGGTCGTAACCTTAAGTTAATCGAGCCTCCATTTTAGGTCAAAGCGCCATTTTAGTTATTCGTGCAAAGTCACCCCATGGCCTAAAATGGCCGACCTCTGTTCTCTTGTTCTAACTTAACCTCTTCGACCTCTGTAGACGAGTTAATGTCCATGCTGGCTACATGTTAGGGTCAGGTAGACCTTGTCCTTTGTTGACCTCGGGATCAGGGGATTACTTGAATCAGCGATGTTAACCTACAAGTATAAAAGAACAATAATGCTAATAATCTAAACATGACATGCAAAACATCTGTTTGACCTGCATTGAAACAAATGTGTAAAGAGTGTAAAGTGTAAAGTGTAAAGTTAAACCCAGAGAATAGTAGTGCTTGTTAGTAAAATGTATTACGAAGTAAACCACATGCACGAGATATGTAAATTAGGAATGAACCTGGCGCGACCCTAGCCCAGTACATGATTAACTTGTAGGAGGCTTGTAGGAGGCTGGACATCGTTATGAAGAAAACTGTATAAATATACTGATGTCCAGCTAGCAATTCCTGTTCACTGCTCACATTGAACCTTTCTGGTGGTCTCTGTGATGTACTGACGGCCAAATAGCTATTTGTGCACTTTGTTTTGTAAACTGTACAGTATTGCAATAAAGATTCTGGGAATCTTTACAAGCCCTTGTTGGTGTATTTCTCTTTGCATGGTGTAAAAGCCTTAATATTGTATTTTCTGATTCCACAAAGTGACAAGTGCAGTTCGATGTCCCCCCTCTTACGAGTGATGATGATGATAGTCTCTGAGTATGGAGTACAGTTCCTTTGCTAGACTATGGAAAAAGGTTAGACTATCGTTTTCAACACATCATAATTATCCTGTATTTGTATGTCCAGCGTATTCCCAGGGCACTCTTCCAATTCGCCTTGGCCCTGGGGTCATACAGGACCTTGTTTGCTGTGACAACATTAAAGGATGGATTCGCTACAAATCATGCAAAATAAAATTTTGAAAAAATAAAAATAAAAATAAAAGTGAAGGTAGGAAAAAATAAGAAAAAGGTTGAAAAAGGTAAACACGGCAGTGACGTTCATGTCTCTGTTCCTTTCACTTGGTCCTTAGAGGTTCAGTTGATAAACAGTCTCTCTCTCACCCATTTATTCTCCTGCGCGATAATGATGAACAAATAGAAAACACAAAACAAGAAAAATAAGAACGGATGTAGTTATCCTTGGTTCTGCTCCTTTCGATCTGTCCTATGTTGGCAGCATGAAGAACTGTGTCTTTTGTTTTCTTGCCTTGTCCCCGGTTGGGGATGATGAAAAAGGTTATTTTGGAACGCCCCCTTCTAAGGCTCTTCTTAGATGTGGATGTCCATAGTTGCTTCTGAGCTGTGATGCAATAGCTCTTAGGAGTCTTTTCAATTGGGCATTCTTTGCTGGATCATTAAGAAAGTCAGGCACATCAATGTTGCGGGGCCTGCCCACTAGTTCTGGAAAGTTTTCAATTAGATGAAAGAAAACACGAAAAGCATAACGACTGTCTTAATGTGTTAATGACATTTGTCTGGTTCTTTATCTCTAAAGTCACAGGACTTCTCTTGCAGTGTGATCAGTTGTTTTTTTTTTCCTTTTCGATCTGTCCCCCGTCGGCTAGTATCAATGAAATCTCCTCAGGAATTCTCGCTGGAAATTGGACAGCTCCACCTGGAGCATGATGCCTTGGAGGAGTGCGCCCATGTGTGGGGCGTTGGCTGGATTCCTAAGGTCAACATCTGCAGGTCTCCCCACCATTTCCAGATAGTCTGTGACTTATCGAAATGAAACGTTGTGTGCCAGCCGTGTATCCTCAGGTGATAGGGACATTTGCCTCGTTTGCTGGGTCCTAATCACAGTCCCTTCTTTTGATGCGAACAGGTTTTGCACTTTCCTGCTGCGTGAGTTGCAACCACGTGGTTTAGCTTGTACCACACTTGGTTGAGAAAGGCATTGTTTTTGGATCTCTAATAAATGTCAATGTATCTGTAGTTCTCCCGATAAGTCCTGGACATTCTTCGATGATGTGGAAGAACAAAGTATATGTGATCTCGTCAATGATTACTGCAAGCATCTGTGTCTTTTCCACTGTGTTCGGGAAGTGTAATGAAAGTTTCTGTTATGACAGTCAGTAGTTGTCAGATTATTTTCTTGTTTGCAGGGTCTTGCATGAATTCAATACCACTGGCTTCTCTGCCTATAAGTGAAGGGTAGGACAGTACTACCAGCTGAAAATATGTGAGCACATCCCACTTGAGACTTCTGCTGGGATGAACTATATGTCCATGAACAAAGTCTTGATCTTACTTTTACTTCTTATCAGAGTCTTAGGCTTCAAATGCTTTGTGTGGCTTTCAATGTTCATGAGATTAGCGCTTCTGTTGATATGAGTACGCAATTCTCTTCTTTTACCCTGCACCTTTGGCTGCACGGGGTGTTTGCGTGCTTCTTATTGTCTTTTTTATGCCTAAAGTAAAGGTTCAGCATGGACAAGATTTTCACAAAAGCTCTTTTGTTGGCTACATTGAATGTTCATTTAATTGTCCTTTTGTCACCTTTCACTTGGTTTGAAGAACTGTCTTGTTTCGAAAGTCTCATTTTTGTATTTCTTTTCTTTGTTCTTGTAACTTGTCTGCTCATGCATCTGTCTTCCTTGCCATAGATCTTGTCTGCACGTGCTGCAGTCCTTCCCCGTTGTATGTGGATTCCTCGGCAGTAGATGTAGTAGGAGTGCTCTCTCCTATAAAGAGTTTTATATCATTGGTGAAGATCCAGGCTCTTCTGCCTTTGAGCTTGACAGCTGACGGGGTGCAGTCCTCTACAATGAACGGGCCATTAAACCTCGGCTCATCCCATCTTTTCCTTGTGAAATTCTTCATGAGGACGCGATCTCCAGGGAAGACAAAAGGCGCACATGGGCTCTGAGTTGCAACGGCATCAGCACTGTCTGTTGTGGTTTGTGCTGTGTCGTCTCTTTTCTGCCGTCGCTGCAGCTGGCCTGAAATGATAGTGGAACTGGATGTGAGACAATCCAGATAGGCCTTCATCTCCTCTCCCAGAACCTCCCTAGTTGACTGGGCATCACATCTAGCTCTATCTCGGGGATAAGAGGGGTCCTCATCCTTCTCCCCGTGACTATTTCGTGCGGCGTTAGATGATGGTCAGAGCCTGGCTGGTTCCGAAGAGCATACAATGCCAGTGGTCTGCATGGTTCTCGATGGCGAGTATCAATGCCACTAGTTCTGCAGCCTGTGCCGAATAGTGAGATGGTACTCGCGCACTGACTGTACTGGCTGAAAAAGGATACAAAGCAGACAAGGACAAGCTGCAGTACTGCCAACAGGAGGTGTTGTACATAGGGCAACTAATCTCACATGAGGGGAAAAAGGTAACCCCAGAAAGGGCCGAGGCTATCATGCACACGGCTATGCCACGCACAATAAAGCAAATGCAAAGCTTCTTAGGCTTGTGCAATTATGTCATGGCCGTGTGCATGATAGCCTCCTGTTATTTCTCTTTTGTCTTGTCACTGCTACACGCAGGTGACTCATATGCAGGGTTGCTTTACCTGTGGCTGCCATAAGCTTTCTTAGTGGGTAAAGACCCTGCGACTTACTTCCCTCAACAACAGGTTCCGGCGGGGCAGGTGGTGCGGTAGGCGTCTCACCCCCCTCCGTACATTCATTTAATATCCAGTCTGCGGTGGGTTCTTCTTCTTTTGTTTGTTCAAACATTTTACAAAGTTTGAGAACAGCAAGGAGTTTTTCGAGCTTCTTCCCGCTATATGTGGCATGTAGGAAGGTGGTCATGTGCTGTAAAAAAGTCTTTCACTATGACCCATTTTGGGGCCACGGCATAAACATTTTATTTGCGGTGCCCTTAACCCACTCCTGGCGATCTTTCTTCAATTTTGTTGAGTGCTTTGGCAACTGCTTGCTTAAGTGTGCAAGTGGGTAACTTCTTCCATCCTTAATGTTGTCATCAACAAAGTTCATACAGTTTTTCAACTTTACGCTATTATGAGCAAGCACCACATATACGAGCTCCAATCCAATTTTTTCCGCAAAATTTTATACCAACAGTTTTACTCAAAACACATCAATTCAGTGGCGATTCCCTCTCATTTACAGAATTGCGTAAAGCAAAAATACATTGCCATCAATTAATAACACAATAATTCCACATTCAGCATACACAGAACATATATTACAGACGCTTGACAGACTAGACGGACACCAGCTGGTCATACGTATACCTGCCTTCTAATTGTTACCCCGTCATGGGATTTGAACTAACCCCTTTATGATGTCTTTAAACGTAATCGTAGCCTAAAGTCCCCCCTCTGTGGGCTCTGGGTTCAAGTTCCTTCTGACCACTCTTTAAAGTGCAGGAACAAGGCGAATTTTACAGTTTTGTCTCGGGTGCCCCCCCCCCGGTATTCCTTACAGTTTTTTTCTCGGGTGCCCCCCCGGTATTCCTTACAGTTTTTTTTTGTTCTCGGGTGCCCCCCGGTATTCCTTACAATTTTTTTCTCGGGTGCTCCCCCGGTATTCCTTACAGTTTTTTTCTCCGGTGCCGCCCCGGTATTCCTCCCAATTACTTCAGGTGCCCGGGTTTTTACCCTTTACATCTCTACAGTCTTTCCTACTTTTAACTGTATTAATCTTCTCCACCACCCTACGTTACCTTTCCCCTTCTTACTCTAAGGCCTATAAGACATTTGCCAAGGTAACGAGTTTCGTTGTTTTCACTCACCGATCCCCTCTTTTCCTCTCTGGAACTTCAGGATCACCGCTCCTTTCTCTTCCTGCTTTTATGGTTTTCGTCCGATCCGCTGCCCGTGGGAATTAGAAGGGTTATGCTTGGAAAAGCAGGTTCCTTCGACCCACTGCAGATTTTATTGGGAATGATTACACTATCATTGTCCACGGGGAGCTTCTCAGCCTACTCAGCTGGAATAGCAAAAGGACTTGTGATGTAACTGAAGGCCCAGAGTTACTTTGAGCAGTCAGCCTAAAGGTGTCTTACACTATATCAATCGATAATCTATAATCGATGGCCGAAACCATCCTCACGCTACCAAGTGTTAACGAGGAGAGGAAATTTACTGACGGGCCCATTGGTCAGTACTCACCCTCGAAAACTAGTAATACAAGATAGCTGAACCATGCGAGGACAGAGTGCAGGATTCACATACTCCAGCAAGGATCAATAATCAGGACTCAGTAAATTGGCAAGGGGAAGTCCGTTTAATGATACATACATCAGCTTCTGGAAATCAGCAGCATCACGAACACTTGCCTCACCCCGACGTCCTAGAACATCAGTCCAACAGCCTCTTTTATGGGCAAAATCCGTCATCATTGACGTCTAATTCTACAAAAAATCATCAATTGGTTGGGAAAGGTAACTTAAGTATAGGTGCTATATCTGTATATGGAAATAACGCAAGTGGATTGGATAACTCTTATCGGTTGGGCATCTGCGCCCTTCCCTCTACACCACACGTGATTGACATCACTACAAGTACCACGTCTCATTGGTTACAGTGTCTATAGGACCCTAGATTACATGGTCCCTTGTGATTGGGCAAGTTACACCCCTAAACATAAATCTCCATTTTAATTAGCAGCTTTATAGTAGACACCCAGGTGCCAAGTGTCCGAACATTCACCCTTCCTCCCTTCCATCAATCAGTGTTTTAGGGCTGTGTGTCAATTAGTTGGCTGGGTATGGCCTCGGATCTGTAGTCTCTTATCAGGAAAAGTTATGGCACCCTCTGGTTCTGGATGACATCAGGCGGTGGTACATCTTTGCGCATGTCTGGTCACGTGTTGGTTCACCGTGAATCTGCTTCAGTTTCCAACCTTTTGTGCATTTAATTCTGTTTGCGCCTGGCCACCTGCATGGGCCTCTCTTATCTTGACCTTCACGGGCGGGCTGATATTCTCTGTAGTTGGAGTCTCGTGAGCTCATGCTCACCTCCCCTTCTCTGGTTGACCTCAATCTCCCTGGCATAAGCCTCCCTTTGTTGAGTTTCGATTCCGCTCCTTCTCTGGTCTTTGCTGGGTTTCTAAACTCGGCCTGTCAGGCCTTTGGCCGCCTGTGTACATTTCTGCTTTCACAAAATGGAGTCGCACGTGTATATTGTGCAGTATTGAGGTAGATATATGGTTGGCACTTGCCGCTCTACTATTCTACTAAGCATTGCAAGCAGTATCGATTTCTTAGCATCTTGCATTTCAAGCTTATTTACACACATTCAACAGGGCGGTTGCTTCCATCTTGCCTTGTGGTACCATTCTCTTATGTTTTAACAGTGTCTCTCCCCTGCATCCATTATCATTATCCTTGCAGTTACTAGTACTGGCATTCATGCTTTTAGTAGCCAAGTCTGTTTGTTCTCGGGGCTGCTCGGGCCCTTGGTTTATTTTCATTGGCCTAACATTAAAGCTTTAGGGGTCTCCTCGTGGACCGTGTGCAGGTATTCCTCATTCCGTATCAGTGGCTGGTATAGCTGTCTGATAGGGTACCGTGCTGCCCAGGGTTGTCTCGTTATGGCTACTTCAACCGGTATTGATCTCCTTACGTACAAGGGACAGAGTCCCAGTGCGGCTCTCTGTTGGTTCATTTGCTCCTCATACGTCACTTACCACGGCGAGTACCTTACTGGCAACTCACAATGATGGGCAGGGGTGCGGGTCATATCTGGGACCTCCTCTACACAGGGAATATGTCAAGTTCTCCCGCAAAGTTCTCTGCCAGCAATCGGTTGGTGGGTGAATCTGTGTGTCTTTCTAAGTCCTCAGCTGTCTCTATTTATGCATTTGATAAAGTGGTTTGTATGCTGAATTATCTTAAGCATGCCCCCTAGGTTGGCTATAGGTTGGAATCTTCCCTCTCCCTTGATTGGAGGAGAAAACATGGTGTCACCATGATGATGTGGTTTTATGAGTCAGAGAATCCTCCCCTTGGCTTTTGAACATGAATTATATTTTTCGTATAATACATATTTACAATTTTGCAGACTTTATAACAATAACATTCTCAGAACATAGCACAGAGTTCTGGCTCCTCTTAAAATGTACATCCAAAATTTAGGTTTAGAAGTCCGGGTTTACATATTTTTTTACAATTGTCCACAGTAAATTATCAGTCTTTTCAGAAATATACTTTCTGTCCACTGTGAATCAACAAAAGTTGTCTGTCCCCACCTCCTTCTCCTGCTGGCAGGTCTGAAGCAATCTGCTCCCTTCCTTCTGGGAGAGACCATTTTTGACACTTCACAATCTGCATATCCTTTCAGCCAGAGAAAGACCATTGTCCCCATCTGCTGCAGCCCAAGATCTCCTCCACTGATCTAATTCTCACAAAGGTGTGACTTCCTGGCCTTGGTGGGAAGCAGAAGGGAGATGCCTTTTGTTGGGGGAAGCTGTGGAACTGGTTTGGTGTCTTTGAGTTCAGCTTACTTTAAATGTCATTTTGTTACATTTTTCTTTGTTTAAAATAAATTTGCAATTTTAAAACCAACATCTAAAACACTGATACCAGGCTCTAAACCATGAAGTTTAAATAATTACAACCTAGGTTACTCTTGATGACAGGTCACTTAGATTTTGGACATTAGATCTTACTGGTACAAGTTTACAGTTTTAATGCAGGCTTTTGAAACCGCATTCAGGCAGCTGCTGGTACTGCGCCCACATTTTGACAGATCCCACAGGCAGGCATTCTGGCTGTGGATGTTTTTATGATAAATTCAGCTTTTCAGGATACTGCAATTTCACAAGGATTTCTTGAATACAGTAAAATGTGACACCCAGCAAGAAGATTGGATGTTTGTGGGTGTTTTGGACCAGCATTCTGTATTTTCAGCAACCAAGAAAAGCTTTAAAATGCAAGATTTCGGATTTCTTTCAGTAAGCAGTGCTTTTCATGCAGTCTCCATTTTTACTGTTGGGCAGCCCAATGACATGTTTCAGGGGTGTGGTCTCCGTTCCACCATTGACAACCTGCATGGTAGATTTGGCAGCCATCTTTTTGTGCTTTGTAGAGTGCAATTTCCTTAGGTTTTGGCACGCACAGGGGTTTTGCGGCCATATTGATGATTCTGGTGCCATCAGTACACAGTGATACCACAGGGCAGAGCATACGTGGGTTAATACATCTCACAAGCCACTTTGTCTTCATGAAAAAATGTCAGCCCAAAGCAGACCCTTTTGCTGGCTGTGGGCAAAACTTCACAAGGACATCTCCCACTTCAAGCCTGGATGTCACATATTCCATCTAATGACCAATAGCAATAAAAATGTCCTGCTCAAGGCGTTGCAATTCAGTGTTCTCTAGACCTGCTGGCCCTGAAAGTATTGACAAGAAAGGTCATCTTTGGCTGGAGCACAACTAATATGTTTGAAAATGGGGACACCCACTTCAAAGAGCAAGCTTCCAATACAAAGGAGACTGATAAAGGTACAGGCTGACCCAGTGAAAACAAATGGCCAGATGCAGGAGCAGGACCATTTGTCCCACATGAAGTCCACAATTTATTTAAAAGGACTATTATCATTTAGACCTTTTTCTCAGCGATCATAAGGCGGATTGATTTAATTTTTGTACCATTTATTATTTATTTTCCAAGTGATTTCGGGGATATAAAATTCCTCCATGTACAACTCATGGAACTGTAATGGCTATGTAAAATGTGTTTCTGGCTAATCTGAACATATTCCAAATGTGGGAGTTGGTGAGCAGTTGGAAATAGAAATTAGAGATATGCTTAATAACTTACATATTCATAACTGTTGTTCTTTTTATCGAAACGGCAGAAAGGTGCCACATGGCCGTGCTACATGATACAGATTTGGTGGTTGGCTTATCTTATTCCCTATGATTAGCTGAAACAGAAAATTTGGTTAGTTTGGCAGTTGCTAGTAAAGTTATGAAGTTGTGATACATAACACGTTTTTGCCAAAAAGTTGAAAGGAGAATAAAGGATGGCGACAAATGGGAATTGCCAGATGTTGCTCTAGACCCCTCAACTAATCCTGACTTGGAGACTGGGTTTGGGCGGAAAGAGAAGGGTAACTGTCCAGTCCTAGTGGTAGGGATTATTGCAGGGTACTTCCCCAAGAGTGTACAATTGGTGCTGTCATCGCTGCTATATAAGTGAGACTGCACTAGGCCTGGGGACACAAAGACAGAAAAAGGAGAATGGCAGGCAGACAGAGAGAAGAGATAGGCCATCAGGAAGGCTGCTGAAACTTACCATCTGACAGCTGTAAGAAGACTTCAGAGAAAGTTGCTCAGAGTGTATCTGGGTGGAGCTGTCTATCTCCAGGAAGGCCTCAAAGCTGACAGGGTCCTATGGTGGAGAGCGGGAGGCCATCCTTGAGAGTGGAGTGACCAGACCCCCGTCCTATCTTTCTAGAGAGTCCTGAGATGCAGCTGGTTTTCCTGAACCTTAAACAGAGGCTTACTATGTAAGTAGAACTGAGCCCTGGGAAACCAAACGGTGGCAGAGTCTGCTTGCCTTGAATCCCTTCCCTTTATAGTGGGCAGTGGGGCAGAACTGTATGGTTCGTTGGCCCATGTAACCAAAAATATGAATTTCATTAATTTCCCATTTGGCAGAACACTACGGGGTGAATGTTGTTATAATTTGAAATTAAAAAAGCTCACTTCCCAGTGTGCGCTGATATCTATAGCCTATAATTTAATTGGGTAATCCTTGTTGTCCAGCTGACCCTGACTTTTTTAAGGAAGAGGGGTGTCTTTGTTCATAAACTACTCAAACCTTTTTATCCACCTTCCCCAACACAGGCCTTTCATTAAGGAGGCTCTGAATTACAAAATTCCCCAAAGCATTTCAATTTTTCTATCTGACTTTCCAACCTGGTCAAAGCAAGGGGTGATTCTGAAAAACAAAGGGATACATTTGCCCTGTGTTTATTTTAAAGCAAAAGTGTGGGCAAAATTATAATTGCCATATGTATTTTTACCAATCTTGAAATGCTACTTCTACCTTTTTAAGCCTACAGGCAAATCAAAATCACACAACATTACATGAGTGCCTTTGTTATTGAACAGTTATTATTTTGTGCAGTGAAATTTGCAGAAAGTAAGAATTGTGCCTGTGTTCATTTTAACTCACATTTGTGATTAATTTATGCTGAGAGTAGTTGATTGTGTTCTGCCATGGATAAAGTGGTTTTTAACATCTTCCTGCTAATTTCTATTACTTTTAATTTAAACAAATGCCAATATATTACCGCTACACAGGCCTGGTTCCTGGCTCATTGTTAGCTCAGGGCATAGGGATCCAAGGCACATGATATGTGTCTAAGATAGGGCTAAAAAAAATAAACAGTTTGTTGTGTCACCACTTGAGTGGGGAGGGAAGGAAATCCTCATGTTATGGGTGGTTTCTCAATAAATTGTTACACACTGCAGTAAACATAAGTCTATTTACTATGTCTATGTTTAATTTCATATTATGCACACCCCAACTTGCACACGTTAATCAGAAATAAAAGCTATTTATTGAGCATATGGGATTTATGTAAGTACTCTTCATCAATTACAGCATGTTCTGAGACGCTAGCATCACCATCTCAATATGTGATGTAATTTTCTGCGCTTAATGTAATAATGCACAAACACTAATTTACATGTATATGGACATTGTGTCAGGTGGTTGCTATATCAATTTACCTTCGTGGGAACACTGTCCTGCGTCCTGGCAGCGCTTGCCAGGAACCTCTAGCACTAATGCTTGGAATGAAGCAGCATACTCCAGTCAAAGTTCATTTTGGGGTCTTAGAACTGGGACTGTGCACCCCTTTCATTTTTTGTGCTGATAATCATCTGGGTTCTCTGTTTCTTAGTTTTAGTGACACATTTTTTGTCTGCTCAATCATAGCAACTAGCCCTTCCACAATTGGCTGTAGCACCTTGACTACTGCTCCCCCTCACTAAAATGTACCTGTGGATCAAGGGTGAAAGTGTTGCTCATTGATGGAGAATGGCTACATGACTCCTCTTACTTGGATGATTTTTGATGATCCTGCAAACTAAGGGGCCTTGTGGCAGATGCCCTGGCTATTCTCTTTGGGTCATGGCATCTATCATCGGATGAAGTTACAGGTTGGCCTGGGTGGTCTGGACTTTCTTCTGTGCTGAGCAGTGTATGGATCTGACAACGACCTGGCCTGCCAGTTCCAATAAGGCATGTACAGTTGGACTGTGAGCTGCTCCTGCTCTGCCATTGCTGCAGGACACAAGCTAGTCAATGCCCTTTATGTCAGTCAGCCCCCTTCATATGTCACAGTTTTTAGGTTTATAAGAGCCTGCCAATTCCGAAGTATTAACCGCTCTGGAAATTGGTGCGGGTTCTCAATCTTTGAAGCATGGCCAGAGATTGATGATTAGTGATTCCACTGCTTGGCCCCGAGTTGACTAACTTGTTATGGCTTGTTTCCTCCAACCATGTGTCTGGAATCGGGCTCTTCAGTCCAGAGGAGCAAGACCTCCCCCTTCTCCTTTGTGGCTTAGCCTGCTTTACTGTCCGGCACACACATAATTGTGGTTGATTTCCTATGTTGAATAGGTCCATGGTGGCTTGGTGTGCCCTAATGGGCAGATCACATCCTGATTCCACATTGCCCACCATACTTTAGTCAGTTTGGCATAGTGGATGTGTTCCATCTTGCTCGAGGCATGCATGGACCTCTCTATGTTAGGAGCCCAGTGAGAGAGATTTGTAAACGCTTCTGGCATGCTTTTTATGCATTTCCATTTTGGAAACATGCTGCTGACTGCGGATGTCTCACACAATCCACCTTCACTGACTTTTGTCTGTGTCCAGTACCACACCCTTTGCAGGTTTTGATCTCTGAGCTTTGTATTTGCGATAATGCTGGCCTCCTTCTCTAGCTGGGAAATTGAGATTTTCACAGATCCATGTAGGGAATCATAATTCAGTAGAAGACAAGGAGGCTTATACAAACCCTTCCTTTCTGTTCCTCCTTGTGGGCACTTTTGTACTTGGGACTACAGCCCAAATGAAAGGACGACACGGACAACAGGTCTAGGAGTAACTTCATTTATTCGCTTTCTGCCGTTCCTCCTCCTTACTTCTCCTCTTCCTCTCTGCCCCCGTGACATAACATGTAATTCCCTTAAAGGGGCATCTGCTAACCCACAACACCTTCCCCTCACCTATTTCTTTATATTCATCACAAACCTCTTCTATCAGTCTCTTTGGCCTGTTGACAACTCTCCTTCGTTGTGCTCTGTCCTCCGACTCCTCTTCCGCTCTCTTTTCGTTCTGCCTTGTGACTATCCACTAACCGACCTCTGGTTGTTCTTCTCTCGACTGGGAGACCTCTTGACCTGGCGGTCTCTCCTCTACTCTGCTCTTGACAGGCTCTGTTTGGTTACAAAGGAAATGTTTTAAAAACGAAGCATTCCTGTTCAATTCTTGCTTTCCATTTTGGGCAGTCCCATCATCCCTTTAGTCTCAATCACTTGCAGTGGTGTGGCTGATACCTGTGCATCTGTTTTCTGCTGTATCCTTTGTTTCACCAGTACGTCATCCGCATGCTTAAACTTCTTCTCTGTTGCTCCTTTTTTCCAGTTGGTCTGCTCTTTTGCTTGTTGTTTCAACCTAGCGAACCTCTCCTTGGTCTCCCCAGCCCCCTACTCTTTCCTCTGGTACTCTCATTCTCGTTTGAATTCCTACCATGAGTTCAGTTGTCATTTTGCCTGTAGCCTCATAAGGTGTGTTTCTGTGGTGTCTTAACATCATACACAAAGCTTGTCTAATGTTCATCCTGTCATTGCGTACTTTCTGGATTGTCGACTTGATGGACAGCATAAATCTCTCTCTGCCATGCCGTTGGCTTGTGACCTTCTGATGTGTGAAACCCATGTGTTCTGCGAAACTTGCAAATTCCTGGCCATTGAAAAGAGGGCCATTGTCCGTCTTCATGTGTGAGGGATTCCACATTCACTTAAAGTCTTGTCGACAACCACTGCTACATGTGCAAACACTGTTGTGCTGGTCCACTTCACTATGGGGAACCTTGAAAATGTACCAATCATAACTAGTGGGTAGTCACCTGACCCCATTGGCCCTTAGAAGTCTATGGATACTCTATGCCATTTACTAGCTGGTATGGCCGTGCCTTACATCAGTAGCGGGGGATCACTTTTTGCCGTTCATTGACATCTCCTCCACCATGTTGTCGATGAAGGGGAAATTGACAAGGGGGGTCCTGGGAGTCTCTGTGCCAGACATTAGTACTGGTTACGAGAGACTTACCCAGAGTCTTTAGCTCACTATCTTTCACAGAGAAGAAATATCCCAAACATATCAGTCTTTGTCCTGCCCTGGGGCAGTCCAGCACTGAAATGCTAGGCAATTCTCCTCTGAACAAGAGTACCAACAGCATCCCCAGACACGTGTTTCGGTCTGGTTGGACCTCATCAGTAGGGAGGAGCTGTGCTTCTCTAAGAAAAGTGAGCAAGGGGTCCATGTCTGGATTCCCCTAGTAACTTAGGGTGAGACCCAAAGTTACTTAAATATGCAAATTGACAAAGGGGGTCCTGGGAGTCTCTCTGCCAGACATTAGCCCTGGTTACGAGAGACGTACCCATAGTCTTTAGCTCACTATCTTTCACAGAGAAGAAATATCCCAAACAAATCAGTCTTTGTCCTGCCCTGGGGAAGTCCAGCACTGAAATGCTAGGCAATTCTCCTCTGAACAAGAGTACCAACAGCATCCCCAGACACGTGTTTCGGTCTGGTTGGACCTTATCAGTGGGGAGGAGCTGTGCCTCTCTAAGAATAGTGAGCAAGGGGTCCACGTTTGGATTCCCCTAGTAATTTAGGGTGAGACCCAAAGTTACTTAAATATGCAAATTGACAAGGGGGGTCCTGGGAGTCTCTCTGCCAGACATTAGTCCTGGTTCCGAGAGACTTATCCAGAGTCTTTAGCTCACTATCTTTCACAGAGAAGAAATATCCCAAACATATCAGTCTTTGTCCTGCCCTGGGGCAGTCCAGCACTGAAATGCTAGGCAATTCTCCTCTGAACAAGAGTACCAACAGCATCCCCAGAAACGTGTTTCGGTCTGGTTGGACCTCATCAGTAGGGAGGAGCTGTGCCTCTCTAAGAATAGTGAGCAAGGAGTCCACGTCTGGATTCCCCTAGTAACTTAAGGTGAGACCCAAAGTTACTTAAATATGCAAATTGACAAGGGGGGTCCTGGGAGTCTCTCTGCCAGACATTAGTCCTGGTTACGAGAGACTTACCCAGAGTCTTTAGCTCACTATCTTTCACAGAGAAGAAATATCCCAAGCATATCAGTCTTTGCCCTGCCCTGGGGCAGTCCAGCACTGAAATGCTAGGCAATTCTCCTCTGAACAAGAGTACCAACAGCATCCCCAGACACGTGTTGCCCAGACGTGGGTCCCTTGCTCGCTGCGCCATAGGGAACCAAGCTGCACCTCACTGATGAGGCCCAACAAGGCCGAAACATGTCTGGGGTTGCTTGTGTTTCCGTGCAGAGAGGACCTGGCCTAGCAGTTCGGGCTGGGCTGCTACCATTGGTGGCAGTACCTGACGGATTTGCATATGGCTGGACCCCTTTTGCAATGGCGCAGACGGGCTAAAAAACGGTGGTGTGGAAGGTTGCCCAGAGCAATGCCAGTGGTTCAGATTCATTCAAAGCCTTCCACCCATCACTTTTGTGGTCACAGTCCATGAAGGGGAACCATGCATGTAGTCTGAGCTGTTTCTTTGAATTTTGGACTCCATCGTGCCCTTCATGGGCAGCATGAGCTGCTTCCCTCCTCAGTGATCAGGGGACTATTATTCAACATACTCTTAGTAGTGTCTGTTGGTCAGATACAGCCAGCTCCAAGCCAATTTAGACCAACCTCTCTATCTCTTTCCTGTCACCTTCTGGGTGGTGTTGCATTCCTCTCTTGAAGTATCTCCTCTTATTATGCTTGTTAGATCAATCACCATTTCCAATTGACGAATCATCCCTGGATGCTTTCGCATATGTTTCCAATGTGAGGGCCAGCGGGAGGGCATTCACTGTGATGTATCAGGCATTTTTGGCCTCTCCCTCTCTCGATTCCTGGTTCCTCGCCTATGGATGGCACAAAAATGTAGTCGCCAGGTTGCTGTCCCCCGGCCAATGCCGATCACATAGTCATATTCCTGGAGCCTTATTCCACACCTCTCGATACGTAGTGGCATTTTCATCCTGGGATTTTTTGACAGAGGCAATGCCTTGTGGTCTGTCACCAGTGTGAACCTTTTCCTGATGATGAAATGGTGGAAATGCTTAAATGCCCACACAGCCTATAAACTCTTCTTCTCAGCTTGAGAATGTGCTCCCTCTGTTTTCGATAGCGCCCTGCTAGCATAGGCCACGATGTGACTCAGCACAGATCTACCGGGTCTCTCTGGGCCAAAATCGCTCAAAGGCCCACTGGACTGGCGTTAACTATAATTTATGTGTCCCACACCGGGTTGAAGTAGGCCAGTTGTTTTGCATCTGCCATCTGATCAAATGCCTGTCCACATTCCTCTGACCATTTGAATGGAGAGGTTCCATCGTCGTGACATAACCAGATCGATACCTGGCCGAGTAGCTTGCCATGCAGAGGAAAGACGTTACTTCTGGTACATGAGTGGGAGCGACCAGTTCAGTTGTGGTGCATACTTTCTCTGGTCTGGCTTCTTTCCCTCGTCTGAAAAGACATGTCCATAAGATCGCAGCTTCTTTTTATTGATGTTGCATTTTTCCAAATTCAGAGTGAGGCGTGAGGCTTGCCATTTGCAGTGCTATACATACCTTTATCAGTGCCTGGTCGTGCTCCTCTTGTGAGGCTTCATATACTAAAATACAATTGCTGTAGTTAAACGCAGTCTTTTTTGGAAACAGTACTTGCCTGAAGGCCTTTTGAAATATCTCTGCTGCAGAACAAATTCCAAAATTAAGGCGTTTATACCTACACAGGCTATCATGTGTTGCAAATGTAGTGATCGCACAGGATGCGAAATGCAGTTCCAGCTGCCCTTATCTCCTCTTTTTTCAGTCTGGGTGGCGTTCCCTTTGGAAGGCTGAGTTAGCCACCCTCATGTTGATGTATATTCTGATGCATCCCCCATTCATGAGAACTACCATCAGAGGTGATATCCATGGTCTGGGCTCCACCCCCTTTCCAATGGTCCCATTTTGCAGCAGCTGTCATAGCTCATTGGAAACCCCCTGTTGCAGGTGAGACCCAATCCTCCATGGGTGTTAAGCTACTGCGAGCACATTTTCGTCAATGTGAAGTTTGATGACAGTCCTTCTTAATTTCCCCAGTCCCGTCAAGGGGCTGGGAATGTCTCTCTCACATGGTCTTTAGACATGGGTATGTCAGCTATTCTCACAACTCTGTGTGTCATCTTTGGGGGCCTGGCGCTGTACCTTACCACTTCCATGTCTTGGCAGTTTATATCAATAAGTCCTAGTGCTTTTGCCATTTTGTAACTGAGCAGGCACCTACCATCAGTAGGGCTTCTTAGCACATGTATTGTGGCATTAGCTGAGTGTCCTTGGTGTATGAGTGTCCTTTGAAACTGTCTAATGGATGGAAGGGGTGTGCGAGCACCCCATTGGAAAATTATCACGGTTGGCATTGACATTGAAAGCACCTTCATGTCTCCCATTTTGAGGGATTCTTGTTTTCCCATGATGTTAACCATTTCGGGGCTTCCTCAGCTTCCTGGTCCCCTTGCATTAGGTTGAAAAACTCATCTGTGTAATCCGGGTAAAACTATGTTGTGTTTCTTCATATTCCGGGTAGTATTCATGTTCGTTCCCATATGGATCAACGTATTCTACACACTGGAGTGGCACTTTTTCGTATACATCTATCCCATATTCTGGAACTTGTTCCATCGGGCTGATCACTCTCTGTGGCACTTGCAAGTATGGCCGTCGTGTCCTCCTTGTGGTTTGTTGGGAGGCCCACAGTGATGGTCTCCTTAGGGTCGTTTGTGATGGTCTTACGGTCAGAAAGGCTCTGCCTTCGTGACATACTGTGTGAAAGTACCCCTCTCTACTGCATTTGGTGCATGCCTGATAGATTGCCAGGCATGTCCCGGGGTGTTGAAATGCAAACCCGCACCTGAAGCACATACGTTGAGGTCTCCCCGTCTGCCCTTTTTGCAAGAACGGATTCCGAGCAGGCCCGCTCGCTGTAGCTGGTCCTCCCATGGACCAATCGTCCTGCTCTCTCAGTGTCACAAGGGCTGCCACGATTCTTCTTTCTCTGTCTTCTTTTTAAGTGTTTCGCTGGCGGTGGCCTGTACATCGAGCCACTCATGCACTCTGGCTAACTCGATGACCTATTCAATGTCCAGTGGCTTCTTCAACAGCTGCTTCTGAAATGTGGAGGATGTGCACCCCGTCAATCAGAGAAGTCTGCAAACTGACAGTGTATTCACTTCTGTCGCAGCCTGGTGATGAATTGGTCGACTCATGGGGTAGTTGCGAGCAATGGTTAAACACCTACCATTCGTGGTCTCTTTTGGGCTAGATTATTAGTTTCTTGTTTAGCGCCTCTACGAGGGTGTCATAGAATGTTCTTTCTTCTTCTGGGATGGTCTTAATTATACCTTTGATCTCTTGTCCCGCTAAATTTGTTAAAACGTCATATTAGCCCAGAGACTTCCTTTCCCCTACAGCATGTATAAAGTCAGTGACATCTTGCACACATTCTTCCCATCAGGGTCCTTTGTCGTGCTGGGGCTGCAGTTAGAAATGGGTGGGTTTTCGAAGAAACATAGCCCTTGTGCTCGAGCTCTGCTCTGCTTGCTGGTCAGCTGCCTGTTCATCCATCCTAACGCTACTCCAGGCAGCCTGGTGACCCAAATGCACTTATCTGCATCTCCTCACTACCTATCCTTCTGGTTGCCTGTATTCTTTGTTGTTTCCTTCCTCTTCCCTTCTTTTATATCTCTCTTTTTTTTGTATTCCTCCTCTGCGTTACTATAAAGTGCAAGCAGTCGCACATCTACGTGTGCCCCCTTATCCACTTTCTGTGGTCGGATTTGTACCGCTCCTTGTCAGCTTGTTCAACTTTTTCTTTTCTTTATATACATGGGCTTTCCCCCGCAGATCAACTTTCTTTGTTGTGCAGATGCGTCGGTCTGTTGATGTCAGTACACGGCCGTCTGCTTGCAGGGAGGGAGCGGAGTGCTCCGGTGTCCACACGTTGTTGGGGGGTGGTACCACTTTCATGTCACTGGTGAAGCCTTCACGGCGTATAGGGAAATTTGTTTTTGCTTTGACCAGCCGAGCTGGAAGGGCTCCGGCGTAGGACCTGCGGAGTGTAGCGTTTCTGAGTACACATGAGGCCTGTTTAGGCCTCAGTGTCTTGGATGGTGGCACAGGGTGCCGCGCATGGTGGCAGCGGCAAGCGTAGCTGCAGAGTACACCTGGAATGGAACTTTAGACTGCAGTGGACACCCACTCACGGCATGGGCCATATGGCTCTTCGCCAGTTGTTGTAGTTAGGCCTACGGCCCAAAAGAAAGCACAGCATGGACAACAGGTTGTTCCCTTAAAGGGGCCCCTGCTAACCCACAACAGGCACTGGTTGTGGGCGTATGCCATGTTGCTGAGTGCTTAGCTCTCCTACTGCTCTCATATAGCTGTTCTCTCTTTTGGCCTTCTGAGAGCCTGCCTTGCTTCTGTTTCTACTAACAGGAAAAAGGGAAGGAAGTGGGTGCACACCACAATATAATGTGTTTCAAGGAAATATTCTTAAGGAAGCCACCAATTTGGCATTTGTAGAGATTTAAGAGGTGCAGGGGAGGAAAGGAGGGTCTTGGCACAAAACCCTATAGTATACACAAACAGAAAAGAGGACCCAAGATTGGAGTCCTCCCATCCCCTGCACACTCTAAAGACACGCTGCATAAGCGTGTGAAACTATTCTTTGGATTTAATGGTTGGTATTATATTTAAATGTACAACAATGTATAATAAATTCTGGTATCACTTATCAATGAACAAAATGTTATTGTAAAAAGAGGGGAGGAATCTCCCAGATCTTTGTTGCAGGTGGTGTACACTGTGTCTGTTTGAGAGAGAGAAAAAGCAAACAGACAGAGAAAGTGAGACAGGGTTTGACAGTGGCAAAGTAAGAACATGAAATTGGCGCATGCTACAGAGACAAGCAAAAGGGGTGTGAGGAGATCATGTTGTTTTGCCCTATTAGCCTTTTCATGCATTGGTAAGTGTTTTACTGCTTTGTTGTGTATTGTATGCTTCTTCTCATTTCTTACTGCACCATGTTATGATCCATTCCTGTATATGGCTTCTTACTTTATTGCACAAATCACTAACATGCTCACAATTCTCCGTTCTACCTTATACTCCAATTCTTCCAAGTGTCAATTTTGCTCCAATGTAGCCCACTGATCTTGCTGCCCTGTTACCCACTGTGGTTCTGCTTCTTTTGGTGCCACTGTGATTCTGCCTGCTTTGATTTGCCCCCGTGAGTTCCACTGCAATTTCAATGCAGTGTGTCCCACTGTAATTGTTTCCCATTGTGATTTTGCTTTTAGCTGTTCCACTTGAATGTTGTTCTATTATGACTTTGCTCCAAGATGTCTACTGCAAATCCTCCCCTGCTCCAGGGGAAGTATGTTCCCCTGGAGCAATTACACTCCACTGTTGTCATGGTACCCACCACTGCCTTCTTCCATGTGTGATGTATACCCTGTCTATGTCCAATGTGATTTAGGACATGAACAATGTCCACTACTAGGAACACCATCGTATTCCAGGGGCCCCAAGGTCTTTTCACAATTATGCTGCACAAGGAGCACCACCAACTGGATGTCGGTAGGGCCGCACAAGAAGTATGCTCCTTAGGCCTATCAAGATATCCACTGACTGCTCCTTGCACTAACATCCTCAAATGCCCACACATTAATATGGCACATACAACCCAACAGCCATGAATAGTTTGAACACCACACACCTCTTCCATCACCTCATATATATCACAGCCCTGACCAAAACACTCCCGCACTGCATGCCCACAAGTCTTCCCTCTGAGCACAGATACCTTAAGTGATTTCGGCATGATGATACTCAGATTCTCCTACCACTTACCGGTGATTACGACAAGGATTTGGCCTTGGTGAACAGAGTGTATCTCTTCATCCAGGCATGGATGGCCACTCACGGACTATGCCTGAATGATAACAAAACTGAAATCATCATCCTAGGCACACCTCCCACCCTCAAAAAACTGGGCCCCAACTACTCCTCTTTTAATATTGACAACAACCAAATTACAACCACCCATGCGGTAAGAACCCTGGGTTTCTACCTGGACTCCACCCTCTCTTTCAACAAGCAGGTCAATGCGATGGCTTCTGAAACTGCCTACACCTGTAAATTGATAAGAGCAGGCAAACCCTTCCTATCAAACAATAGCTGCATCACACTCGCGAGAGCGCTCGTGTTATCAAAGCTGGACTACTGCAATTCGCTCTATATTGGGGCTAATAAGGAAGTTATCAAAAGAATTCAAATTTTGCAGAACAACACGCTTAGAGCAGCACTTAGTATTCCCAGGCGAGCCCACATCAACGAATTCAGACGAGCCAATAACTGGCTCTCTACTCAGGAGAAAATCCAACTAAAAGTCGCCTCTCTGGTCTACAAATGCCTTAACAACGCCGCACCGCAGTACCTCTCTGCGAGATTCACGAGATTCAAACCAACAAGACTCACCAGATCTGCTAACTCCAACAACATATCTATACCTAGAGTTAAATTGACTAAAGTCGGCGGCTGCAGCTTTCAGGTGAAAGCAGCTCAACTCTGGAACTCCCTACCATCCACCTTGAAGACTGACCAACTTTACCTCACTTTCCGACACAACCTCATAACGTGGATCAAAAATACAGACACACAATAGATCATCCACTGCCTGGACTTATTCAATCCCTAGGAGTTTCTGATTAGGACTGTAAATACATGCTTCCTCATTTTCGCCTTCTGTATATTCCTGTATATTTTGTTGTATATTATTACTTTATATGTTTCGTGTTGCCATGTGATCTTGTAACTAAGCTTTAAGTTGTCTTATAAAATGCACCCACTTACCCCTGGGTCTGGTGCACAATATAAGTAATAAAAACAAACAAACAAACAAACAAACAAAACAAGCACCTAGACACAGATCGACACACAGCGCCTTGGTACTACTGAACTGCATGCATCAATGAAACACCAAAGCTATCTCACGTTCTCTTTCTTCCCTAGCCACGACCACACCCCGTCTCTCTCTGATCCATCAGAACCCTAAGAGACCATGCAAATATCATCAGGGCACAGAATAATGACCAACAGGGATGGACTGGCCTATGGGGAACTCTGGAGATTTCCCGGTAGGCCTCTTCACCCTGGATCTGTTTTTTGTGGCATTCCCACATTTTCCCACAGGAAAATGGTTGGACTTGCTGAAAATGTGTAATCTTCAGCCACTTTGATAATCATTTTCAGGGCTTCTTTTGGTTCCCAGCCCACCCTTGATGACCAATAACATGATGAAATTACATCGTAGGTCATGGAAATGATCCAAAGCCAAAAGTATATGTCACTCCTTCCCTGTCATAAATGACAAGGACAGTATGATCTGTGCATCACGTGTTGGTGCACAGCAGACTACGAGTACATCAGCAAACCACAAGAACACCGTCCCATGCCAAACTCGCGACAAGTACACAATATCGACAACTCGTGGGCCATACTGCCCAACAAGTTACCCGTTAAACAACTACTAACAACACACAAGTCACAACAAATATCTGCAGGACTGATCCGTTCTGCACACAAAGCTGGGCTATTTTCCATACAGCTCGAGTCACACAGCCTCTCGAGGCGTTACCATCCGCAGATTTGAGACGTGACATGAGATAAAAAACATTTGCCGACTTTCGAGGTTTACGGAGACTACATGCACTTCCCCGCTCTACTGGGCTCCGTGATTAGTGCACGGAGACTGTCCAGGCTCTCCTCTCCGTGCACAGTCCTGCAGGGTGCTGACAGAGTGCCGCGGGGAGTAATGGAGGGGCTGCACCAGAGCGAGGGTGGCACATAAGAATGGAAACATCACTCTTCGTGCACCCGTGCTCGGTAATTGGATTTCTTTAACTAGCTCAGAAAGACCTGTAATTTCATTCTAAATGGTTCCAGCCTCCAAAGTGTTGGTAATTAGTGCCATAAGTTTACAGCAATAGTTGTTGGCATGTTCAATGTCCTTAACTCTTTAAAATGGAAATAAAAAGTGGCCCACCCGGGTCGTCCGGACTAGCGGGTATCAAAGCCATAGACCACCCATTCAGAGTTGGACTCAGCACTCTATTTTTTTTGTTGCTCTGGTGACTGCTTCGTGATTGGCGAAGTTCGTCTCCAGGGACGGAGGCAGAGAGCAGAGAAAGGGTGCTACGTCTGGGGAACCACTTAGGGAAAAAGGGTGCAGATGGTATAAGAGTCAAAAGAAAAAAAATAATATGGGAAAAGGATAGAAACACATATAAAGTGATATAAGGAAGGAAGGAAGGAAGGAAGGAAGGAAGGAAGGAAGGAAGGAAGGAAGGAAGGAAGGAAGGAAGGAAGGAAGGAAGGAAGGAAGGAAGGAAGGAAGGAAGGAAGGAAGGAAGGAAGGAAGGAAGGAAGGAAGGAAGGAAGGAAGGAAGGAAGGAAGGAAGGAAGGAAGGAAGGAGGGAGGGAGGGAGGGAGGGAGGGAGGGAGGGAGGGAGGGAGGGAGGGAGGGAGGGAGGGAGGGAGGGAGGGAGGGAGGGAGGGAGGGAGGGAGGGAGGGAGGGAGGGAGGGAGCTGCTTCCATAGGTCGGTTCTGTCTGAATGGCTGGGTGTCATTAGATTGAGGTGACACCCCCCTCTGTGCCCCCATAGCTCAGGTTCATTGGATGTGCTGTTAGCATGCTGTGCTCACTTCAAAGACGGTATACAACGTCTCTACTTTGCTGCATGAAATACTGTTCTAAATGGAAATGTCTTCTCTGTCTATCGTGTTTGTAAATGTTCTGGGGCATATGAAGCACATTCAAGTTTATTGCAGAGGTTTGCAGATGTGCTGGCTACTGCCCTCGCCACATGTGAGAGCGGCTGGTCTGGTGCTATTGTGCAGGTCCCTTGGTTCTGTACGGAGCTCATAGGTGGATCTCAACAGCTATCAAGTGTTGACATGCAAGCTGGATTTAGTCAAAGTGTTGCATGTCAGTGGTGTAGAGACCTTCAAGAGTCCTGTCACAGTTGGCTTGAGTGGCAGGCCCGATCATGATGCCTGGTGGTCAGAGAGGTTGGGCTCTATTTGTGTGTGGCCCACATAGTGGGCCCTGTGTTCCAGCCATATGGGGATGCAGTGGCATGCCATCATAGTATTGTGCAGGCTGCATGGCAGGGTTGGCCATCCCTGGCTCTGTGGTTACAGGGCTAGTTGTTTTCAGACTGATGCGTATTGATGGTTGTCCTTGTGTGCATGAGGACTTCATTTTCAGTGGGCAAAAGTGAATCCTCAGAGGCTTGCATGGCTAGGGCAGTGCACTGGGGCGGCTGTGAGTTTATGTCCTGCAAGGCTGACCATGACATCATTCACTGTGTTGCAGTCAATGTTCCCTCACTCTTGCAAGTGTAGAAGTCAACAGTATTCGATTTCTGATGAGCCGTGGACCTACATGAGCCGTGCACCGAGCAAAACTGAAGCATAGCAGAGAGATGACATGGTGACTGCAGCCATATTTGGGAAGGCGGCACGTTGAGAGATATGATTGTTTGATATGCACCTAAAAGTCAATAATACTGTGCACGCATGTTGTTAGCCCCTGTTCGAGGTGTGCGTGCACCCAAACATAGTCTACGTCACTAATGAAGGTGTGCAATGCCGCCTGAGGATCGGATAAGGGATTACGTAGACACTATGCACCAGATTAGGTGTAATTACATGCAATAGACAGATCAACTATTGGTGGTGATCTTTGTAACTTAGATAGGTCGAGCAGATGTGTATAATTCTCGAATAGTGCTGTGAAGCCATGCTGTCCAAGTTTGGAAGATGTTCTGTTAGGAAGTTCATTGTTAATGTAACTGAATAAACGTATCCTGATGATTCTTCTCTACAAGGCTCATTGTGTAAAACCCTCTAGAAATCCAGAGGTTTCTATGTAAGCGAGCCACATTTTTGCGACAGATATACCTTATCAATTTCCCTGTCCATTTATGCACAGTTCTAGTTATATACATCCTGTGTCTACCTTTGCTGCCTGGGGTTGCTTATTGGATTCCTTGATGATGGATCAGGGTTTATTAATTTATTAAAGACTAGCTGTCCCCGGCCACGCGTTGCTGTGGCTCAGTATGGTTTAATGGAAAAGAAAGACAAGACAAAGCGCACGTTTCTAGGTTTAATTTGACAATACTTGTGGGTAGTTTTTAATGTCTCTGGCGGCTCTCCAAGTTGAGGCAGTTTAATTTTCCCATGGGTGCAACAAATTCCTTTTGTTTCTCCATTACATTTCAGAGCCTTGCAATAAGGACACACACTTCAGTCATGGTGCCGATGAGAACATGTTGGCACAAACTATAATCATCAGCTGGGTTGTACCGGAATGCAAGGCGATTGTTATCGCGTGATTGCTGAGCACGGAGCCGTGTTTGACGCTGATCTGCTGTTTCTCTCTTTTAGCCACTCTCAGCCTGTTGCGTTCATTCTGTTGAGAACGAAGCAGATCTAAAGCTGCAGAACGTGATCGCTGTGCTCGCAACTGTGCATCCTAAAGTCTGGCCGCACGTCGCTCTGCTACTTCCTCGGCATGTATTTGAGCCGGAATTGTAAAATAGCGTGTGTTGCTTTTATGTCCAACAGATGGCCCTGTTTTGCAGTAAAATGTTCAGTATAGCGTGTTTTCCTTTTACGTCCAACAGATGGCGCTGTTTTTCAGAAAAAAGCATGTTTTTACCTGTCACAGGTGTGACATCTATGTATAGTAGGTATATAAAAACACGCGCCTATTCAAATTCAACGTTGTGTCAAAATTTCAAAGCAATCACTGAAGAACTTTCAGATTTACCATCAATTTTGGCGACCCCAGTCGCGGGTCCTATTCCTCCTCCACCCGTGATCTCTAGTGATATAGATCTTTTGACAAAAAAAAAACAAGAAACTGATCCGTACAAAATCGCATGGTCAGCTTATGATTGAGTACTTAAAGGCAGCGGTTATTCCCGAAGCTCCAAGTAAAAAATATACCCAGAGTTTTCTTAGAGAATCCTAAATTTAAAGTTCAGTGGTGTTGGAAATAAATGTTCCCGCGACTGGGTGATTCTAATAATCGAGACCGCAGAAGAAGAAGGGAAAAAACAAAAAGAAGAACTTGATTCCCTCGAAGCAAAAATGAAAGAAGAATCAGTAATTCCTGACATTAAATCCAGTTTGGAAAAAATGAATGACAAAATGGCCAAATGTAAAACTTTGACTCTGGACAAAAAAGTTTGGAAACTTAAAAAAGATATTGCAAACTATAAAGAGGAAATTACATACCCATATTTGGTCCCTGGTTTTTTCCAGCAACATAATAATAATCAAAACAACTGGAAAAGTCAAAACAGATTCCAACGTAACAAAAAGTTGGTAACTTTTTCCAACTCCTCTAATAGTAGCGACTCTGATTCCACTCAAAATAGCCAAAGTACAAGCGGGGCATCCACACCACAAAAGGGCCTACACAATCAATTTTTTCAACAACGAGGCAACCGTGGAAAAAACAGACCATGGAACCATCACCCAATGCGAACCCGACAGTGCGTGCCACCTCAAACTTGGTAAATCCCATTTTTAATCTAGGTACACACACTCTAACATCTGCAGAACAATCTGTCTTGAGCAGGGGCGTATCTTTTGTTCCTGTTTGTAAGGCAAATGGTTTTCAGACTGAAATTGAGATGAGAAACTTTTTCCGTATCTTCAGGCTGAAATATTTTTTCCATGATAAGGACCCCAACAGAGACACCGATGACAATCGTTCAGGCAAAAAGCCTCCCTCCACTTTCATACCATTATATTCTATGGTATCACTACAAATTCTGGCTTTCGTGAATAAAATTCTCCGAGAAATGAAACTCCTTTGTGAACAGAAAAATCGGTATAAAGATAATCTGTCAAAATCAGAACGAACAGCTTTAAAAAGCCTTGAAAACAATCCTTTCTTTGTCATAAAACCTGCTGACAAAGGGGGGGATTGTCCTGTGGGACTCGAACCTATATAATTTAGAAGTGGAAAAGCAACTCAGTGACACATCAGTTTACAAACGGATACCAAGTGGTCCGACTCCTGATATCCTGGAGGAAATAGTAAGCCTGATGACACATGCCCTACAACAAGGGTGGATAAATGATGATGAAAAGATGTTTCTCATCAATAGACAATCAGTCATTCTAGCTTTTTATCGTCTACCAAAAGTTCATAAAAATTTAAATTCAACGCCTGGTCGCCCAATTGTTTCGGCTATTGGTTCTTTGCTCGAACCATTGTCGGTCTATGTAGATGTTTTTCTCAGGCCCTTTGTCAACAAAATGAAATCGTATGTACAGGACTCTACGTCGATGATAAAAATTCTAGATGAGCTCAAAATGGAATCGCAAGACCTTTTGGTCACACTCGATGTGACATCTCTCTACACCAATATACCACAGAAAAAAATGTGTGGAGGTGATGGAAAACTTGTTGGAAACACACGAGGATAAACATCCCCCGTCAGCATTCCTTGCTGAGTGCATTCATCTTGCACTCACCAAGAATTTATTCATATGTAAAGGAGTCTTTTTTCAACAACTACATGGCACGAGTATGGGGGCGACTTTTGCCCCTGACTTGGGTAATTTGTATATGAACAACTTCGAAATTACACACATCTATGTCAATGAGAACCCATATCATGAAAATATTAAGGCCTGGTATTGCTACATAGATGACATTTTCATGATCAGGCGAGGCACCAAGGAAGAACTTGTCTTGTCCACCACATGGCTGAATACAAGAGAAGCTTCAATACAATTTACATGTGAATCCAATGATAACGAAATTCCATTCCTAGACTTGTTAATTTATCGAATGGTAGACAGTAAAGTTGGTACGAGTTTGTATAAGAAACCTACTCAAAAAAATAACTTATTAGAATTCCACAGTTATCATCCGCAATCATTGAGGGAAAATGTACCCTTTAGCCAGTTTCTCAGTATTAGGCGCAACTGCTCTGACAAAGCTGACTTCAAAAACCATAGTCAGATTTTGTAAACTAATTTAAAAGAGAGAGGATATCCATCACACATCATTAGAAGGGCCTATAAAAAGGCTGCCAATATATCGAGGACAGACTGTCTATAGAAACAACATAAAACTATGCTAGACAAAATTACTTCTGTGTCCTCATTCACACCGATTAGCAATGATTTAAGAAAAACCATCTTGGCTAATTGGAAAATAATTAACACAGAAGTCTTCAGCATTCCTCCCCCTCGTTTTGCATTTAAGCTCCTCACCAACATCAGAGATAAACTGGTCCACACTTACCCGGTGTCCAAAATTACTCCAAATGCCCAACCTGCATTGTGGCAATTACCACCGGTAATGGGACATTTCAAATGCGGGAAATGTAATATGTGCCAATTCACAAAGAATATAAAAACCATTGACCTGAAAGGCAAAACGTCGAAATTCGATTCATTCAGCAACTGTGCTACCAAATGGGTTGTATATTGTATTATATGCCCATGCAGACTTCAATACATTGGCAAAACTAAACGCCCGGTGCGTGCTAGAATTGGAGAACACCGTGGTTGTGTCAAAAACAACACGGCGGATAAGCCACTGGTTGAACATTATAGAAAGGTGAAACACACACATAATGACATCTTTTGGTGTGTGCTGCAAAAATGGACAATCATCCTCGTGGTGGGGATCGTGATAAAACATTACGTAAACTTGAACAAAAATGGATATATAATTTGGACTCGGTTAAACACGGTCTGAATTTATATATCGAATGGGGCTTATTTGTGCATAAATAATACACAAAAAGCCTTGGGCATACTTACCGTGAGACACTTATAATAATGTCACTATCAATGTATAAATAAGATATGTTGACTGAACATAGTTGTATATGTCTTTGAATACTGGGCCTGCTGTATAATGCAGCACAGCCCGTCTCATTGTGCCTCTTTCAAAATGTCCGGAACTCTAGCAGAAAGGTCCTGGCTCTTTTTCTGATTGGGCATCTGCCGTGAGAGGCCGTGTCACATGACCCGTCACAGCACGTAAACGCTGTGATGATGACGAAACAAAGCATTGCTTCCTGTTTTGATGCCGGGTCACGATCGGAAAGGGCCGGGCTGAATAAGAGCGACGCCGCGGCTAAAATAAGCTGTACATTGCCATTAGAACTATAAGGTCATTCAAAAGCACTTGTAGGACTGATTAAGGATTTCACTTTTCAAAAACGGCCGGAATAGTAATCATGGCCGCATATATGTTTTTGTCTATTTGTGTATACCAGGGTCGGGCGGCCTTTCAAACTGGATCCCAGACTGCATGAAATCCGCTGCTGCAGCTCATAGACCAGCAAAGGCAACCATTGTTGGTAGGTTAGAGTATTTATATAATCGCTGCATTGTTAGGTGTTGGATTTAAAGCATAGACACTTTTCAGCTGAATTTCTAAAGACCATTTTGTGTCTTTCTCTTTTCCTTTTGTCCTAGTCAAAATAATTACTGACAAAATATAACAGCCCACTCAAGGTATGGCGGTTGAAGTCACGACTAAACAGTCCGCGTAAAATGACTGGAAATAGGTCTGTCATTGTATAAAAGATACAACCTAATGGCTCTTTCTATGTCATTGAAAGACATATTGAATAATATATGAAAAAGAAAAAAATGCTTGCTAGAAGAAATAGAGCAACTCTGATGTAAAATGAAGAATAAGTCACCTGTTCTTTTTGCACCAAGTGGCTAACACTAGTGCATTGTTTGTTGACTATATGATACTCACCTAACTAGATAGAGAGGTTAAACATAGGCTCTCCGCCATTATTACATGTATAATACTGAATATAATGAAAGGCTCTTTTGTTTGTTGTGAGATCTGATTTATATTGATACAGATCTCTTTGTTGTTTTTATAGATACCTCGAGACATTGCACAATTGAATGTGTGACATTCTGTATCTTTAGATATTGTGTCCTGAAGAAAGCCTTACATATACGACCAATCAATAAAAAAAGAAGGAAAAGTGCCGATGGGATTAAAACATTAAGGCTGGAAACGGATTTATGCACGTCGACAGAAGAAAAATGGGGATTGTTTAGCATAACAAGAATAGGCTATTTCAAACTCACCCATGTGTTACTAACACCACATTTTTTGTTGTAAAGTATTATGTGAATGAACACAAGATCTAAATTGTAGATTATGTGTCTCTTTTATTTGCTTTTTATGTATAATGAGTTTTGCAAATGTGACCAAATGGTCTGTTTTACTATAAAATATAATAAGTATATGAGATATTTTTTCTAAAATTGAGCCTTCCATCTCTTTATATTTGCTAAAAGATTGATGGTTTGTGAATACATGGATTTGGCGTGAGATCCAGATGTGTTACCTCCGGTGAGGATATCGAAAGTTAGCTTGTTGTTATCCCCTTTTCTGGTTCTCAGGTTATACAGCCTACTGATAGATAGACCCAATCCCAGAGGAATAGCACTGAAAGAACGTTGGGAAGCGGACTTGGGAGGAGACATAACAGAACGGGAATCAGAACGTATATTGTTGTACCCCGGGAAGTGTCTAGGAACTCCTGATTCAGACTAATCCAGTTTAATGTTCTGTATCGCACCTATATGACACCACACAGGATAACTAAATTCAACAGCACCACGCAATCACTTTGTCCCTGGTGTGGAACGGTGGAAGCAGGGCTGAAACACATGTTCTGGGAATGTGTGCACATACAACGGTTTTGGGTGCGAATTGAGCAGGCCTGCAGAAGGGCTGGGTTTGTACAATAAGATTGGACCCCGAAAGAATGCCTGCAAGGTGCATATCCCAGAGATAGCAAATTCAAGCATGTGGTAGAATGTATGGTCATGGCATGCATACTGGCCAAAAGATCTATAGCGATGGCTTGGAAATGAACTAAGGTCCTGAAATACACATGCTGGTATAAGGAATTTGAGCGATGGGCAGAAGCAGACACCAGGGTGTGGAGTGGGTGGTTGCCAAAGCAGAGTTGAAGGCAAGTGTTACTTATTAAGCTTGGAAAACAATGGTCTGGGACATGTTTCATCCCTCATACAACAAACCCCTATGAATGCTCATGAGCTGCTAATATGCCAGCTAAACTCTGTTGTAAATGAAAGAAGACATATCATTGGAGCTGCCCCAGGTGTAGTTCCCCGCCAATAGGTAACAAATGCTGTATATGGTACCCAAAAACCATCTGGAAAGAACCACAAGATGTTAGATACTACATGATACCAGATAAGTGAAGAAGGTTTCAATTTGTTGTTATGTTAATTTGTTGTTAATAACATGTAACTATGCATATGTGTGAAAATACTGTAAAATGGGAAGCAACAGATATATGCATAACTGTTTATATACAAATGCCAATAAAAACATGTTAAAGAGACCACCAGGGGGCGCTGAGATGTGCTGACACACCTCAGTCATCCTCTCCTCTGGGCCTGGCTAAGCGGGATCTGAGCCACCCTGACCCCCCCAGTGAAGGACCGGATCCCCCGAAAGGCAGCGATGGCCCCCGTGCACCCTGCGGCCAAATCCTGGCCTCCGGAGGTGCAGAGTGACCAAGCAACAGAGCTGGGAAAACTGCGTGGAGCAACACTGCGGCTGTCCCCGTGGAGGGGGAGGGGCGTGATATCAGGCCTTGGCAAGCTTTCCCAGACATCAATCTCCCAGGGTGTCCCCTCCCGCGGGGACTGTGATCTTCGCCCTCCTCCAGGAAGTCAGTATAATTCGTGGACACCCAGGGGAGAGGCGCACCTCAGATGAGGCGGGACCCCATAAGGTGAGAGAGCGCCTTGGCGCTCTGAGCTTTCTTAAGGCGGAAAGGCGGCAACTTCTGGATGTAGTGAGCCCGCCCCGTCTACCTCCAGCGTGTCCACAGCTTCGACCTATAAATCTGATGAACCCCACCCACCGCAACTGACCACGGATAATGGAGCCACCACCGGAAAATGGCTAGATCAATCCCCTGCAGCCACAGACTGGAGGCTTCACCGGGCACCACCACCTGCGCCTAGAGGGGTCTGACCCACCTGTGAGTAGTGTCGCTGGGACGACAAACCTGTGAAGTGTGCTAAAGAGCCAGGTTGGGTCTCCAGCACTGCTCCTCATGTCTGCTGGGGCATCGTGTGACACTTCATGGGCTGGGGCAACTGGAGAGAGAGAGGTGGGGGGGCCAGCCTTGAGGGCAGGCGTAAGACTTGGGACTTGGCTGGAGGCCATCCGGCACCCTCAAGAACGGGGCGGCTGGGGGTGTTGTGCCCCGCCCGTCGCCTTTGAGAGAGTTACCCCTGGTGATCGGTGCGAACTAGTGAAGGGTCCCAAACAGCAGGGCTTACTCTACCGTGAAGGCCTCCCATGGTGCTTTCCACTTGGCTCAACCCTCAGAGGCCTGCCCACCAGAACCAGCTCTCAACCTGATTACAGTGCCACCCCCATCCATGTTCTTAACAGTGGGCCTCAGTGGCATAGAGGTGGGCCAGGGGTGCCCATGAACTGGACAGAATCTTTGCAGAGAATCCGCCGCCCAACCTCTTGTACTCCGCCTCTCCCTACCATGGCGGCCCCAGGGCACCTGGACCCAAAGGACGCCAGCTCGGTCACTAAAGGTATAGCCACCTTCCTGGAAGAAATCCAAGGATTCAGAGCGGACATTGCAGTACGGTTTGACACATTGGACAAAGAAGTTGACACTATTGATGATAGGGTCCAAGCATTGGAAAACAATATGGCCTCAAATGACATCCTCGAGACTCAACTCGATATACGCCTGACAGAGCTGGAGAGAAGGGAAGAGAAGTGCTCCCAGAAACTTGATGACTTAGAGAACAGGGAGCACCACTGTAGCCTGAGATTTTTGGGCTTTCCGGAGTGAGATGGCGAAACGCAAATAGACATTATAAAGGCGGTCAATGCAGTGGTGAGATCACTCTTCGAAGAAGCCAATACGAATGAACCAACTATCGATAGGGCTCACAGGGCAAGCACGTCCAACAGAGGCCCAGATCAATCCTCGTGCATTTCCACAATTTCTCAGAGAAAAGCAAAATCTTAGAGCTAGCATATAGGAGAGGCCCGGTGGAGTGTGAAGGTGCCCATATCTCGGTATACCAAGACCTCTCAGCCCTTACCCTGGAAAGACGCCGGTTTTGCTCCTCACTGACGAAAATGCTTCAAGCTAAGGTTGTCCGGTATAGGCGAGGATATACATTCTCGCTCTCCTTTGAGCTGGAGGGCTACAAGTATGCCTTGGTCATGGAAGACGACATCCACAGGGTATCCAGGGAACATTTAGGTGAACCGGATATGGAAATGGGTGAGCAGGACCACGAGAGAGCCCCAATTGGCCCCACGGGGACCAGGGCTGCTTTGGAAAGGTGTACGGTCCGGGGCCACAGGAAGTTCAGGAGAGTTGCCCCAGCGTTGCCAAAATTGCCTAAAACTTGAATAGACCCTCAGTATTCTTGGACCAAGTCTATATTCGACTTTGTGAGTGGGGGTTTGATAATGATGTTCTCAAGCCTGTTTATGCTTGGGGGTTTAGGGGGCTCAGGTTTTGTTGTTCCTGAAGAGTTAAATAGCCCGGAGTGGGGAGACACTGGTGGCCTAGCTTAGTGGCGAGATGAGGTCGCTAAGTAACCAGGCGTTCAGGGGGGCAGGGGTGGAGGGGTGGGGTGAGTTATTGGGTTTAGTTCTCTGAGGTTTTGTTTTGTTCTTGCCAAGTTTTCTAGGCTATTCCGTAGTCAGGACTTTCTCAGGGCAATAGTAGGGCACAGAAGCAATGTGGGGAGATGACACTAGGAGCTCCATAGATGGGGCCGTGAGCTTTTACCACCACCTTGATGGATGAGACGCTCCAATTCTTGACAGTGGGGTCCTTAAATGTGTGAAGACTTAACTCTCCTACAAAAAGGTCACTGGTGGTGAGAGAATTCACAAGGCTTCAGCTTCACTTTTTATTCCTACAAGAAACCCACTGGGTTCGGGGAAAAGAACCAAGGTTCATGGCCAAAACCATTCACCAGGTGTTCGAAGCATCCTTTCAGGCTAAAAAATACGGAGTCGTCCTCTTGGTCTCTCCCAAGGTTCACTTCACGCCCAATGCTCAGAGGTCAGACCGGGAGGGGCGATATATCATGGTCAAAGGGGAAGTGCAGGGCCGGCTGTTTACCCTGGTGTGCATATATGCCCTGAATGAGGCACAAGATACCTTCTGGGAAGGGATGAAAGAGAAAATTATGGAGTTCACAAAGGGTACCCTACTGGTGGGAGGAGACTTCAATATGGTTCTCTGTCCCGAGAGAGATAGGAAATCAACCAACACCTGTCCTGACTTGGGACTTCAAAATAAATTGGCACCAGCCTTCCACGGGGTCAATGAGGAATTGGGCCTGAGGAATACACATGCCTCTGACCAGGGCCGAGACCCAAACTTTACCTTCTATTCAAAGCCACATGCAGCTTTCTCTCGCATCGACTACATTCTGATAGACTCCTTGCTTTTGGAAGAGGTCACAGATTCGGGGGTAGAAATTGTCCCGTGGTCAGACCACGATATGGTGAAGGTCAAACTAGGTATCCCCCACCCTCTGGGATCCAGTGTAGATGCAACAACCTCCTGTTGCAGGATAAGGAAGTATGTCTAGCCACCATAAAAGATTATTTTCTATTAATGATAACGGGGAGGTGGGCATTATGGGTGTCTGGGATGCGTTCAAGGCAACAATCAGGGGTACCTTTATTGAGATGGGCTCAAGTGTGAAGAGGTCAGAAGAGGGAGAAGGGTCATAAGGAGAAAAAACGGAGAGAAAAAATAGCTGCTATCCAACCGGGGGGGAATTGAAGACGCAGATGTTCCCAGGAAAATGGGAGGAATTACAACGGCTGCGTTCTAAACTGGCAGGTCTCCTGGTGGGACAGACAGAAAGAAAGCTATCTTTCTTGAAACAAAAATTTATGGAGAAGGGGGAAAAAGCAGATAATATACTGGTTTGGAAGCTTCGGGAACTCAGGAATAGTAGGAGGGTGAATTCCATTTGCTCCGCGAGGTGGAGACGACCCTCAGAGATAGCAAAATAGATGAACAATTCAGATTATATCATGAGTGCCTGTATTCCTCGGAATACGCAGGGGATGGTTCCGATGTGGACAGCTTCCTAGACTCCCTCCCCATTCCTTGCCTCCTCCCCAACAAAGCAGACCCACTAGAGCTTCCCATCACCCCACAAGAAATAATAGACACCATATCCATCCTTGAAGAGCGGCACGGCTCCGGGGGGACGACGGATATACAGTCCGTTTTTATAAAACCTACCGGTCTACGCTGGCCCCGTTAATGGCCAAAATGTTTAACGCTGCTCTGGAACTGGGCGCCCTCCCACCCACCATGATGTCTGCTCCTATAGTGGTTCTCCCCAAAGAAGGGAAAAACCCCTCCCAGTGCCACTCATATCGCCCTGTTTCCCTTCTCAACACAGACGTTAAGATCTTGGCTAAACTCTTGTCAAATAGACTGGCGAAACACCTCCTTTCCCTAGTGCACCGGGATCAAGTGGGCTTTATTCCTGGCCACCAGGGATCAGATAATGTGTGGAAGACCCTGGATCTCATGCATGAGGTGTCGAGGCAGGTGGTGGAAGTCTACCTTCTCTCGTTAGATTCAGAAAAGGCCTTCGACCACGTCGAATGGCCTTATATGGGTAAAGTACTCTGAAAGATGGGTCTTGGGGACAGATTTTGAGGGTGGGTCTCGGCATGATATAATAACACCCTGATCATGACGGGGTTGGAAGGTAGACAATCCTTCAAACGTATATGGGAGGAAAGGCTGGGCATGACATTGGAGGACTCAACGTGGAGGGCAATCTTTAAATCTATTTTTTCTGGGTCACTGTATAACTCGGCTATGGAACACAACTTCAAGATACTCCATTCTTGGCACCGCCCTCCAGCCTCTCTATCCAAAATATTTAAAGATGTATCCCCACTTTTCCCCAGGATGTGTTCGCAATGCGGTACTTGGTTTCACATGTGGTCGGAATGTTCGGTGATTCAGGTGTACTGGTCTGTACTGCTTAGCTGGATCAAGGATATAGTGGGATTTTGTCCGTCTTTACTTCCACTGGAGATTCTTCTGGGTACACCCATGCCGGAGACCGAAAAGAATGCATTTCCGAAGGTCATTGGAGCTTTGTTGAGTGCGGGAAGATTAGCACTCGCTCAAAAGTGGAAAAGCACCCTAGCTCCATCCAAAGAGAAATGGCTTAGTAAATTAAGGGCAATCTTCATCTATGAGAAACTAACTGCAATAACGAATGATACTATGTCTTCTTTTGTACAGGAATCGACTGCGGTTCTTTTGAATGATGATTGTAGTACCATGAGATTGTGATGTATATATGCTAATGGCCCTCTGTGCTGTTCTCTGCACCACCTTCTGTGGACCTAGACTTTTCCTAAATTGTTGCAAAACTGCCTGACCTCACCATGTCAAGATGCTAGATTGAAAAAAAGATGGTAATTGGTCATTCTTCCCACCGCTTCTATTGCCCTCAGAACCTCGAAACTTGTTATTTCTAAGGGCCGGGGGGTGAGGGAGGAGGGCGGGTGACCTGAGCACTCTGTTGTATACTCAAGATGTTAATAAAAACAAAGTAAAAAAAACATGTTAAAATAAACAGTGAAACTGGCTTGATCCATCCACCAGGAGCAGAGACATTGCCACTGTCCTGTTTGGGAATCAACGCTGTAACTTCACTGCTGCATTTGAACCTGCAATGATGTGGACTCAGCTGCCGGAGTTTGGTCCAGAGTGCGCCGGGGGTCAGTGAGTACTTGCAACCCTTTCCGGTGGCCCCTAGCGCATCCACCCGCTTTTACGCATGAGTGTCCCATGAGGGCCACTCCCATTCCCACAGGTAGCCTGTGCTATTGACCCATTCCCACCTCCTGGAACCTGTTCTGCCCTCTTGGGGAGACCCTCCACAAATAGTGGGAATCACCTCACCCACCTTCCTGAACTGCTACAGACCCTACAAGAGACCCCATTTTCGCCCTTTTGCACTATCGCCTGCACCAGCATTTGAAAGTACATATGAGCACTAGGCTCCACTATTCGTAGGGACTGGACTACCTCTCTGTTAGGATTTGAATGTTGCAGAACTGCCTAAAGTGTATTTGCACTATTTGCACCCTTTCCTTTCAAGTTGTGGACCCATTCTATGCTTTTTACCCTTTAGGCCACTTGGTCTTGTATATATGTATTTTAGTAGGATTGTATTGGTTTTAAAGTATTACTATTGATAATTACTGTGTGTTGAAATTCAAAGGCCTTGAATACATGTATTTGTATTTTTTATATATCTACACCTGTCTGGAAGTGATTTGTAGTGTCCTTTACTCTGTGTGCTCATTGAGGTCTTTCAGTCACCCTCACCCTTCCTAAAACCTAATCTTGACCGCTGCCAATGCTACCTTGATTGGTTAGGCTTGTTCAGAAGGTTACCCTGTTCCAAGAAACTAGGCTGGCCTTCTGAACCTCTGCCCACCAGGTCAGAGTTCAGAAATCCATCTTAACAATTGTAATAAAGCAGAGCATTGTTGGAAGCCAAACAGGTCGGTGAGGAAGGGAGATGAGTGCAGTGAGCCGTGAATATTTGCCCAGGATGTCATGTGCAATCATGGACACAGGAGTGGTTATTTTTCCCTGATTGTGGCCATGGGCTGCTTTTCCAGACACAAGGAAAGGGTTCATGTTGGTGGACAGTGTCTGGTGCTGTGTGTGTGTATTCCTTTTACAAATACTAAACAAGATAAATTCAGTGTGGCTCTGCCCTTAATCCTGACTGTAAGCCCTACCACAGCACTTGCTGCTTGCCTTTACACCTCAACAGATGATGGGACCCCAAAGCGATTTTCAAGCGGTAATGATAACATGTTTTGGGTGCACCACTGCAATGGAAGTGGTTTAAAATCGAATTGATATACAGTGTGGAGTTTGGAAAGAAGCGGCATGAAAGAACTTGCATCATTTTAAACCTATTATTTTGAATATTTCCTTTGATCGGATGTGAACTGCCAGCTCCACCCCCTCAGAACTCTGCATTCTTGGAACTCTGCCCCCTCCCACAAACTACGCCCATCCCGACCCTTGTGGGATCCCCCTACAAATGTTTTCCATTTCCACAACTGATCTAAATGCCTATGTAGCTACATGCAGTGATACCTATGTGCTTCATGTCTAATGCATCTATGTCATGATGTCCTCTTGACGTCATTGGCTTTTGCCGAGGTTACAGTCAGTCAACTTGCTTCATCAATTGCAGGCTTGTCTCTTCTATGACATCAGGATAAGATCTGAATGGCTGTCTGAGTGAATAGCGTTTATCACACCTGCAATACATCGATGATGGGAAGGGGGACCCAGGAATGATGTACCACTTTCATTCCTTTGCTGCAAAGATTAGAGTGAGATAGATGCAATGAAGGCCACGTTTTGGTCTCCCTCTTCAATCCCCCCTCTGGTTGAGAGATCAGCCACACTTCCTTGACCGTTCTCCCTGTTCAGGTATGGTTTTGGGATCCATACTTTTCCCACTCCCCCAAGTGACCATGATACTTGACTTGTTCATCTAAGCTCCAGGTCATATAGCAGCAGTCTCTGAACCACACCCATTTTCCCATATAGTTGCGTGGATCTGGCAGAAATTAGAACTTTGTTTCTGTAGGAAACAGAGGACATTGCTTCAGGCGCGACTGTACTATGTCAAATGACTGTGTTTCTCTGTCTGCTTTTGTCTCTACATCCAGTAATATTGTCATCCCTATTGTCTTCTCAGTGGTATCCTTGCAGTGTGCTATAGCTACTCTGATAACATAGAAGGCTAGTAGTACTAGTACTAAGGTAGTTACAAGAACCTTTGGGGATAGTCTGTAAAGTTTGCTTCTAGCTCATTGACCGGGAGAGTTTTAAATGAGCAGTGCTAAGTGAGGGGGTGTTTAGCCTGACCTTTGAGGGCAGTAGTCGAGTGGATGATCAATAGTGGGATTGAGGCGTGGTCAGACCAGTCAAGTGGGATAGGGTATCTACAGGTGATGAGGGGGGTGATGATGTAAACACTAAGTATAGGACGTAGCTCTACACAACTTGGATTGGACTATTTTCTGTCAGCTCCATAATGCTCTCACGTAGCGTGTAACAATCTTGATACGTTTTTGGGCTATTGACTATGTTGGGCAGTGGGGAGTAGAAAACACATATATTTCACAAGTGGTTGAAGGCAGGTTGGATTGCAGATCCCTTCACAAAAATCTAGGGATAGAAAGTGGGCCTACTAGTTTCTGGAGGTGCACAACCATTGATTTTTGCTGTATGATCGCTACACATACATCAAAGTTCACTAAACATATTTACCATTTTTACATGTTTGAACTGTGCTCCCGTGTTTTGGATTGAAATGTCTAATCACAGTAAAGTCTTAGCCATCTAAATTATTAAGATTTTTATTCTTCTTTGATGCACATTTTGTGACGCAGGAGAAGAGCCATGGTAAATCACAAAAGGTAAAGCTCCCACGGTCTGTTTTCCCTTTCCTTACCACAACAGTGGGATTGTAAGGATTGTGGGGGTGGTAGTGTTTTCCCGGATAGGAAAATGATATTACTGGCTGCCAGAAAAAAGAAGAATAGGTGTGTTGTTGTGAATGGGGAGCACTTGGGTGGTCAACAGAGAAATAGGGATTCTGGGCGATGTAGTTTTCCCATGACAGTTGGGTGGGGTTAAGTGGTGTGGAATTTGGGAAAGGTAGTTCCCTGGTTCAGGGTAAAATTTAAATCTGTTAGAAGGTGGGATTGAAAAAATGATTGAACATGGCTTGATTTCTATAATGGAAACAGGGATTATGGGAGTTGTAGTTTGGTATAGAAATCATAGGAAAATCGTACAATCGTACAAATCCTTGTCAGGATATAGGGAACCGGTATGTTGTGGTGAAGGAATGCATCTTAATTTCCCCACTTCTACTCCTGAGGTGTTCTTTTTTGATTGTTGCCTGTCTTCTCCTTGTCCTGATAGATTTGGCACATGTAGAGGGGTTGTTGGATTTACCCTTTGGTAAGGGAGATTCATTGGGTGAAAGGGATGATAAGTGGAAATAGCCTATAAAAGCTTCTTCCATGTGATGGTACCGCGTCTCACCTGGGGTATTCCCCTGAGCGTAACCCCGGTTTCCCTAGCCCAGGTGATCCTCCCCCACTGGTCCACCTCCAGGAACTGGATTCAATATCGATGGGCGTGTCTTAGCCACCTGGATATGGGATTATTGGGGTCTACTTGGGAGAACACCCTTAGGTTTCTCACACCACTCTTGAGTAAAAATATTGTGGACACCTTCCCTAATGCTGGCACTGCTTATATTTTCTATTAACATCAGTCACTCCACTATTTTCAAAGAGCCTTGTCCTAGCCCCACAGTTTGAAGCAAGCTGCTATAACCTCACTATCCATCCACACCACATTACCTGACCCTACTGCTCTACCTCCCTCTCACTGCTCTAGCCTACCCCACTACTCTAGCCCATCCAACCACTCTACACTCAGATTACATTACTGTACCTACATTACTGTACCACCATCTGATCCCAGCCTACCGTACCCCACCCACTGTACTCAAATTCCGACCAATCTACCTGACTCACCTACCTACCATTCCTGACTACTCTATCCCACCTCATCTGATTACCCCACTAACTATTCTAGCCTAACCCAATACTCTTCACCAGAGCCCCACTCTATGCCCCCACTACTTTAGCCTTACCCACTCTACCTGCTCCATAACTTTGCCCTGCCCCACCTCACCCCACTCTACCCCACACACTTCTCTTCCACTACTCTACCCATCCACTCTACCCAACTGAACCCCCCTCTATGCCCATCTATACCTCCACCCACTCTACCCTCACCCACTATACCTGACTACTATACCGCACCCCACTAGTCGACCAAATGTTAATTTACCCAGCAGATTGCTCTAATGCCTCTTCACCACCTCACTGCACTACTCTGCTCCAGATCCACACCCCGCTAATTTACCCCACCTCACCAGTCCGCCAACCCTACGAGTAAAACGACTCTTCCCAAACCACTGTGCTACCACAGCAACTCACTGTACACCCATACACTGTACCACACCTTACCCCACTCTAACCCTATCATACTCCACCCACCACACCAGATCACACTCTACCACTCTCCACCCTACTGCACACAAGTCGCTCTATGCCTATCCCCACCCCTAACACTACCCCACTAGTCTAACCCTACCCATGCTATGTACTCCTCCCTACTACCATACCACAGCCTTGGCTGTACCCCCTCTACCAAACCCACTCTACCTTACACCCCACTATGCCCACGCATGCCACCCAACAATGTTACTACATCCCACAATGCTACCCCACTCCACTTCAACCACACTCCAGTCAACATCCACCTCACACCATTCTAGACCAGCCCCACCATACTTTACCCCCACTTTACCCCTACCCATCCTGCTCTACATCCACCTTCTCATTCTAACCGAGTGGAACCAAACAGTGTTATGCTGAGCCCACTGCTGAGTAAAAATATTGTGGCCACCTTCCCTAATGCCAGCACTGATTATATGTTCTATTATCATCAATCACTTCACTCCCTTTTTAAAGAGCCTTGTCCAAGCCCCACAGTTTGGAGAAAACTGCTATAACCACACTTTGCACACACACCACATCACCTCGCCCTACTGCTCTACCTTCATCTCACTACTCTAGCCTACCCCATTACTCTACCCCACCACTCTACCCCATTCAACTATTCTACACTCACCTTATATTGCTCTAGCACTATCTCATCCCTGCCCTACCCTACTCCACCCACTGTACTCGAATTCACACTGCTCTGCTCCTGACTCACCTACCTACAATTCCTGACTACTCTGCCCCACCTCTAGTTGATAAAGTAGACTGTACCACAGCCCAGAGTTCTACCTCCTCTAACACACCAATTCTAACTCACAACCCACTCTACCCACTCTATACCACCCAACAATGCTACTACACCCCACATCTCTACCCCACTCTACGACAACCGCACCCCAATCAACACCTATCTCACCAATCTTTACCCCCACCCATTTTACCATCACTACTCTAACGCACCCCACTACCCTTTCTAACCACACTACTCTACCCCACTATTCCAGCCCATCCTACTACTTTACATACTCTACCTTCACTCCCTCTATCCAACATGAATGTACGCCAACCACACCCCACCACTCCTCTGTATTTTCTCTACCCAGCCACTACATACCACATATTACCTGACCCTACCCTGCCTCACCCCATTCTACCCACCCACTTCAACCTCACCAACACTACACCGACTTCTCCTCCACAATCCATTATATACCATCACGTTTCTCTAAAACAACCCACTGCTCTATCACATCTAACAATTCTACCACCGTACCCCACCTCATTACTCTTCTCTACCCTGAACCAATGGTCTACCCCATACCATCACTCTCTCTATCTACCCCACTCCACTAATTTCCCTCACCCACTCTACCAACAACTCAACCTAGCCCACCCCACTCTACCAACCCCTCTATACCCCATTTTATCCTTTTCTTCCATATGCACTCCAATCCAAACCCCAACCAGCTCCACCCCTCCCCAGCCTTTTCTAATTCACACACACCCTGAATCACCCTAGTTTACTATTGCCCCACACAACTTTACCTGAACTCTATCATGACCCACGCTGCTCTGACAAGACCCACTACACTGAACCCCACCTCGCCCCTCTAGCCTACCCACTATACCCAGAGCCCTGTCTAACTTTACTTTTACCACATCCAACTCAACTCATATGCACCCTACCTCGCCCCATCTCCAGTTGTGCCTCACCCACTCTACCCCATCCACGCAGCTCTACCAACACCTACGCCATTCTACCATTCACCCCACTCATTCACCCACCACACCCTACCACCATCAATCCACCTACTCTACCCCACTCACTCTGACTCTAAACCATCTGACTACCCTATCTCCTCGACATCCACCCTCTCAAATCTCCACACCACTCTACACCAATACCACTCTACACCAATGCCACTCTACACCAATGTTCTTCCACACACCCTCTGCCCCCTCACCGTATAGCCCCTCAGCCCACTTTCCCATACCTCACCCCATTCTCACCAGCCTACCCAAATCACTTTACCCCATCTCACCCAACTCTCTCTACTCCACTCTACACATCCCCATTGTACCCCACTCTACCCCTCTCTAACCTACCATAACCTACTCAATTTCACCACTAACCACTCCACTAATACACCACCCCACTCTAACCTCACCAACCCGCATTCTAGCCCCTCATCCCCGTCTCTACGTTACCCATTGTATCCCACTTCACTTTATCCTCACCTCATAACTCTACCTCTCTGAACATTGACTTACTCCATTCACTCTCGTGCTACATCCTACTATCCCCCTCTCCAGCCCATCCACCCCATTCTACCACCACCCTCCCACTCTTCCACCCAAACCACTTGACCACAAACTTCCCCACTCCACTCTACCCCACCCCATGCTACCCTCGCCCCACTAGGCTACCCCACCCTTCGTCAGCATTTTTACCCCACCAACTCTACTTCTGAATCAAACCACCTGGTGACTCCACCGCCTCTACCCCTCCCCATAAACTCCCACTCCACCCTCACCCCACTACCTTACCACCCCCCCCTTTATACTACCCACTATATCACACCTCATCCCACTCTGACCCACCTTACCCTACTCTATCAAAGCTTAACCCACCCACTCTATCCCAACCCCATTCTGCACACCCCACTGTACCCCACTGTACCCTCCTCTCCCATACAATACTACACTCTACCTCAACTCAATTCACTCCTAAACCTGCCCAACTCAACTGCAAACCCATCCTCCCCCACATGCCCTACCTCACCCCGCTCTACCTCCACCCAACATAACTCTACTACATTCCTATCCAGCATGCTCTTCCACCATCCACCCATTCTTCCCCGCCCACCTCCCCTCTCTTTACACTACCCACTCTGCGCCTACTGCCACCACATTTTAACTCTACACCACCCAACTCTACCCTCAGCCCACTCTCCCTCTACCCATGCTGCTCTTCCACCACCCACCACACTCTACCACCCACAACACTCTTCCACCCATCCAACTCTGTTCCAATCCACCCCACCCCACTCTGCACTCAACCCACTCTACGCTCAGCCTATAACGCCGCCATCCCCATTCTTCTAACCCACCCAACTACTTAACCCATAACCCCACCTCACTACTGTACTCTGCCCTGCCCCATCATTCTGTCCATCCACTACTCTACCCCACTCTATTATACCCACTCTACCCCACTCCACTGCTCTATTCCATCTACTCTACCACTAACTCAACCCACTCTACCCCACATCACCCCACTCTAGCACCCCACCCCATCTCCCACACCTCACCCCCCCTTTACAGCAGACTACCCAACCCACTTTACCCCACCTCACCTCACCTCCCCCATGTTACCCCTAGCACACCACACTTTACCTCCACACAGCCTACCTCAGCCCACTCTACCATAACCTCACCTTACTTTACTCCAACCCTATCCCCCTCCCATCCACCCGGTTCTACTCTATCACAAACCCCATTCTTCCATCCACCCCACTAAACTACCCACCCTTCTATTGTCACTCTACCCCCACCTACCCATCCCACTGTACCCCACTTTGCACTACACTACCCACTACTTTTATCTCCTTTACCCCAACCACTTGACCCCCACTCTACTCTCGACCACTAGCTTGCCACATCCCCTCTATCTGTTACCTTACCCTACTCTATCCCAACCTACCCCATCAATGCTACCCCTACATCACCCCACTCTATCCCTACCTCACTGTATGCACCCCCACTTTACCCCACCCTACCCCTCTTCACCCTACCATACTATATTTCACTCTACCTCTGCTCGCTTCACTCCTAACACTGCCGAAATCTACTCCCACCCCATACAACCTCCACACACCATACCTCACTCTGCTCTACCCTGTTCCACCCTACTTCTCCTTACTCTGACTCCACCCATCATGCCCCATTCTGATCTCCCCACCCCTCTCCCCACTTTACCTCACCTTACCACTTGCTACCCTACCCATACCTCTACTTCCAACCTCTACTTCCTCCCCACTTTACCAATTCCCCCAACTCAACCTCCACGCACCCTACCTCACCCCTCGCTTCCCTTGACTTCACCCTACTTCATCCCCACTCTACCCCACTTTTCAAGTCTACCCCCTTTTCCACCTCACTCTACCAGCCAACCCCCTCTTCCCCACATTATTCCCCACCCTATTCCTCATCCCACTCTATCCTCACCCAATTATGTTAACCTACTCCATGTTGCTACCACCACTCTATTCCACCTACTCTACCCCACCCATTCTGCTCTACCCCTGCCAGGCAGCCTTTTCCAGAGATCAGCACCCTCTCCCCAGAGTGGAGAGGGTGCTAATCTCTGCATTTATTTTCTATAGGCTTGCCTGACAGGGGACAGCGCCTTGCCTATTCAGCCTTAATGGTGGCACTGCCCCTCGCCAGGTGGGGAGGGGCAGCGTCAGCATTAAGGCTGAAAGGGTGCAGCCACTGGAAGCTAAGGCCTTTTTCCTAAAGACTGAAAGTCCTGTGAATGCGCGGGAGCTTAATGATTTATAAAACAAGGTCTCTACTTCCAGCGGCCTCATGTTTCTCTCCATAATGGTGGCACCTTTACTTGAAGGGATGCCTCGCAGGTGCAGAGCCACCATATTGGATGAAAGGCGTTTTTTTTCTGTAGCTTGAAGCCCTCGCACACGAGCGAGAGCTTCCAGCTTTAGAAAAAAATCCTTGTCATGTAGTGGCCAGGGCTGCCAGGGCAGACTAGTGCATTCGGCAGGGCCCCCCCTCAAAACGAGATTTCGGAGCCTGCCGGGGGCTCGGGCCCAGCTGGCCCCACCCCACTTAAAGCCCTGGGCATAGCCTAACAGTCAGCATTCAGCTTAGGCACGTGTTGCCTCTTAATTGAACACATGCCCAGCCACGCCTCTTTTCGGTCACGCCCCCCTGAGAGCCCCAGTTCGATTTGGCAGGCCACACAAAGCACTATGTGGGCCACACTGTTGCTGTTGTGTTGCTGCTGGTGTAGTGGGTTACTATGGACATTTTATCGTGGCTCGTGGTTCTTTGACTGCCTGCTGCGTCTGTTTGTTCTTTAAACTGCACGTGGGCCTGTCCTTTGGCTGCTCGTGTATATTTTGCTGTTGTGCAAACTGCACGTGTAAGGGCAGTTTTCATGAATGCCTCTGCGCAGCTGCTCTGTAACTGTGCTGTCGCTATGCATCTGCCTCCTTGAGGCTGACTTCACTTTCTGACTTCGAGCGTGGTTGATGCCCTGTTGTTGCTTGCGTGCTGGCTCGTGTGTGCTTGCCGGTGTGCCCTGTGATTGCCTTCCCTGCTCACATTGCCCGAGGGTCGTAGCAGGGTCGTTCCCGTGCCTCGCGCCACCGGTTACAGCCAGGAATCTCCTCCGCTCGTCGCGCTACTGCTGCTTCCGAAGCTTACACATGTCGGAATGCAGATGTGCCCCAGATCACAGGCACAAGAATCCACTTTTTGACAAGTGAGTCTAAGTGAAGCAGCAGCTGTGCAGCGATTCCCTTCTGCGTGACACCTCCAGGTACAGTAGCCGAGAGCCCGCAATTCACAGGAAACATTCCTGACCCTGAGCGCATCAACTGCAAGAATTTCCCCAAGTAGCGAAGAATTCAGAATTCAGAGAAAGCCAAGGCAAGCGGCTCCCAGGATAGCGAGCCATCCCCTCCAGTGCAAAGTACACACGTGGACAGGAACCGGTTTAACAAAGGGGGCCGGCAAGGGTTAATATTATGATAATCAGTAGCAGAATTTCCCACCATACATGATAGACAGTGTACACTTAGAATAGACCTCACGCCGTTGCCACCTCTCAGGGTATGTGACGAATGTATAACTCTTCCCAGGGTGGATGCCCGGGACTGACTGGCACCGCAAATGAAAGTAGGGCATGGCATTTGACATCAATGGGCCTGACAAGGTCTCGCCCAATCCAAGGAGCTCATGTGTGATGCAGGCCCGGGAAGCCTGTTCGTCCCCTGACCCATGTTGGTTCTTGACGCCCTGCTGCTAACTGGTCGATGAAGGGTCTGCCCTGCCCACTAACGCTGCCTGTTAATAGGGACTGCTCCCCGACTCCTCTGCCTGTGACCGGGCATCCCCTTTCACTCTATGTCACTGGTACCGCTTATCGCTACCTCTGCATGAGAGCTGATCCCTGACAGCTGTTTGCCACCGAAAACCGGTCCCTGTCAAATCTGACTCTCCATCACTGTCTTTCACTGTGGACTGGCCCTTGGCAGATATGTCCTTTTATTGATTGATACGAGGGAAGAATGGCCATGGTTGATCAATACAATGCACTTTATTGGCATCATAAGTGAGGCACGTATTGGCAAAGTAAACATATGTATTAGATAACATTATGTTCTCATGTGTTTCAAATCTTGTGTCTCTTTTTTCACATATCTTTTTATTGGTTCTCCCACTCCCAGGCTAAGGTACATCCTCGTGTCGCACCCCTGCTCCACCATGTATGCCTGGCCTAGTTGTATTTATTTATGTATTGGTCATTTGTAACGCGCTTATACACAGAACAGTGTTTCAAAGCGCTTCAAGGCAGGGGAAGGGGCACGGGGATAATGCAGTAACTAAACATTCTTACAGGGCCTTGAGACATTCAGAAGCAACAAGTGCTGTGAACGTTTTAGAGGCACAGACACAGGAAAGAGGATTGTATAACAGAAAAACATGAAACAGATCTGTAGTACTAAGCCTGACAGAGTTTCAGAGAGAAAGCAAACCCTGTGACACAAATGAGGGGGACAAGTGGGGGAGAGGAAGGAGAAGAGGGTGGGAAGAGAGGCAGAGGGTGTATGGAAGTAGAGCAAAACAGGGGTTAGAAGGTTTGCCAAAAGTGCATAGCACAGTAAGGTGCAGGATATAAGATAGACCTAAGGAATTGGCACTAGAATCAGTGCAAAGTGGGGAGGCATAGTTGGACATCACATCTAAGTACAAACTTGCACATAAGCACTAGAATCAGTACAGAGTGGGGATGCATGGTTAGAAATCAGATCTAAGGTCAAATTTGCACATAAGCACTAGAATCAGTACAGAGTGGGGATGCATGGTTAGAAATCAGATCTAAGGTCAAACTTGCACATAAGCACTAGAATCAGTACAGAGTGGGAATGTATGGTTGGAAATAACATCTAAGTTCAAACTTCCACATAAGCACTAGAATCAGTACAGAGTGGGGATGCATGGTTAGAAATCAAATCTAAGTTCAAACGTGCACATAAGCACTAGAATCAGTACAGAGTGGGGATGCATGGTTAGAAATCAGATCTAAGGTCAAACTTGCACATAAGCACTAGAATCAGTACAGAGTGGGGATGTATGGTTGGAAATAACATCTAAGTTCAAACGTGCACATAAGCACTAGAATCAGTACAGAGTGGGGATGCATGGATGGAAATCAGATCTAAGTTCAAACGTGCACATAAGCACTAGAATCAGTACAGAGTGGGGATGCATGGATGGAAATCACATCTAAGTTCAAACGTGCACATAAGCACTAGAATAAGTAAAGAGTGGGGATGCATGGTTAGAAATCAGATCTAAGTTCAAACGTGCACATAAGCACTAGAATAAGTACAGAGTGGGGATGCATGGATGGAAATCACATTGAGTTCTCATGTCCCGACAGTTGGTGGAAACTGAGGCTGGGATGTTAGCATAGCAATTACTTGTCTTGCAGCAGATGGTGGATCAACACGCTAAGCCGCTCAAAAACGTGCATGCCTCCTGTGTAATTGCACTCACCAGTTTCCACAGTTTTGTCTAGGGCCTTATTGGCAAAGGCTAATGGTGACTCATTAAGACAGGAAGTGTCGGGATCTGAAAGCGCTGGTTTCATCCTTTCTCTCTCTGTCCATGAAAAGAAATGTGTCACGATATATCAGGCGGTCACTCTCAACTCAGGGAGTTCCTTCCCCCCACCCCAAGCAAGGTGGCGTGCACCCAAAGTGCTTATACAGATTCAACTTTAGTGAGGCCTCCAACCGGTATTGCACCACCCGAACAAATACCCTCTGTACAACCAATGAGTTGGGAACCAGGCCGGTGATTATTAAGAATGTATTTTTATTTAAGGTTTAACAAAGAAGACTAGCAACCAAAACACCAAGCACCATGCTGCGCCACTACACAATATCACAAATTCAAATTTCTTGCACCAATTGACCAACATAGGTTTAAAGGGCTTTCAGTTGCTATAACACACAGGTACACTTTTGAAGTTTGCAGTCACAATTTGCATCAGATTTCTTGCAAATTAACCAATAGGAAAAATACAAATCACACAGTGATTGCTTAGTTTGGCACAATACTCCTTCCTCCCAGCATCACCCTCCCTCCAGGCATCGGTTACATATGACCCCTCTGATCTGAAGGCAAGGTACAGGGAGTGGGAACACAATGGAAAATCGTTTTGGGCTTATTATTTGGGTAAAATGCAATGTTTTGGGATTCTGATTTGGGATGCAAGGGAATAAAGGAGGAATTTCGTTTTGTACTACTCCTACAATGAAAATGCGAGGTTTTGGGATTCTGGTTTGTACTGAAAGGGAAAAGTCATTTTGCACAATTTGTTTTCAAAGGGAATGCAAGGTGTTGGGATTATTGTTTTGCGGACACTAGCATAATCAATTGAACAGCAGGGTTGCCCAATTACATTACAGACTAGAGTCATTTACAGTACACTGGGATCATCATTTGTCAATTTTGAATTTTGACAAAAACATCACCCCATTACAAATGAGCCTGTGGGAATTAATTACATTATATTTTTAGTTAATTGTGCCAAGGGTATACACGCTTTCACCCCCCCATACACACTAATGGAGAGCACCTACCAATGCAACGGTAAGGGTTAAACAGACAGATTCCAACACGATTCATTGCAACTAGATAGAGGATAGAGTGTTCTTTTATAGAGAATTCATCGAGTTCACTTTTTAGTTCATTATGGACAGGGTCTACCCAGTTTCAACCACCCCCCCCCTTCACCCACTAAGCGAAAGGTATTAAGGCAGGTAGCTCCCCACACAATTGATAGTGTTGGGATATATCTACTTACATGGGAGATCTCTGTACTTAGCTCAGGAGGCCCGCCAGATCCTAGGAACCTCTTTCATGCAGCCAGCCCACACCTCAGGCCTCTATCCACCAGCCAGGTCTCTCCAGCCACAGGCCTCTCTCAGACAGGTCTCCCAGATTTCGAAGAAAAGTCCCTGGGTCTCCTTTTCTCCCTCCTTCTAGGTAGGCCTTGGTTTAGCTTTGTTCCCCTGGCGAGGGGGTACCCCTATGGATTAGGCAGCACTCTTGGTCTCTCTCCCTAGTGGCTTTCTTGCAAGTCCCCTCTTAGATTGGGATTTGCCAAGATATAGTGCTGATGACATTCCATTATTATAAAAATTCCCACGTTATGGATTGGCTAGCTCTCTCCCTACCCCCAATGCATCCACTGCCTGCTAATAGGACAAGGAGTTAGGGGATGTGAATGATGGCAACAGAGGGAGGAGGAAAAATACATAATTTCAAAATAACATTTAGTTTTACACTTTTGGGTTCTGAAAATCGAACACCATGGCAGCTACCCTCATTTTTCAGATAGTTGCTGGCACTTATATATTTTTGAGTTCTATATTTTATGGCAAGTCGGGAAATACTAATCATATCTCAGCATACCCTTCCTGGGAGGAGCTATCATTTTTATCCATTTACTCCTGAGCCAAAATAGTCACAAATCTGCCCCTTTTTGATTCAAACCTTACTTCCATAACCTATCATCCCACCAACTTTCTATTCCATTGGAATTATGAGGAGGACAGAATCCTAATTGTCTTCATAACTTAAGTTGTATCCATCACACACAATTGTTTTTTACATGTAGCAATGGGATTTTTATCCCCTTGAATATGGGCCCGGGATGAGCTCACTAGGACATACAATACATGTTTTATCCAAGAAAATGTATTCAATGTTAGTCAATGGCAAAGAATCCCATGTGTCCCTCAGTTTCACATCAGCCCCCACCAATTATTAGCTTGCATTTCTCCATCGTCACCTGACCCGAACATCTGCTTATCTGCAATCTATTTTATACACAATGTTTGATCATCCATTAGTGGCTCTGGAGCCATTTCTTGAGGTCACGTTATCCCTGAAAAGGTCATTTGTGTTGGCCACTAATGCACAGTTAATGGGGGACCTGACCTGCTGGATGTGCTATCTGCAAATTCCGCAATTTTGATCTACTTCTCTGTATATTCTTTGTATTTATAACTGATAACCAGAACTTCTTCTCCTGGAGGTCCTCAGCCAAAGGACTTGAGTACAAATGTTGAAAGGCACAGAGCTTTAACTTCAGTGGGGAAACACCAACTGCATTTATACTTCAGAAAATACAGCTTTAAATCGTAAAGATGTGCTTACATGTAACATTTTAGCATATCTGGGCATGTGGTATAAAATACAATCTTTCTTTTCTACTACATTACGTAGAGATAGATTCATTATTAATCTTATGCAGACAGATAGGCCGCAGTTAACATAGGAGACCAGTTTTCACTTCTATAAAAATGAAATAGGCCTTTCTCTTTACAGGCTGTCAATTTATATGATTAAAATTAAGTGTCTTTATTTCTGATAAATGCAATCTGTCACTTGTCTTTATTTCTTAAATGTCAGACATCATTCCTCATTTTTATCTTCAAAATACGCAGTGTTTCAAATGTATAATTTCTTTCCACATGCACTGTTGCAGTTTTACATCTGTCAAGGTGCTCTTTCCTAGTTTACACAAAGTCAGCCTCTGCAGCCCCCATGTTACTTCCCATTCATTCTGCACATTCATCCATTTTAGGGTCTGTGGTAGATTCCCTTCACTTGCGCACCTGTCCATTATAGTGGAGTTGAAAAGGCCCATTTCTTTCCAGTTTACTAGGCATTATGTCAAAAATCACTGTTTTGTTTGTACTGGCTTTTATATTTCAATGTAACTCCACATTAGCCAGCTTCACTCTCAAAATAAGGGCCTAGCATGGCCTCTCCATCTCTGTCACTCTGGGGCTGTCCTTTCACCCCACATATGGTGTGAGCCCAAATCCACCCTGCCAGCTCTAAACTGCAAACAGAGAGGAACATGACCGCAAGTGGCCTCCTATCAAGAATAACATACACGTGTACAGCCCACATGCACCCAGGACCACATTGACACCCTGGAAGAATAAGGGGCTATCTGATCAGGAATCCTTCAGAGAGAAAACTGGTAGCAACAAGTGGGACGCAAAGATTTCCAACACACCACCACCCCACTGCCTGCTTCTTATAAACACAACAATAAACAATAATAGGAAGAGGACATATGCAGCAAACCAGCCATGCTGGATTGGAAGAGTAAACCAAACAATATTTAAACGTTTTGCCATCATAGAAAAAGAAACCTAAAACTTACCAGATACAATGATACAGAAAAAAAGTGTTGTCCTATTTCCATTCCTGCAAACCACATATATCATAATATCCCATCCTAATGAAAGTGAACAAACACCATCTGCTTCTACTTCTGACACTGCAATAGCAGGAGCTCTTGCCACAATACTGGTCTCAACATTTTATCTATCCGAGTTCCAAACTGATCCAGATAACCCTTAGCTCCAAGATCATTTTAAGGCTACATGAGCCACACGCAGGCATGGACACATTCGATCGCATTGCTTGTTCAGACGTATCCCAGTACCATTTTGGTTCCAAAAATCCCACTTGATAGTATAGCACCTTCCGTATCTACTAAAAATAACAAGAGCACCAGGCTTATTAGGAAACTGACAACAGAAACAAAAGATGAACTGGAGAGAGTAGCAAAAGAATGCAAGTCTTAAAGACCCATTGATCCTAGCAAATTTGATCATTGCACATTTTAGAGACTTGAACGTGCTTATAGTTACCCACGGCACAGTAAGAGCTTGATCAAAATCATGCCCAAGAGAGTCCAAATTCACAGATTTAACTTGAGACACATGAAATAAAGGGGAAAACAGAGGCAGAGAAAACACATAATTACAGTAATCAAATTATCTGGTGGAATGAAAGACTTCAATTTGTCTCAGTAGCCGTAACACAATAATGCATACATTGTTCCAATATCTGATTTATCTTCTTTGTCTGGTCATTAATTTGCAGATGATTACTATAGGGTAGAGCCCATTCAACACCCTGAGCTTAATACAGAGCTCACTAAAACGTTGACATATTAACATGGAAGCAAATGGTTCGAAAGGGTAATTGTGCCATCTTGGAGAAGGTATTCACTGCTACCATAATGACAAAACAGTCTTCTGAGATAGACGGCAGCCAAAAATATTGTTGAATCTAAGTTAACATAGTATTAACTCCATTTTTCCCTTCAGGAATAGTATAATGACAATGGTTCAAAACCTATGCCTGTATATCACAAGTGAGCACAAAAAAAAGGCATGCCCCAAAAATGCAATTCACCCCTCTCCTTTAATTATACATTAAAGGAAATATGTCACAAAGCTCCAAGAAACAAACACATTGCCTCCTTTATCTCAGTGATGACATAATATGCAAAAAATCAACCTGCTCTGGGGCAGGAATTGTTTGAGCTTGCATGGCTTCATAGGGCAATTCTGGCTGACTCAGAGATAAGGTGTCATCCAATACATTACTAAGACCTGGAATGTAGATTATAGCAAAATAATACCGGCCAAAGTAATGCACTTAATGTCCTTGAAATCTTTTGTGTCACCTGTACATTCATATGATCTATTTATACTTCAAATGGGAAATGTGCTCCTAGAAACAAATGGCTTTATACAGAACAAACACCTGTGACTGGCAATAATTATGACTGTATAAGATAACAATTTCTCTCACTAGAAGTAAAAGTACGGAACAAGCAGAATAGTGTACTCAGTGAAATCATCGTTCTCACCCTGTATCACAACAGCTCCAATATCCTTGTATTAAATGGTCTAAAACTACCCCAAGGACCAATACCAGGCTGGGAACAAAAGCCTGCTAAAATAATTGAAAAACCTTTTCAACATTTTCATCTAAACGAAAACCTCTGTCCTCCCTTTTGAAAATATGAGTGATATTGGTAGAATTAATAAACTCTCTACACACATTTTAATACCCCAAAAAAAGCACTGAACTTCCTTAAAAGATATTGGTGATAGCAGGTCCAAAACTGTTGACTTCCACGGGCAACCCAAGAGAACAATGTGTCAATTGTTTCTTTCTTTCTTTTTAAAGGTTTGCTGGACATTAGAATCTTTAATGAAAATATCAACATTGAATGACCTTCAATATACATAGTCAATTAACCACATGTAATACATTTATTTCTAATGGGAAGGCACTAGATTGTGGAATAAGTGTTACTGCAATAGAGATCAGGTGTGTACTTTTCGTTCTCGTACATTTGAATAGTGTGATCACTCAATGCATGTCTGAGTGTACAATTCTACCTGTGTTTTGCATTGTGTTCAGCTATGTCTGCTGCACAAACTCTTAAATGTGATGCCTGCGCAAATACTGGTGTGCCATGCCCTGAGCTTGGAGGAGTCGGTACTCAGGTTGGGAGGTCTATCTGGTGTAAGTTTGGGTTTTCAATTGGTATTGGTTTGTTTGCTGCATATAAGCAGAACTGTGAGGTGTGTGCAGATGTTCTTAGTGCCTGTCCTGTGCTGTGAGGTCTTCTTCTCTTCCTGAACCCCGATAGGGAACTCAGCAGTCCGCTAGCTCCAGCCACCCCTTTCTTTTGATGAAATACTATTAAATTATATTGCAAATTGCTGAAAGTGCCTGTAATTAGTAATGTGGAATCCTGGAAAGGAAAATAAATGTCAGTGTTGCTTTCCTGATTCTGATAAACATTGGCATAGAAAATAACGGGTACAAATATGCTCACATGTGGGGTCTTCTGGGGGCACTAGAAGTGATTATCTTTGCTTTCTCTTTCTTAGAGAAGGAAGACCAGGGATGGAATCATCGTAGAAGACCCAGAGACTTAACAATGCAGTCAGGAAGGTCATACCCTTAGAAACTCTCAAAGCTTCAACAGCAGCACATCCCCAAATGCATCTGCCTTTGCCTCCCTAAATGTTGTTTTTTAACCAGTGCCGAACCACTGTTGGTTACAGTGAGGCAACATAAGAACATGTGAGTCTAGGTGCCAGTAACCTGGTTGCAATTCCAACACATCTCCTTAGCAAGAAGGCCTAGTTTTGCTAAGAAGTATATACGCTCCCTCTCATGATCACTTGTTTCTAGTTTCTGAGATAATCGTCTCTAACATAGTTTTTTCAACATTCACAGACTACTCTAGCATTGAAGACAAATTAAGTAGTATAATATCCAAACATACAAACAGAAATGGACTCATCAATTCATAGTATATTGAATCTATGAATTCCTGACAAATCACTGAAGCAGTGAATAACCCAACGTTATGCGATTAGAAAATTACAAATGGTCAACTATAGGTGGTCTTCCATTAATCGCCACTTCTAATTCACAGATGGTAATAAGCCCTATTGCTTTTCTTGATAAGTAAGGATGATGAGACCTTGAAGGGACTATCGAACATTCAAAGTTAATAACAGTGGATTTGAATCCTATACATGTATGTTGTTCAAGTGTCTACAGTCAACACAGAAGAACATTATCAACGTAATTGTATGCCTAAAATATAGCAACGCTCCAGCCAGGTTCTTCAAATAAATGTTACGTCTGTTATGTCATTCTCATGTTAATATTAATTAAACTTGTCCTTCCCCATGTCATACGATGTGTACATTTGTCCCAACTGAATAACAACACCTGTGTCAATATGTATAGCACAAATATGTGTGATGCTGGAATGGAAACACCAAGTCATTTTTTAATGCCATCTGGTGAAGGGTTCTTCTTGGAGTACTTTGACTCAGCTAAGTGAATTTCTGGAGCTTAATATCAAGCTTCTGCCTTACAAAAGATCCAAACGCCATTGAAATGGGGCAAACTGTGTACTGAAGATAGGGTCTATGCCTCGCCACACACAGAATCTCAAAAATCAAAGAAACTTTTGAAGACAAGATAAAATCAAAGGATGGGATGCCTTGCATGACCAGGTTCTATCCCCAGTGGTTTGATCAGGTCCAGAAGACAATACAGTTACATCCAGAGCATTGCCCTGTTACCTAAAAATCCATCTGTTGCACCGACTCTACTAGTCTTGGAATATCAAGGGGTAATGGTCCTTGTCCATTCATCCTTAATCTTCTCAAAGTCCTCTATGCAACAACGTGTGTTGTGTTCCTTGCATCCCATCTGATGACAGTACCAACCTGTCAAAACCGTGTGTGACATAAAAGAAAGCATCCTTTGTTCTCTGTAGTAGGTCACATCAGTGCACTGCAGATCTGAGATCGCATGAGAGAAGGAAGCAAAAGTTATAACACAGGGTACCCAGAGTTTTGGAAAACAGCTATCCAATGACGATCCCTATCGACATCCATGGTTAGCAAAAAGGAAGCAACAGGGACTACATTCTACCTGAGTGTTCCTACTGGACAGTAGAAGAGCTCTGCCAGAAGTGATCAAGTTGTGTGAGCATTGGGGAGCGATCCCACAGTCCTGAACTTCCATCCAGATTCTTCTGGGGATTATGACACCAACTCCATAAGCATAGTAGTGGGGCACAGCAATGCAACCACTTCCATCCTGAAGAAGGTTGGAGAGAATTAAGGGCCATAGTATCAAGGCCCGCCGATTCCGACTGAAACACGTGTCAACAACATCTGACAACATTTGTTGCGTAATAGAGAGACACATATGGGGTGTAAGAAAATTGGTGAATTAGTTTAAAGATGCCATGTATTTTACAAGGCAGACATAGGAAGTGTATAGTGAATGAGTATTGCGAATGTACGTATAAATGAGTATGCCTAATGGAGTAGATTGAATGGAGTATGACCCATTAGACACATTGGACATTTGGTTTTTAATGTATTGCTTTGTTTACCACTATTGAATATTTACATTCTATGAAAATAAATATATTTTTTGAAATTTGCTAAACTGTTGTCTGCCATCCTCTTGCTGTCTGTCCATTCTCCTGTTAATACCTGTAGGTCACATCAGGCCACTTCTGCATTTGGATCTGGTTAATCCAGCATTGTCAGAAAAGGCAAATAATTAACTAAAACCAGATTAGAAGCCAACACTAAAGATATTGTGTGGCCAACGCTGGACCATTCAAATTCCCAAAGAGAGCCCCAACTTTATATCAATTGCAATCAAAATGTTGTGGTTGAAGGGGAAATTGTATTAACGTGGCAGCAAGAAATTCCTTGACCTTGCTAGGTTCCTCACCAGATTTAGCATTAAAAGGAATATTGATGGGATGCTAAAAAACGAACCAAGAGCAGGCGGCTGACAAAACATTCAAACATACATTCTCTCGGCTGTGATTCTGCCCCTCTACTGCCGAACCGCAACCTGTAGTTGATTATTACTGTATTCGGTCGATGTCAATTGCTAATATTAAATCGTCATGGCAACCTGTCAGTATTTGAAGGGTCCTTTTTCGCCCTTGTCTAAAGAAAGGTTTGGCCCTGTTTATTATGTAACTGCTGGCTCTGACTACAGGGGAAAGCGGTGCTGGCAAGAAGAGGTCTTCTGATGGAGAAAAAGCCCAATGGCTAAAAAATGTGCAAAGACTTCAATGGAATCCAACAAGAATGGGTGACAAGGTGATCAGCCATGTTCTGACAAAGAAACGGGGATCAGCATGGGGGAGCAAAAGAGTTGTGACACACGTCCACCCTATCTCCAGCTGCTATATGCACAAGGCCGACCAATGATGAAAGAGGGCATTCCCAATGGCCCAGTCATAATGAGTGTCAAAGACACCAAACAACATTCATCACCTTGACCATCATGGAACAAAAAAACTACATTTGGGCAGAAATCTAGACAAAGAAAGACTTTGTCATTTTAAAGTGAGTAGAGTGGAAAATGAAAGTGCAAAATTGCTTTTACACTTTGATTTTCTGCTCCAGCTCATGTTGTGGTCGCCCTGAGACGCAGGAGAACAGTAAAGTGGAAATAGCATCTTCTCTTTGTCTTCCTCCTCCGTCAAAGAAGAGCACTTATTTTTGCGTCTGCATTACTTTTTCATTCAGGCGTAAAACAAATGGAGTCTCATGGAACATGCCTTACATAATGAGCAGGCGGATTCCATTGTAATCCATTAAAAAACGCTGCCTGCAAAGCGTATTTGCAGGCATTGTTACTTTTCTCGCAAAGAGGAGAGTAACACTGAAATGCGATTTTTCCTTGCTTTACTCTTTACTTTTACACTCCGCTTTCAGATTGTTGAAAGTTCCATGCAGTGTTCCAGCAACCCATGCGTGAAAGCAGTGGTGATCCCCCTGCATGCATTTAACATTGTTTTCCAAAACGACCCCCTTGTGTCCTCTTTCATTCCTGCAAATAAACCTACAACCCTAACACAGTTAATACGAGGTCAAAAACCCAATCCACATCTACTCTTGACAATATAGTTCAGCGATCAAACCGAGACCGAGCTGGACCCAATCCTCCGGCTGTCCTGCTGAACACAGCATACCTATCCGCCACACAGAGCCTTGCTCGCCCAGTAGCAAGATGATCCTGACGTCCCAAGCAGAGGCGTAGACAGGGTTGGGCCACAGAGGCAAGGCCCCTCAAAATTTGTAAATGCCCACTCAGCAGTGCTGTGTGGGCATTTACAGATGTTAATGTCACCGCGGTGGGGCCAACTACATCATCTTCAGGCCTCATGCGTTAATCCTGGCTACGCCTCTGGTCCCAAGTGCCATGCAGGCCACAACACCCAAGAGCACCCTGTGATTGTGACACACCCAGACTGAAATGACCGCAAGTTCTGTTTTTCCGGGTCTGAGGTGGAGACAGCTCCACGTATAAACTAATCCATTTTGTAGAGGCCACCACACACTGTTGAGAATGTTTCCTTATAGATCGATATTGCTGTCAATAGCATAGGTGTAAAGGAAGGAAACCTAAGACTTTGGTGGGCCAAATAAAGGGCTGCTTGTAAATGTCCTACAGGGACTCCCGTATGACTGTGGAGGAATGAGGCTGGCTGATGTTGATCAGAAATAAAGGGCCAACATGCTCCAAGGGATGTCCCTTTCCCTCTAGAAGTTGCCACATTCTCCATGACACTCACCATTGCCACCAGAACTGCCCATTGCCTCAGAATTCTCGCCTGAGGCCGATCTTTGCTGGATTTCTTGGTCGATGCCTTCTTGCGGACGGATCGTGTTTTGAATAAGGCTACACAAGTCTCTTCCGACTCCAGCGTGCGTTCAAAGTTCTGGGATGCAACGATCCAGGAATCCGGGAAATTAAGAAAGTGCACTACTCAGCACACGAGTCCAGGAAGTAAGAAAGAAAGGAGATGGACTAGGAATGGAGTTAGTAGGAACAGAATCAGGGAAGCAATACCGCAAGCTACGGAGCACACGTCTGGTCGCTACTTCACAATAGCATTGAGACGCTCTGAGCCGCGGGGGGCGTGGTCTATTAATAGAACACGCTACGTCCAACATGTAAAGCGAGGATGGTGTTTCACGCTGGACGGCCATGTTGGGAGTACCAGGGAGTGCAAACCCCATTGAGACAAGGACCAGGAAGTCCAAAAGGGGCACGTTCTGTAGGTCATGACAGCATGCCTCCTCCAAAGACCCGTTCCTCCAGGTTTGCCCCGGTGTATGAGGTGACATTTTCTGAGCAGTCGAGGGGCCTTGAGATTCGAAAGTGGTTCCCAGGTTCTTTCACTAGGAGGATATCCCTTCCATTCAACCAGGTATTGAAGCTGACCCCGTTTATACCTGGAGTCGCATATTCGGGATACTTCATATTCCAGTTGGTTGTCGACCAGCAGAGGAGGGGGTCTGCAGGATTTCCGGGAGGATTGGATGTAGGGTTTTAATAAGGATGTGTGAAAAACTGGGTGAATTTTCTTCCAGGAGTCTGGTAGTTTGATCCGGTATGAGACTGGATTTATAATTTCCTTAATGGGAAATGGACCATAGTACCGAGGAGCCAATTGGTTTGGGCGTGGATGTCGGGGGAGTAATTTCAAGGACAACCAGACTTGATCACCAATTGCATAAGAAGGCCCTGGTCTTCTTTTGGAATCCGCATACCTCTTAGTCTGTGTTCTGGCCTTCTCTACGTTTTCTTTGGCTTCCTGGTGTACGTTGATGAGGGTTTCGATCCAGGAGTCAGCAGTAGGTACTGGTGTGGGATGAGGGAGAACAGAGGGTAGAACCGATGGATGGAAACCTTGGCTACAATAAAAGGGACTGGTCTTAAGTGCTGAATGATCGGAATTGTTGTAGGCGAATTCAGCCACGGGTATCAGCAGCGACCAGTCATCCGGAACCTTGGTGGCGAAACATCAAAGATACTGTTCCAGGGTGTGATTAGCACGTTCTGTGGCCCCGTTGGTTTGGGGATGATAACGTGATGAGAGGGCGCGTTGGATTCCCAAAATGCTGTAAGCGGATTCGCTTCAACACTACAGCTAAGTCAATGCCTAGTCTGGGATGCTGAGGGAAACCCTTATTGATATATTTTTATGTCCAGTTCGTTTACTCTGGATGACAACCCTTATATAACACCCCTCTGTTAGAATCCCCCTGACCCCACTGAGCCAAGAAGTAGGTTTGTTTTGCAAATTAAAAGGTTTATTGGAAAATTAAACAATATATATATATATCACACTTTTATAATAAATTAATATTTGATATCACCCTTGAGAATATGATGTTGATCAACAATGGATAATGTTATAGTGGTACACTCTTTTTAATGGCTTAGAAGTTGAAATAGAGAGGATAAAGTAGCTGAGAATACTCATATGGCTTCAAAGACAATGCAATGATGAATGAAATGCAGTACAGAAAATAAACTTGATATGATTTCAACCAAAACAATGTAATCACTTCCCCCTGGTAGCAATTTACCCCCCGCCCCCTTTATGCAATGTAAAGAGATGGAAGGAAAGCACACAGTTCTCAGGAATGCAATCAAATATAATTCAGTTCCCCCCCTAGCAAGCTTAGAGGAAAACAGGTAGGAGTTTTAAACACAGGCAATATACTTTGATGTGGTTGCAATTAAGTAAAAAATATACTCAAATTGCTTTAAATTCCCCATAGGAGGTTCAGGGTGAGTGAGAGATACTTTAAATTAATTCAGGATAACTTTAGCAATGCTCTATGAATGATTGTCAGGTTGCAAACGAATTTCAGCAAAGGAAAGCAAGGACAAATATTTTTACCCGTGGCTGAAATGAAGCAAAATGTCAAATTGCGGCAATTTAGTTGCGTGCATCGAACGCAATTACGGAGGCACTATAAGGGATAGTCGGTGTTAGGTTCGTTGGAAAGCTTAGAATCTTAGCTTTAAGATGACAGTTAAAACACAAACGGTTCAGGAGATACGGCCAATTTAGTAAAGGTAGTTTTCCGGATTTGAAATTTTAAAAGCTCAGAATGACAGATGACAGTTTTCAGTTTTTAAAGATGACAGAATGACACGATTCTAGGAGGCAGTTCTAATGGGCTAAAATAGTTTGGATTAGTTTGGATTAGATTATTTTAAACTAAGAGATTGGTTTTGGCACAGTGCTAGCTGGGTACTCACACTAGATTTTGGACGGGAAGGCGACTTCGTCACGGATCGGGTCAACCGGTTGGACTGGACTCCTGGCAGTTCTCTCGCCACGGACGATCTCTGCCTGGTTCTACTCACAGCGATCTGGGTCAGCTCTCAGATCTGGTCTGGGTCTAGTCTCTCCGGATAATTCTGCCTTCTGGGTCTCTGGTTCTGGCGAAAGTTCTTGGCACTGTACAGTGGTCTGGTCTCTGGTTCCGGGTACAGCTCTGCTTTCTGGGTGTTTCTGGCACAGGGTTTTAGCCAGAATCAGACAGCTCAGATCGGCTGTCTGAATAGTTTGGTTTGGTTGCTAGGTTTTGAAGGCCTGCTGATAGGAGTTCAGCTGTTGGGTTCTAGAGTTCTTGGAGTTTCTGGATGAGAAGTCTGAAATCAGGATGTGGAGTTGTCTGTCAAATTGCTCCGCAGAAAGTGAAAAAGAAAGTCCCTATCTGGCTTCCAGTGGCTCTTTTTATGTGTTTAGAAAGTGGGTGGGTCGGCTAATTCTGCATGCCCAACCCTCTCAACTTATCATTGGCCAGTTCCTCCTCTCTTCCTTGATTGGAGGAAGGAAATGGAGTGTCAGAGTGATGTCAGCCATTCATGATCTATTGAAGAACGCCCCTTTACTTTTGCTTGGAAAATCATTTTTCATAACTACACATGCTTCCCAGATATACAGTTGTTTGACATTACATGTACATATTACAGATTACTTATGGTCCATGCTTGTTCAACTCTGATCTTCCTGGGGGCTTGCATTAAAAAATGACAACTTATTTTTGTTTTTAGTTGGTTTACCAATGTTAAATCTGTATCAAAAATTACACAAAGTACACCCTCCTTCAACACACATTCCAGTAATTTACTAGGTCTCTAGCATAAACCTAGTGTCTGTAATATCAATAAATAGCGGGGTTTTGCCTCCGAACATGGTACAACGTTGAATCAAGTCTTGAATTGTGGGTACATTTCTTAGATTAAGGTTCTCCAAATTGCAAATTTCTGTGAGCTTAATACAATATTTTAGAAGCATTTAACTTAAACATATATTTGCTGCAATATGATTCCACAAAAGTGTCTGAGTCCACCCCCAGAAACTTGGGAGTACCACATGTCTCTCCTCTCCCAGGCAGGGCTCTGTTTACAGTCCACACTGAAAATCAACATACCCCATTTTATTGCAAGAGTCTATTGTGTCGGCTGAGGCCAGCAGGCCAGTGGGCCACTCTGCATTTGGTTAGCATGAACCTGTGATTTCCTGGGCTGTTGTGTGGGTCTCTGAGGTGAGAAGGTTTCCCAGCCTCTTGGCCTGTTAATGCAATCAGATTGTCCCTGGGGACAGCAGGTGGTTAAGAGTTTTAATTAACCAGCGGGCCTTTGAAGTTTCCAGCTGTCTCAGGAGGCTGATTAGCTTCTGAAGTAGCAGTTCTCCTGTCAGTTTAGACTGCTAGCGCCGGTTTGTGGACAAAGCTGGTACTGCACCCATTTTTGGGATCTCTCTTGAATTAATGCATTTCAGTAGAGTGGTCTTGTGCCCATGATTTTAGCAACTTTTTGACATCAATAAAAATGTATTTCGAACAGAACCATCTTTCTTTGCACTGGTGGGTGGCAGATTAGGTGACCATTTTGGTGTGCGCAAACTGCACGGTTCTCCTGGATTCTGGTGTGAATGTGGGCGGCAACAGCTTATCCCCACATCTACCCAGTCTATTGATTCAACATGGGTCAAAACCCTTGACAAGTCCCTGCGCCCGACTACGCTATGATTTCGAGTCGAGGGGGAGTCGGGTGCAAAGGATGTTTTTGATCCACGCGCTGGTATGTCCGCATCATCTTCTTCCAATTCCGTAGATGGCACAGTTCAGCGTCTTTTCCGCCATCCGGTTGGATCAATCGGTTCTCCTCACTGGTCCTGATGGGAATATTGGGCGGTACCCCGGGCCCCTCGGATCTTTGCTCCCAGTCCCCGGTTGTCCTCCTTAGTCAGTCTCCATGGTTTCATCTCTCCTAGGATGATAAAGCAAAAGCGGCAATACCTATTTGTAGACATTTTTCCACCACTATTAATGGTGTGGCGAACATATACATTTTATACCTCAAGAGACAAAGCATTCTTATTTTGAAAAACAAGATATAATTCAAAGACAGTTGCATACAAGAATCATAATATTTTAGAGACTATATGTGGGATATTTTAGGGTTGGAACTGAATTAATATGGAGCGGTCCCCTCTGGTATTGCAGAGGACTCCTCCAGTTGCTGCAGAGCGTGCCTGGGATGGCAACACTTTAGCTGATTTATATGGACCCACTAGTCTTCCCCTTCCGCCAGACTACCTTTGGGGATGCGGATCTTATAAGCTACTGGGGAGATCTTGTCTATAATTTCAAACGGTCCCTTCCATGTAGGCAAACATTTTCGCTGTTTGGCCTGGTTCCTTTGGAAATTGTACAGATAGACCTGGTCTCCCACAGTATATTCCTTCCTGGTGGTCTTCAGGTCGTAGTGGGTCTTAATGCTATCAGCTGATCTTTCTAGATTCCGCTGAGCATAGGCAAAAGCATGTTGGAGGTGTTTCTTTAAATTCTCCACATACTCATGAGTGGTGGAGGCATTTATCAACGTCTGCTCTTGGGTCCTGTAGAGCAAATGCTGGGGAAGCACCATCTTGTGTCCGGACATCAACCCAAATGGTGACATTTTAGTTGCAGATGAAGGGGTAGATCTGATGGCCATTAGGACCAGAGGTAGTCGGATATCTGAACGTGGCCCAGAATCTGCCACAAACTTTTTTAATATGCTCACAATGGTTCGGTTGTATCTCTCCACTGCTCCAGAAGAAGCTGGCCTGAAAGCAATGTGTAGCTTCCTTTTAACCCCCAGTATCTCCCATATCTTTGTCATTACTTCACTGGTGAAGTGGCTACCTCTGTCTGACTCAATCCTTTGCGGTAGACCAAAACGCTAAAAGATGTGGTTAATCATCAGGGCAGCTGCTGTTTCTGCCTTGCAGTTTGGGGCCGGGAGACATTCCACCCACTTGGTAAACAAGCATGTGACGGTCAACCTGTACTTGTTTCCTCTAGACGAGTGAATTACAGGGCCTACGAAGTAAATTTGCAAATCTGACCATGGCAGTGTCATCCCCCTCTTTTGGAGAGGCGCCCGGTGTGTGAGGGATGTTGACTGAAATTGTGCACACACAAGACACCCCTTCAAGTATTGGTTCAGGTCCTGGCCCATATGTGGCCAGTATGCAATCTCTCTTAAGATTTCAAGTGTTGTATGAAACCCCCTATGACCGACGGTGGCCGCATCATGTGCGTGACTTAACATCAGGCTTCGGAATGAGGTAGGAACCACCCACTGATCATGGCCAGCTTGGGATTTCCTTACCAACAAACCGTCTTGGATTCGGAACCTTTTTGGACATTTCATCAACACTCTTAGGTCCTCTTTCCCAATGTAATCGGTATCCGTCAGGGGAAAGTTCTCAGGGTCCTCAATGTGTTGGTAAAACTTACCAATTATTAGTTCCCCTTTCTGAGCTGTAATCAAATCAGCATCAGGGGTCTCCTTACTCCATTGTACAGTTGAAAGATGATTGTGAGCATTTGTCTGGGACCTAGTGATAGCAGTGACCTGGATTTCCCCCAACAGGGACTCTATTACTATTAGATCCCCTTGGATGGCCCCGGTTTTGGCCAGCTGATCAGCTAAGTCATTTCCAGTTTTGTCTGGTCCCTCTACTTTGGAATGACCCTTGATCATTTTCCAGTAGATGGTCATCCCCTTCGATGAGACCAGATCATCAATATTTTGGATTAACTTCCCATGTTTCAGGGGTTTGTTATTAGCACATAACATTCCTCTGGTTTTCCAATTAACCAGGTGCTCCACGAACCTGTTCCGTACATAATCCGAATCTGTGATTATGACCAGTTCGTGGAGTTGATGTTGGACAGCAGAGAGGATGGCTTGATGCACAGCCATCAGTTCTGCCACCTGACTACTTCGGGGACCAATTTTGTACCCAGCGGAGGGTTCTGGGGATTCATTCACCCATGCATTCCCTACGCCGGCCACCTGTTCTTTTTCCCCGTTGTTGTCAACATGGTAAGAGCATCCATCCACATAGACAGTCGGCATTCCCTCACACTTGTCTTCTTCAAAGACTTTGTGGGGGGAATTAAGGTATGCCTCCATGTTGTCCTTGATCTTTAGACTTCGTCCTCGAGACAGTTTTCTCTGGCACAATCATGCAAGTCAGCCAGACCTTGGCGAGGGGACTCTTCTTGTTTTGGCCATATCTGACCTCCACAGGAAAGCCTTGCATTGACAGAATCCAGGAAGTAATTCGGGAATTACTCACATTTCCGGCCCGGATTCTGTCACTTTGGAGATATTGCAGAGGCTGGTGTGGAGTCTCCACTATGATGTGTTCCCCATGGATAAACGGGCGGTAATTCTTCAATGCCCACACCGTTTCCAGGAGTGCCTTCTCACAATCGTTGAATTTTTCCTCCACAGAGGATAAAGTTTTGCTCGCATAGGAGATTACTTTATTGACCTTCGCATGCTTTTGGTATAATACTGCCGTCAAGCACGTATTAGAGAACCCCGTCTCCAGGAAGAACTCCTTGTTTCTGACAGGGTAAACTAGGCAAGGTGCTTGTGAGAGGCTTCTTTTGAGTTGTCTTACCGCCTCGGCTTGTTCTGGACCCCATTCCCACTTGACCCCCCCTTCAGGAGATGAATCAGGGGTCTGGTGATCTCTGCGTAGCCCTCAATTAACTTTCTGCTGTAATTAGTCAGTCCAAGGAGGCTCCTTAGTTCCCGCCGAGTTATGGGGTCTTTCAGTTTCTGAAGTGCTTCCTCTTTCTTTTCCTGGGGACAGAGACCCTGAGGAGTAATCTCATGCCCCAAGAAATTAACACGGGTTCTACACCACTGTGCTTTCTGAAAGGAAAGTTTTGCTCCGGCGGCCCTCAACTGGGTCAGAACATAACGGATCTCCGCTATGTGTTCCTCCACAGATGAACTTTTGATGAGGACATCATCTACATAAGCCAGGTTACCCCTCGCACCCAGGTCGGGCATGGCCTTATGTAGGAAAATGTTGAATTCATTGCCGGAGTTGAGGTATCCGAAGGGAGTCCGGGTCCATGTGTACTGCTGGCCCCCAAAGGTAAAAGCCAGTTTGTATTGGTCCTCCCTACTGACAGGCATGGTCCAGTATCCATTGGTCAGGTCTATTGCAGTGAATACCTGTGACCCCTGGATCTGGGCCAGCCCTTGGTCAATGTAGGGCAGAGGCCATCGGAAAGTATGGACCCGTTTGTTGAGCTCCCTAAGGTCGGCGCAGAGTCTCCACTGGCCGTTTGGCTTCAATATTCCCAGCACCGGATTATTGAAAGTGCTGTGGACTGGATGGATTATTCCCCGGGACTGAAGGTTCTTAATTATTTCAGTAAGGGACTCCATGGATGCGAGAGGCAAGCAATATTGCTTCACAAACACTGGAGTCATGCCAGGGTCCGTGGGAATTGTTGTTGTGTGGATGTCGGTGCGACCACAGTCATATGAGTCTACCGCAAAGAGATCTTGGAAATCCAAGAAAACTTGTTTCAACTTTTGCTTCTGTTCCAGAGGCACACAGGCATCAGCTAGGTTGACTCTCTCTTCCATCATCTGCCTGAAGCCTGGAAAGACTTCTGGTTTGGCTATCTCAGCGGCCTCCTCCAGCTGGGTGTAGAAGTCCCTGGTCATAGTGCTGATTTGGACTGGAGGCTTCAGGTGGGAAAGGCAGCCCTCATGGACTTGGAAAATCACCTCATCCCTCCTGAAGTCACAAGTCACATCTTCCTTACCATAAGGGCAAGAAGTGTACACCAGGAAGTTCCCCCCATGCCGGGTGAAAATCCTGTCTGTTGTTGTATTGTCCTCACTGTCACTGTCAAAACAGTCCTTGGTGATTGGTCCTAACAGTTCATTTCCTAAATCAATGGAGAAATGTCGGTCATCAACCGCCATTCCAATAATGGTGCCTGCGGCTAGAGTAATACTCTTTAAGTCGCTGTTATCCACCTCTATTGGAATGGTGTCATGTTCTATGTTGACTAATGGTGTTGGGTTTACCCCCAACCCTTGCTGTTGGAGAGAAGCATTTAGATGAATATAAGCATCAGGGTTTTTCAATTTTTGTCCTCTTTTAACTTTCACTCCCAGGTAGAATTGTCGGGTCCTTTCTGGGATGGTGACTTCCTCTTTAAGCTGAATTTCAACTGCATAAGGTAGCAATTGAGCTGACCTAAATGCTTTTTCTGGATCATCAAAGTCCATGGGATTATCCGCTAATCGGGACCAAGCTTTGAAGTTTATTAGGTCCAAACTAATGGCAAAGCGATTGAGAATGTCACTGCCTAAGTAAAAGGCGGCAGTGACGTCTCGCACGACCCAACAATTATGGACTATGCTCTTGTTGCCAATGGAGATTTTGAGCATACACCTGCTTGGCAGGAGATGTTTGGAATTAGGTGCTGCCAGGTCCATTTCCCAATTGTCTATCAGTTTGAATGTGGGAATGGCTGGATCTTTTGGGAGTTGGCGGAACATGGCTTCGCTGATGAAGCTCTTACCGTTGTTCACACACACTCGAGCAAGAACAGAGTCCTTCCCATCATTTAACTGAACAGGGATGAACAACTGCTCTCCAATTTGCTGAACATCGGCCAGGCTCTGAGCTGATTTCACATCTTTCTGGATTATAGGAGTGGGAGTGTCTGATTGTGGATTGGTAAAGAATTTCAGAGTCTTTCCTTCCAGTGTGGAATACCACCTTAAACTGGAAGGAAGGTTGATTTTCAGAAATAGAGAGGACCCCCCATCACCAGTCTGTTGTCCTACTGCTATTACTGTCACGTCTGGAATTTGGTTGTTCTGGAAGTGAAATTCTACTTGGTCAGATTTTTGTTCAACCATGTGGCAGGTGCCATTTAAACTAACATGGTTGAAACTCTGTTTTAATTTTATTGGTCGGCTAGTCTGGGTCCGGAGGACCTTGTTTATGCAATCTATTAGGGGTGACAACCTTCTCAGGAGGTCATACCCTAGTAAACAAGGGGTGCCCTAGGGAGTTACTACTATGACCGGGTGTTTCACCTTGTGTCGCCCAATTTTAATGTCCAACTCTGCAGTCCCCTCGACGGGAATTTCCTTCTCGTCAAAGTTCTGAAGTTGTCCAGGAAGAGAGGTGAGGTGAATTTGGTACTTCTCCCCCCTACCTGAATTCAGTTCATCAAAGGCCCTTCTGGACAGAAGGGTGGCTTGAGATCCAGTGTCCACCAGTGCCAAGATTTTACCCTGTCCCTGTATTTGTACCGGGGCATAATATCTTCCCTCCTTCTCCTCAAGGGGGCACAGATAATGCACATTTTTGGACAACTGGTGGGCTAACTTTCTGGTTTTGGACATGGCGAGAAGAGATTTGGGCAGAATTCTGTGAAGAGCCTGGGGAATCTGAAAGAAAAAGTTGGCAACTGGAAACGGTTTCAGGTTCTGGGCCGCCTCCCCCTTTTTGGAGGCAGTCATCAGGATGGGTTTGACCCATGGGATTTTGGTATTGTTGGTTCTGGGATAGAATGATGGGCGGTGACAGCTCAATCCCCACACTACCCAGTCTGTTGATTCGGTTTTAGGTTCCCCTGGTTCCGGTTCTGGGCCGCCCCAGCCTTTTTGGAGGCAGTCACCAGGATGGGTTTGAACCAGGGAAGTTTGGTTTTGTTGGTTCTGGAATAGGATGATGGGCGGCGACAGCTCAATCCCCACATCCACCCAGTCTGGATTGGAATCTCTTGGCACCAATTTTTCCTTGGGAGGTGTTCCCCCATCTCTGAAGGAGAAGATCCTTTTCCCAGGATCCTCTGAGGATCCCTCTCCCTCAAATTGGAAGACCTGTACCTCCTCCACAAAGTGGGTCTGTTTGGGTCCTTTGTTTCTCCTACCCCCCCTCTGCTCCTTGGGAGGCAGGCTTTCAGGGGGAGGAGATTTTGTTTCCGGTTCCTGGTTTTCCAGGGGCTGTTTACAAGTTGGAAAGGAAGCTTCCTCCAAGGCTTTACACCCCCCTTACCCTTGTGCCTCCTCCCTGGGAACTGTGGGTTATCAGGGTGCTGCCCCCGTCATTGTTCTGGAGCACCAGGCCCAGAGTTTGGGGCATTCTGCGCTGGCATGCTCATCTGAGGGTTCTGTTGAGCCCTCAGTATGTGACCCAGATCCCGTGCCATATTTTGGACCTGGCGCTCTAACTGTGAATCCCGCTCAGGCTGATACGGGGTCCTGTTTTCTCCCCTGGGCTGATCCCGGGAAGGGCAGCTATCCCTTCTCTGGTAATACCCTGGGTTGGGAAGATTTTGGTACCCCTCCACCCTTGGCCTCCCCTCTCCCGGATTAGGTTGTCTGGGCTCAGGGAATTGGGGAAAGAAGGATGGATGGTTTTGGGGTTGGAAATTGGTTGGATAACTGGGGAAAAAGTTCTGCCCCGGATTTGGTGAATTTCTGCCCTCCTGGGGGAAGTTAGGAGGGAAGTTCCCCGGGTTAGGCGCTTGGCTGGATCCCCCCCTTGGGCTGGAGGAGTCCACACATAACCCAGGATGGGTCGGTTTCCCTTGTAGCGGGACTTACATAATCAGGGGAGCGAGGGACCCCATTTGTGTGACTACCTCCTTGACTCCCTGTCTGTGACTGGCCCGAGGGCCTTCTGGTGTTAGAGTTATTCTGCCCAGGCAGGATTTTAGGCCCCCCCATCTCCAAATCTAAAACAGGGGCAACCTTTACCTCCGCCACCTTGGCAGCAGCAGGGGTGCTTTTGGTTTTGGGGTTTTTCTGCCCATTACTTTTATTTTCTATGGGCTTCTGCAACTTATAGACCCGGGTGGCTTGCTCAATGACCCAGTCTAAAGATCTTTTCTCGTGAAAATCTCTCATGAGCTGGATCATTATGTACTTGGGAAGAGCATGGAAAAATGTGTTGATGAATTCTCTGATGTTCGTGCGCACCCTTCTGGTGGTCTGCGCAAAGGCACGCTTCAATTCTTGCACGAATTCTTGTGGGGCCTGATCCTTCCCACATTGCAAATTGTAGGCTGCCTTGCGAGCGTCTTGGGGATTTCTATGAACAGAAAAATGTTTCAAGTTGGCCGCCCTATATGTGGACCATCTTGAATGGTTTTGGTCCTCCAGCCCCGCAAAGAAACTGGAGTATTCAGGGGAGAATGTCCATTTGACGTACTGGATGCAGCTACTGCTGTCCTTCAAATGGAAAGTCTCCATCATTTGCTCATAGAGCTCCAAGTGTTCCCAAACAGAATACTTGGCGTTCTTATGATAAGGCGTGATGACACTCCTGATTGCCTTAATCTGTTTTAAGGGGTCATTATGCAAGGTCCTTTTCTCCTTATTGGCCTTTTTGGTTCAGGTAACCCTGGTCCATTCATCCTCTGATTCAGAAGCACTGCTCCCAGAGGTGCCCGTCTGATCTTCCAGGTTTTCCCAGATTCTGCGAGCCTGGGAATAGCTGGCAGAATGTGGGGACCTGGTCTCCTGTGTCCTGTGACGTTCAGAGGAGTCTTCAGATCCCTCCTTGCTACCAGGATTTGATGGGTACCTCCCCACTGACCACACTGGGCAGAGGTTTTCAGGATGCCCTTAGTGGGCCTACTCTCCTGGGGTTCCCACTAAATTGCACTGTACTTAGGTGCCCATAACCGGATGCCCGCCCATCCATTCCTGGGTGGTACTGGCCTATGAGCCCCATCCTTTTGGCTGGAAAGTAATCTGCCATCCCTGTGGCCCTGTGCTCATGTGCGCCAGGGGACATGGGGGTGGCAGAGTCCAGGGCCTGGGAGAGATGAAGGCCTCTGGTACTAGGGCTCCTGAAGTTATGCTCAGGCGTTTCCCTTTCCCAGCGAACCTCATCTCTATCAGCCCCTGCTCCCTGTTGCAATGAAGAGCCTGCGCTTTCAGTTCCTCAGTTAAGGCCTTACTAGACTCTATCAGTCTCTCCTGCATGGCTACCTGTTGCTGGAGCCTAACATTGTGCTGGCAGAGAGCCTCATTCTCTCTCTGTGCCTCCTGATTGGTCCTAGAGTACTGGGCCAGTCTTTGCTGCAGGAGGGTTACCTCCTGAGCCCCATCCCTACTGGCCTGCTCCTTTCTTGCCAGAGCCTCTCCCACCCTTCTGGTGTGCTTTAACAAGTTCTGATGCTCTTTTTGGAGGTCACCCTGTCCCTGGAGGGCCAAGTGATTTTCTTCAGTTTTTCTTTTTAAATGGCAGACTTCCTGACTAAGAGTCTGCATCTGTGCCGCTAGGTCGTCCCTTTGCCTTTGAAAGGCACCAGCTTTCTGGCGCTCTTGATCAAACTCTGCCTGGGTACCCAGGTCTTTCAGGATCAGTTTATTGTTCTCTGCCTTTTCCCTATCTAGGTGGCTTTGCAGGGTGACTACCTGCTCAGCACATGCCCTATTGAAATCTAATTGTTGCTCCAGCTTTTTCTGGCTCTGCAGTAGGGAGTCCAAACCTTCTTGGTACTCCGTCTGCAAGGCCAGAAATCTGGTATCCTGGTCAGACTTTTCCTGTTGCAGGATACACATGTCCTCTTTGATTTTAATGAGATACTGTCTGCTCTCATTTTCTGACTCCTGGCTTCTGTGCATCCTCTGCTCCGAAGAGACCAGGTCAGATTGGGCCTTGTCTAACGCGATCTGTTGCCTATTTGCCAGATCTTGGCCTTCAGCACATTTGCCCTGCATGGCTCCCATATATAGATACAAATATGCCGCTATCCTAACCATCTTGTCGTGTTCCTCTTTAGCTTTAGGAGCCATGTATAGTTCACTCAGGGCCACATGTAAGGGACCCTGATCTCTCCAGATATCTAACCCAGTTTCAGTGACCTGTTGTGTGATTGCCTGCAAGCATGCATCCTGGCCCTGTTCAGTCCATTCACCTCTCACAAATAGCTTATGTAAGAAGTGTTCTCTGGCTATTTTGATGTCTACCAGTGTCGTCATTCTGGAATTTGAGTTCCTTCCTGATTTACAGGAGTTTGTATTTTATTTTGCAAAACAGACCGTTTCCTTAGAGCGTTCCTTTGAGGAGTGCTTTACAGTTTAACACAGCGTGGTGATCTAACCGGATATGTATCCTGTCAGTTGGCACACTGTATTAATCTGCACAAGTGATAGATCTAATCCAGAATCCCCGGCTAAAAGCCCCCACTTTGTAAGCGGATTCAATTCAACACTACAGCTAAGTCAATGCCTAGTCTGGGATGCTGAAGGAAACCCTTATTGATATATGTTTATGTCCAGTTCTTTTACTCTGGATGACAACCCTTATATAACACCCCTCTCTTAGAATCCCCCTGACCCCACTGAGCCAAGAAGTAGGTTTGTTTTGCAAATTAAAAGGTTTATTGGAAAATTAAACAATATATATATCACACTTTTATAATAAATTAATAATTGATATCACCCTTGAGAATATGATGTTGATCAACAATGGATAATGTTATAGTGGTACACTCTTTTTAATGGCTTAGAAGTTGAAATAGAGAGGATAAAGTAGCTGAGAATGCTCACATGGCTTCAAAGACAATGCAATGATGAATGAAATGCAGTACGAAAAATAAACTTGATATGATTTCAACCAAAACAATGTAATCACTTCCCCCTGGTAGCAATTCAAGCCCCCCCCTGTATGCAATGTAAAGAGATGGAAGGAAAGCACACAGTTCTCAGGAATGCAATCAAATATAATTCAGTTCCCCCCCTAGCAAGCTTTGAGGAAAACAGGTAGGAGTTTTAAACACAGGCAATATACTTTGATGTGGTTGCAATTAAGTGAACAATATACTCAAATTGCTTTTAATTCCCTATAGGAGGTTCAGGATGAGTGAGAGATACTTTAAATTAATTCAGGGTCACTTTAGCAATGCTCTATGAATGATTGTCAGGTTGCAAACGAATTTCAGCAAAGGAAAGCAAGGGCAAATATTTGTACCCGTGGCTGAAATGAAGCAGAATGTCAAATCGCAGCAATTTAGCTTTAAGATGACAGTTAAAACTCGCTCCTAGCACAAACGGTTCTGGAGATACGGCCGATTTAGTAAAGGTAGTTTTTCGGATTTGAAATTTTAAAGCTCAGAGTGACAGATGACAGTTTTCAGTTTTAAAGATGACAGAATGACACGATTCTAGGAGGCAGTTCTAATAGGCTAAAATAGTTTGGATTAGATTATTTTAAACTAAGAGATTAGTTTTGGCACAATGCTAGCTGGGTACTCACACTAGATTTTGGACAGGAAGGCGACTTTGTCACGGATCGGGTCAACCGGTTGGACTGGACTCCTGGCGGTTCTCTCGTGTGGGATGTTTTTACCCATGCATCCAAGCCCTACAATAAAACTGTGCAGTACTGGCATGGAAAACATCATGATGGCCAGAACTCTCCAGAGAGTGCACAGGGAAAACATGAAGAATAGGCTGCCACCCATTTTTGCCTATGTTGTGAGCACAGGAGGGCACTGCCTAAAACCACCAGTGGGCTACACACACAGTAGCCTGAAACCATTGGGAATGGCAATGCTGATTGCCAAAAAAAGCAACTCAGAACTGTGGGGAATTCATTTTCTTAATCCCAAAAATGGTTGCATTACCAGTACTCACCACTATCAGAAAGCCGGCGTTTTAAAACCACCAGACTTTTGTGGAAAACTGAACAAATGAAACAAAACCAGACCAAGGAAAGACTTGCTAAGAGGTGGATACAATGTAAAACTATATTCTGAAATGACTTGAAGGAAGTAATTATTTAATGTATATGTACAAATTGTCTGTTTGGTTTGAATGTAGAAAACTGGGAACAAAAAGTGACATTTAGCTGAAACCTGGCTTAATGAAACTGGATTCTGCCTGACAACTACCCCCGACAGGAGTTGAAACCTGCTCAGCCACTCCCCTTGCCAAAAGGAGTTGTCACCTCTCTGATTAGATTAGGGGTGGAGCAGCTGGGGACTACAGGGAGTTGAACAAAGGCCTGTCCTGGACTCAGGCAAATGTTATATTGGGGGGCCGTAAAGTGGCTTCCTCTTAGGGGAAACTGGGAGGGGCAGCGCCTCTGCTAGCAGCTGAGCTTGGGGGAAGTGGATAAACCAGTTAATCCACCCTGTGATGTGGGAAGACACACCCCTTTTTGACCGGGGCATAATTTTAAAAAGATAGATAACTCATAGTGCGGACTTGTCAGAATTATATAAGTAATATCATTATTTTTGTGATTTTTCTGTGAACATTTTGAGAGGCGTTAGGACCCTGTGGTGTATTCTGGGGGGTTGCTAGCAGAAAATAGGGTCTCACTCCAAATGTCTGCATGTTAAAAATCTGACACTTCATCAATTAATGTCCATACTCCTTGCGCACATGTGTGTAATTTTGGGTAAATGTCCGATATTGCAAAACCAGTTAAATAGCACAAAATGTTGTCATTTTTTAATGCAAGCCCCCAGGAAGATCAGAGGCGGACAAGCATGGACCATAAGGAATATATAATGTGCACATGTAATTTCAACAAATTGTATATCTGGGAAGGATGTATTTGAATCAAATATAGATTTGTGGGCAAACTGACCAGGGGAGGATCCTCTGACCCATAAACAGACTTCATCATGCTGACAATCCATTTCCTTCCCCCAATCACGGGAGAGGGGAGAATTGGGCCAATGACAAGTAGAGAGGGGCAGGCTTAGCTAGGCCCAGGCACACACCCATTTTCAAAACACATAAAAAGAGACTGCTGGGACAGGTAGAGACATTCAATTCCATTTGCTGCGGAGCATGCTGACCGACGACTTCACATCCAGAGATCCAACACTTAGACTTCCAAGCTAAACAGACACTACAGAACTTTGAACCAAGAAGGCCCACTGCAAGCAAAAGTATTTGTCAGCAGGCCTCAAAATCATTTGCAGACTATTCACTGCCGTGCTGAGCTGTTGATTCTGGCCTGAAACCCTGCGCCAGAAAGATCCAGAAGCAGTGCTGTACCCAGAGAAAGCAGAGACACCCAGAAACCAGACCAGAGATCCAGAGTGACCCAGACCGCTGTGAGCAGAACCAGAGAGCTGACCCAGATCATTGTGAAGTGCCGAGACCAGAACCGGAGTCCAGTCCACAACCTGACCAGATCCGTGGCGAGGCCTGTTTCAAATTTATATTGTGAGTACCTAGCAGAACTGTGCAGAACCAATCTCTTAGTTAAAATAATCTAATCCAAACTATTTTAACCTAAGTAGAACAGCCTCCTAGAAATCGTGTCATCTGTCACCTGTCAATTCTGCAGCTGCAAGCTGTCACCTGTCATTTTGAGTTTACTTTAAATCCGAAAAACAACCTTTACAAAATCGTTCATATCTCTGGAACCGTTTGTCCTAGGAACTTGGTTCAACTTTCCTCTGAAAGCTTGGAATCTCAGCTTTCCACCAAACCTAGAACCGACCTGCTACTTTCACTGTAATCACGATTCACACACTCGCGAATTTTGCCGCGATTTGCGATTTGGCCTGATTTCTTTACCTGTAAAAAGATAGCAGCTTTTTGCTTTCCTTTGCTAAAAATGTGTTTGTCTCTTAATAACCATCCCTGAATCATTGCTAAAGTGAGCCTGAGCTCATCCCAAATATCTCTCAATAACCCTAAACCGCCTAAAGGGAATTAAAAGCATTTTCAGCATATTTCTCACTTCATTGCCACCACATTCAAAGCACTTGGGCCTGTGTTTTAAAACTCACACTGGTTTTCTCTAAGCTTGCTGGGGTGGTAATTGAATTTCGTATTGTATTTGATTGCATTCCTGAGAACTGTGTGTGTTACTTCCATCTCCTTCCATTTCTTACATTGCATAGGGGAGGGGGGTGAATTGCCAGAGAAAAAGTGATTATCTTATCTTTTGCTAAAATCATATGAAGTATTTCTGTACTGCATTTTATTCCTCATTGCTTTTCCCTTGAAATCATAAAAGTATTTTTGCTACTTTATCCATCCTATACTTACTCCTCATTGATTATAAAGAAGTGTGCTAGTGTCAGATTACCCATTGTTGATTAACATTATATTTATAAGGGCAATATCGATTATTAATTTATTATAAAAAGCGTGGTATCTATATTTTGTTTTATTTCTCAAATAAACCTTTTAAACTTGCAAAACAGAACTACTTCTTGGCTCAGTGGGGTCAGGGGGATTCTAATAGAGGGGTGTTATATAGGGGTAGTCATCCAGATCTCATGAACTGGACATAAAGATATATCAATAAGGGTTTCAATTCAGTATCCCAGACTAGGCATTGACTTAGCTGTAGTGTTGAATTGAATCCTCTTACACTCGCCACGGACGATCTCTGCCTGGTTCTGCTCACAGCGATCTGGGTCAGCTCTCAGCACTGCACAGCGATCTGGTCTGGGTCTGGTCTCTCCGGATAATTCTGCCTTCTGGGTCTCTGGTTCTGGCGAAAGTTCTTGGCACTGCACGGCGGTCTGGTCTCTGGTTCCGGGTACAGCTCTGCTTTCTGGGTGTTTCTGGCACAAGGATTTAGCCAGAATCAGACAGCTCAGCCCGGCTGTCTGAATAGTTTGGTTTGGTTGCTAGGTTTTGAAGGCCTGCTGATAGGAGTTCAGCTGTTGGGTTCTAGAGTTCTTGGAGTTTCTGGATGTGAAGTCTGAAATCAGGATGTTGAGTTGTCTGTCAAAAGTGAAAAAGAAAGTCCCTATCTGGCTTCCAGTGGCTCTTTTTATGTTTTTAGAAAGTGGGTGGATCGGCTAATTCTGCATGCCCAACCCTCTCAACTTATCATTGGCCAGTTCCTCCTCTCTTCCTTGATTGGGGGAAGGAAATGGAGTGTCAGAGTGATGTCAGCCATTTATGATCTATTGAAGAACGCCCCTTTACTTTTGCTTGGAAAATCATTTTTCATAACTACACATACTTCCCAGATATACAGTTGTTTGACATTGCATGTACATATTACAGATTACTTATGGTCCATGCTTGTTCAACTCTGATCTTCCTGGGGGTTTGCATTAAGAAATGACAACTTATTTTCGTTTTTAGTTGGTTTACCAATGTTAAATCTGTATCAAAAATTACACAAATGTACACCTGCCTTCTACACACATTCCAGTAATTTACTAGGTCTCTAGCATAAACCCAGTGTCTGTAATATCAATAAATAGCAGGGTTTTGCCTCAGAACATGGTACAACGTTGAATCAAGTCTTGAATTGTGGGTACATTTCTTAGATTAAGGTTCTCCAAATTGCACATTTTTGTGAGCTTAATACAATATTTTAGAAGCATTTAACTTAAACATATATTTGCTACAATATGATTCCACAAAAGTGTCTGAGTCCACCCCCGAAACTTGGGAGTACCACCACATGTCTCTCCTCTCCCAGGCAGGGCTCTGTTTACAGTCCACACTGAAAATCAACATACCCCATTCAATTGCAAGAGTTATTGTGTCGGCTGAGGCCAGCAGGCCAGGGGGCCACTCTGCATTTAGTTAGCATGAACCTGTGATTTCCTGGGCTGTTGTGTGGGTCTCTGAGGTGAGAAGGTTTCCCAGCCTCTTGGCCTGTTAATGCAATCAGATTGTCCCTGGGGACAGCAGGTGGTTAAGAGTTTTAATTAACCAGCGGGCCTTTGAAGTTTCCAGCTGTCTCAGGAGGCTGATTAGCTTCTGAAGTAGCAGTTCTCCTGTCAGTTTAGACTGCTAGCGCCGGTTTGTGGACAAAGCTGGTACTGCACCCATTTTTGGGATCTCTCTTGAATTAATGCATTTTAGTAGAGTGGTCTTGTGCCCATGATTTTAGCAACTTTTTGACATCAATAAAAACGGATTTCGAACAGAACCATCTTTCTTATCACTGGTGGGTGGCAGATTAGGTGACCATTTTGGTGTGCGCAAACTGTGGGCGTGAATGTGGGCGGCGACAGCTTATCCCACATCTACCCAGTCTATTGATTCAACATGGGTCAAAACCCTTGACAATGCGACAGAGATGTTTCCAGAATTGTGAGACGTATTGAGGTCCTCGATCAGATATGATCTTGGAAGGAAGTCCATGCAGACGGAATATATGTTCCAGAAAGATTCCTGCAAGTTCGGACGAGGGTGGAAGCTTACACAGGGGTGTAAAATGAGCCATATGAGTGAACAAGTCAATGGTAACCATGATGGTCATGTATTCTCAGGAAGGTGGTAATTCCACAATGAAGTCTGTAGCAATGAATTCCCATGGCCTTATTGGCAGTGCAGGTTGCAGTAGAAGACCCACCAGTGTCTTGTTATCATGTTTATTTTCACTACAGATAGCACAAGCTTGGATGTACTGCTGTACATCGGACTTCATTCCAGGCCACCAAAACTGTCTTTGTATGAGGCAGAGGGTGTTGGTTATGCCACGATGTCCGGAGTGAAGGGTATCATGACAGAGGTTTATTATTCTTTGTTGTAATTTCTGTGTGGGAATGACCAGTACATTGTCCTTGAATAAATATCCTTCCTTGACTCTTAGATTCCATTGATTCTTCCTTGAAATATCCTTCCACAGATCAGAGGATTGGGTTTGCACTCGAATTTCTTCCAGGAAATTGACTGCTTGAGCTACAAAAATCGTTTGGGGAAACATCTTAGGATAGGCCCTATCTTCAGTAGTTACATAGTCAGGACGTCGAGATAAGGCGTCAGCAATCAGGTTTTGTGATCCGGGAACATGAGTGATGTGGATCTGGTCCTGGGCAAAGAAGTCGGCCCAACATGCCTGACGACTGTTCCTACACTCCAATGACTGTAGAATTTGAAGATTTAGATGGTCTGTGCGGATCTGAACTGGATGTCTACCACCCAGAAGTAGATGTCGCCATTCAGTGAAGGCTTGTCGGATGGCTAACAGTTCCTTTTCCAGGATGAGTAGTGTGTCTCACTGGGAGTCAGGGTTCGTGAAAGGTAAGCAATGGGGTGTTCCAATTTATCCTCAAATTCCTGCTTCAACACCACTCCTATGGCATAGTTAGAGGCATCCGTTTCCACTAGGAATGGTTGATTTATGTTGGGTTGGGCTAAGATGGGGGCTTGCGTGAAGTCTGCCTTTAAACGTTGTAATGCCTTATCTTGCGGTGTAGACCAGATGAACGATCTCGGAAAAGGTGTATATGAACTTCTGGTAGAAGTTGGCAAGCCACAGGAAGGATTGAACTTGTTTCACGGACGTGGGAGCGGGCCATGCCAGTATGGCCTTTACCTTTGAAGGGTCCATACCAATTCCTTCTGGGCTAAGGATGAATCCTAGGTAGTGAACAGAAGTAACGTGAAACAAGCATTTTTCGGGTTTGGCTAAAAGTTTGTGTTCACAGACTTGTTGTAATACTGCCTTTACATGTTCTTCATGCTTTAGAAGGTCCTTGGAAAAGATCAATATGTCGTCCAGATAGACAATGACGAAGAGGAATAACATGTCAGAGAACACCCTATCCATGAAACGTTGAAAAACTGCGGGGGCATTAGCTAGTCTAAAGGGCATGACTAGATATTCATAATGACCAAAGGGTGTTCTAAAGGCGTTTTTCCATTCGTCTCCTTCCCGGACACAGATCAAATGGTAGGCACCCCGGAGATCGAACTTCGTGAATATTACGGCGCCTCTCACAACTTCCAGGATATCCGAGATCAAGGGCAATGGGTACCGGTCTTTGAGGGTGCATTGATTTAAGCCACAATAGTGGAGGAAAGGTCTGAGTTCCTTGGTGTCCTTCCTGGGAACAAAGAACAACGAAGCACCCGCTGGAGATTTTGAAGGTCTTAGGGTGCCATTTTCAAGGTTGGTATCCAAGTATTCTCGGAGGGCCTTTTTCTCAGGTTCGGAAAGGATGAACATTCTACCAAAGGGAATCACTGCTGAGGGATCTGTATCTATGGCACAGTCTTCAGGTCTGTGAGTGGGTAAGGCCTGGACTATGGCAGTTAAAAATACTTCAGCATATCCCTGATAGGCCTCAGGGACTTGTATGATATTGGAAACCATGAGTGGTGTTTGCTGGACTCTTGGTGGTTCTTTAGGGGGTGTCAAGGAGGGATCCAGGAATAGACAGTGAGACATACAAAACTCTGAGCCTAGGAATAGTGATACTGCTGTCCAATTGATATACGTATTGTGCTTCTGTTACCAGGGCATACCCAATACCATGGGGTAATGAGCTGACTTAATGATGCCGAATCTAAACCGCTCTTGGTGATGGTTTATAGAAAGCTGGATCTCTTTAGTCTGCAGGCTTATGGGCCCTGAACTGAGGGGTCTTCCGTTGATTGCTTCAACCGGCTGCATGGTGCTTCGTGTCTCGTATGGAATCTGATGACTAACAACCCAATCTTGATCAATGAATATTCCCATAGCTCTGCAGTCTACCAAGGCCAAAATGGAATAGGTCTTATTCTTGGAGGGCGATAGGAAGGCCTGCAGTATCACCAAATTGTTTTGTCCAGGAGAGTTCAAGGATGGAATTGATGTGGAGCAAACATCTCTCTCCCAAAGCTCTGCTCCATCTAGGATCGGGAGCTGGTGTTTCTGGAACGCCGAGGAGGGGCTAGAAGACATTCCCTAACCAAGTGTTTATCTGAGGCACAATACATGCACAACCCCGTATGAATCCTTCTCATCCTTTCTTGCGGGGATATAGGTCCACGGAAGGCTCCTATATTCATGGGTTCTGGTTCAGTGACTGAGCCTGGGTTTGTGTCCGTCTAGGTGGTGCTCTCAAAGGACACTTTCGGAGGATTTCCTCTGGATTTCTTCTTCTCTGCCTTCCTTTCCTGGATACGAAAGTCTATTTGCATGGCAAGGTCCATTAGTGCCTGGAATGTGTTTGGGCGAGCCACTCTGGCCAACTCATCCTTAATCTCCTCATTCAGTCCTCTCCTGAAAAGGGTAAAACTCGCCTCAGGGGACCAATCAGCTTCCTTGGCTAATTGCTTGAATCGGGTTACAAAGGTGAGCATATCCTGGGATCCCTGCTGAAAGTCTAACAGGCGTTCCTGGGCACTATAGACCTGGTCTGGGCGGTCAAACATGGTTTTAAGGGCCTGTATGAACCCATCATAGTCATCTAGGAGAGCATCGCCGGAATTAATTAGGGGCGTAGCCCAGGTTAAAGACATTTCCTGAAAGGTGAGAAATTATGAAACCCACCTTAGCCCTGGGAGTCGAAATGTAGTAGGGCTTAAAAGTAAAGTGGACCAAACATGAATCCAGGAATCCACAAAGGGTTTTTGCCGACCCATCATATTTGTCAACTATGCCACCCAGCAACACACTTTCGTTTGTGGCAGAATCACGGGATAGAACTAATTGTTTGAGAGCGGCATTTTCCGCCTTTAGATTCTGTACCGCGGTTGATAGTTCTTGCATGCCCCGCATCAGGTCCTGAACGGCCGCTTCCATGTCCATATCGAGTTCGGTCGGGTCGCGTCTCAAACTGTCAAGGAGTTCCCCCCTTCTCACCTGAGTCCGATCTTTGCTGGATTTCTTGGTCGATGCCTTCTTGCGGACGGATCGAGTCTTGAATAAGGCTGCACGAGTCTCTTCCGACTCCAGCGTGCGTTCAAAGTTCCGGGATGCAACGATCCAGGAATCCGGGAAATTAAGGAAGTACACTACTCAGCACACGAGTCCAGGAAGTAAGAAAGAAAGGAGAGGGACTAGGAATGGAGTTAGTAGGGACAGAATCAGTGAAGCAATACCGCAAGCTACGGAGCACACGTCCAGTCGCTACTTCGCAATAGCATTGAGACGCACGGAGCCGCGGGGGGCGTGGTCTATTAATAGAACACGCTACGTCCAACATGTAGAGCGAGGGTGGTGTTTCACACTGGACGGCCATGTTGGGAGTACGAGGGAGTGCAAGCCCCATTGAGACAAGGACCAGGAAGTCCAAAAGGGGGGCGCTCTGTAGGTCATGACACTTTCCTAGAATCTTGCCACTCACCACCAATTACAACACACACATACCACTACCGGAGCACAGACCAGAAACCGCACAGCAAACGGCACACTGCCTCCAGGATCTCACACAAAAAAACACACACAATCTCCAGCACTACGCCAAACAGGCACACAAAACAATCCCATGTAAACCCACTCACCAGCACAACACCTAAACTTTATAATCGAGAAGCAAACCCAACACACAGTGGCCGGTTATTTTTAGCTGAAGGTACGAACAGCAGTGCAAAAGCTCTCTTGCGCTATCCCTTTCCATCCCACTAACCCTTCCTTTTCAGATCCCCCGAACGCCTGGAGACCATGAAAATGGCCACGGTGCATGGTGTAAATCTCAATAACATAACACAATTTTGCACTGGCACTTTTCAATTTCCATCGGAATGGCACAGACCACTCACCCTGCCCCCATTGCCCCATGACTCTTTACATAGCCCCCAGAAAATTGTCCTGTGCCCGGTATGATCTTTTACGTGCATACCATACATATGTTTTCATGCCAACATGCGCAGTCACACACACACTCATGAGCAGAATCACACTGAAAAATAAATATTTTCTCACAGCCTTGTGCTCTCCATATATATCTTGGGCCCCTGTGCAGGCAAGTCTGGGTTAGAGAGAGGCCAGGGTGAGGGATCATGCAGTGTTGGGTAACTCACTTTTGTCCCTGGCCTACAGAAGAGTCACCACGCAATGGGGGCCTTTCTCCACTATGCACTCCCCCTGTTTGTGCCAATGGGGATGACAAGCTAACCGTCAGCCTGTGACAGGCAAGACCAAGGCAGAGTGAAGGAGCCCCTTGCCATGCCGTGGGTGCAAGGGGCAGGAACATGGTCTGCCATCATCACTTTCTGAAAGTCTTGGGCTCTTTTTTCAATATGCAGTGAGGGTCACACTTGAGTTGCCCTCTGACCCATTTATACACCAGTACAGGATGTCAGGATTGTTTGAGTATTTCCATTTGCTTCTAGATTCTGTACAAACACTTTAGGTTCATTAATACCTGGTGAGGCTCAATGAGCTTGTTACAAGCTGATCGGTAATGCCCCCCTCCCTCGGAGGGGCATATTGTCTAATTAGAGAGTGAATGTCAGTTTCCATTGCCTTGCATTCTTCCCTTGCCTTTTGCCTTGTGGGAGCTTTGAAACACAATTCTTGCTGTATAAGCGCCTTACAAATGCCTGAAAAAATAAAAAAATAAAAATAGACCCCGCATTTTGTGTTTTAGTGTACTGGGGAAGGTTTCAAGCAGCGTTTTAAATTGAGCAGGTGGAACCCTTCTGGCCAGTGCCTCTGCATTATTTGCACGGGTGGGAGAAGACACATCTGCTCTCTTCAGCTGCACCCACATATATTGCAAAGCCCCCAGAAACCACGACAGCGATACCCAGTCGTCCCTCCTATGATCACTGTACTCATCAGCCAGCATTGTAGAGTGATAGAGTGTACACAGTGTCAATGCTCGCCCTAGGTAGGAGAGGCACAGGATTTCAGAGGGGGGCACAGGCTCCCCCAGTCCCCCGCTAGCGACGCCACTGCTCGGCGGTAGCAATGCATGGCCAGCAGGTAGCGATAAAGGGTTCATTTCTAGGGAATAATTCTTCTAATTCCCGGATTCCCTGTGCTCCTAAACACAGCAGTAACAGCTATTATATGTACATTGAATAACACTTCATTTATTGACTTCGAGAGGAAGAGGAACAGCTGAATCTGCCACCATTTGAACTTGCAAAGTGCAGGCTGGCCTTATGTCAGAGGCGAGCGCCTAACGCCGTGACATATCCACGCAGAGGTGATGTCTCATTCTAGGGTGATATAGGGGGCCGGTGGCGCCCACGCCCATCCTAAGTCTCAAGTCAAGAAGTGATGAGTTGAGCCAGGCTTGGGGCACTAGCCCAGTTACTTGATGCCTGCTTGCCTCTCTCTGTCCTTTTATCTTTCTGTGTCCTTTTATGTCCACCCGTCTGCCTCCCTCTGCATTTCCTCCGTCCTCTCTCTCTGTTAATGTAGCTCTTGCTGGGTGCATTTCTGCATGTCATTGTAATTTAAGCACATGCGCCCATCCCTCTTCTGTCCGCCTGCAGTGGTTCCCTTCTCTGCCGCCTACGTGCAGTGACAAGTCCCCCCTAACAGGGATCTCCAGGCCCCTCCCTCCTCAGACGCAATTCCCCCCTCCCCTGCTTCTCCCATCATCGCCTTCAGCCAGCAGTTTCCTGAAGGCGATGGATGGACCAGTGCCTTGATCCCGAGAGTAACAGATGCTGGCTGAGTAACTCTAACCCCGCGCGCCCCTCTCCCCAGGCTCCCCCCAGGCGCCTGCAGCTTACATGCCATACAATTTGTTACCTACACGCAGAAGGTCAGGGTCCTGCTGGCGGCCGCAAGCCGCCTCTCAGCTTGGGGTACTGGGCTTGACACTACTCTGGGAAAAGAGGGCGGGAGGGAGGGCAATAGAGCGGATATTAAACTAGTGTACGGGAATCCATTGAAAAAGACACACGGCTGGGTTTAGCGGTGCGCACTGTGGGGCACTGCATCCACGCCGTCTAAAGTGCCGCCCTCGCCGTATACAGCGCCCAACCCGACCAGGAAAAGCCAAACTGCAAGGCTACAGGAAAGCCAAGAGTTAAAAGAAAAAGAAAACAACGCCGAGCTGACGGAACCGCAGCGAAGTCACAGGCGCCACAAACACGGAAAGAGGCGACATGCAGAGACGTAAACCACACATGGGAAAAGACATGCACGTGACACATTTCCAAACATTGCTTTTTAGCACGTGAGTTCCAAGAAAATGTTCACTTGCACGAGCCTCTCTGATTATATATGGGGAACTCGCCGAGGTTGGTGCTGCACAAGCCCATGTCCAAACAGCCTATAACATTCCCAGAAGGCCAAACTGGGGGCGCTACATTGAATCCCAAAAAATCAAATATGGGCGCATGCTGTTCTGAAAATGATGCACTTTACAATTCAGTGCAATACAACAATACTCACTAACAACAATACTCACTAAAATAATAAGTATTGTCAAAGCTATAAAAAAGAACCTATCCGATTTTGTTGACTAATGTTGATATATATATATAATATGATATTTTGTCCTCACATTTCACTTGAGTCCCTGCACCTGATCCTCCTGATTGGTTAATGGCTTTCGGGTGTTTGATGTTGTGACATGCTGCCAAGCATAGCCTGGTGACAAGTGGGACTGTGTTGGTTTGGTTATCACCAAAGAACAAGGATGCAGGAAACCTTTGAGGGCATCGGGAGAAGAAACAGGGATAGGAAGAGAGTGAAAGAAAAGATAGGTGTGATAGAGTGTCAATATAACAAAGAACGAGACAGAGTGGGACTTAATTGGACAGATGCCAAGAGACAGGCACTTGGACTGTAGACACACATGCTCATCAGATACATGCATGGACGTATATATGGACCGACAGAAGGACGCATGGACAGAAAGGTCTTCTACATTCACATGAATAGATGGAATGCACGCACAAATACATGACTGGGCTCACGGATGGAGGAATGCATGGATGAATGAATGGATTGGTGCACACACGGCTTGATGGATGTAAATTGTGCTGGGAAGATGGTTATATGGTGGGATGAATGGATGGTCATAAGGATATTTGGTGGATGGATGTACGGATTGGTGCATAGATGGAGGTTTAAGACACTGACTAAGTCCACCACCTTCCGGCACGCAGGCATATGTTATGTTAAAGGTTCTTATACCGGGCACTGTCACCACCTACGTGGTTCCTTGGCATTCGAGGGCACGAGGATGGGCAAATGTATTGATGGGTGCAGGGATGGAAGGCTGTGTGGATTGAAGGACATATGTTTGGATGATGTCGATGATTTGGGTCTAAAACCAGTTTTGTATTTACTCAAGGTATCATTTGAGTTGATCCATACATTCAATTCTACATGAAGCACTCCGGCAAGCACTTTTGCCGGGATGTCGAACATCGCAAGCACGCGGTAGATTTTAGGATCCGTGCGCTGGCCCTTCGTGTAGATAGGTAAGATGCGGCTTTCCCGCCATGGTTTTGGTATCATTCCAGATTTTCCAATATCTGTAAAGTCTAAATATAAAGCATGCGCCTATATAGCTGCAGATGCTTTCAACAGACCATTGCTTGTGCCATCCGGCCAGCTGCTTGCAAGCTGTTTAGTTGTTCAATTAAGCGTGTAACATCTGATATAGTTGCTTTACAAATTCAAATATTATCTGGCAATATCTTGCTTGTATCGCGAGTGTGCCCAGCACCTAGGGTACTTTTGATATGTTCTACCCACATCTCTTCTAGCACACAGTTTATTGGTAGATCTCCTGTGGATACTGCCTTAATTACTTTCTATATTGCAGTATTATTATTATTATCAGTTGATGCTAAATAAGCAATATTTCACATCAGGCTTTGTGGTCCTTTAACCAACAGCGATACTGTCTTTTAGCGTGTATTGGTTTCCACTGCAGTATTAGGTAATCTGATGGAGGACAGCAATTTCAAAATGGTCTTCCGTAATAGTTTTGTGGCGACATTAATCATTGGATCGAAATAATTTAGCCTGAGATATATTTTGTAAGAGCACTCAAAGGGTGTTTTATAAACCCTTTGTGTGTTAATCAGGTTCTTTATAGTGCCAATCATAGTCGAAAACTCCTTGGCTATATTAGTCTTAGCAGAAGACGTATCTTTCGAGAATTGCCTGTTCGCTGTATGTATATTAGCAAATAAATAAAAAAAAATATGTATGGGTGGGTAGCAGGTTACATGGACAGGTAGGTGGATGGACATGTGGCTGAGTGGAAGGCGGCATGGATGGGTGGATGGGTGAACGGCTGGATGGATGATGGATGGATTGATAAATGGATGGATGGATGTAGCAATAGATGGATGGAAGGTCAGGCCGATGGATGGGTGGGTGAAGTCAAGATGAATGCTGATGTTTGAATAATTAAACACGCTGCCTGCCAGCAGACATACTGACCTCTTGACAAGCAGAATAATCAACGATGTACATTAATAGTGAGGTCAAAATTACACTTTGATCAATAGAACTTTGACGCATGTTTCCTTCTGCTTCTAAGCACTTTAATGTCAGGTATGATATTTCCCCAGCTCAATGGTACTCATGTTTTGATCTCTGAAGGATGAGATGAAGGGTTGGCACTTTCATCCTTTTGTGAACCCGGGAACTTAGTGCTGTCCTTAGGAGGACCAGATTGTACACCCTATAAACCTCCAAATTCCTTTATTAGCGAAAGACGGCCCTAGAGACACAAGAGTGTATGTTTGGATCATTAGCACAGGGATTGGTACCCCTTACTGCAAAGCCAAGATTCCACAAAGCCTCAGTGGGCTGCTCAAGCTCAGGAACGTCATGTGGGAGTCACCAGGGATCTCACATGCGACCCATGAGGTCTCCCTTGATACCCCTGTGGGCTCCCTTCCTACCCCTAAATATTCTAGAACAAAACTTTTTTTTATTTTTTTTAATTGAAGCTCCTGGGCTGTGGCCAGTGCCATGTGGACTTTGTTTCTGGAGTGGCTGTCTTTCTTGTGCAGGCCTCTGTATAAACAAAAACAATGGGTTACACAAGTGTAGCCCTAAATAAGAAAGAATAGGAATACAACATCATTTGTCTTTCTGTAATTCCATACAATACTTGCTACACTCATCAAAGGTTTATTTCAGGCACACTTCAGGGGCTGAGTCACTGATTTAGTCTATTTTTAAAAACCTCAGATTCACAATGCAGACAAACACATCCAGAAGGCATTTAGAGCAGAATAAGCATCCATTTCGGACTATGTATTTTGCTTTTCACAAGTTGCAGTTATAGCATATATTTTTTTTCCGTTGTTTCTGTTACAATCATCACAAGACATTCCATCTCGTTGTCCTCAGTCACTTGACAAAATCCTTGTGGCTAAAAGATTGTGCACAGTGTAGAAATGTTTGACCATAGCACATAACGTGGCCCTTGATTTCATTGTGCCACAATTAATGCTTTGTTGAAATGTGTCTATCATTTCTATCTCCATGGTGTGCTTTTCACGATGTTTGTTTGCATGGATGAGGTAACGAGTGCCCAGAGTACGGGATGCCGTGTGAGTGCACTGCTTTCCATGCACTACTCTACATTCTTTAATACACCGTAATGACCCTCCCAATGGTATGTAGTTTGTCAACCACTGAAGACTAAAAAGTAGATCCACGCAGGCTTGACATGTGGCCAACTTTACACCAGACCTGCAGATGAACTGGCCTGCAGTTAAGTCTCAGTTACCAGATTAATGGTATCCTCTACAGAGTGTAATTTTCGTTCTGACTTTGAGAGCGTTCGAACATGTAATTGCTCATTTTACTATAGCCGGTAAAATAGCTATGGCTGGTAAGATAGCTCTGTGGGTTGATAGCTCACTGCTGCGATGTGTGTGTGAGGTTGCATGTTCGAATACCGGCAAGGCCAACTCAACCCAAGCCTTTCATCCTTCTGAGGTTGAAAATGAGAGCCAACACAGGTTGGTTGATATTGTATTTATAGTTGTTCTATATAAAGCGCTTAAGTGTAAGTGCTATATAATAACACATCATTATCAATTGGCCTTTGACATCTGCTTACATTCACATTAATTTGTTATGATGGCCTTATACACACTGATATTAATGACGCATATGGTGATCCATTCTTATATGAAATGTATATCGCTTTACAGTGATATCATAATCATATTTTGAATAGTGTACTTTGGAACAATGCTATGTGATGCCACTTCCTGTTTTTTCAGGGGGAGAAAGGTTGTGTTCTATTGCTTCCCGTGATGTCACTTGAGGGTGGGGTCAAATGAGATCACTCCTGTGATGTCGTCAGAGGTCGTGTGTTGTCACTTCTGCCACCCCAGGCATTTTGATGAAATTACGTCCCTGCTCAAGCTGTGTGGGTTTCCATTTAAACATACGTTATATTGAACTGCAAAGGAAACTATTTGGCTAAATGTTAAAAAATCACATTTGTTTTTTCCAAAACGTCTGTTTACGCCCTTTGACGGACTGCACATTTTATTGAGATCATGCTCAGTAGCGATCTACATACCTATCGCAAACAATCACAACATGTAAGTGAATTTATCAGGTGGCTATAGCCGGGGCAGAGTTCATAGAGGTGCCACATGCCAGGTGTGAAATAATCAACAAGTACTGGAGTTCACGTTCCGATCACTTTGCATGTTGGTACTTGTATTATTTTAATTTATGGTGGGGGAAAGGATTAGACACGAATACGGGATGCAGGTGAAACAAGTCTCTGGTGTCTGGTGATGAGCCCGAGCTAACCTTTACCCTTACAGGAAATTCCCTAATTAAATAAGAGGTCCATTGCCAGTTAATTATGGTTGCTTAGTTACTCTGTGTATTGTTTGTTGTTGTATCTGTGATTGTTTTAATGTGATTTTTCATCAGTCACGCATACGTACATAGAAATTATACACACAAGAGATTGCAAATATCAATTTAAATTCAAAAGACTTATTGTACGCAATCTTATACATTGAGATCTTTATCCTGTGTAGTTTTAACAAATAACAATTTTAATGATAAGCACTTTCAAGATGGTTGCCCTAAACTCCCCTTAATCAAAGATATATATGGCCCTCATTACAAGAATGCAGGTCCGGAAAAAGGTGCCCGTCACAACTGCTACCAGCACCTTTTCCGGACCGGCATACTCCGATTCTGCCGGTAGGGGCAGTGAACTACTGGCAGGCCTGACCTGCTGGTAGTTCAGGCCCCTACCGGCAGATAATTCACTGAAGCACCGGCACCGCTAACAACAGTACCGGTATTTCAGTGGTCCAATCCCGTGGAGTCCTAAAGGACTTCGTGGGGATGGGAACGCACTGTTCCACCGCCCCCCGTAATATCCTACCATTACCGGGATATCGGGTGGTGGAAACAGTAAACTGAGGTTGCCGGTAGCCCGCCGGTACTACCAGCGCCCTACCGGCAAACTCGTAATGAGGCATATAGTGTTGATTCGACTGCCTGGATTAAGGGCCTGAAATTGTTTTTCCCCAGGCTCAGAAGAGGCAATTGTAAAGTCCCAGCACTTGAACACTTCCAGACTCCTCAGAACATTTTTAGGACTAATGGTCGTTTCAATGTGATGTCACTTCCTGTGACACAGACTAGGTGAGAGGTTGTGTCTGAAGACCAGGCACCAACTGAAGCATCTAGAAGGCGCCTGTCATGCAGGTGACTGCAATTTGCCCGCCTATCTTCGAAGCAAGCCCTGAGCAGTCTTATCAATGTAACTGTGTACTCTTGATTACAGAATAGCAAGTCTCATTGTGTTTTATGCAACTAATACTCTTCCTATTGAAAGAGCTTTCCACTCATATGAAAAGCAAATCCTGTTAAAATAGCACTTGCCAGCCAAAAGACAGATTCAAACCTTGAATTGTCCCTTTTTTGCCCAGCAATTCTATTATGTTAGGCCCTTACCAGCTAGCTTCACAATATTCTAAACCCAATAAAACCCAATACAGATATCCAAATCCTGATTTAGCAACTTACCCAAAGTGAGTAAGGGGTCCAGAGTTTGAGACAGCTCTCCTGATGAATGTTTCTCCTCACTCACAGAACATTCATCTATTTGGAAAGAATACAGTTATTATATCTGTATAAAAACGTTCCCTGGTTAGAGAATCTTCTCAACATCCCAGAATGTCATGAGAACAATGTGAGGAACGACCTGTGAGTGTGTGGTGATGCGGCTACATTTCATTTTCATTTTGTCATTTGTATGGCGCCTTTCACCATGAGCATGGGCAATGTGCTTTGACTTCAATCATCTGCTTGGAGGCAGAAGCAGGTCAAACACGTCTTCCCCGTAGCTTCAGCTTGACGGTTTTACCGTCAAGGCTACCTCCAACCTTGTTATGAGGCCGAATGTCTTCTACTCTATTCTCAGAACATGCATAACTCGAGTGGCAGCAAAGGTCCAGTTGGCTGCAGAGGTGGTAAAGGACCATTAAAACAGTGTAAGACTCCACTGCAAACAGAACAGGCAGCGTGCGAATTGCAGGCGTGCATGGTTTACCCGCTGACATATCTGATGCAGCAAAGGTAGCATCATTTCAAGCTTCCCTTGGGGAGTCATTGAACGTTTTCCCGTACGGAAATATAAATGCCGGTAAAAGCACTTTTCTTGCACTGGGAAACTGCACGTTTGATGGTAGGGGTGACTGATTTACCTCCACCTCAAGAGCTGAGGTCAATCAGGCCCCCACTGTCAAAGAACGGGCAGAATTACTAGCCGCGGTAATTGCAGCACCGGAAATTCAGGTAATTCCTACAACAGAGTCCTACTCCATGAAATTAGGAATTGCTGGCATTTCCGCCGCCTGTAATATCCCAGAAATACTGGGATATCAGGCAGCAGGAATGCTAATTCCGTTTGGTGGCAATAACGGCGGGATACAGCTAAACTTGTCATGACCCCAGCAGTAGCACAATGTTATATCTCCTTTCCCACATGGAAAACTAACTTTGCCACAGCATGAAAAATTAAAATTATTCACTGCAGAAATCTAACAAGAGCATGAGAGGTGAATCCCATTTAATCATTCTGAAAGGATAAAATGTGTGAACCTTTTATTCAATTTATATGCATAAACTGACCTAGAAAAAAACAGCACAATCCCAGAGCAATGGGGAAGACAAATAGTGTAGAAACACGAGTCTACTGATCTTCTCATCTGTTCTCCACTTTCAATTCCATCCACTCATCCTTCAAATTTCACTGCCAGTCACCTTCCATACACCCCCCTCACCACCATTCCCATTTACCAGCACTCAACGCACCCCTTTATGTCTTTGTGGCGGGGCTAGAGCGAATCGAGAATGATGCCTTCTCTCCTCTGCAAGGACTGAGCAACGAGGGACCCAGCCCATATTCCATCACAGCTTCAGCGTGCCTACAATATGTCCCTGAACACTCTGGCTACTCCCAGCAGGCCGTGGAAGGCGAGCTTCGGGGCTGGGCACCTTGGTGTGAAAGACAGACCCACCCGGAATACAGCAGCATAGAATGGGCCATTTTGTCACTTACTAAATAGCATTTTGAAGCACAAAATTGTAGCTTGGCATTACATTTTGTGGGTGTAAAGGAGTGCTACTGTGCTGAGGAGAGAGCTATGATGCAACAACAACAGCATTTGGAAATGTAACCAATATCCTCAGGGTGGCACACCTCTGGAAACATTCGCTGCTTTTTATGGTTAATATGATTGGTCACTGTTATTATATATGGCGCAAAACCAATATATTAAACGTTGGGTGATTGTTTTGGGGGGGAATAGCCTATTGTAAACTGAAATAAGGGGACCTAAGTTTGGCAGGTATGGCAGTGAGAGTAAATGATTTGCCTAGGATCACACAATTTGGTTAAGTGGTGAAGCCAAAATGTAATCCTAGTCTAAAATGTAGGTACTTGACCAGGTATCTTCCCAGCTCAAGTTAGTACAAATATGTATTCATGTTTGGGTTTGTAGACCTAAAATAATATCCTATTTTATACAGATGGCTCTAGGTGTGCCCAAGTAACATGATAAATGAATCTGACAATGTACAGATGATTGTAGAAACGCTGATCAAAAAGTGTATGGGGGTCATTTTGTTTTTAATCCTAAATTGCACAGAGGGGACTTATTCTGTTTGCACTTTTGTGCAAAAGATCCCCTGCACGCAATTTTAATAGTTCCCAACACTTATTGCAAAAGTAAATAGTAAAACATGGCTGAAATTACCTTTACTCTTCTCTTCTCCTATATATGTCTAGAAAAAGTGTAAATGCTCCCCACAATTAAAGATTGTGTGATCCATCTACAATGGACTCCTTTGGAATCTGCCTTCTTTTACCAGGTGTAAAAGTCAGGGGGACTCTATAGGAATCCATTGGTTTTCGAGCAGCATAAAAATATAGGCTGGTGAAAAACCAAGCAGATTTGGTAGGCAGATCTGAAAGAGCAAGCACGCATTTTAAGTCCACTCTACTCTCCAATTTGGCCTGCCAAATTATTCAAAATCCTGTGCATCTTAAAAAGTGTCAATAAATGCTTTTACCACCACTTTTTCCACTCCACGGGACATGGATAATTACCCCATATGATGGTGCCTTTATTTTCCCCATCCTGAACGGAAGCATACAAATTCCAGCAGCAAATCAGTAAGAACCTGCAAACAATCTACCGAAGTCACAAGGTGAATAAAAATGCATGGCAGCGTCATTGCTTCACACTGCTGGCAGCCAGTTTGGCAAGCTCCCCCCTCCCCCCACCCCAAAAGTCTGATCCACCAGCAATCATAGCTTATTAAAACCTTATAGAGTGTTAAGAAAAAAAAGGTGCCACAGTAATGGTCACTGCCATTTACCAGTTAACATCACTAATGACCTCCTGTTGTAAATGGTCTGCTGCTGAGACTGTGAGAGAGATCACAGATGCAATCCTAATGGGAGGCCTTGTGGGCTTTTTGCCTTTGAGGTGAGAGAGGCTAAGCAGACAACCCCCCCCCCACGCCCTCTCACACCCAACCCCCCCTCCCCACCCCTCGGCTGGTGGGCTTTTGTCACTCGGGGAAACGATTAAAAGTTATACTGTTGACAAAAAAAAAATGAAAGTCTTGAAAGTGACCGTCTGCCTTGGCCGGCATAGCAGTATACGCTTGGTCCTGAGTGCAGGCTGAGAAGTGCAAATGAAGGGCCACAGGGGTTTTTGTTTTCTCACCGTCTTGGCAAAAAGCCACACATTGCACCGTGATCTTCACACACTTGAACTGCTGGGTTTAGGCGCAGGGGTCTTCAACCTTTGGCTTGTCAGAGGGTTTGGAGCGTAACCCACATCAGCACTCGATAGTATAGTCAATGGTGAGAGATCATGGGAGTCACAGTCCAAAGCATTTGGAGATCCACAGGTTGCAGACTCCGGGTGAGAGGGGGATGCTTTAAAGCCCCACTTTTAAAGATTTGCCCAAGGAGGGTAAAGCGACTCTTGTGCTCCTGGATTCCCAGTGTGGGGAGTCCGTAGATCAGGTTCTATGAAATGAATAGAACCTTGAAAAATAAAACGAAATCACACAAACATAGACAGTGTTCACACTGATTGAGCGGACTGAAGGATGATTTATCAGAGCCACCCATGGCCAAATACAGCATCAGGGCTCCTGGAGGAAGGCGGAAACAGTTAAAAAGAAAAGCAACTTGTGCAGAGAAATGCACTGTGTGGTGAGTACACAAGTGCATAGGCACACAAGTTAGCCATGGTTCGGAAAATCACATGCAAATAGTAAGCATTTTTGTACTTTTTGGCAGCAATATATGGCGAGAAATTGGATACAAAGGTGGGCATACAAAGCCTCATCACGAGTCTGGCGGTAACCCTTAAATCTGGCGGTAGCATTATTACCGCTGCATTTAAGGGTCCGCCAGACCATGGGCTTCGCGGATTTGCCCCCAGCTCTGAGCTGTGGCGAATCCGCAGCAAATTTGCCGATTTTTGGCGCTATTACAACTGGCGGGAAATCCGCTGGCTTTAATAGCGCTAAAATTCCCCTTTGGGCCCAATGGGGAATGAGGAATTCCCGAATGGGCCCAATGGGGAATGGGAAGCAACCATTCCACCAAACCCGTGATCCGGCGTTAATAGCGCCGTTGGGGGTTGGCGGTAGTGCTAATAGCCTCGGCGGTAATAGCGCCAGGGTTACGGCCTAACTCGTAATGAGGCCCAAAATGTGCATACATTGTGACGTGAACGATCAGATATGATGGCACAAACACTCTTCCCTACAGACACTGTCACACTCATCTACGTGTACAACATACACCCCACATTCCTAAAAGTGGGGAACGCACCTGTCTATACTCCGTGCGTCCATCAAATATGACCAATCACCTACGCTGACACAAAAGATCTGCACTATGGGTGCTGTCACATCCATGTAGCTGTGCACCACCCAGCTCTCACTCATAAAAGCAGTGAATGCATCCATCCATGTTTTACAAATCCATGAATTGCCAATCAGTCATGCTGGGACCAAAGACCCACACTATGGATGCCGCCACATACATCTACGTGTGAAACATGCACCTATCAATCATCAAAACAGTGAATGCAGCCATGCCAGTGCTTGACAGTCAGTAGCAATGTCTGACAAATGGTCTCACTGGCTGGCTATCTGAAGACAAAACTTGGCATGAAGCATGGAACCATGAGAATTGTATGTAAATACTTGGCCACTGGTGTGAATACCTTGCAATATGATGCCATTACCTGGCAAATGGTTTACCTTGACATCTAAAGGCAATTTCTGGCAAATGAGAGTAATGTGTTGCTAATATCTAGCACATGGTAGACATGTGCAAATGGTCAATATAACTTGCAAGTGTTGTGAGTAGCTGACTGCTTTTTGTAGACCCTCCTGACTGGATATTTCCCATAGAACAGGTTATTTGAACCATATATGCCCCCGGTAGAGGGGCTGCCACACTTCTGTACATTTTGTAAAACTTTGGGTTTTATCTGAAGTTACAAAAGGTAATCCAGATGTGGACCCCTCGCTCACTGTGCCTGAAAGAGGCTCTGCTTCACCTCACTGATGAGGCACAACAAGGCCGAAAAACACATGTCTGGGATTGCTGTCGGAGCTCTTGTTCAGAGACGACTCGCCTATTTCGTTGCTGGACTGCCCTTGTGGGCGGGACCAGACTGATATGCAAATAGATATTTCTCCTCTGGGAAGGGTGCAGTGAGCTAACACGTGGTTGTAGAGCCTCCTGAGTGGAAGGAATTCTATAGAACAGGGTATTTGACCCATGTTCGTCCTCAGTCGAGGGGCTCCCACACTTCTGCAAAAGCAACGCATGTAATGCTAACGTGTCGCAAACAGTGGCGGTGCCTGGCATTTGGTGTACCTGGGAAAATGATTGCAATATGCACATTGGTCAGAAGCTGGGTGTCTCAGGACAAAAACTAGCCAGTGGTCTGAGTACCTGGTTCAAAACAACATAAATTCACTTCCTGTGTAAGAGTACAGGCAACACCTGGTTAACGACATTGGTGGCTTGCCTTTCGTGTGCATTTGAGAAATTCCTCGCAATGCCTGGCAAAGGATGGCAGTTCCATGACCTTGCGATGGGAATGGCTGGCAAATGCGTTGACCACTTAGAATAATGGCATCAGTGCCTGGCAACACTAATTACACTTTCACTGTGCAAAAGGCAAATGTGTTGGTTTGGCCAATTTATTTATGTATTTATTTATTTTGTTTTATTTCTAGAAGACGTTTATTTTCCTTGGTCGAGGATTTGCAGCAGAAGCGTTGCTAGGGGGGGGAATAAGCGGGTTATAGCACTGGGTCTTTTGGTTGGATCCCCGGATAGAAGCTCAGGTGCTACAACCCAAATTCTAGCTAGCCCCGAGTCCCGCCAGTCCCGACATAAGCTTAGCCCCTGATCTTTTCCAGACCTAGCAACACCCCTGATTTGCAGACCACCTATTTAATATACCACAAAATGGAGACTGGTTTGCTAGTCAATTGTCATGCGAATACCACCAAGTGATTGTTGTTTGTCGCAATTGATTGGGTTTTGTCACAAAATCAATCAAGGTTTTACCAACCACTTGAACAAACTGCTTTTCGAACCCAGAGATGGAGGTAAAATATTCATTTTTTAATCCTGTGCATGTGTATGGCCCAGTCATGAGATGCCCGACCCAGTGGCGAGCAGGGTCGGATTGTTCCATGAAATTGTCTCGGGCACCAATGAAAAAGTGGCCCACCGTTGCAAATGGCAATTCACTCTTTTTGTGACAGACTGTTTGAAGAGTACCCAAGGGGGATTTTTTTGATGACATGTGATGCTCATTGTACCTGATAAAGAATATGTATTCAGCAATACTGGTAAAAAAAAAACTATTAGCCACATAGTGAAGCAACTCATCAAACTGTCCTACAGTGGCCAAAAAAGTGCCAATTTTCACCCAAAAAATGGCCCATGGCAGCATTTTGTGTTTTTGATTCGCCCATGGGCCTATTGCCCTACAGGCCAGTGTGAGCCTGGTGTCCAGGGAGTGGCCTGGGGTAGCTCAAGCTAACCTTGGAATCTGATTGGCCACTCCAGGTGCCGCCCCATTATCCTAAATTATGATCATTAAACACAGGAATGGAAGACACTAATGTTTGTAATTAAAGTAGCTATGGGTAGTGGCGACAAATAGTAAATTAATGCTATTCAGACGTGTGCGCGCGCTTGTACTTCATGCCACCCCTGCATAAATCAGTGCCCCATTCGGACCACTCCAGTCAAAAGTGCCCCTGTCTCTGCGCAGTGCTGAGTGGCAGTGTTTTTGGTGACTTTTGAACAGCAGGATGGCTCTCGTGCATCGCATGTGCTGTAAGAGGCAGTGTAGAGATGCGGCGACGAGAACTTGGAGGCGTCTAACACGCATTTCTTGTCAGGCCCGAAGCAGAGAAGCGACGCAGGAGCGGAGTCGTTCTCTGCCTTCTGTCCTTAAGGGCCACGCGAAGTCGGATGCTATCGGCCGTCACCCGCCATCCCCTTTGGCACCGACGCACGGGCACATCACAGAAGAGCTGTGCAGATCGGGAAACGGGGAGGGTGAAAAGTCAGGCTCTGAGGATGGAAACATCAACAAGAAGCGAGGCTGACGGACAGGCGGACTTGTCGGGGTTGAAATCAATTAGGCTGCATCAAATCAGCCCGTTCTGCGCTCTCCAAAGTGACAAATTGGCCCAGGAAACTGAAAGAGCGCGAGAGAATAATGTCTTTGACCTCCGTGGGACCGGCTGCTGTGAGGGGAGATGGGCCTCTGATGGATTCGATCAAGCACCTTCAGGGATGGGGTGAAAAGGTTATGCGGGAAGGGCCCCCAAAAGCCTGGAATGTACCCAGACAGTCCGTGTAAATCAAGGTGCCAGGGTCGGGCGGATTACGTGCCAGGCCTGCCCAGATCCATGGCCCAAATTCCGTGCCCTGGGCAGGCGCTCGCACGCCTCTCCATTTAAGCGAGATGTGAGCGCGTGTGACCCCCAAACTGACAGTGCTGTACTCGCCCCGTGTGGGGAGAATGCTGAGGAGGGGTATACCCGTCACTCACAGGACTCCATTAGCTATTTTTCTAAATTCGCGTAGAAAGAATGCAATGCCAAAGGAGGAAGTAGTCTTTTTCTGCTCCTCTTATTAGGCTACACAGCCATCTTCTATTTTCAGAAGTAGTGTGTGTGATAAATGAACATATTACCGGTTTTAGCTCCTAAAAGGAATTCCAGTGGGATTTAAAATCGTCATCGGCGCCAGAACACACACTTAAGCTATGATTTTGAAGGCTGGCGCGCAACCACCTGCTGTTGCAGAGAACTGCACCCCTGACATGGCCAGCAATGGACAGTCACAGACATGCATTTCACCAGCTGTAGCAAATTCAAATTGGACAGAAGTGGCTAGGCACGGTGGACAGGAGGATTAAAAACATTTGCAAGAAGATAAAAGAAAAATACTAAAATTAAAAATAAATAAAATAGTTCTCTCATATTGCACTTCATGCCGGAGTCCAGGCGCTAAGCACGGGACTGGGAAAATAGTGGAAAAGAGTGTGAGGAACCAGAATGGGGCATTGCTGGACTGGTTGGGGTATGCAACAGAGAAAAAGTTGAGAGGTGAGTCAAGAAACACTGGGCCTCATTACAAGCTTGCCGGTCCGGAAACAACGGTACCGGTAAGCTTGGCGGTACCATTGTTTCCGGACTAGTAAAGTACGAGTTCTGCGAGCGGGTGCCGTCCCGCCCGCCAGGTCCGAACTGGCGGGTGGAACGGCACACGCCCGCAGACCTTGACAGTAGGAATGGTGCCGGTGCTACCGTCCTCCCCATTCCCATTGATTCAATGGGAATGGGGAGCAATTTATTCCGGTGCCCGACAATGGGCACTTACCGGGTCCACCGGCGCTGTAATGCCCCGGTAATTGCCCATTGCCGGGTGACGGAAAATAATGACTCCGGCGGCAGCCAGGCCATTTGTACCGGCACGGCTATCGCCAGGGTTGTAATGACCCCCACTGTCCTATTGGACCTTGTCTTTCCTTCTGAGTTGTAAGTAATTTCTGAGTTACTTGGAGACCACTGTGAATGATTTATTTCTTAGGGCCTCATCACGACTTTGGCGGTAACCCTTAAATCCGGCGGCAGCGCTATTACCGCCGGATTTAAGGGTCCGCCAAAGCAGGACTTCGGCGGATTTCTCCCCAGCTCTGAGCTGGGGGGAAATCCGCCGAAAATTCGCGCTATTACCGCCGGCGGGAAATCCGCCGGCGGTATTAGCGCGAAATTTCCCCATTGAGCCCAATGGGGAAAGGGACATTCCCGAATGGGCTCAATGGGGAATGGGGATTGACATTACCGCCGAACTCGTGATCCGGTGCTAATAGCGTTACCGTTACCGCCCAAGTCGTGATGAGGCCCTTAGTCAGATATCAGTGGTGGAAAGGTCGGACTCTTTATTATGGTTCCCAATTTAATTGACCTTTCGATGTTCCGCCCGTCTGGTTCCGTCTTTCACTTTTTAACCCAAGGATCTTAATCTCACAGAAGTCGATTCACCAAGAAATTACCAGGAGTGACTCAGGGTTTCTCTTGGCGGGAGACTATATGATGCTCGATTAATGTTAGTAATTCTGACGCACTCCTAACTTATTGGTATCTTTTCCTGGAGTAAGTAAGCAATATTAGCAGAGATTCTATCCCTAACTTCTTTGTGATTGTGCCCTGTAGCAGGTACAACACTATTTCCCTCCAGTGTCTTATGCTGTAGTCTCTATCCTTTTCTTTGGAGAGTTTTCCCATGCTTCTTATGCCAGCTGCAAAGACTGTATGGAAAGATATCACCAACGTGTTGCCTCTCACACGGACATGTAGTGCCCCATTAGACCTGTTGCGATATTCCATTCCGGAATACCACATGCAGTAGCTGAGTGAGCAGAATGTATCTTCAGTTAGAGGCAGAAGTACGCTAATTGGCCCCTGAGCGCAATGCTTCTGCCACTGCTGGTGTCCTATGCAGTGAACATTGATCGGCAACACTGGATTTCTCCAAATTGCTTCTCCCACGCCGAGCGAGCAGAGTGTATCTGCAGTGGAAGTGCAGGCAGGCAGAGCAATGTTACTTCCATCAACTTATCATTATACAGTAAGGAAGGTCCTCATAAGAAAATAACTGCCACTGACCGGACAAGATGTACGAATTATGCAGCAAATTAGTGCTGGATGACTGTTTATAGGACGAGTCTTGGCCTTCTGGGAGTAGTAATGAAGGTAACGATCAATTGGAGAGCGATGTTTGCCAAGTCCATAATGATGTCATCTTTGCTTCTCCTCTTCTGATAAGGGGCCTTGATTATCCCATGCTGCATGGGTCCACTGTGCAGCTTCAATGGGAGATCAGGAAGGACCAGATGTGGACCATGTCGATGAGGTAACCAGGTATTCCTTCTTTCTTATCCTTTTACCTGGAGACAGTAGTTGAGCTGCAGTTACATAATGAAAGATCCTTAAAAGAAGTGCGCCTGGGAACTCCAGCAAGCTTATGTTTCAAGTCATCATTTTGACTATGACAAAATAAGGCAAATTGAGCTGTCTCCAACCAATGAGTGTCAGGAACTACATCTTTGAATAGTGTTATGTATGTTTCAAAATCCATGGAACCCTGATGGATATCCAAAAGCATTTATTGGACTGTGTAAAACAGTTCACGTTGGTCAAATATGTCCTTTAATTAAGTAAAGAAACATTGATAATCTTGTAGGAGTAGACTATTCATGGTCACTAAAAGAGAGGCCCCAGAGAAGCAATTGGTAATCCTGTTTGATATCATGTAGTGGACCGAGGTGTTGTTGTTGATGGCTGGACCCCGTAGTAAGGGGATAGGCAAATGAACACTCTGTGAGCCACTTTGGCGGGAAACCCAACAAAGGAAATGCAGCCAATTGACGGTCCAACCTTCTTTATTGTTCCTCTGCAGGCTTCTGCTACCGGACTCTAGTAACCCCTCCACTTCCTCCCCCATTCCCTGCATTGTCTCCTTCCTCCTCGCTCTTAAGGACATCCATTATTTAAGGTGGACTAAGCCTTTCCACTCTACAACTACTCCGCCCCTTATCATCTTTGTAGGGGGTCAGAGTTTCTTCTGCTGCTTTCTTGTGGTCATTGAGGCATTCGTTTTAATCTTCTTTATGTTAGCTGTTCTCTGTCTTCTAGCTCACCTAGAAGTATGTGTGCCACATCTGCCAGCTTTCCACGCGGTGTATCAGCTGGCTTTCTTCTTCTTCCATCTTGGCAGAGTTGGTCACTTACTCTTGCAGCCTGGGGCCGTCACTGCTCTCATGGCTTTCCCTTCATTCATGTGTACACCCTTATTTCTCGCCCTCTGTTGTTCTCTCCCGTTTCACCCTCCTTCTACTTCCCACTGGGACTGATATTTCTGCTTCCTGTTCCTGGCTGTTTAGTTGGATTGTTCTTCCATTCTAGTATGCTTGCTGTAGAGCTCCTCTGCGTTTTCCATGTCACTCCTCTCAATCTGCATCAGTATTTCTGTCACAGTCGTTTCCATCTACCATACCATTTCCTTGAAGTCTTCACCTCGTCTTTGGCATGGATGATTGTTTGCATGCGCACTCTTCCTTTTCTGGCACCCGTCTGTTCCTCCCACTTATATTTACTGTATCTTCGTTCCTCCACCTTTCGTAAGTGCGCCCCTGCCTGCTCTAAGTGTTGCTTGGACCCCCTCGCAGCAGTCGATTTACCGTGCATAGTTTTCACTGCACGCTCCTTTGCCATCAGGGTGGTCTGCATGGCTGCCTTTACTTGGCAGGCCAGTTGACTGCCACCTTTGATGGGCAGTAGATGCACCCTCTCCTTTTCTTGGGTCCACCCAGGGTGTTTGAGGGCGGGTATGGTCGATATGCCTGTACTGGGCTGTTCTTGCCTTGGCATTTGTGAACACGCCGGGATCGGCAGCTTGGTCGGGCGGTCACTCTTCTTCCACTTTTTTTGTTTTCTGGAGCCAGAACAGCAACTGAAGAGGGTGGATTACCCATCTTTCTCTTTCCCCTGCAGCTCCCCTGGGCGGACTGCCCTTCATTCACTTTTGTTATCCTGCTGCTGTTATTCCTCATGGTGCTAGGATTGGCTTTTATTATCCTCCTGCTGTTATTCCTCCTGGGGGTTGAATCTGCAGCAGAACTGGGCGGCGTGTCCGCTTCAAGTCTCTATTTCCAGGGGCCAGAGTCTGTGGACAGACTGCTGTCTCTGTATCAGGGGCTCCTGTTGCTTCCCCTTTCCTTCTGTTGCAGCCGACTGCCATCTACGTAGCAGGGACTCCTACTGCTACCTTTTAATGTCCCGATGATGCAGCCTGCCATCTATTCCTTTTATTGTCTCGTTGCAGTTGACTGCCCTCTTCTTTAGCAGGGATCTCTGCTACTTCTTCTTTAATTGCTAGTTGCAGCAGACTGCCGATGCAGTGATCCTTTTCGTGGGTGGAATGCCTCAGTTCAGTGGGCATTGGATACATTACCCTTCATCGCCAGTTGTTGGTAGCTGGACCTCGGAGTATGGGGATAGGCAGATCAACACTCTGTGAGCCACTATGGTGGGAAACCCAACAAAGGAGATGGAGCCAACGGAAGGTCCAACCTTCTTTATTATTCCTCTACAGGCTTCCACCCCCAGGCTCTAGTAGCCCCTGCGTTTCCTCCCCTATTCTCTGTGTTGTCCCCTTCCTCCTACTCTTAATGACGTCCTTCATTTAAGGTGGACTAAGCCTTTCCACTCCACAACATCTGGCAAAATGAGTGGCAAAAGCATGCAGCTTAAAAGATGTGAATTGTATTGTGCAGGTATCTAAGAATTTGTTGAGCCCTTGGAAAAGCTGTCATACTTCCTGCAAGTGAAGCCTTCCACTTGGGGGTGACAGCCAGCTGCTGCATGGTAGCATTTGCTGTTATTAATATTTGGACTTCTGCTTTTAGTGCTCAAACAGGGTTGAACAATTCTTGGATTTGGTCTAAAGGTTCTTTGTCCGGCTCTCATTGCAAATTATCAGCGCAACACCGCACTTGTCTTCTTGACTGGAGCCATGGAGTGAAGAGATAAGGCCGATCCCTTTTAGACAACAATGTCCCCCACCTCAGTGATTAAACTGTGGGGAGCAAGGAGATCACCAGAGGAGTACCCCCAAAGAGAAAAATCGTGTTGGGGAAAAGAAAATACATCCTTGCCTGTTTCAAATACTATTGATCTGTCTTGGCCAGAGGAATAAGGCATTTGCAGGAATCTACAGGAGGGTGCTCTGGTGCCTGGCTTGAGAGGAAGGTGTGCAATCAAGGGGGGGGGGGATTTAACAACAAAGGCCATGAGATATTTACAAAAGGAAGCTGGAACAAGAAGGTGTGCAAGAAGTAAATAAAGAACTTGGAGGCGAAAAACAATTGCCCGGCACCTGGTAGGGTACACCTGAAGCATTGTAATGTACAAGAGTGTCTCTGAGTGTTGTAGAAGTGTCGGAGACCTGGGAGTGTTGAGCCCGTTATAGCGCTCGCCATCTTGGGTAATGTCTAGACTGCTTGTCAAGTCTGTAGGAATGCTGCATGCTGATGATATGAATTATGTGATCACTCTGATGTTAGCAACAGCAAATAGAAAGTTCCCAGAAGTCAGAAGCACAGTGTGTAGCTGTTCTCTAAACCAAATGGCCAATTATATTATCCAAGGACAATTCAGAGAATAATGTGTTACAAAGTCGTGGGTTGACACTGTCAAGTGGTGACAGGGACTCCAGAAGTGGTGTGGGGGAGTTGAGCGGGACCCCTGTCTCTGACTCCCTGGTCTGCATGGTGCCATTCATGTATATTGTTACCTCATTCGCTGTCCCATTGGCCAGGAGTCTTTCTCTTTTCTTTCAAGCAACATCCAAAAAACTACCAGTACCTTGGCCAAAAGGTCAAGACAAAGCCCAGAATAGGAAGAATGGACTGGTTATCCAAAAGAAAATGGACTGTGCTCCCCATTCAGTAGCTGAATGGGAGACCAAACGCCTATTACAGACAACCCAGACATGTTACAATGAAACAAGCTAGCACAGGAGCTGGATCTGGAACCAGCAGAGCAAAACACAGCCTTAGGGGAGTCCAGGGATTGCTCATCAAAGCATTTGTAGACATTAACTTACTAGAGTCCGGAGGGCGGGCAGAAACAAATGATTCAAGAGACTGCAAGGCAGGCTGGGAGAAAACAGAGACTAAAGGGGGTGGGGGTCAGCGCTTATGAAGACTTCCTGGCGATGCCCTAGCCCACAAGGATAAAAGATGGAAGGAGTTGGGATTAGAGAAGCAAGATATTGACCCAGTGAAGCAGCTGACCCAGGTAGCCAGGAGAGGTGGGATATATAAGACCAGCAGAATTAGCTGGCAATGAGAGGTGTTTGGAGGATATTACATGAAGACCAAGAGACCAGCAAGGAGTCTGCCGTAGGTGGAAGTGGACTTGGGGGAGACTTGTGGCATGTTTGTAGAGATTAAAGGTAAGGTGTTGGGATGGAGAAGGTGGTTCACATTTGGCTGTTTGTGTATGAGTGAGTGACATGGTGATGGAAGATAATTTTGCCCGGAGCGCAGAAGGGGTTCTGAGTAGGTGTGTTTGTGTAAGACAGAGAGAGGGAAAGGAAAGGTAGAAGGGTAGGGGAGGGCAGAGGCAGTGAGGCAGTGACAGTGTTGGGAGGATTGTGATTCAGAAGGTAGCAGATCATTTCAGAAGGGAGTTGAAGGGTAGAGACAGGCGAATGGGAGAGAGAGGTAAGATGATGAGATGGAATGTGAAGAAGGAGAGATGGAGAGCGAGAGAGAGAGAGAGAGAGAGAGAGAGAAAGAGAGAAAGAGAGAGAGAGAAAGAGAGTGAGAGAGAGAGAGAGACAGAGAGAGACAGAGACAGAGAGTAGGGTGTAGCACAGATATGATATGATATGATATGATATGGCACTTATAACGCGCCTATAGAGGAGAGGAGACAGAGGAGACAAACGAGTGAGAATCATTTTTAGAGATGGTTATCTGGAAGAAAAGTATGCCAGAATAATTTGAATACCCTGCTGGGTCACCTAGGAAGCTGCTGAGGGAGGTTGAAAGGTACATCTGCAGCCTTAATGCCCTCCTTAGGACAGTTGCAGACTAGAAAGTACGGCTTTACTGGTTGTAGAAAACCTGTATTACAATCAGGCCTTTTGGAGCATGGAGTCAGGGTTAGGCAGGTGGGAGCCTGCTTCAAGGACAGGGGAAAGAGAACAGGGACCAACCATATCTTTGAGTCCCAATTGCCTTTTTTGTACATGTTTGTATAATAAATGTGAAAAATGTGTTCCATTTGGTATGTGAAAATAAAAGTCAAATGGAGACTGGTGTGTTGTCTCATTTATCATGAAAAGGGTGTAACTGCAAGATGCAGGTAGTTACTTCCATGAGAGACAGTACTGGACACATGGCACATAGTTTTCAACACACCAAAAACATGTATGTATAAATAATAATCCCACACCCAGAAGTGCTGAAAATATTCATAAAGTAAAACTGTCTTCAGTCGTTTAAAGTGTTACCCTGTCACATTGGAATAATGCACTGAACATTATAGAAAATCAGTGCTAGTTGCAGACCAGGAGAACATGAAGGTTGTAGACAATACCAGCCTATGTATTCATCTGTATTGCTATAAATTAAAATGTTGGTATGTTTTCACAAGGAAGCCAAAATGAAAACATCATGGTGCACTATCATTGTATCTTTTGCCAGTGGTTAAACAACAATGGAATTAAGCCATTGAAATGCTATTTGAAAAGAATGACTTGCACTTTGTCATTACAATAGAAGTAAATGATGCCTTCATATTTATAATAATGATATGATGTAAGTTGTTGGGTAATGCTGGGTAGCTTCCCAATATAATTTCTCACAAACCCATTTCTGCTGTTAACTCTGCATGCAGGTTCCAGTGTGTGTGTGTGGGGGGGTGGGGGGCGGGGTGTATTGGTCCCATAATAACTACTTTGGTCCAAATAGAATTTGGCGAAATTACTGGTTGTTATTATGAAAACCACTAGGCTCAAAGAACAAAAGTTAATGGGCAGTTCCCACCCTTGTGAGTTAATCTAAGGAGAAGATATTATTTTAAATATAGCATAAATACCTGCAGAGAGCAAAATGTTGTGTGCTGGCTGATAACAACCAGAATTTCTCCTATCACAACCCCATATGTTCTCCTAAGGTCCGGGACTTCAAAGAAACTTTGTTCTACTTAAAGTGTCACCTTTGGACCTTAGCTTTTCATAAAACATGTTCAGACAGTCAGCCTTATGGAACAACTGAGGCACTATGTCAGCATATCCAGGTACATTATTGGCTGAGATGCCTGGCAGCAGTATGGTTACAGAATCCCAAAAAATAAAACTCAAAGATGCTGAGAAATATAATGGGCTATGTGAAACAATACAATTAATGTGCTTAACAGCACATTTTGCTCATAGATCCACAACCAAATCACTTGAAAACAAACTGTAAATGTGTTCCAATCATGATGCATTCATCTATCTTATGAAACCACAATTAAATTGTGCATGTTTTTTAAATATTTCTTGACATTATTAATATCAATAACTTTGTGGGAAATCATGCTATGCATTAGCACCACATATCCAGATATCCCAGAAATTCATATTTCATTGAGGTGACATGATGCTGTGATGACATATGAAATTCAATGGTTTGGCATTCAAATTGTGGAAGCAAATATCCCCACTATATTTTTCTTGTCACATGTAAAGAAATTATAATAAAACAATGAAGATAGGCAGTGTGTTTTGTATAGGAGTGTCTAACTACTAAGCAAGCCAATTAAATGATTTGGCCAATCAAAACGTGTGACATAATCAATGACACAGCATGGGAATAGGAGCAATTATAAAAAGGGAAATACAAAGGGGATTGGGAACTCAGACCTAACTCTGGAATTAAAAGCTATGCAGAAGTGATATTACCAGTTCCAAAATAGACGAGTGCTGAGCCATGAGGAGAATATTGCCTGGGACAGACTTGCTTTCAAAGAGCAAGGACAGACTGACTGGGAGCTATTTGAAAACTCATGAGGGTCCATTATGATTCAGCACCTTGAAGAATATTTCAAAGTGTGCATAACAATACCCCCTGCTAAGTCACTACTGTAGTGAAAGGTATTGGGCAGGTGATTTCCACTAGGGGGATTTCATTTCAAATTAAATATATATATATATAAGTGCAATTTGACTGCTTCCTCTTTCCAAACTCACCCAGATACATGGGAAGATTTTATTTCTGTGTCAGATATAAAGGAATATAGAGAAATTCAGGTGAGAGAAGAGTGGCACAAAAATACCAGTGTATGGTCCAACTGAGAGACAGTTCAGCCTGTTTGGCAGATATTGAGTGACAGAAAAAGCAAACTAAAAAGGGCATTTTAAAGACACCTATCTATGCCAAAGAATTTGGAGATGTCCCATAACCCCTATGTAGATGGGGAAACACTGATTCTGGGTGACACTATGAAGATATACCATACCATCTAACCCCCCACCCCTAAGAAGAGCAATCGAAAAGTGAGAAGAGAGAATTGCCTGTACCATACACATAGGAACCTCCTTACAGACATTATAACATGGAGGGCAAATATGCATGAAAGGAAATATATTCAGGTAGTGACTCTAACACTGATGAGGGAAGTTGGACCCAAGTAAAAAGACATAGAAAAATAAGACTGCAATCACAGTTTATTAAAGACACAATCAAACAGATTAAGCCCATAAAAAGCTTTATGACCCCTTATCATAAAAAATGAAAAATCTTCTGTTTTGGGACATTTGGAAATGTGCAAACAGATGATGGCATCATTTGTATTGAAGAATTACCAACACAACATTGAACTCATGAAATGGACATTCTCTCCAGAATGCAGGTCTGGAAGATTAAAACCACAAAAATGGCCATCCTACAAGGTGGCCATTTTAAAATATTTTTAATCTCACAAGAAGCCCCAAGAAGGCTGAAAGGCAGGCTATAACTTAATGTGGCTGACGCTCAATCTTCTAGAGAGTTTTCTCAAGAACTCAAGCACGCGTTCACCCAGATTTATAGATGTGTATATACTGAAAGTGAGACTTTCGAAACTACTTTCCATGCATTTCTAAAATATTTAGTGACTGAGTTAGTTTGTGATTTTGATGACTTGAAAACCCATGAGTGGTGTCTCATGCGAGATACAAGGATCTTTGAAGTTCAGAACCCATAAGATTCCCAAAACCAAAGAGAAGAAGCCCAAACACCTGGTCCATCTCGCAATTAAGGTAGCTGAGGTCATGAGCACTCCTCAGTTGACCTTAGAGACAGGGGATGGCAAAGACCTATTCCTCTGCTGTTGAGAATACTAAAAGACAAAGGAGACCCTCTGTTTAAAGCCAGTTGAGCAGTCCTCCACCTGATATACAAACTACTGATTCCCACAAAGCCAAAGATTTCCATTAGTCCTTGTGATTTAGGATATAGGCCTATTTAGGCCTATCCTGGACTACAAATATGCTCCTTCTAGAGAGATAAATCAACATAAATCAGGAATAGGTTCCCAGGGAAATCCAAATCAGAGTTTTCCTAGGGAAAGGAGTGATTTTTCATCTCCTAGAAGTAGATGTTCAGGGACAGCGTGACTTCTTGTCCAACAGGGTTTCAAGTGACCTTGACATCTTTAGAAGTATTTGAAACTTTAAACCAAGGAAGAGAGGAACAATACTCTTCTACCCTCGAACCCCTCCTTGGAAGGATACACCATTTTGATGGATAGGAGATCTCAGTGGATGGGGTTACTGAAGTAGAAATCAAAATCTGCCGTCATAGACTCACCCATCTGGTGATAGTCGTGGCTCCTTAGGGCACACCCATTTAACTGGGAAACAATTTAATTTGGACGTTGGCTGCTTCCTTCTCTGATAGATTGTGTGAATGTGGTCCTTTGGGACCAAACTCGCCACCTGAGCAAATTAATCAGAAGTGCCAATTATGTTACTTGGAATAGCACATGTCATTTGATTGAAAAACCTCATGACTGACCAGAGATTTGTTTTCAGAACATTCAAGTCCCAGACATTACTATTATATCTGTGAAAGAACACAATGATACTGAAAATACATTTAGGTCAGCCCAATTGCTGCCTAATCTTATAAAGTTCAAATCAAAGAAGAAGTCTCTATTTCAGGAAATAATCAATAATACACCTTGCCAATAAAGATCTGAAAAGGAAAGGGCAGACATTGTTTAATGGGGGAGCTTATATTAATTTAAGTATTATGCTTCAGAAACAGAGCCATCTCTACACCCCACCTATTAGTAGATTTCAAAGATAAAATCATACAAATATTAGTTGATAATAATGATCCCTAAAGCATCATGTTATCCCAAGATACCACCATTGGAATGGCCGCTGATTCCAGGCACCTTTCCATGGAATTGGCCAATTCTACTATTGGTCCCATGCCTGATGACTACTTTAACAATATTGACAGTATCAGGCCAGAAACTCTTTATACTCGACAATTGGGTAATTTTATGGCATACTCCCTATGCCTGTATAAGGTAGAGGATGTTGCCTGTGATATATTCTATATTATGAAATGGTATTTAGAGAACCTAGTAACTACTTTGATGTTAAGGAATAGATTACCCAGGTAGACATTCTAAGTAAGGATTCATCCACAGAATTAGAAGATACATCAGAAATAGCCACCCAAGAAATATTTAGAGGCTTCCGTCAGATGGTTGAAGAACACATCAGCATGGATGATTAATGTGAGACAGAAGAACAAAAACAAAAGGCAGGTGTTTTTAGACTTTCAGAAAAAAGTTCTCTGATGATTCCTGTGATTGTGGACATGCACCCCTTTATTATACTACAATACTATATGGACCCTGATATGGCACTGTTATTTGATAGACAGTGCAGGTCATCTCTAGTCTTTCAGTTACAGAGATTACCTGGAGCAGACTTGATTTCTAAGAGGGAGAACAGGCTTACTTGGGAGTTCTTTTAAAACTCATGAAGGCCCATTATGACTCAGTGTCTTAAAGAATATTAAAAAATGTGTTTAAAAATTCCACAAATGCAATCAGAAAGGTTGCCTATATTCATTGCCCTGCTAAGACCCTAGCATGAGAGGGATTGGGGAGATGATTTCCAATAGGTGCACTCATTCAAAATATAATATTTTGGTAATTTTGGATGAAGTGCAATCCTGCTTTCCCGCTATATTTAAAGCTAAGACAGGTTTGACTGTGGGTTGAAAACAGAGCATTTTCTGTGGCCAGAGCACAGGGGGTGATAAATTAATACATCAGACTAAGAATAGGGTCTGGAAGTTTGGTAGTGTAAGTTATAGCCTATAGGAGAAGAGTGGGCTCTAGGATAGAACACTCCTGTGCTGAGCTCTGTATTTGGTCTTATGGTCTCGTATTGATCTGTGCAAGGTCACAGGTTGGAAAAGGTGAACCCAACACCTTTTGTAACAAAATAGTATGAATTCCTGGTTACCTTGCAGCAAGTAAGTTTCATTGGATCTTGTGACTACAAAGATTTACACGCTGAAGGCAGTGTGTGAAGGTGTGTTTCTTTAATATTCATAAAGTAGACACATGGTCTAAAGAGTGGTCAGCACACACGTGTTTTGAACCTGAAGGTTCCTTCTCAAAGCACGTTACGTAATGTAGATCTTGGAGTAAGGCGTGAAATTTAGGATAAAGAATAGCCGTGTGGCAGAGTATTCAAATGTTGATCTCATGGGATTTCATGGCTGTTGCCAAACGTTCGCCACACATGCAGCAAATGAGTGAAGATCTGCCTATGAAGTAACCCTGCTTTGCAACTATATTTAAAGCTAAGGCAGGTTTGACTGTGGGTTGAAACAGAGCATTTTCTGTGGGCAGAGCACAGGGGCTGATAAATGAATACATCAGACTAAGGGCCTCATTACACGGATGGCGGTAAGGGTTTACCGGTACCGGTGTTTTACCGGTACTGGTAAATCCTTACCGCCTTACTACGAGGTCCCTTTGCGGGTTGGGGAATTTAACGCCTGCTTTTTGGAGGCATTAAAAACCAACCCGCAAAGGGACACAGGGAGCTAATTACGGTACCGCAATTTGCGGTACCGTAATTAGCGCCTTCCCCATTCCCATTATGCCCTATGGGGCAAAAATGGGAATGGGGAAGGGCAATGGTGGAAGGGGGAATTACCGCCCCGCCAACCTTGGAATGGGGCGGTAATTCCCCTTTCCGCCAAGGCGGTGCCGGTATTTTACCGGCATGAACCATGGCGCTAATAGCGCCATGGTTCTCTGCCATCCGTGTAATGAGGCCCTTAGAATAAGGTCTGGAAGTTTGGTAGTGTAAGTTATAGCCTACCTTCATTGTATTGAAGTTCAGGTAGAATACATTTAAATAAGAACAAAAATGCTTTGTGTGTGCTGCGAGAGCTCTATAAAACAGGGTGCACTTCTCAGTGATGACAGTGCATCATTTGTATGTGATAGTTAAATTGAATTCTGCAGTATTCACAGGGGTAGTCTGACACTTTGGACTGTAAATCGGTGGCCACGCTGAAGTCTAAACAGAAAATTGCTTGATAATTTAAAAGCCATACATAAGGGTGTTGCTAGGTCTGGAAAACATCTGCGGCTACGCTAATGTCAGTACTGTCGGAATTCGGGGCTAGCCTTTTGGATGTAGCCCCTGAGCTTTTATCTGGGGCTACAATCAAAAGATCCCTGCTATATCCCCTCCAGTTCCCCCCCTATCAATGCCTCTGGCCATACACATGTAAACAGTGAATGGGGGAAATTAAAGGGAATTTTCCCATGCTAATTCCATTCCCCCCCAAAAATCATACTAATATGGAATACATCCCTGCCTCTCTTGACATTGCAAAGTAGGGGAAGGGCTCTGCACCTTTGGGATCCAATTTGCAAATTAAAGTGGGGGGGACTCATACTTGTAGTGGCAAATCATTAACCTACTTTCCTATACTGGATGGGTGGACCAACATCCTGTGCATTCTAAATTGATAGCACAGTTTTTCTAACCCAACGTGCAGAAACAGATACAAATCAGAATATGGTGTATTAAAATTGCATTCTTGTGTTAGAAATACACAACTCCACCTTCACACCGGGGGACAAACTGATGACTATGTGAATTTACATGTAATTTTGATGTGCAACTTTTCACTAATGCCAATACATGTTTGTGATAGTAGAGACAACTTAATATTCAAAATGTAATGACTGATTATGTGATGTATGAGTATGTGAACACGCTGGCTGGCCGTTAAGCGGTAATGCCACTATTAAAGTATTTGGTATTGTGCAGGTTCTACTTTGTAATATTGAAGATTAGTATTAAGAAATAATAACTGATATGATATAATTGCGTGTTTGTGAACCTCATAGTGAGACTGTCAAGGGCAAGCTAGCTCTAATTGTTTAAACAAGCCAATGTTAATATACATCTGATATAACGTGGCGACGTTCCCTGTATAACCTAATGGGTCCACCTGTGACTATTTTAATTGACTACATTTGAATTTAAATGATACAAACATCTTGTTTTTTGTCCCAATGTTGTGGGGTGGGTTTATAGGCCAGGGGATACAAAACTGGGGATTGCCACTTAATGGAGATATCTGTATATTAACAAATATCTCTACATTTCATTGTGTGACTCAGTGGGACATTTGTCAAAAATGGGTGATAAAAGAATGAAGTTAAATGTACATTAAAAGCATAGTTTAAATGTACACAGTAATTCTAGACTCTGGCTAATTTACATTGTTTATTCAATACTGTAATCAGCAATCCGGATGCCTGGAACACAGTTCCACATGGTGTAAGCCCCTGGAAGCTAAAATAAAACGGCCAATGCTTCAGCAGACAACCACTATGAAATTGCATTTCTCCAGGCTATTGCAATAGTTTTATGTCACTCGAGTCCTATCTCACCTATGACAGTTATTCTCACCCTATTCCGGAGCTCTGTCCCCTTGCCTGCTCCACAGCCATTGTGCAGTTGATTCGCATTTCCCACAATAACAAGCTTGGGGAACTGACCCACATTCATAACATAAAAAAAGATGATTTGCATAAAGGAGCAAGAATTCCCACTACCCGTCAAGCAAACTTGTAGGAGCAAATAATGTGAGCTTCTACTGGGGGTGTGGGGTGGAGGGTTCAAATCAAGCAATGCTGTTCGCAAGCAATGCTTGGTGGAAAATGTTCAATTTTCAAAGAGGCTCTTTCTAAAATTCCCAGAGATTGAGGTGACCCGTGTCTCCCCTTCCCAGGCCACAGCTGCTGTCTCATCCTCTCGCTTTCACTCTGCATGGGGGTTTCCGCTCGGATCCCAAAGGGCTCCTAAATCGTTGCTTTTCTGTTTCCCTCAACTAAAGGAAGGTCGGAATTTTTCTTGGCTTAATGCCTATGTGTAGCTGCACACTGACAGAAATCCACACCAGGAAACCACATTCAGTTTCGCCCCAAACATCCACCTGTCTAGTCTGTTGTGATTTGACTAAAGCACATCAAGAATGGAATTGCAGCCCGGCCATTAAATAGCAGGTATTATTATCACGCAGTTCAATAGTTCTCATCTTTATCCAGCTGTCTGAACGTTACACACAACTAGGGAGCAGATTAGCTCACTAAGCTCACGCACAGGCTTAACCACTGCCCACGGTGAGCTCCACACAGGCCAAGTGGCATCACAGTAGAATAGTAAAGGGAGTCCACTGCGTGGGAGACACACGAGGCTCTCCCCAGGTTATTAGTGTGAGTTGTGCAGCCCACCATGAGAAGGGATCAGAAGTCCGTTTAGCATATTTTTGGTAAGAATATGACCTGTCACATGAAAGCAAACCTTTACACATAATGAATGTGCTTGTACTAACTGTGCGGTTTCAGTCAATAGCATACTATACCTTCAGGAACCCCAAAACACAGCAACAGCTACTGTCATTTCCTAGGAATGCGGTCGTTCTTCATTTTGATAGTGCACGTTGCGGTGCAGCAACATTTATAACAAGGACATTTTCCACTAAGAGCTTCTATTTATCAAAAAGACAATGGGCCTCATTACGAGTTTGGTGGTAATTCGGTATAAAATCCGCCAAAATACCAGCAAACTCGATAACCGTTACAGCCACTAAGTCCCATGGGTTTACCATGGAATTACCAGTTGAAGTAATTCCCCATTTTTGGAGTGCATAGGAGTACATAGGGATTTTTGGCAGATTTACCCTTGGTGGATTTACAATGCAGGAAATCCGCTGATTTTTGTAGATAAAGGGGGAGATTTATCTATAGCTTGTTGCTGGCGAAAAAAGTATGATGGATCACAATGGGTTTCATTATGAAATCGGTGGTATGCATGGTGCTGATTCCGTTGCACAGAATTACTGTTACTGTCGTGGCATCTGGGGGAATTAGTGCCAAATCCTTGAGGCCTCCCGTGGCAATGTTAATTCCGTCCCCCGAAATTAGCTGTAAAAACATATACCAATTGGAAATTCCCCCACTTTCCAGTGGAAATAGCATTACCACTGGGAAAGTGGAGGAATTAACAATCAGTAATTCTACTGGTGGAATTATTACATAGTTGAAATAGCTTCATGCCACAAATGGGATGCTCAGCAGTGGCCATCTTGGAAACATGAGTCGCCCACTCATCCATAAGGCTTCTCTATCCTGTTCACTAATTAAATACAGAGGATTTACTGAAGGGTGGCAACTCATTTCAATCAGCCACCTTATCGGACCAGTGGTTGCTCAAAAGGGCCAAACAACACTTTACAAAAGCTGTACATGAATGAATGTGTTTTCTCAGGTGTGCAGAGTGTGTTCAGACCTACAATTTCTTTCAGGCCAGGTTGCCCAGTTTTTCTTTACACAGGTACACAGGCCACATGCCAGCTCAATACGGAACTCCTGGCAGGAGAATTCACCAGTGGGTCATTGCTGGGACCAAGGGAAGGTAGAGAAAAGTCAGACATTCTGCTGCAAAGATTGTCAATCCAAATGAACACAGTGGCAAGTGATCTCTATGAAGACAGTCCATAACAAATGAGGACATTCTTTTTTGTCACTTTTGGGCGGCATTCTTTTGTATCCCATTCGCATCGTTGTCAATCTGTGACCAGCTGCTTCTGGTGCACACTGGCTTGTCCCAGCCCGTCTGGAAGGTTCAGGTCACCGGCGGTTGATGAAAGTAGCCGCGGCTGGTGTATGATCCCGATGTTGGCTTGACTTGAAAAGGGCTGAAGGTTATCATCAGCAAACAGCAGGTGTGGGGAAACAGAAATCATGGCTGAAATCTTCAGAGCCCTGCAGAGGAACGGAATTACTCAAACTGCACCTGCCAACGTGTCTGCCCTGTGATAACCACTCGCTGCACTAATGCCCCGACCACGCTTGCTACTGCTCCTCTCTTTCAATATTGAGCTACAGCAGGGAAGTAATACATTACAATTGCCATAATGTATCCTTAGTTTTGATTATTTGGTGGTGCTTATGCAACACCTGTAAGCCAAAACTATTGCATCAGAGTACAGCTAGGAGGGGGGCGACATGTAAGGAGGGGCGCACATGTTTATTTTTTGGATGTGGTTATTTAGGCACTCATTGGGTGCCCATGACCATGCTATTCCTGTAACCATTCCACCCACTAGCAGCCCCTACCAGCCCAAAATACATCCGCCACTGTTAATGGAGCTGGAGTTGTGATGTGCATTTCCAAATGGGCAAACCGATTTGATTATCCTAGCCAACTGGATGAGCCTCACTCTGACTTGTCTCGGGAGCATAGCTCAGCGGCAACATGCTCACTTTGGAAGTAAGACGACACGGAGCAACACAGGTTCGATCCCGGGTCTGCGCTTAGAAACCTCTGGGTATTAAGTGCATTATAAATAACCTATCATATCATATGGTGGTAGGATAGCCCAGGGGGAAGTGTGCTCGTCATGGGTTCAATACTTGCTTCTGGGCCCATCATGACATATTAAAAAGCACAGTTTAATGCTGTGGCGGCCCATGCCCCTAGAAGGGAAAGCTTAATTTTTATCACCATTGTCACACGCAGGCGCAGAGCAGCCAATTTGTTTGTCTAAGAAACAACAACTATTCCAGACATCATCCATAGGAGACCTGCTGCAATCCTAAAAAAATCTCCAACCATAGGTGATAAGATGCTAATTCAAAAGACGCCTAATTCTTACAAGCGCTGCAGGCATTTATCTGACTCATGGTGTCAGTCATACACCTATCTTCCTGGGTGCAGGTGTGTGGGGTCAAATGAGGCTTCCATGTGGTAAGGCCAGCATGATGAAACTGAAGTTCTGTTATGTTATGTTATGTTAAGTTATGTTATGTTAAAGGTTATTATACGGTGCACTGCTGCCACTTGTGTGGTTTCTTGGTGCTCTGGCGGATCTGTAAAGCAAGGTGGGAGGCGGGTAAGTTAGTAGGACTGAGCTGGAGAAAATAGCAAGATTGCTGTGATGTGCTGTTGGCAGTTCCAGTCCAGATGACACCGCTTGCTGAGCATGGGTGTGTTTTTTGGGTTGGTAGCACCCATGTGCTGTTGGGCGAGGCTATGTGTAGTTTGTTTTATTGTAGTGGTGTAGTGAAGTGCGTTTGGTTTGTTGTGCTGAAGTGGGAAAAGCGACCAAAAGGCTCCCACCAATCCCCTCTCAATCATGGCCTAGAGGATCACGGCCCAGACACCCGCCACGAGAGGAGTTTGCCTACCTACCAGACGACCAAATACCCTGGTACAAGAACATACGAATGTACCCACCCGCATGCCCACCAGCCTGCCCTGCACATGCCGACACCTGCGGCATGGATGAACTCGACTAAACCATCTAGCACCAAATCAACACATCGTTAGAGATGCCATGACGACCTAGCTAACGGTTAGCACACCTGTGCAAACATACACACTGGACATTCCCACACCAATCCACACGAAGAACATACTCAGTGCTATGACGTAGGCGACAGACATACCCACGGACGTGCATCTTTATTATTTTCCACATAGGCTCTCAAAATGCAGAAACGCAAGACGCATAATGAACTTATCTAAAAAGGCTTGCTCACGCTTCTTCTAAGAACCATGTACCATAATGAAGAATATAACGGAGACACGATACTGAGGATAGAGCAATATGATAACGTAACTTAAAGCGCTCTGCATCAAACGGTTCCACCTATGCACCAGGCCCAAGTAGGCCGCAAGCAAAAGCTTCCATGAACAGTGAATGAGCAAGAGCTCGGTTGCTGACCCTGCAGAATAAGCCCGGCGAAAGCACACCGCCAAGGGCACGATGTTGCAATCTCGCATGCCGCAAGCAGACGCCAAGGTCGCACCTGCAAGATAAACCAGGCACACAGTGGGAAAAACAATATTAATTGTGCTGAATTTTGCCTCAAACACGGTCCCACCTCACGTGACAAAGCTAAACCTGACAGGATGCCAAGCCCAGGAGGAAGGAGATGCCTGAATCCCACGTTTCAAGACACAGTTAGATACAATTAAAAGACTCATTGGACATCTGCAGCAGTGGGAGACCTTCCAACATATGAATAAATCCTCACATTGTTTACACCTACCCATAATAAAACATTGTTGCAAATGACAGGTGCACCGCGAGCTGGGAACAGCGATAGTCTCAAACTGGGAGGCTCGCGAGCGGACCAATCAGAACATGGGGCTCTTATCACTGACGCCATTAACATTGACCAATCCTCAGAGGTCTTCATGTAACAATTTTCATGTATCAAATTGAAGGGACAGCCCAGGTATACCACCTGACTAACCCTCAACCACTAACACTGTTCTCTATATGTATGCTATACTAACCCTACCACTCGAGTAACCAATCCAGAGTGGAAATAGGTTTTTTGCTAAACTTTCTAAGGTGACGCAGGTAGCGCGTCATACTAAGTTAAAAAGGGCCTGCGAGCCCCACGATTGTGTGTGTGTCAGGACGGACGCATACGATCCTTGACCCATCCCTGCCGTTTTGTCTAATAAACAGCAGAGTCACCTTGCTTCTTGCGTGTGTCTCATACTCTATCTCTTTTGGGATATACGGGAGGACTTGGGGCCTCCCTGCCCGGAGGTCTACGGACGGCCCCGGCCGACCCCGGCAGAATTTCCCCCCGACAAGTTGGAGGCACTGCTGAGATCTGTTTAAGATCTGCTTTTTTATTTTTATTTTTTCCAGGTACTCCCGTTGCGAGGAGGCCCGGCGGCGTGGCCCCCTCTGCCGTTGCCCCCTTCTGAGGACTACAGGACCATCGCGGAACTGCGAGAAGACTGGACAGCGCAATCCGGATATTGGCCTTCGGGAGCCGGTTGAGAAGTATCCCGCCCGCGGTTGGCGAGTGTCCAGACGTGGTCCAGACGAGGGGAGGTGGCGAGCCGCTTGGAGGGGTGCACGCAGTCGAGCGGCCCCGCATCAAGAGAACTTGGTGAGCATGCCACGCACAACAAGCAATGTGAAATTGTGAGGGAGGGGGGAGGAATTAAATACGGGAGGTGGGAGGTGTTGCACAGGTGCGCGGCGAAGGTTTGACAATTTAGTGTAGGCAATGAAATGAATGGTAGCCGAACGAGTGCGGGAGCAGTCGGCTACGTTACGCGAGAGAAGGAGGTGGAGCACGAAAACATCACGTGCGGCCGCTCGTAGACACTGATTGGCCTAGGTCGCGACTACGTGTAGGGGTGTGTGTGTGGTTTCCTACGATTTGGCATTTATTGATCAATGAGTAGATGAGGATCCCTATTGTTCGAGCAAGAAACTCGATAGGTAGATGACGTTTCCCTGTAGGCGGTAGCTAGTTAAGTTGCCCAATACGGAAGAAAATTGGCTGGTTAAACCCTCCTGTCGAGGGGCGTATCACACGCGAGGCGACGCAGCGTGCGCAGTCCGATTATATTATTGATTACCTTGTTCCAGGAGTGACAGGAAGACAGCTGTGGGGTTAACGGGGGTAGATTGCAAGTGTATTTTGGACTCAAAGAATATATGAAGAACTTACCAGTAGTTCGAAGAGATCGGTGACGTCACCAGTAGGGCCTTCATAGGATATCCCGAGCACAAGGCATCTTTCTTTCTGAGAGTGGTGGGGAAGAGAACTGTGGTAAGGGAGTGGAAACGGAGATAAACGGTAATGAGTTGATCGAGGAAAGGCGAAACGGGGACGTGGCGGCGCACGGAGAACGCCGGCCACGGCAAGTGTAGAAGAAGGAGGAGGAGCAAGTGAAAATCGGACGACTGTATAAGAACGTCACAAGGGGTACGCAGCCGCAGGGGGCTACGTGCGCCTCGGCCGCAGGGGGCCGTAAGGGTGTTGTGTAAAGGAAGAAAGAAAGAAGAAAATATACAAATGTAAATACTATATTTTAATAATTTTCCTTAGCGGACTATCGCAAGTCCCCAAACTTACGGGGCCAGGTAAAGGTATAAGGCTGTGTATTGTAAGTGTTAGTAAGATAATAACTACCAAATAGGGGAAGGATAACAAGTGAAGCGCTACGATGTCATACGGGACAGGATCAGGAGGGTGGGGGAACCCCCTCACTACCCCACTACAACACATATGTACAACACTGTCACCCCATAGGGAGAAACTGATCAAGTATAGCATAGAATGGACACAGGGGATGGACAACAAAATGATAACACCATGGCCGCCTAATGGTAGCTTCGATCCATACACCCAACATTCACTATTAAACCATTTGCATAATACATACAAAGGGAAGAAGTTGACAAACCACGTGGAGGTGTTTAACTTATGGAGGATGTTCCAAGGGTCCCGACCAGGACCAAATGGAATGTTCACTGTGGGGGAAACACCGGAAGAAAAAGAGATTAAGGAGGAAGGAGAGAATGGGAAAAAGGGAAGTGAAGACCCAAAGAACACGGGGAACGGAAAAGAGGGAGGAGAAAAGAATAATAACCCAAAAGAAAATGAAATAAAAAAGGAAGAAAGCAACGATACACCCCTAGCAAAGGTAGTCAAAACAGAGGGAGGGGGTTTGTACCCTTTAAGAGAATTAGGAGAAATAGAGGACAGTTAAGGGCAGCTGAGGGGTACTCGAACCCGGCATACAGCCCGCCACCATATGTGGCTCCTAGGAAGATGCCAGCAGGGGAGGGGAGGACTGGAGAAGAACAAACTGTGGAAATAGGACATGATGAGTGGGTAGCAGCGCAGATACTATTAAAATTACGAGGTTCATTAACAGGAGAAGAGAAGGAGGTAGTAAGGAAAATAGATGAGGATAATACCAGGGGGAGTGGAATGAGAGGGGAAGAGCTGTTACGTCAAAAGGAAGAGATTTTGGAGGAACGACTAGCAGAGTTAAGGAATGAGCAGAATGAACTGATCAAACAGCTCGAGAGGGAGGAAAGAGAGAGAGCGAGGGAAAGGAAAGAAGGTAAGAACGAATTGGAAAAAATAAGGGAACGAACTGAGGAGCAAAAGAGAGAAGCTGAAAGGGTAAAAGCAGCAGCAGAAAGGGTATCAAGAGCAGTGCTACGAGAGAGGAAAAGGGAAGAAGAAGAGAAAGAAAAAGAAATGGCAATGTGGAAGAAGAGATTACTATCAGAAACGACTAAGAAATACGAAGAAGGGAGGGTGATAGAGAGTATATTAGAAAGGGAGAGGGTGAGATGGGAAAGGAAGAAAGAGGATGAAAGGATATTGGAAAAGGTGAGTAGTGAAGTAATGGAGGAATTAAAAAGGAAGAGGGAGGAAATTGGTAGAGAGATGGAGGAGAGCAATGAAGGGGAAAGAGAAGATAGGAGAAGGGAAAGTGAAGTAAGGGGGTATGTATATAGAGACACAGAAGTAGCAACAACATCAGCGCCAAGGGGAGCGGTTGACAAAGGAGAAAAGGGAGAACAGGACCTAATAGATTTAAAAACAGTAACAATCAAGAGGAAAAAGACAGAGTGGGGGCTGCCGTTTATGAATGACTTTTGCAGTGAGGAAGAAGAAGGAATGGAGAAGGAAGGAAGAAACAGTGAAAGGGAAAGCCTAGATAAACTATACACCACCCGGACTAATACAGACTCACCATGGATGTGTAGGAGAAAGGACGAACTGGAGAGAAGTGAGGAGGAAGAGCAAGGAATAGCGGAAAGACAGACACATGAAGCCACACCGTCACCATCACACCCTCTCCCATCCCACCCTACATGCTCAACCACCTCACGCTCATTACGTACAATCAAACTTGCGCCCTTCACAAATGAACTGACACCCTATGCAGGTCGGCTTAGAGACCTCCCTAGACGCAGGCAGGAAGGACGAATACACACGCCCACATTAAATACAGGAAATGATGGAAGAAGGGGAAAAGATGGAGAAGAAAGAGTTACGAGCAGGGGAAATACGGACGAAATTGACGATGTAGGAGAGAGGGAAGAAGAGGAGGGGTGTGAGGACTCGATTTTATGGAACCCAAGGGGTAAAACGAGACACAACTTAATGCCACTTCTGGAGAGGGGAGGGGTTAGACCACAGTATGTCCCTTGGAAGCATACAGACAAAGAGAATATAAAGTGTAGGCTCCCATCATTAAGTGGAGGTGCGGGTAAATGGATATATGAAATGGAAAAACACACTGCAGGACAGAAACTGGCAGTGGGAGATGTAAAGGGCCTTCTAATATCCATATTAGGGGATGCAGCGGATGACATTTGGAAGAGAGCGGGATTCCCTGGGGTATCAATAGCAAACACATCGCATGATGGGGCACCATTCGCAAACTGCAGACATGCACTATGGCAGGCATTGAGGGTACAGTACCCAGACACATCAGACATAGGAGCAATTACCTCACGCAAGATGCGTGGGAACGAAGATCCTGTTGATTATATCCAGGAAATCCAAGAGAAGTGGCGCATGGAAACTAGAGAACAATGGGACAAAACACCAGCAATATTTTATCATATACTAGTACAAGGGCTCCCAGAAGGAGTTCAGAAACAACTGAAGAAAGTAGTGGGAATGGAAGCAAAAGCATGGCCAGAAATACAACTGACAATAGTGCATCATTGTAGGGCATGGCAAGGAAAAATGAAACAAAAGGAAGAGGACAGGAAAACGGAAGAGGCTAAACTAGTACAGAAAAAACGTACTAAATTCACAATGGAAGGGGCACTAATAACTGCACCTACAACAATGACCCAAAGCCCCACACAAGTAGTGGCTGCACAAGATCCCTCCCAAATACCACCCTCACAGACTATAACACAACAGATGCCGCCACTCCAGCCATACACGACCAACATGGGAGGAGGATACTCAATGCCAGGAGCTGGGTATTATAATTACAACAGGGGAAGAGGAGGAATTATGAGAGGGAGAGGATACGGATATAACACACAACAGCAGGTGGGAGGACTTAGAAATTCCTACCCCACCGGGCAACCAGTATACCAGGACAACACAGGAAGCTTTCCATGGCAGAGTAGGGAACCACCGGTGTGTTGGAGTTGTGGATTAGTAGGACACATGTCAAGCACATGTAGAGTAAGACCAGGTACACCATCATGGAGCGAACAGGGACAACCAAGGCCCACACCGGAACAGCAGGGCATACAGCAACAGCAGACGTTGCAACAGGGAAATGAACAGCAACAACTAATAACACAACAACAGCCACAGACATATTCACTGCCACAACAACAGGTAGCGATAACACAACAACCCCAAGCACAACAAACACAACTGGGTAGGGTGACGGTCCTGGGACACAACCCTTACACAGGAAATGGTCAATCGTTGTACCCTCAATAGGACAGCCCACAGACGGCCTTGGTGTGTCCCATCCTGTCGGTAACACCTAATAGTGCGGAGGAACCACGCATAGAGGTAACGATAGGTGACAAAAAATTATCATTCCTTGTTGACACCGGGGCGACCCGGTCTTGCATAAGGGAAGGTAAATTTAAAATGTCGGGCGAAGCCATGAACACCCAAGGATTCTCTGGGGCTAGAGGGTTGGTTCCTTTTACTGATAACATTCCCTTATCTATAGGAGATTATGACATGTCAGTCCCACTTTTATATTATAGTGCCTCACCAGTAAATATACTGGGGAGAGACATCATGAACAGGTTGAATATGACGATCTCCTTTACGGAGGACGGCATAATTTGCTCTACTCCAGGAATTAACATGCTCACAGCACGACAGATTATGCAAGCATACTGCGGACAGACAGCGATAAGGGCTGAGCCAGTAGATGGCGAACTCTTCCAGTACGGGACAGACATGGCATTTGCATGGATGCCAGGGATAGAGGGAAAGATCTGGAGGAGGCCAGCAGCCTATTTGTTCAGACCAGAAACACCAGTCAATGAACCAGAAGGAAAGGTGGTTCCAGTGGACATTGAGAGCATTATAGCAACAGCTGATTACATTGCTGTACATGCCCAAGACAGAGAAGGAAGAGCATGGAGGGCAGTGATAGCACTAGCAGAAGGATGTAGACTCACCCAGGTGTCAGATGAGGAGCTGTTCTCAGAAGAAAAGGAGGAAGGTGAAATGGTGTTTATGATGAGTGTGGAAATATGGCTAAGAGTGGCGTACAAACAAGTGGCACAGAAAATGGCAATGGCACTTGAGGCACCCACATCCACCCCAATTCCCTTCTTTGAGGAGGATATGACAAAAGTACCCACATCATTATGGACTACTAGCCCCTATGACGTGGGGTGCATAAAAAGTATAGGGGGGGTAAGGATAAAATTGAAAAAAGGTGCAATACTCCCCAGAGTGAAACAGTACCCACTATCAAAAGAGGCAGATGAGGGCATATATGAGACCATAACAGCCCTTATAGATAATGGCATATTGGTCCCCTCAGAATCACCATGTAACACGGCTGTATACCCAGTGCGCAAGGCTAGAGGGGGGTCTTGGCGCTTCATACAGGATCTCAGGCCCTTGAACAACATAGTAGAAGCAGAATACCCCATAGCCGCAAACCCGGCCACAATATTGTGTGGCATTCCAGCAGAAGCATCACGATTTACAGTGATCGACCTTAAAAATGCTTTTTTCTCAATACCATTGCACCCAGACTCACAAGATCTGACAAGCTTCACTTACAGAAACACAAAGTGGAAACACACCAGATTGCCACAAGGGTACTGCGAATCACCCTCAATCTTCAACAGAGTAATACAGATGGATTTGGGTAACATTGAAGTGGAAAGCACAGTGTTGCAGTATGTCGACGGCATAATAATTTGCAGTACAAATGAAAGAACATGCAGAGAGGACTCATTAAAGATGCTGACAATATTGGCTGAAAAAGGTTACAAGGTAGACATGGAAAAGTTACAGTACTGTTAATAACAGGTACTTTACATTGGTCAGCTCATATCCCAACATGGAAGAAAGATTGCACCACAAAGAGCACAGGCCATTTCAAAAACGCCAGTGCCACAAACAGTAAGGGGAACTGCAGCAGTTCCTGGGTCTGTGCAACTACTGTAGAGCATGGGTATTTGATTACAGCTCATACATAGGACCCCTGCTTGAGGCGTTAAAGGAAGCTAATAAAGGGGAGAAAAAGTTGGGGTGGACAATGGAAATGAAAGAGGCTTTTGATGAACTGAAAGATGCGATATCAACTGCTCCGGTACTGGCAACCCCAGACTATGAGCGACAATTCTTTATATTTTCACATTGCGACTCAGCAGTAATGAAAGCAGTGTTGGCTCAAAAAACAAGCATGGGCTACAAACCAGTAGCATTTTACAGCGGCCACTTAGATCCTGTGATGTTAGGTCATTTCCCTTGCGAACAAGGTCTCGCCGCAGCTGCTTTTGCGGTAGAAAAAGCATCAGCAATCACCATGGGGTGCCCAACTACACTGTTTGTGGAACATGCACTATTTGCAATATTGAATAAACCTAAGTCCACCCTAACCACGCAAAGGGCATCAGGTTATGAGATCATCTTATCCAGAGCTGAACTATCAATTGTTAGATGTAGCACGGTCAACCCTGCAAGGTTCCTAGCAGAAGTACTTGAGGAAGGAGATTATGCCCACGATTGTACGCAAATAACTGAAATGAACTCATGTACTAGAAAGATTGAAGAAAACGCACTAGAGGGAGGTGAGCTCCTGTTCATTGATGGGTCCTCAACTATCGACCAAAGGGATGGTATAAGGAGGACTGGGGCAGCAGTGGTAAAAATGATGGAGGTACCGGTGTGTGTGGCAATGAAATGTGTACAACTACCACAGCATTATTCCGCTCAAGCAGCAGATTTAATTGCACTAATTTTGGCGTTGAAGGAAAGCTTTGACAAACGAGTGACCATATATTCCGACAGCGCATATGTTACGTCCACTGTCCACTCAGGGCTGTCGAAATGGAGAAGAAGAGGGTTTAGGAGAGCTGATGGCACTCCAGTGCAACATGCCCTCCTATTGGCTGAACTAATTGAAGCAATAAATGACCCCCAAGAATTAGCTTTGGTCAAATGCACCGCACACACCAATGGTGAAGACCACATTTCAAAAGGGAATGCAGCAGCAGACGCACATGCGAAGTATGCTGCATATTTTGGTGAGATATGGAACCCCCCAGAGTCAGAGAGAGGGAGAGGGAGGGGAATGGCTAAGGAGATGTTGATAAGAGAAGGGTACACCCATCTCCCAGCCACACAGATAATGGAGCTACAAGCGGCTGCACCAATGGCAGAAAAAGAAATATGGGTAAAAAGGGGATGCACAATGTCACCAACTGACGCACTATGGCGCCAGAGTGACACTGGGAAGATTGTAATACCACTGGCACTATTGAACACCGCCCTGAGCCAACTACACCACCCAGCCCACACAGGCAAGGAAGTAATTGCAGCACGAATTAGGGAAGACTGGTTCTGCCCCGAGTTAAATTCTCATGTGTCAAATTTTATCAGCAATTGTCTCACATGTCAACAGTTCACGGCCGGTCACACTCTGAAGGTGATAAGAGGTACTATACCACGGCCAGAGGGACCCTTCCGACATCTCCATATTGACTATGTTGATATGATCAACGTATGTCAAGGAAATAGGTATATGATTGTAGTAGTATGCCCATTCTCGAGGTGGATTGAAGCAGGGCCCTGTTCACACCCAGATGCATTCAGAGCAGCTAAATTCCTAGTGAGGGAGGTCTTCCCCAGGTGGGGAGTGTGCGAGGTACTGCGGTCAGATAATGGCCCACATTTCGCAAACGAAATGTTCCAGCACATCACATCCTTACTGAACATCAAACATAAATTTGCATGTGCATACCACCCACAGGCCAACGGTGTATGTGAACGCCTGAATGGCCTATTAAAGGAGGCAATTGCAAAAATACAGCAAACAACAAAGAAGAGTTGGTTGTATTGCCTTCCATTAGCCCTATTTGAGCTGAGGAATAGACCAGGTTCCGACCACCACCTCACCCCTCACGAGGTGGTTACCGGACGTCAAATGCACCTTCCCCTAACGCCAACATCAAGAGCATTTACCGACCACGAGAGTACTGCAAATGTCCTTGGTGATGAAATGTACCAATATGTGTCTTCTTTGATTACTAGTGTAGTGTTTGTGTCTCAACAGCTCGAGCGCACGCGGGGCGGGTCTAACAGCGATCAGCAAGAAGACGCGGATAAAGAATTGGAAAAGGAAAGACTGTGCAAAGTTGCTAAAGATGACCACGTACTACTCCGCAATTTCAACAGAAAGTGGAACAGCCCACGCTTCACTGGCCCCCATCTGGTAGAGGTGGTATCAACGAGAGCAGTAAAGCTACAGGACAAACGTGCCTGGAACCACCTACAAGACGTAAAGATCTACAAACTCCAGACCCGCCCCAGCGCCACCGACAGGGCCACTGGGAGAACAACAACAGCATCACCAACGGAGGAAGAGACTTCTACCGCAACTAACGGCCTAAGTGTCCCCATACCCTGCCACCCCCCAGATTCCCCAGAGACAACTACTAGACAAGAAAGGGGTGATCCCCATACCGCCCACCTCATGGTTACATGATCAAAGAGTAAAGAGACTTCCGCCAGTTGAGCCCCAAAACCTCTGCCCATTGACCCCCTACCCACTGTAGTAATAACTGAACTGAAGGACATTGTCTTGCACATATACACATGTAAACACCTGAATGTTCTCTTTCTTTTCTCTCGCACATGCAGGTACAGCATATTATTGTACTACTAAGAAAGTAGATAACTAACCAATTCACTGCCCAGGAGTAGATGGTACCCTCAGACGATAATTACCTGGAAGAATTGTCACACCAATTTGTATATGAAATAAAAAGGCCAACGTATCTGAAAAAAAAGGAGGGTACGTGTCTACTACACAGCATTCCTATTGGCCATAGAACATTCAATGTCCCACCTCCAACCATACTTGCCTGCCCTAAGAGATAGATCGCTTAGATAGGCGTGGGAACAGCTCTTCGCCTGGGCACTGAATGACTACTTGATAGGGAGAGCTTAAAAACGACAACTAACACTAATAACAAGCATATTAAGAATTTTCAGGCGGGCAACTGTAACGTCGCAAGAATAAGCTGCCGGACTGCAGCAAGGTAAGAGCAAAATGCCGGTGAAATTAGCATTTGTAATAAAATTGATGGGGATTTTAATGATTACCGGGTTCTTGGCTGCCTCTGTATGGCAGTACAGCTATGCTATTGATATTATTGCTGTACCCAAACCTAATACACCCCCACCCCCAGCTGCAACAGGTGTTACGTCAGGTGGTACTAGTAAAATCCCACACAAGGAAAATAGAGTTAAACGCAGCACATACTCAGATAATAAAGGTATTGACAACTACATACAAGATTCAGCACACATCTCAAACAACATATGGTACCAACACATGGCCCACATAGGTAAACAGACAACAGAAGACAGCTGCTACGTTTGCTCATTAATCCCATACGCCATGAGCGCTTCTCGAACATTTGTTGCCACGGAGATAGATGAAAAATTAGCACGATGTATAATATACCTGGCACTGTTCCAAACGAAAGGAAGATTTCAAGGGACAGTGGTGCAACTGGTGTGGAAAACACGAGATACATATCCATATGAAAATAACTTCCTTAAGAGTTATTTGAGCTACCACAAGACCAGCCTACATGCCGAAGCATTCAGATACATAACAAGCGGCCCTTAGAAAGGAGAAACGAAGAAAGTTACATTACAGTACCTACCATGTGATTGGTACGCCACTGAAGCTCCTGGTAAACAAGGATGTTGGGAAAGACCACTGATAATAATAACAGGAAAGGTGTACCTGGGTGACAAATGGGACATAGGAGTGGTTGGCAGCAACATGGTAACAAGAGAAAATATTTCAACTATTGATGGACACAACCATAGATGTTGGATGACTTGGGTCAAGTACGTACCCATGCTCACGTGGATGGAGAAGGATGAGGACCCAATAACGATACTGCCGATGACTGCACCTAAGGTATGCTACCAACATAAAGGAGAAGTAGATGTAGGATACAACACCAACTGTGCAAGTTTGACAGAGCTACCTGAGGGGGGAGCAGGAACAGCAGTAGTAATGGACCATTACTGGGCCTGTGGAGACAAGGCGTACCACACACTGCCCCCTTTGTGGAATGGTGTATGCACAATAGCACACGTTAATGTACCATCACTAGTGGTGCCCCAGAAACATGTGAATATGGCGAATTTCCCCAAAATGGATGAAGGGAACAAAAGGAAGAAGAGATCTGCACAGCCTCGGAAAGGGCCAGAGAACCGACGCAACGGCAACAACACCGTCCTGAATAGGAAGAAAAGACAAGGAGAACCTCTGACAGGAAATTACCTGTGGGGAATGTCGGAAACAGCACTCACTTCAATTCCGCCAGAACACAGACTATTCAGCAGAGCAGCAATGTTCTTCTCCTCAATAATACATCCGGGACTACAGGCTTACGCAAACTCAAAATGGCTCCAGATAACTAGGTGGGAACTAATGATGACAATTAACTCTACAGTGAATGGATTCAACGCAATAAAAGAGGAACTGCGAGCAGTGAGAATGGTTGCACTACAGAACAGATATGTACTGGACCTCCTCACAGCAATGGAAGGAGGAGTTTGCGCAAAGATAGGACAATCATGCTGCACATTCATTCCTGCTAACGATGCTGACAATGGTACACTCATGGAAGCAGTATCACAATTGGCCCAGATGCACTCCAAAATGATGGACGAAAGTAAAGGTGTAAAAAAGGACGAAAGCTGGTTTTCAACGCTAGGGTCATGGATGCCATCTTGGCTGTCGGACGGACTGAAGATCATAGTTGGATGCATTATTTTGGCTGGAGCTGCACTTATCTTAATAAGGTTTTGGAAGGCCCGGAAGGCACGCACCACAGATGAGATGATCGAAATGGTCGGTATGCACCCTTTGATGCCAGCAGATGACGGCCAACACGCAGGCCCCATAATAAAAGAGAGAGAGAGGTTGCGCAACCAGATCATCACTAATCACCTGGACCCACCATCTGTGAAGCTCGAGAACCCAAGAAACCCGAGGAGCTACATAGGGAAATGGGTATATTGCACCCCTGGAGGAACCTGTGTATATATGTACTGGTCATTTGAAGACCATGTCAACCACTATGGACATTTGGGAGGAGTGACTAAAATATGGAGAGTAAGAGGAGATAAGGAAAAGGATATGTTTGTGGTCGACAAGTCGACCAGAGGGGGGACTGAAGTGGGAAAAGCGACCAAAAGGCTCCCACCAATCCCCTCTCAATAATGGCCTAGAGGATCACGGCCCAGACACCCGCCACGAGAGGAGTTTGCATACCTACCAGACGACCAAATACTCTGGTACAAGAACATACGAATGTGCCCACCCGCATGCCCACCAGCCTGCCCTGCACATGCCGACACCTGCGGCATGGATGAACTCGACTAAACCATCTACCACCAAATCAACACATCGTTAGAGATGCCATGACGACCTAGCTAACGGTTAGCACACCTGTGCAAACATACACACTGGACATTCCCACACCAATCCACACGAAGAACATACTCAGTGCTATGACGTAGGCGACAGACATACCCACGGACGTGCATCTTTATTATTTTCCACATAGGCTCTCAAAATGCAGAAACGCAAGACGCATAATGAACTTATCTAAAAAGGCTTGCTCACGCTTCTTCTAAGAACCATGTACCATAATGAAGAATATAACAGAGACACGATACTGAGGATAGAGCAATATGATACCGTAACTTAAAGCGCTCTGCATCAAACGGTTCCACCTATGCACCAGGCCCAAGTAGGCCGCAAGCAAAAGCTTCCATGAACACTGAATGAGCAAGAGCTCGGTTGCTGACCCTGCAGAATAAGCCCGGCGAAAGCACACCGCCAAGGGCACGATGTTGCAATCTCGCATGCCGCAAGCAGACGCCAAGGTCGCACCTGCAAGATAAACCAGGCACACAGTGGGAAAAACAATATTAATTGTGCTGAATTTTGCCTCAAACACGGTCCCACCTCACGTGACAAAGCTAAACCTGACAGGATGCCAAGCCCAGGAGGAAGGAGATGCCTGAATCCCACGTTTCAAGACACAGGCAGATACAATTAAAAGACTCATTGGACATCTGCAGCAGTGGGAGTAGTCGACCTTCCAACATATGAATAAATCCTCACATTGTTTACACCTACCCATAATAAAACATTGTTGCAAATGACAGGTGCACCGCGAGCTGGGAACAGCGATAGTCTCAAACTGGGAGGCTCGCGAGCGGACCAATCAGAACATGGGGCTCTTATCACTGACGCCATTAACATTGACCAATCCTCAGAGGTCTTCATGTAACAATTTTCATGTATCACATTGAAGGGACAGCCCAGGTATACCACCTGACTAACCCTCAACCACTAACACCGTTCTCTATATGTATGCTATACTAACCCTACCACTCGAGCAACCAATCCAGAGTGGAAATAGGTTTTTTGCTAAACTTTCTAAGGCGACGCAAGTAGCGCATCATACTAAGTTAAAAAGGGCCTGCAAGCCCCACGATTGTGTGTGTGTCAGGACGGACGCGTACGATCCTTGACCCATCCCTGCCGTTTTGTCTAATAAACAGCAGAGTCACCTTGCTTCTTGCTTGTGTCTCATACTCTATCTCTTTTCGGATATACGGGAGGAGTTGGGGCCTCCCTGCCCGGAGGTCTACGGACAGCCCCGGCCGACCCCGGCAGAATTTCCCCCCGACAGTGCTGTAGAGGTATGGTTCTGAAGCAGCAGAGGAAGTTTCAGGGACATGCGAAGGAATTGCTGATGACCTCTTCTTCCTTTGGTAAATGCTACCCAGAGGTAACTGAGAGATGTGGGTCACTGGCTCCAGCTTCATTGCATACCTGTTCCATGCTCATTGCATAGGGTTTTTATTGTATACTGATGATACCCAGCTGTCAATCTGATCAAGAACCTGTGTGCCAATGCCTTGCATCATAGGTTTATTCTTTTGGAGCTCAGAAGCTAGAAGCAGACGTATCTCTGGAGCATCCAACAACATGGCTGATCTCCTCAATGTCTGCAAGGAACTAGCCAATCCTTCTGCAATCTCCACCTTACCTCTTCCCTCTTAGGCGCTCTGCACTGGATTGGCCACTCACTTCACTGCAAAAACTCAGGACATCCTGAGCACTCGTTCTTCCCCCCCTCCCCCACCCCCATCGTCCTGCCACTCCTGGCCGCCCATCTCATCGCAGCCTTTCTCTTCTCCTTCTCTCCTATACATCGGACAAGGTCACTAGGCTTGTCCGCTCTATGAAGGTCTCCTCCAAACAGGTCTACCCCCTGTTCTTCCAGAGCTATTAAGGACAAGGTCGGCTCCCTTGCCCCTGCAATGGATGATTTCTGCAATCACTATCTTGCAACTGGGTCTTTCCCCTCTTCCCTCAAACACTCTCTTGTGCACCCCCTCCTAAAAAAGCCTTCCGCCAACCCATCATCTCCCGGCAACTACAGCCCCATCTCTATCACTCTGTTCCTTGGGAAACTCCTGGAGAAACTGGTCTTACCCCAAATTACCCAGCATACTGTGCTTGTTGGTTGCCTACATGACCATCAATCTGGATTCAGAGTTTACAGAGGCATGGAAGCTGCTCTTCTGAGCACCCGTGAAGAACTGTTTGCATCTCTTGACTCTAACTTTTCTGCTGTTCTCATTCTACCTGATCTCTCCTCTGCATTTGATACGATCAACCACTCCCTCCTCATAAAACAGCTCCATGATACCCTTGGTATCTCGGAGCGGGTACTGGACTGGCTGACCTCCTTCCTCACTGACCGTCCCTCCCAGGATATCCTGGGCTCTTTCTCCTCTCCCATCTCTATCTCCACCTGTGGCATTCCCCAGGGCTCCAACCTCTCACCCTGGCTCTTTAACGTCTATCTCGCCCAGCTTGCTCCTCTTATTTCCACTTTCTCTCCTGACTTCCAGCGTTATGCAGATGACCCCCAACTCTTCTTCAAACTACCCTCTGATCCTCTCCTTACTTCATCTACCATTCCTGACTATCTGCTATCCAGTCCTTGTGTCCCTATAATGATCTCTGCCTGAATGCCAGCAAGACTGAGATCCTTCCTATTTTGACTCCTCCTTCCTCTTTCATCCTTCACTCTGGCCACCCTCTGTGGGCTCTCCCCCTTCTCCTGCATCTGAAGTCAGAAGCCTTGGAGTCATATTTGACTCCTCTCTCTCTTTCCTCCCTCGCATCTGGAATTTGCCAAGAAGGTCCATTTTCAACTCCACATCCTCAGAGGTATCCTTCCTTTCCTCACTTTTACTCAGAAGCTCAATATCTCTAAAGCTCTGATACTCTCTAGGCTGGACTAATGCAACAGCCTGTTCCTCAATCCAGCTTGGGGACTGTATCTCTCCAGACCTAAAATCTCTCCACTGGCTCCCGGTTGCTGTAAGGATCAAATTCAAATCCCTCTGCATCGCCATAAGGCTGTCTGGGTCAGAGGACCAATCTATCTACAACTTGCTCTCACCAAATATTCTCCCTGTAGATCTTTACACTCATCTGGCTCCAACTGTCTGCGTGTCAAGCGCTTTTCTAAGCAGCGAGCCAGAGGACGATCTCTTTCCTCAACTGGCTCCCTCCTCTGGAACAGCCTACCCCTTCCTCTCCATCTTGAGACAGTTCTTCTCAAATACGGGAAGCTCTTCAAGACTTTCCTCTTCACCTTCTCCTTCCCCCTCTCACTCCGATGCTAAAAGCCCCCAGTCGCTGAGATTAGTTGTCTGGGCTCTTATGTGTCCTGGCTTTCTGCCCAATCGCCCTCAGCATTCCGCCCTTGCCCAGCACTTGCCTTTTGGCCCCCACTGGCGTATGTGGTCTCACAGGCCTGCACTTATTGTATTGGCAGGTGATCACTCCTTGCCAAGTGATCTCAGCCAGGCACTTAAATGTTGCTCGCAACGGACTCCCTGGCACTTCCATCTCTGGAACTCCTAGCTCTATCCACCCTTCTCTAGTCACATCTCTCTCTCTGCACTTGCACGTTCTGAATGCTCACATGGCTTAGTAGGACCGCCTCTACCCTGTTCATCAGTCTTAAATGTTACTTGCAACGGACTCCCTGGCACTTCCCTCTCTGAAACTCCTAGCTCTATCCACCCTTCTCTAGTCACTTCTCTCTTTCTGCACTTGCACGTTCCGAATGCTCACACGGCCTAGTAGGACCGCCTCTACCCTGTTCATCAGTCTTAAATGTTGCTCGCAATGGACTCCCTGCACTTCCCTCTCTGGAACTCCTAGCCCTATCCACCTTTCTCTAGTCACTTCTCTCTCTCTGCACTTGCACGTTCTGAATGCTCACATGGCCTAGTAGGACTGCCTCTACCCTGTTCAGCAGTTTTATTTTATTTGCCTTTTGTTCCCTTGCTCCCTCCTCGTTTGCCCTGTGGGCAAGTTGGAACCCAATTTCTTGACACCTTAAAAATGCACAATAAAATAAATTAAAATAAAAATGCCTTTTTTAGAGTAATCGCCAACAAATGTGATAGGGAAATGGCAGGTGATCATCTGTGGAGCTACTGTTGGAAGACTGATCAGATGGTCTCTTTTCCAATGCCATTCTGGGCTGTCAAAAACCTAGAAATCCACACCGAGACAACATTCTATACTAACAGGCAGGAGAGTGTGCTGTCAAGCTCATGCTTCTTCGTGGCCTTTTCCCATACCTTGCAGTGGCGTGTACAGGGAGTGGCCTGGGGTGGCACGTGCTACCCCTTGAATCTGATTGGCCACCCAGGTGCCACCCCATTATCATAAACTATGATCATTGTGTGAGTGTGTGTGTGCACTCCTACTTCATGCCACCCCTACATATGTCAGTGCCCCACTTGGGCCATCCCAGTCAAAAGTCTGGACACACTACTGATACCTCCCTCTCACCATTTCCATGACGGCCCTTAGCATGCGTAAGTTTCAAGATTTACACTCTTGTAGCAGTTGCTACCTCCATCTGCCTAGGAGGTTTGCAGAGGAGCAGGTGGATGCATTTGCCCTGGTTCCCACGCCCCCCCCACCGCCGTCATACTGGAACAGTAGGAGAAGTGCTATATGCGGGACACCATGCATTGTTCCTATACCGCTTTGACTGTATGAGAGACGTTAAACACTCAAACAGCCATACAGAATGTACCCTCTCGTTGAGCCAGTGGAAGGATGCCACATAGAAGGATGTCAGCATGCACCTGTGGACGTCAAGGAATGTTAAAGAGAAATCTCACGAGGGCAGAGTGCTGTCATAAAGAGGATATATAAACCTTTGCTGAAATGATATGAAAATACTTAAGAATTAACAATGTAACTGAAGCACTAAGAGAAACATGTACGTAAAGCTAAACTAATCATGGAAACGAAGAAGTAGTAACTTGCTGACCAATAACTGTAAAATACTCAGTAAGACAAGGTAAAAAGGAAACATATAGAGGCTTGCTATAGATGAATGTATAATGTAGCAGGTACAGCCATGATAGGAAAATAGATGCTGGCTGAGGTCGAATTCAACCAAGCTACCGCAGAGACAGACCAAAGCTGTAGTATCAGGAGACATGAGAAAGCAGCTCTGTGTGCAGAACCAACCATGAGTTGAGGTTGGCCCAGAATTAAGGATGCTATTTTAAGGAATAAGCACAGAGCACAAGGGGAGTTACATGGATAAGCCCTGAATGTGGGACATTCCTCATAGATTGAAGAATAATAATACATCTACAAGAACCAACTGTTGGTAAACTGAAATTGTATGAAGTCTATGCAAGGTAGAGTGAGCAAGTCTCTAGAGGTCAAATTCAATCAAATAGCAGTAAATAGAAGGTATAAATGGACAGATGTGTGGTCTCTTCACATGTGACTCAGAAGTCAAAACCAAGGGCTATTCATTAGAGCCTCAGATGAAGATAGTGGTGCGCTCACAATCCCTTGACTGTTCCAGCACAGTGAGCAGGCTGCGAGGTCAACTAAAAATTGAAGACTTTGGCTTATGGCTGACCGATGAGAGATGATGGACTAATTGGGAAAACAGGGAGTAGTCTGACGGTATTCAAACACATAAGCTTTGATTCACATATGTGCTGCTAAGGAGCTGTAAGTTCAAGGTTGGGATAGCATGGCAGCCAATCAGTGAGTTTGAGGGACAGCCTAACATACAATGTTGCATAGACCAATCCACTGCTATTTTGTATAATCTGTACCGTACGTATGTAGAGGTCGTTCAAGGCGTGCCCTATAGATGTATAGCCAATTATGCACTAATCCTTATATGTATTATAAGAAGATATGTTCTGTTAACCAATCCTCCCCGCGATAGGTTTTGTATTTTGCCATGTACAATGACATCATAGATGACGCACATTGCGGTATAAGACCTTTCCATAATCAAGGTTAGTTGTGAGTGTGCATGCATCAGTCTGATGCCTATCAGTTCTCGCTGCTTTATTAAATGAGAATAATGTATTACTTTTCCATATTTCTAGAGTCTGTCCGATTACTTGGTCTGAGATCATTATTCGTAATTCCATCTAGCACAAAAGACGCTTCAAGGTGCTAGAGCACGAGTTGTTTAACCCACACCTACAAAAAATTATAAATGTGGCTGGCCGTCATTTTAATTCCTTGACTCTTTAGCGGTGTCTCCCCAGGTCTAAAGATAAAATTCAACACAGGCCGCTTAGAACATGTTTCACATTTAAGGCACTATATGTGGCTCTCAGCGTCGTTCCCTCATCAGGGCCCCTATTTATTGAAAAGATGTATTAAATGCCATACTGGGTGATGCATTCAAACACCCAAAATCATTTTGCAAAATTGGTTGAAGATCATGCTTTTTAGACAGACTCCCTTTGGTACACTGTGCATTTACACAAGAGTTCAAGTGTTGAAGACGGCTGCAGAGCTGGCAATCTTCCTTAAACCTGGGTCAGAAACGATTCCCCTGCAATCTTACTTTTTTCAACAGTGCCAAGAAGCCCTCACGCAACATTGTAGGTGATAATGCTGGCGTTTGAACGCTGCCAGCAAAAACTCTGGTAGTTGCATCACGGTCCCTCCCGCTTCAAATATTGTGGGGAGGAGGAGGGGTTAGACGCATGCTTTAACATGGTGCAGGGAGGAATTGATGAAGGGGTGCAGAAGGCGATTGCTCCCTGCAAACATAACAATTGAAAACAAAACGAACGGGGGGTTGCCGAAATTCTGGTAGTAGCATCCAGCAATGGAGGATCGGGCCCTCACATAAAAGCAAGCAACTAAAACCCTGCTGGCTCATCCACTCAGGGCCTAGGGAACTCTGCAGGATCAGGTTGAGGTGTAGGCTGGCCACGTGCCTGCACACGCTCGGTGTGCACAGTGGCGGCCTTCCCGCACACAGATCTCTGCACCTCTATCAGAAGTTCAATATTTGAGCAGCCCTTCCCTGACACACGGGACACTGTCCTTCCTGGGGGCACATGCAGAGGCTGAAGGTTTATCCAACAACAAACAACAGAGAGCAAGGCTAAAAGGGAAAGATAAGATAAAACACAGTGCTAATGTGACAAAAAGCATCCGCGACGTGCGCTCTCACACACATTAACACAGAGCACACAGTGGGGCACGTACTGATACACACCCATTCTCACAGGCACAAGTTATCCTGGAACACACTGAGCTTCGCAAAGGCATACCCACGCATTCTACGCAGTAGAGCAAACCACAGGGCCATTTTCGGCCGGGAGGGGGTGGGGGGGGCAGATAGTTCCCGAAGGAGCACCAGGGTTTAAAACGGTTCATGGGTGAGCTTTCACTGGTAATTAATGTATTCAGTGGAGGGGCTTACATCTTTCCTGAAAGCGTGTGTGACTGAGAGTAAATATGTGCAGATGTGAGGGGGCTTTAATGTGTTAAAATAATGATATTTTTAACGTAAAATGGCAGTAAACAGCCATACAATTTACAATTGCTTCTCAAACACAAGACACAGATTCAGTACATTTCATGATTCACAGCCAGTTGTGACTGGTGAATATTTTCAGTGGAGGGTCCTAAACATTTCCTCAAATTAGCAAGAACACCGGAGCAAAGTGAGGGACCCAAAATAATCAACATTTGTTCTGTGAGGGAGGACTGGGTGGTCCCCTGAGAAAATCAGTAAAATAATGTGTGGAAATGATGCATTTTGCAGCCCCGGTTTTTGAGACATGGGTGGTAAAAGCCATAAAATGTGCAATTGGTTCTCTAGGGTAACAGGTGAAAAAATCCAGTAACTCTAATGTCACCGACAGTACACTCACACAGGAGCACTTTAAAACATTTTCATTAAACCACGGTCACAACCTATCTCTACCAGTAATGATTTCTGGAAATCCCTTGCATGAGACTGCGACAACTATCTGTCCATTTCCTTCACTCTTTCTGCAAATTATCTTGGTTTGTACTTTGCTTCTAAAATGGTCTACCATTAGCACTACCCTTCGATCCCCTCCTCCTTTTCACATTTCTCCACCATCCTACCCTCCTCTCCCACTCCTATGTCTTCCTTTACCTCCCCAACCCTGATGCGATTCTTACCTTAATCCCCATGGCTAACCCTTCCTGTGCCCCCACTGACCCACTGTCCCTGCACATTATGAAGCACATAGTTCCCAGTGTGGCTCCATATCTTACTTCCCTCTTCAACTCCTTTCTTGGTTATGCTACTTTCCCTCATCCTATAAGCCAGCTACTGTCATCCCTCTCCTTATAAAAACCTCTCTGCATAAGTGGGCATAATTATAAACTGTAATTGGTGGCCCTTAGAATCTGACCACCAAGATTCATTCATGAATGCGAAAGGACCCTTTCCAGTGAACAATGTCATGTCATCAAACAATCCAGCCTCCCCAACAGTCCCCTTCTCCAGATTGTATTATTGCCTTCCCCCGCATTTAGTTAACGTCATAATGAGGCACCGTGTACCGCTGGAGTGCCTCAAACGTGCCTTGAAAAACGTCCTATTTGAATGAGCGACCTGTAGACTCCTCTGAGGCAGCTTTCTTCTCTGGAATGGTTAGGCTATGTAATTTGGTTGTTTTGTCTTGTTAGCGCTCTAATGCCTCTGGACTTTGATTGTCTTTAGCACTATATAAATTATAAATAAATAAATAGATTAAATGAACGCAGCAGCTGTTGCTCGGAGTTGTCACCGGTGTTGTGTAGGGTGTGGGTTTTCTGGCCCTGGCCCGGGCGAGTGCACATTTTTTATTTACCAAATGCCAGAAATGGGCCACACTGGAAACACCCCACCATCCCAGACCTGCGGAGAAGCCTACAATTAAACAGTGTTAGCATAGGATAGCATACTCAGGCATTCTTCATACTGTTTTGCCCCTTTAAGTTTCCCCAATTATTTTGTATTCGTGTCAGTAAAGGATACCCTTCTAAAACAAACCATACCCCAAATACAACGTAAGCAGGTTCCCTATCCAATTCACCCCCCCCCCCGGGTTTCCCATTCAATGCCATACCTTTTTCTCACTTTTCCCTCAGTGTCTATTATTTTCTATATTTCTTTTTTGATTGCAATGGCATCTGCAGTCTGCCATCAATTATTAGTCCATATCTTGTTACCTCTGACAAAGTATGTTACAATAGTTTAAAGCACAGTACCTTTATGTTGCTGTTCTCAACTCTGGTTCAGTCTGCCAATTCCCTGCTCTGCTGCGCTCAGCTGCCACAGCATATCTGCCCTGACCAAAAGGGCATGGCTGACATTTTTAAAGTATTTTCCTACGTGGTAGCATTCTTGTTAGTGTTAGAGCTATAGCAGCTCACATTTTCCACTTTGGCGGTGTGCTTCTTATATTAATTACTTTCCTCCATGGCAGTGTTCCTTATAATGATTACCTCTGTGACGGTGTTTCATTTATTTATTTCCTCCGTGGAAGGGTTTATTTTTTCAGACCTGCCCCTTTGCCCCTTTGCCGGCCAGTCCTCGATTGGGCTCTGCCCAGGTCCTTGGGAGAGCCTGTGATGAACCTCCACTCTGCCCCACTGAGCACCGTCCACATAGGACGCAAAAGACGGGACACCAGTTAAATCTCTCATGCACCACTCTCTCTATCTGGCTCTGGAGAGGGAGGGAGTGAGCTCTGCAGGCTCCTCAGCAGTGTGGACTTTCCCTTCTCATGCTGCTTGGCCACCGAGGACCCCGGTATTCCCAGCCCACCCCATCTGGCTCTGGGGCGGGTGGACTGCTGCTCCACGGAGCATGATTCCTGGTCTGCCTCGCTCCACGCAGCCTGGGGCTTCAAAACTTCTCTGGTCTGCCTGCCCCGGGAGGAGGATATGCACTCAGACTGTGCAGCAATTTGGGACAGCCCGAGTACGCTTGTGACAAATCAAATCCCGGGAAACCAGTGGTCCAGCAGTGGATATCGGTTTCTAAACCATCAATCAGCCAGCCCTACACCTCTAATAAACCAGAATGCATCTGAACAGATTAGATTAAACAAGCATACAATTAAAATTATGAACCTCCTTATCCAATTTTGGGAAGGTGGACGGAACGGCAGGCTTATCTCCTCTAAAGGTTGTGGATCGTTGGTTATTTGCAACACAGTGAAAATACAATTATAACCCAAAGACAAAACCAATAATGACAAAGAAGCTATTATCCTTGAAACTGCTCTTTACAATTCCAAGTACCATATATTCAATGACTCTCTGACCCATGATAAAGGGAAAATTCTAGACTGGGGTGTGGCCACAAATCTCTGTATTGAAATTCATAGTATTCAGCCATATATTTGGTCCAACCACCATTTGATCTCATTACAATCTAAGTTTTTACACCCGACTCTGAATAAGAAAAATCCACCAAAATGGGTTACAAAACGTAACTTCAAAGAGGTTACAGCTGAGAATCTAAAAGAATGTCTGAACTTGATAATGAACATCACCACTGATCAAGACACACCTATGATTTTACTAGACTTGTTCTATTCCTCCGTTAACTCCATGTTAGACATAGTGGCATCAGCCAGAAGTAAGCTAGTTAGAGAGAAACCTGCCCATCAAAATTGGTACACTCAAGAACTTAGCTTAATGAAAAGACTTAAAAGACAAGCAGAGACAAGATGGCTAAAATGCCCTTCTGATGCCACAAAAGCTGCTTGTAAAGCCTTAGACAAAGACTATAAGAATGCCATCTGTGACACAACGAAAAGCTTTTTCAACAGACAAATAGAGGAATCTAAGAATAACAACAAGAAACCCTTTAAACCCCTAAATCTCTTGACAAAGCTGGCACCTCTCCTGCCCCAGTATCATCAACGGCCAAGACTGCCTTAACATACAACAGGCTTTCTAAGATAAGATTTGTAAAGCCTGTGACAAGATTAAGTAGGATTTAAATAAAAACTCTACTGTGACAGTTATTCCTTGTGACCCTGTTCAAAAGGAGACATCTATAACATTCTGTTTCATTCGTATCAACACCATAGATATGCTAAACACGCTATCCTCTCTGCGTCCCTCTCAATGCCTGGAAAGTGTGATTCCCCCCATTCTCATTTTAAAAAACTAGGAACTATTTACCTCTTTTGCATTAGATTTGTGAACTCCTCTTTTCTCTGTAACTGGGTCTCTGACATAATCAAAAAGGTCACTGTTACACCTCGAATTAAAAAACATGGTCTCGACCCTACAGACCCAAACAATCTACGTCCCATCACAAATTGTAATTTTCTTTTGAAAATCCTAGATAAAAATGCCACCTTACAACTTCAATCTTTTGCTGAGGCTAATAACATTCTTCACGTCAGAGAATCATGTTTTCGTCCATCATACAGCACTGAGACTGCATCTATAGACCTCCAATCACACATGCTGAACATCTCAGACAAAGGGCAAGTCGATCTACTTGTTCTTTTGGACTTATCAGCAGCATTTACCTCTTAGATCATGACGGTCTCCTCCACACCCTCAGTGATATTGGTCAATGCAGTGACAATGCCATTGAGTGGATTCAGTCCTTCCTCTCGTACAGAACATCCAAAGTTTGCTTTAACAACGCTACCTCACCCTATTCCCCAATGACATGGAGAGTTCCCCAAGGGGCATGTATTTCTCCCTTACTTTTCAACCTGTACATTAAACCACTGTGCAACTTTTTGGTCGACCATAATGTGTTTTTCACAAATTACGTTGACGACAAACAGTTGGTTTTGGAATTGTCTGAGGATTATGATCTGGGCACCTCTTCTCTACAAACTATTTACAATCACATTGAAACATGGATGAACCGACACTGGATGTGTCTCAACAGCAACAGAACTGAGTTACTAACCTTCGGTACGGCCCATGCCTGTTCCAAACTTGATTCTAGATATGTGTGTCTTTCACCACCAATGACTGTCACATTCAAGTATCCAAGAAAATTAAAACACTAGGCTTCCATCTTAACTCCACCATAGATTCTGACTACCACATTAATCAGACTGTAAAAAACGGTACCTATTAATTGCGTTAACTCAAGAACCTATATCCTTTTCTCTCTGAAACCAACTGCTCTTCAGTTGCTCGTGCCACCATCCTCTCCAGGTTGGATTATGGTAATTACCTCCTAATAGGGGCACCTAAAAAAACACTCAGGCATTGCAAATAATACAAAATGATGCAGTGAGAATTGTCAAAGGGAAATCCAGAAGAGATCATATCGCTCAAAGTCGGCAAGACCGCCACTGGCTACCCATCACTGCAAGATTAAAATCTAAAGCTGCTATGCTCGTGCATAAGTCTTTATACAGCAACTATCCTCGTTACATTAAAAAGCTTGTGACCATGTACGAACCTACAAAAACACTGCGCTCCTCTACACTAGCTATGGTCAAGACACCAGTCTTTAAACAAGCAAATAGCCTGGGAATATCCTTTCCCGTCCAAGCAGCAAAAACTTGGAATTCCCTTCCTGTGGACCTAAGATCACAAAAAGAACTATACTGTGTTCGCAAACAACTGAAAACCTTCCGATTTCACAGAGTACCCCCCAACTTTGACTAGTCGGCTGCCTTTTAACATCCCGTCTACTTTGTTGTCCTGTGTTTATGTTATTGCGCCCCGATTTTTGCGGGTTTCCGGTGCCCTACAAATAAATAAATAAACATTTTGTAAAAAAAAAGGATTTTCCAGTCAAGGTTTTATAAAAATATCAACTTTACTAATATCACAACAGACAATCTAATACCACTACTACTACAACCTCCCCCCCGTAAAGGAATGCAGAGAACAGAGAGTTTCTATGAAGGAAAAAGAGATGTACTCAGGATACTGACAGAAGGGAGTTTGGTATGGTTAAGAACCACAATAGTTGGTTAGGGTTTCTTGGCTTCAGGAGGAGGGGAAAAAGGTCTTAAAATGTCTCTAGGGGCCTTCTGGGAAGGACCAGTGGGACAACATCAAAATGTACTTTTTGCTCCTGGTGCTCAACAGGATCGAGTTGGCTTCAGCATGATGCTTTGCAGGCTTCTGTGCCAAAGTTTGAGATGGGAGTCAGCTGGGGGGATCAGACAGCTAGATGGTTCGGTGAGTGGAGCTGGACAAATGGCTGCAGGCTGGCCTACACAGCGGCTCAGTGTCGGGAATCGTCTCAGTGCTGTTCGGAGGTTCAGAAGCACTGGTCGAGATGTCTCAGATGTATTTAAGTGACTGTGGCTTGACAACGTTCAGCTTCACAGTCAGTTGCAGATCGAGGAACTCCTTGGTTCGAAAATGTGTTTTGAGGCAGACTGCAGTAGATGCTCGTCAAGGCACTTATTCCAGCTTCTTCAATGAGCTCATGTTGTCCTTTAAGGCAGATGGCCCACAGCTGTGGAGTGTGCTGCAGGAAGCTGCCTTGTCCTTGGTTGGAGGTTCATGGACCTTCTGGCACTCCCTAGCCAGGAAGCTTGCTGCAGAGACTAGCAGGACACACTGTGTGCTGGCTGGGTACCAGTTCCGGAGTGGTTGGAGAGTCCTCTGAGTTCTTATCTCTCTCTGTTCCCTGGGAGAAGTTTAGGGGAAGGATCTTGCTTCCCTCTTTTGATATCCTGGCCTTCCTTCAATGGCGGAAGATGTAAAGCAGACTGTACCGTCAGCCAGGGTCCAAGGTTGAGTTCTTCTTTCTTACTTCTTGTGAAGTCTTCAGGTGATCTTCCAACAGAGGGGCTCTTCCCGCTTTTAAAACCAATTGGGCCACAGTGATTGGTGTACGCTAAGCCTACTTTAGTGAACCAATCCTGCGGTCCCTGCTAACAATCGTCTGTATGTGTGAGGTCATATCCAGAGTCCTTTGCCAGGGGAAAGGTAAAGGGGTGAAAACAGGAACAAGGTGGGCCCCAGAACTAATATGGCGGAACACTTCTATCAACATAAAGAGCCCTGGGCTCACTCCCTTGTGCTACTAAGTCTCACCCATCTTCATGTCTGTTGTGTTCAAAGAGTCTCTTTGGTTAATGGTCCTCCCGGTGTGGTTCCTGCTAAAGCGGCTGGTCTCCCTTGAAGCTGCTGAGAGACCAGACTCTCTGGCTCCTGCAAACCATATTCTTGTACCTTATGAATGGGGCCTACCTTGCGTGGTGGCATACTGGAAAAAAAGACCCAGACATGACAGTTCACTGCCATCGATGCTGAGAGGTGGGAGCTGGCTTCACGTTGACACAGTTACAAATGAAAGGTTGTTGGGTTTCCTGTCTCCTTTGTTATCCTTTGCAGACAGACCCCGTGTGGGCCTGTTTGAAATACTCCCTGTTATTATGATAATTGCTGCCACCAGCTGTGGGGCCTAACAAAAGAGCAGATTATTTCCATAGAGCCTTTGTCAGTTAATAAGGCTGACCATGGCAGGGTGAATGTTGCTCCTCCCCCTACTTCAGATGACATTATGCCCTCCTTGGCTGTCACATTCCAACTGAAGGCGGCATCCGGCAAGGAGTACACAGGTCTGTGCTTTTGTCGTGGTGTGAGCATAGGGAAATGTGTGTGGATTAGCACCACGCATTTTCCTGATGTCGGTCTACCATCATTCCATTTAATTATAATTTTTTTTTAAAAGCCAGGCGAGCGCATGCCCCCCATGCTGTTGGTCGAATTCCTCCCAGCCCTACCTGAGGTTGGGGCGCCTCTGGACCCGGGCCACACTCCTCATGCTGCCCAGGGTTTGCTCCCTTCCTATCCTGTCTGGACTGGCACTCAAATGAGCCATATGCTGGGGGAATTGTTACTTGTGATCTTTTCACTGCTGCAGCAGCAGTTGCTGTGTTCACTGGGTGGCCTAAATTGCAAATGGTCAGTTGAATCTATCATAAAACGCACGTTACCACCACCATCACAAGTCGCTCTGTGGTACATGCACAAGTGCAAGTAAGTGCACTGTATTGCAGCACAAGGTTGAACATCATTCAAAACCATCAGAAGACATTGCACATTCAGTTCAGTCCACTAATACTAGGGAAAAACGGGAGGCGTGCTGATTTTATCTACTGAAAATTAGAGAGTACATACAATGAGTAGTTGAACAGTGGGAGGAATCGGAAACACACAGGTCTCTATCTCTGTCCCCCCATCCACTGATACATTAGAAAATAATGATGATGAGGAGGTGGGTGATGGGCACGATAAAGATCATAATCCACCAGAGTTCAGAAGGAAACCAGTGTTGCTTTTGGGAAGCAGTGATACTGGGGGACTGGACTGGGGGGGCGGGGGGAATAATGTCACAGAAACATAGACTGCATTAGTAATAGAAGCTCACCCCTCACCTGTGTTCAATCTCTTCAAGAAACAGGTCAGAAAACACATCACATCATTACGTGGTATCCAGACCACCACCACAAGCACTAATGCTAAAAACTGCCATTCTAATACAAACAAAACTAAATGGCCAATCATCCGAACAGCATGTCTGAAGAAGAGCCAATAACAACAAACACAAAGTGAAAAGGTAAAGCGTTTTTTGGGGATTGTTTGGGTGGTAGGATCAGGAGCAGAACATTATTTTGGGCTTTTACATTTTAAAGGGGGACTCAAGGAAAAAGACACAAAATGAAAGGACAGCTTTGTTTCTGTTTTATATGTGGAAAGGAACAACACACTACCAACACCCGGAACAAACAGTAAAAAAACAATGGGGGGAACATTTCATATAAAAACATACCAAAGACAAAGAAACTTCACAAAAGACCAAAACTAAACAGGTCCAGTACCTCAGAACTCCTCCTCAAAACACTCTGTAGTTCCCCAAAAACCCTCCCAATACCCATCAAATGTAATCATTCTTCGTATACTCCTTCCCTCACTGCCTCTCAAAGAAACAGGAAGTGAGCGGGGCCTTACATAGAAGATCCAGCTTTCTTTTGGCGGTTCTAGTGCTGAACAAACTCGTACTCGACAATCAGCCTGAGAGCAGTCTGCTTAGATGGATTACCTTGGCAAAAAACCTGTGTTTGGGCCCGAGATCCAAGGCTCCAGAGTGGACGACTAGTCACTGTGCAAGACCTGGAAGTCTTTTTTTGTTTAATACTTTCTATTAGAAGAGCAACATCATAAATAAAAGTAGACATCACAATTGATCAATAATGAACGTTCTTAAGTAAGAGGTTGAATTATTATTAAAACAGAGTCATGAGATGGCTCAAAAATAAGTGACTCAAATCTACTATATAAGAACAAGAAATTTTATAAGAGTTTAATAGGGAGGAGACAAAGGGCCTCATTACGACCCTGGCGGTAAGGGGTTAACGCCAGCGTTAGCTGCGCCGACCCCTTACCGCCAATTACGTGGTCCCCTAGCGCCATGGTGCTTTTAACACCTGCTTTTAGCAGGTGTTAAAATCCATGGCGCTAAGGGACCATGGAGTTAATTACGCCACCGTAATTTACGGTGGCGTAATTAACGCCTTCCCCACTCCCATTATGCCCTATGGGGCAAAAATGGGAATGGGGAATGGTAAATGGGGATTGGGGACTTACCGCCCCGCCTAGGTCGGAATGGGGCGGTAAGTCCGCCAACCACCATGGCGTAAACATAGTTTACGCCATGGTGGTAAAGTCACGGCCCAGGCGGTAACTTACCGCCTGGGTCGTAATGAGGCCCAAAGACACAGGAGACAAACGAGAGATGAATGGGAAGAGGGGGGTAGTGTACCAATAAAAGTCTAGTTTACAAAATCATAAGTACCGATATCAATTGTCAAGGAGTTCCCCCCCTTCTCACCTGGGTCCGATGTTTGCCGGTGACTTCGATCGCTGCCTTCTTGCGAACGCTCCTGGTCTTGAAAAGCGCTGCTCGAGATTTGTCTGGTTCCAGGTTGCGTTTAGTTCCGGGATCAAGGAGTCCAGAAATCCGGGAGACTGGAAAAGGCAAGAAAAGCTCGGAACCAGGAAAGGGGAAAGGAAAAGGAATAGGTAATAGCACTGGGACAAGGGAAACAATACAGCGAGCTACGAACACACGTCTGGGCAACTCTGCAATAGCATTGAGCTGCGCGGAGCCGCGGAAGGCGTGGTCTTTAAATAGACCACGCCGCGTTCACCGCATGGAGCTAGCAAGGGCTTCAGCTCTGGACGGCCATGTTGGAAGTAGTACGGAATGCAAGCCCCATTGAGACAAGGACCAGGAGGTCCAAAAGGGGCGTGATCTGAAGTTCATGACAGCATGCCTCCTCCGAAGGCCTTTCCCTCCAGATTTGCCCGGATGTATTAGGTGAAATCTTCTGAGCAACCGAGGAGCCTTGATATTTGAAATAGGTTCCCAGGTCCTTTCGCTAGGAGGATATCCTTTCCACTCCACTAGATATTGAAGATGGCCCCGCTTATACCTGGAGTCACACATCCGGGACACCTCATATTCCAGTTGGTTGTCAACCAGTAGAGGAGGTGGTCTACTGGGATTTCGAGAGGACTGGATGTAGGGTTTCAATAGGGATGTGTGAAAGACTGGATGAATTATTTTCCAGGAGTCAGGTAGCTTGATTCGATATGAGACAGGATTGATAATCTCCTTGATGGGAAATGGACCATAGTAGCGGGCAGCCAGCTTGTTTGGTCGTAAGTGTCGGGGGAGTAGTTTTGATGACAACCACACTCGGTCACCGACCGTATAGGACGGACCTGGTCTTCTCTTGGAATCTGCATACCTCTTGGTCTGTAATCTGGCTTTCTCTAAGTGTTCTTTAGCCTCCCGGTGAATGTTGATAAGAGTTTCGATCCAGGAGTCAACAGTAGGTACTGGTGTAGGGTCAGGAAGAACCGAAGGTAAGACCGATGGATGGAACACCTGACTACAATAAAAGGGGCTGGTCTGTAACGCTGAGTGTTCGGAGTTGTTGTAAGCGAATTCCGCAACGGGTATCAGGAGAGACCAGTCATCCTGGACCTTGGTAGCGAAACATCAGAGATATTGTTCCAGGGTCTGATTTGCAGGTTCTGTGGCTCCGTTGGTTTGGGGTTGATATCCTGAAGAGTGGGCACGTTGGATTCCTAATACCCGACAGAGGTGTTTCCAGAATTGTGAAATGTATTGGGGACCCCGGTCAGATATGATCTTGGAAGGAAGCCCATGTAGTCGGAATATGTGTTCCAGAAATATTCCAGCTAGTTACGAAGAGGAGGGTAGTTTCATCAGTGGCGTAAAATGGGCCATATGGGTAAACAAATCTATGGTGACCATGATGGTAGTATATCCTCGGGAAGGTGGTAACTCCATTATGAAGTCTGTAGCGATGATTTCCCATGGTTTAGAGGGTAGAGTGGGCTGCAGAAGAAGACCCGCCGGTCTTTTGTTATCATGTTTATTTTGGGCACAGGTTATACAAGTCTGGATGTATTGCTGCACGTCAGACTTCATTTTAGGCTACCAGAACTGTCTCTTTATAAAACGGAGGGTGTTGTTGATAACTCGGTGCCCGAAATGGAGTGTGTCATGACAAAGGTTTATTATCTTTTGCTGTAGCTTCCGTGTAGGAATGAATAGTGCGTTGTCCTTGAATAAGTAGCCTTCCTTGGCTCTTAATTTCCAGAGATTTCGTGTTGAAATGTCCTTCCATAATTCCAAGGATTGGGTTTGCGATCAGACTTCTTCCAGGAGATTAACTGCTTGGGCTACGAATATTGTGGGAGAGAACATTTTAGGAATTGCTTTATCTTCACTGGTCACGTAGTCAGGACGGCGAGACAAGGCGTCAGCGATCAGGTTCTGTGATCCCGGGACATGGGTAATGTGGAACTGATACTGGGCAAAAAAGTAGGCCCAACGTGCCTGACGACTGTTCCAGTGACTGTAGAATCTGTAGGTTTCAATGATCAGTACGGACTTGGACAGGATGTCTGGCTCCTACAAGTAGGAGTCGCCATTCAGTGAAAGCTTGGCGAATGGCTAAGAGTTCCTTTTCCAAGACGGAGTAGTGCGTTTCACTAGGAGTTAAGGTTCTTGACAGATAAGCAACGGGCTGTTCCAAATCGTCCTCCATCTTCTGCTTCAACACTGCTCTTATGGCGTAATTAGAGGCATCCGTTTCCACTAAAAAGGGTCGACTTGTATCGGGTTGAGCCAATAAGGGAGCTTGTGTGAACTCAGTCTTTAAACGCTGGAATGCAGTTTCTTGTAAAGTTGACCAGACAAATGGGGTGTCCTTCTTTAGCAGAGCCACTATGGGTTGTACAATCTCGGAAAAGGTGGCTATGAACCTCCGCTAGAAATTGGCTAGTCCTAGGAAGGATTGGATTTGTTTCATGGTGTCAGGCGAGAATGGCCTTTACTTTTGAAGGGTCCATGCCAATCCCCTCTGGACTAAGGATAAATCCCAGATAGTGCACAGAGGTAACGTGATACAAACATTTTTCATGCTTGGCTAAAAGGTGATGTTCCCGGAGTCTTTGTAGAACTGCCTTGACATGTCCTTCATGCTTCTGAGGGTCCTTGGAAAAAATCAATATGTCGTCCAGACAGACAATGACGAAGAGAAACAACATATCAGAGAACACCCTATCCATAAAACGTTGGAAAACTGCTGGGGCATTGGCTAGTCCAACGGGCATGACCAGTTACTCGTAGTGGCCAAAGGATGCTCTAAAGGCAGTCTTCCCCTCGTCTCCTTCCCGGATACGGATCAAATGGTAGGCACCCCTGAGATCCAATTTGGTGAATATTACAGCTCCTCTCACAGCTTCCAGGATATCCGAGTTCAGGGGCAGTGGGTACCGATCCTTGAGAGTGCATTGATTTAAGCCTCTATAGTCGAGGCAAGGTCTGATTTCCTTGGTATCCTTCTTGGGAACGAAGAACAATGAAGCACCCGCTGGAGATTTTGAGGGTCTTATGGTGCCATTTTCAGGATTAGTGTCTAGGTATTCCCGAAGGGCCTTTTTCTCGGGTTCAGAAAGAATGAACATTCTGCCAAAAGGAATTACAGCTGAGGGATCAGTATCGATGACACAGTCTTCGGGCCTGTGAGGGGATAAGGCCTGGACTATGGCAGCAGAGAATACATCAGCATATCCCTGATAGGCTCCTGGAACTTGTATGATATTGGAAACCATGAATGGTGTTTCTTGGTCTCTTGGTGGTTCCTTAGGAGTTACCAGGGAGGGATCCAGGGACAGATAGTGGGACATACAGAACCCTGAGCCCAGGAATAATGATCCTGCTGTCCAATTGATATACGGATTGTGCTTTTGTAACCAGGGCATTCCCAAAACCATGGGGTAATGGGCTGACTTAATGATGTCGAATGTAATCCGCTCTTGATGATGGTTTATGGAAAGTTGGATCTCTTTAGTCTGCAGGCTAATGGGCCCTGAAGAGAGTGGTCTTCCGTCTATTGCTTCCACCGGCTGCATGGTGTTTTGGGTCTCGTACGGAATATGATGACTAACCACCCAGTCTTGATCAATGAAGATTCCCATAGCTCCGCAGTCCACCAAGGCCAGAATGGGATAGGTCTTGTCTTTGGAGGGCGACAGGAAAGCCTGCAGTATCACCAAACTGTTTTGTCCAGGAGAGTTCAAGGATGGAATTGATGTGGAGTAAACATCTCTCTCCCGAATCTCTGCTCCATTTAAGATCGGGAGCTGGCGTTTCCCGAACGCCGAGGAGGTGCCAGAGGACATTCCATGACTAAATGTTTGTCTGAAGCACAATACATACACAAACCCGTATGAATCCTTCTCAATCTTTCTTGAGGCGATATGGGTCCACAAAAGGCTCCAATTTGCATGTGTTCAGGTTCTGGGGCTGGACTTGGGTTTGCGTCCGATCTGGCTGTGCTCTCAAAGGACGTCTTGGGTGGGTTTCCCTTGGATTTCTTTCTTTCAGCCTTCCTTTCCTGGATGCGAAAGTCTATTTGCAAGGCCAAGTCCATTAGTCCTTGGAATGAATTTGGTCTGGCCACCCTGGCCAGTTCATCCTTGATCTCTTCGTTTAGGCCTCTCCTGAACAGGGTAAAACTAGCCTCAGGGGACAGTCTGCTTCCTTGGCCAATTGTTTACATCTGGTCACATAAGTGAGCATATCTTGGGAGCCTGGTTGAAAGTCCAGCAAGCGTTCTTGGGCAGTATAGACCTGCTCTGGACGGTCAAACATGCCTTTAAGGGCCTGTATGAACCCATCGTAGTCGTCTTGGAGGGCATCGCCGGAGTTGACAAGGGGTGTTGCCCAAGTTAAGGCGTTGCCGGAAAGGTGGGATATGATGAAACCCACCTTAGCCCTATGAGTCGAAAAATAATAGGGCTTGAAGGTAAAGTGGACCAGGCACGAATCCAGGAATCCGCGGAGTGTTTTTGCCGAACCATCATACTTGTCAACAATACCGCCCAACAGGGCACCCTCCTTTGTAGCAGAATCCCGGGATAAGACCAATGGTTTGAGCGCGGCGTTTTCCGCCTTAAGATTTTGAACCTCGGTTGATAGTTCTTGCATGCGTAGCATTAAGTTCTGCACGGCGGCTTCCATCTCGTTTTTAGGTTCGGTCGGGTGGCGTCTCACACTGTCAAGGAGTTCCCCCCTTCTCACCTGGGTCCGATGTTTGCCGGTGACTTCGATCGCTGCCTTCTTGCGAACGATCCTGGTCTTGAACAGCACTGCTCAAGATTCGTCTGGTTCCAGGTTGCGTTTAGTTCCGGTTTCAAGGAGTCCAGAAATCCGGGAGACTGGAAAAGGCAAGAAAAGCTCGGAACCAGGAAGGGGGAAAGGAAAAGGAATGGGTAATAGCACTGGGACAAGGGAAACAATATCGCGAGCTACGAACTCACGTCTGGGCTACTCTGCAATAGCATTGAGACGCGCGGAGGCGCGGAAGGCGTGGTCTATAAATAGACCATGCCGTGTTCAGCGCATGGAGCGAGCAAGGGCTTCAGCTCTGGACGGCCATGTTGGAAGTAGTACGGAATGCAAGCCCCGTTCAGACAAGGACCAGGAGGTCCAAAAGGGGCATGATGAAGTTCATGACATCAATACTGCTATGAAGAGGATGATGTGAAGAGTAAACATCAATAAATTCATGAACCATGCATAGAAGCAGTGAAACTATTTATATATTGAATGAAAAATGACCATTTAGCATTGTACTTGGGAATGGGAATAGAGTCTTATACTTTAGCCATGCAATGTTCCATTCTTTGTATATGACAGAAATTGTTCCACCATCCTTTACAACTTAAGGAGCAAGAGTTCTTCCAATTAGTAGTTATACGTTTTAACGCAATACATATAAAAAGATCATAAAGTTTTCATTTTGAAGTTAGTATGTCATAATAATTAATAGCAAGGTTACCTAGAACAATATTCATAAAGGAAAGAGGAACATCAGTCTTAAAAATAAGTTTAAGATATTTAAAGACATCTTGCTAAAATGAAAAGACAAAAGGAAAACTAAAAAACAAATGCTCATATGAGGCTGGGGCATAACCACAGGTCCAACAATTGTCCTTTAGACCCTTGTTAGATTTGGCAAGTTTGACAGGAGTAAGGAAAGCCCTATGTATGAAAAAGAGAAAGGGCCTCATTACAACCCAGGCGTTAAGGGTTTAACGGCACCGTCGGCGCCGTTAACCCTTAACGCCTGATTACCATTTTAACGCCTGCTTTTAGCAGGCGTTAAAATGCAAGGCGCTAACCCGCCTTGGTGCTAATTACGGCACCGTAATTTACGGTGCCGTAATTAGCGCCTTCCCCACTCCCATTATGCCCTATGGGGCAAAAATGGGAATGGGGAAGGGTAAATGGGGAATGGGGATTTACTGCCCCACTCACCTTGGAATGGGGCGGTAAATCCGTCATCCACCATGGTGTAAACAGAGTTTACACCATGGTGGTAAAGTAGGGAACTTACCGCCTGGGTTGTAATGAGGCCCAAAGTGTTCGGTAATGTTAGCAGAGACAGAGGGGTTTCTAACTTTGGAGAAGATTAAGGACCAGGTGTGTTCATCAAGAGCTGATCCAAAGTCCCTTTCCCATGGCAGACATACAGACTGTGGTACATGATTGGTGTTGAGTGCTGAGTAAATGTTAGAAGCTCTAAGGTTAGATGATGCGGTTAGGTGCATCATTCTAAGGCCGCATGGTGAAAGAATGCTGTTTGAGAAGCGTTGAAGAGTGTCAAGACAAGGGTTGACCAATTTGTTGTAAAAGTGAAAATCAGAGTTAGGAATAGAAAACAAATGTTACAGTTGTAGGAAGGTTGAGATAGTGGGGCCATTGATAATTTGTTGAATGAATCTAACACCATTTGTAAGCCAAGATTTACGATTCAGAGTCCTGCTATTGATGAGAATATTTTTGTTATGCCAAATCAAGGGAGATAGGTCTTTATTTGGGGTTTTGTTATGGGGAAACAGAAATGCTTTAAGAGCTGTAGTAGTGGCTTTAATAGGATCAGATATAGCCAAGGAGGAATAGTTGAACCGGTATATAAGATCAGCTGCATCGTGCGGATAAATCATATTCTCTTCTAATCTGGACCAAGACAGGGTTTCAACCTTAAGGGAAGAGTTGAACCAGTATTGAGATTGTTTCGTGAGGGAGGTCGAGTGGTAGAGTTTGAAGTCCGGGAACCTCACACCGCCTTTGTGATAAGAGGCTTTTAATTTGGCTGTGCAATCCTCTTAGATTTGCCAGAGCCCCATAAGAAATCTAATAAAAACTGAGTAAACAGGTTTAAAAAAGACAATGCAAGGGAGACCGGCAGGAGTTGAAGGTAATATAGGATGATAGGAGAGAGCATAATTTTTATTTTGTCCAACCTACCCCACCAGGATAGATAGAGAGGGCACCATTTTGACGTAAGAGCTTTGAGTTTGTTAAGTAAAATTTGAATATTAAGTTTAACAGTGCCAGATATTGTAGGAGCAAAATTTATGCCTAAGTATTTAATAGAATCCTTACATCATTTTAAGCAAAAGGAGTCTAGCTCATGTTTGAGGCAATGTGAGTTAAGGGGAAGAATTTCTGATTTTTCCTTGTTTAGTTTATATTCAGACAATAGGCTGAATTGGTGTAGTATATCAAGTCAAATGGGAAAGATTATGTTTGAGTTTTTTAACGAAAATAAGAACATCATCAGCATAAGTAGCAATTTTACAATGTGTAAATCCCCTAGCTATTCCCGGTAAATCTTTATTAGATCGGATGAGTTCAAGTAAGGGTTTTAATGCGAGAATATACAGGGTTGGGGGAAGGTGGCAGCCTTGTCGCGTCCCTCTGATTAGAGGGAAGAAGGAGAAGGATTGGCCATTCATAAAGATAGATGATTTGGGGCAAGAATAAAGCAATTTGACTAAAGAAAAATGTGTATCGCCCCAACCATGCCAGAGGAGTGATTGAAAAATAAAGTCCCAACTGACACAGTTGAATGCTTTTTGAGCATCAAGAGCAATAGCAGCATACCGCAGTCTGTCTTTTTTTTAAAATCTTTGGAGACAATATGGATGACATCTAGGAAGAGTCTACTATTGAAGAAGATTTTACGAGCTTTAACATATCCAACTTGATCAGATTTGATCAAGGTGTAGAGGGATGATTCTATTCTATTGGCAAGAATTTTAGCATAAACTTTGCATTCTACGTTGATGAGGAATATAGGACGATAATTGTTGGGCATGAGGGATCTTTATCTGGTTTAGGGAAAAGTATAAGAAAAGCTTCATTGAAAGAGCCAGAAGATGATTTGTGTTTGGCAAAGTAAGAGAATAGAGACATGAGTTTAGGCGCTAGAGAATGAGCAAGAATATTAAAGAATTCAGCCAAGAAGCCATCTGGGTGAGGGCTTTATTTCTACTTATGTAATTATTATGTTTCCATCGTGGGGATGGTCGACTAAGATCATCAAACACAAAGGATGTATAAACCGGGGCATGATCGGATATGCGAATGTTTGAAATAGTAGAGTCGACAATAGTGCCTGTAAGAGTTTTGGAAGTAAAAATGTAATCAAGGCAGGATAACATATTGTGAGGAAGAGAATGGAAAGTAAAATCGAGTTGCGTGGGATGTGAACGTCTCCATGAGTCAATTAGGCCTGATTCAGAAATGCACCCCAGAAAAGATTTGTGAGATTTGGACATTTTAAATATTTAGCTGGATTTTCTGTCCAGAAACGGGTCCATGACTTGATTCACATCTCCACACATAATGAAATTGACAAAATTGTTTGTAAGAATTATCTTTTTAATTGATGTCCAAAACATCGGGTCTGGTTGAATAGGACCATATACGTTTAAGATTGAGCATTTTAACCGAGTTGACCAGGAGCTTGACCCATGCCCAACGACCATCTGCATCTACATCTTTATCTAAGATTTTAAATGATAATTTCTTACTAAGCAAAATTGCAACACCATTCTTCTTGGCTTCAGCAAGGCTTGCAATAACCTCCTTAACCCATAATGTCTTGAGTTTTATTGCTTCTATAGAGGATAGATGTGTTTCTTGCAGGCATACTACTGATGGTTTGGACTTGTTTAAATGGGCTAGACCTTTACACCTCCTAATGGGGTTATTACATCCCTTGATGTTCCAAGTAACACATTTAAATGTCACATGAACAGATAATTATCAGTTCAGGAGGCATTTAATAGAACCAAAACTTAACATCTAGGCAATAGACAAAGTCAGATGTCCAACAATTAAGGGAAAGACACATAAGGGAAACACAAAAGGAAAAAGGGAAAGGGAAAAGAGGTCAGATATGAGGTGATCCAAACTGAGGCAAGCAGTAGGAAAAGAACTTATATATCAAAAACCCTAGGAACTTCAGCCTTAAATTCCAAAGTTAATTGGCCAGGGAACTAGGGAAAAAGAGGGGGAGAAAAGTAACAGTAGCTGGTGGTGCCTACCGGGCTGTCCTAAAAATAGAAGAAAAAGTGCACGGGGAAAGAGGGGCACAACATCAGCAACCGTCTCCTTCAAGTTAAATGGTAATATTTATGAACGGCATTCAATAATGAACAATATAGAAACAAAAGGCAAGCTGAGAGTAAATAGTCGGTAGAAGAGCTCATGTACCACCAGAGGTTGAAGGATTGTCTGGAGAGGACGTGTCTATACTTTCAGTCTTGATTGAACGTATGAATGCTCTGAGGTTGGCTGGATCATCAAACATTGCCGAGTTGCTATTGTGTGTAACCTTAAATGAGCAAGGGTGATATAAGCCATACCGGATGTTGAGTTGCTTCGAAGCTGAACGAAAGGATAAGAATTCTTTCCTACGCAGAGGAGTCGTTTTGGCCACATCCTGAGAGATGAATAATTTGTTTCCATGCCAGAACAGATTTTTCTTTCCTTGATAGATATCATAATACGTTTAAGTTGGGTAAATTCAAGAAGGTAAAAGATAAGAGTTCGAGGAGGAGAATGAGAGGATCCAGAGGCATTGCATTGACCCACGCGATGAGCATGCTGAATATTGAATTGAGTATCCGAAGGAAAGTGAAGAATGGTAGGTAGTAGCTTTTGTAGAAAAGATATCGGATCTGCTCCCTCACAGCCCTCCGACAAGCCAGCAACACGTAGGTTGTTGTGCCTACTCCTGTTTTCTAAGTCCTCGTTGTGCCTTCGGAGGTCTTTGACAAATTTGTCCAACATAGCTACCCTAGGGGATATATCTTCTACAATCCCTACCAGTTTCTCTATCTCTTCCATTCGCTCTTCAAAGCCTTTCCAACGGTCGTCTAATTGTTGCAGCTTTAATTTGTGGTGTCAATGAAGGGCAGCAAAGCTCTGATTTCTGATAGAATGGTTTCCAAGGTAGGATCAGATGTATTGATATGTGGCGGCAAATCGCTTTTGGGCCTTTTAAGATTCGTGGAAGGATGCGTGGATTCTTTTGTGATAGGTGTGGTTTTTTGGTTGGTTTTATTGGAAACCATTTCACCAACATGCTGAGACAATTATGGTGACAAGGGGCGTAGAGAATGCCAATGTTGCCACTGATAGATTTAATTACAGCAAGGTACAGATGGTGAACAATGAAGACCTCACAGATCTTACTAAGAATGGTGGTACCAAGGAAGGTTAGAGTAGATGCAACACACTTTTAATAGCCACCATTGATTTGTGTCCTTAAGCACAATACTCTTTACTGTGGAAGATATTAATGACAATAATATAAATATGAACCAGATACTCCAGAGCAATGATCACTTTAAGAGGTATAAAATTGTATTGGGGTGGAGTCAAGTATGACAAGTTTAAATAAGTCAGCTGAGCCAGGAGAAGAACAGTACTTATGCCATTGGAGACAAGCCTGCTATCTGACAACATTCCTCCGTATCATTCAAATTTGATGCGTGGATGTCTGCATAACGTTTCTTTTTCCTTTACCTTTTAATTTCGCTGTTATACACAATAAATAGTATACTGCACATTGGCGGTGTATGTGAAACAAGGAATTAAATCTAAATACTCTCCGTAGCTGTGTGTGGGTGGTGTGTTGTTGAGGGAGGAGCTGCGCGTAGGCCACACAGTCTGAGACGCCAACGTTCTCCACATGCGCGGCATGTAGGTAGAGAGCCAGTAGACGCTGAACCAGCTTCACACATCGCCTTGGGCAGAAATCACAAGAAATGCAACCAGGACCTCAGAATCCACAACGGAGGTCAGCGCGGAGCTGCAAGTACTGAAGGTAGTGAAAGAGAGTTCATGAAAAGTATAGATAATGCCTTATTTAGTAAAGAAAAAGACGGAGCCGACGAGTCAGGTGGCCATCTTCCTTGGTGCCAGACCACACCCCACAAGACCTGGAAGTGTGCTGCAAGTTCGACCCAGGATTCGGCAGTTACAAAAACCTGTCCCATTCCTGGGCTAGAGATGGACTTTTTCTGAAAGATTTGAGAGGCCTGCCGAGTTGTTTTCTTAAAGTTTTGTTTAGGCCTCGATATGTCGACTGTGTCATAAAGTGTGTTGTGGAATGTACATTTGTTTTGTGGTATTTCCGCCATGTGGTGTCTTCCTCTGTGCGTGTGCTTATGTGTGTTTGGTGTGCGTTGTCCAGCATGTGCATTGTGTTGCTGATTTTGTGTGTGTTTGTTTGTGATATGTGCGCTGTTTGCTGTTGTGGAATATACGTTCTGCTATGTTAAGCGTGCGTTGTTGAGAGTGCTGCATTGTGTTATGCACATGGTGTTATTCACTTTTCGTTATCTGCAATGGATTTTATGTGCTAAGTGCTATGTGCAACGTGTTCCTAGTGAGCTATTTGTAGTGTGGCATGTGCATTTGTGTCCTAGGTTCACTGTACATTATTTGTTGTGGTGTGTGCTTTACGGTGAGTAATGAGAGTGCCGGGTGTTGAGGGTGACTGGCGCCCCCCGCGCGCTTTGCCGTAAGCCCCGGCCCCAAGAACTCAGACCCACATGTCCGTCTTGGTTCGGGCTTCCCGGTCGCTCCACCACGGCCAGGAAACGCCCCGTTTATTTATACTGCACGCGACGGCGTGCAATGTCACACCGCCGCGTGCGCGCCCGTCATCGGGCAGCGCCACACTCCTCCTTTTTCGGGGAGAACCAACAACTATCATTGAACTATTCACTGCAAACTATACAACACTGCAATTGAAACAAGTCACGAGAACAATGGGACAACGAAAACAAATCACACAACCCCTGTTCCATGAACACCCCTTTATTGGCATCCACCCGGGTCCCCTTAGCTAGACTTTCTCACCCTCTGGATCTTCAGCCAATTGTCCCAGCACGTAATCGGTGAGGCGAGCTGGTTTCCCTCGCCCAGTCCTCTGAGGGTACCTCCGGCTCGCCTCCGGCACGGGTGATCTGTCCGCCAACGGACCCCGAACTGGGGACTCCGGCATGCAGGGTGGGTCTCCCTCGTTCTCCAGGACTCCTCCCAGGTCCGGGTCAGGAGGTGGGTCAGTTCTAGGGTCTCTGATCTTTTTGAAGAAGCTCACGTTGCGCGTCACTTCCGACCGTCCATCCGACGCAGTCACCATGGAGCCCGGACGGCCACGACATCCAGTGGCTCAGGCTCGTACGGCAAAGAGAGTTTTCCATGCAGGTGTCGATTGCGAATGAGAACCTCATCGCCCGGCTCCAGCTGTTGTGGGCGAAGCCCCCTCCGCACGTTTTCTTGTTCAGTTCTTGCTTGCCGGTCCATCTCGACTCGTTGGTCGTCAATCACCGCAGGTTCTCGCTCTCCGACCTCCGGCAACAGCCCTTGCGGACACCTTCTGAACATTGCCTCTGTCGGGGCCACCCCCGTGGACGCATGTGGCGTGGTGCGGTATACCCTCAAGAATTGGTTTAGGGCTCTCTGTAGGGACTGCCCCTGTCCTTGGGCAATCCTAAATGTCTTATTGAGGGTCCTCATCAGGCGTTCTGCCTCCCCATTCGCTCGAGGCCACAGGGGCATGATCTTCCGGTGCACCACCCCGCAGCTCACCATCAGTTCAGCAAATCGTTCACCCTGAAAGGGCGCACCATTGTCCGAACACAGCGTGTGAGGGAATCCGTGAGCCGTGAACAACTTCTCCACCGCCACTACCACATGTTCAAACGCCACGGACTCCACGAACTCCGCCTCGGGGTACCGGGAATACTCGTCCACCAGGACCAGGAAGTGGGTGCCCATGGTGGTGGACCCAAAATCGGCATGAACCACCTCCCACGGATGGGTCCCCCTCGGCATCGCCTCGATGACCGGCTCCCGCTGTAAGGGCGAGGCTGCCTGACACCAGACACAAGCCGCCACAAATTCGTCCACCTTGCGTTCCAGCTCGGGGAACCACACCTTCATCCGGAGGCGGGTCTTGGTCTTGGCGGCCCCTTGGTGGCCCGGTGTGCCAGTGCGATCACCTCACCTACCTTTGACTGGGGAACTACAATCCGATCACCCCGAAGTAGCAGGCCCGACGCCGAGAAGGACAGTTCCTCACGAACCTTCCATAGTTGTTCTAGACCAGTCCGGGCCTCCTGAGTGCGTCCCGCCAGGGCCTCGAGCGCTGACTTCCAGGAGCCTTGCTGCATGGACTGCCTCAATACTTTGAAGCACTCATCCTGTGCCGCCGCAGCCTCTAGCTCCTGGAGAGGCATGGCATTCGGCGTGGCTGCCTCTACCACGACTTGGACATGCTCCTCAGCTTCTTGCTCACAGATGTCACGATCTCCTTCTCCAGGCGCTCCGGGGTGTCTGGATAGGTAGTCAGCTGCGTTGTTTACCCCTGGCCGGTAAACCAGGGTCACCCCATACCCCAAGAGAGCCAGCATCCACCTCTCAATGCGTGCCGGCGGCTTGGATGACGACCCCGCTAGGATGGGCAGCAGAGGTTTATGGTCAGTAACCACCGTCACCGGGCGTCCGAGTACATAGAGCCGGAAATGGCGACATCCCCACAGCACCGTCAGAGCCTCGCGCTCAATCTGCGAGTAGCGTTGTTCGGCATCTGACAGCGCTTTGCTGGCATATGCGAGTGGCCGGACGCCGCCATCACGGTCAATCTGTGTCAACACCGCACCCAGGCCAAATGGGCTAGCATCAACGATGATCTCCGATGATAGGGCGGGATCAAAGAATGACATCGTGTCCTCGGCCGTGAGGGCACCCCTAATGTCATCAAAAGCCGCCTGTTCCAGCGGACCCCAATTCCAGACGGTGTCCTTTCTTGTCAGGGCCCGGAGGGGCTGAGACCTGGATGCCAGGTTCTTGATGAACCGGCCACAGTACGTGACCATGCCCAAAAAACTTCGCACCTCCGACACAGATTCCGGTGGTTGGGCCTTCTGTATGTCCAGTACCTTTTTTGGGTCAGGAGACACCCCCCATCCCTGAACACAAACCCGAAGAACTCCAGGGAGGGGCGCAGAAATTCGCACTTCTCCTTATGTAGTGTGAGTCCCAGCGACTGCAGCCTCTCGAATGTTTTCGCCAGACGCCTCAGGTGGTCCACCTCCGTCCTTGCAAAGACCAGAATGTCGTCGCTTATGTTTAGGACGCCCTCGAGGTCGGCTAGGGCACCCCGAATGATGTTCTGGAATACTTCCGCGGCCGAGGACACCCCAAAACTCAACCTCTTGTAGCGATATAGTCCCCGGTGCGTGGTGAAGGTGGTAATGTACCTTGAGTCGGGGTGGAGGACGACCTGATGATATCCGGCCCTGAGGTCGAGCTTCGAGAAGAACCGAGCGCCCTGCACCTCCGCAATGATGTCATCCAGCGTCGGTGTGAGGTGCCTCTCTCTCTTGATGGCCTTGTTGGGGATTCTCATGTCTACGCGGATCCTGACTGCGCCCGGTTGTTTGAGTTTCCTTGCCACCACTATGGGGGACACCCAGGGAGTTGGTCCCTCCACCTTCTCGATAATGCCTAGATCGACGAGGCTGTCCAGTTCTTTGTCTACCTGCTCACGGAGGTGGAAAGGTACCCTCCGATGTTTGAGGGCCACCGGCTGTACCGAATCATCAATGTGCAGCCGCACCGGCTCCCCGGCCATCTGCCCAATCCCCTTGAATATGGCATGATGCTTCTCCAGCAAGTCATTAATGTCCTCCAGGTAGACGGAGTACGCGAAGCTTACGATGCCGAGAGCCTCCGCCGCTGCACAACTCAACAAAGTGTTCTTACTCACTGGGGTCACATAGAAGCGGGCTGTGATGTGGTAGCCATCGTGTTCCACTTTTGCCACAAAGGCCCCGTCCAGAGGGATGGGCTCCACACCACCGAACGCGAAGATGCGGGCCTTTGGCCTGACCAGCCTGGGCGGCTGATCCATGGCGTTGTAATGTTCTCGGGCCATGACATTCACCGATGACCCTGTGTCCACGAGTACAGGGACTGGAGACTGGTTCACTTCGACCACGCATCTTGGTTGACGTCGATTCCTGCCTCTTAGAAACTCCACACTTGAGACAAAGAGTATGTTCTCTTCATCTTCTTCTTCTGCTTCTTCCGCCTGAGCCTCCTCCTCGCCCTGGTCCACCTGAGCGACATTGGACGGCCGACCTTGGTGAGTGGAGACCGCTCAGCCCTGGCCCCTTGGCACCAGTACGGGCAAGGCTGCTCTACACACCCTTGAGAAGTGGTCTGGCAACCCGCACCGTCCACATGTCTTTCCAGCTGCAGGGCACTCCGCTGGGTGAGGCAGGTCGTATCCGCATTTTTGGCAAATCTCGCCTGCCCTCCCAGCTCTGTCCCGTGTGCCGCCGCCATATCTCCTAACACCTCTCCCCCCTCGCCACATCGCGCAGATCTCTTCAGTTTTAATGGGGCGCGACCCGGCCTCCATTCTTGCCGCTCTCGCCTCTGGCACCTTGTGGCTCCTTCCTAGCTCAAGGATGCGCTGGAGCGTTATCCCCGGCTCCCTCAGTACTTGGCGCCTGAGCTTGCCTGATGAGCACGTCTGGATAAGCATGGTCCTGATCATGTCCTCTGCATCGCCCAAGGCGCAGGCGAGCGACAGACGCCTTAGGCGCCCATAGAACGTGTCCAAGGTCTCGTCATCTTTTTGTTTGGCAGAGAGCATCACGAATCGCTCATAGTCCGCATTGGCTAAGGGCAGAAAATATGCCTGGAGGGCGGCCTTTGCATGATCGTAGGTTCCATTCCCTTGTGGCAAAGATTCAAAAATCTCCTGGACAGAGGGCCCTGCCGAGTACAACATTGTGGCCAGCCTGGTGTCATCATCGACCACTTGCGCAGCCCTGAAATACATGTCCAGGCGGTCCACCCACCTTCTCCATCGGGGCCCCAGGCTGGATGGCGGGCCCGACACATCGAATTCGGGGATGGGCTGCAGGGCAGCATGCGCACGTACCTGCGCCATGGCAGGCGCTTTCTGCTGAACACCAGGAGCAGCAGCAGGTTGAACTGGGGGTTCAAGGGCGGGAACCGCTGCCTGATCATCTGCTGGAGCCGCTGGTTGCTGCATTGGAGGTAGAAGACCCTGCGGGGCCACTGGTGCACGAGGATGAAACTGCGCCGCCACACCGTGTGCTCCGTCCTGGTCCTCGGTGTCACTCATGGGTTTGAGCGCACAGGCACCCCCATAATGCTGATTGGGGCCGCAACTCAAACATTCAGCCCAAAGTGATCCTCAGCCTGGACCACCTCTGGATGCAGTGACTCCTGCCACCTCTGTGATGATGAAGAGGATGAAGATAGATGGAGTCACCAGGATGATGATGAAGGGGATGAAAAAGCAGAATGCCTTTGTGTGTTCCAAAAATTGGTAGCCAAAATAGTAACTGGATTCAGCAGGCCCAGTCAAGATAGGCCTTCTCCTAGCTTCCACTCGACGTAGGAAACCCAAAATTGAGTCGATGCACTAATTGGTCATACCTCCGTGTAGATGTAGCTGTCAGCTACTGAAGTGTCCAAAAATTAGGCCTGGGGTTGTTTCAGGGCCCAAACCGGAGCTCCTTGAAATCCCACAGCCGTTGCACAAAATGGCCGCCAGCCGCGAGGGCAACGCACTACCCGTGGCATGAAACGAAGTCTGTCCTTCGGCCTCGTTTCGGTGAAAAATTATTCCGATGATCACCGCCGGGCCCGGGCATCGTTTCCCCCACTCGTCGCCACTGTTGAGGGTGACTGGTGCCCCCCGCGCGCTTCGCCGTAAGCCCCGGCCCCAAGAACTCAGACCCACACGTCCGTCTTGGTTTGGGCTTCCCGGTCGCTCCACCGCGGCCGGGAATAGCCCCGTTTATTTATACTGCACGCGACGGCGTGCAACGTCACGCCGCCGCGTGCGCGCCCGTCATCGGGCAGCGCCACACCGGGCTCTCTGAGTGAGGTTCCTGCATTGTGTGGTATTAGTGCGCTTTAGTGTGTTGCCACATGTTTCGGTATGAACATTTTGTGGTATGCATGCTGTGGTTCCTAAGTGATATTCAGAATATGAACATTGCTTTTCTGATTACGTTCAGTCGTGTGTTATGCGCATTGCGATATTAACATTTTGTTGTATTATGCATATTTTGTGAATCTACAGATGTAAGTACTTTGAGACAGATTCTCAAAACGTTTATTGGAGCAAGTGATGAGATGTGCTTGCATCTCCGAAATTGCCCATTGAAAAAGGGGTGAATCCCCACCTTGGCAAGAGACACAATGTCAAAGAAGCGAGACCTCAAGTGTCAGGCATTTTGCTGAGGGTTGACAAGTGACTCCATTCTGGCAGTACATGTTAAGGGTAGTACTGTACTATTGGTGGTTCTGTGATTGTTCCTGTCGCTAGGTGTCTCTGATTGCTCCTGCCCCTAGGAATAAATTCATCTAATTATCTGTATTTTTTTTTATGTAAAACCATAAACAATTCCAGTTGAAAAGCGGGTTAGGAACTGGGCACTCAGATACATGGAAGTCCCCTCTCCAGCTCCTCCCTCAGGGCAGATAACCCCTCAGCTCAAAAGCCACAAGGCTAATTGCTGTCTCAAGCATATATAACCTTCGAACCCATAGTGTATATGTTTTTATATTACTGTACTTCTCAACGGGTAAACAAAAGCAAAACATTACAATAAAGACAAAGGCTAATTCATAAAGGCATTGACAGAGGTGAGATTCAATGAGCTCCGATTGCTGCTCTATTTCCTGAAGGCAAGCGTCCAAATTCCTTCGCAACCACCACTAGAACCTTAAAGCCACCATGACGAGAGTGTAGAGGTAGCATTAGATGCTCATTAGGCCAATCAGTGATAGAAGAAAGAAAAAAAGTCAACCAGAAGTCACTCGCTGAGGCAACAGGTCTTCTACTGGAGGGAAGGGTGCATCGCATGTCTGATGATATTTCAGATGTTGATGACGAGCATTGCCTTTCCTCTAAACTCACAACCTCAACGACTGTATGCAAACCTGGCTCCATGGGTGGACCATATTTATTGCGTGGTTTCCACTCCAGTGGCTCTGCCCGGTGAGCTTTCTCTCTCTCTCTCTCATTTCTTCTTCCTTTATGAACAACGCTCCATTGCTTGCTTGACTGGTTTCCGCTGTATAAGTCCTATAGATACATACATGGGTAAATGTTTTCTCCTCTGCCACACAGCAGCAATCTGCAAGCACAATAACTGTTGTGTATGAACACATTTAAGAACGTAAAACAGGCAAACCACTGCTCACTTTACTTATCTAGCTAGTTCCTTTACACTCTTGTTTCATAACACTGTACTGATAGGGAGCTCTTGAATCATGTTGTGCAAGTCCCGGAATTGTATACACATGTAATATGACATGTCTGTACAGTAAGTATATGAATGAGGTTTCAGAATGGAATACGATGTTCCCCTTTTAGCCAAGACTGGTTTGCTATTTCACACATGGCACTGGACAACTTGAAAAACTATCCATTGGATTTGACTACTGTCAAGACGTAGACACACCACAGAAGAGCCTTTGTGATAGTCAAACACTTGTCATTTTCTGACACAGACATAACGCTTGTTTTAATGTATAACTTATTTAGCTGTGTATTTTCACAAACAAAACAAGACTTTTTCTAGCATCAAATATCCACCATCGTTTGCTGTCAAGAACAGCTATGAACATAGCTGGGCTGTAGTCAGAACTGCAGGATGCATCCTGAGGAAATGAGGGTAGCCCTTTCCTCTCAAAGCACACCCTGCCTTCACCACTGAGTCCCAATGAATGACAACCAAGACCAATGATTGCCTGTTATAATGTGCTCTAAAAGCTCCCACTCGCTTTAGTGCCAGTTCTGATGCCAATGTTGGCCATCTTACAAGTAGGTAGTAGTGCCTCAAATCAACCGACCAAGGAAAGCCTCAGTAAAGTATCCTAAGTGTTGTGCCCAAAGCTTGTTTTCACCTGCTACCAGTCTTCTGAAGAGGAGGTCTCTGCCCACCAGCTCATCTTTAACTTCCTGACCCTATCAGTCTATTAATGCCAAAGGTCCTTCGACAATGAGATATAGTTCCACACTGGAACTGCTGTGCCTCCAAAAGGTGTGAACATAGGAACACTATCTACTTTAAGCCTATTTGGGCTCTGCAATCATTAGCTACCATAACATTTTCAGACTCTGAAATATGCCCTTTCCCAAACTCCCACTGTACTGTGTGACTTAACATGTCCGCTTGTGGGCATCACTATATACTGTATTGTTGATCCTCTGAATTTGTGCAAGCCTCTGCCCACCAGCCTTTAAGTGAGCATTAGCTGTGAGCTTACCCCACTTTCCTGCATCCTTGGCAGATTGACTTTCTAAGACTGACCAGTCAATGCCCCAGGATTTAGACAAAGTAATAATGAAGCGGTTGGCTTCTTGGCTGTGAATGCAATTGCTGCATGTTTCAGATTCACAGCCCCATTGCAAGTGAAGCAGACATAGTGACAAAGTGAAGGCAACTGAATTATAGATTTTTAAAACACAATAATATTCAACATACATCAAGAAATCGAGTCAAGGAAAGACCCTGATACGGAAAAATGACTTCTTAACCACTTGCCAAGTGTTGATGCAGAACTGCCGCATTTAAATAATGAAGAATATAGATCTTTGGTGTCTACTGGTAAGATATGCGGCTCTGCATGAGAACCTTGCCATGCCTCACTTTCTAAATTGATTGTGGGCATTAATTCTATTTTAGCAGCACTATGAAGCCTCCCCTAAAAAGTGTAATGGTCTCTTCAGTCTTCAACATAGCAACATAGCAACAACTACTCCTCTACTTAAAAAAGCCATCGCACATCCCCCATCAATTCTAACTATAGGCCAGTATCCAATTTACCATTTCCTGGGCTGCATAAGGACATCACAAATCAATTCTAGTGATTTATAGAGACGCATGGTTTGGGGCAATCCATTGTACACACTTTGTCATCACTGCCCCACAGGATAATAGAAGATGAAGTGTGGATGCTTGAAGCATGGGAGCTCCCGTGCTTCCAGATTTAGAAGTGCCATGTGATGCCCTCTTGCAGCACAGGCCGCTCATTCAGCTAGAGAAACTACAAATTAGTGACAAAGTCTGAGAGTGGCAGGATTCCTTCTCGACAAACAGAAAACAAAATCTTGGCACTATCAATATACTTCTCTGCAGTGCACAATGCGTAATGGGGTTCCTCTGTTCTCCTCACTGTCTTCAGTGTGATTTAATATTTACTCAACACCACTGATAAAGTAGATTCGGAAAATGGGAATCCAAATGTACAACTACTGGGAGGAGACCCAATTCATTTTCAAGATCAATCAGGAGAAATCAGGTACCTCTGCTAGTTTCTCTTGATGCTTTCTGCTCATTGTTGCATGGATGAGTAATAACCAACTAAAACTCATTCTATCCAAGACAGAAATGTCGGTCTTTGGGACACAAATTCCTGCTCGGATGAAACATATATGGCTGCAATTCTCGTGAAATTATCCAAAATCAGGCACCTTATTAGTTGGTAAAAACCTAGGGATCATGTTGAATAATGAACTTGCTGTGGAATCGCAATTAGCCACAGTGGTTAAGGAATGCTTCTACATTCTGAAAGCATGTACATGTATCTTCCCATTGTTGCATTATTGCAGCAGAATTCAATTGAATGTAACATTGGTATTATCATGTGGATCACATATCTGAAAATTCCAAACAGATGCCTATGAAGACTACAATGGACGCCCCTCTGCTCCTGGGATCAAGGAAATGTGTCCATATTAGGCCAACCGTCCCATAGCTGCACTGGCCACTAGAATTTAAAACCTATTGTATGCGTCATTGGGCATTTTATAAAACTGATCCATCTTTCCTGATAGAGAAATGTCATCAATACCATTCTGCGCATGCCCTTAAGACTAAATTACAGAAAGATAAGATGGGCACGAGGAACATTTGCGTTCAGAACCACACAATATTGGAATGCACTTCTCTATCATATCCAGGCAACTGAGGAACTCTGGCTCTTCCAGCAACTTTTAAAAACCCACAAAATGGAACCTTTAACACAATATTTAGATTCCTCACGATGTTATTCTCAACACCAGGGGGCTTCTCCAAAGGTGATTGTGATTCAATATGCCTTACTAGCATAGCATAACATAACATGAAATAGCAATGCACCAGAAGCTCCGCACAATGTAATCTGAGTAAAGGGATGTTTGCTAAATCCTTGACCGCTGTACCTGCATGATGGCATGTGGTAACATCACCAGTGCTACAGTTCCCTAGAATCATGTATGGCTATTTTAAGTATTGTTTTTCAGTTGGAGGACAGGACCCCATACCTGTTTTTGCATACACAAATATATGAGTGCTACCCCTGCATCTGAGAAGAATCAATTAGATTAGTTTCTGTGCCAACTATCAAGATTTTGTACTCACAAGGCGTGAGTGAGGTGACGGATAAAAATACGGTTTTTGTTGCTTGATGAATGGAGGACTTATAAAAAGGTGGATATGAACTACCCCTTTAGTAAATAAGGTTTTCCATTTGTGCTGCAATTAGGTATTTAGCATTTTAGGGAATACCACACACCCTTCTGGATGGCATACTTAATTGTTTGACCCTGAGGTAGACAGGACAGCAATGACATAGTCTGGGATGTCGAAACATGTCGGTCATGTGCCTTTTCGAATGGTCTGAAACATATACAATTGATAAGCAAGTGGAATATGGAAAACTATTAAACTGCAGATACATACGTTGTGGTTTCACAAGGAAGAAGAAATAACTGCAGTCAGAAAAGTACTATATTTTTATTTTTTACATTAGTACATTAGACAGCATTCTTGTTTTTACTTGTTCCTCTGAGGGAACATTGTTTAACAATGTATGGGTGCTTGAAATTAATGAGATACGAATGTTGAGTGAATATGTTTTTGTTTTTCTCGGCACAAGCGAGAGTGGTTAATTCTCAATTTCTGACAATTAAAAAAAAAAATAACTGTGATTGGTTACTCTAGTGTGTGCGGCGCTGGAAGTGTCAACTCAAAATTAGTTCTGCATTATTGTTTTGCTACTTTTAAGGAGATGTCTTTTGTCTGGTCACTTTCCAAATCTACTGCATAAATCGAAGGAATCAGAAACAGTTCAATTATTCACTTCCGCCATCTAACAGGAACCAAGGATGCTGCAGAAACCTTGTCTGTGGCTTCCAGGAGTGGCCAATCACTCAGCAGCATGCTCTTCCCAGAAGGAAGGACCACTGTATCCCATTCTTTTCTTTCAGCACAGAGATAATGGAACTGAACAAGCAATACCAAGGTCAAAATCTTAATGCACACATCCTCCCCAAAGTGGGGAAGATTTGGGCTCCCCGACACATGTCAATTTCCAGCCGGCCTAATGCAATCTGAACCAGTGCAGTTCTGTATGAGAGGCTAAGCATGGACTGCAATCTTCGGATAGTGGTCATTGATGGTTTTTGACTGTCTAACATCATAGTATCAAATAATAAAATGGGAGCGACTTCTGGCGCTGAAAACAAACACAACAGCCCCTACACGTTTCAGTGCACAACACCATGCACTGAGGCTTGCTTACATTAACTGCACATTATTTATACTGTGCAGACAGCAGCGGGAAGCAACAATCCTCCTACCTCCAGCACTGACACCTCAAGGCATACGCAATCCCCAGAATTAAGGTGAGATGAGGACGTCCTGCCCAAAGGTATTTAAGACCTAAATGTGAATTTCACTCCCACGTTTGGCAGAAGTCACAACTGAGATGTTACCATTGGTGGGATTCTGCAAATAATCATCAGCACTGCAGAGGGGATGCTTCCGCAGTTGCCAGACAGGTTGGTTATCTTTTGTGACATGCAGTAACATTGTACATACACACACACACAAACATGCATGTATGCATGCACACACGCATACACATTCTCCCCTAATTTTGCACACATATTTCACTGTGATGCTGTCCTTCTGCCTGTCCCCACTGCTGTGTTGTTGCAGAGACAGTGAGTGTGAAAAAACATGGTCATGCAAGGAACATACATGAAAAAATGGACTTTGTGGAAATACATGGTGCTTGGTCATCCAGGGCAGCAAAGCCTGTAAATGCTAATGGAAAGTTTACCATTTACATACACCACAGTAAGACTGTGATGTCTGGTGCAGATGTTAAAGTGAAGACTGCACACAAGTTAGAGTCATTACTGCAGCTGAGAATCTGTTCGTGCCCAATGAGGAACCCAGAAAATAAATTTCACAGTTCAGTATATCACCTGCTTTGCTGTGTTTTTTTTGTTGATGATTTAGTTTATTTGTAAACTTTTTCATCATTTCTGTCATTATTTGTAAATGGTAAGAGCGAATGATTTAAATTGTATCTCATGGTGTTCTTTTGTTGAGTTCCAATATAGTACTTAGAAAAAGAGTGATTGTATATGTATATTTATTGTTATATCCACTGAGTAGGGCGGCCCATCTTTCTTGAGTGTTCATTTGTTGCACTGAAAGTTGGAAGAACGCTCCAAATTGTTTACGCTGTGACGAAAGTGATTGGCATTCCATGATCAGATGAAATATGGTTTCTGGGATCGCTTGATCCTTACAGAATCGGCAGTAGTTGTTTTTGACGTCAATCTTCCTCGTTATTGATATATATGAGTTTGTAGGTAGAATGTTCAAACGTAATCTTAAGAAAGTTGTTCTAATGCTCTGGTCTGGGAAAATTTGAAGGTATGGTGGTAGCACATGAATTTTCCTGTTGTCTTTGGTGCATTGAAGATTTTGTTTGTAGACGTTCCTTTTTTGAATAGTTTTTATCCAATCATTCTGAAGAAGTTTTATTTTTGCGTGTTGTGGGCGTAGAATTAGCTGTTCTTCTGTGATATCTTCATTTTCCATTTCCTTCCTCATTGACTGTTTCCATGTTTGTAATACTGTGTTGTTGAAGGTGTTAGCTTGGGCTCAGAGGATTTGAATAGCTGGGGTTTTTTGGTCTGAGAGTATTTTGCGAAATATGTCTAGTTTTTTCCATAGAACAATGGATTCAATTGACTGGGTTGCCATTGCGTATCGAATTCTGGGCATTGGATATGACTGTGGTAGGTGGAGAATTTTACGCCAGAATATTGCTTCAAATTTCATCCAGTTTATTGTACGGGCGTTCAGCATTGCTTCTGTTCCATATGTTAGTATCGGGATGTACTTTTGCCTGTAATAGGCTATTATGGGTTTGAATGAAAACTGGCCGTATTTCCTGTAAAGTATACATCCTTGTCTTGCTGGGGTTTGTGCCGTTTGTTCAATTTTATCGATCCATTTCTCCTCCGAGTTTGATTGGTTTATTAGGACACCAAGGTATTTGAAAGTTGTCACATTTTTTATTTGGTTCCCGTTGATATTGAAGCTCGGTTGGTATGATTTTTTTGTGAATGGTTTGGTTAGAGTCATTGTATTAGTTTTTCCGATGTTGATCGTTAATTCGTTTTTTTCCATATAGCTACTCAGAGCTGTCAGAAATGCTTGTAGTTCAGTGGGTGTTTTGTCCAACAGAACGATATCATCTGCATATGCCATGGCAGGAACTGGTGTAGAATTTATTTTCGGTGGATTAGTTTTGTTGGATTTTAGGTGTTCTTCGATGTCCGACATGAACAGGTTGTAAAGAGTTGCTGCCAAGGGACAGCCTTGCTTTAGACCGTTTATTGTTGGGATTGCATTAGTGGTGGCTCCTTGTTTTGATAATCTCACTTTTATGGTGGTTTCTGAATAGAGGAGAATGATCGGCTCGAGGATGTTCGATGGGCAGTTCCATGCTCTAAGTTTTGCCCATAGTTTGTGCCGTGAAATCGCATTGAAGGCCATCTTTAAGTCGATGAATGCTGCGTATATCGTAGTGTGAGAGTTGATGGCTTCATGCTTTATTAGATGGAGTAATATCAGATTGAGATTGGTTCCGACATTGGCAGTGAAGCCTGTTTGCCTGATCGAAAATTTGTCGTTTTCAAGTGCCCATGTAGTTAGTTGTTTGAGCAGTACTGAGGCGAATAGCTTCCCAAGCGGGTCTAGTAGGGCAATTGGGCGGAAGTTTTGGGGTTCTTCTCTTGGTTCTTGCTTATGGATTGGAACAATTATTGCCGACCTCCAGGAGTTTGGTATTCGGTTAACTGTGTTTACCAGAGTTGTGATATGGCACATGAAGTTCACCCAGGCAGACGGGTCTTGTTTGATGACAGCATTAGATAGTCCGTCAGGACCAGGCGCTCTAGACGTGTTCAGGTTTTTGATGAGCTTGATGAAGTCTTCAAATTCTGCATTTACATACCATTTTGGTTTGTTTATGGGCATTTGAATTTGAGGTTGCGTTTTTCGTGCTCCGTACATGGTCGAGAAGTGCGTGATCCAAGTTTCCTGCGCAATGTTGGCTGTTAGTTTGTGCTGTTTTTGCAGGTTATCCTTGAGCAAGTTCCAGAGCTCCCTCGTGTTGTGAGTCTTGTGTAGTTTCATTATGTTTTCTGCGTCTGCTTGCTGTAGGATTTTTTGGTGAGACTTTCTCCAGTTGGTGTATTTCTGCTTCATTTTTGATCTGTTTCATGTTTTCCGTGGATGTTGTTTTCTTTAGGTGTCATATTAATCGATTTAGGCATTTTTTCTTGTCAACTATTTCTTGGTTGTATGTATGATGATGATCTTTGTGTGGGCAGTTTTTCAGCGTTTGCCGGAATGGGAGTAGAATCCATTCATAGTTGAGTTTCTCAGAATCTGTCAGAATGGCATCATGAAGTTTCTTCGGTAGGTTTGCCATGGCTGGTTGTGGAATCCTTAGTCTTGATGTTGTGCCGTCAAGTTCTACGGAGACTATTGGTACTGGTTCGCTTTGTTGAGTTGATAACCGGGAGTGAGCAGTGAGTTGGTTATGATCACTTTTATCAGTTATTATCGTTTGCGCTTTTGTGACTGATTCATGTAGGTTGTATGATAGAAATATGTAATCAATTATTGCATTTGATAATCCTCTAGTCCAGGTTGGCATATATGCTGCGGAGTTGTTCTTTGCGTGATTCAGGAGGATGAGATTTCGAGTTGTGATTTCAGTCATCCATCTGCTTGCTTTCGAGCAGAGATGTGAATGAGTTTGGAGAGATCCATTCTGATTGTGTAGCTTGATATTCAGGTCCCCACAGATTATTATTTCTGGTAGTTGATGGGTTGTCACGACCTTGTCAATTGCCAGGAACACACCGTCGATGAATGTCTCCGTTGATATTGCTGCAGGGTTCCAGTAGAGGTTTAGAATTGCAAGTGTTGTGTCGTTCTTTTGTTTCCCATTTGAGTGGATCTTGGTGTACACTAATATTGTTAGTTGGGTCCAGGGATTGATATTTTCATTGCTCAGTACTGTGCAGTGGGGATTTATCTTGATCAGGGTGAGAAGCCCTGATGCTGGTCTTCCTTGTTTTTTGACGATAGCAGGGTTGAGGAAGGTAAGAAAGCCATCACAAGCCGGTGGTTCGCTGAGCCAGGTTTCCTGAAAACATATGATTTTAAATTGTTTTAGGTCTTTGGAGGGGTTTGTGAAAAGATGCAAATTTCCTCTGGTATTCCATGAACAAAGTGACCATGTGTATCCCAGGTTCGTTGATGGTTATGAGCGGGAGATTGTTAAGTCCTCTAAGGATGTAGTTTCTGCGAAAGAAGTTTCCGAATCGAAGGTTCTTCTGATCGGTCGTTCGTCTCTGCGTGATTTCTGTGTTTGTGGTGATTGGCTCTGCTTTCTGTCAGCTCCAGTGTGGTCGGCTGTGTAGTTGTTAATTGGAGGTCTTGATTGGTGTTGCCAGTTATCGTCTCTGTCTGAAGCTACTCTGTATTTCGGTTTGTTGGGTATTCTTGTGGTTGTGGCAGCCCAGCATGTGAATCCATGTTTTTGTAGCTGGGCACGTCTTGATAAGATCAGTTCTTGGTTGTTAAAGTCCGCTAGCTCTATGACAATCTTATCTAGGTTTAGATCATCTTTGAATGTTATGAGGTCAATGTCTTTTGTTGCTATTTTGTTCAGATGAGGTATTGCTCCAAATCGGTGTAGAACATTGTTTCTATTTAGAATTAGAGGTTCCGATCTGTTGGTTTCATTTTCATAAATTTCGTTTTGTCGTAGCGGATTAACAAATGATGGAAAGTTGAAGCTGTGTTCAGTGGAATCTTGTGATCTTGTCGTGAGTGAATCCGATGAGATTTGGTCGTAGGTTTCGTTTGTTATTTCATCTGTTGTGACACTCTCTAGGGACACATCTGAGATTTCTTCTATAAAGAATTCTGAGATTTCATCTTGGTTGTCATTTGTTGGTTGTTCATGTTCTAGAGGATATTCGTCTATTATTATGAAGCTCACGTAGCCTGTTGATTGGATGGGTGGTAGTATGTCATCTGATATTTAATCTTCGTGGGTAGATAAATTAAGTAGTTCTTCATCTATGGATGGTTCAGCTAGCGGTCTTTGTGGCACATGAGGCTGTGTGTGGGTCCTCCATTATTTTCCATAGCCATCACTATCACCTAAGCTATCTGGCTGGACAATTCGAACCAAAGCAACAAGACTCCACCACAACCTCATAACCATGGGAACTAAAACAAAGTGGAGAGAGCTCTGAAAACACAAGCATTTAACTTTTCTTTGCGGGGAGGAGGAGGGAGGGTGTGAGGGATAGGAGTGTTGGTACATGTTAGACAAAGAGCTCAAAGAGACGGATCAGTATAGTGGGATGCAAATGGATTTTGTTTTGTTATGTTAATGATTGTGAAAAGCATTCCTCTGTGGTATGCAAGCAACTGAGAGCACTTGTCCTTGCAGACACCTTTAAAAAACCCACCATTTTCACATTAAGCTTGAACCTTTAAATCAATGGTCAGATGTGTCAAAGGATGTTATTTTCAGCACCAGGGGCATCTCCAGGCATCGTATCTCTCCAGGACTGAAATCTCTGCACTGGTGCACAGTGGTTTTGAGGATTAAGTTCAAAACCCTTTGCATTGTCCACAAGGCCTTCTGGGGCCTGCGGCCTCAATACCTTCAACTCTCTCTTCCTAAATAACTTCTTTCTCGAGCTCTTCACTCATTGGCATTAAACTCCCTCAGGGTCAGTCGGTTCTCCAAGCAACGAGTTGGTGGTAGATCTCTTTCTTCAGCTGGGGCCTCCCTCTGGAACAGCCTCCCTGCCTCCTTGAAACTTGAGGAGAACCATCTCCGGTTCTGAAAGCACCTCAAAACCTTCCTCTTTGCTTCGGCTTTCTCTCCTCCTCTCTCCCGCTGAACTCCTGGCTGAAACTGTACTGGTTACCTGGCCACCCTCTGATCTAGGGCCCAGGCCCCCCCCTCGCCAGTTGCACTCCTGCACTGCCTCCCTGGCAACCCCCGCACTTGGGGAATGTTTCAGTATCCCTACAGTCCCCCACCAGCGCATGACACCTGATGTCTGCCCTTACTCTTGCACTTGCGACCAGCTGGCCGTACTTCTCTTACAGTTTATTTATTCTATGTATCCCATGTACTGCACTGTCCCCTCCCCTTTACACACCACGCTTTTCCCCTTCCTCCCTCCCTCCACTTGCACGATCTGAATGACACCTGCCCTAGTAGGATCATTGTCTCTGTCTTTCCTCTGTTCCCCCATTGCCGAGTCGGGCCTTGAAACACTTGTGTATAGGCGCGTTATAAATGCCATATAATATCATATAATTTCATAGCCATGCCATACGCCTTACTAACATAGCATAACATTACATAAAATAACAATGCACCACAAGCTTGACACATTGTAGTCTGAGTAAAAGGCTGTTTGCAAAATCCTTGATTGCTATACCTAAACGTGGCATGTGGTAACATCCATCAGTCAGGTAATTATTGCTACAATTACCTAGAATAATGTATGGGTATTTTAAGTATTGTTTGTAAGTTAGAAGACATGAGCCCCCACCCGTTTTTATCATACACAAGTATCCGACTGCTATCCTTGTATCCGGCTGCTATCCTTGCATCCGAGAAAAATAAATTGTATTCGTTTTTGTGCCAACTATTAGGATTTTGTAATCAAAAGACTTCGGTGAAGTCACAGTTAATAAATATACTTTATTTCGGTTGCTCTGTGAATCGAGGATGTATGGAATGGAGATTATGAACTGCCTCTTTAGTAAATACGTTTTTCCATTCATGGTTCTTTCAGGTGTACACCGTTTTAGCCAAAACAACATTCAAGTAGTTTCACAGCAAAGGCGTGTTCTTTTAAGGACAGGCTCACTCACTTTGGCTCATCCATATTGCCAGGGTGTCATTGTAACCCTGGGCATCTTGAAATCATGCACAGGAACGCATGAGGGAAAATCCCTTCTGCCTACTTTCCTAGGTTAGAAATGGACAGGTGCTTTTGAGGATGGATTTCGTACCATGGCTCCTGTGGGAGCAAATCCCTAGGCCAGACTCTCTGGAAGAGCTGCACATCTGCTAGAAACTTTGTAGAGATGGATATAGTGGTGTGGGAGGCAGGACTCCTCTTGGGTTTAGGCTGGCCTCTTCTGGGAGTTAATCTGCATAATCCAGCCTTCTGTATCCTTCTCGACTTTGGATGCACTGACTTTATCCTGTTAATGGAGGACAGCATGCAAATCTGAGGTCAAAACATGGGGTCAGAATCTGTTTAACAGATTACATCTTCAGGTATACTTTAGGGGGTAGGGTCTTTTCAAAAACTGAAAGCTGTTCCTGTGTTTTTATTATTTGTTAGGGTGTTTTGGGGAGTGCTACCTGACACTTTATGGCTGCTTCAAAGAGCTTGAACATTAGACATTAATCTGAAATGGCATAATGACCAAATCAGAAAATATACTCTGAAATAAAATAACATAATCAGCTGGTATAACATAAGCCTGGCATTATGGTCCAACAAATAGTGTATCTAATGCTGCTGATTCCTAAATACAATGGAATTCTTTGATTGACTTTAATTGACTCACTCTATTTACACTGCATACAATTTGCACTTTTGTCAAATTTGGAATGTATTGCCTATGGGCATATTTTTCCATTCTGGTCTTAACACTACTTGTATCTTTTGTATTGTGTACAGGGTACTCCTACACTTCATTGCTGAGCCTGCTTAGCTAGTGCACTATTGTTTGTGTGGTCTTTTTGTCCCACAGGGTCTAAACGGCTTGCACCTACATGAAGCCTCTTTGGGCCACTGGTCGCCCTTTCAGCGAGACATGCTGGTCTCCTGATCAATAGTTCTGTTCATTGAAATGTTCTCTTTTACATTATTACAGTTCCTGCTATTTTGTCTGAGTACAGTGTAGTAAGTTTACATTTTTGTTTATAATAGATTGAAGCTTTGTAAGATTCATTTAGAGAATGGTTCTATTTACTTATGATCGTTGAAAAAAATCAGACAGTATGGGATTTCTTTTCATTTATAAATTTATATACAGGGAGGAACTTCTTTGTATCACAAAAGAACATACAGTAGATAAGAAATCAGATTTGATGGGAAGCAGTGATCTTCTTACAATGGGGTGAGTTTGTGTGACATTCTGACCAGGTTGTGGAGGGAGTAAATGGAACAGTCACCAGGGACAATCCATAGGTGGATATACACCTGGAGCATGATGCACCTCTATGATGGCTGCTGCAATCTACAGCCATCCAAAGTGTTTTGGTTCCCGGGTGGAGTGTCCTCCATCAACGCCGGGATTGGCCAGGCCCAGTCCCACCTCCCTGGCCTCCCCACAGGTGGCAGGCAAAGCTGGCATATTCTATTGGGGAAGGCCAGCGGGTAAGGATGAGACCTGTCTGTGCCTGTCCGGGCCTGGCACGTGGCCTTCAACACATCTGTACCCTCAGGTATGAGCTCATGTTCACCTTGTTTTTTTTCTTCATCCCGCTTTCACGCCACCTGAGCCCACTGTTCGTTTTTTCCCAACCGACTCGCACCCACATTTTGAATGCCTCACCACGACCTTCCAACCATCATCTGACTGTTCTGTCCCTGTTTTGCATCCTCAGCCATTCAACCTGGTGATGGTACGAGGAAGTAGGTGTCAAAAGTGGGAGTTCAAAGAGAGTCCTGGTACTGAAATTAATGATCTTGTCGACAGGACATAAAACAAAGTTGAGGAGACCAAAGAGAATGCTGGCACAGTAGTCCAGTTTAGAGAAGACAAGTGTGGGCAAGAGTTGCTTGGCGGTGTGCAAATGAAGGCAGTGCCTGATTTTCCGAATATTTTTGGAGGTTGAGGCAAGCCACCGTTGCAGTTTTGGAGATACAAGTAGAGAAGGTCTTAGAAGGGTCATAGATGATGCAAGCTTTCTAACTGAAGAAGAGTAGGGGAGAGTGTTAAATGGGAGCTGGGCTCTATTTTCACAGCACCACAGCGCTTATTATTGGTGTTTCATGAACTGTGTGCTCCATTTGCCCACTTCCTGTAGTCAGCTGTTTCCCTACTCAGTTGTTTGATTGCTTTTGGTTGTACTATGAAATCTGCATTTTACTGCTTTTTGTCACTTTGTTTTGGTTTCTCGTCCTCTGTGTCCCATGTCCCACCCCCTAGGTCCCTGATTGGCCTTACTACAGCTCATGTGACCAGACTCGATTTTTACAGCACCGAGAGTGCTTTTTATTGGTGTTTCAGGAGCTGTGCGCTCCATTTACCCACTATCTGTAGTCAGGTGTTTCCCTGCTGAGATGTTTGAATGCTTTTGTGGGCACTGTACAATCCGTATTTTACTGGTTTTGTCACTTTGTTTGGGTTTCCCATCCTCTGTGTCCCCATTCCCGCTCCCGGGGTCCCTCATTGGCTTCACTAGAGCACCCGTGACATGAAACCCTCCTCTTCAGGGGCCTTACAGGGTCAGGCTTGTCCAAGTAAGGCTTGCAGCCAGCAAAGGGCTACAGGAAAGGACAGCTCCCTTTTAGTCAGCTACTATTCCCTGTCTGTCCCTGTCCATCCATGGACATAGGACCAAACACCTTACATCCCAGGTAAGGAGTATAGGTGGAGAACACAGCCATTACTGTTCTCGGGTCATACCCTGCCACTCCTCATTACCATCACTTGTGCCTAATGAGGTGGAAAATGTGTTAAACTCAGAATGATCCTGAGGGTAGGCTGTGTATGGCACATGGAGTTGTTGTGAGGTTTTAGCTAGGGTGTGACACTAGAACAACAGCAAAAGTGACCAGGGTGTTGCACCCGGAGGAGTCATGGTGGTGACCAGGGTCTTGCACAGGGAGGAGCCTGGAGGGTAGACAGTGTTTTGCATCCAGGTGAATTTCTCAAGGCGGTCAATTTTTTGCATGTAGATGGACTTTGAGGGTGGGAAATGTGTTGAGCTTAGATGGACTTTGAGGTTGGCAATGTGTTGCGCTTAGATGGACTTTGAGGGTGGGCAATGTGTTGTGCTTTGATGGACTTTGAGGATGGGCAAAGTGTTTCACTTAGATGGACTTTGAGTGTGAGCAATGTATTGCACTTCATAAGGATAGCCTGTCTACGACTCTTGGAGATTTATAGGGAGAGCCTGTCTATTAGGCCTGTAAGATATATGATGGTAGCCTCTCTATTGAACTTAGAAGATGTGTACATAGATGATATAGGCTGTTAACCATGGTAGTACATTTAGAAGATTTCCAATGTAGCATGTCTATAACACTTAGAAGATTTAATGGGACAACCTATCCTTTTAGCCTAGAAGGTACATGAGGACAGCCTGTTTATAGCACTTGACAATTAAGAGGGTAGCATGTCTATTGCATAAGAAGATATATTAAGGCAGCCTGTCTATGGTGCTAGAAGATGTTTTAGGATACCTTGCCCATTGCACTTACCCGGGAACTGCACCTAGAAGACTCATGATGTTAGCCTATCTATTGCGCTTAGAAGATTTATGAGGATAGCCAATGAGTTGCACATAGAAGATATTTATATTGGACATTGAAGATATATGATGATAGCCAGTCTTTTGCGCTTAGAAGTCTTATGAGGGTAGCCTGTCTAATATACATAGAGGATTTTATGAGGGTAACCTATCTATATACAGATGATCTGATTGCATCAGTTATATCCAAGACAAAGCTCCATCTGAGTCTCAAGGGACATATTCTTGCACCACTTCGGTGGACATCTGTCGCAGGCATGGCTACACACCTACTTACAAGGAAAGGAAACCCGGTATACTACTGTCTAATCACAATTAGCAGTGTATACTTTGTTTATATCCGGGAGGATAGTGATAGGAGTACAGGGAGACAAAGTTATGAAGCAGGTACTAGAGGTGTATGGTATAAACACTCTTAGTAAAACATTAGAAGGGACCAAGAAAGGTTAAAAAAGTCGATATCAAATTTTAATAATAAACAGTCTGTCAGATTTAAAACATCCAATTAAATAGATAGGTCCATAATACAGAAATTGTCACATCCCATGTAGAAAGCAACAATAGGGAATACGTAGCAGGCTCCACTGGCCAGTTAAAAGTAATGTTATAGCAAAAGTACGACCACTGAGGATACTTATCAACCTAAATGGTAAGGTACCCACCCAAATATGGATAAATATGTCATAATTGTATACATATCTCTGAACTGTAAACAGAGAGTAAATTTATGACATATTTATCCATATTTGGGTGGGTACCTTACTATTTAGGTTGATAAGTACCCTCAGTGGTCGTATTTTTGCTATAACATTACTTTTAACTGGCCAGTGGAGCCTGCTACGTATTCCCTATTGTTGCTTTCTACATGGGATGTGACAATTTCTGTATTATGGACCTATCTATTTAATTGGATGTTTTAAATCTGACGGACTGTTTATTATTAAAATTTGATACTGACTTTTTTTAACCTTTCTTGGTCCCTCCTAATGTTTTACTAAGAGTGTTTATACCATACACCTCTAGTACCTGCTTCATAACTTTGTCTCCCTGTACTCATATGGCTACACACCTGCATGCATCAGAATGCAGCAACAACCTATGTCAAAAATGTGGTCTAGCTGGACACAAAATGATTTGCCTCCATACAACAGACTAAAATTTGCAGCACAACACCACTACCAGTAGATTGCAGCAACGACCTATGACAAAAAATGCAGGCTAGCTGGACACATAACGAGTCCCTTGCACTTGCACACTGTCCTGACCACCTCAGCACCCAACAACATGCCTGACCTTCATGGGTAGCTTACTGGAGCTCGGCCAGCCCACCTAATTCCTTATCTTGGCCAAATGCACACAACCATTCTTATCCTAATGACAACTATCCCATGCCTTGGACTTCGTTCCCCCGAGGGCGTTCTCACTAAAATCACGTTGAGGCCATATTAATGGGATAACGGCGCTATACAAATGACAACTACTTCTAATACTAGTTAAGACATGCTTTGCGATGTTGAAAGGAAGGCAGTGCCTGATTTACCTAATATTTAGGAGATTGAGGAGAGCCACTGTTGCAGTTTTGGAGATGAAAGTAGAGAAGGTGTGAGAAGGGTTTTCTAATTGAAGAATAGTAGGGGAGAGTGTTAGGGGGAACTGGATAGGCAGGGGAACAAATGAGAAACGTTTTGGCAGGGAAGAAGAGCACCTCTGTTTTCGTAGAGTTTAACATCAGAGTGTGCAAAGTGATCCAATATTTAATGGCAGCGAGAAGTTGGAAATTTTGGTACAGCATTGTTAGATTGGCAGGCTTTTTTGTTTGGAGTTTTTTCCCAACATTTTTGGCCATGAAAACTCATTATAAAATATGGGAGAGGGGGTATAAGGGATAGGGGGGTGGGTGATAGGAACTAGATAATAGGGAAGGGAGAAGGAGGGGGAACCCCCCCAAAAATTAAATGTCAATGAGGTTTTTTTCAGCAGAAAATATTCGGCAACAAAAACTCTGCAAAAGAAAACCTGCCGTTCTAAGTACACAGAACTGACAATTTTGATAGAGAGATCAGAGGAGAGTTTAGGAAAAGAGAAGACTTTTGGGTGTTATCCATGAAGAGGTGGTGTAAAAACCCACTAGAGGAAGTTAAAGGAGAGATCCCAAGACAGAGCTTTGTGGAACACCAACACTGAGGAGTGAGTTGAGAGGTGTTGTTGGTCTAAGAAAGAGAATTGGTGAGGTGCCAGGTAGGTTTCAATCCAGGCAAGGGCTTGATTGTGAAACCCTAGAAGAAAGAAGCAGCGGACAGGTCAAGGAGAATTAGAATAGTGCATAGGTTGGGGTGCTTAGCAGAGGCAATGAAGTTGGAGGCGTTCATGAGAGCAGTTTCAGTGGAGTGACAGGAGCGGAAACCTGCTTGTTGGGGTTCTCGAAAGATGTGGATGTCTAAGAAATTGGTAAGACGGTTACACAGAACCCTTTTCAATACTTTAGAGTAGTACGGAAGGGGAGACACAGGGAAAATGTTAGCCGGTAGGTTTGGGTCAGCTCTTGATTTTTTAGGTTACAGATGAATGTGGCCATTTTGAAAATTGAGGGAAAGCAAGATGAGTCAAAGGACAGATAGAAGAGTTCTGCTGAGAGACGGCTAAAGGGACAATAGTGTTGAGTAGCTGAGGAACAAGAGGGACTGATAGAGCTCAGGAGGAGTTAGCCTTCAGCAGTAGAGATAGGACTTCTTCAGTATTACTGTGATTGTAGTGGTTGATAGAGGCAGAGGATAATGTTAGAGTAGGCAGAGTGTATAATGTAGGAGGTGGGAGTGTGAGGAAGGTCAGGAGAGAGTCTCTCATTTTGGATTTTTTTGCAGTAAAGTATTGAGTTAGGTCATTAACTGTGAGAGTGGAGTTGATAGTCATGAGGTTAGCAGGAGTGAGGAGTGAGTTTAGGGTGCCCTCTAACCAGTGAGGATGGTTGGAGTGAGAGCCAATGAGGATGAGGTAGAATTCCCTTTTCAACATATCCAGAAAGGACTTGAGAGAATTCAGGGCAGAGAGGTAGAGTTGGAGGTTCTCATATGAGTGGGTATGCCTTCATTTGGCAGCAGCCAACGCATGTCTGTGCAGAGAGAGTGTATGAATGGGTTGACCCATGGTTGAATATTTTGAGACTTAGCAGGGAAAGTTAGCAGTGGGCAGTGAGAGGAGAATGAATCTTATAATAAGGATTGGAAGCTGGAAATGGCACTTTTCCTGGAAGAGGAATCAGCTGTGAAGGAGGAGAGTGAGAACTGTAGGTCTGAGAGAAAGGGAGCAATGACAGAATGTTTATATGTCCTTTTAGTAATAGGTGAGGCCAGTGGTGAGGAGAGGTCAGAGGGTGGAAAGGAGGTGGTGGTGGAAACAATGGAGTGATCAGATATAGATTGCGTGACAGTAGTATTAGCGGCTGAGAGAGAGGTGGAGATGAATAGGAGATCCAAAGAGTTCCCCCGGTGTGGGTAGGTAGGTTATCAATAGAGTGGAGAGCGTGGACACTAAGAAAAGACTGAAGTTCAGATTTCTGAGAAATGGTTGGAGAGGGCAGATTAAAGTCACCTAAGAGAAGGAGGTGACAGTAGTGGAAAAGAACCTAGGAGTTGCCCAGGTTCATCAAAGAATGGTCCTGTGGGACCAGGAGCGTAGTATATGGAGATTATCTGAACCGAGTGAGGCAGAGCAATAGTAGAAATGGTGAATTCAAAAGTGGTATGAGAGGATGTGGCATTGGAGTTTGTGAGGCTTTGAAGCAGGAAGAGAGTAGGGGTCTGACACCTCCACCTCTTCCTGTCAGACGAGGAGAGTGAAGGAAGGATAGTCTGTAGTTGTGTAGGGGCGCCAGATCGGCAGTGTCAGATGGAGAAATCTAGGTTTCCGTGATAGCAAGATCCATGGGAGGAGAGCTGGTGTGATTGTAGTCAGTGATAAAAGAAGTTTTGTTGCATACAGACTGGGCATTCCAGAGTGTAATGGTCAATTGATGTGGTAAGGAAGAGCAGATAAATTGACTCTCAGTGGAAGAGAGGCGAGGTGACTAGGTGTTAGGGAGGTATGCTTAGCTTGTCGGCGTTGTTCAAAGTAGGTGAAAGAGATGTAGTATTGTGTGTTTCGAGATGTTGGTTTCATGATAGGGATAGGAAAGGAGGAAGGTGTAGCATGATTGGAGAAAACGTATGGAGAGGTGAGTCGGAGGATCAGTAGGAGGAGCAGGAGTGAATGCATTGCATTATAAATGAGTAATGCAATGTAGAGAGATAGCACAGTAATTATTAAGCCAGAGATATTCACAGGTGCACCAGGTAGGAAGGCAAAGCAAAGGCTCATAGGCTAAAGAGGCTGGTCAATATTTGATATTCACCTTTCACTGTAACGCCCTTAACTGGAACTCCCATGGCTGGATGCCCCTAGGGATTTCAGAAGAGTTCTTCTAAAGTGCCGTTATCCTTTCCCAAGGGTCTTCCTCTCAGGTATTTCAGTCCGATAATATCCTTTCGTATCACTAGCTAGCAACTAACATTTGATTGACCAAAACAACTACTCCATCAAATAGCCATAATACACTCAGCCAACAGGATCGAGGAATGGCTATGATTTTAAAAGGACATCTAATCATATCTAGTACTGAACTGTTAATATGGGGAGTGCTTAATTTGTGGGGGTGTTTGCCAGGGCCCAACGCCAACCACTTATTTCTGAGCACCAGCACGTATTTTCCCAGACTGTCTGATCATAATTTGGTGTTTTGACAGCTTTACTTAACTCTAATTCAGTAGTTGTCACACAACAAGCAACAACATTGGGCACTGGTCACAGACTCGTCATCCAGGGATGGCTCATTATTAATTATGAACTACTGGGTGCTTGTACTTGCCATGCCTGCACATTGTTCCAATCATCCTGCAAAACATTGCTGCAGCTTCGCTACAATAATAACAAGCAACACTATCAGTGTAGTTTGAGAACAAAAGGACAGTCACCAGCCTGAAGTACTGACACAAGGGAAAGGCCAGAGATAAGGCCATCGCCTAAGAGGCGTGCCTGTCATGAGTGCCAACCCAAACACAAAGAAGTAGCAGTATTTGACATTCACGGTCAACAGTTCAGTAATGTTTTATTTTCCTGAATTTGTCAATTTATCATAGGAGAACAGCACATTTGCTCTTTTTTCTGTGGCTAGATGGCCAACATTTCCCACTTACTGAAATGTCTTAAATGAGTAGGTTATGTTATTTTGAGTGTATCTATAAATTGTACTTTCCAATGGCGCATTCTTCACTCAAATAGTTAATGAAAGTTGTTGCTTTAACCCTACATAAACCAACATTGTAGGGAGCAGCCATGGGTGGCATCAGCAGCGCACTGGGAGTTGCCCCCATACCAATGCTAGGAAATATTTGGGCCTTGACACTTATTGTTTTACAAATTAAGCACTGAATATGGGTGAACACTCTCAAATTATCTTATCTAATTTGACCATTGGTAAAAGTACTTCCTTCAGAACACTACTTTTCTACCATCCTCCTAGCTCGGCCAAATTATGTCTGCAAGTGCTTGATCTGTTCCTGTCATCAAAGCCTCTTAGAGGTGTGTAGATTGAATGATACCACCACCCTTTCATGCACAGTGTCATTCTTTAAAGGACATTGCCTAGATCAAGTTGTATATATTTTTAAACATAAGCCCTGACACTAGTCTGGTTCTTTGGACCTATCATTTTATAAGACAGTTCAAGATTTCAGTACCAGGTCACTCAAATGCAACCTTTATTTGGTGGCCTGGGATCCACTTTGGGTAGAAGCAAAAAGAAAAAAACGTAATTTAATTGAATCTGAAGAACATTTAGCTAATCTCTCCATATTTGATCTTCAAATTTTGTAATTTTTTTTTATGAATGCCTGACTCCATTTCATACAGTTTTCAATACTTTGGGGCTGATTAATGGAAGTTATTGCACAGAAAATAGGGTACTTGCACCCAATCTGCACCCAATCTGTGCACGCAACCCTGTTAATCGATTCATGGAGTCGAATGTGCAGCACTTTTCCAGGACTTGTGTGGATTTTGCATAGGCCTGGCTACCTGTGCGAGCCGTCGAGGTCCTTGCACGAAACGCCATGCAGAGGGTGGGCGTGGCCTGCACACAGGGCTGGGAAGGGGGCAGAACACCAGAAATGGGCACTAACTTGCAGGCAGTCTCTCGCATGCCCACTATTGCGTGGCAAGAGACGTATTCATGAAATCGATCATGCAACGTCTCGGCTGGGAAATGCCCACGCAAGTCCAGCATAGGATCCGCCACCTGAAGGCTGGTGTAAGTACACTTGCGCGTAGGATTCTCAGCGCACAGGTGGGATTGCATGTCGTATTTCGGGGTGCGTGTACTCAATTAGGTTTCCGATGTAACATAGGGGTGTGCGTACACTGTGGTGTAGCGGAGAACAGGAATGTTTTATTGTGTTAGCACACACATTTCCCGAGTAATTGCTGAGTTACGATTTTTCATATGCATATTGTTGGGCTGCTGGATACAGTTATCGGGGACCCTGCACATGCTGCCCTGAGTCGCAGGCCTGCTTACGGGGAACCCCATGCACTGGTTGGAGGGTGCATGTATACGTGCCTGTGGCACCGTGCAAAGGTTGCTGATCTGGCAGTGTCCTGCTTTGCGTGTGGGCGTGTCAGGGACATTTCAGCCATGACTTTCGAATACGCTTACTTTGCGCAAACAATTCCATGAATGTGCGTTGCTTGCATATTTCTTTCGGCATGCAGGCTCGCTCAGTGTACTTCGCGGTGCGTGGCCCATGCACGATTTCTGCACAAAATTCCATGAATCGGACCCTTTATGTCCAAAGCACTGGAAGCGGCCACCAAATGGTGCATCATGATGCTGACTCAGCGCTGTTAGGTTCTTTCATCTCTCCTCTGTACTGGCCCAGGATTTGTGATCATGCTAAGCCACCCTCTACTTCTCTGATATTTGTAAGGAGGTGTGGGACAGGAAAGGAGCACTCTGATCTGTATCCTGAATATGAATCAATGTGAATCCAGGTGCCTAGTGCTTGAGCAAAACTGGGCAGTGTCAAATGGACCAGGTGACTCATGGCCATAGTCGGAGCTGGTGAGTGCTTGTGCATCATACCATGACGAGACTAGCAATTATAATTATTGGTCCACTGCTGGCCACGGTCCCTGCCATCCACGGCTCTTCCACTGGACTTCCTTGCACCGGAGACTTGCTGTCGCTGCCTTGCACCATCTGGATTGCAATTGACAGCTCCTGAATGACCTGCTACCTACTTCTTCCTGGGCTTATCGACCTTGGGACTTACCTGTTCTAGGGGATGCTACTCAAGGTCCCTGCCATCTTTGACTCTGCCACTGGACCTCCCATGCACCAGACCCCTGCCTCTGCGACACACCATTTGGCGGTCACGTGAAGGATCATGTGACTGCTCCTCAAATGACATGCTTGTCCCTCCAGCCTATCCTTCTCCAACTTGGAACCTACCTTCTCCATGGGGTGCTCCCTGAGGTCCATGCCATCCATGGACCTACTACTGGACCTCCTATGCAGATGATCCCTGCTGCAGTGCACCATGTGGTGGTCACATGACAGATCACATGGCTGCTCCTGAAGGACTTGCTTCCACCTCCGGCCTGTCCTTCTCCATTTTAGGACTTAACTGATCCAGGGGGTGCTGCCCAAGGTCCCTGCCATCCATGCTTCTCCCACTGGACCTCCCCAGCAGCAGATCCATGCAGCTGCCGCTGCTCTGCATCATCTGTCGGGAACATGACAGATCACGTGACCGCTCCTGAAAGACCTACTTCCATCTCTGTCCCGGCCTTCTCCATCTTACGATACGTGCTGCAGGGGCTGCTGCCCGAGGTCCCTGCCATCTGCGGCTCTGCTGCGGGACCATCGCTTAACCAGATCCATGACGCCTCACGCACCATCTGACATTCACACGACGATCATGTGACCACTCCTAAAAGGACTTGCTTCCTCCACCAGCTCAGCCTTCTCCATCTTGGGACCTACAGGCTCGAGGGGGAGCTCCTTTGAGGTTCCTGCCATCTGTGGCCCTGCCACTGGACCTCCCCTAAAGCTTTTCCCTGCCGCTGCGGGACATCTGGCAGACCCGTGAAGGATTTCCTTCCTCCTGCGGCCTCCTGCAGCCTGGACTTCTCCATTTTAGGACTTATCTGCTCCAGGTCCAGGTAGTGCCGCCTGACGTCCCTGCCATCTGTGGCTCTGCACTGGATCCTCCCCACCACCAGGTACCATTTGGAGGCAACGTGATAGATCAAGTCACATGCACCTTCCTTATATTCCACCTCTCTTGGGTGTCCATGACTTGGGCATCCCATTAAGGGCAACTCGTTAAGGGCAGTGTCTATTCCTGTTTACCTCTGTTCACTACCAGCTCATGTCCCTCGAATATTCTGTCGTGTTTACTCCCTTGTAATGGCTCTATTTACTGTTTTGACAACTTCCAACCCCGTGTATTTACTTCTCCTCGTCTCTATGCACTTTCCTATACCCACTTATTATTCCATTCCTCCTTTCAGTCTCATAGATTCCCAGATTATGCTGCTAAGACTAATGTAGTGCCACTTAATGATTTTATAACAGCTTTTGTTCATTTCTCTCTGAAAGAGGTGGTTAAAAACTCCACCCTACGCCACTACTATAAAAACGATCTTTCGATCCTAATATAGTGCAGAATCATGGGCCAGTGGCTGGTCTTCCTTGGCCAGTGAAGGTACTATAGAAAGTAGTGACCTCCCAATTACAGGCCCATCTAGACAAGCACCACATTCTAGACATTTATCAGTCTGGGTTTCTCCCATTGCATGGGACTGAGGTGCGTTGTTTGATGTTGGGGGGGTGGGGAGGCTCTGCTGAAGAATGCCAATGAGGAGGTACTAATGCTGCTGACTATGTTGGACCTCTCTGCAGCGTTTGACATGGTAGATTTTGACCACTCTCTTCATTTCTTTTTAAACTTGATTTACTTCTCTCCCCTCTTCTCCCCTCTACTCTCTTTCTTTTTTTCTTTGTGACTTTAATATTTATCTCTCTACCACTCTACCTCTCTTCTTTCCTTCTTTCTCAACTTCCTACTTCTACTTCACATTTGTCTCAGCTCTTCCCTTGATTTAGTATTCACCTCATTCTCCTGCAAAGCTCCTGTTCATTACTCTGGTACTTTCCTTCTGTCCTTCTATTCCCACTTTTTCACCCTGCCTTCTATTCCTCTCTTATGCCGTTATCTCTGCTCTTTTGGTTCCTCACCCTTTCTCACCTCTCTCTCCTTTTCTCTTCTCCTTATTGATGACTTCTCAGCTCTCTCTACTGATGCTGCCTTCTCCAATCTTGTACTTTGTGCTAGTCTTTCTTGACTGTTCCTACACCTTTCACCCCTTATAAGAAACCCCTCCAGCCTTGGCTCTCCCCCACTCTATGTTCCCTTCACTCTTCTCTCCATAAAGCCAATCGCCGGACAAACTCTGCTCTCTATCCTCTCTCCAGTCTTCCTATGACTCTCTCTTACTGTCAGCCAAAAAACAGTATTTTTCATCTCTTACTCTTTCTCTCTTTCAACACCTTTGCAGCCTTTTTCAACTACTGAGTAATTTTCTTGGCTTAAGCTTCTTTATACAGAATAACATTGCAACTGCCTTAAATAGCCCCACGTGACATTTTTTTTTATGTTAACACATTTTCTAAACCCTCCTATTTTGTCTCACTTGGTCCCCTCCAAACCCTGGTTAATGACTTTAATGTCTTTTTTAAACACAAAAAAGAATCCATTCAATAAGATATTACGCAGAAGGTATCTAACTTGATTGAGAAACTTGAAGAAATATGACCAATAGCTATCTCTTTTGAGTTTAAGGACACTGACTCTGACACTATTGTGAAAATCCTCCAGAATCTCAAACCTACTATACAGGTCTTTGATAGATTCCCAGATTAGGCAGCTAAGACTAATGCAGTGGCACTAAATGATTTTATAACAGCATTTGTTAATTTCTCTATGAAAGAGGTGGTTAAAAACTCCACCCTACGCCACTACTATAAAAACGATCGTTCAATCCTAGCATATTGCAGAATTATTGGCCAGTGGCTGGTCTTCCTTGGCCAGTGAAGGTACTATAGAAAGTAGTGACCTCTCAGCTACAGGCCCATCTAGACAAGCACCACATTCTAGACATTTATCAGTCTGGGTTTCTCCATTGCATGGGACCGAGACAGCATTGTTTGTGGTGGGGGGCGATGCTGAAAAATACCAATGAGAAGGTGCAAATGCTGCTGACTATGTTGGACCTCTCTGCAGCGTTTGACATGGTAGATTTTGAAATCCTACTGTCTTGTATTTCAAACGTTGCAGAAGTGTCAAAAAAAGCATTGCCTTGGTTTCGATCCTTTTTGACGGGCAGTCGGCAAAGTTTGAAGTTAGGAAACTTCACTTCCATAGAAACTAATTTACAATGCGGAGTACCACAGGGATGTTCTTTGTCCACAATTCTTTTAAATATCGATATGCAGCCCCTAATCAAAATCATCTCAAAATGTAATCTCTCATATCATGCATATGCAGACGAAACCCAGCTACAGCTACGGAACGAAGACCCCAAAGCACCATTTGAAAACATCTTTGAATTCACCAATGAAATTGTACAATGGATGACCCAGAATAGATTCCAACTTAATCCTACAAAAATAGAAATTATACTGTTCTGCTGAAAATACCTATTAAAGAAAATCAGAAGCAGTACCTCAATCTCCACATTTGTTTGGTCTTCCTTCCACTTATATCTCGAAGATTAAGAACTGGGGCCACTGTTGGCAGTCTGGTTGGGGCTGTAACAATCTATTCAATCATTACATTATCCCCTTCGATTGCTTCAGTCAGCTCTCCCATTATTGAACCCCGCCAAGGTTTCAAAAGTTGTAGGATCTCTTGTCAATTCAAAACTGGACTATGCTAATATCATGTTAATATGCATTTCTAAACATCAACTTCAAAGACTGCATGTGGTTCAAAATACGGCAGTCAGGATGATTTTCAAGGTCTCAAAATCTACTTCAGTGTGAAAATACGAAATTCACTACATTGGTTGGTGGTGATCCAACGAATCAAGTTCAAGATCTTATGCTTGATGCATGAATGAGTGAACTGAGAGCCTCCCCCTGTATCTTGGCAATAAGATTTCCGCCTATCAACCTTTGAGGACACTAAATTGGTAAAGCTACCTTTATCCCGCTATGTGCAAAAGGTAGATAGCCGTTTTGCTGTCATTGGGCGACAATTGTACAATAACCTGTACATGGTATTGAGAAACATTACTTCCCTATTCCTATTCTGTAAAGCTCTAAAACCCCATTTATTCCAATGATCTAATCAGCACTACATAATTTGTCATGTCATATGCTTGTTCATGTAAGATCAGCGCCTAAATGCAGTTTATTTTGCCTGGTGCGCATTACAAATATAAATACAAAATACAAGGTCTGACACACCCTTGTGAGGTCACAATGCACCACTTCTTGGACAAGGTCAGGTGCCGCAAGGCCACTACGGTGGTGCTGGGTGCCGTATAAATACCTAATCTAAGAGCCTCGCTCTTCTCAACTCTTGAAATCATGTGTGGCCCTCAGCCTGCTCAAGAGATGACAATGTTGACTTGTCTACTTACTCCATAGTCATACATTTTCCTGACAGCCTGCAGTATATAGTAAACAAAATAACTACCTTACCATACCAAACTACCCAAAACGTTCCTAAAACTTCCTATTCACTATATTTTCCTTATATATATTAATTGATTCCCTGGTGACTATAAAGGGCTAGTAGGGAGAAGCCACTAATCGCATACAGACAGAACTTTTTTGGGGTGATTGGAAAAATCTCCACAAATTTGGGACTGGTATGTAATGTTACTTGAAAAGCAAATTATTTCTGTAGTAAATTATGAATCCTCTAAACTGTTTCTTTTAAAGTGTGGGCCACCCTACAAGGCAAGGCATCATTTCGTCTTGACTAATGTGAAAGTGATGAAAGGTTCCAAGGAGCAAATCAGAGGACAGTGTTATGATATGATATGATATTTTATTTATATTGCACCCATACACAAGTGTTTCATGGTGCGACGAGGCATGGGAGGGGTAGAAGATAGTACAAAAAACAATCTTACTAGGCCCAGTGACATTGAAAATGCGCAAGTGCAGGGTTGGGAAGGTGGAAAGTGTGAGAGGCAGGGGAGGAGTGAGAAGTGCACAACACAGGATCAAAACAACAATAGGTGATGAGGCCAAAGGGTGGCAGTGCATGACTAAGTGCAGACAATGGGTGACTAATAAGTGCAAGTGAGGGGACTGCAGAGTTGCAGATACAGACCCAAGTGCAAGGGTTGCCAGAGGCAGTGCATGTAAATCGCAGTGTGAACAAAGGAACTGGGCCTGAAATCAGAGGGTAGCCAGAGGCCCAATGCAGAAACAGAAAGAGATCAGCAGGGGAGTGGCAGAGAGAAGGCAGAATCAAAGAGGAACATTTTTGAGGTGCTTCCAGAACCAGAGATGGTTCTCCTCAAGTTTCAGAGAGGCAGGGAGCTGTTCCAGAGGGAAGCCCCAGCCAAAGAAAGAGATCTACCAACAACTCTTTGCTTGGAGAAGCGACTTTCCCTGAGGGAGTTGGAGATGGAGGAGCGAAGAGTTCATGTGGGAAGGTATTTATGAAGAGCGAGTTAGAGGTAGTTAAGACCCAGGTCCCAGAGGGCCTTGTGGACAATGCAGAGGGTCCTGAACTTAATCCTCGACGCCACTGGGAGCCAATGCAGCGATTTCAGTGCTGGAGAGATACAATCCCTGGGCTTGAGGCCAAGGGCAAGTCTTGCAGTCCTGTTCTGTATGAGTTGCAGAGGGCGGAGAGTAGAAGCAGGCAGATTTAGAGAGAGGCTGTTGCAATAGTCCAGCCTAGAGAGAACCAGAGCGCTGGAGACAGTGAGCTTCTGGAGGAAGGCGAGGAAAGGAAGTATACTTCTGAGGAGGTGCAGTTGATGGTTTGATTTCTTAGAGACATCACATTTTGTGGGGAGAAAAGGAAAGTGTGGAATCGAAGATTACCCAGGGTTCTTAGCCTCACAGCTAGGAGCAGGATAAGGGCCCAGGGAGGCCATCCAGGGAGTGACAGGAAAGGAGGGTTCAGGTGTGCCGATTAGGTGAATCTCTGTTTTACTGGCATTAAGGTAGAGACTGTTGGCGGCACCACTCCTGGATAGCAGATAGGCAGTAAGAGATGAGAGAAGGAGAATAGGTGGCAGGGGGGAGCCTAAAAATGAGTTGAGTGTCATCCGCACAGCACTGAAAATTGGAGCAGAGAGCAGCAGTGCGGTGGGAAAGAGGTGCCAGGTGTTGGTTGAACAGCCAGGGCGAGAGGTTAGACCCCTGGGCAACACCACAGGTGGAGAGTGAGATAGAGGAAAGGAAGCACCCAAGTTGGACCTGGGAGGGTTGATTGGAGAGAAAAGAGGTCAGCCAGGCCAGGGCCTGATCGGTGATACTCAGGTTATCTCTGAGATGATTGAGCAGGATGGCATGGTTGACAGTGTCAAAGGCAGAAGAGAGATCGAGTAAGATGAGGACAGAGGGGAGCCTGAAAGCGAGATGAGTGTCATCCGTACAGCACTGAATGTTGGAGCAGAGAGCGGCAATGCGGTGGGCAAGAGGTGCCAGGTATTGTTGGACAGCCAGGGAGAGAGGTTAGACCCCTGGGGAACGGCACAGGTGGAGAGTGAGATAGAGGAAAGGAAGAACCCAAGTTAGACCAGTGAGGGTCGATCAGAGAGGAAAGAGGTCAGCCAGGCCAGGGCCTGATCGGTGATACCCAGGTGGTTATCATGGAGACGATTGAGCCGGATGGCACGGTTGACTGTGTCAAAGGCAGAAGAGAGATCGAGTAAGATGAGGACAGAGGGGAGCTTAGAATCGAGGTTAGAGAGCAGGTCCTCATGGATGTTCAAGAGGGAAGTTTCTGTGCTTCTTGCAGCTCTGAAGCCAGAATGATGGTCATGGAGAAAGCCAACAGATTCAGTGTGAAAATTAAGCTGGGAGATGGCCAGATTTTCCAGGAGTTTGCCCAGGAAAAGGGTGATGGAGATTGGGCGATAGTTAGCCGGCATGAGGGGTCAGCAGAGGGTTTCTTGAGAAGAGGGTACACAAGAGAGTGCTTCAGGAGGGAAGGGAAAGCTCCAGTGGTGAACGAGTGGTTTCAAAGTCAGCCAGGGCAGGAACAAGGGTGTCAATGTGGTCCTTGATGGTTTTGGAAGAACAGGGAAGGACCTGTTTTGACGAGACATTCATAGATCAGACTAGTCTAGAAACCTTGTCAGGGGAGAACAGAGGAAAGGCAGAGAAAGGAGGAGGAGAGGTAACAACAGGGGGGCCGGAGCTGGAGCAGAGAGTAGAGGGAGGAGGAGGAGAGGATGAGAGTGTGGACAGGATGTCCTGAGTTTTAGAAATCCAATGAGAAGCCAGGGCCGTACAGAGGGCCTGGGAGGGCACAGGAGAGGTAGAGGCTGTAGCAGGATTGGCAAGCTCCTTGCAGATTTTAAAGAGTTTGGCCAAGTTGTTAGATGCTGCAGAGACACAGGCTGTGTGTGTAGCCTGAATTCAAATACCCACGATACTGGGAGAGGGGTAGATGTGGCCAGGATTAATATTTCCTACAGTGGACTGGAGGGCAGGGTGTAGCCTGCATCACAAAGACTCCTAAAAATAGCAGGACTGCGTGTAGTGCACAATGATCACAAAGACTCCACAGTGGATGTGAAGGACATTGTGTATTCAGAATCAAAACCATCCACAATGATAAGTAGGGTAGTGTGGGTGTCTAAGTGTGATTACATACAATTAAATTAAAATCACAATGGGGAGGAGAGCAGTGGGCAGCCTGAATCACCAAGACTCTGAATGGAAGGGAGGGTTACGTTTACTGTGTGGCCAGAATCACTGAGACTCACAATATCCGGGAGGACAGTGTGTAACCATATCACAAAGAGTCATGATAGCAGGAACATAGAGTGTAATCAGGACCACCATGACTCGCAATGGATGGGGCAATGTGTAACCAATAATACAAAGATTAATGATGGTGGGTGGTAATGTGTAACCTGAATTCCAAAGCCTCGTGATGGATGTTTAGTGGAGTCTAGCCAGCCACCTAAATCCTAAGCCAGCGAAAATGCACGCAAGCATCTCTTAATCTAAACCCTTATAACCTCCACCACATTGACTGCGGTCACCCAAGGTGTTCCAACTACAAAGCGCATTGAGGCCATACAAATGGGGAAAGAGTGCTATACAAATAACCAAATACAATACAATACAATACAATGTGAGGGCAGTGTGAAACCTGAATCACAAAAACTCATGCAAGCTAGAGGGATAAGTTTAGAGTGTAACCGGGATCTCCAAAACTCACAATGGACGGGAGGACAATGTGAAACCAAGATCACAAAAACTCATGGAAGCAGGAATGCAGAGTGTAATCAGAATTACCAATACCTATGATGGATGGGGCAATGTGTATGGGAAGTGTGTAACCACAATCACAAAAATGTATGATGGTGGGAAGGTAGTGCGTAACAAAGTTTGCAAATCTACAGGATGGATGGGAGGGTAAATGCAATCTGAATCACAAAGACTGACAATAGAGAGCACAGAGCAGAATCAAGAAGCTTCACAAGAGACAGTGTGTAATCATGATGACAAAGAATCATGACAGTGTGACGGTAGAGTCTAATCAGTATCACCAAGATTCATGAGTGATCGGACAGGGTTTATCAAGGTTCACAAAGACTTATGATAGCGGAAGGGAGTGTGCAACCGGAATAACAGAAACTCACAAGAGAAGGGAGGGTACATTTAGAGTGCAACCAGGATCACAGAGTCTTATGATGGATGAGAGGACAGTGTGTAACCAAGGTCACAGAGATTCAGAACAGCCTGAAGGTAGAGTGTATTCAGGATCACCAAGAATCACAATGAACGGGACAGTATATAACCAGGATCACCAAGAGGCAAAGGTGTAGCCAGGATTGTCTAACAAGTGGGGCCTGAACGTAATAGTTGGCCCACCACATTGACACTAACATCTGTAAATGCCCACAAAGCACTGCTGAGTAGGCATTTACAGATTTTGGGTGGGCCTTGCCCGCTCATGCCCTACCCTGTCGACGCCTCTACAAGAGGGAAGGTATAGCATAACTAGAATCACAATATTCACGATGTCCGAGAGGGCAGTGTGCACTCTGAATTACACATATTCAAAATAAATGGGAGCCTTAAGTTTAGAGTAGAACAAGGATCACCGAAACTCATGACTCATGAGAGATCCTAAAGAAGCATGAAAGCAGGAACATAGAGTCTAATTAAGATCACCAGTAACAACCACTAACCACAACTACCGATTGATTGGAGGGCAGTGTTCAATATGAATCATCAAAACTCACTTTAACCACGAGGCTAAGAGCAGTGTGTAACAATCCTGTCAAACCTTAATTATGATTGGGGGCAATGTCTAAACAGATTACAAAAGACTAATGATGGGTGGAGGTTACTGGGTAAAGAGGATCACAAGGCCTCACAATGGATTAAAAGGCAATATGTAACCAGGATCACACAGATCCACTATGGCTCAATGGGCCAAGTTTAGTCAGGATCAAACCTGTTATGTTATGCTATGTTAAAGGATATTTATTCAGCACACTGTCACCACCGGAGTGGGCCCTTGGCACTCAGGCATGTCTGAAATGCAAGAGGGTAGGGTCAGTTAGTAGGAATGAGCAGGAAAATGTGAAAGAGAGCTGTGATGTGCTGTTGGCAGCTTCAGTTCAGTTTACATCGTTCACTGAGCATAGGTGTGATTTTTTGGTTGGTAGTTACCATGTGCTGTTGTGTGAGGCTGTGTGTGGCTTTTTTTCTGTTGTTGCGTGTAGTGATGTGTGTGCAGTTTGTTGTGCAATATAGGTATGGTTGTGTTTTGTTTAGAATTTGAGAGATGTAAGCAGAGGGATGAGTTTTTTTAGTCGGTTGGTTAGTGGTTACGTTCCATTGTGCCTCCTCTGCGTCCCTGCCAATGTTGCATATTGTGGTGTGCTAGGGGTTGGGATCCCCCTCTTATATGCACTGCAGGGTTGTGGGTTGTCTGCAGGGCTATTTAGTGAAGGTGCTTCCTCCTCCTCCTCCCTATGCCTGTGCTCGGACTAATGGATGTGTACACCGCTTTGGCCCTTGGCAAATCTTGGTGTGCAGCCGCCATCACCTCCTTGGGCCCCTTCACGGGGTGTGGGGATCTTCCCTGTGCCCTTGTGCTACCTGGATCCCATGGTTTATCTGTTTGGTCGCCACTCTTTCCTCTTCAACTGTTATGCCCTGTCTGTGTTTCAAACTAGGACGCTCCCATCTCTCTCATTATCCTCCTTGAAGGGCTCTCCATGGGAATGGGTGCTCCCGGGTCTCCCTCCCACTCTGAGGTCTCTCCGCCTCCCTGCACTTGTCATGGTGCTGTCTAGTCCTCCATCTTGCCATAAGTGTGTTCATTGCAAGGGGTGTGGGTGTTGCTTATTTGTTTTCATCCAGCTCTAAGTTGCAGAGACAGGTTTTAAGAAGGTTTCTGAATTTTAGATGGTCCTTCATGTTTCGTATTTCTCTCGAGAGGGAGTTCCACAGAATGCTGATCCATCAGGTTTTGTACTTGTGTATAGTTTAGGTTCCAGGTGGATGTCATTGCTGGATCTGAGTGTTCAGGTTGGCTGGTAAATAGTGATTTTCTTTTGTAGGAATTCTGCTCCTTGGCTGTGAATGGCTCTGTGTGTTATGCACATTGTTTTTCAAATAAGTTTTTATTGAGAATTTCAAGCTGACTGCTTAAACACAAAAATAGAAGAACAAAACCCACCCCCCAAAAAGCCCCCTGTCCCTCCCTCACCCCCCCCCCTCCCATTATCCAAGAGCACACCAGTTAGGCCCCCTGCGTAGTAGACTGTTTTGAATGTGATTTATTTTTTGACTGGCAGCCAATGTAGCATCTTTAGCGCAGGACTGATGTGGTCCCTTCGTGAGAGTTTGAGGAGAAGTCTGGCTGCTGCATTCTGTATATGTTGCAGTTTCTTCAGTAGATAATCCAGCATTCCGAGGTATAGGATGTTGGCATAGTCTATCCTGGACATAATGAGTGAGATTATGGCTAGTGTTCTGTGCATAAAGGAGAGGATTGGCAGGATGTTTTGATCATGTGTAGGTGGAAGAAGCATTTCTTGATTATTGTGTTCACTTGCTTCTAAGGTTAGCTTGTTGTCCAATAGGATTCCAAGGTTTTTGACTATTTTGATGGTGTGAGCGCTTTTCCTAGTTATATGGGCCAGGGGATGTATTGGTTGCTTTCCTGGTTTTTGGATATAATCTGGATTTCTTTTGAGCCCAAATTGAGTTTGAGGCAGTTTGTGTTCATCCATTCGTAGAGTCTTTCAGACAGTCTACAAGCGTTGTGTTCTTCTCTTGTACATCTTCGATTTTGTAGATGTTTAGGGAGTAATCTGTGCAGTTGTAGCAGGTGAGGACGTGCCTTTTGATGAGGTTGATTAGTGGAGTCAAGAAGATGTTGAAGAGGTGTGGGGATAATGGTAAAATAACATTTCTTTCTCAAGGTTGTTTCTCACTGTTAAAGGAACAGACAAGATAAACAAGCATTGGCAAAACCAACAGTTATGGCTTCTGTTTTCCAATGGTTTTATCTTTTTCTTTCCTGTGTTAATTAGCATGCAGAGAAGAAGTGTCTTGTTGAAATAAAATCTTGCATGGAAATTGCATGATTGTTTCCCTACCTGCTTCTTAAAACTGAATGTTCTGAATGCAGTCAATACTGGTAGCTAATATGAAATAGGGATGCACATAAACAAAATTGAGAAAACACTGTTCTATCAAGCCTTGGACATCTAGGAATGCTTTTAAATCAAATTTATAGCAGAAACAACCTTCAGAAATGCACACATTAACTTTTTCCTACACCAACGCTCTATAAAACCTTGTCTCTGTCAAGCTCTCAAGTCAATAAAAGATGTGCCTAAAAAAATGCAACAAAAAACGTAGCCACAAAATGTGCTTTTTTTGTGGAGCAACTATGTTCAATTTCATGCTCCAATATTCTGAAGTGTTAGGTTATATATTTTGTGAGTTCTTGATGATATTTCTGTACAGGGCGCTCTTAACCTAATGATAGGGTTTGTTATTTTCAATGTTTTAAATACAATGCAAATAATAAAATAAATCAGACTCAAGTAGCATAACTAAAGAAATTCACCCACCAAAGGGCACACGAGACCCAGGGTTACAGGATACGGATTCCATGGGTGCGATGCAGCCTGTGCGATCAGAACGTGGCTCTTCAGCCCAAAAATCCACCTTTCAGCTCTGTGCTCTGAGAAAGGCCACATCTGACAAGGGCTGCCATACCTCCCCCTGCCACCACCTGCCCCTACTCCCAGTTCAGTGTCTGCAACCTGCAAACGCCGACCTTTAACAAAAATCTGCCCCTGGGTAATGGGGATGCAACTGTCTCCATAAGGCACTGAAATAACAGGAGGCGCAGAGGGAGGTCAGAAGGGACTCTGCTGCTTGCCCTTACGCACCCCGAGGACACGGAAAGCCATCTCCCACGGCCGCTGCTCACTCAACCATAGGCCCAGCATATGTACTGAACATGGCTCCCATCAGGCGCGCATGTCAACAAAGGGCGGCGTGGTGACAGAGGTATCAGGCGCAGCGCATGCCCCCGGGGCATGCCCTCATGAATATTTTAAATGGACGCCCGGCAAAGGTCAGGGAACTCCAACTGCTCTTGGATTTCGCTCCAGAAGGTAGGAAGAGGGAATCTGTGATTGGTGTACAGCAATTCTGCTGGAAAACCGGAAATTCAAAGGGCAATGGGCACAGTTTAGGAAACGTGTGTCAAAGCGATCTGCAGTGCATACCGCATGTGAAAAGGAACGCATTCAATGGAAAACTGGAATAAGTGAAACCCCGGCAGCAAACAATAAACAAGCATTGACAATGCCAATAGTTTGGACTTTTGTGTACTCATAGGAAAGGCACTTGCCAAACACTGCCATTGTGGTATTGACTGTCCATTGATGGCAGATAGTGCGAGTACCTGGGCATCAAGTAGCAGTGCCTGGCAAATGCCTAATACATATGCACAAGCCAAAACGATTAACTTTGCCAGTGCTTGTTTTTAACAGGACTTCAATGAAGGACACGCATAGTGCTTATAAATGAAGTGGCTGAAGGCTGATCTGGTTAAGACATTTGTATTACAGCAGTAGTTCCAATTAAGACATAAACTCTCAGAAAATTGCTTGAAAAAAACATTTGCAGGCACTTCGAGTGCAAAGTTTGATAGTAAGGCTTGAATAAAGTGAGCTCAAAAGATTTCCAAGAGTAAGTGTTTTGGGTGGAGAGGGACAGGGACCGGGTGGGAATGGTCATAGGTATTAGAATGGCCATAGGGATTAGCATGGCCATTCGCAGTCAATGGGTGGGAAAATAACCAAACAATACCTACAAGCTTTGTGTCCCACCTCATATGCATTTCTCCCTGTCTGTATTCTAATACAACAGATACGGCTTATAGGTGGCACGATCACATAATAGTCCACACTAAACATGTCTGTAAATATGTGTCTTTTATTATTGAGGTCTCAGAAAAAAGGCTGTACCTATTTATAGACCATGAATCTCGAGTGCACAGAGTGTATAAAGGATAAGTATATAATGCATAAGTACACAGCCATAACGTTTATGCACCAAATAGATGGCGGGCAGGGAATGAGGCTCTACGAATGACATGAGGTTCTATGGGGAAATATCGTCAGCCAAACATCAGCAGTGGGTTCATGTTTTTTACCATAACCCCTAAAAAGCCTTCCCAACATTTTCCAGCACTGGTGTTTTTTTACTATTCTAAACCTAAGTCCTAGAATATTTGGGAACATGCGTAATAATAGTCATGGTGCAAGGTGGAAAAATCATCGCCTCCTGATGGCATTTTCACTGGCGACATAATCACTGGACACTGGGGTATGTTTCAAGATTGCAACATGTAACATATGTCAAAAACATAGTTTGCTGTACCTAGGAATGTGCAATGATCAGGTGGTAAAGAAGCAAGTCGGCTAGTCTCGTATGCCCTGGTGAGGGGGGTGGAATGAGACACTGAAATAGGACGTCAAGATGTTCTGTTAAAACCATTTTAAATTATGAGGTGGAGACGGCAGAGTGGTTCAGTGTCATGGGTGCAGTTGCAAAAACAATGCACATTTTGGGTTTAGAAAGAGGGATTTTGAGGTCAAAACATGTTTTTTGTTTTTCGAGTGGAGAAGAACTTGCAGCTGTAGAGCAGGAAGGACTGGTGAAGGTAGAGGAGTTTATAAATTGCTTTGTTCTACACATCGAGACTCAAAGAGGTACCAAGTTATTGTACCTTGATATCCAGACCGTGCTTTGCAGAGGAAGTCGAAAAGGGACAGGTGGGAGCAAGAAGGTACATATAAGACTCTGTGAGCAGGTCTGTATCTATGACAGGCCTGATGTGCTTCAGCCTTTGGCCTGGATGTCTTCACTACAGCCATGTGGAACAATGGCCAGGAAGCTGCCTTCTTTGATCCTCCAGAGGAAGGGTAACACCTTCCTCCAGGGCACAGTCACCCTCAACGAGGAGGTATTGCATGAACTGGAGCTTCAAAGGCAGCACTGCCTTATCAAAGGCCACTATCAGAACAGGGTAATGCCCAATGGAGTCCCTTTGTGGTCAGCAGGCATGACAAGGGGACGAAGATAGAGTAGCCAGTGAAGAGCAGTGGGCTCAGAGAAGGGTCCCACCGTCTTGGTTTCTGCTAGTGCTCTCTTCCTTCTCCTGTCTACTCCATTTCATGCAGGTACAGTATTCTGAGTGTGATGTCATAAGGCAAAGGGTACTTGCTACAACAATCTGCATTGATCCCCTATAGAAGGCTTGCTTTTGAAAAATGCCCAGTGACATTTTTCCTAGAAAAGCAGAGAGGGACCCCTCATTCTTTTAATTCATGTTCGAACCTTTACAAGGACTTTAAGGATTCACAGGACTTCTGTTTAGAATACAGTCTGCTACAAAGTCCTCTGCCATTAGAGGTGAAGACGAAGGCATCCAAGGCAGAGGAGAGCTCTGCCCCCTATGCATTCTCAGGTAATAGTAGGGGTAACACAGCTGTTAGAGTAGGGTGTCTATGCTGGCTGAGCACTGGAACCATCATTCTGCTCACAGGAGGTGAAGGACGCCCTTTTAGGTGCCTTATAACCTCTCAGAGTGGAAGTGAAAAATTAAGGACTCACCTTGCCCCTTCATTGGACCTCCCAGAAGCCCAAAATTCAATGACCAGCTCTGCTCTGATTCCCACGTTAATCAGCTTGTGAACTGCACCAAACCAGACATCGCCTACCTATCACAAGGGTCTATGTGCCACGTGCTGTTGCTGCTTCGACTGCGTTGTGTCTGGCACCCAATGAACCAGCTCACCAACCCAACCCTGAATCACTGCTGCAGGAAACTCCTAGAAGCCTGGCTCAATGCTGTGGAGCCGCCAAAGACACAAAATAAATGCTACTGTGAAGCGGCCCTTTTCCCATGATCCTTTTGGGAACATAGTGATTTTGAAGTCCCCCTTCTCTACCTTTTTTCTACAAAGACATATCCTTGAACTCTTGAGATTTCATGAACACCCCTGCTGATCAATCCAGAGTGACCTTTCACACCAAGTTCAGCATCCTCTATGTTTCTTTTACTGGGATGGGTTTTTAGTGTTTTAGTTTGTTGTATTGATTGTTCTATTAAAGTTGTTATCCAATCCAATATCTTAATTTCAGTAGAAACACCATAAAAGATTAACAACACAGAATAAAATAGTACAAACAGATATAAAACAAATACAAACATTACATCTCCAATGTAATCACTTGCAACAACCAACTCCCTCGTAAAATAATAAAAAAGGGTATTAAACATTGCTTGACAACAGTCTTCTTTTTTTTTCCCAATATTTTTTTAGTAACAGTTTTCAGTGAAACAAGTACACCAATAACCCCTTTTTACCCCCACAACTCCCCCCTAGCCCTCCCAACCTGCCCACCCCCCTCTCAGATCCAAGTGGTCAACTGCAAGCATCGCTTCGACATTTGACACTAACCCATGATGCTTATTACTGCAGACCGGTAACCCGGGTAGGTCTTTGAATCAGTGGCCCTCATTACAAGTTATGCCGGTAGCCATGCCGCAATTTGCGGCATGGCTGCCGGCAAAACCCCATCCGTGTCCGCGTCCTCGGAATGAGGATTTACCGGACCATTCCGAGTCCGGATGGCCCGGTAATTCCTCACTCGAGGGCACGGACACGTTTCATCCCCATTCCCATTTCAGCCCCCATAGGGCTGAATGGGAATGGGAGAGGGAGTAAACAACGGGCCATTACGAGATGGCCCGTTGTTTGCTCCCTCTTCCCCTCGCGGGACCCGGTATGCACGCCTGGTTTTCACAGGTGTGCTTAACGTGTCCCGCGAGGGGAACTTGTAATGTGGCGGAACGGGTTGAACGGCGCCGCAGCCTTTTACGGCGCCGTTTAATCCGTTCCGCCAGGGTCGTAATGAGGCCCAGTGACTCTAAACGGCCTCTCAAGAGGATAGGTGCACCCACACTCACAAGTTTTACAGAAATTAAAAAAACAGAAACAGCCATCACGGATAGGTGAGAAGGGCAAGGTTTTAGTGCATCAAGGCCCAACTGAATAGACAGTGGGCCTCATTACGAGAATGGAGGTAATGAAAAAACGAAGGCGGAATGGTAATAGCGGCATCGTTAACGGGTCCGGGGCATTCCGACCCGACAACCCGCCAATACCGGCACCGCCAGTACCGTGCCCCCTCATACTGGCATGCGCGCATACACGTACCCCTTCGGGGAGCAAATACCAGCATGCCATTAATAGGAGGACATTACAACCCACGCGGACATGCAAATACCGGCATCCCAAAGGCGGTAATCAGGGGCTGCACGATGCCAGTCATACAGGCATCGCGGACCACCCGCAAACAGCAATCAAGCCAACTGCCACAGGTGCATACAATCACCAAAGCTGGACTCAATGGAGTCTGGCCCAGTATAAAAGGAGTACACCCACACCCCTTCCTACACCAAAATGCTACAACTAGCTGTTGCAATCATGGCGCTGGAGGACATGCCTATACTGCTACAACTACAGCAACAACAGCAACTACAACAACAACAGCAGCAACAACAGGCAGCACAGAGGAGACACAGGAGGAGAAGGAGGGTGAGACAGGCCCAGCAATTACCACCAGTGCAGCCCGTAGTCCCTCGTAGGCAGCCGCCAATCCCTCACATCAGACCCAGTCCATTCAATCTAACCCCTGAGCAGATCCACACCCTGTACCGGTTGGACCGGGCACCATCACCACCATAGTGGACATGATAGGTAATGACATCTCCAGCCTCAAAGAAATACGCACTGCCTTCTCCCTGCTACTAAAGGTGGTGTCTGTGCTCTACTTACTGGCCACAGGCACCTACCAGCACACAGTGGGCCAGCTGCATGGTATTTCACAACCACTATTTTCACGCATGCTGACCCAAGTGCTGGATGCACTCCTGAAGCATGCTAGCACACACATATCCCTACCACGGACTGCCCAGGAGATAGCTGATGCCAAAGTAGGCTTCCATGCACTGGCAGGCATGCCCAATTGTGTTGGTGCCCTGGACTGCACCCATTTCGAATTGGTTGTCCCCCATGCCGTAAAGGCACTGTACCGCAATCGCAACCAATACCTCTTCATCAATGTGCAGATGGTATGTGACTCCAGCAAGATCATCACACATTGCTGCGCCCAAATTCCCAGATCAACACATGATGCCATGGTGCTGGGTAATTCCACGCTACCCCGTCACATGGAGCGACATGATGGACCACGTGCCTGGCTGCTTGGTGAGTTGTGTGAGTGGGCCATGCCAATGCATTGGGGTAGGGATCTGTTGCGATGCATACTACACCTGGTTGGGAATGGGGGGGTGCATACACCACCTGGGTGGGAATGGGGGGGTACATACACCACCTGGGTGGGAATTGGGGGATGCATACCCCACCTGGGTGGGAGTGGGGGGATGCATACCCCACCTGGGTGGGAATGGGGGGGTGCATACACCACCTGGGTGGGAATGGGGGGGTGCATACCCCTCCTGGGTGGTAATGGGGGGATGCATAACCCACCTGGATGGGAATGGGGGGATGCATAGCCCACCTGGATGGGAATGGGGGGATGCATACCCCCCCTGGGTGGGAATGGACAGTTAGTGGAGAATGCACGCAAAGCTAATGACACCTGACCTGAACTCACGAACCCCAAAAGTACACATCATTGGCACACATCTGACAATTAACGCATATCAATGACCACATGTAAGACACACAACCTGACCACCATGTGTATGTCAAGCAATGCACGACTAAACAGGATTGCAACTGTGCCAATGTGGCTACTGTGTCCATGCACAGTGTAGTATGCAGCATAAATGGGAGGCTAAACAATGTCATACAACCACAGTACATCCGCCTCAGCATGCATCATTTCACCCTGCATCATCTATTGAACGCAATCCAGACTACCACACCTCATAGCAGTATAGTATGCATCTAGATGATATTTGTGCATACGTACAGGGACATGTGCATGTCCACACCAAATAGCTGCGGCCATGACTGTGATTCCTGAAGGTGGCAGCACAGAGTGGCACACACCTATTTGTATTTGCTTGCAGGTGATGGAGGATATCCCTTGAGGCCGTGGCTACTTACCCCTGTGCGGAACCCGCGGAACAGCCATGAAGAGGAGTACATCGGGTACACACCCTTTCCCGTGTTGTGATTGAGCAGACCTTTGGCCTGTTGAAGGCGAGGTTCCGCTGTCTAAGCAGGTCTGGTGGAGCACTCCTTTATAGGCCTGAGAAGGTGGCAAAGATCACCATGGCCTGTGTCATGCTGCACAACATGTGCGTCCGGAGAAATGTACCACTGCCACCTGACATTGACATGCATGCACCAGGTGAGGATGATGAGGATGGAGATGGAGGTGAAGCAGCACCCCTGCCAGTACGTGATGCACAGGATGGCCATGCAGTACACCAATCACTGATTCATGAATACTTCTGAACCACAGGGACTTTGACAAACATGTGCCAGTGACACACGGGGTCCATGTGGACATGCACACAGGGAATGTTGGGATTTGGGCACTGAACACCGTCATACAATAAATGGATACACACGAAATGACCAATGTCCAGCCATCATGTTTTTTTCTCACAACGGGTGTATTGGTTCAAACTGCAAAAATGTGATAACCCCGCCACAGCCCCCAGTGAACTCCCAAACCCCCCCAGTGAACTCCCAAACCCCCCCAGTTAATTCCAAACCCCCCCAATAAACTCCCCCAAATGCTCCCATTCACCCCAACACCATGTGTCCCACTCCCATTGTCCGCCCACATTACTTGTGGGACTTTTTGCTGTCCGGGGGCAGCATTTCGGTGTGCCTTGCACTCCTTCTGGTAGGACGCACAGGGCTGGTGGGGACTGAGGAAGCAGGTGTGGTGGCTGATGAGGAGTCGGTGGCAATTTCCACGCCTGCTGCAAGTCTTGGCTGCTGCATGTGCAGCAAGATGGATGTTAGTACCTGTGTTATGGCCCCCAGACAGTCCCTCATCAGCACTGCCGACGCATTCACTGCAGCTGTGTTGGCTGTGATGGCGGCAGTGGTCCCCGCTATGGCAGTGGCTATTTCCCACCTGGTGTCCTCGCCATCCGCTATGTATTGCCGCAGGAGCTCCAACATCGACTCCTGTCAGGCCTCCACCCTCGCCAGACGTGACTCGAGGGTGTTGGTGGGAGCAGGAGTGGTAGGGGTGCAGTCACGGGGCCTGCATTTTCTGTGCTGTCCTCCAGGAAGGGGCTCAGGTCCGAATCATGCAGGCAGGGATCAGTACTGCTGTAGGTGGGTGAGGGCTGAGTTTGGGGTGGGGGGTGGGTGGACATGTCACTTCTCTGACTCCCTCCTGGTCCACATTCTCTTCCAAATCATCTTCAGTGGTGGCCAGTGCTTGTAGGGTCTCCCCTTCCACTGGTGTGGTTGTGGGCAGCTGGGACTCAACTGTGTCAGGCACACTGGCTGTGGGCTGCATGGCAGAAGCCCTTTTCTTTGTGCGGGAGGTGGATGCCCTCGCGGTGGTGTCTTGGCTGGCATCTTCTCCATCGGTGCCTGGGGGGTAGAAGAGAAGCAGGGCCTCAGTGATGGTGTTACATGCCAGAAGCATACTATGGTGCTGTTCATTATTCATTTCATCATGCATTCATGTCTTACAGGTGTGTCACACAGGGTGGTCTGAGTGGGCATTTTGGCATTTGCTGCATGGCAGGTGGCATACCATTGAATTGGGGTTTGTGTGATGTATTACATGGGCACGGTCCATGTGTGTTGGCACTCAGCATGAATTTCTGTCTGGCAGGGTTTGGCCCGCCATCTGGACTTGGATATGTTCATGTGGGTGTTGGGACATGCATTGCCATGCCTAGACTCTCTTCCACATCACTTGTGCTACTTCATGGTTTCCCCTACAGGGATCTGCAGGGTCACTCACCTCCTTCTGATGATGATACCGCACCCATCTCTATCTCCCCAAATCCCTCGATGGACTCTGGATTTATGAAGGTGCTTGCGCTCTCCTCCCAGGTGGTCATTTTGGCAGGAGAGTGGGGATCCCTGCCTGTGGCCATTGGCTCCCTCCTGTTGCTTGCAATGATGTTACGCACACTGAGGCGGAGGTCGTTCCACCTATTCCTGCAATCCTTGACACTACATGGTGTAAGCGATATTCAATCAACACCACAGCTAAGTCAATGCCTAGTCTGGGATGCTGAGGAAAACCCTTATTGATGTATTTTTATATCCATTTCAGTACTCTGGATGACAACCCTTGTATAACACCCCCCTCTTAGAATCCCCCTGACCACACTGAGCCAAGAAGTAGGTTTGTTTTGCAAATTAAAAGGTTTATTTGGACAATTCAACAATATATATCTATCACACTTTTATAATATATTAATATCTGATAGTACCCTGAGACATATGATGTGGATCCACAATGGGTAATGTTAAGTGGTACACTTGATTACTTAGGAGTAGTATAGAGGATGAGGTAGCTGAGAATGCTTTATGGTTTCAAGGAAATGCAATGAGGAATAAAATGCAGTACAGAAATACTTGATATGATTTTAGCAAAAGATAAGATAATCACTTTTTCTCTGGCAATTCACCCCCTTCCCCTATGCAATGTAAGAAATGGAAGGAGATGCAAAGAGGAGCACACAGTTCTCAGGAATGCAATCAAATACAATACGAAATTCAGTTCCCCCCCAGCAAGCTTAGAGGAAACAGGTAGGAGTTTGAAACACAGGCCCAAAATGCTTTTAAATGTGATGGCAATGGATGGGAAAATGTGCCAACTGATTTTAATTCCCTCTAGAGATTCAGGGTGAGTGGGAGATGTGTGTTGGTATTAGTTCAGGCTCACTTTAGCGATGCTCTATGAGTTATTACCAAGTTGCAAACAGATTTTAACAAAAGAAAGAATGGAGCTGCTATTTTGACAAGGGGAGAAATTGAGCCAAAATCGCAAATCGCGGTAAATTTCGCAAGTGCATAAAATTTCGTTCCTAGCCTAAACGGTTCCAGAGATACGGACGATTAAATAAAGGTATTTTTTTGGATTTAAAGTAAACTCAAAATGACAGGTGACAGCTTGCAGCTGCAGAATTGACAGGTGACAGTTGTGCAGCTTTAAAAATGACAGATGACACGATTTCTAGGAGGCAGTTCTACTTAGGTTAAAATAGTTTGGATTAGATTATTTTAACTAAGAGATTGGTTCTGCACAGTTCTGCTAGGTACTCACAATATAAATTTGAACTAGGCCTCCTCACGGATCTGGTCAACACGTCCGGCTGCGGTTCTGTCTGCTCGGCGGGTCAATCAGGCACCGGTTCTGCTTACAGCGATCTGGGTCAGCTCTGCTCTGCTGGTCTAGCCTCTCTGGATTCTGGATGTAACACTGCTTTCTGGGTACTGCTACAGGTTCTTGCAAAAATTCTCAGCAAAACTTCAAACAGCTTGCCCGGCTGTTGAATAGTTTGGTTAGTTTTGAGGCCTGCTGAAGAGGATTCAGCTGGTGGATTCAGGCCTCTCTGCTACAAATTCTGGAGTTAATTTCTGCTACAGGTTCTGGAGATTGATGGATTTGAAGTCTGGATCTCTGGATGTGAAGTCGTCAGTCAGCATGCTCCGCAGCAAATGGAATTGAATGTCTCTACCTGTCCCAGCAGTCTCTTTTTATGTGTTTTGGAAAGTGGGTGTGTGCGTTGGTCATAACTAAACCTGCCTCTCTCACTTATCATTTGCCAATTCCTCCTCTCTCCCTTGATTGGGGGAAGGAAATGTGAGTCAGAGTAATGCTGTAGGTTTTATAGTCAGAGGAACCTCCCCTTGTCAGATTGCACACAAATCTATTTCTGACCCAAATACATATTTATCTATGTACCATTTTTCTAATATTATAGGTCCAGTTAACATATTTTCTGTAGCACCAAACCATCCGATCCCTGTCTTTGTACAATGTCGTGTCCACTGATGACAGAATTCTCCCCTTTTCATCCAGATAACGACCTCTAAACCTTTCCAGATTTTACACAAATGTGCACCAGGGATATGGGTTACAGATGATAAAATGTCAGATTTTTAACATGCATACATTTGGAGTGAGACCCTATTTTCCGCTAGCAACCCCCCAGAATACACCACAGGGTCCTAACGCCTCTTAAAATGTGCACAGAAAAATTACAAGAATAATGGTATTATTTATATAATTTTGACCAGTCCGCACTATGAGTTATCTATCTTTTTAAAATTATGCCCTGGTCAAAAAGGGGTGTGGCTTCCCACATCACGGGGTGGAATAACTGGTTTATCCACTTCCCCCAAGCTCAGCTGGCTTGCAGAGGCACTGCCCCTCCCAGTTTCCCCTAAGAGGAAGCCACTTTACGGCCACCCCAATATAACATTTGCCTGAGTCCAGGACAGGCCTTTGTTCAACTCCCTGTAGTCCCCCCTGCCACTCCCCTTTCAATCAACAGGGCCATGTGACCTCAGGATGCAGCCAGGCCTGGCAGCCAGGCCTGGGAACACAGCTGTTGATCCAGTTTCAACTCCTATCGGGGGTAGTTGTCAGGCAGAATTCAGTTTCATTAAGCCAGGTTTCAGCTAAATGTCACTTTTTGTTCCCAGTTTTCTACATGCAAATCAAACTGACAATTTTTACCTATCCATTAAATAATTACTTCCTTCAAGTCATTTCAGAATATAGTTTTACATTGTATCCACCTCTTAGCAAGTCTTTCCCTGGTCTGGTTTTGTTTCATTTGTTCAGTTTTATACAAAAGTCTGGTGGTTTTAAAACGCCGGCTTTCTGATAGTGATGAGTACTGGTAATGCAACAATTTTTGGGATTAAGAAAATGAATTCCCCAAAGTTCTGAGTTGCTTTTTTTGGCAATCAGCATTGCCATTCCCAATGGTTTCAGGCTACTGTGTGTGTAGCCCAATGGTGGTTTTAGGCAGTGTCCTCCTGTGCTCACAACATAGGCAAAAATGGGTGGCAGCCTATTCTTCATGTTTTCCCTGTGCACTCTCTGGAGAGTTCTGGCCATCATGATGTTTTCCATGCCAGTACGGCACAGTTTTATGATAGGGCTTGGATGCATGGGTAAAAACATCCCACAGTGGGGTGGTTCCTACAGGGGACATCTTGCGGGCTACCTCCTGCCAGATGTCCTTCTTCTGCTGCTGCACCTCACGCTTCAGGTTCTGGGATTTGATGACATCAGCGTGTGCAGCAAGGGTGTCTGCTAGCATATTTAATTCAGCATCAGAAAAGCGCTGTTTCCGCAGCCGGGGGTGGTCTTTCGGGTTGCCTTAGACATTATCGAAGTATTGCCACAGAGCTCTCCTGGAAACAACTGGTGGTTTGGGAGGATTGCAATGGATTGTGTTTTTAAAGATGGCCGCCAGCCCATTTCACATTCCAATGCGATGACGTTATTTCCGGGTCCGGAATTACGAGCCCGGTATTAGCATGTTGGTATTACCGGGTCGGTATTTAGGGGTTCCTCCTAGGCGGTGGTGGTATCGGCGGGTCCCGTGATGGCGCTATCGGGGGGTTGGAGGGTCTTTAGCAGCATGCCGGTATGGCCATCACTGGCATGGGGGTTCACGCGTGCTCGTGCACTCGTAATCACCCACTATTAGCGGCGTCATACGAGCACGGACCTGCCCGTTCCTCCATGCTGGTAATGACTCCGTTTTTACCATGCTACTCGTAATGAGGCCCAGTATCTTTGACGGATACATAATGACCTAAGCCACTGCAGCCTCTCCACGCAATAGAATGGGCAGGAGAAAAAAAGATGCACTGCATCTTCAATTACATCCAAACAGAACGGGCAAACAGATGTTGTACTACCCTTACTCCATTTGGCAGTAAAATAGTCTAGTGGGAGAATGCCCCACCAGAACTTTGCATACCAACTTTGAGGGCTGGGGGTCAGCTGATAATCTAAGTTGCTTCCACACCTCACTCCTTTTTTAACTGCAAATAGACAGCTGACTTTTGCCCTACCAGACAGCTGCTGATCATCTTGCTCCAAAGCCACTTTACGGCCCCCCCAATATAACATTTGCCTGAGTCCAGGACAGGCCTTTGTTCAACTTCCTGTAGTCCCCAGCTGCCACTCCCCTTTCAATCAACAGGGCCATGTGACCTCAGGATGCAGCCAGGCCTGGCAGCCAGGCCTGGGAACACAGCTGTTGATCCAGTTTCAACTCCTGTCGGGGGTAGTTGTCAGGCAGAATTCAGTTTCATTAAGCCAGGTTTCAGCTAAATGTCACTTTTTGTTCCCAGTTTTCTACCTTCAAATCAAACTGACAATTTTTACCTATCCATTAAATAATTACTTCCTTCAAGTCATTTCAGAATATAGTTTTACATTGTATCCACCTCTTAGCAAGTCTTTCACTGGTCTGGTTTTGTTTCATTTGTTCAGTTTTATACAAAAGTCTGGTGGTTTTAAAACGCCGGCTTTCTGATAGTGGTGAGTACTGGTAATGCAACAATTTTTGGGATTAAGAAAATGAATTCCCCACAGTTCTGAGTTGCTTTTTTTGGCAATCAGCATTGCCATTCCCAATGGTTTCAGGCTACTGTGTGTGTAGCCCAATGGTGGTTTTAGGCAGTGTCCTCCTGTGCTCACAACATAGGCAAAAATGGGTGGCAGCCTATTCTTCATGTTTTCCCTGTGCACTCTCTGGGGAGTTCTGGCCATCATGATGTTTTCCATGCCAGTACGGCACAGTTTTATGGTAGGGTTTGGATGCATGGGTAAAAACATCCCACAGTGGGGTGGTTCCCACAGCGGACATCTTGCGGGCTACCTCCTGCCAGATGTCCTTCTTCTGCTGCTGCACCTCACGCTTCAGGTTCTGGGATTTGATGACATCAGCGTGTGCAGCAAGGGTGTCTGCTAGCATATTTAATTCAGCATCAGGAAAGCGCTGTTTCCGCAGCCGGGGGGTGGTCTTTTGGGTTGCCTTAGACATTATCGAAGTATTGCCACAGAGCTCTCCTGGAAACAACTGGTGGTTTGGGAGGATTGCAATGGATTGTGTTTTTAAAGATGACCGCCAGCCCATTTCCCATTCCAACGCGATGACATTATTTCCGGGTCCGGAATTACGAGCCCGGTATTAGCATGTTGGTATTACCGGGTCGGTATTTAGGGGTTCCTCCTAGGCGGTGGTGGTATCGGCGGGTCCCGTGATGGCGCTATCGGGGGGTTGGAGGGTATTTAGCAGCATGCCGGTACGGCCATTACTGGCATGGGGGTTCACGCGTGCTCGTGCACTCGTAATCACCCACTATTAGCGGCGTCATACGAGCACGGACCTGCCCGTTCCTCCATGCTGGTAATGACTCCGTTTTTACCATGCTACTCGTAATGAGGCCCAGTATCTTTGACGGATACATAATGGCCTAAGCCACTGCAGCCTCTCCACGCAATAGAATGGGCAGGAGAAAAAAAGATGCACTGCATCTTCAATAACATCCAAACAGAACGGGCAAACAGATGTTGTACTACCCTTACTCCATTTGGCAGTAAAAAGTAAAATAGTCCAGTGGGAGAATGCCCCACCAGAACTTTGCATACCAACTTTGAGGGCTGGGGGTCAGCTGATAATCTAAGTTGCTTCCACACCTCACTCCTTTTTTAACTGCAAATAGACTGCTGACTTTTGCCCTACCAGACAGCTGCTGATCATCTTGCTCCAAAGCCACTTTACGGCCCCCCCAATATAACATTTGCCTGAGTCCAGGACAGGCCTTTGTTCAACTTCCTGTAGTCCCCAGCTGCCACTCCCCTTTCAATCAACAGGGCCATGTGACCTCAGGATGCAGCCAGGCCTGGCAGCCAGGCCTGGGAACACAGCTGTTGATCCAGTTTCAACTCCTGTCGGGGGTAGTTGTCAGGCAGAATTCAGTTTCATTAAGCCAGGTTTCAGCTAAATGTCACTTTTTGTTCCCAGTTTTCTACATTCAAATCAAACTGACAATTTTTACCTATCCATTAAATAATTACTTCCTTCAAGTCATTTCAGAATATAGTTTTACATTGTATCCACCTCTTAGCAAGTCTTTCCCTGGTCTGGTTTTGTTTCATTTGTTCAGTTTTATAAAAAAGTCTGGTGGTTTTAAAACGCCGGCTTTCTGATAGTGGTGAGTACTGGTAATGCAACAATTTTTGGGATTAAGAAAATGAATTCCCCACAGTTCTGAGTTGCTTTTTTTGGCAATCAGCATTGCCATTCCCAATGGTTTCAGGCTACTGTGTGTGTAGCCCAATGGTGGTTTTAGGCAGTGTCCTCCTGTGCTCACAACATAGGCAAAAATGGGTGGCAGCCTATTCTTCATGTTTTCCCTGTGCACTCTCTGGGGAGATCTGGCCATCATGATGTTTTCCATGCCAGTACGGCACAGTTTTATGGTAGGGCTTGGATGCATGGGTAAAAACATCCCACAGTGGGGTGGTTCCCACAGCGGACATCTTGCGGGATACCTCCTGCCAGATGTCCTTCTTCTGCTGCTGCACCTCACGCTTCAGGTTCTGGGATTTGATGACATCAGCGTGTGCAGCAAGGGTGTCTGCTAGCATATTTAATTCAGCATCAGAAAAGCGCTGTTTCCGCAGCCGGGGGGTGGTCATTTGGGTTGCCTCAGACATTATCGAAGTATTGCCACAGAGCTCTCCTGGAAACAACTGGTGGTTTGGGAGGATTGCAATGGATTGTGTTTTTAAAGATGACCGCCAGCCCATTTCCCATTCCAACGCGATGACATTATTTCCGGGTCCGGAATTACGAGCCCGGTATTAGCATGTTGGTATTACCGGGTCGGTATTTAGGGGTTCCTCCTAGGCGGTGGTGGTATCGGCGGGTCCCGTGATGGCGCTATCGGGGGGTTGGAGGGTATTTAGCAGCATGCCGGTATGGCCATTACTGGCATGGGGGTTCACGCGTGCTCGTGCACTCGTAATCACCCACTATTAGCGGCGTCATACGAGCACGGACCTGCCCGTTCCTCCATGCTGGTAATGACTCCGTTTTTACCATGCTACTCGTAATGAGGCCCAGTATCTTTGACGGATACATAATGGCCTAAGCCACTGCAGCCTCTCCACGCAATAGAATGGGCAGGAGAAAAAAAGATGCACTGCATCTTCAATAACATCCAAACAGAACGGGCAAACAGATGTTGTACTACCCTTACTCCATTTGGCAGTAAAAAGTAAAATAGTCCAGTGGGAGAATGCCCCACCAGAACTTTGCATACCAACTTTGAGGGCTGGGGGTCAGCTGATAATCTAAGTTGCTTCCACACCTCACTCCTTTTTTAACTGCAAATAGACTGCTGACTTTTGCCCTACCAGACAGCTGCTGATCATCTTGCTCCAAACCCACTCAGTAAAAGATTTCTTGATATAACTTTTATATCCACCCGCAAACATTTTGAGGGTTTCCCATAGGCCCGCAACCTCAATTCTGGTTAGCATATTTCTGACATGTCTGAACCGCCCTGTGTAAGAAATACCTTGAGTAAACCTTCCCAATATAACATGAGGGATTCAGTATTACAAATACGTAACCAGTATAAGACATGCTTAAGCATGATTACATATTTGATTTCCATTGTGCCAAAATCACACACACTAGGATAGATGGGCATTAAATTGAAGGCCGAAAAGAGTTTTAAAAAAAATCTATTCTCAACAGTCTGGATGGAGATGCAATCAACATACCATTGCTGTTTGGATAATGCGATCGTAATCGATGGACGGCATCCATGATTGCCGCCCCGCATGTTCAAGTGCAATATGCTTGATATTTAGGCATGTATGATTGTTTCTAGTGTGACATGTTGTCTGCGCCTTTAAGGGTGCGCGTTAAAAATGTTTTAAAGTAAAGTAAAGTTCGGCTCCATATGTTACGTATTGCTTGTGTTCAATAGACCTTATGGGGAATTGGGAATGCCTCCCCATCAAGACGACTCACAAGACTCGAAATGAACCCACATTGGCACAGATGGTTCAATTAGCTTTTTTCAACGTGACTGACCGATTTTAATTTATTAGAAAAGATCAGCCCCAAATTACTAAAAGACTCCACTGACTCCAAGTGTTTAGATGAATGATCACACCAACGCCAACCTTGCGCCCAACCTGATGACACTATATTGTTTTTGTTTTGAAATAATTGATGCAAGACCTTTTGCAGAACACAGCTTATCAATAACATGCAATTGGTTCTGCAACCCCATCAGGGTTTTGGACAACAAAACAGCATCACTTGCAAACAAAAGGAGGCTCCATTTATAGCTTCCCAATCCCGCAGCGTCCATGGGTGCCACTCACCATGCTTGAAACATGCTATAACTATATAATAAAAATAACAGTGGGGCCAAAACACATCCCTGTCTGACCCCAGTACCCCAATAGAAAATGGCTCTTTGGTTTCTCCATGTAGCCCACAACGAATGTGTGCACTATTGTCAAAATACAGTGATTTGATGGCTTTAACCAAGGTTGGGGGGTACCCGCTTCCTTCAGAACAGTCCATTCAAGATCCCTTGGTACAGTATTAAAGGCAGTTTGGAGATCCACAAATGAGAGGTACAAGCTTTGGGAGCTTAAAGCCGCATATGTCCAACAGATGAGGTCTAGCCTCATCGCCTGATCTAAATTTGCAACCCCTGGCCTAAAGCCCACCTGAGCATGTGATAGAATACCTAGATGTTCCACCCAGTCCTCCAAAAGATGGAGAATCACCCTCCAGTCATGTTTTGTGCTAAGGAGTCTATCAAAGAAATAGGCCTATTGTTTGAAGGTTGATCTCTAGTTCATTTTTTAAAGACAGGAACAATCACTGCCTCTCTCCAACTGGATGGTGATGTGTTAGTCAAAAGAACACCATTAAAACAGTTTGTTAGGAGGGGTATCCAGACGAACAGGTTCACTTCTAAAGAGGTCAAAGGGGATAAAATCCAGGCCTCGGGCCTTGTCCCATTGTTGCTCATAAATGATGCAATCGGGTCAGCCCTGTCCTCAATAGGCCCTTGAATATGCTCCAACACTCCCCCCTCTAGGCCCCTCCCTTCTGCATTCACTATTAGCTGACGTCCCTGGGAATACATTATTTGGAAATAATCCAGCCATTAATCCACAGAGATGTTCCTAAACGTGGATTTGTGATTAGACTTAATGTTTGCTTTCACCAGGCACCAGAACTCTTTAATGTTGTTTGCCCCGGCCGCATTACCCAGAGCTGTTCAGATTCTTTTATACATCTCCCTCTTCTTCTTGTCCAAAAAAATATTGTAATCATTCCTTAGACTCACTATCTTACCAGTTGCTCTGGCCTCCCTACTTTTTAATGCTTTGACCAAAGCATCCTTTGCTGATCTATAGTCGTGAAAGAACCAACAATTGGTCTCTCCATTTAATCGGATTGAGCTAGACCTCATCTTAGTAGTGGATAGAGCTAAACTCGTCACTACTGCAGTATAAAAATCAATGTGTGAGTACGTGGAATTTGATTCAGAGTAGGTACCCAAAACTGGAAGCAATACCTCATAGATTTGTGTCCCAAAAAACGTGTGAGCACTGGGGCCCGTCTCTCATATGTTGTTATCTGGGAATTTATCAATGCCATCAAGATGGAGAGGCGTGCTATACTGATTTCCTCCCAGAATCACCAATGAAAGATAGATGATCAATGGGTCATGATCACTCTCAGCTCTTTCCAAAACATTAAATGCAACCAGCGTATCCCAATATACCATTGATTCTAATATGTAGTCAATCAGGTTACTCTTGTTCTTGGTGTGAAAAGTCACATGAGCCAGGCAGTCCTCCGAAAATCTCCTGTTACAGGCTCTCACCCCATGTGCATATAAGATTGATCAAACCCTACCCGTGAAGGGATAGCAGCAGGAGCTAGAAAGAACTGACGGTCCCAGGATACCCCACAATTGATCTTGCCTTGCTAGGTCCCTGGTACATTGGTTAGGCTCCTCTAGTTGACAGTTAAAATCACTCATGGCTAGTAAAATCTTGTTTGGGGAACCAGCAATGTTTGCCCTAATTATATTCAGAACCAACTCCAGTTGGGCGATAGCACATTAAATTTGCCTTAAATACAGATTTAATAAAAATACAGTCGGACCGCCCTTGAAATGACAAACAACATAAAGAAAGCCAGGCAATCCTATTTCCAAACATTTGCAAGAGGCCTCCACACTGGCGTAAATCCATATTCACAGCCCCCCCCTTAGGACGCCTTCTTGAGGAACTTAATGCTGGTTTCAATCAATCACGTCTCCAGCAAGCATATCAGCCTATGATTGTCAATCAGGGCATGCCAATCAGTGTCCATGTTTTTACTGCCCAGCCCATTAATGTTCTAGGAGAGTGCAGAAAGAAGATCATCAGTTCTTGATCTGTTAACTAAGGGGAGTGAATTAAAAGAAACACCCCCTGGGTTAAACCATCAGTAGAGCTAACAGCACAGTTGGATGGTGACTCTGGGCCTATTACCATTTCCCCCTTCAGTCTCCTATTTGACTCAAAACCATCAACCACCCCGAAAAGGTGGAGTCACATTGATGCAAGGGTAAGCAGTGTCCAGAGTACCCTGTGAGACAGCCATGATTGGAGCCTTCAGTGCTGCCTCTAAAGCTTCTCTCGGATAGTTCAAGATTTGCCAATTGTCTGAAGAACACTGCACCCGGCCCCTCTCCCAAGGCCTGTCATGGGCAATGGTGAAGGAAAGAAGTCCGCCATAATAGGATCGTTCCAGGCATCATGAAGATGACAGATTTTAAAAAGTGCATCCTCGTAAACCATGATCCCTTTGTTGAGCAAAGCTTCTTTGCAGTTCCATAAGCAGGTCTTAACATAAGGATTAATAAAAACCCAACCTGACACTGCAACCACCACAAAACATACAGTCTGACAATATTCGTCAAGTTGCAGAAATGCTGCTTGTGATGTCATTGTCCTCCAGTATTTCTGACAGGGCCTTGAGCACAGCATGCCTTTAGGCATTCTTACTGTCATGTGTCCTACCTTTAAAAGTAAATATGAGATTCGTAGATCAGCATCCCTTCAATGGGTCAAACACAATAGCTTTGGATAGAGCAGTCAACAAAATAGGAGAGACTCGCTTCTCTACAGAGGGTACCAAATGAACCGGTGGAGCAATTAGGGCCCAGCGTTACCCAAGCTAGGCAAACATCCACCTGACCCACCATCTGCAGGTACCACTACTGGTGCAGGATGGCCGATTCCTTCCCCCCGTGCTGACTCAGCTGGAGGGGGCAAGTTAACCTGGGGTAGACGCCCTATAAGCCAATCCACTGGGGTTTGCGAAGCTCTGTCCACCTTGTGAACGCTGATACTCTCAACCACAACCTCAGTTGTTTTAATCTTTGAACGGCCATTGAGGAATCTATCTATGATCTCCAAACATTTGTCTAGACGACTGTCATCACACCTCCCTGTTTCATTCTTTTCTCAAACCACACCTTCCAGTTCTTGCAATCGCTGAACAACACACATCATAAACATGGGAAAAGGGGACATGGGGCAATCCCCTGGACTTGAGTAGCATTGTCTTATATCTATAGTGCCTTGATGGGACATTCTTTTATTTTGGATTAACCTCCACCTCGGTTAAAAACCTTGAATGCACACTGGACATGGATTTGAACCTATTTCTTCCACCTATGCATCCTCAGGTGTATCTTACCGTACCTCGCCTATCATCATCATTTCTCTGACATCATCTCCATCATCCGCTCCCGCTTAGACTATGCAAACTCCCTTCACCTAGGAGGAACGGCATTCCAGCTAAGGAAATTGCAAAGAATCTAAAACACTGCAGCTCGTCTGCTCATTAGCCTCCCTGCCAGAGAACACATCAGCCCTACACTAAGAGTCCTCCACTGGCTCCCTATTGGTTTGCGTACTAACTTTAATGCCATGTGCATCACTCACCTTGCCATCCACAACACCACCCTGGAATTCCTCCAAGGCAAACTCACTCGCTACCACCCCTACATGACACTCAGATTCAGTAGAGCATCTCTCCTAGTTGTCCCACATTACTACTGCACCGACCCTCCTTCTCTGTGCAATCTCTGATCATCTGGAACTCACTGACCCCACACATCTGCCACACCCTCAAACCCCTGCTCTTTCCTTCTCCTCTTGCGACCCTCTCCCACTCTATGCTGTGATACACGCACAGAAGCACTGTCCTAAACCTGAAAACACACCTATCCACCCAAACCTCCACAAGTGCCTGCAGCATTCTCAGCGGCAAACCATGATATACTCAGCCTCTCCCTCACCCCAAACAATCGTACTTCACTCCCCCATTCCTCAGTGCCCCCTCCCAGAGCTCAGACTCTTAATCTAGGGAGAGCTCAACTAGTGAGACCAGCCAACGGCGTTCGACCTAGGAAAACTACATCAAAGATATAAACTCCATCTGAGTTTAAGGTATGTATAACTTGCATTTCATCTGTGGACACAGGCCGCAGGCGCGGACACCCATCTATGTACTATAGAATGCAGCTATGGCTATGCAAATCCGGTCTATCAGCTTGCATAGCCGTCAACACTGAAACCCCTGGCGTGCCTTAACACCTCTGCCATTAGTATAGAGTGACAACCTATGAAAAAATGTCGGTCTAGCTGGGTACACATTGAGTCTCTGGTACTAACGCTCTATCCTAAACCACAAACAGTGCTCGCCCATGTGCCTGACCTCCAGGCTGCTTATGGAGGATAGCCAGCCAACCCAAGTCCTAATCTGACAAAATGCACACACGCATCTTGAAGTTAACTCTTAGAATCTCCCACACATGGACTTCGGTCTCCTAGGGTGTTCCAACCACAAAGCGTATTGGGGCCATACAACTGGGTAAAGGGCGCTATTTAAATGGTTAATACAATTCAATACAATACAATCAATTGTAGTAAAGCTGTTTGGGTTCCTTCTGTTATTAGCTTCCACCCCTCCTGAAGAATATATAGCCTGCCTTCTGCCCATGTTGAAAATAGACGTGAAGGAGGTATAGCTGGCAGGCTGTGCCTGGTTCACCTTTATGATTGTGATAACTGTTTGTTTAATAGTACTGTGGAACTGAGTAGCCACTACCCATTCCTGTACTCATGCAAAGCAGTACTCACTTAAATGCAGGGTTGTGTTTGGTTATTTTGAGCAGGCGGTGCACCTGCAAGACTGCATTGCTGCTCAGTTGATGAACGCAGATGACAAGCAAGCAGGCTCTGTGCATCAACATCTAGGTGTTTTCGGTGTGTGATGTCTTTAGGGACCTGGCTGGGGTTTGCAGTGGTTAGATACAATGTCAATTATGGTGAGCGGATGAGCAGTTTCACCTAAAACTGATAAACGATCTAATGCAATTAAAATTTGGAAAAATGAATGCTGATGCAGGTATGTGGCAACCAAGGACATCTGTTCCTTCTACAACTTTTCGACTTCTGTAAGCGATAATTCTGTCTGGAGGACTTGAGCATTTGTTGGGTCCTTTACTCTGTAGATAACTGGCAATGCAACTGGTGCACAATTGTAAATGTTATATCCAACAAGGCAATTGTTAGGTTTGGGACAGGGATTGTCAGACTGCAGACTGGACTTTGATGAGGATGATGCTTTGGAAATAGCTATGCAGTAATACGTTAAATTGTAATCATTTTCTAGTGTGATGGAAAATAATTGAGGTAGGCTAATGTTCTGTTAATAATCCGGCTTGCTTTAGATTGGTGGTAATAAGTATATTGATTGAGAGAAATGCGAGGTTGGAGGTGGGTCCTGCAAATCCAATCATATATTCACATTATCGTCACCCCATAGTTAAGGTGAAACTTGTGAGCCAATGGATTTGCCAACATTCTATGGCTGACAATCTTTGACCGATTGGATGGCTCTGCATGCAATTTTCCCAAGCCATGGTTTGGCCTGTGCCTCCTACCCACAAATCTGAAGAGTTTGGTGTACACCCGTCAACGGTTCAAAAGATGTAAAATGTGAAAAAAAGGTCTCTTTTATCTTTTTAATTGGTTTTGCAATATGAAAAATGTGCAGTTTTCAGTCAGCCTAAACCATTGGTCTGATTTTCAGAAAGGTTTTTTTCAAGTGCCATTCTTTGTTGGTTTGGTGAAAATCTGTCTGTTATTTTTTTAAACATATTTTTGACGAGTGCGTTTCCTTTGGCACCCAAAGAGTTGCCATACCTCCCATGATGCATTACGGAAGTGAAGGGTTTTTAATTTTGAAAAGCTGCTATGTAGACATTGACATGTTTTCCCTTGATGCGATAGAAAATCAATGTTTTTCTAAAAACTTGCTTCAAATGGTACATGCAGGGGTTCCCGAGCCATATCTGAAGGTAGAGTGGATTTGGGGACTTCTAGGGACGGGGATTAGTGAAGATTTGCAGTTTGTAGATGCCTGAGACTCATTTGTTTCGAAGAGATTATCAGACAATGTGATACATTGATGTTTTACAAGCGCGATAGGAAAAGCAATAAAACAGACATAAATAAAGAAAAACGGGAGCCATTTCAATATATACATGTGCCACAGAGGTACGAGAACATCCAGCATGTGTATCCATTATCAGTCATTTGAAAAGAGCATGCATTTTATGCGGTATATTCATTCTGATGTGACTTTGAGAGATTTCCGTGTATGCCATGCATGTACAACACATACGAGGGTATATTTATTTTAGACTTAATTGACCAGAAGGAAAGACTTGCAAAGAGACACAGAATCCTAATTGGAAAGGTTTAATGTATAATGGTAGTGTCTTTGCAGAGATCATTTTGGACTATTTTGCAAATATCAAGATGATTTGGTGGTGAATCTTGATGGATGCATATCATGTGTACATAAATACACAACATAGCATAGCAACGTAGCTGTTTTGAGTTTTGGGGCATTAAAGGAAGATGTGAGGAGAAGGAACTCAAGAAGTATGCTAAGATTAAACTAAATTTCACCCTGTTTGTAGGGAGAAAATGAAGGACTATTTTCCTAAATATCCTGATCTTTAGGAAACACTAACATTTGTGTTTCCAGGTTTTTAAAATAGGGGATATGAGATAAATTGCAATGTTGGATAGCTCGGCCCCTTACAGCAGTGTCAAAAATTAAAGAGAATGCTCTTGCAGACACTTTTCAGGAAAGAGTCATAGCTTTCTGAATCTTGACTGATAAGAGATTGCATTACTCTGCAATAAAATGTAATCCCATTTCTACTGTCAAGTTAACATTTCAAGGCTACATCTTATAGGGGAAAAACTTTTTGGAGATGAGTAGATGGAGAAAAGAAATGTGTGTGTGTAGGCCTATCAGTGACAGTGGCTTAGTACCCATGTTGGCGAGCTCAGCAAAATAATGTATAGCAGGAACTGGTAGTAGAGTCTTATATATAAGAAAGGCCATGGCAAGTGATGCCTAGAGATAAAACAACACAAACCTCTTAGAATTCAGTGAACAAAAATGTCAGTGAATACCCCACTAATGTGACGCAGCACTATGCCACAAAACCCTCACATTCAGTGACACAAGTTTAGTTGCAGTGCTTTTAAGGTGCCGATTTAAAAGAACAAAACCATTCGTCAGATTTTGGATGCTATGCTGCCTTAACTCTGAGCCTCCCTGTTGAGCAGTCTCTGAGAAGTTGACAACATTGTGTCTGACATTATTTATGACATCACGTATAACATCATCAATGACATCACTGGAAACTAGATCAAAACTAACAACACCACAGTTCCTATCACATATCTTTCCTATGATCTCTAGGAAATCTAGGAAATCACTAGTAGAGTGGATGAATTGTGAAAGTGGACGTGAAATCTGATGACACTCACTACAGCATATAAAGGTAATGTAGGCAATGCTTTAGTTCATTTCCCCTTTATAGTTTGATCTCTTTATCTCTTTTCAAAAATGACATTGCAATAGCCCATTCCCCCAGAGACAAAGACAACTAGGGCTTCATGAAATTGTTAAATTCTGCGGAAGCGAAAACCGCCATTGCCGCACCCTTACACATTGAAAAGAGTGGTGCAACGTTTCTCCTTCCATTGCATAAGCCCAGCACAAATTGAAATGAGCTGCACAAAGTTTCTCATCCCGCCGTGGTAACCTAACATGGATCAAAAAGAGCTCCATGGAGATTGCCGTGCCGCTGCGCGGACCTAGCATGAACCGAAAAGATCATGAAGACATTTCTCATGCCGCTGCATGAACCTAGTACGAATTGAAAAGAGCTGCATGATGTTTCTCGTGCCGCTGCATGAACCTAGTACGAATTGAAAAGAGCTGCATGATGTTTCTCGTGCTGCTGCATGAACCTAGTACGAATTGAAAAGAGCTGCATGATGTTTCTCGTGCTGCTGCACAAACCTAGCAAGAATGTACAAGAGCAGCAGAAAATGTATCATGCTGCTGCACGAACCTAGTACGGATCGAAGAAAAAGCTACGTGAAGTTTCACGCGCCACTGCGCAAACATAGCACGGTTCGTAAAATCGTGCAAAATTTCTTGCGCAGCAACATGAAATTAGTGTGAATCAAAAATAAGCCTGTGCAAACTTTCTCGTGACACTTTACAAACTACCACAGTTCGAAAAAGAACCACACAGAGTTTCACGCATTACTGCGTTAAACTAGTACAGATCGAGAAAAGACCAACAGAAAGTTTCTAGGTTTGTGAAACTATCACAAATCAAAACACCTGACAACGTTTCTTGTTTCACTGGAGGAAACTAGCACGGATAAAAAAAAAAAAGACCTGTGCACATTGTCTCATCATGCTACAGGAATCCAATATGGGAATGAAACACCACGCTCCCTGTGAAAATGCACACACCCCGGGCAACATTTCAGTGGCGGCGGAACCATAATGCGGATTTCGCAGAGCGAGCGGGAGCAGATTGCAATGCAATTTCCAAACTTTTCGCTTTGCGGGTGGACATTTTGCTTTCTCCTACTCCCAACCAGCACCTGTGGTTACAGTTACAGATGGAGTTGGTGGGGGTGAGTGGCAGCAAGACGTGTCCATGTACATTTGCACATAATTGTCAGGTTTTGACACCAAATGCCCATGTACGCACACCATTACATTGGATTGCACTCAATTGTGCAAGTACTCATATAATTGGCAATAAAACACTCTTTAATCACCACCTAGAGGTCACAAACTAGAGGTTAATCACCATTATTGTGTCTTATCGCTGCATTTGCAGCATGACTGAGAAGTAGGTACACACTCTTTGTCTATTTTTCTCTTTCCTATTTTCATCCCACCCTACACCAGCCCACCGCCCCATGCTGTACATGTAAATTCTCTCTGGCCACAACTCTGCCTCTGATTATTTTTACACCAAAGTGGCACACTCACCCCTAACTTATTTTAATCCACCCCTTTTTGTAATTTAAACGCATTGCAGGTGCCAATTGGTTGCAATGGTTCTAATAAGCTCCAGTGTCAGTTCTCAGCTACATACCTTAGCATATGTGGTCACGGATGGTGTGCAGGAGTGGACTGGGAGCCAAAAGAGGTCCTGGAAATAGTTGTCAAAGTGGCTCCACATTACACATTTTCAGCAAGCCCAACTTTTGTCCTATGAGAAAATGTGGAAATAAAATAGGTTACCACACAAAAGAGGCCCAGGGTGCAGAGGCCTACCAGGAAATGTCCAGAGTACCCTATAGGACAGCCCACCCCTGATGGTGTATTGTGGGGAGTCAGGCAACTTTAAAGCTATTAAAGGTTGATCTTGTGTAATGTACAGCATTTTTATGAGCGTCTGTGTCAAAGTCATAGGTTACAGCCCCCATACAAAAGCCAAAAATAGCTTTACCATTGCGTGTTTTGGTTTTTATTCTTAGAGTCTCTGTCCACCCCTCCCACATTTCAATGCAATCATACATTTGTCACCTGCTGCGTTTATTGAGTATGTATTGTGGCTATTCAGTTTCAATTCGCTCTCTTGTGTTTTTCCATATTTTACTATAGAGATGATTATTATTATATTATTATTATTGATAATTTAAAACACGGTTTTTGTTTCTTTGTACATTTTACACTTGCAGAAACAATCGACTTTGCAGTAGACTGGTCATCTATACTTTAATATCGACTTCAAAAGCAGTGCTCGGCTCAAGCTGCTTTCCTCTCGTGCAGCCATTGATACCCTGTAGCATTAATATAATGCTTTTGGTATTGTAATCTTATTGCTTTTGGTATTGTAATTGTTAGGGGTAGCAATGAGCATCGGATGCTGCGGTAGAGGTGCAGTGTGATTGTTACTTTGTAGCAGAGTGCTTTTCGTTAAATGGGGATGGGTAGATGCTCTTCCATCCCACTCCCTGTCTGAGCTTTATGATGTTAGTGGTCAAGTGGTGAAAGCGTTCACCTCCACTCTAACCCACTCTAGCGCCTGTGTTTAATGGGTCTTTTTCTAACTGTATTTTGTGCTGTTGTTTTGATATCTTACAGCAATTTAAATATTTTAAAATAACATGAAACAACCACCGAACGAAAATACTAATCACAGGCTGTAGTACTGTATGTGTGCTTATGCACACTTGCCGCAGTGTAAGCCGGCACGGCTTGGCTGACCGTGGGGGAACGTGCACTGACTTGCTAGTTGGGGATAGTCTCTCCATGTAACGCGGCCCCCAAGGGAGATTGAAATAATCCTTGCAGGTATCAAATGGCACAATTTCAGAACTGTTACACCGACAATGTCGATTTTGGCTTTTGGGTAAAATAATTATAATCGCTGCAGTGTTTATTGTGACAGCTTTATTACAATATATGCTGTGGTTTGGGCTGCCTTTTTAATTTCCTACCATTTTAGAGTACCTTTACATTTTGAAATTTGATGGCTGTTTTTGTGGCAATGTTAAGTTCCTGTGGAGTGCCCATTTCTGCCATTGTGTACATTTTGCCCTTTTTCAATCAGGACCCAGTTACTGTCAGATGTGAACTGCTGAGGGAGGTGAGCAACGGGATGAAAGCTTGCGCACTTAAAAAAAATGTGAAGAAGTTGGCCTTTACAGTTGCATGGCTTATGTCAACATGCATTCAGTTTGGGCAAACACTTGCATCTGTACAGAAGGGCTTCTGCCTAGCACCACTTCCCCAGCCACTCTGGATCAGGTTGGCAGGGTGATCCAGCAGCCTATGTCCTCTTCTTCACTTGACCCATTGCCTATGAGGATCCTAAGGGGTTTTGGGGAGGAGTTCCGCGCAGAGGCATTGCTAGGCGGGGCTAAGAGGGCTAAAGCCCCTGGTCTTTTGGTTGTAGCCCCAGATAGAATCTCAAGAGCTACAACCAAAAGGCTAGCTAGCCCCCAGTCCCGACAGTTCCGAAATTAGCGTAGCCCCGGGTCTTTTCCAGACCTAGCAATACCTCTGGTTCCGCTTAATCACTCATTAACTTCAGGTTCTGTCTCTTCTGTCCTGAAGCGTGCTGTGGTATCCCCATGCTTAAAAAGCCCACTTTGCACCCAACTGTTTTGGGTAATTTTTGGCCTATAACACTGTTGGAATTTTTAATGAAAACAATCAAAGCAATAGTTACCCTACAACTTTGAATTGTTCTAGAGGAGTCTGCTATTCTCGATACCGTTCAGTCTGGCATCTGCCCAGCAATGGGTATGGAGTTGGTGCTGAGTTCAGTCCTCGACGACCTTATTATGATCTTAGATCAGGGCGGAGTGGGGAAGCTTATCTTGGTAGATCTCTCTGCAGTGTTTGACAACATTGACCACGCTATCTTGGTAGAAATTGGGATCGGGGAGAGTTCCTGGATTGGTTTTGATCCTTTTTGGCAGATTGGACCCAGGTGCTTTCTATTCCTCCTTTCCCGTCTGCCCCCTCTGCCTTGACATGTAGAGTTTCACTGGGATCAGTCATTTTACCTCTGGTATTATACATATACATGCTCCCATTGGAAAAACTGATTCATCTCATGGGTGCCGTTTTTACGCTTATGATAATGACACCCAGCTCCTTTTGAGAATCAATCGGGATCAGGGTGTGATGGCAGCTGATCTAAAAAACTGTCTGGTGAACATTGGCAACTGGATTAACTCCAACTGGCTAAAATTAAACACAGAAAAAAACAGAGTTATGGTTCTTGACCGTTCTCCAGCGGCCCAGGTCATTTGGACAACTGACGTTTGCCCTTTATCATTGGGCCCTCTTCCTACTCTGGTTAAGGTAGTGAAACACCTGGGAGTTAACCTTGCAGCATCTCTTTCTGCTTCTTCTCATGTTAAGGCTAGATGTAGCTCAGGGCATGCTAAACACAGGATGGTGAGAAAAATGTGCCCTTTTATACCCAGCGAGCTGTGGGGTGCATTCAAAAGCCCTAAATTGAAGGCCCCTTTCACATAAAAAGCCGGGTTTTTAAACATTGCCCCAAAAACGGCTTTGCATATGTATTTTTCAAGTTAAAACTGAAGGGCCATGTGGAAAAGGCCTACCAGTCATTACCAGAGGAAAAGCAGCATTTTAAGTCGCAAATCCAGAAGAAAATCAAAGGCCCCTTTCACGTGAAAGACAGGATTTTAAACACTGACACAAAAACAGCTTTGCATGTGAGGTTGCAGTTTAAATGTGAAAAATGTACCACTGCTAACAGAAAAATGTCAGGGAAAAAGACATGTGTGTGTTGACAAAAAGTAATGTATATTATGTTTTGAATTCAAGAAAAACTCACTTTGTTTTACATGGAAATGTTTCTGTAGGCCAGAGGAAAACTCTTTTGGTGGCTTTGAGACACATGCCACAAAAGACTTCCCCACTGGAAGGCTGGCATCCTAGTGTTTACAACTGTCATAAAATGTGGCCTTCCTGAAAGGTGTTGTCCCTGAAGGCTGGGCTCTGAGAAGAGACAACTGGCCTTGGCTCGAGCATGGCCAGAATGTAGAGAGAAGGTGTGAAGACGCGGGGGCTACAATTAAGAGAGGCTGAATCTCCAACTTCAAAGAGCAAACAAACAATTTCCAACAGACTAATAAAAAACTCTGGTCACAGGTTGGCCCAGAATGGCAAATTGTAAATGGCTTGGAGAAGGGAAACTCATATGTGCCCAAATGAAGTTTCCCTTTGTTTAAAAGAATGATTGTCATTTAGGCCTTTTTTCCAACAACCATAAGTCGGATTTTCTTTATTTATGTGGCATTATTTTGGCAATTTCCAGGCTATTTTGGGGATATACAATCCCCTCACCTGCGACTCAGGGTACTGTAATGGCCATCTAAACTGGGTGTCTGGCAGATCTGAAAATGTTCCAAATTTGAAAAATGGTGAATGGGCGGAGAGTAAAATTAGGTATATGTGGAATAAATTGCATTTTTCTAACAATGAGTCGTAGGGTGAAAACAGCAGAAAAGTGCAACACGGCTATTCAAAATGGTGCAGCACTGGCTGTCATTTTATTTAATTCCCCAGGATTAGCTGAATCAGAAAATATATATATTATGGCAGTTGTGAGTACAATTATGAAGTTTTGCCACATAACTAGATGTTTGCCAAAATTTGACATAAGAACACACGGGGGATGCAAATGGGAACTGACAAATGTTGCTACATACCCCTAAACCAATTTTGAGAGGGAGGCTGGATTTGGGAGTAGAGAGAAGTGTAACTGTCCGAACCTAGATGCGGGAACTCTTATAGGGTACTTCCCCAAGATTCTAAAATTGAGGGTGCCATTGCTGCTATATAAGGTGGACTGCACTACGAGGAAGAGGGAGAGTTGTGGATATTTACCAACAGGAGGGCTGCTGAAACTTACAATCTGACAGCTGCAAGGAAACACCAGAGGAGATTGCTGAGAGTGCATCTGGGTGGAACTTTCTATTTCTAGAAAGGCCTAAAAACTGACTGGGTCCTATGGTGAACAGTGAGTGGCCATCCTGGAGAATGGAGAGATGAAGCCCCTGCTATATCTTTCCAGAGTGTCCTGACATACAGCTGGCTTTCCTGAACTCTAAACAGAGGCTTTCTATGTGAGTAGAACTGAGTCCTGGGAAACCAAAAGATGGGGAATCTGCTTGCCCTAAATTATTTCCCTATATAGTAGGCGAGGGGGTGGACTGTATAGATCCTTAGCCCACTTAACTAAAAATATTAATTTAATGAATTACCCATTTGGTGGAACACTACAGGGTGATTTTTCTTAAAATTCAAAATTAACAAATCTCACTTCCTAGTGTGCGCTGCCAAATTATTGCCTATAGTTTAATCGCATAATCCTTTTTGTCCTGTTGACCCCAACTACTTTACGGAAGAGGGGTGTCTTTGTTCTTAAATCAGTCAAATCTTTATGTCCAACTTTTCCCTAACAGCGGCCTTAAAGTGGGGATGGGGACTGAAAATCCTAAATTCTCAAATCATCCCAATTTTTACCATCCAGCCTTCACGTCATTGGTCTTTCAGTGGAGGGGGCTAAAAATCTAAAATTCCCAGATCATTCCAATTTTCTTCCGTCAGACTTCCCCCAACCCAGGCGATAGTAGGGGGTGGTCTGAAAAACAAACTGCTAATTCACCATTTGTTTATTTTAAGGCAAACATTTGGGTGAAATAATAGTTGCCATATGCATTTACACAAATTTGTAAAAATAAACTGCTAGCCTTTTAAGCGTGCAGGAAAATTGAAATTGCACAGCATGACATCAATCAATGTGTTTACTGACCAGCGCTAATTATTTCTTGAAGTGTAATTTTTAGAAAGTAAAGAATTGTGATTTGTGTTATTTTCAACTCACGTTTGTGATTTATTTATGTTGAGAGAAGTTTATTGTGTTGTGCCACGGATAACGTGGTGTTTGACATTTCAGTGCGAGTTTCATAACCTTTAATCCAAATAAACCTAAACATATTTCCAGTACACCGGCTTGGTTCTTGGCTCATTGGAAGCTCCGGGGAGAGATGCAAGGGGTATTAGATGAATTGGCGATAGGGCTGAATAAAAGAATCAGATAAATGGTTTGTTGCGTGACACCTTGAGTGAGGAGGGAAGGAACTCCCCGTGATGATGGTTGCCTCTCAATAAACCGTTACAGAGATATGGAGCCTGGTTGTTTCAGCTTTCATCTCCGGGGCTTTGGATTACCGCATAGCCATACTGCTAGGGCAGCCTAAAATTTTCATACAGCTTTTACAGGTGGTGCAAAACTCTTTCTCCAGTCTGGTTGTTGGTCTCCCGAAGTTTGCGCATTGCATCCCGGTACTGCAGAGCCTCCATTTGCAGCCAGTTGCAGCAAGAATAAAATATGATGCTTTGTGTCTTGCCCATCCACCTACTATATTCCTGGAGCTCTCTTCTTACGTCAAAACCTTGTTAAGAATGCCCCATAACAGAATGTGTGCTCTGCAAATCAGTTTTTGTTGACTATCCCCTGTATTTGCCAGAGCTACCTTTGGGGGACGAGCCTTTTCTTTCATTGCTCCGACCTTATGGAATCTCCTTCCACTGCCCCTTTGTGCTACTGTTGATCATCTGACCTTTCGAAGGGCATTTAAAAGACACCTTTTCTAGCTAAGGTGGTGTTTCATTTCTTTACCTGCTCCTGTGTCTCTTGTTTGTTTCTCTTGATGCTCTAAAAAAAACCTCACAGCACCAAGATACCTTCAGGTCCCTGTCACGCTCTAAGAAGTCCTGATAACATAACATAACACACCCTGGAGAGATTTGAGAAGTGCAGTTACTTTCTCTTTAGCCATATTGGAAATGGGTACAAGAAATAAATCAAGCAGAGGTCCCTCGTCGAGACACAGCATTTTGCATTGGGGCACAGGGCACATCACACGTTGGCCGTCATAAGTTAGTTGATGATAACAGATACAGTACAAACCTTTTATCACAGACATATTTGTCAAATATTAAGATTGGTTGTCATTTTTATCTTCCCAAAATGCTCTTTGCTTCTATGCAAAACAGTCTGTGGCAACCTTGCTTCTATGTGATTTCTCTGTGCAGATTTGGTCGCAGCCAAATCCATCGCATTTTTTCTTTTGAATAATTTTGCCACAAATATTGTGGAAAAATGTTTCCTTCCTCTTTCCCATTGGGTATTCTGAATGAGTACAGCCTGAGTGAATCAAATTGTCAATCTTGGAGTGATATATCTCAAAATATAATATTAAAAATGGACTCTTGTTTTACGCCATACACATTAAAGATATTCCAAACCTTTAATTCATTTGAAGTTAATATGTTGTGTGTTTACACCCATCATTGATGGCAAGTGTTTTGGGGCGTAAGGCCTTTCTCAAAACTGGGCTATCTGTTTCCAAACGCACTGTTTTCTTTACACTCCTTGTGTTCTTTGTTTGTAGTCGTCCATCATTCTTATTATAAGTGATATGTCTCCCATTCTTATTATCAGGGATATAACTCTTGTTCCTTTCGTAGCCTTTTCTCCTCTGTGTCGCAGGAAGATAGACAAAATACCCAAGAAAAGTTTTTTGTTTCTTAAGTACGATATCTCAAATTATAATTTATATGATCATTCTAGGTTTTGACAATGTACTTTGCTTAGTAAGCAAAACACAACTTTCTTATTACAACTGCAATGTACACTGGATGTGATCATTATACACGAACATTAAACAATGTTAAAAAGAGCCAGTGTACAATGTTAGCATGATTAAATCATTTCCTTTTTTCAATAGCTTCTTTTGTCGAAAATAAACACCATTTTGTCTCTTAAAATGCCCATCCTTCCTGGAAAGGGCCCTGCTGAGACTAAAACCAATGATCTATTGCTTTAGTCAGAATCAAGAAAATGTTAAAATGTGCTTGCTCCCCAATGATTGCTGAACTAATTTAACTTTTTGGTAATTAACAGAAAATAAAAAAGCAAAAGAAATTGCAGACCATGCAGCCTGGTCCACTGGCCCTTTACAAGGTTTGTCAGACCCCCCAGCACAGCCCAAAGAGACTATCCGTGTACCCCTCGGCCCCATATGGACAATGCAATCTCATTGTGATGGCAACATTCCTGCAGGGCGCATGCAGTGACAATGTATGTGTCTCCAAAGACCAGGGTGGGGCCCATTTTAGGAGTCACCTCTGTCACTGCTGCTCTCATTCTACTTTTAACTATAAAAAGCGAGTTTGACGGTAATCTGGCAGACTTTCTGCCGAATTACCACAAAACTCTTAATAAGGCCCGTTTGGAAGCCATCGGATGGAGAGTACAAGAAATAGAAGGTGAATACATTGAAGAATGGATCGAATGCGGTGGAGAAATAGGTGTGGGAACTCTACACCCAATTCCTCCTTAGTAGATCCATCACACATTAACATCATTGGTGGCACTTAGTGCAGCAAAAGACAGAAAATCTCCTTGAATGTGTATGAACCATTTTAAATGATCTTGAAATATGAATAACTAGCCTAAAAACAGTGACATGAATTAAATATACCCTGGCTATCGCTGAATTGTAGAGCGTTATTTTTCTGTGGGGTCAGCCATGTTGGTGTGACATACTAGCCGAGATATCCTTTGTTTAGGTTTATTTTCCAAGTTTATCGTTCGGAAAATCTGGTCATCGTAGCAAAGGACCAGTCATGACAAGGACATATCAAAATGATAACAAAGCGCCTAATAAGTGTTTCCATATAGTCAATTGGGCGCAAGCCATGACAGAAGAGGTCTGGAGCATGAATGCTATATCACAACAAATGATGGCACAGTTGTGGTCAGATACGAAACAAGGAGAGAAAAATGAACATGTTAAGCAGGACTGGAGGGTTGTTAGACATGGTCCTCATTACAAGTTTGGCGGTGCAGCAAAAAAGTGGCACTAATTCTGTTATTGCCAAATTTCCCACATGGACAAATGATAATTTTGGTGAATTTACCACTGGCAGAATTACCACACAGTAAATGTGCTGATTTTCAGGGTAAAGTGGCAGATTTACCACCAGCTTGCTGTGGATTAACTACGGTAATTCCGCCAGCGGTAAATCCACCCCAAATCCCCACGGACTCCAAAATGGGGAATTAACACCACTAGTAATCCGTTGGCAACTCCATGGAACCAAATGGTAATGGAGTTTAGCGGTATTTGGGCAGATTTACTGCCAGGATATCCCCAAACTCGTAATGAGGCCCTATAGTGCTGAGAAAGGGGTTAACAGTGCGCATGCGTTCTTGCAGTAGAGAAATGCGTTGCCCCATGACATTATTACTTTCTCATTAGAAGGCAGTCAAGATAAAATGCAAGTGCTTTGTTCAGAGGAAGGTTTCCACTAGGATGTTGCAAACCTTCAGGGTTTCCTTCATTTGCCTAATTCAAGTCTCTGAATCTCCAGAACGGGCCTCCAGTATCCAAAGTTGGCAGCAATGAAGCGTGTCTACCATGCAGTAAAGACGGCCATGCGGCGAAAACGGAATGGGGAAAAAACAGCATCGAAGAAAATATAGAGGCAGTGAAAACGGCCACCAAAGGACATGCTTGCCTGATAGAGGAGGACAGATGCAAGCTGCTTCTGAAATGATGGAGCCCGAGGATGCCTGCTGACAATGATGGGATAATGCTATCAGGAGGGTGGTGTGGGGGGGCATAGGGGCGAGGGGCTGGGTGGAGTCCGAGAATTATATACTTTCTGGTTTTGCTGACATCAGCATAAAGCAGTATTGGGATATTTTGGGCTGGCCATTTCCATGCCATAATTGGCGTGCCAGTGCTGGAATTTGGTAAAGATGTTTCCCTATGCGTCCAGTCACTTCATGGTACTCTGCGCAGTCTTGAGAGCGGGCGCGTTGGGCAACTCCTCGTTCCATTCCAGGTAGGCGCGTGCTTCCTCCAGAGGGGCATTGCAAATAATAGCTGTGGCCCTGTTCTGTGTGGAAAGACAGCAAATATGGACCATAGGGTGCTCAATTGTGGAGTAATGCAGAGCAATAGCCAATGTAACGTTCTTGGGTAAGATGGGAAACTGTGTGTACGTGACTCTCCACTGGGAAGAACCATGAATATTGGGCCCGTGGCTTCACTCATTCACTCAAACTACAAATTAAACCTGGACTCACAGTACACCACTTCCTTACAAGGCTCAATGTAACGATAGTGTGAATGAAATACCACCCGGTACTTTGTGCAATAAATCTCTCAGTGAAGTGATACTTTTAAACTCTGCTAGTTGTTTACTTTTAAATTTTATTTTTTTCAATGATTGTGGCCGATATGTGTTTCACAGGTTTTAGCAGTTCCCAGAAAAGCTGATTGCTAGTGGAGCCGCATTTAAATACACAAGCAGAAGGGCTGACATGTTCTTGAACAAATGTACTCAAAGAAAGTATACAATAATGTGGTATCTCACCACTATTTTGTTATTAAAAAATGTGGGATTCATTTTCTTTCTTTTAATAGAAATGTGGTTTGGAGAGTCGCCCAAAAATGGGTGTTTTTGGCAGTGGTGCAGCACCACCCGCACCCCTGCTGCACGACTGCTACTGCCTTTGCTAGATATCCAGTAATAATGTCCCCATATATGTTGTTGCCAGAAATAATGTCACTGGGAAAAGGTTGTGGTGACATTATATATGGTGATGATATATAGGTGGTCAGGGGGAGCAGGGGCTGCACGGGTTTCCCCCGCATGTTCAATGTAATAATATCCCTGCAAAACATGACCGTTTGTGGGCGACTTCTTTGCCAGGCGGCATTCTGCAGGGACATTATTACATGGAATCCTTTGCTACTGATGTTAATTAAGACGGCTGCATGAGTTGCAGGGATTTAGCCACGGCATGCCTGCTGTTGCTGCCGTGCTGCCCCCTGGCACTGAGACATGCTAGGACCCTCCACTTCACCACCCCTGGAGACAATAGTCGTGGCTGCATGGACACTAGTCGCTGAGGACAAACGCGCAGGGCATGGACCCTCTTGCCCTGTGTATCAGCTTCACCCACAGCAATCCACCATGCAGAAGACTGCAGGCCCCTCTACCCTGATGAGGGCAAAATAGTTTCATAGCCAAGAACCTGTAGGATGTGTAGCGGGGGTTTGAGGTCACCAATCCCTGGGACTTCAACTGGCTTCCCCTCTTTGACATGGCAGGAAGAGAATCCACCTCTACCAGCTCTTGCTGTATCTGACACTCCTCCTTTACCTCAGGAGGTCCACCTCTGGCATCTGCACATGCTGACCCTCCCCTTGCAACTCCTCCTGACGCCCCCCCCCGTTATCCACAGGAGCACCCTCCCATTTCTGGGTGCAGACAACTTCCTCCTGTATGCCCCCAACCATGCATTACTCAAACCAAACACCTACAGCCACCGCCTCCTACCACCTAAGGAGCAATACTGCCTGCTCCTCCAATGCCTCTGTGATGCTGTCCTCACTAGGCATTCCCTCCCCTTCCGCCATGCTCATATCTGCTTGGATGTCGTCAATTGACCGACCTTCTCTCCCACTCCAGAGGCCTCCTCAATGCTTCACACTCTGCCACCAACCTGAAGGATTGGCAGTACTCAGTATCCCAAAATGAGCATGTGGGCCCCCCCTCCTCCTCAATCACGGGTAATCAAACACCTGTGAGGAGAAATACAGCTTCTCCATATCTGCCTTTTCCCCCACAACATTGCAGACAGCACACCATTTCACCTATCACAAATGATGAGTGCCAAGAAAACATAAACCCAAACCCCAACATTGTCTATTCTCAGAACCAGACAGAACCGGCAGTCCACAAGTGAGACACATCGACAAACACGTAGTCAAACAAGGGAACAAACAAACAAATCCCACTCCTACAACTCGAACTGCATCGTCTACAATATGATAAAAGAGAGGAAAGTGTACGTTTTGGGGTTTTTCTTTGTGCAGAGCAAATAGGTGTTAGAAACCTATTTTGATGTATAACTTGTATAAAAGACACAACAAGGGAACGCTACAAGAGGATATATCAAATTGTGTTTTTTTTTCCTTTTTTAGAAGGCAAACTAACACAAGACATTCGCATACACTGAAGAAACACTTAGACAAAAGGGAACATAAAATTGCTTCAGACACAAACTAAACAGCAACAAACTTCACAAACGAGTAAAAACAAATGGATAAACTCCACTAAGTTCCTCAAAACTTTCCAAAAGCTTCAACCACCCTCCAAGTCTGGTCTATGTAACACCTTCCTTCACATATAGCAAACCCCACAAAGGAAAAGCAAGTGAGCTGGGCCTTATAATGGAACACACTTAGTTTAGGAGATTTGTGGCATCTGATTGTCTAAATGTACTAACACAAACTCGACTGATTTGCTACACAAACTCAGCTAATAATCCCGGTCAAGAGATATGCAGCTCCATAATGGACAAGAAATCATTGACTGTGACCCAGAAGCCCTTTGTAGGTTTGCCAGGGATCTGTCAGCACCCAAGAAACACACCCAATTCTTGCTCTAGGCACGAATCTGCTCTAAACATTTGTCCACTGCAGCTGGTCCATTTTTAAGAAAAGTGTTAGCAACAACACACAATAGCGTTGACTGAAAAGTCTGCCTGCCAACTACGTCTTAACATTTTGTGTAGTATGGATGTGAGCCACCTAATCTCCAAAGTTTGTTTACTGAGTTAGGGTTTAATTTGTATTATGGATTTTTTTTCATTTTTGTGGCATGTCTGTGCATTAATGGTGGCAATTTCCAAATTGTGTAGGCTTAGCCTTTTCAGAGGTAGTAAACTTAACTCATAGATCCACATTTGTGTGCAGAATTGACAGAGAGTCGGTGAAGGCTTTAATACCAGCTCCTAAATGGGGCGTGCTGTAGGAAGACATCTAATTTTCATAATGAGCAGGATCCATTGCTACTGCCCCATATAAGAAATGTCAGGTTCTGGGGCAGCTTTAGTAATGGTTTCATGGTTACGGCAGTGACTACTAAGTTGTTGTGCTCGTTTAGCGCAAAGCACTGGTTACATGAAATTGGCACAGTAGGGCGCCTTATTCGTTTTCATTCTTCCATTACTATTTTTGATGGATTGGACTTAAACTAAGTTCTCCATTGAACTTGGTGATTATACGTGAACTAAAGATAATTGGCATGAGGGGATAGAGGCATTTTTCGACCAGAGGATTACAGACAATGGTTCTACAAGGTGGCTGTCAATTACAAGCATAGAACAATTACCCTGCTTGGCCACTGCTGGATATCATGTTTTGGTCCCCCTGAGGAAGGTCCAAAATTTATAGTATTTGGGACCAAAACATGTAACGTCAGGACAATACGATCGGGGTATTGATTGAAGATGTTGGTTTTGCATTCTTTAAACAATTTTGATTTGAATGTGAACACCCACATACGTAGTGTCTGAAGGTTGATCTACTCAAGCTTTAGCTAATCCTTGGTTTGTATTTTTGTACTTACCTTCTGTTCTCATTTATGTTCCATACTGTATGTTATTCCTGAAGTGTGATGTTCAAGTGATTTTATATGTTGATTGTGATTTGTCTAATAACATTGATTTTCGTTTTTTATGATATCATCACTGCACCATAGTCCAGTTTTTCTTAGTGTTTTTTCCTTTTCAGGATGAGTGTTTCTGTGCCCCAAGGTAGTGGGTTTCTTGAGGGTCCCTCCCCTCATTGTCTGGGTACATGCTTATGGTTATTTGTGTGCTGTTATGAAGCCATCTGGATTCCCATAAAGATAAGAAGGTACATGTACGAGGGAGGAAGCATCTTTCAAGATGGGAGTAGCAAAAGGCGGGACAGCACACATAAAACGTAAGCTCGAAAGGGCTGTCTGGGTCTGCCAAGTTGTTTGATCACATGAAGAGACCATTGTATTCTCAAAGTAATGTCGAGCTGTTCAAAGGGTCTCAACCAACAAGGATGATGCATCAGTTTAACACAATATCTGATTAGCAGAGATCAATTATATTCTAGTGTTTTTATGATAGCTGCAACGTTAAATCCTATTAGGGGTGTGTTTTAGGTAAATATGTACTCAATGGGGCAGCAACATATATGTGAATGTTTAGGGCTTGTAGAGGGTTTTGTCCAATGGGAAACGTGGGAATGTTTTTATCTGATATGTTAATTCCATGGGTTTACAGCTATAAATTGTGTGACTTGTATGAGTAAACCGAGCGAGTGATAGTTTTCGGTTCCAAGGAGCTGACTACACTCCCCGGCTGGGTTTGCATGTAATAAATCTTGTTATCTTCGCAAAGCTGTGCACTTGTTATTTGTTGTGTAGATTTTCCTGTTGATTGATTTGGGACCTACCCTACACTGGTACCGCCAAACTCATAATGAGGCCCAAAGAACGGCATTGACTATCCCTGGTAAAGCACCTTGCTATTCCTCGGAGGCAGTGTATGGCTAAGTCTTTTCTCCAACCTAGTAGTAGCCATTCATTGTGTTATATTATGATAATGATGTGTTATTTATATAGCGCCTTTACCCAAAGCACTTTACAGAGCACATATTTACATACAATATTACCCAACCGAAATTGGTACTCATTTATTGACCTCGGAAGGATGAAAGGCTGAGTTGCCCTTGCCGTGATTCGGTCCTGAGACCTGCAGATCACGCTCAGATCACAGCAGCGAGCGCTCAACCCGTTGAGCTATCTTACTGGCGTGTGAACCTGGTGTGATGATCAAATGGCTCAGAACATTCTGGAAATGTCCAGTCTCAGTGATAAGCCGAGATCACCCGCCTCCTTCCTCACATGCCAATAACTTTCTAGATACACATACAAATCAGCACTAGTTCATTTTCCAAGTGTCCAGACCATATGATACCTCCCAGACACCCAGAACTCAAAGTGCAATGTGAGCAATATTTGTGCCAACTATTTTAAGCCACGTTTGTCTGTTCATAAATGTAATGTCAGTTCGAACATCTGAGGTCTCATAAGCTGTACTGGCAATCCTAAACAATGCAGCCTTACAATGGCAATTGAAAGTATAAATATGGTCCCTGATTCTTAGAATACATGTCACATGTCATGCAGGTCACCTTTGAGAATAAGGTGACCTGCACATTCCTCAAACACATGTAAAAAAAAGGCACACCCTCTGCACTTTTTTATTTGCACTTCTGTTTGAGAATCTTTGCTATAATGTCCAAGCTAAAAATGAACAAAGTTATGATAGTGAAGAAAAGGATGTAGGTGAACTTGAAGACGAAAAGGTTGTATTCTAAATGTTTGAATTCAAAATAAGCACCCCACAGCTAAATCTCCTTTGTTGACCCAGAGCCCCAGAAACCTCTACTTACCTTTTGGCGGCACACTTCGCTGTGTGCCGCCGAGTCCTTGCAGTGTCAGTTCTCTTCACTTCCGTGGATGGGATCTGGCGCTGCATGGTCCTTTTCTTTTTTTTCCAAAACTTTTTTTTTGGATGCAAGGGACACCCCGGCCACCCTTGATTCCATTATAGAGAAGAAGGGTGAGGGGGACACCCCAGCAACCCCCGCTTCCCTTGTTCGCTATAATGAAAACCAAATGATTCAAATCTTCATCATTTTCGGCTGTATGTAATTTTGGTTCAACCGAAATCCGATCATTTCAACCATTCGGTTTTTTTATATACAGTATTTTCGTGTGACACAGAAGAAAACAGTCAACACATAATTATGTGGGAATTTTGAAATTTGAAGACAAACAATATAGGGAAAGAGACACATTAAAACACTCTTTCTCGCATTATTTCGTTCCGATGGGGAGTGTGTATAAGATAGCGCCCATAGACAGACACTTTCAGGAAAGTGGCCAAGCTGGCATCGAGGACTCAGGGATCCTTCAGTAGGGAAAGGAAGAATCGAACGGCATGCAGACTAGGTTTGCCTTCAATGAACACTAATTGGTATCTGTTGCCCTAAACCGTTTGTAGATTCTGACAAGTCATTGGCTTTTGTACATGAGAAAAGGGGGGCCCCGGGGGGAACGCGAAGCGTTTCCCCCCGGGGAGTTTTTGGCGATGCACATGGCCAGCGAGTGGCCGTGGGGCAGAGCGCCTCCTGGGGGGGTATTTAAGGGCTCAGGGAAGGTTCGGGAGGCAGGCGACAGTTAGGACTTGATGATTGTCAGGTCCCGTTGCCCGCTCCCGAGCCTTCCCTGTGGTTCTTTGGGCCTAGTTGCCGAGTTAGTGCAGGTGAGGTAGGGGTTTAGTATAGCGGGAGGGCGGGTAGGTATTATTAAAAAAAAAAAAATAAAATAAATAAGTTCGTATTGTTGTTAGCGGGGTAGGAGGGGTGCCGTAAATAAGACACCCCTCGCGGCTTACCGGTTTTCTGCAGGCTTCCATCTCGCGTTAGAGGTAGCCCGCGGGCGTGGGGGGCTCTGTGTTTCTCGTCGGGTTTTGGGAGGGATTAGTGATCCTGTTCGTAGGCCCGCGTTTCGTGTGGGCGTTGAGGCCGGGAGGGGGGAGCGGAGCTTCAGTGGCTCTGCAGCGGCTTTCCGCGGTGCCACTAGGGAGTAGTTCCCACGCCGCTTTCCGAGCGTTCTGGTCCGTGGGCGGAGGGCGCGTAGCAGCGCTCTCACATAAAGGGGCTGGGCAGCGCGCTTAAAGGAGCCGCGTCCCTGTTGTGGTTGTTGGAGTGCGGTGCTGTCGGGACACGGCCAGGTGGCAGTGTTCTCTGCCGGTTGGCAAGCGCTAACTAGTGCTTGCTATAGGGGTTGCAGGGCGCCCGCTTTGGGGTTGCTGGACTAGGTGGTGGGGAGGGAGAGGGTAGAGGGTACAAATTGGTAGTTTGGCAGGCTTAAAAAAAAAAAAAAAATACATACTAGTTTATATTTTTCATTTTAGCAGTAGGGAAGCAAAAAAAAAAAAAAAACTATCTAAGGAAGGTTAGTTTAAATATTTTTGCCTTTATTAATTGCCAATTAGGGAGGTTTATTTACAGGGGACCTCACTAGGTGTGGGTTGTGATTGTGGTTCTGGGGGCGGTTAGCTTACTGGGAGGTTTGTGAGGTTTCTCAGGGCCAAGGGTGATAGTCCTCGGGTAGGTCCCGGCTCGGGGGCATAGAGTAATTAGGGCATTTTGAAGGGGTATATTTCTGGGCACACGCGTTTTAGTGTGCACGATGACAGGCCGGGGGGCGAGCAAGAAGGGGCTGGTGGATGCCGTGGCCTTGAAGAAGGCCCTGAAAATCATTAGTAGGGCAACTAAAGCCCAATTGGAAGGCGCGGTAGGGGAAGTTACGGGAGAGGAGGAGAGCGGTGGGGGCAGGCCGCAGCGCACACCGGCGGCAGACGGTGCATTGGCGGCTGTGGTGGCTTGCACCCCTACGGCAGGGAGAGGGGAGATTTGGGAATCTAGGGGCAGGAAGATGAGGAGGGAGATAGACAAGAGGGCGGATGGGGGTTTAAGGAGATCAGGGGGGCAGCCAGGAAGGGAGGAAGGGTATGATAGCTCTAGGGAAGAGGGGAGCGCTCGAGAGGGCAGGGACCGAGGGAACACCAGTGGGGGCAGGGGTGGGGCGCAGGTGGGGGTGGCAGGGCAGAGAGGAAGAGGGGGTAAATACCTGCAGAAGAGCGCAGGTGGGAGAAGGAGGGAGAGGTCCCCGTCAATTGAGGAGGGTAGGGTGGGGCGCGGAACGGCCCCCCCGGATAGGAGGAGTGGGGGCGGAGGGCGCTGCGCAGCCCCCGCTGTACAGATGGAGGGTGAGGGTTTCGGTACGGCCCCTCCTCGGTTAGCGCAAGGAGAGCCTAGAGGGCGCGGCAGAGCCCCTAGCAACGAGGATGTCAGTGTGGAGGTCGGAACGCCTCGCCCAAGAGAAGAGGACCAGGCAGAGGTTCCCACAACCCCGCCGAGAAGACTTCAGGGGAGTGGCGGGGCGTACGCCCCGGACTCGCGAGAAGAGCAGCAAAGCATCTCGGGCAGGAGCTTGCATCCTCAATGGTATTTAAGGGGTGATGAAGTTGGTTGGGAGGAATACGGGGGGCAATGGGAATTGGAAGATTACAGGGCGGAAAGGGAAAGGGTGGACGAGAGAAGAAGTGCAAGGTGGGATAGGGAAAGGGAAGTACAGGGCGGTCGAGGTGGAAGGAGTCAAGGGAACTATTGGCTGGGTGATTGTGCTGACATGTTTTGTCCCCGCAGCAGGAGCCCTCTAAGAATGGAGAGGAGTAGCACCGGTGTGGATGCCAGGCCGCAGGTGGCAGGCGTGGAAAGAGGTGAGCGGGAAAGGGAGTGGTCATCTGCATGGCAGAGAGGGGTTACAAATAGGCGGTTGGGGGATGAACGGGGTGGTTTTCAAGGTGTGATGAAGGAGGTGGGGGTGCAGGCCATTGGAGCCGAAGGGGTTGAAAAGAACATTTGCTCAGTGGAGGTCCAAACGGACAAAGAGGTGGAGCCATTGGGGCTCGAAGTACAGGCGGGTAAAGATAAAGAGGTGGAAGTAAAAGGAAAGGGGAAGAAATTGCCATACATGGGGATAACAAAACCATTGGGGGCACACTTGATGGCGGCGACCAGGGAGAAGATCCAGGCAGGGGAATTTGTGGATGTTTTCAAATTGCTACATAGGGAGGTGAGAGCGAAGGAAGGGTCTAAGGAGGAAGAGAGGGAACTGGCTTCTCGCCCGAGGGTCCCGGTGACCATTGAGAATTGGACGTCAGCGTTTATCATTTATGCCAGTGTGTATTGCGAAAAATTCCCGGAGCGTTGCGTGGCCCTGCTTAAATATATGGATGTAATAAGGAAGGCTTTTACGAGTTTTGGGGGCTTTGCCTGGGTAAGGTATGATGAGGAATTTAGAGCGAGAATGGCAGAGGACAGGCAGGCGGTCTGGGGGGAGATAGATATGGATCTTTGGCTGCAATGGATGGCCCCAACGAGGCCTGCCCCGACATTGCACACAGCAAGTGGGCTGCCTGTGCCTTACCGGCCCTTTCTTGGTCGCCCCGCCCATGAGGTGGCGGGGGGAGGGGGCGGAGGACAGCCTTCGACAGCATGTTGGGCGTTCAATAAAGAAGGCTGCACGAGGTGGATGTGCAAATTTAAACACGAGTGCAGCAAGTGTGCGGGTCGGCATCCAGTTACAGATTGTTTTCAGGCAGGGGACAGTGGGGCAGGGCGAGGAGCGGGGCAAGGAGGTGGGGGGGAAGGACCGCAGGACAGGTAAATTGTGGCGGGCTGGTAGTTCGGGCTCAGTTAACGTAAAAGGAGGGGGGGCACAAGGTTTGTTGAAAGGTTTTTGGGGGTGACTTAAAGGGGGTAGGAGAAGGGTGAGGAGGAAGAAGCGTAGGTAGAGGAGGGCCGCAGGGGGGATGTAACTGTGGAAATTGTTAAGGGGCGGTGGCCGTCGCTTAGAGGGCATGGACAACGGTGGCGAAGCTCTCACGCTTGCCGCACGACAAGGTGAGTAAGCTTCAGGCTGCATGGACGGAGGTGCGGGAGCACCTCTGGTGCAGCTAGGGGAAGTGATGAGCTGGGTCTGCATGGACGGGGGTGCACTAGGGCCCCTGGTGCAGCTGGGGGAAAGACGTGGAGCAACGAAGCAAGGTGCTGGAAGAGGAATTTATTTGGAATGGACTGCATGGACGGGGGCACAGGTTTGGCCCCTGGTGCAGCGGTGGAGAGGAGTAAGGAAGAAAAGGGGGCCTGCATGGACGGGGGTGCACTAGGGCCCCTGGTGCAGGGGGAAACAGGTGGTAATGGACGCGAGGATCTTGGAAATGAGTGATAAGGAAGGGACTGCATGGACGGGGGTGCAGGTTTGGCCCCTGGTGTAGGGGCGTGAGGAGCAATAAAGCAAAGGGCCTGCATGGACGGGGGTGCACATGGGCCCCTGGTGCAGGGGGGGGCAACGCAGGGCCAATACTAATAAGGTGATGGAAGGTGGGGGGGCAAAGGGGGGAGCAAGGGGGTAATAGTTTAGAGGAAAGAAGGGGTCTAAGTGGGTTTAGGTGTATGGTATAAAGGTTAGGGAAAGGGGCGAAATATTGGGGGACGGTAGGAGAAGACCTGAGGTGTGTGCGGAGAAGGTTAAGGAGATGGCCAGAGAAGATAGGGTACTGAGGAGGTGTTACTAGTGGTGTGGGAAAGGTTAGGAGGTTGGAACTCATTAATTCAGGAGGGGTGCAGCATCTGAAAGTAGCAGGCTGGGCTATTAAGAGGAGTAGGTGAAAAGGTTGGGACGCTGGGAGTAAGGGAGATACAAAGGGTATGTCAGGGACCGGGGGCAAACGGAATGTCTTTATAGAATTCTTTCAGTAGGTAGCAAGAGTGTTGCATTTATTAGGATGTTGTTGATTTGTAAGTGATTTTGTAATTTCTTTTTCAGATGCTGCTAAGAGGTCCGGTCAGATGTCAAAAATCTGGTTTTTGGGACATTGCAGGGTTAAGTGGGCGGGGAAAGAAGCTGAGAAAAGGGTTGTTGAGGGCAACCGGGGGGCAACTATAAAAGATGTTGTGGTAAGATGTCCGGGTTTGGGAGGCTGGGCTGGGATTAGTTGCTTCCTAGGTTGGCTGGGGTGAGGGAAAGCTATGGGCCTTCAGATGGGGGGGGATTAGTTTTGCTGGGGAAAATGATCTGGTGAGGGATACGGGTGGCTCTTCTTAGTTTCTGGGCTGGGAGACTGGGTAAAAAGTTTGAGGTAGAAAAGTTTGGGGGGGGTGGGGCAGAAAGAACTCCTCGGGGGAGGGTTTTTCTGGTGCCGGGGGCATGGCCCCTTTTGATGTGGGGGGAGGGAAGCACAATGGGGGAATGACACAGGAAAGGATGGGGTGGCGCTGTTTGCACAAGCAGGTCACCCCGGGGGAACAGGTATTGAGCCTGGAGGGGCATGGCCCCTGGGAGAAAGCGGGACGCCTGGAAAAGGGGCAAGGAGACGGTAGGATCCAAGGGATCATTAGGGAGGAATTGGGTTATTTAATTATTTAATTGTTGGGTGAAAATGAAAATGTTTAATTTATTTAAGTGGTGGTTAAATTATTCCTTTAGTTTGTTAGGCCATGGAGCCAGTTAAGCGTTTGATTGTAAGCTTTGGCCTGTCACATTAAAGCGACCTTTTCCACTTTTAAACGAGTCTGGGTTTTTGTGCATTAAGCCAAAAGGGGGTCCCCGGGGGGAACGCGAAGCGTTTCCCCCCGGGGAGTTTTTGGCGATGCACATGGCCAGCGAGTGGCCGTGGGGCAGAGCGCCTCCTGGGGGGGGTATTTAAGGGCTCAGGGAAGGTTCGGGAGGCAGGCGACAGTTAGGACTTGATGATTGTCCCGCCCTCCCACCCCTTTCACTTTCGTTAGGATAGTGTCTGGTTATGTAATATGGGGGGGTCCATTGTTCATGGGATTATGCAGGGGGTTTTTTAGATGACATGGCGGGTTCATGAGTTTTGGGGTCTGTTAGGAAGGTAGGGTTGGTGGTTTTGTGTGACAGGTCAGGGCATTGTGAAAGCGTGTGTAATATATGTTGCTGATGTGGCAGGTCAGGCTGGCTGCAAGTCATAGGAAGGGGGAGTTTGGTGTAGAGGGGAGTTTGAAGGGTGTTGAAGTGGGTCGGGGCGCCGGGGGCATGGCCCCTTTTGATGTGGGGGGAGGGAAGCACAATGGGGGAATGACACGGGAAAGGATGGGGTGGCGCTGTTTGCACAAGCAGGTCACCCCGGGGGAACAGGTATTGAGCCTGGAGGGGCATGGCCCCTGGGAGAAAGCGGGACGCCTGGAAAAGGGGCAAGGAGACGGTAGGATCCAAGGGATCATTAGGGAGGAATTGGGTTATTTAATTAGTCAATTGTTGGGGGAAAATGAAAATGTTTAATTTATTTAAGTGGTGGTTAAATTATTCCTTTAGTTTGTTAGGCCATGGAGCCAGTTAAGCGTTTGATTGTAAGCTTGGGCCTGTCACATTAAAGCGACCTTTTCCACTTTTAAACGAGTCTGGGTTTTTGTGCATTAAGCCAAAAAGGCTAGTGCCCCAGGATCTTTGACACCATTGAGTAAGTGAGGATAGCTAAGTGAACGCTTACACCAATCATACTCTGAAAGCCACGGATTGATATGTTGCAGAAAAGTTGGACAGCACAAAATAAGAGCAAGTGTCAACGGGATGTCAAGCTAGGGTGACCAGGATTTTTAAATGAAAAAACGGGACGGGCCATAGAAGTAGGATTGTCGTTTCAGCGAACATAAACACAAAAGAAGGACTAACATATACATACGACTAATGAAACTGTAGTCCTACTTCTATGTCGGCTACCTTTGGCACTCAAAGTATGTGTTTATTAAAAGCTCATTGGAGGCGAGAAGCCATGGAGGAAGAGGGTGGGGGGAGAGACACAATCAAACGCAATCATGAAGAGCCGTGCCCGGCCCGATAGCAGTATTTATTCATGGATTAGCAGCAAAAACCGGGACATTAGCCCACCGTGCCTAAAATCCCAGGACAGGGATTTAAAAGTTAAAAAAAGTCTCAGTACGCCGGGTCAAGGGTATAATACTGGGTCTTGGCTATGGTCCTGACAAAACGGGGATATCTAGTCACCTATGTCAACCTGCTGCACAAGCCATGCACCTAAAAAAACTGTCTTACCCTTGCTTTCCGGTCTATCTATAAGATGCAGTAATTTTATTTGCATCCTGCATCACGATATAGGGGAAGGAGAGAGAATATGTTTTTTTTAATCAATCATGAACATTGAATAATGTACTGCTCATGCAAAACTCGGTATAACAGCCTGCATGTGGCCAACCTTTTCAAATCCTTCCGGAACAAGGCCTAGAATGCCGAGCAGAAATGCAAGAGTCCTGGAATAGAAAACCACTGGGTATAATAGTAAATGAAAGGCTGTAGTAAACGTATCACAAGGGAACAAATGATTTGTTAAATGGATCCTGGACAGAAGCAAAGCATACCCAGGCATTTAGAAAACAAGTCACAATATTAAAGGGAGCAGGGTACATCCTGCAAGGGCAGAGCCAGAGTGCAAAGGGTCTTGGCAAACTCCCCTCCAGGGGGTTGAACCCATTTGTATTCATACGACTCTAGTAACGGTCAGACACAGCGCCATTTTAGTGAGCAATCGAAGAAGATAGGAGTTTGCACGTTCCAGTGATATGCTCACCACTCCAACATGAAAACAAACCTTGCAAAGTTCAAAATGTCTTCTAGATATATCATTTCTGAATGCAACAAAGACAGAACTCTCCACAGGAAGCGAATAGTAACAGAAGAAGGAACCTGAAAAGCAGCACAGTTAGATGGAGAGCAGCATCCAGCCTTCAGTGTCAGGCCCGAATCCTGGGACATTGACACCTTGGGTGAGGAGTGAAGGTTCGGGTATTGTATACAGTCAGGCGGAGGTCTTAACACATTTGCTTTTATTTGAAGATCTAGTGTTGTTGCATGTGTCCTGACTCACCCTCCTAGACCAAGCACTGTGACAAGGACGAGAGATGAGTTGATCATGCCTACAGTGTGGGGTATAAACTAGAATTTGAGTGGAGGATGGATTTAGGAGATACTTTAAAGGTACTCTTTGAATATGACACTAACAAATAAAATACACCAAGAAAAACGCATTTTAAAACTTTCCAATTTTCAACTTAACAACATAGCATTATAAAATATATATTTTTTAAATGTGATTTTGAACTTTGAAAGTTAATTTTAAACTTTTGTATTTAAAGTGTAAAGGCCTATAATCATAAGAAAAAAAGGGAAGTAGGAGGGTAGCGGGTGCCCCAGAGAAGAGAAAATAGGAGGAGAGAAAGAAGGAAAAATAGATGCAGACTAATTGGGCACATTTAAGTGAGAGAGCGAGATTAGAAAAGAGAGAAATTAGAAAATAATATGGAAGCGTAAAATAGATGAGGGGTGACACAAAGGAGTTTGGCAACACTGAAAAGTAGTGACTGCAGCGGTTTACACATTAATGTATTTTGCTTTGACACGCAGTACTGCTCATTTTAGGGCAAACCTTGCACATGCCACGGGGCAAAATATCACTTTAAAAAGCTCTTTCTGCGTTCCTATCTATCCATCCATCTATGTATGCGGAGCTTCGAGCAGCTGTCAAGGACGGTGGGGATTTAATGTGAAGTAACGGCACTTGGCTGTGGGGGTGTGAGAGGCGAGCGGCCGGGGAGCAGCAGCCGGCACGAGCCGTGATGACAACAGCAGGCGATGGCATCTTCACACGCAGGACTATGTGGGTCAAGTTAACCTCTGGCGTGCGGATTTCCATGCACCTTGCTCGGCACAAGGAGAGCTGGAGGCAGGTAAGTGTGATGATAGATAATGATAATAAGGCGTTATTTACATGGCGCCTTAATCCAAAGCGCGTTACAGGGCACATCATACAATATCACCCTACCGAAATTGGTACGCATTTATTGACCTCGGAAGGCTGAAAGGCTGAGTTGGCATTGCCGGGATTCGAACCTGCGACCTGCAGATCATGCTCAGATCGCAACAGCAAGCACTCAACCCGCTGAGCTAACTTACCAGATAACACCCAAAGTATGACTGGAATGAGTGCCAGGGGGAAGGAGGGAGTTGTGTTACGCTATGAAGATCTGCCCAATACAGGCTGTAATTCGCAACAGGGAGGGGATGTTTCTCTCTTGGCTGAATGCATCAGCTGGGTTATATGTGGAAAGACCTCATTTTAAATGTCTAATGTGCATAAAACCGACTTACAACACCTGATTTTTTTAATCCCAAAAGCTGTATAGTAAGGTTCTATTCTCTTGTGACCTTAAAATGCAGTACATTTCAGATTCTAACCTTGCACCCATTACCAAATGAATTGTAGAAAACATCAGTTCGATCAGTAGCAGATTTCAGTCACTGCTCACTGGTCTATCAAAACGGTGTCAAGGTAATCAATCACTGCGCAAGTTAGCCTGAAGTGCTTGCCTTAAAGAAAAATATTCGGGGGTTTTCACCCCGGAGCGCCCCATTGTTACAGTGAACAGATCTTTATAAAAAGATCTGTTCACTGGGAAGGGTCAGTTGTGGATGCATGGATAGGATTTATAAAGTGTAAATCTAGCTGCTAAGCAACGGAGCGCTGTACCTACAGAACGGAGCTTGGAGGTTACAGGCTGTGGGTTGAGGTACCTGAGGAGCTAGGAAGGGTAGTGGGAGCTGGGACGGTGGGTAACTCCAGATGGCGGACATAGGGTTGTGCAGGGCAATCATCAATTTGGCGAGATGTTCTTTGAAGAGTAGGGCCTTCATGTCCTATCAAAAGTTTACAATGGAAGGTGCAAGTCGGATCTGAATTGGTAACTTGTTCCAAACACAGAATGAATAGCTACCTTTTTGCCTTTTTTGACACTTGAAATTTAGTTTCTGGTGGGAAACCAAAGCTTATGAGTCTACTAATTGGCTTAAACTGTTTGTTTGCCCCAAGGAAACAGCAAACACCAACAGACTTCAACTGCCGAAATTTAACTGAGCCAAAGCTGGAGGCGCAAGCTTTCCCACCTTCCTGACCAGACATTGGAACCCACTTCTGCCAGCATTAAGAGCAGAACAATCTTACTAGTTGTTCAGGAGATCACTGAAGAATTGGATTTTTGCCGAGTCAACAATTCAAGGACCTGTCTCTCCCGGCTCCGACTTCCCCCCCTCCTATATACTTGTGTAACTGGATGTAACAGTGCCTTGATGCCTCTGGGTTTAGTGCACTTTGTAAATGAATAAATAAATAAAATGTAAAAAAAAAATAAGGAAATGGCAGGTGCCCTATCTAAATGGGCCTGGAGAAAATGACCATTGGTTCGATCACGTGATGAAGGACCATTGTTCAGAACGCAATTTTCTTCTATTTGTTGGATTTTCTGCTGTGCTAACGTGTGTTCTTTCCTTCAGGAGCCACTTGGGGCGCTGTGTATTAATTCCTTATGGGTTCAATTGGCACGGTAGCTACTTGCACCTGGCATTAAAGCTATATCTATGTCTCACTGCTACCAACTTCAACTAATTTACTTTGATAATTGCATGCTGTGTGGCATGGGAAATGTTATTTGGTGCCATTTCAGCTTTTAAGCAGAACTCACCTCGATACACTGAACTTGGTGCTTGGGCTACTGTCTGAGCATTGTGAAGCCTAGAACTTTGTGTTAAACAATTTTATGTCAGAATGCAGTATTTGAGAATTGAGGCCTTGTAGGGTTTGGTCTGAGTAATGGTGGTACTTTTGCTGTTTCTCTGCCATGTTGGTGTGCTTCCTTTGTTTTGCATGCCACCATTTAACAAATAATTCCCTGCCCATGCATGCTGCAAACTCTCCCTACCTGCCCATCTCTTTACTACTTGCATAACGCTGTCTGGGTTTTCTGCAACCTTTCTCTACTTCTGTGGATGCAATCTACTCCTCACACAACTTGTGTCGCACAGTCGATTATACTCTTGATGAAGGCTGCGTGATGATTGTTTTTTACTAAATGTTTACATGACATTTCCTAGCTTGTACTTTACGTTCACGATTGGGAATAGGTGGGTGTGTGGCTAGACCCGGTGTAGCTTTCATCTTCACCATCACATTGTGGAGGTCATCCAGGGTGTGAAGAGTCACTTTCTCTATGCTATGTCTGGGGCATAAACCTTATTGGAAGAGGTTAAGGAGATTGTTTGTAGTGATGTGCTGGTTGAGTTGGCTTGTGCAATAACGCGCACATCCATGGTGACAAGATTAAGCTGGATGTACATTTTGAAATAAAATATATTTTGTGATTGACAATTCCAACAAATGTGGCATTACATAGGATCGTAAATGCTTACATTGTCTATTACAATTATTACAGAGAACATGTGAGTCTTGAAAATGAAAGTATAGAAAGCTGTTCAAGTGTCTGAAAGTATGTAAGTTAAGGTAATACATAGTGAGTAACCCGGTCCAAAAAATTGTGGTGAGAGCAATATAATTATAAAAAGCTACTTAGCTGCTCATTTCTGACTACAACGTGTAAAGAACACAGTTAGATCTGAGATATTCCATGTAGAGTGATTATTTATTTAGTATCTAATTTTTCATTTGTATTTATAGAGCCATGTTTGAGACCAAGAGATCTCACACAATATTAAGATAACGTAACAAATGTGATCATTTCCCTGAAGATTGTCAAGCATTCAGAGTGAGATAGGAATGACATATCCATGCATGTAGGGAGTTGAACTACTGCAGAGAAACAAGAAGAATTAGTGTCTATTTGATATATAATTGTTCTTTAAGGATTAATATGTGTCGAAATGTCAGTGTCAATTTCAAGTGGTTTTCCTAATTTGTCTTTATGGGGTCTTATGTTGTCTTATGAAATGACATTTTGTTGTTTCTGAGGGGCGGTTTCTTAAGAGGAGTTATTTGTCCTGTTGCAAGTGAGGTGGGGATTGTGCAGTGTGAGAGACAGGGGTTGATGATAGTGCCCATTCTACTCATCAATACGGCGGAAAACAATAACTCTCTTATTTGGAGATCTGCCCTGCATGCAGTGTAGACCATCACTACTTTATTTGTTATGTGTGGATTCTCCCCTGGTGTCCTGAAGACTCTTATCTGATCTTCAGTCTGCATGGACATAAAGAGACATGTTCTCCAAGTTATCTGCATGGTTATTGTGATGATGACCTAAAATGGACAGTGCCTGACACAAAATGCTTACATTATATGATAATGATTTCTTGAGTATGTTCATTGTAACATGTTGTAATGTGTATGTAGAACTTTAAATTGCACTACAACATCATGGTTACATTTTTGTGTCATTGTTTTCACAACTTTATATCGATTAAGTGTCTTTTGTATACGACAGTTGCATGTACCACTGCTATGATGCTATTGTGTTTACCTGCTTGTATGGCCTTGCAATTGCCACAATAAACTATGTTGCTGCTGATGATGATGAATGTTTAACCAATGTGGAACCAGGGTGGTGATAACGTTAGATAGCACCTCAGGGGGACATGTGCCATCCAGGAAGGGGTGTGGCTTTGTTTTGGCTCTGAGGTTGATGAGAGTCTCTTAGTCAATGGAGTGGAATGTATTCCATGAGTTGGATGATTAGGGCTTGCGGGTGTCAGAGAGATTATGGAGGGGAGGGCTAGTCTGATGTTGGATGTGCTGGAGTGGTTGGGAGAGAGACTTGCTGTTGTTAACATGTTTCTGTGTGTGATTGTGGCCAGATTGGAGCTCTTGGAGGTAGGGAGCAGCAATGGAGCTGCATAAGACTTTAAGAGACATCCAGGAGGAGGGGTGTAGATTATTTTGCCAGGTCTTTCTAGGCATCTGGTTTACTGTGTGATGTTGAGGCTTGTGGTTGTGGGGTTTCTCTGTTTTGAGAGTGGCTATTTGGTTCAGTGCCTGGATGATTGTCGAGTAGTAATTGTAAGGGGGTGGGTGTGAGGAGAGAGGGAGGGTATGAGTGCTGCAAGAAATATTGTTGTGATGTGGTTGATTTGCCTGAATTGGGGGCTGAGGCAGGTGTGCTGGGTGAGTATTATTTTGTGGGAGAGTGTGTTGGAAGTGGATAGCAAAGTGGTCTGGCCACAATACCCAGATGCAATTTTGCAAAGAAACTTGATTTTTGGAAGAAATTAGAAGGTAGTGCCAGCTTTGTATGTGTGTGGGATCGGTTATGTATTGGGTGATTTTCTAGTGGGAGAGTGGAGTGAGGATCATGTTCAGTATGGGGCTGTTGTCTGGGAGTACTTCTTGGGTTTAAAGCGCTAAGGCAGGTGTGTTGGGGGGCATTAAATGAGGTGGATGAATGTAGGGTGTGGGTGTGAAGGAGAGGAGCAACTGAGAGAGAGGGCTTCAAAGTATGCATTCAGTGGCTTTGAGGGGTAGCTGAGTCTGAGTCTTTGTATATGAATGCAAAGCCACTGCTGTGTATGGGCGATCTTTGCATTGGATGAGGGAGAGTATGGGAGCATGTCGGGGATGATTTGCACATGTTTAGGTTTCAGCAATGTCTCTGTGCGAAAGATCACGTATTCGGGAATGTGTGGTGATGAGGTTGTTGAGTTCACGAGTGGGGATGGTGCACAGTGGCAGTTGAGGAGAATGCATGTGTATATGAATACTTGTCTCAGTGGAGCTGTGTGATGGAGTTTGATCTGAATGTTGGTTGGTTTTGTGCGCTTTGTTTGTGCCATATTATTGCCACTGAGTGGCAAACAGGGACTAACAGGTGGTACAGAAAGGTCCACAGAATTATATTCACTCCTACCCTTAGTTTTGATCACCCTTTCATTGGGTTGATCAGACGATGGGACTCCCTAAAGGAAATTGCTTAAATTCCAAAGTTGCCCCAGAAGTAGTTCGAGAGGAAGCATTTACAAATGGCCAAGAAGAAGATGGTCCCCCTTTCAGTCTTTCGGAGGAAGGGCCATGATGGGGCAAGGGGCCTAAGGGGGAGATCTGGAAGGATCATGTAAGTTACAAAGGTGGTGGCTTTGACAAGAGGGGGCTATATTCTAAACCTACCTGGTAGAAGGAGGTGAAGAAAAGCCTACGTCTTCAGTTGTACCTTGTGATGGACGACTTCAAAGGGGCATCTGGAGAAAGTAGGAAAAAGCAAAAGACGGCCCAGTGTAGACTTTTCTGTCAGTAAATGGCATACGTAAAAGGGAGGTCTCTGGGCTCTTAGAACCCCTGTTACCCCACACATTTAGAAGTATGTAAGCAGAGTCAATTTTGAAAATAGATATGTGCTTAAACCTGTTTTGGAGGTCTTTTTGGACCTTCTCTGTGACTGTGACATGGAGAAAACTGGTCAACTTACATCTCCGCCCACTGCTAATCCTTCTCACCCACTGAAGCCTTTCAATCCACCCTCAACATTCCCTGCCATTTGCCCTCAACCTTGAAGCAATTCTGCACTCCTTCTTGCCATCATAGTGCACCTATGATCCCACTTTCCCCTTGCCTGCACAACTCCAATTAAGTTGTTTCCTTATTTCAAGAAAATTAAAATGGTTCACTTAATAAACACCACTTCTAAACTGTCTAGATTTTTTCTCAAATGTCAAGTGTTTTGATATGGAAGCAGGCATTTTATTTCTTTGGTTTAAATTCACATAATCCATACTAACAAGCTGAATGCCTGTGTCAAACAACAACTACAAGTAGGTGACATTGTTTTTTTTTATTTTTGGTTTTTGTGTGTACATTTGCAAAACCAATGGAATAGTTTAAGGCTGACATAACTTTGCATTCCAGTTTGTGTACACTTTCATTCAGCATGCAGAAAACAATGCTACTGTCATACTCTTTTTGCTCAACCTAAATTAGTGTCAGGTTGTTTTACAATGTGATATGTATACTTTTCAAGTCATCGCTTTAAGTCAAAGTATTATTTTAGCACTTTAGTTCATACATTAAAACATTGCTATCAGAAGAAAAGATGAGGAGCTATGTTGTCAAGTGTCTAAAGTTTGGAACTGGCTCAATTCTGGGTTTCTCCTCTTAAAATATGTGATCCTGGGTAAATCATCATATCTCGCTCTCCATATCTGACAAAATTGGAACGCTGCATTTTGTTTTGTGGACAGTGTCGTGGCAGGACACCATGCATGGGTCTTGTGCCGTGGGGCTACAGAACACCAAGTACAGCTCTAGTGTTCTGGGGTGTGAGAAGGCAGGATACCTGGTAGAGGTCTTCAACGGGCTCGGTTTGTGTTCGGCTCTTAGATCCCTTTGGCTCTGCTTTATTCCAGAATTCTTGACCCCCCCCCCCCCCAACTCTACTTGCATTGGTGCCTCTTTGCTCGTTCTCCTGCTGCCTGGTGGCACTCTGCTCATCATCCTCATCTTTTCTAGCGATGCTGTCTCACGCCGTAGTGATTCAGTCTCTGCCCACCCTCTATGCATATCTGTGGTCCTACTCTCGCCTCTCGAACCGATTGCTGATCCTCTCTTCATGCTTCTGACTGCGTGACAGCCCTCTGCTTATTCCCTCTCTGCTCACTGCCTACCCACCTCCTCTCTTCCTCTGGGCTCCTCTGCTTAGTACTTGCTCTTCTCACCTACCTTGGTGAGTGTGTGCATATACGCCCCCTATGATCAAAAAGAATGTGAACAGTCTGCTCCTTCCTATGACACTGAGCAGCAGGGTGATTGTCATGTTTGCAAGTCTGTGTCCAGATGCCACATGGGCAGGGGTGTTGCTAGGTCTGGAAGAGATCCAGGGCTAGGCCAATGTCAGGACTGAAGGGACTCAGGGCTAGCTAGAGGCCTCTGCACATGGGAAACTAGGTGGAAGCATACCAAAATATCAGGGGGGTGCTGGGGGGAACGAATGCACGCTCAGTGCGCATTCAGCAGTAAACGAAAATGACAAATTCCCATTAGACCGTACAACGGGAGCCTGGGTTGCAGGGGTGCTTCCTGCTCCCCTTTCACACTATAATGAGTTTGGGGGTTGCAGGGGTGTCTCCTGTATACATTAAATGTAAAGCGGAGGACAAATGAAGAAAATCCCAAAAGCTCGAGTTTCAAAATGCAAACAAGTCGGCTTTGCACGTTTTGTAACTCAGGCTTTTGGCATTTGTTTGTTTAATGTAGATCCCAACGAGGTTGGTACCTTGCTGCCTCCGCTACATGCTGCATTGTGCTCTGCTCATTCCTCAGCCCACGCCCGCCGCCACACCGGTGCCACGCATCTATCTCATTCTCTTATGTCACTCATACTCAGTACTCCATTGATCGCCCTCTCTTCCTGGTGTGTGTCTGCCCTCACCCAGCGTCATTGTGTTCACTCTTCCAATCTCTGGAGGAATCTGTCCCAAAACTCAACGCCTCTTACAATGTTGAGAGGTGAACATGCACCTGTTTCCTAAGTGCCAAGGATGAGTATGCTCGTCCTTTTTGCATAGACTTGCATAATAGCCTGGCAGTTAAGGGATTAAACAGGGCTATCGAAGTGCATACTGATTCTACTACTTTATCCCTGTGGTTTACCTTGTGCAGGCAAAACATACTTCAGGGTGAACAGATTTTTCCTAGCAGAGAAAGCTTCCACATGGAGGCTTCTTCTTCAGACTTTTAGCCATTGAGTACACAAGCATGGCGATCATGTGCTTTGTGAATCATCAAGAAAAAGGAAAGAATTGGAATCTTGAGTAGAGTGTCGTCCCGCTTAGTCAGCCTGCATGACCGCCCTGCCCCAGGAACTCACAGCCGCAGCAAAGAGGCTCAGATCGGTGCCCAAAGGGATCAGCATCACACCGGGCAGACTGTCAGGTTGCTCCAGCATCAAGGGGACAGCCGGGGCCTGCCGTCACAAAGAGAAAGAGATATCATTTCAAATCAACTGCTCCACGGAGCGGGCGGCATCACTTTGCTGACCATCCCTTATTAACTCTCTCTGCACCTACAGATGCCTAGCCGTGGTGCAACTGGACAAGTAGAGTCTCACACGCGTGCGTATTCCTCCCTCGGGGGCCGGGATCCGTGCCTTACTTAAGTGGCAGTCGCAGAATTCAAGATACTGCATTCAGATCTGATTGGCTTGCCTAGTGTACCATGCTCACATGCCCATTACACTCTGGTGTCTGCAGGACACCGCCCCCAGGTTCAGAGAATCTAGAGCTAAAGGCTGATACCCACCAGGGATCACAGAATCAGCTCCACTACCCAGTCTCAATCCCCTCTGCTCCTCTGCTTTCTGAAATTGATGTGCCAATATGATCCAGTCAGGGCATACGCGTGCACCACCATGCATGACTGGAGAGGGAGCTCAAAGCAGGCATGGCAAATGTATGGTTTACGTGTAAAAAGTACTCTATACTGAATGATTCACTGGAGGTCTATATCATGATATCCTGTTAGGGTGCAAGAGTTGGGTGCACGGTAAAACAAGCATTCAGATGCAAATACACCATTAACACAGTGATATAATGTTTAACAAGACTGTGTACTAACATGATGAGTACATTGACCGGACAGAAAAACAGGACACTAATATAAAAATACGTGCTTAGTAGTGTATAGTGCACTGGGAATAAAATAAGTGGAGCTGATTGAACGTTGGTTCCCAGCTGATTGGTGTGTTCACCCAGGTGCTTGATTGGGTTCACGAGGAGCAAACGCTGGTTCCGATTTGATTGAGGGTACTAGTGCTCAACTTTGAGTCCACTAATAGTACGCGTTATGACGGGTCCCTGAATGCCTATGTCCATGAAAGGACTCAGTCACCCCTCAAAGTGCAGCCATGTGTGCTGCGGGCAGAGCATGCGGGTGCAGGCTCTCCGACCCATGTTGAGCGAGCAGGTGACACCTAGTTGCAAAATGATAGAACGTGTCCTGAAGGCGGTGTTGTGTACCTGCAGGAAAACATGAGAGCCAAAATAGCCCCCAAATGTGTTGATACGATGTAACAATGCAGCTCTCATATTATTTGGATGAGGGAATGTAGAGAGTGAGTTGGGTGTTTGCCCAATACATCTTTGAAAGAAGCGTGCAATAGTACTGCTTTATTGTCCAATTTTTCCTGCGTCACATAATCCTTTGTGAAGGAAAACATGTATGTGCATGTAAGAAAAATATGCAGGTGATAGCAAAACAAGGCATGTACAGAAGGCAGATATACTTGTGCCACAGGACTGGCAGAGGATGTTGGGTAGAGTGCGCCCAACCAAGCCATACAACCCACTAGAACTACATATGCCAGCAGATACTGAATCCGTTTCAAATAGCATGCAAGGGCGTGATGCCCATCGGTGCGACTACGGCAGAATATCAAAATGTCTGCAATATTGCTATGATATCCCAAGTTAATTCCAGTGTCATAGAAATGATATTAGGGCTCTACCCAGGGATACTGCTAATAATATAATGCTCACAACATGCCAGGTATCTGCTTCATATTCAATGCTGGACACTTTTCCGAATGGTTCCACACAGCCCTCACTGTGCTTCCCAGACTCATGCCCTGATTAGTAAAGAAAGGCCAGCTGAGGCCAGGAGTGTGAGTGTACGGTCAGCAGATTTCATACTTGGTTGTGGGATGTTTGTGGACCGAGTGAACAGGGCTTGAAGCATAGTTTATTGGACACCAGATGGAATGTTCAAGAGCGGCACGCTGGAATCTTCCACTTTCAGGGTGTGTGAGCAGGAAGCTGGGACCCCACCGCACATGCTCAGGAATGTAAGTAAGATACGCCCATTCTTGTGGAAAACGAAGAGGTGTATTATCCCTTTATTACATTCCTATTAATGTTCACATCACACTCACCTTGGGCATTGACGAGTGGCTGGAACGGCTCAAACATACACATAGGTTCTGGCCGCAGAGGGCAATATGCTAGCTAGCGAGCAGATCCTTACGCTCTTGAAGTGCCCAATCAGTGGATGATCCTAAGAATGTACTTCTGCACAGGGAAAAGAGACCTTTGTGGCAATCCAAAAATCGAACTAATGCTGCGTGCCATTTTTTAATGATGCATATGGGGAGGAGAGGACATATGCAACCTATCGGAAAGGCTAGACTAACATGTAATAATCAGCGGAGCTGTGAAGATACTCGTCGAGGTGGTGACCTGATCATGGTATGCAATAAGCAATCAATCAAACAATCAATATTTATATAGTGCAACACATTCACCACAGGCATCAGGCTGCTCAGGAATACTAAAGGAAGGAGCAGGAAATTCAGGCAAATAAGTCTTAAGGTGAGTTTAGCAGAGCCAAAGATCCAACAAAAGAGAATTCCGTAGCTTTGGACCTGCGACAGACCTGCCACAGAAAGGGCTCATCCACCACAACGCTCCTGTGGGTAATTTAGGACTTTAAGCAAGCTGTGAGAGGCGATCATAAGGATCTACCAGGACAATAAGGGATGATCTTTTCCTGTAAGACGTTGATACCTTTGCCTTCTCGTGTCAGATGTAAAATGCACAAAGACTTAAACTGGATACGAGCTGCAACTGGCAGCCAGTGAGGTTGACATGATATGATATGATAGTTTATTTATATAATGCCTATACACAATGGCCCTCATTACGAGCATGGCGGTCTGGGAAGTACAGTACCGTAAGCATGCCGATACCGTACTTCCCGGACCGCCATACTACAGGCTCTGCTCTCAGGAACCGTTTCACCCGCCAGGTTTTTCCTGGCAGGTGCAATGGCACCCGCAAACAGAGCACGTCGGATGCACCGGCATATGAAGAGTTGTGCCGGTGCATCCGACGTCCCCATCCCCATTCAGCCTTATGGGGCAGAATTGGGATGAGGAGGCCCTTGATTCCGGCACCCGAAAATGAGCAAGTACCGGGTCTGCCTAACTCAGCATGACCCGGTTCTTGCCCATTCACGGGTGCCGGAAAAAATGCAACTCAGGCGCCAGAGTTGTAATGAGGCCCAATGTGTTTCAAAGCATTTCACGGCAAGGGAGGGAACAAGGAAAAATACAATGACATACTTACAGGCCATGAACAACAAGAATGTGAAACTATCGTACTCGGCCTAATGACATTTCAGATAGTGCAAGAGCTAAAACACTGAGAGGAAAGAAATGGGAAACAGACAGGCGACTACCGTACTAGGCCTGACAACATTTCTGGTAGAGCCGGAGTTTAACAAGAGGTGAGGGCGTGGGGAGGAAAAAGGAGGGAGAGGAACAAAACAAGCGGCTATCTACTGGGCCTGATGACATTTCAGATAGTGCTGGACAGGCGGAGGGGGGGGGACAAGTAAAAGAGGGGGGGGCGAGGAGACAAACATTTGTTGCTGCAGAGAATGCCCTAGCATAGGGAATGCCTTTGGCTATACGAACAGCAACATTTCATAACACCTGAAGCCAGTTCGTCAAATAACTTGACTGAGCCAAAAGAAATGGCTTCATAGAATGCTTCAAGGTGAGAGGAACCGCATGGGAGGAAACGAACAAAGAATCACAAGGTTAGGGGGAGTGAAAACTCTGAGTTAACACTGGAAGTGTATGGGACCAGTGGCGGGGGAGGGAGACTGAAAGAAGCTGGCAGCAAATCCGGGTGTGCCAGTTTAGGAAGAAAAGTATTACAGCATCCTGGCAGCCCACACAAAAAGAAATACAAACAGACCAATAACCATGTTGTTAGAGCAGGACACTGAAAGTCATCAAGAAATAGTCAACAGACTGAAAGGCACGATGGCCTACAACGCAACACATGCATCTTTTGGTCCATACATCGGAAATGGTTTAATTATTTAGTTAAAATAAATTTCGATTTTAAATTCTGATTAAGACATTTCCAGTTACTCTACATATGGAGCAGCTATGTATATGAATTCGGTAGACTTCCTGCCCGGGACCTAATGTGCAGTTCTAGTAACAATGTTTTCATGACAAAAAGACAAACGACTAATCCATTATATCCTCTGCCCTTTCACGCCTTCCAAGTATGTAAAGCTTGCATTTCCAAAGCAATGTGCAGATTGCCTGGACAGAATATGCATTGCGCAAGTGAAAAAAGGAACATTGCCTACCTGGTACAATCCAAAACAGATCCTTCCCACTGACTACTATAAAGCCAAATGAAGAAAAGAAAAATGTCATTATTGCAGATACAGCATATGATTGTAGGTAGAAAACACAAGAACAACGACGCCCAAAAAACAGTCTTTTCTTTATTTCTTTATTTTGGAGTGACAAACACCCCATACATGTTTGACCAATAACTTCAAGATAAAAACCCTCCCCTTAATTCTACAGCTTTACATAAATACAGTGGCAGTGCACCACAAACAGCTGGATTATTACATATCATAAAGAAAAGAGCTGGTGATTAGTCATCAAATTAATTCTGCTTAAATTCGGAATGGTAGTTCTCTGTAGGTCCTTGTTCAATGGGCAAAGAACATAAAGTGGGCCACATCTTCCACTATGCTTGGATCACACTTGCATCCGGATGACCCCCTGCTTTTGCTCCAATTGCTGGTTTTGCTCTCTCTTATGGCAAAATATTTAATCTTCATGTTGCTATCAGAGAGCCAGCGTACCTTTGCATGGGTATATAAGGATCACAACACCCCGTCCACTTTAGAGATGCGTGCATTCTAACCTTTGTCTTCATAAACTCAGAGCTTTCTCTCTGTCTATTACAGTTTTCAAAGTAGTGGTGCTTGAACTAGTGTTCAGTTGGAAAGGATTTGTGTACCTTTCGCTAACCTCAAGCATGTTAACTGGTTTGTCACATAAGCAAGTCATTGAATTTAATGTGCTACTTCGCTTTCCTGCAGATCTTCCAGAATTGAGACCCACAACAAGAGAGGAGGAAGGATAGCCCGGGGCAACGTGTCTGTCTTGAAAGCAAGACAATGCAGCGCAACACAGGTTTGAACCCTGATCCTGCGCAAACCTCTCACTGGTATTGTGTTACAAAAGAACAATTATAATTATAAAGGTTTCAGTCTCAGTAGTGCAGCAAGTACATTGCTCCCAGCTCCAAGTGTACTGAGAAGGATAGGGCCCCTTGCGGGACTCCTAATAGTTTATGGAGGAACTCGTTTACACAGCGTTCCAGCAGGGACACCTTGGTATAAGCCCAAATTCCTGAACCATATACCATGGTTGCCACCGTTTTGCTTCTGCAAAGCCGAACCATGTGTTGTATCCATGCGCCCAATATTTTGGGCAAAATGAAAGCGTGAAGCGTTTGCTTGCTTCATACCAATTGGCACTTTATCGACCTGATTTGTCAACAATAATGAACCTGAGAAGGTTATCCCCAAGTAGTCATATCTGGATATTCATACCAGTTTTTGGTTTTTACACCAAGTAGTCATAGTCAGTGTTTTCCTTTTCCCCACTATCATCCCGTTTGACTTTACACTATTAATTGCTAAACCTCTCATGTCCTTGCATTTGGGGAATTTATTGGCAGGATACTGAAGGCCCCTTTGAAGTACAAGCTTACAAGATTGTGTCGTCCGCATAGAGTAAAAGTGGGTACGGATGTCCGGCTAGCATATGGACGTCACTGATGCCATTGGGTTCAATTTGCAGATCAATTACATATAAGCTAAAGAGGAGTGGAGCCAGTGCACGATCCTAACCTCTCCCTGATGGAAAGGGAGCTGATGACTCACCATTTGGTCCATATCTTATCTTAATTGTGGGTTCTGAATGCAAGTTTACCAAGACATTTAATGATCCAGAGGGAATGCATTCATTCGTCAGAGCTGACCATAATATAGCACTATCCACACAGTCAAATGCTGTTGATAAATCCCTAAATGCGCAGTACAAAGGAAAGCCATTGCCCTCTGATTTACTGGTTAAAAGAAGAAGATTCAAAGATTGTTCATTCATACTCCCTAAAACGATGTTGTTCCTCAGCTAAGGGATGGAATTCCATCGCCCAGTCAATTTGAGTTTGGATCCCCTTTGTCATGTCGGGGTGGTCAAAGAGGGTTGATTCTATTATGAGGAATTTATGTTGCGAGTGCCATTTTGATGACTGGGGGGCAGCAAACTGAGCGTGGTTCACTTTTTGTTCAGAACTGATACAATATTAGCTTGCATGAGCACAGAAAGATGAAGTATCAAATCTAACAAATGTAAAAGCATACATATATCTTAATATAAATACATGGGCAATCTCAATATAAGTACCCTTTTACAATGAATCAGAGCATAGTGGTTAGGGCTATCTTGCAAAATGCACCTTTGACTTCTAGACAGGTTTTCAGACACAAAAGGCAGGTAAATGAGTAAACCCAACGTTTTGTGGTTTGCATTATTTATTTATTTATTTGTATAGCCCGTCACATGTCCGAAGGCCTCAGAGCACACAAAAGAACAAGACACAAATAGACAACATGAGGCAAAGGCATCAAAGAAAAACAGAATACTGTTGCTTCTCCTTGAAGGTCTTTCAACACTTGAGTAAACACACTTAAAACCATGCACCACTGGGGCAGATTCCACCAAAGTCTCTTGTAGGAGGACCACATCCAGAGTTCTTACAAGAAAGTCCTGATCCTCCATTTTGGAGAGAGTCCTGCTATATTCCAGATACCAATGAGAAGAGCTGATTGACTTTCCAGGTGAAAACCATTGATTTCCTGGTTCCTATGATGGTATTGAAGTCAGTCAATGTTATCCATATTACTTAGTTCCTCAAGCCTAATTGAAAATCGGATCACTATCTGGGAGCCAAGAGGTGTTGTTCAGAACATAAAGGATGCTGCTGATTTGTAGGTCTCTTGTAGAACTTATTACTTGGTTCTAGCTCCATCGAATCCTCACCCAAGCTGGCATTGTGGAAATCTATATTTGAAGTAGGACTGGGGTCTCTGTGGGAATTCCTCTCTGGCCAGTTCCCAACAATGCAACCATTCTTTGTTGTATGTGGGTATAACTACTTTCCCCCTCCATTTGGCTTGGAAGGACTGTGACTCTAGGTGCAGGGTCTCTGTATGAAGAAGAAGATCTGGTTGTCCCCTTCCCAGAAGGCCTCCAAATTGAGGACATGGTGTTTGACTGTTTCTGGACATCAACTTCAATCTGATCATTCAGGGTTATTGCAACATTGAGGTTTGGGACATTGTTTCGTCAAAGTGCTGTTAGAGCACTGGGAACAGCTGAAGTTGCCCTGAAAAACCCCAAATGTGCCCCTTTTGGGCAACACTTCTGATTTCTGCATGCTTCAACCCTTCTTTTATTCTCAGGCTCTTTGTGCTCTTCCTACTCACCAAAGAGGAAGTAGGCCTATATGGGACCTTCTGCTTACCCATTGATCTGCGACTGACAGTTACAGTTTCAGATCAACCACCCCGCTTCTTGCACCCTGCTTCTCCACCAACACACAGGCACGGACACAAGTTGGGGCAGGTGCACGATGAAAAGGACAAATCAGGGAATAATTAGGGAAAAGGCAGTATAAGGGACGGAAGGGCAGGGGGTTGAAGGGACTGGATTAGAAAGGGGGCAACGAATGGAGCAACGTTTCCTTACCAGTCCACACCTTCAAGACTATGCCAGCCTCCGTCTTTGATGTAGCTAGCCCTTTCCTTAGCCAACTGGCACCCCTGAGCCTGACACCCCTGTCAGCCCCTGTCTCCGCAACCTCACCTCTGCAGCCCCACCACGCCATGCTACAGAATTCAGCTCATTAGTTTCTAGCACTCCCTCCTCACTTCCAGCTTTTCTGAAGCACCAGAGACACCAGAGACACAGATCGAAGCAGGCTGGGGAGCACACACGGGTGGGCAGCAAACAGCAGTGAGCAGCGGAACATATGCCTTGTCCCTAGAGAAAAGTACCCAGTAATGTCATAGCACCTTGTGTCAAGCAGCACCACACGATAGAGGCAGCCACTTCCGACACATAATGCTGTACAAAGTTTGGGGCCTCAGAGCCAAAGGCGTGGTGCTGCTGTTAGGATTGAAACAACAGTCATGCTCTCTTGATCAAACTCTCAACTAACACCACTGTAAAACGTGCATTCATATTCAACAAATCATACATAAACATTCCACTAGCACGGGGCACATATTCCCTCTTACCAAATGTAAGCAAGCAGGACAAAGCCTCTATTCTTTTTAGGCCTGGCTTTATCCAGAGCTCTTGTACTAGAAAAAGAAAAGAAAAAAAGACATCAGAAAAGAGCTCTGGCAGGCCAAAAGGCAGCCATAAGATGCCTATAGAAGATTGACCAGTATTCACTGTGTCTCCTTTCATCAGAGTCCCTCGGGCAAGGCGGAAAGGCAGAAGGAGGAAGTCAAGCATTACCTTGCCCAATAACTTGGCCACGCCCACCCGCCTAAATGAGTCGGCCCTTCTGCAAGCATCCCATTCATGCCCCTTAGCTAACTCCTGCTTCTTAAACCAATGGATGTCTGTGTGGGTGTCTTATGGATAGGAATTGAAGTGCTCAAAAGTGAATCTGCAGTTCAGCATCTTGCGCCCTAAGCCAGACAGTAGCGGCCGGTGAATTGTTTCACCTGAGGATTGTAAATATTTACAATGAATCTGCACAAGCGACCGATCCCAGTGAGGGAGTGCCAACCAGACAAGTGGAGTGCAGCATGGCTGTGCCTCACCTAGACATTTATTACAATAATATGTCAACATAGTACAGTTTACTGCACACTTTTTTCGAAAAACATATGTAAAACGCCATGCAATTTAGCATAGGTTTTGTAGGAACACATCTGGAAAAAAATCCAAAAGATGTCAGGTCATCAACAATACCCAGGATCATTTTCCAATGCATTTTCACGGTGCCTTTGCCCACAACATATGCAAGTATTCTGCTAGTGTAAGAAGGCCTTCTCATGCTTGCAGTGGCAAATAATGCCAGTATTGCCATGGTAAGAAGTCAAAGCCATGCTGCCTGTGCCAATAAAGGCCTGGATTCCCATCTATTGTCACAGCCATGTTGACTTTGCCCATAGTGCAATTAAGGCTCCTGTAACAAGACAAGTCCATTCTGGTTGTGCAACTATATGCCATTATTCCTATATATGCCAGTTTGCCCAAATAAGAATGGCCATGTTGCTTTGCCCATAGTATTTAAAATAATGCCATTGAAAGAAAACATGCCCATGCAGGCTGTGCAAATATAGGCCAGTATCAGATTGTCGTATTATTCATGTTATGTTGCCTTAATGCAAGTGGTAATGTAATTGTAGGAAACCAAGCCAGTGAAGATTTTACTAAATATAGGCCAGTATCAGCCAATATTATTCTACCCATAACTGGCTCCCCAGACCACCCCCAACACTCCAACGTCATATGGTGTCCCTTGTCCACCTCCCCACCTTTAGCCTGATGTTTTTTGACTCTGAACACTTTTCATTTTCGGCTTCCCCAGGGATGATCGTGGCAGTTGCTCAAATAGACCAAAAAAAAAATGGCAGTTTTCATTTATTAAAAGCTCTCTGCTGCAAAGCACGGTAGGATGGACGTAAACGTTTTTGGGAGCAGGGAGGACCCCTTCTCCATCAAATATTTTAAAAACTACAGGATGGATTTATCCCAAACCAGTCAAAGAAATTAAGGCAGCGCTTTGTGCCCAAGTTGTGTCTTATTTGGTCCAAGACTGTCAATTGGTTTTTGTGCTACGGTTTTTGACAAATTGCCCTTTTTCTCTATTGGAAAATGAATGGGAGTAGGCCAAAAACAAACAGCATTTTTTTTATTTTCTTAACTCTAACATTTTTTAACAAATCATTCCCAAAACGTAAAGTTTAAGGACGGCCATGACAACCTTTTATTTTGAATGTGTCCCCCAAATCATCCAGTGAGTCAAATGTTATTAGCAATAGAATTTTGGGAAACGTCTGTGTACAAGGTTTCACCTTAACTGTACGGAGGCAACCGCCACCTTATAATATATATATACATATATATATGTTTGATGTTGGTGTTCTCTGATGCCACTACTTGTCAGTGTGGTAAGGGAAACCCCAATTGTATGTTCACTTTAAGCCGTTCTTTGATATCATCACATGTCATTGAATTTGGAGAAAAAGAAAATGTAGTGAATTGTCTGTCATTTAAGAAAATCTAAATTTTAATTTCCGATTGTTGATGGAAACCTTAAAGATGTACACTGGCTGACAAGCAGCAATAATGACATTATATTGTTTATTGTTATATAGAAAACTCTTTTAAATTGACTTGATTTATAGGAATGGATGGATGTGAGTTGTGTAAACCAGTGAGATCGTTACAGGCAGGTTATTCTGTTTTCTGTAACAAGCTGTAATCTAAAGATGTAAAAATGTAGAACATTGTTGGTGATTTCCCGAGCATAAAGTTAGAGGACCACATTTTATTTTGTTTTTTAAAATTTTAATGAAACTGAATACTAAGCACAATACAGCCTGTTTCTTGTCCCAGAATTCTGGGGTGGTCTGTTTACTGCGGAGTGTTACATCAGGGTGTAATTGGCAGAATGTGAAAAGTACCAATAAACCATCCAAAAATGGCTTCCCCGTTGGGTCTTCCCTCCTTCCCCTGTCCTTTCAGCCCAATCCATGGGAATCAGGATGTTCCTCCAACTTTAAATGACACTTAATTTCAGCCCTGTCGCGTCATTTCAAGTGTGGTGCTTGTAAGAACTTTTTGATGATGGGAACATTCAATATTTTCAGAAATGTTATCAGGATTTCCACCTACGGGAATACTTGCAATATTTTCAGAAGAGACACTGGAAGATGTAATCGGCAGTTCGTGTAAGAGGCTATCACCATCACTGACTGACTGTATTTGTAAAGTTTATTTTTCACAATTCTTCACTCAAGGTAATCATTTCCAGCATATATAGAATATTTTTCACTTCTCACCCAAAAAAGTAATGGTCTTTAATGACAAATTGGGAAACGCGCCTAGGTGGGCCTCTCTCAGAACAACACTGCTCTAACATTTTGGTAAAGGCTAAGGGATCTTCGTTATACATCCGATATAAGGAAACTGCATACAAACAGCAAAAGAAACAGTGCCCAACATGAACCACACAAGCCTGCTGATTCCATTGTACCTGTACATTCTCTCATGGTTAAGAGCACAACAGAAAAAAAATGAAATACACAAGAATGAACTATTACAGAAAACAAATGCATGTTTGCACACATGCACACATGCACATTTGCACTCTTGCACTGTCAAGCTCACTCTTGCGTTCCGTCAAATGCACTCCACCTTCCTGAGTACCCCTCACGCCCGTCGCCTCACCTGTCGTTTCCTGGTCCGACACAACTCCGAATCTCCGGATTCTCAATGCTTCTTCCCTGGATTGTCGATGTGGGCTGCCTCGAGAGGAAGCCACCCTGCCCCTCTGACTCGGGGCCAAGGGGGCCCCCGTACCGGGGCAGACCGGTTTAAGGGGAAAAAGCCGGCGGGCATAAAAAACCCCTCGTAGCTGAGCCAGGTAGCAGGATAGCAGGCACAGGGTACTAAATGCAGACAAGCAGGACAACAGGAAAAGGACTGACTGAACGGGGGAGTTTGAGAAGGCAGACGAGGAAAGGGGAAACAAGGAAACGCTACCCTAGATAGCAAGGTAAGCCAAGAGAGTACAATACTGAAGACAAGTAGAAAGAAAGAGCGGCGAAGTGCCACGGAGGAAAGACCTGCAGCGTATCAACCCGGAAGCCTGACACGAAAGGTTGCAACGCATCTGCTTCCGGGTTGGTGCCGACTAAAAGGACATCGCTGATCCGGAAACTAGACCGCTGCGGACAAGAACGTAATTACGTGACGGCAAGTTAATGGCCGCTCCACCGCCAGCGTTTCCACAATCGCCAGGGACCGCGGCGTGTGACAGTATATCCCCCTCCCAATCCGAACCCTCCAGGTTTCCCTGGATGTGTCCGGTGAAAACGCCCGATGAGTCTAGATGCATGTATGTACGACCTGGGCTCCCAGGAGTCCTCGGAACTAGGATAGTTCTTCCATGACACCAGGTATTCTAGCCTGCCTTTATGGTATCTAGAATCAAGGATGGCAGACACCTCATATTCCTCTGGTCCTGATTTGAGATTACTCAAATGCCCAGTAGTCTTGCCCATCGGGGTGTCTGGATCCACAGGGCTGAGAAGGGAGGAGTGAAACACCGGATGTACCCGGCCCATGGATTTGGGTAGTAGCAATCTAAATGCCACAGGATTAATCTTCTTGGTAATCTTGAAGGGACCGATATATCTGGGGGTTAGTTTGGTCGGATGTACCCACCTAGGCAAGTATTTAGTTGATAGCCAGACCCGATCGCCCTCCTTCCATTCCGGACAGGGTAACCGAGCCCGATCAGAGTGGTCTTTATATCTGCGTCTGGCCAAAGCTAAACTTTGTAAAGCAGTGTCGTGGGCTTTAGAGATTTGATCAAGTGTGGATTCGATGGTGGGTATGTTAGCATGAGAGGGAAAGACTGGGAGTATGCTGCGAGGGTGATGTCCATAGGAACTAAAAAAAGGACTCAGTCCCGTGGCCGAATGTACAGTGTTATTATATGCAAATTCAGCAGTGGATAGAAGGTTCACCCAATTGTCCTGATTCTTGTTAACATAACACCTGAGATATTGTTCCAGAGTGGCATTAAGCCGCTCAGTTTGACCGTTGGTCTGAGGATGAAAACCTGATGATAAAGCCCTCTCGATTCCTAACCGTGTACACAGGGCGCTCCAGAACCGTGAAGTATATTGACTACCTCGATCTGAGATAATCTTATCGGGAAGACCGTGGAGCCTAAAAATATCCCTGAGAAACACCTCGGCCATCTCGGAGGCTGACGGCACACCCTGTAGTGCGGAAAAATGTGCTAACTTGGTAAATGTGTCAATGGTTACCATAATGCAAGTCTTCCCCTGGGATTTGGGCAGATCTACTATGAAATCAGTGGAAATTTGGGACCATGGCTGGTTGGGCAAGTCTGGCTGCGTAAGCAACCCATAGGGCTTATGCGTGGAGATCTTGTTTTGGGCGCAGACCACACACGTCTTACAGTGTTGCCTAACATCATGTGAGAGTGAAGGCCAAAAGAAAGATCGAGAGATTAGCTCAAGGGTGCCTCGAACTCCCCTGTGTCCTGCAGTAAGATGATTGTGACCCCATTCTAAAACTTTAGATTGTAAGGACCTTGAGGGAACGTACAAACGTTGTCCTACCAATAGAAGACCTTCAGACCAATGGATTTTAGATTGTAAGTCATTAGGTACTGTGATTGCCAAATCGGGTTTAGTTACCGATCTTATATCTTGCAAGAATGCCGAAACCATTCCCACAATCTTGTTTCGAGGAAACATTGGTTGACTAACTGAGGGGGAATAAGAGTCTGCAGACCGGCATCTAGACAGAGCATCCGCCAAGCTAATTTGGGTGCCAGGAATGTACGTGATGATAAAGTCATACTGGCTGAAGAAATGTGCCCAGCTGGCCTTCCTTGAATTGACGCATTCCATGTTACGGAGAATTTTCAGGTTCTTATGGTCTGTACGTAAAGTAAACGGATGCCTTCCGCCTTGTAGCAGGTGTCTCCACTCTTCACAGGCCACCTTGAGAGCCAAAAGTTCTTTTTCTATCACTGAATAGTTCTGTTGACTGGAAGAAAGAGTTTTCGAAAGATATGCTACGGGATGTTCCTTCTCATCTTTCACCTGGAGTAGTACTGCACCCAACGCGCTTGCTGAGGCGTCAGCCTCTACGATAAAAGGTTGAGTTTGATCCGGTTGAGTTAGGATGGGTGCAGAACAGAATCTCTTCTTAAGGTCAACAAAAGCTTGATCAGCTGATTCTGACCAGAAAAACGGTTTAGCGTCCTTTTTAAGTAATGAGGTTATTGGTAACACAATCAGTGAAAAATGACTGATGAATTTTCTGTAGAAATTGGCCAGGCCCAGAAACCGTTGAACATCTTTCAAAGAGGTGGGAATGGGCCAGTCCAAGATGGCAGATACCTTCCTTGGATCCATAATAATACCATCATGGGACAGAATGTATCCCAAATATGGAACGGATGACTTCTTGAAGATGCACTTCTCAGGTTTAACTAACAGATGTTGCAATTGCAAGCGATGCAAAACCGTCTGAAGATGTACTATATGTTCAGATGGGGATCTTGAGAAAATCAAAATGTCATCCAAGTATACTATGACACTGAGGTATAGCAGGTCAGAGAATAGACGATCCATAAAGCGCTGGAATATGGCAGGAGCGTTAACCAAGCCAAATGGCATCACTCGATACTCAAAAAGACCAAATGGAGTACGAAATGCGGTCTTCCATTCGTCTCCATCCTTAACACGTAGAAGGTGGTAAGCACTCCGGAGGTCCAGCTTAGAGAAGATGGTAGAACCCTGAACCGCTTCCAATATGTCTGTTATCAGAGGCATAGGGTATCGGTCCCGAACTGTGACTTTATTTAGACCTCTATAGTCAATGCAGGGCCTTAACTCAGTCGAATCCCTCTTAGGTATAAAGAACAGCGAAGCCCCAGCTGGAGATTTGGAGGGACGAATGAGGCCATTGGTCAAATGAGAGTCCAAATATCTGCGAAGCGCCCTCTTTTCTAATAGAGACAAAGAAAACATGCGGCTGAACGGCACCAGGGCATCTGGCACCAGCTCAATAGCGCAATCCTCCGGCCTATGTGGAGGTAGATCTAAGATTGGATCATCTTTGAAGACTTCCTTGAATTCTGCCAATTCCGGAGGAACCCTACTAATCTCATGTACTCCTTCCTGTTGTGGAGTAAGGACTTGTACCATTTCCTCTGAAGCATGGGATAAACAATTCTGTTTACAATATGGGGAGGAAAAAGCCAAGGTGTTTTGTGCCCAATCGATGAGCGGGTTATGCCTCCTCAACCAAGGAATTCCCAGGATCACAGGAAAATGTGCTGCTCGTATTAAATCGAATTGTAACTCTTCCGAATGTTGGAAAACCCGGACCTTCAAGGATACTGTGGAATGGGTAATTGGTCCTGACGAGAGTGGTGAACCGTCAACTCCCTCTACTTTCTGATATTCTTCTCGCTTTAACAGAGGGAGTCCTTGTTGGTGTGCCCACATGGTATCCATGAATATGCCTGCGGCACCACAATCTACCAGAGCCATGGTTGTAAGAACCTCTGTCGGAGTCTCCAACTGGATGGGAACTGCCATGAGACGAGAGTCCATCGAGACGGCTTGTGAAGCTACAGTCACAGTGACATAGGGACTAGCACTCTGACCTCGGTTACTCGTCCCCTTTAGTTCCGAGGTTGATCGTTTCCCGACCGCTTAAGTGGAACTTCTGGACAGTTTCGTAGTAAATGAGTGCCTGATGCACAATACATACAGAGGCCAGCATTCCTCCGACGTCTTCTTTCTTCAGGAGTCAAGGAAGATCTAGCAGACCCCACTTGCATTGGTTCTTCCTTGTTATCGGAGTTAGGCAGGGAGGGCAATGAGTGGGTACTCGGTAGAAAAGAGGCCGGGGCTCTTTGCTTCTTTCTTTCCGCCTTGCGTTCACTAAGGCGATAGTCAATTTGAGTAACAATGGAGAACAAATCAGACAGGGTGGTGGGGCGGGCTATCCTTGCCAGTTCGTCCTTTATTTCATCCTTTAAACCTCGACGAAATATGGTGTATTGAGCCCGTTCTGGCCATCCAGCTTCTGAAGCCAAACGTTTGAATGTGGAAATATAAGTCAGTAAATCCCTAGAACCTTGGTTAACATCCAGGAGTTCTTCCGCAGCCACATGTATCATCTCAGGTTGCTCGAAAGTCTGGCGCAATAAGGACAAAAACCCCTCATAGTCTCTTATGACGGGGTTATTGTTGGTCACCAAAGGGGCAGCCCAAGCTAATGCATTCCCCGTTAGGTTGGATACCATAAATCCCACCTTAGTATGATCATTTTGGAACAACTGAGGTCTAAAGGTGAAGTATATAGAACAAGCTTCCAAAAATTCCTTTAGACGTTTCGGAGTTCCATCGAACTTTCCAGAGGATAAAGCCATGGGAGGTAAGTCAGAATCCCTTGTATCCCTAGTAGAGACCATCTGTCTCAATACGGCATTATCTGCTTTCACATTTTGGAGTTCCACATTCAGGGCCTGGACCGCGGCCACTAGTTCCTGTATTTGTTCCGAAGTGGCCATCTTTTCCTTTTGGCGTTGCAAACTGTCAAGCTCACTCTTGCGTTCCGTCAAATGCACTCCACCTTCCTGAGTACCCCTCACGCCCGTCTCCTCACCTGTCGTTTCCTGGTCCGACACAACTCCGAATCTCCGGATTCTCAATGCTTCTTCCCTGGATTGTCGATGTGGTCTGCCTCGAGAGGAAGCCACCCTGCCCCTCTGACTCGGGGCCAAGGGGGCCCCTGTACCGGGGCAGACCGGTTTAAGGGGAAAAAGCCGGCGGGCATAAAAAACCCCTCGTAGCTGAGCCAGGTAGCAGGATAGCAGGCACAGGGTACTAAATGCAGACAAGCAGGACAACAGGAAAAGGACTGACTGAACGGGGGAGTTTGAGAAGGCAGACGAGGAAAGGGGAAACAAGGAAACGCTACCCTAGATAGCAAGGTAAGCCAAGAGAGTACAATACTGAAGACAAGTAGAAAGAAAGAGCGGCGAAGTGCCACGGAGGAAAGACCTGCAGCGTATCAACCCGGAAGCCTGACACGAAAGGTTGCAACGCATCTGCTTCCGGGTTGGTGCCGACTAAAAGGACATCGCTGATCCGGAAACTAGACCGCTGCGGACAAGAACGTAATTACGTGACGGCAAGTTAATGGCCGCTCCACCGCCAGCGTTTCCACAATCGCCAGGGACCGCGGCGTGTGACATGCACATATGTACACACACATATTAGAATCCGAAATGAACTGTTGTCCCACTGCATTATTTAAACTAGCTTAATCGCTGCCCCAACATATGATTGGTTTCCTCAAGTTGAATTATTAGTCCTATTTTGAATTGTGCTCCAACATGAATTGTTTGCCAAGTTTACTTTGCTCATTAGCCATGAATGAATGGTTTGCTCTACTTGAATTGTTGACCCACTGCATTTTGCTCCTTTGCATCCTAGATGAATTGTTAGCCCACATTATGAATACTGTGTCTCAACACCAGCACTTCCTTCTCAATGCCCAAACACACTATAATCAGACCAATTATGTCACACATACTCACATACACAGCAATTTGAAATCCTTCTGTAACAGACATAAAAAAAACCTTTACACATCTACAACTATCTTCCATACCACCACCAATGCACCCTAGCACCATGTGCATACACTTAATTATGTATTTATTTACTTATTGTTTGCTTGTTAGGTGCTTATGCAGCAAGAAAATATTGTTTCAAAGTGCCCACAGGGCGAAGGGAGGGAACAAGGGAGTGAACCACGTTACAAACACAATATTTAAAGCAGTGGAGTGAAAAAAGAACACACCTACTATGCCGTCTAAGTATTCAGAATGTGCAAGTGCAGCAAGGAAGAGGGTAGAGGATGCCTGCCCACCCACAATCATCAAAGACTGTGCTGACACAACACAGTGGGGAAAAAAGGCCAAGCGATTCTTGCAAGGATAACAAGTTTTAATCACACAAAAAATAGGTAGGCCAGCAAAGAACTCTGCTGCTCAAGAACGTTGTGCTGAAAAATGGTACAAGCAGAAGGTTATTAGGAAACACATTGTCACTAATGACGTCACATGTACAGTAAACACCTATGTGACTGGTTGGTGATTTCCTATACATGGGCGGCCTGATCCACAGGGACTACCAGACTGCTATTGGTTCCAACCCCCATCCGTACATCTTCCATCATGTGGGGTCAGCTGAGCTCATCTCTCCAGGGAATGAGGGTAACGTTCCTTATTAGTTACTATTGTAAAACAATGCTACTCTATCATTATGGCATGCACCTGGGAAGCTCTGGGGAATGCATAAGGAGAGGCTTAAGATTATGCTGACCCACATATTCTTCTCTCATTCCATGTTGCACAATCTGAACCCAAGGAATCCACCCTCTATTGTAAGACAATGCTACTCTATCATTATGGCATGCACCTGGGAAGCTCTGGGGAATGCATAAGGGGAGGCTTAAGATTATGCTGACCCACATATTCTTCTCTCATTCCATATCACACAATCTGAACCCAAGGAATTTTGGCTTTGGACTATAATTTGTTCTTCCCTGTTCCTTGCATTACAAATTGTGTCATTATGAAATAAGGTGAAACAGTTGTGTTCTTTTAAATCTTTTATGACCACTGGGTTTATGGTTGGTGGTCTGATGTCACCTACTATCACGGAATTCAAGGTTCTTTGACTGGGGCAGTTGCAGGTGTCATAACTCCTGGTGGGCTGGGTGGGGGTTGGAGGTCTGCTTTTGGCCTGGTTTTGATGAATGTGCAAAGTGAGGTGCCTAGTGCTGTCTCGAGGCCTTGCATAGCGCATTCCTTATTGGGATGACAAGTATTTGCAACAGTTAAAGAACAAAGGAAAGTTTCTATGGGAATTAGCAGCACAGGTCTTTCTACCATCAGTGCTTGGGCCTGTTCAGGTTTCTTCGTCTGGCCTGTGTTTACTGCGCAGCCATGCGGGCCAAATGTTTCTACCATAACTACAAATAATTATTGGCACCCATGCCCTATACATACTGCCTGCAGGCTTTCTCCTGCCCGCGTGTATTCTTCGGGGGTGCATCTCATGTAGATACACCCTCCCATCCCCAGCTAGATCTACCCAAACTTCTTTATAATTTTCAGGGTCATGAGGTTTAACAATGATGGTGTGCTATAATCAATCTACTTCATCTACATTGTAAATGAGGAGTATTTGGGGGATGGCATGGTCAGTTTGTATTTCTGTTTCTTTTGTATTATGAGGTACTTTTGAAATGCCAATTGAAACCATCATCATTGTGCTATTAGGCACTGCTTTGGCACATCGGAGTCACATTTGGCACATGCAGAAAAGAACCAGAATGAACAGTATGACATGTACCAGCATCTTCACAAGAGCTGCCAGCCAGGATGGGGCCCACTCAAAGGCAATGTCAAACCAGCCTTCTCCTTGGAAATCAGCTTCTTTCTTCCTTTGCCCTGCCAGGCCGTATGCTATATGAGACAACAATCCATTTCTGCATCTTTAGGTGGCAAGAATGTGCAACATGAATCCCGATATCAGCACATGCCTCCTTCCATTGCCGTCAGGATATCCAGGACGTACCGGTTTGCCAACTGAGCCAATCCACAGTGTACAATCTGCAGCCATTTAGCAATAGCTGCTGCCTGTATGTCGGTTAGTAATAGTGAGATGAAAACAATTTCATCATCACCACTGAACTTTATTTCGGCTGTAAAGCCATAAAAGCTTAACAAGCACGTAATTCAGCAGTATACAAATACAAAACATCACACATAATTAACCCATGGAAGTTGTGGGATGTTTTAACACCACTAGTACAGGCCATGCAACATTACTGTGCATTGCTTGCAGCAGAAACATCAGAAATGGCCACCGGAGAGCATTCTGCTCGCTAAAAATCACCCAGAAGGGCGCATGAAAAATCTGAAAAATAGACCGCCATCCACTTTTGCCTATTTCAATGGTAACACAGGAGACCACTGCCAAAACCCATCATTTGGCAACCCGCAGAGCAAAATGACTGCAAAAGAAACACAGAGCTGTGTGAAAATTCGTTTTTCTTGGTTGTCAAATTTGCAAAAATCATGGCTCACAAACCACCCAAAAGATCCAACCTCCTTGTCGGGTGTTGAACATCATTCTACTTCAAGAATCCACATAAATATAATGTCAGCAGAAGTATATGTTATCAGAACAAAATCCTCTAAATCGGACAGGTGAAACTTGTGTCTCAAAAGCTAAATATGCCAAAGAAGGGACGTCCATCAAAGGCAATATAGGGTGCCACACATTGATTTCCATGTTGAAAAAGACTGGAATTGAAGATACATTTGCTTATTTTAAATCTGTAACTGTAATTTTTCACAAGGAACAATGTTACAATTGACCGTAAGGTTACCTGATTCAGCTAAACTCCAAGAGGTTTCCCACAATGAGCTTCAAACACATTCCACACCTTCTCCCTAAACAAAGGAATCTTTTCCCCTGTGCTCTGCTGCGTATCTGACAGGCAAGTGTGAAAGGAAATGGGGGGAGCACTCTGGCATGTTGCTCTGAGTGAAGACAAAGGACTCCCTTGAGCTGAATGAAAATGCTAATTCGGGTGTGACTGACACCAACTGCCCAGGAAGACAAGCCCATGTGACTCTCTGACTCAGCCAAGCCTTGGAGGCGGGCCAGACTGAAAATGTGGATTTGAAACTGAAGTAACTGTATGTTTGTGGAAAAGACTTATAGAAAATTGTACTGAACTGGTAAAAATATGGGATTTATAGGTTATTAAAATGAAAAGTTTGCTCACAGTTTAAAACTAATCTGGTATCTGTGCGACATTCAGATACTGAACCATGAAAAAGTTCATAATCTAGCTATTGCGATTATGTTAGGAACATGAACATTTCCAGGAATATGCCCAGATGGTATGTGTATGTATATGTAAAAAGTTGTACAGATTTAACATTGAGAAACCAACCAAAAGTGTGAAAAATTGTCATTTGTGAACCAAAACTCGTAGGAGGATCAGACTTTGACAGAGACGTACCTTAGTGAATCTGTAATGTAAACATGTATTATTAACAAGTTGGGGATATTGTAAATATGTTTTTTATGAGAAATAAGATATACTGTACAGAGACAAAGGGGAGGTTTTCTCCCTAAGCCATAAACATGACACATCATGACACACTGTTCCTTTCTCAAATCAGGAGATAGGGAATTCTAAGACCTATCAGATCCTCAGAGGGTTGAGCATCGTGTAATCAGCCTCCCCACCCCTTTGGAAGATGGATAAATAGGGACTGTTGAGGACCCAGAAGGACACACACATTCACTCATCACTGATCTACCGGCGAAGCGCTCTGCAGGAAGAACCCATCTCTAGACTCTAGACTCCAGAACCAGACTCCAGAACCCTGAAGCAGAGGCCCAACCCATAAAGCTGAACTCTTCTCAGTGGGCCTGTAAACATCTTGCAACCTGATCTTAACCTCTAAACTTCCACAGGGCCTAATTTAACTGATCAAACAGCCTGGCTGAGCTGTTTTGCTGCTTCTGGCTAAGAACGTTTGCTAGAACCCAATATCCAGATCAGTCCAGCAGAGCTGTAACCCAGAACCCATCAGATCAAGTCCAAGAGGCCATGCAGACCAGAGTGCCTTGCTGAGAGCAGTGCAGGTGTCCTGAATCTTGTCCGGTGGCCGGCAAAGTCCAGTGTAAACCTTTGACCAGATCTTTGATGGGCCCATTCCATTACAAAGCCATAGTAGTGAGTATTTAGCATATAACTGTCTATACTCATCTCTTAGCTTAGGTAATCTCATACAACCCATTCCAACACATCCATAACTGCATTATTGAAATTTCTATTGTCTATCCTAAATTCTTTTCTCCTCCACATAATCCTGTGGTAATTGTAGCAATAATCATCTTGGTGCTAATATATATATATTTTCTGGAGAAAGGCAGTTGTCTCAGGCAGATAGAAACCATCCAGAGGCGCCTCTGGATAGGTGGCTGTGCTGTCCGTGTAGTTTGCGGCTCCATAGACTCCCTAGTGTTAAGAAATCTTTGTTCCAAATCTTCAACAGCGCATCTTTCATTTTGAAATCTTGACTCTTTTGAGAAAAATCGACCTTGACTAAAACCTTTGTAACTTTTCAACCGTACAAGCTAACATCCTCAGCTTTCAAAGGTACCCAAAACGACATTCCAATTCCTTATAGTTTTTCCATAATCGTGTTTCTTGCACGCGGAAAAGTTGCTGCGAATTTGCATTTGGCTCAATTCCACCACATGTAAAAACAGCTATTTCTTGCTTTCAAGTTCTGAATTTCGTTTTCCATCTGCTAATCATTCTACAATCATTGCTAGTGTTGACCTGACCCAATCCAAAGCAACTCTCACTAGTTCTGAATCCCAGTTAGCAAATTAAAATCATTTTTATCATTTTTCCATCACTTCAAACCACATTTAAAGGCAATGGACCTGTTTTAAAATCATTACTGTTCTCTCTAAGCTTGCTGGGGGGAATCGGGATTGAAACTGCAATTGTTGATTGTTATTCCTGAAACCTGTGTGCCCTCATTCCATCTCTTCATATTGCATATTGGGGGAGTGAGTAATAACAGGGGGGAAAGAGTGATTATACTGTCTTTGATTGAAGTCATATCAAGTTTTATTTCTGTGTTGCATTCCTTCCTGTCATTGCAATTTCTTGAAGCCATACAAAGTATTCTCTGCTACATTATTCTTCCTTTTCCTACTCCTAATTGATTAAAGAGATTGTTGATATTGTAATATCACCCATTGCTGATCATCGTTCATATTCATAAGTGTGATATTCAGATATTGTTCATATTCATAATAGTTTGATATATATATTTTGCAACTCATCAAACAAATCTTTTAATTTTCAAAACAAACCTTCTTCTTGGTTCAGTGAGACTGGAGGGATTCAAAGAGAGGGGCTTTATATAAGGGTACATCATCCAGAAATAAAAGAACTTTTGACATAAAAATATATAAATAAGGGTTTCCATTGGGCATCCCATACTAGGCATTGACTTAGGTGGAGTGCTGGGTTGAAGCCAAAGTACAGGAAAGGTAATGACAGAATTAGATTAAAGGTGGCCATGTAATCACTTAGCAATTACATGAGTGCTTTGATCAAACCAGCTAACTACATTGGCACAGAGATGTTGGGTAGTGTCAATTGGGCGTAAACCTTGGTGGAGTTAACAGGTGGTCCTCTTTTGGAAGCCTATCCCCCAATAGGGCGGTATTTGCTCTTGTGAGCAGAGATCAATAGGGGATACTGTCACATGATAAGTGACTGGGTACTATTGCAGATTTGGGGGAACTACATGGTGCATTGAAGTGTAATATACCATCAACTAGATGGGAATGCATGAGTTATCCAAGTTAGATCCATAGTACAATGCATAATGTGATCCTGATTGACAAATGTGCACCCCCAAACCACCCCAGTGCAGACATTTATTTAAAAGTGCGGCATTGGGCTCATGGTGATTCAAGCCAAGCTTAGGAACCTTATGGATGTATAGTGACTTCCCTCCCAGTGGGAACAATGGCCTACTGTTGGTGACAATTAGTCTTTCAGAAACATGACTCATCCGGGGCATTGTCCTTCCTGGTTTATTGGTTGCCCCTAGTACCCTGGCAACATCCGGGCCGGAAGGTATGTCAGTGAAGACTGGCGGGGGCAGTGTTTGGTCCAATTGAGGGGCTGGGTATTATGATCCAACTTGAGTAATGTCTCTACTTACACTGGGCCTGTTGAGAATTGGCTATTTGTTTTAGGTCTATTGGTTAGTCTTTCATCTCTGTGCTCGGGATCAGTGTTACCAGGGCCGATGTTAGACACAGGCACAGGCAAACTCTCCACCACACGGTCGATCAGATGGAGAACCAGTTTCTTGAGGGTGGGAAACTGCAGCCAAAATGATACTACACTGGCAAATGTTGGACACTGGTCCCATCTCCTCCAAATGGGTAGGTGTACTGTGTACTGTTGGCCAGTCTCTCACAGGGAAGGGAAGAAACACACTGCCTTTTGGCTGATACCATATCACCTGTATCCCCCACTAGATCCACCTGTGTCCCCATACCTACAGTTCCTTTGTGCTCCGCCCAAGTACTTTATTGGCCTCCGTTGGCCGTTTAGAACATCCATACCAACGAGTGGCTATGTTAGAGAATTTTGCAGAGTATGGCGATTCATCAGGGGTAGGTTTCTTGCGCCTTTTGTTTTCCCCCATCTTAGATACCAGAGTTTATGGAGCCAAAACATGACTATGAGGTTGTGGAGGTGCAAGATTTGGAACTGTAGGGTTTACAGGCATTACACATCTCGTAGGGTTGAGCTTTGCAGGCTCTGGGGCAAGGTCAGAGGTAATCGCGCCCCTTGCTTCCATTCTTGAAATAACATCCACAGATGGTGACAGTGACACAAGACCGATGTCTTCATTTGTTTGGCATAGGCTGGGATTTCCGTCATTCCCAGCTTTGCCGGGGTAAATAGGGTCCATGCGGTCAGAAGTGTTGTTGGAAAGTGATCTCCTCCCCAATGGGTCCACGATAGTTGGAAGGGATGTTGGGGGGGCCAAACGAATCAAACAATATATTAATTTCGGTGATTAAAGAATGGGCTTCACCAAAAGGTCTCTTATCATTGGCTGTGCTTGGCTCTTTAGTGCATGCTGTTGGAAATTGATCTGATACTGGGAGTTTCCTTTTAACTGTTATGATGTTCCATCTACATATAGATGCAAACACTGGTGCTGGATTAGCAGGGATTGATTACACATCAGAGGTTTCAGGGGTTAACACGTCCATTTTGGGTTCACTGGGCCTTCTTTTTAGAATGGGGAGGAGGGTGGAGCAGTGTACACAATATGGGGCCACTCCGCTATTGTGACTTTCATGGCATTGCTTTAGAATTTTCCCTTAGTCACTTGGTCACTAGGATTCCTGCATGACTCGTGTATCACTTGATTATGTCAAAGGCAGTTATGCACACTGTCCTCCCAGTATCATTGATGAAGGCCTAATTGGGTGGGTCTCACCTGCTGATTATAAGGCTCTTGTGGTCTGGCTCCTCTTCCCACTCCACAACTGTGCCAAGTAACACTGTGTAGGGCTCTATACAAATTCTTGAAGTGGCCTTAGCAACCCTTAGCAACCATCCACGGCTTTCCATGGGAAGCCGCCTTCAACCCACCCAAGGGCGTGAGCACCCTTGGGTACAAACACCTGCACCATTTCCCAAGGCGTGGTTCAACCTCGCGGGGCTATGCACCAGCTTTTAGTTTGGAGGGGCGGAGTCTCTGGAGAACGGCAGCAGCCATGGAGGACAGACTCCCCTCGGGTGCAAACACCTGCACCCTTTGCCCCTGGGGGCTTCACCCTTACAGGGCGATGAAGAAGCTTTTAGTTTGGAGAGGGCGGGGCCTCCGGAGAATGGCAGCAGCAACGGAGGACAGACTATCCTTGGGTGCAAACACCCACACCCCTTTGCTCTGCAGGGAATACAGAGTCTGTATTCTTCAGGTATTTCCTCCCCAAGCAGTGCAGTTCAGTCTTTTCATAGTTTCATGCTCTCTTCTTTCATCGCATGTTATCATATTGGCTCTTCCGGGTAGGATGTGAAATTCTGGTGGCAGCATTGACTTCTGTTCTTTGAACACCCGGGAAGCTGTGGGGGTTGTGTCGGGTATTGGCCCCACTTTCAAGTGTTCTTCTGGGAACACTATTAGTGCTGGGTACAGCGTGGCCAGCGAACATTAGCCCCTCATGATGGTGGGAGGTGCAAGTATGCTTGTTGGCCACAGACCCAGTAGTAGTCCACCACTGCCGCCATGCCCCTTTTCAAGTCTGGAATCAACAATGTCCTGTTGCATTGCTCATTGGAGCTGACAAAGACAGTTTCTTTGCTGTGGAAGCATAACTTGTAGCTCTCCTCTCGGTGCACTTTCACTGGCTTCTCCAACTCTTCTCCATGTCGGTTTTGTGACATGCTCTGTCCATGTGTGTTCAAATGTCTTTCCCACGAATGCCACTACTTCCTCTTTGTATCCCAGGAGGCCTTCAGCTAGGCAGCTGAGCATTGTTCCCTGCCATTTACTGTTTACGTACTTCAACCCATCAATCACTAAATATGGGTGTTTTTTTGGGTTGTTTTTGCATTGCAGGGTGTCTGGAGCCACACGCCCTAGTTTAACGCTGTCTGCCTGGAAGGTGCCTTTTATTCTACATAGCAGAAGATGAACCAGGCATTGTGCCTCTATATGTATAACATCTATTTGCGTGTGCTGGATGCTGGATGTCTGATATCTTCAAGAGCATCCATGCCTAGGCTATAGTATGCAACATATTTGGGCCTACGCACTTGCCTTTTCATTCTGTCATGGCGCAATGTATATCTCCTTGTTAATGTACTCCTGCTAAAATGTTTGCTATTACTAATATTTGGGCTACAAAAAAGCTTTTTAATTGCAGGAATCAACATTTTGCTCATCCACACACTTATTCGTCCAGGTGTATTTGCTTGCGTGTTAACACTGTTATTACTAGTCTGAGAAATATTATACACATGTGCAATAATGGTACTGGTTGTGTTTAGCAGTGCACTTCCGTTCATGTCTCCCCCCCAATATATTCCTAACATAAGCAATATCATTGTAAAAACGAGAGCAGTGAAGCATAGCCCACCAGTGTAAGAATATGCCACTTTCAGGAATTTTTAGCCGCTCACTAGTCTCTCGCATGCGCGCTTTTCTTTGTTTTCATGTTGTTCTGAGGCCGGTTTCACCGTGTCGTCAGACACATGATGTGCACCAGTTACCTTCAACTTGTTTTTGAACGCATGCGTAGCAATCGCTCTGCTACCACGCATGCTCATTCATACGTCAGCAGCACTTTCAGTACATAAGAGCAGAATCATGTACGAACAACATCCTCTTTGCTCTGTATGAGGTTTGCCATGATTCGCTCGCTGAAGGACTCTCACTGTATCTAGTAAGTGATCTATGGGTCCACTGACACTCTTGAGACCTGGAACTTTTTCATTATTATTCACCTCCTCCTACCTTTTCCTTTACTTCTATAAAGATTTATGTACTAGCGCGAACTGCTTGTCCCTTTTGACTCAGTCCACGTACCGCTTGCAGGAATCCTTTTGGGAAACTAATGTAAGTGTTGATGGAACTCTGTTACCGTTACCTTTACCTATACTTGCACCTTAAGTATACTATTGACTTTTCACATTTCTTACTTAGTGTGGATGCACACGCTACCTCTCTAAAGCACCCGCTATCCATGGACATTGTATATGTTTTTTCAACTATGCCTACTCCATAGTTGGTAAGTGGCACACTTCCTATATGCATGGATTATGCCATAATTGTATATAATTTTTTTCGTTTTTTAATTTTTGTTTTTTTAAAATAGATCAGCTTGTCATTATCCCACAAATTATATATCCTTTTCGTGTTGGTTAGAGATACTACTTATCTGACTGGACTTATACTAAACTTAGCTACTAGGTACTATCCCAGACATCTCTTGACAATGATTCAAACTACATCTATGATTTAATGTTTTGAAAGCTTGTATGAATAATTGAATTATATGCAAAATACTAAATTGTACCCTTCTCTACTTTTTTCTAGAAATTGAATTGTGAATTGTGAAATATGTGTTTGCCCCTGAAGAAGAGTTTATACTCAAAACGCGTTGGGCCCAGAGATATTGTACAATAAATATCATGTTTGTTGTCTATATACATTTTGTGAGCTTGTTATTCATTTTGACTGCTCCACCTATCTAATTGTCTATTGAACTGTGTGTTATGAAATTTAGTAAAACAAAAAAACACGAAAGTTATTGATCTGCTTTGCAGATATCAGACAGTGTGCAGGGGACGGGAGTTCCTAAATTCTTTAGGAACAACCATTGTTTGTCCTCCATTTTCCCAACCTAGTTGCCAAGGTTGATCCTTTTCTCCCCCGCACCTCAAATTATCTCTAACTCTATAAAGGTTACTCTAAAATACCCTAATACTCTTTTGTTAAATCATTGGTGTGCCCCGTGTTTTTGCTTATCTTCTTATTGCTACTTCGTCAATTGTCAGAGAGAGGCATTTATGGTACTATTCGGCATTGGCACTATGATCGTTGCTGATGATTGAGTTGGTTTCTATTGTTTTGTTGAGAGTAGGGGCATAGTTCTCTACTGTAAGCTTTTGTGGGTTTCTACTTTCAAAGGTGTCCATTACTTTGGCCTTGGGAGGACTGGGATCATCACTCGTGAGGGTGTATTCTATGCAGAAGTGTCCGTCCAACTAAGGGGGGTGATTGAATCCATGGTAAGGTTTGTGTTCAGTGTGAGGATCCAGTCAAGGGTTCTGCCCTTGATATGGGTAGGTGCATTAACATGTTGGATGAAGTTCATGTCTTTGAGTGCTGAGTATAGGGCTGCTGCTTTTAGGTCTTGGTCGTCGTTGAATCCTAGATTCAGGTCCCCAAGGATAATGCATTTCGTGTTCGGTTTTATGATAGGAGATAGTAGTAATGGGATGTCTATATCTGTGTGACTGTTGGCACTGGGTGTTCTGTAGATCACCACGATATTGAGAGTGGTATTTTCATTAGTGGTGAGTTTGGCTAGCAGTAGTTCATACCCTGCAATGTCTTCAATGTAGCATGATCTGATTTATAGATTGCTCTTAGCTATGATGGCTACGCCACCACCTGTAGAATTGGTTATGTCGGTTCTGAGGCTGGAATAGTCAGGCGGGCTAGCCATGACTAGCAGCGGTCCTGATGCTTGGTGAAGCCAGGACTCTGTAACAATTAGTAGGTCCAAGTTTTGTTCGGTGATTAGGTTGTGTTTTTCGATAGCATGAGCTCCTAAGGATCGGGTTTTGATAAGGGCACTTTTGAGGGTATGTTGTCCTGGATAAAGCAGAACGGGAACATGATGAGAAGTATCTGGCCTAGCATAGCTAGTTGTGGTATAGTGTGGAATGGAGGGCTTAAATCGTCAATTCGGTGCCAGCAGGCTAGACCGGTGGGTGGGTTCAATGCAATATGCTACACGGACTAGAATGCCAAGTGGGCTAGATGCAATGTGCTACAATAACCAGTGGAGGCAAGTAGGCAAAATGCAATGTTCTTCAATAAGCATGGGAGGCAAGTAGGCAAAAGCAAGGTGCTACAATAATCAATGGAGGCACATAGACAAAATGCAATGTGCTACAGTACATATGGGAGGCAAGTAGGCAGAATGCAATGTTCTACAATAACCAATGGCGACAAGTAGGCAAGAAGCAAGGTGATACAAAAACATGGGAGGCAGTAAGCAGATTGTAGTGATCTACAGGAGGCATAGAATGATCAGTGAAATTTGTGCAGTAAGCTGTAGGGGACACAAAATGGCGGTTAGGCTAAGTACTATATAGTAAAGTGAGCATGGAGTGACACTTGGGCTAGATTCAATATGCTACGAATATGGGCAGAAGGGCTATCACAGTGAATTAGGGGGAGCTGTGGGCCACATTTGATCCACCAGTGAGAAGGGTGGGGCCAGAGTGGCACAAAGACACTGTGATCGTGATTACGGGGGTCAATTAGCAACTATCGTACAAGCAAAGTGGGCGTCTGCATTTATGCAAGCCGGAAGTGGTAGAGAGCGGGACAGCTACGGGAAGAGGCAGAGTGGCAGCGTAGCTGAGAGCCCAGTAAGGTAACACTAGTTAGGCTAGATACAACAAAGAAGAAAACATATGTGGCAACGCTAGTGAGGTGACTTCATAGCCAGTATGACAAGGTTATAGGCATGCGATGCAGGTACATAGTTAGCAACTCGACGGAGAGTAAAGTATTGCAATATGTGCAATAGAGCATGAGGTGGCTTGTCTGAAGACGGCAGCAACAAAAGTTACGCTTGTAGGGATTTAGTCAGTAGCACGGCTTGGATGGATACAGCATGCATTGGTTGAGTGCCGTATCAAGGTCGCAGGCGGCGTCGAAGAGAAACAACGGTGAGGAGAAGGTCTGCATTATGGACAGAGTTTATAAAATCAAGACGTACTTATCGCTTTGCAGGGACAAGGTTGGCTACTGCGCGTCCATGCGCAGAACAGGGGCAAAACAGGGTCCTTAGCCCTGTGTCTTTAATACACAGTTATTGACCCTCCCAATGGCATGTATTTTGCCAACCTCTGAAACCTGTAAAGTAAATTCATGCAGGCTTGACATGTGGCCAACTTTGCACCAGACCTGCAGATGAACTGGCCGTCTGTTAAATCAGAGTTACCAGTTTAATGGTATGCACTATAGAGAGTAATTTTCTTTCTTACTATGAGAACATTCAGACATGTAATTGCTAATTTTACTATAGCCGGTAAGATAGCTCAGTGGGCTGAGCACTCGCTGCTGTGATGTGTGTGTGATCTGCAGGTTGCAGGTTCGCTCCTGGCAAGGCCAACTCAGCCTTTCATCCTCCTGAGGTCGATAAATGAGTATTAACACGGTTTGGGTGATATTGTAAGTGTATTTGTTCTATATAAAGCGCTTAAACATAAATGCTATATAATAACACATCATCATCATTTGGCCTTGGAAGTCTGCTTGCATTCACAGTAATTTGATTATAGGGGCCTATACACACTTATATTAACGATATATATGATGATCCATTCTTGTATGACATGTATATCACATTACTGTGATATCGTAACCATATGTTTCATAGTGTACTTAGGAACAATGCTATGTGATGCTACTTCCTGTTTTGTCTAGGGGTGAAAGGTCGTCTTCCATCACTACCTGTGATGTGACTTCAGGATGGGGTCCAATGACATCACTTCCTGTGACGTCATCATTTCACAAGGGTTGTGCGATGTCACTTCCGCTAGCCCTGGCATTTTGGTGAAGTGCATTGTTCTAATAAGTGAAAGTTCCACACATGGAACTGTGCCTGCATACTGTAGATAAGAAGAATAGTACTTATCCTGCCAGGATCGCAAGTTTTTTTGTTGTTTTGACCTCTACATGTGCAGTGTAACGTTTTTCTGTGCAGTGGTGCGCGGTGGCTGTACCACAATAGCCCACGGCAAGGCCGTCTGCAGGACAACTCAGTGATGAAAAGCTCTCTGTGTGGATGCAACAACAAGATGTTTTATTACTGTTGGGAGACAGCCATGGTTTGGAGGTTGTCCAGCTCAACTGGAAGAGCATGTGTTTTTATAGTTAAAACCAGATTGGACATCCATCTGCATTGGGTGGGTCTGTCATGCCATAACTACATAACTGATCTCTATAAATAACGATTAACTATACTGCCCAATCGACACACACACTGCACTAGATCCCGTCCATAGCAGGCAATGTCTTGCTACAACAGGCAGCATTAGCACTACCCCCGTGATGCACAATTTAAACTGGTTCAGAAAGCTGTGATTAAATAAATCACCCATGGTTAGAACAATCCCTGCGAAATGTCAGCAGATACCAAAAGAGTAAATGTTGTAATATACTTTTCCTGTAGGTTCTCAAGGATACAGAAAATATAATTCAAACATTGGAGTCAATTCTAGAAAATAAGAAGGTGTCATTGGGCACAAGGCCTCGACATAAGCATGGGGGCACGCAACCATGGGCAAACCGGCTGACGCAAAGCTCAGATCGCCCGGGTTCGAGCAGATTCGACAAGTTTGCAGGAGATTTTCAAATTTAGTTTGCGATTGGGGTAGATGAGGTTCGAGCAAGTACAGCCTCGTGTGTATATAAAGGCAGACACCAGGAACTGCAGCTCACTCTGTGTCAAGCATTTGCTGAGGGAACAGGCTGCTTTAGTGTAGATCAGGTCAGTCTGGGGAAGGGTATGTATTTATTATTATTACGGGCAGATGTGATTGGAATTAGAGTACATTAGAGTAAAATCAAAATTAGACTAGGGCTCTAGATAAGGAATGCATAGGGACATTAGACAATTCGAATCTAGGCAAGACAGTCAGTGCTTTTTTTGTTTTGTTTTTTGCTTCAGGGAATACAGTAACAGAGAGGTACACATACACAAATACACATACACTGACCTGCACTTTTTTGTTAAATGCCTCGGCTCACCCTCCACCACTGGAGGTTGCACTTAACCTTTCTTCATAGCACTTTGCTGCTCTCCATGAGCACCACAGCACCTATTCCATGCCCCTGTCCCCTCTGCACTTGCACGTTCTGTACACTCACAAGGCATGGTAGGTTCGTCTTCCCCTCCCCATTGTCTCTTCTTATATTGCTGTATTTAATTATTTAACATTGTTATACTTACATTGTCTTTTATCCCCTGTACCCTCCCTGTTTCCCCGTGGGTGCTTTGAAACAATATTTGCTTCCTGTGTAAGTGCCTAACAAGTGAACAATAAATAAATAAATAAATAAATAAATAAATAAATAAACACATAAAAGTTGCTCTGTGATCATTAGGGTGCCTGAGAGGAGAACGGAACATCACATACATTGAGCTGTGATCTGTTTGGCTGATTTAGAGGCAAATACAGAATCATATATATTGACACCTGCGTTCATGGGAGGGTTAGCAAGGAATGTTTAACTAGGCACATTGCGTGTTGATCTGTTTGGGTGAAAGAGGGGAGAATACTAAATCATACGTATTGAAACATGATTTTTGGGCTCAGGGGATGAGAATATGAAATCACACACATTGAAATGCGACTTTACAAGGTTACGAGCTGTACGTTGCATAGTATACAGTGTCAGGGGTGAATTTCATAGAGCCCCACAGCCAGTGATGACCACAGAGCAACCCAAGTGAAAAACACAGATGTCTTAAAAGGGAGGTGGGGTGGGGTGCTCTGGATTTTACAATTAAAAGTATAACGAGAACAGCAACGACAGAGCCAGGCCCCGAAGAGGGGAATGGGTTAGCATTTGGAGATATAAAGGGGTCATTTTAAATTAAGTGGACATTTTATGCAAAAGAACACCAACATTATTATGTGCTGATGTGTCCCGCTGTATGCAATTTTAAACAGTTTGAAGGCGGAGTGTAGTACTGAAGAGTAAAACAAAGTGAAATATTTTACACTCCATTTTGAAACAAGTAAATGCTGCGCTTTGCAGGCAGTGCTTACTAGTGGACTTGTATGGAATACATCTGCTCATTAGCACGTGCAAATGTGTGGTAGATTCCATAGAAATCCATTGGTTTAACATCTGCATGAAACATCTCTTCCAAGAAAGAGGAGGAAAGCAAAGCAGAGATGCAAACTCCACTTTGTGCTCCTCTTATGCTTTGGAAGGCAATGAAAATGAGCTGGACTGCAAAAAAAGCATAAAGTCATTGCACCTTGCTTTTATGCTTCCATTTTTCGCCTCCGCTCATTGCAAAATGACCCCCATGTTGTCACTGCATGCGCCCTGCAATATTGCTACCATCACACTGATAGGCATTGTGTTTATGGGCGACGTGGACAAGTTCTTCAGGTAGACCAGACTGATGGGTCTATAATTGTGTTTGTTATTTTGTTAATTTTAAAAATATATCATTGTTTTCAATCTGACCACAACCTTTTCCAAAAAAGGAAGGATATTTTGAGGGACGAAATGGTGTGTATTTTTGTCAAAAGGAGTGATTAGAAGGGAAATTATTTAACTGAAAAAGAATTAAACTGCCTCTTACAATGATGGTTTCCAATAACCACTTGCTGTATTTATTGTAGGCACAGTAAGAATTTTGCAGTTCTCTTAACTGCGCAAAGCACATTACACCAGAGTAACCAGATAATCTATTTGCTGAGAGGCGGTTGTCATTCCAAGATGGACAGTCTGGTATACTTGTTGCACTCTTTGGAGATATTCAGTTTTGGACTGTCCAGCCAGATTGACCATTCAGATGTTGCAGATCTCTACCTGCCACTGGCCACTCTGCCACAGGTTGCTCTGGTGTGTTATGAAAGGTTTTACTGCACGCAGCTGTGTCCCAGAAAGGTCAGGTGACAGACCAGGCTGTTTAGGGGAGGATCTGCTCACTTCCACTGGGGCACAAGAGGAAGAGAAGAGCGTGCTCTTAAGTCGTACGATGGGTGGAGAAACAGTACAGGATGTATAGTACAAAGTGTCAAATTCCCACTTCAACAAACCTCAGTCACGTGGATGATGCCTCCTTTTACTGAGCTAATCCTATGACGTGTTTATTTTTCCGAATGCGTCTTGTGACGTTTCCACGGCCTGTGGCAAGACAACAATGTTTTGACACAAAATGGGCTCCCGACCCACCCCAAACTCTCCAACTACACATGTGGTTCTCTTCCCCCTCCCCTCCTTTACCTAATTTCTTAAAAGCCTACATGCTTCAATTCACCAAGTGAGATCTACAAAAACAAAATTAGACAGTGGAGCCCCGCTATACATCAAATTTCTTTAAAACTACTGCAAAGTTTTGCACTAATCCAAAAAACTGAATATTTGTGTGATTTTTTCAACCAACTTGTTTCTTATTCGGTGCACTCTGTCCAGCGGTTTTTGCACTACACATGTTCATAGGAAACACTTTGTAGTATGGGAAAATGAATGGGAGTAGGCCAAAAACATGAGTTTTTCACTGTTTAATTAATGTTCCCAAAATGTCGTGTTTGGAAAGGCCAGGGGCAGAAACTCTTTGGGGATGATTCATGGAATTTGTGTGCCGAAAAACGGGGATTTGTGCGACATTCTTCCCGCAAATCCCTGTTTAACAGATGGGGATTTGCAGGCAGAATGGCGCCCAAATCCCTGTTTTTCGGTGCACAAATTCCATGAATCAGCCCCTTTAAATTTCTTTTATCAAATCCATCTAATGAGTCAAACGTTATTAGCAATAGAATTATAGGAAATGTCAACGCAAATAGGTTTTATCTTAACTGCGGGGTGGAGAATAACGACCTTATGGAGAGAGAGAGAGAGAGAGAGAGAGAGAGAGAGAGAGAAAGAGAGAGAGAGAGATTGAAAGAGAAAGAGAGAGAGAGTTTGTGTGACCGCGTGGTGTGCAACTACACGTGTGTGTGTGAAGCTCATGTGTTTGAAGATAATGGCGGCCACAACAATGCCGATGTTCAGAGAAGTATACCCCATTTACCTCTTACTAATTTGCTTAAGTTTATATGCTAACGTGTATTTAGTGGATAAGAAAATATGCATAACCATGTTTGCATCCTACTTGCCCATTTCCATCTCTTTCAAAAAGCAAGCTAATGAATTATTTGCATTATGACAAAAAGGACTGATCACACAACTGACCAAAGGTTGCAGTCAGAGAATCTTTCAGTCACCAAAATGTGGCCAAACTTAATTCTCAGGGAAGTCATGACAAAAAAAACGGAAGTTGGAGTACCACACCGTATTGCCTTCTGCCTGCGGTGCATAGCATGCTTGTCTTTATCATCTCTCTTGGACCTGGAATTAATTAGTTTGAAGGAAATCATTTCAGCAAACAGTGTTTGGCAGGAATACTTCTTTGAACCCACTTCCTCGCGCCATTAATGTTCACAAAGGTGCCTGTGAAAAACTTTGCAACTTCTGGAAGTTTGGAAAGCTTTTCACAAAGTGTGCTAAAGCGAGGTCCAGCAACTGCATACAGCCTAAAACAAGCAGAGTAACAAAATATTGATTATTTTGCATCAACTAGGGCAAGTCTATGAGGAAACCTGCACAAACCTTTACAAATGAGCAGCCGGCTCTCCTAGTGAGATTCAGGTAGGGTGCGAATTCCTGCACATTTTTCTTCTCCTTGTACAAACATATATCTTCAGTGAAGTTTGGGAAAAGTTCTCCTGGGCTGATTCTTGAGAAAAAATAAATATGCAAAATACTTAAAAGGCTGAGGAAGGGAGAGATAGGTTAAGGGTAAGGGAGGGGTCAAGTAAGGCTGGGTGGGAGGAAGAGGAATTAGAGTGCTTTGCCTCCCTGAATGTAATCCAAATAGGACAGCACTTAACACTCTAGAGAAAGATATCTCAGTATATGAATGCACCTACTGCAGAGGTCTATACACAATCCGTGGTCCCAGGTTTTAATCTAGGCCAGAAGATCTCAGCATTTCCTTCTTCTGAAGTTATCAAATTAGTAAAGTTGAAGTGGGGGATTATAAAACGTCATGTCACAGGGCAGAGTCTGCTCCTCATCATTCAGAGGTCAATACATTGAATATTGCTAAGGTTTATAATATTACAATACAGGTAATTCAAAACAGACATGAATCTCCGAAAAGCCTATAGGACTCGGGATGAGTCAGTCATGCATTAGGGATGCATGACGTTTCATCCTGCTGATGTTACTTCCTTCCATGAGGACTACTGAGGTTATAGGGAGAGTCAGTGGCTGCAGGTCAAGGACCTCAGAAAGACCAGTAGGGCTGGCCAGAGTGAGTCACATGTTAAGCATTCATGACATAGACTCTGATGTTCCTTAAAGGAGTACCATTTAGTTAGGTAAGAGTACCTGGAAAAAACGCATAACATATTACTACAGTAAGAGGGCTATTCTCAAACCATTTGTTTGTTCAAGTGATGAGATGTGCTAGCACATCATTTGCACCCAAAAATGATGTGCCCTATTGACAATGTTGGTTTGAATTTATGCATCATAGGTGTTGTGAGGTTCTGGGAATAAGAGACGGACACAATGATGGTATATTAGTTGATAACAAACTTTTATTCAAGACACAATAAGAGGGGTTGGAAAAAGACCTAACTAGTCCTAACTCTATGAGGGGTTTACCTGCCTCAAGAAAACTAAGTGTCAGGATCTCCAAATTATAACCCACCATCCTGTGTCCAAAACCTATCCTAACCCTCACATTCTAAACGTAGGAAAATGTCTCTTTGACTGCCGAACTGCAGCCTGATCTTATATTCAACACAAAGGTTCTAAATGAGAGTTCAATGAGGGTGGCAAAAAGGTAAATGTAAGTTCCACAAGGCTTTGGGTTGATTCTCCTTTCCCCACAGCCTTTCATGTATTATTCCAGCTTGATTCTTGATGGGTAGAACTGCTTTCCAGGGCTGTCACAGTGAGGATAAAAACCAGTGCAGGGAAGCAAACATAATTTCTGTAAGACTCAGAGTTTGGACTCCTTTTTACCAAGGTCTTACCAGTATGTGTTCTAGGTTTTATCTTTCATATGCAGAACTGCCTCCTAAGGCTGCAATAAAGTCACAACAGACTGGCTCTTTTCTCCCATGATATTGCACTTTTTCTTCTCACTTGTTGTGGGTCTCCATTCTTATTCACGATACCCCCCTCTTTGGCCCACTTGCTTGCCAAGTAAGGTTCACTAGGTTCTTCACCTCCAACATTTCTCTATTCTCCCACCAAGGTCTCTAGGTGTCACTGGTCCACATAAAGGGTGTATCCTTCTCATGTATTGTTTGGGGATCACTTCCCCAACCTGGATTCTCAATCCCTTCCACATGTTCACTTTGAGCATTTCTTTGCTCCAATCTCTCTCTATTCCACAGCCCTGATTTGCTCCCCTCCCAGGGTCTGTAAAAGTTACTGGTCTCTGTGGGGTTCGCACTATCCCTCTTCTGCAGTATCGTTTAGGAACACTTCCCAAGTTTGGGTTCTCAATCTCTTTCACATATTCACTCTTAGTGTTTCTTTGCTCCAATCCCTCTCCATTCCACAGCCCTGGTTTACTCCCTGGCCAAGGTCTGTGTTTGTCACTGGTTTCTGTAGGGACCATTCTCCGCCTTGTCATAAGTTGGGGTTTGCCTTTTCTCCATGGGTCTGAGACCTCCTTCACTTGTTTGATTACAAGGGTATCTCTCCTCACTCTGTCTTCACTCCATAGCCCTGGTTCACTTTCCTGCCATGCTTTATGAATGTTTATCACATTTGCAAAGTTCATACTTTCCCCTATTACTGTGCAGGTTATGGTTGTCTACACCAGGTACCAGGCTCTCTCTTCTGGGAACTTCTGTCCCGTTAAGTATTACTTTCTTTCGTTGGGTTGCCTTCCCTGTGCCCTCTTGGTCTCCTCAAACTGGACTACCGTGCACCTGTCGGGCCTTGGCCTCGTCGCTCTGGTTGATTGCTGGTCTCTCAGGCATTGTAATAGATTCTCTGGCTCTACAGAGCCTTCTGCAGTCTTTCATGTGCATTTGCAACAAGTTATCTCTGGGTCAATGTCTCTGGAGCAGCCACGGTAACTAGCAGGTAAGTCACGTCCTCCCTGATCTTGCGTTGTCGGTTCACAGCAGGTCTGCCTCTCATCTGCGCTTCACCGGCTGCTTCCTCTGTGCGGCAAAATGTTTGGTTGGTACTGAGCTGGGTTCCAAGATGCCAGCCTTACCTTCCCTCTGCATCTTTATATGATAGGTGGTCAATCATGTTAATGCAAGTACTAGAACATCTGCCATGTTCCCGCTAGTGATTTTCATTGCTTGCATTCTCTTCCTCAGCTCAGTACTGTCATTAGTTACTGCATGGTTGTCTTTTCCCTCAGCAGAGTTTACTGAAGCAACATTATAACAGTATATTGTGGTACTGGATGAAGGGTACAGAGAAGGAGTTCACAAAAAGATGGGAGGGGTAAGGGGATACTGCCATCTCCTTCTGGTATTGTCGATCTAGAAAAATAGACACCCCTCGATCAGAAGGCTATGTATTATGTTGGCCGAAGACCAACGGTCTCATGCATTTAGTATTAGAAATATATAGCCATAAGCTTGACTAAGGTGCGGCCATTTTAAATGCGACTGAAATCGCCATCTTGTTTTCTCTAACATTGCCTTTTTGCCTCATGTAAAACTGCTTTGCTGAAATATTATTCTGCTTCACTGGTGCACAATGCAAGGCCGCGAGTGGCATGTTGAAACATAACGCAGTAACCCAGACAGAAATGCCCGGTCCCCTTCCTCGCATATCCTTGGAGAGGGAGCAGCAAAGCATTCTAATCAGTACAGCAGGTGCCAGCTAGTCTTGGTAAGCACAGTAGAAATGCTAGAGCGAACATTAAAAGACTTGAATTATGCTCTTCTTTGCGGCCCCCCTTCCGTGAGCCCGGTAGAGTCCTGGAGAGCAAGTTGACCCCCCGGCACACGAATAGAAACTAGGAGATAGCAAGGCCTGGAATGTGTCTCTTCCTACGCACAGCTTGCTTGCAGAAATAGAAGCATTGTGTTCTTTAAAACAAAGACTTATGTCTGTGAGCTTACAAAATTGCAAACTGTTACTAAATGAATGTTTGAAGGTGTCATACTCATCACCATTGTCAATCATCGTGCCTAGTTCAAAGGAAATGCAATAGGGGTAGTATAAGTTGTGACACTACTGATTACCAGATGCTTGTTTTGTATATATGTAACTGTTGTACGAATTTCTCTCTGTTGCGTCCTCAGAGGTCTAGTAGACACACGTCGTGGGGCGTGGGACCAGTTGGCCAACTGAGACTATTTGCTTTGCAATAAACCCTAGATTTTGGGAAAACAATCCCATGTCTGGCGTATCAGTTTGTGTGTGGTGATTGTGCCTTGTTTCCATACGCGAGGGTCCCTCAGGGGCCCCTTCAGTATCACTGCCCCTAATGGGGTTCTCCCGCCATGAGGTACTCCTGCCAATTACCACCCCAAGTGCGACTATCGGGTCGCAACCACACCACCCTGAGGTCATGGGGGAAAGGGCTTGCCCATCTAGACCAGTGACAATATCCTGGGATTCATCACATACCCTTTCCTATGGGCTCCCAACAGTCTCCTCTAACTTCTCCTTGAAAGGGTTAAGAGAAGTTATCCAATTCCACAGGTGTGTATTTGGTGATAACTCTTCTTCCTCCGAGGTCTCTATGGAATAGGATCCTGTGTCTGGCTTGTTAATTCCACTCATGATTCTACCAAACTTTGGGAAGTCCTTCCCAATAATAGTTTCCTCTGGTAGCTATGTTAAAGGATATTTATTCTGTGCAGTATCACCACCTGAGTGGTCCCCTGGCACTCTCCTGGAATGACCACTGAGTCTATCCAGGTCTTTCGGCCTCTCATGTCAATGACCATGGGGTCCCTATGATCTACTTCTTGGTCCCTCTGGACACAGGTAACTTTAATGGGCCTATCTTGTTTAGGATGTTTTGTGTTAATCAGGTCACTCCTCACCACTGTCTGCTTGCTACCTAAGTCTTACGGTTGCATCAGTGTCGTCAACATTTGCACTGTTTATTTGTGCATTGATCAGTCAGACCAACTGCTACCTCTGAGACTGCTACTCCCCTCACCACTATCCAATTCACAGCCCTACACTAGCAAAAATAAATCCTCGTCTGATTTATGTGTGCCCCCACACTGATGCTCCTGTTGCATTCTATGGCTATTCGCTAATCACCACCCTCGCCAAACACTTCTGGTATGCTAGCCTCATATATTTTTTATAAAGCACTGTTATCACACATACGCCATGGATAGATGTCTCTTTGATCCAGAGCAAATGGCGTCAGGAGTTCTTAAATCCTCTTCTGACTGGCTGCTAATGGATGAACAATTAAGGCTTTCATTGGCCACTTCAACCTGCAATGCTGGCCACACAGACTGCTTTCAGATCTTATGCAGTCAGGGGTTATCATACTTCTCCAGCTGGAATGTGTACTACAAATAATTCATTTGAACAGCTGCAAGTCTGCCAGCTGCCGTTCTGTTGGGCCCAGACGCATTAAGCATTCCACGCTCTGATAGCAGTGATTCCCCCAGCACTGTGTATTTGAGTCATGCATGAGCTCTTTGAAACACTTGCCTGTGTATAGGCGCTATATAAATAAACAATACCATACCATGAAACATGCATTCCCTTTGAACCCGACTATTTTGGAGACGGGAAGAAGAAACCGCCGGACGGATACTTCTTGCAGGATAAGTGTCCTGCTGTGTAGGTGCTAAATGTACATCTATAGACTGCTGGGGTGGAGCTAAGGTGAATGCAAACACTTCTCTGGTGCAGTCAAACATGTGTTGAGTGGTCATTTGCCCCTTCCCTGCAGTCTGTAAGGCATCCACACTCACTTTGAAGCAGTCTAGTACAGGATACAAGAAAGAGTTTTTTTTTTTCCTTCATGTGTGATGGGATCCAGTCATTTTTTCAAATGCATTTTTTTGAAATGCAATTATTTTGAAAACATTTCATAGAATTTATTTTTCCGAATGTATTATTTTTTATTTAATATGTTTTTTGGGTTTTTATTTAATACTTTTTTTGGGGTTTTGTAAGTAAAAAAAAGTGTACAAAAAAAACGAGGGTTTGGGGGGGAACCCCCGCATAAAAAAAAGAAAAAAAAAAGAAACATTTGAAAAAAAAATTTCGACAAAATGTTTTCGAGATAATGACATTTGAAAAAATGTCATTCGAAAAAATCCCTAGAAACCATGTGTGATATGTGTGCAATGGGGCATCACCGACAAAAGTTTAAAGGAGTTGTCACGTGAGCTGTGCAGTGATCAGCTCACGAAGGATGTCACATTTCACCTCCACACCTAGAAACAAAAAAGTCCCAAGCAGGACACCCAGAGCTTGCTATCCGCACCCGAATGCCGGACTCAATTCAACTGTTAAAAAAAATTGTATTTACAAATCGTGGTTTTTTAAAAGATCAATATAAATACATGGTACCATTAATTTCACACAAGGATAAAACATACATATATACCACTTGTCTGCAGGGGTCAAGTCCTAAAAATTAAAGTGGGGGGACTCAACAACAAATGCAATGGGATGGGACGTCGCCAGAAATTAGTATATCAAGGTGAAATATGCAAATTTCATTAAATTGGTTTTGCATAACCACCCAAATTGAACAGGCCGAATGCATTTGCCTTTCATAAAATCAAAACGCACACAAAACCAAGACAGGATATTTTCTACTAATAGTTTTTTTGAAAACGTTAAAAGGTGTGCATGTTTCAAACTCCAAGAACCAATACAAATGTTTTCCCTGGGACTTGCAGTACTCTAGTTGTTTGTTAGTTTTCATCAGGTTACATAGTTCAGTAGTGAAGTGTCCGGCCAGCAAACCTGACGACTGCGGGTCAATTCATAAATTCAAAGAGAACATCCAATGTTTCTTTTTTTGCTAAGGGGGCTGAGTTCACCCTCTGAATAAAGTGGGTGGACACCGTCCCCCCGCGTGTACTCACGACTTGAGCGCTGCTTGCCTGCCTATTTCCATTATACACCATGTATCTCATACGAATCTGATAAATTAAACACACATACATACATAGTTGCCGTCTGCACATTCGCTACTTTATCTATGAAAGTGAAACGTATTATGAAGAAATATTGGCACATTTTAAAAAAAATGGAACACATAAAGTAGAAACTTCGTTCATCACTTCCAAGGGAAGTGCCTCGGTGAGAGACATTTGGGCCTCATTATGACTTTGCCGGTGCTGTACTAACATGCCAGTATTTCCATTTTATCGGCACGTTACCGCACCGGGTAATTACAAGTTTGCTGATGGGGCATCTGTTTACCTCCGGTCAGATGCCTTACCGACAAAAATCGCTGGTAATACTGGCAATCTCCCCAGGGAGTCCAAAGGGACTCCATGGACTGGGGGTTTGCAACCTTTGCCGGCACTCGTGATCCAGCGGTAATACTGCTGGACCAAGTGCCAGTAACAGTAAAATAGTTTTGTGGTGTCTGGGCAGATTTTCCGCCCCCATACCACCAAACTCGTAATGAGGCCCTGTATCACTGGCCACTATCCATGCGGTACATATGGAATTTGTAAATTCACCACTGTCACAAACGAGATCGCCATTGGCTTCGTAAGACTGTGGCGTCAGGAGGAATTTACTAATTGTAGTAGCCAAGTAGTCTTCTATGGTATTTGTTGTCACGGCTACAAACTGTATGTTGGCAAAACAAAGAGAAAAGCAGAAACATGCGTCATAGAACACCGAAGTTGCACATGTAATCAGGTTAGACTCTGTTAGTGGAACATTTGGTTATGGAATCACATACTGAGGAAGGAATCACATGGCCAGTTATTAAGAGGATCTGCCACCATCATAAGGGAGTCACAGAACAGTTCATGGGTCGGATGGAACATTAATACCAAAAGCCATGTCTATGGACTGAACGAGGGCATACAATGGAAACTGTGTAGGTAAACATCAGCATTCACTTTTGGTCCCGCACACTTGACACATTTACCCTAAACCATAGAGTCAACTGGGTCAAGGGACATGTTTTCTGTTCCCCAGCATTAGACAAGCAAAGACATTGGGCACATTGTCCTCCACCACATGGCCAAGTCGCAGCTGTCAGTAACTTAGCCAATGTACAATCACCTTCTTCACTTTCTGCAGTTATCAGCGCCCCAGGACTCTTTCCATCAAAATCTTGAAAGTGCAGCTTTCCCCGTACCTTATACCTTACTGGAGAGGAAGGTAGCTAGTGGGCTGTTACTGCCTTATAGTGAGTGCATTCATGACATGTTAGTGGAGTGGACTTTCATTCCCTCACATCCATCCAGGGTATTTTCCAATTAAATGATTAGTTGACCAGAAACTGTGCGCCATTTTATTTCATTTAACTGTTTTTTTTATGAAGCACCTAATACCATACCTGAGTTTGGTTTCTAAGTACAGATCTGGGATTTGAACCTCTGTTGCTCTGCGTGGTCTTGTTTCCCGGACCAGCCTGTTGCCCCTGTGCTATCCTCCGTTCACAAGCCTCTGCCAGCCTTGCAAACAAAACAACGGTGACTCGAAATATGCCAGGGCTGAACAGTTTGTATCAGCTCCATAAACCTTTGGTGCACTAAGTCTACTAACACCATTACTGCCATTTTGAGATTAAGCATATCAAGCGATTCCCTGTGCCCATCCGTATGCATTGCCACACATGGTTTTGCTTCAAGCAGCAATAGCGGGCACCTACAGCGGGCACTGCCCTCCGCTGGACCGCGATTCTATGAAACTGACTGCGGGTGATATGGTGTGGCTGTTCATCACCTTCCACAAAGAAATTATATATAGAAGATATGTGCTGTGGAGTGAGCTGTACTGGCACTTGCAGCGTTTTTTTGTGATGATTCGATTGCCACAAATTAACGTGTTGCACTGACAATAAGCACACTCGGCGAGGGAGGCAGCCAACCAGGAGGCAAGGAACGCGGGCTGACACTAGTGTTCCAAGCCTCCTGATGGCCGGTTCCCCCGCCTGCCATCTTCCCTGCACCGGCCCTGCATTTATTTTGTACACCCCCACAATCCCCACTTAGCTGATTGCTGCGGTGGTGGGTCCCTCACTGCAGTTCCTGGGGCCCCCACTTTCCTGTTCCATGGGGGCCATGTTTGTATATTATTTTTTCTGCGTGAACAGGATGCCACAGGGCTTCCCGTTCACGCATTTAAAAAAAAAAACATTAGCACCCCTGTTGCAAACCACAGGGGTGCTTTTGGCAATATGCCCTTTGGTGGCAGGCCAACCCTGTAGGTAAAGGCCCACTGCCGTTGTGAAGGGACGCTCGCTGCGCTCAGGGCCCTTAACTTGGGCGCTGGGCCATTACCTACATGGTCTGCCCGGCACCTCGGGGCATATCACCTCATTGTTGATCTATGAGTTCTTATAAACAACAGATGATTACTGTACTTTACTTTTTCTACTTCAACTGCAGTAGATGCTTAGCTGATGTGGCTGGAACACTCAGACAGTGTGCTTTTTCCCCTTCAATGTTTGCTTTGTGTCACAGGGTTGAAGTCAGTATCAGTGATGGTGTGAAAGGGCACTTGTTTTATTAAAAACTGTACGTCATCGTGGACATCAACATCACCACTTCTGTGTGAAGGACTGCAATGTAAAGGGCCTGTTTTGCCCCTGCACAGTCACTGCAGCGGTTTCCTTGGGGTGGGCAGGAGCCCTCTCCCCTCCATCAAGCCTCAATCCTACTCCACGAGGCCTACAGGCCCACCGGACGACGAGACCACATCAGGTCTTGGGCCCATGCTTATCCACTCCACGGCCATCCCCGCGCCATTTGACTCACACGGTAATCAGGCTGCTGCACGGGTGCAGCCCCAACTCTTTTGCACACCCAAGGTAAAATGCCTACCCAGTAATCATTGATGTTTGTGAGCCAATAGCCTCCAGTCCCTACTACCTACCAAAATACGTACTTTTCGTGTCGACGGTGCCACAACAATCTAGTTACAGTCCGTAACACCATAGCACCAATGTCCTCCCACTAATTCTGAACTATATTCATGCAATGTGTACTGACTTTTGTATCATTAATGCCCGTAAAATATATGTTTTGAGCCTCGCACACGGCGCACCATAGTTAACTAGGGGGACAACTCATGTGCTATCTATAGACTATCTGTTACTTGGGAAATTGCTAGATTATATCCTCCCTGCTTCCTATTCGTGTGCTAGCCTCTGCCTGGTTGTCAGTATCTTCACTGCTGCTAATTATATCACTATTGCTGCCTAGTTCAACTGTTAATCACCGCTGATTTCCATGTGCTTCACTGCGAGAAACTATCATCGCTGTTGCTCAATGTATTGCCAATTATTGTCGAATTGATAAATGCATTTGTGGACAGTTCACAATCCCACTACTGCACACTTAAATGCCACCCACCAGTTTAACTAGTATATATACAATTGTCATACGACAGTGTTATTATAGACTAGTCTATTAGCCCACATACAAATAGCTTGTGTACCTCCTGGCCAGACTAGATACCTTGTCCATAGGATCATTAGCTCTTATACGCACCTGTGTGACCAATCCACACATTTACACATCAATCCTTCGGCCTAGATCAACTTTGACCACCCATACCCATAGCCATATCCAATCATGCTAGGTTGGCCAACGGTCATAATGTTCCCCTTCCTTCTTAATCCTAACCACATTCCCTGCTCGGGAAGTCACTACAATGTACATACAAATGGTTTCTCAAAACCAGCCTGTCCGAGGCACCATTCCATCCCCTGCCCCATGCCCCTCTTGCCCTCCTTCTCACCATTCCCAATATCCACCTACAACACCCTCAAAGCTAACACCACGGCCCTCTCTCTCGACACCCTCACCAATCCACCAAAGCACACTCAGAAGCTCAGTCATTCAGAAGAAACCCAATCACGACCCATCTCAGGTAAATCCAGACAGTTACGCCTAAGAGCACAAACCCTGTATCAGGTCAACTACAATACAGCCAAAGAGTCTCCAACTACCACCTCTCTGACTAAACCTCCCCCTAGCGGCCGCTCTCCCCTGCCCAAAAGTAACCCCAAAATAAGTACCACCACTAGAAGTATGACCATAAAAACTAAAGAAACCCATTCACCTAAACTCCCCTCCACCCTCCAATGTGCCCTCATAAATGCTCGCTCATTAGGAGCTCATGCTATCAAAGTACATGACCTTATCATTGAATCAAAGCTGGATATACTATTCATCACTGAATCTTGGCTGCATCAAGCCTCTGGACCTCACCTCACCATAGCCATCCCCTCTGACTATACTATCATAAGAACAGACAGGACCCACTCACACGGAGGTGGCGTGGCCATCATTGCTAAGACTTCTGTCCAATTTAGAGCATGCCAAATTGAAAGCCTAAAAGGCTATGAACTCCTGCTAGCCAAATTTCCCATAAATGGACAAACAACTATGAATGTAGTAGTCATCTATAGAGCCCCCAATTCAAACAGCCAACCAGGGACAGACATTACACTACTTTTAGCTCCACTCATCAAGCCCAACACCAAATGTATCATTCTAGGAGAACTGAATTCAGGATTCAATGATAGCCATGATCACAAAGCGGAAGCATTACACTCCTCCATGAAGGACATGAGCTTTACACAGCTAGTGAACTCGTCCACCCACATCAAAGGTAGAAGCCTTGTTTGGATCCTATCACTCAACACAGATATCTATATTGACTCTATAACACCTGTTGTCTGGTCTGACCATCACAATATTATGTTCACCATCAACACCCTTGAACCCCTTGCAACCACGACTAAACTCTCTAATTCGTATGAATCCAGAAACCTCCACAAACTCACTCCAGAAATCCTAGAACCACTATTGTCCAAAGCACTAGATGCGATATCCATCCTGGATGAAAACCCCAATACTGTAGCAGCTGCTTACCACAACTGCCTCACGTCTACCATCAATGTATAAGCCCCACTCATCACCAAAACCAAGCGTTCAGAAAAACGATTGTGTTTCTGGTTTAATGAGGAACTGGTCGCACTCAGGAGAACCAAGCAAGCCGATTAACACATCTATAGAAAACATCCTTCACCAGAAACTGAAACATACTATCAGGAAGCAAATAAAACATACAAAAAAGCCATTATCACCCATAAGGCTGGCGCCTTCAACACTCGAATCAGTAATGCAGCTTCCGATTCAAAAGAATTATTCTCAATCCTTAAAGAATTGGAAAATCCCACGCCAACTACTAACTGCACCAATTCTAGTAAAGAATGGTTTACTACTATCCAAGATGCTCTTGCTGCCCAGATAAACCTCCTTCAAAATAAAATCCAAACTAAAAAACAACTCCTAACAGATAAACACGCCACTGATATGCACACTACCTCCTCTAATGACAACAGCAAACCAATCTTCCAATTCACTCAAGTTTCACAAGAATTAGTGTTTAATACCATATCCATGCTTAAAGCCTCCAACTGCAAGGGATATTCTGTCCCTGCAAAAGTAGTCAAATCCTGCGCCTATGCACTGACTCCAATCATAACAAAATGTATAAATGCCTCCTTTGACAAAAACATGGTTCCAGCTAGCATCAAGGAAGCATGGGTCACCCCCTGCTTAAAAAGCCCAACCTCGACCCTACAGTGCCCACGAACTATAGACTTATAACATCGGTCCCGTTCTTACTATTAATACTTGACAAAATAGCCTATAACAAAGTTCAAGCACACTTAGAACAGAACCAACTCCTTGGAACCAGACAATCCGGTTTCCGCCCTAACCGTAGTACAGAAACAGCTCTATTGGACCTCAAAATCCAAATGGATGCTATCGGAGACTCAGGAAAACTCTGTATCTTACTATTATTGGACCTCTCTGCAGCGTTCAACCTTGTGGAGCACAACAAACTCTGGACTTGCCTAGTTAAAGATTTCAATTTCTCCAAGAACGCCACCACCTGGATAAAATCCGCCCAGGCGGAACGAACTTCCAGGGTGTCCCTAGGCAAAGAAGTAGCAGACCCGGTACCGGTCCCCATCGGAGTCTCACAAGGATCCTGCCTTTCTCCCACACTTTATAACGCGTAAACTAAGCTCCTCTTTTCAGTGCTGGACGATATGGGTGTCATCTACACCAATTTTGCAGATGACACCCAGATCCTAATCACTCTTACAGGAAACTACACACAAGACACATCTACCATAAATAAAATGTACTCCATAATCCAAAACTGGATGGCTCTAAACAGCCTCTGCCTCAATGATGAAAAGACTGGGATTCTCATTGTGGGCTCACAATCCAAACTAAAGACCCTGCAGCCAGACTATGCCACCATTAACATAGATGGCGCTATCATCCTAGTTCTTAAGCATGTCAAAACATTAGGAGTCTACTTGGACTCCAACCTCTCCCTAACCAAACACATCAGCGCACTCTCATCTTCCACCTCCTACACCTCTAAGCTCATTTCTCTCAGCCACCACTTCTTGACCCCCACTAACTGCATCACCCTAGCCAGTGCCCTGATTTTATCAAGACTTGACTATTGCAACGTATTACTACTAGGCACCATGGACACCAACCTCAATAAATTGCAGATGATACACAATAAAGCCCTAAGGGCTGCCCTTGGAATAAGAAAATCTGATCACTTTTCCAAAACCAGAAGAGAGTACCACTGGCTTCCTATCAAAACCAGAGTTTTATTCAAAACGTTGTGCATCACCTTTAAATGCCTCCATGAAAATGCACCCATCTACTTAAAGCATGTAATATCTAAACATAAAAGCACCAGATCATTAAGATCTAATAACCAATCACTATTGACAATACCCCACTACAAAAAGATGAGAGCAGAGGTCGCACGTTTCCAATACTTAGCCCCCAAACACTGGAACACTCTCCAACTTTCCATCAAAAATGAGCAAACCCCTAAGGGGTTCACAAAACTGTTGAAAACCTGGCTATCTAATCAGTTTCAATAACATAGCCCTCACATTATGTTGTAAATGTGTCTCTCCTCTATGTACACACGCCTGTGGTATGAACATGTGTACTTTGTACATACCTTGTGCCATGAACATGTGACTTCTGCGTTATTCTATGTTTTGTTTCCAATATAACTGCGCCCTGCCTGACTCTGTAATGTATGCAATCTTAAGCTGTCTGTAACCTAGCCGTGATACCCACGGGTCTGGGCGAGTAGCAAATGTAATAAATAAATAAGTAAATAAATAAATAAATAAATAAATACCTACCTCAATATATTTGGAAGTGTGAGCAATGCAATGGGTGTACTTGCAAGTAGGACCCCATTCTCCTCAAAATCTGAAGATACCACTGGCTCTGAACTGTTGCCCATAACTCTGCCTTCAAATAGTCAAAAAGTTCACCTGCTGCTGAGATATGATAAACTGCATCACACAATGATGTTGTACATTTCCACGTGTTCCCGGCTGTGGCTTTAGAGCAGTAGCCCTTTGTTCTGGATGCATTAGTCTGTCTCATGGTCAATCGTTATGTGGCCTGCCAATTAATTCTGATTAGCCTGAGCCATTTTATTCAGTGGTGAGGAATCATGGAAGTTGTAGTCCAAAATGTCACACAATGTGTAATAGTAGTCTGCCTGAAGCTGTTTGACCGGTGTCACTATTTGATATAGTGAACACAATTAGTGTTTGAATGACTGATGTAGTCTAGGCACTTTCAAAGTACTACTGGTGGTTGTATAGCATACATACATAAACCATTCATCCCCAAAACATGAAATATCAGTTTCTTCTTCAGCAAATACCCCAGCAGATACATTCCTTCACCTACTCACACTAGATTGGGAAACTGAAGACCTGTAGTGCGTGTGCGAGAATGAGAAAAGAAAACATGGCGCTGATGCGCAGCCATCTTGGACATTCACTTCCATTACAGCAATAAAAGAGCAATGAAAGCCTACGTTTTCGTGGGCTCAGCAAGTAAACATGTATTTCTGCATCAGAGGTCAGGTCACATATTGATGTTAGATGAACTAACTGTGGAGAATAGTTGTATTATCCGCCGAAGGACAAGCCAGAAAGGGACTCAAAGTGTTCTGCAGGTGCAGTGATAATAGGTACTGGGAACGAAGGGAAGGAGACAAGCTGGAATTTTCCACTCTTTGCTACTCATGCTTATTGTCTGCTCTTCGGGCGCGGGCATTCTGGTATCCTATGTGGGGCAGAGATGAGCCCCAGAAAGGGAAGAGGTATTCCTCTTGGAAAAGCAGCTAGAACGTGGACCCCAGGTGATGCAGTCTCTCTGAGAGGGAGGAGGCTCCACTCCAGACCCCGTTAGAACGAGTGATCTATTTGCCTACCTGCTGTGGGAGTAAGCAGTGTTGTGGTGGCCGAAATGAAGGTGCCTTATGCAACTGTCCTAACGGTTCTGCTCTTTTTCTATGTTTATGTATAACTGACTATGTGTTTTTCTTTCATCGTGAATGTTATGAGTGAATAAAGGGCCTATAACGAGCCATTTATATTATCATTATAACCAGTGTTTATGTGCAATTCTTTGCTTACCGGAGTCCAATAACTGATTTTACAAAGGTCCGAGGAACGTAAGTTCGAAGTCTCTCCATGTGACCAAGAAAAAGGAAAACAGGACCTGCTCTTTTATTCCCTTACACTCTCAGGGTGCTCCTGGCCTAAGCAGTTTATCAACTACACCGCTGTGTTTTGAAGCACATGCCTTTCCAGAAGCAGAGTTTCACCACATAAATATTGTAACCCACTTCTGAATCTGGCACTCATGAAACACTGGCGGCAGTGAACAAAATGACACAGAAAGTAGCTCTATATTATGAAGGGACTAGTGCAGGGGCAACATGCCAGCTGTATCGGATCACACAAGTCTTGCAACCTACCTCAAAAGGTCTGTCTGTCTGTAAGACAGGTCTGCCTGCCTGTAAGGGCATCAAATGGATGAGGTGAGTAATGGAGAACTGCATTATAAGGGTGAAGTATTCTTAACAGAATCACAACAAGCTCATACTCGCCCCAAAATCAAGCCTTAACCCAACAATGGATCCAGTGGCCAAATGGGGTGAATAGTGGGTGTGTACTCCAGCACTGTGTTTTCAAGAGCTGCCACAAAAGGTTCACCAAGCTGTGCTGCATCTCCCCAAGCTTGTGACCCTCCTCGAAGTGGAGCACTCAGACAGTGCTTGTGGCAGCGGCCCTATGAGCTGAAAATCCTAAGAGCTGAAAAGCTCAATGTGCTACAGTGTAACATTGTAATATACAGACTATTAGCGTTGAAGTGGAGGATTTACCTCCAGCCCTGTGCTGGAGGTAAATTCTCCACTTAAAAGCCAGAAATCAGTGAAATTACTACACATGTTAATTGTGCCAAAATCCCCATGGAGTTATGTGGACTCCAGAAATGGTGACTAACACCACACGACCACCACATGTAATCCTGTAGTAAAGCCACAGGACCAGGTAGCACTAACAGTAACCAATTTTGGCAGAAATTCGGTTGAATAACCACTGATTTACTGCAAAACTTGGAATGAGGTCCTATTTATTTTCATGCTCTGTTGTATAGAGCCAGACTCAGAAGGCAGTGCTTCCTCAAGCCAAACGTGTGACACACCTCCAAATCACGCTCTCAGTTAACACTGATGGCAGTGGGCGAACGAGTAGAATACCACTTTCTAATGCAGAATTGTCCGAAATGGTAGCATGTGCTGTGGACCACAACCATTATTACCTCATGGACAGTTTGGCATTTGTTGAAGGAATGTGCCATTGAGAGGTGAATGGGTGTTGCACAGATCTCTTAGCCCAGGACAGTGCCAGGGACACCTACGCAAAAATCTAGCATTGCAGAATGTTGTGTTTGTGTCTCTGGGTTTGGTGCTAATCAAGGGTTGGTGCAAATCTCTAAATTAGCTCAATTATTCAATTCAGTTCAAACTCCTGGCCTAGAAATTCTAATGTCTTTCGGGTTCTTTCTGGCAAAGGTCACGGCCTAGCTTCCCTTTTCATTACATTGGGCCTCATTACGAGTTTTCCGATATCCTGGCAGTATTACCACCAGCGTACCGGCAAACAGAATTGCTGTTACCGGCACTTGGTCTATCGGAATTACCGGCATGGGGAGATTTTTCCAGCATTACCGGCAGTGGTATTACCATGCCAGATTTACCTCCAGCTCTTAGCTAGGGGTAAATCTTTCACCCCTGCAGTCAAAGTTATAGTTGGCTGATCTGGTAAAAGTGCCAGTAAATGTTATTACCGGCATGTGCACCGTGTAGCGGCCAACTTGTAGTGAGGCCCATTGTTGTAAACAATGCTTTCCCATCGCTCATTAAAATAAATGAGCTGCGGCAATCACGTTAAATGAAAGGATTGTGTAATTACTTGGTACCTGAAGAACACCCGTACCAGCAGGTAAGATATTAAGTAGGTTTATTGTAAAGTAGTACCCAGGAACAACATTGGCATGTCCCCTTCAATCCAGCATATCTCCAACTCTCAAGCATAGAACCCAGCTTCACATAACAACACCCCAACACTCCACTCATGCTGACCTCACCACATTCCATGTACAGTGATGTCATCACCTCATCCAAGATACATTACTACACTTCTCCCTCCATTCCTTTGTTGAAATAAGAGAAATTCCACACCAAAACCACCACCGGACAAACCCCTACATACACGTGTGGCCAGCGCGTAATGCACCAATTTACCATACTCCACTGGCAACAGAAGCTGCCACCCAGAGAACACCTATAACCCTGGACACTCCAGATCTATCCAGATCTATGAAACAGGAAAAGTGCTCAACCAAAAATCATGGAACATAATACACAATAATACCTACATGGCACCCCCAGATACTATCTAACTGTGCCATAAAAAATTGGGCAACATAACACCACATGTCAACCAACACCCAACTCCAACTCCAATTCCACTCCTCCCTCTATAAACAAAATAGTGAGGAACCCAACGCAATCTAATAAGGGCTAACTCCTCCCATGAACAGAACTGGACAACCCTTGAGAAAGAAAACAAAAAACTAAGCACTTCCACTTGTTCCAAGCTGAAAGTGCAAAGGGAAGGGACACTATGCCTATATGTGTAAGAATATGGTGTTCAACAATGAATCTGTGAGGATGGTGGATGCGGGTAGTGAAGACGATGGCGTCACGGTTGTGGGATACGTGGGTTGTTCCAACGTGCACAGTGAGTCTTCCAAGGAGGGTTTATTATTGAGTGTGGGGCAGGGAAGGAAAAGTGCATGGGCCACCCTTACTATAAATGGGCTGCCGGTTGAGCTAACGGTAGACACAGGGTCGCCTTACACTATGGTCTCTCAGGAACTGTACGTGTCTAAATTTCAAAAGAAGATAGCTGATCTGTCTCCTTCTGACATCAGACCATGCGCATATGGTTGCGTACCCATCAAGGTTTTAGGTTTTTAGTGGGTTGACATAGAATTGCAAGGACGCATGACCAGGGGCGAAGCTTTATGTTGCTCATAAGGGGGATCCAGTTGTTGGATGGGACGAGCAAGCGGTTTAGACATTGAGGTACGCCCAGGGAAGGCCATTCTGGTACTGAGTGTCAGCGGTGAGGGTGGATGTGAAGATAAGCTCAGGCCGATTGTGCACTAAAATCCTAAATGGAATATGCATAGTAAATTAGCTTCATGGTCTCAGTAAAGTTCTACCACTAAAGGAAACTGACGGGGCAAGGAGGGTGGCCAGTGCCATAGTCACAGAGCACGGGAACTCAGTTGGGAACTTAGAAATCAGACCCAACTATACCAATTCAACAAGCCTCAAGGCCAGCCAGGTACCCCCACCCACCATGCAGACTAGGGAAATGAGGGTCGAGGGCCTTGCTTACCTGGTTAATGCACCAGATGTGATCGCAGTAACCTTTTAGCGCCCCAGGGTAAGTGTAGGGTAGACAGAGGCCCTGGGGACACTTGGATCAGTTAAGTGCTATGGGTTGGGTGACTAGCAGATGTTCTGTGGCAATACGTGTGATTAATAACAGTTAGTTGCAAGTGGAGAAAGGTCAGGAAACCGCAGAGAAAAAGTACGTGCAGAAACACAATGCAAGACTTCAAATACAAGGAGGCGACAGCAGGGTGGGGAGGGCCACCAGATTAGCCTAACAGCTTGAATGCATAAGGAGCTCCAATAAGAAGGCAAACCTATCAGGCGTCAAGGAGAAATGTCTTTGAACCCAAGATGATTTTAATCCGATCTGAAGACAAATGAGTGTTCATTCCAGAGGGCTGATCTGAAGGGCCCATAGTTCTTCCGCTGTGCTTCTCTTTCAGAAAGGTCGACAGCGCAAAAGTCTTGGAGCTGAGGTCCTTAGGAGTCTGCTGATACCGTATTGCACTATCCTTTTCTCGAGGGCAGCAGAACCAGAGTCCCAGAAGGTCCTGTGTAAGAGACCGAGAGTCTGCGGGAGGCCAGCAGGAGCCAATGCAGGGAACACAGAGCAGGAAGGATATGGCCCCACGGTTGTAGACTGAGGTTCCATGTGAGAATAACTAATGAAAACGTTTAAAACTAATTATAAATAACGAACACATTTCGAATGTGTTTCTCTTTTTACATTTGGTGGGTCCCCCCCCCCCAAGTCTCCCGTTTCCCTACCTTTATTACCCCTCCTGCCCCCACACTCATTTAATTCCTTACTCAAACCCCCCATATATACTTTCAACTAAAAAATAGAATTGTTTTCGTTATTTATAATTAGTTTAAAAAGTTATGTGTTATTTTCATTTCGTTATAATCACTGTACACCCTGAGGATCGGCCTGACCGCGTTATTCTGGATGGTCTGGAGTTGATGGGTAAGGAGTTTTAAGATTTTCAGGTAAAGACATCTTAGGGTGCCCAAAGGGGCATAGGCCCTGATGCTGAGGGCCACGCCCTATGGGGCATGGATTCTTCTTCGTTTTTTCACAGGTGTCTGATCGGTTCCTTTTTTGTCTCAAAGGAAAATTAAGCAATATGATGCAGCATCTTCACACTACATAAAACACCCCGCCAAACAAAGAGCAAACACCACCCGCAAAAGGGACCTTACACCCTCTCTGCAAATGTTGTTTTTGAGTGGGTTGGATTTCGGTGAAACAAATGTATCCACTACTATGATGATTTTCCAGCTTCTTTCAAGAATACCTGGAACAAACTAACACTGTGTCGTCATTACCTCATAGTCCTTGGTATAAACACAAAGGCACTGATTCATGGAATTATTTGCGTGTAAAAGAGGGACGTGGGTGCCATTCTCCCCGCTAATCCCCATTCGTCAAACAGGAATTTGCGGGCAGAATGGCATTCAAATCTCCGCTTTACACGTTGGATGTTGTCATTGTGGCCTGCAGTACTGCTTGCTCTGGCATTCCAATCTGCCAAGCTTTCATTCCGAAGCCGGGGGCAGAACTGGTGATGCCTTCATTCCAGTATTTCACTTTTTGCGTCATTTGAATCCTCGGCAGAAGTTCTGCCCACCAGCCTCCTGCTTCCAGAAGGGAGGCCATGGTTGGGGTTCCATTGCAAGATTATTTTTTTTTAATTGGGCAGATTCACTTTCATGCTGATAGTGGCCATCCCCCATTACCGGGAATGTGCAGAAGAGTCAACCTTTATATCAGGCCATTCATTATCTGATGAGGAAGTGGTATGGGATTTCACTGCCAATTCAGCAATGGTACCTACTTTTGAAAAGTACGTAATCATGTTTCTGGTAATGAAGGAATTGGCAATGGTCTTACTGGTACTAAATTGGATGGAGTATGTTCTGTCAATGTTGGTCCTATTATTAAAAAAGGCAGTTCATAGCGTCAATAGATTTTCATGTTGCCTATTTGCACATAGCCATTCAGAAGTCTCGACAGAGGTTCCCGAGAGTCTCAGTAACATGAGAACATTACCTGTTCCAAGTGCCTCGACTTGCCCCACACTGCCCTTCAAAGTATCGTTAAGGTGTTGGACCCCCAGGTTGCCATGAACTGGTGTTGGGGTCCATCCATACGTTCAACATGTCTCATTCATGACCCCTCTTCCATGTAGATGCTTAGTGACCCCCGAAAGATTTGTTTGTTTGCTTGTTTGTTTATTTATAGGGCGCCCGAAAACCCTTGGGTAGCTGGGCGCACAGAATAACAAGAATGCTTAGAACTTGGTTACAGGTTGCATATTACAGGTTGTTGGTAACATAAATTGTATACAGTAATTACATTATGTACATTCTTTACATGTAAGGGTGGAAAGGTAACACATTATATACAGTAAATACATTATGTACATTTTACATGTAAGAGTGGAGGGGTATGTGTGTCATCAGATGTGAATGTCTAGCTGCTCATGGTTGCTTGATACATCAGTCAAAGTCACTTTTCATACCATCTCAGTGGCCCACCGTGTTATAGTGTTTGTAACATTTGCTCAGAAGATGCAGAACCATCTGAAAGCACTTCTGTATCTTCAGTCTCCTACCCTTGTCATTGGCTGCAGGCACACGAGGAGATGGTAGCCTGCAAGGTTGTGTGCCCTGCCAGGGCTTCACTTACAATTCTTGGTAAGACATGTCCATGTGCATAGGGCTTTACAATCAATGAAAAATGAGTTTGGTTCCTAATATCACAGGACCGGGCCTGCTCTCCCCGGTGGTGCCTTGCAGACAAAATTCTGTTCTGAGAAATGGACCTGTTTTTACTGGTTCTCCTGGTCATCACTATGAATGATACTGGGATGGGATGCAGGGCACCTTCGGGCATCATTCAACCACATGGTGGAAACTGTCAATGATATTTCCAGCCCTTCATCCCTTTGTTCATTCTTTGAAGAGCCACTCAGGACAATACGGTGGTTGAAGTATGTGTAAAAGTATGTAGGGGTGGGTGTTGCATAGACACAATGAGCCTCATTACAAGGTTGGCAGTGCAAGTAAAAAGTGGTAGTAATCTGTTACTGCCACTTTTCCAGCTCCGCCAAACTATAAGTTTGCCGGTCGGGTGGCCTGCTTTACCTCCAGCCAAGTGCTGGATGTCACTCAAGCACCCCGCTGGCAAAAATCAGCCGGTATTACTGGCACTGGTATTGCCGGTGCCGGTAATACCAGCAATCCCCCTTTGGAGTCCTTTGGGAGTCCATGGAATTGGGATTTCCATGCCCTTACTTGCACCTGTAATCAGCAGGTAATTCCGGCAGATCATTCACCGGAAACTGTACTGCAGTCTGATGGGATCCCACCAAATTTACCATCGAGATACTACCAGACTCGTAATGAGGCCCATTTGTCTTTTTGTGCAGGATTTACTTTTATTCCCTGACACAATCTCGGGGATTAGTCAACGTTTTGGCAGCATACTGTGTGGAAACACATTCAGGAGACTGAGCTGGGTCAGCAGGTTACGGCTTCCCTCTGAACCTGGCTCTTGTTTTTTGGTAGTTTTACTCTATTGTTACGTTTTGTTTCTTGCTTTGGTTCTTTTTTTCTTTTCCTTTCAGGATATTTTTTAATTCCTGAGTCCCATACAGGTGACTGGATGCTGTTTTTGTCACAATTTCACTTTAATTTACATTTTAATTGTGTTTCCTAAATTATTTTAGTTTTGTCTTCATCTCTGTGTAGCTGACTTGATTGGCGGGATGGTGCCTGGCCTGCTGTGGTGCTCCAGGGTCTCGTGCCCGGCTGCTACCCGTAACTGTTTTCACTTCAGACCGGCAGGCATAAGTGCAGTCGTTCCTCATTAGCCACTCACCAGAACCTCCTGATTGGCTCCTGGCATTACAATGGGCCTCATTACAAGTTGTGCGGAATGGGTTTAAAGGTGCCGGTAATGGTGCCGGCGCCGTTAAATGCATTCCGCACTATTACGAGGTTCCCTCGCGGGACCCGATGTGGACGTCTGGTTTATCCAGACGTCCATAGCGGGTCCCGCGAGCGAACCAGGGAGCTAACAACGGGCCCTCTTGTAATGGGCCCGTTGTTATCTCCCTCCCCATTCCCATTGAGCACTATGGGGCTCGAATGGGAATGGGGAAGGTCCGGGTCCGGGTTCCCTGAATGGGGAAATACCGGGCCCACCATACTTGGAATGGCCTGATATTTCCCCATTCAGGGAACCCGGACATGGTTTTGGAGGCAGCCACGGCGCCAATAGCGCCATGGCTACCTCCAAAGTCGTAACGAGGCCCAATGTGTCGATGTATTCCAACTCATCTCTGGAAGCGCAGCTGATAGGCGCAGCAGAGACGCAGCTTGCGTGCCGAAGTCTCGCTTAAGTCAATCTCATCTGTGCTCATCTGTCCTTCAGATAGGGTGTAGGTGACGCCCCATGTCTGCCATCTTGTTCTCTGTTAATGGGTCTCTCCCATTGTTCGTTGCTGTCTCTTGCTCCGCTCGACACAGTATTTCTCAGGGGTTTCAATTTACGGTTTGCAAGTGATACTGTCACTACTGCCCCTATTTTAAATCAAGTAAAATGTATTTTTTTAAATGCTCATTCTTTGATGGCGCATGCTTCGCAATGTTATGAATTATTGCATGAACATCTGCTAGATCTAATGTCTGTGACAGAGACTTGGTTGAATGAATCGCCTGGCTCGCACGTGGTTCAACTACAGCATTCTTTGTAAAGACAGAGGCTCAGACCGCCCCAGCGGCGGCCTTGCAATAATTTTCCAGTCTTCATTTGCTTGTTCAATGTTGCCTTTACTTCATAATACCACAATGGAGGCTATGTTGGTTCGGGTTTCTATGTCAGTTGCAAAGGCTTTACATTTGTTGCGTGTCTATCGTCCACCTGCCTCTGATCCTTCCTTTGTTTTGGCCTTCATAGAATAGGCTGTGGGTTTAAAACTCTGCTTTTCTGATCAGATTATATCTGGAGATTTGAATCTGCATCTCAGTGATTCCTCTGATCAACAGGCTGACTGTCGTATCTCGGCTATGCTCAACGGCAAGCTCCCTCAGTTGGTTAGTGAACCCAGTCACCATCTTGGTAACACGATTGATCTTTTTTTTGCTCCTACTTCTTTAGTGGCTTTGTTCTTGTGTCTTTGTGTTCTGTGGGCTGACCACATTATTATACCTTTTGCTTTACCGATGCCCTCCATTCATATTGCTGCTCCTCTTCCCTGCTTGCCACGGCGTAGATGCTGCACGATTGACGCCTTAGACATCTCTATCCAGATTATGGCAGCTTGTGCTCTGTCAACTACCATTGACTTGGAGTCACTCTCTCATGGGTTGACAACTACGTAGACCGTATAGTTCAGTTGAAATATTCTAGACCTCGCTCTCGTCCTTCAGAGCCATGGTTTACTAATCAGCTGGCGGAACTGTAACTCTGTCGCAGGCAGGCAGGCGAAGTGAAAATGGTGTGTGCCCTACTGCCCTTTTATGAAGCAATTTTTCATGCTAAACGTCTCTATTTTGCCAACTGCATTGGATCTGCTTTGAAGCAGCCCAAGGAGCTATTCAGATGTGTGCAGTGGTTATCAGCTGTTTCATCATCTACTAGCACAGTTCCCCGCTCTCAGGTTCTTGTGACACCTTTTCCATGTTTTTCGTCAACAAAATGTCAGTTATTCGTCAGAAAATGTCCTCTTCTGTCACTGCCATTGTTGCTATTGATAATCCACCCTCTATCTGTAATACATCTTCTTTGCCCTCAGTTGATTCTAGCGACACCGTGAAGGCTACGAATCAACCAAGATCTGCTTCTCCTTTTGATTCTATCTCTCTTTTGGTTTTAAAAACGATCATGCCTGCCATCGCTCCCGTCATCGCCTGTGCAGTGAATCAGTCTTTTTCTACCAGCTCCATTCCTTCTGGCCTGAAACATGCACTGTTAATCCACCTTCAATTATCTGAAGGTCAGATGCTTTTCCAAGCAGAGAATCAGGGGAAGATCTCTTTCCTCAGCTGGGGCCTCCCTCTGGAACAGCCTCCCTGCTCTCTCAAACTTGAGCAGAACCACCTCTGGTTCCAGACACAACTCTAGACCTTCCTTTTCGCTTCCACTTTCTCTCTTCCACTCCCCTGCTAATATCCCTGATAGCTCCGTACACTGGTCACCTGGACACCCCCAAACCCGGGCCCAGGCTCCTGCATGTCCAGTTGCCCTCACACTGCCTCTGGGCTCCATCAGCACTTAAGGGTCTGAATCTGTAACTCTACAGTTCCTTCTCTTTGCACTTCAGAGCCACCCTCTGGCAGCACTTACTGAGTCACCTGCACTTCTCCTCACCTCCTCAACCCCCCATGGCACTTCTCTCCTCCCCTCTTCCCGGCACTTGCACAATCTGAATTACACAAGGTCTAGTAAGATCGTTGTTTGTCCTCCTTATGTTTCCCCCTCCTTTTCTTGTCGTGCCTAGAACACTTTTATACAGGCTTATTATAAATGATTTATCATATCATATCATATCATATCATATCATATTCTTGTGAAAAACACTCTCTTCATCTCCTTCTTCCTGCTATCGTCTCATTTCACTTCTTCCATTTTTAATGAAACTCCTGGAATCTCTTGATATGCCTCTGTTTAGTTGCTTTCTGGAGGAGTGCTCTGTTTTTTTGAGACCTTTCAATCTGGCTTTCGTTCAGGTCGTGGCACTGAGTCGGTTCCTATATCCATAGTGGATGATCTTACTCGGCTCTCTGACCAAGGTGGGATGTAAGCACTGATTCTATTGGTATGCAGTGATTTTAACGAATTGAAAATAACAAATACAATTTTTAACAAACCTAAAACAACAAATAAAATATTGAATAATAAAATATATATGTGAGGGTGTGGTAAGTGGTTAAAATGGGTGGGGAGGCGTTGAGGTGAGGTTTTAAAAATAGGGAAATGGGGGCTGGGGATGACCCCGGAAATAAAAATACATTTTAAAAATCATAATTTTTTCATTGTTTTAGTCTCATTAAAAAGGAATTCTTCATTTATTCATCCATTAAAATCACATGTGACCATTCTATTATATCTGTTAACTGCATTTGACACCATTGATCACTCCATCTTGTTAGACTGACTGACTGCAGAGGGTATCTCAGGCTTGGTCTGGTCTTGGTTTTGTTCCTTACTGTATAACTGGTCCCAATCACTTTCCCTTCATCTGTATCAATCTGTCCCTGTCTCTATCACGTGCAGGGTCCCCCAAAGCTCTGCTCTCTCTCCAATTTTGTTCAATGTCTATATTCAGCCGTTGGCTCAACTCATCCGGTCCCACGGCTTCCGTTGTAATTCATATGCCGATGACATGCAGATCATTATCTGTATCGATATTTCTGCTTGGAATCTGGGGGTAACTGGAGGAGTCATAACTGGCTAAGATTGAATTGAGACAAAATGAAGGTCTTAATGATGGGCCCTCCATCAGCCACTTCTTTCTGGACACCAGCTTTTTTGCCTGCTGCTCTTGTCCCATTTTGCACAACTGCTTCTGTGGTAAAGGTCCTGGGAAGCAGGATCTCTGCTTCATTTTCTGCAATAGCCCAAGGGAGTGCTGTATGCCAAAGTGGCCATTTTAAATCAAAAATTCTCTGGAAGGTTCTTCTTTTTTTTAGCTTCTTGTTTGCATGCACCTGTGGTTGCATCTTCTGTCTTTGGCGTCATGGACTATCGCAATTCCCTTTTTCTAACCCAGCCGCCCTATATTCTAAAGTGCCCACAGACCCTACCAATCTCTGCTGCTAGAGTAGCTATGCAGTCCCCCTACTGAGCTTCCATCTCCTCAGTTCTGCGTTCTCTCCACTGGCTCCCCGTACTGCGTGTATCGAATTTAAATCTCTTTGCATCATCCATTGTGCTCGTTATGGCACTGAATATTTATAGGTAAAATTCGGTGCTTACATTGTCTCTCTGTCCCTGAGGTCCAAAAAAGCGCTAATATCCAGATACCCCATTTCCATTGTTATCGGTCCAGAGCTTTTTCTGTGGCTGCTGCCATCTTATGGAACACACGTCTGTGCTCTTTGCGAGCCAGTGAAGAGCACTTACTGTCCCAACGTTCTCTGAGAACCCTTCCATTTTAGATATCTATTTCCCCTACTTTCGCCACCCGCTCAGTTCATTGAGTGCCATGATGTCTTAATAGGTGTAAATTGTGCTTTATAAATTGCGTTAGCATAACATATACCATTGACATCTGTTGTTATTTCGAAGTACATTGTGAAATATTTATTTCACAGAAATGTCCATGTGCCAATAAAAATTGTTTGTATATGTTGAGGGGTGGAGTAGTGGGAAGGATGGTAGACCAGGTGTATAGGCTGCAGTTTGGTGGGATACAGGGGAACCTCCCATTAAAAGAATTAAAAAAAACAAAAGGACATGAGGTACTTTCTGTGAAGTAAATTGTAGTGACTTAATTTACTTCAACGAAACAACATGGAACCCGTGGCAGACATTCTGAGCAGGGATTTTGAGGGTTACTTCTTCTCAGGATATCTCCCTTTGGGTCCTTGTGTTTTCCCAGCTCTGTACCTCTATAGGTGTTCCCTGGATAAACATGCTAGCTCCTGTCTCTATCTCTCACATCGAGAGGTTTTGCTGAAATCTCAGGAAACCCCAGGCTTCTGTAATAGATGTCCTGTGAATATCATGACTCCAGGAACCTCTCTATCTTTTTTATCTTTTCCCTCCCATTCCATGCAGACTCAGGTGATTTTGAGGTTTGCATTCTGACCCGGGAATTCCCATTCTTCTGCAATGATCCTTCCATGGGGACCGGGGGATCCTTTCTCTCCTTGCCCGCTTTGGGGCCTATTCTGACAGAGAAGACGCTCCTTCGCTTGAATGTGTTACTCTGGATGCTGAAGGGCACAGTTTAGAAAACAAGGTCATATATCCAGCGATAGCATTAGTGGTGCAACAGTCTGTGTTCCCTGTCTCTCTGAGAACTACTAGTCATCTCTCTTTTTCATTTTCCCCCTTTGTTCTCATTACAGGAAATATGTACTGGTGTAAGTGCACATTTGCATAGTAGTAGCACTAGTGCAAAACTTGATGTAGTACAAATACATATTCTTTTGATTAACTGCCAGACCAGGGCAGTTTTTGCCCCAGTAATAATACCATACAAACTGCCACAGAAACAGTGGAAGGGTTCTGTAATTGGGCCCCTGATGTTAAAAAAAGTACATTTTTCCCACATTATGTGCCCTTTTTTGCATTCTTAAAATGTTTGAAGTTCGATTTTCCACTCTGCCCAGTGATGAAGGTGTTCTTTCTTACTAGGATCTGACTCTGGTTCTTGTGGTACTTCAGGATGCTCTTTTTGGGGCCAGGAAAATGTTCTTCTCAAGTTCCTTTCATTGAAGGCATTGTTTTTCGTGCCAATAATTTCCAATGGCAGAAACACAGGCTTTTCTTTCAGAATTGGATTTGTAGCTGCGAGAAAAGGAGTGAATTCCTATGGACTCTGCCTGCTAAAAGCAGGCGGATTCCATAGGAATGAATTGTAGATGCCCACTGCCATGCAAACATGATGGAAGTCATTTACAGTTGTTTGCACATAAATCCGGTTCTGTCATGGTATACTTGCATTCAGTGTCATTGTGTGCAAACTGTCCATTGCATGCAGGGAATCACCAATGTTAGCACTTACATGCCGCTGGGTCGCGTGCATGCATTTTGCACACTTACAAAATGGAGAGGAACATTAGAGTAATGAAGAGGCTCATTTGGGAAGTCCCCAGAGCATGAATTAAGGTGCAATAGACGGGCATAAACGTGTTACACATCTCTTAACGTCTCCATTCATGGTCCAGGGCATTTTAATTGGTTTTGAAGGTGGAGGGTGGGGGAGGAACCAGAATTACATTTCTGCCTCCCTTTAACCTTGGTCTTCAAAAGCAATTTGGTGTTCAGGCCAGCATGATATTATTATGCTGGCCTAAAGCCAATGATTTCCTGTGTAATTCGCCTGCTTTTTACAATAGCAAAAAGCAGGCGGATTGCACAGGACATCCTTGCAAATGCTGCCTGCCACGTGTACATTGCAGACTGCGTTTACTCACTTTGCACTGCGGAGTGCAAAAGAGAGGTGTAAAATGCTTCTGCCCTCTCTTTACACTTTTCATTTGCACTCTGCAGTTCAAATGCTAAAAATGTGCAGGAGGCAATCTGTTTACACTTAAGTGCCAACGTAAGCAGTCCCCTCCAGGAAATTTGTGCTTGTGTTTCAACGGAGTTCCAAACAGACAAAACAGCATGTATGCTTTCATTTTACTCTTTGTTTTGTTAAAAAAAAAAGAAGTAAATGCCTCCTGCAAAAATCAGGCTTTTCAGATGACATTTGCAATGGCTTCCTATGGAAACCGCCTGCTTCTAGCAGGTGCTGAGAACAGGCAGATTCCATGGGAATCCATTCCTTTTACGCCTGCATAGAAAATCTCATGCATATGCCCTTTGAAGTCGGGGTAGGCATGCATGGCAGAACTGTTAATTCGTTTTGTGGTCCTTCTCTGGAACTCATTTTTGAAATCCTCGTGAATTGCACGGAAGTGATCACATACATGTTTATTTACATGCAGACAGGTCCTCAAAGTGCATTTTTTATCGTGTGCTCTTCAAAATGCAAAAGAAAAAGGTGCAAATGGCAGCATAATCCCCTGCACGCCTTTGTTTTTGCGCTCCACGGTGCAAATAGTGTAAAAGTTGGCTGCCCTTTACATATGGCAGGCAGAGTTTACAATGTATTCCTATGGAGTACGCCTGCTTTTTGCTGGCATAAAAAAACGGTGGATTCTATAGGAATCCACAATATTTGCCAGCATGAACATTTCCTGCTGGTATAACTGTTGTCAAATGTTTGTGAAGGAGAGGATGGGGGAGGCCAAAACAGATATTCTATTCCCTGCCTCCTCTCTGCCATAAAATCGATGCATAAAATGAATTTCAGCATAGATGATCACGACTCCATGAGGAATAGGAGCCCTTCTTTCTGTGAATTGCAGCAAAATCCCCCAGAATGTAAAAGGAAGGTGTAAATGACTCACAACTTGCTTTTACCTCTTACTTTGTACTGCCGTAAAATGATCCCCATTTTCTCACTTTGTAGTGCAAATAACGCAAATTGCATGGCGGGATCTGCACATTTTCAAACTGATCGCCAATGAATGCAAAAAAGAATACAGAAACTGCAATAGTGGTCATTGGAGCCCCCATTCTGATGTAATGCAATGTTCCTCTGTGTTGTGTCATCCAATGTTATTCACACGCTGTGTGTTTCAGTATCTCTGAAATACTGCAAGTTTCTCTCTGTTTATATCTGTCTCTGTTTTCTCTTTCTCAAACATGCCGTTCATTTATTTCGTTTTCTCTCGATCATCTCTCTTGTTCTCAGACACACTCTCCTTCTGGATCGCTTTCACTTCCATCTTCGTGCTCTTGTACTCTCCTGTTCTTTGCATCTTTTGTGCTGGGAGGAGAGCTCAGGGGCAGTGTGTTTGTATTGGACTCAAGCCAAAGCGCATCAACACAGATTCGAATCCCTGTCCAGTCTCTTAGACACTTGTCTACAGTATTAAGCACCTTACACCAGATGAAATAAGTGTCTTTCTTTGTATATTTTTCTCTTCACTGTCCCGTTCTTCCTCACTTTCTCTCTTGTACTTTTCCTTTCCCTTATGTTTCTCTATCTTCATACAAACATCCGTAAAATGTAACTTTCTTTTTTGCGATCATCTCTCTTAACCACACTCTCCTTTTCTTCCTCTTTCACTCCCTATGTTTCTTCTTTCTTTCTCACCCTTTTTACTTTGTGAAATTCCACTTCACTCCTAGGAAAGGCACGTCTTTGCAGGGTAGAGTTTCTAAATGTTCATATCCCAGAGAGAAGTGGACCAGAACATTAGTGATCCATATCAAATCAAGTTCTCTGCAGCAATTTCCTTTCTTTGATATTCATGCATCTTACACAAATCTTAAATCAGCGGTTCAGCCTTTTCGTTCGACGATTACAAAATGATTTATGAAAGACATCGAAAAATACTTTACTTGTAAATGTCAAGCTGTAGAGAATTGTGCGGCTCAGTTGATTACTGGAACCTGCGAAGGAGCACATCACCGATGTCCCACTGAAAATTTAAGGTATCCGTTGCCTTCTTGTGCTTTGAAGGCAGGAATGCTTGGCAAGGCCGCTGCTTTTATCAAAGAGCCTTCATCTAATACCTTCAAAATATGGGCTTCAAGGTTGGCTACAAGCCAAGGATACCACAGGGGCAACGCACTACTCTTGACAGCAAGACCATGCAGAGCAACAGAGGTTCGAATTCCCGATCCGTGCTTAGAAACCAAACTCAGATATAGTATTAGGCGCGTTACAAAAAATAATTAAATAAAGTAAATAAAACTCTCTCCATGCCCCTTTCTCACAGCCTCATATGATTGGAAATTAACAACAATGCTGCCCACATGACGTGTGGGGTTGGTTGGCTGGTTGGATGGACACGGCTCCCATCACAAAGCTATTCTGATCTTCAGTTTTCTTGACTTGTCCGATGGAAAATAGATTTGGATGATGTTCAAGTTATTTAACACTACTTAAAAAATATTAACATGAACTAGTGATGTCTAATACAGAGAATGCCTATAAATATACATTATTTTGGGCAAAGAGGTGGGAAGGATGAAGGCTCTCTTAAAGCATATAATATGCTCCATATGTACGTTCCAGAATAAAACCAGACCCACAATAGTTCACAGAGAAACAGAAATCTTACATGAGCAATGCCAGCATATAATTGTTTGTTCAGATAAGCAAACAGACCTAACCAAAGGAACAGAATGGAAAGAACCTGGCCAGTTGGTCTCTTCTTACATTGAGAGTGGATGGGATGTGACTTCGGAGAGGGAAAAGAGGTTTCTTTATTGGCCAATTCCTAGTTGTAAGGCAAGTCTGACCAGTGATTTCAAGCCGTTTAGGTCATCCCCGTTGTATTGTCTCTATAGACTTTTTCAAAGGTTCCACAAACTGAGGAGGAAGTGCCTTGTGAGCTTGCTGAAAATATTGGAAAAGCACCATCCAGTTAGAACAGGTGATTGGCAGCCAGATTGACCACTTTGACTGAATCACCAAGTGAAACATTTTTGCACCAAATCACAAACGGCTGTCATCATTTTATCAAGCTCTGTAATGGGAGGATCCGAACAAACTCCTATAAGAATGGTTTTTGGGTTGATGTCCTACTGGAGAGCCTGCCAAACCTGCAGTCAATATCAGGTGGGGACTAAAAAGGTGGCAAGCTGGACATTTCATTTTGATTGACATTAGAAAAAGATTAGCAAAGAAACCAGCACCAGTAAATGTGTCCAGTCAAATGGAACTTGCAGAGAATTTGGCAACTTTCAACATCAGTGCATGCACCAAGATGTCCACATCTTCTAGGCTCTTTCAATAATCACCCCAAACAAAAGGCAGAATCCAACCCACATTGTATGACAATGCCCTGATCATGTAAAATGATTTCCCAGAGTCTTACAAATATTCTGATTCCAATTGAGTCTGGTTATACTCAAAATGTTAGGACTATGAGCTGATAATCATCATTCTGTACCAAGAAGGAAACCACCAATTAACTTGGTAAATGGCCAAATGAATATACGTTTCTTGTAGGTCCAGAAAAAATAGCATCTCTGCCCCAGATTGGGATGATATACTGTGGGCCAATCCTGACATGTATCGTTTTCACGAAGTGGTTGACCACTTTCTACTTCACGATCAATCTGACATCTCAAACATCTGGCTTAGGAAAACAATTGAGTAATATCACTGCCCTTGTTCTCTCTTGGCGACTGGTAACATGCCACACTAGTCAAAAAGTGGAATTATCTTCTAGTGTGCCCTGCCTTCATCTTTTAGAGCCTGTTGGGTTGGGACAACCAAACCAGAGTCCAGATGTTATTTGCAAATTCGATTGCATAAACGTTGTTGACAACTCCTCTGATTTTGCAGCGTAATGCTGAGTAGACCCAACTTCCACAAACTTTCTTAAATAGCGGCCCCTCCTATATCCCACTTCATGAGGTGGCAATGGAATGACGCACATCGTCAAAATCAGGACTCTGCTGTTTTTGGCACATCCTTCATTGCTGAACGCTAAAGTGTCTGCCATTCAAATTGAGTGAACATAAACACCACCTTAAAGGGAGGCAATCTAGCGACAACGGGATAGAGAGGTTTTATCATGGGAGAATCCATCAAATTTGCTTTCTGCTAATTCCATTGATCAAATTTTGGCACAAATATATGTGGGGGGGGGTGGCTATAGGGTAATAACTAATGTGGAGAGGTTTTAGGGGGGCAACATCGTCCAAAAGAAAAACAAAATACGCTGAAAACGGTTTTGACTAATGTTTTTTGACCAAATCATTTAGAACCGTGACAACCACCTTGGCATGGCCACTGAAATGGGATGCATGTATGTGGTCACACAGAATTTTTTAACCAGTTTTTTCACTTGTGCAACAGTACACTTTTGGAAAGGTCATTTGAAGAAAAGTTTCTTTTACAAGGCCTCCACCTTCCAGTCTTTGATCTGCAGGTGACATCTTACTACGCCAATGCCCAGTTTCTGTCCGAACGTAGGATGGTTTCAATTTTAATTGCCTCTAAAAGATTTGATAGTTCACCCTCCCCTGACGTCATTCAAACATTGACAGCGATATTTTAGGAGGAGCTGTGATGGACAAGCCACACAAGCATTGACTTTAAACTACGTTTTCAGGCCAAAAATGCTTTTCTAAAAGCCCACTCATTAATCCAGCAGAGGATCCCTTTGAGTGAACACCTCTAGAGCAATGGACATGTCTCTTGCTAGATTTGGCAGTAATAATCAATCTGATGGGCCTTCTGTAATTCTTTCACTACTTTACCCGGCACAGATGAAAATCTCCACTAGAAATAGACAAAATAATCAATAAGACAGACAGAGGAAAACCAGAGAGGATGTCAAAAATTGTTTTTTTTATTGCGGTCTGGGGAAGACAAACAGCCTCGTTATGAGTTTGGTGGTATCTCAGCAGTACAAAACAGTACTACTCGTACCACCACTTGATCCGGCAGTATTACCACTGGTGTTATAACAACCAGATTACAAGTGGTGGTGAGTGGGATTAGTCCCCATTAATTGTAGTCAATATCACTCCATAGGGATTTCAGCTATATTGCCACCGGCAGAAATACTGCTGATTTGGCCGTTTCAGGGCGGTAAGGCAGAGCATTCTGCAGGAGGTGTCCCCTCTGCCTTTTCTGCAAACCTGTAGTTTGGCGGTGTGGTAATGCAGCGGTAATGATATGATAGGTTATTTATAACACGCTTAATACTCAGAGGTTTCTAAGCGCGGACACAGGGATTGAACCTATTGTGCTCTGTGTCGTCTTGCTTCCAAGGCGAGCACGTCGTTCCTGAGCTATCCTCCCTCTGTTACCACTGTTTTTTTTATCACACTGCCAAACTCATAATGAGGCCCAAAGTCATCCTCTCTCTGTTTTGGTTGTTGTACCAAAAAACGAATGCATATTATTTTCCCATGGTATTGACACCCCATCCACTTATAGTAAGCACCCTAGCACAATTCATTTGTCTATCCTGCCAGAGGCCCTGAGTTGGGTGAGTGGTGTTTGCGTGGACAGTGTGCCATTATTTACATTTCATTTATTGGAAGTATTTAGCGCTTTCTCCAAAGTGCTGAACAATTCAAATGTCGGCACAATAAAAGATGATCACAATGAAAAACAACCATTACTGCGAATTCCATAGATGGGATGTAAGAGGCAAACAAATAGAGAAAAGCGAAGAGGAAGCGCGTACAGCAAGTGGTAAGTCATTCCAGAACTTTGGTGCAGAGAGGGAGAAACATGAAATCGGGAGGGGGCTCGGAGAGGTTTAGGTGTTGTGAGGAGAAAGAGAGATTGAGAATGAAGAGAACGGGATGGGACCTTTAAGTAGACAAAGGATGGTACAAAAGGGGGCGGGAGGGCTAGACTGTGAGTGCATTCAAACACGATGCACAGGAAATGAAACAATAAGAGTGATTCAAAGGTGAGCCAAGCAACAGAGCATAACACATCAGATATAGAAGAACGGGGGTGGGGGGGAAGCAGGAAAAGAATAGGAATGAACGGCGGAATTATAGATTGAACGCAGAGAGGCAAGGTGATATGCAGGAAAAGCAGAGCCGAATTATAAGAGAAGAAATAAGAAGTTTGTTTGAATGAAATGATAATAAAGGCCAAACCTCGCATATATGAGATATATCATACATGTAATTGAGCAAGACATCCCATACAATGATGTGCTGTGATTCTGTGCTGAGGCAGGCGCCAACCGTCAACCTGAGAGATGGAGTCTTTCTTCACTGTTTTAGTCGTTAAGGGGTGGGCAAAAAGGAGTGTGTGCTTTATTTAATATTTTTATTGATTTTTTATAACTGAGTTCGGTTTCTAAGCACAGATCTGGGATTTGAACCTCTTTTGCCAGTGTGCTATCCTCTGTTCCTCATTTCTAATTCTTCACAGTCCAACCGTGCTATTCTATGTGGAGGTTTGTTGAGCAAGCATTTAATTGACTTAGGGACCTACCTACTAGTAAAGAGTTGCTAATAACGCAGTCAAAAGGTGGAGTGGAGGTCTGCCCATATGGTGGAATGATTGCTGGCATAGGTGACCAGCATCTTTACACGGCCCATAGGCCTTTGTTAGTGAGCGTATGGCCCTTTGGAACATGCATATACAATGGATGGAATTACAACAAAATTATTCTGAGTCCAAATAAGCCTACAAACTCAAGAAGATGGCAAGTTACTGTTTTATTAACAATGATCTAAAACAGGGAGGTTACAATGAACATCAATGGACGTGCGCTCAGTCTCACAATAATCTCCACAAAAAATACAATTCTTATACTTGATAATGCATCAGAGGGACATCATACTTTGTGGCAATAGTAAAAAACCTATGCAGGGTCGGCATTGGTTAAGGGAATCATCTAGATATACACTTATATAGGAGCTAGGCTTATTGGCTGTCCTTTATCAGGTGGACAACGTATGCCTACCTCTTAAAACATGGCATTTAGAAACATTTGGTGCACAGTTTCTCATTAGTCTTACAAGCTATTAGGTCCTTTGTTATATGAACTAATACAATTGTTTGGTACGCTTGTGCCATGTCTGGAACATTTGGTTCATTTAGCAGCACATAAGCCCAGACCCAGGTGCAAGGAGATAGGACATGAAGCTACCTCACTACCCAATTAATCCAGCATCTCTCATCGTCCATGCCCTCTGCCATAAAATTGTCTTTGTACTTGGCCTTGTAAAGTATTCTCATCTTTGAGAATGCATGGGAGAGAGGGCACTTGCTATCATGTCTGGAACTACAAGTTCAAGCGCTATTTCCATCCTTCGCTCACGTGACAGGAGACCACGTTCTGGTAAGTTTTGCAGCTTTTAAATGCTCTAAATTAATTAAAACTTGGCATCCTTTGTTTTCTTTCTTGTACCTTAACGTGAGAAGATTCATTCTCTGCTTGCTCATTCTTCTCCAGAGTAGATAGCTGACCTCGATTTCTATGATCTTGACTTCATGACAGGTAGCCTCGCTACACCGCTCCATGAGCCTGCTAATCAGCTGAGACACAGCTTTTCCATTCCCCCTTTATGGTTTCTGGCTTATTTGATTCATGATACCAATGTCCAGTTTCTGTACAATGGCGGCTTTCCCTGTGTTCTATTTTCTATTCCTAGCTAGCCTCTATGATGACTTGATCTACCTTGCGTTTCAGCATCCGTACATTTATTGAAGTTTTGTTGTCTTCAGCACTTTGTTAACGTGTAATCTTATGTTCCACGTTGATTAGATTACTTGATTCTTTACTTCGTCATTCGTCCTCTACGACCCATACTTTGTCTTTAGTCAGTATCTCGGGATGTCGTGCACACGTTCTTATGAAGTCATCAGTTCATTTGCTTAGTTCCTTCTTATATTCCTTCAGGGAGTTCTTCCTGCAGGTTGTCATCAATTCGGGGGAACATTATATAGGGTTGTCTCAGTGGGTATCGCCTTCCAAAAACCTGCTGTGGTATTGGTAATGATAGCTGGTCTTGGGTAAGGCGCAGTCTCATGTCTCCAATACAGGGGAGGTAGTGGGGTGGGATCTCCTGCAGATGTATACAGCTGTTCCTCTACATTGCCCCCTCTGGTTGACTCTTCGACCATCTCCTCAATTATTTCTGCTTCTTTGTATCATCTATTGAAGAAGAGTTTTTTGGGCATCCATATCTTCATCACCCCACTCAGGGTGTCCACCGTTTTAACGTGTTCATCCACACTCCAAGTCATGTAATTGCAATATCCAATAGGAGGACAGTAGACCCAACATCCCACGTAATTCTCATGATCCTTTGGATACTAGAATTTCGTTCCTTCGGGTTCTGCAATACTAGCCTTTATGTAGTCTCTGATGGCATCATCGGTCAGCACCTTGTCTTCTGGTCCATCCTTTGCATCAATCATAATTATCATTCCCACTGCTTTCTTTGCCGTCTTCTTACATTGTCTTACTATTATTCTGACCAGACAGAATCCAAATATGATTATCACCAATATTTCTCCAAGGAGCTTGAATAGGTTGGCCATACAATAAGGAATCCATGAGGACAGGAGTGCAAACCAACTGTCAACTCCAATGGACATTTTTATGTGTAGATCTGTCAACATTTATATGGCCTCCGTCAAGGTCCCATTCTCACCGTCATTAAATGGTGTGAATGTGTAACATGATAGCCCGATCTTGCCGCAAACACCTCCTTTCATTGCGGTAATCATGTCAAGGACATATCTATTCTGGAGCGTCATCAGCCTTATGGTACCCAGCTCTTCTTTTATAGTGTTAAATCCTTTTATAGTGGCATTGATTGTTTGCAACAGCTCCTATCTAGTATTCTGTAGCCATTTGGCATTCACTGCTGTTTGGATTCCAGGGATGAACATGGATGTGAACATCACTTCAGTTCTGCTGAACAGTTTGTGCTTGTCAGGAATATCTTCATAAACCGTTAGTGATTTTTGTGAGAAATACTTCGATCTCTACATCCGCCGAAGTTCAAATGACCTTTTCTTTCTCAGGTGATCGTCCGTCTTTGGAAATTCTTCAATCTTCAGGTCACTCTGTGGAATCACTTATGCTGGAACATGGAAATATGCCAAGGAACACACTCCTCCCAAATCCCGGGAAGCTTCATGTATATTCTGGATCTGCAGGCCTAATATCGATCCATTAGGACAGCCACCCTCTCCTCATTCCTGAACATCAATGGTGTTTTTGCACCCATTAATATGTCCAACGTAATGTTTTCCTTTGTTTTGATAGCACATTGTTGCATGAACCAATGGGACTAGAGACACTGGGCCTGCTTCATCTTCCACCAATGTCATCAGTTTTGAGAACTTGGCCCAAGACTTCAGACACTCATCATTCACTTTCTGTAGTCCTTGCACTGCTTCCTTACTCAGCAGAGGAGCTGTGCAGGACATTATTCCATCTTCCCATCCGTTGTTGGTACTCACTGGTCCATAGATCAGCAATTGTGAACGTTCCCAGCATCCGGGCATTCCAGTCTTTTCCATCATGTCAGAACAGTTAATTATTTTCATCTCTTCAACATCACTTTGTCTTGTCCTACAGCACTGTATAAGAGCATCCTGTCTGTCCATCTAGGCACTCTTTCCATTTGTGTTGGCTTGATATAATCATCCTGGTACGGAAACGACTATCTTGATCTCCATCGCACGGTTGCCCAGCTCCCTTGAAACTGTCCTCTAGTAGTGCATGCTGCTAGATGACTGAGGCACTTTGCATCATGTGTTCACATCTCTTTTGAAATTAAGGTTTTTACTGTTTTCATGGTATAGGGGATGAGAGAGCAGACATAGCAATTCTCATCAGATGCTCACTCCCCCACTTCTTTCATATGCTGATATCAGATATTATTCCCAGGGTGAGCTGCATTATCAAGATAGGTATTTATCCCCTGGTTATCTTCTTTTGCATCCATCTTCTGTCACCTAACATTCCTATAGAGGTTAAAGAAATGATCATCATTTGTACTCATACTTGACAAAATCATAGTAGTGTTTTTTTCAATGGGACCATTACGGTAATAGAGACTTTGAAATGCAAGATACAGAAAGATGAAGAGAATACACATGCATATATATATATCACATATAGAAGTCTGGACAAACATTTGGTGTGCCATCCTAGTACTTGTCGAACTTGTGCTCTTTCTATAATCACATTATCCTTTTCACAAATCATTTTTAATAGCGCAGTACAATTTTGCATTTGTAGTTGCACAATCTGCTCAATAATCTCGATTAAGAGTCTTTGTATCACAGGACCATTTTTAGGGTCATGTAGAAAGGTGTTAATATTAACATCTTTCGTAACAAGAGCAGTATAGGATTTAAGTATAAACACAAAAATAGCAACTACAAGCCGATGTGTGTCACTGTCGACAGGTATCATATATTTATCATTGAAACAGATATTCTCCTAAAAATGAATCTGTGTATTGAGCTCTCTTCCCATTTCTAATTAGGACTAACATTTAGGCATCGTATTAATGCAATTTGTACTTCAAATAATTTCTAAAAAGTATGTTTGGAACCTCTGGAATTCTCTGCAAGTCTGTGCACTTCCTGCTACAAGTGTAAGGAGTGTCTAATGAATTCCAGTCCAAAAGAAATATGTGTTAACCACACACTGTTTTATCGTGCTTCTTCTGTCATCGATCTAGTCTGCATACTTGGAAATTCTTCTTCTTGTCTTGCTTCTTGGTCAACGGGTGGTGGTGGGAGGGTCTCACCTTTGTAGATTTTCACATCTCCGGTATGCAGCCAAGCTCTTCTACCTGATATCTTAACTGCTGAAGGGGAGACTTCCTCAACACAAAAGGGACCATTAAACCTAGGCTTGTGCCACTTGCGGGTAAAGATCTTGATAAGGATCTGGTCCCCAACATATAACTTTGGCAGTGCCAATAGTTCACTTGGATTGGCTACTGGACTGTCCTCTTCCATGTTCCTTGACCCCTCCCTCCGGTGCTTGGCTTGATCTGCAATGAAAGGAACACTGGTAGTCATACATGCCAAATATTTCTGCATTTTATTACATAGAGCATTTGCTACACTCTGGGCATCGCTTCTGATGGAGGCGTAAGAGGTGTCCTCATGAAAGGCCCTATCACTAACTTGTGGAGAGTAAGATAGTGGTCTGAACCTGGCTGATTTCGAAGGGCATATAATGCTAGGGGTAGGCAATATAGCCATCCCTTCTTCAAAGTTAATTTGAATTTGGTTATCCTCTCTTTAAGGAGGCCATTAAGTCTCTCACATTTCCTGTTTGCTTGCAGATAATAGGCAGAAGATAATGTATGCGTTATGCTCAATTGAAGTCCTATTTGTTCAAATAGCTCATTAACAAAGTGTGGTCCATTATCATATCTTAGTACTTCACACACAACCCATCTTGGAAACAATTTGCACACTAAAAACCTGGCTGCACAAGTGGCATTAGGGTGTGTGCATGGACTGGCTACAATCCACCTGGATAAGGGACTCAGTACCACTATCCATTACATGTCCGCAGCATATCAATGTAATAGATATACAAATGTTGAAATGGACCATTTGGTTAGGGTATTTACGGTATTACTCCTCTAATTGTCCTCAGTTCATGCCTAGCAGTAAACATTTGACACACAATGCAATTCACCATTAACTGTGCAATGTGTTTCAATAAATTGGGAACAAACCAGTCTTCTGCAATTGTGGCAGCAAGACTTTCCCTGTTTATATGTGCGGGGTAATGCAGCTGCTCAAGTGAGACCTGCAACAATTCTGCTGGCATCACTGGCTTTCCAGCACTTTCCTGTCACCATAATGCTTCCATGGGGGATACAGAACACCCCCTACGTTTCCATAGTTCTTGCCCTATTGTGAGGCTCTAACCTGAATCTCTATTAGTGCATAATTGACAGCATATTAAACCCCTCCCATACTAGCATGCTTCAATTCGAATTTTCTTTAGTATCTTCAGTATCAAAACTCAAATTTTCCAAAGTATATGCAACTCTTTTGGCTTCTATATATGCAGCTTCATTTCCATTTGAGATAAAGTCTGTATGGTTAGTATGTGCTGCAAATTTTATGACTGCTATGGCTACTGGGAGTTGTAGAGCCTTAATGAGCCTGTCCAATAAAGATGCATGTTGCACTGGAGTGCCGTCTCCGTGGAGGTAACCCCTCATTTTCCAGCATGACAGCCCTGCGTGTATGGTTGTCATCATGTAGGCAGAGTCACTGTACACTGTAACTTCCTGCCCTTCGTGTTTATCAAGCGCAGCAATAAGCGCTACCAATTCTGCCACTTGTGCTGAAAAATGGTACGGTAGTCTTACACTCGCTACTACCTCAAATTCACCATTTAATCTGTGTTTTACAGCTGCAGAGCATGAATGCTTCTCCCCACTAATTTGATCAATTTTCGAAGAACCATCAATAAAGAGAATTTCCCCCCCTGCTAGAGCATTTTCTTTCACACAGGGTCTATCATCATAGAATTCGACATAATTTGAACAGTCGTGCACATTATCACCTTCTTCTAAAGGTTCAGCTACAAACGTGGCTGGGTTCACTATTTAACACCTTAATATCTTGATAGCTGGGTTGGAAATCATTACCTCATAAGCTGAAGCTCTTTATGGCGTCAATGAACCCTTGGGTTTCTTTAAAATAGCAAATAAGGCATGCTCCATGTAGAGAGTGGTGAAACAGCTTTCGGTCATACTTGTGGACTTCTCAATTGCAAATGCGGCAGCAGCCAAACATTTTTGCATGGGAAATGTTCCCTCGCAATTGGGGCTAAAATCCCACTGTGATATGCCAAAGGCGTTTATCCTAAATTTGTTCTTTGTGTGAATACTGCTGTCATTCCAGACCCATTAGTGTGTGAAAATAAATAAAATGTCTCACCATAGTTGGGAAGCCCTAAAACTCGAGCTGGATTCCTCTAATCCTTCCTCCATTTCTTCAGTCCATTCTATCTTTTCCTGGCCAACTTGTGATTTCTTTAGTGCTTGAAAAAGTGGCTTAGTATTTTTCGGTAATCGAACACCCAGGCCCTGCAATAATTGCATAAGCCAAGAAACTGTTGCATTTGCCTCATTGTGTTTGGCTTTTGTATCTTCATGATAGCCTCAGTTCTTTCAGGTGTAACGTTCTTTCCTTCATGTGAAATTAACTGGCCTATGTACAACACCTCTTTCTGACAATACTGTAATTTCTCCTTGTCCACCTTGTATCCCTTGTTTGCCAATATAGTCATTAATTGAACAGAGCCTTGTCTGCATTCGTCTTCTGTTTCCTTGCAAATCAATATGTCATCTACGTACTGAATTACCACACTCTTGAGTTCAATGTTACCTAGATCCATTTGAAGGACCCTGTTAAAGATCGATGGGGACTCACAATACCTTGAGGTAAACGTGTATGTTTTAGTCCTTTTGTCTGAATGTAAACGTGCAATGAGAAAAATGTATTTTTAAAATCCATCACTGTGAAATACTTAGCTTCAACTAGGATACTACACAATATTGTCAAAGGATTGGGAACTAATGGCAACTCAGCCTTTGCAATCTGATTAAGAGGGGGCAAGTCCTTGATAAATCTCCACAACGCTCCTTTTGATTTTTTAATCAGAACACTGCAGTATTGCACGAGGATTCCGATGGCAGTAGTATTCCCTGATTCATTAGTGCTGAAATAGTCTTAAATATGCCTTCATCAGCTTCTCGAGACATGGGGTACTGTTCTGCTCGTGTCAAAATTGCTCCTGGCTTGAGTTTTATTTTAGTTTCTCCTATTCCCTGCAATAGACCTACATCATATGGCCTGTAGTGCAAAGGACACTTGCCACCTTTTCTAGATCTTCCTGAAAGAACCCTGGTCAATGCTGCATTATTGCCATTCACTCTGGGACTTCCCTTTTCTAAATCTTTATCCAGTATGTAATGCTTATAAAAACCTTACCTCATCATCGATACGTTCATCTCTGAACATATCTTAATCTGTTATTTCAGTCAATATGCATCCCTCTTCAAGAGCTATCACTGTCCTCCATGCTCTGCCTTCGTCATCTACTCCTTCAAACATTGCTATTTCTCCCAATACTATAGCTGCTTCCAATTCTATAGGAATAGTCTGTCCTTCTTCCCCGTCCATGGGTATTTGTGGTCTGAATAAAAATTCATCAGGTATTCTCACACTCTTTCCTACTAATCCAGGTAACCATGTCAATAAAATGCTCATCCCATAAATAAAGACTTCCAAATCTACTGGGACTCCTCGTAGAGCCCCTTGTACTGTAAATGCCAGTATAAACTCTCCCACGTTTATATAGTGTATTCCTTGAAATGGAGCACACTATTCCTTTATCAGTGAATGACATCGTCATGTTAAGTTTCGTCATCAAATCTAATCCCAGGATGTTAACTGGCATCTCTCGTGAATATAATATCAAGGTTACAAACATGTCATATTCCCCTATAGAGACAGTTAATTTATCAGTAAAAGGAACTAAATTCGTAGCTCTAGAGAAGCATTGAGCATTCATGGCAATACCTGACATTGGATATTTTCCCTCTCTTAAACAAGAGCGAGTCGTCCCAGTGTCCACAAGAAAAGAAAAGGATTTGCCTCCTATCGTCATATCGACCCTTCGTTCCTCTCGGGGGTCTGCTGTTATGGATAGTACTGAACACATCAAGTCACCCTGTGAGCTGTCCTATTAAGGGCATACATTGATGCCTCTTCCTGTAAAAGGGTTTCCTCCCACCACAGTGATGCCCACTAACCTAGGTGATAGTATTTGCCCCATGTTCGCATTTGGTTGGGTTTGTATAGGGCTTTTTGTGAGTGCCCTTGCGATGGGTGCATTTGTACCGGCCCCTGCTATTGTGTCTGCTGTACTTGTGGCGCCTGTGCCTGTTAGGAAGTTTGATCCCAGGCAAAGCCCTCTCATATTTGTGTGCTGTATGGCGGTGGGTAAGCTTTCCGCCCTCTTGAAAGTTGTCTGTTTTGTTGTGAATTTCCTTGGTTCCTATGCGCGCAAATTGCCTTGTCATCCCACATTCTGACTTCCATTCTGAGCATTTTGAAATCCACCCTGGGAGTTCCAAAATCCACCTTGGCTGTTCTGAAATCTGCGTTGGGCATTCTGAACTCCACCTCCTCTGCCTCTGAAACCTACACCTCTACCTAATGGCCAAAATCCATACCCACTTTGATCCATTGGTGTGCATTATTCACCTGTGATGTACCCATTTTTTCTCGTGTTCCCACTCCTTCTCCGCTTGTCAGTACTGCCCCTTCTATAGCAAACATTGACAATTTCTTATGAACCAACTTAACTTCCTCAATCTTTCGGTTCTCATCTTTCATTTTGTTCTTCTCTTGTAATAACCAAGAATGATGCACAATGGTTAATTGTATCTCAGCCCATGGCTTCGCTTCCACCCCTACTTGTTTAGTCATTTGTGTCTGTGCCGGTAGACAAGTGTCTCAGAGCGCAAAATTATGTGTTGGGGGGCAAACTAGGCGAATAAGGGTGTATACAGTCCCAATGCCTTTAACGCCCTGTTCAATGTGAATTGTTCATCTTGTGTAATTTTTATGCATTTGTGTTTTTATGTTCAATTGATTGAGAACATTGGTTTTATGATGCTATTATAAAAATAAAATATGTAATTCTTTGCAAAAACTTTCTGTCCCAAACTTTTTTGGGTCCAATTAAATAGCCCTGTTTTGAATTCATGTACATTTTTGTGAGGCACCACGCTTGGAGTGATTTTAACTGTATCTCAGCCCATGGCGTTGCATCCAACCCTACTTGTTTTTTTCATTTGTCTCTGTACCGGTTCTGGCAATCCCTAACATAGAATATGATAAAATAGTGCCACGTTTTTTTGCCCCACGGTTCATGCATTTCAAGCTACCATTTCTCCTTAATATCCTGAATGTAAGCAATAAGGTCTTCATCTTCTTTCATTTCATGTGTCATAATTGCATCCATATCTGATGTAGCAGGATAATGTACCCTGAGAGCCCTCCAAACATCTTCCCTGCAATGATTAAATGGCCCTCCATCATGTGCTGTGTTTTGTGCTGTCACACCAGCATATCCCTGTTGCCTCCATATGTCGTCAGCTCCCTCTCCAAGAATAGCTGCCAATAGACCTTTTATGTCTCCTATGACTAGCGTGTTTCATCCTGTCATTTTCTCTAATTTGTATATCCATTTCCCAGGCCACTAAATCAAACTAGGGAGCTTGCATTTCAAGTTATCCTTATCCATTTGGGACCATGAAATTTAATGCGGTCTTGCTCCCCCTTTCTCTATCAAGGGGAACTCAGGGAAGCCCATTCCATAATCGGATCCCACTATTCGCTTACCCAATACAGGGGTAATCGTCCCTATTCACCTTTGTGCTGGTAACGTCCTCAGCCTGCTCACATAAAATGGATATTCTCCTCTCTCACTACATAATCCTCTTTTGGGAAGCTCAGGATATGGTATAGGATCTGGTGTTCTTTCGTTAGGGTGCTATAGATCTGAGCATCTTACCACTTTATCCATCTGTTGACTTCCCAGGAGGCGCACACACACTCCCCCTCTGTCTGACGACCTGACTCTCTTTCTTTGTCATTGATAGACCGCAACTGGCATGACTATCATCTTCTTCTTCTCTGTCTAAATTTAGTCTGCTCAAAGACAGTGCTTGGCTTTCTTCACTAAATATGTTCTACTTCTCATCCTATGGTTGAGGTTCCGGGGATGGGCAACCGCTCCCTCGAGTCCTGCCTTATTTGTTGATATATCTTATCAATCCTTTCTCCAATATATTCTGCATCATATCTTTCCTGTTCTAGTGCTATTCTAGATGTTTCTAGAGCATCTTTCTTTATCAGAAGAATCTCTTTTGTTCTATCCCATCGTATTTCCTTGCTCGGCCTCATTCGTTCTCTAAGAATGAGACTGGCATCCAGACCTCACTGCCTTCTATTCTGTTTTATCGCTTCATCCACTTCCCTTTGCTTTCTTGCATCCCTTCTTGCTCTTTCATACTCTTGCCTTTGTTTTCCCCTTCTCACTTCCTGTCTTCATTCTTCTTCTTCAATCCTTCTCTGTAATCTTTTTTCCTTCACTTTTTGTGCTTCTTCTTCCTCTCACTTTTTTCTCTCCAATCTCTTTCTTTCTTGTGCCATACTTCCTTTGTTCCTATGCGCATGTTTTGGCTTTCTCTTGTTCTTCTCTATATATCTGTTGCTATTGATCCCTGCTTTTTCTTCCTTGCTCATCCTCCCTCAATCTCTTTTCTCGTTCCCTATCCGTCTTTTCTTGCTCATCCTTGTCTTCTCTTTGCCTAACCTCCTCAATGCTTTTTCCATCTAACTTGAGTAGCATCTGTCCTCTCATCCATTTGTTCTGTGCAAACGTTACCTTGTCAGCCCTATCCTTTTCTCCTTTCCATCTCTTAATTTCTTGGTCTATGCTTGTTTGTCGATATATTTGATCTCTCACCTCGTTCTTCCCTATCTTGTGTGAACTTACAGGCATCGTCCTGCCTTTTACTCTCTTCTGGACTATTGTCACTACTATAAGCGGGGGGTTCATATGTTGGGTTACTATATCCCGCCGCTGCTTTTAATTCTTTTAAAGGATTAAATCCTACCTCGTCTGTGTCTGTGCTCTTAATTTCGGGCAAAGTATGAGGAGCTGAGGGCTCAATGCATTCCCCTTTATGCTGATTAAACATCCACTTCTCTGGTGGCGGGTAATCCATCTCCTCTTGGTTCATTTTCCAAAGTTCTAAAACTGAAAATATTTTCTCTAATTTCTTACCTGTGTACGCAGCGTGCACATTTGTAGTCATGAGTTGTAATACTGCTTTCGACAATTATCCACCTCGTGGCCATGGCATGAGCATTTTATCAGCTGTAACCTTTACCCATTCTGCACTGTACTGTACTGTTTGAGCTTGGGGGCATGTCTTGGTAGTGTTTTGCAAAGGTGCAAGAGAGGAGTGTCCTCAATAATGTCAAGTCGCAATTGACTGTCAATACTTAACAAATTGTTAATAAAATCTGTGTCTATATCAAGGCACCATTTTTAGTCTCAAAACAACAAATATGAGCAAGCACCATCAATGGCTGGTCAATCCTCCTTCATTTCAACAACCTATTTGTCTTTTGATTGGCACCAATTGTTTACTACACCTTCTAAAAACTTCACAAAACAAATGATACTTAAAACAATAACCCTATACACGTGAATACCCCCTGTGATCACCTTCCCATTTTCTCTGATCTATTTATAGTAGTAGGTATACTTCCCTGTCTGTAATTGTATTACCCTATATAGGGTTTAAGATGTCACTTTTCACAGTCCTGACTGTACGTATTCTCTGTCTTAATATTCCGATCGGAATTTGAAACTTCTTCTTCTACTTCCCATGAAATAGGATTACATAGACGTTCTCTTAACTACACCAAACTACACCAAATGTCCCATTACTTAAAAACATCACAATCCCACCACTTTACATTGCCATTTCCCTTAGTCTACTTACATCTGTTAATCAAATCAAAGCCTTCGATATCGACTGCTCCTCCAATCCGACTACTTCGCCTTCTGTCCGCGAAGCACCTGTGGAAACTGAGCAGGGATTTCTTCAAAGGGGGACATGCCCATGGTCTCGATTCTTCTTGCAAGTTTATTTCTATCGTCCGCTCTCCACAGGAAACTCCACGATCTACCAGCTAATGGCGGAGGATGCCCGATCATCCAAAACTCTGGAGTTGAACTGGTTTGGATCTGAAACCATCCGCACTGCTACCACGTGAGTTTCTGGCCCTTTTGAACATGCATATACGATGGCAATAGTGAAAAACATATGAAGGGTCGGGATTGGTTAAGGGAAACATCTAGATATACACTTATATAGGAGCTAGGATTGTTATTGGCTGTGCTTTATCGGGTGGACAACTTATGCCTATCACTTAAAACATGGCACTTTAGAAACATTTGTTACACCGTTTTAAGAGGCAAGCAAATAGAGAAAAGCGAAGAGGAAGAGCGTACAGCAAGTGGTAAGTCATTCCAGAACTTTGGTGCCAGGAGGGAGAAAGCATGAAATCGGGAGGGGGCTCATAGAGGTTTAGGCATTGTGAACAGAAAGAGAGATTTAGAATGAAGAGAACGGGATGGGACCTACAAGTAGACAAACGATGATATGCATGGGGGGGGCTAGACTGTGAGCGCATTTATTTATTTATTTATTCACATTTATAGAGCGTGCAGCTTATTTACAAAGTGCAATGCATTTTTACACTTAGAACAACAAAGTTGCAGTGCAGTGAGGGTTTAACCCTTAGAAAGAGAGTAGGAGGGAGGCGGGTATGGGAAGGAGATGAGTGGAGGTGGGTGGAAAAGTCTTCAGTTAAAGAGAGAAGTTTTTAGCATTTTTAGCATTCAAACATGATGCACAGGTAACGAAACAATAGGTGGGATTCAAAGATGAGCCCGGCAAAAGAGCATAACGCATCAGAGATAAAGCACAGGGAGGAAGCAAGAAAAGAATAGGAATGAATGGCGGAATTATAGATTGAATGCAGAGAGGCTAGATGATATGCAGGAAGACCTAAAAGCCGAGTCGAACAGTAAGAGAAGAAATAAGAAGTTATCCATGCAATTGAGCAAGACATCTCATACAATGATGTGCTGTGATTCTGTGCTGCGGACGGCACCACTCTGATACTAATCAAGTAATGGGTGGATATTCATTTCACCGTCAACCTGGGAGATCTTCACTGTTTTAGTTGTTCGGGGGTGGGGGGTACAAAGGAGTGTGTGCTTTATTTAATCTTGTTATTGTTTTTTTATGACTGAGTTTGCTTTCTAAGCGCAGATCTGGGATTTGAACCTCTGCTGCCGTGTGCTATACTCTGTTCCTCATTTCTAGTTCTTCACAGTGCAACCATGCCATTCTATGTGGAGGTTTGTTGGGCAAGTATTTCATTGACTTCGGGACTAAAGAGCTTCTAATAATGCAGTGAAAAGTTGAAGTGGAGGTCTGCACACATGGTCGCATGGTTGATGGGCATAGGTCGCCAGCATCTTTACCCAGCCCGGAGGCCTTTGGTAATGAGCTTATCGACCACTGGAACGTGCATATACAATGGATGGAATTACAACAGAATAATTCTGAGTCCAAATAATCAGACAAACTCAAGAAGATGGCATGTTACTGTTTTAATAACAATTATCTAAAGCAGGGAGGTTAACGAACATCAACGGATGTACGCTCAATCTCTCATTGATCTCCACAAAAAATACAACTCTTATACTTGATAAGGCATCAGAATGATGTCATACTACGTGGCAATAGTGAAAAACCTAGAAAGGGTTGGGATTGGTTAAGGGAAACATCTAGATATTCACTTATATAGGAGCCAGGATTATTATTGGCTGTCCTTTATCAGGAAGACAACATATGCCTTTCTCTTAAAACATGGCACTTTATAAACATTTGGTACACAGTTTCTCATTGGTCTTAGAAGCTACAAGGTCCTTTGTTATACGGGCTAATACAATTGGTTGGCATGCTTGTGCCATGTCTGGAACATTCGGTTCATTTAGCAGCACGTAAGCCCAGACCCATGTACAGGGAGATAGGACATGAAGCTTCCTCACCACCCAATTAGCCCGGCATCTCTCGTCGCCCATGCCTTCTGCCATAAAAGTGTCTTTGTACTTGGCCTTGTAGAGTATTGCACGGGAGTGAGGGAACTCGCTATCGTGTCTAGAACTCCATGTTCAAGCTCTATTTCCATCCTTGGCTCAAGTGACAGGAGACCACGATCTGGTATTTTTTACAGCTTTTAAATGCTCTAAATGAATTAAAACTTGGCATCCTCTGTGTTCTTTCTTGTACCTTAACGTGAGAAGATTCATTCTCTGCTTGCTCATTCTTCTCCAGAGTAGATAGCTGACCTCGATTTCTATGATCTTGAATTCATGCCAGGTAGCCTCGCTACACTGCTCCATGAGCCTGCTACTCAACTGAGGCACAGCTTTTCCATTCCCCCTTTATGGTTTCTGGCTTATTTGATTCATGATACCAATGTCCATTTACTGTACAATGGCAGCTTTCCCTGTGTTCTATTTTCTATTCCTAGATAGCCTCTATGATGACTTGATCTACCTTGCGTTTCAGCATCCGTACATTTATTGAAGTTTTGATTTTTCAGCACTTTGTTAACGTGTAATCTTCTGTTCCACGTTGATTAGATTACTTGATTTTTTACTTTTTCATTCATCCTCTACGACCCATACTTTGTCTTTAGTCAGTATCTCGGGATGTCGTGCACACGTTCTTATGAAGTCATCAGTTCATTTGCTTAGTTCCTTCTCATATTCCTTGAGGGAGTGCTTCCTGCTGGTTGTCGTCACTTCGGGGGTACATTCGATAGGGTTTTCTCAAGGGGTATCTCATTCTAAAGACTTGCTGCAGTATTGGTACGAAAGCTGGTAGGGGGGCGGGATCTCCTGCAGATGTATACAGCTGCTCCTCTACATTACATCACTTTCCTTGCCCTCGAGTAATTGTACATACTAGTGTAAGAGGATTCAATTCAACACTACAGCTAAGTCAATGCCTAGTCTGGGATACTGAATGGAAACCCTTATTGATATATCTTTATGTCCAGTTCATGAGTTCTGGATGACTACCCCTATATAACACCCCTCTCTTAGAATCCCCCTGACCCCACTGAGCCAAGAAGTAGTTCTGTTTTGCAAGTTTAAAAGGTTTATTTGAAAAAAAATTAACAGTATATATATATATCACACTTTTATAATGAATTAATAATTAATATCACACTTAAAACATGAGCAGTGATCAGCAGTGAATAATGTCCTACTAGTAAACTGATTTGGTTACCCAGGAGTAGTATAAGGATGAGGTAGCACACTTGTGAATAGGAACAGAAGAATAAGGTTGTCAGGGCTTTGTTCTATCAGGATGGCTTTGTTCTATCAGGGTCTTAGGGAGGAGCTGAAGGATCTGGTAGCTCAGGAGGACCCCCAGCGTAAGGATTGTTCAACTATGATTGACCTCGTTCTTCGTTTAGATCAGAGACAGAATGACCGGAGACAGGATCGACGTCATTGGGAAAACAAACCGATGGTGAGATTGGACCAACAGAAGCCCATTCGGGTGTCAGACAAGGGGGCTGATGAACCAATGCAAATAGGTTCCATTCGGGGACCTCTCTCCAAGGAAGAAAGGGAGAAGAGGAGAAAGGACAAACTATGCCTATATTGCGGTAAAGCTGGCCATTTCGTACGGGAATGTCCCAACAAACCGTCCAAGGGAGGGGCATCGGGAAACGCGCTAGCTCGCCCATGAGGGTGGCAGGAGCGAGCAAAATGAAAAACACCCCACACATGCTGGCAAACGTACGCACAAATCAGATAACCCATGTGACCTTAGAAGGATGTCTGCAATGGCAGGGAAAGTGTGTTCCGGTGACCTTGATGGTAGATTCCGGCGCCACAGGAAAATTTGTGGATGTGCAGGTGGCCAAGAGGTTGGGTCTCCCGATAAATGCAGAGACAGTTCCTGAAGAAGTGAAATCAGTAGATAGTTCGCCTTTAGTCTCTGGGCCAGTTACTCAGCAGACAATACCTTTGTTGTTGGAATGCAGCACAATACATCAGGAAACGCTCAGTTTTTATGTCATAGCAGCTCCACAGTTTGGCTTCATACTGGGGCTCACTTGGTTGAGGCTCCACAACCCATCCGTCGACTGGAATGCCGGCACAGTCCAGTTCAACTCCAGTTATTGTCAGACACACTGTCAAATAACCCCACCAAAGCCTTTGACCCATTACGTGGGAAGTAGTGAGGTAGCAGGTTTGCCAGCAGAATATGAGGAGTACAGGGATGTTTTTAGCAAAACAGCAGCCGAAACCTTTCCCCCGCACCGGCCTTTTGATTGCCGGATTGACCTAGAAGCAGGTGTAGTGCTACCCTGCAGTTGGATATACGCCCTCACCGAAGCCGAAAACAAGTATTTAAAAGAATACATAGAATCCAACTTGGCCAATGGTTTCATCAGGTTTCATCAGGCACTCCACATCTCCGGTTTCTCCCCCCCTATTCTTCGTCCCCAAAAAGACCAGAGACCTAAGAACTTGTATAGACTACAGGGCAATAAACAAAATAACCACCAAGAATCGTTATCCCTTGCCCCTGATACCTGTGCTGTTGGACCAGGTACGTGGATCTACCGTCTATACCAAATTGGACCTCAGGGGGGCCTACCATCTAGTGAGAGTTCGAAAAGGGGATGAATGGAAGAAGGCCTTTCGGACCAAGTTTGGTCTCTATGAATATCAGGTCATGCCGTTTGGGTTGTGCAATGCACCAGCAGCGTTCCAGCAGCGTTCCAGCATTTCCTGGACGAAGTTCTGCGCGGGTATCTGGATGTGTTCACCATCGTCTACATCGATGACATCCTGATTTACTCTCAGAACTTGGAAGAACATCGAAAACACGTCCGAGCAGTACTACAAAGGCTACGTGAATATCACCTATATGCTAAGCTCGAGAAATGTGAATTTCATCAGACTACCATCGAGTTCCTTGGGTTCATTCTGTCACCACAGGGGGTCACTATGGACAGGAAAAAAGTGCAATCTATCATAGACTGGCCTCCCCCGAAATCAGTCAAAGACATCCAATCTGTTCTTGGCTTTGCTAACTTTTATCGCCGCTTCATAGATGGCTTCGCGAAAATGGTGCAACCCATTACCAGACTTCTACGGAAAGGTGTTCCGTTCTCATGGGATGTGAAAGCTGCCGAGGGGTTTGAGGCACTCAAGAAAGCGTTTGTCACCGCTCCAGTACTAAAGCACCCAGACCCGAGCAAACCATACGTCATCGAGACCGACGCTTCTAGCTATGCAGTGGGGACGATCTTATCACAAAGGGACGAAAACGGGCAATTACACCCAGTCGCCTTCTACTCACGGATGTTACTCCCAGCGTAGCAAAATTACGCCATCGCCGACAAGGAATTGTTGGCAGTAAAAATAGCGTTCGATGAGTGGCGTCACTATCTTTTGGGGGCCCAACACACCGTGACTATCTACAGCGACCACCGTAATCTGCAGTTCTTAAAATCAGCTAAAGCCCTTAGTCCCAGACAACTCAGATGGGCAACGCAGTTCTCGGAATATGATTTTGTGATAACTTACCGTCCTGGAGCAGAAAATCGAAAAGCAGATATACTTTCAAGATACCCTGAACCAAGCTTCGACCCATCAGAGACAAGAAAAGAAGAGCCCAGACCCAGGAGAGGCAAACCTGTCTTGCTCCTACTCCTGGATCTGTCGGCAGCTTTTGATCTTGTAGACCACGACATCCTCTGCCACCACCTCTCCTCCACAGCCAACTTCTCTCAAGAAGCCATTACATGGATCACCTCCTTCCTCCAAGGCAGGACCATGCAGGTCTTCTCTGACCTAGCCACTGCATCACCCTCTATCATGCTATGTGGGGCGCCCCAAGGCTCCTGCCTCTCCCCCACCCTCTACAACATCTTCACCCGCCCCCTCTTCCTCATCCTTGACGCCATGGGCATCTCTTACACCAACTACGCCGACGACACACAGATCCTTCTCACTCTGACAGGCGACTATGACACGGACTCTGCTACCCTCAACAACATCTACAACACAATTCAAATGTGGATGGCTATCAACGGCCTCTGCCTGAACTCCGACAAAACTGAGCTCCTACTCGTAGGCTCCCCTGACACCATCAAGAAACTTGACGCTCAGTTCAGCCATTTCACCATTGACTCAATCACGATCCCAGTACTTGACACGGTAAAAACACTAGGCGTCTACCTAGACTCCAATCTATCCATGACCAGACAAGTAAACGCCATTGCCTCCTCGGCCGCTTACCATGCAAAACTCCTTAACGCAATCAGACCTTATCTGTCAAAAGACACTTGCACTAACATAGCCAGAGCCATAACCGGCTCGCGACTTGATTACTGCAATATTCTTTTCCTTGGGACCTCCAACAAAAATCTTGAGAAGCTCCAAGTAATACAGAACAGTGCCCTACGCGCTGCACAAGGCATTGCCAAGAGAGAGCACATCACCGCTGCCAGAAAAGCTTCCCACTGGCTCCCCATAAAGGAGAGGATCTTATTCAAGGCTCTAAGCATCACCCACAAATGTGTCCATCTTGCCGCCCCAATGTACCTTTCCCAGAGGATCCACCTGGTCTCCTCCACAAGACCCACTAGATCACCCTATGCCAGCATGCTCTCAGTACCCAGGGTAAAAAGGACCAGAGCAGGGGGCTCCAGTTTCCCGTACCTCGCTGCCGTACACTGGAACACCCTCCCTAGCTCCCTGCGCTCTGAACCCTCACTGACCGCCTTTCGGAAAACCCTGAAAACGACCCTGTTCATCTAACAATTACATGGCCTAGCCCTCATAATTGTATTGTATGATGTATTATGTGGTATATCTGATCACAGGTCATTGCCTCACTGTAACCCAAGGCACAACCTGCACACATTGTAACTAAGTCTTCCTTGCAAGTAACAGTGCCACAATGCCCCTGGGCTGCCTGCGCGCTATATAAATTTAATAAATAAATAAATAAAATGGTGGACCCGTATTGTGTCATTGGGAGTGTAACTGCCGATTCTATGTTTGACAATATCAGGGCAGCTATGTCGGCTCAGCAACTGGCTCAATGGGAAATGCAAGGTGAAGACCAGTCGGTGAAAGAAGGACTACCGTTCTACAAAACCACGCTCTTTCTACCTACAGCACCACTACGTCAACAAGCAATACAATGGTGCCACGATTCCCCGTTTGTAGGCCACCCTGGAACAGCTAAGACCATAGAACTGGTGAAACGTCATTTTTGGTGGCCAACCATTTGTAAAGACGTCCGGCAATACGTAATCGCATGTGAAGTGTGTCTCAGAAACAAATCCGATCATCAAAAGCCAACTGGACCCCTACAACCACTACCTACGCCACCTACTCCATGGCATACTGTGTCGATGGATTTGATTGTTGAACTACCTCAGAGTAACGGCTTTACAGCAGTTTTGGTTGTGGTGATTCACAAGATGGCGCACTTCATACCCTGCAAAGGAACCCCTTCACCAAGCACACTGGCCAACCTGTTTTCACAACATGTAATTCGTTTGCATGGATTACCATACGGAATTGTCTCAGACCGAGGACCGCAATTTACATCAAGGTTTTGGCAAGCGTTCTGCAAATCAGTTGGGATTGACGTACGTTTGTCCACGGGCTATCACCCGGAAACTGATGGTCAGACGGAGAGACTAAACCAGACTCTAGAACAATATCTTAGATGTCTCACCCAAGGAAAGGAAAAGGACTGGGCGGACGTCATCTGGCTCGCCGAACTCGCATACAATAATGCAGTGCATTCCTCTACTAAAACAACACCATTCTACAGCCTGTATGGTTACCACCCTCGTTTTCAACCAGTACCCCAAGATAACATACCCGAAGTGCCTGCAGTAGTGGAAAAGCAGAAAAAACTAAAAGAGATCTGGCAAATTGTCCAACGCAATCTGGTCGCAGCCAAGCAAGCCTACAAGCATCACGCGGACAAGAAAAGACGAACCAGTCCCATGTACCACGTCGGGGACAAGGTATGGTTCTCTACACGAAACATTCATCTACAAGGCTCACGCAAATTCATCCCCCGCTTCATAGGGCCATTTTCAATCGAGTCACTGGTTGGTTCAGTGGCTGTTAAGTTGACACTTCCCCCGCACATGAAAATACACCCAGTGTTCCACATTGCCTTGGTGAAACCGGCCCCTGCCTTTGTGAGAACTAGGAAACCTCCACCCATTATGGTAGACGGCCACCCCGAATTTGAAGTCAACGCTATCCTGGACTCAAGTGTTCGACACAAGAAACTATGTTATCTGGTGGACTGGGTGGGGTATGGTCCAGAAGAAAGATCTTGGGAGCCCGCTGAAAATATCCATGCTCCTCGACTCCTCCGCCAGTTTCATCTTTGATACCCTAGTAAACCAGGGCCTGCTGGAGGGAGGGGGAGTACTGTCAGGGCTGGGGCTGGTCTGGGGGTAAATGCCCTTGTGGTTAACCTGGGGGGCGGGCAAGCAACCAGAAAGCGCCCCACCAAGTACTCCAGGCGTGTTCTCCACCCTTTCTGTAGGACCGTGGTCCAGGGATGGAGAACAGCCCGAGAACTTCATTTCCCAGCAGGCCGCTCGCCGCTTGGGCCTGCTCGGAGGAAGACTGCCACGCCCCTGACCGCGCCCGCACCAGCGCGCATGCGCGAGCCGCGCCCGTGGGGAGCCGCTCGCAATACTGACCGGCGTCCTGGAAAGACGTGTTCTCAGGAGTTCCGGAGGCAAGCTTACGTGGGGCGATTCCGCCCGATGCCTGCAAACCCCAGGCCCCGCGTACAAGGCAGAGATAAGTACAAGCCTTACCTTGCATTTCATACTCGAGGGGGGTCACGCAGTAGAAGCGGCGCAGAGGCCCACCAGCCCACCGCGAGCTGGAGCGCAAAACTCCTGCAGGGAACGCTAGAAGTTAAAAACGTCCCTAATCATGCATGAGACTCGAACTAACAACGCCCGCATGTTGATTTTGATTAACAGTAAAGTCGCATGACTCCGGACCGGCGCTTCTCGCCGTGCAGGGTATTCTGAACCCACTAACTAATCACGCGCACAGCGCGCACAGATATTGACTCTAGTTTTGCTCTTGCAGAGAGACAGGAAATCGGGGAGAAGTTCGTGGCCAATCAACACGAAAAGGCCAGAAACTCATGCTGAAATCTAAGCTAAGTACCTTATTGCTTGGGGAAAGACCTATTTGGTACTGCATGAAGTGAATGCAGGTTTGGGAGGGCAGTTGGGCAATTGCTACAGATGCTGCATGAAGTAATGCAGTTTTGGAATTCCGCATGTTGTAATGTGGGGTAATCTGCAGTCGATGTGTTACTTGTGATGTCCTGGTTGGGGGCTCCAGTACAAAAGCCCGAGGTGAACTCAAGCATTCAGTAAAAGAGTGAGAGGTGAGAGCAGGAGTGCATGGGCGGAGTTTCATGGAACAGGAGCCGAGGAGCATGTAACCCTGACATCCCCCTTCCCATCCAGAACCTCTACCTAAACCTTTTTCCGGTGTTCCTAACTTCCTTACCTATCCAACCAACGGACCCTAACCCTCTTTCCCCGAAGGCTCAAGGTTTCCTGTGCTGTCTATCTCCAGGTACTGCGACCTAACGGGGAGGGAGGCATTTTAGCTGCGTTTGTGCTGCCTCTACGCCTGGAAGGAGCAAGGTCTGACAAGGTGGTAGAGAATGCTTTATATAAGTTCAGATGGATGCAATGTTGAATGAAAATGCAGTACAGAAAATACTCAATATGATTTCAACAAAACAATGTAATCACTTTTCTCTGGCAATCCACTCCCCCCCTTATGCAATGTAAGGAAATGAAGAGTAGCACACAGTTCTCAGACATGCAATCAAATGTAATTCAGTTCACCCCAGCAAGCTTAGACTACGGATAGAAGATGAAACACAGGCCCAAAATGCTTTTATATGTGCTGGCAATGAAGTGAGGAATATGCTGAAAATGGTTTTAATTCCCTTTAGGAGGTTCAGGGAGAGTGGAAGATACTTGGGATGAGCTCAGGCGCCCTTTAACAATGCTCTAGGAGTAACTAGCAGGTTAAACAAATGTTTGGCAAAGGAAAGCAAGGAAGCTGCTGTTTTCACACGTGGCTGGATTTTTAACCAAATCGCGAATCGCGGCAAAATTTGCGAATGCGTGAATCACGATTACAGCAAAAGTATAAGGAGTAGCAGGTCGGTTCTAGGTTCGTTGAAAAGCTAAGATTGTAGCCCAAACGGTTCCAAAGATATGAACGATTTTGTAAAGGTTGTTTTTCGAATTTAAAGTAACTCAAATTGACAGGTGACAGCTTTTAAAAATGACAGGTGACAGCTATGCGGCTGCAGAATTGACAAGTGACAGTTAGGAGGCAGTTCTACTTAGATTAAATAGATTGAATTATATCACTGGAAACTAAGAGATTTGGTTTCACACCGTCCTGCTGTACTCACAATGTATTTGGAAGGTCTAGGTCTCACGGATCGGGTCAAGATGGCTTCGGTTCTGGTTTCGCCCCGGACGGTCTCTGCGCACAGCGTCTGGTCTCTGCTCTGCTGGTCTGGTCTGACACTGCTCCTGGCCCGGCTCCTGGATCTCTGGGTACAGCGTCTGTGCACAGCTACTGGATCTTTCTGCACAGCTTTCTCTGGACACAGCGCTGGTCTGCACGGCTCCTGGATGCTGCTACCGCTGTTAGGTTTGCTGGATGCTGAGGCCTGCTGAGAAGAGTTCTCAGTTTGTGGGTTTAGGCCCTTGCTTTGAGTTCTGAATCAAGTTCTTTGGAGTTTTAAAGTCTAAGTGTTGGATCTGGTATCTTCTGGATGTGTGTGGTCCGGCAGAGCGCATTGCAGCAACTGGATTTGAATGTCTCTACCTGTCCCAGCAGTCTCTTTTTATGTGTTTTGAAAATGGGTGTGTGCCAGGGCCTAGCAAAGCCTACCCCTCTCTACTTGTCATTGGCCCAATTCTCCCCTCTCCCATGATTGGGGGAAGGAAATGTGAGTCAGAGTGATGCTGTAGGTTTTATGGGTCAGAGGATCCTCCCCTGGTCAGTTTGCCCACAAATCTATATTTGACCCAAATACATATTGCACAGATACACAGTTGTTTAAAATTACATGCACCCATCACATATCACATGAGGTATACTCTGTTCAAACTCTGCTCTTCCTGGGGGCTTGCATTCAGAAATGGCAACATTTTGCACTTTTTAACTGGTTTTGCAATATCGGACATTTACCCAAATTTACACACATGTGCGCAAGGAGTGTGGACATTAATTGATGAAGTGTCAGATTTTTAACATGCAGACATTTGGAGTGAAACCCTATTTTCCGCTAGCAACCCCCCAGATCATACCACCAGGTCCTAAAACCTCTTAAAATGTGGGCAGAAAAATCACAAGAATTATGGTATCATTTAGATAATTTTGATAATTTTGACAAGTCCGCACCATGAGTTATACATCTTTCTTAAAATCATATTCTGGCCAACAGGGGTGTGTCTTCCCAGGTCACATGGTGGAGAAACCAGTCTATCCACTTTCTTTAAGGTCAGCCTGTCCTCAGAGGGGCTGCCCTCCCCGTTTCTGCCAAGAGGAAGCCACTTTACGACCTCCCCCAATATAACTTCTGCCTGAGTCAAGGGAGGGCTTTGTTCAAAAGGAAGCCATTTACGACCACCCTAATAAACCATCTGCCTGGGCCCAGGACAGGCCTTTGTTCAACTCCCTGTAGCTGCTCCACCCCTAATCTAATCAGAGAGGTGACAACTCCTTTTGGCAAGGGGAAGAGTGGTTGAGCAGGTTTTAACTCCTGTGGGGGTAGATGTCAGGCAGAATTCAGTTTCATTAAGCCAGGTTTCAGCTAAATGTCACTTTTTGTCCCCCAGTTTAAGTCTATTACGATTTTTACATACACATTAAATAATTACTTCCTTCAAGTCATTTCAGAGTATAGTTTTACATTGTATCCACCTCTTAGCAAGTCTTTCCTTGGTCTGGTTTTGTTTCATTTGTTCAGTTTTACACAAAAGTCTGGTGGTTTTAAAACGCCGGCTTTCTGATAGTGGTGAGTACTGGTAATGCAACCATTTTTGGGATTTAAGAAAATTAATTCCCCACAGTTCTAGGTTTCTTTTGGCAATCAGCATTGCCATTCCCAATGGTTTCAGGCTACTGTGTGGGTAGCCCAATGGTGGTTTTAGGTAGTACCATCCTGTGCTCACAACCTAGGCAAAAATGGGTGGCAGCCTATTCTGCATGCATTTCCCTGTGCATTTTCTGGGAAGTTCTGGCCATCATGATGTTTTCCATGCCAGTACTGCACAGTTTTCCTATTCTGGCGTACATGTGGGCTTTTTGGCCATCTTGGATTTTCTAAGCCCACAGCACCAAATGTTGCAGCATGATAGCTCAAACGTGGGTCAGGACACCCAACAAAGCCCCCCCACGCGACTGCACTTTGAATTTGAGTCGATGGGGAGTCGGGTGCACAGAATGTTTTGACCCACGCACTGGTATGTCCGCATAATCTTCTTCCAATTCTGCAAATGGCACAGTGCAGCATCTTTTCCTCCATCCGGTACTGATCGATCGGTTCTCCTCGCCGGTCCGGATGGGAATATTGGGCGGTACCCCGGGCCCTTGGGTCTCTGCTCCCTGTCTCCGGATCCTCCTCCTTGGCCAGTCTCCAGGTTTTCTTTCTCCTAGGACGACAAAGGAAAAGCGGCAATACCTATTCATGGACATTTCTCCCCCACCATTGATATAGTGGGGTGGCATATATATTTTAGAACTCAACAGATATGAACATGCACATTTTTTTAAATTAAGCGACAGGAACACATAAACTTGAGAAACACAGAATTTGATAGGCTATATGTAGGATATTTTAGGGTTGGAATTGAATTACTCTGGAGCGGTACCCTCTGGGATTACAGAGGACTCCTCCAGTTGCTGCAAAGTGTGCCTGGGATGGCAACACTTCAACTGGTTTATGTGGACCCACTTGTCTTCCCCCTCTGCCAAACTGCCTTTGGGGATGCGGATCTTGTAGGCCACAGGGGAGATCTTGTCTATAATCTCAAAGGGTCCCTTCCATGTAGGCAAGAATTTTCGCTGTTTTGCCTGGTTTCTTTGGAAGTTGTATACATAGACCGGATCCCCCACCTGATATTCCTTCCTGGAAGTTTTCATGTCATAGTGGGTCTTCATACTCTCGGCTGATCTTTCTAGATTCCGCTGAGCATAGGCAAAAGCATGTTGAAGGTGTTTCCTTAAATTCTCCACATACTCATGAGTTGTGGAGGCATTTATCAACGTTTGCTCTTGGGTTCTGTAGAGCAAATGCTGGGGAAGCACCATCTTGCGTCCAGTCATCAACTCAAATGGTGACATTTTGGTTGCAGATGAAGGGGTAGATCTGATGGCCATTAGGACCAGAGGTAATCGGATATCTCAACTTGGCCCAGAATCTGCCACAAACTTCTTCAATATGCTCACAATGGTTCGGTTGTATCTCTCGACTGCCCCAGAAGAAGCTGGCCTGTAAGCAATGTGTAGCTTCCTTTTAACCCCCAGTATCTCCCACATCTTTGTCATTACTTCACTGGTGACGTGGCTACCCCTGTCTGACTCAACCCTTTGATGTAGACCAAAACGGGAAAAGATGTGGTTAATCATCAGGGCAGCTGCTGTTTCTGCCTTGCAGTTTGGGGCTGGGAGACATTCCACCCACTTGGTAAACAAGCATGTAACGGTCAACATGTACTTGTTTCCTCTGGACGAGCGGATTACAGGGCCTACAAAGTCGATTTGCAAATCTGACCATGGCAGTGTCATCCCCCTCTTTTGGCGAGGCGCACGGTGTGTGAGGGATGATGGCTGAAATTGTGCACACACAAGACACCCCTTCAAGTATTGGTCGAGGTCATGCCCCATGTGTGGCCAGTATGCAACCTCCCTTAAGATTTCCAGTGTTGTGTGAAACCCCCTATGACCGGCGGTGGCCGCATCATGGGCGTGACTTAACATCAGGCTTCGGAATGAGGTAGGAACCACCCACCGATCGTGGCCAGCTTTGGATTTCCTTACCAGCAAACCGTCTTGGATCCGGAACATTTTTGGACGTTTCATCAACACTCTAAGGTCCTCTTTCCCGTTGTAATCGGTATCCATCAGGGGAAAGTTCTCAGGGTCCTCAATGTGTTGGTAAAATTTACCAATTATTGGATCCCCCTTCTGAGCGGTAATCAAATCAGCATCAGGGGTCTCCTTACTCCATTGTGCAATTGAAAGATCATTGTGAGCATTTGTCTGGGACCTAGTGATAGCAGTGACCTGGATTTCCCCCAACACTCAATCTCAATTAGAGCCCTTGGATGGCCCCGGTTTTGGCCAGCTGATCAGCTAAGTCATTTCCAGTTTTGTCTGGTCCCTCTACTTTGGAATGACACTTGATCTTTTTCCAATAGATGGTCATCTCATTCGAGGTGACCAGATCATCAATGTTTTGGATTAACTTCCCATGTTTCAGGGGTTTGTTATTAGCGCATAACATGCCTCTGGTTTTCCAGTTGACCAGGTACTCCACGAACCCGTTCCGTACATAATCCGAATCTGTGATTATGACCAGTTCGTGGAGTTGATGCTGGACAGCAGTGAGGATGGCCTGATGCACAGCCATCAATTCTGCCACCTAACTACTTCGGGGACCAATTTTGTATCCAGCGGAGGGTTCTGGGGACTCATTCACCCATGCATTCCCTACGCCGGCCACCAGTTCTTTCTTCCCGTTGTTGTCAACATGGTAAGAGCATCCATCCACATAGACAGTGGACATTCCCTCACACTTTTCCTCTTCAAAGACTTTGTGTGGGGAATTAAGGTATGCCTCCATGTTGTCCTTGATTTTTAGACTTTCGTCCTCGAGACAGTTTTCTCTGGCACAATCATGCAAGTCAGCCAGACCTTGCGCGAGCGGACTCTTCTTGTTTTGGCCATATCTGACCTCCATAGGAAAGCCTTGCATTGACAGAATCCAGGAAGTAATTCGGGAATTACTCACTTTTCCGGCCCGGATTCTGTCACTTTGGAGATATTGCAGAGGATGGTGTGGAGTCTCCACTATGATGTGTTCCCCATGGATGAACGGGCGGTAATTCTTCAATGCCCACACCGTTGCCAGGAGTGCCTTCTCACAATCGTTGAATTTTTTCTCCACAGAGGATAAAGTTTTGCTCGCATAGGAGATTACTTTATTGACCTCGTCATGCTTTTGGTATAATACTGCCGTCAAGCACGTAGTAGAGAACCCTGTCTCCAGGAAGAACTCCTTGTTTCTGACAGGGTAAGCTAGGCAAGGCACTTGTGAGAGACTTCTTTTGAGTTGTCTTACTGCCTCGGATTGTTCTGGACCCCATTCCCACTTGACCCTCCCCCTTCAGGAGATGATTCAGGGGTCTAGTGATCTCTGCGTAGCCCTCAATGAACTTTCTGCTGTAATTAGTCAGTCCAAGGATGCTCCTTAGTTCCCGCAGAGTTGTGGGGTCTTTCACTTTCTGGAGTGCTTCCACCTTCTTTTCCTGGGGACAGAGACCCTGAGGAGTAATCTCATGCCCCACGAAATTAACACGGGTTCTACACCACTGTGCTTTCTGAAAGGAAAGTTTTGCTCCGGCGGCCCTCAACTGGGTCAGAACATAACGGATCTCCGCTATGTGTTCCTCCACAAATGAACTTTTGATGAGGACATCATCTACATAAGCCAGGTTACCCCTTGCACCCAGGTCGGGCATGGCCTTGTGTAGGAAAATGTTGAATTCATTGCCGGAGTTGAGGTATCCGAAGGGAGTCCGGGTCCATGTGTACTGCTGGCCCCCAAAGGTAAAAGCCAGCTTGTATTGGTCCTCCCTACTGACAGGCACAGTCCAGTATCCATTGGTCAGGTCTATTGCAGTGAATACCTGTGACCCCTGGATCTGGGCCAGCCCTTGGTCAATGTAGGGCAGAGGCCATCGGGAAGTATGGACCCGTTTGTTGAGCTCCCTAAGGTCGGCACAGAGTCTCCACTGGCCGTTTGGCTTCAATATTCCCAGCACCGGATTATTGAAGGTGCTGTGTATTGGACGAATTATTCCCCGGGACTCAAGGTTCTTAATTATTTCAGTAAGGGACTCCATGGATGCGAGAGGCAAGCAATATTGCTTCACAAACACTGAAGTCATGCGAGGTTCCGTGGGGATTGTTGTTGTGTGGATGTCGGTGCGGCCACAGTCATATGAGTCTACCGCAAAGAGATCTTGAAAATCCAAGAAAACTTGTTTCAACTTTTGCTTTTGTTCCAGAGTCACACAGGCATCAGCTAGGTTGACTCTCTCTTCCACCGTCTGCCTGAAGCCTGGAAAGACTTCTGGTTTGGCTATCTCAGCGGCCTCCTCCAGCTGGGTGGAGAAGTCCCTGGTCAGAGTGCTGATTTGGAATGGAGGCCTCAGGTGGGAAAGGCAACCCTCATGGACCTGGAAAATCACCTCATCCCTCCTGAAGTCACAAGTCACATCTTCCTTACCATAAGGGCAGGAAGTGTACACCAGGAAGTTCCCCCCATGCCGGGTAAAAATCCTGTCTGGTGTTGTATTGTCATCACTGTCACTGTCAAAACAGTCCTTGGGGATTGTTCCTAACAGTTCATTTCCTAAATCAAAGGAGAAATGTCGGTCATCAACCGCCATTCCAATTATGGTGCCTGCGGCTTGAGTAATACTCTTTAAGTCGCTGTTATCCACCTCTATTGGAATGGTGTCATGTTCTATGTTGACTAATGGTGTTGGGTTTACCCCTAACCCTTGCTGTTGGAGAGAAGCGTTTAGATGTATGTAAGCATCAGGGTTTTTCAAATGTTGTCCTCTTTTAACTTTCACTTCCAGGGAGAATTGTCGGGTCCTTTCTGGGATGGTGACCTCCTCTTTGATCTGAATTTCAACTGCATAAGGTAGTAATTGAGCTGTCCTAAATGCTTTTTCTGGATCATCAAAGCCCATGGGATTATCCGCTAATCGGGACCAAGCTTTGAAGTTTATTAGGTCCAAACTAATGGCAAAGCGATTGAGAATGTCACTGCCTAAGTATAAGGCGGCAGTGGCGTCTCGCACGACCCAACAATTATGGACTATGCTCTTGGTGCCAATGGAGATTTTGAGCATACACCTGCTTGGCAGGAGCTGTTTGGAATTAGGTGCTTCCAGGTCCATTTCCCATTTGTCTATCAGTTTGAATGTGGGAATGGCTGGATCTTTTGGGAGTTGGGGGAACATGGCTTCGCTGATGAAGCTCTTACCGTTGTTCACACACACTTGAGCGAGAACAGAGTCCTTCCCATCATTTAACTGAACAGGGATCAACAACTGCTCTCCAATTTGCTGAATATCAGCCAGGCTCTGAGCTGATTTCACATCTTTCTGGACTATAGGAGTGGGAGTTTCTTATTGTGGATTGGTGAAGAATTTCAGAGTGTTTCCTTCCAGTGTGCAATACCACCTTAAACTGGAAGGAAGGTTGATTTTCAGAAATAGAGAGGACCCCCCATCACCAGTCTGTTGTCCTACTGCTATTACTGTCACGTCTGGAGTTTGGTTGTTCTGGAAGTGAAATTCTACTTGGTCAGATTTTTGTTCAACCATGTGGCAGGTGCCGTTTAAACTAACATAGTTGACACTCTGTTTTAATTTTATTGGTCGGCTAGTCTGGGTCCAGAGGACCTTGTTTACACAATCTATTAGGGGTGACAACCTTCTCAGGAGGTCATTCCCTAGTAAACAAGGGGTGCCCTCTGGAGTCACAACTATGACCGGGTGTTTCAACTTATGTCGCCCAATTTTAATGTCCAAATCTGCCGTCCCCTCAACAGGAATTTCCTTCCCGTCAAAGTTCTGCAGTTGTCCAGGAAGAGAGGTGAGAGGAATACGGTAATTATCCCCCCTTCCGGCATTTAGTTCCTCAAAGGCCCTTTTGGACAGAAGGGTAGCTTGGGATCCAGTGTCCACCAGTGCCACAATTGTACCCTGCCCCTGTACTTGTACCGGGGCATAGTATCTTCCATCCTTCTCCTCAAGGGGGCACAGATAATGCACATTTTCGGACAACTGGTGGGCTAACTTTCTGGTTTTGGACATTGCTAGAGAAGAAATTTGGGCAGAATTCTGTGGAGAGTCTTGGGAATCTGAAAGAAAAAGTTGGCAACTGGAGATCAGAGCCATTGTGGGTTCCCCTGGTTCCGGTTCTGGGCCGCCCCCCCCTTTTTGGAGGCAGTCACCTGGATGGGTTTGAACCAGGGGATTTTGGTATTGTCAGTTATGGGATGAGATGATGGGCGGCGGTAGCTCAGTCTCCACATCTCCCGAGTCTGAATTGGCATCCCTTGGGGCCCATTTTTCCTTGGGAGGAGTTCCCCCATCTCTAAAGGAGAAGATCCTTTTCCCAGGATCTTCTGAGGATCCCTCCCCCTCAAATTGGAAGACCTGTACCTCCTCCACAAAGTGGGTCTGTTTGGGTCCTTTGTTTCTCCTACCCCCCCTCTGCTCCTTGGGAGGCAGGCTTTCAGGGGTAGGAGATTTTGTTCCGGTTCCTGGTTTTCCAGGGGCTGTTTACAAGTTGGGAAGGAAGCTTCCTCCAAGGCTTTACACCCCCCTTCCCCTTGTGCCTCCTCCCTGGGAACCGGTGGGTTATCGGGGTGCTGCCCCGTCATTGTTCTGGAGCACCAGGTCCAGAGTTTGGGACATTCTGTGGTGGCATGCTCATCTGAGGGTTCTGTTGAGCCCTCAGTATGTGACCCAGATCCCGTGTCATATTTTGGACCTGGCGCTCTAACTGGGAAACCCGCTCAGGCTGATACGGGGCTCTATTTTCTCCCCTGGGCTGATCCCAGGAAAGGTAGCTATCCCTTCTCTGGTAGTACCCCTGGTTGGGAAGATTTTGGTACCCCTCCACCCGTGGCCTCCCCTCTCCCGGATTAGGTTGTCTGGGCTCAGGGAATTGGGGAAAGAAGGATGGATGATTTTGGGGCGGGAAATTGGGTGGATACCTGGGGAAAAAGTTCTGCCCAGGATTTGGAGAATTTCTGCCCTCCTGTGGAAGTTGGGAGGGAAGTTCCCTGGGTTAGGTGCTTGGCCGGATCCCCCCCCTTGGGCTGGAGGGGTCCACACATAACCCAGGATTGGTCGGTTTCCCTTGTAGCGGGGACTTACATAGTCAGGGGAGCGGGGGATCCCATTTGTGGGACTACCTCCTCGACTCCCTGTCTGTGACTGGCCCGAGGGCCTTCTGGGCTGTGAATTATTTGGTGCAGGCAGGTTTTTAGGCCCCCCAATCTCCAAATCTAAAACGGGAGCAACCTTTACCTCTGCCACCTTGGCAGCAGCAGGGGTGCTGTTGGTTTTGGGGTTTTTCGGCGTGTTATTTTTATTTTCGATAGGCTTCTGCACCTCATAGATCCGGGTAGCTTGTTCAATGACCCAGTCTAAAGATCTTTTCTCATGAAAATCTTTCACAAGCTGGGTCATTATATATTTAGGGAGAGCATGGAAAAATGTATTGACAAACTCTTTGCTGTCTGTGCGCACCCTTCTGGTGGTCTGCGCAAAAGCACGCTTTAATTCTTGCACAAACTCTTGTGGGGCCTGATCCTCCCCACATTGCAAATTATAGGCCGCCTTGCAAGCCTCTTGGGGATTTCTGTGAACAGAAAAATGTTTCAAGATGGGCGCCTTATAGGTGGACCATCTTAAATGATTTTGGTCCTCCAGCCCCGCAAAGAAACTGGAGTATTCTGGGGAGAATGTCCATTTGACGTACTGGATGCAGCTACTGCTGTCCTTCAAATGGAAAGTCTCCATCATTTGCTCATAGAGCTCCAAGTGTTCCCAAACGGAATACTTGGCGTTCTTATGATAAGGCATGATGACACTCCTTATTGCCTTTATTTGCTTCAATGGGTCCTTGAGCAAGGCCCTTTTTGCCTTATTGGCCTTTTTGCTTCGGGTAACCCTGGTCCATTCATCCTCTGACTCAGAGGCACTGCTCCCAGAGGTTTCTGCCTGATCTTCCAGGTTTTCCCAGATTCTGCGAGCCTGGGAATGGCTGGCAGAATGTGGGGACCTGGTCTCCTGTGTCCTGCGCCGTTCAGAGGAGTCTTCAGATTCCTCCTTGCTGCCAGGATTTGATGGGTACCCCCCCCACTGACCTAACTGGGCAGAAGTTTTCAGGATGCCCTTAATGGGCCTACTCTCCTGGGGTTCCCCACTAAATTGCACCGTGCTTGGGTGCCCATACCCGGATGCCCGCCCCTCCATTCCTGGGAGGTACTGGCCTATGAGCCCCATACTTCTGGTTGGATAGTAATCTGCCAACCCCCTGGCCCTGGGCTCATGTGCGCTAGGGGACATGGGGGTGGCAGAGTCCAGGGACTGAGAGATATGAAGGCCTCTGGTACTAGGGCTCCTGAGGTTATGCTCAGGAGTCTCCCTCTCCCAGCGAACCTGGTCTCTATCCGCCCCTGCTCCATGTTGCAATGCAAGAGCCTGCACTTTCAGTTCCTCAGTTAAGGCCTTACTCGACTCTATCAGTCTCTCCTGCATCGCTACCTGTTGCTGGAGCCTATTATTGTGCTGACAGAGAGCCTCATTTTGTCTCTGTGCCTCCTGATTGGTCCTGGAGTACTGGGCCAGTCTCTGCTGCAGGAGGGTTACCTCCTGAGCTGTGTCCCTATTGGCCTGCTCCTTTCTTGCCAGAGCATCCTCCACCCTCCTGGTGTGCTCTAACAAGTTCTGGTGTTCTTTTTGGAGGTCACCCAGTCCCTGGAGGGCCAGGTGATTTTCTTTCATTTTCCTTTTTAAGTGGCAGACTTCCTGGCCTAAGGTATCCCTTTCCTGACTAAGAGCCTGCATCTGTGCCGCCAGGTCGTCCCTTTGCCTTTGGAAGGCACCAGCTTTCTGGTGCTCCTGATCAAACTCTGCCTGGGTATCCAGGTCTTTCATAATCAATTTATTGCTTTCCTCTTTCTCTCTGTCTAATCGAATTTGCAGGGTGGTTACCTGTTCTGTGCATGCCCTGTTGAAGTCCAGTTGTTGCCCCAGCTTTTTCTGGCTCTGCAGAAGGGAGTCCAACCCTTCTTGGTACTCCTTCTGCAAGGCCAGAAATCTGGTATCCTGATCAGCCTTCTCCTGTTGCAGTCTGTCCATGTCCTCTTTTATTTTAATGATATACTGCCTACTATCATTTTCTGACTCCTGGCTCCCCTGCAGCCTCTGCTCAGAAGAGACCAGGTCAGATTGGACCTTCTCTAACGCCATTAGTTGCTTATTCGCCAGATCTTGGCTTTCAATACATTTATCCTGCATGTCTCCCATATATAGGTACAGGTATGCCGCTATCCTGGCAATCTTATTGTGTTCATCTTTGGCTTTAGGAGCCATATATAGTTCACTCAGGGCCACATGTAATGGACCCTGATCTCTCCATATGGCTGACCCTGTTTCAATGACCTGTTGCGCGATGGCCTGCAACCAGACCGTTTGGTCCTGGTGAGTCCACTCACCTCTCACAAATAGCTTATGTAAGAGTTGCTCCCTCGCTATTTTCATGTCTACCAAGGTCGTCATTCTAGAGATTGATCTCTGTCCTGACTTACAGAAATTAGTATTTTATTTTTGCAAAACAGACCTTTTCCTTAGAGTGTCCCTTTGAAGAGTGCTTTACAGCGTAAAACAGCGTGGTGATCAGACCGGATGTATGTATCCCGTCAGTTATCACACTGTATTAAGCTGCACAAGTGATAGATCTAACCCAGACGTCCGGCTCGAGCCCCCACTTTGTAAGAGGATTCAATTCAACACTACAGCTAAGTCAATGCCTAGTCTGGGATACTGAATCGAAACCCTTATTGATATATCTTTATGTCCAGTTCATGAGTTCTGGATGACTACCCCTATATAACACCCCTCTCTTAGAATCCCCCTGACCCCACTGAGCCAAGAAGTAGTTCTGTTTTGCAAGTTTAAAAGGTTTATTTGAAAAATAATTAACTATATATATATATATATATATATATATATATATATATATATATATATATATATATCACACTTTTATAAAGAATTAATAATTAATATCACACTTAAAACATAAGCAGTGATCAACAGTGAATAATGTCCTACTAGTAAACTGATTTGGTTACCCAGGAGCAGTATAAGGATGAGGTAGCACACCTGTGAATAGGAACAGAAGAATAAGGTGGTAGAGAATGCTTTATATAAGTTCAGATGGATGCAATGTTGAATGAAAATGCAGTACAGAAAATACTCAATATGATTTCAACAAAACAATGTAATCACTTTTCTCTGGCAATCCACTCCCCCCCTTATGCCATGTAAGGAAATGAAGAGTAGCACACAGTTCTCAGACATGCAATCAAATGTAATTCAGTTCACCCCAGCAAGCTTAGACTACGGATAGAAGTTGAAACACAGGCCCAAAATGCTTTTATATGTGCTGGCAATGAAGTGAGGAATATGCTGAAAATGGTTTTAATTCCCTTTAGGAGGCTCAGGGTGAGTGAAAGATACTTGGGATGAGCTCAGGCTCCCTTTAACAATGCTCTAGGAGTAACTAGCAGGTTAAACGAATTTTTGGCAAAGAAAAGCAAGGAAGCTGCTGTTTTCACACGTGGCTGGATTTTTAACCAAATCGCGAATCGCGGCAAAATTTGCGAATGCGTGAATCACAATTACGATTACTGGGTTCATTGAAAAGCTAAGATTCTAAGCTTTCAGAGGAAAGTTAAACCAAGTTTCTATCCCAAACGGTTCCAAAGATATGAACGATTTTGTAAAGGTCGTTTTTCGAATTTAAAGTAACTCAAATTGACAGGTGACAGCTTTTAAAAATGACAAGTGACAGCTATGCGGCTGCAGAATTGACAAGTGACAGTTAGGAGGCAGTTCTACTTAGATTAAATAGATTGAATTATATCACTGGAAACTAAGAGATTTGGTTTCACACCGTCCTAGCTGTACTCACAATGTATTTGAAGGTCTAGGTCTCACGGATCGGGTCAAGATGGCTTTGGTTCTGGTTTCGCCCCGGACGGTCTCTGCGCACAGCGTCTGGTCTCTGCTCTGCTGGTCTGGTCTGACACTGCTCCTGGCCCGGCTCCTGGATCTCTGGGTACAGCGTCTGTGCACAGCTCCTGGATCTTTCTGCACAGCTTTCTCTGGACACAGCGCTGGTCTGCACGGCTCCTGGATGCTGCTACCGCTGTTAGGTTTGCTGGATACTGAGGCCTGCTGAGAAGAGTTCTCAGTTTGTGGATTTAGGCCCTTGCTTTGAGTTCTGAATCAAGTTCTTTGGAGTTTTAAAGGCTAAGTGTTGGATCTGGTATCTTCTGGATGTTGTGTGGTCCGGCAGAGCGCGTTGCAGCAACTGGATTTGAATGTCTCTACCTGTCCCAGCAGTCTCTTTTTATGTGTTTTGAAAATGGGTGTGTGCCTGGGCCTAGCAAAGCCTACCCCTCTCTACTTGCATTGGCCCAATTCTCCCCTCTCCCATGATTGGGGGAAGGAAATGTGAGTCAGAGTGATGCTGTAGGTTTTATGGGTCAGAGGATCCTCCCCTGGTCAGTTTGCCCACAAATCTATATTTGACCCAAATACATATTGCACAGATACACAGTTGTTTAAAATTACTTGCACCCATCACATATCACATGAGGTATACTCTGTTCAAACTCTGCTCTTCCTGAGGGCTTGCATTCAGAAATGGCAACATTTTGCACTTTTTAACTGGTTTTGCAATATCGGACATTTACCCAAATTTACACACATGTGCGCAAGGAGTGTGGACATTAATTGATGAAGTGTCAGATTTTTAACATGCAGACATTTGGAGTGAAACCCTATTTTCCGCTAGCAACCCCCCAGATCATACCACCAGGTCCTAAAACCTCTTAAAATGGGGCAGAAAAATCACAAGAATTATGGTATCATTTAGATAATTTTGACAAGTCCGCACTATGAGTTATACATCTTTCTTAAAATCATATTCTGGCCAACAGTGGTGTGTCTTCCCAGGTCACATGGTGGAGAAACCAGTCTATCCACTTTCTTTAAGGTCAGCCTGTCCTCAGAGGGGCTGCCCCTCCCCGTTTCTGCCAAGAGGAAGCCACTTTACGACCTCCCCCAATATAACTTCTGCCTTAGTCAAGGAAGGGCTTTGTTCAAAAGGAAGCCATTTACGACCACCCTAATAAACCACCTGCCTGGGCCCAGGACAGGCCTTTGTTCAACTCCCTGTAGCTGCTCCACCCCTAATCTAATCAGAGAGGTGACAACTCCTTTTGGCAAGGGGAAGAGTGGCTGAGCAGGTTTTAACTGCTGTGGGGGTAGATGTCAGGCAGAATTCAGTTTCATTAAGCCAGGTTTCAGCTAAATGTCACTTTTTGTCCCCCAGTTTAAGTCTATTACGATTTTTACATACACATTAAATAATTACTTCCTTCAAGTCATTTCAGAGTATAGTTTTACATTGTATCCACCTCTTAGCAAGTCTTTCCTTGGTCTGGTTTTGTTTCATTTGTTCAGTTTTACACAAAAGTCTGGTGGTTTTAAAACGCCGGCTTTCTGATAGTGGTGAGTACTGGTAATGCAACCATTTTTGGGATTTAAGAAAATGAATTCCCCACAGTTCTAGGTTGCTTTTGGCAATCAGCATTGCCATTCCCAATGGTTTCAGGCTACTGTGTGGGTAGCCCAATGGTGGTTTTAGGCAGTGCCCTCCTGTGCTCAGAACCTAGGCAAAAATGGGTGGCAGAAAATTCTTCATGCATTTCCCTGTGCATTTTCTGGGAAGTTCTGGCCATCATGATGTTTTCCATGCCAGTACTGCACAGTTTTCCTACTCTGGCGTACATGTGGGCTTGTTGGCCATCTTGGATTTTCTAAGCCCACAGCACCAAATGTTGCAGCATGATAGCTCAAACGTGGGTCAGGACACCCAACACTAGCAATGATTGACGATGAACATGAAATGTCCACATAAAGACAACATATTCTCCATTAGGTCATTTGAGTAAAATGGGGCACTCAGTGAGGTTGACATAGAACAATGAAAATCTGCAAGTCCCTGAAAACTTTCCCGTATTGCTGAGCCAGATGTGCCTCATTTTTGTTTAGTCATTTGTAATGTGATTGCATCTAGGAGCAATTATATTTCTATTGTGTGCATTAAACTATTCAAAAGTAAACAAAATAAAAAATAAAATTCCTACGCAATGAAGGAATATGTGCTACTTTGCACATCCCCAGACCTGTTTTCCCATGGCCACTTCAGCCTTCCCTGAAGCCATTATGCAGTGGGCCTCAATTTGGAGAGTCGCTCAACGACATACAGTTTCACCCACAAAAAATGGTTGGACATATATATTGCCCACACGTGTTTCACGTTGCCAGCAGCAAGGCTTGCTGACGCAAGTTGTACTCTGGGGATGTGCACCCAGTGTGTGTGGGAGCCAATGGCTGCAAAGCCATCTACTACTGAACCGACTGATAGCTAGCCCCTTTTCCCCCACTGTGTCCTTTTGCTGTTTTTTTTCTTTTTAAGCACATATTAACATTTTAGGCCTGATTTACAAAGCATTTTTTTAATGGGTGTTTCCCATTGAAAAATGATTTTGTAAATCAAGACATTTGCCTGGTGAGTGTCTCGCAAAACAAATTAAGCTTTCTTCCATTTAACAGCAAACTTAAGACGATATCTATCCAAAGTGATTTTGATACCCGGAGTGGGGAAGGGGAGTAGGCATCAAACAAAAAGAGCCTTGGAAAACAGCCATGGGTTTGTATGCGGCTAAATCCCACCTTACAACACAGTCTAGCGCGCAGCCCAGGTGCTTGGACCCCTTGGCCTGGGAGCTGAAGGCTAAATGGACCATGACAGGACCACTGGCAGCCCCACTCGTGGAAAGACTTCTCCGCCTCCTGCTTTTGGGGCTGCAGAGAGCCACTTCTCATCCTGACAGGGACCATCCCCTGCCAATCCCTTGAAAATCGTTCACGGATTTTCCAGCAGAATTTTCACAGGACATTCAAAGCTAAACTTAAAAGGCTTTGCAGAAGGCATCGATGAAAATAGAGTCAGCTGGATGAAAAAGCGCTGCCTTGGATTAAACCATAAAATCAAGATTACACTTTTGGGCCAGAGAAGAGCATTTGGGACTCTCCACTTCCAGATGAAAGGGGTGCGAGGCCATGGAATGGAATTTTGATACCCCGGTATAGTTTCGTAGAACCTGATTCATCTGACACAAGTTACATCTGCTTCCGCATTCCCTGCCTTCCCGACAAAGAGTCCCTTGTTGAGTGCACCACATCACAGAGGCGCGCGCTCATCCCATCTCTCGGCCGCAGCTGGCAGGGTGCCGGCCTCAGGGCCTGGGGCCTTTTGGTTCATTGGCACATGGCCGTGTAAAGTGGTTTCGTCCAGCGGGGCTCTGTGTATATTGACACACCTGGAAACAGGGTTTGTGTGCGTGTGGCGTGATGGGTGCCAGGCAGAAGCACTGCAGGGACAGAGACACACAGAGCCGACGACAGAGAAAAGATGTTATTTTAAATGGAAGGAGTTTGTGGCTGCAAGGAAATAGCATAAGCTGGGGCCAAAGAAAAGGACAGTGGTTGAACAGGAACACAACTGAGCGAAGCTCGGGCAAAGATTGTTTTGCCAGAGGCTGCCTTGTCCCCAGGACTAAGGGCTGGCCCAGGATGTTCCCAGATCTGCTCTGAAGCCCATGCTAGCAAAAGATTTAACAAAAGAGACAGAATATAGAAACAGACAAAGGATCACCTACAGTGTTGTAGCTGTCCGAACTGGTATACATATCATGCAATTCAGAGATATGTTTGTGTTAGGGTGTGAGTATGTGACCAATGAAACAGTAACTTCCATTTTTCCCTCAATAGGGTTTCTTGCTGAATCACTTCTAGACAAGTTCGAAATTTAAAATTGGGGGCTTGCATATGTTCCCATAATGCTCTTTGCGTTTATGCAAATCGCCAGTATTGGATTCTGTGAAGAGCTACTGTGCTGCGTGACCTTGCCTGGGGCCACCTGCCTCGCCCGGCCCCTCCAAGGAGAAGAGGGCTCCCCCAGTAAATGTATTTCTATATCCAGCACTGGATACAACCATGCTTGGGAATGTATTGCGTAGGGACAAACAGATTGCCTGACATAGGGGGTTGGAGGAAGTAAAGAAACAGCTATGGGTCATGGCTGTAAGGAGAGAGAAGATGGGGTCTGTGAATAGGGTGGAGGAATAGAGAAACTTACCATAGGTAATAATGGATGTTGGAAGGAGGGGCAGAGAGAGAAAAGGTTTCAGAAAAAAGGAGCGAAAGGACACAGGTACAGTAGATAGTGTGAAATGTAGAGGCTATAGAGACTGGTGTTGGCAGGTTACAGAGGACATTGGGACACGAGAAATGTGTCCTCAGTACGAAAACTATGCCCTATGTGCAAATAGCATACTGTGCTGATATTTCTGCAGGGGGTGCATTAGGTCCTTTCTGTAATACAGAATGCACGCCCCCTACCATCAGAATGTGTATTCACAAGAGGTGTTCACACATTTAATAGAGTCACGCCGACATCAATAGTGAGGGTCAGGAGACTGGGAAGTGAGTACAGCATGATGCACTGCTCCTGAACGGCGCAGTTGTGCTCAGTATTGACATTGGTGTTAAATGCCTACTCCTGGAGCAGCCTGCAGATACTGTGCCTGGGGCACACAGGTCTTTTGTTAAGATGTCACTTGCTGTTAAATGATGGGGAATGTGTAGTGACAGAGGCAGATGGTGTCTGGAACATGAGCTAAAGATACTGAGAAAGCAGGTGGCAGGATCCCATTTACTGAGCAGGCTTAACTTCATAGGAGTGGGAGCATTACCACTTGCCAGCCCTGTAGGTCACTCCAAAAGCCCGCTCACAAGGCCCCTTGTCACTGTCACCAGAAGGGAGGGGGCACGTCAGCACGGGGCCTGATTTCCGGGTCAAGCCCCCTTCAAAGGCCTGCAGGAAGGCGAGGACTAGGGCCGGGCAGCATATTGCGAGAGAACCCGCCCAGCCACTTTGCTTGCCACACTTCTCCAATAACACTGTTAAGCATGGGGAGGTCAAGCATGCTGTGGTCGAGGATGTAGCCTCCTGTACACACTACCCTGGCCAGGCAGAAGAAAGAGCTCCTCCCACGGAAAGCATGCTGCCCAGATGCCCCCAGAATCGACCTGCTGTGGGAAGTGTGCTTCCTAGACGCCCATAGGATCCACCTACAGGTTGCAACGCTGAGGCAGAACTGAGCTGGGGCACCCACAAGCTCATCCTGAGGACATGTGCAATAAGCAGTAGTGCACACACATCACCACGGCCTTCCCAGTGTGCTTCCACACAAGGGGAGGCTCCAGAGATGCTGGGAAAGCTGGGGCAGTGGTCAACCCAAAGGTCATGGCCTGGTTACTAGAGACAGGAGCAGATGGATGTCACTTCTACACCCCAACTCCAAAGATTTGGCGGGAATGGATATGGAAGCCAGTAGCGATGCTGTGGATGTAAGCAGAAAGCCCTGTGCATCAGAGCTTGGCGGTGTGTGACCGTTCCAGACAGGCAAACACAAGGCCTTGCCTAGGGCCGCAGGGTGACAGTGGTACGGCATCAGTCATGGACCCTTGGAGGATAATGAGGATAGGGGGCTCACAGTCAATGAGACATAGGGGCACCAATTGGACTTAGGGATCCAAGTTGGAATGCAAAGACAGCCATTAAGGGGCAAGCCATCTATGAAGTTTAGCACCTCTTTAGTAGGTGTGCCACGTCCCCTCATTGCTCATGGCTGTGGAAGCAATAGTGTGAACTCCCGTGTTACAGAGGGTGTTTTGAAGTATTTACCCGGTTCCTCGAAAAAGTGGGTTGTGCTCAGTTATTTAATTTCGTCCTAGGATCTTCACTTCTTATAGGTCATTAGGAATACGAACCATAGGGGTTTGGAAAGCTGGCATCAGGGAAAAGGGAATACACACAATAATTAATTAGAAATATGGGAAGAACATTTACATTCATCCCAAAGTTTCTTTTAATCAATAAAACAGACTATGGAGCATTATATTAAGCAAAAATTATCATTCTCAAACTTACAAATGTCAAAGAAACACACAGGCTGTCCCTCAAAAGAAAGCACACCCTGACCCTGTCAGAGATGGCTCTCCCTAGATGGCCGGTGATGCGTTGCTTATCTAACAGGGATATAGAAAGCTGTCCCTCATAACCAGTTGCACACTCAATGAGCTCTGAAAGATAAAAAATCCACAAAGGGTGATCACAGACAAGCCTACTTAGCTGACCCTGTCTGATAGGTGTTCTTAAGATACATGGTGCCAAGGGGAATTACCTGCAACATTACTAACCAACTGGCAAGCAGGCTCAAGAAACATATAATAGTCACTCCTGGATCCTAATAAACCCCACCATGCGGGATAGAAGTAAAAAAGCGTGCACGTCCTTTTGAGGGACAGCCTGTGTGTTTCTTTGACATATGTATGCATGATATGTTTTGCTTAATATAATGCTCCATAGTCCGTTTTGTTGTGTTAAATTAACCAGGGAAAAGGGAAAAGGTCACATCAGGTTAGGGGAAGGCTTAAGAGAGGGCACTGGTTTAGGGCTGATGCAATGTTTTATAAATGTTTTATACTACCTCAGGTGTTGTGTCATCTTCCTAGGTGTTCACCGGGAACCAAAAGTGGCCCTGGAACTATTTTTAAAAGTGGCCCTATATAACACACCTTGAGCAAGGCCAACCCCTTTAAGAAACATTTGTGGGGGTTCTCCCACAAAAAATTGGAACAATTGGGTAATCTTCAAAAGAGGCCCATGGTGAAGAGGGCGACCTGGAAATCTCCACAGTTCCATTTCATAGTCAATGTGGTAACCTTTGCAACCACCTTCAGATGATGCCTAGAATGCATTATTGTGGAGGTTTGAGGAGGAAGAACTTTCAAAAAAGCAAGTTGGAGGATGCTAACACATCCAGGAAGAAATCCAGACCTGAATAGTACAGTCAAACAACTACATAAAAAGAAGAAGGACCTTGAAGACTGTGCATGAAGGCCTAATCTGAAGATTCCTGGGTTCACTGAAGGTGCTGAAGATAATAGCGCTATACCTTTTGTTATCAAGTTCTTGATTGGGATGTTACCTGAACTCCAATATTGTAATATGGGGTACATAAAGGTCACCAAAGGCAGGAATAATAAAGGTTTTGCCCTTTGTCATATCAGGATTTAAATTGCCATCTTTCTTCCAAGGTAGTAGATAGCTTCTTTAACTAGACAAAGCTCACCTCAGAAATATGAGGCTTACCCTGTGTAGTTCATTGGTCTGATATCAGCTATGAAACATTTGAGAATTATCCACAGCTAAAACTTTGAAAATGACAAGAATTTGGAGGGTACTGCAGACCTTCAATGTCCACCCAAAAGAAATATCATATGGCATTTGTCTTACAAGTTCAATTGTGGTTTACTCCTACTAATTCTAATGTGTCAAACTGGCTTCTTCTTGAGAGAGCAATGGTTTCCCACATCATTTGACTGATTTTTCCAATATCAAGAGAAAAAATAAACTCCTTGATAGTGTTAGCATTAATCTCTCCACAAAATATCTTTGATCCTATTTAGTCCATCTATCACAAAAACGCCCCAGCTCATTCACAATATATTTGGTTGAATCCTTTTATAAAAACTAACAACAGAACTATCAGTTGGAAACCATGGGTCTCTTTGGGTATTAATGAGTTTGGGAGTGAATTCCATCTGCCGATATCTTATATGCAACAATATTTGAGTTTGATCAACACTATTATGGAAAACTATGATTTATGTATATGTAATGCTACCGTCTCTCAGGTTGATCGAGCTCAACATATGTCAAACTCAAATTTTACAGCTTCTATGTTTTATAAGATTCTTACATCAATATCAACTAATGAAGATGCTTGGAAATTACTAGCAGCATGGAAAGAAGACTGTTCCCTAGAGGATACCATATCAGTATGGCCCCTGTATGGAAAAACATCTCTAACACTGTAATGTCAGCAATCCCACCTTAAACTTTGTACTTCTTCCATCACTTAGACTTTATTACTCCGGTAATTCTCTTTAAGGGGAGAATCTTAATAAATGACAATTGTTGGAGTTGTCTTCTGACTCAAGGATCCTTTCAACACATTATTTTTGAATGTGTGTATGTCAAAGATTGTTATGAAAATGTTTGGATAACTCTGAAATGCATTTTTAATATTCAACAAGACTTCTTCTGCCTTAGTTTTCTGTATCTTGGAAGCTCATTTCTACAGCCACTGCTAGATAGAAATAAATGTCACTTGTTTGATCTCTTAATTGTTATAGCAGTTCAAGCTATGACATCTAACTGGAAAGATCTTAAACGTTTACACTTCAAAATTTGGTGGAACTCTGTATGGAAAGAATGGAAAATGTTCATGCAACATCCCCATTATTACAGCTCTATTATGAAATGAAATTGCAGCCTTTCATAACATTTCTAGACAACGCAACGCCTAGTTAATTAATATGACTGTACTTTGCTTATGTTGTTAATATTATAATATACCTCCCCCTCCCTTCCTCTTGTTCATTTCTGTCATAAGACTATAATATAACCATTTGTTTATTATAAATTGCACCTTTGTGCATTTGACTACCTCTGGACCATACCATCATGTAAGGCTCTTATAGTGCGTTGCTCTATACAATAAGTGGTATTTTACTTGTATGTTTATTTTCACTTGCTCCTTTATATGAATTGGATGTCTTAGAAGCTCATTGATCTTAATAAAATACTTAAACAAAAAAAAGAAAATTACTTGTAGCTTGTTGTTAACATTTAAAATATAAATCAGAAAAATGCAACTTTATGGATGAAATAAAACAGGAGGAAAATCTGAAAAATCCAAAGGGATCAAAATGATTTTGCCAATGGCAGAATTTTCACCTTTGCCAAGGAATATGATTCTTTGTATAAAGCGCCACTGCAAAACGTAGTCCCATTGGAACAGAATGATAGTACGTCAGGTCCTCTCAGCTAGCCCAGGTCGTGTGTGCCCAAGATGCAAACCCGGTTTTCCAGTGTGTAAGGCCGCTTGACTTTGTGCTTTTTGTAGTCCTCATTAAGGTAAAAAATACAGCTGTGTGAGACTTTCCTGCAGAACACGCAGGCTACTTTCACATAAATCTCTGTAGGGCCACATGCAGAGGAACAGTTCTAAAAATACATACTAAATGAAACACACACATACTAAGGACAGGGTAGACCCTCTTTTTGCAATTTGTTTCATTCGAAGACATGGCAGCGTAATTTCCTAAAATCTCTTCCTTAAAAATGATCCTGCCTTACCGTTTCCCTGTACTTTATGCATATCCCACTCAGGAGCTCTGAATATATTGGGCTAGATTTACAAAGCGTTCTGTTGACCATGAGCAAAATGTGGCTCCCCCAACTTGATCCTGGGCCCGCATGGAAACCGCGGGTACAAGGTGATGCACAATGCATCCCACGCGAGCAGTGAGGAATTTTCACCTCTCACAAACTGAGGCCCTGGAACCAGCTCCACAGAAAGGTGCACATCTCCAGGAACACGTCTATGAGAGGGAACCAGCACATGGAACCAGGAGGCCACCCAAAATTGCTAAATTGCCCTGTTGAAGGCCCAGTGAAATCACATGACATAGGAAATTGAAAAGAGAACAATATTTAATTATGCACGGTCAGCGGAAAGTCATGACAAACAGTAAGGAAAGTGAAATCTTTTCAGCGAAAACTTAAAAATTGGACCGATTGTACCTGCAAGTTCAAAACTGGCTAGGTACGAACAGGGTCAAATGTGAGAAAAGGAGCAAGCATTTTGCTCCGTTTTCACTAATCATCGTACTCTATGTAGCGTCATAGGTGTCTCCTCCATTTACATTGCCTGTCTATGGCCACTCCCTTCGCCCTCCAATGTTGCATATGCAAACTAGGGATACTTGAGGGCCCATTCCTCTTCTGCCCCTTCAATTGCACATATGCATGTGTGGGGGTTGTGTCCAGCTGCTGCAATCTGTGCCCACATATTGAGAGCATCAATGTGCGATTTTGCATTTTGTGACCTGGTCGCAGGTTCCACATAAGCAAAGTGCACTATTTTGTGAGTGCAAATGCATGTGCACTTGCAAATAAATCTCTGGGAGGCATGCGCATATAGTTCACTCTTTGCTCAAAATCACAAGTCTGTGCGACCCCCCTGCTCCCTGTGCTGATTGCCTTCTCCATCCATCGACCATTGGGGTGAGGGGTTTGGCGTAGCTGCAATGGATTAAGTGCTTTCCAACACTCTGTGTTAATATTAATCCCTGCTTATTTCAACCTATTGGTTGAAATATGTGCCAGCTTCTCATGAAATAGCTGTGTTCCTCTATAAAGGGGTTTTCACTGCATCAGTTGGTAGGTGTACTACGGAGAAAAACATGATGGTGTGCAGTTTGCTGTACTGGCCTGTAATAGCTTGTTGCATATATTTATTCTATTGTGCTCTTGCCACTTTAGATAATGAATTCCTTTGTGACTTAAGGTTGACTGAGAACACTTGTAAGGCACATATTACACACAATGGTCTCTTGGCAGCAGTGACTCTATAAGGGATCCTGTTAAGCCAAAGAGAAGTGATTTCAACGTCATCTGGAAGGTGCAAGTTGTGCTTCCATAAACCAATAGAATGGGAGTTCTATGTTGAGGTGGCCTGAACCACAACACATCTCCCACCCATGGTTTGAAGTTTGCATTCAGGAAATAGTCTAATTTCTTTTATTTTTTATTTTTATTAAAATGATGTAGTTTATACATAAACTTTTAATTTCATATATATTTCTTTCGTTAATACTATAATATGTTTTGAATCTTCTTTGCTGGCTCTCTCATGTTCCCGAGGTTACAGGATCGTCTGAACTGCTTCTCGCGGGTTCTTGTTTCATGATATTTTTCCCAGAATGATGTTATGATAAAAATCAGCTTGTTGTCATGTCCCAGCAGTATTTGTGCCCAACGTTCTTCTGGTGAGTGCACTTCTTTACTGATATTAAAATAAGCCCTGCATAGTGCTCTTTGGGCCTGTAATGTCGTACATACCATAATGATGTAGTATAGGGTTTCTAATGTTTCTGTTTTGGTCACAGAATTTACATTGGTTGGCTATTTCCTTTGTCCTGTTGCTTGATTATCGCCAATCTTGCTCTTGTGGGCAGTAAATTCAGGCGCAACCTCATATAAAGCAATCTTATTCTTGGATCTGGAAAGATCATCAAGTAGGCTGGTAGTTGTGTTATTGCCCTTGTGTCTAGTGCACCATTCAGGTTTTCTTTATAGGTATTCTCTTCTATGATTGTTTTGCACCAGTAATTCCATCTCAGTTTTTTCTTTGCGTTTTGTGGGTGCTGTAGGAACATCTCCTTTGATATATCTTCTTGAGCCAGATATTGCTTCTGCTCTTCCATCCATTTTCTTAGGATAGTAACAGAGGTTGCGTTCGGAGTTATTCACATTATTTTTACTACAGGAATATTATCTTCTGTGCTTATCTTTCGATATAGACATCATTTTTTCCAGCACACTATCGACCTTATAGATTGTAATGCCAGCTCGAAGCGTATTCGTGGTGTTGGAAAACTCAAAGGTAGATTTAATATTTTCCTCCAGAATATTGCCTCTAGTTTGGCCCAGATTGCTGGATCCAGCTTTAACAAGGTTTCTGCTCCATATAATAGTGGTGGAATAACTTTGGTTTTGTAGAAGGTTGTTATTGGCACGAACAAAAATTTCCCATACTTTTTGTGTAATATGGCTCCTTGTCTTGCAAGCGCGAGGGTTTTCTTTTGGAGCATCTGGGCCAAAGCAGTTTCTTCTTTTGTTTGGTTGATCTAATTCCCAAATATTTAAAGGATTCCACTACCTTTAATTGATGGCCGTTAATTCTTATGTTTGGGCTCCGTTCCTTGGTTTTGGGCTTCCTATTGGCCATGATTTTAGTTTTTTCGATGTTTATTTTGAGCTTGTGTTTGGCCATTATGTTGATAATTGGTCCATGCTGAGTTGTAGGCCTTGTGGGGTTTTGTCCAGCAGTATTATATAGTCGGCATACATCATTATAGGCAATGGTGTGGAGTTTACTTTAGGTGGATTGACTTCAGGATTTCTCACTTCTTGCTCTATCTCTGCTGTAAACAAGTTAAATAAGGTCGCTGCCAGAGGGCATCCTTGTTTAAGGCCATTTGAAGTTTCTATCTCGATTGTGTGTATTCGATCATTGGTCAGTCTTACTCTTATTTTAGTATCAGAGTACAGCAGTTTCATCGGCTGCAAGATGTGGTCTGGGCATTTCCATTTTTCAAGCTTATTCCAGAGGAGCTACCGATTTATGGTGTCGAACGCTAAGTGCAGGTCTACAAACGCCATCCAGACTGTTGTTTTTGTCGTCATGGCTTCTTGCTTTACTAAGTTAAGCAGGAAAAGATGTATTTCTGTGCTTACTTGCCGCATGAAACCTGTTTTCCTCTTAGCAAACCGGTTTTCTTCCGTTGCCCATGTTGTTAGGTGTTGCGGTAGAATTGTAGCGAAGATTTTCCCCAAGGGGTCTAGCAGGGCTATTGGAAAGCGTCTAATGCATTTCTAACTACTATAGAAAGTGTGCATAGGTGTGCAGGGACCCTTCTATCCACGTAATGGCGCATCCCTAACACCTATGTCCACACATACTCCAAACTCAGTCTCAGGAGGATAGCTCAGGGGCAACGCGCTCGCCTTGGAAGCAAGACGACGCGGAGCAACACAGGTTCAAACCCCAGGTCCGCACTTAGAAACCCCTGGGTATTAAGCACGTTATAAATAACCAATTAAAATTACACTTACCCTGTAAATGGGTGATCTGCTTCCCCCTTGTTTTCTCTTTGTGTTGCTTGTAGACAGATCCCTTGGTGCCAAATTGCGCACCCTCCCAGTTCCCTGTTATAAGCTCAACGCTTCCTTGTATCTCTGCATCACTCACTGTGTAGTTCCCCCTATGACTTGAAAAGTGCTCTATTGCTTCCCGAATCCAGGCCCCCACTCATTAAATATCCTAATAATAATAGGGGGTGATTTATTCCAGTAGATATTGGGAGCTGTCCCCATCAAACATGTGTGCAAGTGACAGGCAATTTGTAAAATTATGCACTTAGGCACCGAGAGACAGTGGCAGCCTATTCTTTCTGAGGCATGCTCTGGTTGCGCAATTCAAAAATCAGCAGCACTGCAGTGTTCTGGATCAGCTGTAGTGAATGGATCAGGCAGGCGGTGAGGCTGGTGTACAGGGCTTTGGCCAAGTCCAACCTGGCCTAGCTGGGAATGGTGTGACTAACTTCTGCCAGAGACCATCATATCTTCATCAAAAAAAGACCAAGCTTTTTACTGTGGTGACAAGGTAGCACGGTGAAGAAAAGAGACAGAGATGAGACAGACCTTGTGGACAAACCGGAACAGTGCTGTTTTACTGTTAAATTGAAAGGGGTGTTCACCCATCCATGTTCACCTATAAAGCTCCTGAAGAGATGTTTGATCACTTGTTACCCAGATATCATTTGTGGTATTGTATTCATACGATTGGAAAATAGTGAGATGTTAAAGACTGCTAAGCAGGGGAGCCAGGTCAATCTAAAATAAAGTGTGAGGGCTTACTCGACTGTGGCTGCCAGAGGACGGAATGACTGGGTCTGACAGATGAGGTCCAAGTCTACCTCTATGAGTTCTGTTGGGTATAAATGCCTGGGTCGTGGTGATTGGGGCTCGGTACATGCATTCTACGGGTATGAATCTATCCACCAGGATGTCACAATATTGAAGGATGTGGAGAAATGCCATGGCTCTTGCCCATCATGCATGGCGTGTTGTCTCGGAATCCAAGCAGGGCTGTCCCTGTTCTGTTTCTGGGGAAAATACTGATTGGATGGGAGCAAGAATGTCATGATTTTCCAGAGTGGCCAGAAGCTAAGAGTCAACATCAACCTCTGCTATATTATATGAGCTGGGAATGGTGGCCACCTGGAGAGGCAGAGCTTCACCATTGGATTCTTAAGAGTATTAGAAGATGCTGGTGTCAATCTTGGGTTCTTCCTCAAGCAGCGCTCCTTCCAGGAATATGGGTACATAGATGTAGCAGCAGACAAAGTGATTGAGTAAGGGGTGGGGGGCTGTTTTTATCCTATTGCGATTCAGAGAATGAACATAGCAGCCAAACACACATTAAGCATCATACAGCAATGCAGTCAGCCAATGCAAGATCACCGCTCCAAGCATTCTGGCGCATTCTGTAAGGGTCTCTCACACAAAGGAATAAATCCACACTATCCCATATCCCATTCAGAACTGGTTAGAGGCTAACTACAGCCCCCTTTTCCTCGATAGAGGCATCCAATGGGCAAAGTTGGCAACCTCCACTCACACTCACAGAGTGGGACAAAGGGAAATCATATGCCCCTCAGGTCTTCAGAATAATCTTGGCTAGGATACTACAATGTCCCACACCCAGAAAAGCCAGTTAACTGTACAAGGGGATGGGGGCGGGGCAGGGGGTAGGGTAAACATTTGGTAAAAAGTGGTCTTTCTCCCAAAAAAGTGCTCCATCCCCAAAAAGGTAAATGTGGGGGACTCTGGGATTTCATTCATGCATTGATGTTTCTTTCGTAGTGCCCGCTGCAAAGAAAATTGTCTCTAGGTTCTTAAATGATAGATGTTACAGCCCCACATGTCGAGGTTCACTTAATCAACCACAGCGGGGTGCAAGTCTGATCCAGTCTGGAACTGGTACCCGAAGGTCTCTGCTAAGCACTCAGATCTTACAGATAGATGTGTAATGCTTTCCCCTGGCATTACTGGGTGACCATGCAGCTCAGTGGCCAGATGCAGCAGATATTCCAGCAGTGTAGACACATACAGCATCTTTTACCAATGCAGCACTATTTAACCTTGAATTGCACTGTTAAAATGTAATGCATTTTACCCATTTTAGCAAACCCCCTTACTGTGATTCCAAATCTTGTCATGTCACCACTCAAGATGCCCTTGACTATCAAAGACTGTGCTACTTTCTTTTATGTCCCATTCTGTGATGTGGATATGCATGCAAAGTAGATTATAGAAACAATGAACTAAAAAGAATACATGTTACTTACTAATATCTGTAAAAATAATGAAATCCAGAAGAGCAAATCATCAGTAAGCGTGTTAAAACGAATACTCAAGCTACCCAAGTTTTGAAAAAAACTTTCTAATAATTTTAATATCCTCAAATTTTGAGTGCCCTGCTGCTCATAGCCTCGCAAATCTTTGGCAAGGCCGTGGAAGGAAGGATAAAGGACTAAGCCAGCCCGGCCAGGATTTAAAGCCAGGCCCGGCAGGTCGAACATAGCTGTTGGAGGAGAGAGCTGAATTAACTCACTGAACGATTTTACCAGAGTAATGAGGACTGTGTGCACTCAATGTATTTCATCCAGCTGCTTAAATACACCTTTTTGCATTGAAAGCCAAAACCCAAGAAATCTGTGAAAATGTAGCTGAGTGTGCGTGTGTCTGCTTGCATGTCTGTCTTGGGAGGATAGCTCAGGGGCAATGTGCTCGCCTTGGAAGCATGACAACACGGAGCAACACAGGTTCGATATCTGAGTCAGCGCTTAGAAACCTCTTGGTGTTAAGCGCGTTATAAATAACCAATCATATCATGCATTTCTGAGAGCTTCGCCGTACATGCGTACGCATGTTTGTGTATTTCACAGGCCTACTCTGATTACAGGGCCATCAAGAGAGTATCCAATTTTTATTTTGATCGCTGTTAAGCTACGGGTTGTGAGCACGGTTAAAAGGGGAAGGTGAGTAGGATGGGATGCAGATAGTCTTTGATTCCTTCATTCCTTTGGTTTAGGGGCAGGGCAACTTTGTCTGTGCCCCCCAGCCCCAAAATCACTTATGATGCCCTTGACAGATGGCAAATAAAAATCACGCCTCCTGTAGAAATAAGAAGCTCTGCCACTCAGCGCAAGATCAGGACTAAACACCTAGTCCCCACTACAGGGGGAGTTAGTGTATGAACATGCTGAGTATTACTTTATTTAAGCATGCATGGCTTCTTTGCCTTCTCCTTTAAAATGAGCCATTGCCCTGTCGTGGGACAACAGGAGGTTCACTTTAAACACCTCTGCCGCCTTGGTGCTCTGGTTGGTTGGACGATGCGATCAGATCTTGAGTGTAACTTTTCAATATCACTTATCATTACCGGTGCTCGCGCTGCCATACTCGGGATGCATTTCCGCAGGCGCCAGTGCGTGCCCCCACCACGTGGCCACACTTCCTTCCGGCATATCGCAGCAGGAGACCATTATCCAATCAGAGCCTCCCGTCGCAGTGACATGATCTCCTAATTAGAGGATATGATTAAACGAGCCATGGTCTCAGACTGGAAGCAGACGCGGGCCCGGCCTACCAGGCTGGAGCGGGTGGAAGCACTTAAAGGAGAGCATGGCCACAACGCTGCAGTTCTGGTACCGAAATACCTTGCCGTGTAATGCGCGACATCTGGAGGAAAGGCAGGGATACCAGCATTACTTACACTAAGTGGAACAATATTTACTGGAAACATGTTCCCGGGCACATCAGCATGAGTGTTTTTTTCTCGTTCTAAATGGGTAAACACAGCAGGTCTCTGTGCCAAGAGACGGAAGGAAATGAGAGTGTGCGCTTCAGAAAGATGCAGGCCTTTGACACACAGTTGTATTGCCAAAAGCGTGCAAGTGCACCTCATGTTCTGTCCTGCAGTTTTGCCTGCTCGATTTAGATCACAGTGCAGTGTTGGGGAGCAGGAAAGGAAATTAACACAATGGCGGCAGGCTCCAACAAATAAAGTGTATTCTAAAGAGGAGACAGGTTTTATTTATGCTCCCATGCAAAGGGGCCAAGTGGGACCCAGGTGGCAGCACAGGGCCATGGCATCGGCTCCAACCACTTATTGTCAGAGCTCCCCGACATCTTTGTGTATGTCACCATCCCATATGCCTCTTCTCTTTGTGCTGTCTCCCTCGCCCAGCCCCCCCATGCCCACATATGCAGCATCCGTTTTTAAGCAATAAATGATAGTTAGAGCTGCATTTCTACTATGACCTTTAACACCCCTGCTATCGGAGTCGAGGACCCCCAAATGCAGCTCTGCAGGTGCACAGTTTGCACAAAACTTCGCTACAAAGCGCACAAGGATTTCTGGGGAGGCACAGATATGATATATGATATTTTATTTGTATCGCGCTCATACACTCGTGTTTCAGAGCGCGATGAACCTCAACAGATTGCAGTGAAACGGGATGCGATAAATGCTGGTGTTTTTCCATAGTGATATGGCTAAGAACCATGTAATTAACTTTACAAGAAAAAGGTCTGTGACGAAGGAAATACATTTTGTTTCGACACATCTTACATGAGTGTTGTCATTGTACACCCCTTCTCTGCTATTCAGGTTTTCATAAAGTGGTGCAAACGGTACTTCTAACAACACCACGATAACCCAATCCCCAGCTGAAAGAGAGCAATTTCATGATAGCTGTGTCACAGAGGATGTAACATGCAGAGCTCAGTCTAACCATCCACACCACCTTATTTCATTTGATATATACTGTTAAGAAATATCAATTAGAGATACATATAATGCATTTATTATGTTCACAAGCAGGGCCTCACCTTGAACAACTGGTCCTGAAGAAGTCCAATCATTAGCAAGTTGCCGAAACGTCTTATTAGAGGAAAGTCAGGCTCCTCATTATTGTCAAAATTGTCATTGGGCACCTGTCAGGGCCCAGGTTAATTTAGTTGAGATGTAGACCTGCACAGGAATTCATGTTTTGTTAAGTTTGCATAATTGACTGCTTCAATTAGTTTGCATTTATAAAAATATGATGGAACGCAAATGTTATGAATAGATGTGTTATTGTTTTATGTTGTGTCTGAACTGTTTCCTTTGTTTGAACTGTTTTTCACGCACGTTTACGTCATTGTTATTTCTAGTACTTTGTTTAAAAAAAGGTTTTACTGCATACAACTAATAGCATACAGGCACAATAATAGGTATATTTTTCTAGTTGTATGTATTGGTTAATGTGGGTAGAAAATATCCCTTTTTGGTTTCATTTTGTTTACTCACAAGGGACCAAAAAGTACACCCGGAAGAAGGTATAACACAGCCATCTTTTAAAATTGTATTCATATGTTGGGAACCCACCCATGTATGTTGTTAGTGGTTAACACCAGAGCACATCACTTTAATGGAAGATATGGTCAGAATGCACTGGACATCCCACCTCGAGAAGCTACTACAACGTGTGGCAGATCCAACAAAACATGTGGCGCCAAATGGTTGACCTTAGTTTATTCACAAATATAAATAGGGTGGGATAGTCCCCTATGGGTGTATGTGTTAATATACAAAACGACTGGTGATTCCTTTCCAGGAATGACCCAAACTAAGAGTTTAAGACTGCTAATCAGTCCCCCATTAGGGGTTACTGTGAGATTCCACAAAACATTCGAGATGTTAACGTTGATTCCAACTGTCTTTAACTTGTTGTTGGTTCTTCGAAGTAAAATCCACATTTTCAGTGCTTTTACAAACAAAATTGTGATTCTATTTATCAAACAGAAAGGGAGGCCCGTTGTGGCCCCTTTTGTATCACAGGCTCATGTGCCAATGCATTTCGGAGTCTGTTGCTCCTTCGCCAGGGCTGAGCTCTGTTGGTTAAAACTCAATCTCTTCACCAACTGGTCATAGGTAACAACACTTTACATATATTTACATAAAGTGTCCTGGTTTCCACTATCTGCACAGTCTTTATAGGCGGATACATTCAGGCACACATATGGATACGTGATATGTGTGTGTCTCTAACCTAAGAAAGGTCGAGTGCTCTATCGCCAGTGTGTCAAATTGCAGAAAAAGGAACGCTCCCACGCACCTAACACTACACACACAATGCATCTTACTAGAGACTATAAGACCCGCCATCATGTACCTGTTCCACACATACAGAACTAGCCATGCATCGCAAAGGAGCCCATAGCACCTGCTATGCCAGGCCTGGTACACCGCACACAACACATCCAGTGCATCTAATAGGGTCAGTAACACTCGTGCTAGAACAGAGCTAAGTAACACATTAAACTGCGTCGCCTCACACAGGCATATCAGTGCATCTCAATACATGTCCTAATAGTCCTACTATTGCAGAGCAAGACCTATGCACATCATTATATGGGTGCTTCTCAATGCATACTGTGATACTCTTGATATTACAGAACTAGTAAATACTGTAGCTCTGCACGCCCCCACACATCGATATACCACTAGATTCCAATGCATGCTGATATATTCATGATATTACTGACCTAGAACATGCTATGGCTCTACAGTCGGCACGCATCAATATACCAGTGCATCTCAAAGCATCCTGCTATATTCCTGCCATTACCGAGCTAGAACACCCTACGGCACAACAGCTGCCATGCATATCACTATATCACTGCCTCTCAATACATGGTGCTGTATTTCTGACATTACTGAGTTAGACCACAGTAATGCAGAACGAGCTGCCATGCACATCATGATATCAGTGCATCTCAAAACATAATTGCTGTATTCTCGGCATTACCGAGCTAGACCACCGTACGGCACAACAGCTACCATGCATATCCCTATATCACTGCCTTTCAATACATGCTGCTGTATTCCTGAAATTACCGAGTTAGACCACAGTAATGCAGAGCAAGCTGCCATGCACATCACTATATCAGTGCATCTCAATACATACTGCTGTATTCCTGGCATCACCGAGCTAGAACACAGTATTGCTGAATGAGCTGCCATGCACGTTATCATTTCAGTAGATCTCAATAGTGTCATACTCCAGATATTACGGAGGTAGACTACTTGATTGCAGAACTAGCCTCTGCACATCACTATATCACTGCAAATTAATGCATTCTAGAATTATCTTGCTATTACAGACCATTATATTGCCGAACAAGCCCCCATAAACATCACTGTATCAGTGTGTCACCATACATAAATTAATACTCATGATATGGCAGAACTAGACCATTCATTTGAACAACCCGCCTTTATGCACATCACTATATCAGTTCATCTCAATGCACACCCCATCAATTCTTCTATTACAAATGTACGTCTCTCTATTGCAGAACTAACCCATGCACATTACTACATAACTGCAACTCAATTCATACTATATTAGTACCTGGTGGGGGTGTGGCTTAGGACTCCAAGCCAATGAGGAGGATCTGAGCGGGGGGTTTACCACACGGTGTATCCCCCGCTCCAAGCCTAATCAGAGCTGAAGGCTGCCATCTTTCCCCAGATCACCGGTAAGTGTGAGCTCCCCCTGTGCCCTTCCCCTTCCCTCTACCCCAGTCCCCCTTTTCCACACCCCGGTCCACTTACTTGCACTTCTTTGTCTTTATGCGCAAGGAACACAGGTGTTCCTAGAGCATCCCTGACACGGCAATGGCCGCCATGGAAAGGGAAAAGGGACTATGTGTAGTTCCTTCTCCCAGTTCCATGGCAGCCATCTTTTTTTTTTTTTTTCAATTTTGAATGGCCGCCATGGAAAGGGAGTGGACATTTTTTTTTTTTTCCAGTTGGGAAACAATGACAGCGTTTCACAACTTCCTCAAACAATCTATTAGTACCCACATCCAATGGGCTGGGTTACTAATAGCAATAAGTCCCACGCTGGGGGGGCAATACCACTTAAGGTAATGCCACGGGGCCTGTGTTAAGGCCCTCGCTTAGTTCTGACCTGTAGCTATGGGTCATGGGGCATTACCTGAAGCAGTAATGCCCCCCAGCTCAGGGCTTATTGGTTAATTATTCCTGCTTTTACTGAGCAGGAGTATTATAATATGCCCCATGCACATCACTATATCAGTGCATCCTAGCATTTGGCATTATACTTTACTTTATTCAATTTCAAACACGCAGCCGTGAACCCTGTGGTGTGAGGGCGCGAGACATGACAGAAATACATACGTAAAAAGATTGAACATGAATGCAAAAAGTGGAAGATGGTCAGTACATCAAGATGCAAGAGGAGCCAGTCAAAAAGGATAAACAAGAGAATAAGTGGTTAGTGGAAAAGATGGGCATTGAGTGTCTTCTTGAAGGAGGTGATGGAGGATTGCTGGCATGGCAATGGGGGAAGAGCATTCCAAAGTTTGGGTGCTGCAGAATAGAAGGCCCCCGTTCTCCACCTTCTTAAGTTTGCAGCGTGGTAGAGATAGGAAATTCTGGTTACTTGACCTGAGAACCCTTGGGTTAGCTTTGTTTTGGATTTGATCTTGCAGGTGTTTGGGCATTGTGCCAAGTCTGCATTTAAGGACAATCATTAGAATTCTGAATTTAACGCAGGCTTCGATCGGCAACCAATGTAAGGAGCGTCGGGCAGCTGAGATGTCATCACGCCGCGCCAGACTCATGATGACCCGTACAGCTCTGTTCTGGACTAATTGAAGTCTGTTAAAATCAGCTTTACCCAATCCGACCAGGAGACTGCCACAGTAATCGATCTTTGCCCCAACTATGGGCCTCATTACGACTCAGGCGGTAAGGGTTTTACGACGGCGTAAACAGCGCCGACCCTTACCGCCTGAGTACGAGGTCCCTTAGCACCATGGCGGACTTAACACCTGCTTTTAGCAGGTGTTAAAATCCATGGCGCTAAGGGACCATGGAGTTTAATTTACGGTGGCGTAATTAACGCCTTCCCCACTCCCATTATGCCCTATGGGGCAAAAATGGGAATGGGGAAGGGTAAATGGGGATTGGGGACTTACCGCCCCGCCAACCTCGGAATGGGGCGGTAAGTCCGCCAACCACCATGGCGTAAACGTAGTTTACGCCATGGTGGTAAAGTCACGGCCCAGGCGGTAACTTACCGCCTGGGTCGTAATGAGGCCCTATGGCTCTCGCAATGGTCTCAGCATTTGCCTGCGAGATAAAAGGTCTTAAATGGGATAGAAGTTTTACACAGTAGGTGAAGGCAGAGATGACGCTACAAACCTGACGCTACAAATGTGGGCTCTCATATTGAGGGATTGATCCAAAACAACGCCTAATATTTTTTATTTGGGTTGAGGAGAAATGTCGACTAAGCCTAGCCTAAATGATTTAAAGGTGAGGTCCAATTGGGCAAGGTAATTGGTGTAACCCACGATCATGATCTCAGTTTTGCTTTTGTTTAACTCAAGTTTGTTAGCCATCAACCAGTTTTCGATTAGGGAAAAGATTCTGTTTAACTCTTGTTCTTCCTGGGAAAGTACTCAGGAGAGTTGAACTAGGACCTGGGTGTCATCGGCATAGTTACAAAATGATATACCTTCTTCCTCAAGCATCTTAAAGAAAGGAGCAGTATAGATGTTGTAAAGGCAGGGGGCAGTACTAGCACCCTGAGGAACCCCGAAAAGGACTAGGATTGGGGCCGTTTCAAAACCCCTGAGGCAGACTCTGCTCTGCCTGTTAGCCAAAAAGGAGTTAATCCATGATTCAGCGGATGGGGAAAAATTGGCTACCTCTACCATTCTGGCTAGCAGAATGGGATGGTCAACCAAGTCGAATGCCGCAGATAAATCCAGAGACATGAGAAGAGTTGCTAGGCCTTTATCCATGCTTGCAAGGAGATGTGACTTAAGATCCAAGAGGTATCATAGCCCTGCCTGAAGCCTGAATGATAGATGTTTAGGATAGGATGCTGGTTCAAATGGGAGGCTATTTGTGAATAGGCTACTCGATCGAGTATTTTGAGAAGGAATTGCATATTGGTAATTGGGCGATAGTTGAGTGGGTAATCAGGGGCGAGGCCAGGCTTCTTAAGAATGGGGGTGATCCAGGCAGATTTAAGATTGTCAGGGATGCCGCCCTCTCATAGAGAAGCGTTAACAAAATCACAAATAGCTTTTAGCAGTAGAGGGCGGCAGGATTTTATGATTAGGGAGGAACAGGGGTCACCCTTACACTTAGTGGGCTTAAGTTGTTCAATGATGGATTTTAGTTCAACCTCAGTGATTAAATGGAAGTTAAATTCGGTGACTGATGGATTTCTAATAAAAGGTTTACTATGAGCCGGTTCTGGGTTGGCAACCTGTTTTTGTACAATGTCAGCTCTGATGCGCAAGAGTTTATTGTGCATACCATTCTGGATTTGTTGACACCAGATGTTATCTAACAGTGGAAGTTCTCCCTGAGGTTCGGGAGTAGATTCAGAGTCATTTAGGATCCTGAAAAGTTCTTTAGTATCAGATTTGGCGTTGAGAATCTGATGATTATGGTAAGTCTTTTTAGCAGGCGCAAGCTCTGATCTATAGGACTTAACGGCGGATTTGTATGCATCTTGGGTGATGATATTAGGATTAGCGTTCCACTGGTGGAATAGCTTGGCAGTGGACGATGTGGACATTTGTAGGTCCTTGGTGAACCATAAATTACTTCTATTGGGACAGAGCGATTTTTTGGACTTGGCAGGGGCCAGGGGCAAGGAGATGGAAGCCAAATTAGCAGTAAGAATGGATGACATGTCCAATAAGGTAGTATGGTCAGAGAAGTTGATTGCAGGGTCAAGGAGAGGTCCAATTATGTCCTCAGTAATATGTTTAAAGTTGCGCGTGGTGATAAAGTTGGGCTTATGTGACTTGGGTTTTACTGGAAAAGGTACCATTATGGAGAAATGAATGAATGAATGAATGAATGAATGAATGAATGAATGAATGAATGAATGAATGAATGAATGAATGGTCTGACCAGGGGCATGGCTTGACATGAGTGTCGTGACAGGGAGTGTTAATCGAAGAGACCCAATCCAAGATGTGGCCCGATTGGTGAGTTGGCTCGTGGATTTGTTGCTCAAAGCCTAGGTCAGTTAGGATTGCCTCTAACTCTGCAGCCAGCGGGTCATCAGTATGGCCTAGCCAATAGTTAAGATCTCCAAGGAGAATTAACTGGGTTTTGGGTTTAAGAAGAGGTAACAAGCAGTTAGCAAGAGAAGTGATGAAATTAGGTGAGAGCGCAGGTGGGCGACATACAAGGTGAAAGTTCACAGTTTATTAGGCATTCATTCCAATTTTAATATGCAAGGATTCAACTCCATCAAAGTCAGGGTTTTGAACTACCCAGGTTGAGAGGGAATCTTTGAGAATGAAAGCAACCCCCGCGCGTCTCCCCGTTATACGGTCGTGGTGGGATAGAGTGTAACCTTCTGGAATTACTAAATTGAGGAAAGGACCAGCCGAGCTGGACTCCCTGGTTTCTGTTAATGCACAAAGGTCAAGGTCATTAGCCGCAATGTATTGGTTAACTTCCAAGGCGTGTTTAATAAGGGACTGGGTATTAAGTAATAGGCACCGGGGTGTGCTAATTGGGGATGTATAGTTAACTGTACATCTACAGGGCAAATAATGGAAGAGTCTGTAGACCAGAGGTCTTCAAACTGTGGGGTGCGCCCCCCCAGGGGGGCACGGCCGCTTCTCAGGGGGGCACCAGAGCCCAGCATGAAATGAGTAAAAAAAATAATAATCATTTTTTATTTTTAGATTGGGGGAAATGGGAAGGGGCAGCTCACATGGTCATACTGGACCATAAAACGGTTTTAGGCACCAATGAAAAAATGGCCAGCAGTTGCAAATGGATATTCAGTCCTTTAGTCACAGACTGTTTGACTAGCACCCAAGGGGTTGTTTTTTGGTCAAATGTAAACAAATGGTGATATTTAAAGAATATTTATTCAGCAACAATGGCCAAAACTACTAGCTGCATAGTGAAGTAACTCCTCAAACTGGCCCACATTGGCCAAAAAAAGTGGCCCATTTTGACTGGCCTACACTAGCATTTTCGGTACGGTCATCGCCCTATTGCCCTACAGGCCAGTCCAAGCCTGTCGGCTCATCCATAATGGGTGAGAGGGGCACCCACCCACTGGCCACCTAACCCATTATGGAGGATCCAAGGAGCCAGCCCAGTGAAACACTGTTTGCCTTTGACAGTTCATTTCCCCAGCCGCACATGATCACTGAGCCATGCAACGCTGGGGGTGTTTTGCTTCTCCAGCCATGCATAGCTCATTGTAAATGCTGGCTGGGGCAATGCATGTATGTATGTGCGAGTGGGTGCTCCTGCGCCTCCTCGCACATACGGGCAGAGCAACCTGGAGCTGGGTATTTTAGCAACCACGCCCAGGCCCCTGCAGAAGGTACGCTTATGGAGATTTATTTATTATTTAAATGTGTATGCTTGTTTTATGGGACTGTGTGGGAGCAGGATGGGCTGCAGCACTGGGATAGTGATGGGAGTAGGGTAGGGAGAGCCCAGGGTCTGTACTGGGAGTAGGGTGCGGTGACGGCACGCAAAAGTTCATAGCAATTTCTACATACTGTCCATCTGGCACTTTTGGGGGGGCCCGGCCTGCCCAAACTTTGCTCAGGGGGGCCCAGTGCAAAAAAGTTTGAAGACCACTGTTGTAGACACTGAATTCGGGGACAATGGAATAACAGAAGAGGTGGGGAGCAGATGAGAGGGTAAATCCTCAAGCGGGGAGGTGGGATATATTGCAGGTGATGGTGGGGACAGAATTAGGTTAGACTCCCATGGGGTGGCACTGAGACACCTTACCTTCGGGGTGGGTAGCTCTGAGAGTGGGAGAGCATTTTCGGAAAAGATGTTCCCAGCAGCAGCAATGGCTGCAAGTACTTCTTGGAGCCCCATCAGAAATAGTCTGGTGAAGCGAAGAGGGGTCGCAATCACAATCACGTCCGTCACAGACCAGCACAGACCGGCTTACCGTGTTCGCGCTGGCACTTTCACGCCGAATTGGAAAAGAAATAGTCCAAAGGACTATCAGAATTATGGGAAATGGAGTCTTGCAGGACCTAATGCGTGCAGAGATCCTAAACTCTGTTTTAAATCGCACTAGGTTAGCCAGACACAAACAATACAGCAAAAGGTACACCTAGCATGCACACGGGCACAACTAGATGAATTTTTAAAATTAAATAAGTACAATGACAATTAACAATTTCTAAAATACGGGCTCTGCTAAAAACAATTTAAAAGAGGAGTGTGAGCAATATACTCATTATATAGGAGTATATATACTTATTATATTGCAGAATGATAGCATTGTAAAGCAGAAAGAGCCCCCCGCAAATCACCATATCAGTCCAAATTACATACCACTTTACACCTGATTTTACAGAACTATACAACTCTATTGAAAAACAGTCATTCCATGCATCAGCATCATCAGCATGCAAATGCATCACAATACTTACCATAATATGCCTGATATTATAGCCCTAAGCCACTCTATGGCATCAACATGAGTAGCTCGTACATCAATATATCAGAGAGTCTCAGAAGGTACAGTAATACTCCTAATGTCCATTATTGGACGCCCCGCTCATCCCTCATGCAGCACAAACCATGCATCTCAACAACCACCATAACACCTGGTAGGCCATGTCTGGAGCCACATGCACTCGCCAAATAATGCATCTCAATACAGACCTTACTCCTGCTATGCCATGACTGGAGTTACTCACACAGCACATGGAGTGCATCACAATACAGACCAAAACACCTGCTATACCATGGCTGGGCCATTCGCAAAGCACAATCAGTGCATATTGATGACGATCTTATCACCCACCATGCCTATGTCCAAAGGCCGGGACCAAAAGACTGACCTTGCAGATTACAGGATGAAAAGGCTGCCCCTGCAGGATCGCTCAGGTTCCGTCCCTCTCTCGGTCACTTTTTGGGGGAGCCCCCTGGCCCCCATCACTTACATGCTGTGGGCCCGGCTGCCTCGGTGCGCAGTCTGCAGGCCCTGAACCTGGAAGCTCGATGCACTGCACATCATACTTCTGTGCACAACCTTTTGTGCCTTCTGGGTTCACGTTCTACGGACTGGAAACGGACCTATGCCATGCGTGGGGCCAATCACAGAGCACTATAAGTGTATCCCAATACATACTGTAACAGCTGCTAACCCAATAGCCGGGGACAATTTGCACTTAGTGCAGACAATAACACTTCTCCTACCACAGGACTTGACCCCGAATGGACAGAACAGAAACTGTACATCAACACAGACCATAACATTCCGGCTCTTATAGGGCTTGGAAACATCATGCAGCACTCTGAGTATAGACTAACACTTCAATTGCTTTATGGCTGGTGCTTTCGAAACAGCCCAGACTGGGCATCTCAATACAAACAAAAATATGGACTTAGCTCCCACTCCCATAGCAAAACATAGTGCACCTCAGGACAGACTGTGACCGATCTGCATGTGGGCTGATGGAGCAATAGCCACCATGCCATCATTCCCTTTTTAAAGGGTTCCATCACGTGGGATGCTAGATTAGCTGCTATCTTAGCATAGACATTATAACTTAGTCACTTAGCAACCTCAGGCAGGTAGGCATCACTAATGGAGCCCTTACAGAACTTGGAGACAATTCCTTAAAATGTCTATTTCAATTGCCTGGCTATCAGTACGTGAGTTGTGCAGCTGAACCTATCAACTATCTAGTCATCCAAATCCATGAGATTTAGTCATTCCCATGTCAGGTGGAAGAGCGGCATATCACCAAAAAAGACCCCAGGGATTTTCCTTTTGCCCTCAGTGTACATGCACGTTCCTGCCTCCTCCCTTGCCGTGATGGTGTGTAAGAGACTGCACCTTTCTTAGTGAGTCTCTTACTGACAATCTCCCTCATCATATAGGTGAGCCTTTCATCTGACATTGCTCCAGCATGGCCAGGGTCTTGGGCAATGGAATGGTCTTGGAGTTCACTAGTTCTTCTCTCGACCTTAAGGCCAGATGGTTGTTTGTTGGGCAAATAGGTCATCCTTACTATTGTAGAGTACTTTGTTGCCTCATGAGATGGAGCCAATCGCATGTCTTAAGCTAAAGGCAAATGGTTGTTGACATTCTTCTGTGAAATCCGCTGCCATCCTAACATTTTACATGTTCAAGTTGCTATCCAGGTGTCCATATTGCACACATCCATGGCCATTGGAGATCAAAGTCATCACATAGTAATCAGTCAGCCTCTAGTGATGATCTTTTCTCTGGTCGCTCACCGTTGGATGAAGTGACCTTGTATATAGCAGGCCAAGAGGAGGTCAAATACACATTGTAACTCACATTGTAACTCACTGATCAAAAGAATCCTTGACGAACCCTTGTTTATATATGGGACATAATTTGGCTTTCTTCCAGTTCTCCATCTAAACATATTTTTCTAGACGTATGTTGAATACCCTCTTGAGTAGGGAAGCCCACATATCTTTATAACCAATGAAGATATTGTATGGCATAAATCTGCTCCCAGGCTTTTCCCAGCTCTAAAAGATGATGATGCAGCCTGTGTCTCCCTTACTAGTAGTGAAAACAGGGTGGCATTGAAGGGAGAGAAAATAGATTCACCACCAAGATTCATATTATGAATATTGGACAGCGAAGCAAAAGGCCTAAACAGTACTTCTTGTGCCACCACAGTCTCTCCATGTGTCGATTTCTGTTAAAATTGGGACCATGCCTTATAATTTCACAAATACATTTTGAATTGCATTCAGCAGCTGCCCCAATCAGCCCTTGCCAAGCTGTGCATGTTAGAGATGAGTGGCTGCATAAAGCACACAGTAGCAAAGGCCTTTGAGTGCAGTGTGATTAAGCACTCTACTAGTCCTGGGTCCAGCTCAACATTTCTGGTTTCAGAAATGAGGTAATAGAGAACAGACCTTCTGCATGTAGTCCAGTGAGTCAAGTCTGTCGCCAGGAGAGGTGCCTCTTCACTAACATGACATATACATGCCCTTGATAAGCAATGATCTGCATAGTTAATCAGAATGCTCTACTTGATGAGTGGATACTTCCAGAGCAACCTGAGGGAAGACAAAAAAGAAAGGTAAGCATTCTCCACACACGAATCATGCTATTCATTTAAATGCATTATTTTCTGATCACATGATACAACTCACAAATCAGGTCCTTGCTGTCATGGAGGACTTCAGTGTCAGCTCAGCGGGTTGAGCGCTCGCTGCTGCGATCTGAGCGTGATCTGCAGGCCGCAGGTTCGAATCCCGGCAGGCCAACTTAGCCTTTCATCCTTCCGAGGTCGATAAATGAGTACCAATTTCGGTTGGGTGATATTGTATGTAAATATGTGCTCTGTAAATATATATAAATAACACATCATTATCATTATCATTACCTACCTAAACGTAATACCTGTCACCAGTGCCACCTGGAAGCACCACCTTATACACCCCAGAATGTACTGAAGACCATCCAGGGTGTTCACCTAATTACCAATACCGCTTGGTACTGTAATGTAGGCAAGCAACCTCAGATTTACCAAGGGGTGCCAAGTACTTGTGAGGCATTCCGTACTCTACCTTCAAAGATTCAGTTCATTGTGGACTGCAAGACTTACAAACCCCAAACTAAGTTGTGGGTCTTCTTAAACATCACTAGGTAAAGTAGAAACTTGGCAAATGGCTACCAGTGTGTGTATGTATTGGATTTATAAAGTGCAAACCTAGCTGGGAAGCAACGGAGAGCTGTACAAAGGGGACATGCCCAGGGGATTAAAACTATGGTGGGGGTTTAGCAGAGGAGCTTCCATGGGTAGAGGGAGCAGGGGATGGGGAACTCCAGAGGGGGACAACGTTTTGAGTGGAGAAACCAATGGTTGGTGAGTTCTTTGAAGAATATAGATTTCAGGTCCTTCCTGAAGTGTAGGGTGCAGAGAGCCATTCTTATCTGTGTTGGTAGCTAATTCTCACCCATTGATAGTGATAACCTTAAATAAAGAACAGGGCATGGTTCATTGGACCACTGACTGCAAGTAGACAAGTAAGCCTTTGATACTCCCAGGAAGGATCTCTGCTCAAAGCATATAACTCATGTCAGGAGTCCATTGTTGAGCCAAGCCAATTGTACCCAACTCTGGGACCTTGAACTAGGCTAATGTTACACTATCTAAGCATTTTTCTCCCTTTAAGTGACATTACTATATGTGGTTTTAGAGTAAATACATCACTGTATGAACAGTTAGAATCCACAGGTGCGTGTAATAACCGATAATATGATAACATTGGCCCTCATCACAAGGTTGGCACTAAAAATCTGGCCGTACCGGCATGGCGGTAAGAACATGTCCGGTTTGGCACCAACCTGCAAATAGCGGACGATCAAGAGTGCGCGGGCGCGCGCATCCCTGCATGCCGGTAACAGCCGTACCAGCATGCCGGTAACGACCCCCAAACCCCCAGACAGCAGCATCGACCAATACGCACAGAACGGCTCCGCCCTCGGCAACCCCTAAATACCGTTACTGTTATTAACATAGTGCAAATAACGGGTGCGTTAATACCGGACCCGGAAGTAACGTCATCGCGCCGGAACGGGAAATGCCATGGCGGCCATCTTTAAAAACACAATCCATTGCCATCCTCCACCTACAGGACCCTCTACACCCCAACTCCCAGGCCACCACCGACAACATGTCGAAGACCACCCGGAGAGGCACGGCCCGCCTGCACAAACCACGTTTTACGGAAGATGAGCTGAACATGTTGGCCGACACCCTTGTGGCAAATGCTGAAGTGGTGTTCTGCAACGATCTCAGGCGTCCAGCCCAGCTCAAGAAAAAGGCCATCTGGGAAGAAGTTGCCCAGCAAGTAAGTGCAGTCGGCACCACCGCACGCACAGTGCGTGATTGCAAAAAACATTGGGACGACCTCAGGCTGAGAGTCCGGCACATATTGTCGGCTAATCGGAGCCAGGGGCTGGCAACAGGAGGAGGACTACACTCCCCACTGAAATTGGCCAGATGGGAGGAGACCTGCAAATCCATCATAGACGTGGAGTCCGGTGAAGCAGAGTTTGGCATGCCAACATCGGCAGATGAAGGTGAGTGTCCCTACTGAAACAGTAAAAATAATCATAATCATCCTCCCCCAAATGTGGCTGCTACACCAGCCCACAAATGAGCCATCATGCACACCTACACATATCCATGTACACATTCTGGGTCTACCACCATCCCATCCCAATGCATGTTCGGTCATACACAAATACACCCACAAGACACATTTCATGGGCATGTGCCACCCAGGACGACCCTCCCAAAACACATCAATGTCCAACTGCACCCAACAATGCGTACATGTGGACACGACTACGCTATCAAAATCCACTCTTCAACATTGCATGTACGCAGTCCCCTACAAAGCCACAAATGCAACTGATCAGATGACGCCACATGTCCAATGACTAATGCATGCGCAATGCAAGCGGAACAATCACTGATGTCCTGCCACTCTCTGTCCCCCACAGGTACGGATGCTGACAGTGACGAAGCGCAAGGGAGTGCACAATGCACAACACCTGCCAAAAGGCCTAGGAGGCAATCTGATGGCACAGATCCATCAACCTCAAGTGGACCAAGGATGGGCCATGCGGGAAGCGGGCCAAGAACCTGTGCAAAAACAGCACCACAGACAAGCACACAGGACGAGCTGACACCTGCACCTGCATCCGTGGTCACACCATCCACACTGGCTGAGGACACAGCAGGCATGGAGGATGGCACACATTCTGCTGCTGCCAGCACAATTGGGAAGATGGCTGCATCGGCAGATCATAGTGTTGATGAGGTAGCTGAGCCGGACAATGAAGGTGATGCAGGACTTGTCCACTTAGAGCCTGTAGTGCACACACCAATCCCGCAGGCCACCGCACAGGACACACCTCAGCGGGACTCATCCGACCAGGGCAGCCATGGAGAGTGGTCTCCGGCCATGCACAGCCCCATGATTCATGCTGTGCCACCACATCACCCACCGACCACAACCCACACTGCCATACGGGACCTTGAGGAATGTCTCTCCAGGATGGAGGCCCGGCAGGAGGTGATGCAAGGCTATGTGCAGCAGTACCTTGCTGAAGGGGAGACAACACGCCGTATTATCCAGGACAGCACTGCGGCCGTTATCCAGGCCATTAACTCAAGTGCACAGCAAGTGCATGATGGCTTCAATGCCTTGGGTCAGATCCTTACCAGGATTGCTGACCGCATTGACCAACGGCAAACCCTGCCCCTTGGATTACAACCATCTGGGTCATCCGCATCATCCACGCCAGCGAGCTCGAGGCAGACCAGCCCCGTGCGCATGTCCCTGCGGAGTTCACGCCGCTCAGAGATCCAACCCCCACCTCCGAAGGGGGCTCAACAGTAGCAGGGCCACCCTGCATAATCTCTTTGGGCATACATCCAGACACATTTCGTGCCATAGTTGACTTTGGGTGTTAGGGGGTGGGTGGAGGGTGGTGGTTGGTGTAGTGTGTAGTACTGCAGTGTTTGGGGGCATGGGAGTAGGGTGGGGGAGGTGGAGGGGTGCTGGGTGTAGTGTGTAGTACTGGGGTGTTTGGGGGCATGGGAGTAGGGTGGGGGAGGTGGAGGGGTGGTGGGGGCGTGGATTGTTGAATCATGTTGTACTTAATTTCTCACAAATACACCAGTTGTGTAACAAACATTACATGAGGGGACATTGCTGATTGTTTGTATGTCAATTTATTGCTTCATGGTGATTCGTGCACATGTGCCCACACAACTAGTGCCCACAGTTCACAACACATGGCACCCTCTGCATCAAAAAACATCAGAATGATTGGTCTATGACCATTTTGCGCACTGCGCGACCCTCATGAGTTTTGCGTCCTGGCCTATGTCCTACTTCTACTCCTTCCTCTCCTTCTACTTCACCAGGTGGTGGCAGCTCCACGTCAGGTGGCAGGGGTATGTTCCGCCGGATGCACATGTTATGTAGCATTGCACATGCCGTGATAATCTTGCCCAACTTCTCAGGCCCGTATATGAGTGCCCCTCCCGACCTGCTGATGCAGCGAAACCGTGCCTTCAAAAGGCCAAACGTCTGCTCAATGACCACACGTGTACGTGTATGTGCACGATTGAAGTCCTCCTCATGCCTGTTCTGCGGGTTCCTGACAGGGGTGAGTAGCCACGGCTTCAGAGGATATCCAGCATCACCTACATGGGAGCAGAAGGAGGTGTGTGTGAGGATGAGGCTCAGTTGACAGGTGTGCTCAGCCTGTACATCATTCAAGTTCATATGCACTATCTCGTCTTTGGCAGCCACATCCACATGACTGTTAGCCCTGTACAGTGCATGCCAATCCATAGAGGGAGCCTTGTGTAAACCACCAGGCCACCCAATGTATGTCTTGGCTAGGGGCATTTTGCATGCAAATGTGAGGGCTGTGTGTCGGCGGATGACTTAAGAAACTTCCATTCCCCCCAATCCATATGCCCCCATGGCCTAGAGGGCATTCCCCTTGCATATGCATGTACCTCACCCCCAAATCCATCTTCCCCCATGGCCCAGAGGGCATTCCACTTGCATATGCATGTACCGCCCCCCCCCCAATCCATCTGCCCCCATGGCACAGAGGGTATTCCCCTTGCATATGCATGTACTCCCCCCAATCCATCTGCCCCCATGGCCCAGAGGGCATTCCCCTTGTATATGCATGTACCTCCCCCACCAATCCATCTGCCCCCATGGCCCAGAGGGCAGACTCACCCAACAGCCAGCCACTTCGTACAACGTCTCTTCCATGTAGCGGGGTAGTGAGGAGTTACGCAGCACCATGGCATCATGCATGGATCCTGAGTATCTGGCACAGCAATGTGTTATTATCTGGCTGGCATCACACACCATCTGCACATTGATGGAATGGTATAGCTTCCGATTGCAGTACACCGCCTCCATGGCATGTGGGACTACCAACTCTACATGGGTACAGTCGAGGGCACCAATTACATTGGGCATGCCTGCCAGTGCATGGAATGCTATTTTGGTGGCATTTGCCTCCTGTGGTGTCCTTGGTAAGGATATGTAGGCACTTGCGTGCTTCAGTAGTGCTTCCAGCACTTGGTTTAACACAACAGAGGAGCATGATTGGGACATGCCATGCATTTGGCCCACTGTGTTGGTAATTGCCTGTGGCCAGGAAGTGGAGCACAGATGCCACCTTCAGCAAAGGGGGGATGGCTGTGCGGATGTTGATCAGGCTGACCAAGTCATCCTGTATTAATTCCACTATGTTGGTGATGGTGTCTCTGTCCAGTAGGTACAGGGTGTGGATCTGTGCTGGGGTTAAGTCAAATGGATTGGCCCTTATACGTGGGATTGTTGGCTGTCTGCGGGGAATGACTGCCTGCACTGGTGGGATTTGCTGGGCATGTCTCACCCTCCTTCTCCTCCTGCGTTTTCTCTGTGTTTCCTGTTGTACTGCCTGCTCAAGGAGTAGCACTGTAGGCATGTCCTCCAGCACCAGCATGGCAAGTACAAGTGGTAGCATTTTGCCTTGGAAGGGGGTGTGGTGTGTGCTCCTTTTGTGCTGACCCTGACTCTATTGCCTCTACTTGTGTGCACCTGTGGCACTTGGTTACACAGCAGTTTGCTGTTTATGGGTGGTCCGCGATGCCGGTATTGCCGGCATCATGGTTGCCCTTCTTACTGGCATCTCGTTGCCGGTATGTACTTGTACGTGTGACTCGTGGTGTCCCCTTCTTTGCAGCATGCCAGTATTAAGGCCTATCCATCTGCGTGCGTTCCCGCATGCCGGTACGGTAGTGCACGGCCACAGCGGGTCCTTGACGATGCCGGTAGCAACGGCATCTAGGGTCATGATACACCGACCCGGTAATGGATGCCGGTATTGCCTTACCGGTGCCGTTCTTACCGGAGCGCCAACCATGTGATGAGGCCCATTGTCTTTTCCATTTCTAACGTTGCTGCAAATGTAACCGCAAACCAACACAAAAGTGAAAGTGCCCTTTGAAGTTTATTTTCAAGTATTACAAAGTGTTCTAGTGTAAACGTCTAAAGTATTTAAAGTGATTCGGGTGTATATATAATACATATTAATTTTCTGTAACTTATATGTGTAAGGGTTTCTTTGGTGTGTATGTCTAACTAAGGTTCGGTGTACTTACCTACAGCTCACATCTTCCTCTTAAGATAAGCCTGACTGCTCTGCCACTCTACCAAGGTCCTGAGTTAGTACAGACTGATACTAAGAGTTGGAAATATACAAACCACTGGGATAGTTTACTAAAGTCTTCCTACCAGTAGGACTTTAGGAAAACCTTCCCTAACATAACTGAATAGGGTTAATCCATTGAACTGCTTGGATATTGTAACAGCACTCCACAGCTCTTCAAGAGCAAGCTGATCGGGATTCACACAAGCCATGGCAGACCAAGCTAAAACCATCACCTGATTATGAGACTGGAGATTTTAGGTCAATGCATGGAGAACCAAAAAAGATAACCCCTGCATGGTCCTGGGGTCAGCGTACCCTTCCACTTTGAGGTATTTTAGCACTGTATAGCCTGTCAATTAGAGCTCACTTACAGTTGCCACCTAAGCTCCCCTGCCATGGAGTCCCAGAGGCCCTGTCAGTGTAAGGGTAGGGTGCGGTGCAGGCAGTGGAACTTGAACATCGATCGAAAGCTTCACTTGGATAAGTGAAGCTATACCTCACATATAATCATGTCCACCTGCATATGATGTTTATGATGTTTAATTGGCATACAATGGCAATTATGGGCATTTGAGACTGCACTTGGCCTGACATCTGAGGCTGTAACTTACCCTACCAGACAAATGAGGCTTTTTTGGCATAAACTGGCAGTATGCATTTGTTTCAGGTTGACTTTTAACTAACATGGCCAGACCTGGTAATGTGAGGAGTACATTACATATTATGAGTCTTTTTCTGGAAGCTGTTCTCCGACATTTGAGGCTGCACTTGGCAGTTGATGGCAGGACCTGCATGTGTGAGGCTGTATCCTACATTTCTTGACTCAGTCTCCGTAAGAGGCAGATGTACACTGCATCTCTAGTGCCCGCCCCTCACCTCTGTCATACTGGAATAACAGCAAGAGAGCATTGCGGGTGACACCAGGTATCGTCCCAATACGGCATCGAAGATAAGAGAGATGTTATTCACTCAGACAACTATATCGAATGTACCCTCACACTGGCGTGGTGGAAGGATGTCTGCATACACCATTGGACATAGAAGAGCTATAGGAACAGAGTAAAGTGACATCATGAAGTGGAAGACATAAGGACACACTTAAAGAATGAAGATGTAACTGAAGTAACAAGAGAAACATGTATGCAAATACAAAGAAATCATATACACTAAGAAAGGAAGTAAGAAGAGAATCAGTAAATGTGCATATGCAGAAATGCAAGGTAGATGAGACATATAGAAGCTTGCTGCAGTAGAAAATATAAAACAAGTAAAGCTGCAATGATGAAAAGATGGATGTTGACTCTGTATAAATAATAAGCAAGAAGCCTTGAAGAGAGAGACCAGAGCTGTAGAGCTGACAGATGCTGGAAAACAGCTTTGTGTGAAAAATAAAGAATATCTGTTTGGTGGCTTGGGATCAAGGATGCCACATCAGGGTTAACTGCAAAGCACTAGAGGAGTCAAAGAGGATAAGCTACATTTGCACAAAATATTTCTCTTAGATTAAGTAATGAAGAAAACATTTGGAAATGCCAAGTATTGAACAATTAAAGATGCAGAAAGCATACGCAAGACGGAACAACCAAGTCTCCAGAGGCCAAAAGGAATAACAGCACCCAGCATAATAGAATTAAATAGTATTAAATAAAAGGTCAAATTGGACAAAATCATGGTCTCCTTACATGTGGTGCAAGAATAGGCCTATTCATTAAGCTCCAAATTAAGATGGTGATCTATGTACACTCCCTTAAATGTCCCAAGAAAAAGAGCAGTCAGCAAGGTCAACTACAGAGAAGAAGCCTTGGCGTAGGGCCTAACTGATGAGAGATGGTAGGCTAATTGAACAAGTTGGCAGTGATCTGACATTGTTCTCTGCACCTGTGTTTCATTTTGCTTACATTCTGCTAAGAAGCCGAATGTCCAAGGTTGGGAAAGAATATCAACCAATCACGAGGGCCTATGTAGCAGTGTAGCATATATTGTTTTAGAAGCCATTCGGCTGCTGTTATTCTATTGTTAATCTGTATTTCAAGTACTTAGAGGTAGTTCAAGGTGTGCCTACCAGAAAAGGGGAAGCCAATTATGTTACTAACACCTAAATAAAGTATAGATATATATGATCCCTTAACCAATCCCCCCCTTTTAATAGGTTTTTACTGTTTGCCACATAGGATGACATCATAGCTGATGTACATCGAGGTATAAAGCCTTTGTGTAATTGAAATGTAGACGAGAGTGAGTGAGCTACAATCTGTTTGTTCACCAGGTTTCCCTACTTTATTGAGCTGATAATAAAGTAGTATTTTGCCATATTTTTTTAGTCTGTCCGGTTATTTGGATCTGAGATCATTTATTATTGATAATTCCATCTGGCACTTGGAACGCTCCAGGTGCTACTGCACATTGTGGTAGTGGTACAGATGGTTCTGGTACAGTCTCCCGGGCCCACATCTAGACTCTTGGATTTTTTACCTCTTCCACCATTAGACAGAAGATCGCAGAGTTTCCTGTGGAGAAAAGAGAAAAGACACACGTGTGACAACAAGATGGATGGCAGGTTTCAAAATTGGTTAAAGAATTAGTTTTTTGGTAATGAGCGGCGATTGATGGTGCTTGCCCGAATCCATTGTTGTGGTATATTTGATTAATGTAATAATGCAATCCAAAGTCTGGTAAGTATTGACAGTCAAAAACCACTTGTCATCATGGGCGGGAAACCTCTGCTATACCTGTTTAAGACATTACCAAAATACACACCCAAGATTAAGAAGTATCATTCTGAATGGGTAAAAGGCACGGCTGAAAAAATGTATATGCCTTGGACTCAAGAAGGTTTGTATCAAGAACTGTATTACAACACATGACAACATACTTACATTCTGAATATACAGGTAAGAAGTTACAGATGCGGTTAATGCTTAATCAGATTAAAGGGGAGGACGCACCGCCCTCGGCTCCTCTTTCTCCTTCTGAAGACAATAGTACAGACACTGAGAAACAGGGATGTTATCCTTTAAAGGCGTTAAAGGCAGCAGCGGGGTATGTTAATCCGACATACAAACCCCCTGCTTATAAGAGTGAGGACAACATGGAAGAAAGCAAGAATAAAGAACACAAATATATGTAAACACGTGATGAATATAAAGTGCGTGATGAAAGAAGGGACAGGCAGATAAAGATAGAGGAATAAGCTAAGAGACAAAAAGAAGGGAAGGACAAAGCCAAGGAAGTGACAATAGTGCAGAACGAACGGATAGGAGGACAGATATGACTAAAATTAGATGGAAAGGGCATTGATGATACTAGAGAAAGAAAAGAAAGAGGGGAGCGGGAAAAGAAAGAAAATGAATGCGAGGAGATAGAAAAAGAGACAAAGTGAATGGAAGAAAGAAGAAGGTATGAGAAACAAAAGAAAGAGGAACAGAGACTAGAGGAGAAGAAATATGATGAAATAGAAACACAGAGATTGAAAGAACGTAGGTTACAAAGAAGGTGAGAGGAAGAAGAGAAAAGGGACATGAGAAGAAGGGAAGAGAAGAAGGGAAGAAGAAATGAAAAGGAGTAATGGACAAAGGAATGATGAAATAGATCCCCTTATTAATAGATGCATAGTGCCAATCAAAGCACAAGAACGATCAGAAGAACAAAGAGGGTCACAATGACCCGTCGGGGAGCTGCAAGGCATACAGAGAATACAGACAAGGGCTGATGAGCATGAGGTAGAAGGCATAGGGAAAAGGATTGCAAATGTATATAGGCAAATGAGGGATAAAGATGGTTCGAAAACCATAGGGAATGTCAAAGGATCACCAACAAAGGATCACCAACAAACGAAACAGAAGGCAGGTCAGATGAAGTAATAACTGACAAGCATAGGACACTGTCCTTAAGTATACTAGATCTTGATTACAAGGAAAGGGATGACAGCCATGCAAGCTGGGATATAATGATGTCATATGAAGAAAGGGAGGAAAACAAAAGAGCACAAAAGGAAAGGCACATGAGGGTTTTCACTAGACCCAAGCATGGAAAAAAGGTATAATGGTCAGATTTAGAAGATGCCAAAGACAAAAAACAGAACCGATACCATGTACTGAACGACTACAAGCACGATAGTGCAGTGCAGGGGATATATCCCCATGGTATGTAAGCAGATTAAGTTTGTTGCCAGGATGAAGACGAACGGGCAAAACTAGCCGCACCTGGAAGAAGAGAAGTGTAGGTGGGTATGATTGTGGATCAGGATTTAGAAGGAGAAGGAGGATGACAACAATATATAGAATGGCCACAAATGGATAAAGACAATCTGAATTGTAAATTACTTAGTTTGACTGCAGGTGCGGGAAAATGGATTTATGAGTTGGAAAGAATGACAGCACGAATGACGTCAGCAGTGGGCGACATAAAATGCATACTAGCAGCCATCTTAGGGGAGAGAGCTGATGGCATTTGGAGATGAGCAGGGTATGGTAGTGTGACAGCGCAAAACACGACACACAAATGAGCGCCATATAATAATTGCAGAGCAGACGTATGGAGCGCGCTCAGAGTGCAGTATCCTGACACAGCAGACGTAGGTGCGATTATGACAAGGCAAATGGGTAAGGATGAAGATCTTGTTTCCTTTATTCAAGAGATTCAAGAGTGTTGGTGTCTTAAGACAAGGGAAATGTGAGATAAAACTGTGGCAGGATTCTATCATATTGTATTCCAGGGACTGCCCGAGTCAGTGCAGTGGCAGATGCAGAAACAGGTAGGAATGGAAGCGAATCCATGGCCAGAAATACAGTTGACTATTGTACATTATTGTTGATTATTACAAGAGAAGAATAAGAAAAAACTGAGAGCAGAAAGCAGGAGGAAGCAACGTTAATTCAGAAAACTGTCAAAATTCACCATGGAAGGAGCAGTATTGACAAGTGGTAAAGGTGTGACAACACAAGAGTTACAGCCAGTGCAGTCAAGCAATGTAGGGTACTTTATAGCTCAAGGTGGGTATAATATTTGGCCAGGAGGTAGAGGGAATGGACCCAAAGGAGGACCAGGCAGATTTCAAAACCTCAATGAGGAGGAGGATTTCATGGAGGACAGATGCAGCAATGCTGGACTTGTGGGAGGATAGGACACATGGCCTCAACGTGTAGAAGTAGAGGGGGCATGCAGCAGAACTGGCATGCTCCAAGAGGGGGGATGGGCTTTTCTCCACAGTATAATGCAAACCGCATGAATAGTATGCCCAAAATCACATGCAGAATCAGACATGTGTGCTGCAAATACAAGCACAACAAGTGCCATTACAAGCACATCACCACAAGGAAAACAACAGCAAACACCTATGCAAACACAACAAGTACAGACCCAGGAAGCATAGACACAACAAGCAATAGTGCCAAAATGGAATGCATATACAGGAATCCTACAAGCATTCACACACAGGATAGGTTGTGTGACCGTGGTAGGAGGAAATCCTTTCACGGGCACAGGAATGAATTTATATCCACAATAGGAAAGCTCACATGGCACCCTGATGTGTTCAATACTATCAGTGACACCAGAGCCCTCAAGAGAAAACAAGTGTCAGTGTAATGATGGGAGGCAAGACATTTTTGTTTCTTGTAGACACTGGATCGACTTGTTCCTGTGTTTGAGAGGAGAAGTACTCAATGTATTGGATTTCCCATGAATGTACAGGGATCCTCTGGGGCTATGAGTTTAGTTCCTTTTACTGACGAGTTACCAATTTATATAGGAGAACATGATGTGTGCATGCCACTATTGTATTTTCGACAGACACCAGTTAACATATTAGTGTCACGATTTATTACGCAGTTACACTCAACTCAACAGTTATTTTCCCCCTAATGAATATGGTGCACAATGAAACACTATTAGTATTGTTACAGTTCGATTTGGTAAGGCCTCCAACCCGTCTCGCACCCCAACCCCAACAAGTACCCGATGCCACAATGGACTAAGAACCAAACCGGTGTGTATTAAGAATATATATTTTTATCATTTTTTTTTAAGTCAAATTTGCCAAACACACTAACATCAGCCACCAATGCTGTGGCAACACACGCATAGATAATACTTCTGCAAAGGCACCAACACAGAGATAACACTGAGATATGCCGTCCACTTATTTATTTTTAAATCACCCACCAATAGAGAAAAAAAAAACAATTCAAGACACACAGTGATTGCTGATTTGGTTATGATACTTCTCCCAGTAACCCCCACCCTCCAAACATCAATTAGACTTGATCCCTCTGAAATGAAGGCCCGTGGCAGTGAGTGGGAACATAATGGGAGAATCAGTTTTGGGATTCTAATCACAGATGTAATAGGAGGGAAAGAAAGGCAATGGGAAATTCATTTTACCACACCTAAAAAGAACAGGCAGGGCTTTGTGGTTTTGGTCAGAGCACAATGGGCACAAGGGGGCAATTTCGTTTTGCACTCTGCACATGCAAAGGCACTACCAGGCTTCACACTTCTGATTTAAAATGAAGGGGATCAATGGGGAATTTAGTTTTGTACCCTGCACACTCACGTGGAAACAGGGTTTCGGGATTAATTCCTTTGGCAAATCTTTATGTCTATACCGGCTCAAAACACATCGGGAAGAGCATGTTGGTTTCGAATGCCAACAAACTGATCCTGTGATCTCAATAGGGGAATTAATTGATTTACTTTAATTAAATATGCTAAGGATCTACACAGGCAAACAGGATATGTAGATATGGTGAAATAACTACAACAATGCTTGAAGAATGCAGGGCCTACACAATCTATGGCTTTGTGGATAGTTCTACTTACAGGAGAGGCCTTGGAATGGGCATCAGGGAACCGCAGGTCACCGCTGGGGCAGCAAGGGGGTCAATCAAGGATCTCCTCTGAATCCTCCAAGGGGTCTCAGTCAGTTTCTATGTCTCCTCGTTCCTGTCTACAATGTAAGTTTTAGGCCTCTCTGCTGGGATGTTTCTCGACAGATTTCAGCAGCAGGTTGCCTCTCGGATTAAGTGGAAAAGTCCAGTTCTAATGCAAACCTTTTTATTTATAGGGCAAATTACATCCTTAACTTGTCATGATTCTCGCAAGAGGGATTGCCTGGTTTTCTCTACCCGCCTCCCACGTGTGTGCTAATAGGACAAGGAAATGGGGGAAGTGAGTCAGGACAGCTGTGGGAGGAGAAAACTTCATCATCCCACTTTGAAAGGTGGGCTCAGCATGTTTTTAAACTAAAAAATCTCTCAACATGGCAATACCCTAAATTTTCAAATATTTATATATATGAATACATTTTTAAGAACTACATCTTAAGGTGAATCAGATGATGATAGTCTGAAGTTGGCACACTCTTCCTATGCAGAGATATATCTTCATTTACTCAGGAGACATATCAGTGAAAAATATGCCACTTTATAGTCCTCATGATAATTATTTCCATCAAGCTCATACCAACTTTTAAATCTCTCGGAATCAAGGGAAGGCCAAAATCTAATTTTCATTTATAACTTTAGTTATGTTAATCAAACAAAAATTGTTTTAGCATGGTACAAACGGGGTGACTGTCACCTTGAATAAAAATCTGTAATGACCATTTTAACATCTACGCTGCCCTTTTTATGAATCAAACTGCTGCATTCACAGGCCTTGCTCGCTCTAGCACCCACCCTTTTTCCTCTGAGTTTCATTTATCCTTTAACATGTGAATAGGCAGAGCCTGGCTCATGTTTAAGTATTTTATGGGAATTGTGACCTCAAGGTCACTTCTGCTGAAAGAACAGTCATGGGCTTATCAGTCCTTAAAGTGGTTTACATCTAAGTAGTGTATTTCTTTCTTATATTTTTAAGTGATGGCTCTGATTGATGATTACACCCAGGCCCCTCTCTTCAGGGAAGCAGAGGAAAGGTCTTGGTTTTTAAACTCACCCATAATGCAATTCCATGACATCTTATCAGGCTTTCACAGTTTCAAAATGCACGAGTATCACTTCTGTATTGTCCATATGTATAGGGCAGTTATATGAGAAAACCATGTTCAAACTTTGAAAGTCTAGTGAGCATTTTCTCTGCATATGCTGTCTCCTTAAGTAAAAGTGCAACTCCCCATGGATTGTCAGCCACCACAGCATTGCCAGCCTCATGTCTTTCTTTTACTTGCTGAAATGCATTGTGCATATCTTTGCACTTTTGATTTAGGCCCACGATGGTGTAGACCTGATGGCATCAGGACAAGTGGTAATTGGATGTCCCAACTAGGTCCAGAGTCTGCTACAAACTTCTTCAAGATGCCCACACTAATTTCATTGTACCTCTCAACTCCCCCGCTCGAGGCCAAGTGGTAGGCAATGTGAAGTTTTCTATTTATACTGAGTATCTCCCACATCTTTGTCATCACCTCACCGGTAAAATGACTTCCCTGGTCTTACTCAATCCTGTGGGAAAGGCCGAAACGAGAGAAGATGTGATTGATCATTAGGGCGGCAACTGTTTCCGCCTTGCAATTTGGGGCTGGAAGACATTCCACACACTTGGTAAACAAGCATGCCACGGTCAACATGTACGTGTTTCTTGTAGAGGAGTGAATCACTGGCCCAATTGAAAGTCTGACCAATGTAGTGTCATTCTGCTTTTCTGTAGGGGAGCTCTGTGTGTGAGAGGCTGAAACTGAGCACACATTCGACAGCGCTTTAAGTATATGTCAACGTCCTGACCCATGTGTGGCCAGTAGGTGACCTCTCACAAGATGAATGAAAACCCCTATGACTGGCAGTGGATGCGTCATGGGCTTGACTTAACATCAGGCTTCGGAATAGGTAGGTACCACCGACTGGTCACATCCAGATATGGATCTTGGTACCAACAACCTGTCTTGGATTCAGAACTATTTGGAAAACTTCATCAACACCCGGAGATCCTCTTTTCCGATATAATCTGATTCTGTCGGAGGAAAATTCACGGGGTCTTGAATATGTTGATAACATTTCCCAATAATCGGGTCCTCTTTTTGTGCCATAATCAAATCAGAATCTGGGTTCTCTTAACTCGACTGGACAGTTGAGCTTCATTTTGGGCATGTGTTTGGGACCTGGTGACAGCAGCTACCTGGATTTCCCTCAACAGGGATTCAGTTTCTATGAGATCCCTGTGGATGGCTCTGGTTTTGGCCAACGGGTCAGCCAAGTCACTTCCAGTTTTGTCTGGTCGCTCTATTCTGGAGTGACCACTGATCTTTTTCCAATAGATGGTCATCTCGTTAGAGGTGACCAGATCATCAGTTGCTTGGATTAATTTCCCATGCTTGAGTGGTTTGTTATTCGCACACAGCATGCCTCGATTTTTCAAATTAATCTGGTGCTCCACGAACCCATTCCCGACATAATCTGAATCAGTGATTATGACCAGTACTTTGAGTTTGTGTGGCATGGCAGTGAGGATGGCTTGATGTACCACCATCAACTCTGCCACGTGGCTACTTCAGGGGCCTATTTTGTACTCAGCAGAGGGCTCTGGAGCATCATTCACCCAGGCATTCCCAATGCCAGTTACTAGTTCTTTTCCCCAGTGATTATCAAAATGGTAGGAGCACCCATCCACATAAACTGTGGGTATTCCCTGGCACGTGTCTTCCTCATAGACTTTATGCAGGGAAGTAAGGTATGCCTCCATGTTGTCTTTGGTCTTTAGACTTTCATCCTCGAGACAGTTTTCTTCTGCACAGTCATGCAAGTCAGTCAAACGTTGTGCTAAGGGACTCTTCTTGTTTTGGCCATATCTGACCTCCCCAGGAAAGCCTTGCATGGGCAGAATCCAGTAAGTGATTCTGGAATTACTCACACATTCCCTGTTCCTAGTCGGTCCCTTTGGTGATATTGCAGGGCTGGTGAGGAGTCTAGACAATGATGTGCTCCACCAGGATGAACGGGCGGTAATTCTTCAACACCCACACCTTTGTCAGGAGTGCCTTTTCGCAATTGTTGAATTTTTTCCTCCATTGAGTACAAAGTCTTGCTCTCGTACGAGATTACATTGTTGACCTTGTTGTGCTTTTGGTATAATACTGCTGTTAAGCAAGTATTTGAGAAACCCATCTCCAAGAAGAACTCTTTGTTCTTTATGGTTTAAGCCAAACAAGGCGCTTGGGGAAGGCGTCTCTTTATTTGTTTTACTGCTTTGGATTGTTCTGGACCCCACTCCCACTTGACAATGGCCTTTAATAAATGGACCAAGGGTCGTGTGACCTATGCATAGTTTTCAATGAACTTTCTACTATAGTTTGTGAGTCCAAGAAGGCTTCTTAGTTCTCGCAGAGTAGTAGGGTCCTTTAATTTCAATAATGCTTCCATCTTTTTTGCCTGGGGACTGAGACCCTCAGGGGTGATATCATGCCCTAAGAAGTTTACACGGGTCTTACACCACTGTGCCTTCTGAAAGGACAGTTTTGCTCCGGCTTTTGGAACTGGGTCAGAACATAGCGTATTTTAGCTATGTGTTCCTCAACATTTGAGCTTTTAATTAAAAAATTGTCTACATAGGCTAGGTTTCCCCTTTCCCCCAAGTCAGGCATGGCCTTATGCAAGAAGATGTTAAATTCATTGCCGGAGTTTATGTATCCAAAGGGGGTTCGGGTCCACGTGTATGCTGCCCCCCAAAAGTAAAGGCAATCTTGTACTGGTCTTCCCTACTCACGGGTACTGTCCAGTAACCATTGGTCAGGTAAATGGCGGTATACACCTTTGACCCTTGGATCTGGGCCAATCCCTGATCGATGTAGGGAAGAGATATTCTTGACATGTGGACCCATTTATTTAATTCCCTAAGGTCTGCGCAAAGTCTCCATTAGCCATTGGGTTTGAGTATCACCAGTATCGGGTTATTAAAGGTACTGTGGACTGGACGAATTTTCCCATGGAATTCTACATTTTTAATAATCTCTGTGAGTGACTCCATAGACGCGAGGGGCAACCGGTATTGCTTCACAAATATGTGAGCCATCTCGGGGTCTGTAGGTATGGAGGTTGCATGTATCTCTGTGCACCCAAAGTCGTACAAATTCACAGGAATGATCTCCTGAAAATCCAAAAACACTGGTTTCAGCTTCTGCTTTTGCTCCTAAGTCTCACAGGCATCAGCGAGACTGATTTGTTCTTCGACCATCTGCTTAAAGTGTGGAAAGACCTCGGGTTTGGCAATTTTGGCAGTATCCTCCAGTTAGGTGGTAAGATCTCTTGTTGTGGTGTTGGCCTAGACTTGAGGTTTCAAGGATGGGAGGTACTCACTGTTGACTTGAAATACCACCTCATCCTTCCTGATGTTGCAGGTTACCTCTTCCCCACCATAAGGGCAGGAGGAGTACACCAAGAAATTCCCCCCTTGCCGGGTGAAAATCTTTTCTGGAGGGATATCATCATCCCAATTGTAACAGTCATTTGGAATTGGTCCAATGATTTCATTACCTAAATCAATATAATAATGTTGGGAATCAACCGCCATTCCGATAAAGGTGTCTGCGCTCAGAGTGATACTTCTAGGGTCGCTGTTATCCACCAATATTCAAATGGTGTCATGTTCTAGGTCAACTAGGGGTGTCAGATGTAAATACAAACCTTGCTGTTGGAGGTGATAATTCAAATGTATATAAGCATCCTTGTTTTTGAGGTTCTGTACTCACTTAATTTTTAGGGGAATTGTAAATTGTCATCCCTGTCCTGGGATGGTGACCTCTTTTACTTCAACCGCATATGGCAGCAATTGAGCTGACCAAAATGCTTTCTCAGTGTTGTCAAAGCCCATGGGGTTACCCCCCCCCCCCAGTTGGTTCCAGGCTTTGTGGAATTCTGATCATTCTTGGTGCCAAATGATATCATCATTTGGTCATAAAGTTCTAGAAGCTCCCATACCAAGTATTTGGCATTCTTGTGGTAGGGTGTCATAAAGCTGTTGATGGTCTTTATTTGCTGAATTGGGTCTTTTATAAGACCTCTCTTTCTGTTTGGCAGTCTTCCTTTTCTGCTGCGCCTGAGTCCACTCACCCTCTGACTCAGAGCTGCTACTATTGGTGGTCCACTCCCTATCATCTGGGCGCTCCCTACCTCTTTGAGACTACGAATCCCTCCAGAATGACAGGGTCTGTTCTCTTCTCCCCTGTGGTCCTGTGGGCTTTCAGGGTCACTTCTCTTCGACTCCCCTTTTCTCACAGGGAAGTACTCATCTTCCTCCTCCCTTCTTCAGGGTATGGTGGAGAATTCCCCCCACCTCCCTGAATGTGTGAAGTGTTTTAAAATACTCTTTTGAGGCCTGGACTCTGGTACCTTTCTGTCTGCAAAGTGGACAAGGTGGTTGCTTTGTAACTTTAGTTTCTGCCAGTCTAACTCCCTGATCTTCTCATCATAGGAGCCCTCCTGATCAGAAGTACCTACTAGGGTATTTTTAAATCTGGGTAGAGATGTATACCCTTCAATGTCTGATAAAGATTGGCATTCTGGCTCAGTTGGACTAGGCCTGGTTAAGTCCAGCTGCCTCATGTTTCCCTCTTCTTGCAAAATGGCAGGGATGAAGTTAGCAGCACCCTCTGCATATAATGTAGCCGACAGGCACAGCCGACCAGCGCAGAAGACCCCGCAAAAGGCTCCTGTCCTGAGCCTGCTTCACCTCACTCTCCCCGATCTCGCATGGAGCAGGAGCTCTGTGGCCAAGCGTTCGCAGGAGCGACACGCTCCCTATGAAGGCACAGTAATATCGTGCAGAGGTAAGCCCGTGGGCTATGCACACCTCCTAAGTCTTTGTATGGCTACTGGATTCGTTACATATTACGAGCAGCTTTCTTCTAATGAACGCTGCAGCCGCCGTGTTCTGCCTTTCTGAAACTACCAGCATTGGGCAAGTAAATTGCACGATCCACAAGGTAATTTTTGGAAAAATATCTCCTACAAGATGGCCACTGCACTTTCTCACCTGGATGCGACTTCCTGAAGAGTTCTGCATCCACAGCTGATTGGCCTGCCTGCCTCTGGTGCCTTTTCCTTCAATTACTGTCAACCGACAGGCACAGCCAACCAGCACAGAAGGCCCCGCAAAAGGCTCCTGTCCTGAGCCTGTCATGAGCTTGTTGGAGCCAGGAGCCACGAACGCTGTCCTGGTAGGCAGACACCCTCTCGTTCGAAGCCTACCTTCATCTATATGGGTGAGTGTTCGCACAGCGAACTGCCGACTCCTCACTTACCCCGTTACCTGCACGCTCACTCGCTGTAACCTCCCCGCCATCTGATTTACACATGTCCAGCACCGTTGTGCCTTTGGCATCGGACGTAGCCGCCCCTGACTACTCTGTCGGTGCTCCCGCTGCCCGCCTCCAAAATATTGTGATCTATACCTACCACTCACTTCCACTGCACAGTCTCTTAGCATTGTATGCTCCGCCTATAATAACTGTCGCTAGCTACCTAATGGACTGCCTGCATACGTTCTCCGAAGACTCTTTTATGTTCTACGGATAAAACGGACTACTAACACAATATTTGCATATGTCTGTGATCGTGCCTCTTGCATATTGTGTAACAGCTCCTCTCATTGACCACCTTTCCACCGTTCACCCCGATAGCACCTTTTTATGTGCCAGTTCTCCATAGTGCATTGCCCTATCTCTGCGTCTCCGCAGCCATTACCTATCTATATTACTGGCCATTGCATGACACATGTACTTAACACGCCCCTAAACTGACCTTGCAACCGTCTCCATGGTCATTGCTATGCATTTGTACACTCTGGGTAGCCTAGGTCATTATGATATCTGCTGATATCTAGCCTATGCTAAGCATCTACCTGCATTGTGCCACCTTGCTCACCATATGACTGATGCTATTTAGTCAATGCTAGGAACAGATGTTATTTAGTCAATTCTAGGCACTGTATTCATTGTCACTATATGACTGATGCCATTTAGTCAATTCTAGGCATTTGTATTTATTGTTTGCATCCACTGATGTTATTTAGTCAATTCTAGGCATTGTATCATTGTGCCGCCGTGGTCACTGCTACCACAGTCCCATCTAATAAGACCTAATCTTGACCCTGTGTGAACAAATTTAGCATGTATTGTACCTAGGCATCTAGTACTACCATCATGCACGTCATTGTGCTCCTTCTACTATACTTCACGCTAGCCCTACGGCCGACCCCAGTCACTCAGTTACCCACTGCAACTACCATTCCCCTTGGGCCGAAACCTGCTCAGCCATCTAATAGACCAGCCTGTCCGAACCTCCACCTCCCGGTACTGCCCACTGTGACTATGACGCCTATAATGAGCCCTGCAGCAACCACTGCAGGCTTACACTACTACTCCAGTAACCATATTAACCAATACCTTAATGACCCAACTTTGTGGTTGGAACACTTCGCCAGGAAACCTACCCCCAACCAACCCTGCCCCCTCTCTCTTAGAAACAAGAGATTAGGCACTAGATTCCGCCTACGACACTCCCACAACAATGCCATCAAGCAAACCTCATATACACCACCTGGCTCGCCCTCATCTATTGCTACATGCAAATCCACTACCTCAGGGGTTAAACTGTCGGTGTTCAAGGGTGCCCTTATTAATGCTATATCTCTCCCAGCACACGCGTTAAACATTGCTGACCTCATCACCACCTTTGACCTTGACTTCATTGCTATAGCCGAAACTTGGCTTCATGCTGCATCTGGCCCCTCACTATCCTTGGCTTTACCACCGGACTACGGCATCACGCGATGTGACCGTACCACTGCACAATCCAGAGGCGGTGGCGTGGCCTTCCTCCATAAAAACTCTCTTGATCTAAGAGTGGTATCGGACTCCAACCTCGAATCAGCTGAGTCACTATCAGTCAAACTATCACTAACGCCTAACCAAACGGCCACCCTCCACCTTATCTATAGGCACCCAGGTCCGGCACCGACCTTTGTTGGTAAAATATCCACTCTCCTCCTTGACAAATACTAATTCACAAACAATCATCCTAGAACTTAACTTAGGTCTTGGCGACCCAAAAGATCCTGTGGCTCTAGATCTGGAGAATGATCTAACTGACGTCCGCCTCACCTTGTACATTCGAGAACCCACCCACATCAAAGGCAGGACCCTTGACTGGTTAGCCGGCTCTAACTGCAATATCAAGGTTCTCAACAACACCCCGTGCTTATGGTCCGACCATCACATCATAACCTTTAATGTTGAAGCAACCCTGCTAGCCCCGACCTCGATAGCCCCAGCCCTCCCAACTAGAAGTAAAAAGGACATAACTAAGGAGAAACTCCTCCCACTGTCACTCCCATCCCTCAATGCTGCTACCAACACCTGCTCTGATCCCACCTCCCTAGCTGACACTTACAACCAAACTATGCTTACGGCTATAGACTCTATAGCACCCATCAAACTTAGGAAGGCCAAACCACGAGCACATCTTAACTCATGGTTCACCCCACAGTTAAGAATGCTCCGCAAAGTCAAATGTTACGCTAAAAATCGTTGGAAAAGCCACCCTTCTGATGAGCATAAAGATAGTTTCCTTCTTGCCTCACTCACTTACAAAGATGCTATCACCACGGCTAAAAAAGAGTATCTTAAAAACCGTATTATGCAAGCTGACTCGAATACAAAGGAACTCTTCAAGATCCTAAAAGAGCTATAAACTCCAACATCCCCCCAGACACTAAAGACAGTAATGGTGTGCTAACATTCAAGCAGCCTTACTGAATAAAATGTCAACGCTACAATCTAAAATTAAAGACAAGCAGGACAGTCTAAAGCTCAACAACCGCTTGCTCTCCACTGCTAGGGCCCTCCCTCCAGACACTGCTAACACCAAAGCATTTGCCTTCTCACCGCTCACCATCACTGAGGTAGAAAATATCATCCTGTGAATCAAACCATCTAACTGCCAAGGTGACCCTTGCCCAGCTCCCATCATTAAGGACTCTGCACAGGATTTGGCCCCATTCATTACGGCCTTCATCAACTCCTCCTTTAAAACAGGTTTTGTCCCGGACAACCTTAAGGACGCGTGGGTGATCCCACTGCTAAAAAAAAACATCTCTAGACCCAAGCATACCTACTAACTTCTGATCTATCACAACGGTACCGTTTTTACTTAAGATCTTAGACCGTGCAGCATACCTTCAGATCCAAGATTACTTGGAATCTAACAATCTGCTAGGTCATCGACTATCTGGATTTCGTCCCAGACATGCTACGGAAACTGCTTTAATAGACCTAAAAACCCGAATTGAGGTATTGAAGGATAAGGGCAAATTAGCATTGCTACTTCTCCTTGACCTCTCTGCCGCATTCGATCTGGTCAACCACCAGATCCTATGCAGGCACCTCCATTCTGCTGCTAACTTCTCGTCTTCTGCTGCGGCCTGGATCAAATCCTTTTGAGCAATAGATCCATGAGGGTCTTTGCCCCATCCGCAGCATCGGACCCTTCTCCAATTCATTGCGGCGTACCTCAGGGATCCTGCGTGTCACCTACACTCTATAACATTTTCACGAAACCACTCTTTGATGTGCTTGATTATCTGGGTGTCTCCTACACTAACTACGCGGACGACACTCAGATACACATTCCCATTACAGGTGATTATCTAGCTGACACTAAGGCCCTTAACGACGTCTACCTGGTCATCCAAGCCTGGATGGCCAACACCAGCTATGCCTAAATGATGATAAGACGGAGCTCCTTATCCTGGGCACCTCACAATGCCTGAGCAAATTAGAGCCCTCCTATCAGTCTTTCACCATAGATGGAAATTCCATATGAGTTTCGAAAGACACTAAAACATTAGGTTTTTACCTTGACGCCACCCTATCTTTATTTGACAAATAAATGCAGTCAGATCTGTCTCTGCATACACGTGCAAACTTATTGCAGCTTGCAGACTGTTTCTTACCACCTCTAACAGTGTCACAATAGCAGAACTCTCATTATGGCCAAAATTGACTATTGTAGTGCTCTCTACTTAGGTACCAGCCAAGAGAACCTGAATAAACGTCAAACAACTCAAAACAATGCCATTCGAGCTGCCTTAAACATCCCACGCAACCACCACATTTCTGAATCTAGAACTAACCTAAAGTGGCTACCTGTCAAGCAGAGAATCTCACTAAAAACACTTGCCCTTACGCACAAATGCTTGGCTAACAAGGCCCCCATCTACCTCTGCAGTCGGCTGTCTCGCCACTCGACCGCCCGACCTCTCAGAACTGCCCAGACCCATTGTCTATCGATCCCTAGGTTCAAACTTCAAAAAGCGGCGGGCACTAGCTTCCCTGTCCTAGCTTCTGAGCTATGGAACTCCCTCCCCGCCACAATCAGATCTGAAGACTCATTCATCATATTCAAGTCCAAAACCAAATCTTGGCTCTTCGATCAGCAATAAGACATGTTCTGCGCCCCTGTCTTACACACTCTGGCCCGCCAACCTCCTCATTATTTCCTGTACACCCTATGGGTATTTCCACTGCTAAGCCATAGCGGCACAGTGGCACTGTAATTTATGTATATAGAAATATTGCTAGTATGATGTTCATTGTGATTCTTATGTCTGTATATACTGTGATATTATTGTAACTCTGTACAAATTGTGCCCTGATGCCTCCGGGCCTGATGGTTTGCGCGTTATAAATAAAACAAATACAAAAATGTGGTGAGTTGGCTTGAGGTCCATGGTAAGAATGTCATAACTCCGTGATCGGAGGGTGCCTTTCCATACTGGTCAGGGTGTCTCAAAACCTGTTTGTATTTGACTGTTTCTTTTTCCAATCTCTGTGCTTTATTTTCTCTCAGCCCCTATCTCTTTGTGATATATAGAGGGCTGAGTTTTCAACTCTGATATCAGGGCTTGAGTAGCTTCAAGTACTTTGTTGTGTTCCACTACGTGGTCACTGAGTCCCTTGTTCTCTTCACAAAGAGACATTTTCCTTCTCTGAGGCTTGTATTGTCTGGGGATATTCAGACTTCTTCTTTTACCAGAGACTAATCTCCTCCCTTGTGGCATGTGTTGCCTGCTCTATGTCCAACTCTGTTTGTCTCACATGTTCCCTTCATTTTTCATTTTCTATCCTCATGTCAGTCAGTTCCTGAGAACATAACTTACTTTTCTCCATGTCCGTCCTTAACTGACACACTTCCTGACACAGGGCACTTTTTTTCCTGACACAATTTGCTATTCTCTTCCCTGAGGTGTTCCCTCTGTTGTTTCAGAGTGCTCACACTTTGGCGCATCTGATCGAATTCGGCCTGGGAATTGACATCCATACTTATCAATTGGCCATTCTCATCTTTCAGTTGTTTAATCTGCACTTGAAATGCAAAAAAGTCCTCTAAGCAGGTTCTATTGTGCACAACTGGCTCACTTAATTTGTGTTTACTCACGCTCACATTTCTTTATACTCCTCTTTCAGTGCAGAAAATTGAGCATCACACTCTAAATTTGCTTGCCGCTATGTCACTAACTCATCCTTTAGCTGCTGAATACTGTCTTTTAATTTCAACTCTGAATTTTGGCTCTGTTGCGCTTTTTCCTCTAATTGTTTCAATTCTCTCTGTGCTTCATCCAAAATCTCATATCAGAATGGTGGCAATGGTGCCTTTACAATGCAACACAACTTTCCATCCACTGAAATGCAATTACAACTTAATGAATAGTCTGCTGCTACTGCATTGCCATGAGTGAAAACTCTCTACGAATACCGGACAAGCCCCTAGTATTGTTGCAGTTTATTACAAGGTCACACTCTATTCAGGGAGTTCCTTTCCCCCCAATGAATGTTGCACACAATAAAGCACTATTAGTTTAGTTATGGTTCGAGTTGGTAAGGTCTCCAACCCTTCTCGCACCCCAACCCCAAGTACCTGGTGCCACAATGAACTAAGAACTAGACCGGTGTGTATTAAGTATATATATTTTATTAATGTATTTAAACCAAATTTGATAAACAGACTAACATCAGCCACCAAAGCTGTGGCATCACAAGAACAGAAATGACCTCCACAAAGGCACCAACACAGAGATAACACTGAGATATGCAGTCACAATTATTTATTTTTAAATCACCCACCAATTCAGAAAAAACCCAATTCAAGACACACAGTGGTTGCTGATTTGGTTATGATACTTTTCTTCCAGTGACCTCCACCCTCCAAACATCAATTAGACTTCACCCCTAGGAATAGAAGGCCCATGGCAGAGAGCGGGAGCACAATGGGAAAATCGGTTTTGGGATTCTAGTCACAGATGTAATAGGAGGGACAGAAAAGCAATGGGAAATTTGTTTTATCACACCTAAAATGAACAGCCAGGGCTCTGTGATCAGGGGACAAGGGGGCAAATTCGTTTTGTACCATGCACATGCAAAGGCACTACCAGGCTTAACACTTCTGTCTGATGTAAAATGATGGGGATCAATGGGGAACTTTGTTTTGCACCCTGCGCACTCATGTGCAAACAGGGATTTGGGATTCATTCCTTTGACACGTCTTTATGTCTATACCGGCTCATAACACACTGGGAAGAGCTTGTTGGTTTCCAGTGCCAACAAACAGATCCTGTGATTTCAATAGGGGAATTAATTGATTTACTTTAATTAAATATGCTAAGGATCTACACAGTCAAACAGGATATTTTGCTATTGGGAAATAACAACATCAATGCTTGAAAAATGCAGGGCCTACACATTTTAAGGCGAATCTGATAATGCTAGTCTGAAGTCGGCACACCCTTCCTATTCAGAGATAATGTTTTTCTTCATTTACTAAGAAGCCATATCAGTGAAAACTATGCCACTTTATAGTCCTCATGTCAATTATTTCCATCACGCTCATACCAACTTTCAAATCTCTCAGAATCAAGGTAAGACCCAAATCAAATTTTCATTATTAACTTTAGTTATGTTTATCACACCAGAATCATTTTAGCATGGTTACAAGAAGGTTACTATCACCTTTAGTAAAAGTCTGGAATGACCATTGTGGCACATACGCTGCCCTTTTTATGCAGTAATATGTGTTTTTCCATTCACTTAAACTGCAGTTTCTTTATTCACTTTCAGTTCCATTTTTGCTTAAGAATGTGACTAGGCAGAACATGTTTATGGTAGCCTATCCCTCTTCTAGGCTTGCGAGGCACTGATAGCAACTCTTAATGGACACTTTTATGTGAATTGTGATGTCAAGTTCACTTCTGCTGCAAGAACAGATATGGGCTTATCAGTCCTTACCATAGTTTACATCTAAGCAGTGTATTTTTTGGTATATTTTTAAGTAATGGCCCTGATTGATGGTGACAACCAGGCCTGTGTCTTCAGGGCAGCAGAGGAAAGGTCTTGGAGGTTAAGAAATGACCGGCTCATGTACCCTTCAAGCAAATGGCTTTTAAACTCAAACACAATTGCAATTTACACTGCATCTTATAAGACTTTCACAGCTTCAAAATACATGGTTATCACTTCTGAATTGTCCATATGTATAAGGCAGTTATATGAGAAAACCATGTTCAAACTTTGAAAGTCTAGTGAGCACTTTTCTCTGCATACTGTCATATGGATGAGGAGAAAAACAAAAAAGGACATTCTTTTATTTCTTGTAATTTGTAATGAACCCTGTTCACTTTAGCTGCTTGGAGCACAATCTGGTATTACATTGAAGATACTGGGCCTCATTACGAATGTGGCAGAAAGGCAACAACGGCGCTGGTAGTGCTACAGGTGCCATTGTTACCTCTCCACCACATTACGAGTTCTGCTTGACCGTGCCGGACTGCACGCATGGTCTGACCAGGCGTGCAGACCGGCACCCTCGAGAAGAACTTGTGATTGTACCGGCACCGTTATTAACGGTGTTGGTGCAATCATGCTCCCAACCCCCATTCAGCCCTATGGGGCAGAACGGGGATCGGGAGGCCGGCCATACCGGCACCCGCGAATGTGCAATTACCCGCCCATTCATCTCGTAATGGGCCGGTAATGGCCCAGTCACGGGTGCCGGTCCATTAGCGAGTTTGGCGGTAGCCGTGCCCTTAATAAGGGCACCGCACGGCTACCACCAAACTCGTAATGAGGCACAATGTCCGCACTGCTGTCTCTTTATGTATAAGTGCAGCTCTCCATGGATTGATTGAAATGGTATTGTCAGTCACATGTCTTTCTTTTCTTTGCTGAAATGCACTGCGCATATTTTCCCACTTGTGTACTTCCACCCCACTTTCTTTCCTGGGTGATTTAGGTTCAATAGGCTTTAGGCCTGACATCACCATTTCTGTGCTGGCCTTATACTCCTATGGGCTTTCACAAATGACTTTGGCCTCTTGATTTCTAGCATTCAGGGGCTATATTTCACTCCATACCATCCATTCTGTCAGGTAGCCTCCTGCTTTTGACAGATGGATTCTACGTGGTCTCTGTATTTATACTGTTCCTATTGGAGCTATTGTTTAATGGACGTATTTGCTCATCAGCACTCTTGCTGTGTTCTAGTATGCTGCCCATACCATCACTGCTGAATGTCAAAAATATTTTTCTAGCAATGTACCAAACCTTGGCTTCGAAATAAAATCCCTTTACGTCTCACTGAATATGTGTCTTCTCATTTGAAGCCAATCCAATACCTCAAAGTGGCAGGGATAGAGTGCAGTTTGCAAAAGCGAAGGGAATTGACGATTGCATGGCAGGTTTTTGGATTGCATAGCATACTAATGTACCAGTGTTTCTTTTTGTTTGTGCTGGTGAAAGGAAGTGGTGAGGATGAGGGAGATGTGGAAATGGCTTATGAGGAAACTTGAAGAATTCACAACAGGTGGTGGGCACCAGTAATGCAGGCAGACAGAGGCCCATGACAGCACCACAGAAGCCTCAGAGAGGAATACCATAACATGACAACTCTCCTGGCCATCCAATGTCTAGCCTGACTGAAGTGGCGTAGAATGGTAGGTGTGGGACAGTGATGCTCTGTTGGTGAAAGGGACAGCAAATGTGGACTTGAATGTTGGGAAATTGAGAAACCTCCCAAGAGGTAAGTGCCTTTCCTAGGTCATTAGTGCTGAGGAAGAGTCATTCACATGTCAAGCAGTGCAACATGTTGCTGGCATTTTCCCACCGTTATTGGCCTCCTTGGAGATCACGCTTATTGGGAAATCTATCCATTACACTATAGGCCAGTTTGAATCAACGGAAAGTTGTGAGTGATGTGAGCACACCTCTGCATGGACAAAGAGCCCTGTGTCTGCTGGTATTGCTGCAAGGAAAGAGGGATACTTGCTTTCCACCTGTGCTATCTTGCCACTCCCAAAAGGTTGAAAAGCTTGCGGTCCAGCAACAGCAACTGCATATCACAATGTGCATTTTGTGCACAGCAACACGCCACTTTGCATTTGTAAAGCCTGCCACTGTGAGTAACATTGTTTTGCGTAGGCAACAATATGTTGAGCATCTGATCCCTTTTCTTTTGTTAAAGTATACTGTTCTGTCTTGCATGCCTTAGGGCAGTGCATTGATGAAAATAATTTAAAAAACGGAAACGCATGGACACGCATGTGTAAAGTAGAACTTTATTTTTTTAAGTGTGTTTTTCAAATTTGGAAGATTAATTAAATAAAACAACTACTCGGCTTCATATTAGGTCGAACACTTGACAAACTAGTCACTATTTGGCAGAATACTGGACTAGTTATTTGGTACTCCATTATATTACCCCTCAACCTCCCCTCTCCTGTCTCATTTTGTGACTTTTAGATTTTAAACTGAAAGAATTGGATTCTTGTACAGTCATATAACACGTGCTACAGTTTATGGGCTAAAGGTTTTAAAAAAAGAAAAGTTAAATGAAATCCCAAATGTGCATATGTGCATTTAAGCACAACAAAAATAAAAGCTGAATGCAAGAAACCTTAATGAGGTGCGTTGACAGACCCATGACTGAAGAGCAAGCCCATGATGTCACCCAGGCCCAGTGAAGGATTCGAAGCCTCTGCTGGATTTTGAAGTCAGACACTTCTCCTGCATGGATCATTAGCAGACAGTTCCACCGATTTGGGATCTTATTGATGGCTTTTAGATTGAGAGCTGGCCGATCACTCACAGGCTCATGGGGCCCCGGTCAATATGCGCTTAAGTAGAAAGGTTTCTGTGAGACCCGGAGGGTGGGGGGCTCGGGGTCATGACAGCCAATCCACCATAGGCGAGGATGAGCTGGGGAGTGAGGGGGGAGGCGGCAATAATGTTGTGTGAATCTTTTCTTCTGATAAGGCAACTACTAGTAATGTCCAGCTCGCACTCATTCCCGCAAAGCAGTGGCCCACACATGGACTAACTCACAGAGAAAGGCATACAAAGAGTTGCTGCCCCTGAGATCTCGATTGCCACCAGCTGCCACGCTTACAAACCTATCTTCACCTAGCATCCCAGTGCCCCTGGTGCCCTGCCTGGGCAGGTAGAGGAGAAATGACACCCGGCCAAATGTCACTGAGAAATGCCAGGTTCTGCAAGGAAATACATGGGAAAGTGTCTTCCCCGGAAGTAAAGGAGAGTCCTGGTGTCTGCGAGAAGGGCTGCTCCAATGAGCTGCAGACCGGAGCAGCACCTATTCTAAGCTCGATTTGGGTGGCTTGGGCCCGAACACCTCTGAGCCAGTGGAGAACTAACCCAAACTCAGTTTACCAAGCAGAGATCAACACAAGGATCACACACATATATATACAGTACCCACCATCACAGTGTCCACCTTTTAAACCAACCAATCCCCAAGACCACACTAGTCCTGAACATTTCAATTAGGAAAGCCCAGGAAGTATAATCCCTTGCTATCAACATAAACAGCAAGTGAAGTAGTGTCCATTATCAAAAAGCCAAAGCGACTTTGATGTGAGATTATCCGCAGAGCCCAGAGAACCCACAAAAGAAAGCATATGTATTTAGTTTGTAGTTATTTATTGAATACTGGCTTCACACAGTAATTCCTAGGGCTGAAGCGTGTAATCTTGAAGTGCCGTAACGGTACGTGTATGTCTGAAGCATGTAAGCTGCGTACAGTTGAGATGGCATACATTCATCAACTTCCATGGGAAATGAAGCTCCTGTAATTAGCATGAGAGATTTGCCATGATGGGACAGATAATGTCATTGAGGACATTATTGGAGAAATGCTCCATTTCCTCTCACTAGCATTACTACAAAAGCACCATTTTGTGTCAACCACATGACTTCAAAAGTGAGTCAGCTGATAATGTGGAAAATGTGGAACAATGAACTGAGATGAATATAGAGTTGAATGTGTCTTGACCAGGAGGACATAGGTGTACTCGAGTGTGAGTGACCCCTGACCGGCCCATAGAGTCAGAGCTCACTCTGACGTACTTCTAAGACAAGATATGAGGTGGAAGGGGTGCAGGATTTCTTACTCCAACACCAATCTATAAGGACAACTCAATGGTTTGGCAAAGGGGAGTCAGTTTAATGACAAGTACAAAAAATGAGGAAACATGGAAATCCACAGTGATGCAATAGCCCGTCTCGCTTCAACTCCCAACAATCTTGATTCAAACAGTAACAGTTATACCCAAAATTCGTCATCATTGACGTGTAACACTCATACATTTGTCATGCAATTCTATTGGTTGGAAAAGGTAACTTAAGTATAGGTGTTATATCAGTATATAATAACGGAGTGAGAGGATTGGTTAACCCTTATCAGGTGGGCGTCTAAGCCCTTCCCTCTAACATTACTCGTAGACATCACTAAAAGTATGACATCCCATTGGTTCTACTATTTATAGGACCCTAGATTATTTGGCCCATTGTGATTGGGTTGGCTACAACCCCAAGCATAAATCTCCACTTTAATTAGCAGCACGCAGAATGGTCAACCAGGTGCAGGAGGCCTCAAGATTCACCCAGCCTCCCTTCCATCAATCAGTACTTGAATGGCTATGTGTCAATTAGTTGGCTGTGGTCGGCCTCGAAACTGTAGCTTCTTGTCAGAAAAAGTTATGGTATCTCATGTTTTGGGTGACATCAGACGTTGGTGCCTCTTCGATCTTGGCTGGTCACATGTTAGCACACCGTGAATCTGCTTTGTTTTCCTTCTATTTGTGCATTTAATTCTCATTTCGGCCTGCCACCTGCCTGAGCCTCCTTATCTCGACCTTCACAGGGCAGGCTGCTCTGCTCCTAAGTTTCGATTCGCTGAAGCTATTGTCCACCTCTCTCTCTTCGTTTGACCTTGATTTCCCAGGCATGAGCTGCTTCTTGCTGAGTTTCGATTCTCCTGCTTGCCGCTCTATTCTTCTACTAAGTATAGCAAGCCGCACTGTTTTCTTAGCTTCTTGCGGTTACAAGCATATGTACAGGCGTTAGCTAGTTGAATGTCTTCATCCTGCTTTACAGTTTACGTTTCTTTATATTTCAACATCGTCTCTCCTTCTAAGTTCATGATATCCTTATTCATGACATTTCGTCTTTGTGTGTCATCTTTTGGTTGTCATTTCATCCATCTGTGAGTCTGTCCGGGCCCTTGTGTCGTCACCATTCATCTTCAATTAAGGCCTTTTGGGTTTCTTCTGGGACAGTGTTTAAGCATTCTTCGTTTTGTGTCATTTGTTGGTAGGGTTGTCTCAATGGATGTCTTAGTGTCCATGGTTGTCTGGTTATTGGCACTTCAAAAGGTATTGCTCTTCTGATGGGCACTGGGCAGAGCCTAATCCAGCTCTCTGCTGGTTTATTTGCTCATCATACATCACATACCTTGGTGTGAACGTTCCTGGTACTTCAAAATGGGTGGCAGGAGAGCAGGCTATATTTGGGATCGCCTCTACACATAGGCACCATCTTTTCTTCCGTTTTAGAAAAGGCATGGTCAGGAATGCCTGTGGGCTGGGAATGGGACTGTGTACCAAAAAACATAAACCACTCTGTGTCAAGCAGGAGAGGACAGCGCTTGGAGAAATATCAAGAATCATCGAATTCAAGCAAGGATCAGAGCAGGTCAGAGATTCGAGCGGTGTGAAGTAATCACGGACACCAAGACGCTGGCAACTTCTGTGGGAATGGCAAGACCAAACTGAACTTTTAGTGCAGAGTGAAAAGAACTGGAGGCGCTGCCGCTACTGTCAGGACAAACCTGATGTACTGCACTGGGCCATGATTGGACAGAGCCAAGACCACTGCCACATATTTGTGACTGATGGAGCAAGACAAAAAGGACCTCTCCTGAATTGCACAGAGCCACGGGAAAGCAGAAGGGGCAGTAGTGAGGGGAATGAATGCCATTAGAGTGTAATGGCAGGAGCCATAATCTGAGGGGTATAGCTGACAATAATATTTTAATTCTGAGTAAAGCTACTTACATCTATTAAAGTGTTATCACACATACCATATCAATTCCTGGATCAGGATTTCCACATCTGTCAGAGTATTGCCCTACACATGTCATACTAATATCTGAGTAAAGCTGTCTATATCTCTCAGAGAATTACTCCTCAAAGAATACATATGCACCAAATGAAAGATGTTCTCATGTTTAAAATGATTATCATATGAATGTCATATCATTACCAGATTAACAATGTTAAGATGATTTTGCAAACCATCCATAAAATAATACCTTATTAATACATGGATTGATATTCTCAAATACCATGCAGTATTAACACATGGATACCTTACTACTACTCCACTAATTATTGTCAGATTTCTCAGAGTATTTGATAACAAATACTATCTTATCCAACTTAAAATGTTCACATCTATCAGAGTATTTTCAAACAAACAAATATTGCTATTTCTCAGCAAATATGTCAAGAATATCAGATGCATATTGGACTAAATATGCACAGATCGCGTTGCAGCAATACCATAAGAGCAGCAATGAAGTTTCACACTGAGCATGCTTATGTCTTGAGATAATAACACAAGGATATCATAGCAATACCTGGTAACATATGTCAATATCTCTTAGTATTATCAGACTAATTACGTATTCATAGCTGGATAAAGAGTTTTGCATCTCTCCGACTACTGCTACTCAAATGCATACAACAAATGAATGCCCACTTGAAGGTGCTTGCATCCCTCAGAGCAACCAAGCATGCATATCACATCAATAGCCAACTAAAAGAGTCACCTCTCTCAGAGAGTCAGTACAAGGATATCGTATTATATCAGAAAAAAGACTGTCCCATTTTCCTGAGTATTAAGAAAAAAAGTAAGATATTCATATCTGAATTCAGATATTCCTTGTCCAAATGTTACCATAAGAATATCAAATAAATATAGGTTGATCATATGAACAACATATTAATAATACCTGATAAAAGATTCTCCAGACACCAAGTGCATAAATAACCAACCACAATACAAATCCACAACTAACAATTATTATAAACGTAATATTTCCAAACAAATGCCATATCAATACCTGAGTAAGATGTTCTGATCCCTAAGATTAGCACAAATCCAGGCACCAGATTAAAGATATGCACACCTCTCTGCTAGTCTTGCAAAGTTGTAATTGCAAAGCCCCGCTCACTTTTTCCAGACCCTTTTCTACGATTAAAATAACAATACAGGTTCAATACGTGGCCAATGCTGCTAGATACTAATATTGTAAACCCAAAGACATTGTAATGTCTTTGAGTACCACCATAGAATATCATAAATACATCTTGATGATAAATGATGGTAGTCTGCCCAGGTGGAGGATGGCTTTGGCTGAAGACCAAAAACACCCTTATGATGCAGAGTGAGATCTTAGCTGATGAGCAAAGGACTAATACATATTTGGTGGAAGGCTGAAGCCAAAGAATAGACTTTACAGTGGACCCCAAGGGCAATCTGCAGAGGTGCAGTATATGTTTAGGTGATAGCTGAAGTTTGTATGTAGATAAGTAAAATGAACTACAAACATCATGAGGAAAGGTTGCCTGCAGAGGGAGCGTAACATCTTGTCTGATGCGTGTAGGTTCTCTTCGAAGAAAATATATGATATGATAGGTTATTTATAACATGCTTAATACAGGAAGGTTTTTAAGTGCGGACCTGGGGCTCGAACCTTTGCTGCTCCATTTTGTCTTGCTTCCAAGTCGAGCATGTTGTCCCTGAGCTATCCACCCGAAACACAACGAAGAACGAGAGAATAGATGTACGAAGGAAGTCGGCAGAGGCAGATTGTGGAGCAGAGCAATAACAGAAGGAGCTCTGTGGAAGCAGAATATATACTTGGCGGATGATCGAAGGTGTGCAGCAGTCAGGAACTTTTCATAGGATTTACATGTGCGCATCTTTGGGAGGGGTACAGAAAAACTGGAGAAAAAAATCAAATGGAACCGTCACCAATTGAAGAGCCCTATTTCAGGTCTCTGACATGCACAAGCAAACAGATCCTAGCTTGCCACTGCTTTGATTAAGATTATGTCACATGAAAATGATAGGCCAGTCTGAGCTCTGAGCTTGCCACGGTAAGGTATGTTAACGTACTGAACTTGATTAATGATATAGCGAGTTAGTCAAACCAAAGCTAATGTCTTAAATGAAAAATTAAAGTAAAAGTATGATGAGTATTGTTGAAACCTACCAACAAAAGAAAACGTAGATATTATGCTAGAGAACAATACTACTGCAGTGATGTGGCAGCAAATGTCCCATGGCCCTGGGACCCAGGAAGACCTGAATCCTGAGAATTGTTCCATTCAGTACATGTGATTATAATGTTCTCCAGACAATCATGTTAACTCTTCTAAATGCTCCATATTTGTGCTTACATGTTAACTGAATCAAAGGGATACTAATTATTTTATCCAGGATAAGACAATGTGGTCTAGTGGACAAATGAGGTTGGAGCTCTACTCTACTTGAGCCACTTCGCCATTAGAACCCTATTCTCTCAGCTCACCCTTTTTGCTAGAATACTATCTTTTATCTGAAAATTCATGACGAAACACATCATCCTCCAGCAACAAGAAAGTGTCTTCCAGTACGAAACTCCAAGAAGAACACCAGTCCACCATCTGACCAAGATGCAATACAAAAAACATCAATGATGCCCTACGCATCCTGAACAAAAGAGATACGTGCCTACCAGACCAGATCTACCTCTTCACCACTTTCAACACAGAGAATGATGAAGCACTCCTTAAAATCGTGGCCTCGCACATGAGAATCAACAAGGTTCACTTCCTAGCTCACTGAGAGAAACCATGTGACTCAACAGAAACGTCCATTGCCTGGTAACCTGCTTATGTACTAGCAAAAGAATTACTTCTGGAACTACTCACCTGAATTCTTCTCAAAATAACCTTCCTTACAAGAAAAAAAAAATTCCTAACATGTTGATTTATATCTCGTTATAGAACCTTATCTTGAACAGTATACCTATTGACTGTCTATTGACAGTAACTTTGAGTGTGCAGGGGACGCGAGCGGTCCACAACCTGTGGATATCCTTCTTTTTCCTGTTTTCCTAACTCACAACCTAGTGTCAGGGTTGTGGCTTTTTCCTCTGCACCTCATTACTAATCCTAAAACTACCTAATAGGGCCATCCTTGAACTGATCAGGTATGCATACGTGTTCATTTCTAACCTGCTTTGTCCCACAATGCTCCACACCTTTGCCAGTTTTCTTCCATATCTGCATGGATTCCTGCCCAACCACAATATCAAAGTGTTATGATAGTAATAATAATAATAATAGATGTTCAGATGTCAGATTCCTTATGCTTTTAAGATCTGATATAATGACTGTCTTTATAACCCAATGTATCACTACTCAACTTATCAACCCTAGAAAGATGAAGGGCTTAAGGATATGGTTGTGTTAGGAATAGTGCGGGCACCAATGTTGTCATTCGATGTTGTGCTAGGTGTCAAGGTAGATTTTTTGAGGCACATATTTTCACAAAAATAAATGTATCTCATTGCAAAACAAGAGTCGAAGATTTACCAGATAATCATTCTTTTAATTTTCTAGTAGATATTTTTCTGTGAAGTTGCCATTTTAATACAAGTATAGCAAAATGTGCCTATTGCATTGACATGGTGGCACACGGTTTGAACATGGTTTGAAATGAAAAGACATTTTCCTGTGAAGAAATTACACAGATTTATTTTCCTAATATGGTTGCATCTTGTGGCAAGTGCAGCATAGGGAGAGTGACACAATAGTAACTTGACACTTTAAGTACTCACAGAGAAAACCAAGAAATATGTGAATTTTGGCAATGCATTACTTGGCTTGCTGAACCCTCCTCTGCTTGACAATTGTGTGAGCAACCTGTCCCGGGACATTCAACCACTGGCTAGTTGCTTGGACTCCTCATCTGGTCACATTATTCAGTGCACAGGAACGCAATTGGGGACAATAAAAAAAACAATTATGACCCCTGTAACCTCTGAGTGCACTTCCTTCCACAGTGTATATACAACAGCATGTGTTATCTGCAAAGAAAGGTGACCTTACTGAGCCATTGTTGGTGGCCAACCTCAGACGTTGCTCTTTATACAACTTATTGTCCATCAATTCTGTTATGGTTTTCACTATTTCTATGTCTGTGTCTCAGTGCGAAAACCTGCACCCCAGGAGGTTGACAGAGTTTAGAGCTTAAAAGGGTGGGACACACAGTAGGGCCGTTGGTAAGAGTCTCAGGTCACAGTCTCAAACGATCTGCTTCTGTGGAATCCCCAGCCTTTGTCTGTAACAGCATTTTATGTGTGGGTCTATTATATTTAAAGTTATGCACAGAAATGTTTCTTGCAGCTTTTTTGGACAACCAGGTCCCCAAGAGGGATCACCAACTGTCAATTTTTGGGAACACCAACGTATTTAGCAATCGCAAACATGGATGCACTACTTAACACATTTACTGCCTGATTCATGGAATTACTTGCGTGAAAAAGCAGATTTCCCATACTTCAAACAGGGATTTTCGGGCAGAAAGGCGCGCAAATCTGCGTTTTTCACGCAAATAATTCCATGAATCAGGCTGATATTTGTTTAAAACGCTATGCATTTTATTATAAGGAATTCACACAGTTCTGTAAAAAAAGCACCGGAAACATGGTTATTTGCACTGTTAAACATAACTCCACTACATAGCTCTGAATTTTTATTATGTATTTCATTTCTGTCACCAGTCCCATGTGTGTATATCTGAAATTTCACACAGTAAGATAGTGCTTACAGACTGACCCTTGATGTTTAATGCAAATGTAAGAAGGGTGAGCTTAGGGCCCTTTAGTAACGTGCATGCAATGGATGGGTTTGCAGAATAACGCTAAGTCCAAATAGCCAAAACAACTCAAGAAGATGTCAAAGATACTGATTTATTAACACTTATCCACAACGGGGAGTTATAACGAACATCAACGGATGTTCGCTCAATTTTCTCTCAGCAATCTTCTCATAAAGTATACATTTTATACTAAAAATATGTTATACTACGTGGAAAATAATGACAAACCTACTAGGGATTCTAATTGGCTTAAGGGGAACATCTAAGTACACATTACATAGGAACTGGTATTGTAATTGGCTTCCCACTATCAGGTGGACAATATATGCCTACCTCTAAGACATGTCATCTTCAAAATCATTAAGTACACAGTTTTCCCTTGGTCTTCAAACTATAAGGTCCTTGCTTATATGCACCCTTACAATTGAATGGCACACTTGTGCCATGTCTGGAAAATTCTGTACACTTAGCAGCACGTAAGCCGAGACCAAGGTGCAAGGAGGTGGGCCTGACTCTACCTACCCACCCAATTAGCCCAACATCTCTTATCGCCCATGCCTTCTGCCATGAAGATTATCTTTGAACTTGCCTTTGAAAAGTATCCTTGGCTCTGAGAATACATGGGAGTGCAGGCACTCACTATCGTTGTTCTAGGATTCCAAGTTCAACTCTATTTTCATCATTAGCTCATGTGACAGGAGACCACGATTTGGTCCATTTTGCAGGTTTTTAAATGTCTTAAATGAATAAAACTTGACACTCTTGTTCTTTCTTTGCACCTTAACAAGAGATGATTCATTCTTCGCACGTTCACTTCTTTCAAGAAAAGATAACTGACCTTGGCTGCTTTAGTTTTGATACCAGGCCAGGCAGCCTCGCCATGCAGTTTCCACGATTTCATCATATTCTTGCTGCAACACAATCCTTGCCTTTTCTCTTCATGGATCCGGGTTTACTAAATTCATGACATTGATGTCCAGCTCCTGTACAATGGCGGGTCTCTTGCATTCTATTCACTACGTATAGCCAGCTTCTATGATGACTTATCTTACCTTGCGTTTCAGCGTCTGTACAATCATTGAACGGTTGAATCTCTGCAGCACTTCGTGCACGTGTAATCTTCTTTTTCATGTTTAAGAGTTCACTTGATTTTTTACTTCATTATTAGTTTCTTATAGGATCCATGCATCCTCTTCAGCATATGTCTTTTGTGATCTCACTAGCCCCTCTCTTTGCTCTTTTTCATATTCCTTCAGGGAGTTCCTCCCTCAGATTGTTGTCACTTCGGGGATACATTTGGTAGGGTTGTCTCAATGGGTATCTTCTTTTGAAATAAACGCTGCAGTATTGGCACAACTGCTGGTGTCAAACACGGCACAATCTCAGCTTTCCAACATATAGGAGGTGGCGGGGGGTGGGATTTCCTGCAGTGGCAGAGGAATGTAACTGCTCGTCTATAAGGGTAGTCTCCTTTTCAGAGTAGAGCCTATACGCATCATGATATGGCTCTGCTGATCGTGCATAAGATGGTGAAATTCAACTGAAAAAACCCAAATAGTGGATTCAAAGATGGATCATCCATCAGAGAGGCTTTAAGAAATATAGATCATCGGATAATTGTATCTGGCTGTCCAAAACTACATGTCAAATAAACAAAATCGAATTGAACTCTTTAAAAGTTGGAGGCTCCGCGGTTCAAGTAGTATATGGGGATCTCTGAAAGCATGGCTGGCAGCATGTTGCATGTACAAATAATTCATGATTTTCCCATTGTTGCTGTCGAAAGATGAACGAATATCAGCAAAATATTATGTCCATGTTCAGCTCCAAAAGAGAAAGTATTCTCTAGATTCACTCACATTTTAGCACCAAATGAATTATGTGTGTTCTCAATCCATTGCAGCACTGGTCAACTGCATGAAAATAACAAGTATTATAAGCAAGGCTCAACTACAAAAGAATTGACCAAGTGCATTGCATTAATTTCAATTCTGGACAACTAAAATAAAAAGTCAAAATCATGGCCATCTATTGCAGCTCTGTACACCTGCAGCATAAAAATGCCACTGTCTTGTCCAAGATATTATTTTTTTTAATGTATTTAGCATTTGGTTTTTAAATATAAACCTTTCAGCATTTCTAAAAAACATAACATTCAAGAATCAAATTTCAAATCAGATAACAATCCAGACTCCACGTAGCAGACAAGATAAAAAAAGAAGAAAGGAAAAAGAAGGTTCAGTCAGGAACAAAGGGGAAGAAAGACCAATTGCATACCCAGAACAGAAGACAAAGAAAAATGTCTGGCCCAAGCGAGGAGGGTCGTTCACATCCATTTTAGATGATGTGTGTCTGCGAATCTCCAGGGGTTACATCCATCCACATTACCCCCTGGCTTCCACTAAAAAGGCCTTCCCAAGACCATTGGGCTCCATTAATCGCTCCTTACAAGACCTTCACTTTTCGATCAGCAGAAATGCTTCTTTCAAAAAGGCTAATAGATTCAACGTTATCGAAATTTGTCCACCCAGCAATAGCCTTTAACACCACTTTTCCGCCGATAAAGTCAAGGCCTGTTTTACATGGTTTCCTAACCATTGTGTCCTTAAGTGTCATAGCCCAGGACATAGCAGTGTCAGGTGGTACAATGAGTCTCTGTTGCAATTGCAGAGTCTACAGTCGAAATTCCGTTGCTCTTTTACCTTTCGTACTTCCATTATCTTTTTAGTTGGAAACAAGTTTAACCTGAAGCGTACAAATTGAGACCACCTGTAGTTGCATGGGAACTTAGAGAGGTAGTTGGGTACCGTTCCCCTTGCTCTAATATCGGGGAAGTTGTTTCTGTATAACTAAGGGCTTTGTCTATGCTCCAGGGAATCACTCCAATCCAAGTCATACATCTTCGTCTTTACTTTTCCAGGATTGAACCACAAACTTGATTCAGACTCATTTGGGTCAGAAAGAATCGCCAAGCAGGCCGCCCTCCAAGCCAACAAACGAGCATCAACGTTGGCAGTCATCGCTATACTTATGGCAGCCAGGCCATAATCTCTCTTTTCTCCACCACATTTTCGAAAAAAGAACAGAGTTTTCCATACTGTGATGACATACAAAGAGGTAAGTCCCAGCTTGTCCACGTTATTTGCTTCAACACCCAAAATATCTGCTCCTCCTTTTGCTATGTGTGAGATTCTTACCACATCATGTAGCATATCTAACATATCAGAGTTAAGTCCACAGAAGGTCTCATCAGTCAGTAGATATAGCAGGTGCTGCTGGGGCTAAGAAAAGCCAGGGTATTTTTATGGCCTTGAAACTCAGACACAATGGCTGTCTGACAGGAACATACACTAGGAATTGTTGCTTTCAAAATAGTGGCTGACCACTCTCTGGAGTGGCCATCTTTAAAATTAATATAATACATGCATCCACCCTGCAGTTTAAAAAAGGTTCAACACAAAATGACAGTCACCCAATGTGCACCGCAGCCATTTTGTGATGTATCAGAGAGCAAATTTAAAATATATGAATAATGTGCTATTGCTCAATACAATCCAGAAAACAATCTTATTTGATCAAGCTAAAACCTGCATACATAAGGATGTACTCAAAACATAATCCTAAAAAGTGAATGCAAGCATGCCCTGCTTTGAGTCACAAAATGAATTTATTTATCATTAGCACAAGTACCCGTTCTCCGAATGGGTTCTGCAGACAGACACGATAACATTCTTGTTCATTGTTGAAAATGCCTGGAAATTGTGCATTCTATGGCCTTGAAAAGTGGTTTTCGATGTCCCATAGGGACCTCGAGTTTTGTTCCTCACGTCGGGACTGGTTGAGAAACAAAATTTTTCCTTTCCCTTCCAAGTGAACATGGTTTACGTCATTGTTGGCAGGCCACAAACCCACAAAAAATGTTAGCTTTTGCTGATATCCAGGGAAAGGTGGTGGGTTGCCCAAATGTCATGTATCCAGTATTGTCTGTGGGGTCCTAACAGGTATCTATGCAGAATTTGGTGTAGATTGTTGAAAGTGTGGAATTGTATAAGGAACAAAGCTTCACTAAGCCACAAACCCACACATTTTGATTTTTGCTGAAATCCGGGGAAAGGCATGGGTTGTCCAAATGTCATGTAGCCAGTATTGTTTGGAGGGCCCCAACAGGTAACTATGTACCATTTGGTGCAGTTTGGTGAAACAGTGTGGAATTGTATAAGGAACAACGATTTGTGACACACACCCACACACAACGTTTGACTTATATATATATAGATTGTGTATTTCGTTACTAATCTTTTCAGATATGTAGAACTACATCTGTAATGTATTCACAGCCCCATGTCAAAGAGCCTATTTACACTTGACAGAAACTTCATACATCCTTTTGTTGATAGAAAGTAAAATCATAACATAGATGTTGTTATAATCGAATATAGCATAGATATCTATGGGCAACATATGAATTACATCACCTAATTCATACAGAACTTTTTTTGTCGTTTGTATCGTGTTTGGGTATTTACATCGCAATCAAGTGCCCTTCCTGGATATGGTATTTTAGTACAGAAACGTTTTAATGAAAAGCACGTTTGATGACTGAAACCATACAAACAAGCCTCACATGACTACAGTTTATCGTTACGTGCTGGATACAGGATAACAAAACGATTTGAAAAACGAACTTGCAGGAGGTTGGTCCATCGCTTCGGCCAGTTTATTTAATGGCATTTTGTAGAACACTAAAAAATAATGTCACTTTCCCAAATCCAGGATGGGTATAATGTGGTTCTTAGACTATGTGGCTCTTAGATAGTAAATCTTAGCAAATCAGCACAGAGAGTTGCTCCAGGATATTGGACTTAAATTAATTCTGGGTAATGGATTGTCTAATGATCCCTCTCCTCCTGAGTCACGTGAGGGCTTTGCCAAAGGCGTTGTGTGAACCACTGTGGGTAGGTTAAAACGGGAGAAGTGACATCTTTCTGCAAGTCGTCAGCTCTTCCAGGTGAGTGTAGTTGCTCCCAAGAAGAGGAGAAGAATGGAAAGGTAGTTGAGGACCATTGCAATTCTGTTGCACGACCATGTACCCAGACCAATGGTTTACAACACTGTCAAACTAAAAGTCCCCATGCACCCTGAGCTCAGTGTTCTTAAACTCCATGGAACAAGCCTCACCCAAACCACAATAGACTGTCACAATGCAAAACTAGCATGCCATGCACCCAGAATCCAATTTTCGGACATAATACAGCAATTCAATGTTTCCCCCGAATACATGTCAAGATGCAGCACTCAGATGGCCTTGGAATTAGATTTCCGTGATCTAACATGAAGCAACACTGGAATGTCTGTGCACTCAAAACTCCAGGACCTGACACAGTGCAGCACCAAGATGGATTTAAACTCAAGACACACTTATCTAACATAATACAGCACTAAAATGGATATGAATCTGGAACACTAGTGACCTGACAGAAAGCCGTACCAAAATGGCAATGCGCCCAGAAGCCAATCTTTTGGCACAATGTAGCGCTGAAAGATGGGTGCACCCAAGCCCCAATAACCGGTCTTAATGCAGCTCGGGGATGGCCTTGAAACCAGACCCCAATGATCTGACACAAAACTGCATTGAAAGATACGTGAAACAGAAGCCCCCTGAACAGTCACTGTACAGCAGCATGATGTCCATGCATCTACAACTCAATATTCCTACACAAAACAGTGCGCACTCAGGCCCCACAGACCTGTCAAAATCCTGCACTCAGATAGCCTTGCATGAAGGCTCCAATGATCTGCCATAATACAGCGTTGAAAGGTGTGTGCATTAGAACATGGATGACCCATCGCAATGCACCACCAAGATATCCGGGCACCAAGACGCCAGAATCCTGACACAAGACAGTACTGTAATTTATGTGCACTCGACCGTGACATTGCACTAAGATAGCCTGTACTGTAGGGCCTGAGAGCTTGAACCGTATGGTCTGCCCCAATGCAGAGCAAACATGGCCTTGCACCAGGACCCTAATGATCTTACACAAAACACCTCTGGAATGCATGTAAATCTGAACCCCATTGTCACAATGGTCAACCCAGACCACAGTAACCTTAAGGAACACAGCACTGAAGGGTCTGTGCAGTCAAACCACAATTTGGCACTGAGATGGCTTTGCGCACAGGCTCTAATAATCTGACACAGTATAGTGCTGACGTTTCTGTCCATCCAGATGGCCTGTCACAATGCACCACGAAGCAAGCCTTGCACGGAGACTCTAATGATATGACATAATGCTGCAATGAAATGCATGTGAATCAGAACCTCATTGACCTGTCACAATCCAACGCCAAGATGTCTGGGCACCAGGACCCTAACACATTACAGTGCAAAACTTTCTATGCAATTGGCCCTGGAAGACCTGTCACAATCCAGCACTAAAATGGCTTTGCCTTACAACCAGACCGCAGTAATCCAATGGACCTGTGATGTCAAACTGTGCAGCAATAGAGCAGACGTGTGCAGCAATAAAGCAACCGTGAACCACCTTGACACAATGCAGTATTGATGTGCCTGCACTCAAACCCCAATAATGTGTCCCACTGCAGCAATAAGGTGATTATGTACTTGGACCAGTGATGTCAAACTATTCAGTAACTAAGTTTGCTTGTTTATTAATTTGTGGGCGCACTGGAACCTTTGGTAACTGGGCGCAACAGAATACAAAGGATACTTATAGCTTGGTTACAAAGCAAATGTTTGCAGCAATAACGTGACTCTGCAACTACGGCCATTGTTCCGATGCAACGCAGCACTCAAATGTGCTTCTACCTGAACCCCAAAGACCTGTCACAATGCAGTAGCAGATAGGTCTTGAACTCAGACCCTAATGTTGTGAATACAGTATTGAAGTGTCTACACTCAAACACATGATGCGTCCCAGTGCAGCACTAAGGTGATCATGTACTCGGAGGTTTGATGCCATAATATGCAGCAATAAAGTGGAGGTGTGCCGCAATAAAGCACGCCCAATGTTCTGATACAAAGCAAGACTCAAATATACCTCTACCTGAATCCCAATGACCTGTCAGAATGCTTCAGCAGATAGGACTTGCAGTCTAACCCTAATGTTGTGACACAATGCAGTATTGAAGTGCCTGCACTGAAACTTCAATGATGTGTCCCAATGCAGCACTAAGGTGATAATGTACCTCTGATGTCATAATGTACAGCAATAAAGTGGAAGTGCGTAAGAATGTAGTGTCTGTTGTGCGGATGGGACTTTAATCAAATTGAGTACACAGTTGTATGTATAGCAAGTTTATTGTACAATTATTCAGTGAATAGTTAGATGGTACCGTAGGATCAAACCAACCCAAGTCTCAACAAACCATATCAGTTGACATCTTTTATACATTTTTGCAACAGTTAAAATACTCCCAGATACTTCATTACAATCCATCCTCCACATGCGATTGGACAAAACCCTCTTCAAATAAATCCCATCTTTCTCCAATTCATACGTTTTCATTGGTAGCCCTTATCTGAACTACCATCTTCAGCTTATGTGAAGAAACACCTCTTCTTAGGATTCATTGTGGTGGGTCATGACATCATTATTTGGTAAAACATTTGTATGCAAACATAATTCATTACAAGCAATAACCAGCCTAAGCTCTTTTAACTTTATTTATTTATTCATAGGTTATTTATAATGCACCTATACTCAAAGTGTTTCGAGGCGCACCAAGACATGGGGGAACAGGGAGGAAAAGCAGTCTCAAGCCACCAGGAGAATGGAGAATCTACCACTATTAAATATCTGAAATTATTGCACCTTGTAATCATGTCCATGAAATCAATGTGGAGCTCCTTAAATGGACCAGGCGACCCCCCCCTGACAGTCGTCTTGGTGTTTCCAGGATTCGATTCCTTGAACACTACACAGTTCCCTACAAATCTACTTACCTGTTCTTGTAGGTTATGGATAAACCAGTCCTCCTGGAGCTCTTCTGCGATTTGTCAGCGAGAAATGTGTGACGGGTAGTGTAGTTGCTCTAGAGCCAAGAGAAGCATCTCTACAGGCATTGCTACCTTCCCTGTCACCTCCTGTCTCCAGAGCAAATCTGTGGGTGAGAGAACATATCCTCTCTTTTTCCAGAGCTGCTGTTCTTCTCTAGGGGCTTTCCCTTGCCTTTCTATAATCTGAAGCACTGGGACTGCGATGTATGGGGCTTGTAACTGTGCCTGTTGGGACATGGTGTCCATTTTCTGGGAATTTGTAAAAAAGTTAATATGCCACTTTCTTCACTGCCTTGTCTGCGGCATAATTCCCCAAAACTGTTGAATAAGTGCGGCTAGTGTGGGCAGCGCATTTAACTAAACCCATCTCTGCTGGCAAAGTTAACGCTTCAATTAATTGGGATAGATGTGCAGCATGCTGGACCGCTGAACTATCAGACCGCTGTGAAGACATCATGAAGTATGACACAGACAACAGATTCAAGATTCAAAACAAAATGAATTATTAACTCAAATGTCAGGATGGTATGAGGCCTAACTTTCCCTATTTTTTTTTCATAATTGTATTGGTTTACATACAAACCTTTAAAATAAGACCATTCATTAATCCTCATTACTTTACAACTCTTTGCATCACTCGTGAACCATCATATTAGTCCAGTAAGCGCTTTTCAATTATCGCCAAAAAGTTTGTCAGCGGCAGTGTCAGTTTTAGGTCCGTGCCTCTGAACATGTGTTGCCACCACTCGTCGGCGTTGAGGGATGGATGACACTCATTCCAATTACACAGGAGTCAGGTTCTCTCTGTACGTAAATTTGTGCAGAATAACACCAAATGTTTTAGAGTTTCCGGTTCCTGAGCACAACATCGACACATATGGTTCAAGTTCGCGTTCGCTGACCACGCTCTCAAGCGTTCTTTAGTTTTAAACATGTTGAGCCGGAAGCACATAAACAATCTTCTTGCGTTAGAATCAGGAAATAATTCGATATATTTTTGCAAATTGTTGAAGGCCCAAGCCTCCAATGGCACTTCACTCAGGATCTTCGAGGCTCCTCTTTCGGAGCATGTCAATTCCCAGTCTGTGCGCCACAGTTTTAGTTTTGCTGCGTCCGGATTTCCTTGCAACAGTTCTGGTTTGATGTTGTACTCTGTCATTAGACTTTTGCAGCATTTTAACCACATTGCCAAAACACCTGAGGCTGACAAGCCAGCATTGTGGAAAATAGCAAATTTGTTCGCAGACCATTGTTTTCCGATATAAGGATAACAGGCTCCAACAAACACGTGCGTGAATAGAGATTAGCGATAATTCATACCTGATTGAGGCCGTCAAGGTACCTTTCGCTATACCCAAAACTTTTGTCCAAAAAATGTTCTCGAGCGTAGACCACAACTTCCATGAACAGGCCAGGGCGTTTTCTGCCCCATACGTTAGAGATGGTATTACTTTTTGTTGGTAAAATCGTAATACTACTTTAAGGGAAAACCTACCGAATCTTTTCTTTAGCACTAAGGCTTGATTTGCCAATTGTTTGCATTTATGTTTTGTCTCTATTGTCCATGGGTCGTCGTTAAGACTGGAGCTAACGATCATTCCAAGATACTTTACGCTGGATGATATCATGAGTTTTTCATGTCCCATAAACCAAGATTGGCTCGTAGTCGTTCTTCTCCAACCACTCTGGAGATTATTCAACACAAGAATTTCACATTTCTTTGTGTTAATGAGTAAATGATTTTCGGCCACATACTGCTGTACTGCGTTGATTTTCCTTTGCAGGCCAATTGGTGTTAGGTCTAGTAGTATGAGGTTGTCTGCATACAAGAGCCAATTCAGGTTTGAACCATGAATCTTTGGCGGAAAAGATCTTACGGACTCGATAGAATTGCCGATGTCAGATATAAACAAACTGAATATTGCGGCCGCCAGGGGACAACCCTGTTTGACTCCCTTGAATGTTTCGTTCGGTGCAGATAAAGTACCGGTTTGGTCTAATCTTACTCTAACAGAGGTGCCGGTGTGTAGATCTTTTATTGCAGCCAGGAGGTCGTCAGGACAACCCCATGTGTTCAATTTTTTCCATAGCAATTCTCGGTCTACCGTGTCGAAGGCATATGAGAAGTCAATGAAGGCGAGATATACAACTGATTGAGATCTAATGGCCTCCATCTTCAGTAGGTTCAACAGCAATAAATTCAGCGAACATCCAACGTGTTTGACAAATCCAGTCTGTCGAATGTCAACATGGTTTGATCATATAGCCCACTTGACTAACTTGACTTGTAGCATAGTTGCGTAGATCTTTCCTAAGACGTCAAGTAACGCAATCGGTCAGTAGTTTTTTGGGCAAGTTCTGTCACCCTTTTTATAAACTGGCACGATCATGGCTGATTTCCATCATGCCTTAGGTGTTTGCGCTTGACCGTTTACCCTTTGAAAAAGTGTCATGCAGAAGTCAGCCCATAGCTCCGGATGTTGCTTAATTGTAAAGTTTGTCAGGCCATCAGGCCCAGGTGCACGCGAGTTATTAGCTTTGATGATTATGTTTACAATGTCATCTTTATCGAAATGTCAAGGACCATTTCGTTTTGGCTGGGACATACAAATCAGTTGTTTTTGAATTCTTTTTGTATAGGTCGTTAAAATGAGCGATCCATACTGGTTCTGAGACCACGGAGGCTTGAAGACCAGCCTGAGAAGCTTCTATGTCGCTGTTGATGTTCCAAAAGTCGCTAGTATTTTTGTTTTGAAGACTTTCTAACATACGCTCCGAGTCTCTTTGCATCATTATGCATTTGTGTGATTTGATCCAGTTTTTATAACGCTGTTTGGCAGCTTTCGTCAAGGCTTCACGGGAGGCTTTATCAGAAATCTGGGCTAGTCGAATGGTGCGCCTCATCAGTCGTTTCTGTTGCAGTATATCTAGATCAAAACAATGGAGGCGTTTTATGTTCAAATGTTTTAAACCACCGTTGTTTGTTTGAAAATTGACCAGTAATCCTACATAGTCAAGCATGGTTCCACCTGTTCGATATTGATCAGATATATGGGCGACATCTTCCTCAGCTAATCTTAGCCTCACTCTGTTTGATTCAACTTTGATCTTTTGCGGCCATTTGGGCCCGACGTTTTGCGTAGAGTTCGTGAATTCCATGATTAACATATTGTGGTCGCTCTTTTCCTTTGGAGTCACTTTTAGTGTAGTCACTCGTTTATGAAAGTCTGCTGAGACAAATATGTAATCAATTATGGAGCCATAGCACCCACTGTTCCATGACAGGGCCGGCGGCATGTCACCTTGAGTGTGACCATTTAACATTTGCAGATCTCTTACACACAATTCTTTCTTCAGTTTTAATGCTAAGTTTTTTATCGAAGGTGTTCTCGCGTGAAAATAGTCAATGTTCAGGTCGCCGCAGAGTATTACGTTGTAGCTCTTTTGGTCCACGAGTAGACGGTCTATGATGGTAGAAATTGCATCGATGAACTCATCCTTCCCCGCTCTTACATGGTTCCAATAAACATTAATGATCGTCATTTGTTCAGTTACTTGTGACTCACGGTCAGTTCTAGTAAGGGTTGATTCTTGAATAAACGGAGAATGGTTTACAGAGTTAGAGATATTGTACCCGGATATACTTCGAACCAACGTTATGAGTCCAGCCATAGGGCGCCCCTTTCCAGGTCGTATGGCAGGGTTTACAGCAATCTGAAAACCCATCACAGTAGGAGTGTCACTTAGCCACGTCTCTTGTAGGCAGGCAATGGACAAATCGCCCAACCACTCGTTGTTAAACAAGTGACTAAATCCTCGCGTGTTCCAAGAACCTAAGGAACATCGCCGAGGGGCGGACTCCATCTGGCATTATTGTGCTTAATTTTATATTCAACAAACTTATTTGTGGAGTTTGTTCTGTTCTGTATTGACCAAATATTCAGTGTGCTCAGTTTCAAGTTGCATTCAGTTCGATGTTTAACAAATGCTCAATATGCTCAATTTCAACTTCCCAATTGTTTCGGAATTCAATATGTATTTAGTGGTTTTTTTACAGGTTTTTCTTTCAGTTTGGTAAAGTATTACCTCTCCACCACATGCTAGAAATGCTCCTGACTACTGAGTGCTACTCCCGGAACTCTATGGTGTTCGGCGTGGTTTCCTGGTGGCTTCTGCTGCTTATGCCAGCCTCGCCGGGTGGCGGGCGAGCTGATGTGAGCACTGCTCATACTTCGGAGCTTGTCTTTGCCTCGCTGGTTACTCCGCTACCTCCTTCTGGATGTGGACAGTGTCCCACTCTCTACCGCAGTTCTGCAACTGCAGAGTCTGGTTTCTTCACCACAGAGCCTCTTACCCTGCAACAGCCTAATGCCCCTACATGCCCTAGGCTGGGCACGCTTTAAGGATGTTGGGCCGGCATCCTGGCTCCTCCACAAGTCCAATCATGTCTGTTTCATGTCTGTTTCCTCTGAACACAGTTCCTCTGCTGTTCTCCATCCCACAGGCCTCCCTGTTTCTTTTCTTTATGCCAATTCTGTCTCCCTTTATGCACCTGTAACCTTTTGACAGATTGCAGGTGTGTATTTCCAATTACATTTGCCATCCCATGATTAAGAGGACATGCCCGACCTTTACTACACTTTAAAGAAATCTTCCTCATCCAAGTACTAAAGTGGTGACATGACCTTGCGTGCATTACTCTCAGTCTCCTATTTATCATCTCAGTACTGTCAAGTGTCACATATGGGGAGCTGCCTCAAAATACCCCATGAAGGTCGGGGTTGGGATAGGTTGGTCGTCAATGGGAAAAGGGGGATACCATGACTCACCTGAGGGCACCCCACTCTCAATTCTCAAGAACCCTCCACCCAGGTGATCCTCACTCACTTCTGCGCCCCCAGGGTCAGGATCCAAATGCGATGGCCTTTCCCTGGCCACCTGCGCAGGAGTTCCGAGGGGAGTATGACTGAGAATATCCTCGGAATACGCATTTCCAGTGCCTCTATCAGTGCCACTAGTTCTGCCTCTTGCGCAGAGTAATGAGAAGGCAACCATCTCTACACTCCATCCACGAGACACACGACAGTTGCCCCTGTATGCCTCTCTCGCATCTCCTGGTTGATGGTTGAAAACCCATAAACCAAAATCACCTCACCTCTCTTCAGGGTATCCTCTTTCACATTCACCCTCTCTTCCTCTTCTCCCTCATACATGGCTCAATCGTGAACAATGTCCTCGGGCTGCACTGGTTCGTCTACAAATTTCCCAGGATTGACACTGCACAGGATGAATCAATACCATTGGCAAAATGACCTCATACCCTGAAACTCTCTGAGTCGTTAACGTGGACATAGATTTCTCTAAATTTGCAAAAACTGCATGCTCCACATACAATGACACTAGGCAACCCATAATAAGGGTCAAAGAATTTTGAATTGCGAAAGCTGCTACCGCTAGAGTTTGTTCACAAGGGGACTGTCCCTGCCTCACTGGGTCTAGGAGTCTGATATAGTATGCTAAAGGTTTGTGGCCAAGTGATGTTTTCTGGTCAGGGCACATTCATCACCTGCCCATTCAAATGGGAAAACAGAAAGAATTGCTTCTTGTAATTTGGGATGCCAAGACCGGAGCCTTGCTGATCACAGCCTTTAGTTCCAGAAAGCAAGTCCCCATTTCCTCAGACCACTCTATCGGACATTTCCCCTTCTGTGCTTCCTTGAGTCCTTGCAGTAAGGGCCTCACATAAAGAGGGTAAAGATCCACGATCTACAATTGTTATATCAATTGACCGGGTGGATAGCTCAGCAGCAATGTACCTGCCTTGGAAGCAAGATGACACGAAGCAACACAGGTACAATCCCTGGGTCCACGCTTAGAAACCTCTGGGTATTTAAGCATGTTATAAATACGCAACTAAGACAAAAAAAACAATTACGCAACTATAAAAAAAACATTCCTGTAACAGCGCCTTGATGCCCGCGGGCTGTGTGAGCACTTTATAAATGCAAAATAAATAAATAAATAGATGTCCAGAAACTGCTGCATCTGCTTTACTGTGACTGGCTGAGGCGTATTCTGAACTGCAGTGGCTCTCTCCGGCATTATCTTTCTTCCAGCAAGCGAGATATTTCTTGCCCCAAATATACTACCTCTATCTGGCAGTATGGCAATTTTACTTTGTCCACTTTGTACCCCTTCTCCTCGAGAAGGGTTAGGATCGTTATTGAGTTTTTTCGCCACTGATCCTCTGAAGTCCTGCAAACCAATAGATTGTCCACATACTGAATTGTGGTACTGGACACATGTAAATTCCCAAAATCCATTTGAACCACCCAGTTAAAGACACTCAGAGATGTGCAGTACCCCAGGGGGAACCTCGTGTGCTCGAATCTCTGACCACAATACATAAACGACGCAAGGTACTGAGTATCGCGGTGTAAGGGAACAGAGAAAAATGTATTTTTCAAATCAATCACAGTGACGTGGGATGACCCAGTAGGGATGTTACAGAGAATGATGGCAGGATTCGGTACCACTGGAAATTTCACTTTAACTTTATTATTGAGGGGGCGCAAATCCTGGACCATCCTCCAACTGGACCCCTTCACTTTCTTCACAGGGTAGATAACCATAATTCATGGGGACACAGAAGGTTGTATTATACATTGCTTTAACAGTGCCATAATGGTCTCATAAATACCCTTGTCCTCTTCCCTTAACATGGGGTACTGCTTAACCTGTTGTAATATTGCACCGGGTTTCAATTTTATCCTTACTGCTCCAACACTCTTGAGTATCCCCACATCCTGAGGATTGCTGTTCCACAAATGGTCTGGCACCTTTCCCAAATTCTCCTTCCAAAATGGCGATGTATTTTTAACGATGAGCATGGTCTGGGGTACTTCTCTTTGCTCTATTCCTATCTGGGAAGGCACCCCAATTTCAAACACCATCTCTCCAGTGTCTTTGGTGTCTTCAGAAAATAGATTGTCAGACATGTCCCTCAGCGACAATGTCAGATCGACGCACAGAACTGTGTGCCACTCTCCACCTTCCTCATCTGTGCCTTAGAGACCCACACTGTTCCTTTTGATCACTACAGCCTCTAAGAGAATCGTAACAATGGTGCCTGGTGTTACCCCCAGCAGCAGTACATCAGGCTGAAACAAAAACTCAATTGGTAACCGCCAGGTCTGATTTCTGATCCTTAGGACCCAATTCAAAAACCATCACCCAGTAAAGAAACAATTCTGAATGTACAGGAACTCCTGTGATCATACTGTCGCTAAAATAGGCCTGAACACGTGCTGCTTCTCTTACCAGATAAAACCAGCGTTGTCATACTGTACCATCCTCCATGAAAGCAATTTGCTGGTGTGTCCGTACAATACAACAAAGGGGCAAATACATTTTGAGTACCTTCCTTAATACAAAGAACTTAATTATAAGGAACTGACAGGATAGCCTCAGAGAATCCCTGTGTGTCCATCATTTTGCCTGGCAAGAGGAACTCACCTTCCTTAATGCAAGATTTTGTAGCCCTTTTGTGGACCCTGAATTAGAGCGTTCGGTCACCTACCTGCACACCTATCCGGGGTTCTTCTTCTGGATCGGTGGTAATAGACAGGACCGGACACAACCCAAGACCTCTGTGTGCTGTCCTACTTCTGGTATATATTTGCACCGGGGAGCGAAAAAGGAGTCACAGCAAAAACACTTGCTCCAGTTTAGTGAGTAACAGTTCTTTAGGGTAAATGATTTTTGTCCTGTGTCTGCACCAATGCTTGTGCTGGCATGATCAGTGGGATCCCAAAGGTCTGTGCAGACCCAGTCGCTGGGTTCTGTTCAACCTGTGCCTGCTGCGATTGCACAGAGCTGGGGCATATGGCGAGGGTCGGGGCTTGCATCTGCTAAGCTCCCATAATAAAGAGTACTGCGGCTGCACATGACACTATTGTGACACGTGTCCCAACCTTCCTCATGAACAACACTGAATCCATAGAATCCTCTATAACTAATTCCCATCATCCCTTTAAACTGAGGACCCACTCTCGCGAACCCACCAAATGACATGCTCCCTCGCGGAAATCCTCCCCTGCATCTTGGAAACCCTCTCATTGGCCTTGGACCAGGAACATACCCGTCCATCCACCCCTGTGTCATACCCGAATCACTGTGTCCCAGTTTTCCTGATTGCCTCTGTCCCTCCATAGAATTCATAATTACAATGACTGCCCCTTGTAGACAAATCTTTGCCAATTTCTTTTGAACAAGCTTAGCCTCTGCTTTTTGTGCCTGCTCTAGACGCTCTGTCTATTTTTCTTGTCTTGTCTTGCAAAAATGCACATTATGTGCTTGAATTTCTGGCCTCTATCCCTACCACTTAATCTAAATCATGCTGGGCTGCTTTGGGAAGTCCCTTCCTTCACATGTGGTAAAAGATCACCACATTCTTGTCCCGTGCTTATCCCATTTCTGCCATCCATATTTCATGAATTAACTGGATGTGTTTGGCAGGATCTTCATCCAATTTATATCAGGTGTATCGGGATACATAATCTGCAAGGCCCCCCATACCTGCACCCCACCATTTTTAAAAACCACTCCATCGTGGGCATGTGTGTCGAACTGAACTCCTGGATACCCCAATCTCCTCTAAAGCTTGTCTGATCACTTCCCCATTAGGGTCATGAATATGTTCTTCATGTCCCCTATAGCCAACATGCCACTAGCAGTGTGTTTCTCCAATGCATAAATCCACTTCCCTGCCACTGCAGTGAACAAAGGGAGTGTTTTCATAAAGTTATTCCGGTCCATGGGTGACCACGGGACATAATACGCCTTTCCCAGATGCTTCTGGAGCAATGGAAACTTTGTTAAACCCGTTTTTACTGGGGCTTCCCCACCTCTCCCCTACTACTGGCTATGGCCATTGCATCCATGGTGTGCTCTCTGTCACTTCTACTGGAGCCAGAGATAGGGTGACTTTGCCCTTGTTCTCCGTGCTTGACATCCCATTTCTCTCCTTCTTCCTCAACTACTCCAGTTACCACATCCTCTGACCCTTCTACAGGCATTAAAGCATATACCATAGGGTGCCGTCTCCCATCCTCCCTGCTCAAACCTTGTTCCTGTGGCAGCATCCCTGTTCGCCAGATCCACCTCAACCATTATGATAACTGATTTGTCCAACCTAACCAGAACCTGCCCATGTCTCCACCTTCCTACTTCTACATCCCAAACCTGTCTTCTCACTTTCTCCTGCTCTTCATGTCTTTGCCCCCATATCAGCACTACCTCTTCCTCCACTAGCTTTAGCACTTCTTTCATTTTGCTCATGCTCTTGTGTCTCTACCACTCTTCGCAGCCTATCCTCTATCCTAGCAGGAAAAGGCCTAACCTCTTCTTCCTTTCTTGTTTTCAAACCTTCATCCGCTCTTCTGTCTGCAGCCTCACTCTTTCTCACTCCTTCACCCTTAATCTATTTGGTAACCTAGCAGTCGGGGGAGTAATCCCCTTACTGCTCTACATTTTCAACCTCTCTGCAGCCCTATCCATTGAAGGAGTTACCCTTCCACTTTCCTCAAAATCCCAGTTCTTAGAAATTGTAACTGATGGAGGTGTTACCTGTATCCATCTTACAACTACTGGAGTAGCCACTGGGAAAATGTTGGTACAAACTCAGGGTCTGTGTACACCTTTGCGGGTGATAAAGGATAGCACCCATATGGGGGTGGTGCAAAAGGAATTCCTGCACCCTCCTTTTTCAGCCCTCCCTCCACGATTTTGACATTATGGCCCTTCCAGCCCTTTTCAAACATCCTGCATAATTCCAAGATGAACTGCTTCTCTAACTTCAAACCCTTGTACTTTGTAGTCAAAAAAGTATGCAGGTTTTCAATATCCCTGTATCATAGGTTCACTAGACAGGCCAGGAATTAATCATTTTCCCCTTAATTTTATCACAACCACTCCCTGTGGTATTTTAGAAATGTTGCCGGATAGCCGGGCAATACCTGGCATGATTCAAAAGAGTTTCAATAATCCATCCCAAGATATCAAAAATGATGTCATCGAAAAAATGCCCAGCTGAACCCGCAGCCCAAAGCATTTTCACCCAGAGAAGCCCCTTTTGACCCTTACCCAGTTCCTTAGTCATTCCCACAATCACTCACCGTAATCGTGTTTACCTCAATTACCTCACTCAACCACTTACTACAATTTTAAATCTCACTTTTACACAGAAGACAGCATCTTATTAAAAAAAACAGCCACCAGTCAATATTTCTGAGGTATCCCCACCACTCGAGCATAGGAGGAGCACAATGCTTTCCACTACAGCACCACTACTCTCACTCTCTTTATTACTAGTACGGTCTTCTCTACTACACAACTGTCTTTTCCTGACTACAGGAATTTTCCCCTTCACTACTTGAACTAACCAAGAAAATCGGGGCTAATACAAGAGAATATCAAGGCCTATTTCCGAAAGGTATCTATGGTTGTATTTTCCATAAGATGCAACCCCACCTTTAGGTGAGGGCTCCAGACAACCTGACAAGCACATTAAAGGGTATCTGAATAATCCTCACACTGGGCGTGCAGGTTAGGATATCCCCTCACACCTCTAAAATAACATACTAGGTAAGAAAAAAGATATATAGGGGACTTACACCACAGAACAGTTCACCCACTCCAGCAAAAACATCCACTTTTCCAATTCTTGCAACCTAAACTAATTCCACAGACACACTCCAAGTCAAATGTGCACTCATGAGTACCTGAAGCGCTCCGATGTGGTGCTCCATCAAATTGTCATGCACAGCTGGGCCAAGGCACCACGCCTCCGGACAGCAGACAGACCTTTAACCAATATGGCGTCCACAAACTTCTCTTTTTCACTACGCACACTCCCCAAAGTGAGGTGATGTAGCTGAGTTGTGAGGACAGAAGCCCCCAAACATCTTGGAAGGCTTGGGGCCCACCGAGGGATTCCAAATATGCTAATGACCTTTAATCACCTTAACCCAAACTGGCCCACCACTTAAGAAGTGAGTTATAGGTAAAGCAAGTTTATTGTGCAATTATCCAGGGAACAGTTAAATGGTACTGTAGGACCAAAGACACCCAAGTCTCAACAAACCACAACAGCTGGCATGTTTTATACATTTTTGCAACAGTTACAACTCCCCCTGATACTTTATTACAATCCACCCCCCACACGTGATTGGACAAAACTCTCTTCAAATAAATCCCATCTTTCTTCAATTCCTATGTTTTCTTTGGTAGCCCTTATCTTAACCACCTTCTTCAGCTCATGTGTAGAAACACCTCATCATAGGATTCATTGTGGTGGGTCATGACATCATTATTTGGTAAAACATCTGTATGCAAACATAATGCATTAATAGCAATAACTGGCCTAAGCTCTGTTAACCTGAATGCTTAATTGCACATACTTGTAAATAGTTCAAGAGATATGAGGAAGGCTGGGTAAATAATTTATCTTTGATTTAGTGATGGTATCTCATTCCCCAAGTTATTTATTTCATTGGAAAGTTCTAATCTAAATACCCACTGCGTTATTGTACATAGCACATTTGATAATACCAGTGCAACTCCTGTTTTCTCATTAGTTGGCCTTGGTCATTGGCTCACCCAGTGTATTACTGCTAGCCAAAATTAATATTGAAACCCCTTCTGTCGCACTCCCATTCCTAAGGTGATTACCTCTGCCATCAGCAATATTAATCAGATCATAAAATGCATGGCCATGACTGTGATGGTGTGAAGTTACTTATTCACCCATCCCCTAGCTTCTAAAACCTCACAGAATATGTTTCAAAGTTCACTTTGCAAAACAGCCTGACTCCCTTGTTTTTGATTCATTTCTGTAAAGCCCACTATATTGAGATTCATGAATTCTCCATTTATTTGTATTAATGTGGATGTATGTTTTTACATTTGATGGCTTTACCATGTTATCTTTCTGCAAGCATGCAAGCTAATATGTATCAATTCTAGATAAACAGTAACACTAAAAGTAGCATCCCATCCACAGTTAACTACGCTTCGATACATATGGAATTGTAGTATTGCGTGCCTTTCACCAGCACCCCCATTTATCAATATGACGCATATAAAATGAATCCCTCTTAATCATGGGGACCCTTCCTGACCACCCCAACACTCAGATGGAATTCAGCACTCAAATGTTCGTGCAACCAGAACCCATTTAATCTGAATCATTACCACAATAAAATGGCCATATTTGCTTCTACAGTCTACCTTAGGCACTAAATAGGATATGCATCCACACCCAACTCATTGGCACACTCCACCACTGAAATAGTTATGCACCATGAATCCTATCATCTAACAACATGACACTAGCACAGCTCTACACTCTCAGCCCTGTGTTCTGAAACACCACAGCACGCTGTGGACACAGAATCCTGTGATCTGACAGAGGGAAGCAATACAATGCCCATTAACACTGAATTGTGTGATCCAGGAGAGCACTGCACTAAAATGAATGTACTTCTGAATCTGAAACACTGCATCATTAGTGACTTAGCATTGTACGCCCTATGAATGGATAAACTGCATACTGTAGCTTACAATACAAGACAGTGCAACACTAAAATGCCCATGCACCGACATTCCAGTTATCTGACATATTGCAACACCTACATTACCATGCATCTAGCACACTGTAAAGTAATTGTCATTTGTATAGAGCCTTTTACCATTGGTATGGTCCCAACACGCTGTAGGTTGAAAGCCCTTGGGGGGTAAAAGTCCAGGAATGGGAATGGGTCCTGTTATAGAATGCGTACGTGCAATTTAGCCAATACAAAGGTAGGTAAGGGTGGCCAAATCCTTGCTAGTCATCCATGTCGAGCCGGCATGCGGATGGGTGCAGAGAGGTAGTCTAGACAGTATGTGAGAGCAGGAGAAACATTATGTGAGCAGCTAGACCTAATGTTATAGTGGGGGATAGATGCATTCAACTTTAACAATAAAGTGGCCATGCTCGGAAACACCACTATACAGGCACACTGGACCATTGAAATGGCCATGCACCATGAAACTAATGGCAGCACACGCAACTGACACTATGCAACAATAAAATGCCTATGTGCCCAGAACACAATGAACTGACATACTACCACACTAATAGGTTCATGGACCCTGAACTCTGCCATCTAATTCAACACATCATTAAACGGGTTATGTTTGTTGCCCATATGACCTAACACAATACAGCAGTAAAGCGTTCATGCCCCCAGGCGCAACAATCCGACAAACTTCATTATGTACAGTCTTCAGTTGCTTCCTAGCTGGCTTTGAGCTATATAAACACTCAAAAACAAAATAATAATCATTGAAACGGCCATACACCCTGAACTCACTAAAATGTCAAAAGTGCAGCAATAACAAGATGTGCATAAATGCCAACCTTCCCGATTTAGGCGGGAGACTCCTGATTATTTTCCGTCAAAAATGTTGCTATTTTTGACTACCACCTAAAACATCCCTAACCCCAATACAGTTCAATGTGGAAATTACATCATCCTGATTCCTGTGACATCTCTCTCTCAGACTATCCAAAACGTTGGCATGCATGCATGTGCACTCAAATCCATCTACACTGACACGTGACAGTGCTTCAACCTAGTTTCACCCAGATATGACGCAACATTTCTACTGTGCGCTAGGCCGTGAAAGATACACCATGTCATTGAAAACAAAAACAAATTATTCGCCAATTTCAGGAACACGCCATTTACATAACTGTGTCTTTCCAGAACAAAAGGAGAGCGCATTTTGGATACATGAGAGTACAGCCACCCTTTGCTGGGAATGATACATTTTTAAAGACGAGTTTTACTGATCTGCATTTTTGACTTTGGCTTGTTCCTAAAAGAGGAGAGGCGGGATAAAGCATACAGATGCTGGCTGTCACGTGATGCAGGACGCCCTTGGATTGTCTCAGCATATTGTGACAGCTTTCGGGAACCATTACTGCACAGAAGGGCCCTTCTCGGGACCTATGGAGAGAAAGCCTTAACTTTAAATATTTAATGCCCCCTTCCAGCTCCGTGAGTGAGTGAACAGGATCCTGTAACCCAAGCCGCACTCTCCGAGTGTTAATAAAATGCCTCCTGCTGCCCCGTGCTCCCTCCCCAGGCTCCCCTCTGCCCTCCACCGCTTGGCCTCAACCTGCAATTATAGTGACCCAGCAGCTTGGGCCTGCTGCACTCGATTTGTCTTTGCTTCCTCCATCTGCTGGTTTCTTGCGGCTGTCCAAGTTACTTACCGAACTATGAGGCGCGTCCATTAATGATGTAAGCGGGGATGTGGTTACGGACAAAAGCGGTGATGTGCTTTTTATCGTTCTCTCGGTCAGATAAGAACTTCCGATTAAAAACCCAGTGAAGACATCGCAGGGTAGTAGTAATCATAATTAGGAGTCTCGTCGAAACAGAAAAAATCGGAAGTATGAAAAGTATGCGGAAAAAATCCCATTAAAAATGATATGCCATTTTTTCTGAAAATATGTCACTGTCGAAATCCTGAACACCTGACTGGATTGTACTGTTTCCTGTCTCGATTAACCTAGCTCTACTTCCTCCATCACTGTACTAGGTGATCGATACTTCAAATGAAACCTTGCCATAAAAAGCATGCACACTGTAGCATATGTGCACTTGTGCTCAATTCACAAAGCCCAGGTGATGCACATGTGTTATTTGCTGGATAGTTGGAGATGAGCAAGTTACTGAATTCACACATATACCCGTCCATTACCCCTACATGGTCTCTGTGCCCGTCAAATGATGCAACACACACGTGTGCCCAACACAATTGTATTCATAGGCTATGGGCTTGCATGAGGGTGTGCACTTCCCCTTCACAGGCTATAAAGGGCCCATTGAGCTGAATTCTCAAATAATAGAGACGTTCATTTCTTCCCTTGATCTAGGGGCAACAATTGTAGAAGAACATCAGTGCAGTAGTTGTTCACAGTGTTTCTGTCCCGAGTGTGAAATTATGCACCGCAAGGTCACAAACAGTTGTAGGGAGAGGCACAGATTTTTCACTCAGGAAAAATCGTATTCCTTTTTAGTTTGGTCTGTTAGCGCCACCTGTAAACCGAAACTATTGCATTCGAGTACAGCTAGGGAGAAATGGCATATGAGGAGGGAAACAAAGCTTGAAGGTTGTGTTTCACTATTTCCCTCCCATTGAATACCCATGGCCATACACATTCCTGTGCCATTCCCTCCCAGTTCCAACCCCTCCCCACCCAACACACCTGCTCATGGGAACTCTTTGAGCTTGTTTTAATCAAGTGAGACCATCAAACGTTGCATTGAATGTGCCTGCTAGTGTTTTCTCAAAGCAGTTTTCTGAGACTTAAAGGCATGGTCTAGTAAAAAATGTTATTGTCCCTACGGGTCGGCCATGTTTTTTTAAGCCTAAGTGGCTCGATTTTAGAAAACTTTCCTATGGACCTTACCCGAGTTTTCGTCCATTAAACGCACGCAAAAACAAGCACCAGGGAGCCGCCATTTTCTGATAATCCTATCTTTTCCCCCATCGCCCTGGCTGACCTGCTTTTGCGGCACTAAATCAATTCCCCCGCCCCTGAGCCTGTCATCAGCAGACTCGTACCGCCCATTTCCCAACGCCAAAGCACGTCTCGTGTCAACATTCGCTGCGCTTCAGCTAATGACGTGTCGCCATGGAAATGGCAGGACGCCTCTTTCCTCAATAAGTATAAACAGACCGTTTCACAACACACAGCAGCAGATTTTCGATTCCATTCCTCTCTCTGTGTTACTTTGAGTATTCTGTGACTCGTTTCAGTGCTCTGGTCAGCTAACTTCGCCGCTTGTAGCCCGTGTGAACAGATACCAGTACCACCGCTATAAATTATTTTAGTTTGTTTAACACACAATGGCTACAATAATGCCCTACATGTACGAGCCCGAGTATACCGAGGAGGAACTACTGGAAAGGGAAGCACGCGAAAACGATGGGGATTCGGACGGAAGTTGGCAGGACGAATCAACAGATGAAGAGCCTTGGCCTAGTCGAATGGACGGCGTCTCCAACTGGTGCACATGCAATCGGTGCGAGCTAATGCCGACCGAGGAGGAGAACTGCTGCTGCCGAGAAAACTCGGGATGCCTGGCCTACATTTCGGAAGGCGAGCCACGATCGCAATGCATCACCGAGCTGCCAGACTTCAGGGCAGCCTGCCTCACAAGGGCCGTGTTGAGAATAATGATGGTGCTTATGCACGAACTTCGCGCAACTGTTCGTCCTCGTAATCCGAGTAACGAGTAAGTATACTCTGCTTGTCATGCCACTCCTATTTCATGTTCTTCTACTATATCCAAAATTACATCTACATATCATTGTAACGCATGTAAGTCGTTCAATAGTGTGCATTGTCTAGATAGCATTTGTCCGTGCAGAATGCCATTAGTTACAAGAATTGTCATTGACAACAAACGTTTATTAAACTTATCTTGGTCATTTAAAAACAGTTTGTTTCATTCCTTTTCACAGGTGGTACAGGCTGGTGGCCTATCATTCCTTTACATGGTGGTTCCACGGGAGGCTTGGGCACCGCGTTCGAAGAGTAATACCCGCCTGTGCCGTTCGTGCCATTAGAGAAACGTTCCCGAGTGACAGCGGTCAGTACAGGGGATTTTCTCTCGCTGTGCTGCAACCTGAACTATACAATGTTTAAAGTCTTGTATTTTTGTGTCATCAAAATAAGATACAAAATAAAACACCACATATATTTTAACAACGGTTGCTTCGATTTTTTAAATGAATCAAGTGTGTCTCCATTCAAAGATGGACGTCAGACATATGTGCTCCGAATGGGTGAAGGTCTGGTCGCTGTGAAGCAGGGTGGTCACTATCTATCTAAGCTAACATAACATATTCTCGATAATGCATGCACTAAATAACACTTGTTCAAAGTCTTTCAGTGGGTTATGTCTCTATAAAAGTCACACATATGTCTATACTAACAATTACCATTGGATTATACAGGCCTTGGGTCTTGACCACTATAATACACCGGTTGAAGTGTGGATCTGTGCTCACAAGAATCTCCGGTATGTGGCATTTGTTATTGAAAAGCAACGATATGCTATCATTGATTTAAAAACGATATACTATATATTGATATAAAGGCGGTTCGCGCTGGTGGATGCGCGCTGGCATGGGGGGTGTCAGGGGTGCGAAAGGCCAAGGTGCCAAACTACATGTACACTTCAAAAGGTGTCCCACGCCAAGGGGCCATCGGTCACATGGCCTCCTCAGACCCCGTGTCTCCAGCCAAGCCTCCCCTTGAAGCAGGCCGCCCCCCTAAGTCCACGACATACATACATCATTCATTCACAAACACACCCCTGTTTCTAATACTTTTTAAACCACTTGATATGTCTCACGAGAACATCTTTGTGCTTTGCAAGTCAACTCCTGAACGTGTTACCTGGCAACCACTGCGATCTACGCTAATCTGCTCGTCCTCGTGCTATCCGTGAACTTCTGTGACCGCTTAGAGCAAACCCATCAGTGTGCTACCTGTGGCCACCCACCTATTCTCCTGCAACATACTGCTCTGCTTGCTGAATCCAACTGTTTGTTGGTCAAGGTAAGGCCATGTATCCTAGTCATATTTCGCAGATTTTTACATTTCTATCTATTTGCGAGTTGAATACACAATAGTGCTAGGTTCATTGGTCTCATTGCTATTGACTTGAGTTTCCATTGCTATGCTATCAATAGATCTATTTATTTTCATCTGTGTCTATTGTCATCGAATTGCACCCTTCGGGGGTCCAGTCTATAATGTAAGCATGTTTCCTTCTCGTGAAATACAGAACATCCAAGGGATGAGTCACATGTTTAGTTTTTAGTCACATCATTTATACATTTCTGCAATTTTGCAAATACTAAGCCGCACATAATGAACTGGTATAGTTCCTGCGACCAAAACAAACCTTGCATTGATCATTGTATGATTCATTTACTTTTGTATCAAATCTTTATTCTTGAAGATTGTATAAAAATGTCGATATTTACTTTTCAGATTTATCAACAATGCCTGCCTGTTCGATTAGCGGTTGCCCTTCGAAGACCCATGCTAAATCTGAAGGCACTACAATGCATGTATTCCCGAAAACTGTTGTTCGAATAAGAGAATGGGTCAGACATTGCGGATATCCACTGGATGAGCTGGAAAGTAGAGTCCAACAAGTCTAACAGGACAAGAGGGGTGATCGATACCGCATCTGCAGCCGGAACTTTTCCTTGGACATGTACACAACATCTTGGGTAACAAAGAAGAATAAACGGCGAACGACACGGAAATTGCTCGAAAACTCTATTCCCACTCTATTCGTCCACATTCCGCCACCGGTGAGTCAAGTGTCCGAATTTAGCTTTAGGCCTTGCGGTAGTGTGTAGGTATCCGAACGGATTAATTGATATTGTAGGTGTTCTATCCCTTGTAATAATTTCGATATTGATATGAGTGTATAGTTTTTTGAATAATGACATTTACCAATATATTCTTTTTCGATTTCATAACCCACAAACGCAAAGTATATATATGGGAACAGGGAACTGTGCTGTATTGAGCATTTTACAAGTATTGTTGCACACAATGTTTAAATCGTGTTTGGCTATTGAGATGTACCTGTGTGTTCGCCCTCACGTGTGTTTTATGCTAACAATATTTTGATACATAGTAATGAAAGTACTATGTTTCAGGGAGACGATGGAGCCTCATTCCGTGCTGTCTATGTGGATACAGAAAATATAGTCGTTGCAGCGCAAGAGGAAGGGAGGACATGCGGAAACGAATCGGAGCTACAGCGTGCAGATGTTGAAGGTCCAGTCAAAAAAGTTGCAAAGAAAAAAAAACAAAAAAAGGTTAGTTACAAACAGTTCATAACTTTAAAAAAATGTTTGTGGTGGGGACTGTTTTATGTTTTTTTCCAGTCAATTCTACTACACTCCATCTTGTGTTTAAACTGAACATCCCTTTTCCAATCTCTCCTCCAGTTACCCGTGGGTGTCAGAACTATACACACACAGACAGTGAAGCGAATGAGAGATGTGGCTTGCCAGACCGTGTACACTATGGAGGAACTATTAATTGAGGCGAGGCGTGTTCAGGCTCGCGATGCTCATGTCCAATGGCCAGAACATGAATTAACTGTGTTTGGAGACTACAGCAAAGTTGCATTGGACCATAGCTACAGTGCGACCCACCACCACAAGAAGATGTTATTGAATGTATTGAAGATAGCTCTGAAGTAGTTGCAGATCAATATACACAATCTACACCCGCCAAAAATTTTCCACCAAAAAACCTGTCGACATTGTTGTGTTCTCCCATCAATGTTGAAGTAATAGATGTCGGAATGACAGAGAATGAACCAGCCGCAGCATCCATAGACGCATCAGAACTTGATATCAGCGATATTACTTTCCAATGTGTTGAAATCTCCACAACGTCACAGGCCGAAACAACGTTGACGCAGGATGACAGTCTAATGAAAGAGAGCAAATACATTGTATTCGACAGTTGTTTGATGGAAATTATAAGTATGCTGAAATGTGTGCATTCCATTAGAGGGAAAGTATGTGGGAAGCCATTGATTAATATGACTTTTCAAATAAAAAGCAGTAACGTCAAAATAAATGCCGCCTGTAGATTAAATCATAGGTTCTCATGGTCTGCACAACCGATGCTGAGGAAACTGCCAGCAGGCAATCTACTGTGTGCCGCTGCATCACTTTTTAGTGGCTCCAGTTTTAGAAAGTTAGAGGCTTTCTTTCAGTTTGTGGGACTCCATTTCATTTCTAAAGCGCTGTACTACATATACCAACGTGATTATCTGTTTCCGGCCATTAATGATGCTTGGAAAATTAAACAATTGTCTCTAGCAAGTACATTCGAAGGCAAACGATTCAGGCTAGCCGGCGATGGACAATGCGACAGCCCTGGATGTTCTGCCAAGTACTGCACCTACAACTTTCAGGACATGGATAGTAAGAAAATTGTGAGTTCGGTGGTCGTGCAGGTAACACAATGTACATCGTCAGTGGCCATGGAGAAACTAGGATTTATAAAATCAGTGGAATATCTACAATCAAGGGGAATGCACATCGACCTCATAGCCACGGATAGACACGTTTCAGGGGAAAAAAAGTTTTTGAAAGTATTTTGCAGTGGTCACATTCTATCACCAACCATCTTTGGTGGAGCTCAAAAACTTGTGAGGGGTCAGTGGAAATACTACTTGAAAAATGGCAGTCACTGATGCACCACTGTACCAACGTTCACCGCTGGACAGCAAATGAACATTTCCACCAATGTGAACATGGCCCTTTGTCCCCAGAGGAGGCACGGAAGAAGAAGTGGTTGATTCCATCTTCACTGACACACAAAGCCATTGAGAAGATTGTTTTCTGTCACACAGGAGATTTGGAGGTGTTCCACAATATGTGCCTAAAGTACAGGCCAAAGCGCTTGCATTTTAGCTTTCAGGGCATGAAACATCGCACTCTACTAGCGGTCTTGGCCCATAACAGCAATGTTGGATGTGAACAATCTAGGACTAGGGGTAAAGTAAGGATGCCTCGCTACACTAAGGTGTTTTCAAAACAAAGTAAGCAATGGGTGATCACACCAGTCTATGATGAAATGCAGTTCGACTTTGTGAAAGGCCTTATTGTTGCTGTGTTAGAGAAGCACAGATATGGAATTTTGGACGTTTCTGTGCAGAGCAGTGATCCATTGCCACCGAACATTGCGACTGTGCCATGCCCACCAGAAGCACAGCTGATTGTGAAGTACAAATCCCGGTTTAAATAATTGCAATACGATTGTCTTTTTGTAAATAAATGTTATTGTACAGTGTACCTGTAAACCTAACCCCTACCTACACCATCATGGGTGGCGAACAAGCTGGGTGTCATCTTTGAATTCTCTCTATTCACCTCACATATGTGTATGTATATATTTTTCTCATGTCTCATCTCATGTAAATGTAAATGCTGCGCACTGTTAACGGAGGGGAGGCTTGCGTATTGCAAATAATAAAACAAACAAACAAACAATAAATCTCACTTTTAACTCAACTCCTGTGGTACTTTATACTTTCCCTGACCTTCCGCAAAAAATTAAATGTCTCAATTTGGGCTGCAAAGCTCGCAGACAACGGGGACAAAATTGGGGCACTTAGAACGCACCAGCCAAGCGGGCCATGGCATTTGGGAGAGAAGCCAGTTCGCATTTGCACATTGAGGCGCACTACATAGACGGATTCTAAACCTCAAGTTCTTACAGATGCCTTTACTACGTGATGTTGCAAATAAAGAATGCGAAGGACAGCGCCCAGATGAGGCCCACAAGTCGCACTGGAAGTATAAGGGTCTATTTTTTTTTTACCTTGAGACAGGGACCATGCCGAAAGAACTACATTTGAAGGGAGTGCGCAATAACGTAAGAGACGATAAGGCAGAAAATTCAGAAACTAGACCGAGTTTCATTTTAGTTCAGTATACGAAAAATCGTTGTCAAGAGCACGGTCCGTTTTACAGACTGCATTACGAAGAGACACAATGGAAATTTCAAATATAATGTAAGTAAATCTTTACACGCTTTTATACCGGAATGAAGATTTAATGAATGGATGCATGAATAAATGAATGAATGAAGAGCTAGGAAAAGCAAGTAAAACGTGTTCTTAGTGGGCACAGGGGCATGCAGGTCCACTGGTCTCACCGATCTCGGTCCTTGACCCAGCCACTTTTCTCTGCACTGCCTACCTGCACTACGGGACTGTCTCTGTATCCTTCAGCCCCTTCTCCCGGCATTTACCTTGCACTTGCCACCAGCTGGCCCTATTATTTAATTTGTATTGAACTAACCATGTACAGCCCTTCCCCATGCGTGATCAGAAAGACACCTGGCCTAGTAGGATCGTTGTCTGTCTGCCCTTGTTCCCCACCTGCCTCGTCACGCCTAGAAACACTTGAGTATAGGCGCGTTACAAATGCCATATCATATATCATATCATTCCTCACGCATGTAGACTAACTGTCGTTTATCATTGTGTGTTGGCCTCGATTTATCTCGTTACTTTTCGCATTGATTTTTAGAGACAAACATACTCCATTGAACTATCCTTGCAAGCAAATAGTTTCTGATCGGCCGTAATAAATGAAATGAGTAATATTAACGAAGTTCGGCTAGCGAGACTAATTATAATTTTTTTGTTTTCATAACAGGTATTTGATCTCATTCTGCCACTGCCATCTGTTTGATACACCGGTGGATGGATTCTTCAGCAGACACCTGCAGCTTCGTGTCAACAACTGGAGCACGATCACCATATTATGGGACGATCGCCAAGGGCCCACATGCCCTTACGCTGTACTAGTGGCTAGAAGCAACATATCAACCTTTACGCTGGCCTAGTGCCTACTTGATGGAACAGCCTTGTGGTTCACCGTAATTCCAAAGCGAATCTTTTTACAAAAATGAACACCCTGTGTACCATAAAGGAACAGCGCGTGACTCAAGATGAAAAGGAACAGTTATTGCGGATACAGATAAAAGAAAATAAATGGCTTTCGGAGTTCATATGGCAATTGCTGAATATTCTCTAAACATTTAATGTCAAATAAATGTACTTTACCAAATGTACCGTGTTGCTGTTTCGTTTTAAAGTACAGTTTCATATTCCGAATTGTGGCGCGCTGTATTGTGAGTTGATCTGTGTTGGTTTCCGGGTTCTGTGTGGAGTCGCGCAGAAGACGACTGGGCGCGTTTGCCTACGCAGCACAGTAACGTCACGGAGAGAGGCGTGGAATATGAATGTTTTGATAATGTCAGGCTCAGGGGCGGGGGAATTGATTTAGTGCCGCAAAAGCAGGTCAGCCAGGGCGATGGGGGAAAAGATAGGATTATCAGAAAATGGCGGCTCCCTGGTGCTTGTTTTCGCGTGCGTTTAATGGACGAAAACTTGGGTAAGGTCCATAGGAAAGTTTTCTAAAATCAAGCCACTTAGGCTTAAAAAAACATGGCCGACCCGTAGGGACAATACAAAATTTTACTAGACCATGCCTTTAATGATTTAATTGGAGCTGTAAACATGCTACTTCTGTAATAAAAATGTCTTAACCAGGTCTGCCTCCAGTCACTCGATTTATAAGCACTATGTGTGCCCTTCACTGAAGTCCTGTTAAAAACAAGCATTGGAAAAGCCAACGGTTTTGGTTTATGTATAAGTATTAGGAATTTGCCAGGTACTCACGCCATTAGATGGGCCAGGTACCCTCACCACTTTGCACCTGCTACCATCAAAGTACCAGTTAATACTGCCACAGCAGTGCCTGACAATTGCAACTCCAATGCCCACACAAAAACCCAAACGGTTGGCATTGTGTCAACATGACCCATTCCAATCTGTTCATGCTTATCTAGTCCTGGTTTTTTCTTTGCATACTGGGACTTGTAGTCCGAGTTTTATAACAGGAAAAATTGGAACTACGAATCCCAGAATGCAAAGACAAAAAAACAGGACTGGACAAGCTCCTGCAGATTGGAATGAGTCATGTAGGCAAGTATGCCAGGAATTGCCATTACTTGTTTGAATTTGGGATGTGATTTTCCATGGGTGAGAATGCCCTTCTTGACCCTTCAATGTGCGTTATTGCACACAGTGATTCATCCAGCATACAGACATTCTCATCACCTTTTGTGAAACACCTGCAATCTGTTTCACAAGAAAGAGACCCACATGGTCATTCCTTCACTCTGTAAATAAGACGCTAGATTTCTTTCCTTCTTTTATTTAAGTAATATTTGGCGATTGTATGCAGACATCTTTTAAAATGATCAAGTTTGGACCAGATAAATAAATGTGCAACCGCTGCAGAGATAAGGCAATTCACAGACATTCTATGGCCTTACTGAAGCATTTGGCAGGATGGGGAAATGCACGCATTTAGCACATATTATGGATTACTTAGGAATCCCCATAAATGACTTCTACTAAACAGTTACTCTGCTAGAGGTATGTATTCATCATGGCACCCGTCTCTGAAACAATAAAAGAAATCATACACGGGACTGATGTCCATGCAGATACACATATATGTAGGCCTCCCACTGCAACCTGCACATTTTTTAAAAGGAAGGCTACAGTTGGGATGGCAGATAGCATGTCTGAAACCACAATATCACAGGTACCCAAAGGGTAACACAGCACATACAATTTCCCACTGACCAGCAAATCATCAATGACATAAAGACAGACTTCTATGCCCATGGCATCTTACCAAATGTAGTTGGTGCTCTGGTCTGTATTCACATTCCATTGGTGCCTCAACAAGTAGGGCAATATGTTTCTGTAATTAGAAGATACAACACGCATTGATGGTGAAGATAGGATGTACTGCAAAGATGATGATCCCCAATTCTTCTTGCTTTTCGGGGTCAACCAATGACTCAATCATAGTCAGGAATGGTGACATCCGAAACTTCATTGAAGTATGGACTGGGACAAAATAAGGCAGAGCATTTGACACCATTTTCAGACTCCCTACCAGAGAGGGCACCAACCCCTGATCACCGGTTCACCCACCGCAGAGTCAGTATCCGTGACTGAAAGTCACACCACACCCTAGTGAACACACTGACCCATGATCCACAGTCACCCTCCTCCTGGTGAAGACTCATTGCCACACCCCGTCTCCTTTCATCCGCTTGTTGAAGACAGCCACATGATTAATATTCCACAACATATCTGCATACAGCATTGTATCTCAGGAATTTACGTGAATTGCACAGCCCCCATTAATACGCATAGTGACTGCTCGCATGTAGAACAGTTGATGCATAGGCAACGGAATCTAGCATGTGGCTCATGTAAAGATACTCTCGGACAGCCCTCTACTGTCAAATGTCAAGTCAATGTAGCTTATTCAGCAATGGTTATAATTGACATTCTGGATCTTTTAGTCCCTCATTTGCAATTGAAAAATCAAAAGAAATACCTGTAGCAGAATGCCAGCAATGAACCAGAATGCCACGCCCTTTCTTATATAGTACAATTGTGTTCCATTGTTCATGACCGCTATTGTTTGAAAACATATCTATTTGTTTGACAACAATCCAAAATACTCCTATTGGGGACTTTGTGTACCTGTTTCATCCTTGACTACTCACCTTTGTCCATCAGCTGGAAACCAGTAGGTGGAGAGATGCAATAATGCACATATAAAGTCATGATAGTGTGTGAATCGTTTTTTGCTATCTAAATCCATCCTTCTGCTACTCCCCACTGGGGTTGCACTTCACTATTCCCTTCAATAAAAGGTGTGGAAGGTCAACGCCGGGTGCACTGTATGATGCCCAAAATTCCAGTATTACAGAGAAGGAGTGCCACCACACATGAGGAAGAAGGGAGTGATGCCAAAGACCAACCACTAGTTCAACCACATGCACAGGCCGATGCATTGGATTGGACAACGACAAGTGTGATGCATACTTTGTAATCATTAAAGTGATGCAGTACACATCCACACAAACAGAAGGAAACACAATTCGTGCCCTTTTCTCAACACAACCACATCACGCTGTCCTGAAGGCCAGTGCCCATCCATAAAACCAAAAAATGCACATCCTCTGCAATAATGGCCAAACGTACCCCATCCCTAACCCAAACACAATCACAAACGCTTCCGTGACAGCAGGTTGTACCCCTTCCTAACGCCAATACATCCACATCCTCTGCAATAATGAACAATTCTACCCCATCTTTAACACCCAAAATACCAACACCACTCTCATGATAGCCAATCTTCTTTCTTCACTAAACAAAAAAAAACAACCTCCCTGCCCATGATCGTCAATCCTGCCATTTCCAAACACCCAACACACTCGCATTTTCTGTTGTGATGGCCAACTGAGCCCCCTTCCAAATTTTTATAGACCTGCAGACCTCCCATGAAGGTCAATCCTACACATTTCTAGCCCCACTGTCCCAATAGGAATCTTTGACCATATCCTCTCAGTCATGTGAAGACCAGATGCCCTGTATTACCTGCTCTGCTCTCTGGGGCTGGATGCCCGAGAGTACATCAGTGGTTTGGAAGAATTAAGGCTAGATGTGTCTTTGTCATGTGCCACAGAACCGTACTATTGGCACCATTGACTTATCCCGCAAATCCAGCATCTGGATGAATGTGTTGCAGGATGTGGCATAGCTCTCATTAGTGACTGATTGATAGATCAGAGACTGCTGGAATCTTTATGGCACTGGCATGTGTCCAATCTGTGTCCCTCTTTACTAGCTGTGTCAGGTCTTTGGTTTGGCTTTCCTGGTATGAAATGTAGATACCATTATAAAGAGGACAGAAGCAGTGTCACCAGTGATTTTCTTCTGGTCACGTGTGAGGTCTACCACCTCCTGCTGTCATCCATCGATCACTTAGCTCTGAGAAAGGTTTGTAGCCGCATTTGTCTCTGATGCTGCAGGGTTTGGTTGTTGGTGAGCCTATTGTTATGATCTTGGGTGAACCATTGTGACTCCGTCCTTTCTACACCCTGCTCATTATGATGGTATCTATGGTGTGCTGAACCTTCCACAGTGGCCCTGTTTTCAACCCTTTGCCTCATCATGCTTTATGGGCTGGACGTTCAACGGGCAAACACCTAATCAGCCACTATAAAAGCGCTCAGCAGAGGGAGGATTGGTTGGGGGTCCTGCTGGTTATATGGCATATCAGTGCTTTTGGGGTGCTGTTTTAAGGCACCCATGCCCTTTGTTCAATAGGTGGTTGAATGGGAGCAGCTGTAGGCTCGGCAGTAGCCACAGTGTAAGGAGACACAACAGTTATTTGTCCTGTAGGCCCCCTCATCTGTAAATGACCCCCAATGCTCATCTATCTTAGTTGCGTTTTGACTAGCACAACTATCGTTGAAGATATGTGCTTGCATGTAGTTGTAATGTTGTTAAAGTATCAGCTGCATGGAGTGTGCACGTGATTGCATTTCACTATGGCATCCCCTTTTGTGTACTTAAGATTTCGTATGTGCACTTCTTCCTATAAGTTGCACAAATGTCATTCAGAGATTTCATATTCATATATATAATGGCAGTTACTAATACATTCTGATGTTTTGCCACATAACTACTTTTTCCAAAAAGTTGACATGGAAACAAAAGGTGATTTCAAATGTGAGTTGCCATATGTCTATTCCAGACTCGTAAATCAATCCTTAGAGAGAGAGGCTGGATTTGGGAGGAGCGAGAAGGGTAACTGTCCAATCCTGGTTGCGAGAACTCTTTCAGGGCACTGCCAAATATTGAGATCTTGGTGATGTCATCACTGGTATATAAAGTGGATGCACTATAAGAGAAGGGGGAGAGCTGCTAAAAACTACCACCTGACAGCCGCAAGAAGGCACCAAAGGAGATTTACTGAAATTGCATTTGGGTGGAGCTGTGTATTGCAAGGGAGGCCTAAAAGCAGACTGGGCACTATGGTGAGGAACTGGGGACCATCCTTGAGAGTGGAGTGATCAGCCCTCTGCTCTGTTCTGCAAGCGGGTCCTTAAATGCAGCTGGCTTTCCTGAACTTTAAACAGAGGTGGTCAATGTGAGTACAATTGAGCCAATTGAAACCAAAGGTGGGGGAATCTGCTTGCCTTAAATCTTTTCCCTTTATAGTGGGGGGGCACAATTGTGTAGATCCTTAGCCTATTTGATTGAATATAATTTAATGAATTCCCATTTATCAAAAACCCAGGATGATTTTTTGTTAAGATTAAAAATTAACAAAGCTTCTTATTCCCAGTGTGCGCTGAAAACTATAGCATGTAATTTAATTGGATAATCCTATTTCTCCTGTTGACTCTGACTTCTTTAAGAAAGAAAGGTGTCTTTTTCCCTAAACTAGAACAATCCCTAAACTACCAACTTCCCCAACACATGCCTTTAATTGGAGGGGGTCCTGAAATCAAAACTCCTAAAAAATCATTCCAATCTTTCTGTCCAGCTTCCCCAAAAAAGGCCTTTAAGTGAAGGGGGGTGGGTCTGAAAACCAAAGGTCTGAAATCAATCCAATTTTTCTGTCTGGCTTCCCCAACACCGAACTTTAAGTGAGGGGGGTCTGAAAAACAAACTGCTGAATCAGCCTGTTTTTATTTCAAAGCAAACGTGTGGATTAAATAACATAGTCATATGCATTTGTACAAATCTGTAAACCAAACTGCTAGCCTTTTCAGCGTGTAGGAAAATCCAGATTGCACAGCACTGCATCTTTAATTGATTTTGTTCATTGACCATTGTGGGTTATTTCTTGAAACTAAATTGGGATAAATTAACGTATATTGATTTGTGCTTTTCCCAGCCAACTTGTGTGATTTATTTGTATAAACAAGTTGTTTAATTGTATGCCACAAAGAAGGTGGCATGTGTAGTTTTAGTGTGATCTACATTACTTTTAATTCAATAAATATAAATATATTTCCTGTACACTGGCCTGGTTCTTGACTCATTGTTGGCGCAGGGGGAGGGATCCAAGGGGCATGATATGAATCTAAGATAGGGCTGAACAAAGAACTGACATTAAACCATTTGTTGTGCGACACCGAGATTGAGGAGGGAAGGAACTGCCTGTGTTGAAGGTGGCCTCTCAATAAACCATTACAGCAGTTTTCGACAGTGAATGGCACATACGTTTTTCAGCTTGTTTTGGATAGAGGTGGATGGATTGGCATATAACCTTTGGAGAAGACAATAAAACTGGAAACTCCCTGCATACGATAATTCTGTGTCTGGATACAAGGGGTAAATGGCACTTCCACCTGTGGAAGAACCCAAAGCCCTGCATCACTGCTGATATTTTCACTCGGCCTAGGACATTTACTGATAGGTTTGCAGTATACCCAAAATTAGTCTGATTTTTCACATTGCAGTGATGCAGTGTTGCGAACTCGGAACACACAGAATTTTCTGGCCTGTGGTAATACCGCCAAATGGAATTCATGTTACTGCATGCAGTAAGCATGTAGTAATGGGAAGGGTCCTTATGGTGTAAAGCCATGAGCACTCTTTGATCTGTCCCCATTTTGGAGAATTTCTCAACATAAAAGCAGCCGGTAAATGAGACTTTCAGTATAAAATTGGGAATTTGGTAAAACAGGCAGTCTTTCCCAACACCATCGACCTCAAAATTAGCGATTTATAACATTTACTACATCACCCTTCTCTCATGGAGAAATTGGACCACTATAGGCACAACCCTTTACATGGAGTGCCTAATGCATAGCGCTCCCTCACTCAGGGTCAGACTGGGGCATGTAATTGGCCTGTGCAAGAAGGAAAAAGTGGTCCACAGTTGCAAACAGAAATTAATTCCTTTTGTGACAGACTGTTTGAGTAGACAGATGCAAGGGGGAGATTGTTGGTCTAATGTGTTGCAAATACTGTATTTTAAAGGTTATGCGTTGAGAAAGATTGTTCAAAACTACTAGCCACATAGTGAACTAATCAAAGAAGCCCACTTTGGCCAAAAAACCGACCCACTTAGACCCAAAAAAAGTCCCACGCTAGTGTGTTGGATATGCAATTCGGGTGTTACCCTACTTCCCTATAGGCCAGTCCGAGCCTGCCCTCACCTATAGGTGCAACACACCAGTTAACTTCTCTTTGGTCATTGCTGGAACATGTCCCCTTTTTATCGCCTTTGCCTTTTTGTTTGGAGGATTCAAAAACACATTCCTTAACACTTCTTAGTCTCTCTTTAGAACCAGGAGTCGGCTGTCGCACATCCATTAACTTGCAATGCTCTCTGCTCAGCATTTGGACGATGTCTGTAACTACGCCGTGATACCTCAGGGCCTGGGTGTATAATTAATGTAATAAATAAATAAATAAATAAATACACAAATAAATAGATGGCATGACACCCTTCAACCCCACTTCTACCATTCCCTTCACAGTGACAAAAATTGTCACAGGCGCACCATTCACTTCTACCACTCTTATAACCGTTGGGTCACTCCTTGAAAGCATATCTCTATTACAACATCCCCTACTTCATACATGGAGGTAGTTTATCTAGGTTGCACCTTTCACCCTCCACTTCTACCACTCTCCTCTCACTGGAAGCGACCTCTCATGTGCACCCGCCACTTCAAACATATGCATGGTGTTCACTCCTTAGAGTGCACTTCTGTTTCTACCACTTTTCCTATCACAAACACAAACTTATTTACTTGAAGTGCCATTGTTTTTTTGTCCATGTTTTCCATGTACTAAGTTTTATAATTTTCCCATTGTGTTCCTATAACAACAAATCCAACAACATCTGGTATTTGTATTTTTCTGAGTTCATCAGCTGTCTTTAGCATGATATGATATGATATGATAAGTAATTTATAACACACCTGTACACAACTGTTTGGAGGAACGCCAAAGACATGGGAGGAAAGACAGAGGGCGAACAAAACAAACAATCTCACTAGGCCTTGTGTCATTCAGATCGTGCAAGTTCAATATCGCAAAGTGCAGAGGGGGTGTGGGGAGTGCCAGGGAGAGGGAATGGGAAAGTGCTACCAGGGCAGCATTGCTCTGAGTAAGTGTAGCCAGGGCAGCGTGGCTGTGGGTAAATGCAGGGAGGCAGGGGACTGTAGGGTTCCAGTTATAGCCCCTAAGTGCATGGTAAACCCGGAGGCAGTGCCGGGGCTACTGGTCTTGCAGGAGCCTGGTAACCAGTGAGACTCTGAGGATAGCCATACAACCAGTCAGTGCAGCAGACTGGCTGGACAGCAGGGGAGAGAGAGAGAAAGCAGAGGCGAAAAGGAAGGTCTTCAGCTGCTTCCGGAACTTCATATGATCCGGCTCAAGTTTGAGAGGGGCAGGCAGGCCATTCCAGAGGGAGGCACCTGCAGAGGAGAGAGATCTACGCCCCACTCTCTGCCTGGAGATACGTCTGACCCTCAAAGAGATGGAGGTGACTGAGCGAAGGGCTCGAGAAGGATGGTGTTTAGGAAGAGAGAGTTGGATGTGGTGTGGCCCCGGCCCCTGAAAACCTTGTGGACGATGCAGAGGGTCTTGAACTTGATATTTGCTGCCAACGGGAGCCAGTGGAGAGATTGCATGGCTGGAGAGATACGGTCTCTGGGCTTGATGCCAAGGACAAGTCTTGCAGTCCTGTTCTGGATTAGTTGGAGAGGGCAGAGAGTAGAGGAAGGCAGATTGAGAAAGGGGCTATTGCAGTAGTCCAGCATAGAGAGAACCAGGGCTCTGGAGACAGTGAGCTTCTGGGGGAGAGTGAGAAAAGGAAGCTGAGGAGGTTCAGCTGCTACTGGGCCTTCTTGGCAAGGTCTGTGATGTTGGGAGAGAAGGAGAGAGTGGAGTCGAAGATGACACCAATTGTGTGTGCCTCACAGGAAGGCAAAGGAAGAGGGGCCAAGGAGGGCAGCCATAGTGAGAGAGGGAAAGTGGGAACAGGGGTCTCAATGTGAAAGATCTCAGTCTTACTGGCATTAAGGCAGTGATCATTGGAGGCACACCACTCCTGATTCATGGATAGACGGTCAAGAATGAGTGAGAGTTTGGAGGCTGAGGGGAGCCTGAAAGAGAGCTGAGTGTCATCTACATAACATTTAAAGTTAGAGAGGGTAGAGATAAGGTGGGCCAAAGGGGCCAAGTAGACATTGAAGAGCCAGGGTGAGTGGTTAGAGCCCAGGGGAACACCAAATGTGGAGTGAGAGGTGGTCAAGGGAAAGGACTCAAGTTGGACCTGGCAGGGTCGCTCTAGGAGGAATTAGGTCAACTACGCCAGCGCCTGATCAGTGATGCCCAGGTTCTCATGGAGACGATTGATCAGGATGGTGTGATTGACCGTGTCAAAATCAGAGGAAGGGTCAAGAGGGATGAGGACAGAAGGAAGGCTAGAATCAAAATTAGTGAGCAGATCTTCACAGGTGTTCAGCAGAGCAGTTTCTGTGCCTCTGGCTGCTTTGAAGCCAGACTGATGGTCATTGAGACAACCAACACATTCAATGTGAAGAGTAAGCTGGGAGATGGCCAACTTTTCCAGGAGTTTGCCCAGGAAAGGACAGATAGAAATCTGGCTGTAGTATGCCAGACAGGTAGGATCAGCAGAAGGCTTTTTCAGGAAGAGGGGCACAAGGGAGTACTTGAGAGTTTGTATTTCCTTTGGGGCAGGCGGCAGGCCAGTTTGTCAAAGGATGCGCCTGATGCCCTCAACTTCATCTCAGCCACCCTACACTTACGTTTCAGGGTAGCAAGGTCGGAGTCATACCAAGGGTTGCACTTGGAGGTAGGCTTCAGATGGATTCTCATGACAGAGGTAGGGACATCCAGAGTGTTGGAGATAAACAGATGCAGGGGGCTGTACCAGAGTCTGAGTCAGTCGCAGGTGTAGGAGGAGCAGAGAAAGTAGCAGCAAAGGCATCCACTGACACACGCTTCATGGGCTAAATGACCGAGAAGGTAGGTGGCGGAGCTGGGCTGTGCTTCACCTGGGTGACAGAGAGAGTCAGGTGAGAGGAGATCAGAAAGGGGTCAGTCCAAGAGAGTGGAGTGGTGAGAGGGTTTGAGAGGGGGATGTCTGAGGAGACGAGAACATCCAAGGTGTGCCTGGCAGAGTGCGTCAGACCAGAGGGCAGAATAGAAAGAGAGAGAGTGTTGCAGAGGTTATAGAAGAGCCCCAAGGAGGGATAAGAAGCATCCATTTAGAGAGTTGCAATGTTCTGTACTGCAATTCCAAAGAATAACTCCAGGCCTCGAGAGCTGGATCAATGCCAGGGTTTTCAGGATACCCCTCATTAACATTCATTAGATACATTTGCATACAATGATTCTAAATGTATGCACATTTTTCCTCATCAATATTAATGAGGGATATCCTGAACACCTGTCAGGATTCCAGCCCTCGAGGCCCAGAGTTGGACAACCCTTAATCTAACACAGTGCATGAATGAGAATAAACCACCCAGCTTTAAACATTAGAGATATTTATTAGCTCTAGTGGAGAGCACCTCACCATAACCTACAGTGGGTATTGCTTTGTGAAGTTACCTTTATCTCAACTTACAAAGGTGTCTGTTTTTTAATTCTTGATCAGCTTGAAGGCCTAAAATCTCTTTCTCCCTGACCTTTTCTATAAGACTGAGACGTGATTCTCTAATGGTCCCTAGGACTCTGTGAAACCTGTAGCGTGTCTTCCATCTATATACATTTCAAACCTATGCTTACACCGCATGTCTAAGATCTTTCTACCTCTCAACCACATATGTGGGAATCTATTGCCATAGTCTGTCTACTATGTCTATATATGTGTGTAGCCTAACTTCCTTTTCTGCTCCAGTAATGACTACTATCTGTGATGCCCCTGGCATTGTTCATGGAAAGGTTGGATTAGCGTTGTGTGTGAGTGAGTGTGGAGAGGCTATGCTTGGGAAGTGGGCTGCCTTCCCCTTTATGTTCCTTATACCGTAGCTCATGTACTTTGGACAGTAAACATACATGTTGGCCAAGGTGGCTACACTGACTTCTGGGTAAAAGTTCCACGCCTGATACTGTATTGGAAATTTGATGGGCACCTGAAATTATTAAGTATGTGCAGAAGGACTGACCAAGGACAGATTCCTCTGCATATAACGTGTTTTAGAGGTTGTATTTACTGCAGACCAACCTCTGAAGGTTTTTTTGAAAATATGTTGACCTGCCATAGTATGTCTATAGCTAAAGGCGGCCTTGCAGTAGAGATAACATGGAAATGTAAGTCCGGCTACACATTGGATTTCATTTTGGGAATGACTCTACACTTTATTTTAACGGGGACACAGAACCCCAGATTTATTTTAACATTTTTGTAAAGAAGGAAAGTGGAGCAAAGTGGAAAAGAGAACAGTGGAATTGGCAGGAAAGTTAAAGCTTCTAAAATATTATTATTATTATTATTATTATTATTATTATTATTATTATTATTATTATTATAATGTAATTGATAATATACCAAAGGGCAAGGAGAGTGTGGTGAATTCGGTGCCCTAGAGGGGGGTAGGAAAAGTAGTATGGGGCGGGACAAGGTTATCCAAAGAAAAAGTAACAAAGGAAGCAAAACACTCTAGTTTCTCTTTTTTATTTTTAAAGCCTTAGTTAAAGTGATCACCATTGTTCAAAACTAGATAAAGAGAACGACCTCTTGATCCTTTAGGGCTGGGCCATTCTGTGTATAAGAGGGTGTACTTAGGAGACCGACCTTCAACAGACTATATTTAATATAACAACATTTGCAAACGTGAAGGAGCAGCGCACAGTGTATGGAGAACGGGCGGGGGGCGGGGTGGGTTGGATTTGGGCAATAGTGAGTTGAAACCATAGAGCATGTGAGCACCATCCCAGGGTCCGCCACTCTGCAGTTGTTTGGCAAATAGGCCCGTGGATGCATAGACATTTCAGGCAGGTACGTTTTTCCTCCCCTCCCTCTCCATTCTTCTGTTCATCGCTGACGCATGCCCTCAGCCACATGCACGCGCATCCCAAAAAAGGCAGCCAAATGCTCATTAATATGTGTGACCTTTTCCTTCGCAAATTAATTCCAGCTTCGCACATACCGGCTGTGTGGCATGGTATTGTCAAAACGGGGGACTCATTAGCGGCAAGATGAGATAGCTTGAGGGGAGCCTGTGTCTACCACCTCGGCCGAGCTTGTGCCGTGCCAACAAGCAGTGCCACGCCGGGACATAGGATGACACAGGGACGTTCTGTCAGCTTTTCACTTGGCATTAATCTTCCTTTCATCAGCGCGGGAAGCATTATTCTCACCACAGAAGAGCTCAGTAAAAGAGCCAGGGTGGAACCCAGATGCAAATGCCTTGCAACTCCCAAATCCCCTGGTTGTGTGGGGTGCATGGTGAGATCTGTACCAGTGTGCGCACGCGGGAGGGATGTCGCCCATGTATGGAAGATTTAACTGTATCGAGCCATGTCATCTCTCGGGCATGCAATGCCTTCAAGACTGCAAAGTATTTTTGTGCACGTAGATAACCTTTTACATTCCGACACTCATGCTGATGTATTGCATGTGGACAAGGCAAGGCAATCGTTATGTGTGGGCAGAAACTCTATATCATTGGGCTGAGAGCAACACAAAGCTTATCACACCACTGAAGGTACTCATCTCATCTGACTGAGGCTGACAGAAGAGTTCAGGGGACCTACAAGAAGCATCTAGGGTTGATGTGCGGGCTGCTGAGATGACCTCCCACCGCCGAACCACCATCTTTGAAAGGTCTTTCCATACCCAGAGGGGGGTTCAACTAGGCTGGGAACAACACAGAGCTCATCACAGCAGCAACAGGGGCATTGATGTGGACAAGGCAAGGCAATCGTTATGTGTGGGCAGAAACTCTATATCATTGGGCTGAGAGCAACACAAAGCGTATCACACCACTGAAGGTACTCATCTCATCTGCCTGAGGCTGCCGGCAGAGGTCAGGGGTCCTACAAGAAGCATGCAGGATCAATGAACGGGCTGCCCATGTGACCCCTGACCCCGAAACCGCCATTTGACTCCTTGCTTTGGGGCCACCCACCAAAGGACAAACAACTAAGGGCCCACTTCCAACCTTTCTTCCTGTCTCTGTGTCTCTTCCCTATGAGCTGTTACTTTGCTGTGTCCTGGTACTTGCTTCTAAGGATCAAATGCATTACTGCTCAGACCTGCTCTCCCCATGCACTCGTCTTACTATCTCTTCCTTTTTCTTTCACTTATCTTCATTCGCCTCTGCTCAAAACATCTCAGCTCTCTTCCCATCTCTATCATTTCTTTTACTCAACATCTCCCCTTTTCTCACTCACATAATCTCTCTATTCACAAAACCTCCAACCCTAACTTTCATTGCTCTTCCTCTTCTTGCATCAACCCTCAATGCATCTCTACTATACAGACACGACATCACTATGCTTCTACAGGTCACTCTATTTACATTGCTCTTTGGAATGCACATTCTGTCTTTAACACGACTTCCTTTACCTCAGACATCCTTCTTTCCTATTCTCCCTCTCTTGACCTCATTACCCTTACAGAACCCTGGATTTCTTCCTCAGGTTCTGCAGCTCTTGCTGCCCTTCATGACTCTGCCTACACCTTCACACACTCTCCACACCCAACTGGCAGGCGAGGTGATGTAGAAATGTTCTCATCTTCCAAACGTCCTATCTCTCCTACGCCCTATCTCTTGCAAATTCTCCCTCTTTCAAACACACTATCTCCACAATCACTGCCCTTATGGCATTCATTTTATATCTCTATTGGCCACCTGGTCCCACTGGTCAATGTATTGACCACCTCTCCCAACTAATTCACTTCCTTCCTCCCCATTGTCAGGGTGGTCAAGGAGGGTCCCATATATTGCGAGGGATTCATGTTGTGCACACCATACTGATGGCAGGAGGGGGATGACAGCAAAACCATATGAATCACATTAGGAAGATGCAATATTAAAACTGCAAAAGCAACACAAACACAAACTCATACAGGGGGGTGCTTTTCTTACACAGGCATTCTAAAGTGGCAGGGACATTCTTGACGGGAAAGAGAATGTATTACTTAGTAATAAGGTTGTATGAACAGGGCAAGGTTTACAGTCCTTGCAAGGGACTAGATGTTATCTAGCCCTTTGTATTATTAAAATCTTTAGAGGGGATTAGTCATTTGGCCAGTTGTAGTAAACCTAAAGCCCGAGGCCGGGGTCCAAAGGTTAAGTATTTTCCAGGTCATCAGAGGGTGCATGTGGCCCCATAAATTAGATTAAGGTGCCTGGAGTCTGTGGATGGAGATGACTTAAAGTTAGAAGGTTTAGGGCAGTTATTGCTAGCAATAAATTATGTTTTCAATACCAATGTTTAACCATGTACTGACATCAGGACCTACTACAATGAATCCCAAGAAGTAGTGTGTTTTGAATATGATCTGAAGATAATAATGAAAATAAGCCTGACCAATAAAAATGGAAGGATTGAAGAAAGATGGGAATTCTTTGAAGAGGTTTGTCCAATCATATTTGATGGGTGGAGGGTACTAAATGTATCTGGGAGTGTTTTAAATTGTTGCAAAAAGTATATAAACTGCCAGCTGATGTTGTATTGTTGAGACTTGGGTGAGTTTTGTCCTGCAACACCATCTAATCACTCCCCGCAGCTTTTGTACAATAAACTTTCTTTATGTATAACCATGTACTCGCTTCTTAAGTGCTGGACCGGTCTTGGTTTAAGGTGATTAAAGGTCCACCCCTACAATTTGACGAGCCAGGTAGGAGCCCAGGAATTCCAAGACATTGAGGGACTTCTGTCCATAACTCTCAGCTGCAGCACCTCACGACGGGGACCAGTCCAGTGCACGGTGAAAAAGAAGTCTGGGCATGCCATATTGGTTAAAGGTCCATCTGCTCCGCAGAGACATGGTGCCATGGCCTAGCAGTGCAGAGCGATTTGACGAAGCACCACATTGGAGCACTTCAGGTTTACATGAGTACATTCTTGGGGGTGTAAAGCAAGAGGGCGGAATAGGGGTAGAAAAGTGGTTGCTTACTTGATTTAAGGGATTGTGTTTTTTTGTTTTACTTGGGGGCAAGGGTAGACTTGGAGTGTGGGTGTGAAGTTAGTTGAGGTTGCAGGGTTTGGGAAAGTGGATGTTTATTATAGTGATTCAACTGTTTTGTTGTGTTGTTAGTCCTTTGTATATATTTTTACCTAGTTTGTTATTTTAGAGGTGTGAAGGGGAATGGTACCCCACAAACCCAGTGTGAAGTTTGTCCTGAAACCCATTAGTTTGCTTTTCTGGTTGACTCGAACCCTCACTTGAAGGAGTGGTGGGTTCTTAGGGTAAGTACAACTGTATGCACCTTTTTGAAGAAGGCCTTGACATTCTTTTGTATTAGTTGTGCAGGCAGAGCCCTTGACCTCGATTTTCTTGGTTAGTCGAAATAGTGAAGGGAAACTTCCTGTAGTTAAGAAAGACAGTCTTGTAGTGGAAAAGGCCGTATTAATATAAAAAAGAGAGAGTACGTGCAGCGAAGCTGTAGTGAAAACCATTGCGCACCCCTCCTATACTCGAGTGGTGGGGATATGTTGGAAATGTTGGCCGCCGAGTGTAGTAAATAGTGAAGTGCAGTAATTATTGTATAGGCGAGTATGGTAAATGAGCGTGAAGCGCAACTAAAGAAATGAGTAAGGGTAAAAAGAGAGCTCTCGGGTAAACATTTTTTCATGCTGCAGGTTCAGCTTAGTTTTAGCTTTTTTGTGAAATCATTTTTTTATAAATTGGATTGGAGTAAGGAGACTCTGTTGAATCATTTGTGCCATGTGTTGCCCGGCTATCAGGCAAACATTTTAAAATATCATAGGGAATGGTTGCGGGAGAGTAGGGGAAAATGATACATTCTTGGCCTACTAAGGGAACCTATGATGCAGAGATATTGGAGAACCTGCATACCTTTTTAACTACACAACACAAGGGCTCGAAGTTAGAAAAGCAGTTAAACATCTTGGAATTAAGGAGGATGTATGAAAAAAGCAGGAAGGGCCATAATGTTTAAATTTTGGGGGAAGGACCAAAAAAGAAGGCTGCAGGAATTTCGTCTCTAACTCCCCCCCACATATGGGTGCTATCCTTTATCTCCTTTAGAGGGGTACGCAGTCCCTGAGTTTCTACCACCATTTCCCCCAGCAGCTACTCCAGTGGTTGCAAGACTGACACAGGTAACGCCTCCATCAACTATGATTTCTAAGAACTGGGATTCTGAGAAAAGTGGAAGGGTAACTCCTTCAATGGTTACGTTGCACAGAGGTTGAAAATAGAAAGCAGGTAGGAGATAACTCCCCCAACTGCTAGGTTAGCGGATATATTAAGGTTGGCGGAGCAAGAAAGAGTAAGACTGATAGTTAGAAAAGCAGAGAAAGGATTGGAAATGGCAGAGAAAGAAGATGTTAGTGCTCTTCCTGCAAGAATCTGCGATAGATTGTGAAGAGTGGTAGATGCGCAAGAACGGGAAAAGATGAAGGAAGTGATATGACTAGTGGAGCAAGAGTTAATGTTGTTGCGGCGGCATAGAGATGACGAGCGGGAGGAAGTGAGTAGAAAGGTAAGGGACATAGAAGGAGGAAGTTGGAGGATGGAAACATGGCCAGGTTCTTGTTAGATTGGGTAACTGGGTTATCAGAATGGTTGAGGTGGACATGGAGAACAGGGATCCTGCCAGGGGTACAGAGGCTGAGCAGGGAGTACGAGAGACGGCAGCTTATGATAGTGCTGATTATGCTTTCGTACCTGTAGAAGGGTTAGAGGATGTAGAAGTCGGAGTAGACAATGAAGAAGGAGAGGAATGGGATGTCAAACAAGGAGAGCAGGGTGAAGGCACCCTACCTTATGCTCTAGTAGCAGCGACAGAAAGTACACCATGCAACTATGGGAAATGCCAGGGTATTTGCGTGCTTGTAATAAGGTTTAATGGAGATATGGGAAAGCCCCAATAAAAACAGTTATAACTTAGTTTCTGTTGCCCCAGAAGGGTCTAGGAAGGATGTATTATGTCCCATGGTCATACGTGGACCAGAATAACTTGATAAATACACTGCCTTTGCTCACTGCAGGGGTGGGGAAGTGGATTTATGCATTGCATTATAGAAGCATACTTCCGGTGTCATGTTGGCCATAAGGGACATGAAGAGCTTATTCACGGCTCTATTGGTTGACCGGTCAGACAACATTTGGAAGATATAAGGGTTTCTGGGAGTTCAGTTGGATACAAATACCCATGATGGAGAAGCTTTTAATAATCTTAGAGCACAGGTATGGGGGCCTTGCAGATTATGTATCCCAATATGCCTGATATCAATTAGATTTGAGCTAAAACAATGAAATTGGATGATGATCCTGCCATGCATATCCAATTAATTCAGGAGATGTGAAGGGCAGAAATGGGAGAAGCGTGGGACAAGAATGTGGCAATATTTTACCACATGCTGAAGAAGGGACTTCCCAAAAGAAGTCCAGCATGATTTAGATAAAGTATTAGGGATGGATGCCTATAGTTGGCAAGAAATTCAGGCACACATTGTGCATTTTTGCAAAAGAAGACAGGAAAACGAGAGCGAGAATGTAGAGTAGGCACAAAGCGCAGGGGCTAAGCTTGTTCAAAAGAAATTGTCAACAATTTGTTTAGAAGGGGCAGTAATTACTAATTCTACAGTGGGAAAGCAGGAGCACCTGGGACAACAGGGAGACAGTGAACCAGGTATGGCTCAGGGTTGGGTGGACAGGTATGTTTCTGGTCCAAGGCCAATCAGAGGGTTTCTGAGGGGCAGAGAAGGATTTCCACAAAGAAGTGGGTCATTTGACGGGTTTGGAGAAATATGTCCCCAGTTTTATGGGCCAACAGGAAATAACTATAGAGAATTTTATGGGAGTCAATTTTGTTCATGTGGAAAGTTGGAGCACGTGTCAGGGGATAGTTTTGAATGGCACACTACTTTAACATGGGAGCTCAACAGATGCAGGACCCGACCCTGCCATATGTCCCAGCTTCTGTGCAATTGCATCAGTAAATGGGCCTACACAGATCTTTGTGATCCCAGCGACCACGCCAGCACATACCTCAGTGCAGACATGGGACAAGAATATTTTACCCCAAGGGAAAGTGACACACTAACAGGAGCAAGTGTTTTTGGGGGAAATCCTTTTTCTGTCCCAGGTGCTAATATGTACCTGGGGTAGGACAGTGTCCATTCCTGTCCATTACCACCGATCCGGAAGAGGAGCACCGGATAGGTGTGCAGGTAGGTGAGCACATTTTTTCATTCATGGTTGACACAGGAGCTACCAAGTCTTGTATTAAAGAAGGTGAGTTCAGCAAGTTTAAGATGCTGATTGCCTTCACAGAGCAAGGTATTGTATGCTCAACCCCACGGTTGTACCCGGTAAGGGAAGCAGCACGTTTTCAGAACTATTGTAGCAACAGTGCGATCAGGGGGGTTCCTGTGCATACAGCATAAATTCTCAGTGGAGTGGTGGTTTAGCAGAGGTGGCTCCTGGGAATCAGAAATCAGGCATGGCGAGTACCATTTGAGGTTTTATTTCAGCCTGATGTGCTGCAGCAAGTAGCACTAGGCACCATGAGTACAATTCTCTTGGATTCTGTATTGATTAAGAAGAAAAGGGTGGTTCTCTCAGGCACAGATGAGGAAGGCAGAGAGTGGCACACAGTTCTGTGCATCGATGCAACCTTATCGCTAAGGGACGCGTCTGAAAATCAATTGTTCAAAGACACTGAAGACACGTGAGAGATGGCCTTTGAAATTGGGGTGCCTTGTCAGATAGCGATAGAGCAAAGGGAGGTATTAAAGACCATGCTCATTGTCATGAAGATATCACCATTTTGGAAGGAGGATTTGGGAAAAGTACCGGATCATTTGTAGACCAGCAATCCTCATGATGTGGGGTTGCTAACAAGTGTTGGAGCAGTGAGGATAAAAATTAAAACCCAGTGCGATATTTCCATGCGTTGAGCAGTACCCCATGTCAAGGGAGGCAGATGAAGGGATTTATAAGACCATTATGAAAATGTCAAGGTAAGGCCTTGTAGAGGAGGAACCAAGTACCCCTATTCCACCAACCCCACCTACAGTACCTGAGAAGTATGAACCAAAGTATGTGACATATACTACACCAATCAGAAGGCAAGAATATGAGCAACGACTCTGTGCAGTACCCGTAAGAATGCCTATACCTAAGAGAATATGGGAAGTAAAGTATCCATTAAGGAAACCATACTTACATCCAAGACAATATGATGGTCATTTGAATGTGATTCCTGATGAAACAAAGAAACTGAATGACCAGGATGAATGGTGATGTCATATGAAACTGAATCGATTCCAGAGATAGAAGATATTCAGACCTGTGTGGAAGATTTATGAAGAATAACAAAATCCTAAAGATAAGTGACATTTTGGGATCAAGAAGAAGAAACATATGCCACAAACCTGATAAAGAAAGTTAGTTAATTTAAACATGTACAGATGCAGGGAAATACAAGCAGCAAAGTAATCATGAAGCTAGCTTAATGCTTATAGTAAATAGGTTGCGGCAAGCACCAATTTATACATATATACCTCACAGATACATATGGAATGATTACAGAATGAAGGTTCCACTACGTATAGAGCAGCCTTGAACAATGAGGAAGGCCTCAAATTCATTGTCACAGTTACAAAAGCAATTGAATTAAACAGAATATATTTCAGCTAAGGAGTTGGATGAGCCAAAGAGTTAAGGTCTTTTCAGAACTAAAATTGCCTGACATTAGATACAATTAAGGTGAAAGAAAAGAAGCTCCTGTTCAAGAAGGTCAAGTATAAACAAAAACATCAGAGGACTATTCTATTGAAAAATACAGTTAAATACACAAGAAAGGCTCAATTCATGGTGTCCAGTCACGTGATGGAAGAAAGTTGGATGCATGAGAATATCACACCTACGCACTGAAGCCAGACAGTACCCATACTCCTTAAAAAATCTCAGAGAACAGTACAAACTCAAGGTCATCTCAAGAGATTAGTGGGGATAGAAGCAAAACAATGGTCGGAAATTCAGTTGCCCATTGCACATTATTGCAGACTCCTGCAGGATAAGAATCGCAAAAAAGAAGATGCACGAAAGGGTGAAGAAGCAAAGTTAGTGCAGAAAATGTTATCCAAATATGCTATTGAAGGGGCAATGTTAACTAACGTGGGTGGATCAAACCCACAGCAAGCAGTACCTATGCCGCAAATAAATAACCAAAGACAGTTTGACCAGACAAATAATGGATATGCTGCGAGAGGAAGGGGATATCAAGGGAGAGGTTGGCAAGGTAATCAAGGATATTGGCAGAATAATCGAGGAAGTTTACAAAACAACTAACAAGGGTTTCAAAATGTTCAAAATGGTAATCAAAGCATGCAAAATGGGCAGGTGGGAAGACAACCGTTTGTGTGTTGGACTTGTGGAATGACAGGGCACATAGCTCATATGTGCAGAAGCCAAGTGATGGTACAGAAAGCTCAGTTTACAAGACAGAGTATACAAAATCCACCTGCATATTCACAGCAGAGTGGAAATGGTGTTGTGCAAGATCAAACACTGCAGCAGCAAACGCCGAAAGTGCAGACACAATTCTGTTCAGCTGATGATTATACTTGCTGACAAAGGATATAAGGTTGACAAGGAATAGTTACAATATTGTCAATGAGAAGTGTTGTACATAGGCCAATTGATTTCTCATGAGGGAAAGAAAGTTACTCCTGAAAGAGGTGAGGCCATTTTAAAAACAGCTATGCCACACACGATAAAACAAATGCAAAGTTTTCTAGGATTATGCAATTATGTCAGAGCATTGGTCTTTGCCTATAGGTCGTACACGAGGCCGCTTTTCCAGGCATTAAAGAAAGCACAGACTACAAAAGAAAAAATTGTGTGGACTGAGGCAACGGAAGAAGGGTTTGATGAACTGAAAAAAGCCATTTGTACGGCTCCAGTTTTAGGGATTCCTAATTATGCAGAGCAATTATTTTTATTGTTACACACAGATGGTAATTTTATGACAGTAGTACTTACAGAGATAACTACATTAGGAGACAAACCCCTTGCATGTTACAGTGGAATTTTGGACCCAGTAATGAGAGGTCACTTTCCATGCGAACAAAGTTTAGCAGCTGCTGCGTTCACCATAGACAAGGATACAAATATAGTGATGGGATGCTCCTTGATGTTATTTGTTGAACATGTATTATTTGCAATTCTAGAAAAAACAAAAGACACGTTGACTAGTCAAAGGGCTTCTGCCTATGAGGTAATCATATCGACTCCAGCGATTAAAATAGTCTGATGTAAAATAGTGAATCCAGCTATGTTTATATCTGAGCCATAACAGAAGGAGAGCCTATACACGATTGTGCAAACTATGAAGAGTTCTGTGATGAGCTCCCTAGAGTAAAGGAGAATGCACTTGCAGGAGGAGAGATTGTTTTAATTTACGGTTCGATCAAAATGACGGGCAAAGATATACAGGGGCTGCGGTAGTGAGACATTTGGCAAATGGAGAATTTGGAGTGCCCACTAGTACCCGATTACCATCTCATTATTCAGCACAAGCTGCAGAATTATTGGCATTGATACTCGCAGTCGAGAATCACGCTGACCAGGAAGTAACAGTGTACAGCGACTCTGCCTATGTGACGTCCATGGTGCACGCAGGAGTAGCAAGCTGGAAAAGGAGGGGCTACCTCAAAGTGGATGGCACGCCAGTGCAGCACGCAGCCTTATTCGATAGGCTCATTAAGCACTACAACCCCCAGTGGGCATAGCAGTCGTTAAATCCGCAGTTCACACGAAAGCAAGAGATTTTATCTCGCACAGAAATCAAGCAGCAGACACTGAAGCCAAACACATAGCAAATACAGATATAGAAATGATGAATGTTGAAACTATTGCTGTAAATGAAAGAATGACTGTAATATTAAATATGGACGAAGGATATAATCATATGCCTAAAACACAGATAGTAGAACTCCGGGGGGAGGCACCGCCAGAAGACAAGAACTTATGGAAGCCAAGAGGGTGTTCTTTAAACCCTTCTGAAGCATTGTAGCAACAGGACAGCACTGGTAAACTATAGCCTTATTAAAGATAGCGTTAGAACAATGACACTATCCAGCACATACAACTAGGGGGAATCTTGCTGTAACCATCGTTGAAGATTGGTTTGTACCAAGCCTAATGGAACATGTTGCATTTTTTTAGGGTAAATTGTATTATTGTCCAGCAGTTCATGGCTGGGCATACACTACGCATAGTGAGGGGGGTGATCCCAAGACCAAATGGCCCTTTTCAGCACTTGCATATCGACTGTGTTGACATGATACAAGTATGTAATTGATACAGATACCTTTTAGTTGTAGTATGTCCTTTCTCTAGATGGATAGATGCAAGTCCATATACGCACCCAGACTCTATCTGTGCAGCCAAGTTTTTGGTGCGAGAAGTGTTTCCCAGATGGGGGTGTGTGAAGTAATGAGATCGGATAATGGACCGCATTTTGTTAATACAGTTTTCGAGCAGATTACTTTGCTGCTCGGAATAAAACATAAGTTTACTTCGGCTTATCATCCGCAAGGAAATGGTCTCTGTGAAAAGCTCAATGGCCCATTAAAGGAAAGAATCACTAAGTTGAAGCTTAGTTTGAAAAAAGGATGGTTGCACTGCCTATCACTGGCAGTATATGCATTAAGGAACCAACCAGGTTCAGACCACCATCTTACGCCACGCGAGATTGTGACTGGCAGGAAGATGAGAACTCCTTTAATGCCTTCATCCTGAGTTAGAAGTGATGCTCAGACAACATCAGAAGTATTAGGACTCGAGTTGCAAAACTATTTGAACTGTTTAACATCTAGTTTTTCTGTAATTTCATGGCATTTGCAGAGACAAGGGTGTACAGCAGTACAGAACACAGAAGGAGATGCTTCAACAATCCAAATTCCCAAATTTGTATGCCCAAAAATTTACCCAGGGGACAAGATCCTGATTCCTAACCATACAAGGAAAAAGTGGGACGAGCCCCGCTTTCACAGTCCTTTCATTGTCGAGGATATCACGCCATCTACTGTCAAAGTGCAGGGTAGGCAAGCTTGGATCTTCCTGGGTGACACTAAGATCTACGCCGGAGAGCCACCTCTGCTTACAACCCACTGCGAAGAAGCTACAATCTTCGGGGGAGAACACCAGCACGTGCAGTTGAGATCCATGACAAGGAAGAAGGACGCATAACCTGACAAGTGGGAAGCTTAAATTTGGACATTCCCTTTGTAGCTATTAATACAAGGGTAAAAGAACACAATCAAACACTCTGTGCATCCTAGTTGTAGGGTCGAGGAATATTTGCATTCATGAAAGCCATAGTAGGTTATTAACTTTGGACTGAGGCACACTTAAGCCTTGATCAAATTAAGGATATGCCAAACTTTGAGCGTGGACATAGCAATTGGAAGAGAATAAAGTATCCAGTCTCGTTCCACACAGAGCTCTAGTACAGTGTTACTCATGGTGTTACCCAGTGATGACCTTTCTAGGCATATACTGACTTACTTTGAGTTGGTGTTATGCACGTATCCTTCACTGGTGGGGAAAAATACTAGGATTCCAATTTTTCTTCAAAATCCTGACAATGAAAAGATTATAAGGCTACTACTTTTAGTCATCACCGAACAATTCTTGCTGTTACCTGAGTACAGTGAAGAAAACACAAATGCCTCTATCACCAGACGCAGCACATAGACTGGTCATTGTGGTGTTCTTTTGTTTAATTGAACATTACCCGCTTCTCTTTGGAAGGCACACAGATGTGGTTTCATTTCTAAGGGACCCAAGAAATACTACACATTTTAATGTGATTCTGGAAGGCATAATAATGCAGGTGGCAATATATTCTGAAAGATATCACAGCGCTGTATAGAAACTATTCATCCAAGGGACAGATCGAGGAAGTGAACATGGAAGCTACAATGTCCTTTGGCCAAGGATCTTAAAACGTTGTTCATTCTGACAGAGAAGCTACAATGTCATCTGGTCTGAAGCAGATTCGAGGTATAGATTGGGAACTAATTAATGAATCAGAGTTCATTGCAGCACACACAAAGCATCTTTCTTCACGATAAAGGAACATTTGCACCACGAGTGGAAGTTGAATTGGTTCCAGACAAGCAGCTAAACTGATCAAGGACGAATGCTGTAGAAGACGACAAGGTTCCAGAAACAAATCTAAAATGCAATGCCAATAAAAATATGTTTCCTTTCTTAGCATCAAATGATCGAGATGGGCAACCGGAGCAGCAACTTTGCACTGCCCCAAGAAGACCGATGGTCACACTGCCTTAGAAGCAGGTGCTGCCGTCTCACATACCATTGTATCATTTACACATGTATTGTCTTCATACTAATATTGTTTTCACTGACAATTAGGACTGCTTTCTATATAGGAGCAAATGATGCAAAGGTTCCAATATACGTGTCTGAGCAGAAAGAAAAAGTAAACGTGGCAACTACAAAACAACCTTGTAGACATTTCCGTCCCTAGAAAAAATTGACAGATATCTGAGATTGAAATGGATGTGATTAGTAATACATCACACATAGCACTTGTTTCAAACACTACTTTCACACGCCGGAGACAGGGTCAGAAAAACAAGCAAAATAAGGGATTGACAAAGTTTGGGCCCACAAAGATAATGCATGAAGATACACCTGATTCAGTGACAAGGAGCCCAAGCACAAGTCCCACAAGACAATCACGTGCAAAAATAATAGCAGAATCAATATGGTCGTTTATAGCCATTGCCAGAAAGAGGCAGAGGGAAAAAGAAAGACGTGCTGAATGTTCTACTACTCAGGGAACCCGGGTGGATGTTCCTGTAAATCAACCAGCCAGAAACAGCTATACCGATGTGTTCAGAGATGTGGTTATAGCAAACTACAAAAAGACTTTGAGAATTAAAAGAAGCACCCAAGAAGACAATTATGAACTTGGGAAACAACATATGGTACCAACACATGAAAGAAGTCGGAAGAAGACGTCCGAAGAAGACTGCTACGTATTTGCACTCCTGCCATACAGCATGGGGAAGTCAAAAATCTTCATAGCAATCAAAATTGATGTCCAGACAGCCCATTGCCTGTCGCACATAGCACTTTGTAAAACAAGAAGTCTATTTATGGGAAGCAATGCTTCTCTTAAATGAGCAACTGAAAAGACAGATCCAGATGAAGATGACTACATACAAGATATAAAGACAACATAAACAGAGCCTAGACAGATGAGAAATCTTGTGATTAGATATGAGAAGCCAGGAGTGAAAGGAGCTGGTATTAGATGGGAAGTGAATAAGAAACATGATGTCAAAGAAAAATCTGCAGAAGACGCTCGAAAATGGAAAACAGAGGTCAAATGCAGATTTGGGAAACAGTATTGTCATCAGATGGATGGGAAAAAGGAGTGGTGATCTGCAGAGCATGGGTAGTTATTGGTTCTTACAAACCTACTATTTATATAGTACAGAATGGATGCAAGCCATTATTGCCAAGACTTGCTAAACTACTGACATGGTTCGAAGACAGGGGAGGACCATTGCAGATAGTACCATTAGAAAGATCTAGGTTTTGCTTCAGGAACAATGGCAAAAGAAAAATGGGAGGAAATCAGAACTGTGGATGAATATTTGATGTGCCAGGAATGATGCATCGAACAGCAGTAATAATGGATCATTATTGGGCTGGTGGATCAAAAGCCTACATCAGATTGCCTAAAGACTGGGGAGGAATTTGCACAATAGTAAATGTCCATGTTCCTGCATTGGTAATTCCTAAAGGTGACCTGAACATTGACATTTTACTAAAAGCAGATGCTCATCTAAGGAGGAGGAGATCTGTGAAGCTGATAAATCGAACACAAAGAGAGAATTACTTCTCTGCTAAATCAATAGAAGCCTTTGATGCCATTCCATATGAACACAGGCTGCTCAGCCAGACCTCATCAGTGTTCACAATGATCTTTATGCCAAGGATCCAGGTCGGAGAAAATACAAAGTGTTTACAAATCACCAGATGGTAATTATTACAGACAATTAACACAACCATAAAAGGATTTGATGCAATCAGAAAAAAGCTGAGAGCTGTAAGACTAATGACTCTCCAGAACAGATACGTTCTGGATATGATCACAGCCATGGATGGAGGTGTTTGTGCCAAAATTGAAGAATCATGTTGCACATTTATACCTACTCACGATGACGAGAATGGAACTTTGACAGAGGTCATAAACATGCTGACGAAACTTCATCGTCAGATGATAGAAGAAGTAGACAATATTGCTGATGACAGTTGGTTTGGAAATCTCTTTTCATGGGTTCCACAAAGGATGGCAGATATGTTCAAATTTTTTGGAGTGTTGCTATTGTTAGTGATGCTTGGATTCTGTGTGGTCAATATAATAATCTCACAATGCAAGAAGACAGCAAAGAAAGCCATAGGGATGAAGATCATGATCAATGTTGAACCAGGATGGAAGCCTAAAGACTTGACAGATGAAGAAATCAGAGACTTTGTGAAGTCTAGCATCCATGCACCTGGGGAACAAAGTTCCTGTATCCAAAGGCCACACGAAGTATGTGGGAAGATGGATCTGCTGCAGTCCAACTGGACAGTGCACGTTCATGATATGGAACAAAGATGAGCACGTGAAGTCAACTGGATGCCTGAAAGGAGTCATAGAAATATGGATCTCTAAAAGGCACTTTATCAGACTCGGATGTCTGGATATGAAAGAAGATGTGAGAGTGGTTGATAAATCACCCAGAGAGGGGAGTGTAGAGGAGGAGCCAAGTACCCCTTCTCCACCTACCCCGCCTACAGTAACTGAGAAGTTTGAACCAAAGTATGTTACATATAGTACACCAATCAGAAGGCAAGAAGAAGAGCAATGACTCTGTGCAGTAACCGTAAGAATGCCTATACCTAAGAGAATATTGGAAGTAAAGTATTCATTAAGGAAACCATACTCACATCCACGACAATATGATGGTCATTTGAATGTGATTCCTGATGAAACAAAGAAACTGAATGTCCGGGATGAATGGTGATGTCATACGAAACTGAATCGATTCCAGAGATAGAAGATAATCAGACCTGTGAGGTAGACGATTTATGAAGAATAACGAAATCCTAAGGATAAGTGACATTTTGGGATCAAGATGAAGAAACGTATGCCACAAACCGGATAAAGAAATTTAGTTAGTTTAAACGTGTACAGATGCAAGGAAACACAAGCAGCAAAGTAATCATGAAGCTAGCTAAATGCTTATAGTAAATAGATTGCGGCAAGCTCCAACATATACATTTATACCTCATAGATACATATGGATTGATTACAGAATGAAGGTTCCACTACGTATATAGCAGTCTTTAACAACGAGGAAGGCCTTAAATTCAGTGTTGCAGTTACAAAAGCAGTTGAATTAAACATAATATATTTCAGCTAAGGAGTTGGATAAGTCAAAGAGCCAAGGTCTTATCAGAACTAAAATTGGCTGGCATTAGATACAATCAATGTGAAAGAACACAAGCTCCTGTTCAAGAAGGTCAAGTATAAACAAAAATGTCAGAGGACTATTGAAAAATACAGTTAAATACACAAGAAAGGCTCAATTCATGGTGTCCAGTCACATGATGGAAGAAAGTTGGTCGCATGAGAATATCACACCAACGCACTGAAGCCAGACAGTACCCATACTCCTTAAAAAATCTCACAGAACAGTACAAACTCAAGGTCAACTTTAGACATTAATTGACACTGAAACTTTGAGGTGATGATGGAGTGTTCTTTTAATTGGTGGGAATCTTGTACCGAGACAAGCTCACCCGCACCTGGTTGTTCAGTCTGCATGCTGCTCACGTAGGTGGAAAGTTATTGACAGGGTTTAGTAATCAACCAATTGTAGAGCCCCACGTAGTTGGCGTCCTATAGTTGTGTAGCTAATGGGACGTCGTACATTTAGTGACGTTCATGGTGGCCATTTTGGAGGGAGGGCTTAGTTGCCCCACCTGTTATTGACTATCCAATTAGTTTTCTCTGTTACTCTATACAGATATTACACATATACTTAGTAGTTCACTTAGAGCCAATCCCACATACCAAGAGCTTTTAGAAGTTTGCCACGCAGGATGACATCGGTAACTCGTAGGTTAGACTTCATTGATGACACATTTTGTTTATAAAAGTAGTTTTTTCATAAATGCTTTGAGAATTGAGTATCGAGCGATTGCTGATGTTTGTTGTACTCCCTGTTTTACTTACTTATATGAAGACAGACAAACTTTTTGCCAAGCTATTTGTGTCATCTGAATTATTGATGTTTGATTAAAATCTGCATCCCCATCGATCTCAAGGGTATTGCTACTCATCTTAAAGGGCTGGAAGTTCCCAGTTCAGCATAATACAACCCTCTCTCTCTCCCCATGCAACACGGCTGTCTATCCTATGAAGAAGGCAAAGGGGTCCAGTTTGTGTATGGTGCAGGATTTCCACCCCCCCATAATATTGTTGAGGTGGAATTTCCTGTGGTACCGAATCCTGCCACCATTCTCTGTAACATCCCTACTGGATCAACCCACTTCATAGAGATTGATTTAAAAAATGCATTTTTCACTGTTCCCTTACACCCCAATTCTCAGTACCTCACAGCGTTTATATAGTATGGTCAGAGATTCAAACACATGAGGTTGCCCCAGGGTTTCTGTGAATCTCAGAGTATTTTTAACGGTTATATGTGATTTTACCAATGAAAAACTCAGAGTGGTACATTTTATCACAACCAAAATACCCCCAAAGCCCCTGATTTGTTATCTTTAAAATGCCACCCCAACCTCATCCTGACCCATTTTAACCCCTTACCCCACAACCCTATATACATATTTTAAAAATGTTCGGTATTTTTCGATATTATGGTTTTTGGTGAAATGTACCACTCTGAATTGTTTTTGTTATATTGACTGAGTACCTTTTTTTAATTCAGTACATGGATGATTTATTAGTCTGCAGCACTTCAGAGGACCAGTGTCAAGGAGACTCAATAATGCTCCTCTCCATGCTCACAGAGAAGGGGTATAAAGTAGACTAAGAGAAATTGCAATACTGTCAGAGAGAGGCAATTTATTTGGGGCAAGTAATATCTATCACCTGCATGAAGAAAGGTTATGCCACCGCAGTTCAAAATACACCTCAACCACTTACAGTGAAACAAATGCAGCAGTTTTTGGGGTTCTGTAACTATTGTAGATCATGGATTATTTTATTACTCTAGTTATGAGAGTCCATTATTGCAGGGTCTAAAGGAAGCAGAGAAGCCGAAAAGTCTGATAGAGTGGTCCGAGAGAATGGGGACTTGCTTTCGGGAAATCAAGGCTGCATTTAGCAATGCTCGGGTCCTGATGACCCCAAATTACAAGAAGCCATTCTTTCTATTTTCCCATGCAAACGGACAGGTGATGACAGCGGATTGCTAGGCCACAAACCTTTAGCATATTACAGCAGACTCTTAGATCCAATGATGTAGGTTCAATTCCCTTGTGAAAAAGCTCTGACAGCAGTGGCTTTTACCATTCAAATGTCTTCAACCATTACGATGGGTTGCCCGGTGACATTGTACGTAGAGCATGCAGCTTTTGCGATTCTCGAAAAATCTAAATCTGCATTGACGACTCAGAGAGTGTCAGGGTATGAGGTTATCTTATCAGATTCATGAATTAATCCCATGCAATGTCATCTAGTAAATAGCGCAACATTTGTAGCAGAGCCGGAGAAGCCTAAGGATATTGTTCATGATTGCACCACGTATCAGGGAGAAGAGGAAGAGAGGGTAAACGTGATAGATGATGCCCTGGAGTGGGGTGAGGTGATTTTTGTTGATTTGTCTTCTATCATCAACCAAGAGACGGGAGGGAGGCATTCGGGTGCAGCTGTCGTGGGTCTTGTGGATGGGGAGTACCAGGTCAGACTAAAGAAACGGTTGCCTTCTCATTACTCTGCAAAAGTGGCGGAACTGTTGGCACTTATAGAGGCACTGCAGATGTGCAAGGGGAAGGCAGTCCTGTTCATTTTCATTCTGACTCCGTGTACATCACCTCCATCATCCACACTGGGTTTTCAAGATGGCAGAGAAGAGGATTTAGGAGGTCTGACATGTCTCCTGTACGGCATGCTCTGCTGCTATCCCAGCTGATTGAAGCATTAACCTTGCCAGAAGAGATAGGTCTAGTGAAGTATGCTGCCTCTGCTAACCAAACTAATTCAATAGCTCTCAGATAAAAGTGCTGCAGACAAGGCCGCGAAGAAAGCAGCATATTTTCCTTTCACAGATTCCCATAAAAAAGATATTGGGCCTCATTTAAGTTGTGCGGAATGGGTTTAACGGCGCTGGTAATGGTGCCGGCGCCGTTAAACCCACTCCGCACTATTACGAGGTACCCTCGCGGGACCCGCTCTGGACATCTAGTTTTTCCAGACGTCCATACTGAGACCCACGAGGGGACCAGGGAGCTAACAACGGACCCGTTCGTAATAGGCCCGTTGTTATCTCCTGCCCCATTCCCATCAAGCCCTATGAGGGCTAGAATGGGAATGGGGAAGGACCGGGCACAAGTTCCCTGCAGGAGGAAATACTGAGCCCTCCATACTCGGAATGGCCCGGTATTTCCCCATTCAGGGAACCCGGACACGATTTTGGAGGCAGCCATGCCCTTACTAAGGGCATGGCTGCCTCCAAAGTCGTAATGAAGCCCATTGTGTCCCAACAAGTGCAGTTACCAGCCCAGAACACTGCACTTCCAGTGCCCCAAATAATAGAAGTGCAAGGGAAACCCCCTAGAGAAGAACAGGAGCTCTGGAAAAAGAAAGGATCTGTCTCTCCCCAACAGATTTGCTTTGGAGACAGGAAGTGACGGGGAATGTAGTAATGCCTGCAAAGCTGCTTCTTTTGGCTCTAGAGCAACTACATTACCCGTTGCATACTTCTCTACGACAAATTGCATCAGAGCTACAGGAGGATTGCTTTATCCCTAACTTACAAGAACAGGTAAGTAGATGTGTAGGGAATTGTGTAGTGTGCAAGGAGTTCGATCCCAGAAATACCATGAGGTCAGTGAGGGGACTCTTGCCCAGGCCCTCAGGTCCATTCAAGGAGCTCCATATCGATTGTGTGGACATGATAAAGAGGTGCAGTAATTACAGATATCTTATTCTGGTGGCTTGTCCATTTTCCCAGTGGCTTGAGGTTGGTCCCTGCGTACACCCTGATGCCAAATTGGCAGCAAGATATCTGGTGAGAGAGGTATTTCCAAGGTTGGGAATTTGCAAAGTTCTAAAATGCCACAACAGAGCCCATTTCTTTAATGATTTGTTTGCAGAAATCACTTTGCTGCTAGGCCAACGGGATCATATAGAGGCTCAATGGGGTCCATAAGACCCAGTTAGCCAAAGTGTGTGCAAAGTTAAATAAATCATAATTTATTTGCCTCCCACTAGCTTTATTTTACATATAAATGATTCAGGGAAGGACTTCCATTTAAGCCCTCACGAAATCGTGACTGGGCGTAGGCTACATACACCTCTCTCACATACACGTATGATATCAGATGCATATGAGAATGCAGCGGTCTTACAGGAGGAATTCAAAGAGTATCTCACTGCATCAATGAAAAGTGTTAAGATTATATCATCACAGGTTGTGTCTTCTCACCAACAGACAACAGGAGAACATGGTGACAACATCGACGATCAGTACAAGACACAGCTTCTCTCTAGGGACCTCATCTACATCCATAACTTTGTGCATTACTGGAATGAGCAGCGTTTCCATGGCCACACACAGTAGTCTACACCACTCCGACTGCTGTGAAGGTGGAGGGCAATAAGAGTTGTATCTACCTAAAAGACCCTGAAGGGATACCGGAATCCCTAACCTGCACAGGAGCAGGTTCAGGCATAAAAGTCAAGTACGCTCTAGAGATTCACTGTTGTTTTCAGTGCAAAGAGGGGTATGGATGGAGATCTGGAGTTTAAATAATTTTTGTATAAGAAAAGCAATGTTTAGGATTGTAAATTGTGTAACTATTAATGTTTTTTGGGGTTTTTTGGTCCTTGGGTCATCATGTCAGAAGATGACAAACTATATAAATGGAGACCAATTAGAATTGCCTAATCTTATGAAGTCTGAGAAGAAAGTGTTAAGGTGAAAGAGAAATGCTGATAATTATATTTATTTTTGGTAATGATAATGATAAGTTAATTCATATAAAGAATTCACATGGCTTTGCAGCTGACAGCATATGGTGCAGCCACATGAGGAAAGTGGGGAGAGAGAGGTCCGTAGGATATTGCTACATCTGCTCTCTTCCCGCTTGCTTCTGGCGTCACTAGGGTGTTTATCCCAAATGAAATGGAGGTAGCAGATGCGGTATGTCTAGTGCACTTAGCCCTGTCCAGGGTTCATGGGCAGTTTAAAGGGCATTCAATTACTGCATCAGTTATTACCAGTGATGAGAAGTGTTCAATGGCTGAGTGGGCAGAGCACACAAATATTCGATGTACAAAAAGAGTTCAATTGTTTTTGGAAGGAGCTATTCTTTCTAAAAAACAATGGGAGCAAGGGATGAAGAGTTGCAGAGGGGATTCTCAGAAGAAAGGGTTGCACGAATAAACAAATAGTGTGGGACAGTATGGATAAATCATTTTCCGTATCTGGAGTGGCTCAAAGAACCAGACAAACCTGTTAAGATACAGACACTTACCCATTTTTCTCTACATTTTAAGGACAATGGAACAGTGCCCATTGGTACAAATGGGAAGTGCAGTAAAACTTTGCACATTGCAGATTTAGGTGGAGGTATGTCAGCCCTTCTTGACAACTTTATGATCTGTGGACAGCGTTTATACAGGCAGTTTCCTCCAGGCTTGCGAGTTGTGTGCAGTCTCTCTACCCTTCATGTGGCCATCCTGGTAATCCCTGAAGAGCACTTGGCTTTGGCCCATCCAGTTACTGAAATTACACCTGTGCCCCTTTGTCCCCTGAGCCCCTTCCATCCACTTCATCACTGTAAATCACTGTAAATCAGAGTCTATGTTTGAAGAAAAAAAATTCTGGACAATTTTCATTAAGGAAATTGTCCAACCACCTCTCAGCGGCATCATCAGCAGACATTCCTGTTTAGCCACACACAGAAATGTTTTACCTCCGTCCTTGCACCAGGCATTCAAGCAACAGTAAATGTCAAATGGCGTATTAACTCTTGCTGTTTGTGAACAGCTCCTAGTCAGCATTTAGTGCCATTAAGGAAGAATTACGGGCACTGAGGCTTATAACTTTGCATAACTGGTACATACTCAACCTCTTGACAGAAATGGAGTGTGGCGCATGCTGGAAAGTAGAGGGTACCTGCTGTACATGTGTGCCTCCAAATGACACAGAGAATGGCATGCTCACCAGAACTATCGCTACTCTGCGTAAACTGAAAGAGGTCATGGAAACAGAGGCTGGGATCACCAATGACTCATGGATAAACTTTTTGTTTTCATAAGTACCTCTTTGGCTAAGACTTGGTGTGGAGAACTTGCTTCAGAGCATTGCTGCCTTGTATCCCCATCCCCTGTCTCCTGTACTCCCGCCTCTGTTTCCCCTTGCAGTTCTCTTTCTCGCACTTGCACAATCTGAATTACACAAGGCCTAGTAAGATGGTTTGTCTTGTCCTCCTCTGTCTTCCCTATTTTGTCTTGTCGCGCCAAGAAACACTTGTGTACAGGTGTATTATAAATGACTTATCATAACATATCATATCAAGATTATGATGCCTATTTTTGTCTTTTTGCTTATTCTTTTTTGTTCCAGACAAATCATTCTGCTCTGTTGGCTATCGTACAAGAATGTCACCATCATTTGTGCGTCCCGTAGTCACTGCAACTTTGGAGGCGCACAAAATGAGAGTGACATTTACTGCGCCCAAGCAGAGGGGGGTTTTTGGGGGTGGCCCCCGCTCTTCCTGGGTGCAGTAATGGGGTCGGGGGTTGCGGGGGGTGTCCCGGCTGTCATGATGCCTACCCCCGGGGACCCAGACCACGTCCAGCAACCCCGGAAGCAGACATCAAGTTATCCTAAGCAAGCCCAACAACCCCTGCTAGGGGCTATTTGGGTCCAGTCCTATGGCACCAGGCTCATATGGAGAGTCAGTCCTGGCGCCATAGGCGCCAGGCTCATAGATTAAAATTTACCTGATGCAGACCATGCTGCAAGAGCTCCAAGCCAAAAGAGGCTTGGAAGGGACTACTTTACTTAGGGACTATTTTTTACTCAGGCGGGGCTGGGGAGGAATACTTACCTGGGACTACTTTGGAGGCTATTTGAACCACGCCCGAAGAGCAGAACATGCTTTGTGTTATTCTGCATCCAGCAGCGTAACGCTCACCGTGCCTGCAAGTCTGCATCCAGCCTTCTGCCACGCCCGCCTCGAGTTTGGAGCTCCTAGAAAAATGGAGAAAGAAGGAGAAAAGGTTAGAACAAGAGCAATACCTTTAATCCTTACCTAAATTCCCGATCCATCGCGCCTTCGAGCTGGAAGAAAGAAGTTATTTTATGCGCGTCGCCTCGCCTGCTGCAGCGCCGCGCTAAACTCACCGGCCTTCGCAGCATCTTCACATTCCACCGCATCCTCCTGCATGTTCCCGCCGCACTCCGGCACCTAAGGAGAAGACAAGAACAGCAAGGTGAGCTAAGGGAATACACAGAGGAATGTTAGTTACTCCCCCCATAGACTTACCTGATTTTACCACCTGGGGTACTATTCCTCTTCACGGGTCGGCGCAGCTTCCACTACATCCTCGCCGAACCCCGGCCCCTAAGGGGAAACAAAAGGACAGCAAGGTGAAACAAAGGGACAAACAAGGGGAAACCTCCTCACCACAATAGACTTACCTGATTTTACCGCCGGAGGCATTATTCCCTGAGACTTCATACTTTCTCTCAGCGCCTGAATAAGAGAGAAAGCAACAGGTTACATAATGACTTTATTTTATCAAACTGTGTTGGAAAATACAAACCCTTACCAGAATACTACCGGTTGCCACGAGGAACTCTTCACTAGGGTCAAACTGCAACCTGCAAGGAATTGGACAAGAGTGAAAGTCAGGCATTTGAACTCTTACAGACTTTCTACTTACGGCGTCTTGCCAGGAATCTCAGAGTCAATATTGTTCTGGAACTCACCAATTCCTTCGAGCCAGGGAAGCAACTGGTTATCAACGCGCCCCTGCGCTCAATGGAGGATGGAGAGCTCATCTTTTCAAACCATCACGTGAGACTATAAGAGGGGACATCAAAGGCGATCAGTGGGGAGAACAGCGGGGGTAGGGGGATTTACGCTCAACTCCACGGGTGGTTAATTCCCTTTCTCCATTTGCAGAAGAATATTCCTACGGGCCAAGCAAACGAAGCTAGGTGGGCCAGTCGAGTCCATCATCTCGGCCCTACGCGTCACATTGGTGGAGACCGCAGCTGTCCAGTTTCGATCGACGCTTCTGTGGGAGCCAGGTGAGCGTAACACCCGCTTACCATTTCAGAAAGCGGGGGACACGTAAGAAAAAAAAATGAAAAGCACCCTGCTGCGTCAGCTTCAACCCACTTTAGTGGGAGCAGCTGACACTGCAGGGATCGCAGAGTGCGGGCGGCACATGCAGATGTATGCCACCCTAAAGGTAAATGGGGTGGGGGTCGGGAGGGGAAATGCAGGCCAGGGGAAGCAGGTACAGTGATCCATATGATCACTGCGCCACGCCGTAACTGCCGTCGGTATTTTCACTATCGCAGTTGCGAGCGGCGCAGTGATCACATAGATCCCGCTGTTGCTCTGCCAGATATCAACAGGTGCAGCCATGATGATCAAAACCTGTCCAAAACTGGGGCCACCACTACTTCATCCCATACCCAAAATGAAGCTGTTTTCTTCCCTCCACAAAATTGGCATGCTTATGTGGAGTGGTGGGTAGATTGCGGAAATGGTAGGGGGACAAGTTGGATTGATACAGCAGTGGAGTATATCCATATTGAGACCCGGGTAAGAGATTATTGTAGAGATGTTCCCCAAGAGGATAATTACTTGTTAGCTAAAGTATAAAGGTAATGTTGGGGTGGACAAAAGGGTCTCCTTTATTGTGTGGGATTCATGTTGTGCACACCATGCTGATGGCAAGAGGGGGATGGCAGCAAAACTGGGATAGTGTCGCAAATCCATATGAATCACGTACGAAGATGCAATTTTAAAACTGCAAATGCAACACAAACACAAACGCATACAGGGGGGAGCTTTTTTACGCAGGTATTTTAAAGTGGCAGGGACATTCTTGACGGGAAAAAGAATGAGCTACTTAGTAATAAGATTGTATGAACAGGGCAAGGTTCACAGTCCTTGCAAGGGAACAGATGTTATCTAGCCGTTTCTATTAAAATCCTTAGAGGAGATTAGTCATTTGGTCTCCGGTAGTAGGCCCAAGGCCAGGGTCTGAGGGTTACATTTTTGTCCAGGTCATCAGAGGGTGCATGTGGCCACATAAATTAGATTAAGGCACCAGGAGTTTGTGAATTGTAGATGGCTATCTGTGGTCAAAAGAAAAATCCTTTTTAAGCAGACCTCTTTCTATTTGCCAAAATACGTCAGTAGAACCATGTGCAATCATACTTAAAGTTAAAGGTTGATGGCCAAATATTGCTAGAAATGAATTATGTTTTCAATACCAATGTTTAACCACATACAGACGTCAGGACCTACTACAATGGATACCAAGAAGAGGTGTTTTCTGAATATGATCTGAAGACAATAATGAAGATAAGCCTGACCAATGAAAATGGAATAATTGGGGAAAGATGTGATTTCTTTGAAGAGGTTTTGTCCAATCATATTTAGGGGCTGGAGTGTGCTAAATGTATCTGGCAGTGTTTCAAATGGTTGAAAACAGTATATTAACTTCCAACTGATGCTGTATTGTTCAGACTTGCGTTAGTTTGGTCCTGCAACACCATGTAACCACTCCCCATAACTGTTGTACAATAAAAATGTTTTATATACAACCGTGCACTCGCTTCTTAAGTGGTGGGCCTGTCTTGGGTTAAGGTGATGAAAGATCCACCCCTACACCATCACCACCTCATTGTCACTGGTGACTTTAACCTCCCCTCTCACTCTCCACTCCTCTATCCACTGACTTTAGCTCACATCTCCTTAAACTCTCACTCTCTTCTGTTGACTCTCTGATTGCCCATTCAAATAGTAACTCCCTTGACCTTATTATCACCTCTTCTAAGCTCTCCTCCTCTAATAGCTCTGCCGCTCTTTCCCCCTGTGATCATTCCATCGTCTTTGCCTCAATTTCTATTCATACTTCCACCCTCTCTCTCCATCTACGACTTCACTTACCAAGAGTGGATTTCCCTCCTTCAAATTCCCTATGTACCTCTCTGAGTTACACCACTCTCCTTCCTTCAATGCAAAAGTCACTGTTCCATCCACTGATGAATCTTTTAATAACTTTAATGCTGTTTGTAATGCTTCTTTCTCCTTTCACTTCCGTCTTGCTACATTGACTCTAACCCCTCTCCTTTTTAGCGTTGGATAACACCATAAATCTGCACCCTTAAAACAACAAAGAGTTAAAACCTTTGCACATGGCAATGATCGAGACATTCCTCGATATCCAACTCCACCTGACTGCTCTTGAAAACTACTCCTTTGCTCTTGACTCTGCCAAACGTGCTTCAAGCTCTCTCTAATTTTGTTTAAATCATCTCAACTCAATTCTATCAACTCCTAAACACTCCTCCTGACTCACTGAGTTCCATGACACACAGAACCTCTCAGATCCTCTTCAAACTGGCTTCCGACCTCTACACTCTACTGAGTCAGCTTTTCTCAATAGCAGCAACTGCATCTCTTCTGTTTGTCATAATAACCGTTCATCTATTCGTATTCTTCTCAACCTCACTGATGCCTCCAATGCTATCAACCATTCTGACCTTCTCTCAACACTGTCTCTCCTAGGTATCAGGGACACGGTCTCTGCTTGGTTTGCTCCATATCCCACCCCCAGACACTTCCAGGTGTCCTGGAACAGCCTTACCTCCCCACTCACCCCCTTACTGTTGGTGTTACCCAAGGGACAGTCCTGTGTCCACTTCTCTTCACTCTCTATACCTCTGCTCTTGGCACATTTATCTCCTATTGCTTCTCCTATTAACTCTTCACCAATGACACTCAAATCTTCGCCTTTACCTCCTCATCTGATGAACTACGCTCAAACATTTCTAACTGGCTCTCCATCATCAAATACTCGATGACATCTTATATGCTCATGATCAACTCCACTAAGACTAAAGTTCTCTAATTCCCACCCAGAAAGACTATCTCTTCCACTACACCTCTTCTATTTGTCTCTACTGACCACCTTCCCTACTCTGCTTCTGCTCACAACTTTGGTGCTGTTTTCGACCCATCTCACAATTTCTTGCTCATTGTCTCCAGACTTAAGCTACATCATCAAAATAAGACATCTTCTCCCCATTAGCACTGCTAAGCACCTAATTTTCTCTGTAGAACTCTGTTGATCTGACAACTGTTCCAATCTCCTCTATGCCCTTCTAAACTATGTTTTTTCACCTCTTGACAAATTCCTCAACTTTGCTGTCCATACACTGTTCAACTATCCCTGATGCACCTCCACCTCCCAGCCCATCATCCTTTAGGCTGGTTATCTAAAAGACAGAGAGCAAAGTATAAACTCATTCTCATCATCTTCAAAACTATACACCAACTCGCCCCACCCTGCCTATCGGCTCATCTCACTCCCTAATCTCCTCCTCGCTCCCTATGATTATCCTCGGCTCACCTCCTTGCCACTTCTCATGTCCCTTGCACTCCCGCTTGTTTCTGCTCTCCCCCTATCCTCACTCCCTTACTTTCGAATCATCTTCCGCTCTCTCTTTGCACTACTCCGACTCTATCACTATATAAATCCAACCTACTAGCTCTCCTCCTGTCTGAAGAACCACTTTAATAGTATGCTATGCCACAATATCACCCTGTTTTCCTCTCCCCCTACTTCTCTTCAACAACCGCATGACACTTATCCCTCACCCAATCATCCTAAATGTACCACTTCCTAAACTATCTTGTTCCTATATCATGCTCTACTGTGCTCTTCGCTGGTTCATGTCCACCTCCCCTGCATCATCTGGTCTTTTATCGACATCCAATTGTTAAGGACTCTGGTCCTCCGCTCTGTGAGTCAATGTTAAAAATGTTGAAAGCTTGTTTATGCCAAAAATGCAATGCTTTCTCTGTTATTTCCATAAACAAATAAATAAATAAACACACAAATCAATAAATATGAGGTTTCAACACCTCACTCAGTGGCATCACACTCCTTCCAGCCTTTCCCATTGCATTGTTCATGAATACATCTGCAAAAGAGCATTAAAGGGGTAGTCCAGCTAAAAATGTTATTTAAAAAATAGATAGGCAACATAAAAAAAAAAATGCTACCACTTTTTTTTTTTAAAACTTCCTTTGTAAAATTCTGAGCTATTCAAGCTCAAAATTCACAAAAGCAAGCACATGGGTGCATCCATTTTGTGAAATGGATGCCCGCCTGTGCTGGCTTTTGCTTTTGCGGCACTAATGAAGGAAAAGCCAGCAAGCTGTAGTAAACAAAAGCTACCGCTGGGTGGCTTTTCCTTCATTGGTGCTGTACGCAGAGGACGGGGACCAGAGACCAGAGCAGGAAAGCTGCAGCTGAATCTCGGTAAGTGCTATTTACTTTTTTTAAAAATAAGCACTAGCTACGTTTTTTTTTCTAAGTTTTCCGGGCTGGAGGAGCTTTTGAAGCGACCGCACACATAAATACAACGTTATTGTGTTTGAAAACGCTGCAGTTTTTCTTTCCAAGTTTCTCAGGCTCCTCCGGCTCGGAGGAGCCTGAGAAACTCGGAAAGAAAAACTGCAGCGTTTTCAAACACAACCGCGTTGTGTTTCTGCCTGCTGTGGCTATCACTTTGGGTCTATTCTTAGCAGCAAATGGTCCACCTTTTATCTGTCTCTGAAGCAAGGAATAGCCCCACCTTTTTGGGATTTCCTTCTGCAGGCCTAGTTTACAACCCTTTCACACGTCCATTTCCTGGCTTGGAGAATCTGCCATTGTTCAATCCTTGGGAGCAGACACAAGTCTGTCCTACCCCACAATTATCATATATCAGTGAGCATCTGCTGAGAGGAATGCCGTCCCCTTGGGTGGAAACCTGTTTTTCAACTTCTTGCAGGTCCAGCCAGCCTACGTTAAAATTTAATTTCTTGACTTGAAATCCAGCACAAAACAAACTTGTTGCATCAGATGACATAGATATATTACATTCTTAGCTTTAAAACCTGTGGGATCAAAACAACTGAGATCCATGTTATTTTCAGCAACAGTCATTTTATATTTGCTAATCCAGCAGATCTTTAGTTTTAGCCAACTTTAAAGTTTAATCAAGAAAGCCCATTTGACAGGAGCTGTCATTTACAGGTAGCCCAGTGTGGCTGCACACAGATATTTGACACAAACTGTCATTCCTAGGCAATCCAGTTTTGCTGAGAAATGTTTTGCTCTTAACATTTTAGGACTTTGTAAATTCACAGTGCTTCATTAGATTAAATGAATTTTAGCGCCAAGCAAGATTTTGAGTGTTGGAAAGTGTTTTGTACAGACATTTTGGAGTTTCATCAGCAAAGTAAATGTCATTTGCAGGCACATTTTTTGGAGTTTCATTTGCAAAGCGCTGCTTCTCCCTCTGTACTCTGTTTACTTGTCATGGAGCCCACTGGCACTTTTTCTGCAGCGTGTGCTCTGTTCCACCACTCATGCACCATGGGTGGCAGGTTTTGCAGCCATCTTTTTGTGTGTTGAAAAATGTGGTTTTGGAGGTTTTGGCATGCACAAGAGTTTTGCTGCCATTTTGCTGTTTCTCGCACCATAGATAGCAGAGTGAAGCCACATGGTATAGCAAAGTTGGTCAATACATCCCACAAATCCCCCTCCCGACTTCGTTTTGACTGCCAGTCGAGGGGGAGTCGGGCGAGTGGGATGTTCTTTTCTGTCCATGTGGAGAAATTCAGTTGCTTCTCCCGTCAGCGATTGAGGCAACATGCTCTCCTCGTCGGTTCGGGTTGGAATGGGACGATACTCTGGATTCCTTGGGTTTTTCTCCCAGTCCCGAGTGGTCCTCCTTGGTGATTCTTGGGATTTTAGTACCAATACTAGAAAACAGAACATAACACGGTTATGAAAATGTTCCCACTACTTGCCCACATATCTTCGGGGGATCTCAGCAGTGGGAAAGACACTTGCATTGCCTAACAACTGCCAATATTCTAATATTCAGTGATCATTACTAATTTTCTCAGGTGTAATCAATGAATATTTAATAATTTTTCTAAGTGTCCGGATTATCCCCCTCTGGGTTTCCGGTACACTCTTCCATCTGCTGCAAAGTATGCCAGGGTGGCAACTCTTTAGCTGGTTTATGTAGACCCACTTGTCTTCCCCTTCTGTCAAACCACCCTTGGGGATGCAGATTCAGTAGGTAACTGGTGAGATTCTGTCCACAATTTCAAAAGGACCCTGCCAAGTTGGAGGAATTTGTGCTCTTTGGCCTGGTTCCTTTGGAAATTGAATAAATAGACCCGGTCTCCTACTTGATATTCCTTTTTAGTTATCTTAAGGTCATAGTGGGTCTTCATACTGTCTGCAGATTTTTCTAGATTCCGCTGAGCATACGCAAAAGCATGTTGAAGGTGTTTTCTCAGATTCTCAACATACTCATGAGTTGTGGAGGTATTTATCAAGGTCTGCTCTTGGGTTCTGTAGAGCAGATGCTGGGGTAGCACCATCCTTCGTCCAGTCATCAGCTCAAATGGAGACATTTTTGTTGCAGAAGAAGGGGTAGATCTGATGGCCATCAGGACAAGGGGTAATCGAATGTCCCAACTTGGCCCAGAATCTGCCAAAAATCTTTTTTAATATGCTCACAATAGTTTTATGTACCTCTCAACTCCACCACTAGAGGACTTCCGGTAGGCAATGTGTAGTTTCCTTTTTACCCCAAGTATCTCCCACATCTTTGTCATCACTTCGCTAGTGAAGTGACTCCCTCAGTCTGACTCAATCCTTTGGGGTAGTCCAAATCATGAGTCCAAAATGCGAGAGGATGTGATTGATCATGAGGGCAGCTGCTGTTTCTGCCTTGCAATTTGAGGCCGGGAGACATTCCACCCACTTAGTAAACAAGCATGTTACGGTCAACATGTACTTGTTCCTCCGAGAGGAGCGAATCACGGGCCCAATAAAATCGACTTGAAAACCTGACCAAGGCAGTGTCATCCCCCTCTTTTGGAGGGGGGCACGGTGTGTGAGTGATGCTGGCTGAAATTGTGCACACACAAGACACCCCTTCAAGTATTGGTCGAGTTCCTGCCCCATGTGTGGCCAGTATGCAACCTCTCACAATATTGCTAATGTCGTATGAAACCCCTGATGACCGGCTGTGCCCGCATCATGGGCATGACTTAGCATCAGGCTTCAGAATGAGGTAGGGACCACCCACTGGTCATGGCCAGATATGGATCTCCTCACCAAAAAACTGTCTTGGATTTGGAATATTTTTGGACATTTCATCAACACTCTTAGGTCCTCTTTCCCAATGCAATCGGTTTTCGTCAGGGGAAATTTCTCAGGGTCCTCAATGTGTTGATAAATCTTACCAATTATTGGATCCCCCTTTTGAGCCGTAATCAAATCAGCATGTGGGGTCTCCTTACTCCATTGGGCAGTTGAGAGTTCATTGTGAGCATTTGTCTGGGACCTAGTGATAGCAGTGACCTGGATTTCCCACAGCAAGGACTCAATCTCAAGTAGACCCCCTTGGATGGCTCCGGTTTAGGCCAGCTGATCAGCTAGGTCATGTCCAGTTTTGTCTGGTCCCTCTACTTTAGAATGACCCTTAATCTTTTTACAGGAGATGGTTATACCATTCGAGGTGACCAGATCATCAATATTCTGTATTCGTTTTCCATGTTTTAGTGGTTTATTGTTAGCACATAGCATGCCTCTCATTTTCCAATTAACAAGGTGCTCCACAAACCCGTTCTGTGCATAATCTGAATCAGTAATTATCCAGTTCGTGGAGTTGGTGTTGGACAGCAGTGAGGATGGCTTGATGCCCAGCCATCAGCTCTGCCGCTTGACTACTACGGGGACCGATTTTGTACCCAGCAGTGGGTTCTGGGGCATCATTCACCCATGCATTCCCCACGCCGGCCACAAGTTCTTTTTCCCCTTTGTTGTCAACATGTTAGGAGCACCCAACCACATAGACAGTGGACATTCCCTCACACTTGTCTTCTTCATAGACTTTGTGTGGGGAATTAAGGTACGCCTCCATGTTGTCCTTGATTTTAAGAGTTTCTTCCTCGAGACAGTTTTCTCTGGCACAATCATGCAAGTCAGCCAGACCTTGCGCGAGGGGACTCTTCTTGTTTTGGCCATATCTGACCTCCACAGGAAAGCCTTGCATTGACAGAATCCAGGAAGTAATTGGGGAATTACTTACATTTCCGGCCCGGATTCTGTCACTTTGAAGATATTGCAGAGGCTGGTGTGGAGTCTCCACTATGATGTGTTCCCCCTGGATAAACGGGCGGTAATTCTTCACTGCCCACACCATTGCCAGGAGTGCCTTCTCACAATCGTTGAATTTTTCCTCCACAGCGGATAAAGTCTTAGCCGCATTGGAGATTACTTATTGACCTTGTCATGCTTTTCATATAATACTGCTGTCAAGCATATATTTGAGAACCATGTCTCCAAGAAGAACTCCTTGTTTTTGACAGGGTAAGCTAGGCAAGGCACTTGTGAGAGGCTTCTTTTGAGTTGTTTTAATGCCTCAGCTTGTTCTGGACCCCACTCCCACTTGACCCCCCCTTCAACAGTTGGATTAGGGGTCTCATGATCTCTGCATAATCCTCAATTAACTTTCTACTGTAATTAGTCAATCCAAGGAGGCTCCTTAGCTCCCGCAGAGTTGTGGGGTCTTTTAGTTTCTGGAGTGCTTCTACTTTCTTTTCCTGGGGACAGAGACCCTCAGGAGTTATCTCATGCCCCGAGAAGTTGACACGGGTCCTGCACCACTGTGGCTTTTGGAAAGAGAGTTTAGCTCTGGAAGCCCTCAACTGTGTCAGAACATAACGTATCTCCGCTATGTGTTCCTCCACAGTTGGGCTTTTGATTAGAATATCATCTACATAGGCCAGGTTACCCCTTTCACCCAAGTCGGGCATGGCCTTATGCAGAAAGATATTAAATTAATTGCCGGAGTTGATGTATCCGAAGGGAGTCCGGGTCAGAGTGTACTGCTGCCCCCCAAAGGTAAAGGCCAGCTTGTATTGGTCCTCCCTACTGACAGCTACAGTCCATTAGCCATTGGTCAGGTCAATGGCAGTGTATACATTTGACCCCTGGATCTGGGCCAGCCCTTGGTCAATGTAGGGAAGAGGCCATCAGGAAGTATGGACCCGTTTGTTGAGCTCCTTTAGGTCAGCACAGAGTCTCCACTGGCCATTTGGTTTCAAAATCCCCAGCACTGGATTATTGAAGGTGCTGTGGACTGGGCGAATTGTCCCACTGGACTCAAGGTTCTTAATTATTTCTGTAAGGAACTCCATTGATGCGAGAGGCAAGCGATATTTCTTCAAACACACTGGAGTCATGCCTGGGTCCATGGGAATTGTTGTTGTATGGATTTTGGTGCAACCGCAGTCATATGAGTCCACCGCAAAGAGATCTTGAAAATCTAAGAAAACTTATTTCAATTTGTGCTTCTTCTTCAGAGTCTCACAGGCATCAGCTAGGTTATTTATTTTATTTATTTATTTATTTATTTATATAGTGCCAACTGCCCGCAGGCTTCGGGGCGTTTACAATTAGACATATACAAAGCTCAAGAAGGAGCCATAGTGAGGCGACGGGATGGAGACATATATATACCAGATAACTGAATCAGACGGGCCAAGATAGGAGTTACTTGAAGAGCTCTGTCTTGAGTTTTTTGCGGAAGACCAGAAGATTGGGCTCCAATCTAAGGTGCTTTGGCAACTTGTTCCAATTGGAGGCTGCTCGGTTGGGGAAAGCTCTGCCCAAACCGAGTTCTTTCTTGAATTTCAGGGGTGTTATGAGTCCATTTGCTTCTGATCTTAATGCCCTGCGTGGGTGGTAAATCGTAAGTTTGGAATTCAGGTAGGCTGGTGGCTTGCCATATAAGCACTTGTGAGTTAGGCACATAGACTTGAATTGTATACGGTCCTCTATTCTCAGCCAAGAAGGTCTCGTCTAGCTTCACTAATGTGTTCACTTCTTGCTTTCTTTTTGACCATTCTGATCGCGTTGTTTTGGACCAGTTGGAATTTGTGGATGCTTTGCTTACTAGCTCCTACCAGGAGAGCGTTACGTAGTCCAGGTGTTACATGACGGTCGCTCTTGCTATTGTGGCGCAGTTTTTCTCACTCAATAGTGGTCTGATGGCTTTAAGTAACCAGATGTAGTAGTTACAATTTTTACTAACATATGTAGCCTGGGCATCAGAATTGAGGGATGCGTGCAGCATCATGCCTAATGTTTTAACCTTGTCTGTACTGGAATAAGTGTTTCTTTGATTTGGAAGGCCTGATATTCCGTGGAGAGTTTGGCACGGGCCTGGGTGGAGCCGAATACCATTCATTCAGTTTTGTTTCCGTTCAGGCACATCCAGTTATTGTCCATCCAGTCTTCGATGTTTTCGTAAAGTGTATTTAGAGTCGTACTATCTTTAGCATAATGTTTGCTAAGAAGGATGCTAACCAGTTTATGGATTCCCTGGAACAATTAGCGACCTTCTCCAGTGCTTGTTGGAAGAGCTGGTGGTCCAGCAGGTCGAAGGCGGAGCTCAGATCTAACAAGATGAGTAAGCCAGCCTTTCCCTGGTCCATAATTTCCAGCATTTTGGACTGTAAGTCCAGAATAGCGGTTTCAGTGCTGTGAGCTGCTCTAAAGCCAGATTGTTGAGGATGTAAAATCTCATGGCTTTCCAAATATTCTTGGAGTTGGGCTGTTGCTATTTTGTCTAGTACTTTGAGTGTAAAATTACAGTTTGTGATGGGTCTTAAGTTGTTGGGGTCGCGAGGGTCAAGGATAGGTTTTTTTTACCAGTGGTGTGACAGTAACCTTTTTTATATTGTTAGGCACTACTTGGTCCCAAAATGAGGTGTTGACAATTTTAGTAAAGAGTGGCGCGAATATTTCTGGATATTGTAGGATGATCTTTCGGAGGGAGTAAGTTTTCAGCGCAGGAGGATGGTTTCATAGTTGCTAATGTTTTTAGCATAGTTTCTGAAGAGATGGATTGAAATTGAAACTTTTCCTTGCCCATTATTATTGGTTGTTCTGCAGGGAGGCTACGTTGAGGTTTATTAGCTTGTGCTAGTGCAATTCGTTCTCTAGATATTTTTGTTCGCAAATGCAGCCTGAGTATTTTCACATTCTGTTTGTCATGGAGTAAATTCCGGAGCCAAAGCCTTAGGTTTATCTACGGATTTAAGAATGTCGAATAGCTTACTGGCTGAATTAGATGAGGCTTCGATTTGGCTGTTGAAATAGTTCTTTTTTGCCTCATTGATCTTTGTTTTGTAGGATTTTTCTAGTGACTTCCATCTTGTTTTGTGGTCCTCTGTTTGGTTATTAAGCCATTCAACTTGTGATGATGGCTTCAGGTGGGGAAGGCAGTACTGGTGGACTTGAAAGATCACCTCATCCCTCCTGAAGTCACAAGTCACTTCTTCCTTACCATAAGGGCAGGAAGAGTACACCAGGAAATTCCCCCCATGCTGGGTGAAGATCCTGTCTGGTGTTGTGTCATTGTTGCTATCACTGTCAAAACAGTCATTGGGGATTGGTCCTACTAGTTCGTTACCTAAATCTGTGGAAAAATGTTGTTGATCAACCGCCATTCCAATAATGGTGTCTGCGCCCAGAGTGATACCCCCAAGGTCGCTGTTATCCACCACTATTGGAATGGTGTTGTGTTCTGTATTGACTAATGGTGGTGGGTTTAACCCCAACCCTTGCTGTTGGAAATAGGCATTGAGTGAACATATGCGTCAGGACTTTTCAGTTTCTGTCCTCTTATAATTTCTACTTTAAGTGTGAATTGTCGGGTCCGTTCTGGGATGGTGACTTCCTCTTCAATCTGAATTTCAACTGCATATGGCAGCAGTTGAGCTGACCAAAATGCTTTCTCTGGGTCATCAAAGTCCATGGGATTACCCCATAATCAGGACCAGGCTTTGAAGTTTATCAGGCCCAAACTAATCGCAAAGCGATTGAGAATTTCACTGACTAAATAAAATGCAGCAGGAACATCTCGCATGACCCAACAATTAAGGACTATGCTCTTGTTACCTATTGAAATTTTGAGCATACACCTGCTAGGCAGGAGATGTATGGAATTGGGTGTTTCCAGGTCCATTTCCCATTTGTCTATCAATTTAAATGTGGGAATGGCTGGATCTTTTGGGAGTTTCCAGAACATGGCCACGCTGATGAAGCTCTTACCGTTGTTCACTCACACTCGGGCGAGAACAGAGTCCTTCCCCCATTTAACTGAACGGGGATGAACAACTGTTCTCCAATTTTCTGAATGTCAGTCAAGCTTTGAGCTGGTTTCTCGTCATTTTGAACTATAGCAGTGGGATTTTATGATTGTGAATCTGTATATAATTTCAGAGTATTCCCTTCCAGTGTGGAATGATACTTGAGACTGGAAGGAAGGTTGATTTTCAGAAATAGAGAGGACTTCCCATGATTAGTTTGTTGTCCTACTGCAATTAATGTCACGTCAATGATTTGGTGGTTTTGGATATGGAATTCAATTTGGGCAGGTTTTTGTTCAACCGTGTGGCATGTGCCATTTAAACTAACATGGTTGACACTATGTTTTAAATGTATTGGTCGGTTAGTCTGGGTCCAGAGGACCTTGTTTACACAATCTATTAGGGGAGACAATCTATGCAGGATGTCATTCCCTAGTAAACATGGTGTACCCTCTGGAGTCACAACTATGACCGGGTGTTTCACCTTGTGTTGCCCAATTTTAATGTCTAAATCCGCAGTCCCTTCGACAGGACTTTCATTCCCATCGAAGTTCTGAAGTTGTCCAGGAAGAGGGGTGAGAGGGATGTGGTATCTCTACCCCCTTCATGAATTCAGCTGATCAAAGGCCCTCTTTGATAGAAGGGTGGCTTGGGATCCAGTGTCCACCAGTGCCAAAAATGTACATTGCCCCTGTATTTGGACCAGGGCATAAAATCTTCCATCCTATTCCTCAAGGAGGCAAAGATAATGCGCATTTTGGGCCAATTGGTGGGTTAATTTCTTTGCTCTGGATTCTGACAGAGGGGTAGTTTGGGCAGGATTCTGTTTGGGTGCTTTGGAACCTGTAAGGAAAAGGTGACAGTTTGATATTGCGGAAGTTTTGGACTCTTCTGTTCCTGATTCTGGGCTGCCCCCCCGTTTTTGGAGGGAGTCACCAGAATTGGTTTGGGCCTCTGGCTGGTCATTCTGGGGTCAATGATGGGCAGTTTTAACTCAGTCCCCACATCTACCCAGTCTGGATCAGGCTTTCTCAGGACCCATTTTTCTTTGGGAGGAGTTCCCCCATCCCTGAAGGAGAAGATCCTTTTCCCAGAATCCTCTGGAGCCCCTCTCCTTCAAATTGAAAGATTCTAACGTCCTCCACAAAATGGGTCTTTTTTGGCCCTTTATTTCTCCTACCCGCCCTCTGTTCCTTAGGTTAAAGACTTTCAGGGGCAGGAGATTTTGTTTCCGGTTCCTGGGTTTCCAGGGGCTGTTCACAAGTGGGGAAGGAAGCTTCCTCTAAGGCTTTACAACCCGCTTCCCCCTGTGCATCCTCCCTGGGAACCAGTGGGTTGTTGGGGTTCACTCCCTGTCATTGCTCTGGAGTACCAAACCTTTGATTTGAGGGGTTCTGGGCTGCCATATCCATCTGAGGGTTTTGCTGAGCCCTCAACATGCGACCCAGATCCTGTGCCAAGTTCTGGACCTGGCGCTCCAGTTGGGACACCCGCTCTGGCTGGTACAGGGTTCTCTGGTCCATCCTGGGTTGATCACGGGAAGGATAACTGTCCCCTCTTCCATAATACCCTTGGTTGGGATAGTTCTGAAACCCCTCCACCCTTGGCCTCCCCTTTCCCGGATTGGGCTGCCTGGGATCAGGAAAGTTGGGAAAGAAAGAAGGGTTGTTTTGGGGGTTGATGTTTGGCGGGTACCGGGGAAAGAAACTCAACCCGGCATTTGGAGGATTACTGCCCTCCTGGGGAAAGTTGGGAGGGAAGTTTCCTGGGTTGGCAGCTACCTGGTCGTATCCCCCCCTTGGGCTGGGGCAGTCCACACATAGCCCAGGTTGGGTCTGCTGCCCTTGTAATGGGGCTGATATAGTCAGGGGTGTTAGGGGTTCCATTTGTGGGGTTACCTCCCTGACTACTGTTTTGGGATTGGCCCGAGGGCCTCTGGGTCTTTGGTTAGGAGGATTTTGCACAGGAATATTTTTAGCCCCCCCCCCACCATCTCCAGATCTAAAATGGGGCACCTTCAACTCTGCCACCTTTGCAACAGCAAGGGTGTTGGTTGGTTTGGGGTTTTTATTGGTAATTTTATTTTCTACCGGATTCTGCACTTCATAAATGCAAGTTGCTTGTTCAATGACCCAGTCTAGTGTTCTCTTCTCATGAAAGTCCCTCACCAGGTGGGTCATGATGTGTTTAGGGAGTGCATGAAAGAAGGTATTGATGAACTCCCTACTGTCTGTATGCACCCTCCTGGTGGTCTGCACAAAGGTACGTTTTAACTCTTGTACAAATTCTTGTGGAGCCTGGTCTTCCCCACATTGTAGATTGTAGGCCGCCTTGCTGGTCTCTTGAGGATTTCTATGTATGGAGAAATGCTTTAAGATGGCTGCCCTATATGTGGACCATCTTGAGTGGTTCTGTTCCTCCAGCCCCGCAAAGAAGTTGGAATATTCGGGGGAAAATGTCCACTTGACATATTGAATGCAACTTTGGCTATCCTTCACGTGGAAAGTATCCATAATTTGCTCATACAACTCGAGGTGCTCCCAAACAGAGCATTTGGCATTTTTATGATAGGGAGTTATGACGCTCCTAATGGCCTTGATTTGTTTCAGGGGATCTTTCAGTAGGGCCCTCTTAATTTTGTTGGCCTTTTTAGTTTTGGTCACCCTTGTCCACTCATCCTCTGACTCAGAGGCACTGCTACAAGAGGTGGCTATCTGATCATCTAGGCTCCCTAATTCTGTGGGCTTGGGAATGGCTGGCACAATGTGGGGGTATAGTCTCTTGAGACCTGTGGTACTCAGAAGAGTCTTCTGACTCTCCCTTGCTCCCAGGCTTGGCTGTACTCCCTCCCCCCACTGCCCTAGCTGGGAAGAGGTTTTTAAGATACTCTTGATGGGTCTAGTTTCATGGAGTGCCCCACCAAATTTGACAGACTGATCCCTTGATAGGCGATATTTTTGAGGATCCAACTCTCTGATTCTCCCCTCACTGGAGTATTCCTGATCCGAGAGGCTAGCCCTCACATTTGGGAATCTGTACAGCAATGCCCACCCACCTATTTCTGGGAGGCTCTGATCTGTCAGTCCCATATTCCCATTGCGCTGAAGTCTGCCATCCCCGTGGCCTTTGGTTCATATGAGCCAGTGGACATGAGGGTGGCAGAGTCCATGGAACTGAAGGGATTAAGGTCCCTGATGACAGGGATCCTGAGGTTATGCTCAGGGGTTTCTCTGTCCCTTCTTACCTCATCTCTATCAGCCCCTATTCCCTGATGACATGCCAAAATCTGACCCTTTTGCTCCTCTATTAAGGCCTTGCTGCTCTCAATGATTTGCTCATGTACGGCTATCTGTGGAGCCTGTCATTCTTTCATAGAGCGCCTCATTGTCTCTCTGTGCTTCCTGACTGGATTGGAAATATTGGGCCAATTTCTGCTGCAGGAGACTCACCTCCTGAGTTTGGTCCTTATTGGTTTGAGTGTTCTTTGCCAGAGCATCCTCCACCCGCCTGGTGTGCTCTAGTAGCTTTTCATAATCAGTTTTAATTTCACTAAATTCCTGAAGGGCCACCTTTCTTTCCTCTAACTTAGTTTTTAATTGGCTGACTTCCTGGCCTAAGGCGTCCCTCTCCTGAGTTAGAGTGCCCCTCTGTGCAGCCAGTTCATCCCTCTATTTTTTAAATGCACTAGATTTCTGGCGCTCCTCATCAAACTCCTCTTCAGAGTGGATGTCTTTAATAATGAATTTATTATTTTCCTCTTTCAATGATTCTAGGCGGTTTGTAAGGCGACTATCTGTTCTGCACAGACTCTATTATAATTCAATTGATGCTCCAGTTTCTGTTGACTCTGTTGTAGAGAGTCAACGCTTTCTTGATACTCCTTTTGCAGTATCTGTAATTTGAGATCTTGTTCTGCGTTCTTTTGCTGCAAGAGAGCCAGATCTTCTTGGAGTTTGGTGATATACTGCCTAGCCTCTGTTTCAATTTCTTGGCTATCCTGGAGCCTTTGCTCTGCAGAGTCCAGATTGGTCTGGATTTTCTGCAGTGCTTCCCCTTGCCTCTTTGTGAAATCTATATTGTCTGCATGCTGTTCCTGTATGGTTCCTATGTGGAGGTACAGGTAGGCCGCTATTATGGCAATTTTACACTGCTCCTCTTTTATTTTTGTGGCCATATACAATTCGCTAAGCGCTTTATGTAATGGACCCTTGTCCTGCCAGGTATCAAGGTCGATTGTTGTTTTATTTCCTGCAACCATACCTGTTCATCCCATTGTGGCCACTGACCCCTGACAAACAGTTTGTGCAGGTGGTGTCCCTAGCAATATTAATTTCCACTGGGGTTGCCATTCCAGAAATATTAATTTCCTTCTGACTTATCTCAGGGTTAATTTACTTTTGCAAACAGGCCCAATTCTTTTGAGTTTTTCTTTTGAGGGGTGCTTGTACAGTGTAGCACAGTATGCCAACCCAACCAGGTGTATGTACCCTGCCGGATAGTATGCTGTGTTAGACTGTCACGAGTGGTAGGTCAAATTCAGGATCCCGGACGATCCCCCAAGCTGTAAGTGATTTCAATCAGGCACACACCCAAGTCTCGCCCAGCATGTAGTGCGCAAATGAAACCCTTATTTATTTTTGTCTATAAATTCAATATTCTGAATGATATCACACCCTTCTCAAAATACCCCCCTGGTCACACTGAACCAGGAATCAGGCTAGTTTGCAATGGTAAATATTTATTTATTTAGAATTTAAATCACAATATATTTTTAATAGTTAATAACAATCACCAATGGGTGACAAGAACAATGAATAATATCTTTAATGCAATGGGAATCAGACAATGAACACAAAAAGAATGCAGAACAGAAAATAATACTTTTGGGTTGGTTTGGAACAGATAGCACTGTGATTAGAGGTTCCCCCTGAAAAACCCCTCAACCCACCAGTAGGCAATTTAAATAGTTGTGAGGATAGAGCAGGTACTCTGGAATAATACAGAACAAACAGAATATCCTTCCCACCTTTCCCCCTTAAACATAAGAGAAAAACAGATTTGACTTTTCAACTGTCAGATTGGCTTTGAAAGTGGCTGAGCAAAAACACTAAATGTGGTCAAAAATGCTTAAATTGCTATACATTTCTACGGGAGCCGCTTTGAACAGATATAAACAATCATAAGCAATGATTTAATCATAAGAAAACATTTGGAATCTCAAAAGCAAAGTGGGAAATCATTTAAAGGCAATTCACACCTGTAAAACCTTTGCAAAACATAAATTTGCAGCAAACTTTTACTTATGCGATTTTTGATATAACAGGTCAAACACACTGTTTCGCACTGCGGTTTTGGGTTGTGGATGCAGCTAAGGATGTTAGGTATCAGTGGGAATTTCGTTTCTATCTTTAAAACTGAGGGAGTTATGGAGGTTTTAGTGAGAGATGATTTTCGGAAATACAGACACGAATTTGGACAAAAACTTCAGTTCAAAATCAGAAAATATGGCTTATGCTTCTACTCAAGACTAGAGCATGCAGACTAGACAAAAAGGTTGGGCCGCAGTAAGCTCTGAAACTGATTCATGACTTCAGTAACAGATCCCCAGGACCTTCCACGGCAGAACCTGTCCACACATTCGAAGTGGGACTTTTGGATGAGAGTTACACAAATAAAAATGACTATGAAAATTACGCTTTACCAAATAAACAGAATATGATAGCACTAAAGATTTTGGCACTGTTACTGGTTATGGAGGTAAGGGTAGTTCAGAGATTTAGGGTGGAACAAGATAAGCAAGGTATACAATAGTTCTCTAGCATCCTATTAATACTCACAATCCCCTGGGATTTAAGATTTTAGGCCCGTCAAGATTCTGGTCAATGGATCGGGTCTAACAGGGAAAGACATCACATCAGGCACGGGCCTGGATTAGCTAGGCCGGTCACCAGAACTGCACAGGATCTGCCCTTCTTGTTTCTGGACATTTCAATTCAGTGGGATTGCGAGTTCATCAGGCAAGCATTTATGGTAGTAAGCCAGATAGTTTCAGGATGCTAGTTTCAGGATGCTTCCCCACACCACAGTGCTCCACTGGGGTGTAAGGATTAATTGAGGATTGTGGCGTAGCTGAAAATGGTTCAGCTACTGCTTGGCCTGGTTCTTGGCATCTGGATCTGGAAGGATGTTAAAGGCTTGATGTTGAATGCTGGATCAGAGTGCTTCGCTGGAATCAGAAGAGAGATTGTCTATGTGTTGTCAGCTGTCTCTATATATCCTTTCCAATCACATCATAAAAATTGGTCTATGGGCAAGCTTAACTAAGCTTGCCCCTGTGAACTGGGATTGGATCAGAGCCTCATCTACGCCTTGCACCCAAGTGATTGGATCAAGGAGAGATGATGCCAAATGTCTTGTTCGGTTTTTACAATCCTTAGAAACCTCCCCTAGCCACTAGTATCAAAATCGAATTTTGCCCTAAATACATATTTACACATGTGTAACCTCTATGAAAATCACATAAAAGGATTACATATTTTATAGAGTATCTGTTCCTCAAAATCCCACAGTTGTGACACCTTGTTTCGCCTTTCTGCAGCATTTTGTCCATTTTTCCATGAAAACATTTTCCAAAATTTCTCCAAATTTCCACAAATATGCGTGTTTACCATAGGGATGTGTGTGCAAAGTGTAACAATTCTAGCATAAATACTGTTCCCATAAAACCACATATATTGCCATTCCTGTTCAGAATATGCTACACAGTGCCACCATGTTTTGAAATGTAGGGCCAAAAATTAGAGTAACAAATCTGCCCGTTTTATATTTTTCACCATTTCTGATAGCAAAAAACACCTCCTTCGGTGCTATTCAGTCTGGCACTAAAGGAATGAATTGCCATTCGCAACTGTGGGACACTTTTTCATTGGTGCTCGAGACCGTTTTATGCTCGTCCGACTCTGTGAGCCGGCCCTGCGCATTGCCTCCATTAAAAAAAAGTGTCAATTCTAGTGCAGACTGTGCAGTAACCCCCCCGGCCCCCTTTACTCCAGAGATGATCTACTCCACAAGCACTGTCTGTGTTTGACGGATGGAGGTCAAGATTTGCAAGACAAAACAACCAGTGTGAACAATCTCAATTCCCATGCCATTGTTTTGAAGTTCCCAAAATGTGGTGTTGAAGCTGAAGTCTTCTCCTGAGTTTGAGATATTTAAACTCCTACTCTGAACCTTACAAGTAGTTTCAGAAATTGCCCAGGGATTTTCTTATTACTTAAAAAATATGCAGTGCATGTAATTGACTTGTAACACCACGACAAGGCTTTTAACCATTGAGGAAAAATTCAGTTGGCGGAGTGAGGGGGTGGATATACATAGGAGCAAGTGGTAGGACACTTGCTTGAATGGAATGGTAATTTAATGTGAGTTGATTTAATGAATTGTTATATTTGTTTTGCTGTGGACTCGCAACGGGCATTTGAAACCAGGAAAAGAATGCACGTTTGTCACTACAGAGCACCATCCTTGCACTTACCCTACACATCTGCCATGCTAGTACACTAATGAAGTATCCCACTCCCACACTGCTGTTCTTGGGACCAACGAGGGGGGGAATTGGAAGGGAGGTGTATGTGTGTGTGTGTTTGTGTGTGAGCATTCCCCCCCACCCCCATCCCCATCTGCAACATGGTTATAACCTTGGTGTTGAAGCCCATATGTTTATGCCAACTTTAGCCATTTTAAGTCTCTAAAAAATGTTCATTACATATTCTTAGCTCAAATGGTCCGCCTTGTGTCTGTCTCTGGAGCAAGGAGTAGCCCCCACCTTTTTGGGATTTCCTTTTGCAGGCCTAGTTTACAACCCTTTCACACGTCCATTTCCTGGTCTGGAGAATCTGCCATTGTTCAGTCCTTGGGAGCAGACACAAGTCTGCTCTACCCCACAATTATCATATGTCAGTGCGCATCTGCTGAGAGGAATGCCCTCCCCTTGGGTGGAAACCTCTTTTTCAACTTCTTGCAGGTCCAGCCAGCCTACGTTAAAATTTAATTTCTTGACTTGAAATCCAGCACAAACAAACTTGTTGCATCAGATGACATAGATAAATTACATTCTGAGCTTTAAAACCTGTGGGATCAAAACAACTGAGATCCGTGTTACTTTCAGCAACAGTCCTTTTATATTTGCTAATCCGGCAGATCTTTAGTTTTAGCCACCTTTAATGTTTAATCAAGAAAGCCCATTTGACAGGAGCTGTCATTCCCAGGTAGCCCAGTGTGGCTGCACACAGATTTTTGACAGAAACTGTCATTCCCAGTCAATCCAGTTTTGCTGAGAAATGTTTTGCTCTTAACAATTTAGGACTTTGTACATTCACAGTTCTTCATTAGATTAAATGAATTTTAGCACCAAGCAAGATTGCGAGTGTTGGAAAGTGTTTTGTACAGGAATTTTGGAGTTTCAGCAGCAAAGTAAATGTCATTTACAGGCACATTTTTTAGAGTTTCATTTGCAAAGTGCTGCTTTTCCCTCTGTACACTGTTTACTTGTCATGGAGCCCACTGGCACTTTTTCTGCAGCATGTGCTCTGTTCCACCACTCATGCACCATGGGTGGCAGGTTGTGCAGCCATCTTTTTGAGTGTTGAAAAATGCAGTTTTGGAGGTTTTGGCATGCGCAAGAGTTTTGCCGCCATTTTGCTGTTTCTCGCACCATAGATAGCAGAGTGAGGCCGCATAGTAAAGCAAAGTAGGTCAATACGTCCCACATGCTCCATGATGTCCTCGTGGTATCTAGTCAATTCATCTAAACCCATTACATCTAATACCATTCCATCGAAATTTTTCCATCTAATAAATGTCCATCTAATGCATGTTTTTGAGGGGTAAAGGGGTAATTTGTGTTCAGGTGCATTTTAAAGGGGTTTGGGCGGCAAAAAAAGAAAAAAAAGAAAAGAAAATGCATGAGATGGACATTTTTTAGATGGAAAGATTTTGATGGAATGGCATTAGATGCAATGGTTTTTACATTAATTGACCATAAACCTGTCTCGTCCACCATGTCCACCTTTCATACAGTGAAACATTTTATCCTTATTAAATGGTTACATGATACGTTAGCATCATGGACCAGGCACTGGATTGGCTGATCTGTTTTCCTCACTAACTGCCCTTCCCAGCTGCAACTGGGCTATTTGTACTCAACCACCTCACTGTGTACCTGTGTACCTGCAGAATACCCGATCGTATCATTATGGCAATTGCATATCTATTTCCTCTCTCTGGCTCACCTGATGTCTTTCTTCTTTTATCATTTACAATGTTATGTTAATGACACACAGCTTTCAATACATCCCTGAACTAATTTGTTGAGCTTGTTTTGTATCCCTGATTATGTGACATCCATTGAGTCATTGTGTGGGGCTAACAATATCTGTATCAATGACAGTAAGACAGAGATATTTCTTATTATGACACCTCTACTCTGTTTTTTCCTACCCTGTGGCTGCTGTCTTTCGGCTGCCTACTCTTACCATTCTGTGAGGCCATAAATGTTGGGGTTATCTTTAAATCTTTTCTCTGTTTTGCTATGCACATTTTTGAGCTTGTAAAGAAAGCCCTTGGTTTGAGCTTGACCTCCTTACAGGTATTGTACGATCCTTACCTTCCCCCTTGAGTTGGACTTCCTTAGGTTCCGAAAACATCTGAAAACTGTGCTTTTGTGTTCCTGTTTTACTTAATCCCTTCCTTGCTAACTCATCGCAGTGGCACTGACACTGGTGGCTTGCTCCCTCATAAACCTACAGGTTCCAGGCCCTATATCTAGTCGACACCAGTACACCCCTCCACCCTTCAGCATTGCCCTTGCGGTTGTACCGCCTGGTGGATATGTACCACACCCATGGGACTCCTTGGCCCCAGCAGGTAGTTAGTGGCCTCCCACTTTGGCATGCCTTGGTACTTTCTTTCTGGGCTTCTATGAGCACTTCGTAATCCCTACTCCTCTTTCCATTTATGCACTTCTTTTACTGCACAATGCATATGTGCATTTATAGCAGCAGTGTGTACAATTCTCTTGGATAAGCAGGTGAAACGCATATGGAAAACATTTGTACAACATATTTAAATGTCAGTTGGTGTGTGGAAGTTTAATATGCTTATAGGCCTATCTGTAGAGTTGTTTTAACTAATTGGTGAATATATATGTGACTGTTTCAAAGCAGGCAATGAGGGAGTGGTACAAACATAACAGTAAAAAGCACAGAAGGGCTCGCTTCTGCGATGGTGTGCACGTGCAATCTGTTTTTTATAATAAAGCATGGCCTAGACAGGGGACAGCAGAGACCGTGGGTAGTCATAAAGGGCCATGGATTATGGCCCTTATTGTATGCTAGTTAAAAGTATTTGGGACAGAAAATTGTTTCTGTGTTTTATTCTTTTTCTCTTGTATACTATTGTCCATTATGATATGATATGATATGATATGGTATTTGTAACGCGCCTATACACAAGTGTTTCAAGGCGCGACGAGGCAGGGAGGGAGGAAACAAGGGGAAGACAGACAAACGATCCTACTAGGCCAGGTGTCATTCAGATCGCGCAAGTGCAGAGGTAAGGGGAAAAAGGAGAAAGTGCAGGGGGAGGAGGTGGGGGGGTAAGTGCAGTAAAAGGTAAGTGGCGTAATAAAATAATAAATAATAAATAATAAATAAAAAGGGCCAGCTGGTGGCAAGTGCGAGGTAAGTGCAGAGCAAGTGCTGGGAAGGGGGCTGTAGGGATACAGTGACAGTCCCACAGTGCAGGGGGAGCCAGGGAGGCAGTGCAAGTGGAGAGTGGCTGGGCCCTGGACCGAGGTCGCTGAGAGTGGCCCAGATGCAGGTTAGGTGCAGAATTCAGTGGGGAGTTAAGCAGGTTTAGCAGGGGAGAGGGAGAGAGAAGGCAGAAGCGAAGAGGAAGGTTTTGAGGTGCTTCCGGAACCGGAGATGGTTCTCCTCAAGTTTCAGGGAGGCAGGCAGGCTGTTCCAGAGGGAGGCCCCTGCTGCGGAGAGAGATCTACCCCCAGCTCGTTGCTTCGAGAAGCGGCTGACCATGAGGGAGTTGGAGACGGATGAGCGAAGGGCTCGTGAAGGAAGATATTTAGGAAGAGAGAGTTGAAGGTATTTAGGCCCCAGGCCCCAGAAGGCCTTGTGGACAATGCAGAGGGTTTTGAACTTAATCCTCGCAGCCACTGGGAGCCAGTGAAGAGATTTCAGTCCTGGAGAGATACGGTCCCTGGGCTTGAGGCCAAGGACAAGTCTCGCAGTTCTGTTCTGGATAAGTTGCAGAGGGCGGAGAGTGGAGGCAGGGAGATTAAGATAGAGGCTGTTACAGTAGTCCAGCCTTGAGAGAACCAGGGCTCGGGAGACAGTGAGCTTCTGGGGGAAGGAGAGGAAGGGAAGAATACCTCTGAGGAGGTGCAGCTGGTAGTGTGATTTCTTAGAGACATCAGATATATGAGGAGAGAAGGAGAGTGTGGAGTCGAAGATGACCCCAAGGTTTTTAGCCTTGCAGGTAGGGGCAGGAAGGGGGCCAAGGGAGGCCGGCCAGAGAGCTGCAGGGAAGGAGGGAGTGGGTGTGCCGATGAGTAGAATCTCAGTCTTACTGGCGTTAAGGCAGAGGTCATTGGCGGCACACCATTCCTGGATAGCAGACAGACAATCGGAGATGAGGGAAGGAGAGGAGGAGGCCGAGGGTAGCCTGAAAATGAGCTGGGTATCGTCCGCATAGCACTGGAAGTGGGGGCAGAGAGCGGCGATGCGGTGGGCAAGGAGTGCCAGATACTGGTTGAAAAGCCAGGGAGAGAGGTTGGATCCCTGGGGGACACCGCAGGTGGAGAAAAAGATGTCAGAGAGGAAGGAGCCCATTTGGACCTGGGAGGGTCGACCGGAGAGGAAAGAGGTCAGCCATGCCAGAGCCTGACCAGTGATACCCAGGTTATCACGGAGACGGTTTACCAGGATGGCATGGTTGACAGTGTCAAAGGCAGAGGAGAGATCGAGCAGAATGAGAACACAGGGAGTGTTGGAATCGAGGTTCAGGAGAAGGTCCTCACGGATGTTCAGGAGAGCAGTTTCCGTGCTTCTGACCGCTCTGAAGCCGGATTGATGGTCATGAAGATTACCAACAGATTCAGCATGGAGGTTAAGCTGGGAGATGGCCAGTTTCTCCAGGAGCTTTCCCAGGAAGGGAGTAATGGAGATTGGGCGATAGTTGGCCGGGCAGGAGGGGTCGGAAGAGGGTTTCTTGAGGAGGGGGTGCACAAGGGAGTGCTTGAGGGGGGATGGGAAGACTCCAGAGGCGAATGAGTGGTTGCAGAAGTCAGCCAGGGCAGGAGCCAGGGAGACGATGTGGTCCTTGATGGTTTTGGAGGAACAGGGGTGAACCTGTTTAGACGAGGCTTTCATAGATCGGACTTGTCTGGAAACCTCATCAGCAGAAAAAGGTGGAAATGCAGAGAAGGAGGGCGGAGGGGCGGCTGCAAGAGAGCAAGAGGAAGAGCCGGGAAGAGAGGGAGGGAGGAGAGAGGAGGAGAGTGAGGACAGGATGTCCTGAGTTTTAGAGATGAAGTGCGAGGCCAGTGCAGTGCAGAGGGCCTGGGAGGGGACAGGAGAGGTAGAGACTGCAGCAGGGTTGGCCAGCTCCTTGCAGATTTTAAAGAGTTCGGCCGAGTTGTTAGATGCCTCAGAGATGCGGGCTTGGATAAGGGCTCTCTTCTTAGTGAGAACGGAGAGCCGGTATTGCCTTTGGAGCAGGCGGCAGGCCAGTTTGTCAGAGGATGAACATGAAGCACGCCATTTCCTCTCTGCCACCCTGCACTTGCGTTTTAGGGTGACGAGATCCGAGTCATACCAGGAGTTACATTTGGCTTTGGGCTTCAGGCGGATTCTCATGACGGGGGCAAGGATATCGAGAGTATCAGATATAGAGGAATAGAGCAAGGCGAGGGCTGTGTCAGGGTGGGAGTCAGCCAAGGGGGGAGGAGGGGGCGAGAAGGTAGCAGCGAAAGCCTCAACTGACACGCGCTTCATGGGTCGGATGACCGAGAAGGTGGGCGGCAGTGAAGAGAGTGGCTTTGCCTGTGGGGTAGGGAGGGAGAGGTGGGAGGATAGGAGAAAGTGATCGCTCCAGGAGAGAGGAGTGGAGAGAGGGAGGGAGAGGGGAAGGTCAGAAGAGATCAGAGCATCAAGAGTGTGCCCTGCAGAGTGGGTAGGACCAGAAGGGAGAATAGAGAGTGAGAGAGAGTTGCAGAGTTCGCGAAAGAGACCAGTGGGGGGACAGGAGGCATCGAGGTGGATGTTGAAGTCACCGAGAAAGAGGAGTTGGGTGGTTGAGGACAGGAGTGAGGAGGAGAGATCAGCCCACTCAGAGAGGAAGGAGGAAATTTGACCAGGTGGCCGATAGATAGTAGCCACGGTAAGGGAATGGCTAGGAGAGAGAGAGAGTCGGCAGACAAGACATTCAAAAGAGGAGTAGGTCTGCGTAGGAGTGACAGTGGCAGGAATCCACTCAGGGAAGATAAGGGCAACACCACCCCCTGAGCGGTTGGGCCTGGGCACGGAGAGGATCTTGTAGCCGTCAGGTAGGAGTGTGTCGAAGCTGGTGGCAGAGCTGGCAGTGAACCAAGTCTCAGTGAGACCGAGGACGTAGAGGTCCAGTTCCTCAAGAAGGCGACAGATATCAGAGGAGTGCTTGATGGCAGAGCGAGAATTTAGAGTGGCAATGTGGAGAAGGTTGCCACCCTTGAAAAACTTCCGGGGAGGGGTACAGATCAGAGGTACGTCCTGCGGAGGTGTTAGAGAAGGAGTTGAAGAGGGAGCAAGAGAGGGGGCAGGGAGGGAGGGGAGAGGCAAGGTAGCCGAGGATAGAGGAGGGGGGACAGCGGGAGCGGAGAGGAAGTTGATGAGGCATGGGAAGCGTCTATCAAAGAGGAGAAGGTTGGCCTGAGGGCCTTGGACCAAGACGGTCCCGTTAACATTATTTTCATTAGCTTAGTAGATCATGCTAATATAGAATGTTGGAGAATCTTACTGAGTCTAACTACTTTGCTGAAAAATGTGAAGTAGATGAGTCTATAAGCTTGTATTTTTTTACTTCTATTTTTTTACTGTGAAAGATGGTTCCTAAAAGACCCTTTTTTTGGTGTGTTTTTATTTTATTATTTTCTTCCTTTATTTTTGCAGGAGAGGCCAGGAAGTAAGTTGGGGAGGAAGGTAAGGAAAGGGGCAGCAAGCACAGCTATGGAGAGGCAGGTGAATAGGAGATGATGTTGGGTGTGCAGTACACATAAGGTAGGGGGCAGTGTTTCTCATGCTTCTTGATTGCTGCCTCGAACGCACTTTGAAACTGTTCGCCCCTGCAGAGTGGTGTGTTGTAATATATATAGAGTACAGTTGTCTTTGAAAGATATGGATCCACGGCCTCTTTTATAGCTTGCAAGGTAGCTGGTGGTATCTTGTGTCCCACAGGAGTAGCCTGTGTGGTTGAGGAAGATGAGGAAGAGGAAGACAGCATACTACTTCCTGAGAAAGGAACATCTTTCTAAGAGCATCCCAGTGTTTAGATCTGGTGTGGGGGCACCTGGAGGGGGCGCCGTTACTGCCCAGGTTCTCCGCGACCGAGTACAACGTTGCATTTTACTGTGGTAGCTTTAGTCTTTGGTACACCCCCAATGGTGGTAAAGAACTGCCACACCCATGATTCTCTATGGGTGCTAAAGGTAGGCATTTCCTCTACCTCATCTTCCTGGTCCTCTTGATTGTAATTTTTTATTTATTGTGCATCTTCTGTTGCCTAGGCCCTCCAGCTGGTGGTAGTGGTGGTGGTGGTGGCTCATGGGGAGGAGGGATAGCAAAAGCTGATGCCATTATTGAAGATAAATAGCAGTTCTGCTATATTGTTCATAGCACGTGCTGTGTCCTAGATTGCAAATGGATAATCAGTAAACATAGGTGTAGTAGCTGTGCAGTGGTACATTTTCAGTTTAAAACCTCCTAGATCAGATGGAAATGCCATTTCAAGTGTTTGCGAAGCACGGACCTGTTCGCAAAGTGCAAATGTGTTAGTGAACACTTCACCATGCAGCACACTCGTGAGGTCAAGTAACACTGTCCAGGAAAGTCTGCAGTGACATCAGAGGTTTGCCAACAAAAACAGTGGAAAACATTGCAAAAAGTGTATAAAAGTGTTACAAATGTTGCTAGGAGTTGGGAAATGCCACAGTTTTAAGTTAAAACTTTGTACATTGGGCCTTACTGCGGCTATGTTGGGGCTAAGTATTATATTGGGAGGTTGTAGCAAATTAGGGTGTACTTGTAAAAACTCATGAAATTCAGTGAAAAAGCTTTGTTAAAGGGATGTTATGGTTAAGTTGCGCTAGTAAAAACCTATGAAATTCAGTGAAAAAACTTTGTTAAAGGGACGTTATGGTTACAAGTAAAATCAAAAACCGCAGACATTTGTCAGTAATGGTACGCTAAGCAACCATAACTCATGCCACCACCGTGCACTGCTAACACTAACACCCAGGGCATCAAAGATGACATCACAAATGCCATTTGTGACATCACTGATGACATCACATGTTCAATTAATTGTCATAAAATGCTCCTAATAGGGGTTGTGTTCACAATGTTGGTAGAAACATGTCAGAGGTGATTGGTCTCTTAAAGTACTTCATGTATTAAAGAATGTACTCACCTAAACAAAATATTACATTGTAGTGTTCTTAATACAGGAATGTAATCATACATACACAAAGGCAATGGCTGGAGCATGCACCATAGAAGAACAATATTTTCAATCTAGTAAAATAATGAATGCTACCTTATCACAGCTTTCACTAATGTTAAACCTGGAATAAATAGCTAACAATTCAAGACTTACTACACACTTGTGTTGGTACAAACAATACATATGTAGACCCATGATGCGTATTTCATGTGCATGGGTGCAAAGATGTTGAGGAGATACAATTGTGTTTCTACACCCCTCAAGAATGTCACGCATATTACGTTTATGACAGAAACATGTTGGGTATAGGCGTGAATTGGATCACTTTTTGCAATATTGATATCTAAATATCAGGTATATCTCTGATGTTGACACTCGTTGAGACCGAGGTATAAGCAATTACATAAAAATCTTATTTCAGATTGTAGGGTCTCCTTTTATGTGAATAGTTAAACGTTTGGACACCTCAATCATGTATAACTACATGTTTTTTTTTATGTTTTACATAATTGCGATTATCTGTATGTGATTTATATTTTTGTACTTTGGAATCCAAATTCTTTTTGCTGATTTGTTATATGTTTTTGCACTACTGAATGAGAAATAGCCTTTTGCGTTTATTTTGAAAGGGAAAAGCAACATGCCTGCTGTTATTTTACTAAATTTCTCATTCAAATTTGCAAAAAAGTAAAACATGGAAAAACAAATTGAATTAACATCATTGGATTCAACTTTCGTGAAACCATCAATTTACATTATCACCTGGTACGGGGCTGGCAGCCAATCACGAGGTAAGGAACACGGGTTGACTCTCCCAATGTAAGCCTGTGCTCTCAAGCTACCTGGTGGCTGCTTCACCCACCCGCCAGCTTCCCCCCAGAACCTTTCCCTTTTTTCTCTCCCCCCGTTCTCACTTACCTGATTGCAGTGGTGGCAGATACTGGAACCGCAGCTGCTGCTGCTTCAGCTCCTGGTCTTTTGAGGCTGCCATAGAAATGGAAGAGGGGTTGCGTACAGAGCCCCGCCTTCCAGATCCATGGTGGCCATCTTACTGTAGTAATTTCATTCAATGAACAGGATGCCATAAGGAAGATTGGTAACCCAGAGTGCTAATAGCGTTAAGTACCACTCTGGCATGCCGGACCAGGTGTTATCATTTAACTCAGGCCTTTAACTCAGGCCCCAGGCCGATAACACCTGATCCAGCCAACCAGATAGGATCGCTATGCTTAATTATAGATTGATGTGTAGCAGAACCCATTACCCCCTGAAATAAAAAGGATAAGCCGTTCTCAGACTAAATTTGAAACTAAACAATGTAATTAAAGTCCTCAGAAACCATTAACAAGTGTTGACATCAGCGGAATATGTTGCTCTAATATAATTCACCAATTCTTGGCATGATTCAAATCTGGAAAGTTGAATACTATCTCTGACAAACCACTGGTTCCTAGTTTAGACATAGATACTATAATAAATCTTCTATGGAGTTGGGTGGTTGCAAATAATTGTAAAGGCTTGGGTTTCACAGGGTTTCTGTTTCTTTTGGAATGTTGTGGCAGCACAGCCTAGCTCACTATTTTCAAGATATAAGGTTCACCCTCACAACACCCCAATTCCATGTGATTATTTAGAAATAGATTTCAATTACTTTATTGAGCACTGGTAGACACCAATCAAAAGACTTGTCATGTCACATTTAAATCTGAAATATCTAAGGCTTCCAGAGATCCAACATTACAGAGGAAAAGCTGCATGATGATGATGTTACTTAGATTCTCAATTGAACTTGTAGAACACAACACACAACCTCCTTGCATTATATTCCCCTTTCAGATATATGACTTTTAAACAGGGCTCCCAGAATACTGATATGCTATCTCAGAATTAATTCTTTGGAAAAATGTCTAAGAAATGTGGGTCATGATTCTTACTTTTGTTTTTTATTTCAAAAGGCTAGTTAGAGACACCTACTGGCCTCAGACAGCCCTGCCAGGTAAACTCTTACGTTCAGTCTGTACACCTGCTTCAAAATCTCTTTTAGGTAATCTTGTCCTGCCTTGCAAAAATCGTCTGCATTCAGTCTAGTGTTGAAAAGGTTGATTGTATAAGTTTTCCCCATCAGTTACATTCAGTTGGTATGCAATCTACTTCTCTCCTGTCCAAAGGGGCCTCTTGCTTCTCAGTTTTCCCCAAACTCTTCTTTCTTCCTATGTGTTTGAACTTACAAACACAGCAAACATCACCCATGCAGCATCATTTGATACACCATTTTTAATTGAACAGATCCTGTGAAAGGTTCCCTTCACTTTTTCACACCCAAAAGGGCCCTCTTCTTTGAAGTAAAACCACAAACATACTTTAAAAAAAATAATTCTCTACATGGATATTTGATGTTGTAAACATAGAATATTCAGATTCATACAAATATTCTGCATCAGGAAATATAAATTATGTTTCTGCCACTACATGCATGCTTGAGCTATCTGAATATGTGCATTCTGCATAAATCATACATTTTCATATTACATTTTTAAATGCAAATGGGTCATTTGTTTTGATTAATCCAGATCCACACTTGGTTTACAGAGTGACAAATGGTTCTGAAATTATAACAAATGTAAAATCTACTACACGTTTTACATGAATTTCACGTGTGTGGCTTGCTGCTTTGTAAAGAGAAACTGTAGGTTTGAATTTGTAATTTAACTTAACAAAAGTATGAATTGATAAGCCATTCTTTACAACTGAGGTCTAATGGTACAGATGTACATTCATCTTGAAGCATAATGCTCTCCAAGCTTACAGGTTAAGAATTTCTCCATGGTATTTGTTTCTGAAATTTAACGTAGTGGTTAACTATACACTGTAATTGTGGACTTTGAGATTAACTTAAAAAAATAAGAGCATGGTATTGGGCCTTTCCAAGGCAAACTACTTGCATTTAAATGTATTTCTTGTAGTTTGGAAATATGGCCTATTATTTCTGGTAAGGAGAGATGGCCCATGGAATCTATGCATTGATCAAAGTGATGTGTAGTGGGGCCTGGATATTCTTGCTTTACAAAATAGCTTAAACAGATGGATTTGTGCAGGACATGTACATTTGGGGTAATTTTACGTACACATTAGGAATAGAGTCATTCACATATAAAAGAAAAAGAATCTATTTGCGTCATTTTTACTTGTAATGTCAATCAAACAATATTTTTGTCTGCTCCTAGTGTCTTAACATACCATAAAATGAGAACACTAAGTGAATCAGAGTGGCATAACTGAACATGACATAAACAGCACATACAACTCTTTAAGATGTAATTCTAAAAATCCAAAATTATCCCCTCACTGTCAGCATTGTATACCAATGAACAAGGACACCTTAAATGTGAAGTTCAAAAGTTGTATTAAAGGATGAGTAACTCAACACAACATTAACAAAGCATACAACTTCCTAAAATTACATTTTAGAAGTCTAAAAGTAGCCTCTCACTATCAGTAGTGTATACTGATGAGGAATGCCATATGTGAAATTTGCATAAGGGTAGTGTTATGGGATATTATATATATATTAACATCTTACGATCTAGCTGCTATCCTTGCATTTTGCACATATGACCATGTTGGCTGTATTTTTATGCAGTATTTTCAAACATTTCAATCCAGTTCACTGGTTTTAACTTCCTTTTTTTCATCTTATTGTGGTCGACCAGTTTTTGTTATCATCTGAGTGTTATTGGGAATATTTTACTTTGTTATGAGGTTCCTTGTTTACTTACATGGGGTGTACTTCAATGTTGGTTTTCTTTGAGTGTGGTATGTCATTCTTTCTATGTTACATGGCCGTTTTACTATAATTGTAGCACTGTGCAAGTATTTTAAGTATGGCCAAGCACATAGAATTGTATTTATTGAAATCAATTGGTGGTTTTAAATTTGTACAACTGACTATTAGCAAAGGTTTTGGGTTTTGGCACTGTGCCTCCATTCCTCTGTTATAACTTGGACTTACACTCCTTTCCAACATGGCCGCACTTATTCCTACATGTTCTGTGGGAAGTGTTGCCATAGACACAGTCAAGGGACTTCATGTCAGTGTGTGTACTTAGCATTGTCTAAATCTCCTCCCCCTCACGTGATCAAGCGCTCAGTATAGCGCGAAACGCGTTGTTTGCAGGCTGCCCTACTTAGGTGTCCTGCTGTTTTGTCCTGTATTTATGTGCTGCTTTGTACGTTTTGTGCCATGCATTTTGCACTTGGCCTTTTAACAAATATTTTTTGGATTAATATTAAAAGACACCAGTAACTTTCAATGCTGTGTTTCTGGTGTTTTTTTTCGAACCCCCACAGAACCTGGCACTTGCTTCGCTGTGCCTGCGGCGAGTGCGTTTTCATCTCTTCCTCCTTCTTTCCAATTTTTGCAACACGGAGCGTTCCGTGTTAGAATTCGCACCGGGACCGTCACGTTGAGCGTGTTCGACTTTCAACTTCGTTTTTGAAGTGGATTGCTGCCGCTTGTGGCAGATGTTACTGCTTATAGGACTGGGACCCCACGCAGACACGGAAAGATAACAGCTGACACTCCCTTGCCGACCGGCGCTTTTCGTGTGTGCCGGAGGACGCACAGAAGACCGCCTTAAGGTAAGTGTATGCTGTCGGTCTGTTTACTTTTCCCTGTAGTTACACATGTACTCATTGCATTGTGGTTCCCATGTCTGCACCAGCTCTTAGGTCCTTTTTTGTTGCTATGCTTACTAATAGTAGACGGCACTCCGCTTTATTGGTTCTTGTGGGTCGGATCCAATAAATAATACTTAGTACTTTGCAGCCAGAGCATGACGGGCATGCAGGACGCCTGGGTAGCAGCCCGGCTACTCCAAGCCAAGGATTTATTCTGCGAAGAGCAGGAATCCATCTCTACACTGCCCACTACTGGGGCTAATAATAAAAAAGCTAGCAGTAACGTTAGCAAGGAAATACTCCTGTTAAAGGAATATGAGAGGCTCCGACGAAGGGAAATATCTAAGTGGTGGGAGGAGCATTCCCTCCAAAATTATCTGGACATTGAGAGAATACCACGAGGCTTACGCATAATGACCACTCCGTCCTTTGAGGACCAAAATCCTTTGATGCTCGAGGAATGGGGTGAAGCAAGCAAGGATTGTTCTGGCAAGTTCCTGACTATTTTAGTAAAGTATGCTAAATTGGACCGTGAGCAAGCACTAAAAGAATTGGGCAAAATAGAGATTGATCTGACTAAAGTCCCTACAACAGAGGAGGGGAAATCTTTACACAAAAAAATTGATGAAAGTCTGATTGCATATGAAGATGAAATTAAACAGCGTAAACACAGGAAATTCCTACGTGACAAAACAGACTATGAGATGGGTCGTGTCTTTACTAGGGCTGTACCGAACTTCGGCTTCGAGTCCCTATTCTGCCGAAGTTCGGCTGAAATACAGCTATCCGGCTTCGGCAGAATAGTTTCTGTTTAGGGACTCGAAGCCGAAGTCCACTTTCTATGATTAGCTGCCCTCTCCCTGTTTGGGAGATGACAGCCAATCATAGAATGTTTGACAGTGTTCAGGCTGCAGAAGCCAAACAAGCTGTTTGCCTATTGGCTTCTGCAGTCTGACCACAGCCTAACGTGTTGAAATAGGAAGCGAGGGAAGGGAACAGTTCTTCCCGTCCCTCACTTCCTATGCCAGCACCCGGACCCAATCACCAGGTAAGTGACGCCCCCCCCCCATACCCCCTCATCACGGTGAGGCCGCGGGGCCTCAGGGAACCCCCGCGGCCTCACCGCAATAATGTTTTGTTTGTCGGGCCACCGGTGCAAAGCCGGTGGCCCGACGTTTATTTTGCATTGAGGGGCCGCTCCTACAGGAGCGGCCCCCCCAGACTCATGAGGCCGCCGGGGCACTTTGCCGACCCCGGCGGCCTCGGTGCCCCCCATCCCCCTCACCACGGTGAGGCCGCGGGGCCTCAGGGAACCCCCGCGGCCTCACCGCAATAATGTTTTGTTTGTCGGGCCACCGGTGCAAAGCCGGTGGCCCGACGTTTATTTTGCATTGGGGGGCCGCTCCTACAGGAGCGGCCCCCCCAGACTCATGAGGCCGCCGGGGCACTTTGCCGACCCCGGCGGCCTCGGTGCCCCCCACCCCCCTCACCACGGTGAGGCCGCGGGGCCTCAGGGAACCCCCGCGGCCTCACCGCAATAATGTTCTGTTTGTCGGGCCACCGGTGCAAAGCCGGTGGCCCGACGTTTATTTTGCATTGGGGGGCCGCTCCTACAGGAGCGGCCCCCCCAGACTCATGAGGCCGCCGGGGCACTTTGCCGACCCCGGCGGCCTCGGTGCCCCCCATCCCCCTCACCACGGTGAGGCCGCGGGGCCTCAGGGAACCCCCGCGGCCTCACCGCAATAATGTTTTGTTTGTCGGGCCACCGGTGCAAAGCCGGTGGCCCGACGTTTATTTTGCATTGGGGGGCCGCTCCTACAGGAGCGGCCCCCCCAGACTCATGAGGCCGCCGGGGCACTTTGCCGACCCCGGCGGCCTCGGTGCCCCCCATCCCCCTCACCACGGTGAGGCCGCGGGGCCTCAGGGAACCCCCGCGGCCTCACCGCAATAATGTTTTGTTTGTCGGGCCACCGGTGCAAAGCCGGTGGCCCGACGTTTATTTTGCATTGGGGGGCCGCTCCTACAGGAGCGGCCCCCCCAGACTCATGAGGCCGCCGGGGCACTTTGCCGACCCCGGCGGCCTCGGTGCCCCCCACCCCCCTCACCACGGTGAGGCCGCGGGGCCTCAGGGAACCCCCGCGGCCTCACCGCAATAATGTTCTGTTTGTCGGGCCACCGGTGCAAAGCCGGTGGCCCGACGTTTATTTTGCATTGGGGGGCCGCTCCTACAGGAGCGGCCCCCCAGACTCATGAGGCCGCCGGGGCACTTTGCCGACCCCGGCGGCCTCCGGCCCCCATCCCCCTCACCACGGTGAGGCCGCGGGGCCTCAGGGAACCCCCGCGGCCTCACCGCAATAATGTTGTTTGTCGGGCCACCGGGCCAAAGCCGGTGGCCCGAGATTGTATTGCATAGGGGGGGCCTAAAAAAAAACAAACTATTCGGCTCACTATTCGGCTCCGGCCGAATAGTTGACAAACTATTCGGTATCCGGCCGAATACTAAATATGCTATTCGGTACAGCCCTAGTCTTTACATTTGCGAAACGCTTCGACTCTCTCCGCAAAATTAATGCTACACAATCTATGTCTGTTCCATCTAGTGACCTAGCCGCGACTACCTATGAGTCAGATATCTCTGCATCCGAGACTGACGAGCCCATCCCTAAAATGAATTTCCTGGATGAAATGAGACTTTCATGTCAGGATGGCAAAAATCAAAAAAGAGGGAGAGGTCGGGGTAATTCTAAAGGACGAGGAAGAGGGCAAAAGTCACAGGCAAAAAAGTCATTCGCCGAAGCCGACGTGGGAAGCGGTCAAAAGGCGTTACAACAGGGCAGATTAACACGCTCTGGAGTCAAGAATCAATTATAGACAATATGAAGATTTGCCAAATTATCAACTTGTCATCCCATACTCTTACTAAATCTCAAACCTCGTTACTATCACTAGGTCTCAATTTTTGTCCCACTGTGAACTATGATTACGCCCAAGTACGCATTGATTTTGATAAATTTATGCGTAAAATCAAGTTAAAGAAATTCTTTTGCAATACGGATGCCACCATAAAACGTCCAACATCTCGTACTGGTGGCACCGATCTCTTAATTTCAGACATTCCATCACTCATGGATCTGGCATGCCCTGATGACGATAAATATGATCCCTTGAATATTGATTTTGCTGATTTCGACATTAATCCCAACTGGGATATACGGACTAAACTCAAAAGTAAATCACGTTTTAACCCTCAATTCCCAGTTGGTGGCTGTATTGAGGCTTTCCATGATTTATGTATTGACGATCTCAGAAAACTTTGTCACAAGGCAGGCACCATCAAACAGAACCTTATCATTGCCCAATGTCAAGCTATGAAAGAACTCCAGCTACTTTCTAATATTGTTATTAAGCCTGCTGACAAGGGCTCCAATGTCGTTATTCAAGACAGAACCAAATATGTCGCTGAGGCCAATCGACAACTACATGACCGCCAATGCTATGCCAAAATGTTAAAGGATCCCTCTGAAGAAATCAGGACTGATTTGATTGCTTTGTGTACCAGGTGGATGAGCGAAGGTTTATTGGAGGATGATCTGGTCAAATTTCTTACTCCCTCATGCTATACGATACCTACCATCTACTTCCTCCCAAAAACGCACAAATGACTAAGTAACCCCCCAGGTAGGCCTATTGTTACTCTTTGTGGCTCGTTACTGGAACATCTAGCCCAATTCATCGATGAAACGCTGGTTAAATTTGTCACAGTGTTACCTTCCTACCTGAGGGATACTAAGGACTTTCTGCAGCACGTCTCTAATACACCTTGGGAGGAGGGTTTACTTTTGGCCACTTTAGATGTAGTTTCTTTGTACACATCTATTAGTCATACCATTGGTATATCTGCATGCAAACACTTTTTGGACACCCGCTCGCTAAATTATCTTGGACACAGTTCTATGATTTTGGACATGCTTTCATTCTGTCTACACAACAATGTTTTTCTTTTTGAGGGACACTTTTTTCGGCAAGTAAGGGGAACTGCGATGGGGAGCACCTTTGCACCACCTATGCTAATCTCACAATGGGGTGGTGGGAGGCTACTTTCCTTTCTGATTTATTATTATCTTGCTTTCCGACACAGATCATCTCTTGGTGGCGGTATATAGACGATATTTTTATCATTTGGAAGGGCACCGAAAGGGACTGGTTATTATTTGTACAGAGTATCAACAAAAACCAGGTCAATCTCAGTTTTACTGAGTGCCACAGTCGCTCTAAAATTGTCTATCTGGATGTGACTGTCATGATGGATGACTCAGGGATTAGCACTACACTGTACAAGAAATCTACTAATACTGGGTTACCACTTCATGCTAACAGCTGTCATCCGACTCCTTGCAAAAAATCCATTCCTTATGGCGAATTTATTCGATATCGCCGTAATTGTTCCAACATTGCTTGCTTTGATCACTATTGTGCACAGGCAGCCATGGACTTTTTGAAACAAGGTTACCAAAAAAGAACGATTGAAGCGGCATATCTTCGGGCCCGAGGCATGTCTAGGGATGCCTTACTTTATGATACCGGTCCCAAATCTGTGTCCAAGGAGGATCCAAGACTTATCATCACGTTTGACACCTCATCTAATGATATTTGAAAAATTGTGGCAAGACATTGGCATGTTATCACTCTTGATAATGATTTGAAGCCCATCTTGGGCAATCGTCCCACTGTGACTTATAAACGTGTCCCTTCCTTGAAGGATAAACTTGTATCCAGTTTCTTATCCCCTGTGGGTAAGACACAGTTTCCTAATACATGGCTTCCAGCTTCATATACGGGATTCACCAAGTGCATGAAATGTAAAGCATGTGCCCATGCTACTGCTAAGAAATCTTTTTTGCATCCCATCACGCAAACGCAGCAGCTGATCTGCCATTCAATTAATTGTGACACCACTTTCATTGTTTATGTACTCTCATGTCCATGTATGCGTTGGTATGTTGGCAGTACTACCTGTAAACTAAAAATCAGAATTTTGCAACATTTTAGGGCCATCAAGAATTCTGATGCAACATACCCCATCGCCAAACATTTTAAACTTGCACATAACAACGATGTGAAAATGTTAACTTTCTTTGCTGTGGCGCATGTACCCCTGCATCCGAGGGGTGGTGATCGCGTTTTAAGGCTGAGACAACTGGAAACCAGATTCATTTTGGATCTTGACACAAAATTTCCTTGGGGGTACAATGTAGATGAGGAGCTGTATACTTTTTTGGGTACTTAAGCCTGTGCCCAAGCCTATATCTCTGTATATTTTCTCTTTGTCCTTCCTGCCATTTATGCTCTGTTTTTCTCTGCCCGGAGTTATCTTATTTTCTTGATAGGTTGCTTTTTTTATTTTTATTTTGGTTTTCTTGCTTCAAATTTGTTGGTTTGGTGCAGGTAATTTTTGATTTCAATCTTTTCCTGCTTGTCTTAGCTGATTATTTTGCAATATAGGGGGAGTGTGGTCCAATTTATGTCTTGCTGACTTTGGTTACTCACATGTGGCCTCGTGCTGTACACACTAGTGTTTTTTCTTTTATAATTGTGATATTGTTCCTAATCATTTCTCCTATATTTGGATCTTACTGGTCTGAACCGAGTTTGTGTTCTGGATTTGTCATATTGCCTTCTAGCTTCTGGCCTTATGTACTTTTTTCATCATGGTCTGCTATTATAGTTTTAGCACTTGGACTTTGATGACTAGGCAGCTATCTTAACTAACTTTGCACAGCCATATAGATGCCCTTGCACTTTAAACTATCCTCTTATTCTGAGGTTAGTCCAGGCACATTGATGCCTTGCTGCTTTCCCCCTCCCCCCCTTTTTTGCCTATTTGCACTGTACTATTAACATCTTACGATCTAGCTGCTATCCTTGCATTTTGCACATATGACCATGTTGGCTGTATTTTTATGCAGTATTTTCAAACATTTCAATCCAGTTCACTGGTTTTAACTTCCTTTTTTTCATCTTATTGTGGTCGACCAGTTTTTGTTATCATCTGAGTGTTATTGGGAATATTTTACTTTGTTATGAGGTTCCTTGTTTACTTACATGGGGTGTACTTCAATGTTGGTTTTCTTTGAGTGTGGTCTGTCATTCTTTCTATGTTACATGGCCGTTTTACTATAATTGTAGCACTGTACAAGTATTTTAAGTATGGCCAAGCACATAGAATTGTATTTATTGAAATCAATTGGTGGTTTTAAATTTGTACAACTGACTATTAGCAAAGGTTTTGGGTTTTGGCACTGTGCCTCCATTCCTCTGTTATAACATGGACTTACACTCCTTTCCAACATGGCCGCACTTATTCCTACATGTTCTGTGGGAAGTGTTGCCATAGACACAGTCAAGGGACTTCATGTCAGTGTGTGTACTTAGCATTGTCTAAATCTCCTCCCCCTCACGTGATCAAGCGCTCAGTATAGCGCGAAACGCGTTGTTTGCAGGCTGCCCTACCTAGGTGTCCTGCTGTTTTGTCCTGTATTTATTTGCTGCTTTGTACGTTTTGTGCCTTGCATTTTGCACTTGGCCTTTTAACAAATATTTTTTGGATTAATATTAAAAGACACCAGTAACTTTCAATGCTGTGTTTCTGGTGTTTTTTTTCGACCCCCCACAGAACCTGGCACCTGCTTCGCTGTGCCTGCGGCGAGTGCGCTTTCATCTCTTCCTCCTTCTTTCCAATACATATATATATATATATATATATATATATATATATATATATATATATTATGCCATATATATATATATATGTCAAAAAAGACTGTTTCTTCTGCAGTCCATGGAAAGCACTCCCCAGTCAAACAATATCACTCCAGGAAACCAGTGTTCTGTGTCCAAAAGGGTATTCTTTATTAGTTAAAAATGTGCAGCATATGGCTCATAAAAATCCACTACCATCGTGGTTCTCCCAAAACATATGGCTCTCGCATAGCAGAAATGACGCGTTTCGCGGTTTCCTCACCGGTTGATCACAACATATAATATTTTATATTTATCAACTTCCACTAAATGGGTCAGACAAGGCGGGCCCCGGGGGGAACGCGAAGCGTTTCCCCCCGGGGAGTTTTTGGCGCTGCACACGGCCAGCGAGTGGCCGTGGGAGGCAGAGTGCCTCCCGGGGTATTTAAGGGGCTCAGGGAAGGTTCGGGAGCCAGGCGACGGTTAGGACTTAAAGATTGCTGTCAGTCCAGGTCGCCTGCTCCCGAGCCTTCCCTGAGATAGCCAGGTCTAGTTGTGTGGGCGAGCGTAGTCAGGTGAGGTAGGGTAGGGTTTAGTGGGTTTAGTGGGTTTGGTTTATTGAAAAAAAAAAAAAATACAAAAAGAGAAATTATTTATTTTAATTCAGGGGTGCCGTAAATAAGACATACCTGTTTTCTTACCTGCGTGTTGGGGCGGGTCGCGGTCGGGAGCGTTTTCTGTGTGTTTGGGGGCCGGGCGGGCGTCTCTGCATGGCTTGGAGGGGGTGGAGGAATTAGGATTTTATTTTTATCTGTGTTGGGAGGGAGCGGGATTTACCGCGGGTTTATATTTCCTCAGGACCCAGCGTTCTGCTGAGGTTGGGGACGTAGGCTTCTTTTCCTGGAGCGGCGCGCGTTGCGTTCTCCTGAGGAGAGGCACGGTCTTTTCTTAAAGGGACCGTGTCTTAATTTTAAGACGGTGCTTTAGGGTCGTGTATCAAGCAGGGGGCAGTGTAAAAAAAATCTTATACCTAAGTATATTTTATCTGGGTGTATTTTTGGTGCAAACTTTATGCAGGGGTTCCTTTTGTGAAGTGGTGCTATTTAGGCAATTGTTATTAGGGGTTTATTAATAAAAAAAAAAAAACAATTTTAATTTGTTTTTGGGGTAATAATTATTTATTATCCTTATATAGTATTATAAGGTATTTTTAATTCTTTATTATTTCTTTATAGCAATTTATTTTATTGGTTGCTAGTTTACAAGGACATTCCAAGGGTAGGTTCTGGCTCGGGGGCTTAGCTAGTTAGCTTCATAGGGTGGAATATTAGTGCACTCTAAGAGGAGTAGTGCACCATGGTGGGACAGGGAACTAGTGAGAGGGGTATGGTCGATGCTAGGGCCCTGCGGGAGGCCCTTGAAATTATTAGCCGGACGTCTAAGGCCCAGCTGGAGGGGGCGGTGGGGGAGGTCACGGGTGTGAAGGAGGTAGGGGGGGCAGGCCGCAGCGCAGAGCCGCGGCTGATGGGGCTCTCGCGGCAGTGGTGGCTTGCACCCCCGCGGCGGGGAGAGGGGAGGTATGGGAATCCAGGGGAAGGAGGTTGAGAAGGGAGATAGACAGGAGAGCGTCTGAGGGAGAGATGATTTCGGGTGGGGAGCCACTGAGGGAGGGAGTGAGTAATAGCCCTAGGGAAGATAGGAGTGCGCAGATGGAGAGGGCTCTTGGGAACCCGAGCGAGGCGAGTGAGGGGGTACAGAGGGGGATGGCTGGGCAGAGGGGAGGAGGGGGTAAATACTTGCAGAAGAGTGCAGGAGGGATAAGGCGGGAGAGGTCCCCATCAATTGAGGAGGTTAGAGTGGGGCGCGGAACGGCCCCCATAGGTAGGAGGATGGAGGGTGGAGGGCGCTGCGCAGCCCCCGCTGGTCAGAGTGAGGTTGAGGGTTTTAGTACGGCCCGCCTCGATCAGCACAAGGAGAGCCTAGAAGGAGCAGCACGGCCCCTAGCAATGAGGATTACAGGGTGGAGGATGGAACGCCTCGCCCGAGAGAAGAGGACCAGGCAGGGGTCCCCCCGGCCCCGCCGAGAAGACGTCAGAGGAGTGACGGGGCGTACGCCCCGGGCTCGCAAGTAGAAGATCGTCTCAACTCGAGCATGAGCTTGCATCAGCAGTGGTATATAAGGGATGATGAAGTTGGATTGGAGGAATATGTGGGGCAGTGGGAGGTAGAAGGTTATAGATCGGCAAGGGAAAGGGGGGAGGAGAAAAGAAGTTTGAGGTGGGATATGGAAAGGCAGGTGCAGGGGGCTAGGGGGGTAGGGGGTCAGGGAAATTATTGGCTGGGTGAGTCTGTTGACATGTTTTGTCCCCGCAGTAAATGCCCTCTAAGAAAAGGAGATGAGGAGCATCGGGGTGGACACCAGACCACAGACGGCAGGCGTGGAAAGAGGTGAGCAGGAACGGGAATGGTCATCTGCATGGCAGAGAGGGGTCACGAGAAGGGTGACGGGGAATGAAGGGACGAATTTGCATGGGGCAAGGAAAGAAGCTGGTGTGCAGGCCATTGGAGCCTTGGGGGTTGAAAAGAGCATGTGCTCAGTGGAGGTCCAAACGGACAAGGCGATGGAGCCATTGGTGCTTGAAGTGCAAGCTGGAAATAAAAAAGAGAATGAAGTGAAAGGAAAGGAGAAAAGATTGCCGTACATGGGGATAACAAAACCATTGGGGGCACACTTGATGGCAACGACAAGGGAGAAGATTCAGGCAGGGGAATTTGTAGATGTGTTGAAATTGCTTCATAGGGAAGTGAGAGCAAAAGAGGGGTCTAAAGAAGAAGAAAGGGAACTGGCGTCGCGCCCAAGGGTCCCGGTGACTATTGAGAATTGGACGTCGGCATTTATCATTTATGCCAGTGTTTATTGTGAAAAATTTCCAGAGCGTTGCGTGGCTCTGCTCAAATATATGGATGTTATCAGGAAGGCTTTCACGAGTTTTGGGGGTTTTGCATGGGTAAGGTATGATGAGGAATTCAGAGCGAGATTGGCGGAGGACAGTCAGGTGGTCTGGGGGGAGATAGACATGGATCTCTGGTTGCAATGGATGGCTCCAACGAGGCCTGCCCCAACGCTGCACACGGCGAGCGGGCTGCCCGTACCTTTCCGGCCCTTTCTTGGTCGCCCCGCCCATGATGGGGCGGGGGGAGGAGGTAGGGGGCGGTCATCAGCAGCGTGCTGGGGGTATAATAAGGACGGCTGCGCAAGGACCCTCTGTAGGTTCAGGCACGAGTGTAGCAAGTGTGGTGGAAAACACCCTCTCACGCAGTGTTTCCAACAGGGGGACAGGGGGAGGGGGAGGGGGGCAGGTAGAGGGGTTGTGGGAAAAAGCTTTTACTCCAATTAAAGTAGGGGTGCTCGAAAAATGGTTGCAATTTTATCCGGACAGAGAAGGGGCGAAGATCTTGAGTGAGGGTTTCTGTCAGGGGTTCAGATTAGGGTACCAGGGCCCAAGAGTGTGCAGGTGGGCTGAAAATTTGAAGTCAGCAAGAGAAAATGTTGACGTGGTGAGACATAAATTGACCAAAGAAATAGCGGCAGGAAGGATAGTGGGCCCATTTGATGACCTGCCGGGTGATTTAGTCATATCCCCATTGGGGGTGGTGCCGAAGAAAGCTCCGGGGGAGTTCAGACTGATACATCATTTGTCATGGCCGGAGGGTATGTCAGTTAATGATTTTATTGCCCCGGAAGAGTGTGGAGTTGTGTATGCCAGTGTTGACCAGGCGGTGGAACTGATAAGGAAGGAAGGGCGAGGGGCCTTCATGGCCAAGTGTGATATCAAGGCGGCTTTCAGGTTATTGCCGGTGCACACGGAGGATTTTTGGTTGTTGGGTTTGCAGTTTGAGGAAGGCATATGCATAGACAAAGCCTTGCCAATGGGGTGCGCAATTTCCTGTGCTTTGTTTGAGCGGTTCAGCTCTTTCTTACAGTGGGTCTTCTCATTCAGTTCCGGTTGGGAGAGTGTGCTGCACTATTTGGATGATTTTCTTTTCATTAGCGGGGCAGAAAGAGTGGAGGATTGTAAAAAAATGCTACAGTCGTTTCAGGAGCAGATGGAGGAGCTGGGGGTGCCCTTAGCGGAAGATAAAACAGAGGGGCCGGCAGTGGTATTGACATTTCTAGGAATTGAGCTGGATTTAGTGGCCATGACCTCACGCTTGCCGCACGACAAGGTGAGCAAATTGGTGGTTTTGTTGGAAAAAGCGGTGGCGGCCAAGAAAATGATGCTGGTTGAAATGCAGAGTTTGGTGGGGCATCTGAATTTTGCATGCAAGGTGGTGGCCCCAGGGCGAACATTTTGCAGGAACATGGCGAGGGCTATGGCGGGAGCGAAGTGCCCACATCATCGGATAAGAGTGTCAGGGACAGTGAGGGAGGATTGCAGAATTTGGCTGCGCTTTTTGGAGAGTTTCAACGGAGTGTCAATGTGGTTGCAGGGAGACCCGGTGACTTGGGAAGTACAGATATTTTCTGATGCAGCAGGAGCGGGAGGCTTCGGAGTTTTCTGGGGAGGAAAGTGGTGTGCGGAGAAATGGCCATTGCGGTGTTTGAAGGAAGGAAGGAGTATAGCATTTCTTGAATTTTTTCCACTACTAGTTGCATTGCAGTTGTGGGGGAAAGATTTTCAAAACAAGAAGGTGAATTTTAATGTTGACAATGAATGCGTAGTTCATGTGGTGAACAGGCAGTCAGCTAAGGATCAGAGGGTGGTGAGACTGATGAGAGAATTTGTTCTGACATGCATGGAATGGAATGTGGTGTTTAAGGCAACACATGTGCCGGGGAAGGATAATGGCATCGCTGATGCATTATCTCGTTTTCAATGGCAGAAATTCCGTGGATTGGCTCCAGATGCAGAGCAGGAGGGGCAACAGATTCCGGAGGAGCTGTGGAAGATAGGAAGCTGAGAACGCTTTCACTGGTGGAGGGTTCATTGGCCTCGGCATCTAAGGAGGCATATAGGAGGGCCTGGGAGGATTTTATTAGAGGGGGAGCTTGTAGTTGGAAGGGTAGATGGGACGCGGAAGAGAGGAGGAGAGATGATGTTGTGAATTTTCTCCTGAGGTGTATGGACAGGGGGTGGTCAAAGGCAACGATTGCGGGGAAGTTAGCAGGGATTGCTTTCTATGGGAAATGGTTTTGGGGTTTTCAACCAAGTGGGGGGGAAATGGCAAATAGGATGTTGGAAGGATGGGCAAGGGAGAGTAAGAGGGACAAGGATAAGAGGAGGCCGATATCGGCGGAATTGTTGCAGAGGCTGATCGAGGTGGTGGGGGGAGTTTGCTGGTCGGTATGGGAAGGGGAATTGTTTGTGACTTGTTTTACTTGGTTATTTTTTGGGGCTTTCAGGGTTTCTGAGTTGGTAGGGGGAAAAGGGGGGGTAGGAGGACTGCAATGGGAAGATGTTCGAATTACAGAAGAAGGTCTGGACATCAAGATCAGAAGATCCAAGACTGACCAGAAGGGGAGGGGTTCTTGGGTTCTACTGGGTAGGGGAAGTAAGGATTTATGTCCAGTACAGGTAGGAATGGTGTGGAAGGAGCGTTGTGGGGGTAGGACAGGTTTGGTGTTTCAGCATGAGGATGGATCGCCGGTGGTAGCGGCACATGTGCTGGGGGTATTGAGGAAGGCGTTGGAGGCAGTGGGTGAAAAGGCAGAGGATTTTGGGACTCATTCTTTTAGGATGGGCGCAGCATCTGAAGGCAGTAGGTTGGGATTTTCCGAAGACAAAGTGAAAAGCTTGGGGCGTTGGAGGTCTGGGAAATACAAGGGGTACGTCAGGGATTTTGATAAGGGGAATGTTTGAAGAAAGGAGGGAAAGGATTTTGGGACGACTGCTTTTATTGTAATGTTTTGACTTGTCAGTGATTTTTAATTTCTTTTTCAGATGCTGCGCGAAAGGAAGGGGAGTTGGCGCAAGTGTGGATTGTTGGCCATTCAATTGTTAAGTGGGCTGGGAAAGAGGCGGAGAAAAGGGTGTTTGGGAGGCAGCTGGGATGCAGCTATAAGGAGGTGGTGGTGAGATGGCACGGTTTGGGGGGTCTGCGCTGGGATCAGCTGCTTCCTATATTAGCAGGGATGAGGGAACGCTATGGGGTTCCAGAGGTGGTGATTATTCACGCGGGAGAGAATGACGTGATGAAGGATACGGGGTCTCTCTGCGAAGGAAAATGAAGAGGGATTTAGTTTGGATGAGGGAAATGTGGCCTCAAGCAAAGGTGGTTTGGACCAAGTTGTTTCCGCGGAGAGTTTGGAGGGGGGCGAGAAATGAGGGAGCAATAGAGAGGACTAGGAAAGGGATAAACAGGGAAATGGTTAAGTTTTGTGCCTCGTGGCGGTACAAGTGATGGACCACAAAGAAATAACGTATGAAGGGCTCCTTATTTTTAGAGAGGACGGAGTACACTTGTCCATGTATGGGAATAATCATTACCTGGCGGACTTGAGTTCCTGGCTGGGAGACTGGGTAAGAAGTTGGAGGTAGGATAGAGGAGGGGGGGGAGTGGGGCAGAAAGAACTCCTCAGGGGAGGGTTTTTCTGGTGCCGGGGGCATGGCCCCTTTTGATGTGAGGGGAGGGAAGCACAATGGGGAATGACACGGGAAAGGATGGGGTGGCGCTGTTTGCACAAGCAGGTCACCCCGGGGGAACAGGTATTGAGCCTGGAGGGGTATGGCCCCTGGGAGAAAGCGGGACGCCTGGGAAAAGGGCAAGGAGACGGTAGGCTCCAAGGGGCAAGTAGGGAGGAGATAGCTGAGTTATTTATTTAATTGTTGGGAAAATGAAAATGAAAAAGGAGAATGTTTAATTATTTAATTGTTTGTTGAAATATTTATTTAGTTTGTTAGGCCATTGGAGCCAGTTAAGCATTTTGAATTGTAAGCTTTGGCCTGTCACATTAAAGCAACCTTTTCCACTTTTAAATGAGTCTGGGTTTTTGTGCAGTAAGCCAAAAGGGGGGCCCCGAGGGGAACGCGAAGCGTTTCCCCCAGGGGAGTTTTTGGCGCTGCACGGGAGGCAGAGTGCCTCGCGGGGTATTTAAGGGGCTCAGGGAAGGTTCGGGAGCCAGGCGACGGTTAGGACTTGAAGATTGTCCCGCCCTCCCACCCCTTCATTTTGGGTTTAGGCCATAGGTCTGTTTCAAGCCTGGGAGAGGGTCCAGGGTACATTTTGTGGGGGTTTTGTTGCTAGAGGTAGGGGTGGTAGTTTTTTGTGACAGGTCGGGGCATTGTGAAGATGTGATGTAAATTTCAGTTGCTGATGTGGCAGGTCAGGCTGGCTGCAGGTCAGAGAAAGGGGGGAGATTGGTGTAGAGGGGAGTATAATGGGGTTGAAGTGGTTCTGGGCGCCGGTGGCATGGCCCCTTTTGATGTGAGGGGAGGGAAGCACAATGGGGAATGACACGGGAAAGGATGGGGTGGCGCTGTTTGCACAAGCAGGTCACCCCGGGGGAACAGGTATTGAGCCTGGAGGGGCATGGCCCCTGGGAGAAAGCGGGACGCCTGGGAAAAGGGCAAGGAGACGGTAGGCTCCAAGGGGTAAGTAGGGAGGAGATAGCTGAGTTATTTATTTAATTGTTGGGAAAATGAAAATGAAAAAGGAGAATGTTTAATTATTTAATAGTTTGTTGAAATATTTATTTAGTTTGTTAGGCCATTGGAGCCAGTTAAGCATTTTGAATTGTAAGCTTTGGCCTGTCACATTAAAGCGACCTTTTCCACTTTTAAATGAGTCTGGGTTTTTGTGCAGTAAGCTAAAAACTATATTATTACATGAAGTCACATAGATGTCCTTATGATTTACCAATTGTTTACACGTTCCCTCGTATTTTCATATTTACTATTGCACAGTCTTAAAGGTTGTAATGCCTAATATTTCAAGGGAGAACTCTTGACTTAAAGGATTCATGTCATCCTTACATTACGCCACCTCTTTACTCCGTAAACTTCCATAACCCAAATAAAAGATGTCACTAGCGTTTTCTGGAATTACATGCTGCACATGCCTCTGCATGCAGTGCAACAGCATAGGTGACTACAAGAACAACCTCAGCAGCCAACTCGAGCTGGCTTTCCTCCTACCAACACAGTGGAAGCATATGAGGCATGTCTGCTGTATGCTACTGTAGTTTGCGGATACCCCAATCATTTTACCTAGAGTGCTGTGCAACACAAGGCAATGCCAATATAAGTACATATTTCAGACCTAAATCCATCAAACATGAAGGTGGCTTGGGAGATTCTTGGTAAGGCAGATTTAGCACAGCTGGTGTGGCATTTTTAAATATATGTTGTGAAGACGGACATAGACTATTAAAATAAATAATAATAATAATAATAATAATAATAATAATAATAATACATAGCAATCATGCAATATTTATATAATGCTTTTGCCAAAGCTCTTTACAGAGAAAACGTAGTTTTAGATATTATTAATGAAAGTATTTTAGTGTCCTCCCAGATCAAATAGTATGCACATCAATATATAGGTATGATGAAACCAGGGGAATAAACACTTTAATTTAACAAGAATACTGAGAAAACATGTTTATAGGAGATGTCCATGTCCAGACTTGTCGATGCTGGCAGAGTTGGGGCCCTGATCCTGCTAGATCTCTCCGCCGCATTCGACACGGTAGACCACTCCATCCTTCTCTCTCGTCTTTCACAGATTGGGATATCCGGTGCTGTTCTTGCCTGGTTTACTTCGTTTCTTTCGGATCGCACTCAGACCCTTGCTATGCCACCGTTTCTCTCCCCCTCTTGCTTTCTCACTTGTGGTGTCCCTCAGGGATCCTCGATATCGCCAATTCTGTTTAACATCTACATCTGGGCCCTGATTTGTCTCATCCGCTCCTATGGGTTAAACTGCTATTCATATGCAGATGATACCCAAATCCTGATCCGTCTGGACCAGGATCAATCAGAGACCTCTGTATGCCTCCACGACTGCCTTAGGGCAGTCGGGATCTGGATGGACCTGAATTGGCTAAAGTTAAATGGTGATAAAACGGAGGTACTGTTGGTAGGCTGCCCCTCCAACCCCTCCCTGTGGACCCCTGCTTTCTGGCCAGCTGCCTTGGGCCCGCTACCCAACCCAGTTAGCAAAGTCAAGAATTTAGGAGTTATCCTCTCCGCTTCTTTGTCAATGTCTAACCAGGTTGCGGCCGTGTGCCAGTCCACCCACCACCAGATCAGAATCCTTAAGAGGGTTATGCCCCTGATCCCGGTAGCCCTCCGCCCCCCTGTGGTAGCCACGTTAGTCCTCACACGACTGGACTATTGCAATTCGCTCTATCTGTCTCAACCTATCGGCCTCATCCATCGCCTTCAGCGTATGCAGAACCTGGCTGCTAGGCTGGCTACTGGCTCCCCTTATGGTGCCCATATTACACCAGTGCTTCGCCAACTGCACTGGCTCCCGGTGAACCAACGAATTCAGTTTAAATCTCTGTGTATTGTTCACCGGGCTATTCACGGTCAGGGTGCTGAATTTTTGCAGCTTAAATTCACCCGATATTGTCCGGACCGGAACCTCCGCTCTGCTGCTTCTAACCTGCTCACTGTCCCCAGGTTTAACGCGGCAAGGCGCGGCGGTAGAGCCTTCTCTGTTGCCGCGACCATACTTCGGAACAGTCTCCCTGAACCTCTTAGGGCCACTGTTAACCATCTCGGATTCAGAAGAGCGTTGAAAACCAACCTGTTCTAAGCCTGACCACTCCACTGGCCTTCTCCGACTGGGTAGCTTCCCTTCCAGCGCCATGATGCCTTTGGGCGAACGCGCACTTTACAAATGCTAATAGCATAACATAACATAACATAACATAACATAACATAAGGAGAATTAACTTTGCCATCTTTCACTACAGTATTCTCACCACTGCACTCCATGTATGGTTTGGAGAGAAACCCTATTTTGCATTTTGCACACTTCACAGTGTGTCTGGGACTGTAAAATAAGATGTGAGTCTGTAGCTGGACGACTAGCATGTGCATATGTGCAAGAAAGATGGCAGCTGTATAAGAAAGATGACCCACTGAGGCATGCGTTTGCCAAGCCATCCGTTCAGTTGGGCATTCATGGCATAAACTGTTCATCTACTGTCCAATCAGAAGCAATTTGCAGGGCTTCTCAGTCCATTATGTCTGAAAAAATAAATAGCCTCCCAATGAGTAATATGAAACAGGTGACACCCTAAAAATGTAACAACACAGTTGGCTTTCTCCACAATGGCACAGTAGTAATGACTAAGTAGCTGCATTCCTGGCTGTATGTATTGTGGTGAAGTACGAACCCAACCAGTGCATCCTTAAATGCAAGGAGAGTCTTTCTTCCACCCATGTTGTTTTGTGACCTCAAAGTGTCCTGGTTTTGAAGCAGGGACGCCACTCCTGCAGTGGGGAAAATACTAGTGGAAAAGGGATGAAAGCAAGGAGTCAGAAAGGGGCCCACTGCAGTGTAGAACCCCCAGGCAGAGCTAATTCAGAATGAGAAGCCAAATGGAAAAGGGACTCAGGAGAGGAAGAGGAGATTCCATGCAACAAACTCCTAGCAGCAGAAGGGGCAGCTTGGATGAGCGAGGCATGCTGGAAGAGGAGAGGAAGAGAACAGACACAGGTGTCAAGGAGAAGAGACAAACTGAGGCAGGAGAGGGGAAGCGTCCCCATGCCTTGCAGCAAAAATCAAACATCCCTTTGAGGTAGAGGTTGTAGGGAGAATCAATAAAGCCAAAACACATTGTATTGTGGGAATTTAAGTGTGCATTCCCAACCCCCTCAGAGGAAAAAGCTTTGGGAAGAAACAATAAGCTTAAAACATGTTACATTGTGGCAGCTTACGTCTGCACACCACACATTTCTCTCAGGAAGACAATATGTGAAGAAACACTTAAGCCAAAAAGTAACACTCTGGGAAATGTAGTCTACATTCCTAAGTCCCTCGTAGCAAAGGTTGTGTGTAGAAGCCTAAAATAAATGGTGATTAACCATTCATAATGGTTCCATGTAATAATGTCGCCACAAAAGTCTCGCCATGCAAAACTCTCGCCGAAAAATGGCCGTTTTTTGTGGCGACATTATTGCACGGAACATGCGGGGGCCACCCCTGCAACCCCCAAACATTTTGTTTTTGAATTTTTTTTTTTTTTTTTTTTTGCCCCTGTCCCCATATATATGGTCACCCAAATAATATCGCCACAACATTTTCCCGGTGATATTATTTATGGCGACCATATATATGGCGATATTATTACCTGATACCTTCATAATTGAAGTCCAAGTCCAAAGTGCTACAACCATCTGAGAAAAAGGCTAAGAGCAGTAACACAATTGCCTCTGGGAGTTGATGTCTAAGTTCCCAGAAAAAATTGATGAAGAGAGGAGGTAAAACAATTCCTACAGAAACAGAATTGAAACCCAAATTCTCAGAGGTGGCTAAAAAAGTGACTCTGTGGAATTGTTTGGAAATTACATGCAAGATGCAGTTAAAGCAGATTCAGCCAGGGAATGAACAACCTGTGGGCATTGATCAGTCAGAAGTCTGATACTCAGTCCACCTGACATACCATGCTTATGAAAAAATCTCTGCAGACCTCATGCCATGTCCAATGTCCCTTGTTAAGAAACTGCCAGAGAACAAAGGGCCGGAGAAGACACCCTTACATTTTTCAAGAATCTTGTGAAAGCTTGTCTGTTACTATGTCTGGCCCTGGAGCGTTAGGTTGCACAACAACCAATCACGGTTCAGGGTAATCAAACATTGAGGAGAATCCCTGGTAATGCAGAGTCCATGTTCAGTCAATGGAGAACCCCTAGCAGTGTTTCCATTAATAATAGAAAGCGAGCAGTGGAGATGAGTTGCAGTGTGTGTGTGAAGGTGGGGGGGGCTGCTAGAATGACTGCCTCTGGCAGATACCTGAGATCCTCGCCTTTCGATGATTCTAAGGTGTCTGGAGCAGAAGGAACTCTGTGCATAATTGTGAACAAATTCTATTTAGTTTTCTCTCTCTCTCTCTTTCTCTCTCTCTCTCTCTCTCTCTCTCTTTCTCTCTCTCTCTCCATCTTTCTTTCTCTTTCTCGCTCTCTCTCTCTCCCCCTTTCCTATCCCCCCCATCTCCCTGTCTAGTTCTCTCTGGGTGAGAGCACATTTCAGGTGTATGTTTGCAAGAGCCACCACAGTCGTTGCTGACACCTGTGTGACAAGAGCAGCAACGCAGACATCTTGAAATGGGGGTGGGTGTTGTGTTATTTATGGTTAAAAGGAGAATGAGAGATGCTGTGACAGAGGCATCCACATAGCCTGGTATTTGGAGACATATATTGGCATTGCCTATGTCCGGCAGCAATCTTGCCATCACACTAATCACCCATTATCCAGATGGGGGAAAGTTAGGGGGACACGGATCGGCTCTGCAGCTGGGAAGGGGGGAATGGGGATCTGTAAGGCCTTTTAAGGGACCAGAGGCCCTGATGCAGGGTATACACAGTGCTTGTTATTTTTTATATTTTTTATGTATTAGTATTTGTGCATATTGTAAATGTGCTCAAAGGAGAAACAGATCATTAGTTTTAGTATGAGCGCACTATTTCCCAAGAAGAAGAGACCAAATGGTGTGTCAGCAAAATAGCTACTATAAAATGACATACTAATTTGAAGTACTTTTCGTTAAAGTCTACATACATCCATGGTTATCATTTGGGATGATTACGCCTCCTGTGCAGCTTCGGTGCATCTCCTGCAAGTGAGAGGCTCCATCTTGTTAGACATGTTTTGTTTCTGTCTGTAGCCCTCTGCTGCTTCCTCGTACGGGGACACGCGTGTGACTATCCACCTGTGTCTGTGTCAAGGGAAGGATACAACACATTTCAGTGACTGGGCATTTCTATCAGGTTGGCTTCGTCACTGTAGCCATAGGGTACACGCATACCTCTTCTGTACCGCTACAGTCAGAGCCTGAAGGTACATTGGGAAGGGTTGGGGCATCATTGGCAGAGATGAAGTTTCGAGCTGTTGCTGCGCTTAGTTGGCTGTTGGAAGTGGGATCACTGTCTGTGGATCCTCCTGGAAGACATTTCGACAGCAGGGGAGTCACCTCCCACCTGCCTAGTGAAACAAGCAAACACATTTAATTCGGTCATTTACCCTTGACTCTCTGCTACACATATATCATGGGTTATTGCAGGTCATGCTCATCACATCTTTGGATACCTGCCTGTATGCTTGTTGCGGTAAACTTGATCATCACCAGAAATATTGCATCAGGTATTGGGAGGATCTGATGAAGAGATACAACGAGCAGCAGAAAATTCTCTGATGTTGTGGGTGAGACATTTTTTGATATTTTGTATTTATTTTCATTTCATTGTTAAAAGCGCTGTACAGAGTGTGGGTAGCTGGCATTTGGGCTGCCATATTTTAGCAGTAGTGCAGTACTGTGAGGTCTGTGCGTCGGGATGTGCGTCCATTTTAATTAGTCCCTGGTCAGCTGTTGTTGATACATCTCCCTCTCCACAACTGTAATCCACCTCTGTTTACTGACAATTATTTCCATCTGTACTTCAATCGTCAAGATAAACTGCACCAATGTCAGGTGACTTGTCAGTAATTACAGCTCGGCTATTGACTGTTTGCATTGGGATTGTTGTCTGAGCCAGAAAGTGTCATTCCAATAAAGCCTTCTTTTTTTTTTTAATAATGACCCATTTCAGAATGCCCCTGCTTACATCTCATGCAAACATGTTGTAGATAAGCATGAAGACCCCTTATTCACTTCCATACGATTTATTTAACAACAAAAGTATTTCAGTGGTCTTTTTTGTGTCTGGACCATCAACAATAACCACATCTTCTCGAAAATTATCCAAATGCCTGAGAAGCAAATAAGTCCCATTCTTAATGTATTCATGTGTTACAATCTTGAATCTTGACTGCCCAGGACGCTCAAGCATCCACTTACATGAAGCAGAGGAAAGAGTCAATGCCTTAGAAATCACAGAATTACTAGACCTGAGCGTCTGAAAAGAAACTGCAAAGCAAACAGAGGACAGAGGTGAATTGAAAGGTTGGTGGACCAGGACAATGCACCGAGTGCATCGTGGGTGTAGGGGAGGGTGTGGAGCAGTGGTAGAAGTGTACTGAACTAAGTAGTGGAACTGTGGTCTCGGCAGGGGCGAGGGTAGACGGAAGCATAGTGCAACATGTGACACGCTGTTGCAACTGGGGCATTGCAATAGACTAAATGACTAGTAACTAAGGCTCCTATCACAACGTTACACTTGCACAAGGACATGAATGGACACATCCTTTGTACTGAATAGTGAATATGGTCGTAGAAAGTAGAGGAACGGTAAACAAATTAAAATAAAAGTAGCTAAACAGTGCTCCCGACCGTTCCCACTCACTTCGATCACTGGTGTGGAGGGGAAGGATTGCCTCCATTTCATGAAGGATTCGATTGCTTTGCACTAACAGTGCTGCACAGGAGGCACAGGGTAGGGTAGTTTGTCGCCAGTAAATCCTTTATCGGTTTGTGATTGTTTTAGAAAAGAACATGGGTCGGCAGGTTTTGGGAATTTCTCAGGGAAAGTGTTCAAGTACCACAAGAAGCACCGAGTGCTGCCATCAGACTCCCGTGTAAGATTCCTAAATGTTCACCTGTCTCACCATGTCGCAGGACTCTCTGCTGACTGCAGGTTCAACCGAGAATAACCTTCAAAATCCTCTGTCTCGATTTGTAAAGGTCTGAATGGACTTCCCCCTTCATATCTCAAAGCAAAACGTGCTCCCTGTTGCCCTTCCTTTGTCTTGCGATCCTCTGACCAACACGGGTTTGTGGTTCCTGTCTCCCATTTTGTCCACAGAGGGTATAGGTGTTTCTCAGTTCTGGGTCCTGGATTATGGAACTCCCCATCGAACTCAGAACAAAGGACTCTTATTTGGCCTTCAGGTAAAATCTGAAAACCTATCACTTTCACTAGTCTTTATTCTATTCAAACTGTAATCTGTGTAAAACCAGCGCCTCAATGCAGCTTGGTCTGCCCGGTGTCTCCCTTCCACAGGAGAATATGCGCACGATAAATAAATCAAATCAAAATAAAATAATAAAACAATTTGAAAAATACTTACAAGATAATCGTACATATGGAAATGAATGGGTATCTTTGTGAAAATTATCTTCTAAACTTAAATTTAAAAAATCGTTGCTCTATCCGGTCACTATTTTGGATTGTTTTAGAAGAGTGCAGTTCAAACCTTTACAGAGGTGTACAAGTCTGGGTGGATTGCTAGTGACAGCATTCCCTCCGAAATGCACTTGGCAAGTTCCAATGCTGGCAAGACCGACTGGTCCATCATCCTTCTCAAGTTGACAGTGTTAACACCATTCCATTGAGTAATAGTAACACCACCTTTTATAGCGCGTAGAAGTGGGTTCAAACCAGCATGAAGAGCTACGTCAAAATATGTGACATTATCATCTCGTCCTAGAGAGTTTTCAAGGGCTCATATTGTGCTGGTTTTATATTCACAGGCCCTTTTTTCCCCCTTTGTGCATTTGCTCAGATAAGGGAGCATTGGTCAGCATTTTTTTTAAAGCACATCCCGAAATCACAAACGGTATGCACATTAAAAAAAATGCCCAGGAAGGAGGGACATTTTAAGACAGGTGCAGGGGAGGCGCAAATCATAACAGGGTCATTTCTGAATCATGACCGTTTCATGATTATTATTTTTAAGTGTGTTACCCACAAGTTTAACACACACTAGCCACTAGCATTTCCATTCACCAAACGGGAATGGAAATGTTTTTTTTGGTCATTTCACAGTGATGAACCCTTTAACGGCCCATTTTGGGAAAATGAGTTCCCAGCAACCACGTGGTTGCTGGGAACCTGTCATACATTTGTGTCGTACGTAAGGGGGCTGGCCAGCGCACCTTTGCTCCACAGGCCAGCCCCTCCAGAAAGGCTCAGGTCACCTTTGTCAATAAGGATACTAAGAGCTTCTGAAAATAGCTAAAACGAAACAACCTCAATCTTGGCGCTTCTTTCATTTGCGCTGCTTTTTGTGAATCTAGCCCGAAAGGTTTTTGCCTGAGTTTGCGGCTTTCCTTTTAAACTGAATGGAACATAAGAATGTTTTTCGGTCCTTGTGCAGATCATATCAATTACGAATGATTTAGCAATAGGATGAATGAGGATTGTCGGTGCCAGAACCATTCTCTTGTCTTGGAATGTGAAGGTGTTCGCCCTCAATAAAAGAGAAGTGTGATTTTTCATCTTCAAAAATAGCTGATGTTGTGAAACACCTTGGACGGTTATTGCACATTCATTTAATAAAAATAAAAAGGTACTGAATTAACCCTCTTCTCCTCCTTAACTGAAAAGAAAATGGGAGTTTTTAAAATGATGAAGAATAATGGTTCTTTCAGGTTAGAGAATGAGGTCATAGAGCCCCTGAGGGAGTTATGCTTATGTGACTGGAAAGAATTTGAGCCAGAAAGATTGTTGTGCAATCTGTACTTATCATGTGACTGTGAGGATTCTCCTCCTCTGGTATTACGTGCAGTGGTTCATTGTTGCATAATTTCTAGACTGCAGCTGCAACCTTTTTTTGGACAGGATGATGGATTCTGTGGTAAAACTCGAAATATACCTTTAGATGCTAAAAAGCACAAAAGAACCTAAGCACATTATTGAGCATGTGGCTGTGCTCGATATTTGACACTGTCATCGCTTTATGCAAATCACATTCTTTTTGTCAGACCATGGTGCCTATACTACTAGAATGCTTCTGTTCTGGTATCATATCTGACTGCATTTTTTTACAGGAATTTTCTCTGCAATCATTTGTCCTGTGATTGTATCAGATTGTTTCTTAATTAAGATGAAAATAAAGCGGTGTAAAACCAATAAATATTCTCATACAAAGGGGTCGATTTGCAGGGGAACTCAAAGAACTTTGTGTCTGCTGTCCTGCAATGAGGGTTAGTTTTGTTTGTGAGTGTTACTGAGTATTTGGGGTTTGGGTGAAGATTGAATGTCTTTGAGCATGGGTGAATGGATTGCTTGGGGTTTGGGTGTCAAAGGTGTTTAGATGGAGGGAGTTGGAAAGAGCAGTCTTGACAGATATTATTATTCTGGTGTTTATTGAGCGCGGGCATAGCTTCGAGAAGCAACGCTTTACATAGGGATACAACAATATGGATAAATAACAGAGTGCTTTACAGTGGTGTAGAACATTACAGATGCATAATGGGGCGCTTTTCAGTGGTAACAACAGAACTGATATGCAGCAGGGGTAGGATACCGAGGGGGACAGAGGAAGGGTACAGCTGTGCCCCGGGTGGCGGGGAGGAGAGAGGTAGGCGGCAACTAGCACATTTTTGTTACACACACACATGCAAGCACACACACATGCAGAGCTGCACAGAATTAATAAAACAGCAACCTCCTCTGCACAGCGTAAGGAAGGTTGGTAGGGACCTCTAGATTTTTGCCATCATTTCTTGGCTGTGTTTACATAGGGCACTGCTTAATATGCTGCTATACTTCAAGGTAGGGACTATTTCCTGGAATAAGGCTAGTACTGCTGCCATAGCTGAAGGTATACCTGGTCTCTCCGTGTACACCTTCCTCTCTGGCCTCCGGGTCCTCCTTCCGTTAAGCTACAGCATACAAGTGGACAAATAAATCAATTAGCTTTTCCAGAATGTAAAGTATACAAAACATACAATTGGACAAATACAGAGAGCAGAATTTGAAGAATGTAAAGTATACAAAACATGATTAGACAAAGGGCCTGATCACGAGTTGGGCGTTAGCGCTTAAATGCGGCGAATGGATCCACAAGCAGATGTTTCTTTAGTGCTTGTCATGGAACCTGAAAAAATACCCAGGGAGGACATTGTAACAAACTCATGGTGGCAAAAAGGGATTGACTATTGGGATGTACTGCTGAATTAGAATCCCCAAATATCTAATTCTTTGCCGGGTTAGGAATTTTTGGAAATATATTTAGTTTGTTCCATTCCGTTAGAGATGTCCATGAAGGGATGTCCAATTCATGCCTAATTAGCACTACTGGCAACGACAATGGAAGATTCCAAGTGGACAGACTATGTCATTTGTGACAGGCCATCAGCTCTAACCCCTAGATTAATACAGGCAAAGTCTTCTCTTTGAAATAAAGGAATGTAGGAATACCTACAGTACACCACCTTATTTTTTTCATGTGTGCCTACAAAGGGGACAAGTTACTTTTTCATCTTGCTATATGCCCAGATGGATTGGGTTTATCACACATTGGAAAGAATAGGTAATTAAATGCGATGTTATTTCAAAGTTTTATTTTTTCTAGAAATGAAAGCCCTTTTGATTGCCTTCTATGGCTCCTGGAGAACAATACTGCCAATTTATTAGGGTTTATTTCTAAGTTACTAGATGTCATAAACCTTTTCAGACCCGACAAGGAATGTTGGGACCCCGCGTGGGTAGTATCAAACAAGATAATATCATCAGCAAATTAATAAGGCTGAAAAGTGAAGGGACCCGATCTTTGGGGCAAAAGAGCAGCTTTCAGTTAATTCATCAAGCATGTCTGCCAGATATAAATTAATAAGGCAGGAAGCAAGTACACAACCCTGTCTTAAACCGATTTTCGAGTATATAGATTTCCTAGGATTACCTCACAAATGTAGGCTTCTCTGGATAGCTACATTTGTGTAGAGCTCCATGATCCACTTCAATAGGTCCCCTGGGATGACCAAGGACCATAGCGTGTTCCACAATTTGATTCTATCCACACACTCGAACACTGTTGACATATCAACACGTGCCCGATATAGGGGGATTATCTTTCAGCCAGACTTCTTGTTGGACAAAATTCAGATTTCTGACCCTCAAGTTGGTCCCGACATTTGGCCTGAATACAGTTTGTGGTTCAGTTGGTCTCACAATGAAAGAGGACCATTTATTCAGGTTGTCCAAGAGCTAGGAGGCAAATATTTTGGAGGTCGAGTACAACAAGAGTATGGGATTGTAATTATTTTGCTGTGTACAATCCTCATTTTTAAAAAGTGGTTCAATAAAACCTTATAGAACATTTCAAACAGGATCTCTGACCACAGTTTGTGGTTTTCTTTGAGGACCAAATTCTGGAGGCCATTTGGATTCATCGCTCTAGTTTTTTTATTTATTTAGCAATCTTTCATTTTATATCCCAATCTGGAAACTTTGCCATTCCATGGAGGCAAGGAGCCTGGCTCAAAATTGAGGGATGTAGCTACATTTATCTCGTATATTTTCCCAAATTGTGTCTATTTATAATTCTTAAAATGTTTTAGCTGCCCTGAATGATTAGGTTAAACCTACAGAATTGCAGAGTGGCAAGCTCGACGGATGCGGCTCTCGTGAGCTCCTGTGCACCGGAGGTGTTCTGAGTCCCTCCAATGAAGAATTCTTCTCTGATCAGGATCCCATGAGAAGCCGAATGCCCTGGGATGTGTCCGGAAGCCTCCCAATCTAATAAGGTGGTGGAACAGTGGAGATCGGGCCTGCAAACAGCCGCCCGGGGAATGGAAAAGCCAGTCAAGATGGCACTCTGGAGCGGGCCAATGGAGTGTTGAGGGTGCCTGAGGCCTCTCTCCCTGCTCTACGGAAGTGCAGGCTACTGGGAGGGGCTGTGGACTGTGCCAGGCAGCGTGTCCCCGGGCTACTGGCATTGGCAGAGCTGGATGAGCCGAGCTAGAGTGGGAGCGAGCGCCGGCAAAGCCCACTCTGAGCCCTGTGAGGTCTGTCAGGCGTGGGACAACCCCCTGGTGGTATGTGGTGAGGAAGTGAGAGGCAACAGCTGCATGGAGCTGGGGAAGTGGAAGATCTCATATTAAAACCAGCCGGCGGGGAACCAGCGGCGAGCGGGCCCTGCTCTCTGGCATAGAGAGGACTCGAGGAGAGAGAGGGGGCCATGTGTTGTGCCAAATACAGCCTGTGTATGGGAAAGAGGGCCATGGAGCCAGCTGGGTGATTCAGGTAGAGGTGAGCCAAGGAGTACACTCGAGGGCTGCTGCTTAGGGCCCACAGGGGCAGCGAGGTAGCAATGTCAGCGTCGGCTATGAAAGCAAAGAGTGCTTGCTCTGGAAATATCAAACAGCTACTACATGCAGCTGACAAAACAACAGTACCTCAATGTGGTCACCTCATGGCTCAGGGAGAGGAAGATCCTAAGTGGGATTTACTATGGCTCAGGGAGAAAAAGATCCTAAGTGGGACTTACCATGTCAGCTGCTTTTCAAAGTAGGAGGAAAGAAGTACAACATCTCCAAAGGAGAAGCAGCAGCCTCCTTGTCAGAGACGGTGGAGTCATCAACCCGAAAGGGTGGCATGGTAAGCCGAGCGACACAGGAGGACTCCCTCAGAAAGAGCGGCAAATTAAGGGGCCCAGCGTATGGGGGCCGGTTGCACACCCAGACCCAGCTCAGAGAAACCTGAGGGCAGCAAAGGAACTAGGACATCCAATAGCATGGTTTGGTGAGAAAGTGGGATTTATTCCTGTGAACTGTTTGGCACGGGAATACGCCATTTGAGGCATGACCCCTAGTTCTATGCAATCTACAATTGGACTGCACTATCCACGGAACGTGTGTACTTATCAAACATGAGTTTTTCTCTCCAAACCAAGCTATTAGATGTGCTAGTTAATGGATGAATTGTTGAACTGTGACATCAATTCCAGAATATTATTCATGTGCTACTTTACTCAAGTGACGATACATATCCTTGATTACTACACTACTCTATCAAGATTACACACCTTGAGGACAACCAGTGTGGTCGAAACACGCGTCGGCTGTTCAGAATCTGATTAAATATATTTGTGAAATCAAAATAAGTGTAGCTGTTTTCAGAGTATCTGTTCTGGATCCTCTTGTTGAAATCTGTTTTGGCAGTGCGCGATACCATACTTCCAACTCAATTGGATCATTTCACTAAATCAGAGCATTGTTTGGCTCGGCTCTGTGGAAGTTTGAACACAGCAGGCCACTACCTCAGTTAACGCATAGGTGGACAATATAGCGCACAGCTACATTTGTCGAACCCTCTACCCTTAATCACTTGTTGATACATTATAGTTCTACATTGTGTGTCGCCACCTAGTGAAGTGTCCTACCTTTGTCATGAGTAGCTGATTGCATCCAGTGAGTCAAACCTAGTGCAGGCAGTGTGGTACTGATGTGTTGAGCCATTTTATCACTGGGGTCCTCAAAACCCGAATTCAAATCACCCAGTAGGATCAGTTTAGCCGCTGGTTTGAGAAAAGGAGGATGGCATCACTAAGATGCGTCAAGAAGTCAGGCATCATATTAGATGGATGATAAATAAGAGCAATATTGATGGTAGTATTGGCATCCATTGTGAGTTTGGCAAGCAGAAACTCACAGTCCGGTATGGTCACATTAATGAAAAAATCTATAGATCAAGGCAACACCACCTCCCACATCCTGTTGGCGATCGGCCTGCATGATCTTATAGCCAGGGAGTGTAACCAGGCTAATAGCAGGACCAGAGGCAGGGTGGAGCCACGTCTACGTAATTGAACAAATATCAATATTAGAATCGGTGATGTAGTCGGCCACCTCGATGTTGTGTTTTGCTATGGATCAGGTGTTAAGTAGCAGGCATGTTAATGGCTTGTATGATGGCTGAGCGTAATTGGGAGGACTGCCGCATTAACACAAGCTAAATACTGTATATGGGAACAACTAGAGCAGGAAGTTAAGGTCAGTGAGAAGGGACATAAAGTAAAAAACGCATTGAAAACCCTCCGACCCTTAACAATAGCTCAATCCAAACTGGATGCGCTACATGCAGGCCAATCTGCTCAGGTTTTGTACACACTAAACAATTTTACTATTCAGAAGGGGGACAAAGCGAAAATAATTTGTTAGCCAAACTGAAACAGTCTAAAATGTGCAATCGCATTGGGGCACTCTGACGTTCCAGTGGGTAACTAGGCGTGAGACAGAGGAGAAGATCGGAATCATGGAAACCTACCGTACGGAACTATTCGAAGAGGAAGGGGAGGATCGGGAGGATATGGGTGACTTCTGTAACCCAGCACACATTTCACTGCTTTCAGATGCTGATTATAGTTCCTGGATGGCCCTATCACAACATTGAAGGTGGGCAGGGTCTTTTGAGTGCTCCCACACAACAAGGCGCCGGGACACGATGGGTTCCCTGCCTCATTCAACTAAACATTTTGTTCTACATAAACACCTCACTTTGCTTAAGTCTATAACTTATTCCTCAATACAGGGAAGATGTCGGGATATATGATGGAGTAGAGAACCAAACTCCTGCTGAAGCCAGGGAAGGATCCTCTGGAGTGTGGGCCAATTGCACTCCTAAATATTGATGTAAAAATCTTCACTAGAATATTGGCCAACCGATTGATGGAGGTAATTCCTAAAATTATTGATGCAGATCAAACAGGCTTAATCCAGGGGTGCTCCACGTTTGACAACACTCGACTCACAATCAATCTGATAGAGGGGAGCACCTGTACATAGCAGAAGTCGGTCGTTATATCTCTGAATGCAAACAAGGCCTCTGACAGCCTGCAATGGGCTTACTTAACAAAGGTGCTATCAGCACATGGGTTTGGTCCAAACTTTGGGAGGTGGGTTCTGGCTGGTTTTCAATCCCCATTCACTACTACCAAGCTTAACGAAAACTACACTAAGCCAATTGGAATCGGGAGAGGTACCCACCAGGGATGTCCGCTGTCCCTGCTTATTTTCACCCTACCACTTGAACTCCTGGCACGTAAGATAAAAAAACGATACCTTCACGGGCATATCATTTAGGAACACAGAGCATAAACTCGCCCTGTATGCCGACATATTATTCTCTTCTTGGTAAAAGTCTCCGAGTCCCTACCAAGAGCCATCTCAGTGATAGAGAGTTTTGGAGAGCTAGTGAGACTGTCGATTAATTATGAAAAGTCAGTAGGGGTGAACATTGGCGAGTACGAGCATAAATTGTGGGCAATCCAACATGCTTCACAAATGAAGTGGGCAAAGAAGAAGTTAGAGTACCTAGGGCTGTTCCTAACGTCAACCTATGACACCCTTTATGGGGTTAACTTCGGTCATTGTTCAGAGTGTGCAAAGAGGATCTGGAGAGGTGGCACCAACAATGCATCCCCTGGCTGGATAGAATTACAGCCACTAAAATGTCATTAATTTCAAAGGTACTTTACGCTTTCCATGCACTCCCAGTGGAGGTCCCCAAGAAGGAAAAGAGCAGTTACAGCATAAAATACTGTCATTTATCTGGGGCAAGAATCAACCTAGGGTTCCCAGGAAAATGCAAATGTGTTCACCATGGCATGGGGGTCTGAGGGCTACCTCAATCAAAAGATACATGCTGGCAGCCACAATTGGTGCAATGTTTGACTGGCTTCATTCCGACACGAAACAATGGCTGGAGTTGGAACAGGGAGCCACGATGATGCCCCTCATTAATTTGCTGTTTATGACACACTCTGAAAAAGGGTTCGGGGTGGCTAATCTGGCCCTTTACAGGCCTCCCTTGTATGCTGCGATATGTGGTGCAGTATGCTGGGGATCCCCCAGGTCTGGGCCCACTGTCGCGATTCTAGGGAATCCAGAGTTCTCTCCAGGGATTGGAACGCTGGCCTTTAAGAGATGTGAAACAGGTGGCACATTTAAGTTGGGGCAAATGTACGAAGGCACTGACCCAGTCACATATGAGGAATCCAAAACCAAGTTCTCGTTGGCCTAGAATGAGAGGCATAGATATACACAGATTAGACACTGGGTCACTAATCCAGAAGTAGGAAAAGGGGAGCAATGGCTCCTTAGGGATCAGAATTTTCCTTGGTAGAAGGGGTCACTTCAGGACAGACAGCAAGATGCCATAGGTTACTAGACCCTATGGACAGCTCTGGTGCACAGGCCTACATGCACAAATGGGCAGGAGACCTGGAGATCTAAATTTAGACAACTTTGTGTGAACGCATATGGGAAAGAATGCATAAATCCTCACGCTAAACTAGTATAAAGTAGTGTGTTTACAATATCCTTCTTAGACGGTATATATCCCCCAGTAGACTTGATGGGTTCAATAAGAATATCTCGGCTGAATGTTGGCAAGGTTGTGGGGAGAGGGGTATGATTGGGCATCGATGGTGGTCATGCAGAGTGTCGCAGATTTTCTGGAAAGAGGTGCTTTTACACATAAAAGAGCTAACACACACAACTCTACTTTAGCACTCTAAAGTTATAATCCTGGGAGATTTGGATGAAAAGGGGGCATAGCCACTTTGAGGACCCAGATCTAAAGTGATCAAACAGCTCTTTTTAGGAGCCCGACAGGCGCTGGTACAATCGCGGAAGGTAATGGAGGGCCCGATGGTAAGTCAGGGCCTGGTAATTAATGGCCATGGAAAATATCACTGCAATTTTAAATAACACATACCAAGTCTTCTATAGCACTTAGCTCCTGGTAATCACATCATTACATTCCCGGGACCAGTTATATCACAAACCACTCATCCTTAAAAATGTTGACCTGTTATAAATCTGGGGCAGCCGGCGGGCTGAGGAACAGAATAGCTGAATACAGATTGGTGAGAATAAGGGATGGGTAGTGATAGGAGAGCATGAAGGGATGTTGATGTCTCAGGAGGATAGCTCAGGGGCAACGTGCTTGCCTTGGAAGCAAACGACACAGAGTTCAATCCCTGTGTCCGTGCTTAGAAACCTCTGGGTGTTAAGCGTGTTATAAATAACCTATCATGTATAATAATGTATGATTGTGATGTACTGTACATTTATTGATTCTGATTACCTGTGCTGGACCTCAAAAGAAGCTGTCATATTAAAATGCTAAATAAAGCTTGGAAATAAAAATACTACAGAATTGTATTCAGTTGATATATTTCTGTTTTAGCTTCTTTTTCCTACATTGGCTAGAGCTGGCACTTTAGAAACTAATCTTCACATAGATGCCTGATGCCACAGCTGAGTTCTTTTTTTGTTTTAATGAATTATCGTAGATGTAAGTTTTAATAAAGTTAGGTGGAAGTGTCACAGATTGATTTGCTAACAATCTGTCATGAATCCATTCAGTCAATTTTTGTTAAATGTATAGATTGGAGAAATCTGCAGCAGCCATAGTTTGCATACAGTTGAAAGTAATTCCTGTAGTGTTTAGATATACGTACAGGTGGTTCACAGAGTGGGGATTTTGGGGTGAGGGTAAATGCTGCCAGGCGATTCAAGTGTGTGTTCCTTGGCTGGGAAAGTACCTGCATTTTCAGAGTAATCTGAAATCCTGATAAAGTGGGGCTAGACCAAGAGAGGGTAAGTGAAAGGGAGCAAGGAAGGTGAAGGAGTGAAAGGGGGAAGAGGCAGAGGGAAGATGGATAACAGAGGGCTTGTGGGATGTTTTTACCCATGCATCCAAGCCCTACCATAAAACTGTGCGGTACTGGCATGGAAAACATCATGATGGCCAGAACTCCCCAGAGAGTGCACAGGGAAAACATGAAGAATAGGCTGCCACCCATTTTGCCTATGTTGTGAGCACAGGAGGGCACTGCCTAAAACCACCATTGGGCTACACACACAGTAGCCTGAAACCATTGGGAATGGCAATGCTGATTGCCAAAAAGCAACTCAGAACTGTGGGGAATTAATTTTCTTAATCCCAAAAATGGATGCAATACCGGTACTCACCACTATCAGAAAGCCGGTGTTTTAAAACCACCAGACTTTTGTGTAAAACTGAACAAATGAAACAAAACCAGGCCAAGGAAAGACTTGCTAAGAGGTGGATACAATGTAAAACAATATTCTTAAATGACTTGAAGGAAGTAATTATTTAATGTATATGTAAAAATTGTAAGTTTGATTTAAACTGGGAACAAAAAGTGACATTTAGCTGAAAACTGGCTTAATGAAACTGGATTCTGCCTGACAACTACCCCCGACAGGAGTTGAAACCTGCTCAGCCACTCTTCCCAGGCCTAGCTGCATCCTGCTGCCCCTTGCCAAAAGCAGTTGACACCTCTCTGATTGAATTAAGGGAGGGGACCAGGGGACTGCAGAAAGTTGAACAAAGGCCTGTCCTGGTCTCAGGCAAATGTTATATTGGGCGGGCCGTAAAGTGGCTTCCTCTTAGGGGAAACTGGGAGGGGCAGTGCCTCTGCAAGCCAGCTGAGCTTGGGGGAAGTGGATAAACCAGTTATTCCACCATGTGATGTGGGAAGCCACACCCCTTTTTGACCAGGGCATACTTTTAAAAAGATGGATAATTCATAGTACGGAGCTATCAAAATTATATAAATAATATCATTATTCTTGTGATTTTTTTGTGCACATTTTAAGAGGTGTTAGGACCCTGTGGTATGTTCCTGGGGATAGTAGCGGAAAAAAGGTTGTTACTCCAAATGTATGCATGTTAAAAATCTGACACTTTATCATCTGTAACTCATATCCCTGGTGCACATTTGTGTAAAATCTGGAAAGGTTTAGAGGTCGTTATCTGGATGAAAAGGGGAGAATTCTGTCATCAGTGGACACAACATCGTACAAAGACAGGGATCGGATGGTTTGGTGCTACAGAAAATATGTTAACTGGACCTATAATATTAGAAAAATGGTACATAGATAAATATGTATTTGGGTCAGAAATAGATTTGTGTGCAAATTGACCAGGGGAGGATCCTCTGACCCATAAACAGACCTCATCATGATGACAATCCATTTCCTTCCCCCAATCATGGGAGAGGGGAGAATTGGGCCAATGACAAGTAGAGAGGGGCAGGCTTAGCTAGGCCCAGGCACACACCCATTTTCAAAACACATAAAAAGAGACTGCTGGGACAGGTAGAGACATTCAATTCCATTTGCTGCGGCGCATGCTGACCGACGACTTCACATCCAGAGATCCAGACTTAAAATCCATCAATCTCCAGAACCTGTAGCAGAAATTAACTCCAGAATTTGTAGGAGAGAGGCCTGAATCCACCAGCTGAATCCTCTTCAGCAGGCCTCAAAACCAACCAAACTATTCAACAGCCGGGTGAGCTGTTTTAATTTTTGCCAAGAATTTTTGCAAGAACCTGTAGCAGTATCCAGAAAGCAGTGCTGTATCCGGAACCCGAGAGAACCACAAACCAGACCGTTGTGAGCAGATCCAGTGCTTGACAGACCCAGAGAGCAGAGCTGACCCAGATAGCCGGGACTTCAGAACCACCCGCCGGAAGTCCCGTCCAACCTGACCAGACCGTGACGAGGCCTATTTCAAATTGACATTGTGAGTACCTAGCAGAACTGTGCAGAACCAATCTCTTAGTTAAAATAATCTAATCCAAACTATTTTAACCTGAGTAGAACAGCTTCCTAGAAATCGTGTCATCTGTCATTTTTAAAGCTGCACAACTGTCACCTGTCAATTCTGCAGCTGCAAGCTGTCACCTGTCATTTTGAGTTTACTTTAAATCCGAAAATCTACCTTTATTAAATCGTCTGTATCTCTGGAACCGTTTGGGCTAGGAACGTGGTTTAACTTTCATTTTAAAGCTGTGATTCTAGGCTTTCCGACGAACCTAGACTTCCTACTCCTTATACTTTTTCCGCAATCACGATTTACGATTTTGGCTCAATTTCTCCACTTGTCAAAATAGCAGCTCCATTCTTTCTTTTTTTAAAATCCGTTTGCAACTTGGTAATAACTCATAGAGCATTTCTAAAGTGAGCCAGAACTAATACCAACACGCATCTCCCACTCACCCTGAATCTCTAGAGGGAATTAAAATCAGTTGGCACATTTTCCCATCCATTGCCATCACATTTAAAAAGCATTTTGGGCCTGTGTTTCAAACTCCTAACTGTTTCCTCTAAGCTTGCTGGGGGGGAACTGAATTTCGTATGGTATTTGATTGCATTCCTGAGAACTGTGTGCTCCTCTTTCCATCTCCTTCCATTTCTTCCATTGCATAGTGGAGGGGGGTGAATTGCCAGAGAAAAAGTGATTATCTTATCTTTTGCTAAAATCATATCGAGTATTTCTGTACTGCATTTTATTCCTCATTGCATTTCCTTGAAACCATAAAGCATTTTCAGCTACCTCATCCTCTATACTACTCCTAAGTAATCAAGTGTACCACTGTAACATTACCCATTGTGGATCCACATCATATGTCTCAGTGTACTATCAGATATTAATATATTATAAAAGTGTGATAGATATATATTGTTGAATTGTCCAAATAAACCTTTTAATTTGCAAAACAAACCTACTTCTTGGCTCAGTGGGGTCAGGGGGATTCTAAGAGGGGGGTGTTATACAAGGGTTGTCATCCAGAGTACTGATCTGGAAATAAAAATACATCAATAAGGGTTTTCCTCAGCATCCCAGACTAGGCATTGACTTGGCTGTAGTGTTGATTGAATATCGCTTAGAGGGGTAAGGAGATTTTCAGATCTCACAGTAAGGGGTGGCTGAGAGGAGTCAGATGTGACCAGATTTAGGAGGGGGGGGCGTTGGGAGCGCTTACCCACAAACTGATTTGAAAATAACATGAAGGAATTTAAAGAGGGAGTGACTGTGAATAGGCCCCGACCCAATATGGAGGTGTGTGAAGATAAAGGGAGGTAAAGAAGAAGTGGCTGGTAATATCAGAACCTTGTCAAGGAGTGCTGAGTCAGGCCCATGAGGAGGTTTGATAAGTAGTCCAGCCTACCAAGCAATTGGGTGAAGATGAGAGTCTAAGATTGAAAGTGAGGTGGGGCTCAATTTTACAGATGGTGATGATGTTGACCCTGGCTGATATTGTGGTGGAGGAAATGTATTGTTGCAGTTTCAAGTAGATGTAAAAAAAAAAACTGCAGCATTGCAAGCCTTGGTAGATGGAGGAACTGTACCCCTGTGAAGTAATGAAGGAAAGGGTATGATGGTTGAAGCACTGGAAGCTGGGTGGTTCAATAGATCACCAGGGTGCTGGACGTGGAGTGGATTCCATTGGCGGAAAGTGGAAAGACGGTCAGTGATGCAGGAATAAAGTCCAGGGGTGAAGCAGTGGAATTAGAAGAAGAGGTCCGAAGTGTTGTCTGCAGCTGGTAAAATGGCATTGTACCTCATGTGTGTTGATGGCAATTGATGAAGGTGTTGATTGGATGCTGTTCTTGGACTCACTGAAGTTGTTGAGTTTTCAGTCTGACCATTTAGGTAATTTGCCAGTTATCATTGCTCTAGAAAGTATTGAGTATCTGTGGCTACATTGTAAGAGTGTTTGCCCTGGTGGTATGTAGAACACATCGTTTGGTGATCGGTTTAGGTCTATTCATTTTTGGATCATGCTTTCTCTAGTTCTGTGGATAGTGTTTCATGGTAACCAATTGATATCTTCAATTCCTAAATGATGGTTCTTTTTGTATTTTCAAATACAATCGTAGGTCAGTGCCATAGGGAAAGACTTGTGTTGAAGTGCGTTGTAGGTTTAGTCCATGTCTTACGTGCCTACGGGCCTGTAGTGAGTAGTGGAATGGATCAGTTTGTGTGGAATGTTTATGATTATGCTGACCCAGGTGATCCACCCAAGACAGTTGGATGGATGCAGCATAGGTGGTGGGCACTGGTTGATCCAGCTCCTATTATCTTTTTTATTGATGCAAAAATCTAAATAAAGCAACTTATGAGAAACTTACCTCAGCGTCCAGGGAACCATCGCCATTACACTGGCGACAAGTTGGTCTTGACCAAAGAAACAGACTTGTGTGTGCAGGAAGAAAAAGAAAAAAAATCAAGTAAGCTGCTGTGGGAGGGTGCAGCCATTCAAGGACCGACTGCTCCCCAAGAAAGTTCCCATCGCTCGGAGTTGCCTGCACGAACAAGGGAGGGAAAGGATTGGAATTGAATGGAATGGAATGGACTGAAAAGAGCTGCAAGATCTGGTGCCTACCTAAGAGTTCCTAGGTTATGGAGTGTACCACTAAGGAAAGTAAAATGAAACAACAGCCCCCTGATATCCAGGGAGGCAGCTTGGGCAAGGTTGGCTCTGTAAGTAGGATAGTGCTGTGATGCACTTAGAGCAGGCTATAGCAGACAAGGGAGGCTGATAGAGATATTTGCTGCTGCAGTTGGGTTTGTGTGGCCAATCCTATAAAATGGATTTCAATAGAGTCTGAAGAAAATTGGAAGTCCAAGGTAACAGGACACAATGTATCCAGTGAAGCAGTGCCAGTGTTGATGGATTAATGCATGCCATAGGGTTGGTGGTGGAGTGACATGGTAAGCATGCCGTCCCAGCTCCAGATGGATTCAGTCCCTGTCAGAATCATAGAGGAGTGGATGGGAGCAGCAAGTTGAGTTGGAGCCATTGGGGATACAAGGAGCTCTGTGCCGCATGGGTATTGTACCTATTATGATGATGTCGCTGATTGTGGCCCAGAGACAACTAAAGGAAAGCGCTTGGTGGCGTAGGAACAGAACGCCCATGATGGCGTTGCCACGCAACATCAGGTACAAGCAAAGAATGAACTGTGAAAAGGAGGAGTGATGTTAGTGGGTGGAATTTACCTCAGAGTGGAGTATGGATGGAAGTGTGTTTCCTAGTGCACCGGACGTTACTGGTTTAATGTTCTTTGTTTTATGTGCATCCTATGGGAATAGGTGACTATTGGGCAGTCAAGCAAGAATGGAGAGATAATTGATATTTTAGGAAGTGTGTTGGAGCCGTTTTCTTTTTTGCAAGTGGACTTTCACATCAAATGAATCATGGCGTTGATGAACATAGATAGTATTTAAGAGTGATAAGGGCATGGCTGCCTCCAAACTCGGGACTGGGTCCGTGGTCCGTGAATGGGGAAATACCGGGCCATTCTGACCTTGGAGGGCCCGGTATTTCCGCATTCAGGGAACACGGACCCAGACCATCCCCATTCCCATTTGAAACCCCCATAGGGCTCAATGGGAATGGGGAGCATGCTAACAGCGGGCCCGTTAATGACGTGTCCGTTGTTAGCATGCTGGTCCCCTCGCGGGACCCACAAAGGGCGTCTGGTCTGACCAGACGTCCTGAGCGGGTCCTGCAAGGGGACCTCGCAATGAGGCGGTACCGAGTTAAAGGCATTGGCACCTTTACCGTCGCCGTTAACCCCTTACCGCCTCACTTGTAATGAGACCCTATGTGTTGGGGTTGAATATGGCGTAAGGTTGCAATACTTCAGTTGTTATGAGCAATAACCCTTTAGAGGCTTTGCAAGGTTAGGGTTGTCAAAGCAACATGGACTTTCGGGAAAGATTAGAATTTAGATGTTAGATTGACAGATGACAGTCACAGGTAAGTGCCGTAGCAGTGGGTCCACCAAGATGCACGGGTTGGGTAGACAGAGGGCACACACATAAGTAGGATGGTAGAAAACAGAAACACTGGTTCCATCACACCCTCCATCCAGATCTTTCTCCACACAAGCTCAACGGTCACGCTTAGAACTCCACACAGCTCAAACACACCAACATTTCAGATGTGGCATCACCAGGTCTGACATCACTGCAGATACAGCGCCATAACACCAAGACAGATCACCACATCTCTTCCTCTGTTACCGTGACGACAACAAGAAGAACAAAACACTGACCAGCACCTCGAATGCCCTTCGTTCCAAGAACACAGCATGACCCCATACGCCTCCCTACAAAGTGGCCAACAAAGTGGGAAATCTACTAGAAACCCGAAAATGACATATGAAAACACAAATATCAAAAATGTCACCAAGGAAATGTGGAACAACCAAAAGGAGACCCACCTCCTGGAGAAAAACTACAAGATGGAAACACACTCCAGATGGACAGCTGCACTCCAAGCAACATGCCTAAAAGTGTACCGCACAGTGAGCTAACCCCAACTAAACAAAAACTCCAGAATACTTACAAAATAATCAAAATTTCATAAAACTCTGCACCCTCATGTTCATTTGAAATGATCCAGAACCATGTGTAAGGCCTATAACTTTAATGAACATGGTGAGAAAATGTTCCTTATAGGGACGCTCCTGATTCCTCCCTTAACAGATGCCACAAACAAAAATACATCACACTACTCAAGTAAAACCGGTCTTAAAACCCATATACCCGACCAGAGACACTAATGCTAAAACCAAGAGGGCCACGACACAAAATAAAAGACAACAAAATCAAAATAAAACTGGCCCCTGCCCCAAAAAACTAATATTTCAATCATACTCTACCCAAAGTCAAACCTGCCATGATCCGTAAACCACAACCACAGATCCAAATCCAGTTGCTTCATTTTAGTTGAAATTCGCCAACACCTGTCGCACACCTCAGCAGCAAACCAGTCCCCCGGCAGACACAGGCCACAAGCTGGGGAAACCCGCCACTCCTCTGTCACCATTTCTTCCTGAAACCGTTGCCTGGAAAAGCTAGGTACAGGACATTGATAACTCCTCTCTTTCCCTGCAGGAGGCAGTGCATGATCCGCGAGAGAACACGCAGGCCCAAACTCCAGTTGATGATGTCACTGCGCAACGTCATCATTCCACCCACAGCATTGGAACTGGATGGATCTATGCCGTCCACCAGCCACAGGCCATCTCTGACATAATGTGGCCTCCATGGCAACCACGAGCGCCTCTCCCCCCAGCTTTGTACCTGCGCTCTGGTCCAGCACCCAACTTTTGCCAGCAATCTCTGAATGTCTTGCCAGCATCGACCGACATGCTCCGCCACCCAAGTTGGGTGCCCGGCTGATCCCTTTTCTACTGGCTTCGACTAACCTGCCATCTTGTCAACTGCACAGAACAGCAAGGGACCTGAACAGGAGTACCCAAATGCCGGATGACATCCACGCTCCATTACACACCAGCAACTTCCACTCTGTCTCCCCGTCCTCCCTGCTGCCGACAACCGTTACTGCCACAGCTAAATGGCACCTCCTTCACCGCTAAAGATCAGAGCCACCCGGCATCATCACCAAAGCCTGGATTAATCCTCGGACCCCTGCTGGCCTCTCCAGCAGCCCGCAGCCTGCAGACACTGTGGCCCAGGGACTGTCCCTGCTGGCTTCCTAACCTGGATATGGGGTCTTAAACTTGGGGGGCAGTGTCTGTTCTGGCTGCTGTCCCCCAGCAGCCCTTACAGTCCTCTTTCAGACTTGTCACCAAAATGTAGTGGTACAGCCACTCTAGAACAGATGACAGTCACAAGTAAGTGCAGTAGCAGTGCAGCTTTATTGCCACTGGGTCCACCATGATGCATGGGTTGGGTAGATAGAGGACACACATATAAGTAGGATGGTAGACAACAGAAACACTGGTTCCCCCAAGCCCTCTAGCCATATCTTCCTCGGCACAAGCTCAACTGTCACCCTTAGAACTCCAGACTGCTTAAACACACTGACATTCCAGCTGTGACATCACCAGGTCTGACATCACTGCAGGGAATAGGCACACGATTGATGGCCCTGCAAGGAGTTTATGGATGTGGGATTGAAATCATGTTTAGCTAAGAAATGTAATGTGTTTCAAGTACGTTTTTTTGGAGCGGAATTAATTGTAACAACATCAGAGCTGAGCAATGTCGAATTTGTTGTTATTTAGGAGTGTGCATTGGTGTATTGGAGCATTAAATATTAGTAGTTGGCATTGCTAGGGTAGGTGCAGCGTGTATGGATTGTTATTTTGCAATGTGCTGTTGAGGGTGTCAAGTGCCTTTTTTTTTGTATTCATTTATTGAGTTGTTGTCCTTTGGCACACCACGGTTTGTGCGCCAGGTGATTTTGGATCGGGTGTTTGTGGTTTTTGGGCATCACTACATGTGTGCCAGAGGTTGTAGGGCATAAGATTCTTACTTTGGTGTGACTTGGGTTTTCTGTAAATATTGGTGAACGGGGTGTATTGCATTAAGGAGGCAGTATTGGTATGCCAGGAATTATAGAGCGCGAGACTCTTAAATTGGTGTGACTACTTGTGGAGGCGCATCATGCATAAGGATTGGTGAATGGGGAATATGGCGTTAGGGAGGCGCCAGTAGTGCTAGAAGATAATGAGTGTAAATGCTCCCTGGTATTATAAGTACACATATAGATGGCCAGGAGGTTTTGTGAGGTGTCGGTGTGTGCTGGTGAAAAGGGAGGAGTTGGTGTGTTGTATGTGTATTTTGTGTTTGTGTGTTTTGGGTGAATGTGTGTCTATGTGTCTGAAGGATTTGTGGGTGATATCAGAGCGTGTGATGTCACTAGTGGAATGGTTGAGGTGGTGTGAAATGTTGATGACCATGGTAACCCAAGGCAGTAGGAAGGATGTAGTCTGGGTGGTGGCCAACAGTGGGCCCAGTTCTTATTATCTTTATTACTGATGTACCTAAGCAAGAACTTATGTGAAACCAACCTGACATGCTGTTTGTTGCCAAGAACATGTGTTTCTGTGTTTATGTCTTTCAGTGGTTTATGATGACGAGTAGTCTGTGCAGTTGCTTCACTGTTTTGTGTAGGCATTTTTACTGTTTGCATTTTACTGTATGATGTTTATTTTGCAGATATGCATTGATTTTATTGTGTTTGATATAAGTGCAGTAGCACAGAGTTTTACCCTAATATTAAAGAGAGGTAACAGCATGTGTCTTCCTTTCCTGTGGTCACCTGTACTGAAAGTGGTGTTCCTATATATGAAGAATACGTTTCAGTTGAACTATAACTGCTCGAGGATGAGGCCACGTGCTCTTCAAAACTAGCAGACAAAAATATGGAATAAGCCTAATAAAGGTATAATTGTTGCATCGACTATGTTTTCCTTTTTGTTTAAAAACAACAACTTCAACTACACCACATTTTATGCAGTTTTCTAATTTGAATGTTTTCTGTGGTTTGTTTGATTTTGCAAGGGTGTTTTTCCTTGGAGAAAATGTGAGTAACAGTGTCTATTGGAGTTGGGAGAAGGGCTGGCTTCTTCTAGGAGTGCGTACCCATGAGATGTTTTTTTTTCCCCGAGGTGACTATGCAATACCTGTAGCAATCAACATGGCCTGTTGGTGGTGGTGTTTCTGGCAGGGCTATTTTTGTCGAGACATTAAGTGGTTCTTTTTGACGAAGCATCTGTTTAACCAGACATGTGACGTGTCACCCTGTCATGGTGACACCTCTTCAGAAGAAGCCACCAAGTCAGACCTTCTCTTCTGAAGCCAAAGTGCTGAGAACATGATGACTAGTGTAGTGCTGAAGACACCTTGAGTCAGACAATCAAAACGTTGCCCTTGTTCAAAAATTGAGCAAATTTATTTAGTGCCAATTTTGCTGCTTATATAATATGAAATGGAGAAAAAAACAGTTAACCCTCAATCTGTTTTATCTAAAAACGGGGGGGGGGGAATGAGGCAGTCTAATTTATTTACTTTGTTTGCTTTATAACACATTTCTTTTTATGCTATGGAGCAAGCATAGTACAAAATCAAGTCTGTTTCGGAGTTTACTTAGTGCACATGTTTTATTTTTAAATATGGATTGTGACAAATCCTGTTTGCTCCATTCCGTATTATCTAAGCATTTGCTCCATTGTTGGCACTGGCCCAAATGTTAGATAATGGCCTCTGATGTTCTATGTTGTAAGTGCTGTTGATCAGAGCGATGGAGCAGTTTGTTGGCGTGCTCTTTGCCAGAAGAAGGGAGTGTAAGTGCTGGAGGGATTGTATAGCATCTAGCCAACAAACAATCATTTTATTTTTTTCACTGGTGTGGTATCACGCCAGTACATCATTACCTGGCTGTTAAATGTCAAAACATAACAAATGCCTTACATTGCAAGATCTAGAACACAGTTGTACACTCTTTGAGACCAGTTCACGCCTAGTCTTGTTTAGGTAGTCATTTCCACATTAAGGAGTGTTATTTTGTTCTGCAATCGGGATTGATGATGAAAATGCAATTATTGCTAGATGTAATTTCAGGTTTCCCAACCTCAGAATGAGGAAAGACTGAAACATTCTTGCTAAGGTCTGGTTCTGTGATCTGCCATGCGATCAGAGGTCCCTGCGACAAGTGTTTTAAACGTTGAGCTATCTTCTTTACCATTATAACACATACACTTATCAATATGCATTTCATCTTCAATTATTGCTCAATACATTTCCCAAAGAAAGGCAGAAATGCTACACAAGCTATGCTATATGGAGAGCAAAACTGTATCTATAGTACTACAATGAAAACAGAACGACTTACCAAATTAATTGATCAGAACCTAGATATCAACAACAGTCAGGCAGCAGGCTCAGTGCCTCAGCAGTGCAGAAAAAGTGCCTTGACTTGTGTTATTTATAGTTTGTAAAAATGTGCATTGACGTCATTGCATCAGGAATCCAGGTGGGAGCCCCTCACACGGTGGGGGGCCTTTTTGCATCTGATCAGAACACTCTATTAAAGGGGAAGTTCACTCAAAAATGTTATTGTCCAAAAATATGGGCCATAATAAAAAATATACATAAAAAATATGTTTAAGGAAAGTTCCTATGGAATATTTTGAGCAAATGTTGGTCAAAGTTTTGACATGGGTGCATCAATTTTGTGAAATAATCAGCCTCCTCTGTTCATGTTAAGCTCTGGTCTGGCACACTAATTAAGCAAAAGCCCCCCACTGGGAGCGTTTTCTTACTGCTGCCAGAGAGCAGGGCTTAACATGGAGAGGAGGCTGGCACAGTGTTTACAATTGCCTTGACTTTCATTTTACGTTTTCTGTGCTCCCCAAGCCCAGGGAAGCCCAGAAAACATAAAAAAGGCACTGCAATTATAAATACTTTTCTGGCTGCCCGCAGAGTTTTCCATAATTGCTGCAACTTTCTTTTCTAGTTTCCCGAGCATGGGAAACTGAAAACTAAAGTTGCAGCAATTATGAATACTCTGCCGGAGGCTGGTGAAGTATTCATAATTGTCTGGACTTTCTTTTTAAGTCTCCCGGGCTCCATGGGCGTAATTTTAGAGGGGGACAGGGGTGTTTGTCCCCCCAAACTTTCATGGCACAGCATTTTGTCCCCATTCATTTGGCTTGGGCACCTTTTCTTCAGATGTCATGTCCCCCCCAACATTTTCAGCAAAGTTACTCCACTGCCGGGCTTCCCCGTGTTCTGAGGAGCCCGGGAGACTTAAAGCCAAAGTACCTATAATTGTTGTATTTATAATTGCAAGCACTTTCGTTTCAAGTCTCCTGAGCCAGGGGAACCCAGAGACTTGAAACGAAAGGCACAAGTCTCCTAGGCTTGAAGGAGCTCGAAGGAGATGAAAGTCTCCCAGGCTCGAAGGAGCCTGGGAGACTTGAAACAAAAGTGCCTGCAATTATAAATAAAACAATGTTGTATTTATATTTGCCAGTACTTTTGCTTTACTCCCCAGCTCCCCCGGCACGGGGAGCCCGGGAGACTTAAAGCCAAAGTAACTGCTATTATAAATACAACATTGTTTTATTTATAATTGCAGGCACTTTTGTTTCAAGCCTCCCGGGCTCCTCCGAGCCGGGGAAGCCCAGGAGACTTGAAACGAAAGGCACAGTGAACATAAATACAACAACGTTGTATTTATAATTGCCGGTACTTTCGCTTTAGGTCTCCCGGTCTCCCCCAGCTCAGGGGAGCTTGGGAGACTTAAAGCCAAAGTACCAGCAATTATAAATACAAGATTGTTATATTTATAATTGCAGGCACTTTCGTTTCAAGTCTCCCAGGCTCCTTCGAGCCGGGGGAGTCCAGGAGATTTGAAACGAAAGGCACAGCAAACATAAATTCAACAACAGTGTACTTATTATTGCTGGTATTTTTGCTTTAGGACTTCTGGGCTCCCCCGGCTCGGCAGAGCCCAGGAGACCTAAAGCCAAAGTACTGGCAATTATAAACACAACCTTGTTGTATTTATAATTGCAGGCACTTTTGTTTCAAGTCTCCTATGCTCCACCGAGACAGGGAGCCCAGGAGACTTGAAATAAAATGCACAGCGATCATAAATAAAACAAAGTTGTATTTATAATTGCCTCTACATTCTTTTTAAGACTCCTGGGCTCCCCTGAGATGGGGGAGCCTGGGCGACTTAAACAGAAAGCCACGGTAATCATAAATACAACGCTGTTGCCTTTATAATTGCATGGATTTTCACTTGAAGTTTCCCAGGCTTCCCGAGCTCAGGGGAGCCCGGGAAAGAAGTAAAACTAAGAAGAAATCTCCAGCAGGGCAGGAAGGAGCCTGACAGCATTCTCTGCTCTACGACTGTAATAAGCAAAATCTACAAGTAGGTGGCTTTTGCTTCATTATTACTGCAAGAGCAGAGCTTAACACAAGCACATGAGACTCATTCGTTACAAAAAATGAATGCCTCATAGTGCTTGACATTTTTGACTTTGAGTCGCAGTTTCTCAAAGTTTTACATAGGAACTTTCTTTAAAAATATTTTTTATATATATTTTTTATTATGGTACATCTTTTGAGACAATAACATTTTTTGTGTGACCTTCCCCTTTAACCGGCAGCTGTCTTTCTTTATAATAGTATATTCCCAGTTAAATAAATATTGGTTACCAAAGTTTTGAGGCTGATAAAGAAGACGGCACATGCCTTTCTGAAACAAGCACAAAAATGAATGAGCTACCTCCCCTCAAATGCTGATGCTGATGTAAGGGTTATGCCTCTTTGCTTGTCCCAATATGCACGACTCTGGAGAATTCCCTGTGTGCAACTGTTAGCGGATTAGCCAATTGGAAGAAATATCTTACTGCCCTGCATGGGCTTGCCGACTATAAGCCAAATATTTCTGGGAAGTTTGGGAATTAGTGTTGTCTGTAGATCACGAGAATATCATGGGACTACATTAATACCTTATCATGCCTTGAACGTCTTTGTAGGATTTAGATAACACTTATGGGTGATACAAGCTTATGTGTACAGTGACTTCCTCTCTCCATTCTAGAGATGCGCTTGCAAGATCGATTGAAGGAGGCAGGCTTGATTTCTCTCTCAGATTAGGTTTCGTAAGTGATTTTCCCAGTCCTATACAGTGGTAAATTGCTATTTGAGATAAATACTTTACCCTTCTTTTGGACTTTGTATCATATTTGTAAAGCATTATGATTTAACAGCTTAGTATGATAACATTAGTTTCTCAGTTCAGAAATGCACATACTTTAGGTGTGAATGGTGAGGGATTTCTTTTCAGTTTTAGGTATCTTGAGATTCAAATACTGAAAGACTAATGTCACTGTACATTTTACATCATGTGCATATTTGATCAGAAATCAAGCTAAATGGAAGACTTGAAATTTGCACATTGTTTGTCCTTAGATTGGCAATATTATATGAGATCGAGCTCAAGCTCAAGGAAGTCAATGGCTCATCAGTAAAACGTGATGGAATACCCCCAATATGCATGACAGAAATGATTGTTCCCAACGGCAAGGTAATTCAGCAATGAATTCTAAACTAGTTTAAATTCACAAATGTACGTATTGATATAAGCAATACAGGCTGTATATAAAACTAAGTTAACTATCCTTTATTATTTTATTCATTGAGAGAAATTGTGAAATAATAAGAACAAAAGAAATGAGAACATTTACATAAAAAAGAAACAACATTTAATCAGGATAATATAGCATGGTAGTAGTGGAGTCACACAGTGTCAGATAAATGAAAGAAAATACAAAATTCAATCCTCTTTGACTGAGGAACATTCACTTTTTTTAAATCAGCACTCAGCTATTCTGAGGAAATCAAATTGAAGAATGCCTTAACATGAGATTCTTAATATGATTTGCAAGAGGGGTCGACATAGGCCTACATTTTGGCATACAATTAATTAACCAACGTCCTCAGGACCATACATTCTTCTGACCCTGTATGCATCAAAAATATATTTATGTAAATGTGCTTGATTCTGATAAATCTAAGATTGCCAAAAAAAGAAAGAAATCAATCATAAGGCTCACCATTCAAATATGTATATAGGTGCACAGATCAACACTTATCATTCTCTTGAAAATGATCTCAAATAGGATCCACAACATGGTTCAATGGAATCTGAAATATCAAACACATTTCATATTGGAAGCTTTTTTTAGGGAAAGGATTAAACTGTTGTTGGAATATATTAACATACGTGTAGCATTAGATGAACCTAGTAAATAAATGGGTTTTATTTGTGTCGCTGCAGGGTAGTATAAGGCCTTGAAGTCTGAAAAGATAAAAAACAAAAATCAATGCAAACGGGATAAAAATAAGCATAGTTAAAGTAATGTGTTTTTGAAGTCAAGGGGCATGTCACCAAATATCCCAATGGCTGCTGTAGTAACGTGTATGTACGCTTTTAATACCTTGACTTAAACATTTTAGGAAATAGCCAACTTGAGCCAAGGGGCTCAAGTATTAAGCCACATGCTGCAACAATAGGTCTAACTGGTGGTTCTGTAAGGTACTTATGTATCTTTGGGAGTGCATAGAAATTGGGAACTATATACATGGAGGTATTCAAGAATTCAAATTAATTTCTAGAGATGACTGGGATCTTCCTTCAGTATATAGGAATGCCCCCAATAGACTATTGCTTCTGGCAGAAGTGCTTCCCCATAAAGTTATTGGGGTCCAGATCCATTTTAATGCTATCCCTTAGAAAATAGATGACATGACTTATTAGCAGCATTATCACAAGGACATATGTTGCAGAATTCAATGTACATGATAAAAGAGAGCAGTTATCGTCTACCTTTTTTATTTTGTACCTATAATGCATTTATGTGTGTCGGAGAGTTCAGGCAATCATTTTTTGCAAGCAGCAAAGACAGAGACAGAGACAGTTCCATTGTCTTGTAAGACAATGTACCGAGCTACATGTTACCTCTAGTAGAGCAATCGCACAAAGTCATAACCAACCCACCAGACCTACACATTTATAAGTTATGACCTCATGATCGAAAGTGAAACCTAAAGCAGACCCATGGAGAAGAAAGATTAACTGTCCAGTGTTTGAGAGAAGGCATTCTTCCCTGTGCAGTTCTTTGGGGAACCATCAGAAAAAAGTCTGCCAATTGGCTGACATGGATCCTTCTGGAAGGCTCCAGCCCAAATGATAATTTGGATTACCATTTCATTTTCATTCTCACACACTGTTACCTACTCAAAGCCCCCAGTCTGAATGATTTATACCACGTGACACATCTGGTGCCTCACGCAGAACCTCTGCCTCAACAGTATCTCAATACAAATGTTATCTTGCTTTTGTATAGCACCTCCCGTCACAGTTTATGGCTCCAAAGAGCTTTGCCTATCAGAGAGGCAAAGGAGGAGGATGATACAACATTCAGTAGTGGTAGTGGAAGCAAGGTCAGGTATATCGTTGAGATGAGGGCGAGGGATAAATAAGATGCACAGGAAGGCATGAGAAGGAAAATGCAGAGTAGAGGAGCTATGTGTACAGTTGGACAAAATATATCATGGGACTAATTATTTTTCTAAGGTGGCGCAGCTCCAACAGCAGAGATAGCTGGAGTGGAGGTGTTCTCTGCGAAGTAGGTATCTTTGGATATTACTCACTGCATGCTTGGTCTCAGCATGTTGAAGCCATGCCTCTAACCTACTCTCTAACCTTGATTCTAATCTCCCCTCTGTCCTCATCCTACTTGATCTCTCTTCTGCCTTTGGCACAGTCAACCATGCCATCCTGCTCAACCAGCTCTGTGATAATCTGGGTATCACTGATCAGGCTCTGGCCTGGCTGACTTCTTTCCTCTCTGACCAACCCTCTCAGGTCCAACTTCGGTCCTTCCTCTCCTCTATCTCTCTCCACCTGCGGTGTTCCCCAGGCCCAGGGGTCTATTCTTTCTCCCTGGTTGTTCAACCAATACCTGGCACCCCTTGCCAAACCTGCTTGCCGCTCTCTGCTCCAATTTCCAGTGCTATACGGATGACACCGAGCTTGCCTTCGGGCTCCCCACTGTTACTTCTTCTCCCTCTCTCATCCCGGATTGTCTGATTGCAATCCAGGAGTGGTGCACCACCAATGATCTCTGCCTGAATGCAAGCAAGATGGACACCCTCCTCATTGGCACACCCGCACCCCTCTTTCCCGTCATTCTCTGGCCGGCCTCCCTTGGCCCTCCTCCTCCTCTCACTTCTGAGTCTAAGAACCTCAGGGTTATCTTTGACTCCTCTCTCTCCTTCTCTCCTTATATCTCCACCATCTCTAAGAAGTCGAACTACCAACTGCACCTCCTCAGAGGTATTCTTCCTTTCCTCTCCTCCCCCCAGAAGCTCACTGTATCTAGAGCTCTGGTTCTCTCTAGGCTTGACTAATGTTACAGCCTCCTTTTAAATCTGCCTGCCTCCACTGTCTGTCTTCTGCAACTCATCCAGAACAGAACTGTGAGACTTGTCCTTGGCCTCAAGCCCAGGGATCGTATCTCTCTAGCACTGAAATCTCTCCATTGACTCCCTGTGGCTGCAAGGATCAAGTTAAAGACCCTTTGCATCATCCACAAAGCCTAATGGGGTCTTGGACCAAAATATCTCCAGCTTTCACTTCTGAAGTATCTTTCTACTCGAGGACTTTGCTCCTCCACCTCCAACTCCTTGAGGGTCAGTCGCTTTTCCAAGCAACGAGTTGGGGGCAGATCTCTCTCTTCGGCTGGCGCCTACTTCTGGAACAGCCTCCCTGCCTCTCTGAAACTTGAGCAGATCCATCTCCGGTTCCGGAAGCAGCTCAAGACTTTCCTCTTTGATTCTGCCGTCTCTCTTCCACTACCTTGCTGATCTTCTATCTAATACGGCACTGGATGCCTGGCTACCATGGGCCCAGATTCCTGCCCTCCCAGTTGTACACCTGCACTGCCACCCTGGCATCCCTGCACTTGGGGCTGTATCTACAACCCTACAGTCACCCACACTTGCACTTATCTATCACCTGTTTTTCTGCACTTAACCCTTGGACTGCCACCTGCTGGCTGCACTTCTTGTTTTCAACATCTGATCCTATGTCTTGCACTTGCTCCTCCTCCTCTTCCCCTGGCACTTCTCCCCTCCTCCTCTCCCATGCACTTGCGTGATCTCAATGCCACTGGGCCTAGTAAGATCATTGTCTTGTTCCCTCTTGTTCCCCTCCCTCTCCTTGTCATGCCTTGAAACACTTGTGTATAAGCGTGATATAAATAAAATATCATATGATATCATACCATGCCTAAGAAAACACATGTGGAAAAACCCTAACTCTTACTTCCTGAGGCCTCCAACAACATTTGGGTGGGGTCGTTTATCATAAATCCAAATTTGCTAAGTTTGCAAAAGTTCACTAAATAGTGAGCAAAAAAAACCTCAAATTATTTTGCTTTTCTCATGTATGTCATGGTTACCAAAATCCTAGACTTGTGTGCAAAGTGCTTATGACCCGGCCTTCCAGTGTCATGGTGAGCCAAGGCATGTAAAAAACCCATGCCCAAGAAAACGCATTGTGCAAAGCCCCTCTACTTGCACCCTAAACAAGAATGGCCATGAACGACCAGATTTTATATATGGGAAATCAGGAAGGAAAACATGGGCAGCTTTAATGGAGGGCGGGATTTCAACTATGGCTTCCTTTGGAGCAGAAGACCAGTCTGGCCTTCATGGATGTTCCTGGCTCCTGCTAGGTCCTTTAAGGTAATGGTTACATTGGTGTGTGAGGCAGGAATCCTCTTACGCTGAGGCTGGGTGCTAATGGGAGTTAATTTACATAATCCAGCCTTTGACTAGCCTTCTCACCCTGGGCGGCAGTTACTATGTACTGTTAATAGAGGGCATCATGTGAATGTTAGGTCAATATAGGGGTGTATTGTCTAATTAATTGATTAGATTTCTAGGTTTGCCTTCTGGGTTTTTATTGTGCATCTTTAGGCTGGCTTCAAAAGAATCACAGCACGTTTAGAAAGGCACTGAAAACCAACCTATTTAGGTAAAAGCTCCCCATGAAAGAACCACCATTAGGTAGGAACCTGTCTTTTTATATATGTTAAGGTCTGCGTTTACATGTGTGCGCCCGATGCCTGTGGGCTTTTCGGTGCAATATAAATTTACAAATTAATAAATAAAAATAAACAGGGGGTTGCTACCCATTGTCTTATGGATGTACTTGAAAATTAGACATGTAAAGTAAAACATTATATTGAAACCTTAACATAATATAACATGACCTAACCAGTGAGTATAAAAGGAAACTGAAATCATATTCATCTGCCCTCCCCCAAAAGGGAGTGACTGAGTACATACAGTAGCACTCAGGTAGATTCTAGTGAACGTGCTTTTAGCTTTGGGAAAATAGCGCTTTCATCCCAGCAGAACAAGACATTACAAACATGTTTCTACAGCTTAAAACATGACATGGCATAGCATAACATAACAAAGTGTACCATGCAAAACCTAATTCAGTGCAGCACTTCAAAGAGGTCTTGGCATAGATAATATAGTTTAGTACAGGCACATAGCAAACCACCACACACTCATGCACACTCTGATCCAGACTCACCTTCCACTGCTCTTGGTTTCACTGAATTCTAGATGAAATGGCTGCTCTTTTGTAGGCCAGGTCCCTGGGGACTCCACTCCTTATACTTTCCCTCGCTCTGTCTTGGGGCAAATTGCTGTTTCCTTTCATTATGGAGTGCTCTCGCTCCTTTGAGTTAGAGGTGTTATCTCTCTTAGCCAGAGGGAATAACATTAGGGTGCTTTTTGGTGGGTGAGTGTGTGAGTGATGGCTCATCCTTTCAAACAACTGGTGGCTTCCAGAAGTAGAGTTTCTTTTTTATATTACTAATAAATTAATGTATTTATTTTACTTGACCAGACCCCTAGGTTTGTGCTTCTGGACAGAGTGCTTAAGGCCCCAAAGCATGTCATTGGCTCCGCTTAGGTCAGACTATTGAGTCTTCCATGGTGTCATGGTGAGCATGAGCATGTTGAAGCCCTACCAAGAAAACATGGATGGGAAAGCCCTTCTGCTTACTACCCTGGGCCCCCCCAAAATATCTGGGATGTTTGAAATGACACACTGAGTCACAGAAGTGATTTCTAATGGGGAAAAAACATAACAGACATAATAAATCAAATCCTTATGTTAATGTCCATCGTTAATAGCTGAAAAGAAAGGTGATGTTACAGGGTCTGTTATAAGCATTAATGTCAGAAGAACCCACAAATAAAACAATGAGATCGCGTGATTGATGGCCCAGATGGAGCAGTTTGATTGCAAATCCCCCCAAACATTTCTCACATTTTTGGGGATCCCGTCCCACATTCCGTAAAAAAGCGCCCATCTCCTCCCACACCGCACCCGTAATGCCCGACACCACCCCACCCCCTTTACCTCTTTTTGACTTCAGCTCCCTTGCCGTTGGCCGTATGCGCCTGAGAATGCTATGGTCAAGGCCTCAATGTCTGGGGGGCTTACTTCGTTTTACAGAGGAGCTCAGTCAGCAGCCTCCCCCCGACCTCCTTGCCGAGCGCCTGAGCGCCAGATGTGCCATCAATGATTTTTTAGAACGCTTGCAATTCTCTTGCATGTGCACTTAACAGTGGCTCCTTCCTAAGGTTCAGCTGAGCTGTTCAATCACCAGTCGCATAATACTGCAAATTGCCATCTTCATTGCTAGCATTTCCTTGTGCTACATTGAGCTGCTGTACACATATGTTCCTTATTGCATGTAGTTTCATATTTCACCTTAAGGTAGCCAGCAAATCCGCCCTGTTACTAGGTATAACGGTAGTTTCCCTAGCTCTCATGAATAAATAATGATTATAACTTTTATATTATGCACTGCTTTTCACTTAGTTCCTGTTTTATACATTATATGTTATGCCATCGAGAAGGAATTCTTGAAGACAATGTATGACATGCAGCAGAAATGGAAAAATAAAGCACATGCACAACACTGCACCCTTGCTGACCCTTTCACGTCCAATGAGGCAGTAGCAGTTTGGGGTCTCATGCCGAGACGCCATCTTGTTTACCTGCGTAGAAGTGGTGAGCTCTATATACAGAAACCACCCATCGTAGGCAGCGGTGCTTTATGAAGTTAAATTCGACATTTGTAGAGCAGTAAATTCCAAAATTGGGACATTCAAGAATTACAATCCTGGTCGCCTGTTGTACATCTAGAAAAGATGCCATTTGAGCATCTTCCTGAATGGTGCGGATAGTTGTGTCCTACTGTGGCCTTCAGGCAAGTCATTTTAGGGTTTTATGTGATTTTCTTGAAATAAAAATTCAGAGTGGTAAGATTTACTGAGGTACAAAATACAGAAAAAATACCCCCCCCCCCCGCCAAGTCTCCCGTTTAACCCCCTCTCCACCCATTTTAACCCCTTACCCCACTACCATATGTATATTTATTTAAAATATTAGGTATAATTTCAGTATTTTTTACTTCTGTAAAACCTACCACTATGCAAATCATCTGCCCTGCCGGTTGCTCAAGAAGTAGTAACCACAGGAACAGAGAGTAGGTTCTTGGGCTGGGGTCTAATAGGCTCACGCTGAAGAGTACATGTTCGGCCTACGGTAGTCATGGGCACATCAGGTCTTTTGGCTCGCAAAAGGTTGGGGTTCAATGATAATCACTGTACTCACCTTAATCGGATGGGAGCAGATCCTAGCTTATATAGAGGTTTTCACGGGAGTCCTAAGAATGGGTGTTTGCTCGCAAGTCTCTGTTAAGGTACTCTGCCCTCCTGGTATCCAGATCTCAGATGATCCAACTGGCTACACACTACAATGACACTCGAAAAGTGCTACACTAGCCGGTCTATTGCATACCTTCATGTGCATATCTATGAGCATACTCCGTACTCTGACTGCAAACCCAACGTCATGATATGCTTATTTATATGATGTGAATGCGTTTTGACATATTTAAAATGTATTTGGTTTTGCTCATATGAAAAGAACATGAATGTTAAGTTTTAAGTACATCTGCACCCCAGATCCCTGCTCCGTGTTTGGCAGGGGGTTGACATGCATGCATGCACCCGGGCGCTCACGGTCATCGTCCATTTCCTCTTGACCTTCTTCTCCCTACGTGAATCCCTGTTCAAGTTATCTTTCCTTTCTTCACCTACCCTACTTCCCTATCCCTTTTTCTCTTCCTCCGCAGATGGTGGTCTGGATGCCCCTGGCGGGGGAAAAGTTCACCAGATTCCGGGCGGGCCTCGGCGCTCAGGGACTGCTGCAGTGGTGATTCGGTGCCATGTAATATAGGTACATGTCTATGGCTATACCTAGAAATACCTTGTCAAGCATCACATATTACAATTCTTTATTTAGCACAGAAGATCGCAGGGTATTAAAGCAATATGGAGTGAAATAACTAGCATTAGCACCCAGATGGTGGCGCTAGTCAAACAGGATGCTTGGAACGCAGGCTTTACTGTATGGTACAACCCCACGTTCCAAGGAGCATGGGAAGCCAGCGCCCCATTCCCTTCACCACTGACCCTTCACCTTAGCACCTTTGTAGTTTACCTACAGCGGTGCTAATGGTGTCTTTTTTTGTAAATAAAAAAAACGAAACTTACCTTGGCGCAGTGCTTCTTTCCCCGAAGTTCGTTTTCATGTTGATGACGTCACAGTTATCAAAAGTGAAGACGGACTCCCAGGACACCAGTATTGTGCGGTGCCAGGCTGCACAGACAAGGTAAGTTTCATTTTTGTATTTTGTAGGCCTAACTGCAATCAAGACGGTGTCCTGTAGGAAAATTCTGCAGTACAAAGGTGCATAAATTGCCTCAGCCGCTAGAGTAAAGTGTCACTGCAAGCGGGCTGCAAGTACACTTGCAGCCTGCTTCCAGCTGAGGCGGTCTCCTTCGCGTGACTCAGCACTTTCCTGACCTGATCCGCAACATTCAGCGTTGCCGATCGCATTTATTGCACCTCTGCTATACGGGAACGCAATTTCTTTGCCGCTTTATGGACACTTTACTCTAACGGCTGAGGCGATTTATGCACCTTTGTACCGCAGCATTTTTCTACAGGGCACCGTCTTGATTGCAGTTAGGCCTACACAGCTATTGTATAGCGCTGCACCTCATGAGGATATTGGGTACTGCCCCCTGACCTAGCCACTCACGACCGGCCATCTAGTCCTCCTTGAAGGACTGATTCTCCTTCCTACTCATCTACTGAATTTTTGAAGTTGCGAGCCCCCACGAGCAAACCAAAAGGTGCTATGAAATTGACTCAGATCAAGTCTGTGAATCTATAAGAACTGGGTTTTTCGTCAAAACTGTTCTCTCCTGATGAATGTTCAATACTTGTGTTTATGAACAGAAACATGTAGAGACAGCCCTCTGGATTGAAAACAGAGTTGTTATAAAATGGCATAGTAATCCTAATGGATTCTGATATGTAACAGGTTGCCCGAAGTGTATACTGTTTTCTCTTGAATTTGTTTTAGTTAGCAATTAATTGCATACTACGTATCCCTATGTTTTTCTTGTAAAGATTTGTTATATGTGTACTGTGGACCGCTGAATTTATGTACTGTGGACCGCTGAATTTAATAATGTTTTTTTACTTGCCGATTTATTATTAAAAATTGTATGATAATTTTTTATATGTGTCAGGTCCCCTCTGTAGGTCAATTCCCCTTGTGACCAGCACCTGTTTATATAGCTCTGTCTCTTATTTATATTTTTAAAGGCGATATGCCCCTTGGCAGCAGGCTGACGCTGTCGGAAACAGCACCGCCAACCTCGTAAGGGACACTCGCTTTGCTCGGGCCCTTAACTCACCGCCTTGGGGCATATCACCTCATTAAAGAAACAATAGCAATAAAGAGATATACATGAATACGTCTATCAAAAAGTTAATTTGCAGGTTGAGGTCAAGCGTGCTCCAGAAGCATCTAGGAACTTTTGGATGTACCCCAAGATGTCCGCAAACAAGCAATTTCACAGAAGTAAAGTGACTCAGGATGGGTTAAGTCGCGAGAAATGTTATGCAGCCTACAACAAAATTGCAACCTGCACACAAATGATGTAGTTTGTGCCAATGTGTGTGGTATTCACATATGCATTTGTTATGAAACAAAGTCTAGTAAGTTAAAAAGACTCAAAGAAGCCCCAAAGGCATAGAGGAGATCAGTACCAAATACTATGCACGTCCATAACTGAAGCATACATCCCAACTCACATGCCTTTGGTTGGTGTCACCTGCCATGCAGTAGGTCCAAATACCGGGCAAGACTTGTACCAGTCCATAGACTTCAACGGGTTGTCAGCCCTTATAAGCGAAATATTCTGGGATGACTAAAGACAAGAGGAGCCCATCTCTGGAACTCACTAGGTATGCACCTAATGGCGGGTCTTTATCTCCATTCTGTTCACGGTGCTACACTCACAGGAAGCACTCTCTGTATCAGGCACGACACTTAAGTAACTGTAGAATGCTGATCCAATGAATGGGTGCAAACCAGCAGTGTAATTTTAAATCAACATGTTTCGTATCAATTCAACTGTGGTCCTTGGTCAGGACTGGTCAACACTTGAAATCTTTATCACCAACTGTAACTTGCAACAGAAGTTCACTGATGTTTTTGAAGCCCAACTGTCTAGTGACCAATGATGTTGGGTATAATGGTCTGTTCCTGCGGTTAATGCTTCATATTTCTGCTTTGCAGGCTCTATACTGAGGAGACAAGGGGTCGTTTATGGGTTAAAATTTCAAAGCCATGTTAAATTGCTAGTCTGGCGTGTGCACTGTGTTTATACACAGTGCTTTAAGTGAGCCGGGGCCAGCCGGGGCCGTGCCTTAACAGTCTGCAGAAAGCGAGGCTGGGGCCATGCCAGCGCCACCCAGTTCCCCCATGTAACGTCGGGTCATTATACCACCATGACCACAGCCCCAGCGGGAGATAACACTGTCGCCATGATTGAGTCAGGCAGCTGTGACTGACAGAAGTGCCAGCCAGCCACAGTGTCACGCAAACTGTTTGAGCGACGCTGTGGCTGGCTGGCACTTCTGTCTGCAGGAAGCACACAGCTGTCCAGAGCTAGCCACAGGACTTCCCCCTCCCCTTGCCCTCATTAAAATTCATGGGCGTGTCCTTCCTTACTTCCCTTCTATAGTCCTCTTCCTCCGGGCAACATGCGGCACCGTAAAAAATGTATCGGTTTCAATGGCCATTTTCAAAGCGATGAAAAAGAAGTATTTTGGAGGCACATGCCCAAGAAAAACCGTATATGCTACAGTGCGTTCATTTGTAATACAGACTTTGAAATGAAAAGTGCGTCGTGGGTAAAAATAAATGGGACAAAAGGCTACTTGCTTTCCCTCATTTCCTCCCCCTTTTCGCTCCTCCTTCTTTCCCCCTCCCTTGTTCCTTCCCTGTTCTCTCTTCGTTCCCCTTCTCTTCCTTTCCCGTTTTCTCTTCCCCTTCTCTTCCTTTCTTTCACTCTTCACTTCCTTTCCCATTTTCTCTTCCTTTCTTTCCCCTTCTCTTCCTTTCCCATTTCTTTCCTCTTCTCATTCTTTCCTCATCTCTTCACTTCCCCACCTCTTCACCTTCCTTTCCCATGTCCCCTTCCCCTTCTCTTCCTTTCTTTCCCATTTATTTCACCTTCCTTTCTTTCCCGTATCTCTTTCTTTCCCATTTTCTCTTCCCCTTCTCTTCCTTTCTTCCCCATTCTAATCCTTTCCCAGTATTTCTTCCTTTCGCCCCTTCTCTTCCTTTTCCATTTATTTCCCCTTCCATTCTTTCCTGCATCGCTTTCTTTCCCATTTTCTCTTCCCTTCTTTCTCCAGTCTTTCCTTTCCCATTTTCTCTTCCCCTATTTTCCCTTCTCTTCCTTTCCCATGTTCTCTTCCCTTCTCTTCCCCTCCCCTGTTCTCGTCCCCTTCTATTCCTTTCCTATTTTCTCTTCCCATTCTCTCCCTTTCCAGCCAGTAGTGGATATTGCTGCGGAGCGGGTAAAGATAGCTGCCATTTTGTTTAGTATGGCCCAATCTGTAAGCGGGGCCTAGCTCACCATGTGATTCTAAACGCTGAGCAAAAGCTTAGATTGAACATCTTCTGATTCCAGGGGAACCAAAGGCACTTAGACTCCTTTCTTTGGTGAAGCGGCATCTATTATCTTTATTTGGGCAAAATAAAATGTCATTTGTTAGCTTGTCTACTTAAGATGCAGCCGTATCAAGTATACAATGTTACTTTCTGCAGAGTATCCCGCCATTTGTGGCATAGGAGTGTCTCTGGGGGTCGTAATGCAGGCATACAAGCCGTTTTTGGCTAGTGGAATTATGTAACAGGTTGGAAACATGCCAAGGATTCGTTTTTAGATATATTAGGCAGTTTGGCATTCATCAGGTATAGAGGAATCATTATTTGTTTAATTTACAGAAATGTTCTCACAATTTCACAACTGATTACTCATCCAAAGGATAGAGTCGGTTTTAAAAACAAAAAAACATTCCCTATTGACATTAAGAACTGAGGGGAAATTGGGCATTGAATATCTGTAATATGTTAATATTTATATTTGGAGGTGATTGGAGAATGAATCGACTTCATGTATATTTTACAGGCTATCGATTCCTAAATTCTAAAGGTTTTTTAATACTGGAGAGGGTGGTGTGTGTGTGTAAGGGGAGGGCAGATGATAGTGAAGAGAGAAGAGAAAGAAAAGGAGGATGAGATTGGAGGAAAGGGAAGGAGGAAAACAATGACAGGCTGCAAAGGATGCACGCAAATGGATAGAAAGAACGCAAAGTGGAACGATAGAGAAGGGGAAGACAAAAGGGGAGGAAGAGAGAAGGGGAAAGGAGAGAAGGAAATTAGAAGAGGGAAAGAAGAGCGAAGGCAAGAGGGAGAAAGAGAAGGCGGAACGGACACAAAGGAGGCAAGGGAGATTGAATATAATGGGGGATACACAGGGAGAATGGGGTGAAGTAAAGGGGAAAGAAAGAGGGGAGGGAGAAGGGGAGGCAAAGATGGGTGAAAAGAAGTGGAAAGTAAGATAAGAGCGAATGGAGGGGAAGACAATGGGAAGAGAGAAGTGTGTGGGAAGAGAGAAGGGTGTGGAAAGAGAAGCGCATGGAAAGGTGAAGGGAGAAGGGAGAGATGAGAAAAGGAAGCGAGAAGGTGGAAGGAAAAGACAGAAAAGGAGAGCAAGGGAAATAAGGAAGAGAGAAGACTGGAGGAAGCGGAGAGGAAGAGAGAAAGTGAAAGGAAGCGAAAGAGAGAAGTTGGGAGGAAGAGATGCAGAAGGCAGCGAGTAGGAGGAAAGAAGAGAAGGTGAAAGAAAGAGAAGGGAAGGATGTGAAGGACATAGGAAGGGGGAAGTAGAAAGGGGCACCCTGGTCCCACAACAAACTCTATAGTCGTTACATGTTTTTTATAATAGCATGATATAGTAACATAAGCTATGGATTGAATCAACATCACTTATAGTGCTGCAGAAAAGACACAGTGCAATTACATGATTTGCTCAGGCTCACACACTTTGGTTGTACTAAGCAGACAGTGTTGCGATATACACTTAGTTATGTTGGCCAGTCCAACATTCAGACACAGCTGGGAGGGAGATTTCCAAAGGGAATTTGGGAGACCAACGTTTCCCCATAGTAATGCATTGGGGCTACAGCTATTTCAGGCGGGAGACAGTGAAAAATAGCCCAATTTCTCTATGAAAAATCGGGAGTCTCCTGCCTAAATCGGGAGGGTTGGCATGTACCCACGCCCATCAAGTCTTAGCACACGCCCGCCCATCAGCCAATCCACGCCCCAAATGAGCACCCCCGCCCCCTGGTTTCTAACTCCACTCAAAGCACTGTTCATACGGTTTGCATTCTTCGCGTGGAACCCTTGAACCAGGCCTGTGTTCAGCAGGCCAGGATCCGCGCTTGCCTCGTCACCTCCTCTCCCGCCCCACCATGCGATTTCCTCGCCACACGTGAAACCCGCTGCTTCCTTGAATGAGCGCGCACCTCGCCTCGCTGCGCGCTGGCACGAAGCTGTCCGATTCAGGCACTCGTCAGGTTCCAAGCGAGTCAGCAAGTGTGTTTCTCATTTAAGCAGCGACACATCTGGGATCCACTAACCCTGATTTGGGAAGTTAAATCCCCTCCCAGAGCGACATCTGCAATTAGGGTATTACGGGCTGAGGGGCTTTTTCTTTCTGGAAAGTTCAGCGATTTCCATTTCGATAAGAAAAATGTAGCACTGGGTATTGTAGCCTGCAGAGGCAGTCGGGCTACGCCTATCGCACCATGGACTTCACATTGAGTCGTGCATTTCACACTCAGGCGCGGGCGAAGCGAGAGGTGCCTTGAACGAGCCGGTCCACCTCTGCTGTGGCCGTGGCATGCAAATTCAACACATGCTATTTGGGTGCTTGTGAAGCTCTGAACAGCCACTGGCGTGTCCTCTGAGTGTGTGGGGCCATTTGGTAGTGCACACGACACTGCTTCTGGTACACTGTACTCTGTAGGTAGCATGCACTGACTTCACAATGACATGGTCAACACAACATTAAGTGACAGCCCTAAGGCTGTCCTGCAGGCTAGGACTGGCCTATAGGGCAACAGGTCAATGACCGAACCAAAAACACCAAATGCTAGTGTGGGGCGTTGTTTGTGCCAAAGTGTGCCACATTTTGGCTAATGTGGGCCAGTTTCATGAGTTACTTCACTATGCGGCTGGTCGTTTTTTGACCAGTGTTGCTGAATAAATCTTAAAATTGCACAATTTGCAGTACATTTTATCCAAAAAAACTTCCCCTTGTGTACTATTCAAACTGTCCCAAAAGGGATGAATTGCCTTTTGCAACCGTGGGCCACTTTTTCATTGGTGCCTGGGACACTTGTATGCCCCAGCATGACCCTGCAGTCCAGTCATTTTAGTAAAAGGCCACAGGCTGAAGGGATGGGCGGGGTTGTGGTGTATATTTGGAGGCTAAAGCTCGTGCTGCTGGTGGTGCTTGCATGAGAGTTCGAAATGATGCGTCATGCCACTGGGAAGCTAGGTGACCATGGCATGAGGGGGTGGAACCAAGCAACTGAAGGTGTTTGGTTCTCCACTCCTCTAAGGCCATCATTAATGTCTATGCTAATGGGACCGTCTTGGTCCAAGTCCCTCAGGCCAACCTTCACCTCTTTGATAGACGCTTCCCTCGCCTCATCAACTTCCTTTCCTCTCCGGTGTCCCTCCTCCTCTGTCCTCGGCTACCTTGCCTCTACCCTCCCTCCCTGCCCCCTCTCGTGTTCCTTCTTCACCTCCCGCTTCTACACCTCCGCAGGGCGTACCTCTGATCTGTACCCCTCCCCGGAAGTCCTTCAAAGATGGCAAACTTCTCCACATTGCCACTCTTAACTCTCGCTCTGCGTCAAACATTCCTCTGATATCTGCCGCCTTCTTGAGGAACTTGACCTTGATGTACTCGGTCTCACTGAGACATGGTTCACAGCCAGCTCTGTCACCAGCTTTGACACACTCCTACCCGACGGTTACAAGATCCTCTCTGTGCCCAGGCCCAACCGTGCGGGGGGAGGTGTGGCCCTTATCTTCCCTGAGTGGATTCCTGCCACTGTTACTCCCATGCAGACCTACTCCTCTTTTGAATGTCTTGTCTGCCAACTCTCTCTCTCTCCTAGCAATGCCCTTACCGTGGCTACTATCTATCGGCCACCTGGTCAAATTTCCTCCTTCCTCTCCGAGTGGGCGGACCTCTCCTCCTCACTCCTGTCCTCAACCACTCAACTCCTCTTTCTTGGAGACTTCAACATCCACCTGGATGCCTCCTGTCCCCCCTCTGGACTCTTTCGCAACCTCTGCGACTCTCTCTCATTCTCTATTCTCCCGTCTGGGCCAACTCATTCTGCAGGGCACACTCTTGATGCCCTGATCTCCTCTGACCTTCCCCTCTCTGTCCCTCTCTCCACTCCTCTCTCCTGGAGTGATCACTTTCTCCTCTCCTCCCACCTCACCCTCCCTACCCCACAGGCAAAGCCACCCCCATCACTGCCTCCTTCCTTCTCGGTCATCCGACCCATGAAGCGCGTGTCAGTTGAGGCTTTCGCTGCCACCTTCTTGCCCCCTCCTCCCCCTTCGGCTGACTCCCACCCTGACACAGCCCTCTCCACTCTCCACTCTGCTATATCTGATACTCTTGATATCCTTGCCCCTGTCATGAGAATCCGCCTGAAGCCCAAAGCCAAATGTAACTCCTGGTATGACTCGGATCTCGTCACCCTTAAACGCAAGTGCAGGGTGGCAGAGAGGAAATGGTGTGCTTCATGTTCATCCTCTGACAAACTGGCCTGTCGCCTGCTCCAAAGGCAATACCGGCTCTCCGTTCTCACCAAGAAGAGAGCCCTTATCCAAGCCCGCATCTCTGCGGCATCTAACAATTCGGCCGAACTCTTTAAAATCTGCAAGGAGCTGGCCAACCCTGCTGCAGTCTCTACCTCTCCTGTCCCCTCACAGGCCCTCTGCACGGCACTGGCCTCTCATTTCATTTCAAAAACTCAGGACATCCTGTCCTCACTCTCCTCCTATAACCTCCCCCCCTCTATTCCCTGCCCTTCCTCTGGCTCTTCTGCAGCCACCCCTCCTCTTCCTTTCCCCTTTTTTCTGCTGACGAGGTTTCAAGACAAGTCCGATCTATGAAAGTCTCGTCAAAACAGGTCCACCCCTGTTCCTCCAAAACTATCAAGGACCACATTGACTCCTTGGCTCCTGCCCTTGCTGACTTCTGCAATCACTCCTTCACCTCTGGAGTCTTCCCATCCCCTCTCAAGCACTCCCTTGTGCACCCTCTTCTTAAGAAACCCTCTTCCGACCCTTCCTGCCCAGCTAACTATCGCCCAATCTCTATCACTCCCTTCCTGGGCAAGCTCCTGGAGAAACTGGCCATCTCCCAGCTTAATCTCCATGCTGAATGTGTTGGTAGTCTTCATGACCATCAGTCTGGCTTCAGAACTGCCAGAAGCACGGAAACTGCTCTCCTGAACATCCGTGAGGACCTGCTCTCGAACCTTGACTCTAACATTCCATGTGTTCTCATTTTGCTTGATCTCTCTTCTGCCTTTGATACTGTCAACCATACCATCCTGCTCAACCGTCTCCGTGATAACCTCGGTATCACTGGTCAGGTTCTGACGTGGCTGACCTCTTTCCTCTCAAATCGACCCTCCCAGGTCCAACTGGGGTCTTTCCTCTCTGACATCTTCTTCTCTACCTGTGGTGTCCCCCATGGATCTAACCTCTCTCCCTGGCTGTTCAACCAGTATCTGGCACTTCTCGCCCACCACATCGCCGCTCTCTGCCCCTACTTTCAGTGCTATGCGGATGATACCCAACTCATTTTCAGGCTACCCTTGGCCTCCTCTTCTCCTTCTCTCATCTCTGACTGTCTTTCTGCTATCCAGGAATGGTGTGCCGCCAACGACCTCTGCCTTAATGCCAGTAAGATTGAGATTCTACTCATCGGCACTCCCACTCCCTCCTTCCCTGCTGCTCTCTGGCCGGCCTCTCTGGGCTCTCTTCCTGCTCCTACCTGCAAGGCAAAAAACCTTGGGGTCATCTTCGACTCCACACTCTCCTTCTCTCCTCACATATCCGACGTATCTAAGAAGTCACACTACCAGCTACACCTCCTCAGAGGTATCCTTCCTTTCCTCTCCTTCCCCCAGAAGCTCACTGTCTCTAGAGCCCTGGTTCTCTCTAAGCTGGACTACTCTAACAGCCTCTGGCCCTCATTACGACCCTGGCGGAAATCGCGGTGCAAAATGCACCATGGAGCACGGCAGAAAGCTGCCGATAGCGCCATGGGGGTTGGCGGATTTTCCGCCCCATTCCGACCTTGGCGGGGCGGTAAATCCCCATTCCCCATTTTACCCTTCCCCATTCCCATTTTTGCCCCATAGGGTATAATGGGAGTGGGGAAGGCGTTAATTACGCCACCTCAAAATACGGTGGCGTAATTAACGACAAGGTCCCGTAGCGCCATGGATTTCTCCGCCCGGAAAAACCAGGCGGAAAACGCTCCATGGCGCTACGGAAACTCGTAGTAGGGCGGACGGGTCCGCCGCGAATAACGCTGGCGTAAACCCACTCCGCCAGGGTCGTAATGAGGCCCTCTATCTTAATCTGCCCGCCTCTACTCTCTGCCCTTTGCAACTCATCCAGAACAGGACTGCAAGACTTGTCCTTGGCCTCAAGCCCAGGGACCGTATCTCTCCAGGACTGAAATCACTACACTGGCTCCCAGTGACTGCGAGGATCAAGTTCAAAACCCTCTGCATTGTCCACAAGGCCGTCTGGGGCCTTGGGCCAAAATACCTTCAACTCTCTCTTCCTAAATATTTTCCTTCTCGAGCTCTTCGCTCATCCGCCTCCAACTCCCTCAGGGTCAGCCGCTTCTCCAAACAACGAGTTGGGGGCAGATCTCTTTCCACTGCAGGGGCCTCCCTCTGGAACAGCCTTCCTACCTCCCTGAAACTTGAGGAGAACCACCTCCGGTTCCGGAAGCACCTCAAAACCTTCCTCTTTGCCTCCGCTTTCTCTCCCCCTCTCCCCTGCTAATACTACTAAAACTGCACTGAATCTGCAACTGGGCCATTCACCGTTCTCGGCCCAGCCACTCTCCCCGCACTGCCTCCACGGCAACCCCTGCACTATGGGACTGTGTCTGTATCCATACAGCCCCCATTTCCAGCACTTGTCTGCACTTACCTCGCACTTGCCACCAGATGGCCCTTGTTATTTATCCTGTATGCTGTATGCTAATAACCCTGTACTGAACTTTGCCCTCTCCCTTTCCCCCATGCACTTTTCCCTTCCCCTCTACCCTTGCACTTGCGCGATCTGAATGACACCTGGCCTAGTAAGATCGTTGTCTGTCTCCCCTTGTTCCCCCCCCTGCCTCGTCTCGCCTTGAAACACTTGTGTATAGGCGCGTTACAAATGCCTTATCATATCATATCATATCATGGTAGCTGGATAACCAACCCCGTTGCCTGCGTCTACCGAAGTCTGTAACATTGTTACAGGATTATTTTATCCCCAAGGTACATGAATCCACGATGCCTACGGGCTGTTGCACGCTCTACAAATGAGAATAAATAAATAAATAAATCTGTAGCCACTAGATTAGCTTTGACTCAGTCAATAAATTCCCACCCTTATCTCTACTGGACCTTAAGGCGATACATTCTTTACTCCAGAAAGATATAAAACAGCAGTTGGAGAGGACCCCTATGTGGCCTGGCTGTAATCTCCACATGAATTTGAGGCGCGCCTGTCCACCCTTCTAATAATGCTTCACACGCAGCTCTCCCCCTTTTCTCCCGGGCACTGCAGTACAGTGGCCCAGGCCCAGAGGGAACACCTGTGGTGGCTGTGTTGTTTCATCAGATCTTCATCACAGCCTCAGCCCAGATTGGAGCTTGAAGAACCTCTGTGTGTCAACGTGAAAATCGCAACCTGAACCTCAGACCCCAGAAACATATGAGAGTGGGGGAAGGTCCAGAGCAGAGGTGCTGCTGGCGAGCCCTGCAAGGATGAATGTGGTTATGCATCCCTGCTAAGGGAACATGCAGCCCACCTGCAGGCGACACAGGTAGGGCTCCTGGATCGAACCCGGAATGCACTGTCTCTACAACGCCCACTCTGGGAGTCACAGATTCACTACCATAGAGTGAGTGGCTGAAAACTGTTAAGGCTAGCCTTAGAAAAGTAAGTGATCCCTGAATAGGAACTTCACTGTATGTTGGTAAAGTAACCGCACATGCCACATGAGTGGCTGAGTCACAGGGTAATTGGCACGTTTGACATGATCTGCCTGTTTAAGGGAGAGAAGGGCAGACATTTTAGAGCTAAGAACTCCGGTTCACTTTGTGGATTGGAGGCTGGTGTAAGAATTGTTTTGTGAAGCACATGGCCGCTGTGGGGCTGTGTGCCGGGCAGGATGCAGATTGAAGAGTTGATGCGTTAAGCTGAAGAGGGAAAGCTGAGGGACTGCCCTAGACACAGTTTTATTTGTATGGAGTCCCTTTATTTGGGAGACAATTCCTCAGCCCCAATTTGGAGGAAAACGCTACAGCCATTTGCTACTACTGCCCGCTCCATGAGTGCTATTGATCAAAGGAAGCCCAAAAAGTGCAGTTGAACTGCTAGTGCTGGTCTTGCAATCTGACACTGCTACAAAGCAGGACACACACCATAGGCATTCTGACAGAGATCAGAGAATTGGAACAAGAGGTACCGGCCCCCATCTCATAGTTGAAATGCAGAGTTGGAAAGGTGGAAGAATGACTCGTGGTAGTTGAGAATGATCAGCTTAATACCCTTTGGAATTTAAACAAGAAGCATTCGTGTTGTAACTCAGAACACAAAATAGGGGAATTGGAGCTTAAAGTTGATTCTATCAAAAATAGAGAAATAAGATACCACCTGCATTTTGTAGATGTGCCTCAGGCAAAAGGTGAAACATCTTTTCAAGTGGAAAAATCAATCAAAGACGTTCTGAATACTCTCTTCCAAGATGAGGCGGGGGTGGCAGCTTCTCCTGGATAGAGCCCATAGGGGGAGCCGAGTAAAATGGACTGCCCAGTCAGGGCCACATGAGGGGGGCGGCCATGACCCCAGTCTTCCTGCTTGGCGGACGGGGCAAGCCCTCTTGCAGGTGCATCCTTGCTAAGATGAGGTGTAAAGAAGTATTGGACAACAGGGCCCGAAAAGCCAAATTCTCCAGGACCTATCCCCACCTATGTGTGATCGAAGAAGAGAGTGCCGGCCTCTCAACACCGGGTTCATGGAGAGAAGCACCACATCCTTTCACCTTAACTTTTAGAGATTGGTGAAGAGTGTTGTTCAAAGGCCCAAATGGATTTGATGTATCAGCTAACACAGGTGTTGGTTACAAGTGCAGGAGGCATTATCCAGAAGTCCTATAAGGGCTGGGGCCAAGAGGATTAGTAGGTCCTGGGTCTAGTACACCCGCAGGTCCAGTCTCTGGCTCCAGGAACTTTAAGAACCTAAATGTTCCACCGGAAAGTTGAAAAGAAGGAATCAAGCACATACTTTATTTATTTTATTTGGATTTTTAAAGCGCACAAACTGCCCTCGGGCATCGAGGCGCTGTTACAGAATACTCACTTGAAATAGGTATAATATTGAAGATGCAGTTAAAAGATTGGTTACAGACATTGCACGTGTTCCAAGGTTACAGGGGAACAGTAGGGCAAGTGCACGTCTACTTGAATAAGGTGGTTTTCAGAGCCTTTCTGAAGGCCGTGAGGGAGGTTTCAGATCTCAATTTAGGTGGCAGTGAGTTCCAGGATTTTGGTGCTATTACTTCAAAACTCGACCCACCGGCTTTGGTTCTGTTGAAGCCAGGAATTAAGAGTTGGTGTGTGTACGTGTCCCGTTTTTGTCTGAGTTTTTGCACTTGGTGTACTCATTCTGTTAGGTAGGTGGGAGCAGATTGGGATAGGCATCTATGGGTGATAGTGAGAGTCTTGAACAAGATGCGCTCTTTGACAGGGAGCCAGTGGGCATTTTGTCTTGCTTAGGAGATATGCTCCCTCGTGGGGATGCTGAGAGCTGCTCTCAGTGCGTTGTTCTGTGTACTTTGTAATCTGTTGATGTTTTTGGCAGAGGTGCCCAATAGGAGGATGTTGCAATAGTCCAATTTTGCACCTATAGTGGCCCTGGCAATGTTGAGGCAGTTTTCAGTGGAGAGGTGAGGTTTTACAGCATTGATAATTTCAGTTGTGAGTGCTGCTGCCGAGGAGATTTAGCTTGCTTGTCTATCCATGGACAAGATTGAGTCGAGGTAAACGTCCAGAGTTTTTACAGAAGAGGAGACTGTGATTACAGTGTTCTCTATTTTGAAGTTGCAGTATTTGCTGTCTAGTTTTTTGAGGATTTCCTTAGGTCCAACCAGTGGGATCTCTGTCTTGTCCCAATTGAGACAGAGGTCATTTGCTGCCAACCAGGCCTGGATGATAGCATAAGTGTCTTGTAAGGTTTTTAGGTCTTGCTCATAATCACCAGCTAGTGGGAGAAGAATGTGTGCATCATTGGCATAATTGGTGAAAGTTACGCCAAATTCTTCTAGGTCATTAAAGAGTGGTAGGGTGAATAGGTTGTAGAGCGTAGGAGAGGTGCAGGAACCTTGTGGTATGCCACAACTAATGGGGGATGGAGTGGCTGATGCCTGGTCTGAGAAAACCCAAATGGCTCTGCCTTCCAGGAAGGATGTGATCCAGGTGGTGGCCTCAGTGGAGAAGTGGGCAGTATCTGTGAGGTGTTTCTTCAGGAGCTTGTGGTCCACCAGGCCGAACGCTGCCGACAGATCGAGAATTCCTGATTCCGTGCCATGCCGTGAACGAAAACCAGGATGTTTTGTAATTCCAAACTATGGGACTATGTGCATTTCAGTTAGACTTTGCTCAGGGATGTTGTTAGTAATTGTCCATGGATCCCGTCAAGCAGAATTGACTCGATGTGAACATTCCTTCAAAACTAGCCTTTCTGTGCTTCTTACATTTAATAACTGAGCTGCTTTCAAATTGCAAATTGCAGTTTTCTGAAAAAGTTTGAGCCAGGGTTGGGACTCTGGTGCGTAATTGTCATGGGGCATGAAGCGGGTACAGAAAGGGCGATGATCCTGTGCTTTGTTAAGGTGTTTGGGGTGGGAGATTTGACTTATATTCCACTAACACATCTGGGACCTGAAACTAGCACAGTCGCAACGATATCTGGTGACTTCTGTGTTTCCGCTCTACTTAGGTTGCATCTGAGATGTGTTATGTAAGGTTATTGCTGTGCAGGCAGTGTTTTTTTAGGCTTTTTAAAGGGTGAAGGAAGGGGACATATCCTGCATGGAAAAAATAGGACTAACTCTCTGGAAGGGGAGGGTCTGCCTCAAACACCCCCCACCCCGGGTGAAAAACACATTAAGGACACTGGCCCGAGTGTGGGGTGTCCCCCAGAAAGTTCACTTTGGGGCTGAGCTGCATGGCAGGGACAGCTTGGCAACCCGTGTGTCCATGGCGGGATTTGGAATATCACAGGGCACAGACAGTGTGCCTGGGGCTGCCTGGGCTGAAGATCGACCACCAAGTCGGTGCCACATGGGGGGGGTGGCTCGAACCAAGCAGCCTAGTCATGTCCCCAGTCAGGGTGCATTGATGGCAGAGAGGCTGGCCCATTGCAGAGTCCTGCTGGGACGCGCAAGCCCGGGGTGGCCTGAGTGGTGAAGAGCATGAAGTCCGCTCCGCCCCCGTGGGTGGAGCAGTGAAAGTGAAGTCCCAGGCTTCCTCGTCACGGCAGCCCTGGTGAAGAGTAGCCTAAAAATAAAGACACGGACACAAGGATTCAACAAAAGGTTTTATTAAATGTATTGTCGGTGTGTTTTGTTTATGTGTCTCTGTTTCACCAATCCATTCAGCCCACCATGGGGCTGGATGAAATGTTGAGGAGAGAATAAAGGACGAACAAAGAATCAGAATTCCTCTACCCAAGAATGGGCAAGGCAGGGGAAAAGGGAATTCAAAGGGGATTTAAAAGGACAGGACAGTTGGAAAGGAGAAAAGAAGCTATAGTAGAAAGGGAGAAGAAAAGAAAACACAGCAGGGAAGAAAAGAAAAGAAGACTAACTACCCAGTGGGGGGTGGGTGGGTATGAAGCCTCGAACATCCCCTGGAGGGCACAAAGACATTAATGCCACTGGGCCATGTATGCCAAGCCCTCTAGAGAATTTACCGTGGGGGCGGGCTGCATTTCAGGGTCATCTCGACTGCCGACAGGGACGTTGTGGGTGGGTAACTCCGCCTCAAAGGGGGGACGGTCCCTCCTCTGTCTCTCGACTTCGTAGGCTGGCGAGCCTCACTCAGCTTGCTCTCTCATTTCCTCCTGTGTCACTGGTACACTCCTTTTAGACCCGTCTCTTAAAAGAATGGAAGTGAACCATTGGTTCTGTGAGGACAAAAGCAACTGGTCAGAAGCCAAGTCAGGTACAACACTCTCACAGTGCTTTAAGGTTGCTTCCAAATAGCCAATGAATCCATTAGCTTCCTGATGTAAGGGATGGTGGAACATATCCTTTCTAATATCCTTTCTAAGGGCCAGGCTGTCCTCTATGGATTTGGTCTCCCCCAGTTGGGTCCTGACTGAGCGGGCATGTTGCCCTAGTCACAAAGGCGGTGGCTCCCCTTGGGGAGAGGGGCTGCATTCCCTGTATTTGTCACAATGTGCATGGCAAAGGGCACTGCATTAACAATTACTTTTCTTCCTGATCCACCAGATTATGTGGTTGCAGCAGAGACCCATGAACTATCTGTTATTCACCGATGCCAATAGCTTCTGATGCTTAAGATGAAAAGTACCCAACAGTCATTCCTCCCCAGACCCTTTCCCCCTTCCCTACCACATTTAGGTGCTAGGGTACATTCAGACATGTTAATTGTAATACATACTTGCCATCAATAAATGCATGTGGGTTTCTCAGTGCTTTTGCCTTCCACTACACATAGTAAATGCATGTGGACTTCTCAGTGCTTTGGCCTTCTCCATCATCTACTACACACAACTGGAGTTCTCAGTGGGGTTCTCGGTGCTGTGCCGTCTCATCTGCCTACAAAATGCACCTGGAGTTTTCGGTGCTTTGGCTTTCTTTTCCACCTACAAAATGCACATGGCTTTCTCAGTACTTTGGCCTTCTCCCGCGCCCAGTAAATGCTTATGACGTTTCCAGGGCTTTGACCTTCGTCTATGCCTAGTACATGCACATGGATTTCTCAGCACTTTGGCAATCTCCTTCTGCTACAAAATGCACATGAGGTTCTCAGTGCCTTGCCCTTCTCTGTGCTTTGGTGTTCTCCTGTGCCTAGTAAATGCACGGGTTGTTCTCAGTTATTTGGCCTTCCCCTATTGCTTGAACATGCACATGGGTTTTTTAGTGCTTTAGCCTTCTCCTGCTCTTAATAAATGGAAGTGGGGTTCTAAGTGATTTGGCCTTCTACTATGCCTAGTAAATGCATGTGAGGTTCTCATTGCTTTGGCCTTTTTCTACCTACAAAATGCAGGTGGGTTGCACTGCCACTCCACCCACAATTCACACTCCCCACCAAACCACAAATCTTGTGCCTCCAACACTCTACTAATGTTGCTGTTGATATAACGTACGCAACTCAGGTAAGAATGAGATGACTTTGCAGTATGCAAATGGTGTGTGTTTTAATGTTATGATTGCAAGCACAGTAATTAAGATGTGCTGCAGCCAGGCATAAATATGCACCAACCCCTGCGTGTTATATGCTTCCTGCTAACCACCTGCCTCCTATAGCCAAAGATCGCATTCCTCTATATTAGCTTTTTTAAATTGCATTCCACCCAACATATTGACGTGTCAGTAAGACTGCTGAAGTTAACCCTTAACACAACACTACACCTCCCCTCAAAATACAATTCAAACCTAACTATCATGGCAGCATTATCAACACTGAAAACAATATGTATGCAAATTAGGGCCCCCTGCATGTCCTTTGTCCACAGGCCCTCACAAATCATAGAAGCTTCCCTGGATATTGATAAAGGGCATCATTCTGCACACAAAACTGCCTACATCCTTTCCAGGGGCAGAGTCTCACTGAAATCTGTTGCTGGCTGGCTTTCTCAGCAGAAGAGTTTTGGCTACCACTTTTGTGAGACAGTTCCCTTAATAGCTTGTCCATTTAGAGTGTTGTGTATTCCATGATATTTCTACTACAAAAGGTGTGTATGTTAATAAACGAGTGTTTTTCATATACAGTGGAAAACACTGTTGCATGCCATTATTTTCCGCAAACAAATGGATAAAATGGATATGCACCGTTTTTTCAAATTTAGTTAAAAAAAACTAGACAAACACAATTTATAACCCAATGTCTTCTAGTTTTACATGTTAAGACACCACTAATTATTGTCATAGCAAATTATAAAATTAAAGCAATAGGAAAACGGGTCAACGTTCGAAAAATCATTATTAATATATTTTTAATAAATATCCAACAATAAATTGGACGTATAGTCATTGTCAATATCAAAAGGTACTTTGTATATTGCACAGTTGTCATTGGTATAGCTGTGCAGCACTGTTCCCTGGGACAAAAGTGCAGTCACTGCACAACGGAGGTATCTGTACTGAAAAACCTTAAGTATTTCAACAGAAATGATTGTGACATGCATATGTGCCAAGTAGATTTTGAATGAGTTTAGTCTTGTTTGGCACATATGTGTCTATGCCTCAGCTGTCACAGCGTTTGGTGAGGCACAGGGAAAAACAATTGGTGAGGCTCATTTGCTATTTTTTGCACTGCATCAGTGGCACCACGAAAAGGAACCACAAAACTGTCCCTTAGTGTTTGTGTGGAGCGCTTAGGTATGTTGATGAGTCCCATTGGATGCAGCTAGGCTAAGTTAAAAAATTGCTGTTGGTCCATTGCACTTATCACCAAAACAATTTGCAGGGTAAACCTGAAGACTGTACACACTGATAAACTCGCAAAGATCATGTCATGGTCACCCAACTTATGTCAACTTCCACCAGTATCTTGAGTCCGGAGCCATGAGCATTCCTTGTACACTGTCCTCAGATGAGCTCAGTGCATATTGCTGATAATGCGAGCTGCACTATGACATCTCCATCACAATACCCCCTGCCAGAAGTGTTCTGTATTTCATGTTGTTTTGGCTTTCTGTAATGTGCTATTCTTGCAGTGGTACAACTGGAGAGTAGGGATTATATCTATAGGCCGGATAGACCAGATGCTCTAGACCCAGAGCTTCTTATTTATTGTCAACTTGATTGTTTTATGTTTCTGCGGTCTATCATTTTGCGCAAACATACAGCACATTTTGATATCACTGTGGCCAACATTCTCCTGTATCCAGGTATAAAATTTGGTATTACATCATATTTTTATGCATAGTGTGGACAGTGTTTCAAACCTGCACAGAACACATTTACTAGGCAGGGGGCAATTGGTCTTTCAGAAGAATTGGTGCAACATGTACTAAGGATACAGCCGTGGCCAGTGGAATACAATGAAAACAGCTGTGGCCATTGAACAATTAGACTAGTGGGCCACTGTAAATGGCTGAAGGGAAGTGTATCTTGAGATCCTTGGGAGATTATGGGCCTCGACCCGTAGGCCAGGGCCACTGACTATGGCCAGTGGCCTTCCCTCTTTTAAAATCATTGGGGCAACTTGAACAGTCGCCGCGGCCAAATGATGTGGCTATTGGACATGTCCGAAGGCCAGGATTAGGGGGTCCAGAAGATACTATAGTATAACAAAAGTCTTTAAATGCTCTGAAAAAAAAACATTTTGTAAGAGAGGGTTAAGCTAAGCTGATTTATCACAACAAAATCCTTGCTATTCAGGGGGTGTGCGAAGTGATGACCATCTTAACTCAGTGCCGCCCATGTGCACATAGACAATATCACAGAAGAGATGGCATACAAAATGGTGTCATGGGGGACATCTATGGGGGAGCTGGCGAGTTATGATGATCGAAGGGCTGTGTTGGGATAAATCAGCTCATCCTAACTCTTAACTTTTTTTCAGTGATATATACTTTCTTATTGTTATCAGCAACTGTAAGCCCTGTCCGCCCAAAATGTAACTTCTGGACACAGCACTGTTCTGTCCCCAACCCATCTGGTGGCCACGAAACACATGAGAAATACCAACAAATAAACTTCCCAGTGCACGCTTCCTGCTGAAATAAGGGAAGTAGACCAGCTTGGGCGTTCGAGCAAGCTACAGAGAGTCCGGGTGGCAAGGATGTGATCTCTATGCATAACACAGCAAAGAAAAAGGCGCAAAGAGAGCCGCAGCGATGCTCCTTTTAAAGCCAGCCTGCCCCCTGCCATGTCCCTGGTGGAGGGTGGTGGGAGGGAGGGGAGTAGACAGTAGCCTGATGGAATTTGCCCGAGTCCCAGGCGGATGCAGTAAGAGGTCTGTGTTAACAAATGCATGGAGGTGACACTAGGGGCCCCTGCCCAGAGTGAGTGCCCCCCCATAATGGCCCTGCATAAGACGTCACACACTCTCCTATACACCAGCTTTGCCCTTGTGCTCTTGTGCTGTTATGCACTCAGTTCCGTTAAGTGCAAAGGCAATAGGAGGCCGCTGTCTGTTCTTCAGATTACACTCTAAGTACGTGGATGGCCATTTTTCAATTGAAATGCTTGCAGTGTCCTTTGCCAGCATTTCTGATGGCTACTCGGCATTTGCAATTTAATTTATAGTTTTGGGAAATTCTGATTGCTCCTTCATGCGCGTTTGCTTCATCTCCGTCTTGATTTATTTATGAGCCAGTGGATGCATTGTAATACTCTTACAGCAAACATTCCCAGGCACCTATTCAGCTGTTCTCTCGGACACCTGTTTATTCACTCTCAGCTCTTTCCACCTATCATTTGTTCCTTTTTCCCATCACTTTCTGAAAGCTTAATCAATTGCTTTCACTGATAGATTGCTTGCTATACTTCGAATCACTTCCATGGTGTTCCGGCAACCACTCTCACTCCTTTCTATGCGTTCAGTCGTTTTTCTTCTCCTTCATTTCCATCACTGAATGTGTGACGATACAGAGGTATTAATGGCCCTGCTCCTGGGCCGTAATCACCAGCAAGTGGTACGGAAAGCCACATTTCCAAGTTCCGCAGTCGTTCTGGTCCTTCTGTCCTCTCTTAGTCAATCATCTTTCCTTATAAGCATTCCCTACTTGGAGACAAGCATCTTCGACAAGCATCTTCTTATTCCCTAGTGATGTCCATCTTCCATGAAGATGCTTTCCCATCATTTGCGGCCAATGGAAAAAAAAGAGTTGCATAGTCTGAGGAAAGAAAGCATTGACAGAGAACAGCTTGGTCTCAGTAGAACCCGAATGCCACAGGTATTAAGGGCCGTGATCATGTCAGTGAAGTGTCTTAGTTCAAATTCTAGGTGCCTTGATAAATTTTGTCTGGGTTGTGCCATCAGCGGTTGCTGTGTTGGTGGAGTGCTGGTGTCTGCCTGATGCTGATCCTGTCTTGCATAAGGGAACACTGGCTCTGCATCATTCAGGCAGGTGTGGGTTCTCCCCTTAATCTGTTGTCCTGGGCTCGGGACCCTTTGCTTGACTTGCAACATCATTGTGGGTCTTGAACACTGCCTTTGGCATAGGTTTAGAATGTCTTGTATGACCCATGCTGCCGTTTGAACCATCAGTCGATGCTGAAGTGAAGACTTGCCCATTATCAACCAGGCCCCTTTGCCAAATGTTGCCCCGTCCTGAGTGTTGCTCATAGGTGCACACTTGTCAAGATTCTAGATCCGGCTACTATTGGAAAAGGGTCTACATGCGGGTTTAGTATAATTTTTCAGGAAAAATGCAATGGGTACCAAGCATGGAGTTTCATCTGACATGGGACCTGCTAATCAGGAGCAGAGACAAAAGTTGGGTTGGGAAAAGATAAAAAGTCATGTGCATCTGCCGAGATCCTTTATGTTCCTGAGCCACATTACTTGTCAACTCTGGTCATCCTCTAGAACGCATCCCATGCCCTCGGTTCTAAAGACAGGAGGTTATTTCTACACAGCTTTAAAAAGAAGAAAAAGCTCTTATGAAATATCTGAGGAGTTGACATGTTGGACCCACCCCCCACCCTTTCTCAATTAGGACATTATCCTCTTTCAGTGCATTCCATAATAAGCTGAAAGGGCTTCTCTTAGTGGTAGGTAATTACTTGTTCTATTTCTATTCACTTTTTCTGGATCCTCAGTATCTATTCTGGATGCCTGTTTTCTTAATTTCAATGTCTCCGTTTGTCAGCTAATTTGTTATTAATTGTGCTTCCCTTTGGCTTTTAGGTATGTCAGTTGTATGTGTGGATTGCAGAAGCTGTTTCTGGGTCTGTGCCCTTTCTAAGCAGGATAGCCCACACAGATGATAAAGAATGATAAACTGAGGAATGGAGCGGCAAGCGGGGCAAGCTGTGCCCTGATGTTGGGGGATAGGAGAAGGAGCCTGAAAGCAGCTTCAGCTGCTACATAATCTCGCACATTGCAGACCGCAGGGCCGCAAGTGGGCGGGTTGTTCCCTGCTGTTGGGAGAAGAGGTGGAGCCCGGAGCCTGAAAGCAGCTTCTGCTGCTACATAATCTCACACGCTGCAGACCGTGTGGTGGCAAGTGGGGCAGGTTGTTCCCTGCTGTGGTGGGAGAGGAGGTGGGGCACGGAGGTTGAAAGCTGCTTCAGCTGCTACATAATCTCACGCACTGCTGACCGCAGAGTGGAGCGGCAAGCAGGGCATGCTGTTCCTTGCTATTGGGGACAGGAGAAGGAGCCTGGCTCCTGAAAGCAGCTTCAGCTGCTACATAATCTCGCACATTGCAGACCGGGGGGCGGCAAGTGGATGGGTTGGTCCCTGCTGTTGGGGAGAAGAGGTGGAACCCAGAGCCTGAAAGCAGCTTATGCTGCTACATAATCTCACACGCTGCAGACCGTGTGGTGGCAAGTGGGGCAGGTTGTTCCCTGCTGTGGTGGGAGAGGAGGTGGGGCTCGGAGGTTGAAAGCTGCTTCAGCTGCTACATAATCTCACGTACTGCTGACCGCAGAGTGTAGCGGCAAGCAGGGCATGCTGTTCCTTGCTATTGGGGACAGGAGAAGGAGCCTGGCCCCTGAAAGCAGATTCAACTGCTACATAATCTCGCATGCTGCAGACCGTGGGGTGGCAAGTGGGGCAGGTTGATCCCTCCTGTGGCGTGAGAGGAGGTGGAGCTTGTAGCCTGAAAGCAGCTTCAAAAGCTACATAATCTCACACACTGCTGACTCCAGAGTGGAGCGGGAAGCAGGGCAGGCTGTTCCTTGCTGTTGGGGATAGGAGAAGGAGCCTGGAGCCTGAAAGCAGCTCCAGCTGCTACATAATCTTGTACGCTGCAGACCGTGGTGTGGCAAGTGGGGCAGGTTGATCCCTGTTGTGGTGGGAGAGGAGGTGGAGCTCGCAGCCTGAAAGCAGCTTCAGCTGCTACATAATCTCACACGCTGCTGGCCACAGAGCGGAGTGGCAATTAGGGCAGGCTGTTCCCTGCTGATGGGAAATAGGAGAAGCAGCCTGGGGCCTGAAAGCAGCTTCAGCATCTACCTAATCTTTCACGATGCAGACCGCGGGGTGCCAAGTGGGGCAGGTTGTTCCCTGCTGTGGTGGGAGAGGAGGTGGAGCTCGCAGCATGAAAGCAGCTACAGCTGCTACATAATCTCATGCACTGCTAACCATGGAGTGGAGAGACAAACATGGCAGGCTGTTCCCTGCTGTTGGGGGATAGGAAGAGGAGCCTGGAGCCTGAAAGCAGCTTCAGCTGCTACATAAACTCACAAGCTGTTGACCTTGCAGCAGCAAGCGGGGCAGGTTGTTCCCTGCTGATGTGGGAGAGGATGAGGAGCTCATAGTCTGAACGCAGCTTCAGCTGCTAACTAATCTCACATGATGTTGACCAAAGAGCGGAGCGGCAAGCAGGGCAGGCTGTTCCCTGTTGGGTCCCTGATCCCTGAAGGTGTCCGTTTATGCAAGGGGCAATTATGGCCTGACTTTGGAGATTGGAGATAAGAGCAGAGCAGGACCCAGAACTGTTCCTCTTTTGGTGGGCCGTGGCTCACAGTACCCCCTGAAACCTTTTGGAGTCTTTTGGAGTCCTCTGGAGCCCACACAAGGATACTTGGTCGAACTCATTAACCCTCTGTAGCATCTGCAGATCACACAAGCCGTTCTGCCAGAGTGAACTATGGTATCATGATTTCGGTTCACTACCAGAGGTGATTGGAGTTGATTGGAGGCACATGGCAAAGTTTACATGGTACTCCAGGGATTGACTTGGGAGCAGGAGACCTGCAATTTGCCACACATGGAGGAGCTTGGGAGAACGAACCAGTGAGTAGAGTGAGGTCTATTGCAACCCTGATTTGCGCTCTGCCATCTGTATGTATGCAGGTTGCCTTTGGCAGGGTGCCTTTTGCACACACAAGTAACACACACAAGTAACATCCAGGAAGAAACACTGTTACTGTGGTTTCTTATAACATTACAGGTGCAAAGAACAAATTCGATTGCCCAGTGGTAGTTGACTACCTCAAACAGGCAGATATCATTTTTCTCCAAGGGACATGGCTTGTTGAGAACTTGGTTACTGATGGTTTTCACTCATTCCAACTTTTGGTCCAAAGAAATAAGTGACGTAGATGCTTTGGGGGATGGCAATTCTAACTAAGTTAGTTTATGCTTGCCAGCCTTTAATTTTAGACTCTGCATTCTCCTTTATGCAAACACCTAAATCAGTTTTATAATATCCCTAATACGCAACATACGAACTGCTGCCTTTTGGAACTTAATGCAGCAACAGACACTTGTTTGAACCAAATGGAATCGAACAATGTGATACTGATTGTAGGAGGGGATTTTAATTTAAGAATCGGTAATGGCCCCTCTGCAAATCTTTTCGATGACGCTGAAGACAGGATTGCTGGTTTCTCAGAACCTATGACAAATCCTCGGACGTGTGCCGAAGGGCTTTTGTTATGAACATGGCTCTGTGCTTGGGGTTTACGTTCCATAAATGGGTGCGTAGCAAATGACAGAAAGGAGAAGGCTACATTTAGGGCAACACATGGTCAGTCAAGCATTATTTTCTTTTCCAGTTAAGTTGTGGGACGTATTGAAGGATTTTTATGTTGATGTAGCTCTTTTTAGTGATCATCACCCACTTGTTTTAAAATTTAAGTGAGGTAAGAACATGAAAAATAGTAACTGCCCCTGCTTAGCAATGGTCGGTTTATCAACTACTAAACAAACTTTAAGCTGGGGGAGGGAAGATCAAAAGGTGATACAGAAGAACATTGTTGTCTAAAACTACAGTCTAATTAACTCTTTATGCAATGGTCCCAAACCACCTCATATGGCAGTCTGCAATTAGATGCTCTGGCAATAGATATGTCTGATAGGTTTAAAACCACTGTGAAAATGAACAGTGTGCAGAATTAGCATATTCAGTTGTTTCAAAGTTATGTATAGGTATCTGCTAATTGTTGAGTGCATCCAGCTAGTTGAGTACATTTGTAACTGAAAGGGTATCACTAGCGGTGATCAACATGATCGGGTGGGTATGTGTGTACCTACTGTGGTTCTCTTGTGGTTTTTTTTCATTTGAAACAATACGTGGTGTATTCGGTATTGCAGAGCGCACGTCACTTTATCGATTTTTTGTATTCATGATATGTGATTGATTTTTATGTGTTTTTAAACTATGTATTTAATACAATATTTTAATATTTGTCTGCTAAAGTGAATAGAGTGCTTCTTAGAAGAGGTATTCTGTTAATTTGATCACTGTGTCGTTAATTGCGTTAATTGAGCTATGGTGTTCCTTGAGGCCTAACGAAACAGTACAGTGGCATTGGGGTCCTTTGTTTTTGTTAATAGAGGTTTAAGCCAGGGTATGATCCCCATGTCCTCACTCTCCTTGAGTCTCTCCTAAATTGTTATTGTTGGGTTTAATAGGCCTGTTAATACTAAAGGGGAAGGAAGGGCGGACGAAAGATGTTCTGTCAAGTAAGGACGCATAGAACTTGTTTACCTAAAGGGAGGTCAGAGAATCTTGTTAAGTCTAAACCCCGGAGCCTGTCAGATAACACTAAGAATATAGCCATTAAATGTACATGCAATGGTTGGGACCCTAGTGAAATAATGGTAGCTTTAACTAATATCACCAAAGAAGTAACTGAATTAAGGAGTGATGTGGCCAAACTGGTCAAAGCCTCGGAAGCTAGTCCAGTGCGACCGGGGGTAATTAATCTCACCCAGGGAACTGCAAACACGATCATTGATCTGACAAAATTGGCCACTGGGGTGGGGGACAGAACATGCGTGAGTACTCCCAGCAGTCACAAAGCCGCGTTAGGAGCTGACAGGATGAGAGATTGGCTGCCACTTGAGAAACCATAAAGAGTACTGTTACCCGCAAAGATAGAACAGCTGGCTATATTAATACTGGTGGTGTAGGGGGTGTTCTACTCCCAGTGTTTGCTATCCCGCCTGACCATGTTTCTAGGAACAAAGGTACCATATGGTAAACCAATAGCCAAGGAGATGTGCACAGGAATGAGCAATAAAGGCATTGAACCAATGGTAATGCAGAACCCAGAAGGGCATTCTCAGCAGGGGGCAACAGTAGAAATGTGTACTTGTACAAAGCCCCAAAATTGACTACTGGATGTGCTGAGATTCAATCATCACAACTGAATAAAATCACTCACTGGTTGCGAAATGTAAGCAGGCGTAAGTCTATGATTAGAGAAGACATCCTGCATTGTTTGAGTGTAAGGATGCCTAGAGGAGACAAACACTTTGTTCAGGTCTCTCTGAGTCACCCAAGTTTGGTTGAGCGTCTTCTATCAATCGAAGCACAGTTTTACCCCATTACCCTAAAAGTACAATAATTCCTATTCGAACAAGAGCACCCTTTTTGGATTGTAATACAAGGGGGACCTCTAATGGGTTACGTAATGCCACAGAATTTCCAGTGGGGAGGATGGTGGGATTGGAAAATGTGGATTGGTTGCCTGGTGTAGGCAACATTAACCCTCCCCTAGAGGAGTATCAACTGCCAACGGAGGCTGATGACAAAAGATGTCTGAGGGTACTATCCTGGAATGTGGCAGGGGATAACAAGCTATCGGCAGACCCTGATTGGGTTAGATTTATCCACCAATTCTACCTTGCTTGCCTCCAGGAAATATGGGCCTTCAGCCCCTTTGAACTACAGGGTTCAGCTCCTTTTGCCTGAACGCTAACATAGGCTCTAGAGGAAGGCAAGAGGGAGGATTGGCTATGTTGCTTAGCCCTGCTGCGGATTTTGTGGCCAAAATGATCCCATTGGGTTCTGATGACCTAATGTGCCTTGAGTTCACTACCAGTAATGGGAGGCATTTTTTTTAAATGAAACATTTTATTGTTTTCAGTAACATGAAAACATACAGCCTTGCACAGCAAGGTAGTGGTTATTCCCTTTTTCCACCCAACAAAATTCACACCATGGCTCCAATACAATGGAGTCTCTTAACACATTTAGTTGCGTTTGTTGCGCTAGTGTCTCATAATTCTAGTTTCCTTTGCATGTCTTTGAGTACTGGTTCGGTCTGTCGGTGCAGATTAACTCTTAGTGTGCATCTTCCCACTTTTGCCATATTTTCTGGGCTTTCTCAGGGCATCCCCTAGCCGTGTAAACTCTTTTTTCCATTGCAATACAAATGACCACGTTCGTGGTCCATTGCATGTAGCTCGGTGTCGTCTCAGAACCCCAGAGTTGCGCTATGTTTCTCTTGATTAATGCAGTGGTGGTGGATAAAAACAGTTTTTCGTAGCTCAGTCTCCTCCTTTATCCCCAGCAGTAGCTGTTTTGGGTTTCTGTGGATCGTTTTGCCCATCACCCTTGACAGTTCATCGCAGCACTGCTGCCAGTATTGTTGAATCAAGGTACATTCCCATAGTATGTGGTAATAAGAGCCTTCTTCCCACTTGCATCTCAAGCAGGATGAGTTAGCGGTCTTGCCGCAGTTGAATAGTTCCACCCTTGGGTAATAGATTCTGTGCAATATCTTCAGTTGGATTAATCTGAGCCTCGAAGAAATAGCTGATTCTCTGGGGAACATCAAAGCAGCCACCCATTCCTCTGGAGGTATGGCACCCACATCCCTCTCCCATTTGGTTTTCAGACCCGACAGTTCCCCGGTAGCAAAGGAGGTTGTGGCTCTGTACATGGTGGATGTGACTTTGTGTTTAATCGTTTCTCGGAAGAGATTACGTTCTAGCGTGGTATAGTCTGGCATGTCAACCATTTCAGGGAGATGGGTCTGCAGTGCGTGTTTAAGTTGCGTGTAGTGATACTGCTCTTTGGGTGGGAGTGCGAAGGTGGTGGTTAGGTCTGCGAATGGTATTATTTCTTTTTCTCTCAATACGTCCCCAATTCTGTTAATGCCTAATTGGGACCAATAGTGCCATTTTGGTAGCTTATTCACTTCTGGGAGGTGTTTATTGTTCCATAGTGGTTGTACTGGAGTTAGTTTTTTGTCCCAGCCTAAGTATTTATGTGTATCTGTCCATACTAGAGTTATGTGTGACATCATGGATGGGGTAGCAGACCGGTCCTTTTTACGATAGAGGTGTTTCATAATGGGTCTTTCTTGCTTGTTGGTGTCCTGCGTTCTGTTGTGCAGTAATGTGGTGTCCCCGTGGAGTTTATCGTTCACTATTGCCATCTGGCTGGCCCAGTAGTAGGTTTGTAGATGGGGGGAGTCCAATTCCACCTTCCTATATGGATCTTTGGAGGGTGGTGAGTGCCAAACGAGGGTGACCCCCGTTCCATAGCAATTTCCTAAGTGTCTGGTCTATTTTATGGAATTCATTGGGCCCTACATGTAACGGAGCATGTTGTAATATATACAGAAAGCGGGGGAGAGCCATCATCTTAAAAAGTGCAGCTCTACCTAGTAGTGTTAATGGTAAGGGCATCCAGTGGCAGACATCTTCCTTGAATGTCGCCGTTATTGGGTGTAGGTTCTTGGGCACATAGTCTGTTAAATTGTTCGTAATTTGCAATCCTAGGTACCTGAATTGCTCCACATGGTAGGGGCATTCGTCTGGCACTGCGTTATCCGTTTGCTTAAGTGGGAATAGTATGGACTTAGTCCAGTTGGCACGAAGACCGCTGAACATGCCATATCTATTTAATAATTGCGTCACTATGGGGCAGGATTCGCGTGGATCCTTTAGGTATATTAGCAGGTCGTCTGCGTATAAGGACACCTTCTCCTCCCATTCGCTCGACCACCTGAATCCACTCCATGTTTGTGTAGATCTTAATAGGATTGCTAGAGGTTCAATTCCTAGCGCGAAGATCAAAGCTGATAGGGGGCAACCTTGTCTCGTGCCTTTGCCTAGCTGGAAAAGGTTTGAAACATGTCCATTCACCTTTGTTACCGCTTCTGGGAGGTTATATAGGAGTTTAACCCAGCTCATAAAGTATGGTCCTATGAACATGTGTTGCATAATTGCCCAAATTGCTTCCCAGTAGACCGAGTCGAAGGCTTTTTCAAAATCTATGGTTAGTAGGGCCAGGGGCTCCTGTAACTCGTTTGATTTTTCTAGCACTGTGTGCAGTCTGTATATGTTCTGCCTAGTGGATCTCTGTGGCATGAATCCACACTGGTCCGGATGTAGCAGTGTGTGTATAACTTGCTGCAGCCGGTTGGCCAATACCTTCACAATTTTTAAGAGAGATGGGTCTATAGGAGCTGCACTTGTCGGGTGGTTTATCTGCTTTTGGCAGAACTATTATCGTGGCTTTCCTTAGGTCTGGGGGTAGACAACCCTGTGAGTGTGAGTGTTGTAATAGGCGTAACAAGTGTGGGGAGATTATGTTCGCGCCTATTTTCTTCCATATTTCAATGGGGAAGCCGTTCGGGCCTGGGGTTTTGCCTGATTGAAGTTCTGTAATGGCTTGGGTTAGTTCTTCCTCAGTCATTTTTTGCTCTAATAGGTTAGACTGTTGTGCGTTTAGGGTGGGGAGGGTAATTTCCTCCAGGATGTCTGCCGCAAGTGGTGCGGATGGTGCTTTGTATAGCTCAGCGTAGTACTTTGCGAAGCCTTCCGCTATGTCTATGGGCCTCATTACCCGGTAGGCGGTGAGCCATGGCGCTATTAGCGGAGTGGCTATTAGCGCCATGGCTCATGCCGATAAAATACCGGCACCGCCCTGGCGGAAAGGGGATTTACCGCCCCATTCCAAGGTTGGAGGGGCGGTAAATCCCCCTTCCGCCATTGCCCTTCCCCATTCCCATTTCTGCCCCATAGTGCTCTATGGGAATGGGGAAGGTGCTAATTACGGCACCGCAATTTTGCGGTGCCGTAATTAGCTCCGAGGTCCCTTAGCGGGTTGGATTTTAACGCCTGCAAAAAGCAGGCATTAAATCCCCTAACCCGCAAAGGGACCTCGTAGTAAGGCGGTAGGGATTTACCGGGACCGGTATTTTACCAGTACCGATAAATCCCTACCGCCATCCGTGTAATGAGGCCCTATGTCTGTTACTAGTGGTTCTGGTTCTTCTGTTGTTAGTTTCCTTATTTGGATGAGGCCCAGATCTCTATGTTCTAGCCATGCCAGTATTTTCCGGGCTTTGTCCCCTGTTTCATATACCTTCGCCCGCATCGCTGTGTGTGCCTGTGTTGCATTATCTAAAGCTATGTGTTGCAGTTGTTTCTGTGCTAATTGTAGTGCGCGGTGTGTTTCTGGTTGGTCATGGGTTATGTGATCAGCCTCTGCTTTTTGTACCTTTGCTTCGGCTTCGCGTATTGCTTTAAGGTGTTTTTTCTTATGGGCTGTGGTCCAGGCAAAGACTTCGCCTCTGAGCACTGTCTTTAGCGCCTCCCATAGCGTTACCGGGCTGTCTACAGAGTCGGTATTTATCTCAAAGTATTCTTCAGTAGTCTTTTGGATGTGTTCTACTAGTTCTGGGAATCCTAGGTAGTAGCCGTTTAGTCGCCAGCTGGGTGGCGGGATCGATCTGTTGGTTTTAATCATTATTGTGAGTGGGGAGTGATCCGAAATACCTCTGGGGAGTAGTTGTGCTTCACATGCTTCATGTATGTTACTTAATGGTAGGAAAAAATAGTCTAGCCTGGACAGCGAGGCATGTGCTCCGGAGTGGTATGAATATTCCCTTGTGTCGGGGTGTAGCGTCCTCCACACGTCTTGCAGATCCAATGCATTAGTGAATGTGGCAAGCGTGGTGTGTACGTCTGGGTTTCTGGATCGTACATGTGTTCTGTCGAGGTCTATTACTTCATTGAAGTCTCCTCCAATTAGTGTGAGGTCTGCAGGGTTGTTGGCGAGTAGGGGCGTGATTTCATTGGTCAGAGGGGTTAGTAGATTAGGTGGTGCATATACAGCAATCATAGTTACAGCGTGTTCCCAGAGGGTCCCTGTCGTGTGTAAAAATATCCCTCCTGTATCGTGTGTGATGGTCACGGGTGCAAAGGGGAGTCTTTTGTGTATCAGGATTAGTACCCTTCGGGATCCCATGGAGAATCCGGCATGTAGTGCTAACTTGTAGTTAGTGCGTCTAAATAGTGTGCAATTTGTACCAGCTAAGTGTGTCTCCGTAAGGAACGCGACATCTGGGGAGTTTCGGTTCAGTGCTTGCAGTACCAGTCGCCTTTTGATACTGCTGCCAAGCTATTTGCATTCCATGTCATCACTCGGATGGTTCTATTTTTATTCGCATTGGTAACCCCTGTCAATTGGGTTGTATATAAATCGTGTCAGTATGCATCAGACATTTGGGTGTGCTGTGTAAATTCGCACCATAGTTAATGGTTTGCCGTGCCTATGTGTAGAGTGGTTCCTTGTCGAGACATGCTTGTTCATTTGGGTTACGTGGTTTACTAGCAATGAGAGTATTAAATAGTGTGTGTTAGAGACGGTGTGATTCTTAACATTATAACTTGGATCCCTCCACCCCATACTCCACCCAACTTGAAGCATCTGTCGCCCAATATAACAAACTAAACACACTGCCAAAAATAGACAGTCAACTCATTAATTAGTAACTGTTACCCAACTTCCCTCACTCTGCTTATTCTCAATCTCTGCTTTCCGGTCTTTGCTGAAAAGTCTTCTGGGGGGGGGTTTCTTTGCAGGAGCCTTCCTCTGGGGCTCTTTCTCCAGCGTTATTTGCTCAGAGTTTTTCATGTTACATTGCTTTATGTGGTAACCCAACGAGGTTCCGGGCCAATTGGCCTTGCATCATTCTGTGCTTCAGGTATCCGTTGACCTGTGGGGGGTCGCAGGGCGGGCGTCAATGCTCCATCTGGTTGGCCGCTGGGTCCGGGGCGTCCACGCCAAGGGCTTCTGGGTTTCTCCCAGGGGAGGGCTGGTCCGGCCCGGGTCGGGGCCTCCTTTCGCGTCTTTGTGGTCTCACAGACCAGTCGCTTCGATGTTTGTTTCCACCCATTTCCACTCCTCTTGTGGATCCGTGAAGTGGATCGTAGATCCTTTATAGTAAATTTTGAGTTAGGCCGGGAACAGTAGCCCGTATTTCACTTTCATGAGGTCCAGTTGTCTCTTGAGTGGCTCAAACGAGTGTCTTGCTCGCTGTACCTCCCTGGCGTAGTCGGGGAAGAATGTAATCCGGGATCCATTATGGGTAATCAATCCTTTTGTGTGGGACATTTGGAGTAGTGCATCTGTGTCCCGATAGTTAAGCAATTTAGCAACCACCGTTCGTGTAGGTGTGCCCGGAGGTGTTTCCCCGATGGCATTCTGTGTGCCCTTTCCACTGAGAAAAAGTTTGAGAAGGAGTGGGGCGCAAAGATGTCCACTAACCACTGTTCCAGTAATAATTCCACACTTTGCCCTTCCTCTCCCTCCGGCAGTCCCTCCGGCAGTCCGAGGATGCGTACGTTGTTGCGGCGTGATCTCACCTTCATCCACCCGGTTTTCTAGTGTTTTGAGGCGATTTAGAGCCTGCGATAGTTGCTGGTTGATGCCTCTGATGTTGTCCTCTGTTCCAGAGATGCGATGTTCCGCCTCCCCTGTACGGGCGGTGAGCTTCTGGAGATCATGGCGTAGGAAGGAAATGTCTGCAGCAATGCTGTCCATCTTGATCCCCATGGAGGAGCGCAAGCTGGCTATTGCGGCCATTACATCTCGCAGTGACAGCTTTTCTTCGCCCCCTGAAGAGTTTCAGTGCAGCGTGTGACTTGCGGATGCCGGGGTGTTGGCGACCGCGAATTGGTCCATGCTGCTCTGTGTAACTGTTTTCCGTTGTTGCCTGTCCTTGCCCATCGTGTTGTTGACTTGGGTGCAAGGATTCTTTCCGATTGTTGTCTTGCTAGGCCAGATTAGGGTTACACCAGTATGCGTGGCCATGTTACACCACCTCCACAGCAGCGGCGGGTCTCCAGGTTCGGCTCTCGCCTGTGTGTGCAGCGCCAGTGAGCGCAGAGCTTCCCCCCCCACCAGCGTAGCTCGTTGGGTGCTTCGCAGAGGCGCAGGCCTTGATGTCTTCTGGTCTTGTTGCTTCGTGTCGGGGCCCTGCGGAGCACTATTGTGGCTGAGATTTGGTTGTTGCTTGGTAACGTGCCTGTGCCCCATGGTAGTGGCAGATCGAGGTTGTCAGGGGTTTGGGTCCACTTCCTCCCCTTCTCTGAGGCAGGTCCATCTATGTATATAGGGCTTCACCCATCCAGTGTTTATAAGGCGGTTTGCCGGGGTGAAGTGGGGGGGACTTACTTGCAGCTCTGCTCTCCTCCACCACCCGGATGCAGCAGGGTAGCCTCCACCTCGGGCATCTCTCTTCCCCCGATCAGGTCGTTTCTTCCTCACCGGGCCGTTGCACAGAGCGAACAGGTAGTCCGCACGTCACCACAGGGGGGCTGCGGGCAGGTTTCTGTAGGAGCAGCCCCAGCTGCTGATCACTCGGTGAGTGTCGGGCTGATGTGTGCTGTGCTCCGAATGCCTCCGTCTTGCTTCGTACTATGCGCCGCCAGGCAGGACGCGTGTCATGTTGTGTATCACCTCCACAGCGGGTTCCGTGGAGGTTGGTGTGCACGGTCTCTATGTGGCGTTGCAGGAGGTCATTGGAGGCTGCCTGTTCCGCTACTTCCAGGGCCCCCCGGGCATCAGGTCATTCTTAGGTAGCATCTGCCATTTTGGATTCGCGGCCTCCAGGGCCGCAGTCCTCCGTGGCTCGTCGAATTTCTCTGCGATCTGACCAGTTGTATGCTTCAGATTTGGTCCGCCGCCGCTCAGCACTCCCCCGGGATCAGTCGGCGTGTTTTGGGGCTGATAAACACACAACATCAGGATATTTTGACAGGATTCTTTCAGCGCTTGGAGGAGTTCACAGAGCTCACATCTACATCGTTTGCGCACAGGCTACGCCCCCCTGGGAGGCATTTGTTGATATACAACATCTATAACAGGCTTGGAGGAAATGCACCATTGGAAAGTCCTAAGGCAATGTGCCCTCACATTAAAAACGCTCAGTCTTTCAACAATGATCTGCCAGTGGTTTTGGCTATGGGCAATTTTAATGTACAATTTGAACCTGTGGAAGCACTGGCCGGTCTGTGGGGTGATCAGGATACAGCAGCTGGGATTCCCATATTAGAAACAACTAAGCCTGCCAGGACACATCCTGGTGCTCTAGAGGTAGCTAGGCTAATGTATGAGGTGGGTTTGCACTCCTGTAATGGGAGGGTCTTACCAGATAGACCAGCAGGAGTAACATATGCGGGCCATCATGGCAGCTCAAGGATAGACTATGTCCTTAACAGCATGGCTGACTGGGACATGGTAAAAAGTATGAAGGTGATTGTTTGAAGTGATAGTGAACATTACCCATTAAGCTGTGCTGTACGTTTTGAGCGGGTTTGGGGGGGGGTAGCAAACTGGGAAGTCTAAGGAGTAGGAGTGCGCTCACAGCCTTGGCAATAGCGAGAAAAGGGATCAAATGGGTGGCGCTAGAAATAGGAATGATTAAACCACATATTTATGAAAGCATTGATAGTCACACTAAGGCCATTTGTATGGGAGATAGCACCCCCTCCCCCCGAGAATTGGAGTCCAGTTCACAGATATGATGACAACCTTGCTACATTTCTTTGTCTAGCCAGTGTGAAAAGAAAGTAAATATAACTTGTGCAATAAGGGTTGCTTTGATGATGAATCCCAGCAGGCCATAAACAACCTCTTAACTTACCTCAAATGTCCAAATGTGATTGATAAACCCCACTTAAGAATTCTGCGGGCAAAATATAAATTAATGGTAATATCAAAACCATCACAGTACATTGCTAGCAAATCGGAGGAACTGCTACTCTGCAGTGAAAAAGGTGACCAAGTAAATTTTTGGGAAATTGTTGCTGGTAACGAATCTAAATCAGTGGGGCTCATTTCATGTAATATTCCCCTGAGTATTTGTTACGAACATTGTAGTGTGCTCTATACAAATGAACAAGGCAATCAACAGGAACTACTTCTGCAACACACTAATGTGCATTGCGCTCCTCCTACTTTTTCAATTAGTGAGGTGGAGGAGGGGCTAAAGGGTTTAAGTAGTGGCAAAGCCCTTGGGCCTGATGGAGTTCCTATTGATTTTCTGAAAGATGAGCCATGAGTATGGTCCCTGCTGTTGAAATGTGTGTTCAATTTTGTGACAGGGACAGGGGGTGTGCCATGATCTTGGCGAACGCCTAATAATTCCTTTGAAGGGTGACAATAAGAATCTGGGTAACTACAGACCCATATCGCTTTTGGATGCGGTGGGCACAGTGCATGCAAAAGTGCTGTTGACACGCCTACAAGATTGAGCTTTAGAGAACAGTACTATTAATCACCTCAAAGCTGGGGTTTCCCTTGGTGTAAGGACGATAGACATGTGTCAGGTTGAATGTAATACAGGCCAAATATGTGTCTTTGCAACAAGTTAGAGTCTAAGCCATATTTATAGATCTCCATTCAGCATTCAACAGCGTTTCCCGTTGCAAATTGTGGTCTGGGCTGAGAGAGAAGGGAGTTCCCGGGCCTTTATTGGCTGCTATTCAGAACCTTTATTCTGACAGTAGGGCATCAGTGAGATGGGGGTTTGACATGAGCTCAAAGATTCCTTTGCTGTAGAGAGGGGGCTCCACCAGGGACCCCCCTCCCTGTTGTTTGTTGGTCACCGGCCTAGATTGCCAGGCTTGGTAATCACAAATTCCCAGCTTTGTTTTATGCAGACGACACTGTTTTTTTGTCCACCACCCCAATGGGGTTGTGGCATAATTTAAGGGTCTTCATCAAGAAATGTAAAGAGCTTTCAATGACGCTCAATCTGGAAAAAACAAAGGTGTTGATATTTGAACAGAAAAGTCATAAAAATACCAAATTGTGGGTTTTTGTAGATGAGTACTAATTAGAGCAAGTATGCCACTACGATTACCTAGGGATCAGGTTTTCGAATGACCTTACGTGGACGGCCCATCTTCCATAGGCCATGGCAACCCCGGAAAGGTATAGCTGCGAAATTTGCAGTTTCTATAATAGGCACGGCTGGGGTCTTCCCAACGCTAAAATTGTATAAAGCGCAGGGTTGGGCAGCTGCCTCGTACTGGGCTAAGCTGTGGGGACATTGCAAAAGTACTGCATTACATGTAGTTGTTAACGTTTTTTACGTGGTATTCTCATGCAATCCAAGGGTGCCACTGTGGCCAGCCTGCGCTGGGAATGCAAATTGAAGCCCATCAGTGAAGTGCTAGTAAATAAGCCATTACAATATTGGATCAGGCTGTGTACGCCTTAACTGGTGAAGTACCGAGAGGTGCTTGCAAACTTATGGAGCATTACTGGTTCCGGCTCGCTCCCATGGTTTAGGTCCCTTCAAAAGCGCTTTGAGGAATTGAACTTGATTAGCATATGGGCTAATCCAGAGGGGATATCATCTAGCTCAAAGATGTTAGATAAGAGAAAGTGCCATGAAGCCACTATTGGGGAAATGAAGAGGGCGCGTGTTGAATTAAGAACGGGGTGCCCTATACATAATGTCCAAGCAATTGGAAGGCTTTGAACCTTATTTGGATTGCATGGCCCCTGCATATGCCCAAACCCTATTTGTCCAACTGCACAATAATACCCTGAATGTGGCAGATTTTACAGTATGATGGTCCAATACAACAGATGTAAAAGTGCAACGTGTGCGGGAACCTGGAGGAATCTATGCAACATTTCTTGTCATTCTGTCCAGGGTACAGCAGACTGAAGAAATACTACTTGCTGCCACTATGCCGCCTGAGGGGTATTAGAACGATTGAATCAACAGTTGCATTCTGTAAAAATACTGCAGATTTAAACTCAGTTTATTTTGTCACTAAGTACTTACACAGAGCCTGGCTACAAAGAGTAAAAGTGCAAAACGAGAGTTTGATTGGAAATCTTGTTATCATTAATGAACTATAGTGTTGCATAATGTTGTTTTTAAAAATAAATCTCACGTTTTAAACATTTCTATTTGTATTAGTAGATGAAATGAGCTGGGTGCTAATGAATTGTATTTAAAGGACTACTGGTGTCAATATGTTTTTTATGATTGTGATGCTAAAATGTTTTTATGGTTTTATGCTAAATAAAGAGATGATACAACAACTACTAAAGGATGGTTTAATACTCAATGGGCCTCATTACAAGTGTGGAGGCAGCCTCCAAACCGGGCTCCATTACTGGGTTCCTGCAGTGAGGAATAACCGGGTCATTCCGACATAGGAGGACCCGGTAATTCCTCCTTGCAGGAAGCATTCCCCATTCCCATTTGAGCCCCCACAGGGCTCAATGGGAATGGGGATGGAAGTAACAACGGGCATATTACAAGTGTCCCATTGTTACCTCCCTCTTCCCTTCACGGGACCCAGAAAAGACGTCTGCTTTTACCAGATGTCTGATCTGGGTCCCGCAAAGGGAACCTCGTAATCGGTCCTGACGGATTGAAGGGGGCCGGTCCCGTACCGGCCCCCTTCATTCCGTCAGCGCCAGGGTCGTAATGAGGCCCAATGTACTGAATCTAAATCTAGCTTGCTCTCCATGTTAAAAAAAAACTTTTCATTTAAGTCTGTGACAATCCTTGCTAGTGATAATTACAAGAAACAAGCACCCTGAGGGAAAGAGGACCGTACCAAAATTCTTGGCAAGTATTGGTCGATGCAGTTGCTATGACTGAATCCAAATAATTCTGGGAATTAGTGACTTTGGGTCCACAATACATGCGAGTTAGGACTGGTCTAGGAACTATGGTGCCCAATCATATCTGGGCTGATCTTTTTTCTAACCTATGTAGGGAATCTATTTACACAGGGGCCCTGGACTCCCTTGCTTTACCACTAGGTCCCATTCTAGAAACATGTGTGTACCTACAACATTCTCACCAGAGCTTTGTGTTCCTATCACGAATGTTCGGGATGCTATTAAGAAACAAAATTTCAATCACAGCCCAGGACAAGGCAGCATTCCCACCAATCTGTTTTGTGCAAAATTGGACCTTTAGGCCCCTGCATTAACAATTGTTTTGAATGCTGTTTTATGCTTTTGGCCCATACTTAAATCATGGTGTACAGCGATCATTCAACTGATCTGTAAAAAGGTTCTATTGAGTGCCACCATCGTACAGGACAATCTCGTGTTTAGAATCTACCTTCAAAACAATTGGCTGTGCTTTCTTGGGAAAATGGTTGACTGGGTCGATCAGAGCAATGTACTTGCTCTAATCCAATTAGGCTTTCAGGAAGGCCTGGGCACAAGTGATCAGTGCATCAAGTTCTACTTGATAATAGCTAACTCACTAGATATTTAAAAAAGAGCTTGTCTGTTTGGCCTTCATGGACCTGATTTTCGGCATTTGATGGGGTTAATCAGCAACAATTATGGCAGTTCCTCTAGTCCATAAATTGTCAATCTGATATATTGACCCTACTTGACGCTATCCACTTGAACACATATACATGTATCAGAAGTGGCACAGGTGGGCACTGTACTGACTTCTTTATGGTAAGAAGGGCTGTATGGCAGGGATTTGGGCTGGCTCCTCTGCCGTTCAGTTTACATATCAATGATGTGTACTGAATTTTGAAATGAGTAGGTGCCGACAACGCTAAATTGGGGTGCATGGAATAACTGACATTAGCACCCCTCGCTCCCTTCGGAGGTTGATTGTGGCGTACACCCAGTTCATGAATCCTTTAGATTTGCAAGTCAATGCTGCTAAATCAGCAGTGATGTATGCCATAGGACCAAGCCTCCACCAAGGCTTCCGGTAATGCTAAGCAATGACAACAGAACTCCCCTGGTGACCGCGTTCGCTTACTTAGGGGTACGTTTTACTTCTACTCTTTCCGCTGTCCCACGTATCACCAAACAGTGTCAGCATTTTTATCAGGACCTAGCAGAGTTTGTCACTTTATGGACATGTCTAGCACCAATCTTTTAGATTTAATAAAAAGAGTATATTTTAGTAAAGCTGCAGCATTGGCAAAGTATGGTGTGGATTTATGAAGATTTGGGAAGGTTAAAGACATCCAAGTGCGCAAGAATGATTTTCAAAACAATAATCTCAGCCAACCTCGGTCATGAGCAAACTATGGAGTGCATTTAGAATGAAGCCTCCCACACATGTAAGACGATCTAGCCATCTCACTGGCTCTCCTTTGGATTCGCCTCTTGGGAAAGGAAAAATCGACCTTTACACAACACCTAATAAAGGTGCTTTTAGAGAAGGGTAATGTATTGATGATACCATGGTTGAAATACATAAAAAGCACACTTACTGAATTTAATGCACATTACTATTTCAATGCACCTGACACTTTATCATGGGGCATGTCTACGCAGTTTTAAAAAGGACATGATTACTCACATTCAGGGTAGAAGAAGAAAAGGAAGGAACTTCTAAAACCATGTAACCGTACCCATGTAATCATCACAATGTGTACACTGAAAAAGTATTTGCTATGGGCTTCTACCCTAGCCCAACGGGTTCTGATCACTAGGACAAGATTAAATTGCCTGCCCCTAAGAGCGATTCAATCGACATGGTCAGGTAATGTAACCGACAAATCGTGGCCTCTATGCCAAGCTCCTGATGAAGACCTTTGGCATTGTGTATTGTTGTGCCCGGCTTATGCAAATATTAGAAAGAACAATCTGAAAATAATCTTAAGAGAAACTGGTTTGGTCCAGTGCTATCCAGCATTGTTATACCTTTCATGGGTAGATTCTCCAAAGGTGGGCTGGTCCCTACTATATTATAGACCAATGGTATTGTACAGAATGGAACGGGTGTTGGACTCCACGTGGTTACCTAATGCTCCAGTTATTTTATAAGGCAATGTACTGCAATTGAAATATCTTTTTTGAAACATATGCACTTTATTGCTCTGAAGCTATTGTTTTTATCTATTTTTACTCATCTATTTATTGAAAATATGTGATGTGTTCTGAGTTGTATGGGTCTTTAACCTGATGTTTTTTATGGAACTATGTTCTTCCGAAATAAACAGATGATTTATTGATAAAGAATCATAAGATGCTGTAGATTAACTCGGTTTTAACTAGATTTGTCCGTGATGGACAATACATCTTAAATAAGAGCTTGCAATCCCCACCCCCTCCACTTGCACGGTGCTCACCTGCCACAGAAGCTAGGATTGCACTCAGTGAGTACCCAACATTAAATATCCAAAGAAAATATGGATCAAGGTAGCACACTTCTGGCAATAGTCTGTGTTACATGCCTAGAATGTGTGACGATGTGAAAGATTAGATTACTGATGTTACTTTCCATTACATTTGCTGATGTCATTGCTGAAGTGCACTATCACCAGTGTGGTAAATGCATACACTTACAGTGGCCTTTTGTTCATGGGTGGCTCTTACCAAGACCATGAGGTCTCCCTTGCAGGTGTTGCCTCAGCGCTGAAAAGTAACGCAGCCTATTGTGTGCAGAGATTGCAACTTAGTACCACCATTAGATTTGCTTCATATAGTTTGGAATAAAAGGTGGAACTTTAGCAACATTAGTTTTGGGTCCTGGGTGCCACATTGGCACCGAATAGTAGGAGCACAGTGAGGGCACCAGAACTGGGGAGGGGCAGGAGAAGTGGGTAATATTACTATTTGATAAAATAATGCATGTTCAAATGAATACAGCTTGCTTCAAGCTTTCTGTACCTCTGATTATAAGGTCTTCTCACATTAAAGGGGGTGCAGGCTTTCAACATATACTTCAATTTGTCAGTCTTCCCATACCTGCCCTTCATTCCCTTTGTGCAGCTCCTACATTTAATATTAACAAACACTATTCTTGAAAGGGCCACACTTGGCCTCCAGGCTTGGCAGTACCAGAATTAGTATTCAGAATTTGCCTCCTGGGAGATGTTTTAAGAAAATCAAGGGCAAAAACCAACCACAACTGAAGGGTACACTGGAGCACTTCGTGAGTTAATCATGCAGCCAAACTCTACTTCTTCTAAATTGCTTTAGGATGAATTCCCACCTCCTTTAATGTGAGAAGACCTCATACTCGGATTGAGCCAGTGTTATAACTGTCCCAATTTCAAATGGAGCGGATTAACCTGTATTACCACCGGGGTGTGGTGAGCCAACCTATTAGATGGCTAGGAACGCGGGCTTGAACTGCCGGTACAAGCACACGTTCCAAGCCGGCAACGGCCGGCTTCCCCCACTGATATCTTCCCCCCACCTACTGCCCCCTTTTTTAAACTCTTTTTCGCCCCTCAGACCATACTTAACTTATATGCCGCTGCCGCATCTGCTCCTTCCCTTCACCTCCTGTGATTCACCATAGAAAGGGAAGAGGGGCTCCGTACGGTGCCCCGCCTTCACTTTCCATGGTGGCCATCTTAGAAAAGGACTTTTCTTCCAACAGCGGGATGCTCCACACGTCCTGTTGTAGGAAGGCAAATCCTTTTTGTAAGCACCCGGAGCCCTCGTTATCCACCCTCACTTCGCTCAGGCCGAGAACATGGGCTGTCAGCTGTTATTCCCCATTCCAGGCCCTGGAACAGGGGATGAACACCACATAGTTTAATGGCTGTCAAGTAACAGATGCAGAACTCTGTATTTTAACAAGTTTGTATGCATAGCTGTTCCTGTGCTTACCGAAGTCAAAAGGCACACACATGCCCTTGCACTTGCGCGATCTGAATGACACCTGGCCTAGTAGGATTGTTGTCTGTCTCCCCTTGTTCCCCCCCTGCCTCGTCGCGCCTTGAAACACTTGTGTATAGACGCGTTACAAATGCCATATCATATCATATCTTGCAGTCGAGCCCACTATGCAAATAAGTCATGAATCACAGAGGGGAAGAACCACATGAAGATATGTGCTCGTGTGAACTAGCAGGACACCTCCAACTTGAGAGATCAAGTTTTAGCCACACAGCATCGGGAAAATGACCTCCTAGCCAGTACTATGAATGACCTGCATATCTGGACAACATTGCATTATATTATCTCAAGTGTGAAAGAACACCCTTCAATGCACGGGCATACAGTGGACCGAAATTCACACACACACAGCTGCAGCAAAATTATGTTACAAAAGCTGAATTCCCTAATGTGTATGGAAGGATTAGTTAATGCATGTTAGCCCCCGAGTGCATGACATGATAATGTGTTGTGATATGTCTAATTACACTGTGTACCTTTCTAAAATCTTTCAGAGCAATTAAATAGGTATAAAGTGGGACATACCAATTATGTTGTGACACAGTCAATTGCCAATGATGGCAGTGCAGCTCTGTAGGGAGGGGACATTGTTTGATAATAAATGTTTCCCTAGATCGCCCATTTAATCTGCCAGTCACGCAGGGCCCATTATGAAGAGTAAAATCTTGCACATGTGTTTCACCTCTCTGGCCATGTGTCCTTGATATCAGTTAGTCATGTGAGCTGGTGTGTGTAGCCCAGTGATAGAACAGATAGGGTTCAGGTCCAGAAGAAGGACAGCAAGCTGAGGACGTCCATGATGGAGGACTTATCTGGTGGCCACCCTGCCACGTCCACACGACAGCCTCTGGGGGATGGCTCAAACAGTGGTGGGCATGTGCACTATAAGGGGGTAGCCCCTGGTAGAAGGCCCAACCTGTGGTGCAGCCATATTTCCACCTCCACAGGGGCGTACACCACACATGCATACTTAGGGAAGAGATCCCAACAAGCTAATTGAGTAATACCCACCTAAGCAGCAGCAGGTAAAAAGACTTATTCAGGGTCTGCCTCTATCATGGCATTATTCAGGCTCCCCACTGCTCTGGAATTACATTGTTCCTGCCCTTCTGCTTGATGCCTGTCAACCACTGTGGCAACAAGTCAACTCTCCATAAGGTGATTGTCGCATCATGCAATCTGAAGGAGGCAGGGCTTGAAGCAGCAAAAGTGAGAAGCTCCTTTGAGATTGTAAGTGACTTCAATCCAGCACTCCAACTAAGTCAATGCCTAGTCTGGGATGCCCAATGGAAGCCCTTAATTATATATTTTTATGTCAAAGTTCTTTAAACCTGGATGATGAACCCTTATATAACGCCCCTCTCTTTGAATCTCCCCGACCCCACTGAGCCAAGAAGTAGGTTTGTTTTGCAAATTAAAAGGTTTATTTGAAGAATTGAACAATATATATATTACATTTTTATGAATTAAATAATAGCTGAATAGCACTTTTATGAATATGAACAGTAATCAGTAATGGGTAATATCACAATATCAACAATCTCTTTAATCACTTAGGAGTAGGAATAGAAAGGATCAGGTAGCAGAGAATACTTGGTATGGGTTCAAGGAAATGCAAGACAAGAAAAGAATGCAGCACAGAAATAAACTTGATATGATTTCAATCAAAAGATAATATAACCACTTTTTCCCCTGTGACTACTCACTCCCCCCACTATGTAATATGCAGAGATGGAAATGAGGGCACGCAGGATTCAAGAATACACTCAATAATGCAGTTCAATTCCAGTTCCCCCAGCAAGCGTAGAGAAAACAGGTATGATTTTAAAACAGGCAAAAATGCTTTTGACTGTGATTGCAATGGATGGAAAATATGCTAAAATGATTTTAATTCACTAAAGGAGATTCAGCACTGGTGAGAATTACTTTGAATTGGTTCAAGTCAACACTAGCAATGATTCATGAATGATAATTAGATTGAAAACGAATTTTCGCAGTTTAAAACAAGAAACAGCTATTTTGACAAGTGGTGAAATGGAGCTAAATTGCAATTGGCGGCAATTTTCCGCGTGCGTGAAACGCGATTACGGAAAACTATAATTTAGGTTCGTTGGAAAGCTTAGGAACTTAGCTTCAAAATGACAGTTTAATTCCAGTTCAAAAGTTACAGAGGTTTTTGTGAAGGTAGATTTTTCAGAAATAAAGTCAAGATTTCAAAATGACAGATCGAGCTTTAAATATTAGGAATCAATATGGACTTATACTAAGGAGCTATGAAGAAGCAATACATCAATGGGCAGCCACCAGAACAGGGCGCCTCTGCTCTGATCTCTGTCCATCAAAACACTTGTCCCTCTTCAGAAAATATCAGCGCGAAGATGATTATTGCTACAATTATCACAAACAATATAATGAGAAGAATTCAGGATGGACACAGGATTCTATAATGCAGTTCTGGATAAGTGGAATGGATGGAATAGTATTACTTTAAACTAAGAGATTGACTATGGACAGTTCTAGCCTAAATACTCACTCCTAGGCTTTGGACTGGAATGGGCCTCATCAAAGATCTGGTCAAGGGTTTGGCTTCACTCACCACCGGGCAGGATCAGGCACTGGGTTCTGCTCTCTGCACGGCACTATGGTCTGGATGGCCTCTTGGACTGGATCTGACGGGTTCTGGATACAGCGCTGCTTTCTGGGTCTGGATCTTGGTTCTAGCACAGGGTTCTTAGCTAGAAGCAAAACAGCTCAGCCAGGCTGTTGAATGGTTTAGTTAGGCCCGGTGGAAGTTTAGGGGTTAGAATCAGTTTGCAAAGATTCTGAAGGCCTGCTGCAAAGAGTTCAGTTTTGGGTTAGGCCTCTGCTTCAGGGTTCTAGAGTTTGGTTCTAGAGTTGGTTCTAGATCTGTAGTCTGGAGTCTTCCTGCAGGGTGCTGCGCCAAGAAATCAGTGAGTAGTGGAAAAGTGTGTGTCCTATCTGTCCTCACAGTCCATATTTATGTATTTCCAAAGTTGGTCGGGCGGCTGATTCTACAATGCACAACCCTCGAAGGATCTGATAGGTTAGAGGATTTCCTATCCCCAGATTGGAGAAATGATCAGCCTGTCAGAATGAGTCAGAGTGATGCTGTGTTTATGGTCCAAAAGAAATCCCTCCCTTTCGCTTTTACATAGAAAATCTATTTTTCCCAAAAAACATATTTCCAAGATACACAAGTTGTTGAGAATACATAATTACATGACAGATTGCTTAAGGTACATTTCTGTTCAAATCCCATGTTTCTACGAGCTTGGGTTCAGAAATGACAACCTTTTCGCGCTTTTGGAGGGTTTCTCAATATTCATTCTGCACCAAATTTGATACATGCATGCATATCCTCTGTAAGTTTTTATGTTTCTAGCATAAACACAGTATCTACAATATGAATAAATTCCGGGGTTTAGTCTCAGAACATCACACAGATTTCAGCTTAGTCTTAAACTGTGAGTGAATTTTTCATTTTCACAATCTCAAAGGTTCACATTTTTGTCAGTTCAGTACACTTTGTTATAAGCATTTTTATAAAACATACATTTACTCCAATGTTAAATCCACATCTCAGTCTGGTCCGCCCCCAGAGCTGGGCTGACTCAGAGGGTCACATGTCTTGTTTCCTGCCAGCAGTTTGTGGTCAGTTACACCCCAAAATAACATTCCCTATTCAGTCCAAGGCCCCCATTGTTTCTTTTTCCAGGCTGCAGAGAAAATCTCCTCCCCTCTTGTTTAGCATGCCAATGCGACATCCTCCTTCTGGTGGGAATGACCAGGTGTGAAGGGTTCTCAGGGGAAGCAAGCCTTTTGGAGTTTTAACTGCATCAGGTTACTTTCTGATCAATTGTAACATAGTTCCTTGTGAAAAAAAATACATTTATAAACTTAAAATAAGCAACATATCTTTAAATCAAGTCTTTTTCAACATGAAATCACTGTGTGACACTCTATATGGCATTTTGATGGAATTCTCTTACTTGGCATAGTTTGAGTTCAATTGTTCAACTTTACAAAAAAAGGTTTTAAAACGCCGGCTTTCTGGTAGAGTTGAGCAACGGTAGTACACCCATTTTGACAGCTGTCTTTCCATCAAGTATCTTTAAAATAGGATTTTGTTCTGAGAACATATGAGTCTTGCTGACATTGTATTGATGTGGATATTTGCAGTAATGATGTGGAACACCCAACAAAGAGGTTGGATCTTTTAGGTGATTTGTGAGCCATGATTTTAGCAATTTTTGACAATCAAGAAATGTATTCTCAAACAGCTCTGTGTTTTTTTTTCAATCAGCATGGCTATTTCCAAGTGGTTTCAGGCTACTTTGTGGGTAGCCCAACTGTGGTTTTTGGAAGTGATCTCATGTGCTCACTAAGATAGGCAAAAGTGGATGGTGGCCTATTTTTCAGGTTTTCACTGCACAATTTCTGGTGATTTCTAGCGAGCAGCATGCTTTCCAGTGGCCATTATGATGTTTCTGCTGCCAGCAATGCACAGTGATATTGCAGGGCTTGGATGAGTGGGTTGATGCATCCCACAAGATGAAGGCCTGTGAAGAGTAGGAGTATCAGTAACCTTTTTGGTAATGCGCTAATCCCCAATAATTCTATGTCACTTGTAATCAATAGCTGCAAAATGCACACATTATATATGGCATTCTGCTATTGCCAAAAGACTTTTGTGTGAAATTACTGTGTACCAGAAATGTGTACTTGTGCACATTAGATTTATCTATTAGGATGTATATCTAATCCTCTAATTATTATTACATTCGGTAAGTAAACATGCACATCAGTCTTAAAGTATATTAATGTGTTCATTAGACGAAAAAAAATTACATCTGCCTCAATAGGATCAAAGACCACGTGTTCAAGTCACAGTTGCCAACGCGTGGTTCTACCAACAGGTCTTTGTCAAGGCAAAATAATAATTCAAATTTGGCCATTTGTATTTAAAATATTAGTTTCATAAACATTGCTTCACTTATCCAAGATTCACTATAACCATTGTCTCTGAATTCCTTGCAACGAGTATTCTGCTCAAAGCATCTGCTTCCAATGACTGTTGGAGCCTTAGCACATTTGCTATTGTCCATCAATTTCTTTTGTGGTTCCAAGTTTCTTTTTTCCCACATAGTCTTTCTTAAGTAGTGGGGAGATTGGTTCCTCTGCTGGATTCAGTGACAAAGCTGAACAGTTAAAAAAAAGATGTTCGCTAGGACATGTTGGAGATACTCTGAGCAAAACCACAAAATAAACTAGATAGTCTGGAATTGTCCCACCACAAAAGAATATCAATTTTATACTGCAAATAATAGAAGGTAACATTACATGTACTGACAAATGAGGAAGTTGGGCATGACCATCAGTAAAACTTGTAAGTAAATTGTGACAAACATAAACAATATTTCATGAGCACTGCATTAAAACCCTGGGCACGCAGGGTAATCAACCCACAGTGAATATCCTCAAAACTTGATTCAAGAAAACTACATGCTCATATAAGATGCTCAAATGAGCTTAGAAAACATAGTTATGTGGATTATAGTACAAAGTATAGTACAAAGTAAGACTTGAAAAAGGAGGACAGAAGTAATGTATCAAAGATTTGTCAATGCATTTCAGCCATAGTCCATCATCCGGGCAAGCTATGTACAAACACCAAATATACCAGTTAAATTTACAATATTCAGTGAACCCAAACCAAATGGTGAAAGAACATTCTATCAAGACAGTGGAAACATAAAAAGAACGAGATAAAGAAATTAGTCAGAAACATCAGTAAACCATAGGGCATTGATGTAATGTAAATATAGCACTCTGATAACTGATAAAACCTGCAGCTGTTAGAATGTTCCTAGTATCTAGATGGGAAAACATAAACAAACATAAACATAATGTCAAATGAGTGTGAGTAATGTGAACAAGGGTAAAACCAAGCGATAGTAACAGAAAATGACATGCAACACTGACAAACTTCTTAATAAAACCTTAAAGATAATACTGCAATATTCTGCTGGATAATTTACCAAAATAGAAGGTGTACCATCTCAAAACATGGTACTGTGGCTGGTGGAAGACCAGAGTGTACCTACCTATCCGTATATGCACTCTGTCAACAAGCGTGAAGGTGCGAAGACGTCATCGCTGTGCTGGCGTCACGCGCATGTAACATCATCCCTAGGAGGATGGTCGTAAAGCAGTATGGATCAGAATCTGGGTGCAAAATCATGAAAAAGATATAACAACAAAACTATAGTAATAGATGTAGAGAAGAATGAAACATCAAAAATATAGCAAAAAGAATAAAACAACAAAATCTTAGGAAAATGCAGGTAACCATGAGGGGAAGAAATGAGAAATTTAAACAACACATGTGTATGTGCATAACTTACAAGGTAGCGCAGGGGGATCCATCCGCGGTTCTAAATTATAAGCAAGCTCAATTGAGTAGTTGCTCAGTGGTTGCCCAGATTATGCTAGTGTGAGCACTAGCAATTTCAATGGAATCTGTCGAAATTGCATTGCATACACTGATGAAGTCATGTGGTTAGTCAGATTTCAATCGTCACATTACTGGGCAAGAGTGCCTAGCTTAGTGTGGTAGCACAAAAGATTCAGATGCAAAATATGAAATTTCAGCAAAAAATAGAACAAAGCTGACACACTGCAAAAATGTTCTACTCCTGAATCTCATAAACACAAGAAATTGCATTCCTCGTTCATGCCATTGGGCACCATTCAGTCCAACTTATCTATCCAGAATATTTCTCTTTGATCCAACCTTTTCAGAAAATGGTGATGCAGTCCATAATTCTTCACTATTGCCATGATTTGGAACCAGATCGAAGAAATGTTGTGCTTGTGTTCAATCCAATGGCATGCTACTGCCGGGATTGTGTTCCGGGTATGTATGTTCAAACGATGTTCATACCAACGCAGTTTGCAAGGCCTTGTTGACTGTGCAACATAACATATTCTGCATGAGCATCTTATAGTGTTAACCACATTATTAGTATCACAAGTGGTGAAATTACAGAATGTAATCATTTCTCCAGAGCTGGGGTGCTAGACAATGTTTCCCTTAGTTATAAAACATGCAGTTGGATCAATTCATACAGCGCTAAGTGCCTGTTCTTTTATCATTTTATTAAGATGGGCTGTATTCTAATGGGTAATGTGCTAACTAGATGGTTTCTTAGGTTCACACTACAGCTGTATGCAAAAATTCTTTATTCATGAAATAGGTGTTCAAAACCGGTGTCACAGGTTTCCAATGTTAAGTAACTGCTGATTTTTATCATCTTTCTTTTGCAATGAATACCTTGAAACGTATACCAATGATGGTTGCATTTTTTCTTTCGATAAAGCTGGGTTGGTGAAAGCTCAAACGGTGCAGTAAGTTCTTCCAATTCGTATCTTTATTGTAAATGTGTGTGGCGTATTGTATAATGCCGTAATCTCAACATCAAGGAAAAGGATCTCATTTGTGCCTATTTCTACTGTGAACCCCCAAAATACATTGAGGGATATATTCTATATTCTGTAAATGTGTTCAATGTATCTGACTCAAAATGTCAGATAGTTATGCAAGACAGAATGTTGTAAAATGTAGTCATGGTCAAATATATGCATAAAACAATTGGCATATGCCGGGGCCATGATGACACCCATGAAGGTCAGAGAAATGTGTAAGTAATGTTGTTTCCTGTATCGTAAATATGAGTTCTCAGAGATTAATGTTAGTAGAATCTAGATAAAGGGCCTCATTCGGAGTATAGCGGTCTGGAAATAAGGGTGCCAGTTGAAACGTACGGGCAACTTTTCCAGACGGCCATACTACAATGATGCCGGTAGGGGCCACAAGACCCCGGCAGGCTTGACCTGATGAGTTTTCAGGCCCCTACCGGCATGGTTACCACAGAAGCACCTGCACCGTTAGAGACTTCATGGAAATGGGGAGTAAACATTACTTCCATTCTTGTGATATCACAGTGGCACTGGAAATATCAGGCAGCAGTACGGCTGCTACGGGATTGCCAGAAACCCGCTGCCTATCGACAGGTTTCCCGGCAACCCAGTAATGAGGGCCAAATTCTTTAGATGCATCAATATGACCCTCACGTAAAAAGAATCATTCTACCTTACATGTACTGTCATGACAAAATAGAAGTTATAAGAGTAATGCTTAAGGGAATTATTGTCCTTGAAAAGCATAGTAGATGGTTAACAATTGTTGACATAACAAGACGATGTGTGCTACGACAATGGTAAATAACAGCTGGGTCCCAACGTGAACAACTGCTTAGTGACATAACCAAAATTGCCCTCATTAAAAAGCAATGTACAAGCTGCAAAACCAAACAAAAATATATGATACACATTAAAACCTAGGGGAGTGATGTGGCACTTCCACATTGGCCAGTTTATGGGCCATACGGGTCATGATGGCTCACAAAAATAATAAAAGGCCTGGAAATTGGCCAATGGGAGGTGAAGCCACGTGACTCCCCTAGTCACTGCCGCTGACAAGGATGTCAGCACAGTGTTACTATGATGAGAGGGAGGGTCACGCTAACATCCCTGCCACCGGGCACTGTGTATCCCATACTCCCACCTCCTGCTTACCTTATGAAGGTGGGGGGGTGGATGGCTTCACCCCCTGATGGAATGTACGCCAAGCCATACTTGGCAGACACGGCACAGCTATTCTGTGCCCACTTCCCCCTACCACTCACTCACCTCGCTGGGCCTCACGTAACAGACATGACCCAGCTGAAATCTCACCCTTGGCCCGCCCCTCTTTCCTTATCACACTGTATGTGATTGCAGGGAATTGGTCAGTTACCAGCAACCACTCTAAGCAGATAACCTTGTTTTAACCTCCCATTCACCCCAAAGGTTATAATAGCTTTATAGACCACACCCTCTGGTGCAATCTGGGTTATGGGCCCATAAACCTTGTTGAACACCCGCTGCGCTCGAGCCTTTAACTCTATCTTTAGGGCCTGTTACTCCCGGTACAACTCATGGGTAACATCTATAAAGCTTAAGTGAGGTATATTCATGTATAATCTAAGAGCCAACATAAACATGGAAGATGGAAGTGAAGACAATTTCTGAAAGAGGGGTGCAAAAATAATTAGAGACTTGTAGTATGATGCCTGAACAGAACCACTATCAAGGTGGAGATTTCCTAATGAATAGCGCAATTAGAAAAAAACAGGCAAGGCTTTGCGGAACCCGTCATAAACAAGAAAGCCTCCATTTGCTTTGACAAATAGCTTGTTTTTCATGTATTTTGTGAATTGTAGGGGTTCTTTTTGCTCTAAGAGGGCAGCACTAGTTTATGCCTTTTGAGGTAATTCATTCAGATTTCATTCCCCTAGACTTATGTATGGCATGTATTTTTGCACCGCTTGATGTTGATTTCCTGATGTTTCTAAGCACCCTTAAAATAGTTATTTTATTACCCAAATTAATGATATTTGGGGAAAACTAAGTGGTGGACTTTTCTTGATCAGAGGGTCCAAATGGAACTGTACCTAGTGATGTCTGTGTGATACCAAATTGGCCTCTTCTCCAGAGCACACTCAATGCCATAGGAGCAAGTTCATATTCCTTCTACCTACCAGTAGCGAGTGTAATCAAGTTTCAATAGGTATCTAGGAAAGGCATGAAAAAAGACTATGACAAATGACTACAATGAAAGAAAAGGATTAAGGAGAAAGATGAAAGACTATGACGAAGGAGGAGAATGAAGGAGAAGATCTAGGGCTATATATTGTGATAGTGAAGGTCTCTAATAAATGGCTGTGTTGGAAAATGTCTATAATGAAGGACAATGAAGGACACTATGGAAGGACTATAAAGAAGAAATAGGATAAAGGACTAGAAGGAAGTTGAAGGAAGTCGGAGAATGACCAGGATCAAAGAAGAATAAAAGAAGGAAAAGAATGAGAAGTACCATGATGGAGCACTATGATAAAGAAGAAAACTCTGATGGCGGAGAGGGACTTGGAAGAAGGACTGTAACAAAGGACATGGGTCATAGTGAAGGATAAGGTTTATGATGAAGCAGAAGGTCCCTGACATGGGAACATTGCTATCATGAAGAAGGACTATGATAAAAGAAAAAGACAATGTCAGAAGAATACGATGGCCTATGACAAAGGGGAATGATTGTGATGGAGGAAAATGTCTATGAAAAAGGAGAAGGGTTATAATTGACGATGATGGAGAACATCTAGAATGAAGGACACTGCTGATGAAGGAGGGGACAATGATGAAAGAGAAGTATTAAAACTGGTAGGAAGAACTTTGATGGAGACAATATTGAAGTAAAACGAGTATGAAGAGGTAGAAGGACGAGTATGACAATGCAAAAGACTATTTCTAAGGCATAGGTGCAATATGAAGAACTGTACCAGAATGAAAAGGACTGGGATGAAGGCCTATAATGGAGAAGGAGTAGGATGAAGATCTGTGATGAAGAAAAATAAAGAATAATGAAGGATTATGATTAAGGAGAAAGACTATGAAAAGGCACTATGACAAATAGAAAGGCCAAAACACAAGAAGGAAAAGGAATGACAAAGAGCATGATGGAATATATTGAAGCTAAACAGACCATGAAAAAAGACTATGATGGACTATGATTAAGGAGAAGGAGTATGGTTAAGGAGAACTAGTATGAAGAAGAAGGACTATCCATGGCTATGATGAGAAAGGATGAAGATGAAGGACCATGATGAAGGAGGAAGACTATGGTGGAGAAGGAATGTGGCAGAGAATAATGGTTCGCTATGACAAGTGGAAGGATTAGGACAAAGGGCTATGATTAAGGAGGATTAGGACACGGGACCATGACAAAGGAGACAGACTAGGGTGAAGTGCTTTGAGGAAGTAAAATGATTACAATGAGTATGTCAAAAAAGGACAATGATGAAGGAGGGGGCTATGACAAAGCAGAGGACTGGGATGATGGAGTACAATGGAGAAGGGCTATGGTGAAGGATTATGACTAAGAAAGAAGACTAGGATTAAAGACTATATCAAAGTAGAAAAGTAAAGGGGATCACTAGGATGAAGGTATGCTCTAGCACCTTGAAGCCCCTCATGTGCTATATGGAATTATCAATAATGATCTGAGACCCAAATACCCAGATAGACTCAAAGAATATGCAAAGTACTACTTTATTAACTCAGAATAAAGTAGGGCAATCTGGCAACGCTGAAGGCCACACATTCACACTTAAACTTTGATTACCGAAAGGTTTTCTACCAGGATATGTGTCATCTATGATGTCATCCTACATTGCAAACTGTAAAGCTATTGAAGGGAGGGATTGGTTAAGGGAGCATATGTACCTATATATCATATAAGTATTAGTAATATTACGGGATGCCTCTTATCCGGTAGGCACGCCTTGAATCACCTCTAAATACATATAATACAGATTATAGCAGAATATCAGCACCGGGTTGGCCTGTGTAGCACTGTATAAAATACAAGAAAATATAAAACAATTACTTATTTACACAGACCAACATAGTAAGACAAAATAGTAAACATTTAACATAAGAGATGTGCCAAGTGAAAAGTAACACAAAATATATATTAGACACATGTATTTCCAATTAAACGTGATGTCAGCATCATTACAATAAATCACTAGACATGCAGTGCGACAATGTAATCAGAATCTAATCAGTGAAAAAATGCTTAGTTGTACAGGCTGAGATAATTTTCTATTTCTACAAAAGAAAATAAAGTTCCTTTAATATTTTTACCACCTCAATCGTTAATACCCTTTGACCAGTTATTAAAAACCTCTGCGATCCACAAAGTGTCTTAGGCGTGTTTCACAAAGATCTCTTGTGCCTTTACATATCATAAGGATATGATATAAGGATTGCTTAATCACACCACCACATAGATCACATTCATTTCAGCCCTTAGGATGCATGAGTATATATGTAATTTCTGCCACTTTTACAAGATTAAGTCAAAAAGTTAATTCTTGTCTCGGAAACATCTTAGATATTTAGGAAGAAAATGTGTTGGTTTTTCAAATTCAGAAAGGGATTTGAAAATGTTGTAATTTCTCATCTGGGCTATGGTTGTTATCCAATCTGTATGAGATGCATATTTTACACCTGTAGGATTATCTCGTAGGTCTATTAGGGTCTGATTGCAATTTTTCAACATGCATAGGACATACTTTTTTAGATCAAATTTTAGATCACTCAAAAGCACATTTCGTTCACTATTTAATTTTCGTAGCACATCACCATATAGAGTTTCTTCAGAGGCAGTTATTATATTCCACAATAGATTAAGAATTTTCCATTGAAGTGACATTTTTAAAGATGCTAGGCCAAGTTCGTATCTTAGACTCCCAATTGGGTTGCTCATAGGAAGGTGTACAACATTTTTCCAATTTTCCTTCCATGTGTTCCCAATTGAGTGACTGTGAACTACTTTGGCCTTATAAAACCTTAATACCGGACCTATGTAAAACTTGCACTATGTTGAGTATATTTTTTTCATGTGTGCATCAATTTTATTAATTTTGACATTCAGATCTAATTCTCAAGTGCCTTTTGACTGGGTGGATTGTACCTTGATACTTAGGTATGTAAGTTCTTTTACTTTCGGAATTGACTGGTTATGTAAGAGCCAGATATAGTTTGTCTTTCTGACACCATGGTTCTTAAATATCTGAATTTGTGATTTATCGGGATTCACCTGCAAATTATTTAATTTGGCGTACAACCCGAAAGCATTCAGTAGATGATGCAGTCCTCTAGGGGTGAAATCCAAGAGGAAAACATTGTCCGCATATGCGATCCACTATAATGACTGAGGCCCAATCTTGGTGCTTACTAAAGTGGGTGGAGCAAGGGCTTCAGTATGGTCTGCTAGATATAGATTAAAGAGACAAGCAGCCAAAATGCATCCTTGCCTCACTCCTACTTCAGTTGGAGGTTTCCCCTTTAAATTGCCAAAGCCATCCAGGCGCACTCTAACGGAAAAGTTTCCATAAAGGGACCTTATGACAGCTTGCAGACTCACTGGAATGCACCAAGATTCCAGCTTATTCCAGTGCATTTCTCTGTTTATGGTATCAAATGCACGAGATAAGTCTAGCAGGCAACCTGTTTTCCCATAGGATTGTTGCGAAATTACAGATATAAAACCCATTTAGAGAGGTCAATAGACTTTTATGAAATCCTGTTTGGAATTTACTCAGGATCTTTTTGTGTGATGTCCAATCTTCGAGATTTCTTAGGACCAGTGAGGCAAATATCTTTCCGTCTACTTCTAGCAGGGAGCTAGGGTGTTAGTTTGAGGGAACCTCTCGATGTCCCTGCTTGTATATGGGTATTATTATCAAGCCTTGACATGAGCATGGAATTTTCTGGCATCTAAGACATCCCCTGTAGACACATATCAAGATGCCTGCCCATAAATCGATATCAGATTTTAGGATCAAGTTGGTAAACCCATTGGGACCGGGTGCTCTTGACGTTGACTTTTTAATTAGATCTTTTTCTATTTGTTCATCTAGGTTCAAGTACCATGTGGCCACTGGGCACTCACAGTCAGCGCTAGGCTTTTGATTCTGGAAGACCTCTTTAAAATAGGTAAACCATCTTTTTTCAGAAATTACATTACTTTGTAAGTCGTTTTGGGGACAATTCAAGTTATTCAATACTCTCCGAACATTGCAAGAATTTTTTAATAGCAGATTACTTAACATCAATTACCTATCTCTTTGTAAACGCAGGTGTCTGTGCACAATTGACCAATTTGTATAACTGTTTTTAAGATCTTTGATCTCTTTCAGATGTTCTGTTAATGGGAGATTACAGTATTTCAATAAATTAATATTTTTTTCTCAACTCTTTTTTACTGGTCCAGGTTTCTTCATCAATCCTATGAGAGTTTTTTTTTCTTCGATTTACGTGAATGTATCTGGGTTGGTGTTTCTGTAGAGGAAGTCTATATAAAGTTCTGGTTGGCACATTTTGTTTATTATCTCAACATCATTTTGTGTTACAATTTTTGAGCAGTTGTTTATTCAAAGATTTGCAATTTCTTCCTTATGGTTGACTTTGCTGCCTGTTCTCTGTTCAGGGACTTTTAAGGGTGTGTAGGTACACCATTATCTTTTGTATGGAGTTTAATAAATAGGCCTTGTTTTCAACTTCTTAGTCACGTCTGAGGAGACCACCCTTTTGTCAATTTTGACCCTTTATTTACTCTTGTTTGATTCTATTAAACTGGGTGTCATTACTCCTCTCGGCCTCTGGAGACTTGCTCACTCTACCTTTCAGATGCTTTACGCATCTTTGATTGTCCAATACTTGGCGCTTGCAGATATTTTCTTTGTTGCCTAATGTAAGAGAAATATGTCTTACGTACAGGGCTTATCCTCTTGACTTGACTGCAATTATTCCTTGATGTACCATCCTTGATCTGATGCCAATAGACTCCTCTTTGTTTCTCACACAAAACTGTTTTTAAAGCATCTCCTGGCTTTGCAGCCCTGATCTGTTTCTGAAGTACCTCTATTGGTTTTAACACTAGTCGACGTCTATCTTGTCCTCATGGCCGTCTTAGCCACATTATGTTTTCTTCTGCAGCAAGCTTCTATATGTCTCAACTACCTTTGTTTCTTCGTATATACATTTGCTTCATCTCTCCGCACTTAATTCTTTGGTGCATGTGATTTCTTCGCACTTGATTATATGTTTCTCTTATTACTCCAGTCACACCTTTATTCTTTAAGCATATACATATTGTTTCAGTGCATCTTCATGCCTTTCCTTTAAGACGGTACTCTGCCCATGTCCAATTTGATTTATAGCTCTTTGATGTCCGATGGTGTGTGGGCACATTCGATACGGCTGTCTGAGCGCATATCGTCACTCATACACTCGATGTAGTACTGGTAAAATAGCTGGTGTCCCACATAGGACTCTTCTCCTGCTATTCCAATATGATGAGGTTGAGGGGGCAGGAGCTAAGGATGATGTATCCACCTGATCCTCTAAATTCCCCCCTCTGGTCGAGTCCTCGACCACTTACTCAATTTTTTCCCTCTTCTCTAAACACTGTGACTTCTTTAGGATCCATATCTTTGTCACCCTAGCTTAGGTGACCTGCATTTCTTTATATTTTCATCCACACTCCTTGTCATATGGCAGCTCTCCACAGATGGTGGACAAAATATACAACATCCTACATATTTCTTGTGATCCTTATGGTATGAGAACTTCATGCCAGGGGACTTATTTATATGTTATTCACCAGTTTCAGCATCTATATCAATCATTATCTTCATCCCAATAGATTTCTTTGCTGTTTTCATGTATTGTCCTAAAATGATCCTTAAAAGACAGAATCCTAGTAATACCAATACTAGTGTGGCTCCAAGTAGCTTGAAGGCATTAGCCAACCAGGTTAAAATTCATTAAACAGAGATGTGAACCAATCATCGTCTTCCGACTCATCAGCTTCATCCTGCATCTTCGCATGCAGTATTGTCAGCATAAATATTGCTTCTGTCAAGGTTCCATTTTCTCCATCATGGGCAGGTGGGAATGTGCAGCAAGTAGGCCTAATCTTGCACATGCCTCCTTCCATTGCTGTAATTAGGTCCAAGACATACCTGTTCTGGATGGTCATAAACCTGATAGCCCTCAGTTCTTCTTTGATTAAATTCAATCCTTTTATTGTAGTGTTGATTTTTTGTAGCAGCTCCCATCTGGTTATTTGTAAGCACTTGACATTCACTGCAGTCTGGAGTACTGGCATAAATATAGATGTAAATATCATTGCTGTTTTGCCGAATAATCTATGCTCCTCTGGAATATTGTCATAGGCTGCTATTCACTTTGATGAAAAATAATTCTCCCTTTTTAGCAGACGGAGGTTGAGGCACCTCTTATTCCTCTGGTATTGATTCATTTTTGGGAATTAGTCAATATGAAGGTCACTTTGGGGAATCACTAATGAAGGAACATGTATGACCATGATTGAACATATTCCTCCCCAATTCCTAGGCAGCTGTATATAAGCTCTGGATCCACAGGCCCAATATCGATCCATCAGCATGGCAGTTCCTCCATTCATTCCTGGTACTACGAGTATCTGCTTGCATCCTTTATTTTCACCAGGTCTTTGTTCCTGAAGCATGATGTTGTATTATTTACTGGTATGTTGGACACTGGTCCAGCTTTATTCTCAACCAATGTAAATATCTCAGAATACTTGGCCCATGAATTTAGGCACGTCATTTACTATTTGCAATATGCTTACTGGTTCCTCCTTCAATAAGTGTGCGGTGCACGATAACATTGCTTTTTCCCATCCTGTTCTGGTGGCAACTCGTAAATATACCAATGGTTGAGGTCTCTTCCAGCATCCTGGTACTCCTGATTTTTCCACTATATCTGAACAATACAGCCTTTTCATTTCAACAACCTTTATTTGTTCTCCAGACAGGACTGGATATTTAAGGCATAAAATGTGGTAACATAATGCCATGTTTTATCCCACGGGTCCCTCATCTCAAGACGCCATCACTCTTAAATATCTTGAATAAAGGTGACAGGATCTTCATCCTCACCCATTTATCCATGCCATGATCACACCCATGTCTGATGTATTGGGATATTGTACTCTGAGTAACCGCCATACATCTGCTCTGCAATTATTAAATGCTGCTCCATCATGTGTCATGTTTTGTGCAGTCACACCTGCATACCCTGCTCATTTCCAAATGTCATCAGCCCTCTCCCCTAGAATGGCTGCCAGCAGGCCTTTTATGTCACCTATTGCTAACTTCATTCCTGATGTCATTCTCTCTAATTCATTAATGAATTTTCCTGCACCTGAAGTCAAACTAGGTAATTTACATTTCAAATTATCCTTATCCATCTGTGGCCATGGCATATATTGTGGTCGTCCTCCCCCTTTGTCTAATAACGGTCATTGTGTAGATTTTGATCCATAATCATACCAACATAGACTCCTTGTTTTCCAGGTAGGGCAAGTCTTGCCCGTTTGTCTCCATCCTTGTAGTGACCTTAATCTGCTTACATAAGGCGAGGATATATCCCCTCCACTGCACAATCATACTTGTGGCGCTCAGTGTATGGTGTCGGTTGTGGTGTTCTTTTCTTTAGGGTCTTCGAAGTCTGACCATTTCAACCCTTTGTCTATACTTTAGTCTTTTAAAAAACTGCATGAGCCCTCTCTTTGCACCTTCTCATTTTCTTCGCTTTCTTTGTCGGACATCATCATACCCCAACTTGTATGGCTTTTGTCCCTTAACACATCATCAAGATCTAATCTACTTAAAGACAGTATTCTAGGTTTGTCTGTTATTAAGTCATCTGACCTACCTCCCATTTGCCTTAATAGAGATCCTTCGACATTCTCTTTGGTTTTAGACCATCTTTATCCCTCATTTGCCTATATAAATCCCCAATATTTTTATCTTCATGCTAGTCAGCCCAATTTTGTATTCTCGGTATCCCTTGCAGCTCCCTACAGGGCTGTTGTATCCCTCTCTCTTCTTCCGATCGTTCTCGTGCTTCAATTAGCACCATGCCATTATTGAAAAAATTATCTATTTCGTCATCCCTTTGTCCTCTACTCCTATTCATCACTTCTTCCCTTCTCCTCATCATCTCTCTAATCTGTTCTTCCTCTTGCCTTCCTTGCAACATATGTACTTTCAATCTCTGTGTTTCTATCTCCTCTCATTTCTTTTCTTCTAGTGTCTCCTTTTCTTTTCTTGCCCTGTACTTTCTTCGTTCTTTCTTTCAATTCTTCTTTTTCCTTTTCTTCCTTGTATGCATTCTCTTGTTTTTTTTCTTTCTTTTCCCACTCATCTCTTTCTTCCCTTTCTGTAACCCCATCAATGCCCTTGTCATCCAGTTTGAGTAATATCTGTCCTCCCATTCATTCATTCTGTACTATCCGCACTTCATTAGTCTTACCCTTCACTTCTCTTTGTCTCTTTGCTTCTTCCTCTATCTCTATCTATCTCTCTTTTCTCTCATCATGCTGTGAAGGGAGGATAGCTCATTGGCAACGCGCAGGTCTTGGAAGCAAGACCACGCTGATCAAAACAGGTTTGTATCCCAGATCCTCACAAAAAAGCAAAATGAGTGCGCTATAAATACCTGCACTTGAACAATCTGAATGTACAGGGCATAGTAGGATCATTTCCCCCATCCCCTTTCCTTGATGCGCCTTGAGACACACACGTGTATAGGCCCATTACAAATGTAACATTACATTACTTTCATCACGTGATAACAAATATTTGCATTCTCTGCTTTTGCTCTCTTCCACAATGTCCTCACTGCTAAAGGCGGGGGGTGGGGGGGGGGAAGTATGTCGGATTAACATAGCCTGCCGCTGCTTTCAATTCTTTTAAATGATAAAATCCCTGCTTCTCAGATTTTACGCTGTTGTTTTCAATAGGGGAAAGAGGAGCTGAAGGGCTTCTTTCTCACTCTGTTATGTTTTCCACAACTCTAAAACGGCCAACATTTTCTGCAACTTTTTCCCCTTATATGTAACATGCATGTATGTTGTCATGTGTCGCAATACTGTTTTTGGCAACGAACATTCTTGAGACCCCGGCATAAGTGTTCTTTTAGTTGTGCGTGTATATCTTGGCAGTGTCCTGCAGAGATGTAAATGGGGAGTGTCCCCCATAGTGACAAGTCGTTTTTGACTGTCAATACTTACTAGACCTTCTATTCTTTTATTTACTTTATCAACTATAGCACACTAATTGATTTGAGCAAGCACCATCAATCGCTGCACATTACCAAAAAAACTAGTTTTTTAACCAATTATTAAAATCTATCCAATGGTGTTCTTTTTCTTTCTTCGTTTACAGTTTCTTTCAATTTTTGTTGTCTCGTTATATTTTTATTGACACTTAAAGAATCTCTTATTTATTTATTTATTTATTATTCTCCTTTGATTTTGTATCCTCCTGATTGACGTCAATCTCTTGATGATCACCTTACTTTTTGACTATTGTTTATATCTCTTAATCAAAACACAATAAAAGTTGTATACTGGCATATGTATAACCCCATACACATGTGCACTTTTAATGCTTTGCATACACCTTCCTTTAGTATCTCTTGTAAGTGTATTTCATTTCTCTTTTTACCCCATTTTGGAGTTTGATACGTACTCTTCTTCTTTGCTTTGCCACAGGAATGCATGCGCAAGCGGAAAAAAACAGGCGCACGCGCACGCGTGCGATTCATGGAAGTCCCTGCGCGTGTTCACCGCGGGATGTGCGCCAAACCCGTGCATGGCGCACAAGTCACTGCAACATCGCGAAAGGCGTGCGCGACGGTGCGCGACGCGCACAGTGAAAGCGCACAACCTCAGCGCACACAGCAGAAAGTGGGCGGGACATGGGGCGTAACGCGCGGAATGGGGAACAACACGCGAAAATAAGGGCGTAACTGGGGATGCACTGCACGGAAGCAGAGGTAACGCCCACACGCACACGAACCACACGTATTCATGGAATGGAATAGGGCAAACCCACGCACAGCCAAAGCCGCGCACAAGCTGAAACACGTCCGCCACACGAAGGCAGGCGGTAGAGTCCCAGCGCATCAAAAAAGTGGCGCCGCGGGAAGTAAAATACGCGATTGAGCGGGGTACGTGTATTCCGGGTGTGTGCGGGAAGTGACACACGCGATTGAGCGGGGTACGTGTATTCCGGGGGTGCGCGGGAAGTTACACACGCGAATGAGCGGGGTACGTGTATTACGGGGGTGCGCGGGAAGTTCCACACGCGATTTGGCCGGGTACGTGGATTCCAGGGGTGCGCGGGAAGTTCCACATGCGATTTGGCCGGGTACGTGTATTTCGGGGGTGCGCGGGAAGTGACACACGCGATTTGGCCGGGTACGTGGATTCCAGGGGTGCGCGGGAAGTTCCACACGCGATTTGGCCGGGTACGTGGATTTCAGGAGTGCGCGAGAAGTTCCACACGCGATTTGGCCGGGTACGTGGATTCCAGGGGTGCGCGGGAAGTTCCACACGCGATTTGGCCGGGTACGTGGATTTCAGGGGTGCGCGGGAAGTTCCACACGCGATTTGGCCGGGTACGTGTATTTCGGGGGTGCGCGGGAAGTGACACACGCGATTTGGCCGGGTACGTGGATTCCAGGGGTGCGCGGGAAGTTCCACACGCGATTTGGCCGGGTACGTGGATTTCAGGAGTGCGCGGGAAGTTCCACACGCGATTTGGCAGGGTACGTGGATTCCAGGGGTGCGCGGGAAGTTCCACACGCGATTTGGCCGGGTACGTGGATTTCAGGGGTGCGCGGGAAGTTCCACACGCGAGTTGGCCGGGTACGTGGATTTCAGGGGTGCGCGGGAAGTTCCACACGCGATTGAGCGGGGTACGTGTATTTCGGGGGTGCGCGGGAAGTGACACACGCGATTTGGCCGGGTACGTGGATTCCAGGGGTGCGCGGGAAGTTCCACACGCGATTTGGCCGGGTACGTGGATTTCAGGAGTGCGCGAGAAGTTCCACACGCGATTTGGCCGGGTACGTGGATTCCAGGGGTGCGCGGGAAGTTCCACACGCGAGTTGGCCGGGTACGTGGATTTCAGGGGTGCGCGGGAAGTTCCACACGCGATTGAGCGGGGTACGTGTATTTCGGGGGTGCGCGGGAAGTTCCACACGCGATTTGGCCGGGTACGTGGATTTCAGGGGTGCGCGGGAAGTTCCACACGCGAGTTGGCCGGGTACGTGGATTTCAGGGGTGCGCGGGAAGTTCCACACGCGATTGAGCGGGGTACGTGTATTTCGGGGGTGCGCGGGAAGTGACACACGTGATTTGGCCGGGTACGTGGATTCCAGGGGTGCGCGGGAAGTTCCACACGCGATTTGGCCGGGTACGTGGATTTCAGGAGTGCGCGGGAAGTTCCACACGCGAGTTGGCCGGGTACGTGGATTTCAGGGGTGCGCGGGAAGTTCCACACGCGATTGAGCGGGGTACGTGTATTTCGGGGGTGCGCGGGAAGTGACACACGCGATTTGGCCGGGCACGTGGATTCCAGGGGTGCGCGGGAAGTTCCACACGCGATTTGGCAGGGTACGTGGATTTCAGGGGTGCGCGGGAAGTTCCACACGCGATTGAGCGGGGTACGTGTATTTCGGGGGTGCGCGGGAAGTTCCACACGCGATTGAGCGGGGTACGTGTATTTCGGGGGTGCGCGGGAAGTTCCACACGCGATTGAGCGGGGTACGTGGATTTCGGGGGTGCGCGGGAAGTTCCACACGCGATTGAGCGGGGTACGTGTATTTCGGGGGTGCGCGGGAAGTTCCACACGCGAATGAGCGGGGTACGTGGATTCCGGGGGTGCGCGGGGAGTAGCACACGTGAATTGCACGTGTGGGTCCTCCCAGGTGTACCCTCTACACCCTCCACGGCCCCTGCAGGTGGCTCACACCACAGGGGCCTACCCAGCACATGTCCTGCAGGCACCCCATCCACCATGGCCATGCCCACCAGCCAACCCACATATCAACTAGCACTACTGCCCACCAACGCATGTCCCCCTGCACCCCCAGCCACCAGGGGCAGCCTCCAGCAGGCCCCCACCCATGTCTCCCCCCACCCCCACCCCCCACCAGTGCAGGGGCAGCCTCAAACAGGCCCCCACTCATGTCCCCCTGCACCCCCACCCCCTAGCATCCAGGGGCACCCTCCACCAGGCCCCCACTCATGTCTCCCACCACCCCCACCCCCCAGCATCCAGGGGCACCCTCCACCAGGCCCCCACTCATGTCTCCCACCACCCCCACCCCCCAGCATCCAGGGGCACCCTCCACCAGGCCCCCACACATGTCTCCCACCACCCCCACCCCCCAGCAGTGCAGGGGCACCCTCCACCAGGCCCCCACACATGTCCCCCTGCACCCTCACCCCCCAGCATCCAGGGGCACCCTCCACCAGACCCCCACTCATGTCACCCATCACCCCCACCCACCAGCAGTGCAGGGCACCCTCCACCAGGCCCCCACACATGTCTCCCACCACCCCCACCCCCCAGCAGTGCAGGGGCACCCTCCACCAGGCCCCCACACATGTCCCCCTGCACCCTCACCCCCCAGCATCCAGGGGCACCCTCCACCAGACCCCCACACATGTCTCCCACCACCCCCACCCCCCAGCAGTGCAGGGGCACCCTCCACCAGGCCCCCACACATGTCCCCCTGCACCCCCACCCCCCAGCATCCAGGGGAACCCTCCACCAGGCCCCCACCCATGTCTCCCACCACCCCCAACCCCCAGCCACCAGGGGCAGCCTCCAGCAGGCCCCCACCCATGTCCAACTCATGTTCCCCACCCAACATGTCATCACAGTCCAGATCCCTGGTCTCTATGGTCAGCCCCCAAATGCAAAACACCCACCCGAGTATTGCATCCACCCACTCATATTCTGCAATTACATCACAGAACACCAATTGCAAGTTCCAAAACAAACACATGTCCCTCACATACACCCAATGGGTGTCAGTGATTCTCTAAACACATAACATGAAATGCATGAAAACAATGAAACACCACACATTGAAGTGCAACAAATAAATAATGTATTAAAGGAAAGATGAATAGAAACAAAAATGAAGAAACAGAAATGTGAATGGAAAAAAATGAAAAGAAGCATGTCCGTTCAAAAAAAGAAAAAAATTAAAGAATATAGAAATCCAAAGTAATGTAGTACAAAGTCAATGTCCACCAAACAAAATCCAATGTGAAAAAAAAATTATAAGCCATTGATCCATGGATAATGTCAAAAAAGAAAGTATGTACAAGTCCACAACTATGTACAATGCAAGAAGCCAGGGTCCATCATCCCAACAAAATAAAGGAAACCTAACTAACTACACTAACTAATAAAAAAAACTATATACAAAAATGTGGCCAATGTCCAAAAGGTCCAAATGAAATAAAAACAAAAATGAAACTTAACACTACCTACATAACTATGTACAAGGGCAGCGGGCTAGTTCCACGGCTCACTTCTGGATGTGCCGGGCCAGGGCATCATCGAACTCCTCCTCAATGTCCCGGAGGCGGTCCTCCTCCATGGCCCCGAGGGTCCGCAGGGCCGTCGACGTGTCCACCTCCAAAGCCCTGCGGATTGCCTCGAGGCACTCGACCCGCCTCAGGGCCCTCTGCATGGAGTTCTCCGCCCTGACCATTGAGAGCCGTGCCTCTTCCGCCCGCTGCCGCTCCGCATCTATGGCGTGGCCCAACCGCTGCCACACGGAAGACACTTTTTGTCCTGGGTCCTCCTGCCCTCCGGCCGATGCCTGCCCCTCCGATGTCGAAGGCCCCGAGCCTTCATGGCTCCCACCATGGTGCTGCTGCTGCTGTGCCTCTGCCCCTGCACTGCCTCCTGCTGCCTGCACATCCTCCGCCGGCTGGGGTGCAGTCGTTGACGTGGCCACCCCTGCTGGACGTCCGACTCCCGACTGTGGCAGGGATGCCTCCTCCACCAGCCTGGCCGCACCGTCAGAGGCAGCTCCACAGGGCACCCAGGTGACTGATGGGTGGGAAGATGGCACAGAGGACGACTGGCGCGTAGGGGGTCCAGCTGAGGAGGGGGTCGTGGCAAGCCCCATCAGACGGAGGAATCCGGCCTGGGTGACCTGTCCCAGCAGGCTGACGTGGTCAACGAGCCATTCGAGATGACCTGCAGTCTCTTCATGAAAAGACTGCAGGTCACCTCGCATGGCCCGTTGACGCAACGCCACTCCAGCCAGGACAGGCTCAACCCGGGCCTGGATAGCCACGTCCGCAGGCAGAGGAAGGCCAGTTGACGTCAGCTCATCCCCTGCCTGAAAACTGGTCTGGACATGGGCATCCCTGCTGGTGCAAGATGATGCAGGGACAGGATCAGGGACAGGATTGCACACAGGCACCTCCGCGGTGGCCTGTGCTGCCTCCTGTCCCTGGTCCTGCACCACTAGCACCAGTGGGATCCCCACCCCCAGACCCCGTCTCCGGTGCTTGCACGGCCTCCTCCTCCACCAAACCCCCCACCAACCTGGATGACTCTGTGCCATCTTCCCCCGTTGGGCCCTGTGGGGTCCCAGCTGCCCCTTCTGCTGCCGAGGAGTCCAACTCCAACCTCCGCCTCTTGGACCTCCCCCCGGCAGCTGCGGCCTGGGACGCGGCACCGGACTCCTCACTCCCCGACGAGATGACAACCTGGGAGGGGAGCCGGGCCTTGCGTCTCCGGCTGGCGGTGGGATCCCCGCCGCTGTGCTCCACAGCACCTTCTCCGCCCTCTTCATCAGTTGACGCTGCAGACAGGGAGAAACAAAACACAGGCATCAGGGCACTGTACAATGTACACATACACACATGACAGTTGTACATGAGTGGCATTGGCAAACCTCTGACATGTCATCACAATCCCCAACACACATGTCATTACAACTTGCACACACGAGCCATACCACAGCCATGTTGCAACTGCCAACACCATCCATACACATACAACAGCATCAGCAGCCAAAGGTGAGCCAGACATCACATGCAACACAGGAAGTGCACCACACATGTACACACACCACCACACTTGCATGCATGTGTACACCTCTGCTAAGTGTCGCAGTGTTCAGACGGGCATCCATGTCACATCTGCCCATCAGGCTTCCACATACCGCTGTCACATGCATCCATGTTGCATCACTGTTGCACCCTTGTCAAATACACACACATGCACATGTACACAGCGCTGATACAATCAGCTGAAAACAACATACATGCGTGACATCACGGACATGTCTACTCACATACACATTCATACAAACTTGTGTGCCCACACAACTGCATTTGGCATGCAAGCCCACACACACAGGCACCATCCATGTCTCACACATTACAGCCCTCGCATGTGTCAGCCCCACGGCCCTGTACACCCGCACCCATACTCGACCCCATACAAACAGATGTGCAACCTGTACACTACTGAACAATCACCACACGCACTGCTCACAATCAGGATGCATGTACACTCACCGCTCGACTCCAGACGGGTCTGCCTCTCAAGGACCTGGACGTGGAGCGCTGGGGATATGTGTTCCAGGACCCTCATCTGTTCTTCTGACAAGTGGCCCCGGCGCCCCTTGGCATCCGCTGCCTTCAAGAGGCGCCGGGCCTTGGTCAGGGTCCTGGACCTGAAGTCCTCCCAGCGCTTCTTGACATGTTGGAAGTCGCGGACTGCCACCCCCTCCGCGTTGATGGCAGTCACGATGTCAGTCCAGATCCGAGTCCGTCCTTCCTTGTCGGCGCGGCAACTTCCGAAGAGGGCATCATACTGCCCCAGGACTTGCTCCACCAGGACACCAACTTCGGTGGCACTGAAGCTGGTGCCCCTCTGCCTCTCTGGCCGGGGGTTGTCAGTGGTCACAGATGGAGTTTGCCCCGACATGACAACCCCAGAGGCAGGAGTGGGTGGGCAACTGGGTCCTGGGGCTGGGCTGTGGAGCGATGGAATCCCAGTCGGGAGTCTTTGGTTCCAGCAGGGGTGGTCACACCAACAGCACCCCTGGCTTATGTGCAGGCAGCAAATGGCAGGGCACGTGGGCAGCAGGCAGTCAGGCAGCAGCAGATGGCAGGTGGGAGCGTGCTCGGGGCTCTGGGGGGCAGTAGTGTGCTTACGCGTGGCCAGCTTGATACGGAGTGATTTGGCACGTGAAAATTCTGCACGTCAGCGTGTAATTCGAGGAAAGGCCCTTAGCGCGTAAGCGCGTCTGCACGCATACGCATTTTCATTGGACCAAAGGCCCTCAGCGCGTGAGCGCGTCTGTGACGTGACGTGCGAGGGAGTATCCCTCATTGCACGTGATGACAGTACACACGTGGATCCCAACCAATCGCGTGTGAAAGTTCACGGGACCCCGGAACACACGTACCCCGGCCAATCGCGTGTGGAACTACCCGCGCACCCCGAAACACACGTACCCAGGCCAATCGCGTGTGGAACTACCCGCGCACCCCGAAACACACGTACCCAGGGCAATCGCGTGTACGCTCGCTCCCCTCCGATCACACGCGATGACACCCGAATACGGGAAACCAACGAGTCCGCCCACACGGAGGCGTCCCGCGCCCGCGCACAGCATAAAAGTGCGCGCAAACAACAAACGCGTATATACAGCGACGATGAATGCCCCATTTGTTGCTGCAGTGATTGTGGGACACCGCAGGAGGAGGAGAATAGCCAGGGCACGCATTTTTGCACCACGGACAGGCCTTTTTGGGATGCCTGACGACCAGGTCTACGGCAGGTATAGGTTTCCACCCCATATCATCCTAGACCTGGTCAGGGAGTGGGAAGATGACCTCACATCCCCCACCCTTTGCTCCCAAGCATTGAGCCCCTTGGAGAAGCTGCTCAATGTCTTGCATTTCTTGGCCACTGGGTCGTTTCAGCGGACCACTGCCATAGTGGGGGGGGTCTCACAGGCCACGCAGTCACGCTGCCTACACCAGGTACTGGCAATCATGACAGCGCGCCCCTCAGTCCGCAGGCACATATACATGCCCAGAACACCCGCAGAAAGGCAGGCCGTTGTCCTGGATTTTTTCAGGGTGGCACACTTCCCCAAAGTGCTCGGTGCCATAGATTGCACCCATGTGGCCCTACGTCCACCTAGGGCCACTGAGCACATCTACCGAAACCGCAAGCACTGGCATTCCATCAATGTACAGGTGGTATGCGATGCAAAGGGAATCATCACCTCTGTGTATGCAAACTACCCTGGCTCCACCCATGACAGTTTCATATACAGAATGTCCGCCCTGAGCCGGGCCCTGGAAGCTGGGCAGCATGGCGACACATGGCTCCTAGGTGAGTGCAAATGCCCTTGCACATGCATGCAAGTCACACACAGACAAATATACCAACCCTAATAATCTGAACAATTATCACCTCCCCAGGGGACAGTGCCTACCCTCTGAGCAACCACATGATGACGCCAATCCGGAACCCCACCACACCACCCCAGGTAAGATACAACGCTGCCCATATTGCAACCAGGGGCATAGTGGAGCGCACATTCGGAGTGCTCAAGTCACGTTTCCGCTCCCTTGACCGGTCTGGTGGGCAACTACTCTATGCACCAGCAGTTGTGTGCAGGATCATTGTGGCAGCATGTGTCCTGCACAATGTTGCAACACGGCAGGGCGTCCCGGTGGACATGGTGGTGCCCCCACATCCCCAACCACAGGCACAGGCGCTGCCCATGGGAGGGGACAGGGCACGTGGCGAGGTAGCCCGGACCCAGCTTGTGGCCACATTTTTCACCTAAACTCCAACCCCTGCGGAGTGCACACAGGCCTGGCACATACCAGGTGACAATCGATGATGACAAAGTGACAGTCAACTGTCACAACCCTACCACCCTGAGATAGTTGCCATGGAAGTGCCACATCGTCTGCATCCCTAGCTACTTAAACACAAGCTATCCTGTGCAACCAAAATGCACACATGACATGTGACATGACATGAGCCATACACAAGTATTACAAGGCACAATGAGGCAGGGGGGGGGGGAACAAGGGAACACAGAGAACGGTACTACTAGGCCAGGTGTCATTGTGATTGTGCAAGTGCAGGGGTAGGGGGAAGGGAAAAGTGCAAGGGTGGGGGGGAGTCCAGTACAGGGGAAGTAGGCCAAAAAATTATACATAGGTCGCCTGGTGGCAACTGCTAAGGTAAGTGCAGACGAGTGCTGGGAAGGGAGGGCTGTAGGGATAGAGAGACAGTACTGCAGTGCAGGGGTTGCCAGGGTGGCAGTGCAAGTGGACAGTGGCTGGGCCAGGGACCGAGGTTGGTGAGAGTGGCCCAGTTGCAGCTCCTGTGCAGTTCCAGTGAACAATTCTGCAAGGGAGAGGCAGAGAGTAAGCAGAAGCAAAGAGGAAGGTCTTGAGGTGCTTCCAGAACTGGAGATGGTTCCCCTCAAGTTCAAGTCAGGAAGTCTGTTCGAGGGGGAGGGCCCTGCTGCGGAGAGAAACCTACCCCCAGCTAGTTGCTCTGAGAAGCGGATGACCTGGACATGCAAGGTGTGCATCACACACACCTGCAAAACAGGCCATGGCCATCACTGTCATGTCAGTCAAACCCTCCCAAACATCAACATGACATGGCAAGCAATACCCATACACCGACCCAGTAACGATAAGGTACACATTTCCATGTCCTAAATGTACAGTGGCATCGGACAATGATGCCTGACCCGGAATCCGATGAAATGACAGACCAACAAAATGTCCCACCAAAAATAAGTCGATTCCAAATGCATTACAACAGTCGTAGACGTAACATCACAATGAATGCCTGGCTATATGCACATGATGCATTGCAAAATGAACACTGCAGCTCATGTGTGCAATGTCCTACTCCTGCATCACACTGCTCAGCGCACAGCACAGTAAACAGCCATTGCGTGTGATGCACACCCTGAGCATCACATCTAAGTGACAGACTACATCAAAAATCAAATTAGGCATGTACTCGAACCATAATCGGTCACAGAACATGTGCTGGCGGGACACAGTGGGCACCAGAAGGCAAACAGTGTACACGTGGATATGCAAGGGTGGGAGTACATGGAGTGCATCCGAGTGCAAGTGTGTGGTTCTGCAAGGACATGCACTCCACATATGCATGTGCACTCAAGTGACCATCAGTGTTCCCTACACATCACATGTGAACATCCACCATGTGTACACCCCAGCATGTCAAACCACTACTATCCCCTCGCACCTGAAAGGAAAACACAACACATGAACAGGCATTGATCAGCAGAACACAACATGTACATAGGACAACAACATTACAATGTCAGAGTTCCCATCACACTGCAGGGCAACGCAACTATCAACAACAACCCCCCCCCCTCGCAAATGACCATGACCCACTGAACAACTGCACCTGGGTCATGGAGCCTCCAACCCTCATTCCCACCTGGCCACAGGATCACCTTTACCCTTCGTGTCCATCTCCCACCTTGTGTGTAAAGAGATGCCTGAACCCTCAGAATCCACACTCATTTCCAAAATCACATAATCCAAGGCATGAAAAGGAACCCAAACACCCTCCAGTAGATGACTTGACATAGCAGTATGTCTCAAAGGCCAAGTACTACCACAATGATGCAACAACCAAGGTAGCACAGCAAAACAATGTCACGACAGGATGTGAGACATGTGTGGTACATGACATAGGATGATGCACCATGAATGGATGTGTACTGTCACAGATCCCCTGTACAGGCGCTGGAGTCTCATGAAACAACCACCCACACCATGTCCCGGGTGCCTGCAAGGTCAAACTCACACAGGCCCCTGAGATCCTGGTGGGGAAAGAGGTTCAGGGATATGCAGTCGGGACAGGTGTAGACACACTGGATGACTGGAATGCGTGGCAGGTGAGGGGAGTAGGAATGACACATGAAACCAGGGAATGCACGAAAATGTACAACCTGCATGAACACATGCACAATCCAAACAAACTTGGACATCATTGTCATGGCCTTCTGTAGTCCAGGCTCAGGAGTGGTACGAACCAACCACCCCCTCTAGGGTTTTGGCGCCTGCAAGTTCGGGGCTTACACAGGCATCCGCAACCCCAGTGGGGAAAGAGGGTCAGGGAACATTGCTTGGATAGGCATGGGAAGCAGGAACACCGGGTAGAGGGTACAGGTTTCGAAATTGCATAGGATCACGGGTGATTAGGGTAAAAAACATACCAAATAGGACCACACATACATCCATGCATCAGTACACTCCCCAGCAAGCCTATGCAGGGCAGTTTGTAAGAAAATACAACAAGACACTTAGCTCTGGTTTTGAGTGCTGGCCTCCTGCCTGCGCACTCTCAGGTCCGGTTACAGGAGCACTGCAATGCTGCAAAGAGAGACACAGTCAGCAACCTGTACGTGCCAATTACACAAAAACACAACACAAAACATGCCCCATAACAACATACAACTCTACAAACAGACAATCTGTGCTCCATGCTTCGTACCCATATATAACATCACCCCTGTGACGGGTCATTCACAGTTAATGCAGTAAGTCAGCCGCTGGTGGGTGCGTGGCAAATGGAACACCAATGTGTCACAATTCACACAACATGCAATGTTCCCTGGGTAAGCAGACAGACCCATATGGCAAGCCATGACTACAGAGCAAGTTGCGTACCACCATGACCAAAACAAAGTTGCCAGTGCATTTATCATGAAGTACGTGGAATAGACATGCACTGCACCCGAGTATGTCCCTTGCTGTATGTCCCTGTGAGCTGCCCCTTTCCATGTCTTGGAAGGCTACATGGTTGATACAAGTGCCTCAATGAACCTTGGTGTACCGCAGGGTATGTGCCACTGCCCCCGCATGTGTCCCAGACAACCCTACTATCAACAGCCATCAGTCCACAAACACATCTGAGCTGCATTGTGTGCTTCAACACCAATATTTGTCTAAGCTCACCCTCAGTGCTGTGACTAAGCCTGCACGTGCAACTCGCCTGGTGCAAGCTTTGCTGTCTAGTGGCCCCCCTGTGATGCTCACCTTGCCTGGAGTTCCTTGGAACATGTCAGCAGTTCTAGGATGTGGGTCTGCAATCACTGTGGCTCTGCATGTGCACACATGTGCATGTGGGCACCAACAAACGGGTCAGGAATTACGTCGTCCAATGGGCCATGTCTGCTGGCAAAGGTGCTCTGGTGCCTCATCCCCCTGCAGAAAGTGCATGAAACACATGATTAATGCATCAAAGTGATCTGTGTGTGTCTCATCATGCATCTCATTACTTGACCATGTCAGAGAGTCACATCACAAATCACACCATCAGTCCGTCTTTCACCTCCAAAGTGTGGAACACTATCTACAGCATGATTTGCAACAAGCACGTGTACAGGAAAGATATGAAACATAATACACAATGCATAGCAATCAATGTCCACATTAATCATGACACGCCCCATCTAGCAAAAGCTGAACAGTGGACAATTACACCTAAATCATCCCCACTAGGGGTGTCAACACAAGTCAAAAAGCACCAGACATGCCACAGATATGACAGTCCAAAGCCCTTGTGTAAAATTCTGTTACACCGAACCATCCTTGCGAGCCCATGGATAAGGGAGGCAGGAGTGGCATATGTGAGTCAAGGAACCCAAGCAGCAAACACATACACAAGACAACCATGAAGGGCCCAGCTGGAACAGACAGTGGATGCCTTCAAAAACCACAAGGCACCGCACTGTCACATGTAAGCACAATAGACTACAAATTTTAAACTAACTCAACTATTAACTAATTACACTAACTATGGAAAACCTACATTACCTATTTAAACTAACTATCAAACAGAAACTTAACTAACTAAACTAAAAGAAAAATCAAAAATGGCCACATACGACCCGGGGGGGAGGGGAGGCACCCAGGAGGGGGGAGGTACAGGGTGCTGCTCAACATCCACATGCGATGATGCTGAGCCAAAAAAAAATACCTCCATGGGCTCAACGCCTGCACAGCACGACCTATGTGGGAGATAGATGGTCGTCCGAGTCTGGCTCATCCTGAAAAGGAGGACGTGGCACAGTAGCCTGGCCACGCCTAGCCGCAGCTTGCCCCTCGTCGGCAGCAAGTCTGCCGGACAGGTGAGCCTGGTTCTGTGTGGCGATGTTACATAGGTCTGCATGCAGGACCTCACGTGATACACGTGCTTCCTCTTGCAAGGTAGCACGTGTAACACGGAGTTCCTCCTGCAAGGCCTGGCTGGACAACCGCTGCACCTCCCGGCAAGCCTGTAGCTCAGCCGAGATGGTGCGCTCAAGCTGTGCAAACCTCTCCTCTGCCTGCTGCCTCTGGGACATCATAAGGACACCCAGAGTGGATCTGAGGGAGGCATACTCCTCCCTCAGGGCATCCATGTGCGCCTCTGCGTGAGCAGCAATTGCTTGACGCAGAGACGACATTTCAGCCTGGCGTGCCCTGTCTGAGGCCGCCATGCCCAGCCTGAGTGAGCGGGCCGTGGACCGTGCCGCCTGCTGCTGGAGAAGCACCTGCCTAGCAGGGGGGAGCACAGATCGGGCCACACGCTCCATGCTGTCAGCGATGTTCTCCATTGCTGCCCCCTGCCGTTCTGAATTGGCAGTCATGTCTTGCTCCCACTCAGTATACAGCGGTTGCGCGCGGCGACCGCGTTGCCGGGCTTGACCCCTGCGGGACCCAAGGACCGGGGGACCTCGCTGTGTTGGCACCGCCTGCGGCTGCACGACTACATGCCCCCGTCTACGTGATGTCCCAGGCACATCAGTGACTGGTGTGGAGGGTGACCCTGCGTCCCGATCCACCACGGGCGGAGGAACCAAGACTGTCTGATCCCTCAGTGCAGGGGTCGCAGACAGAGGAGTGTCCACATCAGAATCACTCACCCCTGACACATGGACTTGATGGTCATCCAACTCAACATGGACGTCAGAGTCGTCATCAAGGCTGGACTCATAGGCAGCCAGAGACAGGATGGACTGCAGCACTTGGGGGTTTTCGTGGCCTACCACCCCACGACCCCCACTAGTGCCGGGTTGATGTGGTCTTACCAACCCTGTGTCTGGCATGACAACACCATCCTCTGCATCCATTGCGTCATCACCTGAAAAATAGAGAGGAAAAGGTCAGTACACATGTCAGAAGCACACAACACACACACACACACCGACAGCAAAGGCATCTGGCAGACATGTGACACACAACATATGACCTTGCATGCATGCTGGGTCTACTTAGAATAGCTTCTGTGATCAGACCTGTTGAAAGGTGGCAGTTTGCATGGAAGTGGGTCTAAGCAGTGCAGAAAATGTGTACGCCACTCACTACCTACATGTACAAGCACTCCATGGTGTGTGCCAGGAAATGTGAAGGCAGTGCAATGTCAAAATCAGACATCACGTGCATTGTGTATTCAATGTGTACCATGTCTAGAAGGCAAGCACCCCTCCACCCCAGTACCAAAGCAGGGATGCCTAGCATGGTATCAAACGGCTGACCATACACCTGTGTATTGACAAGCAGTGTTGACTGGCATCAACAGCTTAATGTGATTTCAATTACAACACTGCAAATGATGCTGGGACAGTGGGCAGGACACATGATGGAAGATCCGGAGGCCGGCCACGTGTGAAGAAGACACGACAAGAGTTGGACAGAGTCATTGGCCATTGAACAGGCTGAGGCCTGTGAGCCACACAGATTGTCAGAGCCTAAACATGTGTGCAACGCAGGACTGAGCCACAGTTGACATGGGGAGGCCGATGATATGGCAGGCAATGTATGTAACCAAGGACTCATATTACAGTGATCATCCAGTCAAGGACACATAGGGGCATGTGTGCAATGCACATGGAGCATGAAGGGGCACTCATGTCCCTGCGGGACATCTGACCCATGCACAGTACAAGTGGGATGCCCTGCATCGAGTACTAAGGCTGTACCACACGGCATATGTCTGGCAGTTTCTAAGCTGGATGTTAGCATCTACACAGGACACATGAACATGAAACTACACATTGGCAAGAATGTAGCAGACCAGTGCAAAGGTGGAACTGGGGTGCAGAGTGGCGGAGGAGGGGCAAGGGAGCATGGCCACATGGAGTCCCGCATGCAGGCAGAGGAGACACGCATGACGGTGGCATTGCATTACTTACACATCAGAACCATGTACAGGTCACATGTAGCAGCAATCATGCACAACACATCCCACAAGTGAAACACACACGTCCTCAACAACTACGCATCAACACTCACTGGACTGGGCATCAAAGTCCAGCATCTCTCCCACACCTTCGACCAATTCTGGTGGTATGAACTCCGCAACGAGAGCCTCATGCGGAGTGAGTTCTTCCTCCTCTGGTGCAGGCCCACCGCCAGTCACCAGAGTCAAGTTGTAATTTGAGGCACGCTTGGCCTTAGTGCTGCGCTTGATGTCATTCCAGCGCTTTTTGCACTCCTGCGCCGTGCGCACCTCATGGCCGAATGAACTGACATGTTCCGCCACATGCTTCCAGTGGGTGTCACGTTGGGCAGCCGTAGTCTGACTATTGGCACCCACTAGCATGTCACGGCTGTGTCCCCGCACGTAGTCCACGAGGAAGTCCAGTTCCTGCTTACAGAAAGGCTTCTTCCTCGACGTGCAGGAGGTCGTGGCTGTGTGTGGGGTCCCAGCCTGTGCTGCAGATGCAACCTTCCTCCTCTTGGACTGTGGCGCAGACCCTGGCTGGCTAATGCCGCCCTGACCAGTATGGCCAGTGGGTTGGGTGGATTGAGCCGAGGGAGTGGCAGGTGGAGGGATGACCAAAGGCCTGACTTGTGTCAGTGGCAGCTGGGTGCCCACTAATGGACCCTGCGCAGCAACATCAGCTGTGGCAGGGTCATTGACCGCAACGGTCCTGGTTGGCAGACTCACAACCGGGGTGCTGTTGGGTGCATCTGCCCCTGCACTTGCCAACACCCGGCTGTTCGGGGCAGCAGATGACATGACTGCCCCAGGGACACGTGTCTTGGTCTGAGCAGCCCGGCCTGCCCCAATGGTTTCCCCCCTGGCCTGTTGGAGATCTACCAAGGGCTCTTCAAGTGCCAACGCAGCCTGCGCTGGCAGACCCTGAGCCTGGGTGGCGGTGTCCACAACTGCACCTGCAGCTACCGCTACCCTTGGGCCCGTGGCAGTCGATGAAACGGACTGCCAGGTCATACGGGTGCCAGTGCCAGATGCAGGAGCTGCATCCACCTGAACCACAGGGGGTGGTGGCATGGCTGCACCAACACATGGCACAACATTGTGCTCAAGTGGCGCACCCCTGCCTCTTCCCCCTCTGTGGCTGCCCTGGACACCCTGGAGTCCCCCTACTCCCTGGTCACCACGGCCACGTCCCCGACCACGCCCGCCACGAGGAGGACGCCCAGCTGAGGCGCCCCTCACCTTTGGTAGCCTCCCTACCATGGCACAGATGTAATAGTGCTGGCACAGATGGAGTGGTGCCAATGGGAGGTGTACAGCACAATTGACCTGGGCAATTGGGGTGAAGGGGGTGGGAAGCAAGATGTTAACAGCCCCCCTGCACCTGCAAGGCTGTATGTGACCCCGGTGATGTGTTGACGGGTCACGCAACGCTCAGGCACCCCAAAACTGCAGTAAAACCGTGCACGCAACCCTGCAGCCTACGTGCGTGGATTAAACCTCCCGCAGTACGCGGTGGCACCCAGTAACACGTATAACGCGTACGCGTGGGACACGCAGGCTACGATGACATCGAAAATGGGTGCGATACACAGGGGCACCCGCAGTGGGAAAAGGAGCGTTTGCGACTCACCGTCTGACTAGCGCGATGCAGAAAAACACGCGTAGCCAATACCCCCGCCAAAAGAAGAGATACGTCCTTGAGAGCTGTGAAGTAGATGGCGCGCGAAACGACTGGAAGCAGCAACACACGTCGGTCTCCACGAAAGGCACGTACAGCGAACAGCTGGGCCCGCTCACCTTTAACCCGTGCTGAGGGAAACGCACGCGCGCGTCACGTCACATGCGGACGTGCACTTTTTCACGTTTGATTACGCGCATTACACGCGGACGTGCAGTTTTTCACGCGCGCTTACGCGCATTACACGCAGCGTGCAGATTTTTAACGTGCCTATTCACTCCGTATGAAGCTGGCCACGCGAAAACACACGGAAGACCACGCTCCTGCCCAGAAGGCCAATTCACTGGCCCCCAGTGCCCCAAGCAGCCTCCCACATGCCATCTGCTGCTGCCTGCCTGCCTGCCTGCTGCCACTGTGCCCTGCCATTTGGTGCCTGCACATCAGCCATCTGCAGGGGTCCAGTTGCTGTGTCCACCCCTGCTGGTACAGAAGAGTCCCGACTCAAATGACATCGCTCCACAGCCCAGCCCCAGGACCCAGTTGGTCACCCACTCCTGCCCCTGGGGTTGCCATGTCGAGCACATCCACATCTGACACCAGTTGCAACCCCCGGCCAGAGGGGCAGAGGGGCAGAGGGGCACCAGCTTCACTGCCACCGAAGTTGGTGTCCTGGTGGAGCATGTCCTGGGGCAGTATGATGCCCTCTTCGGATCGTCCTGCGCCAACAGGGAAGGACGGGAGAGGACGCGGAGGGGGTGGCAACCCGCACCATCCAGAAGGTCAAGAAGCGCTGGGAGGACTTGAGGTCCAGGACCCTCATGAAGGCCCGGCGCCTTGTGGAGGGGGGCCGGGGCCGCATGAGTTCCATCCAGTTGAGGGTCCTGGAACGCGCACACCCAGCGCTCCACAGCCAGGTCCTTGAGAGGGAGACCCGTCTGGAGTTGAGCGGTAAGTGGCCAAGCATTGCTGTGTGAGACAGGGCATGTTGCAGTGTGCTGGTTGTCTGATACTTGCCTGCATGTGTGACATAGGCCATGTACGCATGTATGTGTGCAGGGACATCATGGTAATGCATGTGCGACCTGTAATGTGTGAACCGCATGGTTGTTGCATGTGTTTGATTGTGACATGGGGAGCCCTGTGCAGATTGCACACATGACAGCATGGAAGTCTCTGTTCCTGGACATGGGTGGGGGCCTGTTTGAGGCTGCCCCTGGTGGCTGGGGGGGTGGGGGTGCTGGGAGACATGAGTGGGGGCCTGGTGGAGGCTGCCCCTGGTGGCTGGGGGGTGGGGGTGCTGGGAGACATGGGTGGGGGCCTGGTGGAGGCTGCCCCTGGTGGCTGGGGGGTGGGGGTGCTGGGAGACATGGGTGGGGGCCTGGTGGAGGCTGCCCCTGGTGGCTGGGGGGGTGGGGGTGCTGGGAGACATGAGTCGGACATGGGTGGGGGCCTGGTTGAGGCTGCCCCTGGTGGCTGGTGGGTGGGGGTGGTGGGAGACATGGGTGGGGGCCTGGTGGAGGCTGCCCCTGGTGGCTGGGGGGTGGGGGTGGTGGGAGACATGGGTGGGGGCCTGGTGGAGGCTGCCCCTGGTGGCTGGGGGGTGGGGGTGCTGGGAGACATGGGTGGGGGCCTGGTGGAGGGTGCCCCTGGTGGCTGGGGGGTGGGGGTGCTGGGAGACATGGGTGGGGGCCTGGTGGAGGGTGCCCCACAGTGCTGGGGGGTGGGGGGGTGGGGAACAGGAGTTGGACATGGGTGGGGGCCTGCTGGCAGGTGCCCCACAGTGCTGGGGGGTGGGGGTGCAAGGGGACATGTGGCTTGGCTGGGGGCATGGCCATGGTGGATGGGCTGCCTGTGGGACATGACATGGGGTGCAGGGTAGTCCCCTGTGGTGTGGGATGCCTGCAGAGGTCGTGGAGGGGGTAGAGGGGAGACCTGGGAGGACCCACACTGCCAATTCACGTCTTGAACTTCCCGCACACCCACCACCCGCGCACCCCTGAAATCCACGTACCCAGGCCAATCGCGTGTAGACTTTCTCGCGCACCCCTGAAATCCACGTACCTAGGCCAATCGCGTGTAGACTTTCTCGCGCACCCCTGAAATCCACGTACCCAGGCCAATCGCGTGTAGACTTTCTCGCGCACCCCTGAAATCCACGTACCCAGGCCAATCGCGTGTAGTCTTTCTCGCGCACCCCTGAAATCCACGTACCCAGGCCAATCGCGTGTAGACTTTCTCGCGCACCCCTGAAATCCACGTACCCAGGCCAATCGCGTGTAGTCTTTCTCGCGCACCCCTGAAATCCACGTACCCAGGCCAATCGCGTGTACACTTTCTCGCGCACCCCTGAAATCCACGTACCCAGGCCAATCGCGTGTAGACTTTCTCGCGCACCCCTGAAATCCACGTACCTAGGCCAATCGCGTGTAGACTTTCTCGCGCACCCCTGAAATCCACGTACCCAGGCCAATCGCGTGTAGACTTTCTCGCGCACCCCTGAAATCCACGTACCCAGGCCAATCGCGTGTAGTCTTTCTCGCGCACCCTTGAAATCCACGTACCCAGGCCAATCGCGTGTAGACTTTCTCGCGCACCCCTGAAATCCACGTACCCAGGCCAATCGCGTGTAGTCTTTCTCGCGCACCCCTGAAATCCACGTACCCAGGCCAATCGCGTGTACACTTTCTCGCGCACCCCTGAAATCCACGTACCCAGGCCAATCGCGTGTAGACTTTCTCGCGCACCCCTGAAATCCACGTACCCAGGCCAATCGCGTGTAGACTTTCTCGCGCACCCCTGAAATCCACGTACCCAGGCCAATCGCGTGTAGACTTTCTCGCGCACCCCTGAAATACACGTACCCAGCCCAGTCGCGTATGGTAACACCCGCACACCCCTGGAATACACGCTCCCAGCTCTGCGTTTGCTGCTGCCCTTTGCGCTCGGTTGGGGATTTTGATGGCTTTTCCCTGCGCGAGAGGCGTTCTTGGAGGCGTAACTGGCGCTGCTGCAGGGTCGCTGCGCAACTGTGCGCCACGGCTGGTTTTGGTGGCTGGTATCCATGAATACGCTGTGCGCAGAAATGGATTTTAGCGCACGCGGCTGGCGCAGGGATTCGCACGCGCACACTGTGCGCCAGCCGCGTGCGCCACTTGTGCGCTGAATTCTATGAATCGGCCCCTTGGAGTTTTAGTGCGTACCATGCACCCCCTCTTGCATCCAAGAATCGAGGTATCTACCTCTTTTCTTTATTATCCAAGGAAATCCTGATACTTATATGCATATATTTACAATACAGTCCCTCCCCCAAATTTGCCACTGTTGATGCTCTACTTACATCTGCGGCTCAGCTCAAGTCCCTCATCATCGACTCTTCCCCCAATTGACCAGTTCGCCTTCAGTCCGCGGGGCACCTGCGGGCACTGGACAGGTATTTCGGCATAGGGGCACCTGTCGAACACTTATTTCCACATGTGTGTCTTGCCTGCTACTCTCCACAGGAAGCCTCATGGTTTTCTGGCTAATGGCGGAAGTCGTCGATCATTTGAGAGTCTAGATCTGGGCCCAGGTCGACATGACATTGAACCATCTGCACTGCTCTAGCGCCTTGAAGTATCTCATTTGCTAGATGGAATTATCAATACTGATCTCAGACCCAAATAACCAGCCATGCTCAAAGAATATGGCAAAGTACTTCTTTACCAGCTCAGAATAAAGTAGGGCATTCTGGTGAACACCAAACTGTAGTCCACACACTAACACTGCAACTTTGATTACACAAAGGCTGTATACCTCGATATGCGTCATCTGTGACGTCAGCCTACATGGCAAACTGTAAAACCTATTGAAGGGAGGGATTGGTTAAGGCAGCATATTACTAGTAATATTACTGGATGCCCCTTATCTAGTAGGCACACCTTGAACCACCTCTAAATACTTATGAAACAGATTATAGCAGAATAACAACAGCGGGATGGCCTGTGCAACACCGTGTAGTATGTTGCTACATAAACCCTCTGATTGGTTGGCATTCTCTCCCAACCTTGGACTTTTGGCTTGTTAGCATCACGTAAGGAAAATGAAACTCAGGTGCACAGAGCAATGTCAGACTACTACCCACTTGTCCAATTAGTTCATCATCTGTGATCGGACAGGCCCCAAGCCAATGCTTCTTCTTTATAGTTGACCTTGCAGCCTGTTCTCTGTTCTGGGACTTTTAAGGGAGTTTAAGTACACCAGTATCTCTGTCTGCAGCTTAATGATTAGCCTTTGTTTTTTTCGAATTCTGAATCAAGATTTAGGAGACCACGATTATGTCCATTTAGACCTTTTATTTACTGCTATTTCATTCAATTAAGCTGGGTGACATTTCTGCTCACTCTACCTTGCAGATGCTTTCTTCGCATTTTTGATTGTCCAATACTTAATGCTTGCAGATGTTTTCTTCATTGCTTAATCTACAAGAAATGTGTCTTACGTACATTGCTTATCCTCTTGACTCCCTTTGTGCTTTGGAATTATTCATTGACGTACCATTCTTGATCCCAAGCCAATAGACTCCTCTTTGTTCCTCACAGGAAACTGTTTTTCTAGCATCTCCTGACTCTGCAGCTCTGGTCTCTTTCTGAGGTAGCTCGATTGGTTTTAACATGAGTTTGGCATCCATCTTTTCCTCCTGGCCAACTTAGCCATGTAATGTTTTCTTCTGCAGCAAGCTTCAATATGTCTCAACTACCTTGCACTTCTGCAATTATACATTCACTTCATCTCTCCTCACTTAATTCTTTGGTGCATATGATTTCTTTGTACTTGATTACATATTTCTCTTATTACTTCAGTTACACCTTTATTCATTAAGTATTTGCATATCATTGTGTCTTTCCTTCATGACGTCACTATGCCCTTGTCCAATTTCACTTATAGCTCTGCGATGTCCGATGGTGTGTGCAGGCATCCTTCCATCCTTTCAGTGCGTGGGCACATTCGATACGGTTGTCTGAGTGCATATCGTCTCTCATACACTCAATGCAGCAGCTGGTGTCCCACGTGGGGCTCTTTTCCTGCTATTTCGATATGATGGAGGTGAGGGAGCGGGAGCTAAGGATGACATGTTCACCTGCTCCTCTACAAAGGATTATGACAAAGGAGCAGGAACATGACAAAGTAGAAAGACTATGATAAAGGACTATAATGAAGGAGAATTTCTATGTTTAAGGAGAAAGACCAGGCAGGACAAAGGGGAAAGAATGATGAAGGACAGTCATGAAGGAGTAGACATATTATTGAAGGACTATTATGGAGTATGATGAAGGATTGGGACTAAAATGGAGAAGAGCTATGAGGAAGGATTATGATGAAGGACCATGACTAAGGAGAAGGACTAGCAAAGGGTTTGCATTTATACTCCATTAAAAAGAACCACAAATCCTATAACAGTTCAATATTTTAAGTTTCTGTGTTCAAAATGGACACCTAATTTGATTAGTAATCATAATAATCAGGACTAAAATAGAGCTCAGACAGGCATACTTGAGCACCTCCAATGAGCTAAAGATATTGGTTTCTATTTAAGGAACTGCACAATTCACTCATCAGTCTGTAGAGAGTAATTTGGCTCAAATATTTCAAGCCTCAACACAAGTTTGCTTTATTTGTGAACTGGAGCAATTATTTTAGATTTTGTTAATGTTACTGTTGTTGATGCATACTGAATTGTATTCACATTTTAGGATTTTTAGAATTATTGAAATGTGCATCAGTTTAATTCAGGAATCATGTGGGAATTATGCAATGGTTATTGGGGAAATGCGATGCCTTTTATGGGTTATTTGAGAAATTGTCTAACATTGCATATTATCTATTTGGAAATTAGAGGAGGATTTGAGTCATGCAGGAGGATAGAAAGAGCATTGTTAGAGCAATGCAATCTATTAGTGAATAATCAGTGCTTCGTTTAAGTATGGGACTTGGTTCTCTAACGTTTTGCGTTTAGATATCAGAAAGTGGAACGAAGACGAAAGTTAAGGATTGAATAGGTAAGTGCGAATATACTAGTTAGGTCTATACTATAAAAGTACTGCTTATAAGATTACCAGGATAATTCAAGTTGAAGAATGCAATTTAGCAAATAAATTAGGACACCTGTAACAGAGCAGTGAATTTGAAAGGATAATTTAAGAATATGCTAAGGTCCTTAGTATACGTATTAGAAGCTGTGCAAGGTTCAAATATATATTTTTGTATATAAATTAAAGGGTCAAAATAAACATGGGGGAAATGTGCAACATGAATGTTAAGACACTAACTGCCCTTACAGGAATAAAGGATCTGTCCGTGTTAGAATGAATGAAGAATGACTTCAAGTTTAATATCACAGAAAAGTCAAGGAAACATAGAGTGGGTAGGAGTTTAACCCTATTAGATGTGGACAGAGGGTATTCTCAGGAAGCTGGTTAAACGAAATAGCCTGCAAAAAAGGAATTAATCATACTATTATCAATCAATATTTCAGTCCAAGTGTTCATACGAATGTTGGGAGAACCCAATTGATATAAAAACATGGGAGCTGGATTAAATGAACACTACGGCCTCATTACGAGAACGGCGGTAGCCATGGAGCTATTACTACATGGCTGCCACCGTTCCGGGCTCCATTACCGGGTTCCTGCAATGGGGACTAACCAGGTTACTCCGAGATAGGAGGACTCAGTAAATCCTCCAAGCAGGAACCCTTCCCCATTCCCATTGAGCCCACAAAGGACTCAATGGGAATGGGGAGGGAGGTAATAACGGGCAGATTACATCTGGCCCGTTATTGCCTCCCTCTTCCCCTCGTGGGACCCGGAAAGCACGCCTGGTTTTACCAGGCATGCGATCTGGGTTCCACGATGGGAAGCTTGTAATCAGCGCTCCCGGATTGAAGGGGGACGGTGCTGTACCGGCCCCCTTCAATCCGGGAGCGCCAGGGTTGTAATGAGGCCCTACATGTTTTTGTAATTGAAATATCAGCTAACTGTCTAATGTGCTTTAGGATGTTATCAATAAGTATGTTATTTTATATTCTTTAAGTTTCCTAACCAATCTTCTCTACTGCCAATCCCCAGGTTCTGTCTAAACTTTGTACACATTTGTCAAATGTTTATTGTGGATATCTATATGCAATTTTGATTTTGATTTAAAATGGTTTATAAATTAGTTAACTATCCATTGGTAATATACCTAAATGTATAGATCTATGTGATAGGATTGATGCCTTGTAAGAACATATTGTACATGCTCATAGCCCAGTTTTGAAGAAGGCCAGATGGACAAAACATGTGTTAACAGTTGGGCAAAAACATGGATTAAATAAGGCTTGAAAAAATATAAAGGTTTTTGATACATTTTCTGGTGTACTGCGCGCCCCTGGAGTATATCACCTGTTATGCTTAATGTTATAAAGGAGTGGGTATCTCCCTTCTGCTCCAAATAGTGTGACGTACATGCCCTTATTACAGAACAATTCAACCTTGTCGCAGGAGAACAGCCACAATACCCAAAAGGAGAAGGACTTTTTTCCTTCGATTAAGTTCATTAATAACAAGTTGTTCCAGGTTGGGTTGTGAATAAAATGTGGTACCACACGGGGAGGTGAAGTGATGGAAAACTATTGAACTGTTTGCTCTAATGACACTTTCACTAATTAATGTAACTATTGAGGAGGAGGAGATTACAAGCCAATCAAATTCCTATGAAGCACAGAAAAAACAAATCCTCCAACTTGCAAGTGTTTCCCCTGACTTCCGGCTGTTGTATTTCTTGTTATAAAACTAATGTTCATAGTCCATTCAGATGTCAGCCTCTGGGTCAGTGCTAAACCACTGTTCTGTTTGATGTGTGCTCACCCAGCTGTAATAAAGAGTGTTGCTTCTTGCCCAGTTTGTGCTGTATTTCTGAGTATGTGTTTTTATTACGCCCTAATTAGTGGACCCCTGACTGCAAACCTACACTGCATTGAAAATAGGGATAACGGTCCGATATGCATTGCAAATGATTTCCTTATTAAAACCGCCCCTGCCCGGAGGACAGTCCTTAATACAAAGGGATGGCAAGGCCCTCAGCCGGCTTCAGTTCCAGGTCACCCTCAAAAAAGCTATTGCTAAGGCTGGTTGGGACAACGCAGAAAATTAAATCCACTCAAGGCTGGTTGGGACAACGCAGAAAATTAAATCCACTCCTACAGAATAGGTACAGGAACATCTGAATGGAGTGGGGGCATAGGGCCACAAGACGTCAAGGAAATAGGGGGCTGGGCATCGGGGTGTTTTAGAAGGTGCATAAGGCCAGAGCTAATTTAACAAACAGAGCTACTGACGCAGCTAGCAAGAAGCTGAATAAAAGAGTAGAACGATTTTGCAGGAGTAAAGTAATCCTACAAATCGGCCTGGATCTGGGGCACTCCTTTGTGGGTAGGACAGGAATATGGACCTTTAGAAACACTATCACCACCTGGTGAGTCACCGGGGGGATGAAATGGGATGACATACATGAGATACTAGCAGACCTGGTAGGTTTCAGAGATCCTCCTGAATACCGAGCTATACATCTGGGGGGCAACAATCTAGTAGAAATAGGAGGGAAAAAACGAATCCAGGACATCTGCACATCCCTAACAGGGACAGCAAGAAACTGGAAAGAAACAGAGATATTTATGTAGGAAATCGCACCCAGGCAAATTGAGCAGTGCCTCTTCAAAGAGAGCCATTGACATTGCTAGGAAAAAACAGAACAAAAGCATAGGAACTTTCTGCACAAAGCTGGGGCCTGATTTTCATCGAGCACGGGAGACCCAGACCTACTCCACAAAGATGGAATCCACCTGCCAATGAAGGGGATGGAGCTATTTCACACAGTTTTCCTGAACGCTTTAGCAACAAGGGGATGTAGGTAGAGCAAGAGGTTTTGGGGGAACCCACTCAGGTGTGGTGCCATGGGCCTGGAAGAAAACTGCCATCAGGCACAGGAGTGCTGCACCAGCCAGACTACAGGTCCCAAATACACGGACCTGGGAGCTGACGCTGGGGGCACCGTGTGAGCAAGGAAGGGCGTCTTCCTGTTCCTGGCCCAAGTGCCCAAAAGCACCGAACTAAGAATACACTGCTCATCTGTTTGTTTGGAAATATCCATAGTACTCAGTTATGTTAATTAGTATTAAGTATGATAAAAAGCCTGTGGCTTTTTATTGCCAACACAAAACAAGTTTCTGAGTGTGGTTTTATGTATTTACTGCAATAGGATAAGTACAAACATATATTATGTCGCATGAGGCTAGCGACTCCTCAGCTTATAAAGTGTGTGGCCTAGCTGGAGTTGTGAAGACAGGGTGCTGCGCAATCATCGTTGGCACCACTGTGTTGATGGTTATTCCTCTTTTTCAGGATTACTGTCATACTGTATTACCTTTTTGGTTTCCCATTTGCATTTTTTCTATGGGCCGTACAAACTCTGGAGGGCTTCTCGGCACTAGAGAAGGTTCATGAACCAGAATACACAAATACAATAAACACTAATTCACGAAATGATACAACTTAACAGCGTAGTAACATGATAAGAGTATACACGAAGGCTCATCGTTGGAAAACATGACATCATAAACAATGCAGAGGTCCGGCCAGGATGGAATACCTGGAGAGTATGGACTTCCGTGTCAGACACTACAGAGCAATATGGTCACAGTGCATTGCTTAAGCAGAACACAGTCTGGATGACGACTTATGTGGTGGGGATCTGAAACCGGCTCCAAATAAACGTGAACTCGAACAATACGCGGGCAACACATGAGCAGGCATGTACGCAGAATGGGGAAAGAACACAAACGCGAGCACACTACGGAGAACCTAAGGACAAGGGACATGTAGCACAGCTGCAATGCTGATAATATAAACGTGAGCAGACAATCCGATCTAAAAATGTTATGAGGATGTGGCACACGGCTGTATTTCTGAATAAGAAACGAGCCATGTTCCAATCCTGTGATGAGGCAAAATGAGATTGATCAGAAGAGAATAAAAAGTCGAGGGTGGTTGGGGGGGGGGCATTATGTGTGCGACAAATAAACCATAGCGGCATGGAGGCTACCAGTGTAGGGAGCGGCAGCAAGCAGGCATGAGATGGACCAGCGAGGGGAAGTGGTACGGGGAGGGGTTTGGTGGACCCCTGCCGGTGTGTTCCTGTCAGCGGTTTGGCACGGCGTGTTTCTCTTTCATTGCAGGTAACCTGCAGGGGCTTGCACTGACCCGTGGCAGCTGATCTCCTCGGTTCTTATCTGGTGGGTGACAGGCGTGACATGTTTCTGTTCTGCTGAATTACGAATTCATCAGGCTCTTATCCCCTCACTTTTGGAATGCAGGCAGTGAGTGCAATGAGCAGCAAACCACAAAGGGCCATATTTTTTATTTGTCATTTAGAGATGTTCTCGTGGAGGAACGCAAATGTAGCCAGGGAATTTTGGCACAATATTTATTTACTTATTTATTTCTAACGCGCTAAAAGCCCAAGGCGTAGGTAGAGACTCTAGACAAAAAAATCATCACAGGACATTAAGAGGAAAGCCAGCAGCAAGTATGAGACTTACTCAGAAGAGTGTTTAGATGTTTTCGAAATGAGGGCAAGTTGTTTTTTTGCCTAAGTCTCAATAGCAACACACAGTACAATGAAATAAACATACAACTTTTAATGCACTATCCCAGAGGTGGGATAACACCACATTAACTTAATAGACAGAAATAACAGAAATGCACGTCTCTTCCACGTCTCTTCCAAAAAGTGAACGAAGTTCTGGGGTCTGTCTGATTTCAGTTTGCATTTTTAAGCCCAACCTAAAAAGAGGTAGTTTGCACTTTCTTTACTGAAAGGAGGTATACACAAGTTGGTGAATGGTCTGTCTCTAAGACACGTCATACCCTCCTGAGAACACGAAGTTTGTGATCAGATAAGCTGCTTGACTGGTTTTATATTCAAATAGTCAATCCCTAGGGCGGACCCAGTGGCAATCAACGGAGACAGAGCTTGAAGACAGCAGTTAATAACATACAGTAGGATTGTATATAGTGCTTCATGCACATTTCTCCACTTCCAAGCATTTTAATAACAGCTGTTAGTATTCCGCAATTCAATGTCTCGCAATTTCTCTGCCTCAGTGTAAAGACTGGAGGGGGATATCTGTACTCCTATCCTCTATATGGCAGAGTAGAAGCACAGAGCACCCCAGCCAAGATTCTCTATATGGTAGAATGGATGAGCAACCAAGGCTTAAACTCTCAGGAGGTGATGCAGGCTGGTTCTTAAGTACAGTGTAGTCCCCAATTCCCCCCCACAAAGGAATGCCCACACACAATGCTATGTGCTAACACAGTTCTTTATTTAAAAATAAGGTTCAATTTATATGAACAATTAATAACACACTTTGTACTTAAGTCTAAAATGGCAAATATATATAATGTCTATGTGGTACCACTTTTAACTATTGACTCATTTAAAATGCACCAACTGCTGACAGTTTCTAATGGCATACAAATCAAACAGTAATGTGTGTCAGCATAGGACAGAGAAAGGAAGACAAGTTAGTTTAAACAATGGCCGAATGGTTCTATTGCTACTAAGACACAGTTCTGTGTGAGGATTCCCCTACCCCCCGGCAACCTGCATTAAAGTGTATTAACAAGCCCAGTCCATTTATGTTTAAATAGTCTTGTTTCTTGGTTAAAAAATGTTCCACTACCCCAATGTACCGGAGTTAGCAGAGTCTCTTCGACGGTTCGTAGACGGATCCCTCGAGGGTGGACTCCCTTTAAAGGAGGAGCCACAGGGCATCAAGATTCCTCGAAGAAATGTGAACACTGGCGTTGAGGCAGCAGCTTTGACCTCTGCAGTGCTCGTCGATGATCATTCAAGGACATCCTGGGAAGATACGGCATGTTGTGCACCTCGATGCAAAGAGTTTGGTGCCGCAAAGAAGACTGAATGAAAAACATAGGCCAAGCAGTGGGGCATCTAGGGTCGGCGTTGGATGTCAACATCAGCGATCGGGACTGAACCACAGTTGGATTTCTTAGATCTTCACTTGTTGGTGTCTTTGTGGACTTTTTGTGTTGGGAAACCCACCGGCGGATTCTCCTCAGTGGTCGACCTCGACTTTCTCCAGCGGGACAAAGCGGTCGACAGTGATGGCAAGGGAGTCCTTCGTTTAAATGTTCTTGGGCAAAGGTGGAGCATTGTGGCTCTGGCCGTTGAGCAGCACAGCGTCAAGCTGTCCCTGCTTCTGAGCAACACGACTCGACTGGCTTCCAGTGGTTATGGAAATCCGCCAAACCCCAGTCAGCGGCAATGGACTTCGACGGCCTCGATGTCTGGGTACTTTACTTCAAGATTTCTCAGCGTACCCCGTCTCCAATCGACAGCCTTTTGGGTCTGGCTTCCATGGTGCCTCGATGAAGATCAGCTTCTGCACGATGTTCCCTCGTCTCCTAGCCAGGTCCTCTCTCAGATCAGTCCTCACAACACAACAGCTTTGGGAACGGGACGAAGGAAAGCAGCAACAATTCTTCTTCTTCCAGCTGGGCTTCAAGGATAAGCAGCTTCAAGTTTCAACTTCAGCTTCTGATCTATTTGGTAAGTGAAAGGTCGCCAGAAATACAGATCTGTCCCTCATTCACACTGCTGAGCCAAGCTCAGTCAGTCAATCAGTCAGAAGGGCATTCATGCAGGCAGGCAGCCAATCAGGCTCACAGTGCATTCTGGCCATTCACTTCCACTCAGACACCTATAACAAGGAATGTGGATTGGGGCAAGCACCCAGCCTTTCAGCACACCACACTGCATTCATGTCAGTTTTGGGCAGGGCTGTCTCATTCTTTGTGTCACACACACAGATACCAGAAACCTATACCATGGAATTCATATTGGTCACACACTCCATTCACCGAGATCCCACCCCAAGGGTGTACCCACAACATAGAGTCACTGGGAAGGCTCCAGCCAGCCTGACCTGGACTTCCCCACAATACCATATATGGTTCTTCAACCCAACAGCCAGTCAGGAGAAGGGACAGAGTCAGGGCTTCCCAGGACTTTAGGAAGACAAGGTAACAGGTAATAGAAACCAAGAGGTCACAGGGGCCATCTTGCCTTCTACCAGGAATCCACGGATTCCTATGACAGAACCTGGGTATCCCAAATTGGAGGATCCTCAGAGCATCTGTCAAATTCAGCATGGAGCTGCCACCAGCCCATACCCAGCTCTGTGTGCCACACACAGGTGCCCAAAAGCATACACCAGGGTTACAGGGTTGTACCCCCAGCCATGGGTGTGTACAGGGGGGCGGTTCCACAACAGCTTCCCACCTCTACACATACTAGGTGTGTCTAATTGCAAGAGCGTCAAAAAGATCTATGTCATTAAATATATTCAGACAGAGTGATAGTGAATTTACATATTTTAATTAATGTATACACAAAAGTGCAAACATTGTTAAAAAGAACATTACATAAAAAATCACCACATAAAAAGCAATGTGAAATCAACCAAATAGGACTAACATCAATAAGCCACTAACATGGTTGAAAGAAGTCTCCTTATCACAAGATGGTGGTGTGGTTAGTAGGGAGGTGAGGCAAACATTTCAAACATTTCATGTGTCCTAATATTATTGTCTAGTTGTACTTGACTAGTGTTCTTACTAAGGTAGGGGGCAGTGTTTCTCATACTCCTTGATTACAGCAGTGGTGGTGGCTCTTGGGGAGGAGGGATGGCCTTAGCTGATGCCATTTTAAGATAAATAGCAGTTTTGCTACAAGTATGTACTGTGTACTAGATTGTTAATGGATAATGATTAGGAATAGGTGTTGGACAAAACCACCTGGCCTATATATGTCAATAAACAAAACAAGTGGCCCAGATATGTGATGTCATCAGTGATGTCATCAATGACATTTGTGATGTCATCCTTGATGTCCTGGGTGTTAGTCTTAGCAGTGCACGGTGGTGGCGCAAGTTATGGTTGCTTAGATTACCATAACTGGCGAATTTCTGGGGTTTTTCAATTTTACTGAAACCGTAACCTCCCTTTAACAAATGTTTTCTTTGAATTTCATAGGTTTTTATTAGCCCAACATAACCATAACGTCCCTTTAACAAAGTTTTTTCAGTGAATTTCAAAGGATTTTATCAGTGCAACTTAACCATAACGTCCCCTTAACAACGTTTTTTCATTGAATACATACACACACACACACGCTTGATTTACTTATACAGTGTTGACTCGACATGAATTTCATTATAAATAAATACATATTTAAAAATGCATACAACAATGCACATAAAGCCAAGTTGCATTAAAGCAAAGAAAAGGGCAGTGATCAACTGGGCGGACGCCCCTTTGTTATAAGGAGATTCTATATTGCCAGACTACACCATTAACGACTAACATGGGTTGTCTAGGAGTGACTGGATCCGGTCGCTTCTGACTGTACCAGTTAATGTAAGCCTCGTCAAGGTACCCTTGACGTCTGATGCCCTCCCACCTCAATGCTCATGTACATCCTGTGCTGTACAGAAGATTTGCAGTTTAACTGAGCAAGGGTACAATATACGTTGCCATAGTCAGAGGATTTACTGCTCTCAGAGACCTGAAGGTGTTTTGTTGTTAGAGCCTCAGATGCCTCAAAGTCCTGCAACAGGGCATGGTAGAGGAGGGCATTCTACTTGTGAACGAGAGAGGGAGTTGTTACAGCCAATGAATGGCCCTCTTTCAACTCGAAATCAGTGGATAATGCCTCAACCTCAGAGATGCGTTTCCTGGCACATTACTGCTGCACTTGTCAATGTGCTGCTCTTGTAGACTTCTCCTTTTGTGACAAGGCTGAAGAAAAGACAATGGGCCTTGTATTGGGAAAGCCTGAGAACGAGAGATCTGGAGTAGAGTGAACTGTGGAATCCAGGAGAGGTGCAGTCCAGGCCGGACTGGCCTATAGGGCAATAGGCCCATGGCCAAACCAAAAACACAAAACATTGGTGTGGGCCAGTTTTTTTGGTCAAAGTAGGCCACTTTTTTGGCCAATTTGGGCTAGTTTGATGAGTTAATTCACTCCACAGCCAGTAGTTTTGACCATTGTTGCTGAATGCATATTCTTTAAAATGCACAATTTGCATCACACTTTATCAAAAAACTCCCCCTTGGTTACTATTCAAAGTGTCACAAAAGGCATGAATAGCCATAAGGTATCTAAGTCCTGCAGCCTGCGTGCCTGTACACATTAGAAGAAGATGCCGAATTGTCTCCGCTTGGTCTGTTACACTATAGAAGTGACATTCAATGGTGTTTGATTGCCCTCTTATTGCCCTTATCTCGTTTGTTCTTATGAGATTTAGGCGAATTCTCAAAAAAGTACTTCCCAGTTTTTTATTTGGAAATTTACCCAGGTATCCTCTGACTCCATTTACTTTGTTTGGATTTGTTGGAAACATTTTCATTAGTTTATAATGTTCTGCTTCTTCCAATGTTGTAATCCAATCCATATCCCTCAATTACCTTGTGACCTCGTCTGGGTCTTTATGAGGGTTTCTTCCGTCGAACATATCTCATTTAGATGGTTAGTGTTCTCTAAAGCCCGATCTGTCAACATTTTGTTCTTGCCACCTTCAATTTCCTTTTTTATGATGTCAAAGATTTTTGTTCTAGGATGAAGAATTACTTTTCTGTATAGCTTCATTGTGTTTCTTTCTGCCGTGCCTTTTAGTGAAGTCCGGCAGAGTTCACGTCTGATGAGTGGTATCAGTGATGTTTGCGGGAGACAAAGTACCTGCCTCCAAAAGTAGCCCTCCAAGTTGTATCAAATTTGTTTCGGGATTTGGTGCATTGCTTCTGTGCTGTAGGTTAGGCTCGGTACCACTTTTACTTTAAAGAAAGTTAATACTGGAATAAGTGAAAAACGTCCATATTTTCTATCTACGACCTTGGCCTGGATATTCAGCGTTATAATTTTTCCCACAAAGTCATCTGCATAGGGGCTTCGGTTGGACTACTGTTCAGTGTAACTCCTAGATATTGGAAACCTTTGACTTTCTGCAATTTCTCGTCATCTGCAAAACATTTCCCCTTTTCCAGTTTCTTCAAAGACTTTTCAAACGTCACAATTTTTGTTTTTGATTTATTCAGCTCCAAATTGTTCTCTTTAAGATATTGTGATAAGTTTGTCAATTGTCTCTGCAGACCCACTTCCGTTTGGTATAATAATATGATGGAATCCGCGTAAAGAAGTCTAGACACCTTAGCTTCACCTATTGTTAGTGGGAAGATTATGATGATCTCTTCGGCGTTTTTTGAAATCAACCATATAGGCGTTATACAGGGCTGGGGCCAGTGGACAACCCTGCTTAACACCACGAACAGTACAGATTTCCTTTGATAGATCTCCCGCTCTGTTGAGTCTGACTCTCATTGATGTTTCCCTATAAAGCGCTTTAATGGGTCCCAGGAGTTTTTCCGGCCAATTCTGTTTGGCCAGCTTTTCCCAAAGGAGGTCCCTGTTTACCCGTTTCTAACAAATACTTTTATTTATTTGGTGTTTTATTCCTTGATATATCCTGATAGATGAATGCTGCAAAGTGTAGGGTGGCACCAGGATTGTTGCAGAAAATTCTAAGTGCCGCATTCCAGGTACTGATTGAGAGTGGGAAAGAAGGTCAGATAAGTCAAAGAGGGGAAGGGGGCAGGGAACATTCACAGCTTACTATGAAGACTGCAGCCCATGTCATGATTAAGGGTGGGAGGGATGGGGCGGGTATGAATAATGCAAGGGTATCTTAGAATAAGCCACAGAGCACCATTACTAATTAGCTATAAGAGAAGGGAGCGAAGAAGGGGATAAAGTACAAAGGGTCAAGAAGGGGGTGACAAAGAACATCACATCATTGTATACATTTGGCAGAGTGAATGCAAGCGGGCCACCACATATGGAACGTATGAAGATGAAATAGATGTAAAATGACATCCCAAGAAGAAATCTAGTCGAGTGTACTGTGACCCTTGGGCCTGGCATCCTTACAGCTGTTAGTGTGTCCCAGTGCACCAAGATGATAAAGGTGCACTGGAAGAAGGGGGAGTCATGGAAAGGCTATATGCCACCGTCGTGCCCATGATTCATATGTTGATCATTGTTGGGGTAGATCTTGGGTCAGGGAGGACAGAGTGCACAAGGCAATATTTGAGTGATACCAAGCCTTCCCTCTGGCACTCACCTATTACATGCTTCTGTACCTTATTGTGCATCCAAGCGTAGGGCGTATCTGGACTGGGAGAGGGGCACATGTTGATACTAGAGCCATTACCATTGCTTCTGAACCCCCACACTTACAGGTGTGCCTCGCAAACGTTGCTGCAAGTAATGCCATCCAAGTAAATACTTTCCGTGGGATAGATGCAGAGTGATATTACTCAATATGGTTGATGGCTGGAGGCAAAAATTCCACGTCAGCGATGTAGAACTGGTGGTGTACTTGTGATGGCCTTCTCATTTTGACAGCATGATGACCCCCTCTGTGCCTGTTGCCATAGTGCTATTCCTTCCTGAGAGGGTGTGGCACTCTTCCCATTGCATAGGAAGTTCCAAGGGTGCACAGGTTCTGAGTTGCCTCTTACCAGCTCTACATGGCTCATGTCCCCTCCCACAACACTCACCGTTCATCCCCTTTATTTCACGAGAAGCTCCCAGACCACATTTGGTTGGTTCAGGCTTCCTCTCTATGATCAGTTGCTCCCACATATTTGTGTGAAACATTTAAACCCCGCCAAGAGGGGCCACATTAAGAATTAGCTGCGAAAGGCAAATTCACATGGTTATAAACATGGTAAGTAGGGAGAGATTGGCCAGATGTCTTGTCCATCAGCAAGCAGTGACAGTCTCGTCCCCTTTTGTGTAACATGTCCCAGGGGCTTAAGTAGTCTTTTGCTCAGAAATGGTCAGGCTTTGAAGCCTTCCATAGTGACAGGGTGTTGTTGCGATCCTGGGGGCATTGAAACCATGCACAAGAAAACTGGAAAGAATATCCCTTCTGCTTACTCTGGTGCCACCAAACAAAGAGGAACGCTGGAAGAAACTAAGGGCACATTTAAAGGAGAGTGGGTTCTGAATTGTGGTTCTGATGGAGCAAAACCCAGGACCAGTCTTCTTGCATGTTCTGGATGTCTTGAGGCCTGCAGGGAACTTTCTGGAGATAGTTAAAGTGTTTTGGGAAGAAGGAATTATATTGGGCTGACTTGAGGCTGCACTCTTCTAGGAGGTAATCTGCATAATCCCGCCTTGTTTACCCTTCTCAACCTTGACCCGTTAAAGATGTCAAAGCAAAAACAAAAATTATACTCACAAGAAAAAAATATTATATTTGTTCATATCATATAATTGAGTGCCCAAAACATGGGTCACATAATATTGAATTAATAAAACTCAAACTGAAACTGCTAAACTCAACAGGAACGCAGTAGACAGCTGACTTATGTAATGGAAAACAATGATAAATAATAACACATTCCAATACCAAAGGGCATATCACAGTTTATGCTCCATTGCAAATGATATTGCAATCACCAATGTGTGTAAAGGTTTACCACCACCATATATAATACACATAAATGCCTGTAACACTTTCAGGCTTGATTGAACTATGGCAGTAATAGAGACCAAATAGTTTCGGCGGCACACCCACAGTTTATGGCCGCCTTCCTCAGGGTCAATTTCTTTCTTAAAGCCTTTTTAGAAACATATATTGCAACCATGCGTTAATATATAACAGTCGCTAGCATAGACAGCATGTTTCAAACTACAGTAACACAAACAATATACAAAAAGCCAAAGCAATCCTCAATCTCTAACTTCAACAGTCTAAATCAACATTTGGATAAAGCCCAAAATGGCCCATAGCAAGCACTTGCACAATTTTAAAGTGACAATATTAATAAAATAAGTTGTGTACACACATTAAATTAATGTTACAGCAGTAATAGAGAATGTTCACATTTATGGTATTAATACACCCCTCAGCCACACCAGCCAGTACAAACGCTGCAGTGGTCTTGAAATGTGAGCTGTAAAAATATAGCATACAGCAATATAAGCCCACACCAAACAATTATGGTTGACAAAGTTAGGCATCAATGACACAAGGCATTTACTGAATTCATGCAAATCTGAGGAAACTGGTGTCCGCACCAGCCCGTACAGACGCTGCAGTGGTATTGAGATGGAAGCTGCCAAAATATACAATGCTGTGGTATAATGCCCACAGCAGAAATTATGGTGGACGAGAATAGGCATCAATGCCCAGAGGCTTTCACTAAATTTGTGCACATCGGGGGAAACTGCTGTGAAGCAGAAGACAACAGCATTGTAAATAAAGCTGCTGCAGTGGGAACGCAGGTTGTGTCGGAGCGGAAGTGAACTGCCTTGTATCATGGGATGTAAATACCAGCGCTGAAAACAGCGTGCCAACTTAGAATAGTAAAATCAACCGAAAGGCAATGAAGAATACATTGAAACCGGACATAACATATTCCATAGACCATTGATTGATTGATTGTTTATTTTGTAACGGTTTATTGAGAAGCCACCCTCAACACAGGGAGTCCCTTCCCTCACCACTGAAGTGGTTATCAACAAACTATTTAACAGATTGTTTTTTTAGCCCTTTCTCAGACACATATCATGCCCCTTGGATCCCACACACCTGAGCTAACAATGAGCCAAGAACCAGGCCGGTGTATGGGAAATATATTGGTATTTATTTAAATTAAATGTAAAGAGATTAGCATGAAAACTTAATAAAAAAAGTTTATCCGTGGCACAACACAATCAACTCCTCTCAGCATGAATAAATCACAAAAGTGAGTTAAAAAGACACAATCGCAATTATTAACTTTCTGTAAATTTCACTTCACAAAATAATTACGCTGATGAATAACAAAGACATGTATATACTGTTGTGCGATTTTGATTTTCCTGCAGATTGTTAAAAATACTTTTATTAATTTTGCTCGCACTTTTGATTTAAATTAAACACAGGGTGATTTATCGCTTTGTTTTTCAGACCCCCCCCCCCACTTGCTTTCGTCTTGGTTGGCAAGTCAGACAGAAAAATTGGAATGCTTTGGGGACTTTTGGATGTCAGGCCCCCCTTACTGAAAGGCATGCATTGGGGAAGTTGGATAAAAAGGTTGGACTGATTTAGGAGCAAAGACACCTCTCTTCCTTAAAGAAGTCGGGGTCAGAGAGACAACAAGGACTACCAAATTAAATTATAGGCTATAGTTTTCAGCACACACTGGGAAGGGAGTTTTGTAAATTTTGAATTTTAACAAAATTCACTCTGCAGTGTTCTGCCAAATGGGGAATTAATGAAATTAATATTTTTTTGTTGCATATGCTAAGGGTCTACATAGTTTTGCCACCCCCACCCCTCCCACACAATAAAGGGAAAGGATTCAAGGCAAGCAGACTCCCCCCAAATTTTGATTTTCCAGGCTTAGTTCTACTTACATAGAAAGCCTCTGTTTAAGGTTCAGGAAAGACAGCTGCATCTCAGGACACTCTGGAAAGATAGGGCAGGATTCTGGTCAGTCCACTCTGAAAGATGGCCTCCCGCTCTTCACCACAGGACCCAGTCCACTATGAGGCCTTCCTAGAAATAGACAGCTCCACCCAGATGCACTCTCAGCAATCTCCTCTGGTGTCTCCTTACAGCTGTCAGGTGGTAAGTTTCAGCAGCCTTACTGATGTTCTGCCTCTCCTCTGTGTCCTCCTGTCTTCCTCCTTTTTCTGTCTCCCTGTTTTTTACGTGTCCTCTGTCCTAGTGCAGTCCCCCTTATATAGCAGCATTGACATCACCAATTTTACAATCTTGGGGAAGTACCCTGCAATAATCCCTGCCACTAGGATTGGACAGTTACCCCTTTCTCTCCTCCCATACCCAGCCTCCAAGTCAGGATTGGTTTAGGGGTGTGGAGCAAAATGTGTCTATTCCCATACATCATCATCCTTTGTTATCCTTTCAACTTTTTGGCAAAAACTAGTTATGTATCGCAACTTCATAATTCTACTAGCAACATGATGGTTGCTGAGAAAAAGACCTAAATGATAAGAGTCCTTTTCACCTAATTGTGAATCTTCCTGTGCGACAAATGGCAATTTCTGGTTCCGGCCATTTAATTCCACTGGGTCAGCCTGTACCTTCACCAGTCTCCTTTGTGTTGGAAGCTTGCTCTTTGAAGTGGGGGCCCTCATTTTCACACATATTAGTCATACTCCAGCCAAGGGTGACTTTCCTTGAAGTCCCTGCTTTCAGAGTCAGCAGGTCCGGAGAGCACTGAAATTCGAGGCCTTTAGAAACACATTTCTATTGCGGGTGGTCATTAAATGGGAGATGTGAGATCCAGGCTGGAAGTGGGAGTTTTCCTTTGTGAAGTTTTGCCCACCTCGAGAAACAGAGTCTGCCTTGGGCTGACATTTTGCATGAAGAAAAAGTGGCTCTTCAAATGTCACTGGAATTTTGTAGGTGAAACATAATATGCATTGCTTTTGTCAACCCATACATCATGTTTTGTTTTCTGGACATTGTTCTGTGAGCAGTGATATTTATTTTCACTTCTGCTTATGAAAGCTGTTTTTATTTGCACACACATGAACTGGGAGACCCCTGCCCTTCAAGATGAGGTAGCAATACCCTGGAGATGGATGGGGATGCAGAAGTTACTCAAACATCAATAATCGAAATGACTCAGGTAGGTGGCAAAAAGATAACTTTTTTAATATCAATTATCTAAAACAGATAGTACAACCGACATCAACGGACGTCTCAGCGTATGGTCTCTAAATGCATCTAGAACAAAAGCATTATTTTATAGTAAAAATCGTCATTGATGATGTCAACCTACGTATTTACTATCGTCATCCGCCATGACAAACTACAAAAACTTAGTGGCTATTTTGATAGGTTCTTATGGAACATCTAAGTATACAATCCATGCTAGTCTGAGAGAGTGAAGAAAAGTGATAGGTTTCTTAACATCAGGTGGGGCAACTAAGCCCTCCCCTTAAACAGGTCACTATGAATGTCACTAAATACACAATGTCCCATTGGTTACACAAACTATAGGACCATTAATCACGTGGCTGTCAATTAAGGCTTTGAACTTGTCCTTCGGAGTGTTATTTTGCTCTGGAGAATTCAGGGGAGTGAAGGCACGCTCTGCCTTCATGCATATGTGCGGTCGTCATGTACGTCCAATTTCATTCTTCCACGTGACTGAAGACCGCAAAATCGGACTCTGGTATATTTTAAATCCTATTATCTAATAGACCTCTGACGTCTTCTTTGTTTTTGTCCATGTCTTCTGAACAGGAGTTTCATTCTTTCACACAATTTGTATCCAATGTCTGCTCACCCCAGCCTGATCCGGCCTTGGCTTCTTGGGGCTCGTCCAGCCTTGCCTTTCTGAGTTTCACTCCTATTAATTCATTCAATTGTTTTTAACTGCAACACACTGGAAAAGAGGCCTTCCTTTTTTAGTCCAGCTCTGCTATAATACGTAGTGGAAACATCCATTCTTTACTCACTTCAATAAATGTACATGTTGGGGCATGCCGCAATCTATTCACTATAAAGCTAGCCTCAAGAATACTTCATCTGCTTTTGTTTCTTTGCATCTGTACATGTGTAAAATAACTTGACATCTTCATCATTTCTGTAGCTTAAGCTTCTTCATCTTGATCCCAAGATGTCACTTATCTTTGATACTATCCTGATGCCTTATCGAATATCTTCATTCTCTTGTCTCTGTATCTCTTCTGTGTATGTCAGCTTGCTCCATGTGGTGGTGGTAACATCACCATTCTTCTCTTCCATTCATTGGTCCTGCTTCTTCTGGAATTTCATTCAAATGGCGATCATACTGTCTTGTATTCAGGTATGGCTTTCTCAATGGGAACCTTGCTTCCAGGATTCTCCTCAGTGTTGGTATTTTCACTGGTACCGCATGTGTCTCACACTCGGATTCCGAACATGTAGGCACTATGGGCGAAGTGGTTGACGTGGGGGTACTTGGCTCCTTCTTTACACACATGTGCAGGCCGTTTTTGTTTTCAATGTTTAAAAATCCTGTTTTATATGTGACAGAGATCTTTGAATACTCCTTCTTTTTTAATTTAAATTACTGCGTGTCCATTGGTAATGACAGGTAGGCCCCTTTCCACATGGCTCTTTAACTGTACATGAAAAACAAAACAAAAACCAAGCTGTTTTTGTTTCAGCTATTAAAATCTTGCTATTCATGTTAAAGGGACTTCTGTTTGGGTCTTTAAATGCGCCCCACATGAACCCCATTCTTCCATGACTCTCTCTTTGGGAAGAGCATGGCAGAGTGGGGTTTCTTTGGCGTAATTTCCTTCATCAAGGAGTGGCCACTCCAGTCTCCCCTTCCATCTCTGGGTTGGGGACAAGGCCAGGCACCCTCTTTTCTCACTTCTTTTGTGAGTGGTCACTCCAGTCTCCCCTTCTATCTTTGGGTTGGAGGGCATGGTACGGCACCCCCTTTCTCCCTTCCTTTCCAGGTCCCTGGGGTTCTCACCGGACTCTGCTCTCACCTCCAGGCTGGAAGTTTAAGGAGGTTAGTTATCTAATAAAATATAGAAAGAGAGTTTCAGTACTTCTTACACACATTTTTCCCCCAGAGGATTTACATAGAATTTACAACAACAGCAACAACAACATACAGTTATAACCAATGTTCCCTCTAATTATTTTACCTCAAGTGCAAAAATGGTAAACTTTTGTGCGCACATAATTTTCCATGTGGGCATTTACAGATTTTGGGTGGGCCTGGCCCGCTCAGGCCCTACCTTGTCTACAACTCTGGTGCAACTGAATAACGAGGTGAGCCACTTTGTAAGCATTCATACTTTGTGAGCTTCCCAAGTGTTTAAAGGGAGCTTCCCAATCACGCAATTCAAATCTGTAACATGTGATTATAAGGAGAGCTCATCAACCGGTCCAGACTTCAAGATAGGCCATAGCACCTACCAAAAGTACTTCTGCGCAGAGAAAAAAACAGGTATGCACAAAAAAACTTTGTATGCTCAGGATAAACAATATGTTTAGTTGTGACTAATCATTTGTCAACACTCCTCACAGACAATGCAGAAAGTGTTTAATACAATTGGGAAAAAAACACTCCTGTTAATTACAAAAAACAAATATCGCTTATCACGGCTGTCAAAACATTCAGATAGGATACAATTTTAGTAAATGGCATAATGGCAACTAAAAGGAATGTGTCAGAAAACATTCCAATAGGACTTAATAGTCGAATTCAATCAAGACATTCAAGGCGCAGGAGAACATGTCTCATAATTTGTGTAAGGGTGATAATTGCATCAGAATAACTGCACCACAGAATATGATCAAAATTCCTGGGCCTCTGCTTAGTATCCACATTACATAGTCCTGTGAGTCGTGACAACATTTACTCAAACCAAGCCTTATAGCTAAGAGGCACATACTACATTCATTTTTACTCTTTAAAAACAGGAAAGGTGCCCAACAAAAATGGGAATGCATGAATATATAGGAGATTACCCGCTTGCTTCTATCCAGAAGGCTCTGATGGGCCCCTGGGGGACCCTCATGCATGGAAACAAGGCACAATCATCACACACGAACTGATACGCCAGACACGAGGTTCAATTCCCAAAATCAAGGGTTTATTGCAAAGCAAATAGTCTCACTCGGCTGACCGGATCTCACGTCTCGCAACGTGGGTTACCCAGATCTCGTGAGACACAAGAGCGAGAATATTCTACAACAGTAACATATATACAAAAAGACCATCAAATCATCAGTTAGTGACACATCAAAAACCGCCCATAATGTATCTTCTTTAGCAAGGGTTTGGTGATTGACAATTATGATGAATATGGCACCTTCTAAGACATTTATTCAGCAACAGTTGCAATCTGCGAAAGTGCAGACACTATTATTTGTTAGAGAGAACATAATGCTCTTGTTCTGTGAGCAAGCTGTGTTCATAGGAGAGATACATTCCAAGACCTGCTATCTCCTGGTTTCTATTTGTGAGCTAGAGGTCGGCTCGATCTAAAGGGGCCCGGAGAGGGGGGCCATGAGAGAGAGTATAATTCATGCTTTTAGCTGTCTATTTCTACAGTTTCTGTCGTCTCTGCGAGACCAGCTGGCACCTGCTTGGTGATTAAATGCCTTTTTGCTTACTTTCAAGGACTTGTGAAGGAGGAAAACAGTGTATTTCTGCCTGGGCTAGTCTCTCAACATGTATCTTGTGACCTTGCTCTGTGCAAGATTAGAACGAATAGAATTCATTTTAGCAAAGCGTTTGAACAGAAAAGCAAGAGAAAGCAAAACTTGACAAAATGGCGATTTCTTGTTAGCACAAAATGGACGCTCTATGGTCATACTGACGATTCTGTACTAGCGATGCTGGGTACATGATGCGGTTGGTTTTCAGCCAACATAATATACCGTCTATACTATGGTAGGGTATTTTCTAGACTAACAAACCCTCCTCTTGGCCGTAGGCCAAACGCGTCCACCGTACATTGCGTCTTCTTCTGACTATGTATCTGATTCTGAGCTATGCATACTACTGTAATCGTCATCGTCAATATTAATGGACATGAACTCTTTCATAGTTTGAATTTTGTTATCTGTTTTCGTATTCACATTGGGAGTTTGTTTATTTGTTATCATGTGTACACATTCCTCAGTTATTTCGGAGCAAATGTCTGGCAAGCATCGTATGCAACAACAACGTGTCATAATGATCCCGAGTATCATTACAAAAAGTGGTGCAACTAGCTTCCATCCCCATGAGTGTATTAATCCCCAAAAACAGGAACTTATATTGAGCTCCCAACCACCTGTTGGGAGATGAAGACCAGTACTCAGAACGTGCAATTTTTTTATTGCTTCAAAAATCGTACGGGAGGAGTCACTTACAAATACGCAGCACGCTGACCCCACGATTTTGCAAACTCCTCCGCGATCAGCCAAAACTATATCAAGAGCCATCGTATTCTGCAATGTCATTAATCTAATTGCCTTCTCTTGCAGGGTCATATTATACAAAATATATCTGTTGTTCCATTTATCGTTTTCTCCAAAATTCTGGACAATTGTCTTTTATTATAAGAGTTTATTGCTTGGCCCCAAAATGGTATAAATGATTTTGCTATGTCTCCTGCAATAAATCCTGCTTCCTCATCCCGCCGCAGCCTTGATCTGGATAGTTTCGCTATATCTGACGTTTTTGAAAGGAATACCCCTGGGAAAAGGATCCCTAAGTAACAAGTACCTCCCCAATTTCTAGGCAACCAGGGACAAGCTTTTTCCTCATATATGAAATAGACGGGATCACCTACATATACTAGTTTTCCCTCTCTCTCCAGTACTGCAATATTCATGCATCTATTGAATGTCCCTACTGAATAGGAGCCTTTCTTTCGCAAGCAAAATGGAACAGTGCGAGGACTATCATTTATTGTATACGAGGGGGGCACCGCACCTTTGTTCCCTACTGGGTTCATGTGAAATGTGATTACAGATGATTTATAAGGCACATACAGTCTGTCTTGTGGCGTTACTGCTGCTTTTATCACCCTTGCTCTGTTAAATATGGAGCAACCTACAGGTTCCATTACCACTTTCTCAAATTCATCCATGTTTGTCCTGTCTAATCAACCCGTTTCACTCTTATTCCATTTTCCATAAAATAGTGCGCTTAATGATGCATAACATGCTGAACTAAGCAGTAATGGCTGTACATACCAACCCATTCCCTTTCCACCATGTTGCGGTAAATGCGTGCACACCCAACAGTTGCTTCTGTTCAGGATTGAGTGTGTCATGTTCATTATCAAAAGTAACGTGTTATTTCCATAACCTTCCCTGTGTCTTTCTTCCATTGAGGTCATAGTATAAGAGATTACATGGACCGGGCTTTCGGTGACAGAGGCATTACTAATAGGCAAAAATGCACCTGATGGATGTATTTCCTCCAAATACCATAATACAGGGACTACCGATACTGGAGCAAGTATACTCACAATGCACAGAAATGTTGTAACAATAAACATGCATCTTTTTTGGCAACTCTTTCTAGGCAATTTTATAGTCTCTATATTTATTACATCATCAGCGTTGGTGCAGGAGGGGCAGAAGCAGGTATGGGCATCATGCTTGACTCTTCTTCTCCAGTAATGTTCGTTGTGAATACTTCTCAAAGCAGCACTCGTTAAAATATCAGCAAGTTCGAAAAAAGTTAACAGTGTTTAGGCCAGTTCTCGACAGCCTGGATTGCTAAGCGTAAAGCAAGATTATCATGCTCCTGCACATTGCTCCAAAGACTCCAGAGCAAACATCAATTGCATTTGTACCATATGCGCTCCGCTCGTTCGCACGGGATGATCAACAAATGGATTTTTATTTTCAAAGATAGCACCGGGAAGCCGCGTTCCAGAGATTACAGATTGGTAAAACCCCCACGCTCCACTTCCCTAGGCCTCCGATTCCCAATTCATCCAGGTGGGAATAGAAGCAACAAAATAAAACACGAAGATCAGATCACTTTCGATTTTGAGAATGTAGGTTGTACCGTATTGCTCCAGGTACTGTGTGATCAATAAATAGTGCAGGTGCACTTCCAGATGCAGGCTGAGAGTCAGCCTGAGTCGCAACAAGTGATGGTGGGCGACAAAGTGATGATGTAGGCTTTGTGTCAGCCTGTAGTGGTGCAGGTTCAGCTCGGCAAGGTTGGGGCACACTTAGCCCTTTCTCCTTTCAAGCAATCCTCTCAGGCTCAGGCAGAATTTGTGGCAGGGAACTGGCAATGGTTTCCTTCGAGTCGGAGGCGGCTGTTTCTTCCTACTCGTCTGGATCAGGCAGTTCTTTCAATGGCAATGGAATTCTTTTCGTGTGGGTGGCCTGGATCCATGCCTTACGACCGTCCACACAGACTGCAGTTTGTGTTGCCAGGAGTACCTGGTAAGGCCCATGCCGCCTTGGCCCAAGGGATGATTTCCTCTCAAAGTTCTTTATTAGGATCCAGTCGCCAGGCTGCAGACAATGCCCCGGGCCGGTATATCTGACAGGAAGAGCCTCCTGCACCTGCTGATGAATCAAACAAAGCTTCTGCATTAAAAGGTTACAATATTTACTAAGCACAGGGTATTCAACTTCACTCAAGCGCCTGGGTTGCAGCGCACACCAAACATTAGCAGGTTTCCCCATCACAATCTCGTATGGGGAGAGTCCAGGCCTTGCTTGCACAGATGTGCGCAAGCACAACAAAGCAAGAGGCAATGCATCTGTCCATTTCAGCTTACTTATCATGCTAATCTTGTTTTTCAATATGCCGTTCTGGTGTTCAACAAGCCCAGCACTTATCGGGTGTGTAGCACAATGGAATCGTTTATCAATCTGAAGGCCTGCACAAATCTGTAATATCACGGCAGTAACAAAATGCGGGCCGTTATCTGACCATATGACCCGTGGCAGGCCGAATTGGGAAAAGTATTCTTTTAACATCACTTTTGCCGTGCTCATGGCTGTGCAGTCCTTTAGTGGGTATGCTTCCACCCCACTTACTGAACGCACACACTACCACCAAGATGTATTTTGGATTCTGACATCTCTCCATTTCTATGAAATCAAAATGGATAACTTCAAAGGGCATAGAGGGGGGCCAAAACTATCTGTTGGAGTAGCTGTTCCTGTTCCAATATTGTGTTGCAAACATGTCGTGAAATTCTGAACTAAGTCTCTCAGCATTCTTTCTTATGTGCGCATTCTTCCATACTGTGGCCAGATGCTGAATCATTTTTTTCGCGCATACATGAGTGGGACTGTGGGCCATGGTGACCATTGCAGTTACGGAGGAGTTGGGCAGCATCCAGTTTCTACTTTCTTTGTCCACCCAGCAACCTTCTAAGTCTAATTCTGCAGAGCCCATAGCCCACCCTTCTATTTCATCAGCAGTTGTATCCGCTTGCATTTCTTTGACTGTGGCAATCCCATTTTCTATCATACAGGGCACTTCTTCTGACTGTACTTTCAACATTTTCGTGTGTAAATCAGTGGCAGTTTGTTTTGCAATTTTGTCTGCAAATGCGTTTCCTTTTCCCACTTTACATGTTATTTTCTTATGCGCTTCGCATTTCATTATTGCCAGTCGCTTTGGACATGTAAGTGCAGACAGCAATCGCGCTATCAAAGGGCCATGTTGGATTCTAGTTCCATATGATATTAGGAAACCCCTCTCAGCCCAGAGTCGGCCAAATTTGTGCACCACCCCGAATGCATACTGACTGTCAGTATATATGTTTACATTTAGATTTTCTGAAATTTCACATGCTCTTGTCAATGCTATTATCTCTGCTGCCTGCGCTCAATTGTATGGAATTCTTTTGCTCTCTACAATACCCTTTAGTGTCGTGATGGCATAGGCAGCAGTTGACGTACCATCAGGTAATTTAAAACAGGAACCGTCACAAAACAGTTCTCCGTCTGACTCTTTCTGTGGGGTGTCTGTTAGGTCAATTCTCCCTTTCGGTTCTTCCTCAGTAACCATTAAACAATCATGGGTAGATGATTCATTCTCACCCACTTCTTCATTGAGAGGGGGCATTCATTCTGCAGGATTCAAAGCGCAACACCTCTGAATTTGAATATGTGGTGCCAGGACAATTTCATATCTTGTCAATCTGGCTGATGTGAGGTGTTGCGTCTGCGTTCTGTTTAAGAGTATGTCTACTGTGTGAAGCACCATTAAAATTAAAGCGTGCCCCAACACCATTCCCTTGGTTTGTTTTACTGATGCAGCAGCCGCAGCAAGAGCTTGCAAACAACGTGGCAAAGCGCATGCTACAGGGTCCAGCACGGAAGAAAAATAACTGCATGGTCTAATTCTTCCTCCTTGTTCCTGTGTCAAAACAGCCAGCGCACAACCCTCATTCTCATGCACAAATAATTTTAAAACTTTTTCATAATTTGGTGTGTCCAAAACTGGAGCTGAGCACAGAGCAACTTTGAGCAGATCAAATGCATTCTGACATTCCTCATTCCATGACAAAGGCAAGGCAACATCCTTCTTTGTCAATGCCACCATTGGTTTTCCAATCATTGCAAAATTCGCTATCCACTGCCGGCAATATGAAGCCATGCCTATTATGGCTCTGACTCCTTTCTGTGTCTTTGGAATAGGTATACCAGAGATACTCTCTATCCTTTCTGGTGTCAGTCTTCTTCCCTCTTTCGAAAGTAGGTAGCCCAAATAGGCCACCTCCTTTCGACAATACTGGAATTTTTTTAAAGAAGCTTTATGTCCGTGCACCGCTAAATGTGTCAACAACAAGGCTGTTCCCTTTTTGCACATTGCTTCTGAGTCAGCAGCAATTAACAAGCCATCAATGTACTGCAATAGCACACAACCAGCTGGTAGCTCTAGCATGTCTAGTTGTTCTTTTAATGTTCTGCTATAAATACTTGGACTCTCAGTGTAACCTTGTGGAATTCATGTGAATGTGAAAGAATGCCATCCTAGTGTGAAAGCAAACAGGTATCTGCTATCTGGGTTTACTGGAATGCTAAAAAATACATTATTAAGATCCACTACACTAAAATATGAAGCTGAAGCTGGAATCATTGTCAAAATGGTAGTGACATCTGGGACCAATGGAAACTGGGGATCAACTACTTTATTCAATGCGCGTAAATCAATTATAAAACAGAACAGTATTTCATTACCTCCTTTCTTATAAACTGGAAGAATGGGAATGTTACAAGTGCTACCAATAATCTCTTCAATTACATTCCTTTTAACCAAATCTGAAACAATGCATTTTAATGCTTTCTCTCCTTCCACCGAAATTTTATACTGGGGGATACGTGGTAATGTTACTCCCTCTTTCAAAACCACTCTCACTGGCTCTATTTTCAAACAACCAACATCATTATCATTCATTGCCCATGTGTAAGTCGGTACCTTACTTAACTCTGTTGTCAGGGGTTTGGACAGGAATTGGGACACTGGCATTTTTTGTGGTGAGATCGTCAAAACACTCCATCAGTAGAACAATGAATAACCTCACTTGGCTTGTTCAACAAGTTTAAACTTGTTTTTTGTTTTTGATTCTCGCCGCAATTTTGTGTGAACAGAAACGGGCAAGACTCAGTGAATGGACCTAGTGTGATTGGTACTGATTGTGACACGGGACTAATTACTGGGGTGCCTGCGAACCTTACTGAAACATTCTTTTGCCCTGACAGTGGTATCTCTGGAACCAAGTGGTGGTCTATTGAGCACTTCTGTGCACCTGTGACCACTAGAAAAGTGTGCTCCTTATTCCCAACTTTCATTTCTACGTAGGGTCCTTTCTGGTCAACGGGAATAAACACTGGTTCCGACCCCTGTCTTGGGCTGTCCTAGCGGAACAATACATAATCTGATGTATTTCCAACTCCATTTTGCTGATTTTGGTTCTGATTCTGGTTGCTATTTCCTTGATTATTATGATTCTGTTGTGTACTATATTTTCTATTCTGCCACTGTGCTCCCGGGCGACCTCTGTTCTGTCTTCTCGTGCCATTACCATTTCTATTCTGCAAATGTAGACACTGTGCTCGCCAATGACCATCTTCCTTACAGTATGCACACTGATTTAGTCCAAGTCGACCTCCATCCATGTTGGAATAATTTCCTCTTCCTTGTGCATTCCCTCTACCTCTATTATTATTCACTACCTGCTGTAGTAACACCCTTATTTTTAGATTCACTCTATCTTTCACATCTTTTTCTTTCTCTGTATTTACTCAATTTTCATAGTACTGGGCCATGTGTAATACCTCACTCTGCGATTTTGTTTGTCATGCACTTTCAGATGTCATTATCAAATTTGGGATTTTGGATTTGAGGTATCAAATCTCTCACATATTTGTCAACAAATAGTCTTTTCCCAGGTTCAGTGCTTAATTCTTGACCACTAAAATTTGTAAACACTTCTTCAAATCTATTAAAATAGTCAGTAGCCAACTCATCTTTGCCTTGCACACATGCAGTTAGTTTGTCCCATATAATCCTTCTTTCAGGTACTATAATCTTCAATTTCTGTACTATTTGTGCCGGTAACGCTGACATATTTTATCTATCATGATCATCTACATTCCTAATTTACTTCCATATATCTGCTGGGAGAACTACAGGGAATAATAGGTAATTGTCGCTCATTCTAAAAATGGACGATTTCAAATAGGACTCAATTTCTTTATAGAATCCCGCCAGATTTTTTCTCAAGTCAGGGATCGTTTGTTTTATATTATTCACCTCTTGTCTGGAGAAAGGGACATGTACATATTGTGCTGTATAATGCGCTTCTGTTACCTGTGCTGGTTGCCCGTCTGCGGCAGGAATTTCTACTTTCGGCACAAAAGTGGGTGGGACCTCCCTCATGGGAAATATCGCACTCACTCTTCCTTCTTCCCCTCTCTTATGAAGCACTATAGCTAAATCAAGGGATAGGGTAGTCTCTCCAGTATCCTGTGAAAACGCTCTTTTGTACACTGCCATTATTTCAGGTGGGCAGCACTGCTTTTTCTCTACATATCTATCTTGCAAATATTCAACCATTACCTGCAATACCTTTCTTTGCATTTCTATTGTATACTGATCAAATGTATCATGCACCTCCATTGTAGGAATGCTAGCATCTGTAATTCATCTAAGCGCCTCTCGCGTACATATTTTAATTTCTTCACTAACAAGTTTTGATGGCGGAAAAAATCGCTGTTGCACATATGGTGCCGTCTCCTTTCTCCCCCTTCTTACCTCTTTGTACCGAAAACCCAGGAACAGAAAACATCTCTGAATACAATTCATCAAGTTCATCTTTGAACTCAAAAAGCCTGTCCACATGCTCCTTCATCTCTGAATCACTTTCCCTTAAACGTGGAAATGCATTCAAATCCTGCAACTTCTGCGGCGGCACCATACCAGTTAATTGCTTCCATCTTGCCATAAGATATTCTCGATGCATTCCAACCATACCTGTTTTTCACAGAGCTTCTTATAATCATACATCAACCCCAGCGTCGATGCCTCATCATTTCCTTCGATATATATTTCTGCCTGTTCTTTCAACTCCTTCTTTCTCTCCTTGCTGACTGCACTACAGGTTATTCTAGCGTACACGCTTTGTGCAGGCCCTGCTTCTCCAACGCTGCCTTCTCTGATAGCTGCGGATTCAAGCTCGGTAGGTGGAGGGGGGAGTGGGATCACGTGTGCAGGAGGGGCTGGTGCAGATGGAACAACTAGAAGGGGGAGTGGTAAATGAGGCTGAGAAGCGGGTGTGGGCTGGGGCTGAAGCTGAGCAATGGGCACTGGTGCAATTATGTCAATCTTACTTTTAGGGCGTTCTTGCCTTTTCTCATTTAAAATCTTATTGATTAGCTCATCTGATGCATGCAACTCTTGTTGAGGATATATTTTGTCTATACCTAATAGAAGGCTCCTGTCTGCCTTTCTAATTTCCTCATCCCACTCTTTTTCTTCCTGTTTAGCGCTCTATCTGCATTAGATTTGTACCTACGCACATGTTTCTCTCTGCTTCTTAAGCGGAGGTTAGCTTCCTTCCTCCAGTTTCTAATGACGTCAAATGTCGCGGGGTGTGCTTTCTTGTGCAGCAATACTGATTCCAAATGCTCTATTTGCGCCATCTCAAAATTTTTAATCCATTGCAAATCTTCTACTTGTCTGCTCTGCCTATGCCAAATTTCACAAAACATTATTGCCCTTTTTCCATACTTCACATACATCTCAATCGTTGGTGACCCAACGGGTGGCGCAACCTGGCCAGTTTCCAAAGATTGCCTACCGCAGTGGAAAAATCCCACTAGACAGGAAGACAATTTCCCAGGCATGTTTGATCTTATTCGTACCTTACCCTGGGCGTTTGATCTTGCAAGAGCTACTCTCAACCAATATCAGGGCCATTACAAATCGGGGCACGACTCACCTGATCAATCAGTTCTTCTCTCAAGATGCAATTTGTCCGTATAGAGACCCAACCAAGGATCGTCGTGTCTGCGTATCTGGCTCAATCTGCCTCGTTTCGGGACCCTCGCCTTCTTGCTCTCTGGCCGGACGCGTCGATCAGGGACCGGTTGTATACAGATCTGCAACGGAGTCTCTCATCACTTTCACAGGGGCGCCCCGAACACCTCTCGATCCCAGCTCGACGGCCTCGTCCTCGATTCGTTTTTTCTGCCTTCTTTAAATTTCAACGTACACGATGGAGCAAATGGGGGAGGATCCCTATTCGGGTGCCATTTTTTGACGGGCCCCTGGGGGACCCTCGTGCATGGAAACAAGGCACAATCACCACACACAAACTGATATGCCAGACACGAGGTAAAAATTCCCAAAATGTAGGGTTTATTGCAAAGCAAATAGTCTCAGTCGGCCGACCGTTCTCACGTCTCGCAACGTGGGTTACCCAGACCTCATGGGACGCAAGAGCACGAATATTCTACAACAGTAACACATATACAAAAAGACCATCATATTATCAGTTAGTGACACATAAAAAACCACCCATAATGTATCTTCTTTAGCAAGGGTTCGGTGATTAACAATTATGACGAATATGACACCTTCTAAGAAATGTATTTAGCAACAGTTGCAATCTGCGAAAGTGCAGACACTATTCTTTGTTACAGAGAACATAATGCTCTTGTTCTGTGAGCAAACTGTGTTGGTAGGAGAGACACATTCCAAGACCTGCTATGTCCTGGTTTCTATTTGTGAGCTAGAGGTTGGCTCGATCTAAAGAGGGCCGGAGAGGGGGCAGTGAGAGAGAGTATAATTCATGCTTTTAGCTGTCTATTTCTAGAGTTTCTGTCATCTGAGCGAGACCAGCTGGCACCTCCTTGGTAATTAAATGCCTTTCTGCTTACTTTCAAGGACTTGTGAGAGAGAAAAACAGTGTATTTCTGTCTGGGCTAGTCTCTCAACTTGTGACGTCGCTCTGTGCAAGTGCAGAACGAAATAGAATTCATTTTAGCAAAGCCTTTGGACAGAAAAGCAAGAGAAAGCAAAAATTGACAAAATGGCGAATTCTTGTTAGCACAAAATGGACGCTCTATGGTCATACTGACGATTCTGTACTGGCGATGCTGGGTACATGATGCGGTTGTTTTTCGGCCAACATGATATATCGTCTATGCTATGGTAGGGTATTTTCTAGACTAACAGCTCCACTGATATTTTTGGAATCTGTGACCAGTAGAGCAGTGGCATAGGTAGGAATTTGGATATTCTTGCCCGATCTCAAGAGGACTTTTAAGGGGAAAGAACATAGTTTAATAAGCATGACATATCCCTATTGGTAAAGCCAATTACTTTCTTACTCCATGAAAAGTCACTTGATTCAAAGTAAGGAGAAAATCATATTCAAGCCTTGTTTGTAACCCTGACAAAGGTGAACTGACAGGGCACATAATACAGCATATCGTTTTGCCCATCCTTGCTCACCACAGCCTAGATAAAGTTCAACAAGAGCCTTACTGAGGTTTCTTCCGGAGCCCTGTTAAGAAAATCATCACATATATTTACTGTTTAAGTCAATAGCAACAATGCTCACTGGAATAACAGATTGAGTGCCTTCATCTTTAACTAGTGACCCCTCTTCTTAAATTCACTTATCAGTTGAACAAGATGCATGGGAATGCTAGAGGCAATAACCGCAAACACATAAATATATTGAAAAGCCCTCAGCAGCTCAGCACAGAAAGAAACGGAAGTTGGAGTTTCCTAAACTGTTACTAGAATTTCATATATTTTAGGAACCAAAGACATTTCCTTCACTGTACTGTAAAAATGTTGGATTTAGTTTTTGCAAGTTGCTGATTTCTTTCTCACCCCTTTGTGACGATTCACAGGATCTCGTCACTTCTCCTCAGCCCTTCCCTGGGAGGCTAGGGAGGTGAGGCCACTACCAAGTAGTCTCCCTAAGGGGTGGTAGAAAATGGGACCTCACAGTGAGGGACTCCCGTCCTGGGGATAGGGACTCCTGTTCCAATGACGGAACTCCCTAACCCCTTTTCCCTTGGGCCCAAGTCCCTGTTAGAAATCCCTGATAACACTACTGTCTGTTATGGTATTGTCTCTTCAGTCTTTGATCTGCAAAGTAAAATAACCCAGACAAAGAAGAACCAAAGAAAGCTGCCCTGTAATACCAGGCTTCCTTACCATGGTACTGAGAAGAGTTGGCCCCAAAGAGGCATAAATATTGGTTCAACAACAGTAAAGAAGGACTTTCACTTTATGCTTTGGAGGACCCAACTACAGGAAATAAAGAGCAAGAAAGGGCTGAATGACATTGAGAGCAGCCGGCGTGAAGCTAGCCCAGCCCAGGAAGTTAAAATCTGGGAACACAAAACTGCATGAACACTGACCCCGGTGGCAGGGACATGTAAGAACGTTCGACGGAGCTCTGCGGTGGAAGCCAAGCCCCTGACCATTGTAAGGAGAGAGAAGCAAGCAGCGATGTGACCTCGCAGAAAAGATCTGTGTGGTCCTACAATTGCGCCAAAGCCGCGTGGCCCAAATCCATGCGGAGCTGCAAAGACGAAGCAGGGAGATTGAAGGAAGTAGGAAGTGCTGAAGCAACGCAAGTAAGCCCATTGCCCCTGGAACAACCAGCGATGCAGTCCCGACACGTTACAGGTAACGGGAACAGCAGGAGACCCTATACGGGTTTGGGGCAGCTCAAAAGTAAAGAAAGCCTTTGGAGTAATATCCTTCATCACAGTAGTGATACCCAGAGAGCCAAGAGTCAAGAAAGCCTCGGAAGTAATCACCCTTGTCACAGTTATAATCCAAGCAGGATTGAAGAGGGTATTAGAAAACAAGAGCTGTCAGGAGGTAATCTTCATAATGTCATCAGACAGGGAAGAATTGCTGGAATTGTAAAGAAAGCTTTCAGAAGCCCTTGGGAAGAAATACAGAGACTTTTGAGGACTATTTCCAAAGAATATCACAAGATAGACCGCAAGGCTGGGCAAAGTGGGTCAGGAGAAGGGAGTCATTCTCCTGACAGGACGTTCGTTGTTGAATCAGAAGATAGAGCAAAGGATTGTAGAAAAAGAGATAAAGACTGAGCCAGTTTACGAGGCGAAGGGAGTCATTCTCCCAGTATTAGTTTCACTTGGATGCTGAATCCTTTTGTAGATTATTGGTAGGGTTAGAGTAGGTGTTTGGACAGAGGATGGACACTTTTCATTTGTACAAACATCTTGAAGACGAGCACCCGAGTTGATATTTGTTTAGGTAGGGATAACCCTTAAGAAATGGGAGAAGAAGTATGTTTCTTTATTTCTAAAGTAAAGTGTTGTTGAAACATGCCACCACTTTGTCGGACTCCTAACTCCACCACGCCAAACATTCCACCCATACCCATCCCCGACTCCTGTGCTAGCCTCTAATACTAGCTGACAGGGCTCTGTAAAAAGCATGGGATTGTAGCAGTAAAACACTAACTGGGTTATTTGCATGCCAGCAATACCTGGCAGGCAAATCATAATTAAATCCTCACCATAATATTATGAGCAATGTAAGGAAATGTTATGAATCTGCATATCCAAAATTATTGAGAAGTGCATACAAGATAGTTTGCAATGTGCCCCACCTTTAAATTGTTGGGTAGGATTATACAAGTTCTCAATGGAACCGTTTTTGGATAGCAGCAGGTTAACATATAATCTGTGAAGGTCTATGCCCCACGGACCTATGAAAACTTGGAAAGGATGCATATTGTGTAAAAAACATTCCAGCTATCTGAATATCGGTTGCCCTAACATTGTATATGATCAATACCATGCATAGTCATACCCGTTATCACTCGCAGGCCAAGTAAATGATATTGTGATGTTGCTCTCCACTTATAGGTTGTTTGCAATGCTAAAGTTGGAGGTCCTGAACATTACATTTGCCTACTCAAAATACTTAGAGCCTGATTCACAGAGCGCTTTCCTATGGGATTGAACCCTTATAAAAAGCTTCTGTGAATCAATCCCTTAGTGGGCACATTAATATGTGAGGTTCATAACATGTTAACTTGCAAGGGGGCCACAACAAAGTTTTGTGTGACTTATTTACAAATAATAGGAGTTATGGGATCAGGTTACACATGCAAGAGCCCACTTACTCACAGTCATTATGTGATATTTGAGTCGACAGTTGAGTTGCATAGTCTGGGCGACGCTTTGTTAAGACACAATGAGTAACACATTCTTGTGCTTGAAACCCATTCATATTATAACACTAAAACAAGTGGATATGGGTACAGGTCTGGTAGCCTTTTGCAGAGCCAAAGTGGGCAGAGTCAAGGTTGTTTGGCAATATCTGAATGTAGCTTGGGACAGATGTTCGAGTCATAAAATATAAGTGCAGTAAAGTGTAGGAGTTCTGGGTGGGGAGAGATCATTTGGTTAATGTGTGCAGGCACATCTTAGTTTTATCTTCTGTTCATGGAGCCGCTTTTTCATATTAATTTTAACCGCTTGGGTGTGTATTCTATTTTTGTGGGTTTTCGTTTTTTTAAGGTCAAACATGCATAGTAGGTCAATGCATATAGGCTACACCAGAATATCAAGACTAGTTAGTATAATTTAGGTTCATTGTGGGAAAAAGCTAATATTCAATACCTGCTGTGGATTGTTCCTTATTACATGTTTTTCAATAGGTGGGAATTGTCTGTGTGCCCTGCTGAAATTCTTCTGAGCGGCACCTGGAAGGAAGCTGGGCAAGCGCACATGTGCACAGCTTAGAGGAAACATTGGTTATAACATGACATTTCCTTTTCACCCAACACATTTAATTTATTGTCTTCATTTGTACAATAACACAAAATAAATTACTCCCATATATATATAAATATATATCCATCCGATTTGTCATCCTTCCTTTTCATTCTTCAGATGGTTCATCTGCTCAACTCTCATTTGGCTCATCGATCAGTCATAAAGCATGTCTGGGATGACAGCTTTTCAACTTGTTGATGTGGACCAATTGTTTTCTGTCAGTCCTCCTTTTGGGATGCGGATCTTGTAAGCAACAAGTGATATTTTATCTACAATTTCAAAGGCACCAAGCCAAGATGGGAGGAAATTATGCTCCTTGGCCTGATTCCTTTGAAAATTGTACAGGTAAACCTTGTCCCCTACTTCATTCTCTTTCTTGGTGGTCTTTAGATCATAGTAGGTTTTCATTCCTTCAGCCAACTTTTCTTAATTGTGCTGAGCAAAAGCATGCTGTAGGTGCTTCTTAAAACTTTCAATGTTCTCATGAGTAGTGGACGCATTTATCAGGGTCTGCTCTTGCGTCCTATAGAGCAGATGCTGTAGTAACACAATTTTCTGTCTGGTCATGAGCTCAAATGGAGACATCTTTGTTGCAGAAGATGGTGTAGACCTAATAGCCATCAGAACATGCGGCAATCGGATGTCTCAACTGGGTCTAGAGTCTGCCACAAACTTCTTTAAGATACTCACAGTTGTTTTATTGTATCTCTCCACCCCCCCGCTGTAGGCCGGTGGGAGGCAATGTGGAGTTTTCATCTTTCCTTTAGAATCTCCCACATCTTCGCCATCACTTCACTGGTAAAATGGCTTCCTCAGTCTGACTCAATCATTCCTTTGTGGGAGGCCAAAACGAGAGAAGATGTGGTTGATCATTAGTGCAGCAGCTGTCTCTGCCATACAATTTGGGACGGGTAGGCATTCTAGCCACTTTGTGAACAAGCATGTCACAGTCATCATGTACTTGGTTTCTCTAGAGGAGCAAATCACTGGCCTGATGAAATTGACTTGCAAATCTGACCAAGGCAGTGTCATTCCCCTTTTTTGTAGGGGAGCTCTGTGTATGAGTGAACTGGATTAGAATTGAGCACACACAACACACCCCTTTAGGTAAGTCCTGTCCCATGTGTGGCCAGGGTGAAACCTAGTGCAAGATTTCTATTGTCGTATGAAACCCCCTATGACCATCAGTGGCCATGTCATGGGTGTGATTCAACATCAGAATTTGGAATGAGGTCGGTACCACCCACTGGTCACAGCCAGATACGGCTCTACCTACCAACAAACCGTATTGGATCCGGAACATCTTGGAAAACTTCATCAACACCCGGAGATCCTCTTTACTGGCATAATCTGACTCTGTTAAAGGAAAGCTTGCAGGGTCTTCAATGTGTTGATACAATTTCCCAATGATCGGGTCCTCTTTCTGTGCAGTGATCAAATCTGCATCTCAGGTATCTTTGCTCCACTGTGCTGTTGAGAGTTTGCTGTTAGTCCGAGTTTGTGACAGCTGCCATTTGTATTTCACCCAGCAGGGACTCCATTTCTATGAAATCCCCCTGCAGAGCTCTGGTTTTAGCCAGCTGGTCATCCAGGTCATTCCCAGTCATATCTGGCCCCTCTATCTTGGAATGACAGCTTATATTCTTCCAATAGATGGGCATCTCATTGGAGGTCACCAGATTGTCGATTGACTGGATCAGTTTGGCATGCTTTAGGGGTTGTTGTTGGCACAAAGCATGCCTCGATTCTTCCTGTTAATCAGGTGCTCCACAAACCCATTCCTGACATACTCAGAGTCAGTGATTATGACCAGTTCATTGAGTTGGTGTGGCACTGCAGTGAGGATGGCTTGATAAACAGCCATCATCTCTGCAACCTGACTACATCAGGGTACTATTTTATAACCAGCAGAGGGTACCAGGGTATCATTGACCCAAGCATTCCTAATGCCAGCCACCAGTTATTTTTTCCTGTTGCTATCAACATTGCATGAACACCCATCCACATAAACTGTGGGTATCCTCTGACACGTGTCTTCTTCATAGACCTTGTGTGGGGAAGTTAAGTACGCCTCCATGTTGTTGTTGGTCATTAGAATTTCATCCTCGAGACAGTTTTCTTAAGAACAATCATGCAAGTCCACCAATCGTTGTGCTAGAGGACTCTTCTTGTTTTACCCATATCTGACCTCCACAGGAAAGCCTTGCAAGGACAGAGTCCAGGAAGTAATTCAGGAATTACTAACATTCCCCACCCGGATTCTGTCACTTTGTAGAGACTGCAAGGGTTGGTGGGTAGTCTGGACAATGATGTGCTCCCTCTGTATGAATAGGCAGTAATCTTTCAGCAACCACACCATTGCCAGGGGTGCCTTCTCGCTGTCATTGAATTTTTCCTCCACAGAGGACAAAGGGCCTGATCACGACTTTGGTTGTAATGCCGGCGGTATTACCACCGGCGGTATTAGCCCTACCGCCGAACTCCCCAGCGTTAATAGTGCCGGATCACGAGTTTGGCAGTAATATAATTCCTCATTGAGCCCATTCGGGAATGCCCCATTCCCCATGGGGCTCAATGGGGAAAATTTGCGCTCTTACCGCTGGCGGATTTCCCACCGGCGGTAATAGCGCAAATTTCTGGCGGATTTCCCCCCAGCCAAGAGCTGGGGCGAAATCCGCCGAAGTCCTGATTTGGCGGACCCTTAAATCCGGCAGTAATAGCGCAACCGCCGGACTTAAGGGTTACCGCCAAAGTCATGATGAGGCCCAAAGTCTTGCTCGCACATGAGATGACTTTGTTGAACTTGTCATCCTTTTGGTATAATACTGCTGTTAGGCAAGTTTCTGAGAACCCCGTCTCCAAATATAACGCCTTGTTCTTTATTGGAGAAAGCCAAACACAGAACTTGGAAAAGGCTTCTTTTCAGTTGTTTAACTACCTCTGATTGTTCTGGACCCCACTTATACTTGACTCTGCCCTTTAATAAATGGACCAAGGGTTGGGTGACCTCTGCGTAGTCTTCAATTAACTTTCAACTATAATTAGTAAGTCCAAGAAGGCTTCTTAATTCTCGCAGAGTGGTAGGGTCTTTTAATATTAATGAGGCTTCTGCCTTCTTCACCTGGGTATTTAGACCCTCAAGTGCGATCTAGTGCCCTAAGACGTTCACTCGGGTCTTACACCACTGTGCCTTCTGAAAGGACAGTTTTGCTTCAGCCTCCTGCAACTTGGTAGGAACATAGCAGATTTCTGTTATGTGTTCCTCCACAGTTGAGCTCTTGATCAAAACATCATCCACATAGGCCAGGTGTCCCCTTCCACACAAATCAGGCTTGGCCTTATGTAGGAAGATGGTGAACTCATTGTCAGGGTTTACGTACCCAAAGAGGGTTTGGGTCCCCATGTACTGCTGCCCCTAAAGGTAAAGGCAAGCTTGTACTGGTCTTCCCTACTCACAGGTACTGTCCAGTAACTGTTGGTCAGGTCACTGGCGGTGTACACCTTTGACCCTTAGATATGAGCCAGTCCCTGATCGATGTAGGGAAGGGGCCATCTAGAGATATGGACCTATTTGTTCAACTCCCTCAGGTCTGCACATAGTCTCCATTGGCTGTTTGGTTTGAGGATCCAGAGTACTGGGTTGTTGAAGACACTGTGGATCGGACAAATTATCCCACAGGATTCTAAATTCTTATTAATCTCTGTAAGGGACTCCAGGATGTGAGAGGTAACCAGTATTGTTTCACAAATATAGGAGCCACCTATGGGTCCATGGGAATGGTGGTTGAATGAATGGATGTGCGTCCACCATCATGTGAGTACACTGAAAAGATATCTTGTAATTCCAGGAAGACCTGTTTCAGCTTTTGTCTTTGCTCCTCAGTCTCATAGGCATCAGCCAGATTGATCCTTTCCTCGACCTTCTGCCTGAAATCTGTAAAGACCTTAGGCTTGGCAATTTGAGCGGTGTCCTCCAGTTGGGTAGAGAGAACTCTTTTGATGGTGTTGACCTGAACAGGGGATTCGAGGTAGTGGTCCTTGACTCTGAACACTACCTCCAACTGCATAATGTCACAGGTTACCTTGTAGGGGCAGGAAGAGTACACCAGGAAATTCCCCCCATGCCTAGTAAGAATCTTTTCTGGAGGAATACCGTCGCTGATGTTGAAACAGTCATTTGGGATTGGTCCCATGATTTCATTACCTAAATCAATAGAATAATAATAATAAACTGCCATTCCAATAAAGGTGTCTGTGCCCAAAGTGATACTTCGAGGGTTGCTGTTATCCACCAATATTGAATGGTTTTGTGTTCTAGGTCTACTAGAGGTGTCAGATTTAAATATAAACCTTGTTGTTGGAGATGGGAATTTAGATTGATATATGCGTCCTGATGTTTGAAGTTCTGTCCTCGCTTACTTTTCAACTGCATGAGGCAGCAATTGAGCTGACCAGAATGCATTTTCAAAACCAGAACTGCTCTCCTGAACATCTATTAAGATCTGCTCTCCAAACTTGACTCTAACATTCCCTCTGTCCTCATCCTCCTCGATCTCTCTTTTGCCTTCGACATGGTCAACCATACCATCCTGCTCAACCGTCTCCGTGATAACCTGGGTATCACTGATCAGGCTCTGGCATGGCTGACCTCTTTCCTCTCTGGTCTACCCTCCCAGGTACAACTTGGGTTCTTCCTATCATCTATCTTCCTCTCTACCCGTGGTGTTCCCCAGGGGTATAACCTTTCGCCCTGGCTTTTCAACCAATACCTGGCAACTCTCGCCCACTGCATTCCCATTTTCGGCTCAAATTTCCAGAGCTACGCTGATGACACTCCAACCATTTTCAAGCTGCCCTCAGCCATCTCCTCTCCCTCTCTCATCCATGATTGCCTAACTGCTATTCAAGATTGGTGTGCCGCCAATGATCTTTGTCTGAATACCAGCAAGACAGAGATCCTCCTCATCGGCACACCTTCACCATCCTTTCCCCTCACTCTCTGGCTGGCCTCCCTTGGCCCGCCGCCTACCCCCACCTGTGAGGCTAAGAACCTCGGGGTCATCTTTGACTCCACACTTTCCTTCTCCCCCCACATCCCTGATGTCTCTAAAAAGTCAAACTTCTTACTGCACCTCCTCAGACGTACTCTGCCTTTCCTCTCCTTACCCCAGAAGCTCATGGTCTCCTAAGCTCTGGTTCTGTCTAGGTTGGACTATTATAATAGCCTCTTTCTGAATCTACCTGCCTCTACTCTATGCCCTCTGCAACTAATCCAGAACAGGACTGCGAGACTTCTCCTTGGCCTCAAGCCCTGGGATCGTATCTCTTCAGCTCTGAAATCTCTCCATTGGCTCCCAATGGATGCAAGGATTATATTCAAAACCCTTTGCATTGTTCACAAGGCTTTCTGAGGCCTGGGTCCCAAATACCTTCAGATATCCCTGCGCAAATACCTCCCCTCTCAAGCTCATCGCTCCTCTACCTCTAACTCCCTCCGGGTCAGTCGTTTTTCAAAGAAACACACGGGGGGTAGATCTCTGTCTTTGGTTGCGTCCGCCCTCTGGAACAGCCTCCCTGCCATTCTAGAACTTGAGGAGAACCATCTCGGATTCCGGAAACACCTCAAGACCTTCCTCTTTGCTTCTGCATTCGCTGCCCCTGTCCCCTGCTGATCTGTTCTCTTGTGGCACCGTGCACCTGGCCACCCTCTGTCCTCTGGGCACAGGTACCTGCTCACCCTGTCATCCTCCCGCACTGCCTCTGGGCCCCCCTTGCACTGGGGTCTGTATGTGTACCCATACTGCCCCTCCCCTTTTCTTCCTGCACTTATCAGACCTACCCTGTTTGCTGACTTAAACCCAGCACTTGCCAATTGCTGGCTGCACTACCACTGTTTGTTGCCTTTCTTATTTATTTATGTATTTATTATTATTTATCTGTTTCTCCTTTGCTCTGCACTTTCCACGTCTCCCCCCTTACATGCACTTTTCCCCTCCCCCTCTCACATGCACTTGCGCGTGCTCAATGTCACTGGGCCTAGTAAGAACGTTGTTTTGTTTGTCCCTGTTCCCCGCCCTTGCCTTGTCACACTCTGAAACACTTGTGTAGGAGCGAGATAGAAATAAAATATCAATATCAATATCAATGTTGTCAAAGCCCATGGGGTTACTGCCCAGTCGGGACCAGGCTTTATCATTTATTAGATCCAAATTAATTGCAAATCAGTTGAGAATGTCACTTCCCATATAAAAGGCAGAAGGGACATCTCTCACGACCCAACATTTATGGTCTATGCTTTTGTTGCCAATGCAAATCTTTAGCATACACCTGCTAGGCAGGAGATGTTTGGAATTTGGGGTTTCCAGACCTACTTCCCATTTGTGAATCAATTTAAATGTAGGAATGGTCTTATCTTTTGGGATTTTCCTCAATAATTATTTGCTGATGAAGCTCCTTCCATTAGTCAAGCATACTCTGGCGAGCACTGGTTCCTCCACCTCATTTAACAGAATCGGGAAAAACAACTGCTCGCCCTTTTTCTGAATGTCCTTCAGACTTTGAGCTGATTCTTCCATGTCTGGTTTCACAGTACTCAAGGTTTCTTCTGATTTTGGACGGTGTAAAATGTTAGGGTATTCTCTTCCAGTGTGGATTGCCACTTAAAACTGGGAGGAGGGTTGATTTTCAAGAATGGGGAAGGGTTTCTATCACCAGGTGGTTCGACAGAGATGACTGTGATGTCTGGGACTTGGATATTTTTTAAATGGAACTCTATATTCTCAGAGCATTGATCAATTGTGTGACAGGTACCATTCAGGCTTACATAATTGGTACTCATTTTTAATTTGGTGGGGCGGTTAGTCTGAGTCCAGAGGACCTTGTTTACACAGTCTATCAGAGGTGATAACCTCGTCAGGAGATCGTTCCTCAGTAAACAAGGTTTGCCCTCTGCAGTCACAACGATTAACAGATGTTTCAGCTGGTGCCGTCCAATTTTTATGTCCAGATCCTTTGACAGAAATATCATTGCAGTTGAAATTTTGGAGTTTTCTGGGCAATGGTGTGAGTGAAATTTGCTGGCCCTCCATAGTCCTGAGTTTAGTTGGTCTAAGGCCCTTTTTGACAGAAGGGTGGCTTGGGATCTTTCTCTACCAAGCTGCAAAGAAAGTGTTATTTGATAGCTTCGTGGTCATTTTCTTAATATTGAACTCCTACACAGTGTGATCTTGGGCAGTTTTCTATGTCAGATTTTCGAGAATCTGTAAAAAATAGAAATTGCATCTTGCAATGGGTGTTTTTGGGGAATCCTCCTTTTCACTGGCTCCTTGGCGGTCCCATGTTACATGGCAACAGTTCTCAGAACCAGTTTGGAGAAAGGACACCCCATCTGTTTCAACTTCTGTGTGGCTCACATGTTTTGGGTTGAATAGGTTATGTTTCTGGGGCAGTCACCCTACTTAACCTGTCAGACCCTGTTTATTAAAGAGAAGGTCTGCTTACCTGAATCTTCCAGGGATTCTTCTCTTTCAAAGGGGATAATCCAGAGTTCCTCCACAAAGTGGTTTCTTCTTTGGCCTCTCTCACTTACCCTTGCTCTTTGGGTTCCAACATTTTAGGGGTAGAAGAGACTCTTTCAGGCTCAAAGGTTTTTAGGGTTTCTGTTTGGGTGAGAAAGGAAGCTTCTACATGGGCTTGGCATTTCTCCTCCACCCGGGCCCCGTCCTCCGGAACCTGTGGTTTGTCGTAGGTTTCCTCCCATCATTTCCCTCCTGGGGCATCAGACCTGGGTGTTGGGGAATTCTGGGAAGCAGGGTTAGGTTGAGAGTTGTACTGAGCCCCCAGCATGCACTCCAGATCATTGGTCAGTTGCTGGAGCTCTAGCTCCAGTTGCGAGTCCATGGGCCTGATCACGACCTTGGCGGTAACGCTAACGCTATTAGCGCGGGGGCCATTAGCGCGACCGCCATAGCCTCCGGCACTAATAGCGCAGGATCATGAGTTGGATGATGGAAGTCCCCATTCCCCATTGAGCCCATTCGGGAATGCCCCATTCCCCATTGGGCTCAATGGGGAAAATTTGCGCTCTTACCGCCGGCGGATTTCCTGCCGGCGGTAATAGCGCAAATTTTCAGTGGATTTCCCCCCAGCCAAGAGCTGGGGCGAAATCCGCCGAAGCCCTGATTCGGCGGACCCTTAAATCTGGCGGTAATAGCGCTATCATCAGGCCCCATATCTGGGTGGTAGGGAGGTCTCAATTCATACCTCTGCTGCTCCTGAAAGGGCTAACTGTCCCTTCCTCTGTAGTAGCTTGGGTACTAGAAATTCCCCCCATAATTTTCCATCCTGAATCACCTTTCTCCCGGGTTCATGGATCTAGTGTCCTGGAACCGGGTAGAAAGAGAGGAGGATGATTGTTTTGAAAGTTCTGGTTTGGGGGATATCTGGGAAAAGAATTCAGATTTGGAGGTGGAGTGATACTACTCTCCCGAGGGAAGTTTGGAGGTAAGTTTCCTGGGGCAGTACTTACCTGATTAGTTCCCCACTTTGGGCCGGGGGAGTGTATACATATCCCAGGATTGGTTTAGTACCCTTGTACCTAGGACTTATATAGGTGGCAGGGTCAGAGGAATCATTGTTCTGGGCCCCCGCCTGACTATTTTACTTTATTTGATTTATATCACGCATCATAGACCCATGGGTGTGAGAGCGCATACAAAACCAACAACATAAAACAAATAAATGAGCAAGAGCCAAAAAAGGCTTCACATTAATCACTAAAGAAGCATACATGGAATGGCATCTACCAGTATGACATAGCATCATGACTTTAAGCATGACCGGAAAGAAGGAGAATACAAGAGGATAACCCCCAGCAGTCAAGCACATTACAAAATCAATTCACAGTTAGTGGATCCTCTGGGAATATATTTACAAAGTCTTAGGAAGGCAAGGAGGGTGATACCCCCACAACCGACCAGTACACAGTCCGTATTGGGTTGAGTGCACCAGTCATTAATGTCCAGCCTGCGAAGAAACTGCAAATCGGACCGTCGAACAGCCCCTGTACCTGTTCTCTGATCTAACCAGGCGAGTACCTTGTTACGTAATGATTGTTTAGACTCTTTGCCTTCAACCTTCGGTATATTAGTAATAAATAAGTTCCTTTTATCCAAAACAAAGTCATGAATACTCTGGTCCTTTATTTTGGGCAATTGTGACTTACGGGATTGTAGATTCCAGTTCCACAGAGAGACAGCGTTGTGTTTTTCAAACACCATTAAAGGAGGTTTGACTGCTTGTAGGCCAGACACAGGTACCAGGGAAGATGAAGATACAGCCTGTGTTGACCCTTTGCTACATACATAAGGGGACTTAGCTTTTTCATTAGTCGCTGAGGTAGGCCCCTTGGCCATTATGGGCTCCACAGTAGGGAACGCAGTTTGTGAGGCACCATCGGTCAACTCCCTTTGCAGCTTAACTTGGCATGCAAAGTCCAATTTCAAGGGCTGTGATACAGGCGGGCTAGGGTGTGCGATTATCAAATGGACCTGGCTCAGATTACTCTGATGAAGGTCCACCACCCAATCACTCAGGGCATTCACAAAAACACCAAGGTCAAAGGGCTAGTGCAAAGGAGAAGCTCTTTGGCAATGCTTGCCATAAGCAGAGGCCACTGTTCAGATTGCGAGGACATGAAGGAGGAAGAGATTGACTCAGCTGAGTCCACATAATCCACAGCACCAGTTCCCTGTGTGCTGCTATGCAGACCCATGGACTCCATATTTCCAGATAATAGGTCCGTACCGCCACCCTTCTCACTCCTTGTAAACCCGTGAGAACCCCGGGCAAAGTACTAAAGCCACCAGTGCAGGATTTAAGCAGAAGAGACCATAGACAATGCTTCTGAGGGCACACTTATCGTCCCACTTATGCAACACTTATCATCCCAATTTATACAACAGCTCACTAGCTAACTTGTAGCTTACCAGCTGTTTTAGGGGCTGTTTAAGTGCTCCCAGCCTCCCCAACTCCCCGACCTCCAGTCAACATGCCTAAGCCTCATATCCATCCAAAATATATTGAGGTCATTGATGATCCACCTCGACATGCGGATGGAGTCCGAGGCAGTAGATGGAATCCGAAGCGAGGCACTGTGAGGCGCCGAGGCAAGGAACCGCAGAAACAGCTGGGGTAGCAGAGGCCACTGAAGTGCACTGGAACCGCCGGACCACAGGACAGCAGGTCAACAGAACCACAACCGCGATCGTAGCGAACGCGGGCATATGCAGCATGCATATTAGAGGAAAGGACCTACAAGCCCTACCCGGATGTCAAGCCGCACAGCTACAGAAGGTTGCCGCTGCCTCCGACATCGAGACTACCACTCAACAGCCAACCATTATCATTCTATTGGGCCGGGTTGGGGTTCCCTTCTGCTTTCCATTTTGCTTGGTGGTAGATGGGTTCCTTTTAGGCCCCCCTGTCTCCAGATCCAATGGAGGGGTAGTTTATACCTCTGCCACCTTTGCAGCAGCAGGGGTGTTAGATGGTTTGGGTGTTTTGGTGGTATTTTTACTCTCAGCAGGCTTTTGGACCTCATAAATCCTGGTGGCCTGTTCAATCACCCAATACAGTGCCCTATGTTCGTGAAATTCACACACCAAATGTGTCATTATGTATTTGGTGAGAGCATGGACATGTGTCCTTATGAACTCCCTACTATTGGTGTTCACCCGCCGGGAAGTCTGAGCAAATACGCGCTTTAGTTCCTGCACGAACTCCCTCAGCGCCTGATCTTCTACACACTGCAAGTTATATGCAGCCTTACAGACCTCTTGTGGGTTCCTATGTGTGGAAAAATGTTTCAATATGGCCAGTGGAGTAACTTTGCTGAAAATGTTGGGGGGGACTGGTGGCATTTTTTTAAATTCAGTTGGGCCCCCACACATCTTCAGCCAGCCTGCCATACACCCAGTGACACAACATAACATTCACAAACTTAATTCCGATAGAAAGAAGAAAACACCTCACACTTCTCGCTTGGTAAATGCATCCCTACAACATGTTTTACAAAAGATTATTCAGTTTTAGTAATGCTTGCGCCCCAGGCGGACTTCGCGGTGCTAAATGCACCGCGAAGCATGGCGGAAAGCCGCCGATAGCGCCATGGGGGTTGGCGGATTTACCGCCCCATTCCGACCTCGGCGGAGCGGTAAATCCCCAATCCCCATTCTGCCCTTCCCCATTCCCATTTTCGCCCCATAGGGTATAATGGGAGTGGGGAAGGAGTTAATTACGCCACCGTAAAATACGGTGGCGTAATTAACAACGAGGTCCCGTAGCGCCATGGTTTTCTCCGGCTGGTAAAACCAGGCGGAGAAAACCTCCATGGCGCTACGGGAACTCGTAGTATGGCGGAGAGGTACGCCATGCACTACGCTGGCGTAATACCCTCTCCGCCAGGGTCCTAATGAGGCCCATATAGTCTTAAGTGGGCTTGTTAAATCCAGTTTATTTTCTTGTGCAAAAAACCAGCCAACGCGTGTTTCGACATGATGTCTTTTTCAAGGCTATTCAATTCTTGATGCATTACCAGATTTGATACTTGAAGCATCCTGTAACGAATCACCTCCAAAACTACCATCTACGGATGTCAGGTCCCTCACCCTGTCTGGCCTGACTCAAAGTCAGCAGCCAGGGTGCTGAACTGGGTGTTGCAGGGCTTGGCACCTGTGCTGCCACACTAGCAGCAGCACTTCCAGGGGCCGCAGCGCAGAGAATGGCTTTCCGGCTTTGTGTTCGTGCGACACAGAGACAGGAACTAGGAAGCTCATTCAGCTTGCTGGTTTCTGTCTGGAGGTGCAGGGGGCGACAATCATCACATTCAGGGCAGTGGGCTGCGCTGAGTCTGGAGGTGCGTTAGTGCGAGGTTATGTCGGTGTAACATGAGACGTGGCCCGGGCGGCATTTGAAAGCAGAGCAGGGGTACTTTTTTTTGTTTATTTATAATTTTTAATTGTGTTTGTGTATGTTTGTTGGGAGGCTGGCTGCTAGCTGACCCTAGAGAGGGCGCGTGTCACACTTAGACAATGTGAGCAGAGCTCACAGTACGCATTAAGGCCCCAGGTATGAAGACACACAAACAATAACAAATGGTGCATTCTCTGTGGCAAGCTACAGCTCTACAACACCTCTACAATTAGTCTTGCCACTTTTCAGATGCTACTAAAGCACCACCATCCTAATTTCAAAATTAAGTTGGCGAAAGGTGCGCCCTCCCCAAGTAGAGTGGAAAGAGTGAAGCTGAGAAAACTTGTGACCAAAAACTGTCGTACACTGCAAATTCTCTGAAATGAAGCTGAGTGATATACGCCTTCCAAACATGGTGAACTTTTGTTAAGCAGTTTTTGCTCTCTGTGCGCAGAAGGAACCGTATGGGATTTTGTGTTTAAGAGCCCTTCCCCTGCCGCCAAAAAGAATCTTCACCAAACTGGCAAAAAGTATTTCGAGTTTTGCAGACACTTTTTAAGGACGGTTTGGTGCAAATGAGTAAATGAGTGTCATGGTTCAGGTTACAGGCCACCAAAAACTGCTTCACTTACCAAACTAAGCAATGGATTATCCAGCATTGTAAGAGTGTGTGTGTGTGGGGCGGGCGTGAGCACCAAAATGAAGTGTGTGGAATTGCACATGGTCTCATTGGCACTCCCAGACCACCCACCCCTGGCCCGATCTACTTTTTTGGTAACACCAGTGGAAGATGACATTTTTAACACACAACAAAAAAAATAAAACTGCAGGATCATTCAAGATGCACAAAACTCATCTATTAGAACTCTGTCCAAGCCCTCTGAGGCAAAATACATGCAAACTTCCTAATTATTATATGGATTGCACCAACACAGATGACTTCACAGAAAAGGACATTGCAAGGCGCATCATCAGTCTTTGATACTTGGAGGCACCATGGAAGTGACTTTAGAATAAGCTGCCATAAATAAGCCAAGTGACAAATAACTTTGTGGTGCAAAATACCTAAATTGCACTATAGTTATGTGTGGAGCAACTCTATAGTCATTAGGCTTTTCCATTATAATAGCACGATACATTAACATAAGCTTTGAAGTGAATCAGAATCACTTGCAGAGCTGCAGAAAAGGCACAATGTGATTCAATGATTTGCTCAGGATCACACACTTGGTTAAATGGTGAAACTGGGATGTGAACAATTTAAGCGACCGCGCACATCTTTCCAGGTTTAGTTAATATAGATATTTATTAAGGTTTTGCTTTACATTTCATGTGCTTAAATAATTATTTATATCAATGCCTTGAAAGCAAACCACATTACATAATAAACTAGCCTTTAATAGTTTATTATAATAACTAACCATACACTATATTCATTGTCATAGAAATATGTTGAGCAATGGGAGTATGGCTTAAATCATAATAGCATCATGGAGATCAATGTGAGCCTAACAAATCTCCCTTGGGTTTTAAAGGCATAGTCATTGTTTCATAAAGCATGCAACATTATGCACTCTTCTCACTTCTGACCACTCCCTCCCATTCACATTTCTAAAGGGAAAAAAGTCCCTGCTAATAGTACCCCCCACCCTCTCATCAGTGCCTTATGGCCCACATTTTAATGCTCTGTTGATACAGAGCAACGTGAGGATCCCCCTCCAAAAAGGCATTCCACAGAAGTTGGGGGGAGGACAAAACCCCCTGTTCCCCCTTATAATTACGCCCATGAATATGTCTGCCTTATAAGTGGACCATTTATGATGATCCTGGTGCTCAAGTCCTGCAAAGAAGCTGTAGTACTTAGGTGAGAACACCCATTTAGAAAATGCTATACAATTCACATCATTCTTGATCTGGAAAGATGCCATTATCTGCTCATAAAGTTCCAGGTGCTCCCATACCAAATACTCGACATTCTTGTGGTATGGGGTCAGGAAGCTCCTTATGGCTTTGAATTGTCTTATTGGGTCTTTCACAAAACCCTTGCTCTGCTTCGCTGTATTTTTCTTCACATGCACCACTGTCCACTCACCCTCTGACTCTGCTAGTACTCCCTTTCATGTCTTCTATGCGCTCCTTGTCTCTATGAGACTGGGAATATCTCCCAGAACCACGGGGTCTGGACTCCTCTCGCCTGGACCCAAGTGAACTCTCAGGGTTAATCTCCCTGGAGTTCCTTTCAGGCACAGGATATAATCCAGTGTCCTCATCCCTCCTACCAGGACATCTGGGGAATTCCCCCATTCCCTTGAATTTACAGAGGTTTTTAGAATGCCCTTCCTAGGCTGAGGGCATGGCTTTTCTCCTTCAGCAAAGCGGGCAATGTGGTCTCTTTGTAGTCACATCTTCAGCCAGTTTAACTCCCTGACTCTCTCCTCATAAGAGTTTTAATGCTCTAAAGTACTTACTGTATTATTCCTTACTTCCCAGGACACACTGCTCCAGCCACTTTCCCTTCTGTGTGGTAGAGATGAATACTCATCAATATCAGACAGGGACTGGCCTTCTTGATCAGATAGGCTAGGCCTGTGTAAGTCTAACTGCCTCATGTCACCTGGTTCCTGATAGGTGGCATGCATGAGGTCAGTTCCCATTTGTACATGAGAGGTTGTAAATGACTGGCAGGAGGCCCCTGTTGGGAAGGGCGCCTCACCTCGATCAGTGGGCCTTGTCCCATATCTTGATTGGTCAGGGTGCCTCAGGTCCTGTTTATAATTTTTGATTTCCTTGGTCAGGCTCTCACAACTGTGTCTCTATTTATTTGCTGTTGAGAGTCAGAGAGCTGGGCTTTTAATTCTGACACTAAAGCCTGATTAATCTCATGCACCCTGCTCTGAGCTACCAACCAATCCTTTGTTTGCTGCACTTCCTGCTGAAGTGGTTCATTTTCCCACTGTGAGGCTCATATGCTGCGTGCATATTCAAGGTGCTTTTCCTTCAGGAGACTAATCTCTTTCTCTTGTTCACCCCTACATTTTGCTTCCTCTAATAGTTCAGCTTCTATTTGCCTCACTCTCTCTACAAGCTCATTCCTTTCTTCTCTAATACTGGTCAGTTCCCGAGACCCTGACTGTTCCTTTTCTACCTCAATTTCCAACTGATTTATCCTCTGTAACAGGACGCTGTTATCCTGATTCAAGGGATTTTTCCTGAGCCAGCTGCGTCCTCTGTTGTTTCAGAGTGCTTACCTGCTAATGTATCTGATCAAAGTTATTTTGGGAATCAACCCCTTTGATAATTAATTGACTATTTGCAGTTTTCAATTGTTTTATTTCTGATTGATTGGAATGTGAAAATGTCCTCCAAAAAGGCTCTATTATGAGCAGACTGGTCATTTAGCTTGTGTTGCAGTGCGCTCAGATTTTCTATACACTCTTTATGTGCATTCTTTAGTATAAAGAACTGGGTTTCACACTCTGCACTATCTTGCTGCAGTGTTTTTAACTCAGCTTTGAGTTGCTGAACAGGATCCTGGGCCTGTGACAGGTCTCTAGCCTGATTCATCCTACTAGCCTCACTATTTTGCCAACACTCTTCTACTTAAAGCAAATGAAAATATAACTGAGCAGTTAGCTGAGCCATTTGTACCTGTTCATCACGAGCAGTTATCATATAAAATGCCTCAAGTGCTTTGTGCAATACCCCAGATTCAAGCCAAATATCATTGCTTACTGAGGTAACCTCCCTCACAATTCTGGTTTTCCAGTTTCCTGCATCACCCTCAACCCATTCTCCTTTGAGAAATTATTTAGTTAGGAGATGCTCCCTGCCTTCCCCAATTTGTACAGTAGTCATTTTCACAATTGATCTATTGAACTTTAATAAAACGTTCTTTATGCAGGGGCAAGCTCACCCTGTTCCTGCTTGACTTACACACTCTTAATTGTCTACCTACACACCTCACTGGAACTCAGGAGTCAAGTCCTAGCAGCACTTTAACAAAACAAAGATGACTTCCCCTCCACCTTAATGCAATTGCATCAAAATGAAGAGACTGTCACAATGTACTTGTCATGGGTCAGGAATAGGAAGCTAAATCCCTACCCGAGCCCCCACTTTGTAACAGTCAATTGAGAAGCCACCCTCCACACAGGGAGTTCCTTACTTCCACACTCAAGTGGTTATTCAACAAACGATTTAACAGATTATTTTTTTTAGTCCTATCACAGTCACATATCATGCCCCTTGGATCGCGCACCTCTTAGCTAACAATAAGCCAAGAACCAGGCAGGTGTCCGGGAAATATATTGGATTTTATTTAAATTAAAAGTAAAGAAATTATCATGAAAATGTAAAAAAAGCACTTTATCCATGGCATAATGCAATGAACTCCACTCAACATAAATAAATCACAAAAGTGAGTTAAAAAGACACAATCACAATTATTCACTTTCTGTAAATTTCACTTCACTAAATAATAACACTGATCAATAACGAAGGCATTTATGTACTGTTGTGCGATTTAGATTTTCCTGCAGGCTTAAAAGGCTAGCAGTAGGATTTCAAGATTGGTAAAAATATTTTTGGGAATCATAATTTTGCTCACACTTTTGGTTTCAAATAAACACGGGGTGATTTTTCGCTTTGTTTTTCAGACCCCTCATCCCTTTGCTTTGATCTAGGTTGGCAAGTCAGACAGAACAATTGGAATGCTTTGGGGAATTTTGGATTTCAGACCTCCCTTACTGAAAGGCCTGTGTTGGGGAAGCTGGATAAACAGGTTGGACTGATTTAAGAAAAAATACACTCCTCTTCCTTAAAGAAGTCGGAGTCAGCTGGAAAACAAGGTTTACCCAATTCAATTATAGGCTATATTTTTCAGCGCACACTGGGAAGTGAGCTTTGTTAATTTTGAATTTTAACAAAATTACTCCCGTAGTGTTCTGAAAAATGGGGAATTAATTACATTAATTTTTATTTTGTTAGATAGGCTAAAGATCTACACAGTTTTGCCCCTCCTCCCCCCAGTGTAAAGGGAAAGTGTTCAAGGCAAGCAGACTGACCCCACCTTTTGGTTTTCCAGGGTTTAGCTGTACTTACATAGCAAACCTCTGTTTAAGGTTCAAGAAAGACAGCTGCATCTCAGGACAATCTGGAAAGATAGGGCAGGAGTCTGATCACTCCAATCTCATAGATGGCTTCCCGCTCTCCACCACAAGGACTCAGTCCACTTGAAGCCTTCCTAGAAATAGACGGCTCCACCCAGATGCACTCTCAGCAATATCCTCTGTTGTCTCCTTACAGCTGTCAGATGGTAAGTTTCAGCAGCCTTACTGATGGTCTGTCTCTTCTCTCTGTCCTGTCTCCCTTTTCTGTCTTCCCGGTTTTTGTGTGTCCTCTGTCATAGTGAAGTCCCCCTTAGAAAGCAGCAATGACATCACCAATTTTACAATCTTGGGGAAGTACCCTGCAATAATCCCTGCCACTAGGATTGGACAGTTACCCTCTCTCTCCGCTCAAACCCAGCCTTCAAGTCAGGATTGGTTTAGGGGTGTGGAACAACATATGTCTATTCTCATTTGTCATCATCCTTTGTTCTCCGTTCAACGTTTTGGCAAAAACTAGTTATGTATCACAACTTCATAATTCTACTAGCAACTGCCATATTAAACATATTTTCTGATTTAGCTAATCATGGAAAATTTGATAATCCGACCACCAAATCCATACTATGTAGTACAGCCATGAGGCATCTTTCTGCCGTTTCCATAAAAAGCACAACAGTAATACATATGTATGTTATTAAGCATATCCCTAATTTCATTTTCCACCCGCTCACCAGCACTCACATTTGGAACATGTTCAGATCAGCCAGAAACATAGTTTAACTTGCCATTACAGTTCCCAGAGTCACAGGTAGATGCATTTTATATCCCCAATATCGCCTCGAAATTACATAAAAATTGTACAAAAATGAAATCAATCTTCATTATGGTTGCTGAGAAAAAGGACTACATGATAATAGTCCTTTTAACTTAATTGTGAATCTTCCTGTTGGACAAATGGCAATTTCTGCTTCCGGCCATTTGTTTTCACTGGGTCAGCCTGTACCTTCATCAATCTCCTTTGTTTTGGGTGCTTGCTCTTTAAAGTGGGTGTCCCCATTTTCACAAATATTAGTCGTGCTCCAGGCAAAGGTGACTTTCCTTGAAGTCCCTGCTTTCAGAGCCAGCAGGTCTGGAGAACACTGAATTTCGATGGCTTTAGCAGCACATTTGGATTGCGGGTGGTCATTAGATGGGAGATGTGACATCCAGGCTGGAAGTGGGAGTTTTCCTTTGTGAAGTTTTGCACACAGCCAGAAACAGGGTCTGCTTTGGGCTGACATTTTCCATGAAGACAAAGTGGCTCTTCAAATGTTACTGGAGTTTTGTAGGTGAAACATAACATACATTGCCTTTATCAACCCACACATCATGTTTTGTTTGTTTTCCTGACATTGTTCTGTGAGCAGTAATATTTCTGTTCAATGTTGCCTTTGAAAGCTGTTTTTATTTGCATACACATGTGCAGGCCGTTTTTGTTTTCAATGTTTAAAAAAAATCCTGTTTTCCATGTGACAGGGATCTTTGATTCCTCCTTCTTTTGTAATTTAAATTGCTGCTTGTCCATTGGTAATGACAGGTAGCCCCTTTCCACATGGATCTTTAACTTTACTTGAAAAACAAAAACAAAAGCCTGGCTGTTTTTGTTTCAGTGTTTACAATATTGCTATTCATGTTAAAGGGACTTCTGTTTGGGTCCTTTAAATGCACCCCACCATTTATTAAGCGCTTATACACAAGTGTTTCAAAGCGCAACCATGCAAGGGAGGGGGAAGACATATGGAAGACAAGACAATGATCTTACTAGGCATGGTACATTTGGATTATTGAAGCATAGAAGCATGTACTAGCTTGTGAGCTAATGGGCTCACACGTGTACATTTGTATACTGAATATAAATTAGCATGATGTAATACTGATTAAAGTAAAAACCCAGATGAAATGAGGGGATGCATAATCCCACTATACTCTATAATGAAGTGAACAAATAAAAACAAAGCTGTGTCACATAAAATACATCATGTATATAATAGACACACCCACTATTTCTATATCATGCAGAGTTGATAAGGTAAAGAATGTCCACTTTGTAAGTAAATAAAGCAATGAATAAAAAAATTAATGAAACAAACAAATGAAAAATTCCTACAGACTCTTAATGGCTAAAGCAAAAGCAAGTGAAACACAAAATTAAGCAAGAAATGAATTATAACACAGACTCATAATAATGCCCAGTCGATGTTATCATTAAGGCCAAGTATGTGACTTAAAGTTTTAAGAATCAATTTTTGTGCCAAGGGACACAGGAGATCTTTTGTGGTTTGACAACAATCATTCTTCTGTGCTGCCTGCAATACAACCCATGTTAGATCTTTATCACAGTGTCCATATAGAAAATAATGAGCAACCATTGGTGCATTCAAAGCTTTGGATCTAATTCTGGACTAGTGTTCACCAATCCTGTTGGTAACTTTGCAGGTTGTCATGCCAATGTATCTTTTATTACATGGACAAGTAATCAAGTAAATGCAATTCTTTGTCTGACAGGTGGTAACCTTTCTGAATGTCCATGTGAAGGTCTCAAATTTCAATTCACTATATTTCTATGTGAAGTTACAATATGCACAATTGCCACATGGGGAGTGACCCACCATAGGGTTTAACACTCATAAAGATGTTAAACATATGCAGGGGGGCCTGTGGATTTATGTAAAGCCTGCATTAGGGTGTCTTTACTATTCTTCCCATGCTTGAATGCACACAAAGGCTTATCCCATTCTGGAAATCTAGCCTGAACAATGTTCCAGTATTTATTGATGACATCCTTCACTTAACGTAAAGCCAGAGATCCCCCCTCCCATACGTTTAACAGCTTTGTGGGGGTTAAACCCGGTTGTGGATCGCTTCCCACGTGGCAATTGTGTGTCTATATATTAACTGATGATTGCAATTTATTTTTTTAAACAGACTTTAAGAAAGAAATTGACCCTGAGGAAGGCAGCCATCTACTGTGGGAGTGCCACGGAAACTAGTTGCTCTCTGTTACTGCCATCGTTCAATTAAGCCTGAAAGTATTACAGACATGTATGTGTATTATATACAGTGGTTCTAACCATTTACACACATTGGTGATTGCAATATAATTTGGAATGAAGCCTAAACTGTGATATGCTTTTTGGCATTTGGAATGTGTTATTATGTATTATTATTTGTGTTCTATTAAATACGTCAGCTGTCTACTGCATACCTGTTGAGTTTAGCATTTTCAGTATGAGATGTATTCAAGCAATATTATGACCCATGTGTTTGGGCACACAATTATATGGAATGAGCAAATATTTGTTCTTGTATAATCTTTGCTTTTGATTAGCTACTTACCCGATACTCAGATACTTTGGGGTTCTCCTATCTTGGACAGACCGTGAAGAAATGCCAGCATGAGGATATTAGTTTTAATAGGGGTCTGGAGTTTGCTCACTAGCTGACATTTGCAGGTCTATTTGGGGAATTATGACCTTTTTCATTAACTGACTGTCACTCATGTGTACTGCTTATTTATGTGGGTGTTTTGTGCAGAGCTATCTCTCATCTTCTGACTGGAAATTGCTTGTCAGCCTTGTACAGGGCAGCATGACATCAATGTGAAATAACATGGCACAACATGACATAATATAAAAGGACAAAGAACGTCATAGCCAGCTGGCATAGAAAAAAGCAACACAATGTCCCAACGAACAAAATAAAAGGCGAGGACCAAAAAATAAACAAATAAATGCAAATGTAAAACTCCCTTAAAAACGAAAAATGCAATTTGCTTACCAGCTTGTTATTGGGAGGGGAGAATTAAAAAAAGGAAAAACACATGTTTGGTGCAGGGTTAGTTGTAGACAACGTGAGGGGTGAAGTGGAAGTCCAGACAGGGTAGTGGTGAAGGAACACCCTCCTAAAAGCAAAATCAAAGTGTCCATCAAAAGCACAATGTCAAGATACCATTTACAGCAAAGATGCTTAGATCCTAACAGAACCAATTTTGCACACCATGTCTCGGCAGTTTAAACATGACATTGCACAGCATAACATAGCATAGTGTATCATACCGAATCTAAGTAAGCAAAGCATTTCCAAAGCAGGGCAGACCATAGCAAAGAGAGCATAGCTATCATAGCGCAGCCAAAAAAACATGGAGTAGCGTTTAGCCTACCAGACAACTAATATACCCTACTGCTAAGCAAACCAAGAGAAAATGAAATGGTGGCAGCCAAACTTCCAAAAAAATATTGGCAGCTCCAAAGGAACACCCCTTTTAACCCTCTCCTTTCTTTAACAGGTAAGTGGAGGCTAATTGCCAGTGTGAGAGACAGTTTACAGAAATGAACAAAATGAACCCCAGTGAGTTCCTCTGCCTTGCACCCCCTTATCTCCCTGCTCAGGAAAGAGAAGGCGTCATGCCCCCTAAGGTCCCTCCACTTAGGTATTAGTACAAACCCACAAATCCCCCAAACATCCATCTGGCTTCCCATTTCATGCTCCCATATTTCCTTTATGTTTCCCGCATGAGCTTTCCTGATTCCTACTATCACCATGGCGCCGCCCATGAGGTTCTCACCCTCTTCAGCCGTTGCCTTTTCTGCTCCTCTGCTGCCTCTCCCTGTGTCATCTCCCACATTGTGCTGCTTTGCTCTGCAGCTCAGACATGGCTCTTTTGCCCACTGGCCTCTCCGCCTGCTTCAGTCCTTCTCTCGTCCTGGCCTCTATTGCCAGAAGTTATCCATCACCTCTATCACCAGGGCCCTCTTTCAGCACATGTTTTCAACTGCCCCGTCACGTGGACCTCTTTTACCAGAAGGTACCCATTCACTGCATGTATGTGGCCTCTTTTACCTCACATTTCCATTTCATCTCTCACTCATGTGAAAAAGTTGTGACTTCTCTTCATCGCTATGGTGCTTTGACTCTAGCTTTTTTAGGGGTGGGGTGGGGGGAGTAGTATCACCCTTGGCTCTTCACCTAAAACCGTCGATTCGTTTTTCGCTGCAGCCTCTTTTAACACAAGTCCCCCCTTTCCTGGCATCGTTGCTGCCTCTTTTGCCTGATGTGTTCTCCTGCTCCATCATTGTGCCCCCTTTTACCTGACATGTTCCGTTGCCTTATCTTGAGGACTCTTTCACTGTACATGTTCTCATCTAGCTATCATTGAGAGCCCATTTAACAGAAATGTGTCAGTTCCCTCTTTCACCGTGGCCTCTTTTACCTGCATTTTTCCATTTCCTCATTCATTGTAGCCTCTTCCTCCGAGAATTTGAAACCCTTCTAAAGCCGTGCCTCCTTTCACCTGATGCTTTCATTCCCTTTATCTCTGTAGCCTCATTTACCTGATTTCCCTGTGGCCTCTTTCATCTGATGCTTTCACTCTGTCTCACTGTGGCCTCGTTCATCTGATTCTTTCATTCTCTGTATCACTATGGCCTCTTTTATCTGATGTTTTCATTCTGTATCACTGTGGCCTCTTTCATCTAATGCTTTCATTCTGTCTCACTATGGCCTCTTCTATCTGATGCTTTCGTTCAGTATCACTGTGGCCTCTTTCCCCTGATTGTTTCATTCACTTCATCCCTGTGGCCTCTTTCCCCTGATTGTTTCATTCACTTCATCCCTTTGGCCTCCTTCCCCTGATTGTTTCATTCACTTCATCCCTTTGGCCTACTTTTGCTTGCTTTCTTTGCATTCTCGTTATCGCGGTGGCTGCTTTCCCCTGATGTTTTCTTTTGCCTTTATCACTGTTGTTGTTTTCACCTGCGCTTATGTCATTCCCATTATCACTGTAGTCGCTTTCACCTGCATTTTGCATTCCCTTAATCACTGTGGCTACTTTCTCCTTTTCTTATATTTTCTCGCCCCTTTATCACTTTCGCTTGAGGCGTCCATTCTCTGTATCTCTCCGACCTCTTCCACCTTAAGTCTTTTTGCATTGCAAAATGGCACTGCTTTCTTTTCCTTGAGTGTGTCCCAAAGCCTTTATCGTCGCGACCCTTCTGTCGGTTCCATTCTCCTCTGAACCCTTTTTTCATTTACTTCGACATCAGCTCATCCTCTCTTTCTTTTTCTTTCCCACTTTCACATTCTGCAACTCCCTTCCTCTCGTCCCTTTTTTCACCTTTACGTCTCCGCACCACTTGTTTTTTAAACTCTGCTACCCTACTGCATTCTTTCTTCTGATAGGAACAAAAGCGAGGCCGGCACAGATTAAAATTGATGGCCGGGGACAGAGGTAAAACCTCCACCACACTCAGGAGCCCTTAAAAGCCTTCAGTCCAGACTTTTAAGCAGTCTTGAGTTTCACCTCCTTCTCCCTCTGTCTCCAGTTCTGTTCCTTTTATTTCAACTAATCTAAAAGAGAGCTATAAAAGGCTGTACCACTATAAATTCCCTTGTAAAAGCCAGCTTTATAGTTTTAATTACCTCTTTTTACTGGCTTGCATGCTTTGTGTCTTCGGTCTTTTCGGTTCCCACCCACCACTTCATGGTGAACAATTCCAAGTAATAACTGCTCTCAGAAGTCGTAGCCACAGCCTGGCAGATAATAGCGGGAGTCCCTTAGCCTCTGCATCCCATGGGGCAGCCTGAGTGGCATTCGAGTATGCAGCCTGCGAGCAGGATTTGAAATCTAGGCGACTAGCGCAATGTTCTAGCTGCCAGCCTCATAGAACAGAGTGCAAACGTCTCCAAGACACCAGTGAACGGGGCAACGCTCCTGATCCCATACAACACAACATGGCAGATAAAGCTAGAATTCTGCTCCCGGATTTCCACTTCCGGCATCTAAGAATCAACAGAGAAGATCCCAGGACACTCATAGTGTATCTGCACTTCTTACCTCGGATGGTGGAATTCGGGTGAACCTAGCACGCTCAAGCCAGGGTTCCCTCTCCAGATCCCTTGTATGCGGAAATTAAGAGACCCAGAATCTAAGTGCCAGGACTCACTCGCCATCCTCCAAGAAATGGATGCAGGCATACCTAGGGCATTCATATCAGGGTCCAACCTCCAGGCCCCAGACAAAGAGTCGTAGAAGGACACAAGAAACTATGCAAGTGATGCCTCGGCCAGTCACAGAGCGTGCCACCTAGAAGAAACCAGGGCGCTTGATCCATGGTGCAGTGTCCTCTTCCTTGACATTGGAATGAAGAGGAAAGCCAAACACTTAGATCAGGGTTCCCACATCCAGACTCAGGGGGCAGTACCCAGAGGAAGTCATGACACTTCAAATATTATATTTTTAGTCTCCTACAGCACAATTCAGAATAACCCAGAACTCTTGTGTCAGGGATCGCTCGTCCCAATTCAGGCAACAGAATCCAGAATAACCCAGCACATTCATTTTAGGGTTCACTCTCCCAGCCTCGGAGAATGGAATCCAGACCTGCATTCCAGAATTGGCCCTGTACCTTAGGGAACTGGAAGATCCTTAAACACCCAGGACACTTGTGTAAGTATTAGCACTCAAATGATGGGATCCAGAAGAATGCATGGCACTGGTGAAAGGGTTCACTTTCCCAGGTCAGAGACAATCCAGAAAAACTCTAACCACTTGTGACAGATTTAAGTCCCACAAGAACCATAGAACAGGATCCACGGGAGCACAAGACATTCATGCCAAGGTACACCCCCCTAGCCTCATAGAAAGGGACACAGAATTACACAACACATTAATGCCGAGGTTGTCCAGGAAACTTGTGCCAGGGTTCACCCGCCCACGAAAAGGTAATGTAAAAAGGGTACATACATACTGATGACAACATATTTCCATAGAGCAAGATCCAGAACCATGGTCGATAGTAGTAGGGTGTACGCATTACCCATCCAACAACGAGCTTCAAATGATGACATAAAAAACATCTTGTAAGTGCACAGCTCTGCACGTGGAGCTGATCCATAAAAACATGCAAAACATGTAATCTCCGTCAAGCGTGACGTGGTTCCCAAAAATGCCCAGTTCTAATAAAACATGCACACCATTTTATATACAAAGATGAGCTGTGCCCAAGAACCCATGTGTGTCAGATCTGCGCCCATCATCAACCTGAATCGAGGGCGAAGGTGGGAGCTCTGTTCCCCAGGACACACTGCAAAGGGCTCCTCATGAAGAATCTAAAACATTGTAAATGCATGCCTACCTCGAGCAAAGCCGCCTTGTGTGGTAGCCTTGGCTGCTCAAAGCAATGTCCATTCAATGAAGGATCGCAAAGCACCCTAGTGTGCGATGCACGTTACCCCACTGCTGTTCTGTAAAGAGAACATGAGACAATCTCATTTCTGTATAGGAGATGCTTCTTCAAATGCTTGACAACACTCTCTCTTTCCCCTTGTGCTTCTCCCTGCATCCCAGCCCTTCCAGTTTATTGTTTTGTTATTGTGCACCGGGGAACAAAGAGGCATCAACACGTTCACATCCACAAAGTGCACATTTAGAAGCCCCTTTGTGAATGTTTAACTGCGAATCCTTGCACGTTTTCCTATTTCTGCATGTGTAAATGCACACACAACTGGAATAGCAGAATCCATATCCGAGATACAAGTAACAGGGCGTATACTGTTACCTGTTTCTGTTTTCTATAGTTTTTCTTTTTATATAGCGCTGACATGCTACCTTATTGCTACTTCTGAGCACTTCGAGTCACTGTAGTATGCTGCAAAACCAAAAAAACGCATGATGTAGACAGACACTCCACAGAGAAGAAGCATTGGAGTACCACAGGAACTGTGCTGGCGGACATAGGCTCTTGAGAGGGACCCTGGCCAGACTTGCCACCCTGCCCTCAAACGCCCTGGTGTATCAGCGTAGTGCCTGGGGGGGGATCTTGAAAACACTTTCAAATAAGGATGGGAGTCGATTTGTAAAGGTCCCAGGTGAGTCTTTGTGCTCTGTGTGCTGGATTTTCTGTCAGCCCCACTTATCCTGCCAGTTTCCTATTGGATTACCACTGGTGTCGAGGAGTCACTTCATATACCACCGCTCCCTACTTTGCCTATTGTAATTACTGGAATCATGTACATCCATAAACCTTCTCTAGTAGCAAATTAGTCCCTCTTCAGCAGAAGATCTGAATAGATGCAGTGACCACACAGTGACACCTCTTGCATATCAGAGCTGACAAGCTGCTTTCTAGACATCGATACAGATTGGAAGAGCAAGATAAAAAATACTGACTAGCAACATGTACTTACAGAGAACACTAGAGCCAAACAAAGAAGAAAGACTTACTTCCTCAGAGAAAATATCTATGGGTTTACGTGATGTCAGAAAATTAAATAGGCATGGTATTTGAACACAACAGGCGACATTACAATATATGAGGCCCTGAGGAAGCGTGCACCGTGTGTGATAACTCTAAACACAAATGGCGCGAAACATGTGTTAGCCCTAACTAGAATTTACATATTTGAGACAAGAGCACAGCAAGTCCCTTAAAGAATTTTATTACATCCTTTGAATGTAAAGGAGTGGGTAATTTAACCCTACTAATACATGGTAACACCATTGTCTCCTCCAATACTTGATTGCTTCATCGTTAAAGGCTGGTGTAGACGTGTTGAGTGCATGTCCAATCTTTAGAGCTGGACAATCACACCAATATACAACTTGTGATATGTTACAAAGAAAATATTTTAAGAAGTGAAATGAAAAAAATCAATTTGAAAACCTACTCTGTGGTTTAGAATCGTTGGTACCATGTACATAGGCTCATGCTCTCGTGTGGTAAACCCCAGCAGTGCACTAAATAAATATGCTACCATAAAAGTCTCCTTATTTGCAACTATTATTACGTATCCAGAGACCTTAAGCATCTAGCAGGAGTATAGTGCAGAAATGTAGCTTCCAGAAACTCAGCACCTTGCCCATAAAAGGCTTAGTGTACAACGCAAAGCGATTTAAACATAACCCGTTTTTCAGCAGTAAGCCAATGAAGCTGGCGAAGGACCAGTGAGATATAGGACCCAAAGGGGATATCAGCCGTAACAGTAGTTGCCAAATTTTGAAGAATCTGCAAACAGTGCATCAATTATTTGGGTTGAGCAAGGGAGAGTGAATTACACAAATCAATTCTGCTCAATACCAGAGCCAAAACCACCAGAGTGGTGGGCAGAAAAGGCAAAAACTTTGCTCAGAATTTTAAGATGGAAATAGCGGGATTGATGGACAGCATTGGTCTGGGCCTCAATTGAATGAAAGGGAGCAATCTTCATCCAAGATCTTTGACCACAGAAACAGGAACAGGAAGAGGACAAAGTTAGGGGGGCCAATAAGCAGAAGACCGAAATGAAGATACTGAAAGAGAAGACCCAACCACCAAGATGTCCGTCTTGTCCCAATTCTGCTTCAGCCATTTGTCACCCATCCACCACCCAATGGCCTCCAATCAGCCCTTAGGCTGAGACGGATATCCAGGATCCTTCCGATTAAGCTGGGCAATAATCTGAGTGTCATCAGCATAGGAGTAGCAAAAAAAGCAGTGGGAGTGGATGAGATTGACCACAGGCTGGATATAGATATTGATCAGAATTGGGGAAAAGGCAGAGCCCTGGCGAACACCACAAGGGAAGGCATCTGAACCAGAGAAAAAAGGAGTCAAAGAGAGATTTTGAATTCTGTCAGCCAGAAAAGATGAAAACCAGGTGAGAGCCGGACCTAAAAGACAAGCATTGGACAGGTCAATAAGATGTGTTAATCAACGGTGTTGAAGGTGGCTGCAGATCTAATAAAATTGGACAGCCCACTTCACCTCCATCCGCCATCCAAGTTAGGTCATCTATTGCAGATACAAGGATTCTCTCAGTGCCCCGGTCCGGCCTGAACCCTGACTGAAAAGATTCAAAAAAGACGAATTTTCAAGAAAAGAGCTTAACAGCAGAGAGATAAGAGACTCCAAAGGTTTCAAAAGGTAGGGAAGAAGACAAATAGGGTGGAAATGAGCATGGATTAGGGGTCTAAAGAGGGTGTCTTCAATAGAGGCACTACCAGTGCCTGTTTTAAGACAGTCAGGACAAAGCCTTCAGCACATGAACAATTCACTGCATGGACAACCCATGGAGCCAGCTCTGTCATAACCTCCTGTAAAACAGTACGAGGAATAGGGTCCAACGGTGAGGATGATTTCAATTTGGCAGTAGCTGCCAAGATATCCTCATCTGAAAAGACTGGGAATTGAGATAAGGAATGAGTAGAAAAAGGTGCTGATTGTTCTACCTCAACCTGACTGGAACTAGGAGAAGCATTCATAATCTTTTGTCGAATATCAGTAATTCTTTGAATACAAAATCCTGATAGTACATCACAGAGAACCTGAGATAGAACAACCATGTATGACTGGCTGCGCAGAAGGAGAGGACCAAGTTTGCACTGAGAAAAGCCTCAAGAATAGCATCAAAATAGCACTTGGAGATTTCCTTGAATTCTAATTTAGCGTTTTGGCAATACCGCAATTGCGTTCAGCTCTCCTACATTTGAAGCGCAGATCTTTCAAATGCCGCTTATACCAAGGCATCGATGGCTGTGTTCGACTCCTTGTGAGGCAAGATGGTGCAAGAAAGTCAGTTGTGACCAAAAAGGCTTGAGCCAAAGTACAGAGGCTTGTAGGTGCCATTGAGCCACAGTACTTAATGATGAGGTAAACCTGGCCCTTTCCACCTGATGCCATTTGCGTTTAAACAAAGAAGGCAGAATAGGCATGACAGGGAACGGCTGAGATTCAATGCATAATGGTATAGACGTATGACCTGACCAAGCAAGAGGTAACGCTGGAAAGGCCTTTTCTGATGCTCAAGGGGCCAAAATTAGGTCCAGTGTGTTACCTAGACTGAACACATGATACGATATGATAGGTTATTTACATCGCGCTTAATACCCAGAGGTTTCTAAGCACGGACTGAACCTGTGGTGCTCCGTGTCGTCTTGCTTCGAAGGTGAGCATGTTGCCCCTGAGCTATCCTCCCGACCAAAGATCTATTGTGTTAAGTCTAAATGCTGCATTGCATTAAAACGAGTCTAGGAATCCAGAAAAGCGGTAGAACCTACAGTAATATCACCAACCACAAATGATTGGTGAAACTGTTCTGAAGCTCAGCGGCAAGTTCAAGAAACGAGTTGCAAAAGTCAGACCCAGGAGGATATATTGTTAAAATATGTATTACATACAACGCGAAGACCAGTACACAGGTCAGTAGGGCTTCCATTTTCAAGCAATGAGTCCACGGAAGGGTCAGAAAGGTGAAATGAGACGCATAAATAAGTGCTATATCCCACCACCCGGATGTAAGGAGTTCGATCAAGCCTGAAAATCCTATAGTGAGGTGGGAGAGCTTGTTTAAGTTCAGGGTCAGACGACTCTCTAAGCCAAGTCTCTGTTACACACACAATGTCAAGCTCCTATTGAAAAAAGAAGTATGAACATAGCATAGCGTGAGCAGCTAGTGAACGTGCATTAATTAAAAAACACCTAAATTAGTGGATTCAGTGTGTGCCAAACCATGAGGAAATACCATTTCAGAGGGTGCAAGCTGGAGCAGCAGGTCACGAGTCGGCGCAATACCAACTGACAAAAGTCTGCCACACCAGAACGTATCCAGCCATAGCCCAGCCTGCAGATGGACATTGACTGGTCACTATTACATGGTCCTCTCTGCTGTGGCAGGACAGTCTGTCTATGAATGGCCAGTGTGTCAAGATAGTCATACCTGTCTCTGGCTCTGCACTGTGACCTTGAGCGTCCAGGTATGTCAAAAGGGAAATAGTATATCTAAGGTAGGTCAGAATGTCCTGCAGTCCTTCTAGCTGAAGACTGCAGTACTCTATGTATGACCTGGAGCTCCCTGCTATCTCAGGACTGCATTACTCTGTGTAAGACTACTCATTGTGACCTGTTTAGTTTAGTTGTTTTATTTATACCGCGCGCCGAACCCTGAGGTAACTGGGCGCCAGAGACTTAGAGTGAGTTTCAAAAGGTTACATGCATTTTCAAATTGTACTGCATTGCTATGTCAAAACAGTCATAGGGCCTCATTACGAGGTCTCCGGTCTGGTAAAAATGCTGGGAAAGTTGCCGGTAATACCGGCACCATCATTTCTACTGGACCAGGGAAACTAGAGCTTCCCGGTAGGGCCCCTACCACAAAAGAAATGCCAGAATCACCGGCACTGGCAATACCGGTGCCGGTGATTCAGGCAATCCCAGTTGTCAGATAGACACAGATACCACCTATGTACCATCTCGCTATTGCAGTAAAATGTAATATAATGGATTTAAGCATGGCAGCGATAATGCGTAGTCACCTATAGAAACATATGAAACTGGTTGTCTGTGCCATGCCGGTATTCAGGCCAACCAGTCCTCTAGATCGGAACTGCGCTCTACACCCCTCATTGGCCCACCCACCTGAGTCCCCTGAATGTCCAAAATGTCCACCTGGAAGTTCTGACTACCTGATCCTTTCCACTTAGCGTGATATGGGGTGCCTGGAGGCTGAATTCCTAAGGATGGGGATTTGGGAGTGAAAGTCAGGGAAGGGGCCAGTAAGCAGTGGGGCCTTGGGATGGGCTAGAGAGGCTTATGTTAGATTAGTCTAATTTCATAAATACAGAAGCAAGTGGGCTCTTGGAGTTCCTAGAACAGTTAAGGTTAAGAGGGCCCACATTCATTGAAATTCAAGTAGCAAGTGGGCTCTGAGTTCGGGGTTGTTATAGCTTATGCTAGGAGAGCCTGATGCCATTTAATGACGTTCATTGGCTATTGTCACAGTGGCCAGATCTGAATTAATTAGATAAAAAATCTTATGGAAGGTTTGGAAGTGGATTGAGGCAAATGAGGGGGTGTTTGTCATGCTGGGCCAAGTAGGTCAATGACTAGTCCCTATGCCCTACAGCCTCCTGCAATCTCAAGGCTTCAATAGTCTATGACTGGTCAGTGTGGCCTAGAGCTGCCTGCTTTTTGAGGGTGTAGTGGTCTAACTATGGCTGGTTATCATGACCTACAACTACATGCTACCTCAGGCTGCAATAGTCTGTCTATGTGATGAATCAGATTTTGGTGTACCAGTGGACCAGGAATGAATATCGCTTTCTAAACCATCAATCAGCCCCACGCCTCTAATGTACCAGAATGGATCAGAGCAGATTGGATTAAACAAGCACACAAATAAAATTATAAATCTCCTTGTCCAATTTTGGTAATGTGGACGGAACAGTAAGCTTTTCTCCTCTAAAGGTTGTGGATCGTTGATTAGTTACAACACAGCGAAAATACAACTACTCGCCATTGATAAAAGGAATGTCCAGTAAAAGTTGTATAAAAATATCTACTTTATTATTATAACAACAGACAGTCCAACAACAATATCAAATTAACCCACCCTGTAAAGGAATCTAGAGGAAATACAGTTTCTATGAATGAAAAGAGTTGCACTCTGGATACCTACAGCAGGGTAGTTGGTATGGTTAATAACCTCAATAGTTTGTAATGGTATCTTCGCTTCAGCAAAAGGGGGAAAAGGTGTTCAAATATCTCTAGAGGCCTTCTGGGAATGACCAGGGGGATAAAACCACAATGTATCTTTTGTATGTGTTCTTGGTGTTCCACAGGGTTGAGCTGGCTTCAGGGCACTTTGCAGGCTTCTGTGACAGAGTTCGAGATGGGAGTCAGCTGCGGGTATCAGTTGGCAAGACGGTTCAACAAGTGAACATTGACAAACGACTGCAGTCTGGCTTTACACAGTGAGTCGGGGTCAGGATACATTGTCTCTGTGCTGTTCGGTCATGAAGTCTCAGGTTTCTTTAAGCAACTGCGGCTTGACAGCAGTCAGCGTTACAGTCGTTAGGCAGCTCAAGGAACTCGACTCGATCAGAAATGTCCTTTAAGGCGGACAGCGGTAGATGCTTGTCAATTCACTTCTCGAAGCTTGTTCACTGGGCTTGTGCCATCCTTTAAGGCGGATGGCCCAAAGCTAACAAGTGTGCTTCTAGACAGCTGCCTTGTCCTTGGTTACAGGTTCAGAGACCTTCTGGCACTCCCTATCCAGGAATCTTGCTGCAGAGCCAAACAGGGCACGCTGTGTGCAGAATGAGTACTGGTTCTGGAGTGTGCAGAGGAGGTCCCAAATGCAGCCCACACTCCAACCGTCAATTTTGAAGTACCAGGAACGTTCACGCCGAAATATGTGACGTATGATGAGCAAATAATCCAGCAGAGAGCCGCAGTGGGGCTCTGTCCAGTACCTATCAGAAGAACAGCACCTATTGAAGTACTGATACCGAGGAAGCCATGGACAGTAAGGTACCCAATGAGAAAACCATATCAACAAATGAAACAAAATGAAGATCGTCTAAGTACAGTCCCTGAAGAAAGCAAAAAGGTCTTAATGGAAGACAAATGGTGATGACATGAGAACCCGGAATGACTCACACATGGAAGAAATGACGACCAGAGAATGACGTAAAGAGATGAAACGCCATGGGCCAGGGATATCGTGAACCTAAAGTGAAAGGATGATGTCAAACGAAAGAAGCTTAAGCCATGAGCATGGTGAAGATATTCAACCAGTTTACACATGTACATATTCTTGAAACCGCAACAAAGCTAAGAAAGTCGTGCGGCTTGCTATATTTAGTAGAAAGATAGTGCAGCAATGAACACCTATACATAGCTACCTCAAAAGAAGTATGTTATATAAGTATACTTCCACTTTGCACAAGAAGCAGAATTAACCAAGGTTACTAAAGGCCACACAAGAAGATCTTTATATTTAACAAAATCAAAAATAAGCGGCAGAAACAAAACTCAGAAGAGGCATCCCGAGCCAGGTCGTGTCAGTGGAATAGACGAACTGTAGCTGCAATTAATTGAAGCTAAGAATAGAATTTCCTGCTTCTGAAAGGTCAAGATAAGAAGACGAAGGCAGGTGGTCGGTGAAACGAAAATCAAATACACAAATTGATGAAGAAGAGGCAAATTCACGGTGTCTGAATCACATGACCAGCCGAGCGAGCAGAAGTAAGACCTTCACACCAACGCATGGCAACAGGCCAGGAGAAGATATCAGAACTTTTCCAGACAGGAGATGCAGTCTCGAGGCCAACCACAGTGAAATAATTGACACATGGCCACTAAAGTGATGATTGATTGTAACAATAATTGGAGGAAGGCCAGGGGAACTAAGGGGCACCCTGCACCAGGCCGACCATTCTGCGTTCTGCTAAGCAAAGTATGAGTGGGGTTGGTGCCAACCAAATCACAAAGGACCAAGTAATCTAGGGTGCTATAGGTAGTAGAACCAATAGTATGTTGTACTTTTAGTGACGTCTACAGTAGCCATTTTGAAAGACGAGCTTAGACGCCCCACCTGACAGTGTTTACCCAATCCCCCTACTTCGTTACCATATACAGATGTAGTACCTATATTAAAGTTACCTTTCCTGAACCAATAGAAGTGCATGCCAACTTTTAAGTGTTACACATCAATGATGATGAGTTTTCAGTATAAATTGTATGTTTTTTATGAAGATCGTTGGAGTTGTGAAGTGAGAGAGAAGATCACGAATCCGCTGATATTCATGAGACTCTCCATTTTTTGTACTTGTCATTAAACGGACTCCCTTTGCCAAACCATCGAGTTGTCATTAATGATTTGGTGTTCTAGTATTAATCTGCAGCCCGATCCATCTCAAGGGTGCTGCTATCTTGTCTTAAAGTGCTTCTGGGCAAACCCTGACTCTTTGGGCCAGTTGGGGGTCCCAGAGCACACTTGGTAGGAGAGATTGGATGGTTATCGATTATTGATTAGAATAAGACACCCATTGACCGTCGACATAAAGTAACTCTAGGTCCTCGGTAATATGACAAGTCCTTTGCCATCCAGAGGTCTGAAGGGACCTGTGTTCCCAACATAACCCCTTCCCACTCCTAGGGGCAGCTAAGCGAGCAAACGGCAGGAGAGGCGGTGACGAAGGTGGTGATCCCGAGCACCCAAAGAGGAAACATGCGAATGGTGAGTGAAAAAGACTAAATGTTTTGGCAAAAGTGCATGCTTTAGAACAAGTGAGGGAAAGGTAACAGAGGGAGGCAGAAAAACAAAATATAGTCAGAAGTAGTGTATGATGTATATATATGGGGAAGGAAATAGTGACTTAAAGGATGATTAAAAGTAGTAAAAGAGGATACCGGGGAGGACACCCGAGAAGAGATAGGATACCGGGGGGGGCACCCGAGAAGAGAGAGCATTCACCTTATTCCTAAGCTTTAATATAGTGGCTAGAAGAAACTTGCATTCAGAGTCCTGAATGAAGAGGAACAAATAGGTCACCACAGCAGTTAAAGATGCCCGTGAAAGGGATGAGTTTAAACTCCATGTCAGGGTAAAATATTAGAGGCATAGGTCTGTGTAACCAGCTGGAGTTTGTCTAGTCTGTGAACGTCTGTCTTGTTATTTGTTATGACGTCATAGGATGAAAATTTTTCCTTCAAGGAACTAGCATAAAAATTACACGATTGGATACTTGAAATATTGTAGAATATAACCTGATGTTTATTGAGTAAAATAGAAGATATAACATTTTGTGGAAAAAACAGGATTGGAGCTTGCGACGATTGGTGCTCACTCATATTGTTGGAATTGTTTAAATACCGAAAGACATAACAAGTGTTCTATAAAGAGAAAGTGAGCAAATTTAAATATGGAAGACATAACGCCATTAGTACACCTGTGCAAACAGTTGCCAAAACATGCACGTAAAATGAAAAAGTACAGTGCAGAATGGGTTAAAGGAACTGCAAACAAAATGTTTATGTCTTGGCCCCAGGGTGGATCATTATCTAAATCAGTCCTACAGTACATGACGACATATCTGCATGCCACATACATGGGCAAAAAGTTAGACAAATGTCTAGCTAGTCTAGAGTTGGGGAAAATGTACCAACAGGATAAAGAGGAGGAGCCTCCATTAGATTGGACACTTAACATATGCACAGAGAGCGGTGAGATGCCCTCAGCGCCACCCGCCCTGTTTGAAATGAAAATTGAAGACAGTAAGGACAAAGCTTATACCCGCTAAGAGAACTTAAAGCAGTCACAGGGTATAGCAACCCGGTATATGAGTCACCTACGGAAAGTAGTGAAGGAAATCTAGACAAAGATAAAGATAGAGATATCACCTCCAAAGTCCCGAGGGACAAAGAGAGATGCGAGGACGAGAGAAAAAAACAGACACAAGCAAGTACATCTCTCGATACAGAGAGAGAAGGCAAAAGATGGAAAGGCAATGAGGATAGAACTGATGAGATAGCATTCGCACAAAACGAATGTATGGGAGGTCAGATTTTATTCTCGATGGTAAAGGCAAAGATGACGTGAAACAAAAAGAGAAGCTAGACGATTTACAAAGAAAAGAGAAGGAAAAGGAAAAGGATTGAGAGATGAAAGAATAAGGAAAAAAGATAGGCAGAGACGAGAACAGTTATATCGCGAAGAGCAAGAAAGGCAACACAATCGTAAACAGAGAGCAGCCAATTATCAAGAGCAGCGAAGGATAGAGGAAGAACAAAGGATATGGGAGAAAAGAATAAAGAGAAGAAGGGATGAGGAAATCCAAAGGGCAAATGAACATAGAGACGCAAAGAAAGAGGAAGAAGATAGGGTCAGAGAAGAAGCGAGAAGGTGCAGAGAATTCGATTACGATGTAGAACATAAGCGATCTCGAATATCTGGAAAGGGAGGTTAAAAAACCTGAGCCAGTGCTAGACTGGGAAGATAGAGAAGAATTATTTCCTGAGTGCGATTCAGTACTGTGCATGTCTAGGGCAAATATTGAGGATGACTTCGACACCAGAAGCAACGGAGAGACGATTGATATAATATATGATGAAATGGGGCTAGAACAAGTATCCCAAGGGGAGGGTGAAGACGAGCGCCTGAAGAGCACTCAGCTTTACGATACTGAGGACGTCTCCCGAAGCATTGGAAATAGAGAACTGTCCTTAGATAGGTTGGAAATAAGTAGGAGCAAAGGGGATACAAGAAGTTGCACGAGTTGAGCACAGAAAATGTCTGACACCGAAAGAGAGGAGCATGAAGAAAAGGAGGAAGAGAGAAGACGGGAAAAGTGATTCTCTGGAGGGAGAGGGATAAAATGGTTAGATTCTAGTGGGTCTGCACTGAGGGCATCAGAATCAGCCACACAGTCAGACCAACACGAAGAAGTATCTCACGGTCAGAGGGTGGTGTCTCCACCACCCTATGTGAGCTGGCTAAGGACATTGCCCGGTAGGCGGCGAGGTGGGAATATTAACCGTGCAATAGACAGGAGACCAATGAGAGGAGAGAGAGAGGCCTATGCATCCCAATTTCGGTTGCTCGAGAAAGGTGGAACAAGACCACAGTATAATCCATGGCCACACATGGATCGGGAAAACCTGAAAAATAAGCTTCCAATGTTGACATCGGGAGCCGGAAAATGGATACACGAGCTAGAAAAAATGACGGGAGGGAACACGTTAGCAATAGGGGATATCAAAGGTCTCTTAATCGCCATACTTGGTGATAGAGCAGACGATGTGTGGACACGGGCAGGTTACCCTGGTGTGACCAGAGTTAATGCCGTGCATGACGGAGCTCCATTTAACAATTGCAGAGCCACGGTATGGAAAGCATTACGATTGCTATGTCCGGATACTTCCGACATGGGAGCCATAATGACACATAAAATGAAGGAGTCCGAGGAGCCTTTGATTTACATTGATTTACATACAGAGTTTTCAAGACGCGTGGGTACTCCAGACTCTGGAATCTTGGGGGAAATATATATGTGTGTTCTACCATATATTATGCTAAGGGCTGCCAGAGCCGGTACAGAAACAGCTCAATAAATTGGTGGGAATCGAGGCCAAACCATGGTCAGAAATACAGTGACAATCGCACACTATTGCAGGCTACTGCAAGAAAAGAATCGCAAAAAAAGAAGCTGCACGAAAGGATGAAGAGGCACAATTAGTGCAGAACAAATTGTCAAAATTCGCCCTTGAAGGTGCAATGATAACTAGCGCAGACGGATTGAGCATGCAGCAGGCCAATAATCCACAAAAGAATAATCAGGGCAATATTGGGTTTTTACCCAGGGGAAGAGGATTTAGAGGAAGAGGATGGCAGAGTAATCAGGGTGTTTTTTAGAATAATCAATGAGGCTTTCAAAACATGCAAAATGGCAATTAAGACATGTCAAATAGCCAAATAATCAGACCAGTACCAGTATGTTGGTTGTTTGGCCAGACCAAACGACAAGTTAACAAACGGATAGGGGAACACAGGTCACGTATCCGATGCAGGGTACACACAGCGCCCCTAGTTTCACACTACATTGAACATCAACATGGAGTAGATGACATGAGGTGGTGGGTTCTCGATACCATTCTCAATAATACCAACACCACCAATGCACTTAACCACAAAGAAGCATGGTGGATTTTTAAACTAAAAGCCACCACTAGAGGCCTCAATGAGGAGGTGCCTATGAACTACAGCTAAAGCTTACCTTCCCCTAGACCACCGCTACAATTAAAGTATACACCTAAAGGGTCAATGTCGCGTTAAAGAATGCATCTACTTTGCTAAATTTGCCACTTTATTACTTGCATTACGCTAGTCCATTCCTTTGCTCTCATTTTTTGCACCCAGTGTATCAAATGTATTAAATGGAAAAATGACAACAATATGTGAGGATTCAGACTCTAGGCATCTGTCTTTGTAACCCCTGGTGCCTTTTTGCCGCCTGTGCTTTTGTGTATACTTTGCCGTGCATCCTTCTGTGACCCATAAACGCTTTGATACAACCTTATGTACATATAAGATGCACGTTGCATAACTGTTTGAGTCTTCTGCAATTTTCAACTACTGTTTTGTAGAACACAGTGCACACCGATTTCATACATCAGTGTTTTCTTATTCTACCCATATACTTACGGCACAGCACTCCGGCCGAACCTTTGAGTTGGCCGTCCAACATTTAATTTTCTATTTTTACATCGTCCTCCCTGATTTTCAGCCACACACGAAGATGGCCCACAAGATGCGCTCGTTATTCGCAATGGGCCGCTGTCTGTACCTCTTCAGATTAGACTCCACGGACAACACAAGTGTCCTCCACAGCCTCCATGACAACCAAAATGTCGACACTTCTGAGCATGTGCGTAACGAGGTACACATTACACCTGCACATGCGCAGATGTGAGTGCCTACGCTTCTGAACATGCGCATTGCCCTCTGTTACACAGCTCCTTCTGTTATTGTCAGTTCGAGCGCAGCATTCATGGCTGCCACGGCGAACTGCAGGTGCTTCATCCGGCCTTTGCACTACAGCCCCTCCGCTGGGGGACCGCGATTAATTTAGGTAACAATGATGCCTCCTCCACATAGGACCTTTGCCACCTCCATACAGTGGCCCAACTCGCACAGGGCCCACAACACGCCACTTTCGACCGGCCCGCCTGCTGATTCTCGTTTCTTCTTCTGTTTTCTTTTTTCTTTCTTTGTTTAGTGGGTTACTTCGCATCCACAATCGAGGTGTATGCAGCCGCTTCCTCTGTCTGCAATTTGTAGTTGACAGCACGTAGCTACCCCTCACTGCCAGCATCTCAGCACTCGCCCACACGTTCTTACACGCTTCCAGGACACCTCAATAATTACCGACCTAGAAGAACAGGTAATTTGTAGCTTAACATGTGGGGACTGGATCATTTTGGTGGTGAATCCGCACACTCAGAACCAAAATATTTGTATACTTGTATCCATATTTGGTACTCATTCAGGCTGCATACTGGATAAAACCATTTACATGTTCCTATCTCTCTCTTAGGAACAGACCAGCATTTGCTCCCCAGATCCTACACCAAGGCCATTTCTTCACTGTTCAGCAACAGTGGAAGTTGAACCTCACCTTCAACTTTAATCCACTCAGGTCAGTCTATCGCTAGCACAAGCCACAAGTTTTGAGTATTCTTTTTAACTCTCTCTAACAGCCAGGGGGCGTTTCAATTTTAATTAAACTGTCTTTTGTTTTTATGACATGCGAATATCCCGTTGTGCTTTTTGTAACAACACCATAGTGTCTTTATTACACTAAATCCATCCTCACTTGATTCCTCCTTGTAGGGAGATTGGGTTTTCACCCTTGAAGAAGGCGTTTTTCGCCGAAACGTCACGGGACCACACACCATCTGGATCAGATATGCCTGTCCCCACACACCATCTGATCAATATCTAGACGTAGGCCAAAGACTTGGTTACCTCCCTCAAGAACTTAACACACCTTGGAAACAACTACCAGGATGCTCTTTGTAAAAACCTAATTCTGGTTTACTATTCACAGTTGCACGACCTATGTGATCATAATTGCTGTAACAATTGCCCTACTCTTATGTTCATGCACTAGCAATTCTAGGACCATGTACAAATAACTTGAAAAGTGTGTCTTAAATTTGCTTTTTGTTTTGTTCGATTTTCAATATGTTTGCCAACTTGAAGGCAAGTGTTGTTCATAAAAATTACTAAATATTAAGGGAAACTGAACCTATATTTCCTCTTGTGTTTTGACCTTAGTCAAATAAATAAGCTAAAAGTCAACCTTGAGATTCTTTTTGTATTTATACCTCGGCTAATCATGAGTATACAATGTTTTTGATATTCAGCATGTCGATTGAGATAATCTTTGCAGAAAATTAAAATGCAAATTGAAGTAAATGTATGTGGCAGGACGCCACCATTTTGTTTAAAAAATGTGTGGAATGACAGGGCAGCGAGCACACACATGCAAAAATCAGGGCATGATGCAAAACGACCAAAGAACAAGAGCAGGTATGGTGAACCTAACTGTGTTTTTACAGCAGGGAGGAAATGGAGTTGCACAGAATCACACAGTGCAACAACAAACGCCAGGAGCACAGCAAAGCTTGCAACCCCAGAATTCGATGGGTTTTCCACAAGGACAGTGTCAACAGTCGCTGATGCAACTGTCACAGACCGTAAGTACAGGACTAGCTGCAAACTCTGGAATGAGGAGTAACACTGGTGATGGGGTAAGTCCATTCGCACAAGGTGTGAAAAATTATATATGACTAGGACAGCTCACTTGGCACTCTGATGTGTTCTATCCTATCAGTGACATCAGACCCTTCAAGGGTGGATGTCGTTGTAGGGGATAAAGAGTACTCCTTCCTAGTTGACATGGGTGCAACACGTTTGTGTATACGTGAAGGCAAATTTTCCTTGTCCGGCGGTGCTATAAATACTCAGAGTTTCACAGGAGCTACAAGTCGTGTTCTTTTACAGATGCAATTCCAGTCTCTATAGGAGAATGTGAGATGAATGTACCTCTATTATATTCGCGACAAACCCCAGTAAACATCTTGGGTAGAGATCTAATGACAATGTTAAACATGACAATCTCATTCACAGAGGAGGGCATAATAGGTTCAACTCCAGGAATGCACTATTGGAACGTATGCGAAATGATTAGAGCATACGCAGGACACACAGCTATGAGGGCTGTACCGTTAGAGCCTGAAATATTCGCATATGGAACACATGTGTTAATGGCAGGGCTGCCAGGCCTTTCTGAAAAAACCATGAGTACCCCAGATGAATTTATATTTATACCAAGAATACCTATGTACGAGGAAAAGGGACAAGTATTTCCCTTGGTGATACACATAGCTGCAATACGAGGGAAAATGGCTTTTATTGATGGGTGGGACGATGAAGGCCGACCATGGTGCAGGGTAATCGACATTGAAGAAGGGTACAGATTGACTGACGTCACTGATGACGATCTGTTTGATGAACAAGCAGATATGGAGAAATAGCAGTGGAGGTTAACCTCACTTTTTGGGTGAAAATGATCAAAAGAGAAGTGCTGCAGAGAATGATGTTGGCACAGAACCGTCCTGAACATTTCGAGGATGACATGGCCCAGGTGCGTGTCCCAGAGTGGATCACAGGCCCCTATGATGAAGGCTTACTGAAATGAGTCGGAGAAGTGAAAATCAAACTGAAGCCAGGAGCAATTCTTCCAAAAGCACAACATTACCCCATGTCCAGGGAGGCAGATGAAAGAATTTTTAAGACAATTTTGGCTTTGATGGAGCAGGGCATCTTAGTGACGTCAGAGTTGTCATGCAATACTGCAGTTTACTTATCAAAAAATCAAAGGGAGGGTCTTGGAGGCTAATTCAAGATCTGAGGTCGATAAATGATATTGTTGAAGCCGAGTTCCCTTTAGTACCTAACCTGGCTCCAATTCTATGTACCTGTTGAGGCAAAATATTTCATGGTGATTGACTTGAAAAAAGCCTTTTTCTCAATCCCATTGCACAGAGACTCGCAAGAACTGATGTCATTTACGTTCAGACAAATGTGTCTGAAAAGCACAAGGCTACCCCAGGGATACCGTGAGTCTCCTTCTATTTTCAACAGAGTCTTGCAGATGGACCTAAGCAATATTTCATTAGAAAGTGTTGTCTTAGAATATGTGGATGACATCTTAATTTGCAGCACTGCAGAGGAAAGCTGCAGACGCGATTCTATTCAGCTATTGACTATATTGGCTGAAAAAGGATATAAGGTTGACAAAGAGAAGTTGCAATATTGTCAACAAGAAGTGCTATGAAAAGGCCAGCTAATCTCACATGAGGGCAAAAGAGTTACCCCAGAAAGGGCAGAAGCCATACTGAACACGGCTAAACCACACACGATAAAACAGATGCAGAGCTTTTTAGGCCTTTGCAATTATGTCAGGGCATGGGTCTTCAACTACAGCTCACATACCAAGCCGTTGCTACAAGCCAAAAAAAAGGCACAAGTGACGAAAGGAAAGATTGAATGGTCTGAGAGCATGGAGGAAGGATTTGCTGAACTCAAGAGAGCTATTTGCACTGGGATTTTATTTTAGGGATTGCCAATAATTCCCTATTATGCAGAGGAGTTTTACCTGTTTTCACACACAAATGCCAGCATTATGGCGGCAGTGTTCACACAGAAAACCATGTTGGGGTACAAAACCGAAAGGCACATTAACATCTCAGAGAGCTTCTGCTTATGAAGTGATCATATCGAACCCATTGATTAAGATAGTCCAATGCAAGATAGTGAACCCAGCTATGTTGATATCAGAACCAGTCACTGAAGGAGAGCCAATATGACTTCGCAAATTATGAAGAATTATATGATGAAATTCCCAGAGTGAAAGAAAATGCATTGGCAGAAGGAGAAATTGTCTTCGTTGACGGTTCCTTGAGGATCGATCAAAGCGATGGACAAAGATATACAGGCACTGCTGTAGTGAAACACGCAGCAAATTGAGAATTTCGAGTGCTTCATAGTGCACGATTACCATCTCATTATTCAGCACAGGCTGCAGAATTATTAGCGTTGATTCTCGCGATTGAGAATCACGCAGACCAGGAATCGATAGTGTACAGTGAGTGAGCCTATGTGGCATCAACAGTACACGCAGGCTTAGCATGCTGGAAAAGGAGGGGCTTCCTCAGAGCAGCTGGCACACCAGTACAGCACGCAGCCCTCTCAGGGGTCCTGCTATCTTGTCTTAAAGTGCTTCTGGGCAAACCCTGACTCTAGGGGCCGGTTGGGGATCCCAGAGCACAAGTGGCTGGAGAATCCTCTGAGTTCTTTTCTCCCTCTGTTCCCTGGGAGAAGTTAAGGGGAGGTATCTAGCTTCCCTCTTTGGATGTCCTGGCCTTCCTTCACTGGCAGAAGGTGTAAGGCAGACTGCACTTTCAACCAAGGTCCAAGGATGAGTTCTTCTTTCTTAATTCTTGTGAACTCTTAAGATGATCTGCCTAAAGAGGGACTCCGGCCCTCCTTCAAAGCCAAGTGGGCCACAGTGATTGGTGTAGGCTAACCCTACCTTAGTGAATCAATCCTAAGGTTACTGCCAACAAGCTTCTGTATGCGTCTTGTCATAACCAAAGTGCTTTGCAACAGAAAATGCAAAGGGGTCAAAACAGTAACAAGGTGTGCCCAAGAAGGAATATGGCAGTACCCTTCTATAAACAGAATAAACTCTGGGCTCGCTCCCTTGTACTACTGAGTCTGATCCATGTTCCTGTCTGTTGTGTTCAAAGAGTCTCTCTGGTTAATGGTCCTCCCTGTGTGGTTCCTGTTAAAGTGTCAGATCTCCTTTGCAGATGCTAAAAGACAAGACTCTTTGGCTCATGCAAACTCCATTCTCGTACCTTATGAATGGGGTCCCACTAGCGGGGGTGGCCTACTGCAACAAAAGAGCCAGACATGACAGTTCGCTGACATTGATACTAAGAGGCGGGAGCTGGCTTCAGGGTGACACACTTCTATATGAAAGGTTGTTGGGTTTCCTGTCTCCTTTATAATCCTCTGTAGCCAGGACCCATGTGGGCCTGTTTGAAGTACCCCTGTTGGTATGTTAATCACTGCCACCAACTGCAATGCCTAACAAAAGAGCAGGGTGGTTTCATGGAGCCTTTGTGTTGTAAGTGGGAAAAGGGACAGAGCCCCTTTAAGAGGGGAGCCCAGGACTATGGGAGGGAGCGGGAAGCGGGAGGAAAGGGAGGGGCAAGGGAAGAGGGAAGGCAGTAAGGCCATGGAGGAATAAAGCGAAGGTTGGAGTGCACAATGGCTCCTGTGTGGTTATTGGGCATACTTGAAGCAGCCCCACGAGGGGGCCCAACAACTGGCGACGAAGGGAAACGTCCCGCGCCGTGAAGAAAATGGACAAGAGAAGTCCATGGGAACAAGGAGCGAGGGGCCCGTGCGCCCAGCAGCAAGGGGCCCGTGTGCCCAGCAGCAGTGGGCCCGTGTGCCCAGCAGCAGTGAGGGGCCTGTGAGCCCTGCAGTGAGCACGTGAGCTCGGAACAACGGTGGGCCAGCGCGCCCGGCAAGAGGAGGTGGGCCTGTGAGCCCTGCAGCGGGCCTGTGCGCCCAGAGTAAACGGGCCGGTGTGCCCTCGTGGTGGGCCCGTGTGCCCGGCAGTGGGAGGTGGGCCTGTGCGCCCTACAGCGGGCCTGCGCGCCCAGTGTCATCGGGCCCGTATGCCCAACAGCTTTAGCGGGCCTGTGTGCCCTACAATAGTGCAGCGGCCAGTGTGCCCTGCCGGAGGGCCTGTGTGCCCAGCAGCATCCGGGGGCCCGTGTGCCTGCAGTGATCGAGGGCCCGTGCACCCAGCAGTGATTGGGGGCCTGCGTGCCCGCAGCGAAGGTGGGCCCGAGCGCCCAACTGCTTGTAGGGCCCGTGTGCCCAGCCGCATTCGGGGGCCCGTGTGCCTGAGGGCCTGTGCGCCCGCAGCGAAGGGGGGCCCGTGCGCCCAGCAATGTAGGAGGGCCGTGAGCCCAGTGGAGGAACCGACGGCAGCAGACCAGGAGGAACGACCTCGCGGGCCCGTGTGCCTGGCATCCACCAAGAGGCCCGTGCGCCTCTGGAGGGAAGGACCAGCGGCTGCGGTGCCGCCGAACAAGAAGGGAGAAGACCGCGCCTGCAGCACCCGCATCAGCGCAGCAGGCCCAGCTGATCCACCTCTTCATCCCGCCATCGGCAGAAGAAAGAGAGGAGACAACGGACCGCGGCGGCCACACCCCACCAAGTAAGGTGTTCTGTCGGGGGTCGGGAAGGGAACGGCCACAAACCAGGGAATCCTGGTCTCCCACACAGTGACATCCGAAAAAAAGGGAAAGGAAAATCCCTGTGTCTCCCACAAAGGACGTGACATTCAAAAAAAAAAAGGATAAGGGTATCCCCGAGATCCCCACATCGAACACGGCCAACAACCCCACCAGAGTTGAGGTTGCGTATATCCCCACATCGAACACGGCCAACAACCCCACCAGAGTTGAGGTTGCGTATAAACTTGAGCCACCTGCCACCAGACTGCAAGCCAGGAAGCCACCCAGCCCAGGTCACAAGACCCTGCCACCGTGCAGAAGCCCATGACCCAGATACACGGCCTGGAGGACACCCCAACCACCACACGTGTCTACAACGGTGCCCCGAATTAAGGGTAAGAAGCACAAAGGAAAGGACTGATACGGAGAAGAGGGTACCACCCCAGGAATAAAACAACCGGACAATTGCAAACAGAGAGCACTAACTGGGACACCCACGCCACGCCAGAAACCCCCAGAGACACCCACCCAGTGGACCTAGGTTAGTCAAACCCCAATGCAGCTCTATAACAGCCTGGATACACATTAGTGGCCTCCACCACGCAGGCCACCGGTGCAGAAATGTGACAGGGCTGCAGAAGGACAATACCAACACAATTTGTGCATCACCACCACGAGGTCAACCACAAGGTGGAGAGCCATCACGCCTCTCACACCCCTGCAGACTACAAAGGACCAAGGGAACCCATTTGGATACTACCAACAGCCCACAAGAGTAAAGCTGCACCTGAACTGCCGCTGCTCAACACGAGAATACGAGTAACCACGCCACAGGCCAACCAACTGCCTATGACCATCCAGAAAGCCAGGAGTGACAACCAAGGACCTACCGCCCCGTGGAGCACCACAACGCGCCCACACCATGACTGACCACACACAAGCAGACGCCGACGCAGGGGCGCAAACCCTGGCAAGCCTGGGCCTCACATCACATGCTGCCGCCATGAGAAGACCCGACCCATTCGCCTTGCACCCGTGCCATGACCAAGGAACAAGGTGGGAAGAATGGATCGAAGAGTTTGAAGACTTTCTAGGAGCAATAGGGAACAAAGACCCACCAAACAAACTCAGCATATTTAGGAACTTGGTAGGAAAAGAGGTAAAGGACATCATCAAGACAATCCCAGCTACAGACAAAACAACGTACCAATGTCTCCTCGAGGCAGTCAACGACAAGCTGATAGTAGGATCCAACAAAGACTATGAACGCCTTGAATTCAACCAACACAGGCAGCGTCCGCACGAATCCATTGGAGAATTCGTCTTACGTCTCCAGCAGAAAATAATAAACTGCGACTTCGCCAACTTCAACGATGAAGATGCTATAAGACTGCGGATCATAGAAGGGTGCACCTCGTCAACGCTCAGAAAACACCTTCTCAAAAAGCCCCTGTCCCTGGCGAAAACACTCAATCTGGCGAAGACATACGAGAGAATTGAAGCACAGGCAGCCGCCATTGAAAGAAACATTGAAAGCGACATCATCGCAGCCCTCACAGAAGGGCAACCACAACAGTCTAAGCCCACTCGACCCTGGAGAAAGAGGAAACCTGGAAGACACCGGCAACAAAGCTTGAACAAAGAGCAGTTCCTCAGGCGAGGGTGGAAACACACACACAGAGAACCATACCCAGCCGTTGGACGAACATGCTGGCGCTGTGGCCAGGAAGGTCACCTTCAGGGAATGTGCAGAACAGAACCACCCATAAGCTCTGCAAACCAACCCACACCATCAGCCCAGACATGATGCCCTAGTCCACCGATGGCACGGTTAGAGATCAGAAAAGACATCAAGGCCACGAACACCAGCCCACCGAGACGTCACAGACATGCACACCCCCTCTACACGGAGATAGCCCACCAAAAGGGAGATGGAACGGCACTTGGCACACGAACGCCACCCGTTCTGCGAGAGAACTATGAGTCTCGCAACCACCCAGTACCCTTCGAGATATCGTACGGGGGGGAATGCGGAAGCCACAGGAAACGTTGGTACAAGGCAACTGTACCAGACAGGGGCGGAAGAACAACCCCGAGACAAACCCCAGGACCATGCCGGCCAATGGAGGACCGCACAGACAATACAGCCAAAAGGTCAGTCACGACGCGACCCAACCCAAGGAGGCCGCAGAGTGTCTGACGCCAATCGCATGATACCGAGTCCCGCCATAGGGCACAGCCGTTTTAGCCACCGGACAGCACTACAGCATGCACTCATCAGCATTCACTATAGGTCATTCGGAGTAACCCACAAGAAGGACCACGTGCCCGAGCAAGATGCGGGAGAAGAAAACAAAGCCAGAGGACAGACGAACCGCACAGACCCCATCCTAGCGACAAGGGACAGAGAGCAGGTGACAACTATGACAGAGAACTACGGCAAAATGACGCCAAAGGACTCCCTCCTCCACGAGCTATACTTTGAAGAGCAGGAACCAATGAAAGGAGAAGCAATTGAGAGGAAGGAAAAGGAGAGAGCAAAGACTTATGAAGCACCGCAACGAGAGAGCGTGGAAGAGACCCACGAGCAACCAGACAGGCCCCACCGAGCCACAAAGAGACCCCAACGTCTTATCGAGCAAATGTGACCCCGGAAGTCTCATGTTAAGCAAGGGGGAGGTGTTGTAAGTGGGAAAAGGGACAGAGCCCCTTTAAGAGGGGAGCCCAGGACTATGGGAGGGAGCGGGAAGCGGGAGGGGCAAGGGAAGAGGGAAGGCAGTAAGGCCATGGAGGAATAAAGCGAAGGTTGGAGTGCACAATGGCTCCTGTGTGGTTATTGGGCATACTTGAAGCAGCCCCACAAGGGGGCCCAACACTTTGTTGGTTAATCAGGCTGACAATTGCAGGGGGAAGCTTGATCCACCCTCTTCCTGGAGATGACATTGTGCACTCCTTGGCTGCCACATTCCAACTAAATATGACATGAGCGGACTGTGTCTGTAGGCATTGTCTAGCCCGGAGTGCACGGGTCTATGCTTTGTTGTGGTGTGAGCATAGGAACATGTGTGTGGATTAGCCCAACACATTTTCTTGTGGTCTGTCCACCATCATTCCATTTAATTAAACATTTCAAAAAAGCCCAGGCGAGCCCACCCCCACCATGCGGATGGTCGAATTCCTCCCAGACTGGTCACCATAACCTGAAGCATCTTACTGTATCAGAACTGAGATGGTCTGTCAATGACTGGTCACTGTGCAACACAGCTGCCTAGTATCTCAAGGCTTCAATAGTCTATGTTTGATCAATATGAACTTCCTGCTACCTTAGGGATGCAATAGGGTTTCTATGGCTGGTTACTATGACTCACAACTTCCTGCTTTCCCAGGGCTGTGATAGTCTGCCAATGGCTGACTACTATGAACTGTATTTTACTGTTATCTCAAGATTGCAATAGTGTATGAGCGGTCAATATGACCTGGAACGTCCTGCTATCTTAGAGCTGCAATAGTCTTTCTATGGTTGGTTACAATCACCCACAGTTTCCTGTTATCCCAGGACTGTGATAGTCTGCCAATGGCTGGTCACTGTAGCTAACTGATGTCCCAAGACTGCAATGATCTATGACTGGTTAATATGACCTGGCACCACCAGCTATCTCAGGGCTGCAGTTGTATATGTCTATCAAATGGGGGTTGTGACCAGCACACACTACATCATGCCATGAGAAGAAGGAAGCTCGGGCTTACTGTGGTGTGGGCACACCCCCAAGCAAGGAAAGGAAGTATGTTTCTTCGAAAAAAAAATGAAAATCTTTCTCGTGTGGCAAAGAGTACTATCACTCCCCTGGTTTCAAGGGACTGTGTGAGGGAGACATAAAAGCAGGCTGCAGGCGGTTTGCCCCGTGCCCTTGCATATTTGTTTATTTATGTGTGTGTGCCTGTGTGTGTTTTAAAGTTTACGAGGGCTGGCTAGGTCAAGAGGTTACAGCCACGGGGCGACTGAACGGGAGCTGTCAGATTTTTTACAAAGTGCAAAGGATCAGTGTAATTAGTTAAAAGTGAGGCGGCAGGCCTGCCAGCGACCGATTCCAGAAATGGGGGAGCCGGGGAGGGTAACTCAAAGAGATGGAGGACAGACGCTAAGTGTTGATACTGCACTCCATATACTTGAGACGCAGCGCCACGACTGGAGCGTCAGTCTAAGCACGCTTTGGTAGCAGTTGAATTATGGCCGGGGTCATTACAGTTTTGCCTGTGGGTTAAAAGAGCCGGTAAATCTGTCGGTATTTCCAGCATTTTTACTGCACTGGCAAAACATAATCTTGCCAGTGGGGGCACAGATTTACTTCCAGCCAAGAGTTGGAGGTAAATCAGGCTCCCACCAGGAAATAAATGCTGGAATTACCGGCACCGGTATAGCCGGTGCCGGTAATTCCGGCAATCCCCTACATGGATTGGGGATTACCCGTCCTTGCCGGCACCTGGAATATCCCGGAAATACCGGGATATCAGATGCCGGTAATGGTAGGGCCTTTTCCCAGCACCCCGACGATTTTACTGCCGGGAAACTTGTAATGACTCCCATGGTAACGTGTAACTAAACGGCTGGCACCACCAAGAGCACCTTTATTTCAGCCATGCCCTGGCATCGTACTGTAGCTGGACCCTGTGAGGCAGAGCACCTTTCTGCAAAATGTCAGGCCGTGAATGCGCCGTGATTATTTATTGATAGTTAATTCATAATGGACAAGCTGCAACCCCCAAAACAAGGCAAACGAGGTACTTTATTGCAGAAAAGTGATATTGTATCTACCATCCAAAAATCAAAGCCTGCAGTACACTTACGGAACACTGGGGTGCATGGAATGCAGTGCTGGAAGAAATGGTAAACACCTCATTTCGAGTTGGGCGGTAATGTTACCGCATGTGGTAAACATGCAGTGAAGGTCTGCAGTTATTCTCCATTTTGGAATCCCTTTGCATGCAGTGACATTTTTGTGTGGAGGAAGTTTCCTCCATAAAAAAGCCAGCCATTTTTGGGGCATATCAATCGTGAACCTCGAAATTCGGCAGAGTGGTAAAACTGGATGTTTTACGACTACCGCCAATTTGTAATGAGCACCAGAAGCTTGCATCACACTGATGTACCAGTATGCCAATATACCACTGAGTCGCAGACAAGTCTGTTTCGTTGCAGTGATCGCATCAGCACAGGCAACACATGGTGAAATGAGTGTTTTGGGCTCAATAAGCTTGGAACCACTTCAACTGCTGGAGGGAAGTCTCTTTCGTTTGCTGTCCTGCCTAAAGTGACCAGAACAGGAAAGGTAGGAGAAGGGTGGCACTGAGATCAGGAGCAATAGGTCCACACCGCCTCTTCTTTCAACCTCATTCATTTGAATGGACCAAGGCTGTTCAGAGTGCTTCCTATATGTCCTCTGCCAAGTGGTTGAGGCTGAAGACCTGATATCCACTCATATTATGGGAGCTTTGGTAACATTCTCCGTCCAACAATATTTTGTGATCCTACTATATTTTCCATGACATGTCCCATGATATTGAGGAGCCAATCTGTGGCTCCTCAACATTCTTCTTTCTGTGGTCATTTCTGATCTTTGACAATTGTCAACAAGGTGATTCTGACCGGTTTAAGGCCTCTGGTTCATTCTGTAAGTAAAAGGTCCGTAGAGTTTTGTTGGATTCCAAGACATGTGCAGTACCTTGCCTCTAACACAGCAGAGCGTAGACCCCGGCGACATAGTGAAGAAAGAGAGGCTCAACCTTCAGTCATAAAACAGAAAGATCCCTAAATCACATTATCCTAATGGTGCATGCAAGGCATATCCTTCTCATTTGAACTATCTAAGAAATCTTTTATTCGACCCAGATCATTAGCCAATAAAAGAAAATATTAGATCCATATTGTTCTACAACAGCAAGTGTATGAAGACCCTTTGAGCTAAAGGTCCCAAGCCAATTTAAGATAAAATACTTTAATTTCCAATTTGTCATGTGATCCAGGCTGCAAACATTGCTCAAAACCTTTCTCAAAGTGAAGTCAGGGGTGTAAGACTCAGCCCTCCAATCTTCTGCACATCCTTGCACACACTCATGGCCCTCCCAGCCCACTTCCAGGTGCCCCAGAAATGAACAAGTGAACAGACATTGGCTGTTGAACTTGAGTCCATCTCTGCATTTCTCAATGGCGGTATGACCCCAGCTCTGTCTTCAAACAGACCCCTGTCTTTCCTAATCCACTTTCAGCTGACTTATCAGCGAATGAGCTAGTGTCCGTCCAATTGGCCATTGGAACCACGTGCACAGCCCTTTCAACCCTTTTGATTTTGGAAGTTAGGGTGTTCACCTTAGATGCCCAGTGGGGTGACTGCCAAAGGTACCCGACTGTTCACCGGCTCACCCTCGTTCCCAATCACCAACCTAAAAAGATGTCTGTGCAAAAAACCCACTAAATGTTTCTGCCTAGCCTAGTAAGGATGGCCAGTGCACATCCACTGCCATACCCCAATCAGCGGGCCCTTCCAGTACTGAGGACAAGAGCTTGTGTATACCCCCTGGTCAGCACTTTCAAACCCTCACAATTTAAGTACGATGCCAGTGCACCATTCCCCTGAATTCTTGACATCTTATCCCTCCCCCAAGACCTCAACTTTCCCATCTGGAAATATCCCTTTAAGTCCAAGTACAGATCTCATTTCAGATGGCCTCCGCCTCCCCTTGCCATTCCCCACCCAGACTGAACCATGACCTCTTTAGTGGCCCTTGTCCATGGACAATTCAATCCCTTACCTGAACTTAATGATTCTGGTGTATTTATTGACTCGAATATCCGAAATGTTTTTGAAATCACTTACATGGTCACTGAGTGGCCTAAACATGCTAAACGGAAATGTTTAAAACTTAAAATAAAAATCTTAATAAACAAAGCCGATGCCTGCTAGCTGTTAAATACCTGCATCCCAAAAATGGGGGAAGCACCGCTCCCAAGGTGCAATCCATCATCTGGCCTAACTCAGCGGGTAAGCCACGAACTCCACCAAAGGAAGTACCAAAGGTAGGAATTGCTTTCATTGCAGGATGTGCTCCTGGCAGCAGGTCCGCCACATGTCGAAAGACACCCTCCTTAAACTTCAATTAAGGAGGAACATTATCACAGCCACCCTCCTCCTGGCTTTTTCCATCCCATTTGCTCCTCAAAGCGTTCAGAAGCACTTTGTTTAGCTGGAATCCGCCCAGTAATGACGGATGAAAACACATGTTTAACCCACCCTGTGTACTCTTCCGAGCCTGCCTGGGATTTAAGTGGGAAGCATCATCGATTGGAAATGTTCCATTTTTTTTCTCTTTTTCTCTTTGGAGATCATAGAATTTCCCCAAAAAATCTTGATGATATACCTTTAGATAACACCATGGCTAACAGGTTTTTAATACTAGGAGAAAGACATAGTGTATCCAATTAATCTATCACAATGCACTGGCAAATGTCATTTTTCAAAAGGTCTCATAAAAGCCCACGTTGGCCCATCCATATTGCACACTATAGTGGTCAATGAATAGCATATGGATAGCATATGTGGAAGAGGATATCAGAACCTGTAACATTCTTCTCACAAATACATTTCCCACTGTTAATAGTCTGATCATTAACATATCCCCAGACACCTTCCCCATTGGCTACTAGCGTGACAAATATTGCATGACAATCTGTGAACATGGCCTTGATTAGATGACTACCTACTGATTGTCCAAAGTGAAACACTGATGCATTTCATTGTTTCCTTTGGGGAGTTTGCTTCTCCACATGACTCTTACACCCTGGAGTACTACTGAACGTAATGCTCAAAATAGTCATATGAGTTCCCCCATTTAAGTTGTTTGTTATTCGACTACAATGCGTGAGACAGCGTCTTTTTAGACCATACTTGCATCACTCTGAACATGCCAATATTGTTTGCCTAGCCCCTCTTGTCCATAACTAAACTTGGCGTATCTATGTATCGGAGCCTTCGGGATCTTTCGGGTGTGACCAATAATCACTGCATTGTCGGTGTATAGAAGGAGGAGACATTTTTGCCCAATAAAAACAGAAGTGCACCGTATGTCGGTCAAGTGAGCTTCAAGCTCATTAATTTAGAGCTTGAACAACAGCAAAACAGTAATGCACCACTGGCGTACACCTCTTTTTTGATGCGGAAGTTGTTGATAATTTCAGACATATGTATTCCTTGTAAGACGTCAAGCAGAGAGCATGGAATACCCTTCTCGTGATGGAGTCACCAGGGCAACTCTCTCCCGACGCAATCGAAAAACCTAGATAGGTGCACATGCTAGAAAAGTTGGTGTATTATGACCCACCCAGAACTTGTTAGACAATGTTGAGAGGTTCAAAGAATTGTCAGTTGTGCCAAGGACTTCATAAAGGACTTCATAATGGCCGCATTGAATGGGTGCTATATGGTAGTACATTTTGGACCAGTCCAAGACCATAGAATGTATTTACTTACTTACCAAACGATTTTGATGCTGCGTCTAATAGTAATACGGGCTGATCAAATGATGGATTAACTCTAGAAATCTTTCCAGATATGGGTCGTTTCCAATTACTGAGACCCAGTAGACTGTGTTAAATGCACAGAGGTCTAGCCTTGCAGGGTAATTCATAGAATTTCGCAGAAAAGTGTCGCAAGCGGCTGGCGCAGAGTGTCCGCGTGCGATTGTCTGCGCCAGGCGAGTGCGCTAAAACCGATTTCCGTGCACAGCGTATTCATGGATTTTAGGCTCCCAAACCAGCCGTGGCGCAGAGTATCGCAGTGACCCTGCAGCAGCGCCAGTAACGCCCCCAAGAACGCCCTCGCGCAAGGAAAAGCCATCAAAATCGCTAAAATCATCGCAAAGGGCTGCGCTAACCCTGGACCAGTTTACAGGGCTGGCAAACAAGGAACGCAAAGCGGGTAACGTTTATATCAGGGGTACGCGGGAAGTTTTAAACGCGATTAGCCAGGGTACATGTATTACAGGGGTACGCGGGAATTTTTACACGCGATTGGCCAGGGTACGTGTATTATAGGGGTACGCGTGAAGTTTTACACGCGATTAGCCAGGGTACATGTATTACAGGGGTACACGGGAATTATCACATGCGATTTGGCTGGGTACGTGTATTACAGGGGTACGTGTGAAGTTTTACACGCGATTTGGCTGGGTACGTGTATTACAGGGGTGCGTGGGAATTATCACACGCGATTTGGCCGGGTACGTGTATTACAGGGGTGCGCGGGAATTATCACACGCGATTTGGCTGGGTACGTGTATTACAGGGGTGCGCGGGAAGTTACACACGCGATTAGGCTGGGTGGGTCCTCACAGGTGTTCCCTGTACACCCTCCACGGCCCTTGCAGGCAGCCCACAAAACAGGGGACTACCCTGCACACCTGCTCATGTCCCCAGCACCCCCACCCCCCAGCACTGTGGGCCACCCTCCACCAGGCCCCCACTCATGTCCCCTTGCACCCCCACCCCCCAGCAGTCATGGGGCAGCCTCCACCAGGCCCCCACTCATGTCCCCTATCACTCTCACCCCCCAGCCACCAGGGGCAGCCTCCACCAGGTACCCACTCATGTCCCCTATCACCCCCACCCCCCAGCAGTGCAGGGGCAGCCTCCACCAGGCCCCCACTCATGTCTCCCACCACCCCCACCCCCCCAGCCACCATGGGCAGCCTCCACCAGGCTCCCACCCATGTCTACCACCACCACCCCCCCCAGCCACCATGGGGAGCCTCCACCAGGCCCCCACTCATGTCTCCCACCACCCCCACCCCCAGCAGTGCAGGGGCAGCCTCCAAGAAGGCCCCCACTCATGTCTCCCACCACCCCCACCCCCCAGCAGTGCAGGGGCAGCCTCCACCAGGCCCCCACTCATGTCTACCACCACCCCCACCCCCCAGCAGTGCAGGGGCAGCCTCCACCAGGCCCCCACTCATGTCCCCTTGCACCCCCACCCCCCAGCCACCATGGGCAGCCTCCACCAGGCCCCCACTCATGTCTCCCACCACCCCCACTCCCCAGCCACCATGGGCAGCCTCCACCAGGCCCCCACCCATGTCTACCACCACCACCACCACCCCCCAGCAGTGCAGGGGCAGCCTCCACCAGGCCCCCACTCATGTCCCCTATCACCCCCACCCCCCAGCCACCATGGGCAGCCTCCACCAGGCTCCCACCCATGTCTACCACCACCCCCACCCCCAGCCACCATGGGCAGCCTCCACCAGGCCCCCACTCATGTCTACCACCACCCCCACCCCCCAGCAGTGCAGGGGTAGACTCCACCAGGCCCCCACTCATGTCCCCTATCACCCCCACCCCCAGCCACCATGGGCAGCCTCCACCAGGCTCCCACCCATGTCTACCACCACCCCCACCCCCCAGCCACCATGGGCAGCATGTCTCCCACCACCCCCACCCCCCAGCAGTGCAGGGGCAGCCTCCACCAGGCCCCCACTCATGTCCCCCACCACCCCCACCCACCAGCAATGCAGGGGCAGCCTCCACCAGGCCCCCACTCATGTCTACCACCACCCCCACCCACCAGCAGTGTAGGGGCAGCCTCCACCAGGCCCCCACTCATGTCCCCTTGCGCCCCCACCCCCCAGCCACCGTGGGCAGCCTCCACCAGGCCCCCACTCATGTATCCCACCACCCCCACCCCCCAGCCACCATGGGCAGCCTCCACCAGGCCCCCACCCATGTCTACCACCACCACCACCCCCCAGCAGTGCAGGGGCAGCCTCCACCAGGCCCCCACTCATGTCCCCTATCACCCCCACCCCCCAGCCACCATGGGCAGCCTCCACCAGGCTCCCACCCATGTCTACCATCACCCCCACCCCCCAGCCACCATGGGCAGCCTCCACCAGGCCCCCACTCATGTCTACCACCACCCCCACCCCCCAGCAGTGCAGGGGCAGCCTCCACCAGGCCCCCACTCATGTCCCCTATCGCCCCCACCCCCCAGCCACCATGGGCAGCCTCCACCAGGCCCCCACTCATGTCTCCCACCACCCCCACCCCCCAGCCACCACGGGCAGCCTCCACCAGGCCCACAATCATGTCTCCCACCACCCCCACCCCCCAGCCACTATGGGCAGCCTCCACCAGGCCCCCACCCATGTCTCCCACCCCCCACACCTCCAGCACTGAGGGGCACCCTCCACCAGGCCCCCACTCATGTCTCCCACCACCCCCACCCCCCAGCCACCATGGGCAGCCTCCACCAGACCCAAACTCATGTCTCCCACCCCCCACCCCCCACAGCACTGAGGGGCACCCTCCACCAGGCCCCCACTCATGTCTCCCACCACCCCCACCCCCCAGCAGTGCAGGGGCAGCCTCCACCAGGCCCCCACTCATATCTACCACCACCCCCACCCCCCAGCCACCATGGGCAGCCTCCACCAGGCCCCCACTCATGTCTCCTACCACCCCCACCCCCCAGCAGTGCAGGGGCAGCCTCCACCATGCCCCCACTCATGTCTCCCACCACCCCCTCCCCCCAGCAGTGCAGGGGCAGCCTCCACCAGGCCCCCACTCATGTCTCCCACCACCCCCACCGCCCAGCAGTGCAGGGGCAGCCACCACCAGGCCCCCACTCATGTCCCCATCACTCCCACCCCCCAGCACTGAGGGGCACCCTCCACCAGGCCCCCACTCATGTCCCCTATCACCCCCACCCCCCAGCAGTGCAGGGGCAGCCTCCACCAGGCCCCCACTCATGTCTCCCACCACCCCCACCCCCCAGCAGTGCAGGGGCAGCCTCCAATAGGCCCCCACTCATGTCTACCACCACCCCCACCCCCCAGCAGTGCAGGGGCAGCCTCCACCAGGCCCCCACTCATGTCCCCTTGCACCCCCACCCCCCAGCCACCATGGGCAGCCTCCACCTGGCCCCCACTCATGACTCCCACCACCCCCACCCCCCAGCCACAATGGGCAGCCTCCACCAGGCCCCCACCCATGTCTACCACCACCACCACCCCCCAGCAGTGCAGGGGCAGCCTCCACCAGGCCCCACTCATGTACCCTATCACCCCCACCCCCCAGCCACCATGGGCAGCCTCCACCAGGCTCCCACCCATGTCTACCACCAACCCCACCCCCAGCCACCATGGGCAGCCTCCACCAGGCCCCCACTCATGTCTACCACCACCCCCACCCCCCAGCAGTGCAGGGGCAGCCTCCACCAGGCCCCCACTCATGTCCCCTATCACCCCCACCCCCCAGCAGTGCAGGGGCAGCCTCCACCAGGCCCCCACTCATGTCTCCCACCACCCCCACCCCCCAGAAGTGCAGGGGCAGCCTCCACCAGGCCCCCACTCATGTCTCCCACCACCCCCACCCCCAGCACTGAGGGGCACCCTCCACCAGGCCCCCACTCATGTCTCCCACCACCCCCACCCCCCAGCAGTGCAGGGGCAGCCTCCACCAGGCCCCCACTCATGTCTCCCACCACCCCCACCCACCAGCAGTGCAGGGGCAGCCTCCACCAGGTCCCCACTCATGTCTAACACCACTCCCACCCCCAGCAGTGCAGGGGCAGCCTCCACCAGGCCCCCACTCATGTCCCCTTGCACCCCCACCCCCCAGCCACCATGGGCATCCTCCACCAGGCCCCCACTCATGTCTCCCACCACCCCCACCCCCCAGCCACCATGGGCAGCCTCCACCAGGCCCCCACCCATGTCTACCACCACCACCACCCCCCAGCAGTGCAGGGGCAGCCTCCACCAGGCCCCCACTCATGTCCCCTATCACCCCCACCCCCCAGCCACCATGGGCAGCCTCCACCAGGCTCCCACCCATGTCTACCACCACCCCCACCCCCCAGCCACCATGGCTAGCCACCACAACCCAAAGACACAACCAAGTATTACATGCACCCATGATACTACTCCAATGGAAACAATGTAAATCAACACATGTGTCTCACACACACACAATGGCTGCAAGTGAACCTGAAAACCCATATCATGACATGCATGAAAACAATGAGATGAAACCACACATTGAAGAATTATAAAATCCAAATAATGTATTAATAACAACAGTAATGGCAATCAAAATGAAACAAAATACACAAGTAGAAAAAATAACAAAATCAAGCTGCCTGTCCCTTTTCAAATTAAAATCAATAAATGATAATCCTAAAAAAATTCTTCCAAAGTTCTAGTCCATAAAAAGGAAATGAAGGGAAAAAAGAAAATGAAAACCATTGCTCCATGGAAAAAATATCCATAGTAAAAAAAAATCCAAATCCAAAGTCTAACTATGTACAAAGTATTCAGGGTCCATCATCCCAACAGAAGAAATGAAACCTACCAAAAAACCTATTTAAAATGGAAATATAGACAAAAGGTGGAGCAGTGTCCGTCGACTCCAAATAAAAATAAACTATAAAGGAAACATATCACTAAATAACTATATACAATGGTGGCGGGCCAGTCCAGCGGCTCACTTAGTGGTGTTCTGGGCCAGGGCATCATCGAACTCCTCGTCTATGTCCCGGAGGCGGTCCTGTTCCATGGCCCCGAGGGTCCGCAGGGAGGCCGACATGTTCAACCCCAACTCCCTGCGGATTGCCTCGAGGCACTCAGCCCGCCTCAGGGCCCTCCGCATGAAGTTCTCCGCCCTGACCATCGTGAGCCGCGCCTCTTCCGCCCGCCGCCGCTCGGCACCTATCTGCTGGCCCAACCCCTGCCACACGGAAGACACTTCCCGTCCAGGGTCCTCCTGCCCTCCGGCCGAAGCCTGCCCCTCCGATGTTGAAGGCCCGAGCTATCGTGGCTCCCACCTACAGCCTCCTGCTGCTGCAGCTGCTGCTGTCCATGTGCCCTGTCCGATGGTGCCTGCACATCCTCCTCCAGTTGGGGTGCAGTCGCTGATGTGGCCACCCCTGCTGGACGTCCGACTCCCCACTGTGGCAGGGATCTGTTGTCCACCAGCCTGGCCGCACGGTCGGAGGCAGCTCCACAGGGCACCCAGGTGACACATGGGTGGGAAGATGGCATGGAGGACGACTGGGGGATAGGGGGTTCCGTGGAGGAGGGGGTCGGAACTAGGTCCAGGAAACAGAGGAATCCAGCCCTGGTGAGCTGTCCCAGTGGGTCAACGCAGTCAATGAGCCATGCAAGAAGACGTGCAGACTCATCATGAAAAGACTGCAGGTCAGCTCGCATGGCCCGTTGACGCAATGCCACCCCACCCTGGACAGGCTCAACCTGGTGCAGGATAGCCACATCCGCAGGGAGAGGAAGGCCAGGTGTTGTAAGCCAATCCCCTCCCTGAGAACAGGTCTGGAGGTAGGCATCCCCGCTGGTGCAAGATGATGCAGTGACAGGAGCAGGGACAGGATTGCACACAGGCACCTCCGCGGTGGCCTGTGCTGCCTCCTGTCCCAGATCCTGCACTGCACCACTAGCACCAGTGGAATCCCCACCTCCAGACCCCGCCTCTGTCGCTTTCACGGCTTCCTCCTCCTCCAAACCCCCCACCAACCTGGATGACTCTGTGCCATCTTCCTCCGTTGGGCCCTGTGGGGTCCCAGCTGCCCCTTCTGCTGCCGAGGAGTCCAACTCCAACCTCCACCTCTTGGACCTACCCTCGGCAGCTGCGGCCTGGGACACGGCACCAGACTCCTCACTCCCCGACGAGATCAGAACCTGGGAGGGGATCCGGGCCTTGCGTCTCCGGCTGGTGGTGCGACCCTGCTGCTGTGCTCCACAGTACCTTCTCCGCCCTCTTTATCAGTTGACGCTGCAGACAGGGAGAAAGAAAACACAGGCATCAGGGCACTGTCCAATGGACTCATACACACATGACAGTCATACATGAGTGGCATTGGTAAACCTCAGACATGGCATCACAATACCCAACACACATGTCATTTCAACTTGCACACATGAGCCATACCACAGGCATATTGCAACAGCCAGCACCATCCATTCACATACAACAGCATGAGCAGCCAAAGGTCATCCACACATCACATGCAACATAGGGAGTACACTACACATGCACACACACCACCAAACTTGCATGCATGTGTACACCTCCGCCAACTGTCGCAGTGTTCGGATCGACATCCATGTCACACCTGACAATCATTCCTCCACATCCTGTGCCATGCAAGCCCACACACACAAGCACCATCCATGTGTCACACATGAGACCCCTCGCATGTGTCACCCTCACGGCCCTGTACACCCCCCCTACTTGCCCACATAAAAATACATGTTCAACCTGCACACTCCTGGCACACCACACGCACAGCTTACAATCAGTATGCATGTACACTTACCGCTCAACTCCAGACGGGTCTGCCTCTCAAGGACCTGGACGTGGAGCGCTGGGGATATGCGTTCCAGGACCCTCATCTGATCTTCCGACAAGTGGCCCCGGCGCCCCTTAGCATCCGCTGCCCTCAGGAGGCACCAGGCCTTGTTGAGGGTCCTTGACCTGAAGTCCTCCCAGCGCTTCCTGACACGTTCGTAGTCGCGGACTGCCACCTCCTCCGCGTTGATGGCAGTCACGATGTCCATCCAGATCCGAATCCGTCCTTCCTTGTCGGCGCGCAACCTTCCGAAGAGGGCTTCATACTGCCCCAGGACATGCTCCACCAGGACACCAACTTCGGTGGCAGTGAAGCTGGTGCCCCTCTGCCTCCTTGGCCGGGGGTTGCCACTGGTGCCAGATGTTGCAGTGCCCGACATGGCAACCCCAGAGGCAGGAGTGGGTGGGCAACTGGGTCCTGGGGCTGGGCTGTGGGGCGATGGAAAAGCAATCGGGAGTCTTCGGTTCCAGCAGGGGTGGTCACAGCAACAGCACCCCTGGCTGATGTGCAGGCAGCAAATGGCAGGGCACGTGGGCAGCAGGCAGTCAGGCAGCAGCAGATGGCAGGTGGGAGCGTGCTCAGGGCTCTGGGGGGCAGTAATTCGGCCTTCTGGGCAGGAGCGTGGTCTTCCGTGTGTGAACGAGTGGCCAGCTTGATACGGAGTGATTTTGCACGTGAAAATCCTGCACGTCTGCGTGTAATTCGAGGAAAGGCCCTTAGCGCGTAAGCGCGTCAGCAGACGTCTGTACATTCATTGGCCCAAAGGCCACCAGCGTATGCGGGTCTATGAAGTCACGTGCACGTTGAATATGGCACACGTTTGAAATGTTGCGTGTTAAAAAAATGAAAGACACGTCCCAGTGTCAAAGCGTGTAATTGGTGGAAATAGCGCGTACACGCGGAAGTGACAAAGTGTGTAATTGGTGGAAATAGCGCATACACGCGGAAGTGACAAAGCGTGTAAATGGTGGAAAAAGCGCGTACACGCGGAAGTGACAAAGCGTGTAATTGGTGGAAATAGCGCGTACCCGCGGAAGTGACAAAGAGTGTAATTGGTGGATACAGCGGCTACACGCGGAAGTGACAAAGCTGTAATTGGTGGAAATGGCCCTAGCGCGTACACGCGGAAGTGACGCTGGACGTGTGGGCCTGCATAAAAGGTACGTGTAGAACACCATTTCCTTGTACGTGCTTTTCGTGGAGAGCGAGTGGGTGAATTCTGTACTTCTTGTCGTTTCACACGCGATTTACTTCACAGCGTTTCAAGTTCGTACTCCCTGTTACCTCGGACAGCTTTTTCTCTTTTTTCTCTTTTTCTGGTTTTCCTGGGCCTGTTCCCTCAAACAGTGTTCCCTTCTACTGTTGTCCTGTCTCCTCAGACAGCGTACAAATCTTCTTTTGGTGGGGGTGTTGCCAACCAAACGTGCTTCTTTTTCATGCTATTTTTCCTGGCACACGGTGAGTCATGCACGTATCTAACATCTGTGCTTGCCCCGTGTGTAGCCTACCCCTTCAGAGGTCATTCTAGGCTGCGTGTGACACGCATACGTTCATTCTTGTGTTACTGGGTGCCACAGCGTAGTGCAGGTTTTCTTTTCCGCACACGTGGTCTAGGAGGGGTTGCGTGCACGCCATCTCCCGTTTTTGGGCTTCCTGTGCATTGCGTGACCTGTCATCTTTCCCCAGGGGTCACATTCAGCCTTGCTAGAGCACTAGGGTACAATTACCATCTGGTACCCAACCCCTTTGACCCCCAATTGCCCAGGACAATAGTTTACAGCCACTCCCATACGCACATTAACATCAGTGCCATGGTTGGGAGGCGAGGATTCCGTAAGGGTGGCAAAGGTGGACGAGCCACAAGTGGTGGCCGTGGTGGATCCGGTAGGGGACGTGGTCGTTGCTTGCAGGGTGACCCTGTCCCCCCATGTGTGGAGGACCAGTCAAGGGCACCCATAACCCCCCCCCTGGTTGAGGCTGATGTGGCTGACACCATCCATGCTCAGCCCTTGTTGGACCAGCCCATTGTGGCACCAGACCTGGCTGACTCCATGGCTGACTTCTAGGTCAGCAGGCCTATGACACACCCAGCCAGGACAGTGTCGGTCCTTGTCCATCCTGCTGACATTCCCCCTGACACCATTACATTTGAGCCAATGCCTGCACCAACTCCCATGCTGAGTGTGCAATCCCACACTCCTGATACAGAGTCCACCAGGGCTCCTGCCCCTAGTGTCCAGAGCGGCGCAGGACACTCAGGATCACCACCACCTTCCAAGCGGAAGAGGAAGAGTGCTCGTCCGGCACAGGCTGATGCCCCAGACACAGCTACACAGTCCGGCCCGTCGAGGAAGCCCAGCTTCACGGATGCCGAACTGAATGCACTTGTCGAGTATGTGTCCGCACATGATAACGAGATGGTCATTGTTGCAGGATCCAAGACCACACCTGCACAACGCCAGGCACACTGGCAGACTGTTGCGGACATCATAAGTGCCCTTGGAATCGTGAGGCGCACAGCCAATGATTGCTATAAGCGCTGGAATGACCAAAAGCGCAGGGCAAAGAATAAGCTGGCCTCAAGTCATGCCGCAACTCTAGTGACTGGAGGTGGGTCTCCAGTAGAAGACATGGAACTCACTCCACATGAGTCAGTCGCTGGGACCTACGTCACGGAGGAACAGATCCAAGGCGTGGGAGATCTGCCTGATTATGAGGCATTGTCCGGTGAGTGCACATGCATGTGTGTGTCATCCATGTGCATGGTGTGTGTGTGAGGGCTTCTGTTTGTGTGCCAGGTGAGGGTGTGTGCGCCTGAGTCATTTGGGTCACCCATGTGCTTCATGCAATACATTCTGCGCAGCAGCATTTGGCCATAGCAGTATCCCTTCTGCCAACAGTAGACATCTAGCCCAACAGCATGCCAGTTGCCCTTGAAGTGTCACCTTGCCACAACATTGTTGCTTATTTTTCTCTGTTCATTCAGGCAGATTGTTTGCATTCCACCACTTTTACTAGGCATTTCTCTGTCCTGTAGTCACATGTCTGACATGGCTATGGTAAAGTGGAGTGACTTTGTTACCTGGATATCATTTGTTCACACATGTCCCTGTGCAATCGGACCATTTTGGACTGGCAGCTCCAGGTGAAAAATCAGACCTGTTTGAATTAGAAAAGCTATTAAATGCGGGAACTGGACTGAATGAATAAGTGCTGCCCTCCTCTCCATCTTCACTCAATAGCAATGGTACATGCCATCTGTGTGATGGCATGTGTATTTCACCTGGCAATCACAGGCTAATGTGTGATGCCACTGCCAGGCAGCATGCTGAAAATGTGTTCATCTTCCATCTTGGTGTCATTAGTGTGTGCCATTTGCCTGCCCTTCATACGCAGTGAGGGTGCATGCATGGGAGGGTTTTAGTCATGTGGGACATGTGTCAATCAAGTACTGGTTCTCTTGCTTCTCAGCCCTCATTGTGTGCCATGGTGCTAATGCCTGTTTCCATTTGTTTTCTTTTATGTCTTTGCAGGGGAAGACGCACCTGATACTGCTTGGGTTGTGGAGATGGTGCAGACCCAGAAGGGTACAAGGCCCGACCGACCACCAGTGAGGGACGTGGTGTAGTGGTGGGTGAGAACCCACAACTGCTGCAGGTCGTGCTCTCAAGGGGTGTCTCTGGCTGCACCTCCCCCGAGCTGTACTCGGGTGTTGATTCGGATGATGAGACCTACGTGCCGTCGCAGGTGAGTGTTCCTGGAAGGGATTCTGTTCTGTCCCACCCACCTGCACCAGGGTCAGAACCCTCAATGGGGATGTCAGTGTTGGCAGCTACGCCTTTGGTGGTTACGGATGCAGGGTCACACTCCGCGACATCTGATCCTGTTCCTGGGCCAGCAGATCAGAGGGGGAATGCAGTCCTGCAGCCTCAGGCAGTGCCGGCACAGCAAGGCGCAGTTCGCCTTGCCCCAGACAGGTGTGGTGCCCGCCGACCTGGTGGCCGTACGCCACCTGGCAATACCGCATGGGAGCAATCCATTTACGGTATGGCAACCCAACAGGCAGCATCATCAGAGATGATGGCTCAGGCCATGGATAGGGTGGCCACTTCCATTGTCCCCCCCGAAAGGCTAATGGAGCGACTACAGCAGGCAACCGACTCCATCTGCCAGTCACACACGGAGGATATGTTGGCGTCCAACAGGGACAGGCGGGCGGCACTGGCGACTCTGCAGGAAGCCATCTCCATAGAGTCCCAGGGCCACAGGGAACCCCTGAGGCAGGAGCTCCTTCACCTCAGGACCACTCTTGTTGAGCTTGAGGCTTCAACAAACTGAAGGACAGAACAGCAGCTGGAGCGTCTCACCCGTACGCTCTCAGCTGAGATGCAGGCAACTAGGGCGGAGGTCCGGGCATCCCGTGAGTTGTTGCATGGGGACCTCCGCACACTCATCCTCCAGAACGAGACCTACCACACCCGCATGCTTGCAGCCATGGAGGAACAGACTAGGGCCTTGCGTGGGCTGCCTCCCATAGTGCAACCACCTCCGGATGCAGCTGCACAGGGTGATAATAGCGACAACAGTGATACTCCCACAATAGGGTAGCCGTGAGGGCCATGAGCCCATGGAGGTGTTTTTTTTCCCAAGATCCACACAGGTGGGTTTTGGTGTGCACCCTGTCCTCGGACCTCCTGGGTGGCCTCCCCAACCCCCCGGGCCCATTAATGGCCATTTTTGATTTTTTTTTTTCTTTATTTTTATTTTTTTTGGGACATTGGCCCTCATTACGACCCTTGCGGAAAGCGACTGACCGGAGCGCCACAGCGTAAATAGCGTTTCCGCCATTGCACGAAGGAGCAAAGTGCGGCCCATTCCGACCCATCGGGCACGAGCACCACGCCACGGCGGAAGTGCAAAGTCCGCGATGGCGGAAATGACCCCAAAACGGCCCACACCGCCGCCGTACGGCGCCCTAGGTGCAATACCGCCACCCCTCTTAGCGGTCACCGCAGTGTGCGCCTACCGGAAAGTACGGTGACCGGAAACATACGGAAACGGAAGTTAAAACATGGGCCCGGAACGGGAAACATCCCGGCGTACACCTATAAAACCACTAAAACCACACAACCACTAAAATCACTACCCTGAAACACACCCCAACCCGTCACCCACCCTAGCGAAACCAAGACAAATGGGAAAAGTAGCGAAGAAAGCGTGCGACCGCAAGCGGCAGGTCCACTTCTCCCGCGAGGAACTCACCGTGCTAACAGAGACCCTCCAGGAGAATGCTGCCGTCGTCTTCTCCACGCAAATGACCAGAACGGCACTTGCAAACAAGAAGACCATATGGGCTCTGGTGGCACAGCGGGTAAGTGCGGTGGGGACCGCACCCGCACCCCACAGCAATGCCGCAAGCGATGGGACGACCTGCGGATACGCGTCCGCAGCATACTCTCTGCCAACCGCAACATTGCCACAGCCACCGGGGGAGGTCCTGAATCACCCATCAAGTTGACCCCCTGGGAAGAAATCTGTGCCTCCACCATCGGAATGGAGAGCATAGAGGGAGTCGGAGGGATGGAGAAAGGAGTGCAGACATCCGAAGATTCAGGTAGGTGTACCAGATAAAACAATGCCAAATCCACACAGTCCATCCATGTGAAGTACCATGCGTCCACATAGTGCAACAGAAACACATGTCCAGGAGAACGGCCACACACATCGGCCTGATAGCGCACGTTAAAACCCACAATAAATACATAAATAATTAAAAACCCCTAATACACGCACTACACGTGCAGCAGGCACACCCTAACTGCAGGCTGCCAAACAACTGCACCCTCACTCCACACACAAATCAAAGCACCTCCAAGGACCCGACCCAAATCACCCTCAGGTACCACCCCAGAGCATGTGATACAATGCCATTCCAATTCCCACAGACCCATCATTAACCCTCGCCCTCCTTTACTCCACCACAGGGTCCGATCCAAACGACGAGCTACAGGACACCCCTACCAGCACACCTGCAAAGAGGGCCAAGACCAACGGCCAGAGACCCTCCACCTCAGCTGCACGCATCAAGACACGGCAGCAGCACAAATCAGGTGGCAGCACAGAGGAGGGAACATCAACAGGCACCCCAGCAGCCAGCATGCCCACAACACCACCACCACAGGTCCCCCCAATGGATGCCACAGAAGGCACTGCCTCTGGTGGCAGCAGCACCATAGGTGACACCCCATTGATGGCAGCATGCTCCGACACAGAAAACGGGGATGTCGAAGTCAGATCCATCCATGACCTGTCCCAATCCCCCTGTCTGTCCCATCCCGTACAACATGAGGATACCACGCAGGGGCACCCACAAGACAACGACTGGCCATCCCCCCCAAGCCCTGTGGCAAGGCAACATGAGGACAACAGCCCCTCTGTGACACCCCCGCAAATGGGCATGGCCCAGCAGAGGCAACAGTCCCTCGACCAGTTAATCGTGCAACAGCAGCAAATGGCCACGCTCCTCAAGGACCATGCCGATGAATGTGGGGGCACTAAGGCAGACATAGAAACATCAACTGAGACACTTAGGGCAGAAATGGAGAGAGGCACAGAGACGCTGAGGGCACAAATGGAGAGTAGCACCGAGAGCCTGAGAGTCCAAATGGAGAGAAGCACCGAGAGCCTGAGGGGGGAACTGCATGCGACGTCCAAAGACGTATGTGCCGAACTTGCCGCAGTGCGCCGTGTGCTCACTGAGCTCTCGCAAACCCTTAGGGACATGCATGGACGTGAGCAGGCAGACACATCATCCGTTGCAAGTTCCGTCCAGGGCAGCCCCCAACGTAGATCTGGAAGGAACCTGCGCTCCACAGGCAGGGGTGCCCCTGATACCCGCAGAGGGGGCTTGCAATAGCGACAGCCCACTGACAATGAGCATCTTTGGACACTGGTGTTCGGGGGGGAGGTAGGAGGGTGGAGGGGGTGTGTTGGGCTCACTTGGGTGGCGGGTCGATAGGGTGTTCAACATGACATCACATATGCCATAAAAAGTGCACGATCAACCAATGAGATGTGTGGACATTGATCTTTGTGTACTAGGCCATCATAGGCGTACAGTCCATATTGTGCATGTCCCAGACACACGCAGTGCCACGAGTCCCGTGTCCATGTATCAGCCACCAGGCGTGAGTACTAGAAGCATGCATCAATGAGATGCTGACGAATGTCACGGGCCTCCGGTGCCTCGCAGACTCCATGAGGTGCAGCCACATCCCCACCCTCATCATGACCATCATCAGGTGCTTGCAGTTCTGCGTCAGGGGGCATGGGCACATTTCTACGTACGCACATGTTGTGGAGCATGACACATGCCATGACCATCTTTGCAACCTTCTCATGGCGGTACAGGAGTGCCCCGCCAGACCTGCTGAGGCAGCGGAAACGAGTCTTCAGTAGGCCGAATGCCTGTTCTATGACTACACGGGTACGTGAGTGGGCATGGTTGTTGTCCTCCTCATGCTGGTCCCGTGGGTTCCGGACTGGTGTGAGGAGCCATCTCTTCAGTGGATATCCAGCATCACCTGTATGTGGACGAGAAACGTATGATGTGGAATGCCATTGCTACGTACGCACACCCCCCCCTTCCTGCCAGGTCATTGCCAAATCACATTCCCCACATAATCATGCATGTAATGAGACTCACCGAGTAGCCAGGATCTGTTCCCTGCGTGTCGCTCCATGTAGCGTGGTATTGTAGAGTTCCTCAAGACCATAGAATCATGGGTTGATCCAGGGAATCGGGCACAACAATGTGTAATGATCCTGTTGGAGTCACACACCATTTGTACATTCAGGGAATGAAATTGTTTTCTGTTGCGGTACTGGGCCTCCATGGCATGTGGGACGACCAATTCCACATGGGTGCAGTCGATGGCACCAATGCAACCCGGTATGCCGGCAAGTGCATGGAATCCCACTTTTGTGTTGGTAATTTCCTGCTCCGAGCGTGGTAGAGAGATGTAGTCGTCTGCGTGCTGCAGGAGGGCATCGAGCACTTGCAATAGTGTCCGTGAGAACAGTGGCTGAGAAATGCCATGCAACTGTCCGACTGTGTGCTGGTAGGTGCCTGTGGCCAGGAAGTGGAGTACAGACACCACCTTCAGTAGGGGTGGGATGGCGGTTGGGCTATCTATCATGCTGACAAGGTCAGCCTGTGTCATGTCCACAATGGCGGCTATGGTGTCCCGGTCCAGACGGTAGAGGGTGTGGATCTGCTCATCAGTGAGGTTGAACGGATGTGCTCGGAGGCGTGGGATTGCGGGCTGCCTGCGTGGTGGTAGTGGCTGTGCTGGCGGCCCTTGCTGGCCCTGCCTTGGCCTCCTCCTCCTCCTGCGTCTCCTTCGTGCGGCCGGTAGCAGTTGGTGTTCGTCTTCTTCTTGGAGTTGGAGTAGTTGCAGTGCTATCAGGTCCCCCAGGGCCAACATCGCGAGTCCTGCCGGTAGCATTTCGGTGTGGTTGTGGGAGGAGACTGGCTGTGCAATTTATGTGTTTTCAGGCTGTATGGCCTCCACCTGTGGTGATTACTTCCACCTGTGCAAGCTGCTCTCCCCTTTGGCCGAGCACGTCCCGCGCACAACGCTGCAAATCTGGGAATGGCATCTTGCTATTGCAATCATGTATTTGTACCCGATGGCCGTGTAACATTGGTTGACATGTTCATTCTGCTGTGGTCCCATTGTTGCACATACTATCTGTGCAGTCGCGAACAGACTTGTGAAGGGTCAGTGGAACGTAGTACTCGAGTAACGGTGGGCCCTCATGCATCACTTTACCGAGTTGCAATGACGGGCGGGGCGTCCCATTTGTGGGTGAAGGCAGTTGCCATTTTCACACACAGCCGCACTCGATGGAATAATTAGTGATTTCAAACGGCCACAGATGCCTTTTCGGCGTGATGTTGCAAATGTGGAATTCCAAGGGCGGCGCTTTCGGTTTCCAGCTAGCGGCGAGGAGATGCCCACAGGTCTGACTGCAAATATAACGTTCTGTTGTTCAATGTCCTTGAGACAGGGCCCATGGCGAGGAAGCAATGATTGATATGAATAGTTTGGGATGCGCAATTGCTACGTGGGCGATGAGGCCGGCCGTTCCCACATACATGTTACTTCACAACACTGGAATTACGGGCTGGGGCACTGTGGATTTTGCAGGCTGCATAACGCACAGACTCAATGGATGTTTCTAATGTTATGTGAGTAATTATTCAGGCGTTTTGATTCCGGGATGAGGGAATGATGAATGGATGCATGGGCAGGTGATTTGATACAGAGTTTGCCATGTACAGGGCTTCTTGGGATCTATCCGCCTCCCCTACGCTATGTGATGCAGGGCTGCCATGGTGGGACCATCGTCTATCTGGCCTTGTTGAGCCCTCCCTGTCTCGACACGCCCTCAGACACTTGTGTCCATGCACATTAACATTCCCATCTGATGGATTCTGTTTTGACAGACGCATGCACAGGTACACTCGTTTGTGATGGTGTTTGCACCTCGATATAGATGGTTAGGAGTCGCAAGTGGTTTTGGGGTGGTGATGATCCTTTGGAGTGGGCTAGCATGCATATGGCTGTGGATTTCGTGTGATCATTGAAGTGAGTAGTTGGAATGTAGTTCTGATGGCCATTCTGTTCTTTTTCTTTTCTTTTGGTTGACAGGTATCTCCTCCCCTTTTGCCACTGCCATCTGTATGCCACTCCTGCAGATGGGTTTTACTCCCGACACCTGCTTCTTCGTGTTAATCAGTGGAGCAGCATTACGATCTTATGGGACGATCGCCAATGGCCCACATGCCCTTACGCAGTACTGGTGGCTCGGAGCAACATTTCGGCCTTTCAGCTGGACTAGTGCCTCCCCATTGGGACGGCCCTGCGGTTCTGTGCGCTTCCATGTTGCCTTTTCGTACGTGAATGTGGCTCTGTGTACCATGAGGGAACAGGACGACACACAAGTAGTGGCTGGTCATTTCTTGCGGATGCAGCCCACAATGGTGATTGGTGTTTAGGAGTTCATGGCCTGATGGCTGTATGGGCTTGGTGGCTTTGATGTGCATTAAATTTCTAATCTGATTTGGCCCGTGTAGCGTTTTTCTTTGCAAGTGATGTGGCATATGCCTATTTGGGGGGCGATGTATTGTGAGGAGATCTGCATTGGGTTCCAGCTTCGGAGTTTAGTTGCGTGGTACTGTACTGGGCGCGTTTGCCTACTAAGCCCGTGAGGTCAGGGATGGGGGCTGCCAATATGACAGTTTGAATGTTGTCATGCTCAGGGGCGGGGGATTGGGTTTTGTGTGACAGATGCCGGTCAGCCAGGTGGACTGGTGGAATGATGTGATTCTCGGAATATGGCTGGTCACAGGTGCCTGTGTTTGCGTGCGTTTCTTGGTGGGGGACTGTGGTCATGTCCATTGGGATGGCTTCTGTATTCGTGCCATCTGTGCCCTGCAGCTCCCATTGGCCCCTCTTGTGTTTCTTTTGTTCGTTGCCATGCATGGGTGACTTGTACATTTCAATGGTTGCATTGTGGCTTCATTGCACCTACGGGGAGTTGTACTTTGTGGGCAGGGAGCGGTGTACAGGCACTCAGTGGGGCCGTTTACGGTTGATTCGCGATGCCGTACTTCTCACCATGGCGGAATGGTACATTACGCCATGCCTGATGGCGTTAGGTACATGTCCGCTAGGGTCGGAATTGGCGTACCGTTGCGCCATGGTGGTGTTTGCGGTTTCGCATGGCGCGCGCGCGCGTGCTTGGTGCAGTTAGCGTTGGCGTTCACTACGGTGTCGCTAATGGCTTCGTACTTTGCGGTGACGGGTCATAGTCGCACCGAGCGCTATTCGATGGCGGTATTGCATTTCCGCCATCGTTTTCCGATTTCCGCAAGGGTCGTAATGAGGGCCATTGTGTTGCCTTCCGTGGCTCCTGTGGGCATACGCTGCATTGTGGCTGGGCACATGCAGGCTTGTCATGTATTTGGTTCAGATGCTTGGGTTTTTGTCACACACACCCCTCCTGCTTCCCGTTTCCATGGGCTTGCAAAGGGTGTGCCCAAGTGACATTGACGTACATGGTGACATTGGACTCCCACTACATGTGTGGGTAGTCTAGTCAATACTGTGTATACATTCCTAGTGCATATTGCTGTTGTGTTGTACACTGCATGTTGCATTGATGTGTAACTCATCATCCGTGTCTACCTCCTAATTTGCAGGTCCTTTCCTCATGTCTAAACAAGGCCCTCTACTTTGGAGATGGGGTCCATGTTGGCAGCAGTGCACCTACAACTCTACATGGCGGAAACACTGTACAGTTGGAAGTGGTGGGAGTGCAGGCATTTCCAGGTGGTGAGACTACTAATTCCTTACATTCGTAATGTCATGTTAATGGTAGTTTTGAGGGTCAGTGGCTGATAAGTGTTATTACTCAATACCTGCTCAAGTGTGTTGTTGGTCCTGCATTACTGTGAGCATTTCAGGTGTCGCGAGTTTCAATTAGGGACACTGTACATTGTGACACTTGTGTCATGTTGTGGGGATTACTTTGTTTACCTGCACATAGCATGACATGGTACGGTGTGTCGTGTGGCGGTGCTGGGGATGGGTTGGGTGACATGGCACTGTCCTCATGTTGCATTTTGCAAGTGGGTATTCATTTTAGCTGCTTGAATGTGTTTTTCACAAAACTGCATTGGTGGTGTCTGTGTAGGTAGGGATGCACATATTGTAACACTTCCAGGTGAACAATCTCATGCTGATATGGTTGATTCTCCAGACATTCAGGATCAGTGTCAGGTTGAGACATCATTGATTGTCAGATGGTATGTGCCAGGGCAGTGTGCACTCCACAGGGGTGTGATTTCTATGTGAAGTAATTAGCCGCTAGCTGTGTACGGGCTGCCTCCCCCCGTGCCCTTTCTCCTCCCATGCGCAGCGGCCGTGCATGTGGTTGGGGATGTGGGGCCACCACCATGTCCACGGCCAGGCCCCGGCGTGTTGCAACGTTGTGCAGGACACATGCTGCCACTATGATCCTGCACACTACTGGGGGAGCGTATAACAGCTGCCCGCCAGAACGGTCAAGGGAGCGAAAGCGTGACTTAAGCACTCCGAATGTGTGCTCCACTATGCCCCGGGTTGCAATGTGGGCTCGGGTGGCGTGGTGGGGTTCCGAATTGGCGTCATCATGTGGGGGCTGAGAGGGTAGGCACTGTCCCCTGTGGAGGTAGTGATTGGTATCATTGGTGGGGTTGTGACCTTGCTCAGTATCTGACATGCATGCATGTGCAGTGGCATTCATACTCGCCAAGCAGCCATGTATCGCCATGCCGCCCAGCTTCTAGGTCCCAGCTTAGGGTGGACATTCGGTAAATGAAGCTGTCGTGGGTGGACCCGGGATAGTTGGCATATACTGAGGTGATGATTCCCTTGGCATTACATACTACCTGCACGTTGATGGAATGCCAGTGCTTGCGGTTCCTATAGATGTGCTCAGATGCCCTAGGGGGACGTAGAGCCACATGAGTGCAGTCGATGGCACCTAGCACTTTGGGGAATCGTGCCACACCGTAAAAATCCAGGGCGGCAGCATGCCTTTCTGCTGGTGTTCTGGGCAGGTATATGTGCCTGCGGACTGATGGGCGTGCAGTGATGATGTTCAAGACCTGGTGTAGGCAGCGTGACTGTGTGGCCTGTGACACCCCACCCACTATGGCACTTGTCCGCTGAAATGATCCAGTTGCTAAGAAGTGCAGTACATTGAGGACCTTCTCCAGGGGGCTGAGTGCTTGGGAGCACAGGGTGGGTGATGTGAGGTCATCCTCCCACTCACTCACCAGGTCCAGTATTATGTGTGGTGGAAACCTGTACCTCCCATACACCTGGTCATCAGGCATCCCGAAAAGGCTGGTTCTGGGTGTGAATATTCTGGCCCTGACTATCCTCCTCCTCCTCCTTTGGTAGCCCACGGCCACTGCTGCTAGGAACGGTATATTCATCCTGGCATCTGAGCTTGATATTTTGTTTGCGCGCAAATGTATGCGTCGCGGGTCGACATATGCCTGCTTCCTACTGGCGTGCGTGTTTCTTTGCGCGTGTTGTAGGCGAGCATGTGAAACTTCCCGCGCACCCCTGAAATCCAGTACCCAGGCCAATAGCGTGTGGAAATTCCCACGCACCCCGGTATACACGTGCGCTGATGTACTCGCGTGTTAAACTTCCCGCGCACCCCTGAAATCCAGTATCCAGGCCAATAGAGTGTGGAAATTCCTGCGCACCCCGGTATACATGTGCGCTGATGTACTCGCGTGTGTAAGTGCCCGCGCACCCCTGAAATACACGTACATAGGCCAATCGCGTGTACGTGCACTTTTGTCCAATTACACGCGATGACACTCTGACGTGCAGTCTTTCCACGTGTGCTCCGTCATCACGTGCTATGAGGGAATCACCCGTGCGGGTCACGTCACAGACGCGCTTACGCGCTGAGGGCCTTTGGTCCAATAGAATCGCGTATGCGTGCTGACGCGCTTACGCGCTAAGGGCCTTTCCTCGAATTTCACGCTGACGTGCAGGATTTTCACGTGCCAAATCACTCTGTATCAAGCTGGCCACGCGAAAACACACGGAAGACCACGCTCCTGCCCAGAAGGCCGAATTACTGCCCCCCAGCGCCCCGAGCAGCCTCCCACGTGCCATCTGCTGCTGCCTGCCTGCTTGCCTGCCTGCTGCCACCGTGCCCTGCTATTTGGTGCCTGCACATCAGCCATCTGCAGGGGTCCAGTTGCTGTGTCCACCCCTGCTGGAACAGAAGACTCCCGACTGGGATAACATCGCTCCACAGCCCACCCCCAGGACCCAGTTGCCCACGTGAAGGCCCGGCGCCTCGTGGAGGGGGGCCGGGGCCGCATGAGTTCCATCCAGATGAGGGTCCTGGAACGCGTATGCCCAGCGCTCCACGCCCAGATCCTTGAGAGGGAGACCCGTCTGGAGTTGAGCGGTAAGTGTCCAAGCATTGCTGTGTGAGACAGGGCATGTTGTGGTGTGCTGGTTGTCTGATACTTGCCTGTATGTGTGACATAGGCCATGTATGCATGTATGTGTGCAGGGACATCATGGTAATGCATGTGCGACCAGTGATGTGTGAACCACATGGTTGTTGCATATGTTTAAATGCCACATGGGGAGCCCTATGCAGATTTTACACATGAGAGCATGCCAGTCTCTGTTCCTGGACATGGGTGGGGGTGAGGGATGCCAGGTACATATATGGTAGCCATGTCTGTGTGCCTGACCTGCGTGTCTGTCACTTGTGAATGCCATGGATGCATGACAAATGTGTGTGACAATGCAGAGATTCACTGATGCAGCCTAGTTACCCTTGTATCCGCTGTGTTTGGAGTGTATGAGGCCAGATGGATGTGACTGAGGTGAAGTGTGTGCATGTGATAGGCATGACCCATGATGCATGTGAGTTCCATATCATTGTATGGTTCAAGAGTCCATTGGACATGTATGGAAATGTCCATGGCATGCACCATGCCTGTTACTGTGTGTGTTTTGCCTGGACTGACCCATGTGTTGTGGAGGGACATGATGGAAGTGTACTTTGACAGTGGTACTCATCTGCTATTGCTTCCTGTCTAGGGGACCATTGAACAGTACCCTGATGCTTGTGTTCTATGTCTCCCTCTACGCAGCGGCTAGTGAAGAAGAGGGCGGAGACGGCGCTGTGGAGCAAGGCGGCGGGGATGCCCCCACGGCTGCAGCGGAAGGAGTGGGTGAGCCCCCACAGGGGCCTGCTACGGCGGAAGACGGTTGTTTTCATACTTCACTGTGTGGTATCATCTCATTGGTTTCATGCATGTCATGTTGGGTGTTTTCCCATTCATTTGCAACCATTGTGTGTGAAGGACATGGGTTCATTTGCTTTATGAACATTGGGGGTGTAACATGTAATTTCCATTTCCATGTGGGTGAATGGGTTACTTGGTAGGGCCTTTTGGCTGTGGAGGCTGACCATAACGCACATGATTGGGGATTGTGAGGACCTGGGTGCAGGGGGGCATGAGTGGGGGCCTGGTGGGGGATGCCCATGGTGGCTGGGGGGTGGGGGTGGTGGGAGACATGAGTGGGGGCCTGGTGGGGGGTGCCCCTGAATGCTGGGGGGGTGGGGGTGGTGGGAGACATGAGTTGGACATGAGTGGGGGCCTGGTGGTGCTGCCCCTGCACTGCTGGTGGGTGGGGGTGGTGGGAGACATGAGTGGGGGCCTGGTGGGGGATGCCCATGGTGGCTGGGGGGTGGGGGTGGTGGGAGACATGGGTGGGGGCCTGGTGGAGGCTGCCCCTGGATGCTGGGGGGTGGGGGTGCTGGGTGACATGAGCAGGTGTGCAGGGTAGTCCCCTGTGGTATCGGCTGCCTGCAGGGGCCGTGGAGGGTGTACAGGGAATACCTGGGAGCACACAGCCAAATCGCGTGTAGAATTTCCCGCATACCCCTGAAATACACGTACCCAGCCAAATCGCGTGTGTAAATTCCCGCGCACGTACCCGGCCAAATCGCGTGTGGAACTTCCCACGCACCCCTGAAATCCATGTACCCTGCCAAATCGCGTGTGGGACTTCCCGCGCACCCCTGAGATCCACGTACCCAGCCAAGTCGCGTGTGTAAATTCCCGCGCACGTACCCGGCCAAATCGCGTGTGGAACTTCCTGCGCACCCCTGAATTCCACGTACCCTGCCAAATCGCGTGTGAGACTTCCCGCGCACCCCTGAGATCCACGTACCCAGCCAAGTCGCGTGTGAGACTTCCCGCGCACCCCTGAGATCCACGTACCCAGCCAAATCGTGTGTGTGAATTCCCACGCACGTACCCGGCCAAATCGCGTGTGGAACTTCCCGCGCACCCCTGAAATCCACGTACCCTGACAAATCGCGTGTGAGACTTCCCGCGCACCCCTGAGATCCAAGTACCCAGCCAAATCGCGTGTGTGAATTCCCGCGCACGTACCCGGCCAAATCGTGTGTGGAACTTCCCGCGCACCCCTGAAATACACGTACCCTGCCAAACCGTGTGTGAGATTTCCCGCGCACCCCTGAGATCCACGTACCCAGCCAAGTCGCGTGTGTAAATTACCGCGCACGTACCCGGCCAAATTGCGTGTGGAACTTCCCACGCACCCCTGAAATCCACATACCCTGCCAAATCGCGTGTGAGACTTCCCGCGCACCCCTGAGATCCCGCGCACATACCCGGCCAAATCGCGTGTGGAACTTCCCGCGCAACCCTGAAATCTACGTACCCTGCCAAATCACGTGTGGGACTTCCCGCGCACCCCTGAGATCCACGTACCCAGCCAAATCGCGTGTGGGACTTCCCGCGCACCCCTGAGATCCACGTACCCAGCCAAATTGCATGTGAAAGTTCCCGCGCACCCCGGAATACACGCACACATTATTTTTCAGTCAGCTGGTGTCTGTGTTTGTGGGTACCCCTTTGCACGTCATTTGTCCTGGAGGGCCACAGTATAGGACATTCATCATGGCTGTATATGGGTGCTATTTGTTGGCGCACCTTTTGGCGCACATTTATTACAGGCGCTGAGACGCTACCGCCTGCTTTCTTGTGGCGGTCGTGTTTGTGCCTGTGCGCTGGTTTGACCGTGCGCTTTTTTGCCCTATTCGATTCCATGAATACATGTTGTAGGCGAGTGTGTGGGCGTTCCGCGCACTTGCACCCTGTACTTCCCCCGTGACGCCCACATTTTGGCAAGTTGTTCCCCATTCCGAGTGTTACGCCCCGTGTTCCGCCTACTTTTGTTGTGTGGTCCGCGCTATGTGCAATTTTCGCTGTGGCCTGTGCGATTTTCGCTGTGACCTGGCGCACGCCGTTAGATGGCCTGTGCGCCAAGGTGCGCCGCGCACTTTTTTAGCGCACATCGATGGTTTTCTCGCACACGGCCTTCCATGAATCGATGTGCGCTGCTTTTGTGCGATTTTCGCACTTGCACTGCGATTTTCGCTATTCCACTGCGAATCGCACGTTTTTGGCCACTTGCGCCGCGCTAATTATTCCATGAATCGGCCTACGGTCTCTTTGGGGGGCTATCTGCCCCAAAACTACAATAACTTCCTTGGTTGTAAAAGTTAGTTTGTCTAACCCAACTATCAGTTGATTCTGGTTGTCCTTATTTTTGGCTGTGTATTTAGTCTCTGAATTAGCTGTACTCAAAGAGAGACTCATGAAATGTTTAGCCCTGACCCTTTCTGAAATGTTTGCGTTCAATCCTACTATCACTCGTGGTTCCCCATGATCCTGCAGCTTGGAAGGATCACCCAGACTGGTAGCTTGATGTAAATTCTCATGTGACTCCTCCTTTTGTTGTAATGTATGCAAAAAGAATTCTTATAACAACATTCCTTATGAGTTACCTCCACTTGTGTTGAAAGGGCAGATTCTAAAGTGGTTAATAGTTCTAATTAACCTGACCAGCCATTTAACGAGATTCATACCTGCAAGAACGCTCTGGTGTCACCCTCCAACCAGCTCAGAGCAGCTACCACTATGAAGCCTAAACCATGATTATATCTGCCAATAGCCCAAACCTCTGCAACACGATTCCACCGGGTTTCAGGCAGCACTACAAACATAGGTTTTTAACTGAACATTTGCAAAATCCCAATGGAAAAGAAAAACCAGACCATTGCACTTAAGAGAGACTATGTCCCTCCATCTGCTTTGATTTGGTCCGATTTTATGAAGACCCTGGAATGCTAGCCTTGGTGATGCTGAGCATGTGGCCACCGGTACCTGCCCCCATTTCTACTACACATAGCCCCATCTACACCCAACAATCTAGCCCCCATTGCCTGGCTCTTGTGGTTGGAACCAATTTAAGCACTAACTATAGTGCATTACAAACTACAAATAAAAGCATACAAATAGATTTGGGGGCCAAACCAAACAACGCAGATGTCTATCGATTTACAACAATTGGGATGCATTTATTTCTGGATTCTGCATAGCGGTGGTCCACTAGCTCACAATGAACTGGTTTCGATGTTGTGCTCTAGCACCTTGAAGCATCTCATGTGCTATAAGGAGTTACCCATAATTATCTCAGGCCCAAATAATCGAACAGACTCAAAGAATATGGGAAAGTACTACTTTATTGTCAGCTTAAATAGAGTAGGGCAATCTGGTGAACAGCAAACTAGTCCACACACTCACACTTCGATTTTGATTCCACAAAGGTTTTATACCTCAATGTACATCAACTATGACATTATCCTACATGACAAATTGTAAAACCTATTCAACGAAGGGATTGGTTAAGGGAACATATGTACCTATATCTCAAATATTTGTATTAGTAATATCACTGGATGCCCCTTATCTAATAGGCATGCCTTGAACCACCTCCAAATATGCATACTACAGATTATAGCAGAATAACAGCAGCAGGTTGGTCTGTGCAACATAGTATATCATGTTGGCCCATAGACCCTCTGATTGGTTGGTATTCTCTCCCACCCTTGGACTTTCGACTTGTTGGCAGCATGTAAGCAAAACAAAACTAAGACGCAGAGAGCGATGTCAGAATACTACGCACGTGCCCAATTAGTCCATCATCTCTCATCGGTCAGGCCCCAAGCCAAGGCTTCTTCTTTATAGTTGACCTTGCAACCTGCTCTATCTACTGGGATTTTCAAGGGAGTGTAGGTACACCATTATCTTCATCTGGAGCTTAATGTATAGCCCCTGTTTTTCATGTGAGGAGACCACAATTTCGTCAATTCCGTCCTTTTATTTACTGCTATTTGATTTAATTGAGCTGGGTGTCATTGCCCCTCTTAGACTCTGGAGACTTGCACACTCCATCTTTTATATACTTGTCACATCTTTGATTGTCAAATACTTGGCACTTGCAGATGTTTTCTTCTTTGTTTAATCTAAGAGTAATACGTCTTACATACATGGCCTGTCATTTTGACTCCATTTGTGCCTTGCAATTATTCCTTGAAATTGCATCCTTGATCTCAGGCCAATAGACTCCTCTGTGTTCCTCACACAAAACAGTTTTTTCAGTGTCTCCTGACTCTACAGTCCTGGTCTGTCTCTGAGGTAGCTTAATTGGTTTTAACATGAGTCTGGCATCCATCTTTTTCTCTCATGGCCGCCTTAGCCACGTTATGTTTTCTTCTTCAACAAGCATCTATATGTCTCAGCTAACTTGCGTTTCTGCTTATGTACATTCACTTAATCTCTCTTCCCTTATTTCTTCGATGCATATGATTTCTGTGTCTTCAATTACATGTTTCTTTTATTACGTTAGTTACATATTAATTCCTATATTATTTCCTAAAGTATTTGCATATCATTTCAGTGTGTCTTTTTGTTTTTCCCTCATGACTTCAGTCTGCTCTCGTCCGATTTCACTTGTAGCTCTTAGATGTCCAATGGCGTGTGCAGACATCCTTCCACCCTTTCAGTTCAGGGGCACATTCGATACAGTTGTCTGAGTGCATATCATCTCTCATACATGCGATGCAGTATTGGGACAATAACTGGTGTCCCACATAGGGCTCTTCACCTGCTGTTCCAATATGATGGTTGTGAGGGGCGGGATTTAGGGATGACATGTCCGCCTGCTCCTCTACATTCCCACCTCTGGTCGAGTTCTCAACCACCTCATCCTCTTCAATCTTCTTCAGATTCTCTTAATACTTTGGTTTCTTTGGAATCCACTTTTGTCAACCCCCTCTCAGGTCACCTTAATTATTTATATGCTCATCCACACTCCAGGTCTTGTGACAGCATTCTCCAGTCAGTGGAAAGAAACCCCAATGTCCAATATAGTTCTTATGTTCCTTTGGGTAATAAAACTCCATCCCTGGGAGTGCCAGTGCACTCTTCTTCATGTTCTCATGGGTGGTGTCTTCAGTCTGTGGTGTATGGTCACCATTCACATCAATCATGATCTTCATCCCAATAGCTTTCTTAGCTGACTTTTTGCACTGTCCTAAAAGTATCCTTATAAGACAGAATCCTAGCAATACCAACACTAGTATTGCTCCAAGTAATTTGCAGGCATTTTCCAGCCAAGTTGGAAACCATGAAAACAGAGACATAAAGCAAGCATCCTCTCCGGCTCATCAGCTTCATCTTCCATCTTCCTATGCAGGATTGTCAGCATAGGTATTGCTTCTGTCAGGGTTACATAATTGCCATCATGGGCAATTGTAAATGTACAGCAAGATGGCCTGATCTTGGTGCACACACCTCCTTCCATTGCTGTAATTAAGTCCAGGACATACCTATTCTGCAGGGTCATAAGCCTGATGGCTCTCAGTTCTTTTTTGATTGCTTTAAATCCTTTTATTGTTGCGTTGATCATTTGTAGCAGTTCCCATCTGGTGATTTGTAAACACTTGGCATTCACTGCAGTCTGGAGTCCTGGCATAAATACAGATGTAAAAATCATTGCTGTCTTGCTGAATAATCTATGCTCTGCTGGAATATCATCATAGGCTGCTATTGACTTTGATGAGAAATAGTTCTCCCTCCTCAGCCGACGGAGGTTGAGCAACCTTTTCATTCTGTGGTATTCATTCATTTTTGGGAACTCTTCAATATGAGGGTCACTTTGGGGAATCACTAATACGGGAACATGTATTACCACGATAGAACCTATTGCTCCCCAATTCTTAGGCAGCTGCATATAAGCTCTCGATCCACAGGCCCAATATCGATCCATCAGCACGGCAGTTCCTCCATTAATTCCTGGTACTTCAAGTATCTGTTTGCATCCTTTATTTTCTCCAACTAGAACCAGGCCTTTGTTCCTGAAGCATGTTGCTGCATTATTTACCTGGTATTATGGACACCGGTCCGTCCTTATTGTCAACCCAAGTTCGCAGCTTCCAATATTTGGCCCATGACTTTAGGCACATTACATTTACTATTTGCGCTAAGCTTACTGTTTCCTTCTTCAATAGGTGTGGAGTGCAAGATAACATTCCTTCTTCCCATCCTGTATTGGTGGCAACTCGTCCATATACCAATAGCTGAGGTCTTTCCCAGCATCCTCCTACGCCTGATTTTTCCTGTATGTTTGAACATACCATCCTCTTCATTGCAACAACATTTAATTGTTCTCTAGCTAGGGATGACTATAGAAGTATCTGGTTCATCCAGCTTATCTCTTCGTCCATCTTTTGTGTCTTCACATAAGCATCTTGATATAGAAACGTTCTCCGTGATTGCCATCATAGGGTTGCTCATCTTCCTTCAAATTGTCCTCTGGTTGTGCATGCTGCTAGATTGCTGAGGCACTTTGCATCATGTGCAGATATTTCTCTTGCAATTAATATTCTGGCTAAATTCAAGGCATACCGGATGAGAGAACATACGTGGCAGCTTTCATCTGATGGTCTCTCTCCCACTTCCTTCATGTGCTGATACCACATGTTATTCTTTAAATGGGCTGAATTATCAAGATATGTATTTATATCTTCATTATCTTCACCAGCATCTCTTTCAAGTCAAACAATTTGTTTATTACAATCAGAGAAGATGCTACTCATGCTTTTTTTAGAGATTATAAGAAATGTTTCATTATCAACCACGATATCTGCATTTGTGATCATTATGTGTCTAAATGCTATAATAATAAGGAAGAAAAGACACGCATAAGACAGAATGAAATCATAATTACCATTCCAGAAAAACTCATCAAATTTCTTGATGGTAGTGAGTCTCTCATATTTTGAAACCTTCCTGTCTTGTTTCAATTTAATATGTAATTTTGTTTTTATTTGTAAATCACACTTTTATGTCAAACACTGCATCATAATAGCAATAATGAATCTGAAAATAAAATTACTTTTTTTAGGATGGCCAAAAAATGTCATAATGTCCATAGGCCGTCTTATCAGAGCTGGGTACGACTGCAATATGTAGATAAAAACAGCATACAAGAATGTGTGTAATGTTATTATGATTGGCAGCATACAAGATGCAGTGTGCTCTTTTTCTTTGGATCCGGTACGTCAATAAATTGTCTCTTGTACCTGTCTAAAATAGTTCTAAAATAGCTGCGACGCCATTCATTTCTTATCCTTATTCTTGGTAGCCGATCGGGTCTACATGTGTGGAACTTCTTCTCTTGCTTCCCTGTCAGCAGATGCAGGAGGGGGTCAAGGTCTCTCCTTTGCATGGTTTGAAGTCGTGCAGGTGAAGCCAGGCTCAACTTCCTTGTAGCTTGACAGCTGTGGGAGTAACTTCTCCCACTTCGTATGTTCCCTCAAACGGGGTTTATTCCAAGTGTGGACACATTTTTGTACCAGCACCTAGTCCCCTGGAAATAAACTAGTTTGCTTCAATAGATTGTCAGGATTAATTGGTTGACTGTCTTCTTCAATCCTCTTTGACCCCGCTTCCAGTTTTTGATCTGTTGCAAATAATCATGCATCTCATCACCTAATGTCTTTGATAGACTGTGGGTATTAGTTTCTAACCTAGGAGGAGAAGCAAGAGGTATTCTAATACGGCGTCCAGCCACCAACTCAGGAAGACTTAGGTGGGGATCTGAGCTAGGCTTATTTAGCAGTGCATATAATGCAAGGGGTAGGCAATGTAACCACCCCTTCTTTAAAGTGATATTTATTTTTTCTATCCTATCTTTAAGAAGTCTGTTTAAACATTCACATATCCCATTCACCTATGAGTGACAGGCAGAAGAGAACTTGTGCTTTATACCTAATGAAAGAGTAACCTGCTCAAATAGTTCATTTACTAAATGCAGCCCATTGTCTGACCACAGGACTTTGCACACCCTCTATCTTGGCAACTCTGCACGCTCAGGGAACTTGGCAGGGCATGTGTCATCAGAGTGCATACATGGACCTGCCTCAATCCATCTGGAAAACAGACATACCAGCAGCAGCATGTACATATAGCCGTTGCATATCTTTAACATGTCCACATAATCTATATGTAGATGCTGAAAAGGGCCATTGGGTCTAGGGATTTGTTCCTCTCGCTGTTTGCAAACTGTTCCCTGCTGTAAATTACTGGCACACAGTGAAGTTTACAATAAATTGTGCCACGTGTTCTAATAAATTAGATGAAAACCAATCTTATGCATGCACAGCAGCAAGACTCTCTAGAGTCGTATGAGCATGGTAGTGAAGCTGCTCCAGTGCTACACTCAATAATGCTAGAGGCATATATGGCTTTCCAGTGCTATCCTGCTTCCATATTGCCTCAGTGGGGGATAAAGAACACCCCCACTTTCTCCATAAATCTTGCTCTTCTTGTGGGGCTTGACCTTGTAACTCAATTAACTGAACAATAGACAACATGTTAACACCCACCTTTACCATCATACACCGTGCTGACCTCTGTTTAAAATGTTTTACTCTAAAATCAGAAATAATTGGGAAATATACTGCCTTTTTGGCTTCTAAATCTGTGGCTTTGCTACAGCAAGAAATCATGTTTGTTCTTTTAGTGTGGGCTGCGCATTTCACGACTGTGATAGCCAATGGTAGTCTTAGTGCCTCAATAAGCTTATCCAACAGGGATGCATGTTGCACTGATATGCCCTCTGAGCAGAGGAAGCCCCTCCTTTTTGTACAGTCGACGTCACAAAGTGAAAGTCAGAGAACACCGTCACTTCCTCATCCTCATATCTTTGGAGTGCAGTGATAAGCACCACTAATTCTGCAGCCTGTGCTAAATAATGCAAAGGCAATCTCGCAATTGTTGCTACTTGAAATACACCCTCATGGTTCAGTTTTACTACTGCTGAACCAGCATGGTTTTTGGCAGTCGATTGGTAAATGTTTGAAGAGCCATTGATAAAAAGAGAATTCCCTCCCATCCCCCCAAATCATTTTCTCTAACACAGGGAATGTCATCATAAAACTCAGTGGGCCTCATTAAGACCCAGGCGGTAAGGGGTTAACAGCGCCGTAAAAGATGGCGGCGCCGTTAACCCCTTACCGCCTAATTACGAGGTCCCTTTGCGGGTCCCTACCTTAATGGCTGGTTTTACCAGCCGTTAAGGATTGGACCCGCAAAGAGACCTTGGAGGTAATTATGGTACCACAATTTGCGGTACCGTAACTACCGCCTTCCCCATTTCCATTGAGCCCTATGGGGGCAAAAATGGGAATGGGGAATGGCCAATGGTGAATGGGGAATTACCGCCCCGCCAACCTTGGAATGGGGTGGTAATTCCACCATTCACCATGGCGCAATTGGTAAAATACCGGCGGCAACCATGGTTACCGCCTGGGTCGTAATGAGGCCCAGTATAATTTGAGCAGTCCTGTACATAATGATCCTTTCCTACTTGTTCTGCTATAAATGTTGCTGGGTTCAATATTCTGCATTTTACAATTTTAATTGCAGGGTTCAAAATAATGACCTTGTATCCTGATGCTCCTTGTGTAGTCAATGTACTTTTGGGAATCTCTAGAATAGCAAATAATGCGTGTTCAACAAATAATGCTAGTGAACACCCCATTGTAATACGTGAAGCGTTTTCAATAGCAAATGCTGCAGCATTAATGCTAGTTCACAAGGGTAATGCCTTTCATTACTGGATCATAAATCCCACTATAGTAAGCCAATGGTTTGTGTCCATGTCCTAATGTAATTTTATGTGTGAGGACTGCTGTCATAAATTCTTCATTTGAATGGGAAAATAGATACAATTATTCATGATCGTCTGCAATTTCTAGCACAGTAGCTGTACTGATTGCCTTTTGTAATTCTTCAAATCCTTCAGTCATTTCATCTGTCCAAGTTATCTTACTTTTATCTACCTGTGCTTCTTTAAGTCCTTTTAAAAGTGGTCCTTTATATGTGCTGTAATTAAAAACCCAGGCCCTGCAGTAGTTAGATAGGCCTAAAAACTGTTGCATGTTCCTCACTGTTTTAGTCTCTGAAGTCTTCATGATTGTGTCTGCTCTTTGAGGTGTCACTTTGTTCCTTTCTTATTAACTCTCCTATATACAGGACCTCTTCCTGACAATATTGTAATGTTTCCTTGTCTACTGTGTATCCTTTCTCTGCAAGTATGCTCAGGAGTCGAACTGAGCCTTCCCTGCATCTTTCTTCATTCTCCCTGCATACTAATATGTCAGCTACATACTGAATTATTGCACTCTCAATCTGTACATTACATAGGTCCATCTTGAGGACCCTGTGAAAGGTTGAGTGGGACTCACAGTACCCCTGAGGCAATCAAGAATGTTTCAGGTGCGTATTTCTATACACAAATGAAGTCAAATCTAGTGAGTCCTCGTGAAGGGGAATTGAGAAGAATGTGTATTTAAAATCTATAACTGTAAAATATTTGGCCTTAGATGGGATGTTACATAATATTATAGCAGGATTTGGAACTAAAGGAAACTCTGATTCAACAATATTGTTGAGGGGATGGAGATCCTGAATACATCTCCATGATGCTAGTTGATTTCTTCACTGGGTGCACAGCTATGTTACATGGAGACTCAGATGGCACCAAGATTCCCTGCATCATTAAAGTGGAAATAGTCTCAAATATACCTCATCTGTGAAGAGAGGGTCCCAGGAATGCCACACCTCATCCCTATGAACGTGACGGCCCGAAGAGTGAAGAAGGTACAAGGTGACTCATTATTTGGACAACTCCAAGGAGCACTAGTGACACATATGCAGAGAGATATTCTCTCAGGCAGTCATTCCAACCTTATCCAGTGAATCTCTTTATGCATACAGGGGCTTTGACAGTGGTCGTGGATCCAATTGCCATGATGGATAATGTTGACTAAATGCCAGAAAACTAGTGTGCTGACGTCATTAGTGACACCATGACATAGCCGCGTTAGTCGTTGTGAAGTACACTCGCAACCATGCACAGCTTACACAAACACACACTCGTATACACAAAGGACATGCTTACACAGTTCTGTAGATAGAGGGCAGGTACATATACATACTCTCAAAGCTTTTATTATTTTTCTCATTAGCCATGTGCAGAAACGCTGAACACAAGGCAATGAAGAGGTGCAGAGCAAGCTTGCAGATGCTTATGGCAATTAACCCTATGGAACTACAGGATTACACAAGGAGCCTGGTGGGGCTAAGTATGACTAAACTATAGGAAATATAGCTTGATATAAGTGTGTATAAATCATAGTATAAATCCAATGAAAATCAAAGAAGGCCTCAAGCCATACGACAAAAGGCGAGGGAAGCAGAACCAAGCTGCACAGAGCGGGAAGGCTAGGGCTCACTGCAAATGTCAGAGATAAACAGCACATTCCAAATCTCAAACGACCAGGGGCCAGCTGCAGAAAAGCAAAATAAATCCTCATAATTGCAGACCCAGAGAGCTCGATTTTATGGTCCACAACCAAGTGATGCAGGCCGAGCTAGACAATGGGTATTCACCCGTGTGGGAAGACGAACAGTTCTCAGCAACCCAGACGAGAAGTGAAACATGAACAAGTTAACAATGTTGCAACTTGGAGAGCACTCTCATAGGCAAAAATGGTCTTGCTACCAGATACATTGGGAACACATAGTCATTTCATATCACCTTGAAGAGGTGCACAGAGGGCTGAGAACCGAATTGGGTCCAAGGCCTAGGGAAACCAGTTACAGACAATCGGGACAAAGTCCCAGGGATAGATGGCAGGGGACAAGGGCCAATGATAATACTTTGACCCTGCAACAATGTAAACAGATAGTTTGTTGGGGAAGGGGCAGGCCATCCACCTGACATGTGAGAACCAATAGTGCAAGCTGTATATGGGCAACCTATAGGGTCTACCACTCTAAGCACCCAATGGATACATGTGATAGGTTTCTGGGGAGGAACCAGGTGCTGATGCAATTCTGCATCAAAAAGAGGGCACACGATTGCTGGCATTTGTGACTCTGGAGATTTGTGAATGTCCTGTATGAACCCTGTCAGTTTTTGTAATAAACGACAGTTCTAACTTGCCCTTGGCTGAGTCTTCCTTTTGTTCCTGGGAAAGGGTTGTTGGATCCTTGGGACCTGAACGTGGGAGCGTGTAGCAATCCCCAGACATCTGGCATACTGTAAACCTCACCAACATCTGGTTCTGTGGACATAGGCTATTGTTTTGCTCGTGGCAAGGTTGCTCCTGGTTTAAGCTTCAGTTTAACTGTTCCATTAGACCCACATCACATGGACTAGTGGTCCATAAAATATTTGGCACTTTCTCTAAATCTTCATAAATATTAATTCATTGTCTGAGTAATCATCCCTGAAAAGCACCTCACCTGTCAAGTCTGTCAATCTATATCCTTCACTAAGGGCTAACACTGCTCTCCATCCTCTTCCCTTATTAGCTGTCCCATGGACAACCACCCTTTCTTCTCTGTTTACTGTGGCTTCTAACTCTCAGGGAATAACCTGTCCTTCTTTTTCATCCATATGTATTTTTGGTCTAAGCAAAATTCTTTAGGCATTCTAGATATTTTACCTACCAACCTGTGTAACCACGTTAATAAAACAGTCACTCCATACAAAAATACTTCTGGAACTAAAGGGACTCCTCGTGATGCTTTCTGTCCTGTAAAGGCTAATATAAACTCTTTCACATTCATATAATGTATCACTGGAGTGGAGCACACTATTCCTCCGTCAGTAAAAGGTATCATCATGTAAAATTTTTCCAGCAAGTCACACACTAATTTGTTAATTGGTGCCTGTCGAGAATATCATAATGGCATAGACATGTCCTGTTCTCCTATAGAGATTGGTAATACTTCTGTAAAAGAAACTAAGCTCATCACCCCCGAGAATCCCTGACCATCTATGGCAATGCTTGGCATTTGGTATTTTCCCTCTTGAACACAAGAACGATTTGCTCCAGTTTATGTCTTGCCTCCTATTGTTACCTTGAGCCTTTGGTTCGTCTTGAGGGTCCGGTGTCATTGATAGTACTGAACACATCAGTTTGCTCTGTGGGCTATCCTATTGTGGAGATGAATTCATCCCTGTACCTGTGAAAGGATTTCCTCCTACTAAGGTCACACTCCCTATTCTAGGTGTAGTTGTTTGCAGGACTCCTGTGTTCGTATTCCATTGTTGCACCACAACCTGTTGCATCTGCACTTGCTGGGTTTGTATTTGTTGTGTTTGCATAGGCACTTACTGAAGTTGCCCTTGTGGTGGTTGAATTTGTAATGGAGCTTGCTGTATTTGCAGTGGTTGCGATGCACGTGTCTGATTCTGTGTGTGATCTTGGGCATGATACTCCTGTGGTTCTGGACTGTATTTTGGAACATAGACTATCCCCCCGCTTGGCCTTGACATTTTTGCGCATTCCCCCTCTTCTTCTACATGTTCTGGCTAGATGTCCCATCCTCCCACAGTTCCAACATTATTGCAGTTGTCCACTATTAAATCTTCCTCCTCCCTGAGGGTTTAGAAAGGATATTTGTGATTTTACGGCAGCGCAGAAATTCGAATTTGCAAATTCTGCTTTCAAAATACATGTTGTGGTAAAATCACGCATGATTTCAGGTGCATCCCCTAACCCAATCCCCCACCTGCCCCCCTACTTACCTTTTGGCAGGACTCCTCGTCTTGTGCCGCTGACTCCGCCATCTCCCTGTGATGCCGGTTCCCTTCACTTATGTAGCTGGGAAACGGCACAGCAGGGTCCTCTTTTTTTTGTACATCTTTATTGGACAGGAAGCAGGGGACACCCCCACATCTCCCGGTACCACTGTAGCGAATGAGGGTGCAGGGGAAACCCTTGCAACCCATAGCTCCCTTTGTTCATTACAATGGTACCGTATGGTAGATTTGATCGACATTTTCGGCAGTATAACATTTTCATAGAGCTGATATTCGATCAAATCTACTATACCATTTATTTCATTCAAGATTCTGAGCCAATACATTTGGAAATCCACCTCATCCTCCCCTAGGTCTATTCCCTCCTCTTGGCCACAACTTTTACCCACTCTGATCCATAGGATACACTACATTGCTCTGTTGTGTAAGTCGTTTATCCTGTGCCGTCACACCTTCACTACTACCCTAGTTCCATTCTCTCCTCTTGGCCAAAAAGGTTACCCACTGTAATCCATAGGATACACAACATTGCTTTGTTCTGTATGTCGAATATTCTGTGTCGTCACACCTTCACCACTCATAACTTACTGCTCCCCCTATGGCTAATCTTGACCGTTGTTCGGAACTTACTCTGCTTCCTACTGTATTCTACTCTCAGCTTTCTTCCTATTCTTCTCTTGTAACAATCAACAATAATTTATGACAGTCAACTTTATTCCTGGCCATGGCTTTGCTTCCAAATCTACCTTCCCTTCATCTGCCATTGCACTGGCTCGGGCAGTCACTGACATAAAATGTGGTAAAATAATGCCACTGTTTCATCCCATTGTTCTCTTGTCTGCATCGGCATCGCTCTTGAATATCTTGAATAAAGGCAATAGGATCTTCCTCCTCGTCCGTTTTCCTAGTCATAATTGCACCCATATCTGATGTATCAGGGTTTTGTACTCTGAGCGCCCAACATACATCTGCTCTGCAATTGTTAAATGGCGCCCCATCTTGTGTCATGTTTTGTGCAGTCGCACCCGCATACCCTGCTCGTTTCCAAATGTGGTCAGCCCTCTCCCCTAGAAGGGCTGCCAGCAGGCCTTTTATGTCGCCTATTTCTAACAACATTCTTGATGTCATTCTCTCTAATTCCTAAATCCATTTTCTTTCACCTCAAGTCAAACTAGGTAACTTACATTTCAAATTATCGAGGTCCATTCATGGCCACAGTATATATTGTTGTTGGCCTCCACCTTTCTCTAATAATGGGACATGTGTAAATCTTGATCCGTAATCAAACCACCTACACTTCTTGTTCTCCAGGTGGGGCTAGTCTTGCCCATTTGTCTCCATCCTGGCAGTGACCTTAATCTGCTTGATTAAGGGAGGGATATATCTCCTGTACTGCAGAATCATGCTTGTGGTCACTCAGTGTATGGTGTCAGTTCTGGTGTTTTTTCTTGAGGGTCCTCTAAGTCTGACCATTTTACCCCTTTTTCTACACTTGAGACTTTCAAAAAACCATGTGTGCCCTCTCTTTGAACCTTCTCGTTTTCCTCCCTGTCTTCATCCAACATAATTATGCCCGAGCTTGTATGGCTCTCGTTCCATTCGACATCATCAAGATTGGTTTATAGTGAAAAGATCGAAAATAAAATCTTGAAAAAAAAGGTCAAAAAAAAAATCGCAAAAAAAAAGTCAAATTTTTTTTCAATATGCTTGGGGTTCCCCCCCCAACCCTCCTTTTTTTCATTTTTTTTATTTTACCCCTTTTTTTTACTTACCTGACCCCAAAAATACATATAAATAAATAAATAATATATTTGACCTTTTTTTTTGAGATTTTTGTTTCGAGATTATTGACATTCGAGATTTTTTTTTCAACCTTTTTGACTGACCACCCATCAAGATCTAGTCTACTTAAGGACAGCGTTCTATGTTTGTCTGTTAATATGTGATCTGACCGTCCTCCTGTTTCTCTTGAGAAAGATTCTTTCTATTTCTCTTTGGTTTTATACCCATCCTTATCAGTGATTTTCCAATATAATTCCCCAATCCCTTTCCGTACATTTTCTACTTCATGCTCGTCAGCCCATGTTTGTATTCTCTGTATCCCTTGCAGCTCCCTGCAGGGCTATTGTGACCCTCTCTCTTCTTCTGATCGTTCTCGTGCTTCAATCGGCACCATGCCTTTATTGAATAAATAATCTATTTAACCATCCCTTTGTCCCCTACTCCTGTTTATCACTTCTTCCCTTCTCCTCATCATCTCTCTAATCTCTTCTTCCTCTTGCCTTCCTTGCAATTTACATACTTTCAATCTCTGTGTTTCTATCTCCTCTCATTTCTTTTCTTCTAGTGTCTCCTTTTATTTTCTTGCCCTGTACCTTCTTCGTTCTTTCTTTCAATTCCTCTCTTTTTCCTTTTCTTTCTTTCTCTTGTTTTTTTCTTTCTTTTCCCACTCTTCTCTTTCTTCCCTTTCTGTAACCCCATCTATGCCCTTGTCATACAGTTTGAGTAATATATGTCCGCCCATTCATTAATTCTGTACTATCCTCACTTCCTTAGTCTTACACTTCACTTCTCTTTGTCTCTTTGCTTCTTCCGTATCTCTAGCTGTCTGTCCTTTCTCTTGTCACGCTATTTATTTTCATTGCGTGTTGACATATATTTGCGTTTTCTGCTTTAGCTCTCTTCCATTTTGTCCTCACTGTTATAAGTAGGGGCATGTATGTTGGATTTACATACCACGCTGCTGCTTTCAATTCCTTTAAAGGATAAAATCGCTGCTTCTCAGTATCTGCACTCTTGTTTTCTGTGGGGGAAAGAGGAGCATAAGGCGTTACATCCTCCCCTTTATGCTGATTAAGCATCCACTCCTTCTCAGGTGGATCTTCTTTCTCACTGGAGTACATTTTCCACAACTATGCAATGGCCAACCTTTTCTGCAGATTCCTCCCCTTATATGTAGCATACAAGTATATTGTCCTTTGTCACAATACTGTTTTTGATGACGAACCTTCTTGGGTCCATGACATAAGTGTTTTATTAGTCATGCCCTTCACCCACTCAGCTTGGTACTGCCTTATTTTGGGTGAATATCTCAGCTGTTTCCTGCATAGATGTAACGGGGGAATGTCCCTCAGGATAGCAAGTCGATTTCGACTGTCAAAACCTACAAGATCCTTTATTCTTTAATTTACTTTGTCAAATATACCACACTAATTAATTTGAGCAAGCACCATCAATTGCCGCCCATTACCAATAAACCACATTTTTAACCAATTTCAAAAATCTAGGCAATGGTGTTCTTTTATTAGCCCTTCTTTTATAATTTCTATTCATTTTTGCTGTCTTGTTTTCTTATTGACACTATGCAAATCTTGTATTTATTTATTTTCTATTCCCTATTTAACAAATCTGATGACCACTTTAATGTTTACTATTGTTTTACATCTCCAAATCCAAACACAATAAATGATTTTATACTGACATTTTTATAATCCCATACACATGCACTTTTATTTTTTTGCGTACACCTTCCTTTACTATCTTTAGTAAATTTATCTCATCTAATTTATTACCCCATTTTTGAGTTTGGTACGCACTCTTCTTTTTGGCCTTGCCTCAGGAATCCTTAAATAATACTCCTATTTGGAGTTTTGATGCATTCCCTTCTGCCCCTCTTGGAACCAGGAATTGAGGTACCTATTTATTTTCTTTCTAATCCCCAAAAATCCTGTTAATTATATACATATATATTTACAATACAGTCCCTCCCCTATATTTGCCACTTTCGATGCTCTACTTAAATCTATGACTCAGCTCGAGTCCGTTAGCATCGACACTTCACCAATCGGCCAGGTTGCCTTCAGTCTGAGGGGCACCTGCGGGGACCAGACAGAAATTTCTTCAATGGGGCACCTGCCGACCAATTCTTTTCAAACGTGTGTCTTGCGCGCTCCCCTCTGCAGGAAGCTCTGCGATCTTCTGGCTAATCATGAAAGTAGTTGATAGTTCGAGAGACTAGATCTAGGCACAGGTCGACTGGACCAGAATCATCCTCTGCTACCAAAATGTGCTCTAGCACCTTGAAGCATCTCATGTGCTTGATGGAATTGCCAATAATGATCTCAGACCCACATAACCAGACAGATTCAAAGAAAATGGCAAAGTCCTACTTTATTGTCAGCTCAAATAAAATAGGGAAATCTGGTGAACAACAAACTTTAGTCCTTGCACTCACACTTCATTTTTGATTGCTCAAAGGTTTTATACCTCATTGTACGTCAGCTATGATGTCATCCTACGGGGCAAACTGTAAAACCTATTGAAAGGAGAGATTGATTAAAGGAGCATAGGTACCAATTTATGATATAAGTATAAGTCATTTCACTGGATGCCCCTTATCCAATAGGCACGACTTGAACCACCTCTAAATGTGTAAAATACAGATTATAGCAGAATAAGAGCCGCGGGTTGGCCTGTGCAACATTGTATAACATTGTGGTACATAGACCCTCTATTTGGTTGGCATTCTCTCCCAACCTTGGACTTTCAGCTCATTAGCAGCACGTAGCAAAACGAAACTCAGATGCAGAGAACAACTACCCACTTGCCCAATTAGTCCATCATCTCTCATCGGTCAGGCCCCAAGCCAAGGCTTGTTCTTTTAGTTGACATTGCAGCCTGTTCTCTGTTCTGGGATTTTCAAGGGAGTCTTGGTGCACCATTAACTTCATCTGGAACTTAATGAATAGCCCTTGTTTTTGACTTCTGAGTCACTTGTCAGGAGACCACGATTTTGTCCATTTCATCCTTTTATTTACTACCATTTGATTTAATTAAGCTGGGTGTCATTACTCCTCTTGGCCTCTGGAGCCTTGATCCCTCCACCTTGTATATGTTTTTTGCATCTTTGATTTCCCAATACTTTACACTTGCAGATGTTTTCTTCTTTGCCTAATCTAAGAGAAATATGTTTTACGTACATGGCATATCCTCTTGACTCCTTTTGTGCTTGCAATTATTCCTTGAAGTAGCATCCTTGATCCCAGGCCAATAGACTCCTCTGTGTTCCTCACATGAAGCTGTTTTTCCAGTGCCTCCTGACTCTGCAGTCCTATTCTGCCTCTGAAGTAGCTTGATTGGTTTAAACATGAGTCCAGCGTCCATCCTTTCGTCATGGCTGCCTTAGCCACGTTATGTTTTCTTCTTCAGCAAGCTTCCATCTGTCTCAGCTACCTTGCGCTTCTAGAAAATGTACATTCACTTCATCCCTCTTCACTTATTTCTTTGATGCATATGATTTCTTCATCTTCAATTACTTGTTTCTGTTATTACTTCAGCTACAACTTCATTCTTTAAGTATTTGCATATTGTTTCATTGCGTCTTTGTGTCTTTGCCTCATGACGTCACGCTGCTCTCGTCAGATTTCACTTATAGCGCTTCAATGTCTAATGGTGGGTGCAGACATCCTTCCACACTTTCAGCGCAGGGGCACATTCAATACGGTTGTCTGAGTGCATATCATCTCTCATACGCTCAATACGGTATTGGGACAATACCTGGTGTCCAACATAGTGCTCTTCACCTGCTATTCCAATATGATGCAGGTGAGGGTGTGTGATCTAGGGATGACATGTCCACCTGCTCCTCTACATGTTGCTCATTGGTCAGAGAATAAGAAGGAGTGAGACCCAAAGGGCTACATTGTCCCTTTAGAAATGCACCATCATGCTAAAGGATTTAGAAACTTCTGTCCGCTGAGTAGAGGGTTTGTTAATCAGCTCTCAGCTTCTTGGATCACTCTTGTGGCAGGGGGAAAGTCCTAAAAAAAAGTGGAGTGATCATTAACATATTAATTGAATGTGGTTTCACTAGAAGTTAGCATATTAAGGTGCCCTCAGAAAAAAATGGGGGGACTTTTGAAAAAGTGTGGGGGACTCCATCCACCTGCGTGTACCCTCAACTTGAGCCCTGGGTTTCACACAGGTGTCATGTTTTCTCACGTGTCATCATTCGAGCCCTGGACTTCACAGTAGAAAGATACATCTTCCATATGCACCTGGGGCTCCAGCAGACAAAGGCAGGGGCATGCACCACATGCCAGAAAATCATTCCCATTGTCCCTAGAGAATAATCAGGAATCAGGCTTTGCTCCCTATGACAGTCAATCTCCAGTCCAGCTACTTTAGGACTCATAGCAATATGGCAACAGCTCTTCCACTTTCTGTTGTTATTGCAACAGGTTACACCAATAAACTACATTGATATGCAAAACCCAAATCGAGATGTATAAGAGCCAAGGTAGGGCACTAGAATTTAGAGACCACTGTGCTGATCACTAAAAGATTGTAAAAGGACCCTGCTGCGTGTGAGGGGGGTCAAGCGAGATGGTGACCTTTGATCCCAAGTTGGGTTTACACAATTAACGAGTGGGAGAGCCCTTGTTGCTGTGAATTCTTTTTTTAAAATATATGATACGTTATTTTTATGTCAAGGAAGTAAACCATAACTAGTTGTGCCAAGGTAAAAATGGTTTAATTCTATTTCCAGCTGACACACATTTCAAACCTCCTGCCTCTTTAGCAATGCAAAGAGTAAATTCCGATGTCTAATTGACCAATGAAATTGCTAGTAGAGACAGCGTAGCTTGGTAGAGACCTGAGGCGAGGCGTAGTAAGAGGTAGCAAAAGTACTGTCTCCTGGTTGGACCGGGATAATGGCTGTTCAGCCCTGGAGGGGCAATGGATGACTGTATAGTGGATGGAAGGATTTCCTGTGTAGTAGTAAATTCCAATAATGGAAATTGGACCATTCATCTGTGAGGCCATGTAACACCTATTAGAAGAAACCTTTAGGCGTACGGTATTCTTTTGTTGTATATGTTGCATAAATGTACCTACATATGCTGAGCAAAAGATGTCTACGCTACTACTATGGAAGTACAATAGTGTCCGCTTAATCATTTTAAGAGGCTTTCGGTGAAATGTGCAACTAGGGACTCGCAGATGTGCGTGCAATTCAACACTCACAGACAAAAAAAAACACATTGCGGCACTGGTGAAGATAGTAAGCTCGTTCACAAGTGTCGATTTTAAAAATCACATTACAGCTGGCAGCTCAATACTGAATGATGTATTGAGCGAGCTACAATGTACGTACACTTTAATAAAGAAGGTATAGCTTTCGAATTATAGAGGATAAGACGCTTCTTGCCCAGTGTGGACTTTACCAAAACAAATAAGACCCTCTTTATTTAGACATACTGGCTTTGCCATGTTTATTTTCTAATGGCTGCCATGATGGATTGGGAGGATTGTAAAGGTTTCAATTTGAGGAGCCCAATGCATAGTCTCTGCACTCTTCAACCACATGAACAGTGAGAACCACAGACATTACTAGTAAAATAATAATGCTCACCAGAAAATAACAAACACAATGCAATGCAGTCCAAATGTGGAGAGCAGCACAGGAACAAAGCAATCTCTTGAAGCAGCCTTCAAGAACTCTTTGTCCAAATTAAACAAAAATCCTGGCGCTTTTTTAAATTGGCTCCACTATAATTTCGCCATGATGCACTGGTTCTGCATCATGGAGCAGCTGATAGATAACAGGGATCTTCCAAGTATACATATCTCCAAGAGCTCCGGCAGAGAGCTAATGATCTTTCTGGACAGATCTAAAAATGAAAGTTCAATTACAAAACAAGGACGCCTCTGGAACATGAGTCCTCAATTGTTATTGAGAAAATTCACATCCATTGTAAAATGTGCGTATGAGCACGCAGGTAAAAAAAAACACATTGAGGCCTCTGGACTCAATGCAGGTCACATTGGGGTAAATAAAGGCAAAATATACAAGGGTGCAGAATCGCTAGATGTCGTTTATTAGGAACATCCTGATTTTCCATGTTCCTGCTCCTCCCTTTGAACTCCACTGAACGTCAGTGGGCTCTGACTTCGCTCAAAACCCTCATGTGCTTTTGAAAATTGCAACGCAAGCATTCCCTGCAGTTGAAAGTCACACTGGTAACACGAGTGGGGCTGTGGTTAGCAAGGCCTGTTAGATCTGCAACTGTATTTCCATTCTCTTTGAGTACATCGTCATGTGGGTTTGTCTTTTGTGTAAACAGGGCCAGGCAGCTGGCCACAAACGACCCTTCAGAAATTGCCCACATGTTCTCTCCAGCGCACATGGGGTTGCCTCTTTGAAATAGTGTCTGCTGCCAAAAACGAGTACTTAGCATGGAGGAATACAGGCATTTGTTCCTCCGAGGACTCTTAAAGTTAAGACTCAGTTAAAGTATTTTGAGGAGGCCTTTCCTTTCATGATTTCTAGTCAATATTTCATCTATGAATCAAAAATGTTAAAAGGTACCTGTACAATCTCCCTGCAATGTTAATCCCTATGCCCCACTCACCCTGATCTCTTTATCATAAGCGCTTCGACACCAGAAACTATGACAGCAGGCGTTATACAAGGAAGATAACGTAACATAACAAATGTCTATGTGCTTTCAATGTCATGTTGCGTATGTTGTTTGTAGGTCCACGGGTTTGAGCGTTAGCTTATGAGTATTCACCCACTCTTCAGATTTCAACCCTGGCCACTTTTGTTCTCCAGTGGAGTACATCCTGCAAGCGGTAAGTGGTGTGTAGGTGGCAAGCAAACGTAAACCACTACCCGTTTCCCATCATTATTACTATTATTAGGACTGTCCTTTCTAACAGAAGACCCATCATTTACATAGCCCGGGAGAAGTGCCAGTAGCAACAACAGAATAAGAAGCCGCGGGATTGATGAGAGGGTGCTGGGATTCAGAGATATGATGATTACTTCCTAGAGTGTGACCGTTCAGTGCATGCTGGGTGGACTGGCATATAGGGAATTCTGGAGATTTTCTGATAGGGCTCTGCCCCTCCGGGCCTCTTTGTGTGGTAGCCTATGTTATTTCCAGGGGTGTTGCTAAATCTGGAAAAGACCTGGGTCTACACTTATGCCTTGACTGCGAGGACTCTGGGCTAGCTAGCCTTTTGGTTGGAGTCCCTGAGGTTCTATCTGGGCTATCACCAAAAGACCCGGGGCTATAGCCCCCTCCAAGCCCTCCCTAGGCATTCCTCTGGTTATTTCCAAATGTTCTCATAGGAAAGGTGTTAGGGTTGCTTAAAATCTGAACTATGGGCCCACTTTGAAAATTATTTCCAGGGCACCTTTTGGTTTGATCTTAGAGCCCTTTGGGTAACGTGCATGCAATGGATGGGGATGCAGAATAACTCCAACACCAAATAATCAAACCAACTCAGGAAGATGGTAAAGTTTACTGTTGTTGGGTGTCATGACCCACGTTTGGACTATTATACTGCAACATTTGGTGCTGTGGGCTTAGGAAATCCAAGTTGGCGGGAAAAGCCCACATTTGCGCCAGAATCCAGGAGAACCGTGCAGTTTTGCGCACACCAAAATGGTCCCCTCACCTGCCACCCACCAGTGCAAAGAAAGATGGTTCTGTTCAAAATCCGTTTTTATTAATGTCAAAAATTGCTAAGATCATGGGCCTGAAACCACCAAACAAAAATCCAACTATGGTTGAGTGTTTTACTTTACTCTACTGCAGAACCACATCAATGCCATGTCAAGCAAGGATCATATACTATCAAGTAAAATACTTTCTTTTTGAAATGTATTAATTCAAGACAGCTGCCAAAAATAGGTGCAGTACCAGCATTGGACACTGACCGATGCTGGCGCTCTATAAATCCTGACAGGAGAGCTGTCTTGCAGAACTGTGCAGTGAACAGAAGGGGGTCTTATGTAATTAAAAGTTCAAAAGACTTGCTTTTCCTGAGAACCATTAACACCTCAGAGACACACACAACAGCCCAGGATATCACATGGCCCTGTTGATCGAGAGGGAGGAGTTTCCCCTGCAGCCTGCACGAAACAACACAATAGACCCTGTCAATTGAATGGGGTATGCTGATTTTGGGTGTGGACTGTAAACAAGTTTTCTGGAAGAAGGAGAGGCCTGTGTTCTCTGACTCACCAAGCTTCTGGTGGCGGGCCAGACTGGATTGTGTATTCATATTGCAGCAAATATATGTTTAAGTTAAATTGCTTATAAAATCGTGTATTAAGCTCACAGAAATGTACAATTTGGGGGTCCTTAATATGGAAAATGCCCTCACGATTTGAGACCAAACTCCACTTTGTGCGGTGTTCTGGGACCGAACCCCGCTATTTATTAATATTGCAGACACTGTGTTTATGCTAGATACATAGTAAAGTACTATAATATGCTCATGGAAGGGGTACAGGTCTGTGTACATTTTGAGGAAAAACCAATATGGCAAAAGTCACAAAAAAGCACAGAATGTTGCCGTTTTTGAACCCAGGCTCTGAGGGGGATCAGAGTTGGGCGAGAGTGTATCTTAAATTAATCTGTGAAAATGTGTATGTAATTTCAACGACGTGTGTATCTGGGTAACCTGTTAGTTAGGAAAAATTAATTTTCTAAGTAAAAGCAAAGGGGCGTTTCTTCAATAGACTGTAAGACTCTGACTCACTCTGACACATTATCCCTTCTCAAATCAGGTCACAGAGAATCCTTGACCTATCAAATCATGAGAGGGTTGGGCATGCAGAATGAGCCGACCCACCCACTTTCAAAACACATAAAAAGAGACTGCTTTGGACAGGCAAGACATTCACTTTTCATTTTCTTGCGAAGCATTTTGCCGGACGACTTCAAAATCCAGAACTCAACTCCAGATAGATCCAGAACCAAGCCAGAACTTAAAGCAGGGGCCAATCCACAAGCTGAATCCTCTTCAGCAGGCCTCCAAATCTTTTGCAACCAAACTATTCTACAGCTGGGCGAGCTGTTGGATTCTTTGCCAAGAACTTTTGCCAGAACCAGTAGCAGACCCAGAAAGCAGTGCTGTATCCAGAATCCACTTGATTTAGACCAGCAGAACCACAGACCAGACCGCTGTGAAGTGCCGGCAGCAGAACCACAGACCAGAACCAGAGATCCAGAACCAGAGAACCAGTACCAGAAACTGCCCGGAGACCAGTCCAAACCTGCTGACCAGACCCTGACGGCCTATTTCAAATTCATAGTATGAGTACTTAGCCAGAACTGTGCAAAACCAATCTCTTAGTTTAAAATATTCTAATTCAAACTATTTTAACCTATTTAGAACTGCATCATAAGAAATCGCGTGTCCATTCTGCAAAACTGTCATCTGTCATTCTGAGCTTTACTTTTATTTTGAGAATCTACCTCCATTAAATCGTCCATATCTTTTGATAGGAATGTGGTTTAACTTTCACCTGAAAGCTAAGATTCTAAGCTTTCCAACAAGCCTAAAACCGACTTGCTACTCCTTATATTTCCTCCGTAATCGCGATCGACGCACTCAGAAAAAATTGCTGCGAATTGACAGTTTGCTTCATTTTAACCACGTGTAAAAATATCTGTCTTTTGCTTCCATTACTGAATCCCGTTTTCAACCTGATAACCATCCTTGAATCATTGGTAGGGCTGACCTGAACTGATTTAAAGTATCTCTCACTCACCCTGAACCTCTAGAAGGAATTAAAAGCATTTTCAGCATATTTTTCACTTCATTGCCACCACATTTAAAAGGAGCTTGGCTGCTTTAAAATCATACCCGTTTTCCTCTAAGCTCGCTGGGGGGAGCTGGAAATTTGTATTGCATTTTGTATTCTTGAGAATTGTGTGCTCTCCTTCAATCTCCTTATCTTGCATAGGGGGGGGAGGGAATTGTCAAAGAAAAAGTGATCATATTATCTTTTGTTGAAATCATATCAAGTTTATTTCTGTGCTGCATTTTTCCCTCATTGCTTTTCCTTGAAACCATAAAAGTATTTTCTGCTACCTTATCCTTCCTATACTAACTCCTCATTGATTGTAAAGAAGTGTGCTAGTGTCAGATTATCTATTGTTGATCAACATTATATTCATAAGGGTGCTATCAAATATTCATTTATTATAAAAGTGTAATATATATATATATATATATATATATATATATATATATATATATATATATATATATATATATATATATATATATATATATATAGTTTAATGTTTCCAATAAATCTTTTAAATTGCAAAACAAACCTACTTCTTGACTCAGTGAGATCAGGGGGATTCATACAGAGGGGTGTTATACAAGGGTTTATCATCCAGGGTATAACTTGCTATAAAAACATATAAATAAGGGCTTCCCTTGAGCAATCCCAGACAAGGCACTGACTTAGTGGGAGTGCTTGATTGGAGTCACTTAACAGATTGGGGGCTCGAGCTGGGGATTCTGGATTAGATCTATCACTTGTGCAGATTAATACGGTGCGCTAACTGACAGGATACATAATCCTGTTGGATCACCACGCCGTGTTACACTGTAAAAACACCCCTCAAAGGAACGATCTAAGGAAACGGTCTGTTTTGCAAAATAAAATACAAACTTCTGTAAGTCAGGAAGGAAATCAAGTTCTAGAATGACGACCTTGTTAGATATCAAAATAGCCAGAGAATACCTCTTACATAAGCTATTTGTGAGAGGTGAGTGGGCTCATCAGGACCCGGCGGTCTGGTTGCAGGCAATCGCACCCCAGATCACTGAAACAGGGTCAGATATATGGAGGGATCAGGGTCCCTTACATGTGGCCGTGAGTGAACTATATATGGCCCCTAAGGCCAAGGATGAGTACAACAAGATTGCCAAGGTAGCGGCATATTTATATTTATATATGGGAGCCATACAGGACAAATGTGCTGAAGGCCAAGATCTGGCAGGAAACTGATGGCATAAGAGAAGGCCCAATCTGACCTAGTCTCTTCTGAGCAGAGGCTGCAGAGGAGACAGGAGTCAGAAAATGATAGTAGGCAGTATATTATTAAAATAAAGGAGGATATGGATATCCTGCAACAGGAAAAGTCTGACCAGGATAACAGATTTCTGGCCTTGCAGAAGGAGTACCAAGAAGGTTTGGACGCCCTACTGCGGAGCCAGAAAAAGCTGGAGCAACAACTGGACTTCAATAGGGCATGCGCAGAGCAGGTAGTCACCCTGCAAAGCCACCTAGATAGGGAGAAGACAGAGAGCAATAAACTGATTTTGAAAGACCTGGATACCCAGGCAGAGTTTGATCAAGAACGCCAGAAAGCTGGTGCCTTTCAAAGGCAGAAGGATGACCTGGCAGCACAGATGCAGGCTCTTAGTCAGGAAAGGGACACCGTAGTCCAGGAAGTCTGCCAATTAAAAGAAAAAATTGAAGAAAATCACTTGGCCCTCCAGGGACTGGGTGACCTCCAAAAAGAGCACAGAACTTGTTAAAGCACACCAGGAGGGTGGAAGATGTTCTGGCAAAAAAAGGAACAGGCCAGTAGGGATGGGACTCAGAAGGTAACCCTCCTGCATCAAAGACTGGCCCAGTATTCCAGGACCAATCAGGAGGTGCAGAGAGAAAATGAGGCTCTCTTTCAGCACAATGATAGGCTCCAGCAACAGGTAGCCATGCAGGAGAGTCTAATAGAGTCTAGTAAGCCTTAACTGAGGAACTGAAAGCGCAGGCTCTTGCATTGCAACAGGGAGCAGGGGCTGACAGAGATGAAGTTCGCCAGGAAAAGGAAACACCTGAGCATAACCTCAGGAGCCCTAGTACCAGAGGCCTTCATCTCTCCCAGTCCTTGGACTCTGCCACCCCCATGTCCCCTGGCGCATATGAGCACAGGGCCACAGGGTTGGCAGATTACTATCCAGCCAAAAGTATGGGGCTCATAGGCCAGTACCACCCAGGAAAGGATGGGCTGGCATCCGGGTCTGGGCACCTAAGTACAGTGCAATTTAGTCGGGAACCCCAGGAGAGTAGGCCCACTAAGGGCATCCTGAAAACCTCTGCCCAGTTAGGTCAGTGGGGGGGTACCCATCAAATCCTGGCAGCAAGGAGGAATCTGAAGACTCCTCTGAACGTCACAGGACACAGGAGACCAGGTCCCCACATTCTGCCAGCCATTCCCAGGCTCGCAGAATCCGGGAAAACCTGGAAGATCAGACAGGCACCTCTGGGAGCAGTGCTTCTGAGTCAGAGGATCAATGGACCAGGGTTACTCGAACCAAAAAGGCCAATAAGGCAAAAAGAGCCTTGCTTAAGGACCCCTTAAAGAAGATCAAGGCAATAAGGAGTGTCATCACCCCTTATCACAAGAACGCCAAGTATTCTGTTTCGGAACACTTGGAGCTTTATGAGCAAATGATGGAGACTTTCCATTTGAAAGACAGCAGTAGCAGCATTAAATATGTAAAATAGACATTCTCCCTGGAATACTCCAGTTTCTTTGCGGGGCTGGAGGACCAAAATCATTCAAGATGGCCCACCTACAGGGCGGCCATCTTGAAACATTTTTCTGTTCACAGAAATCCCCAAGAGGCTCGCAAGGCAGCCTACAATTTGCAATGTGGGGAGGATCAGGCCCCACAAGAATTTGTGCAGGAGTTAAAGCGTGCTTTTGCGCAGACTACAAAAAGGGTACACACGGACAGTAAAGAATTTGTTAATACCTTTTTCCATGCCTTACCCAAATACATAATGACCCAGCTTGTGAGAGATTTTCACGAGAAAAGATCTTTAGACTGGGTCATTGAGCAGGCCAGCCGCATCTATGAGGTGCAGAAACTAGTTGAAAATAAGAATCAGCCCAAAAACCCCAAAACCAACAGCACCCCTGCTGCTGCCAAGGTGGCAGAGGTAAAGGTTGCCCCCGTTTTAGATTTGGAGATGGGGGGCCTAAAAACCTGCCTGCACCGAATAATTCTAAGCCCAGAAGGCCCTCGGGCCAGTCACAGACAGGGAGTCAAGGAGGTAGTCCCACAAATGGGGTCCCTCGCTCCCCTTACTATGTAAGTCCCAGCTATAAGGGAAACAGTCCAATCCTGGGTTATGTGTGGACTCCTCCGGCCCAAGGGGGGGGGATCCAACCAAGCGCCCAACCCAGGGAACTTCCCTCCGCACTTCCCCCAGGAGGGCAGAAATTCACCAAATCCTGGGCAGAACTTGTTCCCCAGGTATCCACCCAACTTCCAGCCCCAAAATCATCCATCCTTCTTTCCCCAATTCCCTGGGCCAAGACAACCGAATCCGGGAGAGGGGAGGCCAAGGGTGGAGGGGTACCCAAATCTTCCCAACCCGGGGTACTACCAGAGAAGGGATAGCTACCCTTCCAGGGATCAGCCCAGGGGAGAAAATAGAACCCCGTATCAGCCTGAGCGGGTTTCACAGTTAGAGCGCCAGGTCCAAAATATGGCACGGGATCTGGGTAACATACTGAGGGCTCAACAGAACCCTCAGATGAGCATGCCACCGCAGAATGCCCCAAACTCTGGACCTGGTGCTCCAGAACAATGACGGGGGCAGCACCCCGACAACCCACCCGTTCCCAGGGAGGAGGCACAAGGGGAAGGGGGCTGTAAAGCCTTGGAGGAAGCTTCCTTCCCCACTTGTAAACAGCTCCTGGAAACCCAGGAACCGGAAACAAAATCTCCTACCCCTCAAAGTCTGCCACCCAAGGAGCAGAGGGGGGGTAGGAGAAACAAAGGACCCAAACAGACCCACTTTGAGGAGGATTTACAGATCTTCCAATTTGAGGGAGAGGGATCCCAAGAGGATCCTGGGGAAAGGATCTTCTCCTTCAGAGATGGGGGAACTCCTCCCAAGGAAAAATGGGTCCCAAGGGATTCCAATCCAGACTAAGTAGATGTGGGGATTGAGCTGTCGCCACCCATCATCCTATCCCAGAACCAACCATACCGAAAACCCCTGGTTCAAACCCATCCTGGTGACTGCCTCCAGAAGGGGGGCGGCGGCCCAGAACCGGAACCAGGGAAACCTAAAACCAAATCCATAGACTGGGTAGATGTGGGGATTGAGCTGTCGCCGCCCAACATTCTATCCCAGAACCAACAATACCAAAAACCCCTGGTCCAAACCCATCCTGGTGACTGCCTCCAAAAAGGGGGGGGCGGCCAGAACTGGAACCAGGGGAACCCAAAACGATATCCGGTTGCTAACTTTTTCTTTCAGATTCCCGAGACTCTCCACAGAATTTTGCCCAAATCTCTTCTCTCTCAATGTCCAAAACCAGAAGATTAGCCCACCAGTTGTCCAAAAATGTGCATTATCTGTGCCCCCTTGAGGAGAAGGAGGGAAGATACTATGCCCCGGTACAAGTACAGGGGCAGGGTACAATTTTGACACTGGTGGACACGGGATCCCAAGCTACCCTTCTGTCCAAAAGGGCCTTTGATGAGCTAAATTTAGGAAGGGGGGAGAATTACCAAATTCCTCTCACCTCTCTTCCTGGACAACTTCAGAACTTTGACGGGAAGAAAATTCCCGTCGAGGGGACTGCAAATTTGGACATCAAAATTGGGCGACACAAGGTGAAACACCCAGTCATAGTAGTGACTCCAGAGGGCACCCCTTGTTTACTAGGGAATGACCTCCTGAGAAGGTTGTCACCCCTAATAGATTGCGTAAACAAGGTCCTCTGGACGCAGACTACCCGACCAATAAAATTAAAACAGAGCGTCAACCATGTTAGTTTAAACGGCACCTGCCACATGGTTGAACAAAAATCTGACCAACTAGAATTTCACTTCCAGAACAACCAAATTTCAGATGTGACAGTAATAGCAGTAGGACAATAGACTGGTGATGGGGGGTCCTCTCTATTTCTGAAAATCAACCTTCCTTCCAGTTTAAGGTGGTATTCCACACTGGAAGGAAACACTCTGAAATTCTTTACTAATCCACAATCAGACATTCCCACTCCGATAGTCCAGAACGATGTGAAATCAGCTCAGAGCCAGGCTGATATTCAGCAAATTGGAGAGCAGTTGTGTTCATCCCTGTTCAGTTAATTGATGGGAAGGACTCTGTTCTCGCCCGAGTGTGTGTGAACAACGGTAAGAGCTTCATCAGCGAAGCCATGTTCCGCCAACTCCCAAAAGATCCAGCCATTCCCACATTCAAACTGATAGACAAAGGGGAAATGGACCTGGAAGCACCCAATTCCAAACATCTCCCGCCAAGCAGGTGCATGCTCAAAATCTCCATTGGTAACAAGAGCATAGTCCATAATTGTTGGGTCGTGCGAGACGTCACTGCCGCCGTTTATTTAGGCAGTGATATTCTCAATCGCTTTGCCATTAGTTTAGACCTAATAAACTTCAAAGCTTGGTCCCGATTAGCGGATAATCCCATGGGCTTTGATGATCCAGAAAAAGCATTTAGGTCAGCTCAATTGCTACCTTATGCAGTTGAAATTCAGATTAAAGAGGAAGTCACCATCTCAGAAAGGATCCGACAATTCTCCCTTGAAGTGAAAGTTAAAAGAGGACAAAAATTGAAAAACCCTGATGCTTATATTCATCTAAATGCTTCTCTCCAACAGCAAGGGTTGGGGGTAAACCCAACACCATTAGTCAATATAGAACATGACACCATTCCAATAGTGGTGGATAACAGCGACTTAAAGAGTATTACTCTAGCCGCAGGCACCAATATTGGAATGGCGGTTGATGACCGACATTTCTCCATTGATTTAGGAAATGAACTGTTAGGACCAATCCCCAAGGACTGTTTTGACGGTGACAGTGATGACAATACAACACCACACAGGATTTTTACCCGGCATGGGGGGAACTTCCTTTTGTACACTTCCTGCCCTTATGGTAAGGAAGATGTGACTTGTGAATTCAGGAGGGATGAGGTGATTTTACAGGTCCATGAGGGCTGCCTTTCCCACCTGAAGCCTCCAGTCCAAATCAGTACTCTGACCAGGGACTTCTCCACCCAGCTTGAGGAGGCCGCGGAGATAGCAAAACCAGAAGTCTTTCCAGGCTTCAGGCAGATGGTGGAAGAGAAAGTCAACCTAGCTGACGCCTGTGTGACTCTGGAGCAGAAGCAAAAGTTGAAACAAGTTTACTTGGATTTTCAAGATCTCTTTGCGGTAGAATCATATGACTGTGGTCAAACCGATATCCACACCACAACAATTCCCATGGACCCTGGCATGACTCTAGTGTTTGTGAAGCAATATCGCTTGCCTCTCGCATCAATGGAGTCCCTTACTGAAATAATTAAGAACCTTGAGTCCCGGGGAATAATCCGTCCACACAGCACTTTCAATAATCCGGTGCTGGCAATATTGAAGACAAACGGCCAGTGGAGACTCTGCGCCGACCTTAGGGAGCTCAACAAACGGGTCCATACTTCTCGATGGCCTCTTCCCTACATTGATCAAGGACTGGCCCAGATTCAGGGGTCACAGGTATTGACTGCAATAGACCTGACCAATGGATACTGGACCGTGCCTGTCAGTAGGGAGGACCAATACAAACTGGCTTTTACCTTTGGGGGCCAGCAGTACACATGGACCCAGACTCCCTTCAGATACCTCAACTCCGGCAATGAGTTCAACATTTTCCTACACAAGGCCATGCCCGACCTGGGTGCAAGGGGTAACTTGGCTTATGTAGATGATGTCCTCATCAAATGTTCATCTGTGGAGGAACATATAGCGGAGATCCGTTATGTTCTGACACAGTTGAGGGCCGCCAGAGCAAAACTTTCCTTTCAGAAAGCACAGTGCTGTAGAACCCGTGTTAATTTCTTGGGGTATGAGATTACTCCTCAGGGTCTCTGTCCCCAGAAAAAAAAAGTGGAAGCACTCCAGAAACTGAAAGAGCCCACAACTTTGCGGGAACTAAGGAGCCTCCTTGGACTGACTAATTACAGCAGAAAGTTCATTGAGGGCTACGCAGAGATCACCAGACCCCTGATTCATCTCTTGAAGGGGGGGGGTCAAGTGGGAATGGGGTCCAGAACAATCCGAGGCAGTAAGATAACTCAAAAAAAGCCTCTCACAAGCGCCCTGCCTAGGTTACCCTGTCAGAAACAAGTTTTTCCTGGAAACAGGGTTCTCTAATACGTGCTTGATGGCAGTATTATACCAAAAGCATGACAAGGTCAATAAAGTAATCTCCTATGCGAGCAAAACTTTATCCTTTGTGGAGGAAAAATTCAACGATTGTGAGAAGGCACTCCTGGCAACGGTGTGGGCATTGAAGAATTACCGCCCGTTCATCCAGGGTAAACATCATAGTGGAGACTCCACACCAGCCTCTGCAATATCTCCAAAGTGACCGAATCCGGGCCGGAAATGTGAGTAATTCCTGAATCACTTCCTGGATCCTGTCAATGCAAGGCTTTCCTGTGGAGGTCAGATATGGCCAAAACAAGAAGAGTCCCCTCGCGCAAGGTCTGGCTGACTTGCATGATTGTGCCAGAGAAAACTGTCTTGAGGACAAAAGTCTAAAAATCAAGGACAACATGGAGGCATATCTTAATTCCCCACACAAAGTCTTTGAAGAGGACAAGTGTGAGGGAATGCCCACTGTCTATGTGGATGGATGCTCTTACCATGTTGACAACAACGGGGAAAAAGAACTGGTGGCCGGCGTAGGGAATGCATGGGTGAAGGAGTCCACAGAACCCTCCGCTGGGTACAAAATTGGTCCCCGAAGTAGTCAGGTGGCAGAATTGATGGCTGTGTATCAAGCCATCCTCACTGCTGTCCAACATCAACTCCACAAACTGGTCATAATCACAGATTCAGATTATGTACGGAACGGGTTCATGGAGCACCTGGTTAATTGGAAAACCCGAGGCATGTTATGTGCTATTAACAAACGCTTGAAACATGGGAAGTTAATTAAAAACATTGATGATCTGGTCACCTCGAATGGGATGACCATCTACTGGAAGAAGATCAAGGGTCATTCCAAAGTAGAGGGACCAGTCAAAACTGGAAATGACTTAGCTGATCAGCTGTCCAAAACCGGGGCCATCCAAGGGGATCTAATAGAGATTGAGTCTCTGTTGGCGGAAATCCAGGTCACTGCTATCACTAGGTCCCAGACAAATGCTCACAATGATCTTTCAACTGCACAATGGAGTAAGGAGACTCCAGATGCTGATTTGATCACGGCTCAGAAGGGGGATCCAATAATTGGTAAGTTTTACCAACACATTAAGGACCTTGAGAATTTTCCCCTGACGGATACCGATTACATTGGGAAAGAGGACCTTAGAGTATTGATGAAATGTCCAAAAATGTTCTGAATCCATGACGGTTTGTTGGTAAAGAAATCCCAAGCTGGCCATGATCAGTGGGTGGTCCCTACCTCATTCCGAAGCCTGATGTTAAGTCACGCCCATGATGTGGCCACCGCCGGTCATCGGGGGTTTCATACAACACTTGAGATCTTAAGAGAGGTTGCTTACTGGCCACACATGGGGCAGGACCTCGTCCAATACTTGAAGGGGTGTCTTGGGTGTGCACAATTTCAGCCAACATCCCTCACACACCGGGCACCTCTCCAAAAGAGGGGGATGACACTGCCATGGTCAGATTTGCAAATCTACTTCATAGGCCCCGTGATTCGCTCCTCTAGGGGAAACAAGTACATGTTGACGGTCACATGCTTGTTTACCAAGTGGGTGGAATGTCTCCCGGCCCCAAACTGCAAGGCAGAAACAGCAGCTGCCCTGATAATCAACCACATCTTTTCGCGTTTTGGTTTACCCCAAAGGATTGAGTCAGACAGAGGTAGCCATTTTACCAGTGAAGTAATGACTAAGATGTGGGAGATACTGGGGGTTAAAAGGAAGCTACATATTGCTTACCGGCCAGCCTCTTCTGGTGCAGTAGAGAGATACAACAGAACCATAGTGAGCATCTTAAAGAAGTTTGTGGCAGATTCTGGGCCATGTTGGGATACCCGATTACCTCTGGTCCTAATGGCCATCAGATCTACCCCTTCATCTGCAACCAAAATGTCACCATTTGAGTGGATGACTGGACGCAAGATGGTGCTTCCCCAGCATTTGCTCTACAGGACCCAAGAGCAGACATTGATAAATGCCTCCACAACTCATGAGTATGTGGAGAATTTAAGGAAACACCTTCAACACGCTTTTGCATATGCTCAGTGGAATCTAGAAAGATCAGCTGATAGCATGAAAACCCATTACGACCTGAAGACCACCCGGAAAGAATACAATGTGGGAGACCGGGTCTATCTATACAATTTCCAAAGAAACCAGGCCAAACAGCGAAAATGTATGCCTACATGGAAGGGACCTTTTGAAATTATAGACAAGATCTCCCCAGTTGCCTACAAGATCTGCATCCCCAAAGGTAGTTTGGCAGAAGGGGAAGACAAGTGGGTCCATATAAATCCGTTAAAGTGTTGCCATCCCAGGCACACTCTGCAGCAACTGGAGGAGTCCTCTGCAATACCAGAGGGGGCCGCTCCAGAGTAATTCAGTTCCAACCCTAAAATATCCCACATATAGTCTCTAAAATATTATGATTCTTGAATGAAAATGTCTTCTAATTATATCTTGTTTTTTAAAAAAAATAAGAATGCAAATGTCTATTGAATTATAAAATGTATATGCCGCCCCACTATATCAATAGTGGGGGAGAAATGTCTACGAATAGGTATTGCCGCTTTGCTTTGTCATCCTAGGAGAAAGAAAACCTGGAGACTGACCACGGAAGATGACCTGGGGACCGGGAGCAAAGATCCGAGGGGCCCGGGTACCTCCCAATACTCCCATCAGGACCGGCGAGGAGAACTGATCGATCCACCCTGATGGAGGAAAAGATGCTAAACTTTTTAATCTGCGGAATCGGAAGAAGATGATGCGGACATCCCGCCGCGTGGATCAAAACATCCTTTGCACCCGACTCCCCCTCGACTCGAAATCAATGCGCAGTTGGGCGGGGGGGCTTGTTGGGTGTCCTGACCCACGTTTGGACTATTATGCTGCAACATTTGGTGCTGTGGGCTTAGGAAATCCAAGTTGGCGGGAAAAGCCCACATTTGTGCCAGAATCCAGGAGAACCGTGCAGTTTTGCGCACACCAAAATGGTCCCCTGACCTGCCACCCACCAGTGCAAAGAAAGATGGTTCTGTTCAAAATCCGTTTTTATTAATGTCAAAAATTGCTAAGATCATGGGCCCGAAACCACCAAACAAAAATCCAACTATGGTTGAGTGTTTTACTTTACTCTACTGCAGATCCACATCAATACCATGTCAAGCAAGGATCATATACTATCAAGTAAAATACTTTCTTTTTGAAATGTATTAATTCAAGACAGCTGTCAAAAATAGGTGCAGTACCGGCATTGGACACTGACCGGCGGTGGCGCTCTATAAATCCTGACTGGAGAGCTGTCTTGCAGAACTGTGCAGTGAACAGGGGGTCTTATGTAATTAAAAGTTCAAAAGACTTGCTTTTCCTGAGAACCATTAACACCTCAGGGATACACACAACAGCCCAGGATATCACATGGCCCTGTTGATTGAGAGGGAGGAGTTTTCCCTGCAGCCTGCAGGAAACAACACGATAGACCCTGTCAATTGAATTGGGTATGCTGATTTTGGGTGTGGACTGTGAACAAGTCTTCTGGAAGAAGGAGAGGCCTGTGATCTCTGACTCACCAAGCTTCTGGGGGCGGGCCAGACTGGATTGTGGATTCATATTGCAGCAAATATATGTTTAATTTAAATTGCTTATAAAATCTTGTATTAAGCTCACAGAAATGTACAATTTGGGGGTCCTTTATATGGAAAATGCCCTCACGATTTGAGACCAAACTCCACTTTGTGCGGTGTTCTGGGACTGAATCCTGCTATTTATTAATATTGCAGACACTGTATTTATGCTAGAGACATATGCTCAGTGAAGGGGTACAGGTCTGTGTAAATTTTGAGTAAAAACCAATATGGCGAAAGTCACAAAAAAGCACAAAATGTTGCCATTTTTGAACCCAGGCTCTGAGGGGGATCAGAGTTGGGCAAGAGTGTATCTTAAAAAAATCTGTGAAATGTGTATGTAATTTCAACGACGTGTGTATCTGGGAAACCTGTTAGTTATGAAAAATTAATTTTCTAAGTAAAAGCAAAGGGGCGTTTCTTCAATAGACTGTAAGACTCTGACTCACTCTGACACACTATCCTTTCTCAAATCAGGTCACAGAGAATCCTTGACCTATCAAATCATGAGAGGGTTGGGCATGCAGAATGAGCCGACCCACCCACTTTCAAAACACATAAAAAGAGACTGCTTTGGACAGGCAAGACATTCACTTTTCATTTTCTTGCAAAGCATTTTGCCGGACAACTTCAAAATCCAGAATTCAACTCCAGATAGATCCAGAACCAAGCCAGAACTTAAAGCAGGGGCCCATCCACAAGCTGAATCCTCTTCAGCAGGCCTCCAAATCTTTTGCAACCAAACTATTCTACAGCCGGGCGAGCTGTTGGATTCTTTTTCAAGAACTGTTGCCAGAACCGGTAGCAGACCCAGAAAACAGTGCTGTATCCAGAATCCACTTGATCCAGACCAGCAGAACCACAGACCAGACCGCTGTGAAGTGCCGGCAGCAGAACCAAAGACCAGACCAGACCAGAACCAGAGATCCAGAACCAGAGAACCAGTACCAGAAACCGCCCAGAGTCCAGTCCAAACCTGCTGACCAGACCCTGACGGCCTATTTCAAATTCATAGTGTGAGTACTCAGCCAGAACTGTGCAAAACCAATCTCTTAGTTTAAAATATTCTAATTCAAACTATTTTAACCTATTTAGAACTGCATCATAAGAAATTGTGTGTCCATTCTGCAAAACTGTCATCTGTCATTCTTAGCTTTTATTTTGAGAATCTACCTCCATTAAATCGTCCGTATCTTTTGAACCGCGTGTGCTAGGAACGTGGTTTAACTTTCATCTGAAAGCTAAGATTTTAAGCTTTCCTTATAGTTCCTCCATAATCACGATCGATGCACTCGGAAAAAATTGCTGTGAATTGACATTTTGCTTCATTTTAACCACGTGTAAAAATACCTGTCTTTTGCTTCCATTACTGAATCCTGTTTTCAACCTGATAACCATCCCTGAATCATTGGTAGGGCTGGCCTGAACTGATTTAAAGTGTCTCTCACTCACCCTGAACCTCTAGAGGGAATTAAAAGCATTTTCAGCATATTTTTCACTTAATTGCCACCACATTTAAAAGGATCTTGCCTGCTCTAAAATCATACCTGTTTTCCTCTAAGCTCGCTGGGGGGAACTGGAAATTTGTATTGTATTTTGTATTCTTGAGAATTGTGTGCTCTCCTTCCATCTCCTTATCTTGCATAGGGGGGGAGGGAATTGTCAAAGAAAAAGTGATCATATTATCTTTTGTTGAAATCATATCAATTTATTTCTGTGCTGCATTTTTCCCTCATTGCTTTTCCTTGAAACCATAAAAGTATTTTCTGCTACCTTATCCTTCCTATACTAACTCCTCATTGATTGTAAAGAAGTGTGCTAGTGTCAGATTATCTATTGTTGATCAACATTATGTTCATAAGGGTGCTATCAAATATTAATTTATTATAAAAGTGTGATATATATATTGTTTAATTTTTCCAATAAATCTTTTAAATTGCAAAACAAACCTACTTCTTGGCTCAGTGAGATCATAGAGAGGGGTGTTATACAAGGGTTTATCATCCAGGGTATAACTTTCTATAAAAATATATAAATAAGGGCTTCCCTTGAGCAATCCCAGACAAGGCACTGACTTAGTGGGATTGCTTGATTGGAGTCACTTAACACTGTTTTATTATCAATTGTCTACAACAGGGAGTTACAACGGACATCGACGGACGTTCGCTCAAGCTCTCAATGAAATTCACATAAAAACACATTTATATACTAAAATGTCATCATATGTGACATCATAATATGTGGAAAATGAGAACATCTAAGTATACTTTCTATAAGGGGTGGGATTGTGGTTAGATGTCTACTGTCAGGTGGACAACATATGCCTACCTCTAAAAGATGTCATCTGGAATACTATTAAATACACGGTTTATCATTGGCTCTCAAATTATAAGGCCCTTCGTTATATGGCCCTCTGCAATTGGTTGGTACACTCTTGCCATGTCTGAAACTTTCGGTTCACTTAGCAGAACGTAAGCTCAAACCCAGATGCCGGGAAGTGGATTTGACTTTACCTCCCCACCCAATTAGCCCAATGTCTCTCATCACCCAGGGCTTCTGCATGAAGTTTTCCTTTGAACTTAGACTTGCAATGTATTCTTGTCTGTGAGAATATAAGGGAGTCCGAGCACGCACTATCGCTGTTCTAGAACTCCAAGTTCAACTCTATTTCCATCCTTGGGTCACGTGACAGGAGACCATGATTTGGACCATTCTTCAGCATTTAAATGTCTTAAATGAATAAAACTTGACACGCTTGGTGTTCTTTCTTTGTACCTTAACAAGGGATGATTCAGCTTCTCATATTCACCACCGTCAAGAATAGATAACCGGCCTTGGCGGATTTGACTTTGATAGCAGGACAAACAGCCTTGCCATTCATATCCGCGATCTCAGCTAATTCGTGCTGTGAAAAAGTTCTCAGCCTTTCCTCTCCATGGGTCCGGGTTTGCTTAATTCATCACACAGATGTCCAGCTTCTATACAATGGCGGCTCGGCCTGCATTCTATTCACTATGTATAGCCAGCATCTAAGATTACTGAATCTACTTGCGTTGCTGCATCTGTACAGTAATTTGAATGGCTTGCATTTCCTGCAGTGCATCCACACGTGCAATCTTCTTTTTGCATATGAAAGTTTACTCGATTCTTTACTTTGTCATCAGTTTCTATAAGGTCCATGCATTCTCTTCAGCCTGTCTTCTCAGTGCGTCACGTTCATCTCTTGTGATGTAACAAGCTCCTCTTTCTCTCATTTTTCATGTTCATTCAGGGAGTTCCTCCCTTAGATTGTCTTCTCTTCGGGAATACATTTGATAAGGTTTTCTCAGAGGGTACCTTCTTTTGAATATTCGCTGTGGTATGGTCACAACTCCTGGTGTCAAGCATGGCACAATCTCAGGCTTCGAACATACACGAGACAGGGGTGGGTGGGATTCCCTGCAGATGCATGCAGCTGCATCTCAACAGGTTTCCATCGTCTACTCCATGCCATCAACTGTTCTTTTCAAATAAGATTCTAGAGTCTCCATGGAATTGCATAGATCCTTGAAAAGGATGCATACCCACCTACACAATAAGTGAAGTGGATTTTACCGACTTGTTACATTGATTTAAAAGTCTCTGTTTGTGAATTATTTGAATTTTAAAGAAAAGTGCCAACAGAACATTCAAAGAGGCGAAAACCCAAATTACACAAGGAGACTCTAGAATCATATTTGGGATGTGTGTGATTCCATCGACCATAGTTAGTTCGTTATCTTCTAATTCAACTCTTGAATTTCGACTGTTTTTCAATTCATTGTTTTTGAATGGGTGTGGTGCCCACCAAACCACCTCTGCCTGGCACTTACGCCTGCCCCAACGATTTTACCCCTAAACACACACACACACATATAAAAAAAAGAACAAAACTCAACATTCAAGAGTCAAATACCACAAACTAACTGTATTTGATGGAATCAACGGAAATGCATTTTTCAATGTTTTTGACAATTGATCTGTGAAGAATCAACTTGCAGCGCACCAGTAATCCACGGGTGAATATCGGTAACAAAGCCATAAATCAGCCCCACACCTCTATTACACTAGTAGAGATCTGAACGGATTGGTATAACAAGCAAATTATAAACCTCCTTGTCCAGTTTTGGTAACATAGATGGAACTGCATGCTTATATCGAAAGGTCGTGGATCGTTGATTAGTTGCAACACAGCAAAAAAGAAATTGTTACCAAGTGATAAAAGGGACTGTCCGGTCAAGTTTCTATCAAAAATATCTACTTTATTATACACAACAGATAGTTCTAGCAACACCACGAAACACAACCCACCCTGTAAAGGAATGCAGAGGACATACATTTTCAAAGAAGGAAAGGGGATGCACTCTGGATGCTGACAGGAGGGTATTTGGTATGGTTGATAACCACACCAGTTTAAGGTTACTTGGCTTCAGCACAAGGCGAGCAATGGATCTTAATATGTCTCTAGGGGCCTTCTGGGAGGAACTGGGGGGACAGGAACACACTGTACATTGTGCTGTAGGCGTTCTTGGTGCTCAAGAGGGTTGAGTTGACTTCAAGGTGCATTGCAGGCTCCTGGGACAGAGTTCAAGACGAGAGTTATCTGTGAGCATCAAACGGCAAGCCAGTTCAGCAAGCAAAGCTGGATGAACGGCTGCAGGCTGGCCTACACGGCAGCTCAATCTCAGTGCTGATTGGCAGTTCTGAAGCACTGAGCAAGACATCTTGGATGTCTATAAGTGAGTGCAGCATGACAGCTGTTAGTGTTGGAGTTGAGTGCAGCTCAAGGAACTCGACTGTCACGAAAATGTCCTTTAAGGCAGACGTCAGTATATGCTTGTCAAGGCTGTTCCCCCAGCCTCTTCAATGGACTTGTGTCGTCCTTCAAGGCAGATGGCCCAAAAATGAGAGATGTGCTGCAGGCAGCTGCTTTGCCCTTATATGTAAGTTCAGAGATGTTCTTGGACTTCCCACCTAGGAATCTTGCTGCAGAGCCTAGCATGACATGCTGTGTGCTGGCTGCGTACTGGTTCTGGAACTGCTGGAGGTTCCTCTGAGGCCTTTATCTTTCTCTCTGTTCCCTGAGAGATATTTAGGAGAGGGATATTACTTCCCCCTTTGGAGGTCCTCGCCTTCCTCCACTTACGGAAGATGTAAGGCAGACTGTAATTTCAGCCAGGGTCCAATGATGAGTTCTTCTTTCCACTCCTTGTGAAGTCTTCAGGTGACATGGCAAAATAGGGATGCAATCCGCTTTTAAAACCAAGTGGCCAACAGTTATTCGTGTAGGCTAAGCCCACCTTAATGAACCAATCCTGCGTTCTCCGCCAACAAGCTCCTATCTCTTATATGCATGAGGTCATAAGTAGAGTGATTTGCAACAGGAAAGGTATAGGGGTGAAAACATTTGATACTAGGTCCCACCCATCTACCTGGCTGTTGTTGATCAAAGAGGCTCTCTGGTTAATGGATCTCATTATGATTCCTGTTTAAAGCGGCAGGTCTCCCTTGAAGGTGCGGCGAGACTAGACTCTCTGGTTCCTGCAAAACACATTCTCTTACCTGATGAATGGGATCCTCCTACTGTGGAGGCTTATTGTACACAAGCAGTTCCAGACATGACAGTTCACTGTCAATGGCACTGAGGGTGCGAGCTGGCTTAAGGTTGACACATTTACATATTAAAGGTTGTTGGGGTTTCCTGTCTCCTTTGTTAATCTCTGCAGTCAGGCCCCATGTGAGTCTGTTTGAAGTACACTCTAATTGTTGCCACCAGCTGCAGGATGAACAAAATGGCAGGGTGTATCCATGGAGTCTTTGTTAGTAAATCAGGCTGGCTATGGCAGGGGGAAGATTGGTCCTCCCCCTTCCTGGAAAGGACATAGTGTACTCCTGCTGTCATATCCCAACTAAATATGACGGTGCAGACTGTGCCTGTAAGCTGTGTCCAACCAGAGTACACAAGACTGTGTGTTTGTTAGGGTGTGAGCATAGGAAACTGTGTGTGGATTAAACCCACACATTTTCCAGAGGTCGGTCTACCATCATTCCATTTAATAAAAAATGTCAAAGAAGCCCAGGTGAGTGAACACGTACCGTGCAGATGGTTGAAATCCTCACATGCCCCTCAGCCTCACGATTTGAACCACGCCCCCACTGAGGGTCTGGTTTGTCATCTAGGCAAAAGTACTGGCTTAGGCCATCTGCATTTCCATGCTGGGAGCCTGGCTTGTGCTGGATGCCCATATCTAATCCTTGTAGGGATATGGCCCAATGCAAAAGCTTAGGGTTCTCCACCTTGCCTGGCAATTAACCACCAAAGAGGACGGTGGTCTGTTTGGCTAGTAAAGTGAGACCTAAAGATGTAACGTAGGATTTCAGCTTCTTTACTGCCCACATGAACGCGTAAACCTCTTTTTCAACAATGGCCCAGTTCCATTCACTTTTTGTCAATCGCCTGCCAATGGTGACAGGTTGCTCTACCCATTGAGAGTTCAGCTGCGCTTACACTGTTCCAATCCCAGAATCGCAGGCATCTGTCTGGGTAATGAACTCCTAACCATTGTCTCTTGACTAGATAATAGACTGGATAATAGACTCCTGACTCGTGTCTGGATAATATGATATAATATGGCATTTATAATGCACCTGTACACAAGTGTTTCTAGGTGTGACAAAACAAGGAGGGGGAAACAGAGGGAGGACAAAACAATGATCTTACTAGGCCTTGTGTCATTCAGATAGCGCAAGTGCAGCGAAGTAAAAGGGGAGATGTGCCAAGGGGGTTGGGGGAGGGAGAAGTGCAGGTAGTCAAAAAGTGCAGCCGGCGGGTGGCCCAGTGCAGGTAAATCAAAAAGTGCAGCCAATGGGTGACTCATAAGTGAGAGAGAAGGGACTGTAGGGTTACAGATACAGACCACAAGTGCTGGGGGGGCCAGGAGGCAGTGCAAGGTGCAACTGGACATTCAGGGACCTGGGTCCAAGTTCAGTGGTTGGCCAGGTGAACAGTGCATGGAGCAGATGGGTCATCAGCAGGGGAGAGGAAGAGAGAAAGCAGAAGTGAAGAGGAAGGTCTGGAGTTGCTTCTGGAACAGGATGTGGTTCTGCTCATGTTTGAGAGAGGTAGGGAGGCTGTTCCAGAGGGAGGCCCCAACTGAAGATAGAGATCTGCCCAAATTCTCTGCTTGGAAAAGTGACTGACCCTCAGAGAGTTCGAGGTGGATGAGAGGAGAGCCCGAGAAGGGAGATGTTTAGGAATAGAGAGGTGGAGGTAGGGCTGGCCCAGGCCCAGAAAGCCTTGTGGACGATGCAGAGGGTCTTGGCTTGACCCTTGCCACCACTGGGAGCAAATGGAGATATTTCAGAGCTGGAGAGATACAATCGCTGGGATTGAGGCCAAGGACAAGTCTTGCAGTCCTGTTCTGGATAAGTTGCAGAGGACGGAGAGCAGAGCCAGGAAGATTTAGAAAGAGGCTATTGCAATATTCCAGCCTAGAGAGGACCAGAACTCTGGACACAGTGATCTTCTGGGGTAAAGTGAGGAAAGGAAGAATACCTCGGAAGAGGTACAGCTGATAGTTTGACTTCTTAGAGAGGTCGGAGATGTGAGAAGAGAAGGAGAGGGTGGAGTCGAAGATGACACCAAGGTTCTTAGCCTCACAGGTAGGAGTAGGAAGAGGGCCCATAGTGGGTGGCCAGAGAGAGAGAAGAAAGGGGTGAGCTGGTGTTCCGATGAGGAGGATCTCCGTCTCACTGGCATTAAGGCAGATATCGTTGGTGGCACACCACTCCTGAATTGCAGACAGAAAGTCTGGAATGAAAGGAGGAGTAGAGGCGACCGAGAGGAGCCTGAAAGAGAGTTCGGTGTCTCCGCATTACACTGAAAGTTGGAGCAGAGAACAGCGATATGGTGGGCAGGAGGTGCCAGGTATTGGTTGAACAGCCAGGGAGAAAGGCTAGACCCCTTGGGAACACCACAGCTAGAGAGAGAGTGTACTGGAGGGCGGAGCGACCTCTGAACGGGCCCATGAGATTCAGAGCTCGCCCTCTGGCACCTTAAAACAAGATAGCTGCACCTTGAGGAGGATGAAGTGCAGGATTCTTTTACTCCGACACCAATCAATAAGGACAAGTCAATGGTTTGGTAAAGGGAAGTCTGTTTAATGACAAGTATGAAAAATGGGGAAACAAATGGTAATCAACAGTGATGCGATCACCTGTCTCGCTTCAACTCCCAACTTCTTCATGCAAACTGTAACTTTTATAGTAAATTCTCGTCATCACTGATGTGTAACACTCATAAGTTTGACATGCAATTCTATTGGTTGGAAAAGATTACTTAAGTATAGGTGCTATATCTGTATATGGTAACAGAGCGTGTGGATTGGATAACTCTTATCGGGTGGGCGTCTACGCCCACCCCTCTACATCACTCGTGAAAGACATCACTACAAATGCGACTCCTAATTGGCTCTACAAGCTATAGGACCCTAGATTATTTGGTCCATTGGGATTGGGTAGGTTACACCCCTAGGCATAAATCTCCACTTTAATTAGCAGCATGCAGAATGGACACCCAGATGCGGAGTGCCCCAAGATTCACCCTGCCTCCCTTCCATCAATCAGTACTTTAGGGCTATGTGTCAATTAGTTGGCTGAGGATGGCCTTGAAATGGTAGCTCTTATCAGGAAAATGTATGGCATCCTCGGGTTCTGGGTGACATCAGACGTTGGTACCTCTTTGCCCTTGGCTGATCACATGTCTGTTCAGCATGAATCTGCTTCGTTCTCCTTCTTTTTGTGTATTTGATTCTTCCGTAGCCTCTTGCAAGCAGTTCCGTTTGCTTAGCTTCTTGCATTCCAAGCCTATTTACATACATTTAGTCAGTCGCATGTTTTCATCTCACTTCATGGTTACGTTTCTTTATATTAACATTGTTTCTTCTTACACATCCATTACATCGTTATTCCTTGCATTTCATCCTTGTGTGTCACCTTTCGTTTGTTGTTTATGTTCATTCGTGCGTCTGCCTGGGCTCTTATGTCATCACCATTTGCCCTCCATTTAGTCTCTTTGGGTCTCTTCGGGGACAGTTTGTAAGTGGTCTTCATTTCATGTCAGCTGCTGGTACGGTTGTCTCAGTGGGAATCAAGCTGCCCATGGCTGTCTGGTTATAGGCACTTCGACAGGTATTACATTTCTGATGGGCACAGGGCAGTGGCCTAGAATTGCTCTCTGTTGGTTCATTTGTTCCTCATACGTCACATACCTTGGCAAGTATGTCCCTGGTACCTTGAAATGGGGGCTGGGGTGCAGGCCATGTCTGGGACCTCCTCTACACTCCCCCCTCTGGTCGGTTCATCGACCACTTCTGCATCCTCCTTTGGGTTTGTCTTATTTGGCTCTTCTACCTCTTGTTCGTCGTCTTCTGGGTTTGTACACGATGGTGTGAATGTATGTATCTTTGGAGTCCATATTTTTATCACTCCTCACAGACTTCCTGCTGTTTTTACATGTGCGTCTTTGTTCCAGGTCATGAGCTGACATTGTCCATTTGGGCTGCAATAGATCCACTTTCCTTCGTACCTTTGTCGTTTTCTGGGATACACAAACTTTGTTCCTTCTGGTGCAAATTCGCTAGCTCTCACACAGTCTCTGATTTCTTCATCAGTCAGGTCTCTGGGCTTGCATCCTGGTTTGACATTGACCATGATTTTCATTCCAATGGCTTTCTTCACAGTTTTCTGGCATTGTGTGACAATTATCTTGATAACACAAAATCCTAGCAGTATCATTACTAGCAAGGCTCCCAGAATTTTGAATATGTTTGCATTCATTGTGGGACCCATAGAAATAGTGTTCCAAACCAGCTGTCATCATCAACCTCGTCAGTTTCATTTATCATCTGGTTCTGCAGGTTTGTCAGCATACTTATGACTTATGTTAAAGTTCAATTTTCTTCATAATGCGAAGGTATAAACGTGCTACACGTTTCTCTGATTTTTGCGCAAACACCTCCATCCATTGCAGTGATCATGTCGAGCACATATCTGTTCTGGAGGGTCATCAATTGGATTGCTCTTAATTCTTCTTTGATTGCGTTGAATCCTTTTATGGTGGTCTGCAATAACTCCCATCTGGTTATCTGCAATCATTTTGTATTTACTCCAACTTGGATGTGTGGCAAGAGTATTGTTGTGAATACTGATGAGGTGAGGCTAAACAGCCTGTGTTCGTATGGTATTGCATAAAATGCTTCTTCTGATTTGGCAGAAAAGAATTCCATCTCTTCATTCGGGATACTAGTTCCACAGACCTCCTCTTCCTCATGTGAGCATCTGCCTTTGGGAAGCTGTTAATACTCAGGTCACTTTTTGGGATCACTAGTGCAGGAACGTGGACGTTCACTATTGTGCATATGACTCCCCAGTTTTTCAGTAGTCTTATGAATGGTTTGGATCCACAAGCCCAGTAATGATCCATAATTACTGCGGTTCCCTGAGTCATTCTGGGAGCATCAAAAATGTGTCTGCAGTTCTGATTCTCTCCCATCTTCCTCGTGCCATTGTTCCTGAAGCACAATTTTGGGCTTTCCAGCGGCACTATCTGCAAGGGTCCTCCTCTGTCTTCGACCCATGTCAGCAGCTTTACCAATTTTGTCCATAGAGGTTTGCACAGTTTTTGTGAGTTTTCTATTGCTCCTTTGCAGGCTCCAAGGACCATCCATATCACTACTCCTTCTTCCCATCCGTTTGGGGAAAGCACTGTTCCCCAAATCTGCATCTGGCCTCTATTCTTCCAACTTTGGGCTTCTTCTGGAGTTTTCCTTGGACGTTCAGTCTCGGGCTTATCACCCATCTTGTTCCTGCTCCTTGCTCTTCTTGCTTTGCATTCCTGATCATGTGATTCCTGGTATGGGCTCTGTTTCTTGTCTTTATGTCCTGGACATAATCATCTTCATCGGGATATGATGTTTCTGTTGCCCATATCAGTGAGGCATCTTTTCCCATGAACTGTGCTCTGGTGTTGCACATTGCTAAGTGTGACAAACAGTGTGCTGTTGGAACATCAATTTGTACAGCCACAAATATCTTGGATTTTCCCATGCTGTATGATAGGAGTGCACAGACTTAGCATTCTCCTTCTGATTTTCTTCGTCCAGCCTCTTTCATGTGTTGGTACCAAATGTTATTTCCTAAATGTGCTGTGCTATCCAGGTAATCGTTTAGTTCATTGCTATCTTCGTGCGGGCTTCTCTTGATTTTTAGTGTCTTTTTGTAGTTAGCTATGATTACATCTCTAAATGTGTCTGTGTGACTTTTCCTTGCTGGAGGATTCTCAGGCATGCTTGTCGGTGTAGCAGGTTTCATTGTCTGTACTGCTGTTGTAAGAGACGGGTTTGCATTTCTCTTCCTCTCCTCTTGTATTCTTTCATAGAGTGCCCTTTCCCACCATCCGTTTGGCATCGTCCCAACGTAGGGTCGCATCGTGGGCCTGGTGTTTGTCATTTTTGTTGGAACTGGTATGCTTGTCACTCTAGTCTCTATAGTTTTATTTTTCAGCACCTCATGGAGTTTCTTTGCTTTGGCTATAAATGGGAATAAATGATCTATCAGCATTTGTGTCTTTGCAGTGAATTCTCTTGTAGCTGTTTCTGTCGTCTCGAGGGCTTTTGCTATATCTTCTTTAGTTGGTCTTTCATTTGCTTCTTTTCGGTCGCCTTTATTATTTTCAGAGACTGTTTGTCTGGTAAGCAGTCTCGTACTTTCTGTTGTCTTTGTTCAAGGTTCTGTAACCATTGACACTTGCCCTTGTTCATGCGCATTCAATGTGTGTGTGCGTGTCGTGGTCAGTGCTGTATTTTCATTCATTCCGTGATGACCCTGTCTCCAGCTCTTCTCTTCATTCGTTACCTCAAGTGTGTATGAATCGCTGCGACTTACGTTCAATTTTACTTCGTTTACCTTACCATCAGATTTTCTTGGAACCGGAATGGCTATATATGGTCTGGGTGCTTTCGTGGGATTCATGCAAACATTACCTGGTGAGTGCACTGGAATTGGAACACTTCGTGCACCAATAAAGACTGCAGTTCTGATTGTTAGTGACAGAAAAACAATATACACATAATCGTGCGGTACAACAATTTGCAGCATTTTCTTCCAGGGAAGTGGGGGCACCCCTCTGTTTGTGGGAGGACCAGGTTACTGTTCTGGGCCCCCATCTCAATCATGTCAATGTCAGTGTTTATTCCTTTCACTTACTCCATTATTGTTTCTCAGAAAGTTTGTAACATAAAGTGTCTTGTGCTTCGTAAGTGTCCCCCTTCTCGCGTGTGACGATTGTCTTGGATTACAGGATGCAGTTCCCTTGCTAGACTATGGAAAAAGATTACACTACCCCTTTGGTGAGGCACGTTCATTATGCATATTCAAAATAGGTCAATTCCCAGTCCACCCCCCGAATTTGCTTCAGTCCTGAAGACAAGCTGAATACTGTTAATGCGAAGAATGGAAAGATGGTAGTCAATCAAAATCAAAGTCAAAATAAAAATAAGAAATAAAAAATAAGACAGTGAAGTTCTTGTCTTGATTCTCTCGATCTGTCCCTCGGCAGAAAGATGAAGGACTGTGTCTCTGTCTCCTGGATCTGTCCCTCGGCGGAAAGGTGAAGAACTGTGTCTCTGTCTCCAGGATCTGTCCCTCGGTGGAAGGTTTCACTGGAATCTCCGTAGGTGTTCTCGTTGAAAGTGGGACAGCTCTGCTTGGAGCATGATTCCATGGAGGAGTTTTCCTAGGTGTGCGACATTAGCTGGATCTCTGATGAAGGTGATGACGTCAACCTCGGCAGGTCTCCCAACCATTTCTGAATAGTCAGTGAATAGACGGAATAGGACATTATGTGCCAGCGGCTGTCCTCAGGTGACAGGGACATTTTTCCTGATATGCTGGGTTCTGGATCACAGGTCTTTCTTTTGAAGTGAACAGTCTCTGCACTTTCCTGCAGCGTGGATTGCAACCACGTAGTTGAGCTTAATCCAAAGCTGGTTCAAATGTTCAGTGTTTCCTGGGTCTCTAATGTAGGTAAGTGTGTCCGTAGTTCTCCCGACGAGTCCTGGGCATTCCTCTATGATTCGAAAGAAAACAGTATACGTAAGTTCATCTATGATCACCTGTGGTGGAAGCATTTGTGTCCTTATCACTGTGTTTGGGTAACTCAGCGAAGGTTTCCGAGATGACAGTCAGCAGTTGCCGGATTACTCTCTTGTTGGCAGGATCTTGAACAAAGTCTGTGACACTGGTTGTTCTCCCTACAAGTGACGGATATGATATTACCACAAACTGTAAGTAGGTGAGTACATCCGATGTGAGATATCTGTTGGGAGAAACCATAAATTCTGTGAAACAAAGTCTTGGTGTTGGTTGCTTCCGGACACTGTTCTGTGCTCTTTAACTGAAAAAGTCTTTGCTCTCAGTCTATCAAAGCCTTGTTTTTGCAATCATGCTTAAGTATGGCTTGATTCAAATGTTCGTATTATCAGTGTGTTGTGGCTTAGATGCGCGATTCTCTTCTTCACCCTGCAACTGTGATGCACAGAGTGTCCGTATTATGTCTTTATTCCCCTCTTGTTCGGCGGAAATGTCCTGTTTTTAAGCCACAACTTGCCGGGGAGTTCCTTTTCTTGACTTCTGCTGTTCACACGTCCTTCTTCCTCGTCATGGATCTCGTCTGCATGTGCTGAGGTTCTTCCCCATTGTCTGTGATTTCTTAGCGGTGGGGTGCAGCTAGAGGGATTTCTCCAATACAGGGTTTAATGTCATTCAGGAAGACCCATGCTCTCCTGCCCTGGAGTTTAATGGCTGATGGAGTGCAGTCCTCTACCATGAACGGGCCGTTGAATCTTGGCTCGTCCCACCTTTTTCTCATGTGGTTCTTTACCAACACGGCATCTCCAGGGAATATGAGAGGGCACATAGACCTTGAACTGTGTCTGGTTCAGCATCTCCTGCTGTGTTTTGTGCTGCTTTGCACCCTTTTTGTCATCGCTGTAGTCGGTCTGAATTGATATGAAGGCTTGATGTCATGCAGTTCAGGTATTCCTGCAGCTCGGTTCCCAAGACTTCTTGAGTTGCCTGGGCATCACATCTAGCTGTACCTCGAGGGGTAAGGGGGGTGCTCATTCTCCTCGTGCAGCATAAAATGATGGTCGGAGCCTGGTTGGTTCCGAAGAGCATACAATGCCAGTGGTAGACAGTGCAGCCATCCCTTCTTTAGAGTAAGCCTCAACTTGGCTATTCTTTCCTTTAACAAGCCGATGAGCCTCTCACAAATTCCATTACCTTCCGGATGATACGCTGACGAGAACTTGTGCTTTATACCAAGCAGCAAGCTAATCTGCTCAAAGATAGAGTTTACAAAATGAGCCACATTGTCTGACCTCATCACCTCACACACACCCCATCTAGGGAACACTTCCCTCACCAGGAATTTGGCAGCACAGGTTGAGTCTGGGTGTACAAGGACCTGCTTCTATCCACCTAGAGAATGGACACACCGCTACAATTAAATACCTGTACCCGTTACACACTTGAATCATGTCGACATAATCGATATGTAAGTGCTGAAAAGGCCCATTTGGCCGGGGGATGACTCCTCTCACTACTTTTAATGTGTGCCCGGCGGTGAATTGCTGGCAGATTATGCAGTTCACCATGAAAAATGCAACATGCTGCGCTAAATTCGGTATGAACCAGTCTTCTGCGAGTGTTGCAGCAAGATTTTCTCTTGTCATATGAAATTGGTAATGCAGCTGTTCCAATGCTATTTTCAATAGGGCTACAGGCATGACTGGTTTACCAGTTCTGACTTGCGCCACAATCCGTCAGAGGGGTTTAAAGAACACCCTGGACGCTTCCACAGGTTCTTTTCGTCTGGTGGTGCCTCCCCTTGAATCTCCATCAGTTGAGTCTGCCCCATATTACTATAGGCTTCTGGTGTGGCTCGAGCTACCATCATTCGTTCATGGGTGTGTGCCACATCTACTTCCATGATCGTTTCACTCTTGGATGCCAAACGCTTGGCTTCCGTGTCTGCTGCGTGATTTCTGCGTGACACAAAATCTGTCCCGTGAGTATGGGCGGCGTATTTCATGACCGCTATGCCCACTGGGAGCTGCAGTGCCTTTATCAGCCTGTCCAATGAGGCTGCATGCTGCACTGGCGTGCCGTCTGCTCAGAGGTAGCTCCTCCTTTTCCAGCGCGCTAAACCTGCATGACTGTTGACATCACATAGGCGGAGTCGCTATACACTGTTACTTCCTGATCTGCGTGACTTTCAATGGCGAGTATCAACGCCAATAGTTCTGCAGCCTGTGCAGAATAATGAGATTGTATTCGTGCACTGACGAGTATTTGAAATTCTCCATTTGCTATGTGTTTCATATGGCAATGCCTGTGTATCTTTGGCCATCTTCTTGGCCGATTCTCGAAGAACCGTCAATGAAAATGATCTCACCACCCGTTAGGGCATTTTCATTCACCCTGGGGATTTCATCATAGAATTCTTCATAGTTTACATAATCATGTATCGGCTCTCCTTCAGTGACTGGCTCAATGAATGTAGCTGGGTTTACAGTTTTGCATTTAACTATTTTGATCGATGGATTGGATATGATCACTTCATATGCAGAAGATCTCTGAGATGTCAATGTGCCTTTTGGTTTCTCTAAGATGGCGAATAATGAGTGCTCGACACACAACGTCATAGAGCATCCCATTACAATGGTTGTCGCCTTTTCTATGGTGAATGCTGCGGCAGCTAAACTTTGTTTGCATGTGAACTGGCCTCTCATTACTGGGTCAAGATTTCCACTGTAATACGCCAGGGGCTTGTACCCCAACAAGGTTCTTTGGGTGAGTACTGCCGTCAGGTAGAATTCCTCTGCGTAATTAGGAATCCCGAGAACTGGAGCCGTACAAATAGCTCTCTTGAGTTCTGCAAACCCTTTGTCCATTGCCTCAGTCCATTCAATGTGTTCCTTTATCGCTTGGGCCTTTTTTAGGGCCTGGAGTAGAGGCTTGGTATACGAGCTGTAGTCGAAGACCCATGCCCTAACATAATTGCACAGGCCTAGGAAGCTCTGCATTTTCTTTATCGTGAGTGGCTTAGCCGTGTTCATAATAGCTTCAGCCCTTTCTGGGGTGACCTTTTTCCCTTCATGCGAAATTAACTGGCCTATGTACAGTACCACTTGTTGACAGTATTGTAGCTTTTCCTTGTCAACCTTATATCCTTTCTCAGCCAGTATAGTTAGTAGCTGGATAGAATCGCACCTGCATTGCTCTTCAGTGGTGCAGCAGATCAGAATGTCATCCACATACTGCAAAACAACACTGTCTACTGCAACATTGCTTAGGCCAATTTGCAGGTCTCTGTTAAAGATGGACCGGGATTCACAATACCCCTGTGGCAACCTTGTGCTTTTCAGACGCATTTGTCTGAAAGTAAAAGACGTTATATCTTGTGAGTCACAGTGCAGCGGGATTGAGAAGAAAGCATTTTTCAAGTCAATCATCATGAGATATTTCGCCTCAGTTGGTATGTTACATAGAAAGGATGGCATGGGTGACTGTATCAAAAGCAGAAGAAAGATTGAGGAGAATGTGGACAAAAGGAAAGTTAGAGTCAAGGTTAGAAAGCAGGTATTCATGGATGTTCAGGAGCCCATGCTTCTGGCCGCTCCAAAGCCAGACTGGTGGTCATGGAGACAACCAACAGATTTAGTGTGAAGATTAAGCTGGCAGATGGCCAGCTTTTCCAAGAGTTTGCCCAGGAAAGAAGGTTCCAGTGGCAAAAGAATGATTTCAGAAATCAGCCAAGGCTGTAGCAAGGGTGTCAATGTGGTCCTTAATGGTTGTGTTTTGACGAGACTTTCATAGATCAGATTTGTCTAGAAACGTTGTCAGGACTGAAAAAGGCAAAGGAAGAGAAGGGAGAAGGAGAGGTGGCCACAGGCATGCCAGGAGTGGAGGAGGAGGTGGAAGAGGAAGAGAGGGTGAACAGGAGAGGTAGAGACTGCAGCAGGAATGGCCAGCTCCTTGCAGATTTTCTAGAGTGTGGCTGAGTTGTTAAATGCCACAGAGATGCAGGCCTAGATGTGTGCTCTCTTCTTGGTGAGGACAGAGAATCTGTACTGCCTTTGGAGCAGGCGGTAGGCCGGTTTGTCAGAGGGTTCACCTGTTGCCCTCCACTTCCTCTCAACCATCCTGCACTTGCATTTCAGGGTGACGAGGTCGGAGTTGTACCAAGAGTTGCACTTGGATTTGAGCTTCAAGCGGTTCCTCATGACAGGGGCAAATACATCAAGAGTGTCAGAGATAGAAAGATGAAGGTTAGATAGGGCTGTGTCAGAATGTGAGTCAGCCAAAGGTGCAAAAGGAAGAGATAAAGTAGCAGTGAAAGCCTCAACTGACACTTGCTTCATGGGTCACATGACCGAGAAGGTAGGTGACAGTGCTGGAGTTGGCTTGGCCAGATTGGTAGAGAGAGAGAGATGGGAGAAAAGCACAAATTGATCACTCCAGGAGAGAGGAGTGTTGAGAGGGTTAGAGAAGGGGATGTCTGAAGAGATCAGAAAATCCAGTGTGTGCCCTGCAGAGTGAGTCAGGCCTGAGGGAAGAATACAGAGAGAAAGAGAGAGAAAGAGGGGTAGAGAGAAAGAGAGAGGGGGAGAGAGAGAGAGAGAGACGCAGAGGTTGCGAAAGAGTCCTTTAGAAGGACAGGAAGCATCCAAGTGGATGTTAAGGTATCCGAAGAGTAGAAGGTGAGAGGTACAGGCAAGGAGGGAGCAGGGGAGGTCCTCCCACTAAGAGAGGAAGGAGGCTACCCATCCAGGTAGCCGGTAGATCATGGCAACAGTGAGGGAAAGACCAGGTGAGATAGACAGCCTGCATACCAGGCATTCAAAAGAGGAGGAGTCCTACATAGGAATGATAGAAGCAGGGATCCACTCCGGGAAGATCAAGACTATGGCCCCAATTGGACGGTTGGTTCTGGGTATGGAGAAGATCTTGTAGCCATCAGAAGGGAGAGTGTCAAAGCTTGTGACAGAGCTGGCCATGAAGCACGTCTCGGTCAGACTGAGTACATCCAGATCGAATTCTTCCAGGAGATGGCAGATGTCAGAGGAGTGTTTGACAGCTGAGCCAGCGTTGAGAGTAGTAATGTGGAGGAGGAGGCCCCCTTTGAAGGACTTCCGTGGAGGGGTAAAGGTCAGAGGTACGCCCTGCGGAAGAGGTGTAGGCTCCAGAGTATGGGCAGAGGAGGCAGGAGGAGAGGGCAAGGTAGCTGCCAAGGAAGAGGACCTGGGTGCCAGAGGGGCGGCAGAGGAAGGGGGCAACTACGGTGGCCAGAGAAGCAGCAGAGGCAGCTGTAGAGGTGGTAGAGGCTGGAGGAGGCAGAGGAGCCAGAAAGGGGAAAGAAGGGACAGCAGGAGAAGAAAGGAAGTTGATAAGGCGCGGGAAGCATCTATCAAAATGGAGCAAGTTGACCTGAGGGCATTGGACCAATATAGTGCCGTTTAGGTAAACATTAATGATGGTCATGGATGAGTGGAAGGGGGCAGGATGGCCTCCCATCGGTTGCCACCATTAATGAGTGTGAGGAGAGAGAACAGAGACCATATGGGGGGGGTCTATATGCCTGGAGAGGGAACGACAAAGATGATGTTGGTAACAATCTGTCTGGAGGAAGCACTGGTGCAGGTATCAGTGATAGGGAGGCCTGGGTGGGAGACCAGGATATCCCTTTTGAACTTCTTCCTGCCAGACTTAGTGAAAAGGATAGGATTCTCGATAGAAAAGCAGTTAGAGAAGATAGGTGAGGCAGAGTGCACCACAGAGGGTACAGAGGGAAGAGTGGGGGAAGAAATCAGAGTGGAGAGTGGAGGGGTGAGCTAGGGAGCAGGCTGGTGGGGGAAACACCAGGGCGGGGGGACACAGAAGGAGGAGGGGCAGACAGAGGACAGAAAAATGACAGAAAATCAGATGCAATACATAGACAAAGTCAATTGCCAATGGAACCTAGAAGTAAAGAATGGACACAGTAGGGATAGAGGCAGTACAATGTAAGCAAGCAACCATGTAGAAACAAAATGAAAAGAACCAAACGATCAATTAGGGAACCTAGAAGTAAGGAAGACGCAGCAGGGCTGCAGTCAGTACAATGTAAGCAAACAACCATGGATAACAAAAATGCCAAAAAAACAGAACAATCGACGAGGGAACCTAGAGGAAAAGAATGAAAATAGCAGGGATGTAGGCAATGCAATATAGCCAACAACCGTGGAGAACAAAACCTCAAGAACAGTACACAATAGGTCAGGGGACAGGGGCTAAGAAAGGGGAAGCGGGCTAGGAAAGGGGAAGGGGGCTAGGAAGGAGGAAAGAGAGTATCTGTAGGGAATGTGGAGTACGCGTGGCTGAGTGGACAGAGAGCGGCCTAGAGTTGCGAGGAAGCGCACGCAGCCTAAGATGCGAGTGAGCGCATGCAAACTAGGATTGCGAGTGAACACACATGGCCTAGGATGCGAGGGAGCGCACACAGCCAAGGATAAGAGGGTGCGCACGCAATCTAGGATTATGAGGGAACGCACAGGACCTGGATGCGAGGGAGAACACGCAGCCTAAGATGCGAGGTATCGTACGCGGCCTAAGATGTGAAAGAACATGTGCAGTCCAGGATTTGAGGAAGCACAGAGTCTGAGATGCGAAGCAGCCCACGCAGCCTAAAATGGGAGGAAGCGCACGTGATCTACGATGTGAGGGAGGTCAAGTGAAGTGGGGGGGAGCGGGGACAGAAGGACACGTCACAGGGGAAACAATGCATGTGCAAGAGTGAGAGGGGGCACCAAGTTAGGGGGTTGCGAGGAATGTAGCAAGCAAGCGCTCTCCATAACTTCTTACCTGACTGCCGCAGACAGGAGGGCGAGGTCGTCCGCACTCACTGTCTACGCCGCAACCCCATCGCCGCCAAACACCTGCATCGCTCAACACCGCGGCCTTGTCTTCCAAGGGCTTTGTCGCAGAGGGTCCGTACCGTCCGGTTGGTCGAACTCCTCACATGATCCTCAGCCTCAACATGTGAACCATGCCCCTACTTAGGGTTTGGTTTGTCATCTAGGCAAAAGTACCATGCTGGGATCCTGGCTTGTGCTGGATGCCCATATCTAATCCTTGTAGGGATATGGCCCATCGCAAAAGCATAGGGTTATCCCATTGCATGGCCATTAACCATCGAAGATGCTATGGTCTGTTTGGATAGTAAAGTGCGTTGCAAAGATGTAGCATTTCAGTTACTTTACTGTCCACACGACTGTGTAAGCCTCTTTTTAAGCAATGGCCTAGTTCAGTTCCCTTTTTGTCAATCACCTGCTAATGTAGGTGACAGGATGCTCGACTCCTTGAGAGTTCATCTGTGCTAACACTGCTCCAATTCCAGAATCGCAGGTGCCTGTCTGGATAGTGAACTCCTGGCCATAGTCTGGCACTTTAAGAACGGAGGCCCTGCATAATCCGTCCTTTAAATCCTGAAGGGAGGTTTGACAGGCTGCGGTTCAAGTTACCTTCTTTGGAATTTTCTTGGAGGTTACATAATTCAGGGGCATGACAATGGTCCCATACTCCTTGATGAATGACCGGTAGTACCCAGTGAGACACAGAAAGGCTCTCATATGTGTCTGTGTGATAGGGATGTCCCAATCCTTCACAGCCTGTACCTTCGCTTCAAGAGGTTGTTTCTTACCACAATCGATCAGGTGGCCTTGATAAATCACTGTGTCCTGTTTTTTCTGGCACTTTGTGGCCTAGATAGTCAGACCTGCATTCTGCAGCACTTGAAGCACTTGTTTCAGGTGGGATAAATGATCTTCCCAGGTGTGGCTGAACAGAACAATGTCATCTAAATAGGCGACACAGAAGTTTTCCAGTTCAGACAAAACTTGGTTAACCATCCTCTGAAAAGTGGCAGGGACATTTTTCAATCCGAAGGGCATCACAGTGAACTGATGACTTGGTAATGTCCTTCTGGGGTTGAGAATGCTGATCTCTCGCTCTTTCTGTCAAGCTAACATGCCAGTATCCACCTGTGAGGTCCAAGGTACTCATGTATTTGACAGCGCTGAGTTTGCCAATGAGTTCATCTGCCTGAGGAATGTGTGAGCATCTGTCTTCATGACAGAATTGAGCCTCCTTTAGTCCACACAAAAGTGGACTTCAGTATTCCCACCACTGGCCTTTTTAGGGACCAGTACCACTGGGATAGTGAATGGGCTGTGGGATGGCTATCACTCCTAGGGACAGCATCTTGGAAACATCCTCTTTGATTGTGTCCTTGACCTTATCGGACACCCACTCAATCCTGCTCTTCACTGCATTACTGTCTCCAGTGTCCACATCATGGGTGTACAAATCTGTGCCACCTGGAGTCCGCGAAAACAGAACGGAACACTGTCCCAATAAACGGCAACAGTTTGTCAGTTGCTGTTCTGACAGGTCTGTTGCAAGGTTGACTCCTTCAACTGACCCATCTGTGGCTTCAGTGTGCAGGAGGTCTGGGAAGAGATTGGTCTCCTCCTCACTTGCTCCATATGCCACTAACGCCATGACCAAATCAACCTGGGTATAATGGGGTTTTAGCTGGTTGACATGAAAGGCCCTGCACATCTGTTTAGGTCCTTTCACGTCAATGAGATAATTGACCTCACTGATATTTTTCAGCACACAGTAAGGCCCAGTCCACTTGTCCTGGAGGTCACTGGGTTTGACAGGCTCCATAATCCTCACCCAGTGGCTTGGAGAATAGACAGTCACTGTAGCCTTCTAGACATGCCAGTGCTTCATCAGCTCCTGACTGTCCTTTAGATTGTTTTGTCGACTATTCCATGTACTCTGTTATTCTATACGGAAGGCCAAGTACATAGTTCACCACATCTTGTGTGTGGGATGAGGTGTTGCCCTCCCATACCTCTCTCACTAGACTGAGGGGACATTGCACAGTATGTCCAAATAGAAGCTGAAAGGGGCAAATATACCAATTTCTCTTCAGGTGCTCTTCCAAGTCAACTATCATGCCATGCACGGTCTTGTTGAACCGCTCAACAAGCCCTTTCGTTTATGGATATAGGGATGTGGAGATCCGGTAGGTGACTCCACACTCATCCCACATAGTCTTCTTATACACTGATATGAACGTTGTTCCCCTGTTAGAAATGACTTCCTTGGGGAAACCAAGATGGGACAATATCCCAGTCAGAGCGTTCACAAATACTAGTGGGTTGATGCTCCTAACAGTGACAACCTCAGGGTACATATTGGCGTGGTCTACCACCACCAAGATGTATCTGTTCCATGAGCTGGTAGGGGATCCAAAGGACCCAGAATGTCCATGCCTAGCTGCTCAAAAGGGTGCCCAGCCAAGGGTAGTGGAATTAAGGGTACTTTGTGGCACCACCTGACTTGCCAGAAGCCTAACTAGTCAGGCTGGCCTAGACAAATTCCTTAATTGTTATGCCAAACTGAGGCCAGTAAAACTGTGCAGACAGCCGGTGTGATGTCTTAGTCACTCCGAAGTGACACGCTGAAGGAATTTGATGAGCCAAATCCAAAAGGAACTTTCTGTGGCATTGGGGAATCACCAACCTTCTGGAACCCTCATCCTCGGAGTCCCAGTATGATTTCAACAGTCCAGGAACCTCAACTTAGCCTGCTCCTCCACCTGCTTCCGCAGGTCTGCCAGAGTGGACACTCTTTCTGGACTTTAAAGAAGTCAGTCTGATCTGGACTCCCAGCTAATGCAAACTCATCCAGCTTGGACAGGCCCTTTCAGGTCTGAACTCACCTGGTCCTCCGCCTCAAGTTCCTGCATTGCGCCAGATAACTCTGAAGTCACTGAATCCCCTGCTACCAAAGTAGGGTACTCAGTGGCTACTGGTCCCTCTTCCACAGCAGTGGGTGACTCAGCAGTATGTGAAACTGGACCAGGGGCTACCGGCCACGCCTCTAAGCCCTCTGGAAGCACTCCAGTCCCTAAGGCTTTGAGAGTCTCCAATCTAGCGGCCTCTTTAACCCTTGATCTGGTAGCCACGGCGACTAGCTTGGGGTCAGGAAGATCGCTTATGAACAGACATGGGACAGGGATTGAGTCTTTCACTGCTCATGGCGCTGGGTCATTTCACTTTACCAAAGGAACTCTACTGTTGCCAAGGGGCACTTACTCTGTCCGTCAAACCACTATATCATACAAAGAGGTCCAGTAATATACTGTCCTGGCTGCACCCAGTGCCACATGACAGCAGTGAGCCTAGCCATGGTGTCTCTGACCGCAGGGGTTTTGCGTCCATTGGCATACACATGTTCTAAGAACAGTTGAGTAGTATTGGGAACTGGGATCTCTTCTGGAGACCTTGTACCATTCCCACTCAGTGTAATCAATCCACATTCAGCTACTCCTTGGCCAAGTGGGAGGCCCTCCTCTAGGAGGCCCACACTAATGATGGCCTCCTCTATGAGTCCAACATTCACTATGGCTCGTTTTGGTAAGCCCTTGAAAGCAGGATCCCCTTTCTATGGCCCAGCTCTTTGCACACAAAAAAACCTTTAGGTTGTGAGAAAGTAGGTGTCCCAGTGTTAGGGGTTCCTGGGCCCTGCATTTCAGAGTGCACGGCTGAACTATAGTTGTGGGATTTCCCATCATGCTTTTTGGGACCTGACTTCATGGGCGTAATTATAGGGGGGTACAGGGGGTTTTGTCCTCCCCAACTTCTGTGACATGCCTTTTTGTCCCCCCCAGCTTTTGGAGGGAGGGCAGGGGGCTGCAATCATCAATTATGTAATTGGACAGCGCGAGCCCGGCTGGGGTGCCCAGCAAGGCTTGCGCTTTCTCATTACATAATGATGAGATGCCTGGCAGCCGCGCTGCAACACATTCAGGGCTGGGATGCCCTGCATGGCTCAGTGCCTCACCCTGGCTGGCCTGACTCATGTCAGCAGCCAGGGTGCGGAACTGTGTGTTGCAGGACCTGGCGCATGTGCTGCCATTCTAGCAGCAGCACTTCCAGGGGCTCTGGCGCAGAGAATCGCTTTCCGACTTTGTATTCGTGCGACAAACAGACAGGAACTAGGAAACTCATTCAGCTTGCTGGTTCCTGTCTGGAGGTGCTTGAGTGCAAAGAGGTTAGGTCGGTGTAACATGAGATGTGTCCCGGGCGGCATTTGAAAGCAGAGCAGAAGTTGTTTTTTTCTTTTTTTTAATTTTTTTTATTGTGTTTGTGTATGTTGGTTGGGGGGCTGGGATGCGGGCTGACCCTAGTGAGGTACGTGTCACATTTCGACAATGTGAGCAGAGCTCACAGTACACATTAAGGCGCCAGGTATGAAGACACACTAACAATAACAAACGTATTCTCTGGTGCAAGCCACAGCTCTGCAACGCCTCTAAAATTAGTCTTGCCACTTTTCAGATGCTACTAAAGCACCACCATCCTAATTTCAAAAAGAAGTTGGCGGAAGGTGCTCCCTCCCCAAGTAGAGTGGAAACAGTCATGCTCAGAAAACCTGTGACCCAAAAAAAATGTTATACTCTACAAATTCTTTTGAGTGCTATACGCATTCCAAATATGGTGAACTTTTGTTAAGCAGTTTTTGCTCTAGGAGCGCAGACGGAACGGTATGGAATTTTGTGTTAAAAGCACACTTTTAGGAGCCCTGTTTAATTTTTCCCCCTGCTGCCAAAAATAATCTTCACCACACTGGCAAAAAGTTTTTTGAGTTTTGCAGACACTTTTTCAGGACAGTTTGGTGCAAATTAGTAAATGGGGGTCATTATTCAGGTTACAGGCCACCAAGAACTGCTTCACTTACCAAACTAAGAAGGGGAGTATCCAGAATTGTGAGAGTGGGGGCAGGGGACAGGGGAAGCAACGAAATGCAGTGTGTGGAATTCCACATGGTCTCATTGGCGCCCCCAAACCGGCCACCCCCGCCCCAATCTACTTTTTTGGTAACATTAGTGGAAGATGGCATTTTAACACATAACAACAAAACAAAAGTAAAACCGCAGGATCATTCCAGATGCAAGAAACTCATCTATTAGAGCTCTGTCCAAGCCCTCTGAGGCAAAATACGTGCAAACTTCCTAATTATTATATGGATTGCACCAACAGAAGTGACTTCACAGAAAAGGACATTGCAAGGCGCATCATCCGTTCTTGATACTCGGAGGCACCATGCAAGTGACTTTAGAATAAGTTGCCATAAATAAGCAAAGTGACAAATAACTTTGTGGTGCAAACTACCTAAATTGCACTTTTGTTATATGTGGAGCAACTCTATAGTCATTACGCTTTTCCATTATAATACCATGATACATTAACATAAGCTTTGAAGTGATTCAGAGTCTCTTTCAGAGCTGCAGATATGGCACAATGTGATTAGGTGATTTGCTCAGGATCACTTGGTTAAATGGCGAAACTGGGATGTGGACAATTTAAGTGATGCGCACATCTTTCCAGATTTAGTTGATATAGATATTTATTAAGGTTTTGCTTTACATTTCATGTGCTTAAATAATTATTTATAGCAATGCCTTGGAAGCAAACCACATTACATAATAAACTAGCCTTTCATAGTAAACTAATCATACACTATATACATTGTCATAGAAATATGTTGAGCAATGGGAGTATGACTTTAGTTTTATTCTCCCCATACTGCATGCACAGTCACAACAGCATCATGTAGATTAATGTGAGCCTCACAAATCCCCCTTCTCACTTCTAATCACTCCCTCCCATTCACATTTCTAAAGGAACAAATGTCCCTGCTAATAGTACCCCTCTCCCTCCCATCAGTGCCTGCTCGCTCACATTGAAATGCTCTGTTGATACAGAGCAATGTGAGGACCCTCATTCAGAATGGGTAAGGTGTCTTGTTGCCAGGACAATGAGCGTGCTGAGCAGGAATTGCTCAGCACACATTGTCCTGCTAGCGACACCTTTGCCGTTGGGCACCCTCTTTGATGTGCCAAACAGGAGAGGTGTCCCAATGGCAAATTTCCCAGTCTGTCTCTTTAAAGATCCACGGGGGCAGCTTCCCCCTAACCCCCGCCTCTCCCGCTTGGTACTCCACTGCGTGGAGCTATTTGAACAGAGGAAAACATACCTTAATTTTAATCTGTCACAATCTTGTAGAAATAATCTATCAGCACATACACATATAAGGTGCTGTGCAGAAGCCAAGTCTGGAGATATATGGCATGTAGAAATTGATACCATGTATACTTGGTCATCCACTGCATTGCATTAACCGATGGCTTCTGCCTTTGAATGAAAGGAAACATCAAGGGAATTGCTGACATTCCAGTGAATCTGTTCCTTTCGGCTATGGCTTCATAGTTCAGCTAGGACAAGTCAACTTAGCCCTACATTTCAGGGATCAGGGGGTGATAAAGTCTGGTCTGCTCAATGAACGTTGCGCCACTGTTTCCATGTGTTATTGTATATGTACATATAAAGGTTGTGTGCACACAGTGTATGTCAATGGAGGCGCTGGGTGGATTTGTGTGTGAGTAAGAGTGTATGCAAGCATATCTGTGTTGACTTTTGTGTCTGAATGAATGATAAATAATGCATTGTTTGTATGTTGTTCTACATTGTTCTGTTGGAATTAAGTTTGTGAATGTTATGTTGTGTCACTGGGTGCGTGGCAGGCGGCTGGAGACGTGTGAGGGCCCAATTGATTTTTAAAGATAGGCCACCAGTCTAATGAAAGTTATAACAGAACGTCAGCAATGGACTCTTGTGGTGTAGTAGTCTAGTGTTATCCCTCAGGGATTTAGGTTGTTTGACCGAGGTACAAAATCACGGCAAAATTGACCGTAGTCATTTTCGCTGCGAATACATTTTTATCTCGGTACAAAAAAAACATACCCATGTCCCCCCAAACCACCAGTACAACCATAAACCCTGCTACTTAACTTTTCTCCATCCGCCGCTCTCCTGTACCCTGCAGCATCTGATCAATCCATCTAACGCAGGTCGGATCTGACATTGCAGGGTCCCTTTTTCTTATTTTATTTTTTTGTTGGGTCCCCTGCCACCCCCTGCCACCAATGCTGAGGAAGCGTGGGACACCCCCGTAACCCCCAAAGTACACAATGCCGAACAAGAGGTGCGGGGGACACCCCTGCAACCCCAGCTCTTCATGTTCGGTATCTTCAGCTTCAAACCAATCATGGTGACCAAATTTAGTCAAATCGATCATTCATTCATATTGTGTCAAACAATTTTGCCAAAACGATGCCTAAGAGCCAGCACCCTCCCTCCCACCACCACACCCCTGTCCCCCTCAACATCTTCAGCAAAGTTACTCCACTGCCTGGCTTTGAAGAGAAGAGGGTTGGACCGTTGTTAACATTTTTGTTTGAAGATTTCTATTCGGGTTTGGGTGTGCTGATCTTCTTGTGTGATTTGATCAAAGAGTCTATCTGGTTAATGGATCTCCATGTGCAGTCCCTGTTTAAAGCAGCAGTTCTCCCTTGAAGATGCTTAGAGACCACACTGTCTGGCTTCCGCAAATCACATTGGGTATCTTATTAATGAGGTCCCCTTTGCAGTGTTGCCTACTGCAACAAAAGACCCAGACCTGTCAGTTCACTGTCATTGATTTTGAGGACCAGAGCTGGCTTCAGGTTGACACAGGTGCATAGGAAAGGTTGTTGGGTTTCCTGTTTCCTTTGAAGTACCCTCTACTGGTATGTTAATCGCTGCCACCAGCTGCTGGGCCCAGCAAAAGAGCAGGTTGGTCCCATGGAGCATTTGTCAGTTAATCAGGCTGACCATGGCAGGGGGAGGTTGGTCCTCCCCCTTCCCTAGGATGGCATTGTGCCCTCCTCTGCTGTTACAGTCCAACTAAATATGACAGGAGAGTTTGGTAGCTGCAGGCGGTGTCCAGCCCGGAGTACACAGGTCTATGCTTTTGTTGCCGTATGTGCATAGAAAAATGTGTGTGGATCAGCCTCAGAAATTTTCCTGAGGTCGGTCTACCATCATCCATATATCCAGGACTGTAACTAGACCACATATGGAAGAAAAAGGCAAGTGGGGCCAGCAGGGTAAGGTGATGGAAGAGGAGTGGAGGGAGGGTAGTGGGAGGGTTGGCACCTTGGGATTAGGGAGGAAAAATCAGGGCATGACGGGAACCCCCATAAAAGAGGCACAATGCCAGGGCAGAGGCAGAGTTCAATGTTGATAGTGGCAGCCTTTTGCCAGAGACTTTCTGCAATATCACTCATTGCTTGTGAGCCACTTATATAGATCCCAAAATAGACTATGTGGAATACAGGAGTGAGCAACTACTTTAGTTCATGTTCCATTATTCATACTGCTCAATGCGGGAACAAATAGATTGGGTTGGTCGGACAGGAATTTGTAATAATTCAATACATTAATGTATACCATACAGGATGATTAGAAGCAGTACAGGTCTCTGAATGAGATTGATTTGATTTGATTTAATTTTTATATGGCGCTAAATAGCCCTTGGCCTAAAAGCGCAATATGATATGGTATTGGATAACCTCGGTTATATTTACGTTTTTACCTATGGGAAGTTGTACTTCTTTTAAGAAAGAGGATCCGAGGGTGCAGATTTATGATAAAAAAAATATCAGCTGTGAGAAAAGGATTGTGAGGCATGAACTGAGAGGTATTAGGAACTCCAGTATTATAGAGGTTGGAAAAAAGCAAAAATCCAGGTTCCTGAAAAATAGGTACAGAAAGTGGGTAAACATTATAAGCCTTTATCATTTTATTTTGCCTGATAAAATTAAGCGTCTTAAACAGTGGCAGGCGCCGGGGCCCAATGGGGTCTATATACGGTTATGAAGGCCAATCCATCCTGTGGTTAGCACCTTGTTTGAGTGGAGAGGTACCTAGCTCATGGAAAATGTCTCACTTAATCCCTGTTTATAAACGAGGAAAGAGAGAAGACCCCGAGAATGTCCAGCTATTAGCATTGACAGATGGTGTCAGTACAGTTTGTTCGATTTGTATACTGAGAGAGATTAACAATTGGGTAACAATTGGGTTCCAAGAGCTCAGATATAAGTTGTATGCAAACCGGTTTCAGGAAAGGTCTCTCTACAGTTATGAATGTACTTGTAGTTAACTCTCTCATTGAGCAAGCCAAATTAAAGGAGGCTCTTCCATTGTATGTCCTTTATGTTGATCTTACATCAGTGATGGTGCAATTGGCAGATCTAAATTGTGGCTAAAGTGGGAAAATCTACGGGATTCCTGAAAATCTGCTTTATGCTTGCCAACTGCTATACCATGAAATTGTAGCTCGTATGAGACTGAATGGTTTAGATGAACTTTCCACTCCGGTTTCACACAAGGTTGTGTTCTGCCCACATCCTGTTTAATTTGTTTGTGGCAGACTTGGGCTCTGTATTGGAAGGGGTAAATAACGCTCCCTTCAGACTCTTCCATACAAAAATAGGATGGCTTGGGTACGCCGATGATTTTGTTGTATTTTATAGTACCTTCATGGGCATTAGCAGGAGTGCCCAGGCCATCCTGGGTTATGCAGAAAGATATGGGCTAAGAGTGCATATGAGAAAAATTGAGTTCATGGCTTTTGGCAGGGCAAGGGCGGTCAACCACACACACATTGCAGGGAATGTTCCATTGAGAGAATTGAGAATTATTGCTATTTGGGGTATGAGATAGCGTCAAGAAGTGGGGATGAACCTCTCCTGCATAAAAAGCACTATAAAGCGCTGTCCATTATGTTAACGATAAAGCATTTTGTGAGGCGCACCGCTGGGTGTAGCCTTATTGCCATAATATGCATTTATAGGCAGAAACTAGTTTCTACCATTCTATATGCCTTAGAAACCTCATATAAAGACCTGACGCCATGGGCCAATAAAATTGAGGACTTAGTATGAAGAAGGATTCTGGGCCTGACAAATGGCACTCCTGTGGAGACTATAAGGTTTGAGTTAGGCTTAATAATGGTATTGGAATAGCGTTGAGATCCTTTAGAAAATGTGTGTAATAATGTGACTTGGCAATAGCTAAAACGAAATCTATCAGCACATTTGCTCAAATGTTTTTTTGTTTTTTTTGCTCTAACAGTTATATTCAGAAGAAAGCCGAATTCATACAAACACAATTAATCACAAAACATGTTCATAGAAAATCACAGCAAATCATTGCCTAAAATCGTTTCCTGAAAGAGTCTTTAACACCCTGCTTATTTTCTAACAATCAATGAATTAATTAATGATTTAACCAATTAATCACTGAACTAACTGAACCCCCTGCTAAACAGCGAATTCATCAACCAAACACCAAGGGTATCCCTCTATCCATAAGAAAAGAGAGACAGTAGGGAGAAGAAAGAGAGAAGAAAAGCGAAGAAATAAATCCAGGGTCAGGTGACAAGAAAGTACCTGGGAAAGAGTTGAAGGAGAGACAAGGCAGGGGACAGAAAGGGAGGGACACACGAAGGAGTGAAAATTAGAAACAGCGAAAATAGAGACCAAGAGCAGATACTATAAAGCATATTGGACAATCCACCTTAGTGACCTGTATTGCTATTAATATAGACTCATTACACGTAACCCGCCCTACCACAATACGTAATACATAAAAGCTCCTGTATACATCCAATCCATAAAACAAAATCCCATCCACCCTGAACAGAGTAAGGATGCAAATCTTCGGACCCACCCAGCTCCCACCTTGACAAATGATGCGCTTAATCCAGGTTCATAGGCATGCAAAGTCCTCCCATGTGGCGGCGCCCAACCCCACAGGGTTCTCCACGGTTATCCAGGGTATCTAATGCTACTCCTGGTTACCCACACCCCATTTGTTCTGCCATCCCCATAAAGTCTTGCAGGGGGGTCCACACCTCCTTCTCCTGCTCCTTACCCTGGTCCTTGTATTGTATTGTTTATTTATTCATAGAGCGCGCCTGGCCGTTGAGCAACTGGGCGCTTGCAGTGAAATAAATCTTAGGTTACAGGTGCATGACTCTGTTACATTTCTTAGGTTGCATACATATATTACAGTTCCATTACATTTCTTAAGTTACAGTATCATATATTACAGGCTCATATGTCGAACATTACTTACAAGGCATATTTACTTACAAGAGAGATATATTACATTTATCTTAATCTTTTGTGTAGCACTGTCGGATGACTTACAGTATAGCTAAGTTACAGTTACAATGTTTGCAATGAGAATACAAAGTTTTTGGTATAGTGGGGCGTTTAGCGGTCGTTATTTTTAAGCCAGAGTTTAGCATTAGCTTTGAACACATGGAAGGAGGGGGTGGCTCTAAGTGTATCTGGGATGGAGTTCCATCTTTGTGTAACAGGAAGGATTCCAACCTATGCGTATCTGCCACCAAGTTCCACCAACCCCTTCTGGACAGAGTGTGTAGGGCCTTCCAGTTCGCCGTAATGTGTTTGAGGCCAATAGCAATTAACAAGTCCAACAGTTCCCTTGGGGTCCATTACCCATGTAACTTGGGTGAACGCTGCCACACAATATGGATGCTACCGACAGAGATAGGTGTATATTACATATCTGCAATATTTGCAGCCACACTGACCCGGATAATCTAGCTATCAACTTCCAATCGAGTAGCATGTGCTTCATTGTGCCCTCTAACTCCCTACATAACCAAACTTAACCTGCTCTGCACCCCCTTATGAGCACCCTCCAGCTTTGACAAGGCTCTGTTATGAATCATAAATAGCGTCTGAGTAAGCAACGCCGATCCAGATAGGTGCCTGATTTTTGCCCATAGGTCACCCCAACTATCTAAAGGAAACTCCCCACCACACAACCTTGTCCATACTTCTTCAATCACTGCATTGATGTGCAACCCCTCCCGAGTAGACAGAGCACTGTACACTGAGGCAGCGGATTGGGGTACCCTGCATTCCCACCACTCCCATCAGGGACATTCCACCCTCCAAACTGCCTGCCCCCAGCCAACAACTGTCTATACTTCCGAAACACCCCAGACCCCCACCCATACTTAAGCTTCAAAGATTGTAATGAGACTATGCCCTCTTCCCTCCATATCTGGCTAGTGTACAATAAACCCACAGCATGCCACTCCAGCCAGTACATCGATTTCCCTCCCACTTGAATATCCTCATTATACCAAAGCGGCTAGCGCCCCCTTACCTGGCCATGTCCAGTGAAGCCATGTCCTCAGTGCTGTCCTAGTAGCATTGATGACTGACCAGCACTGCAGCCCTTTCTTCCCTTTGAACCACAGAATTTCCTAAGCCCTGTATGGTGCCACCAGGTCTCCCTCGAGCTTGAGTCAGCGAGGCGTATTTCAATGAGAGACATATGAGAACCATTACAGCCCCTGTTTTATGGTGAACCTGCTATGATACCTCTGAAACTGTGGGAACTTTACACCCCTTGTGCTGAAAGCAAACTCAACCGAGTCATTGGAATTCTAGGTTTTGCTTTGCCCCAGAGAAATTTGGACATCAGTTTATTAAGGGCTTTAACGAAATCAGGTGGCCACAATATCATCAACATCGAGAGGGCAGACAGATTCACCAGGGTAATCGACATCTTAACTGTTTCCATCCTACCTCACTAGGATATGCAGTGGAGGGGGACATTTGATAAGAGGGCCTCCACCTTGGACAACATCTCCTGCACATTCGCTTTCACTGTCCTCACCAACTCCTTCCGGAATTTGTTTAGAAGATATTTAATCCCACCATGGCTCCACAAGAACCACAAGAACCCGGCTCCCGTGCAGTGAAATTGAAGGCAAAGAGTATTCAACAGCATCATTTCAATGCGTTCAGTTTGTCCCCAGACACTTCCGAATACAACCCATCTCCTGCAAAAAGGGGGGTAGCAACGTTTCCGGGTCCTCCACCAAGGCCAAAATATCATCAGCATATACTGCTAACTTAACCTCCACCTCCCTGGCCCCCACCCCTCGAATTTCTGCCGTAGCCCTAATGCGCTGTAATAGGAGCTCCAATGAGAGCACAAATAGTAGCAGGGATAACGGGCATCCCTGCTTCATCCCGTACTTAGGAGGGAAGAACGGCGACAACAAACCATTTACATAAACTGACGATCTAGGGTGCTGATAAAGGGTGTCCACTAAGGCAATAGATCGAGTGTCTACCTCATGCCACTTCAAGGCTCATGCCACTTCAAGGTTTTCATTAAGAAATGCCACCCCACTCTGACAAAGGCCTTTTCGGCGACTAGTGTTAGTGGCCCCAAGGGTCTATCTGAAGATTTCGTCAAGTCCAATATGATCCGTAATGGACAAGTATTCAGCATAGATTGTCTCCCTTTCAAAAAAACAGACTGGTCGTTATGGATCAGTGCCGGTAATACTGGTTTGAGTCTCAAATCCAAAACCTTGGCAAAGATCTTCACTTCAGAATTATTAAAGGTTATTGGCCTGTAGTTCTTCACTAGCGCTGGATCCCTCCCAGGCTTTTGCATCACTTGAATCATTGCATCATAAAACGTCCCTTGGGGGTGTTCCTTGTTGATATAGCCTTGGTCAAGCTCCATCAGCCTAGGAGCGAGCATTCTCACGAATGTGCAGAAAATTCAATCAGCAGTCCGTCCGGTCCCAGGACCTTTCACCCCTTCTATTTGGATGTGGCCAATTCCACCTCCTCCCTTGTGATATCCTGTCCTAAAGTGGCGAGGACACCATCAGGTGCCCTGTCCTTATGTGAGGGAGGAGAGCCCCCCAACTACTAGGCAATCTGACTACTAGTGGGTGATGATTTTGGCATGTACAGTGGCTGATAAAGGGCCACAAACTCCCAGGAAAATTCCCTCATCATCTGTAATGATCCCACTCGACCCTCCTACCATGACAGCCCAGTTGTCCTTCTGCCTTGCTTTCAGGTAATTCACCAAAAGCGTCCTTGCCCTGTTCACTTTGTCATACAATTTAGAGCAGCAGCCCTGGTCCCTGGTTGGCACTACTTGTTTTAATCAAATGTATCCTGCATTAGGGTCATTAACCTACCCTGGGTCGGGGAATCTAAGCACTCTGCCTCGCTACGCTTTATAGCCCAGTGCCTCGTACAGGCCTCTGCCCTAGCCATTTTGTTCCACCTTTCAACATAACCAATGATATGCCCTCAAAGTTCGGCTTTATAAGCATCCCAGACAAACCCCACTGAGAAACCTTCTGCCATATTACGCTGATAAATGTTCCCTGTAAAGACTTCGACGTACTGAATAAAGTCTGGACTCACCAGAAGGTTTACATTGAGCCTCCATCTATTACTCTTCTGCCGTGTCCCAATCCACTCACACTCTACCACTACTGGAGAGTGATCCGAGATAAGGATTGGGGATATGTCTGCGCCCTGTACTTGTGCCATCAAACCCTTACACACAAAAATGTAATCGATTCCAGAGTTTGAGTTGTGGGGAGGGGAAAACGAGTAAATTCCTGTGCCTTCACACGTCCACTAAGTCGTTGTCCAACACCAGCCTCTCAAAAGCCTTATGCATATTGGTCGGCCTTAGCATGGTATGGGACTCCCTATGTAGCACCAGATCCAATGGCAATTTACAGTCACCACCCAACAGCAGCAATTTAACTTTTAAACGTGGCATTTCCAAGCTCAGAGATTCCCAAAACCCACTGTCCTGCTGTTTCGGACCATATGCAATCAATATGGTTAGCGGGGTGTAGAGGAGGTCCCAAATAAAGCCTGCACTCCAGTCACCCATTTTGAAGTTCCAGGAACATTTACACCAAAATATATATGATGTATGATGAGCAAATAAACCAGCAGAGAGCTTCAGTGGGGCTCTGCCCAGTGCCTATCAGAAGAGCAACGCCTATTGAAGTACCGATACCCAGAAAAACCATGGACAGTAAGGTATCCATTAAGGAAACCCTATCAGCAAATGATACGAAATGAAGATTGCCTAAGTACTGTCCCGGAAGAAACCAAAAAGATCTTAATGGAAGACGAGTGGTGACGTCACAAGGACCCGGACAGACTCACAGATAGAAGAAATGATGACCCGAGAATGACACAAAGAGATGAAACCCCATGAATAAAGATATTGTGAACCTAAAGTGGAAGAACGATGTTGAAATGCAAAGAAGTTAAAGCTGTAAACAAGTTGAAGATATTCAACCAGTTAACGCCTGTAAATATGTTTGGAACCGCAAGAAAGCTAAGGAAACAGCACGGCTTGCTATGCTAAGTAGAAGAGAATTGCAGCAAATGCCATTATACATAAATCTACCTCAAACAAAGTACTTTATTATAAGTGTATTTCCACTTTGCAAACTTAGCAGAATCAACCAAGGTTACTAAAGGCCAAATGAGCAGAGATTCATATTTAGACAAACGAGAAGAGACGGCTAAATCAAGACTCGGCAGAAGCAACTCGTGCAAGGGAAGCCAAGGTCATACCAATAGACGAGGCGAACAGTAGCTATATTTAATTGAAACTATGAACAGAATATCCTGCCTCTGAAAGGTCGAGATAAGAAAACGTAGGCAGGTGGCAGGCTAAATAAGAATCAAATACACAAATTGAGAAAAACGAGACAAATTCAAGGTGTGGGAAGCACGTGACCAGCTAAGCAAGAAGCAGCAAGGGATCACACCTACGCTTGGCACCTGACCAAGCAGAGATATCAGAACTTTTCCAGACAGAAGATGCATTCTCGTGGCCACCCAAGGTAAACTAATTGACACATGGCTACTGAAGTGATGATTGATTGTAACCATAATCGGAGGAAGGCCGGGTAACTAAGGGGCACCCTGCAACTGGCCGACCATTCTGTGTGTTGGTGCCAACCCAATCACAATGGAACAAATAATCTAGGGTCCTATAGTTAGTAGAACCAATGAGATGCTGTACTTTTAGTGACGTCTACAGTAGTCATTTTTGAAGCAAGGGCTTAGACGCCCACCTGACAGTGTTTACCCAATCCCGTCACTCTGTTACCATATACAGATATAGTACCTATAATAAAGTTACCTTTTCCTAGCCAATAGAATTGCATGTTAACTTTTGAGTATTACACGTCAATTATGACTAGTTTTGAGTATAAATGTTACAACTTGTATGAAGTTCATTGGAGTTGAAGCGAGAAGAACAATTGTATCACTGCTGATATCCATGGCTCCCCGTTTATTGTACTTGTCATTAAACAGACTCCCTTTGCCAAACCATTGAGTTGTCCTTATTGAATGGTGTTGCAGTAATAAATCTGCACCCCCATCCATCTCAAGGGTGCAGCTATCCCGTCTTAATGAGCATACCTCGGCTCTATGGGCCGGCCAGTGGTCTCGGAGTACACTTGGTAGCAGAGATTGATGGTTATCAATTATCGATCAGAATAAGACACCCATTGACTGTCGACATAAAGTAACTCTAGGTCTTCGGAAATATCACAAGTCCTTTGCCATTCGGCTGAGTAGACAGTGAAGCTCCCCATGGACAGTGCTAGTGTAAGAGAAATCTGCAGACCAGGGTCTGAATGAACCCGTGTTACCCACCTAACCCCTTCCCATTCCTACGGGCAGCTGAGTGGGCGAAAAGCTGAAGAAGGTGGTAACAAAGGCAGTGATCCCGAGGGTCCTGAGAGAAAAAATGTGAACAGTGAGTGAAAAATAATGAGGCCCTCATTCCGAGTTCGGAGGTAAGGGAACAGCAATGCCGGTAAAGGAATACCGGCATCGATTACCTCTATGGCATATTCTGACTAGCCTGACCGCTATTAGCGGCATCGTAAAGTACGATGCCGTTAATAGCGATCTTGGCACGTGCACGCGACCCACCATGCCGGCATTAGCGGCATGCCGTAAACTGGAGTAGATCACAAGTGAAGCGGACATACAAATAACGGCCTCATGAAGGCAGAAAAAGTGGTTACCGGCATTCCGTAAATACCGGCATTGCCGCCCTACCGTAAAATGCCCTGAGCAGTGTTCCCAACTGCGACAGGTGCACACAATCAGCACAGGTGGAGGCAATGGAGTCAGCCCAGTACAAAAGGCGCACACCCACACACCACACCCCCTCCCACACCGAGATGATTCCAATAGTAGTAGCATTACTGGAGCTGGAGGACTTGCTTGGATTGCCACAATATCAACAACAACAACAACAGGTGCCACCACAGAGGAGACGCAGGAGGAGAAGGAGGGTGAGACAGGCCCAGCATGCCCACAAGTGTAGCCACGCCGGCAGCCCCCAATCCCTCGCATCAGAGCCAGTCCTTTCAACCTAACCACTGAGCAGATCCACACCCTGTACCGTCTGGACCGGGACACCATCACCAACGTAGTGAACCTGATACATGACGACATAGTGAGCCTCAATGAAATATGCACTGCCATCCTCCCTCTACTGAAGGTAGTGTCTGTGCTCCACTTTCTTGCCACAGGCACCTACCAGCACACAGTGGGGCACATGCATGGCATATCACAACCCTTTTTTTCCCAGATTCTGAACCAAGTGCTGGATGCCCTCCTCAAGCACACAAGGGACTACATATCCCTACCACAGACTCCCCAGGAGATATTTGATACAAACGTTGCCTTCCATGCACTGGCAGGCATGCCAAATTGTGTAGGTACCCTCGACTGCACCCACGTGGAGTTGGTGGTCCCGCATGCCATGGAGGTGGTGTACCGCAACCGCAAGCAATACCACTCCATCAATGTGCAGATAGTATGCGACACCAGCAAGATCATCACACATTGTTGTGCCCGATATCCAGGATCAACTCATGACTCTTTGGTCCTGTGGAACTCCGAGCTACCACGCTTCATGGAGTGACATGCTGGACGACATGCCTGGCTGCTTGGTAAGTAGCAGGACTGGCACATGGCATTGAAATGGAGGAGAGATGCACACACCACCATGCTGCCAATGTTGATGTGACTTCACAATGTGCACATCACCAAACACTGTGCCCCAAACCATCACAAACCGTACATGACACCCAAATCCCATATGAATGAAGTAAGGTCGACACCTATCACTAAATGACTAACAGGAAACCACCCCACATCCCACAACACGTGCACCACTCATCAGTGACCCTCACCCTCCGTAACACCATCCTGCACCATGCAGTGCATAAGCACCATTTTGCTGTCTCCAGCATATCACCACACAGGACAAGCATCCATGGGAGTGCATCAAACTGAACCTACTAGGGAATCCACTGTCTGGCACAGGGCTGGCACACTCACAGGAGTGCTGCATCTCACCATGTGAATGATCAGCGCTGATTGCCCAATATTGCACAGACTACTGCAAACACTCCCTCCAAGTAAATCTCACAGAACACAACACCTCACTAATTTGACACTAACACAGCTGTAGGCATACACGATGCATGTGCAAAAAGATGTCAGTGCACACCATGTATCAACTTGAAGATGCAACCCACACCATTAGTCCATGGCACAGGACACATTGAGGGACTGAAAATGGCGTCAATGCATCCAGGGACATGTCCATGTGGGCAACGATAACCTGCAGGCATGTGTGACTAGTACAGCTGTCCATCATGAATTGCCTCATATTTACCTTTATTTACCTCTCATGCAGGTGATAGTGGCTATCCCTTGAAGCCGTGGCTCCTCACCCCTGTCTGAAACCCACAAAACAGGCACGAGGAGGACTACAATTCTTCACATACCCGTACCCGTTTGGTCATCGAGCAGACCTTTGGCCTGTTGAAGGCACGATTTGGCTGCTTCAGCCGGTCGGGTGGGGCACTCCTCTACAGGCATGTGAAGGTGGCCAAGATCATCATGGCATGTGTAATGCTGCACAATATTTGCAACCGTTGGAACGTGCGCCTGCCCCCTGACACTGAACTGCTACCACCTGATGATGATGAAGGGGAAGAAGAAGATGTGGCAGGACATCATCACGATGCCGATGCACAGGAGGGACGTGCTGTGTGCCAGTCAGTGATTACACAATATTTCTGACACACATGGCAGCAGAGGGTGACATGCTGGTTGGACAGAGGGCACTGGGTGTGGGGGTACATGTACACTATGCACTGTAAATGAATAAATGACACATGCGCAATGATGAATGTCCACTCAGGTCTTCTTTTGCACACAACTGGTGTATTGAATGTAACAATATAAACGTAAGTGACAAAACCCTCCACCACCATCCCCTCTCCCCCACAACTCCCCCACACACGCTCACCCCCTTCAACTTCCCCCCACAACTCCTCCACAAACCCTCCTCCCTCTGCCTCCTCCCACAACTCCCCCACACACCCTCACCTCCCTCCCCTAACCCCACAACTCCCCCATACAAGTCCCATTGAGTCCCCGAAGCCTACATGAGGCTGCCATAACTATTACTCAGCACTCACTGACCCAAGGGGCGGCATGTCTGGTCGGCGCTGTGTATGGGCCGACCTGCAGAGCTGGCTCGTTTGTGTGGAACTGCAGGACGACGGTGTGGCCGCCTGCTGATGTAGTGTGGCGGCATGCCCTGCCTCCATGGCATCCGCGATGCACCCTAATACATGCCGGAGTGCTGAGAGCTCCTCGCAGAGGCGACTGGTGTTGTCCGTGAAAGATCTCAGCAGGGTGGCAGTGTTGTCCGTAATGGACCAGCCTAGTGCAGCTAACTCTGTACGCAACTCCTTTCTGGCCTGACGGTTGTCCTGTACAAACTCACAAACAAGTGCAGTGAGCTGGTCAGCCCGCTACGGCCCTGCGGGTGCACCTGTGGATGTGCTGGGAACCTGGCTGTCATGCCCAGCCTGCTCAGCCTCCCCAACACTGAAAACTGGACTGAGATGTCCCTCGGTGTGGTCATGGCCGGACTGCTCTGGGGTGGTGGCGTTCCCGGTATCGTAAGATGATACTTGGGGGGATGCAAGTTGGGTTGGGGTATGGACCACATCCATTATATCGTCCTCCATGGTGCCCCAGATGTCCTCCTGGGTGTCATCCACAGTCAGGGGTGCCACCTCCCCAGCCAAACAAGACTCCTCCAAATGGGGTGTCTCACATGTGTCTCCAGGCTGACCAGTTGGTGGAGGTGGTGGTGATGCTGTGCCCTCCACGGGCCTTTGTGGCACAGGTGCAATGTGTACCTGAGGTGGCTTGGATGCTGGGACACGGCGCCCCCTGGCTTGTCCCCTGGTGGTTGACGGCCAGTTGCTGTCCTCCTGGGACCTCTTCCGGGTTGTGGCCTGTGCAGGGGTAGCGTCCTGCCCATCGCTGTCATTGGCACTGCATGTGGGGGTGGAAGAGAGAGACGGCATGAGTGATGTTTTGATAGGCATCATACATACATTGGGACAATGGCTCATCCACAGAATTGGGGGTAATAGGTATTTGTGTTTGGAAGGGCACGTAATTTGATACATGGGTGGTAAATGCAGGCATATGTCGGCTTCACTCATGTTGGCCAGGAACAGTGCTGTCTGACATGCATACTATTTCGGTCATGCACGCTGTGCGCCTTGTGGAATTTCCCACTTTGTGTGCTATGTGTCATGTACGATGTTGCCTTGCTCCAGGCATCAGCATGTGTCTGTGATGCTTCGGCCTACTTTACGGGGAGTCTGTGTGTGTGTGGGCGACCATGGCGTGACTCTACGGACTGACATTGGGGTTGACTTTCATCAGATTTGGCATAACAGTGTTTACTTTGGACACTCACCTCCATCGCCTGATGTTGTGGCACCACACTCAATCTCGCCTACACCTTCAATGGATTCGTCCCAATCACGCCTGCACATGTGTCCTCCCACGGGGTGAGCTTTATAGGGAAATTAGGACCTCCTCCTGTTCCCATGGCCTGGCTGCAATTGACGGATAGTATGTTGTGCACCCTTAGGCGCAGGTCGTCCCATCGCTTACGGCAGTCTTTCACTGTGCGTGATGTGTTGCCCATGGCACTAACCTTCTGGGCAGCAAGTGCTCAGATCTCTTTTTGTCCGTAGCACTGCCTCTCTCCTCATGTTGCTGGAGAAGACTGTGCCTGCATGCTCATGCAATGTGTCCATGAGCATCTAGAGCTCGTCCTCATTAAATCGTTCCTTTCTCAGGAGGGCAGCTCCCTTCTCCAGGGCCTTAGGCATTCTGGTCTTGTAGGAGGACGTTTTCTGACGATCAGCAGTGTCCCAGGGGTCCTGTGTGGTGAGTATGGCAATGGATTGTGTTTTTAAAGATGTCCACCATGCTACTTCCCGTTCCTGTGCGATGACGCTATTTACGGTTCCGCTTATTAGCAGTTACTGTAAATAGCGGTGACTGCTAATTACAGTCAGCGCTATTTACGGTCACCGCTAATGAGGCATTGGACTGTGTCGGTAGTGTTATCTGCGCTACGCTTGATGCCGGTAAGGGCTTTTTGGGAGCCTTTTGCGGCATGGCGTAAAGCTTGTGCCCGCAAAGTCGTAATAGTCCTCTATTAGCAGACTGATGCCAGCATGGACACGCTATTTGCGCCATGCCGTTAAGGGACGTTACTTACCTCCAAACTCGGAATGAGCGCCTGAGTGTTTTAGCAAAAGAACATGGTTTAGAATAAGTAAAGGGAAAAGGTAATGGAGGGAGGCGGTAAAAAAAAATATATATATAGTTAGAAGTAGAGAAGAATGTATATATCTAAGGGGAAGGGAATAATGACTCAAGAATAATTAAGCAAATAGAAGATACCGGAGAGGACACCCGAGAAGAGTGAGGTTACCGGGGATGACACCCGAGAAGCGAGAGGACTTGCCTTATTCCTATGCTTTTTATATAAGCGGCTAGAAGAAATGTGTATCCATAGTCCCAACTAAAGGGGAACAAATAGACTACCACGGCGATTAAAGACGCTGTGAAATGGATACATTTAAACTCCATGTCAGGGTAATATTTAGAGGGAGAGATACATGTGACCAGCTGGTGTTCGTCTAGTCTGTTAAACGTCTGTTTTACATGTTGTTTGTTGTGATGTCACAAGTCGAACAATTTTCCAGGAGAAAACTGTTTTTACATTTTTGGCGATTGAATAGCCAAGATAATATTGCATGCAAATTGATGTTTTTTGAGTAAAATAGAAGATATAAAATTTTGTGAAAAAATTGGGATTGGAGCTTGCAGTGTTTGGTGCTCGCTCATATTGTTGGAAGTTGTTTAAGTCATGTGATGCATTGACAAGTATTATATAAGGAGAAAGAGATCAGATTTAAGCAGGAAAGACATAACTCCATTGGCACACCTATGCAAAGAGTTGCCGAAACATGCACATAAGCTGAAAAAATATAATACAGAGTGGGTGAAGGGAACCGCCCACAAAATGTTTATGCCACAGGGCGGGTCCTTATCTAAAGCTGTTTTGCAACACATGACAAAATATTTGCATGGCACATACAAGGGCAAAAAGTTAAACAAACGCCTAGCTGTTCTAGAGCTTTGGAAAATTTATGAACAGGGAAAGGAAGAGGAGCCACCAATAGATCGATACTTAATGTATGCACAGAGAGGGGTGAGACGCCGACCGCGCCACCCGCCTAATCTGAAATGAAGTTTGAACAAAACAAAGACGAGGGGTTATACCCGCTGAGAGAACTTAAAGCAGCTGCAGGTTATAGCAACCCGGCATATGAGTCACTTACGCAAAGCAGTGACGAAAATCAAGGTAAGGAAAGGGGTAAGGATATCACCGCCACAGTCCCAAGGGGCAAGGAGAGACATGATGATGAGAGAAGGGACCAGACACAGACAAGTGCATCTCTCGATAAGGAGAGAGAAGGCAAAAGATGGAAAAGCAGCGAAGATAGAACTGATGAGATAGCATTCGCAAAAACGAATGGATGGGAGGGCACATTTTATTGAAACTCGATGTTAAAGGCATTGATGATGCGAAACAAAAGGAGAGACTAAACAATGTACAGAGAAAGGAGAACAGGAAGGAATTGAGAGACGAAAGAATAAGGAAAAAAGATAGACAAAGGCGAGAACAGCTATATCGCGAAGAGCAAGAAAGACAGCTCGATAGCAAACAATGATCAAGAAAGACAGAAGCAGCAAAAGTCAGAGGAAGAGCAAAGAATCCAAGAGAAGAGAATAAAGAGACGAAGGGATGAGTAAATCCGAAGGGCAGATGAACGTAGAAATGAAAAGAAAAAGGAAGAAGATAGGGTCAGAGAAGAGGTGAGGAAGCGCTGAGAATTCTATGACGATGTAGGACGTAAGCGAAGACAGAGAGCACGCGACCTTGAATATCTGGGGGGAGAGGTTAAAAAACCCTCTCCAGTAGTAGATTGGGAAGACATTGAAGAATTCTTTCCTGCTTACGATTCAGTACCAGGCACTTCTAGGGCAAATATGGAAAATGACTTCGACACCAGAAGTATCGGAGAAACGATCGATAGAATATATGATGAAATGGGGCTAGAACAAACACCCAAAGCGGAGCGGAAAGACGAGTGCCTGGAGAGTATTCAGCTGTACGACACTGAGGATGTATCCCAAAATAGTGGGAATAGAGAACTATCCCTGGATAGACTAGAAATAAGTAGGAACAAAGAAGACACAATAAGTGGCACTAGTCGGGCACAGACAATGTCCGACTCAGAAAGACTCAGGAAGGGAGGAGCGCGAGGAAAAGGAGGAAGAAAGAAAGAGTGAAAGATGATTCCCAGGGGAGAAAGGGATACGATGGTCAGACATTAGCGAGTCCGCACCAAGGGCATCAGAGACAGCCACACAGTCAGACCGACAAGAAGAAGTATCTCATGGTCAGAGGGGGGTGTCATCACCGCCCTATGTGGACAGGCTCAGGACATTGCCAGACAGACGGCGATGCAGGAATATTACCCCTGCAATAGACTGGAGAACAATGAGAGAAGAAATAGAGAGCTATTCATCCCAATTTCTGTTACTCGAGAAAGGGGGGGCGAAACCACAATATATTCCATGGCCACACATGGATCGAGAAAGCTTGAAAATCAAGCTTCCGATGCTGACATCGGGAGCTGGAAATTGGATACACGAGCTAGAAAAGATGACAGTAGGGAACACATTAGCTAAAGGGGATATCAAGGGTCTCCTAATCGCCATACTTGGTGAAAGAGCAGACAATGTGTGCACACGGGCAGGGCACCCGGGTGTGACCACAATCAACACTGCACATGATGGAGCTCCATTTAACAACTGCATAGCCGCAGTATGGAAAGCACTATGAGTGCTTTACCCAGACACTTCCAATATGGGAGCTATAATGACGCGTAAAATGAAGGAGTCTGAGGATCCGTTAATTTACATACAGAATTTTCAAGATGTGTGGGTACTCGAGACTCGTGAATCTTGGATGAAATCTATCCCTGTGTTCTACCATATATTGTGCCATGGGCTGCAAGAGCCGGTACACAAACAGCTCAAGAAATTGGTAGGCATCGAGGCTAAGCCTTGGGCAGAAATACAGCTGACTATTGCACACTATTGCAGACTATTACAAGAGAAGAATCGCAAAAAGGAAGCTACAAGAAAGGGTGAGGAAGCCAAATTGGTGCAGAAGAAATTGTCAAAATATGCTCTTGAGGGAGCCATGATAACTAGCACAGCTGAATCGAGCATGCAGCACGTCAATAATCCGTAGCAGAATAATCAGGGCAGTAGTGGGTTTTACCCCAGGGGAAGAGGATTTAGAGGAAGAGGATGGCAGATTAATCAGGGAGGCTTTCAGAATAATCAAGGTGGTAATCAAGATATATCAAATGGAAAAGTTATCCGACCACCGCCGGTATGTTGGTTGTGTGGGATGACGGGGCATTTAGAACTCACATGCAGAAACCAAGGCATGATGCAGGACAGCCAAGGGACAGGAGCAGGTACGGTGAATCCACCTGCATTCATACAACAAGGTGTTGCACGGAATCACACAATGCAACAACAAGCGCCAGGAGCGCAACAAAGCGGGCAACCTCAGAATATGGGGAGTTTTCCACAAGGAAATCGCAACAAGCATGGATGCAACTATCACAGACAGTGAGCACAGGACAACCATGAACTCTGAAATGGGAAGTAACAATGGGAATGGGGGAAATCCACCAGCACACAGTGGGACAAAATTATATATGGACTACGACAGCTCACTGGGAACCCTGATGTGTTCTATCCTATCAGTGACACCACACCCTCACAAGGAGCCTAGGGTAGATGTTGTTATAGGGGATAAAGAATAGTCCTTCTTAGTTGACACGGGTGCAACACGCTCGTGCATACGTGAAGGCATGTTTTCCTTGTCCGGCGAGGCCATAAATACTCAGAGTTTCACAGGAGCTACAAATCATGTTCCCTTAACAAATGCACTTCCAGTCTCTATAGTAGAATGTGAAATGAATGTGCCTTTATTATATTCACATCATACCCCAGTGAACATTTTGGGTCCAGACTTAATGACAAAGTTAAACATGACAATCTCATTCACGGAGAAGGGCATAGTATGTTCAACTCCAGGAAGGACACACAGCTATGAGGGCTATATCATTAGAGCCAGAAATATTTGCGTATGGTATGCGCATACTAATGGCAGGGCTGCCAGGCCTTGCAGACAGAATCATGAGAATCCCAGATGAGTTTCTATTTAGACCAAGAATACCAATGCACAAGGAGAAGGGACAAGTATGTCCCTTGATGATAAACCCAGTTGCAGTAAGAGGGAGAATGTCCTTGATTGATGGTTATGACGACAAAGGCAGACAATGGTGCGCAGTAATCGCCATTGAAGAAGGATATCGATAGACTGACATCACTGATGACGATCTGTTTGAAGAGCAAGCAGATATGAAAGAGACCATAGTGGAGGTGAGTCTCACTTTTTGGGTGAGAATTATCAAAAGCGAAGTGCCTTAGAGAATGATGTTGGCACAAAACCGTCCTGAATATTTTGATGACGACATGTCCCAGGTGCCTGTCTCAGTATGGACTACAGGACCCTATGACGTAGGCCTCCTGAAAGGGGTTTGAGAAGTGAAAATTAAACTGAAACCAGGAGCAATTCTACCAAAAGCCTGACAACATCCCATGTCCAGAGAGGCAGAGGCAGATGAGAGGATTTGTAAGACAATTTCGGGTAAGATGGAGCAAAGCATCTTAGTGACGTCAGATTCGTCATGCAATACTGCGGTTTATCCGATCAAGAAATCAAAGGGAGGGTCTTGGAGGGTAATACAGAATTTACGCCCAATAAATGATATTGTTGAGGCTGAGTTCCCTTTAGTACTTAAACTGGCTACAATCCTATGAAATATACCTGTTGAGGCAAAATATTTCACGGTGATTGACTTGAAAAATGCATTTTTCTCAATCCCATTGCACCGTGACTCACAAGATCTGGTATCAGGTAATAATATCGCCATATATATGGTCGCCGTAAATAATATCGCAGGGAAAATGTTGCGCCAATATTATTTGGGTGACCATATATGTGGGGACAGGGGCAAAAAAAAAATTGTTAAAAAAAAAAGACAAAAAAAAAGTTTGTGTCCCCCGCATGTTTCATGCAATAATGTCGCCACAAAAAACTTTGGCGATATTTTTGTATGGCGAGATTTTTGTGGCGACATTATTACATGCAACCCAAGATCTGATGTCATTCACATTCAGACAGATGCGTCTGAAAAGCACGAGGCTACCCCAGGGGTACTGTGAGACTCCTTCTATCTTTAATAGAGTACTGCAGATGGACTTAAGCAATATTGCATTAAAAAGTGTTGTCCTACAATATGTGGATGACATCTTAATTTGCAGAACGACAGAGGAGCAATGTAGGCACAATTCTGTTCAGCTATTGACTATACTGGCTGATAAGGGACACGATCCATGCCCCTGACCCCCTTCGGTATAACAGCCTCCTGGCAGCAGTGGGGCTAATGCCCTTCACACCGGCCCCAAGGGCCTTAAAACTCCATCAGAAAGATACATGGAGTCAGTCCTGGAGCCAGGCTCATTATCAGGAACAAAGCAATACCAGTTTTGAACCTTAATCCAACATGGAGGCCTATTACACAGCTCAGTTCTTTAGAACCAAGCCATGCGGTCTAGTGTTTTGGGTGTGGCTGGGCCTAGAACTACTTGGCCTGGAACTACTTGGCCTGGATCTACTTTACCTTGGCTATTTAAACCACACCCAAACAGAAGAACACGCTTCTGCACTCCTGCAGCGTAACGCTCACCGTGTCCAGCTCCTTCTCATCTGCTTCTCCGGTGGCCCGATCCTGTAGCCTAGATCCGGATTCCATTAATAACCTGGAAGAACAAGAACAGCATTAGCGAGCAAGAACACTTACCTGTGAAGTAACCGGCCTTGAATCCATCCTGCGCTTCTCTTACCTCGCCCATCTCCGGGTTTCACCGCAACCTACAAGGTTGAGAAGGAACAAGGTCAGCATTAACAAAGCTCTTACCTGGGCAAGCAGCGCATCGATCGCTCATCACTCTGGAACATCATCGCAACTTGTACAAAGAAGAGAAGAGAACACAGGTTAGCAATTAACACCAATAAACAGCGCACCGTCCGTGCATCAATAACTCACTGTGGTCTTCGCCATCGGCGCGGCAACTCCGAGATCGCAACTATCCCTGTGAAAACAAAAAGAGACATTATTAAGGAGCAGCGTAGTGGAGCAAGACGCTGACAAGACAGAGAAAACAGAGGGAAAGAAAGAGACAGAATAAAGACGGAAAAGACATTATAACTCACCTGGAAGACAGCAAGCAGAGTCGGAGTCACAGCTGGTCTGGACCCGACATAAGGGCACATGGACCAGTGAAGCAACTAGGTCCATGGAATGTCCGCACCATGCGCCCCTGCACAGAGACGCAGGATGGAGAGTTCAACGCACAAAAACCTAAGGTGAGCAATAACCCCAAGGCAGGGGATTTGGAACAGAGGGAAGTGGGAGTCCACCCATCGCAGAACCAGTATCTTAACCCTCCATTCTCCTGTTATAGGTGCTACCTAATGTCTGGCACATAACCAAGCAGAGAGGGGTCCGGAATAGCGCTTAGACCTCCATCCAGTATCGTGAGGCGCCCTTGTCGATACCAGGTGAGCGTAACAGAACGCAAAGCCTCAATTAAAACATCCACCTGGGTGTCATGGAAACATCAGAGACTGACCAACTAGCCCAGTTACTGGGAGAATTACGGGCCGGGGTGCACTCCGCCCAGCAAGAAACCAACGCCCTTAGGAGGGAGTTGATTGTCACCAAGGACCGCACCGATGAATTAGCCAGACAATTGCTCCAAACAGAGGCTGGGCAGGCTCTGTTGCCAGGAAGTATTCTGTTGGTTCCAGCCACATCCGTCAATCCAGTGCAGGTGGTCTGTCTTCCCTGGGGCAGTTCCTTTGGCCCCACCGGAACGTTTTACGGGGGACCCAAGAAAATATGCAGTATTCATGAACCACTGCTGCCTCCATTTTCTTTGTAGACCCGGAGCCTTTCCTAACAATCAGTCGTGGGTTGCCTTCATTCTGTCATATCTGAGTGGCAGTGCCGCGGATTGGTCCATACTGTTAGTAAGCCAGGATGACCCACTCCTGCAGGATTGCAGGGGGTTTCAACAGGAGATGGAGAAGCTGTTCACCCTACATACCCAGGGCCAAGCTCTGGATAACAAACTTCTGCCCTCCGCCAAGGCAGCCAAGATTTGTTAACATTTATCGCCACTTTTAACAGACTTGTCGTTGAAACTGGGTGGCCTGAGGAGAAATGCACAACATTATTCCATCGAGGATTACGGGGGGAATTGAAAGACGTCCTAGCTCAGGTGGTAAATCTGCCAAAAGACTGTGCAGAGTTCATCAACCTAGTGGTGCAGCTAGACCACAGGCTGCTAGATCGAAGGACAGATCGAGCCAGAACGGAGAATCGGACTGTGTATGTACGCTCAAAGGAGAACAGTCCGAGTTCATCAGAAAACACTTTGGAACCCATGACAATTGGGGGGCTATGGAGCCGAATAACCAAGGCTGAAAGAGACAAAAGGAGACAATAGCAATTATGCCTGTACTGTGGGAAATCAGGTCACTTCCTCAGAGAATGTCCCGTAAAACCCCCTAGGGGAACAGTTGGAGCTACAGAGAAAGGAGGAGAACAAGAGTCAGAAAACTTCCAGGCCCGGCAAGCGTAGAGGTCCATTTGTCGAGCGAAGGAAAAGAGCCACATACCTCACACCTTGCCCTGCCTGTGATTTTAATCAGTCACTAACAACCGTCTTGGATGCATGCTATGGAGGCATACATAGACAGCGGAGCCATTGGTAACTACATAGACATAGGCCTGGCAACCAGGATGGGGCTTCCCCTCTGTCAGAAAATGACACTGAGAAGGTCACCACTGTCGACGGCACAGAGATAGCTTCTGGTCCTGTAACTCAATGCACAGCAGAATTGACCCTTCTGTGCCAAGACGGACAATGGGAAGCCATTGCCTTTGACCTTATCAAGGCCCCTCAGTTCCGGGTGATTCTAGGAATGCTGTAGTTGGTGGCTCACAATCCTAACATCGACTGGTGAGCCAAGAAATTAGCCTTCTCCAATCAGTGTGCTCATGTGTGCTACCAAGTGGAAATGCCATCGTCTGACCCAGTGACACCTGTCCAAGATAAAGAGGCGTTGGTACTAGGTGTAACAAGTACACTACCAAACGAATACCATGATTTCCATGACATTTTCCAAAAAGAACAGGCTAATACCTTACCCCCTCACAGGCCATATGACTGTCAGATTGACCTCGTACCTGGTGCACAAATCCTGTGTAGTCAAATTTATGCATTCACTGAACCTGAAAATCTCCACTTGAAATCATATCTGGACCAATACCTGGCAAACGGTTTTATCCACCCGTCCAAATCCCGACAGCCTCGCCCCTATTCTTGGTACCCAAGAAGGAGGGGGACTTGAGAACGTGCATCGACTACCAAGCGCTAAACCAGGTAACAGTTAAAAACTGTTATCCTCTACCCCTTATTCCAGAACTGCTGGACCAAGTCAAGGATGCCCAAATTTACACCAAATGGGACCTCAGGGGGGCATACCATCTTGTGCGTGTAAAGAAAGGAGATGAATGGAAGACTGCCTTTCATACTAAGTATGGGCTGTACGAATATCAGGTGATGCCCTTTGGGATTTGCAACGCTCCTGCCGCATTCCAGTACTTCATGAATGATGTACTACGGGAATTGATCGACATATGTGCCCTAGTTTACACCAATGACATCTTGGTGCACGCCTCTTCTGAACAGGATCATGTCAGGCACGTTCGCTCCATCCTTGCAAAACTCTGACAGCACCAGCTATACGCCAAAGTTAAAAAAATGCTCCTTCCATGTCACCAAAGTCGAGTTCCTTCATTTTGTCCTCACTCCCAGAGGCTTCCTGATGGATATGCACAAAGTAGATGCCATCCTTAGCTAGCCATCAACGTCTTCAGTCAAAGGTGTCCAAAGTATGCTCGGCTTTGCAAACTTTTATCGCCAATTCATCACGGGTTTCTCCTAGATTGTGCACCCGATCACTTCTTTATTATGAAAAAACAACAAACTGTTCCAATGGACAGAAGAGGTGGGAAGGCCTTCCAGGAACTCAAGAAAAGATTTACCTCAGCCCCGGTGCTATGACACCCCCACCCAGATCTCCCATATGTAGTGGAAACAGATGCCTCCAGCATGGCAATGAAGGCTGTTCTTTCCCAAAGGGATCCCAAAACAGGGCAGTTACATCCCGTGGCCTTTTGGTCGCGAAAATGTACTACACCTGAACTTAACTATGCAAAAACAGACAAGGAACTCCTAGAGATCAAGGCAGCATTTAAGGCTTGGCGGCATTACTTCCTAGGCGCCAGACATACCATCACAGTATTCAACGACCATTGCAACCTACAATACCTCAAGACGGAAAAGGCTCAATCATCCTGTCAACTCCGATGGGCTTTATTCTTCGCAGAATATGATTACATAATCACGTACCGACCTGGAGTCCAGAACGGAAAAGCCGACGCCCTATCCCACATGGGTATTGATGAGAACGCATATTCAACTCCAGACCCGGTGGCCATTATTCCAGGTGAGAAACTACTAGGACTTACAACAACGTTATCTCTGTACGAACTCCAAAAGGAAATTCGGCTCCTAATGTACACCGCAGCTCTACAAGACTGGACCACTCAAGGTGAACATTACACAACAAAGAACCAACTCCCCTATTTCAGAGGGTGTTTAGATCTACCGAATAAGGCACTACAAGAACAGGTCATTTCTGGTTATCACGACCCCCTGATAGAAGGACATCCAGGAATTGCCAAGAACCTAGCCAATGTGAAAAGAAATTATTGGTGGCCGACCTAGCGAAAGGATATTACACAGTGTATTCTGTCATGTGGCATTTGTGCACAGAATAAATCCCAGAAACAAAGACCTGCGGGCCTTCTTCAACCACTGGAAATTCCACCTGCACCTTGGCACACACTTTCCCTCGATTTCATCACATATCTGCCTCCCTGTCAAGGGTTAAACACTATCCTAGTGATTATTGACCTATTCCCTAAAATGGCCCATTTCATTCCGCTTAAGGGTCTACCAAATGCATCCAGTCTGGCAAAGGTGTTTTTAGAGCAAATCGTACCATTTCATGGTTTCCCCTCCGTCCTGATTTCTGACCGAGGGAGTCAGTTTGTATCTAACTTCTGGAGGAAGAGTGTGCAATTGCCCAAATCGATATTCGTCTTTCCACTAGTCACCATCCCCAAACTGATGGCCACACGTAGCAGACGAATCAGACACTAGAGCAATACCTACAGTGCATGTTACATCAAGTGGAAGAAAGCTGGAAGGATGTGCTGTGGATAGCCAAATAGGCCTACAACAACTCGCTACACACCAGTACCGGACAGAGTCAATTTTATACCATATATGGAAGGCACCCACGTATTTCCGAATTAGATACCCCCATGGCCTTGGAAATGCCATCGGTGAAGACTTTACATATGACCATCAGTCAAGCCTTCGAAAAGACAGCAGAACACTTTATCCAAGCCAAAGAAAGACAGAAAAGATTCTCTGATCAACACGGAAGAAAAGCCCCAGACTACCAAGTCGGAGATGAAGTCTGGTTGGCGTGTCAGCCTGTGCCCATAAGAGGAACTCGAACATTTAGTTTCAGATATCTAGCGCCCTATACGATCAAGGCTATTTTAAATCCTGTGGCAGTAAAACTAGCTTTACCACCAAATATGCAGATCCATCCCGTATTCCACGTGTCACTCTTAAAACCTATTCAGCCTGGAACTCGGGTCAAAACACCCGAGTTCCAGGTACTGGTTAATCCAGTACTGGTTAATGGAGAACCCGAATTTGAAGTCAAGGACATCCTAGATTCTAAACTCACCAGGTCCGAGTTATATTACTTAGTGGACTGGAAGGGATACGGCCCTCAGGACAGGACATGGGAGCCTAGCAAGCACATCCATGCGCCACGCCTGATAAGACGATTTCATCGGAACCATCCGACCAAACCATGGCCAGATGGAGGAAATAACTTGAGAGGGGCCTTAGGGGGGAGTGCTGTCACAATCCATGCCCCTGACCCCCTCAGGTATAACAGCCCAATTAGCAATTAACACCAATAAACAGCGCAGCATTCCGTGCATCAATAACTCACTGTGGTCTTTGTCATCGGCACGGCAACTCCGAGATTGCAACCATCACTGTGAAAACAAAAAGAGACATTGTTAGGGAACAGCGTAGTGGAGCAAGACGCCGAGACGACAGAGAAAACGGAGGGAAAGAGACAGAATAAAGACAGAAAAGACATTATAACTCACCTGGAAGACAACAACAAGAGTTAGAGTCACAGCGGATCTGGACCCGACATAAGGGCACATGGACCAGTGAAGCAACTAGGCCCATGGAACGCCCTCACCAAATACGCACCCCAGCACAGAGACGCAGGACGGAGAGTTCAACGTACAAAAACCTAAGGTGAGCAATAACCCCAAGGGAGGGGATTTGGACCAGAGGGAGGTGGGAGTCCACCCATCACAGAACCAGTATCCTAACCCTCCATTCTCCTGTTATAGGTGCTACAAAACGTCTGGCAAATAACCAAGCAGAAAGGGGTCCGGGATAGCGCATAGACCTCCATCCAATATTGTGTGGCACCCCCGTAGATACCAGGTGAGCGTAACAATAAGCTTGACAAGGAAAAGCTACAATATTGTCAACAAGAAGTGCTGTACATAGGCCAGCTGATCTCACATGAGGGAAAGAGAGTGACCCCAGAAAGGGCTGAAGTCATACTGAATACGGCTAAACCACACACGATAAAACAGATGCAGGGATTTTTAGGCCTATGCAACTATGTCAGAGCATGGGTCTTCGACTATAGCTCTTACACTAAGCCTTTTACTTCAGTCCCTAAAGAAGGCCGAAGTGACGAAAGAACAGATTGAATGGCCTGAGACCATGGAGGAAGCATTTGCTGAACTCAAAAGAGCTATTGCACAGCACCAGTTCTAGGGATTCCCAATTATACAGAGGAATTTTACCTGTTTTCACACACGAATGGCAGCGTTATGACGGCAGTACTCACACAGAGAACCACATTGGGGTACAAGCCCCTGACATACTATAGTGGAAATTTAGACCCAGTAATGAGAGGTCATTTCCTGTGTGAACAAAGTTTAGCTGCCGCAGCGTTCGCCATGGAGAAGACTACAACCATTGTAATGGGTTGTTCAATGACGTTGTACGTCGAGCACTTGCTTTTTGCCATGCTAGAGAAACCAAAGGGCACATTGACATCGCAGAGAGCTTCTGCTTATCAAGTGATCATATCAAATCCATCGATTAAGGTAGTCTGATGTAAAATAGTGAACCGAGTTATGTTTATAGCAGAGCCAGTCACTGAAGGAGAGCCAATACATGACTGTGCAAACTATGAAGAATTCTATGATGAAGTTCCCAGGGTGAAAGAAAATGCCTTGGCAGAAGGAGAAAGCGTCTTTATTGACGGTTCTTCGAGAATCAATCAAAATGATAGGCAAATATATACAGGCGTTGCTGTGATGAAGCACACAGCAAATGGAGAATTACAAGTACTTATTAGTGTGTGAACACCATCTCATTATTCAGCACAGGCTGCAGAATTATTGGCGTTGATACTCGCTATTGAGAACCACACAGACCAGGAAGTAACGGTGCACAGTGACTCCGCCTATGTGACATCGACAGTGCACGCAGGCTTAGTGCGCTGGAAAAGGAGGGGCTACCTCCAAGCAGACGGCACACCAGTGCAGCACGCAGCCGTATTGGACAGGCTGATTAAGGCACTAGAGCTCCCAGTGGGCATAGCGGTCGTGAAATGCACCGCAATAACGAGAGGGACAGATTTTATCTCACACGGAAATCAAGCAGCAGACACGGAAGCCAAGCGTATGGCATCCCAAAGTGAGACGATCATGGAAGTGGAAGTCATCTATACCAATGAGAGGATGATGGTTGCACGAACAACACCTGAAGGCTATAACAATCTTGGGCAAACACGGTTGATGGAACTCCGAGGGGACGCACCACAGGAAGAGAAGAATCTTTGAAAATGATGAGGGTGTTCTTTAAACCCCTGAGAGGAGTCATCCCCAGGCCAAATGGGCTTTTTCAGCACTTGCATGTTGATTACGTCAACATGATTTAAGTATGTAATGGGTACAGATACTTAATTGTTGTGGTGTGTCCATTCTCTAGATGGATTGAGGCAGGTCCCTGTACACACCCAGACTCTACCTGTGCGACCACATTTTTAGTGAGAGAAGTGTTCCCTAGGTGGGGGGTGTGTGAGGTCATGAGATCAGATAACAGAGCTCACTTTGTAAATGAGACATTCGAACAGATTAGCTTGCTGCTTGGTATAAAGCACAAGTTTCCGTCGGTGTATCATCCGCAAGGTAATAGAGTCTGTGAGAAGCTCAATGGCTTATTAAAGGAAAGGATAGCTAATTTGAAGATTACTCTAAGAAAGGGATGGTTGCACTGACTTCCTTTGGCACTGTGTGCACTTAGGAACCAACCCGGTTCCGACCATCATTTTATGCCACACAAGATAGCCACAGGAAGAAGAATGCATGCTCCTCTGACACCCGAGATAGAGCTAGATGTGTTGCCCAGTCAATAGGAGAAATTTTAGGGTCTGAAATGCAAAATTACCTGAATTGCATGACATCTTGCCTTACTGTAATTTCAGACCAGCTGCAGCGACGGCGAAAGGGGTGCAGGGCAGCAACGAACACAGAAGGAGAAAATACTACGGACACATCTCAAGGACTTTGTGTACCATTCGCTTTCCCTGGAGACACTGTCCCTGTAAGGAACCATACGAGGAAAAAGTGGGATGAGCCAATATTTAAAAGTCTCTTCACAGTGGAGGACTGCACTCCATCCGCAGTAAAACTACAAGGCAGGAAAGCTTGGATTGTTCTGGGCGATATCAAACCCTACATCGGAGAAGGCCCCCTGCCTGCACCCCAACGAGAGGAGTCTCTGAGCGACGGGGAAGAACCACAGCATGTGCAGACGAGATCCATGACGAAGAAAAAGGAAGCATGACCAGCCAGACAAAGACAAGGAACTTTTGCAAATTGTGGCTTAATTGGACACTTCCTCTAAGCAAAAAAGAGGATAAGGACATAAAAACAGACATCCTGTGCATCCTAGTTGCAGGTAAAGAAGAGAATTGCATGTATAAGCCACAATATAGTCTGTTGAACTTCAACTTTGGATCGAGACACATTAAAACTGTGATGAGGAAACAACATGCCAAATTTTGATGCGGGGATATAAATTGGAAGAAAATACAGTATCCAGACTCATTCCACACCGAGACCATATTCGGAATCACTTATGGTGTCCCGCAGTAGCAACATCACCAAAGATGTGGTAATGTATTTTAATCTAGGGCTAAGATCCTACCCGTCATTGTTGGCAAGACTCACCAGTGTCACTGACTTTCTTCAAGATCCTGAAAACGAAATGACAATAAGAAGATTGCTTACTGTAATTGCCGAACAATTCCTCTTACTTCCTGAGTGCAGGGAGGAGAAACCAAATGTCTCAAGCAGAGAAGGAAATAAATGAGCTTGTAAATACATTGTTCTTTCGCGTAATCGAAGACTGTCCAAATCTTGTCGGAAGAACGACAGACACACTCACATTTCTTCGAGATCCAGAGAATACAGAACATCTAAGCCAACTCCTAAATAAAATTGTTATCTTAGTTGCACTCCACACGAACGGATAGTGCAGACATTGTTTACATTATAGAGAAAGCATACAATCCTGAAACTCAGCAAGACAGGATGGATGTCTCTGTCACCAGAAGACAGCAGGTTGGCCCACAACGTCCTCTTTTGGCTAGTCACTGACTTTCCAGAGCTAGTGGGGAGACTGATCGATGTTGACGTCCTCACATTCATCAGAGATCCAGCTAATGTTGCACAGATGGGCATGATCTTGCATGGAACTCTCTAACCATCAACAGAACTATCTAAGGAGATTCTAAAAGCTTTCCGTCAAGGGACTGATCGAGGAAGCAGTGTCAAGGGTTTCACATTTTTCCATTTGTTGTTATTTTGTCTCTAATCTTCATACTGACCAGGAAACAACATGTCTTCAGGACTGAACCAAATCCGAGGCGTGGACTGGGAGCTGACCTACTTTGAACATGCACAGTAAAAGGACTTGCTGAAGTATTATTTGATTTCATTTTTCCCATAGTTTAGCAAAGGAACTGTATCCTGAGATAAGAGACAATTCACCATCCGCAAGAGGGGGAACACTTGTAGGACACCTGAACCTCTTAAACACAGAATCCGACAGACAATATTGTTTAAAGAAGTATAGTAAAAGGTATACATTTGGCGAATGATCGAGATGGGGATCCAGAGTAGCATTCTTGTCCTCCCGCAGGAGGAAAGAAGTCTATGTTTCTCTTGAAGTAAATGCTGCCACCTGACCTACAGGGTTATAATGTATTTGTGTATCATATTCATCATTGTTTTACTGTCATTAACAAACAGAACTACATTTTTTATTGGTGCACAAAGTGTTCCAATTCCAGTGCACCCACCTAATGATGCATGCATGAAACCCACAAAGGCACCCAGACCTTACATAGTCATTCCGGTCCCTAGGAAATCTGATGGTGGAATGAATGAGCTTGAAATGGATGTGATTAGCAATGACACACACACACTTGTGGTAACAAACAAAAAGAAAAGCCAGAGACAGGGTCGGCAAGGAATGAATGATGAAAGGTTACTGACAACCACATGCATGCAAACACTGAATGCACACGCAGCAAGCATAGTGTCAATGACTGCAGAACCACAATCCACAGCATTAGAGAAGAAAAGACTGCATACTATAAGAAACTCCACAACAGACACTGTGAAATGACAAGAGGAATTGGAGAAGAAACCAACAGAAATGATAATGATAAACACCCCTGATACAACACTGATGGAGACAAAGACAAACTCAAAGAAGATCCCACAAGCACAACTAATAGTAGATGCAGTATTGCAGTCATTAGCCAGAGAAAGGAAAAGACAAGAGGAGCTGAAGAATGAACACCCAGAGACAGCAGTAACAAACATATATGTAACAAACATATATGTTCCAATGAAAGGTACAAGTACAAGTTCAACAGTACGACCATACACCGGACCAATGTCAGTATGGATACAAACATTCCTAGCTAGAAAGAAAGAGCTGTATGAGGACCAGGAAAGAACTGCCAGAATTTGGTCTACTCAAATGGCACAGATGAGGAAGCCTACACCATGGACCAGGAAACCTGAGAATCCTCTAGCAAGAAGGAACCATACAGATGCATTCAGGGATGTAGTTATAGCCAATTACAGGAAAACACTTAGAATCAACAGAAGCATGCATGAAGATGACAACAAACTAAACGACTACCTGGATAGCACAGCACATCTGGGAAACAACATTTGGTACCAGCACATGAAAGAAGTTGGAAGACGAAGTTCAGAAGGGGAATGCTTTGTCTGTGCACTCCTACCATACAGCATGGGGAAGTCCAATATCTTCGTAGCTGTAGAAATCGATGTCCAGACAGCACACTGTCTTTCACACGTAGCCATGTGCAAAACTAGAGGCCAGTTCATGGGAAATGACGCTTCCTAATATGGGCAACTGAAACAGCTTATCCTGATGAAGTTGATTATGTTCAAGACATTAAGACAAGAAACAGAGCTCATACTAGGAACCATGTAATCCGGTACCAGAAGCCTGGAGTTAAGGGAGCAGAAATAAGATGGGAAGTGAACCCGAAACTAAATGTCCAAGGAAAAATTCCAGAAGAGGCTCGAAATTGAAAGAATAGAGGCCAAATTCAGATTGGGGGAACAGTGCTTTCACCAGACGGATGGGAGAAAGGAGTAGTAATCTGTAGAGCCTGGATGGTCACTGGTCGTTACCAAGGTACCATCAACATCATACAGAATGGATGCAAGCCATTATGGCCAAAGCTAGCAAAACTTTTGACATGGGTCGAAGACAGAGGAGGACCCTTGCAGATAGTGCCACTGGAAAGCCCAAAATTCTGCTTCAGGAATAATGGCACAATGACAATGGGAGAAAATCAGAACTGTGGACAAGTTTTTGACGCTCCAGGAATGGTTCATGGAACTGCCGTAATTATGGATCATTATTGGGCATGAGGATCTAAAGCATACATCAGACTGCCAAGAAACTGGGGAGGTACATGCACACCCGTGAATGTCCATGTTCCAGCATTAGTGATCCTGAAAAGTGACCTGAATATTGACAGTTTCCCAAAAGGAAATGCTCACCTGAGGAAGAAGAGATCTGTGGAACTGCTAACTCGAATGAAGAGAGAGAATTACTTCTCTGATAAATCAGAAGAAGCCTTTCATGCAATCCCACATGAACACAGGCTGTTGAGCCTCACCTCATCAGTGTTCACAATGATTTCCGTGCCGAGAATCCAAGTTGGAGGAAATACTAAATGGTTACAGATAACCAGATGGGAGTTATTGCAGATCATCAACACGTCCATAAAAGGATTAAATGGAATTAAGGAAGAGCTACGAGCCATCCGACGGATGAGTCTCCAGAACAGATATGTCCTTGACATGATCACAGCTATGGATGGAGGAGTTTGTGCAAAAATCGGAGAATCCTGATGCACATTCACACCTTCTCAAGATGAGGAAAATGGAAATTTAACAGAAGCTACAAGTATGCTGACAAATCTGCAGAACCAGATGATCGATGAAGCTGAAGAAGTTGATGATGACAGCTGGTTTTTATCACTGTTTTCATGGGACCCGCAGTGGATGGCAGACGCATTTAAGTTCTTGGGAGCCCTGCAAGTGATGATATTACTAGGATTTTGTGTTATCAAGATAGTAATCTCTCAGTGCCAGAAGACTGCAAAAAAAGCAATAGGGATGAAGATCATGATTGATGTCAAGCCAGGATGGAAGCCCAAAGACCTGACTGATGAAGAAATAAGAGACTTTGTGAAGGCCAGCATTCACGCATCAGAAGGAACAAAGTTTCTCTATCCCAGGAAGCACAGAAATGATGTGGGAAGATGGGTTTACTGCAGCCCAAATGGACAATGTCAACTGATGACATGGAATAAAGACGAACAAATAAGCACAGCAGGAAGCCTGAAAGGAGTGATAAAAATATGGACTCCAAAGATACACTTCTTGAGACCATCTCGTATAGATCCAGAAAATGAAGAAGGAATGAACCCAGACAATGATGTGAAGATGAATACAGAAAAACAATGTAAGATTAATCCAAAGACGGAGGTGAAAGTGGTTGATGAATCGCCCAGAGGGGGCAGTGTAGAGGAGGTCCCAAATAAAGCCTGCACTCCAGTCACCCATTTTAAAGTTCCAGGAAAATTCACACCAAAATATGTGACGTATGATGAGCAAATAAACCAGCATAGAGCTGCAGTGGGGCTCTGCCCAGTGCCTATCTGAAGAGCAACGCCTATTGAAGTACCAACACCCAGAAAACCATGGACAGTAAGGTATCCATTAAAGAAACCTTACCAGCATATGTAACAAAATGCAGATTGCCTAGGTACTGTTCCGGAAGAAACCAACAAGGTCTTGATGAGTGGTGACGTCACGAGGACCGGGACAGACTCACAGATAGAAGAAATGACGACCCGAGAATGACATAAAGAGATGAAACGCCATCAATAAAGATATCGTGAACCTAACGTGGAAGAACAATGTTGAAATGCAAAGAAGTTAAAGCTGTAAACAAGATGAAGATATTCAACCAGTTAACACTTATAAATATGCTTGGAACTGCAAGAAAGCTAAGGAAACAGTGCACCTTGCTATGCTAAGTAGAAGAGGAGTGCGGCAAGCGCCATTATACATAAATCTACCTCAAACGAAGTACTTTATTACAAGTATATTTCCACTTTGCAAACAAAGCAGAATCAACCCAGGTTACTAAAGGCCAAATGAGCAGAGATTCATATTTAGCAAAACGAGAAGAGATGGCTGAATCGAAACTCGGCAGAAGCAACTCATGCCAGGGAAGCCAAGGTCATACCAATAGACGAGGCCAACAGTAGCTAGATTTAATTGAAACTAAGAACAGAATATCCTGCCGCTGAAAGGTCGAGATAAGAAGACATAGGCAGGTGGCGGGCTAAATAAGAATCAAATACACAAATTGAGAGAAACAAGACAAATTCACGGTGTGGGAAGCACATGACCAGCCGAGCAAGAAGCAGCACGGCTTCACACCTACGCTTGGCACCGGACCAAGCAGAGATATCAGACCTTTTCCAGACATAAAATGCAGTTTCGAGGCCAACCACATTGAACTAATTGACACATGGCTACTAAAGTGATGATTTATTGTAACCATAATCGGAGGAAAGCCAGGTAACTAAGGGGCACCCCGCACCAGGCCGACCATTCTGCGCGCTGCTAAGCGAAGTGGAAAAGTATGCATGGGGTTGGGGCCAACCCAATCACAATGGAGAAAATAATCTAGAGTCCTATAGTTAGTAGAACCAATGAGATGTCATACTTTTAGTGATGTCTACAATAGTCATTTTTGAAGGAAGGACTTAGACGCCCACCTGACAGTGTTTACCCAATTCCCTCACTCCCTTACCATATACAGATATAGTACCTATAGTAAAGTTACCTTTTCCTAACCAATAGAATTGCATGTTAACCTTTGAGTGTTACACGTCAATTATGACAAGTTTTGAGTATAAATGTTACAACTTGTATGTGTTACGCTCACCTGGTATCCCCGGGGACGACACCCAGCCCTGGTTGGATGATTTGCACTCTTAAACCCTCTCCTGGTCCCTTGGTAAGGCCTCTGGTTAAAGATGCGTCTGCAATATAGGACAGCTGGATTCAATACCAGAGTGTCTTTATGTTTTCCCACCTTCCTTGGCCTCAACTCCTTCCTCCCCCTTGGGCCCTCTCCTCACCTTAATATTGTAAAAGGTGGATTCTCCGTCCTGCTCCTCATGGCAGGGGCATGTAGATGTGGGGGGCTAGCAGCGACCAAGTTACTTCACTGGTGCAAGCCCCCCTTTGGGAATCCAGGCCTGCTGCGACTTTGTAGGTTTGCTGCTTTACAGTCTTTATGCAGTTCTTATGTTCCTCTTAGTTTGAATAATAATGTCTTGCTCCTTTCCTTTTAGGTATGGAAAGGTATTTTGGTGTTGTCATGCAGTTTGAAGATGAGCATGGGCCGGTAGGCGAAAGCACGGTGTGTGCGATGATGTCCGGTGACTAATGCGCGATGTGCGGCGCTGTTTCGCCTTTTATATTGCTAACGTGTGTCTTTTCTCTCCTTGTAGGTTGCGATGTTCCTCTCTGAGCGCTGTAATGTTCCAGCAATGATACTGACCAGGAGATGACTAACCAGGTAAGAATTGTGTGGCTTTCTTCATTCGGGAGGAAACGTGAGTAAACACTTACTAATGCTGTCTTTCTTTCTCCTCTTTCCAGGTTATGGTATTCCCGGATGCATGCGGTGCTGGATGATGGAGTTCGTACCTTCAGGTAAGTGGAACTGAAGTCGGCGATGGATTGAAGACAGGATACTGTTCCAGGTAAGTTTCGTAGTGTTCTTTCTCTCTCTGCAGGTCCTTGGTTTCAGGTAAGCTGGCATCAAAGAACTGGACATGGTGAGCGTTACGCTGCCCACAGCAGAATAACGCAAAGCATGTTCTGCTGTTTGTGTGTGGTTTAAATAGTCTCAGGTAAAGTAGTCCAGGTAAAATAGTCCCAGGCCTGCCACACCCAAAGTAGTCCAGGTAAAGTAGTCCCAGGCCTGCCACACCCAGAAGACTAGACCGCATAGCTCAGTTCCTTGTAACTGAGCTATGTGTGCGCCTCCATGTTGGCTGAACCCTCCCAAGTTAAATAATCCCAAGTAAATAGCCCCATTCTAATGTTGGTCTTCTGCCAGGACTGACTCCAAGAGAGTCTTGGATGAGGTTTTAAGGCCTTTCACCTGGCCCTAACTCGAAGGCTGACTTGCCAGTGAGGGCCAGGGGCAAGGGTCATGACAGCACTCCCCCCCAAGGCCCCTCTCACGGTGACACTTCTGCCTGGTCCTGGTTTGGCTGGGTAATTCTGATGGAACTTTTTAATTAAGCAAGGTGCATGGATGTATTCACTAGGTTCCCATGATCTGTCTTGATGGCCGTAACCCTTCCAATCAACTAAGTAGTATAGTTTGGATCTGGTATATTTTGAGTCTAGGATATCCTTTACTTCAAACTCTGGTTCTCTGCCAACTAATACTGGTTTTGGTGGTGTTGTAACCTGAGTACCGGGTTGTACCGGTTTCAGGAGTGATACGTGAAACACAGGATGAATCTGCATAGTGGGTGGTAGGGCTAATTTAACAGCCACTGGATGTATTATGGATTCAATTGAATAAGGTCACAGATATCAGGGACACAAGGTCCAACTCCCTTTTATGGGCACATATTTTGTTTCTAACAATGTCTCCAATTTGATAGTCAGGGGCTTTACTACGATGTTGGTCAGCGAATTTCTTTTGTCTTTTCTTGGCTTGGAGTAAATGTTCTGCTGCTTCTTTGAAGGCCTGGGAAATAGTCGTATGTAGGGTTTTAACCGCTGGCATTTCCAAAGGGGTTGGGAGATCCAATTCTGAAGTATTTGGATGTCTACCATATATAGTGTAGAAAGGGGTTTGTCCAGTGCTGATGTGTAATGAATTATTTTAGTCATATTCAGCTATCCATAACAAGTCCTTCCAATATCTTTCCACTTGATGTAACATTCACCGTAAGTATTGTTCGAGGGTTTGGTTTGTTCTTTCTGTTTGGCCATCTGTTTGAGGATGGTGACTTGTGGATAGTCGAATGTCAAGTTGGGCCATTGCACAGCATTTCCTCCAGAAGTTGGATACAAACTGACTACCTCGATCTAAGATCAAGACTGATGGAAAGCTGTGTAGCCGTACGATTTCCTACAGGAATACGTTTGCTAAATTGGATGCATTTGGAAGACCCTTAAAAGGAATAATGTGTGCCATTTTAGAGAACAAGTCTACAACTACTAAAATGATGTTGAATCCTTGACTGGGAAGTAGATCTGTGATGAAATCAAGGGACAGTGTGTGCCATGGTGCGGGAGGAATTTCCAATGGTTGGAGACGACCAGCTGGTTTCTGCTTTTGGGACTTGTTTTGTGCACACACACCGCAAGATTGGATAAATTGTATGATGTCTTTACGCCATGTGGGCCACCAATAGTTTTGTTTTACTTTAGCTAGAGTTTTGGCAATTCCAGGATGACCTTCAATCAGGGAGTCGTGATAACTTGAAATAACCTGCTCTTGTAAATCTTTACTTGGCAAGTATAGACGGTTCCTAAAATATGGTAACTGGTCTTTAATGGTGTAATGTTCTCCTTAAGTACACCACTCCTGTGAGAAAGTGGGATCCATTAAGAGTTGGATCTTATTTTGGAGTTCACCCTGTGTCAATGTTGTCGTAAGACCCAGGAGTTTGTCTTCTGGAATGATGGCAACTGGATCTGGAGTTATGTATACCTTTTCATCAACACCCATGCGGGACAAGGCGTCAGCCTTTCTGTTTCGGACTCCTGGCCGGTAGGTGATCACATAGTTATATTCAGCGAAGAAAAGAGCCCACCGCAGTTGACGGGATGATTGAGCCTTTGCTGTTTTTAGATATTGCAGGTTTCGATGATCAGTTATGACTGTGACAGTATTTATAGCACCAAGGAGATAGTGCCGCCATGCCTTGAAAGCTGATTTTATAGCCAAGAGTTCTTTGTCTGTGATAGCATGGTTGAGTTCGGGAGGTGAGAATTTTCGTGACCAGAAGGCCACAGGGTGTAACTGGCCAGTTCCTGGGTCCCTTTGTGAGAGAACAGCTCCCATAGCCATGCTAGAGGCATCTCTTTCAACTATATAAGGGAGGTTTGGGCGAGGATGCCGTAGAACTGGAGCAGAAGTGAATTTTTTCTTAAGTTCTTGAAAGGCCTTCTCTGCTTCTTTGGTCCAATGGAACTTTTTATTGTTTTTTCTCAATAGTGATGTAATTGGATGCACTATTTGGGAAAGATCTGGAATGAATCGGCAGTAAAAGTTTGCAAAGCCCAACATACTCTGGTTTCTTTAAATTAAGTTGGTGACGGCCAGTTAAGAATGGCATCTACCTTGTGCCTATCCATTCTGATACCTTTTGGTGTGAGGATAAAACTGAGGAACTCCACGTCGGTGACATGAAAAGAGCATTTTTTAGGTTTTGCATGCAGTTTATGTTGGCAGAGTTTAGTAAGGACGGAGCGGACATGCCTGACATGGTCTTCTTTTGTAGCAGAATACACTAAGATGTCATCAATGTAAACAAGGGCGCAAACGTTGATTAACTCCCGCAAAACATCCTTCATAAAGTACTGGAATGCAGCAAGAGCGTTGCAAAGTCCAAAAGGCATTACCTGGTATTCATACAAGCCCTATTTGGTACGAAAGGCAGTTTTCCATTTGTCTCCTTTCTTCACTCGAACAAGATGGGACGCCCCCCTAAGGTCCAGTTTGGTATAGATTTGGGCGTCTTTGACTTGATCCAATAATTCAGCAATAAGGGGCAGTGGATAACGTTTTTTTACTGTGATCTGGTTTAATGCGCAATGGTCGATGCAAGTCCTCAAATCTCCTTCCTTCTTTGGTACAAAGAATACTGGACTGGCTGCCGGTGATTTAAATGGGCAGATAAATCCATTTGCCAGGTACTGATCAAGATAAGATTTCAAATGGAGATTTTCTGGTTCAGTAAGTGCATAGATTTCACCACAAGGAATTTGCGCACCAGGTATGAGATCGATCTGACAATCGTAGGGCCTGTGCAGTGGTAGAGTATTGGCTTGTTCTTTCTGGAACACATCTGAAACTCTTGGTATTCATATGGTAGAATACTAGTCACACCTAGTACAATCGCCGCTGTACTGGGAGTAGCAGATGTACATAAGTCTGTTTTCCCCTTTTGTTGGTAATAACAGGTGGGAGCACAGTCATCGGAAAAGGCCAACTTCTTAGCACGCCAATCTATTAGAGGGTTGTGAGCTACCGACCATGGCATCCCTGAGATTAGTCGAAACTGAGGAGCTTTGATGAGATCTAATGTAATAGATTCTCGGTGTCCATCCTGGCACAGTAGGGTTAGTGCTGCTGTGCATTGGGTTACTGGTCCGGAAGCTATTTGTGTCCCATCAGCAGTAGTAACTTTTTCAGTAGTCGACTTAGAGCATAAAGGAAGCCTCATCTCTGCTGCCAGATCTTGGTCTACATAATTCCCAACTGCCCCACTGTCTATGTATGCTTCAACAGCATGCATCCGAGAAGGTTGTTGGTGATTGATCAAAATTACTGGTAATGCAAAGTGTGAAGTCTGTGACTCATCCTTCTCACTCGACAAGCGGACCTCTACGCTTGCCGGGCTTGGTAGTCTTCCGAATCCTTGTTATTATCTTCCTTCTCTGTGGCTCCAACAGTTCTCCTTGGTGGTTTCACCGGACATTCTTTGAGGAAGTGGCCTGATTTTCTGAAATATAAGCATAATTGCTGTTGCAATCTCTTGTCTCTTTCAGTGTTAGTTAAAGGGGGCCGTACACCTCCGATTTGCATGCGTTCTACCGTGTTTTCCATTTCCATCTGGAAACCCTCAAAGTCATGTAACAACGGGTTATCCTGACTTACCAATGGTACTGACCAATCCGCAGCACGGCCACTCAGATATGACAAGACAAAAGCAACCCGCGCTTGGTTGTTAGGAAAAGTGTCATGATGCCTACCCCCGGGGACCCAGACCAAGTCCAGCAACCCCGGAAGCAGGCATCAAGTTATCCCAAGCAAGCCCAACAACCCCTGCTAGGGGCTATTTGGGTCCAGTCCTGGTGCCTATGGTGCCAGGCTCATATGGAGAGTCAGTCCTGGCGCCATAGGTGCCAGGCTCATAGATTAAAACTTACTTGATGCAGGCCATGCTGCAAACTTACCTGATTCAGACCATGCTGTAAGAGCTCCAAGCCAAAAGAGGCTTGGAAGGGACTACTTTACTTAGGGACTATTTTTTACTCGGGCGGGGCTGGGGAGGAATACTTAGCTGGGACTACTTTGGAGGCTATTTATACCACGGCCGAAGAGCAGCACACGCTTCGCGTTATTCTGCATCCAGCAGCGTAACGCTCACCGTGTCTGCAAGTCTGCATCCAGCCTTCTGCCACGCCCGCCTCCTAGAGCTCCTAGAAAAAGGGAGAAAAGGTTAGAACAAGAGCAATACCTTTGATCCTTACCTGAATTCCCGATCCATCGCTCCTTCGAGCTGGAAGAAAGAAGCTATTTATGCGCGTCGCCTCGCCTGCTGCAGCGCCGCGCTGAACTCACCGGCCTTCGCAGCATCTTCACATTCCACCGCATCCGCATGATCCCGCCGCACTCCGGCACCTAAGGAGAAGGCAAGAACAGCAAGGTGAGCCAAGGGAATACACAGAGGAATATTAGTTACCCCCCCATAGACTTACCTGATTTTACCACCAGGGGTACTTTTCCTTTTCACGGGTCCGTGCAGCTTCCACTGCATCTTCGCCGAACCCCGGCCCCTAAGGCGAAACTAAAGGACAGCAAGGTGAAATGAAGGGACTAACAAGGGGAACCCTCCTCACCACAATAGACTTACCTGATTTTACCGCCGGAGGTATTATTCCCCGAGACTTCATACTTTCTCTCAGTGCCTGAATAAGGGAAAAAGCAACAGATTACATATTGACATTATTTTATCGAACTGTGTTGGAAAGTACAAATCCTTAGCAGAATACTACCGGTTGCCACGAGGAACTCTTCATTAGGGTCAAGCTGCAACCTGCAAGGAATCGGACAAGAGTGAAAGTCAGGCATTTGAACTCTTACGAACTTTATACTTACGGCGTCTTGCCGGGAATCTCGGAGTCAATATTGTTCTGGAACTCACCATTTCCTTCGAGCCAGTAAAGCAACTGGTTATCAACGCGCCCCTGCGCTCAATGCAGGATGGCGAGCTCATATTTTCAAACCATCAGGTGAGACTATAAGAGGGGACATAAAAGGTGATCTGTGGGGAGAACAGCGGGGGTGGAGGGATTTACGCTCAATTCCACGGGGGGTTAATTCCCTTTCTCCATTTGGAGAAGAATATTCCTACGGGCCAAGCAAACGAAGCTAGGTGGGCCAGTCCAGTCCGTCATCTCGCCCCTACGCGTCACATTGGTGGAGACCGCAGTGGTCCAGTTCCGATCGACGCCTCTGTGGGAGCCAGGTGAGCGTAACAAAAAGCCCCAGGTCTGCAAAGGAAATGAAGACAACACTGTTTCATGAATGTTGCGTACTTCTTGGGGTCCCCTGTAAATCGTTCAGGTGGAGCTAAAGGAACTGCCCCAGGAAGGGTTATTTGTACTGGATTGGTGGAAGACGTTGGTACTGGTGCTGACGGAATGTTACCAGACAATGGGGTCTGTCCTGCCTGTGATTGGGGCAATTGTCTACTTATTTCGGCAGTACGATTCTTAGTAACTATCAAATCCCTCCTAAGAGCGTTGGTTTCTTGCCTGGCTGAATGTACTTCAGTGCGTAAATGTCCCAACAACTGAACTAACTCGTCAGTCTCTGAAGTCTCCATGACGCCCAGGTGGATAATACCTGGTATCCACAGGGAAGCCACCCAGCCTTGGTCAGATTATTTGCACTCTCAAATCCTCTCCCGGTCCCTTGGTAAGGCCTCTGGTTAAAGATGGGTCTGCAATATAGGAGAGCTGGATTCATTACCAGATTGTCTTTATGTTTCCCCACCACCCTTGGCCTCAACTCCTTCCTCCCCCTTCGGCCCTCTCCTCACCTTAATATTGCAAAAGGTGGATTCTCCATCCTGCTCCTCATGGCAGGGGCGCGTAGATGTAGGGGGGGACGAGCAGCGACCAAGTTACTTCACTGGTGCAAGCCCCCCCTGTGGGAATCCAGGCCTGCTGTGACTCCGTAGGTTTGCTGCTTTACAGTCTTTATATGCAGTTCTTATGTTCCTCTTAGTTTGAATAATAATGTATTGCTTCTTTCCTTTTAGGTATGGAAAGATATTTTGCTGTTGTCATGCAGTTTGAAGATGAGCATGGGCCGGTAGGCAAAATCATGGTGTGCGCGATGCTGTCCAGTGAGTAATGTGCGATGTGCAGCGCTGTTTCGCCTTTTATGTTGCTAACCTGTGTCTTTTCTCTCCTTGCAGGTTGCGATGTTCCTCGCCGAGCGCTGTAATGTTTCAGCAATAATACTGACCAGGAGATGACTAACCAGGTAAGAATTGTGTGGCTTTCTTCATTTGGGAGGAAACGTGAGTAAACGCTTACTAATGATGTCTTTCTTTCTCCTCTTTCCATGTTATGGTATTCCAGGATGCATGCGGTGACGGATGATGGAGTTTGTACCTTCAGGTGAGTAGAACTGAAGTCGGCGATGGATTGAAGCCAGGATACTGTTCCAGGTAAGTTTCGTAGTGTTCTTTCTCTCTCTGCAGGTCATTGGTTTCAGGTAAGCTGGCATCAAAGAACTGGACACGGTGAACGTTACGCTGCCCACAGCAGAATAACGCAAAGCATGTTCTGCTGTTTGTGTGTGGTTTAAATAGTCTCAGGTAAAGTAGTCCAGGTAAAATAGTCCCAGGCCTGCCACACCCAAAGTAGTCCAGGTAAAGTAGTCCCAGGCCTGCCACACCCAAAAGACTAGACCGCATAGCTCAGTTCCTTGTAACTGAGCTATGTGTGCGCCTACATTTTGACTGAACTCCCCCAAGTTAAATAATCCCAAGTAAATAGTCCCATTCTAATGTTGGTCTTCATGATGGTTATGAGCCTGGCACCGAAGGTGCCAGGACTGACTCCATGAGAGTCTTGGATGAGGTTTTAAGGCCTTTGACCTGGCCCTAACTGGAAGGCTGACTTGTCAGTGAGGGCCAGGGGCAAGGGTCATGACAGTATGAAGTTCGTTGGAGTTGAGGCGAGAAGGATGATCGCATCACTGCTGATATCCATAGCTCCCCGTTTTTTGCACTTGTCATTAAACGGACTCCCTTTGCCAAACCATTGAGTTGTCCTTATTGATTGGTGTCAGAGTAATACATCTCCACCCCCATCCATCTCGAGGGTGCAGCTATCTCGTCTTAAGGTACTTCTGAGAAAACCTCAGCTCTATGGGCCGGCCGTGGTTGTGATGTCCGCATTCAAATCCTCCACCTGAAACGTACATTTTTTGTGTATTAACACTGCCAACCATCCTTTACATCCTACAGTCTCCGATGCAATCACCTGCCCAACCCACTGCTTTGTCAGCAAGTTACACCCTTAAGTGAGTCTCTTGTAATAGGGCTATCTGAGCAAGGGTCACACTGGGGCATACAATTGTCTCGGGCAACAATGGAAAAGTGGCCCACATTTGCAAATGGCAATTCATTCCTTTTGTGACAGACTGTTTGAGTAGTATCAAAAGGGAAGGTTTTTGATAAAATGTTATACAAATTGTGCAAATTGTGCAGATTGTACATTTTTTGATGAAGCAACTTATCAAAAAGGCCCACTTTGACCAAAAAAACTGGCCCACACTAGCATCTTGCATTTTTTGGTCAAGCATTGCCCTGTTGCCCTATAGGCCAGTCCGAGCCTGAGCTCCCAATCTCCTCATGCGAGTCAGTAACTTTTGTCTTTTACTAGTTGGACAAACGGACTTCACCATGACCCCCGAGCAAACCTATGTCTTATATGCCTAACACAGTAAACCATGCTCCCGTTTGAGGGGTCGGCTGCACAGCAGATGGGACTACGGTACTCTCACTCCATCCCCCAAGGGCATACTTTCAATTTGTGTCCTCTTCCCATCCCACCCCAAGTGTATCCACAAAGTATCTGAGCATAAAAGAAAGGAAATAGAAAAGGTAACAAAAACGAAACTTAACAAGAACCTGGGTAACCTCAGCCAACCCCTTAAATGATTCAGCCACTGTATCACCTCCCTTCATGTGGGACCCTGTACTCAGGGACCCAGGGAAGACTCTGAACCAACGGAGCAGATCATCCCTGCCCAAACCACAGCCACCAGGCTTCGGCAAGAGATGTAGGGGGGAAGCGACGCCCCTGGCACCAGCTATAAAAACTATGATAACCATGCAGCATTACATCAAAAGATCAAGTCATATTAGTGACAACAGTACCTCAGCACAGGTGTACCTCTCAAAACCACGAAGCTAGCATCCAATTCCAGGTAGCCTTGGAGGGCAGCATTTTGGATTTCAGTGAAGAGTGACACTTATCCCTTTCTTGCCCAACCTTCTCTCCTTCCTCCTCCCTCCCCGGGGATAGTGTCCTCAGACCCAGATCTGGGCCTGTAAGGTGAGTCATTTTGGAATTATAAACAAAGATGCATGACATTGCTCCCAGCATCTTCTCTGGCTCGGACTGATGACTCTTTCCTGCTCTAGACAGACCTGTCATGCTAGGGGAATAGCTGACCTCCATGTTGGATTCATAGTAATCCCCTCAAGTCACTTTGGAATACCCCTCAATTCCATAGGGTAATCGAATAATTTGGTAAGCCCTGCCACATAAGAGACCTGCATCCTCACCAGGGGGTAAAGCCCAAATCTCAGTTCACACCTTCTCAATTCCGGACGGAAGTCTAGGAACCTCCTTAGTTTTGCCATTGTGTGTCTGGAAAAATCTTGCACAATGGAGAATGATTGATTCTGCAGCTGCAGCTTCCCCCCTGCTTGTTTCACTTTATCCTGAGTCTGCAGCAGCTGGGTGTGGTGGAGGAGGCAAGCAATGAGGGGTCTCGAGCTGTCCTGCACTTTGGCTTCTGAGGACGCCCTCTGTGAGCCCTTTGAATCGCCAGTGCTGGTGAAAAATGTATGTTAAGGAAGGAGGCCAGCCACTGTTCCCTCCACTTTATTGTGTCCTGATCCTCCATGACTTCAGTAATGCCAAATATCCCTATGATGTTTCTGTGGTTCCTGTCCTCTAACTCATTGACACCCTGCCCTACAGGTGTTCCAGGCCCTCCATACAATTTCCAGTGTGGAAATCCGGTCCTCTGCCTCCTGCTAGCGTCCTGCAAAGTGCCCATCTCTGCCCACAGTGATTTCCTTTTGCCCTGCATTTCCAGCATATGCTTGTGCACCACCACCTTCGCCAGCTTAATGTAGGCCAGCTCCCCCAGGATCAGTGTCACGTCTCCCATCTGCACGTCCGCGGCCTGACTATGAGACTTCTTCTGTGGGGCTGCCTCTGCAAGTGAGGACTTCCCCCATTTGTGTGAGAGGTTTTCTTTGATGCCATGGTCCTTTGGCCACACCGAGAGAGGTGAAAACTAGGGTATTGGTGGACAAATGCACCCTTCAAGTGCTTTGAGGTTGACTAGCCTGCGGGTTCCTGCCAGATCAGGGACCTCCTTCTGCCCACACTGTGCCTCAACTTAGTCCAATAACCATAAGCCTCAATTGTACCAATATGCTTCAATAGCACCAGCTGGAGGGCCCCTAATTATCTTCCTTGCATAGGGGCTCAGGATATTTCATATACAACTCACTCCTTTCCAAGATGGACGCCGGGATTTCACGTGTCCCTCTGCAAGCAACACTGAAGAGGGCCTTCTCCTATTTGATGCTCTAGCCCACACGGCAGAGTCAGTCAGTCCCCAGCCAGGAGCCTCACCTTCCATGCTGACTTCCCTCACTGGAGCCACACCTCCCAGCGCAGACCATAGCACAGTCCCCTAATGCTCTGCCACTGAAAATTGCTTTACACTGCGATGCTCCCCCAGCCAGCAGTGGGAGAGCGGTCCTGCAGCCCTTACAGCTGCGCTCGGCTCTCCACACCATGCCTCCCGACCTCTCGTTGCTGTTGCCTGCACCTCATCGGAGTCGGACTAATTGGCCATACTGACCCCTAGTTCTGCATCAGCACCTCCACAGCTTTGTGTTGACACCACCAGTGGATTGCCTGTTTGATATTTACCATGAACTGCTTTCCCACTTGTATCACTAACATCACCATTAATGCAGTCATGCATCAGTAGTGTTTGCATGAGACATTGTAGTTTTTTTCCCTTGCTTTTTGTATTCATTTTTATATGTGTGTAATGATATATGTTTCCGCTTTTGCAGAGTTTTACACATGTTTTTTTTAATACATAGGGCCTCATTCCGAGATTGGAGATAGTCATGGCGCTGTTTGCGCCATGACTGCCTCCAATAACGGTACCGGCATCGGTCTCGTTCAATGGGGACTTACCAGTGTAGTTTGCCCTTTGCGGGACCGGTAAGTCCCCATTGAAAGAACCATTCCCCATTCCCATTTGAGCCCCCATAGGGCTCAATGGGAAGGCGCTAATAACGGTACCGCAAATTGCGGTACCATTATTGGCTCTGAATTCTCTTAACAGGTCCCGTCTATAACGCCTGGTAAAACCAGGCGTTTAAGGAGGGACCCCATAAGGGAACTCGTAGTAGGGCGGTAAGGGATTACCGGCACCGGTCTCCTTACCGGTGCCCCGGAATCCATTACCGCCCCACTCGGAATGTTTCTTAGTTGTGTTATACAAAGCATCATGCGGTTGCTGCATACCTGACCTTCTTGGTGATTGTTGTGAAGAGGAAGCCAGACTGTCTTCAGGTGTCGAAAAGATGGACTTGTAGCGCAAGGTACCAACCAAAACACCTTGCTGGTAGAAACAGTCAGGTACTGGACCAGTTCCCAACACCATGGGCCGGCACGTCCCCAATTAACGTGGCACCAAAACAGTGCAAGCACTGGCAGAAAAAGGCCACTTTGAATGTCCAGTAGGTGAAGCAGAAGCTCTGAGTGCCAGAATCCAACTGATGTTAAGGCAAAGGGCTGTTCCAGGGTTTAAGGTACCAAGTGGAGGCACGAGGCAGGGGCAATGACAAGAAAAAGAAGCTAGACAGGGCAAGCCAGGGCTAGAAGAGGAAACAAGGACCAAGCAAGAAGGACTCCTGGCCAATTAAGCAGAGATTAGATAAGGGTGGCAGGGAAAACCAAGAAAGAATGATCTGGCAAGATCAGCTGCTGTAAGGAAGAGGCGGGGAAAGGGGAATAACAGCAAACTAGGTATCAGGTACCAGAAACTAGTATCAAGCATACACAATCAGGGGCTAGACTGCATTGAGACGCAGTGAGCTGGTATCCAAGAATCCCAGATACAGCTCTGGTATGGAAACGCAGCCTGGAGAGCAAGCGACATTGCCGCAGGGCCAGGAGGACTGCACATGCATCTGATAAGTGGTGTGACACCATGCCCCTTCCCAGGCATGCCTGGTACCCCCTGCTTCCAAGGATGCTGAATAGAATTCACAAACCAAACGAGAGGCATGAACATAACTCTGCAGGGCTCCCGGGTGTGGTTGCAAGCAGGGTAGCTTTTCCAGTGCACCATAAACTAGAGAATCCCCCATTGGACCTGTGAATTACAGATCTCCTGCATCTCTAACTCCGGAATGCTATGCAATATGATAGGAGCAGGATGGAAGCAAGAATGACCATGCACATCTGGTACATAGGGCTTTAGGAGGGAAACATGGAATATAGGGTGCATGTGACAAGTAGGAGGCAACTGTAGGTGAAAGGCCACAGGGGATACATGTTTAGTGATCCTAAAGGGCCCAAAGAAACAGGGAGATAGCTTGGTAAGAAGGTTATTTACAGGTAAATTCTTTGAGGATAACCAAACCCGATCCCCAACCTGAAACAAGGGAGCAGGAGAGCGTTTCATGTCAGTCTGAGATTTCATGCGCTCACATGTTCCCGCAAGGGTACCAGCTACCAGATATGTTAACTACGGATCACAGACACCAAGTAACCAGCACATGGAACAGCATGGGTAGTACCGGCCGGAAGGGGATCAACTTTGGATGCAGTCCAGAGTAATACTGAAAGGGACTGAGACCAGTGGCTGTATGTACCGAATGTCTGTATGCTAGTTTAGCAGCATTCAGATGGTCCAACCAATTGTCCTGTGAAGCATTGGTATAGCATCATAGATTCTGTTCTAGCCTCGGGTTGATCTGCTCCATTTGTCCGTTGGTTTGGGAGTAATAGCCCGAGCTCAGTGCAAGCTGGATGCTGAGGTGTTTACACAACTGACTCCAAAAGGAAGAGATGTATTGAGAGCCATGATCGGACAGTGGGCCTCATTACACGGACCACGTTAACCAGGCGCTATTAGCACGATGGTTGCCGCCGGTATTTTACTGAGTCCGCCTTGGTGAACGGGGGAATTACCGCCCCATTCCAAGGTTGGCGGGCGGTAATTCCCCATTCACCAAGGCCCTTCCCCATTCCCATTTTAGCCCCTATAAGGCTCAATGGGAATGGGGAAGGAGCAAATAACGGTACCACTATTAGCGGTACCGTTATTTGCCCTGAAGTCTCTTAGCGGGTCCCTTCCTTAACGTGTGGTCTGGCCACACGTTAAGGACAGGACCCGCTGAGGGACCTCGTAGTATGGCGCTAAGGGATTACCAGCACTGGTGCCCTTATCGGTGCCGGTAATCCCTTAGCGCCATCCGCGTATTGAGGCCCAGTATCTTTTCCGGGAAGCCATGGAGATGGTATACTTCATGCAAAAAACAGAATGCCATCTGGATGGTTTTAGGAATCTTGGGATTGGAATGAAGTGTGCCATCTTGGTGAAACAGTCCACAACCACCTTTATACAGGTGTGTCCATTGGAAGGTGGTAATTCCATTATGAACTCTCTGGCGATGGTGTGCCAACGGCCTTTTGTTCAAGGTCTTGGCTTGTGTGCAGGCAGGACAGGAATCCACATATTCTCGTACTTGTGTGGCCCATCCTGGCAACCAAAACTGATGTGCAACCAGTTCCTGGGTGACCCTCACTCCCCAATGTTTGAATCATGAAAGCCATACAAAATCGCATTTCTGAGAGATACAGGGGGAATGTAGAAATGACCCCCAAAGAACAGGAGCCCCTCACGTTCACTTATGTTGTTTGGCGCTAGAGACTCGGTCTAGCTGGTTCTGATAGAGTATCCTGAAGCACAATACGTGAATGTGGATGGAGAGTGAGCAAAACATGTTTCAAGGTGATTAGGAGAGCACCCGTGTCCTTTCTCGTGGTATATTTCCAAGGATCGATATAAGGTGTCGGCCTCCAGGTTCTGAGCACAGGTAATATAGGTCACTGCAAAATCGAAATGTGAACAAACAAATTCCCAACAAGCCTGTGGGGCAGTCTGGCATTGTAAGGAATGAAGATACTGAAGATATTTGTGATCAGTTTGCACCTCTATAGTAAATCTACCTCCTAAAAGGTGATGCTACCATTCCTTGAAACGCAGTTTGCATGACCAAGATTTCCTTTTCAATCACTGCATATTTTTGTTCACTAGGGGACAGCTTGTGGGAATAGTAGGCAATGGGATGTTCGGTCCTTGTTTCCTGGTCTTGTTGCAGCAAAACCACCCAAATGGCGAAGTCAGATGCATCTGCCTCGACAATAAATGGTACCCCTTTGTTGGGATGTCCAAGTATAGGGGCAGACAAGGCATTGTTTAATTCTCTGAATGCTGTGTCTGCTAGGATATCCCAGAGAAAGGGTGTCTTGTTGCTGGTCAGATGAGACATGTCCACTGCCAAATGAGGAAAATGTGGTATAAAGCACCAGTAAAAATTGGCAAATCCCAAATATCATTGGAAGGACTTCAGATCGTGTGGCTGTTTCCAGACTTGAATAGCTTGTACCTTTATCAGATCCATGTGAACACCAGAGCTGCTGGCCACATATTCTAGGAATTCCATCTTTACCTGGTGAAAAAGGCACTTCTCTGCCTTGGCAAACAGATGGTTCTCAGACAGCCAATGCAGTACTTCCTTAATGGGTCAGATGTGTTCCTACAAGGTGGCTGAAAAAACAAGAATGTCATTAAGGTACACCCAAACCGTTAGACCGATCAGATAGGAGAAGATGTTATCCATGGAACATTGGGAGACGGCTGGGGCATTACACAGGCCGAACGGCATGATCTGACATTCATAATGCCCAGATGGTGTCTTGAAAGCCGTCTTCCATACATCTCATTCTTTGATCCTTACCAGATGGTACCCTCAGTGATCCAGTTTTGTGTAAATCCAAGAAGCATGAAGAGTTTTCACAATGTTGCGAATCAAGGGTAAAGGGTATCTGTATTTGCAAGATATAGCATTCAACAGGTGATGATCTGTACATGGACAAAGTATCCCTTTTTTCTTTTGTACAAAAATCAATGGAAAGGAGACTTGGAAGGTACGATGTATCCCTTCTTGAGGCATTCCCTGATACATTGTTTAAAAGCCTCCTTTTCAATTGATGATAAGCAATAGACTTTCCCGTGTGGTATTACAGCATCAGGTAATAGGCCATTGGAACTGTCAAAATGTCTGTGCGGTGGCAGAGGAAAATCCACAGGTTCTGCAAATACATGCATGAATTCCATGTAGTCAGGTGGTACCGACTGTATGAAGCAGAGACGGGAAATCATCTCACCACTGGGAGATGAAAATGCAGTTGAGCAAGCCTGAGGACCTCCAGAGGAACAGCAACCTTGAATACAGCAAATAGAAGCAAACACCAGAGTCTGGGTTTCCCAGTTAATGTGTGGGTTGTGGTGTCACAACCAAGGTAAGCACAGTACAACGGGACACAAGGGTGATTTGATGACATCAAAGCCAATGCTCTCTCAGTGTTTATTAATCTGTAACTGAATGCCCCCAGAATGATGACGAATGGGACCAGAAGACAGCGATGTTCCATCTATGACTTCCACTACAGTTGACATTTCCTTGTGGTTCAGAGTGATATTGGTACTCGCCACATAAACTGCATCAATATAGTTGTCAGAGGCCCTGAAATCAAGAAGGGCCTAATGTTTTGCCAGACAATCTGGATCTTCAAAACCATGAGTGCTACAGATTGCATCCGTTGAATAGTGTGGAAAGGATTCTGAAGGACTGGAACAACAGGCAGGCCTGTCGTCGCCGACCCATCAATGACATGCCTGCTAGTTTTCCGACTTACTTGGAGGATGCAGAGGACAAGTCCCCAAATAATGGGCAGCAACTCCACAGTATAAGCACAGCCCAAGGGTGTGCTGGTGATTCCTTTCTGTTTCTGACAATGGACCCCTTATGGCTCCCAGTTTCATAGGTTCTGGACCCGATTTTGTAGGTCCAGGCAACACCACAGGTGCCACAGGTGACCTCGGAATAATTCTTTCTGAACTGCGTCTTTCTCCTCTTCTCTCTGTTATCCTGTGGTCGATGTGAAGTGCTTGATCCAAAAGAGCCTGTGAGGTGTCTGGTTCTGGGATATGCAGTAACACATCCTAATAATTGTCATGAAGATCATGGCGGAACAGTGCTTTCTGCGTGACTGCTGACCATTGTGAGTCTGTTGCTAACTGTTGAAATTGGCTTATGTAAGACATGATGTCACTGGAACCTTGGCATATGTCAATCAATTGGTTCTGAGCCGCCGCGGCCAGATTAGCGGACTTGAAAATGTCCATGAATGCATGAAAACCCGTGAAATCATCAAGGATAGAACTGTTTGAAGAACCCATAAGGGCTGCCCGGGCGAGTGCATTGTTGGTTAAATTACCAAGGATATAGCCAATCTTGGCCTTATTTTGATTGAAGTGAGAACAACGAAAAAGGAAATGCATCTTGCCATGATTACACAATTCAGCCAATCGTCTCGGATCACCATCAGACTTCAAAGGTGAAGTATGAGCTATAGCGCTCTATGTTCCTTGGACCACCATCTGCCGTAAGGTGATGTTTTCCTGTCATAAGGTAGTTTTATCTGTAAGCAAAGAGCCTGAATTTCATCACTGAGTTCCTGGACGTCATTAATTTCGGGACTGGAAGGTAGACATCTCCGTCTGCTATACAAAACAGCATGAGGGCACTGCATATCTGACATTCTTGGGGATTGTTGTGAAGAGGAAGCCAGAATGTCTTCAAGCATTGAAAAGGTGGACTTGGAGTGTGGGGTACCAACCCAACACCTTCCTGGTAGAAACAGGCAGGTACTGGACCAGTTCCCAATGCCACAGGGTGGCACTTCCCTGATTTATGTGGCAACAGAACAGTGCAAACACTGGCAGGAAAGGCCACATTGAATGTAGGTGAAGCAGAAGTACTGAGTACTGAGTGCCGAAATCCAACTGATGTTAAGGAAAAGATATGTTCCAGGATTCAAGATACCAAGTGGGGGCACGAGGCAGGAGGAGTGACAAGAAAAATAAGCCAGACAGGGCAAGCCAGGCCTAGAAGAGGAAGGAAGGAGCAGGCAAGATGGAATCCTGGCAAATTAAGCAGAGATCGGAAAAGGCTGACAGGGAAAAACAAAGAAATAAGGATGAGGCAAGAACAGCAGCAGGAAGGTAGAAGGGTGGGGAAGGGGACTAACAGAGAAACTAGTACCAACCATGCACAATCAGGGGGTAGACTGCATTGAGACACAATGCGCTGGTATTGAAGAATCACAGATATGCCTCTGGGATGGAAACGAGGCCTGGAGAGGAAGCAGGCGCTGCGGCAGGGCCAGGAGTACTGCGCATGCGTGGAGCCTCGAACATGTCAAGGGTTTTGACCCATGTTGAATCCCTAGACTGGGTAGATGTGGGGATGAGCTGTCACCGCCCACATTCACGCCAGAATCCACGAGAACTGCGCAGTTGGCACAAGACCACTCCAAAGATACAACCTTCTTGTGGGGGGTTCCACATCACCACTCTACTGTAAGGATGCCATCAAAACAATGGTAAGCAAGGGTCCTATTCTATCAAGCAAAAGACCACTCTATTGAAATGCAGTAATTCAAGACAGATCCCAAGACAGAACCCAAAAATGGATGCAGTACCGACAAATTCCACAAGGTGGCACTAGCGGTCTAAACTCTGACAGGAGAACTGGCTGACAAAGGGACCTGAGTCAACTGGACTTCAAAGCCTGTGGGTTAAATGAAAATATTAGCCACCTGCTGTTGCCAGAGGCCAAGAGGCTGAGAACTCTTAACACCCCAGAGACTCACAACAGGAGGCAGGATATCACATGGCCCTTCTGAGTGAGAGGGAGGGGGTTTCCCCTTCAGCCTGGAGGAGAGAGACAATAGCCCCTTTCAGTTGAATGGGGCATGTTAATTTTGAGTGTTTCCTGTCAACAGCCCTCTGCCAGCAAGCAGAGTCATGTGATCCCTGACCCACCCAGCTTCAAGGGGCGGGCCAGACTTGAGTGTGGATTCCTATTGCAGCAAATATATATTTTATAGAAACAGTGATAACTTTTTGTAACCAAATGACAGGAATGTACAACTTTGAGAGTCTTAGTATGGAAAATGCCCTCACAATTTGAGTCCAAACTCCAATTTGTACCATGTTCTGGGGCAAAACCCCGCTAATTATGAATATTGTAGACACTGTATTTAAGCTAGAGACATGGAAAGTTACTGGGATATATGTGGAAGGGAAATGTACCTTTGTATAATTTTTGATGAAAAACCAATGTTGCAAAACCCACTAAAATCGAAAATAAGTTGCCATTTTTGAATGCAAGCTCCTAGAAACGCCAGAGTCGGGACAGGGGTTATCTTTAGTAATATATGATGTGTGTATGTGATGTCAAACAACTGTGTACCTGGGAAATATGTGTTTGGGTAAGAAATAGATTTGTGTGCAATCTGACAAGGGGAGTGTCATTTCTGCAGGTCATAAAAATGACATCACTCTGACACACTATCCCTTCCCAAATCAGGGACCAAAGAATCTATTGACCTATCAAATCAAGAGAGGGGCAGGCTTAGTGATGCTAGCCTCTCCACCCACTTTTTAAAACACATAAAAAGTGACTGCTGGGACAGGTAGAGACATGCAATTTCATTTGCTGCGGAGCGTGCTGACCGACGACTTCACATCCAGAGATCCAACACTTAGACTTCCAAGCTGAACATAGACTACAGACCTTTGAACCTTGGAGGCCCACTGCAAGCAAAAGTATTCTCAGCAGGCCTTCAGAATCCAGCAAACCTAACCAAACTATTCAACAGCCGAGCAAGCTTTTGAAATCTTTGCCAAGAACTTTTGCCAGAACCGCAGACCAGACCCAGACCGCTGTGAGCAGAACCAGAGATCCGGATCGCTGTGAGCAGAACCAGTGCCCGATTGACCTGCTGAGCAGAGAGAACCGCCGCTGGAAGTGTTGACCAGATCCGTGACGAGGCCCATTCATTTCAAAATTAGGAGTGAGTATCCGCCAGAACTGTGCAGAACCCAATCTCTTAGTTAAAATTATCTAATCCAAACTATTTTAACCTAATTAGAACAGCCTCCTAGAAATCGTGTCATCTGTCATTTTCTAAAGCTGCACAACTGTCACCTGTCAATTCTGCAGCTGCAAGCTGTCACCTGTCATTTTGAGTTTACTTTAAATCCGAAAAACTACCTTCACAAAACCGTCCGTATCTCTGGAACCGTTTGTCTTAGGAACGAGATTTAACTTTCCTCTGAAAGCCTAGAATCTAAGCTTTCCAACAAGCCGAGAACCTACTTCCTACTCCTTATACTTTTACACACTCGCGAAATTTACCGCGATTTGCGATTTGGCTCAATTTCTCCACTTGTCAAAATAGCAGCTCCATTCTTTCCTTTGTTAAAATTCGTTTGCAACCTAATAACCATCCCTGAACCATTGTTAGGGCTGACCTGAACTGATTTAAAGTGTCTACAACTCACCCTGAACCTCCTATAGGGAATTAAAAGCAATTTTAGCATTTTTCACTTCCTTGCCACCACATTACAAAGCACTCTTGCCCGTGTTTTAAAAAGCATACCTGTTGTCTAAGCTTGCTGGGAGGGAACTGAATTCCGTATTGTATTTGATTTTATTCCTGAAGACTGTGTGTGTTACTTCCATCTCCTTGCATTGCATATAGGGGGGGGAGGGATAAATTGCCACCAGGGGAAAAGTGAACATATTATCTCTTGTGAAGCCATATCAGTTTATTTTCTGTACTACATTTATTCCACCTTGCATTTCCTTGAAACCATAAAGCATTTCAGCTACCTCATCCTCTATACTACTTCTAAGTAACCAAATCAGTTTACCAGTAGAACATTATCCATTGTTGATCACTGTCATATTTTAAGTGTAATATCCAATATTAATTTATTATAAAAGTGTGATAGATATATATTGTTATATTTCTCAAATAAACCTTTTAAATTTGCAAAACAGACCTACTTCTTGGCTCAGTGGGGTCAGGGGGATTCTAAGAGGGGGGTGTTATACAAGGGTTGTCATCCAGAGTACTGAACTGGACATAAAAATACATCAATAAGGGTTTCCGTCAGCATCCCAGATTAGGCATTGACTTAGCTGTAGTGTTGAAGTGAAGCCGCTTAACAAAGTGGGGGCTCGTCCGGCAATCAGGGTTAGATCTATCACTTGTGCAGATTAATACAGTGTGCAAACTGACAGGAGACATACATCCGGTCGTATCACCACGCTGTGTTACGCTGTAAAGCACTCCTCAAAGGAACGCTCTAAGGAAACGGTCTGTTTTGCAAAAATAAAATACAAACTTCTGTAAGTCAGGAAGGAACCCAAATTCCAGAATGACGACACTGGTAGACATCAAAATAGCCAGAGAGCACTTCTTACATAAGCTATTTGTGAGAGGAGAGTGGACTCATCAGGACCAAACGGTCTGGTTGCAGGCAATCGCGCAACAGGTCAATGAAACAGGGTCAGATAAATGGAAGGATCAGGGTCCCCTGCATGTGGCCCTGAGTGAACTATATATGGCCCCTAAAGCCAAAGATGAACATAATAAGATTGCCAGGATAGCGGCATATTTGTACCTATATTTGGGAGCCATGCAGGACAAATGTGCTGAAGGCCAAGATCTGGCAAATAGGCAACAGATGGCATTAGAGAAGGCCCAATCTGATCTGGACTCTTCTGAGCAGAGGCTGCTCAGGAGCCAGGAGTCAGAAAGGGACAGCAGACAGTACATCACTAAATTAAAGGAGGATATGGATGTGCTGCAACATGAAAAGGCTGACCAGGATACCAGATTTCGGGCCTTGCAGAAGGAGTACCAAGAAGGTTTGGACTCCCTACTGCAGAGCCAGAAAAAGCTGGAGCAACAGTTAGACTTCAATAGGGCATGTGCTGAGCAGGTAGTCACCCTGCAAAGCCACCTAGATAGGGAGAAGTCAGAGAGCAATAAACTGATTTTGAAAGACCTGGATACCCAGGCAGAGTTTGACCAGGAGCGCCAGAAATCTGGTGCCTTCCAAAGGCAAAGGGACGACCTGGCGGCACAGATGCAGGCTCTTAGTCAGGAAATGGATACCTTAGGCCAGGAAGTCTGCCACTTAAAAAGGAAGATGGAAGAAAATCACCTGGCCCTCCAGGGACTGAGTGACCTCCAAAAAGAACACCAGAACTTGTTAGAACACACCAGGAGGGTGGAGGATGCTCTGGCAAGAAAGGAGCAGGCCAATAGGGACACAGCTCAGGAGGTAACCCTCCTGCAGCAAAGACTGGCCCAGTACTCCAGGGCCAATCAGGAGGCACAGAGAGAGAATTAGGCTCTCTGCCAGCACAACGATAGGCTCCAGCAACAGGTAGCGATGCAGGAGAGACTGATAGAGTCTAGTAAGGCCTTAACTGAGGAACTGAAAGCGCAGGCTCCTGCATTGCAACAGGAAGCAGGGGCGGACAGAGATGAGGTTCGCTGGGAAAGAGAAACTCCTGAGCATAACCTCAGGAGCCCTAGTACCAGAGGCCTTCATCTCTCCCAGTCCCTGGACTCTGCCACCCCCATGTCCCCTCGCGCACATGAGCCCAGGGCCACGGGGATGGCAGATTACTATCCAGCTAGAAGTATGGGGCTCATAGGCCAGTAGCTCCCAGGAATGGATGGGCGGGCATCTGGGTATGGGCACCCAAGCACAGTGCAATTTAGTGGGGAACCCCAGGAGAGTAGGCCCATTAATGGCATCCTGAAAACCTCTGCCCAGTTAGGTCAGTGGGGGGGGACCCATCAAATCCTGGCAGCAAGGAGGGATCTGAAGACTCCTCTGAGCATTACAGGACATAGGAGACCAGGTCCCCACATTCTGCCAGCCATTCCCAGGCTCGCAGAATCTGGGAAAACCTGGAAGATCAGACGGGCACCTCTGGGAGCAGTGCTTCTGAGTCAGAGGATGAATGGACCAGGGTTACCCGAACCAAAAAGGCCAATAAGGCAAAAAGGGCCTTGCTTAAGGACCCATTGAAACAAATAAAGGCAATAAGGAGTGTCATCACGCCTTATCATAAGAACGCCAAGTATTCTGTTTGGGAACACTTGGAGCTCTATGAGAAAATGATGGAGACTTTCCATTTGAAGGACAGCAGTAGCTGCATCCAGTACGTCAGATGGACGTTCTCACCAGAATACTCCAGTTTCTTTGCAGGGCTGGAGGATCAAAACCATTCAAGGTGGTCCACATACAGGACGGCCATCTTGAAACATTTTTCTGTGCACAGAAAGCCTCAAGGGGCTCACAAGGCAGCCTACAATTTGCAATGTGGGGAGATCAGGCCCCACAAGAGTTTGTGCAAGAATTAAAGCGTGCTTTTGCGCAGACCACCAGAAGGGTGTGCACGGATAGCAGAGAATTTATCAACACGTTTTTCCATGCCTTACCCAAATACATAATGACCCAGCTCGTGAGAGATTTTCATGAGAAAAGATCTTTAGACTGGGTCATTGAACAGGCTACCTGGATCTATGAGGTGCAGAAGCCCATAGAAAATCAAAGTAATGCGCAGAAAAACCCCAAAACCAACCGCACCCCTGCTGCTGCCAAGGTGGAGGAGGTAAAGGTTGCCCCGTTTTAGATTTAGAGATGGGGGGGCCTAAAAAACTGCCTGCACCAAATAATTCACAGCCCAGAAGGCCATCGGGCCAGTCACAGACAGGAAGTCGAGGAGGTAGTCCCACAAATGGGGTCCCTCGCTCCCCTGATTATGTAAGTCCCCGCTACAAGGGAAACCGACCCATCCTGGGTTATGTGTGGACTCCTCCAGCCCAAGGGGGGGGGTCCAGCCAAGCACCTGACCCAGGGATCTTCCCTCCTAACGTCCCCCAGGAGGGCAGAAATTCACCAAATCCTGGGCAGAACTTTTCCCCAGGTATCCACCCAATTTCCAGCCCCAAAATCATCCATCCTTCTTTCCCCAATTCCCTGAGCCCAGACAACCTAATCCGGGAGAGGGGAGGCCAAGGGTGGAGGGGTATCAAAATCTTCCCAACCAGGGGTACTACCAGAGAAGTGATAGCTACTCTTCCCGGGATCAGCCCAGGGGAGAAAACAGGACCCTGTATCAGCCTGAGCGGGTTTCCCAGTTAGAGCGCCAGGTTCAGAACATGGCACGGGATCTGAGTCACATACTGAGGGCTCAACAGAACCCTCAGATGAGCATGCCACCGCAGAATGCCCCAAACTCTGGCCCTGGTGCTCCAGAACAATGACGGGGGCAGCACCCCGATAACCCACCGGTTCCCAGGGAGGAGGCACAAGGGGAAGGGGCGTGTAAAGCCTTGGAGGAAGCTTCCTTCCCAACTTGTAAACAGCCCCTGGAAAACCAGGAACCGGAAACAAAATCTCTTGCTCCTGAAAGTCTGCCACCCAAGGAGCAGAGGAGGGGTAGGAGAAACAAAGGACCCAAACAGGCCCAGTTTGTGGAGGAGTTACAGATCTTCCAATTTGAGGGAGAGGGATCCTCAGGGGATCCTCGGAAAAGGATCTTCGCCTTTAGAGATGGGGGAACTCCTCCCAAAGAAAAATGGGTCCCAAGGGATTCCAATCCAGACTGGGGAGATATGGAGACTGAGCTACCGCCGCCCATCATCTCATCCCAGAACCGACAATACCAAAATCCCATGGGTCAAACCCATCCTGATGACTGCCTCCAAAAAGGGGGGGCGGCCCAGAACCCGAAACCATTTCCAGTTGCCAACTTTTTCTTTCAGATTCCCCAGGCTCTCCACAGAATTCTGCCCAAATCTCTTCGCTATCAATATCCAAAACCAGAATGTTAGCCCACCATTTGTCCAAAAATGTGCATTATCTGTGCCCCCTTGAGGAGAAGGAGGGAAGATATTATGCCCCGGTACAAGTACAGGGGCAGGATACAATTTTGGCGCTGGTGGACACTGGATCTCAAGCTACCCTTCTGTCCAGAAGGGCCTTTGATGAACTGAATGCAGGAAGGGGGGAGAATTACCGTATTCCTCTCACCTCTCTTCCTGGACAACTGCAGAACTTTGACGGGAAGGAAATTCCTGTCGAGGGGACTGCAGATTTGGACATCAAAATTGGGCGACACAAGGTGAAACACCCAGTCATAGTAGTGACTCCAGAGGGCACCCCTTGTTTACTAGGGAACGACCTCCTGAGAAGGTTGTCACCCCTAATAGATTGTGTAAACAAGGTCCTCTGGACCCAGACTAGCCGACCAATAAAATTAAAACAGAGTGTCAACCATGTTAGTTAAAATGGCACCTGCCACATGGTTGAACAAAAATCTGACCAAGTAGAATTTCACTTCCAGAACAACCAAATTCCAGATGTGGCAGTAATAGCAGTAGGACAACAGACTGGTGATGGGGAGTCCTCTCTATTTCTGAAAATCAACCTTCCTTCCAGTTTAAGGTGGTATTCCACACTGGAAGGAAATACTCTGAAATTCTTTACCAATCCACAATCAGACACTCCCATTCCTATAGTCCAGAAAGATGTGAAATCAGCTCAGAGCCTGTCTGATATTCATTAAATTGGAGAGCAGTTGTTCATCCCTGTTCAGTTAAATGATGGGAAGGACTCTGTTCTCGCCCGAGTTTGTGTGAACAACGGTAAGAGCTTCATCAGCGAAGCCATGTTCCGCCAACTCCCAAAAGATCCAGCCATTCCCACATTCAAACTGAAAGACAAATGGGAAATGGACCTGGAAGCTCCTAATTCCAAACATCTCCTGCCAAGCAGGTGTATGCTCAAAATCTCCATTGGCAACAAGAGCATAGTCCATAATTGTTGGGTCGTGCGAGACGTCACTGCCGCCTTTTACTTAGGCAGTGACATTCTCAATCGCTTTGCCATTAGTTTGGGCCTAATAAACTTCAAAACTTGGTCCCGATTAGCGGATAATCCCATGGGCTTTGATGATTCAGAAAAAGCATTTAGGTCAGCTCAATTGCTATCTTATGCAGTTGAAATTCAGATTAAAGAGGAAGTCACCATCCCAGAAAGGACCCGACAATTCTCCCTGGAAGTGAAAGTTAACAGAGGACAAAAATTGAAAAACCCTGATGCTTATATTCATCTAAATGCTCCTCTCCAACAGCAAGGGTTAGGGGTAAACCCAACACCATTAGTCAACATAGAACATGACACCATTCCAATAGAGGTGGATAACAGCGACTTAAAGAGTATTACTCTAGCCGCAGGCACCATTATTGGAATGGCGGTTGATGACGAACATTTCTCCAGTGATTTAGGAAATGAACTGTTAGGACCGATCCCCAAGGACTGTTTTGACAGTGACAGTGAGGACAATACAACACCAGACAGGATCTTTACCTGGCATGGGGGGAACTTCCTGGTGTACACTTCTTGCCCTTATGGTAAGGAAGATGTGACTTGTGACTTCAGGAGGGATGGAGTAATTTTCTAGGTCCATGAGGGCTGCCTTTCCCACCTGAAGCCTCCAGTCCAAATCAGCACTCTGACCAGGGACTTCTCCACCCAGCTGGAGGAGGCCGCTGAGATAGCCAAGCCAGAAGTCTTTCCAGGGTTCAGGCAGATGGTGGAAGAACGAGTGAACCTAGCTGATGCCTGTGTGACTCTGGAACAGAAGCAAAAGATGAAACAAGTTTTCTTGGATTTCCAAGATCTCTTTGCGGTAGACTCATACGACTGTGGTCGCACTGACATCCACACCACAACAATTCCCACGGACCCTGGAATGACTCCAGTGTTTGTGAAGCAATATCGTTTGCCTCTCGCATCCATGGAGTCCCTTACTGAAATAATTAAGAACCTTGAGACCCTGGGAATAATCCGTTCAGTACACAGCACCTTCAATAATCCGGTGCTGGGAATATTGAAGCCAAACGGCCAGTGGAGACTCTGCGCTGACCTTAGGGAGCTCAACAAATGGGTCCATACTTCCTGATGGCCTCTGCCCTACATTGACCAAGGGCTGGCCCAGATTCAAGGGTCACAAGTATTCACTGCAATAGACCTGACCAATGGATACTGGACCGTGCCTGTCAGTAGGGAGGACCAATACAAACTGGCTTTTACCTTTGGGGGCCAGCAGTACACATGGACCCGTACTCCCTTCGGATACCTCAACTGCAGCAATTAATTCAACATTTTCCTACATAAGACCATGCCCGACCTGGGTGCGAGGGGTAACCTGGATTATGTAGATGATGTCCTCATCAAAAGTTCATCTGTGGAGGAACACATAGCGGAGATCCATTATGTTCTGACACAGTTGAGTGCCGCCGGAGCGAAACTTTCCTTTCAGAAAGCACAGTGGTGTAGAACCCGTTTTAATTTCTCCTCAGGGTCTCTGACCCCAGGAAGAGAAAGTGGAAGCACTCCAGAAACTGAAGGATCCTACAAATCTGCAGGAACTAAGGAGCCTTCTTGGACTGACTAATTACAGCAGAAAGTTCATTAAAGGCTACGCAGAGATCACTAGACCCCTGATTCATCTCTTGAAGGGGGGGTCAAGTGGGAATGGGGTCCAGAACAATCCGAGGCAGTAAGACAACTCAAGAGAAGCCTCTCACAAGCACCTTGCCTAGCTTACCCTGTCAGAAACAAAGAGTTCTTCCTGGAGACAGGGTTCTCTAATACGTGCTTGACGGCAGTATTTTACCAAAAGCATGACAAGGTCAATAAAGTATTCTTCTATGCGAGCAAAACTTTATCCACTGTGGAGGAAAAATTCAACGATTGTGAGAAGGCACTCCTGGCAACGGTGTGGGCATTGAAGAATTACCGCCCGTTTATCCAGTGGGAACACATCATAGTGGAGACTCCACACCAGCCTCTGCAATACCTCCAAAGTGACAGAATCCGGGCCGGAAATGTGAGTAATTCCCGAATTACTTCCGGGATTCTGTTAATGCAAGGCTTTCCTGTGGAGGTCAGATATGGCCAAAACAAGAAGAGTCCCCTCGCGCAAGGTCTGGCTGACTTGCATGATTGTGCCAGAGAAAACTGTCTCGAGGACGAAAGTCTAAAAATCAAGGACAACATGGAGGCATACCTCAATTCCCCACACAAAGTCTTTGAAGAAGACAAGGGTGAGGGAATGCCCACTGTCTATGTGGATGGATGCTAGTACCATGTTGACAACAACGGGGAGAAAGAACTGGTGGCCGGCGTAGGGAATGCATGGGTGAATGAGTCCCCAGAACCCTCCGCTGGATACAAAATTGGTCCCCGAAGTAGTCAGGTGGCAGAATTGATGGCTGTGCATCAGGCCATCCTCACTGCTGTCCAACATCAACTCCACAAACTGGTCATAATCACAGATTCGGATTATGTACGGAACGGGTTCGTGGAGCACCTGGTTAATTGGAAAACCAGAGGCATGTTAGGTGCTAATAACAAACCCTTGAAACATGGCAAGTTAATCCAAAATATTGATGATCTGGTCACATCGAATGGGATGACCATCTACTGGAAAAAGATCAAGGGTCATTCCAAAGTAGAGGGACCAGACAAAACTGGAAATGACTTAGCTGATCAGCTGGCCAAAACCGGGGCCATCCAAGGGGGTCTAATAGAAATAGAGTCCCTGTTGGGGGAAATCCAGGTCACTGCCATCACTAGGTCCCAGACAAATGATCACCATGATCTTTCAACTGCACAATGGAGTAAGGAGACCCCTGATACTGATTTGATTACAGCTCAGAAGGGGGACCCAATAATTGGTAAGTTTTACCAACACATTGAGGACCCTGAGAACTTTCCCCTGACGGATACCGATTACATTGGGAAAGAGGACCTAAGAGTGTTGATGAAATGTCCAAAAAGGTTCCGAATCCAAGACGGTTTGTTGGTAAGGAAACCCCAAGCTGGCCATGATCAGTGGGTAGTCCCTACCTCATTCCGAAGCCTGATGTTAAGTCACGCCCATGATGCGGCCACCGCCGATCATAGGGGGTTTCACACAACCCTGGAAATCTTAAGAGAGGTTGCATACTGGCCACACATGGGGCAGGACCTCGACCAATACTTGAAGGGGTGTCTTGTGTGTGCACAATTTCAGCCATCATCCCTCACACACCGTGCGCCTCTCCAGAAGAGGGGGATGACACTGCCATGTTCAGATTTGCAAATCGACTTTGTAGGCCCCGTGATTTGCTCGTCTAGAGGAAACAAGTACATGTTGACCGTTACATGCTTGTTTACCAAGTGGGTGGAATGTCTCCCAGTCCCAAACTGCAAGGCAGAAACAGCAGCTGCCCTGATGATTAACCACATCTTTTCCCATTTTGGTCTACCTGAAAGGATTGAGTCAGACAGAGGTAGCCACTTCACCAGCGAAGTAATGACAAAGATGTGGGAGATACTGGGGGTTAAAAGGAAGCTACACATTGCTTACAGGCCAGCTTCTTCTGGAGCAGTAGAGAGATACAACCGAACCATTGTGAGCATATTAAAAAAGTTTGTGGCAGATTCTGGGCCAAGTTGGGATATCCGATTACCTCTGGTCCTAATGGCCATCAGATCTACCCCTTCATCTGCAACTAAAATGGCACCATTTGAGTTGATGACCGGACGCAAGATGGTGCTTCGCCAGCATCTGCTCTACAGGACCCAAGAGCAGACACTGATAAATGCCTCCACAACTCATGAGTATGTGGAGAATTTAAGGAAACACCTTCAGCATGCTTTTGCCTATGCTCAGGGGAATCTAGAAAGATCAGCTGATAGCATGAAAACCCACTACGACCTGAAGACCACCAGGAAGGAATATACTGTGGGGGACCGGGTCTATCTATACAATTTCCATAGGAACCAGGCCAAACAGCGAAAATGTTTGCCTACATGGAAGGGACAGTTTGAAATTATAGACAAGATCTCCCCTGTAGCGTACAAGATCCGCATTCCCAAAGGCAGTTCGGCAGAGGGGGAAGACAAGTGGGTACATATAAATCAGTTAAAGTGTTGCCATCCCAGGCACACCCTGCAGCAACTGGAGGAGTCCTCTGCAATACCAGAGGGGGCCGCTCCAGAGTAAGTCAGTTCAAACTCTAAAATATTCCACATATCAAAAATATAGTAACGTAATGCAAATGTTCCCTGTTATATATTGTTTTTAAAATCAGACTGCAAAATGCATTCGGATGTATAAAATGTACATGTTCGCCACACCATTAATAGTGGTGGAAAAATGTCTAGGAATGTGTATTGCCGCTTTTGCTTTATCACCCTAGGAGAGAGGAAACCATGTAGACTGACCAAGGAGGACGACCGGGGACCGGGAGCAGAGACCCAAGGGGCCCGGGGTACCGCCCAATATTCCCATCAGGACTGGCGAGGAGAGCTGATCGATCCAACTGGGTGGAGTTAAAGATGCTGAACTGTGCCATCTACAGAATTGGAAGAAGATAATGCGGACATACCAGCACAGGGCTCAAAACATCCTTGACACCCGACTTCCCCTCGACTCGAATCAAAGCGCAGTCGGGCGGGGGGTTTTGTCAAGGGTTTTGAGCCATGTTGAATCCTTAGACTGGGTCGATGTGGGGATGAGCTGTCGCCGCCCGTTATTCTATCCCAGAAAAAACTAAATCAATAGACTTGGTGGATGTGGGGATGAGCTGTCGCCGCCCACATTCACGCCAGAATCCAGGAGAACTGCGCAGTTGGCACAAGACCACTCCAAAGATACAACCTTCTTGTGTGGGGTTCCACATCACCACTCTACTGTAAGGATGCCATCAAAACAATGTTAAGCAAGGGTCCTATTCTATCAAGCAAAAGACCACTCTATTGAAATTCAGTAATTCAAGACAGATCCCAAAAATGGATGCAGTACCGAGAAATTCCACAAGGTGGCGCTAGCGGTCTAAACTCTGACAGGAGAACTGGCTGACAAAGGGACCTGAGTCAACTGGACTTCAAAGCCTGTGGGTTAATTGAAAATATTAGCCACCTGCTGTTCCCAGAGGCCAAGAGGCTGAGAACTCTTAACACCCCAGAGACTCACAACAGGAGGCAGGATATCACATGGCCCTTCTGAGTGAGAGGGAGGGGGTTTCCCCTTCAGCCTGGAGGAGAGAGACAATAGACCCTTTCAGTTGAATGGGGTATGTTAATTTTGAGTGTTTCCTGTCAACAGCCCTCTGCCAGCAAGCAGAGACATGTGATCCCTGACCCACCCAGCTTCAAGGGACGGGCCAGACTTGAGTGTGGATTCCTATTGCAGCAAATATATATTTTATAGAAACAGTGATAACTTTTTGTAACCAAATGACAGGAATGTACAACTTTGAGAGTCTTAGTATGGAAAATGCCCTCACAATTTGAGTCCAAACTCCAATTTGTACCATGTTCTGGGGCAAAACCCCGCTAATTATGAATATTGTAGACACTGTATTTAAGCTAGAGACATGGAAAGTTACTGGGATATATGTGGAAGGGAAATGTACCTTTGTATAATTTTTGATGAAAAACCAATGTTGCAAAACCCACTAAAATCGAAAATAAGTTGCCATTTTTGAATGCAAGCTCCTAGAAACGCCAGAGTCGGGACAGGGGCTATCTTAAGTAATATATGATGTGTGTATGTGATGTCAAACAACTGTGTACCTGGGAAATATGTGTTTGGGTCAGAAATAGATTTGTGTGCAATCTGACAAGGGGAGTGTCATTTCTGCAGGTCATAAAAATGACATCACTCTGACACACTATCCCTTCCCAAATCAGGGACCAAAGAATCTATTGACCTATCAAATCAAGAGAGGGGCAAGCTTAGTGATGCTAGCCTCTCCACCCACTTTTTAAAACACATAAAAAGAGACTGCTGGGACAGGTAGAGACATTCAATTCCATTTGCTGCGGAGCGTGCTGACCGACGACTTCACATACAGAGATCCAACACTTAGACTTCCAAGCTAAACATAGACTACAGAACTTTGAACCTAGGAGGCCCACTGCACGCAAAAGTATTCTCAGCAGGCCTTCAGAATCCAGCAAACCTAACCAAACTATTCAACAGCCGGGCGAGCTGTTTGAAATCTTTGCCAAGAACTTTTGCCGGAACCGCAGACCAGACCCAGACCGCTGTGAGCAGAACCAGAGATCCGGATCGCTGTGAGCAGAACCGGTGCCCGATTGACCCGCCGAGCAGAGAGAACCGCCGCTGGACGTGTTGTCCAGATCCATGACGAGGCCCATTCATTTAAAAATTAGGAGTGAGTATCCGCCAGAACTGTGCAGAACCCAATCTCTTAGTTAAAATAATCTAATCCAAACTATTTTAACCTAATTAGAACAGCCTCCTAGAAATTGTGCCATCTGTCATTTTTAAAGCTGCACAACTGTCACCTGTCAATTCTGCAGCTGCAAGCTGTCACCTGTCATTTTGAGTTTACTTTAAATCCGAAAAACTACCTTCACAAAACCGTCCGTATCTCTGGAACCGTTTGTCTTAGGAACGAGATTTAACTTTCCTCTGAAAGCCTAGAATCTAAGCTTTCCAACAAGCCTAGAACCTACTTCCTACTCCTTATACTTTTACACACTCGCGAAATTTACCGCGATTTGCGATTTGGCTCAATTTCTCCACTTGTCAAAATAGCAGCTCCATTCTTTCCTTTGTTAAAATTTGTTTGCAACCAAATAACCATCCCTGAACCATTGTTAGGGCTGACCTGAACTGATTTAAAGTGTCTACCACTCACCCTGAACCTCCTATAGGGAATTAAAAGCAATTTTTGCATTTTTCACTTCCTTGCCACAACATTACAAAGCACTCTTGCCCGTGTTTTAAAAAGCATACCTGTTGTCTAAGCTTGCTGGGGGGGAACTGAATTCCGTATTGTATTTGATTTTATTCCTGAAGACTGTGTGTGTTACTTCCATCTCCTTGCATTGCATATAGGGGGGGAGGGGGGCGAATTGCCACCAGGGGAAAAGTGAACATATTATCTCTTGTGAAACCATATCAGTTTATTTTCTGTACTGCATTTATTCCACCTTGCATTTCCTTGAAACCATAAAGCATTTCAGCTACCTCATCATCTATACTACTTCTAAGTAACCAAATCAGTTTACCAGTAGAACATTATCCATTGCTGATCACTGCCATATTTTAAGTGTGATATCCAATATTAATTTATTATAAAACTGTGATAGATATATATTGTTATATTTCTCAAATAAACCTTTTAAATTTGCAAAACAGACCTACTTCTTGCCTCAGTGGGGTCAGGGGGATTCTAAGAGGGGGGTGTTATACAAGAGTTGTCATCCAGAGTACTGAACTGGACATAAAAATACATCAATAAGGGTTTCCCTCAGCATCCCAGACTAGGCATTGACTTAGCTGTAGTGTTGAAGTGAAGCCGCTTAACAAACACGAACATCCGCGCATGCCTAGATCATGAAATATGGCAGCACCCTGGAAACCGGAGCCCGAGTGAAATGCCACCGAAAATAGTCCCCCATGTCAGGACCTGCCGACCCCGGTAGTGCCGACGCAATGCTCCGGTAAGTGGCGTGACATCATGTTGCAAACTGCGAAAAAAGTAATTCAGGACTGACAAGTCTGGAGGAGAGATGTGATCTGGTTTTGCGTTGACTCTGTGAAAGGTGAATTTAGTTGGAGAACAAAAGGTAAAAAGGGGACCTGTTGGCACATTCTAGGATATGTTGCGAGCCTGTCACTCCTGAAAGAGGAGAGAATAGTGCCATATCATAGTAAGATATTGCCAAAAGTGCAGTCTCTGCAAAGCTGAGAGTTCATGGGCAGAGGGCTGTGTGTGTTTTATGACTGTCACCACACACGCTTGTTGCATGGTATATTAACGGGATTCTGTACTGTACCAAATCAGCACTGTAGTAGTTTGAAAGTGCCAAATCCTTGCCCGAGTCTTACTGTGTCCTCAGCTCAGTGAAACCAGACCTTATTCTGTAGTGAAGAATAGCATAAGCAAGGGTGACGTGATGGGGAAAGGAGTGTGCAGACACAGGCAGGGATTAGGACAGTGCTGAATGCTTATATTTGTTTAGATGCATGTCATCCAGTATATATGGACCATATTCTAGAGCAGAGGTATTAAAACTGTGGGGTGCGTGACCCCAACCTGAAAGGGAAAAAAAACAATGTATATTTTTAAATGGAGGACAGAAAAAGTGGAGTATGGGGAGCCCTGGACAGGGGCAGCTAGCCCATAATGGGAGAGGGAACGTCGACCCAGTGGCCCCCTCTCCCATTGCTGAGGAGCTGGGGAGCGAGCCCAGTGAAACACTGAGTGCTCCCTCACTTGCTGGCTGAACTGTCAAAGAGAAACACTGTTTCCCATTGACAGCTCAGTTCCCCAGCCACGCATGCTCAATGAGCCATGCAAGGCTGGGGACGTTTTGCTTTGCCAGCCTTGCATAGCTCATTGGAAATGCTTGTTGGGGCACTGCATGTCTGTATGTGTGAGTGGGAGCTCCTGTGCCTCCACACACATACAGACAGGACACACTGGATCAGGGCATTTCAGCACTCACACTCAGGCCGCTGAATGCATGTGCAGGATCCAGGAAGCTATTGCTTCCTGATTCCTGTTCATGGTGCAGGAGCTGGGGTGGAAACCTCAGGACCTGGGCAGAAGGTAAGTTACTGTTCCTTTATTTTTTATTTGTGTATGGATGCATGTATACTTGTGTTAATGGTGAGTGTTTGATGATGGGTGCTTGTGTGAATGATAGAGTGCTTGCTGTGTAAATGCTGTGTGAATGTGTGTGCATTTGTGTTGGTCCGTGGAGCTGGTTTTGGCAGAGGGGTGGGGGGTTGTACAACAAAGGCATTTTAAAAATGCCTTTGTTGCACAATCCCCCTGCCCACCTGACAAAATCAACTCTCCGACTGAGGCGCTGTGGAGCACAGGGGATAGAAATAGTATTTGCTTACTGACATCTATCATAGATGTCCAGTAAAAATGCCATGCCTGCCCCCTGGGCCCACCAGCACTCATTGAAAACTGTTTAGCTTTTTGCCCAATTTCTTTAAAAAGTATGCTCTAAAATTCAGCTTTTTGACCCACTATTTTAAAAAGATTCCTGGGGTGAGATACCCTGAACACTCCCTTGATTGGTTCAGACTCCCTCGCTACGCTCGGTCGCTATGGCATATCTGAGAGAAATATTTATGCCCTTCCACTTAAAAAAATCATCACCAGCCGGCTCTGGGTGTGGGACTGTGCTGGGAACCGGGTGGGGGAGCCCAGAAACTGCAGTGGGAGCAGGATGAGGATAAGCCATGGGATAGTGGTGGGAGCAGGGTGAGGAGAGTGCAGGGATGCTGGTGGGAGCAGGGTGGGGAGAGTCCAGGGACAGGGCTAGGAGTAGGATGAGGGAGGCCGTAGACTGTGATGGGGGCAGGTGGGGGAGCCCAGGGTTCATACTGGGAGTAGGGTGCAGTGACAGCTCACAATAGTTCATAGCCATTTGTACTTACTGTCCATTTGGCATTTTTAAGGAGGGCCCGGCCTGCCCACATTTTGCTCAAGGAGGGCCCAGGCCAAAAAAGTTTGAAGACCACTGTTCTAGAGAGAGGTGACGCAGAAGAGTATCTGTTAAGCTAGTATACGCACTAGAATTGTAAGACATTTTGAATGTATTATTAGATAGAGCTCGAGTCGAGTTGACTGCGTGCAGGGTCGGATTGGCCTCTCGGCCTTTCGACCCGTGACCGGGCCGAAATCGTCCCTAGGGAGTGGGGGTCGGTTTCTGGCCATGCCTGGGCAGGTTTGGAAGGGAAAAAAATGAATGTTTTTTTTCCATTTTTTTTTTTAAAAGCCTTTCATCCTTCTTAGGTCGATAAATGAGTACCAACCCAGGTAGAGTGATATTGTATGCATATTTGTTCTATGAAAAAGAGCTTAAGCGTAAGTGCTATACAATAACATATCATTTGGCCTTGGACGTCTGCTTGGATTCACAGTAATTTAGTGTACTTAAGAACAATGCTATTTGATGCCACTTCCTGTTTTGTCAAGGGGTGAAGGTCATGTTTCATCGCTTCCCGGGATGTCACTTTGGGTTGGGAGCAAATGACATCACTTCCGGTGATGTCATCAGAGGTCAAAGGTCGTGAGGCAAGGGGTGGGGCACTTTTTTTTAGGCAAGGGGTGGGCCACTTTTTTTTGGGTGACCGGACCTATTTCTTGTCCCAGTCCGACCCTGGCTGCGTGAGACTCTTGAGAGTGTGCTTGGGCAATTCTGATAGATATGTAGACTTAAGATGCCCTTCATCCCCCTCTTAGGGGTCCCTCCATTCTTCATTCCTCTTTGGTCTTTCTTGAGAACCCCTTTCCTCTTCTCGGAGGTACCCTCCTGCCCCAGATACCTTCCATCCTCCTCATCTGTGGGTCCCTTCTTTCTCTGACACTCCTCTGCCGATCTTCCAGGCTATTCATGGTATCCTCTCCTCTGAGGCCCCATGATTCCTCAGGCATCCCTGTTTCTCCTGTGAGGTCCCCCGCTCCCCTCCTCTGAGGATTTCTCCTACAGCAGACCCCCCCTGCGGCGCCCTCTGTGTTTCCGTCCTGTGAGCCGGAAGGACGGTGCAGGCCCAGGTGTGGCTGCTCTCACTGCCTGCTGCAGTCATCTGTCACTGACCCCTCAATAAGCTAATAGCTCTAATGTGTGAAAATTGATTTCTGGGGTGAACGGGGAGTCCGAGTGATTTACGTTCTTCTATTTCCTATTGATGAGGCCCAATTGATTCCAACAAGTACTACAATTTACCGTGGACTGACTGCCTCCGAGGCAGCAGAGAGACAGCGCAGTAGTGTTTTGAGTGCATAGCTGGGGCGGGGAGCAATGCCGTCCAGGCACAGAACACCACAGACCAGAGGGCGGGAGAAAGTCAGGAACCCGCCGAACAAGGAAACGGCTTGCAAGGAAGTGAAGGGAAATAGCGAGGGAGAGAGAGAGAGATGGCGAGAAAGAGCTGTGCTGCATGAGAGAGAGGGAGAGGTCAGAGAGGATCAGAGAGCGAGAGATGAAGAAAGATAAAACGGGAAAGAGAGAGAGAGGAAATAAAGGGGCAGAGCGAGATACTAAGAGAGCGATAGGAAGAAATGCAGAAGAGAGAAGGGGCGCAGGGGGCAGAGAAAGAGAGAGGGAAGGAGAGAGGAGTGGGGGCAGAGAGGGATACTAAGAGAGAGAGATTGAGTGAGAGGAGAGAGGATTAGTGGAGGGAAAGAATGAGAGGAAGAGAGCGAGGGCGAAGAGATGGACAGAAAGCGAGAAAGAGAAAAATTACGACCCAGGCGGTGTTGGTGCCGTTAAACCCTTACCGCCTAATTACGAGGTCCCTTTGCGGGTCCCGACCTTAACGGCTGGTTTTACCAGCTGTTAAGGAAGGAACCCGCAAAGGGACTTACGATGGTAATTACGGTACCGAAATTTGCGGTACCGTAATTACCACCTTCCCCATTCCCATTGAGCCCTATAGGGGCAGAAATGGGAATGGGGAAGGGCCAATGGTGAATGGGGAATTACCGCCCCGCCAACCTTGGAATGGGGCGGTAATTCCGCCATTCACCATGGCAGAGTTGGTAAAATACCGGCGGCAACCATGGCGCTACTAGCGCCATAGTTACCGCCTGGGTCGTAATGAGGCCCTTAGACAGAAAGTAAGGAAGAGGCAGATATGGAGGAAGAAAAATGGGGTAGAGAGCTTTAAGAGCGAGAAAGAAAAATAGAGAGAAATTCAGCAAGAAAAAGAGAAAGAGAGAGAGAGGGGACAGAAAGGAGCATAGAGAGAGCGAAAAACAGAGATATGTGGAAGAGAGTAGGGGTAAAGGGAACAGAGAAAGTGAGGGACAGGGAGAAGAAGAGAGAGAGGGAGTAGTGGGAGAGGGAGAAGATAGGCGCAGTGCGAGATGCTTAGAGAAAGAGAGAGATTGAGAGAGGGCACAGAGGATCATAGAGGGAGAATAAAAGAGAGGAAGAGAGCGTTAACAGGTTAAGGAGAATACGAAAGCACCGATTCAGAAAGGGGTGTGGAGTGTGAAAAGAACAGATTGGGATAGCACAGCGATAAGTCGGGAGATGATGGTATGGAAAAAAGGTGGGAAAGGGAGTTGTTTGCAGAATGTGTACAAAGAGAGACAGTGATGAGAGTTTGAGAAGAGAGAGGGAGGTGGACACAGAAAGACAAATAAAGGGATGGAGATATTCGGAAATAAGGAGGGAGGAACTACAATAGAAACAATAGAGTAATAAAGGGGTGTGAGAGCAAGAAGAGGGTGGAGACACGGAAGCGGAAGCAAGGGACGGGACCAATATAGTGTAAAAGAAGAGTGAGAATGCTAAAGAGGCGACACAGTGATAGGGAACGAGAGGCGATGAGACAGTGAAAGAAAGCGAGGAATGGTAACAAAGGGGGGCAGAGGACTGGGAAGGGGGCACCCAAACATCAAGGAAATAGGCGTGAGGGAACGAGGGACTGGGGTATGGGAGCGAGGCAATTGAGGGGAGAGGGAAAAAACTGCAAAGGAAAGCGTAAGAAAAATGAGAGCTTTTAAGAGAGTGAATCCCAGAAAAGTGATGGAAATGGAGAGTCTTAAAAGAGGCCTGAAGGCACTGAGAGAAAGAGGGGTTGCAAACAGAAAAAGAATAATAATGATAACACGAACTCTACTAATTAACATAATATCATAACAATACTACTGCTAACAATAATGATTAATAATGATGTTAATACTAGCACTAATAATATACTATGCATGTAGAGTTCGGAGAACTATGTTATTCCAACTCATTGGCACTCGAAAGGCAGACCAATCAAGCAAGAAAGCTTCTGAGTCAATGAGCGTTTGAATTACAGCCGAGAGGCTGATGAATGCAGTCATGTTCGTCCAATGAAAAGAGGCGATGAAGTGGAGAAAGGGCGGATGAAGAACACTTGGGAGCGAGCGTAAGAGCCGGGAGAGAAGGTGAGAGGAGAGAGGGGACGTGTGAGATGGTAGGAAAGGGAGGGATTCGGTGTGACATAGAGAGCGGGAGATCAGGAGTGACAGGAAACAAGAATGGCAGGACCTGGGCCAGGAGAAGGGAAGACTCAGGGGAAGGGGGTTGGATTAAGGCAGGGTGAGATGTCCTGACACATGGAAAGATAATGAGAAAGAGGACTGAGGGGAGACGGGGTGTAGAAGATGGTTCGAAAAGCGCAGACGACAGATAAGAACTTACCAAGCTGCCCTGAGTTGAGCAAAAATGTCCTTCTACATTCATTGCATTTAGCAAGCTAGTAAGAGTGACAAGTGGAAAGTACACAGGGAGGGAGAATACTCAGGGAACTGACTGGGAGAGTAGTGTCGTAGTGGTAGCACTATATATATATATATATATATATTTTTATTTTTTTTTGCACGGGCTGCGGTAGAGGCCCTGTAATTATGGTTAAGTTGCTCAACCCACAGGAAGAGCACTTTAGGGGTGGCTTATAACTTTGCCTCCCTTAGACAAATCCTTACGGAACTTTGCAAACAAAGTCTATGGGCCGTCAGATCAGTTCTGCAAATTTTGGTGAGGTTTCGTCAAGGGGGGCAAAGTTATAGGGGGAGACACAAAATGTGTGTTTATTCCCATAGACGCAATGGAAATAAAAGTTTGCTCAGGCCTACAGCCCAAACTGCTGGACGGATTTTCTCCAAATTTGTAGCAGGAGCAGTCGTGCTTTTTAAAATTTGCTGTAAATCCACCCTGTGGTTTTTTTTTTTTAACAGCAAAATGTAGGCCAAAATAAGTTTGTAATTTGTGGATCCAGACAGCGGATCCGCTTCCCTATTCGAACCATGTCTGTGCCTTTGGTTGGTCACGGGGACGGCGCGAGGTCCGTGGACATCGGACACACCTGCTGATTGGTGGTGAAGAGTGTGTGGCACGTCAGATTTTTGGAAATGCCCGGCATGTTGTTTCTGCGGACATACATTTGTGTCTGCTGACATTGTGGTGGAAACATTAAAAAACACAATATTGCGCTTGTGAACCTAATGAAACAATCTCTGGGGAGGCGAGGGGAGCTGAGGATGGGAAGGGTTATGGACTTAAAAAGAACAGCCAACGGAGGGAGATAAGTGCGTAACCGAAGGGACAAGAGAGCACACGCCCAGACCCCGCCTCCCATATTACCAGTGTTGGGCCCGATACACCCAGGGTTCATGAGGAAGCACTGGGGGTACCTGAAACCAGTGCACACTTTGAGAGGAGCGGGGATATTACTATAAGAGGCATAAAGAGAAACCCTCCCCATAATACGGATGGGCGGACCGGCAGCCGAGGTGGAATGCTGTCCCCCAGGCCTGCGCCGAAATAAAAGCAGTAGACTGCAGGGTCAACGGACAGGTGAAGGAGGAGTAGAGCCCAAAAAGGGAAGATCGCTAATAGAGCCCAGCCATCATCCGGCTTGGCACCACATCACAGAAGAGTACTGGTATAGGGGGAGGGTCAGGAATGAGCAAAAGACTAGTGTGAAAAAGGACAAATTGAGATACAGAGCCTCTGACAACACAGTAAAGGGGGGGCGTGCACGTTGGAAGAAGAACACACTAAAGTTGTTGGAGTTGGAATGCGTGCCTCGCCCCTGCTTTTTTGAACATTTAACTTGTGGAGATCCAGACTCCAGAGGCAGCAGCACCAGGGTTATTTTTCCCTACGCTGGAGAGCCATAATCATGGTTTTCCCCCCTCCCCCTGATAAGGGTATGATGTGTGTGTTGGAGGGGAGTCTTTCACTGATCAACTGAATTATTTAAATGGGTTCACTACATTGACCATAATTCCTAGAGACTACAACTGCATTTATATTGGTTTTACCTGAATTGAATGGCAATTTAGCCTCCCTGATGAGTATTGCAGATACGAAAGCGCTTGGAGGAGTACAACAGTGCAAGAAGAGAATTAACCATGGGAACTATTGGGCAGCAAATTGGGATTTAACCCTGTTAATTTTTTGGACACTTGGAGGAGCACAACACTGAAAAAAAGGGAATCAACCCTGTGAACTATTGGGCAGTAATTGGGATTTAACCCTGTGAATATTTTGGACACTTTGGGATTTAACCCTGTGATTGTTTTTGGACACTTGTTCAGGTAATATATTGGCCAGGAATTGGAGCGCGCCTCGGCCCTGCTTTTTTGAGCAGCTAAGAAGGGCCTGAAGGTGGGCACACCGAATGTAAAATGATTGAACTCCCCAACCAAGAGGTCATCGGTGGTGAGGGAATTTCGGAAAGCCTCCCTGGACATATTATTCCTGGCAGAGAGAAGGCTAGTACGGGGGGAGGAACGTGAGCTAAGAGGGGGAGGAATAGGGCGAGTGTACTGGACATCTGGACCCACGAAAAAAGGAGGGGTGGGCATAGTACTCCATAAGAACTGTCGGATCCAAGACTGCGGTGCCACTAACCTGTTAGAGGGCAGACTCTTAATGGTGGAGGGTACCTTGGAAGGTGCTAAAGTGTTGCTAGCTACAGTATATGCTCCCAATCAGGTGCAAGAGAGATTCATAAAAGAAGCACTGGATAGAGTACATGAGCGAGAGGCTGACCTATATATTATTGGTGGGGACTTCAATGCCTGGGCAAATGAAACATGGGACAGAAAGACTAGAGGGGCAAACACGGATAGGGGGGAGGATAAATGGGGACACCTAGGACTGACAATGGATCGATATGCACTGGTGGATACATGGCGACAAAAACACCTGAGGGAAGAAGGTTACACGTTTTTCTGCCCCCGCACAAAACATATATGAGGATTGACTATTTCCTTCTTAACAAGGAGCAGAGCTCGAGACTTTTAGAGAGTGTTATAAGGCCTGTGGGGCGGTCTGACCATGATATGTGATCAGTACTCTTGAAATATCCGTCCTATTAAGACCTAGAGGCACATGGCAGTGCAATGACTCGCTTTGGAGTGCCCTCCTCTTCTCCAACCATCTGGCCAAGGAAATAGCAGAATACTTTGAGTTTAACGATACTGGGGAAGTAAGTGTGGAAACAGTATGGGATGCTGGGAAAGCCACTGTTTCAACACTTACTGGGCAAGTAAGTGTGGCAACAGTATGGGATGCTGGGAAAGCCACTTGGAGGGGACTGCTGATAAGAGAGGAGGTGAGGAAGAAGAGAGAGAGGGGCCTGGTAGAAGAGAACCTTTGCAAGGAAATAGCGGAAAGATAAGGGGAGATGCATGCTGGGATGGGGCATATACAGGAACTCAGAGGGATAGTCCTGGCTTAGAAGGCTGAGTTGAGAGCTCTGGGCATGGGAAACTGAACTATCTGAAGCAGAAGTATTATGAGAAGGGCGACATGGCTGATGCGCTTCTTGCAGCAAGACTCCGAACCCAGAGGGGTGAACGGTGGGTTACTAAATTGGGGGACCCGGGTGAAGTGACGGGAAACAGGCACACACCAAGTGATATTGCAGAGGGATTTGCGCAATACTACGAAACACTTTACGCCACCGAAGCACAGGGTGCGGACAGAGAGGTTGGGGAATATCTGAGGGAGGTGCATGTGAACAAATTTGCACCCCCAGAGATTGAACACTTAGACAGTCCGATTACTGCAGAGGAAGTCCAGTTCGCAATATCTCAACTCCTGAATGGGAAGCCCCCGAGAGAGGATGGCTTCATGATATGGTTCTATGAAAAGTACTCCGGAACACTGGCACAACACAAGGTCAAGTTGTATGATCATATCCTGGAAACAGGGAAAGCCCCAGCAACATTCAGTAAAGCCCTGATATCGATCATCCCCAAAGAGGGGCGAGACCCATCTCTCTGTTCCTATTAACGCCCTATTTCACTTCTAACCATGGACGAAAAGATTTTCACTCGAATCCTATTGACTAGATTTGAGGAAAAACTACCACACATAATACATCCCGATCAAATGGTGTTTATAGCGGGTAGACAGGGACCAGATGCAATTAGGAAGACACTCGACCTAATGGAACATGTAGGAGGACAGCCGGGGGAACATGCACTCCTTGGATAACGAAAAAAAGACAATCGATAGAGTAGAGTGGGCCTTCCTTTTTGCAGTACTGCTCAGAATAGGGGTAGGAGAGAAGATGTGCAGGGCAATTAGGGCAGTTTATACAGCGCCTACTGCCAGAGTAATGGTTAATGGGGTCAAATCACAGGAATTCCACCTGACAAGAGGGACCAGGCAGGGTTGTCCCCTATCGCCCTTATTGTTCGCTTTAGCGATGGAACCCCTCGGGGAGCGGATAAGGGGAGATGACGGGATAGAGGGGATTGAAGTGGGGCAGCAGAAACATAAAATATGTATGTATGCGGATGATAGCCTTATGTACCTCTCGAACACAGAAGACACTTTAGGGAGAGCACTCAGGGTCATAAAAGAATATGGGAGGGTGAAAGGCTTCAAGATAAATATTGACAAGTCAACTATCCTTCCCCTGGGTGAGGGCACGCCAGAACAACTCCAGAGATGGTCAGACCTGGGGATACCAATTGAAAGGGATAGTATAAAGTACCTAAGGGTGTGAATACCGTGGAAGTTAGACTCAATATATGAATGCAACTTCCCCCCACTCTTGCATAGACTATCAGGCAAACTGGAGAAATGGGTGAAGTTGACAATCTCCTGGTTAGGGCGACTAAATGCACTGAAAATGGTGCTTCTCGCCAGAATATTGTATTTATAACAGGCGCTCCCGATACAAATTCCAGAGATACACTTCACAGAATTGAAGAAGAAGATACTCAGATTTCTTTGGCCGGGGGTAAAGCAGAGAGTGGCCTATACATTACTGATCCAACCAAAAGAGAAGGGAGGGGTGGGACTTCCTGAGATGAGAACGTATTAGAGAGCTGCTCAATTTAGGGCCCTGCTCCCTCACTTGCATATGGATAAGGATAAACAATGGGTGGGGACAGAAAACTATTGCTTCCGCCCAGTAACCCTGCGGCAATGGTTGTGGGCACCAGTGAAAGCCATGCTGAAAGGAATTTACTCACACAAGATCCTGGGTCCATTGTTGACATTGTGGAGAGTTAGAAGGGAGATGGAAGGAGTCACGACTTGGCCCTCCCCACTGAGCCATATATGGGCAGCCCCATACGGGATATTACACCAGACCACGGGTGGTTCCAGGACTGGTTTGAAGCAGGATTTGAAAGGGTGGGGCAGGTTCTAAAAAAGGATGAATTCATAGGACTAGCGGACCTTGAAAAAGCCCTGGGGTTGCGCAACATTTCAGTCTTTAAATATTTGCAATTGAAGGGGGTGCTAATGTCAGAAAGATGGAAGGAAGAACTTCAGAGGGATCTGACACATGCAGAGTGAGTTCTGCATACAGAGAAAGGCACTAGGGGACTCATCTCAAGGTTATTCCAGGCATATCTAGAAGCTCGAGGGAATGAAGTGTCTACACTCAAGAAGAGGTGGGAAAGAGACTTGGGTAGGGAAATGGACCCGGATCAATGGAGGAAATTATGCCTAAACGCCCACTGAACGTCAGTGGCCTACCAATATAAGCTGCACGGGCTTAAGCTGCTATACAGATGACAATGGGACTCGGCAAGATTGGGGAAATTGTTCCCGGGGGCAGACCCACACTGCTGGAGGAAATGAGGACAAGTTGCAGACTATTGGCATATGTGGTGGGACTGCGAAAAGGTACAAAGGTTCTGGAAAGAAGTGCTAGGGTGGGTTAGGAGCTTGGAGGGAATTGAAAGTAGCGTGGACCCAATATTGGTGCTATTTGGACTTGAAACATCGGCAGAGGACTGGATGAAACTACCGCACATGCCGCACTATCTCCTGCTGGCAGCAAGGGCATGCCTGGTGGGAGGATGGAAAAGGGAGATCCTCCCGAGTGAAAGAGAGTGGGCAGCTAAGGCCCTAGACGTATATAGAATGGAGGAGCTAACTAGGCAAATATGCAATCAATCACTGATGAGAGCCATGGAATGGGCTCCCTTTTTGGCAAAATATGACCCAGAGCACTTGCAGGAGTAAGGGGTGGGGACGGGAGTGGAAGAAGAATCAAACTGATTGAAGGACAGAGCAACTGACCCACCGCAGCTGTGGAATGGAAACACAGAGTACCAAGGGTTGGACAGAGGTGTATTGTGAGAGGCACAAAGCCAATGGATCTCAGAATGCTCCACCCAGGCCATTAAACCTCAAGGTGTAACTAGAGGGACAGGAACAGAGAACCCAGAAGGGCCAAGGAAGAGACCGCTCTGGATGGAGTGGCCAGAAAGCAGTTGGGAATAGGGAGGAGGGGGAGATTTAAACAGTTGGTTGGGGGGTGGGGAGAAAAGTCAAAACATTATTGGCGTCTTATAACATGATATTGTTTGCAGGATTCCTGAGTTGAGTTGTACAATCATTGATTCCAATAAGAATTGAATTTGAAAAAAAAGCCAAGAAACGGGTGTGTTTCTTCTCAGATGTCCACGAAGAGCCCAGGTGGCCCTGTAAGGTTGACGAACATCTCGCAGACATCATTTCAATTGCAGGGGTGTGGGGGTACCTACTTGTTATGCAGTTGTGTTGTGTTTAGTGGCTATATTCTGGGGGCATGGTCGCAGGCCATGCCCCCCAGAATATGTGCACTGGGCAGAATGACTACAGTAGCAGTGTGTGTATTGTAAGTATAGGTAATGTAGTAGGTTTAAGGCCAGAATGGTCATAGTAGCAATATGTGTAAAGTAATTTTCTGTAATTTAGTGGGAGTATAACGTGTTTGTAATGTGGGATTTTATGAAATTTAGTCATTAGGGAAAAAAACAAAATACAAATATTATAAATAGTTGCAGGTAAACAGTTGTGAGACACTTCTGTAAGTGCACTATGGGCCTCATTACGACCCAGGCGGTAAGTTACCGCCTGGGCCGTGACTTTACCACCATGGCGTAAACTACGTTTAAGCCATGGTGGTTGGCGGACTTACCGCCCCATTCCGACCTTGGCGGGGCGGTAAGTCCCCAATCCCCATTTACCCTTCCCCATTCCCATTTTTGCCCCATAGGGCATAATGGGAGTGGGGAAGGCGTTAATTACGCCACCGTAAATTACGGTGGCGTAATTAACTCCATGGTCCCTTAGCGCCATGGATTTTAACACCCGCCAAAAGCGGGTGTTAAAACCTCCATGGCGCTAAGGGACCTCGTAATTGGCGGTAAGGGGTCGGCGCAGCTAACGCTGGCGTAAACCCCTTACCACCAGGGTCGTAATGAGGCCTTATATGTTTAAACATATAAGTGTATTGTTACATATTGGTGTGCAATGACAAATGCATTGGGCTATGGCACTCACCTTACCCTTACATACCCCCCTGTCTAGTATGAATGGCAGTGGGCACTTGGTGATGGTGTGCTCGTAAGGGGGCAGGGTGGATGGAGACGCTTAAGGTGTGGTACACCATGTGCACCAGAAACGTATCTTATGCACTGTGACTCTAGTGAAAATGGACACTGTAGTGCTGGTGTCTGCAGAATGTGCTTTGAAGACCTTGTTCTTGCAATGAACATATTTGTATGAGTCCATTGAATGTTGACCCAGGCCTATTGCGTTTATTGTGTAAGCCGAGGGGCAGCGATGGCCCTTTGGGGCTCTTGTGTTATTACCCCCGTACTCCCAATATTGCTGGGTTGTTTGTCCAAAGACTACGGACACATTTTATTCATAACATTTTACATTTAAAAAAATGAAAAGGTCCTTTTGGGCACGAGGGCCAGTGGATGTTCTCCTGGCCCGTGCGGTCCTCTTTTCCCACAACTGTGGGACAATGTTCATTGTACTGTCTTTCTTTTTTGTGTCCATCTTTCATTTTTTTTATTCTTATTTTTCGGGGTGGGTGGGTTGAGTGAAAAGGTAGAAGTGTTCTGCGGTCGCAGAGTGGCTCCTTTGCGCTCCATTTGGAGTGATGTGCGAATTGGAGACCCTTGATGGCATGGCTACTTTTATTTGTTTTTTGTGGCCTTAGTCTATTACTTTGGTGGTGGCCTTGGTGCCCTTATTGGAGAGCTGACACCGAAAATGCTACACATGCGTGTGTAACCCCCCTTCCTTCCCTTTTTTTGTTGTTCTGCAGATTGACACGTGGGTACTTTTGCCACAATGGTGTAAGATCCTAAGTTGCCGTTTGGTTTGCCACCGTGGTGCCCTTTTTGTAGTGTGGCTAAAGGAAATGGGGGGACAAGAAAACAGGAATTTAGGTGGAAAAAGTGGGGATAACAACCACTGTGAGTGTTCTGTAGTTATTGTGCTGTAATAATTTTTAACCGTTTCAGTGCCGCTGTATTTGCCTTATGGGTCCCCGAAGCTCCAACATATGGTCCTGTGCTTTCTAGGTACATAGTCCTCCTCTTACTTTTACCTAGAAGCTGAACAAGCATAGAGCAAAGGTATTTTGTGGGCGCCCTTGGTGGTTGCTTTGAGGATGAAATTAAAGATGCTTGTATTATTGTATTATGTGTTTCCATGGGTTGTCTGGCCCATGGAAACACACTATCTGCAGCTTTTTCTGACAAATTACTTTTCTTCACAATACATTTGATGTTGCCTCTACAACTGTGTGCTAGGGAAATGTTTTTTTATAGCTCAGAGCACGGGGCACATTATTATTGATGTATTGGGAAATATGTGCCTATGTGCACTGTCGATAAGGTTATTTTTTTAAAGCAAAATGTAATTGTATTGTAAACAAGCGTGTTGATAGCGGTAAAATGGAAGGTAATATTGTGATATGTGGTTTACTTGAAATATTTGGTTGTTTTTATACTACACTGTTTGCAAGTAATAGTGTTAATTTATGTGGCATGTGTTTGCAGAAACAAAACTGCGTTGGTTATGCTGTGAACGCTACATGAAGGGTGGCATTGTTATGTGTCCTTCAAAACAGTGGTCTAAGAATTTGTGGGAGTAAATGTGTCGACAATCCAGAAAGAAATGATAAGATGCACTGGATTAAAAGCAGACATTGGAAAGTAAAGTTTTGATTTCATAAAACTGTGCTGTGAAGCGGGTAGTCCTGTACAACATTGGAAAAATGGATTCGCAGAACACAATATAAGCAACCTTTTAAGTGAAAGCTATTAAAGTGTAGAAACTGTGCTTTGTGCCATATGATCAATGCTGTGAAACATGAATGTTGAATTTGCTGCAAAGAGTAGATGTTTTACATGTTACATGTTACAAGAAACTTTAATTCAGAGCCAAAATATTAATGTATTTGTATATTAAATTGTAAAGTGCTTACTGAAATATGTTTTTTGTTATCTATTTCCCATAATTATATACTCCTATATAGTTTGCCACCGGAGGGCTTCTTCAACAGTGTTTGGAAAATCATTATCAATAATGGAGATATTATAAATATAGTGTGGGATGATCGCCAGACAACAATTTTTCCTGTTGTCGTTGCAGGAACAAGAAGCAACATGGTCGCATATAGGTTCTAGAAAATTGCGGATATGAAAAGTATCGCATTTATTTCAATTTGAAAGCAGTAATTTGTCCTGCGTAATGGAGCGGCGTGAGCACAGATTATTCACTGCTTATGGGAAATCATTTTTGGTGGAGAACGCAAAGACTTGCATTGATGGATCGATGATTCGATTTGCCAGTACAAGATTACAGTTGTGAGTTTAGTGAAAATGTGAATGCTTCGATGTTTGGTAGCTATGAACTGTGTTTGAAAAAGTTAACAAACTTTTCATGGACTTAAGTGAATGTTTTCATCATTGTGTCAAAATGAAAAGTATTTTTTACGGTCCCCACTATTGCAGTTTTGTTTGAAATAAAATATTTGTATCATTTCTGTAGAAAAAGACCAATGTTTTGTGTTTGTTGTGAATGTTTTTGTTTAAGTTCCTTGTTCTTGTTCTGTGTAACCTAACTGTATGACGTTGGTGATGACCGTGTACGTTTGTCTACCCTGCAGGCTAACGTCATTGAAGTAGGTAGAGCTCATTTTGAGCGTATAGTGATGTTAGCGTTAGGAGTGGGTGAATGTAATCAGTGCTTTGGAGCTCTTTAAAGTTCGGCCAATAGAATCTTATTGAGTTTATCTACTTTATTGAACATGCAAAGTCGATTAATTCTGTAAGATTACTTTTTAGTTCTATTTTTTAACTGTGAGAGGTGGTTCCTACCGGAACCTTTTTATTATTATAATTTTTTTTCAGGAAAGGTGACAATGCAGGGTGGGGGGGGAAATGAGGGAATACTCACCAAGCAGTATTATGGAGGGGCAGGTGGGCCGGGGAAGATGTTGCATGTGTGTTAAATCCAAGGTAGGGGGCAGTGGTTTTCATGCTCTTTGATTATAGCTTCAAAAGCACTTCAAAATTGTTTCCCCCTGCAGAGTGGTGTGCTGCAGTATATAGAGAGGACTGTTGTCTTGTAGAGATATGGACCAAAAGCTTATTTTATTTCTTGTAAGGTAGCTGGTGGGATTTTGTGTGCCACAGAAGTAGGCTGTGTGGTTACAGTATTGGTTGAGGAAGATGAGGTGGAGGAAGAGAGTCTACTGCTTGCTAAGAAAGGAACAGCCGTTCTGAGAGCATTGCAGTGTTTTTTTTCCTCTCTCTCTCTCTGTCATTAAATACAAATCCTTAGAATACAAGTGTATGTATATACTATATAAAATGTTATATTGTGGTTTGTTATTGTAATTTTATATGGTGTAATAAAGTAGTTTAAAAAAAGAGAGTGAGCCCTGTTCACCTGAGTTCTGAGTTATTCAATAGCAGTCTTCAAAACCATTGTTGGTGCTATATTTTTTGTTAGAAGTCCGCTGACAGGTGTTTCGACTCTCTAGGGTCTTTTTCAAACCTTATGGATTGTGGGCCAGTTATTGGTGCAAGGGTAACCCAATATCATTGCAAATAAGGGTGGTTAATTATTAAAAGTCGTGGCCTAGTGAGCACATGGGCATCAGGTTTGGCATGCTCGGTAATTATCTGCTGATTAGCATTGTCTCGGAGTGTATGCAGCAGTAGTCAGGGTGATCTGTTGATACAATCCTGTACAGCACTTGGGGCTGTAACCACAGGCACAAATGTTGCCGCAGGCAGAATTTATTTCCCCATGCAAATATATCCCAATTTTCAAAAAACCTTACCAGATAGCCAGTCCCTGGTGGCCATGCCCACTTTAACCCCATTGCCAGTCCCTCGTGGTCATGGGCAGTGGGCAGATTGTTCGAGTCATGGCTGTGACTCAGACAATCTGGCCACTGCCCATGGCCACAGGCTATACCTCAGTCACCAAAGGTATAGCACTGTTTTCTGTACCTATATTTTGACACTTTTCAACAACAAAAAACATGGATACATCTGCAAAACCATGCTTTCAGGTCCTTGCCAATGCTCCTTTCACGATTTCGTTGCAAATCCGTCCATGTTGTATTTTTGGAAAAGTGTCAAAATGTACATACATAAAATAGTAAAATAACAGCTCCCATTTAACAAAATCCATACAGACTTTTCACTAACATTCAAGGTTGGGTCTATAATATTTCTAAAATCTTTTTTGCACATTCGTCAAACGGTAACAAAGTTATAAGCCATCTAAAACTGTTCAAACCCCACCTCTAATTTTGCCCCCTCTTCACTAAATCCCACCATGTGTTGCAAAAGCATTCCAATCTGGGTCTTAAATCTGTTTTGCAGATGTGTAAAATGGCACCAAATTTATAAGCTTTCAAATATTTTGGGACCCCCCTCTAATGTTGTTCCCGCTTGGCAAAACAGCACCAAACTTTGTAGATCCATTCAAGGTCAGATGATATCATAAAGTAAGTTTCATGCAGTTTTATTGAGTGGTGCCAAAGATATAAGCCATCCAAAAACTGCTTTTCACCAGCCCTGTAATTCAAAAATATGTATGGATGCCTTGAACATCTGAGATCTTTGCAAACTTCACAGAGCTACCCCCGGACTGTTCGCAGACTTTGAAGATGAAAAACCACCTGTTTTGGGGATTTTAATGGCCATATAACATCCCATCCTCATCACCCCTGACTTCCCCAGAGATTGTTTCATTAGTTTGACAAGTGCAATGTTGTGTTTTTTAATATGTTTTTACTGCACCTCATATTTTTAACTGACCACTCAACGGGTGCGTATGATGTTCGCAGACATCATGCTGGCCCCTTATTTGTCCAGGATGGTGGCCGCAAACTGAATAGGGAAGTGAGTCTGTGGACCGAACACAGATATCACTAATTTTTGGGGACCTACTTTTTGGCCATTTTTTTAAAAAACTGCTGGGTGGATTTACACCAAATTTACAAAAGCACGCTTTCGGGACCAATCCGTCACTCCTGCCACAAATATGGTGAAAATCCATCAAGCGGTGTGGGTTGTAGGTGTGAGCAAAACTTTTTTCAATTGCATCTATGATGAAAACCACACATTTTAGGACCCCCTTATAACTTTGCCCCCCTGGACAAAACCTCACCGGACTTCGCAGAATCAATCCAAGGGGCCCATATACTTTTTTCCAAAGTTTGGCAAAATATCCAGTGCTCATGGGTGAAGGTTGTGACCACTGAACATAACTGAAGGCCATGACTAGTACCCATTCATGTGGTAAAATATATTTGGCCATGCACACTGACCGTGGCTATTGGACATGATTAATGCCAGTTACTGTTGTAATGTAATTAGTGAAGTCATCATTGTGGTCGTCGGCTGCGCAACAAGGGGTGCAAAGTTGAGGTGGCTTTTGCTGAATTTCAGGGGTTTTGTTGCATTACCATCTCACCTTAACATCCTTGCAACTAACGTTTTTTCCGTGAATTTCAAATATTTTGTTACAATATATTACTCACCTTAACATCCCTGCAACTAAGGTTGTTTCCTTGAAGTTCAAGGGTTTTGTTATTCCGTAGATTTTTAGAATGCTTCCAGACCACTAGCATGGTCTTCGGTCATGGTCAGTGAGCACGGCTTTTGGCTGTGCCCAATTTCCATTTTAAAATGCTACCAGACCACTAGGCATGGCCTTCGGCCATGGCCGGTGGGCGCGGGCACTCTATATTTTAAAACATTTGCAACCCATTGCTTAAAGATGTTCATCAAGCACAAACTGATGTTGTTCTGTTTTGACAGTGGTATTGTTACATATAAAAGATTGCAAGCTTTGAGAACTCACAATGTTTTTAGCCAATGCGCAGTGAGATTACATTATTTGCCATGGACCACACACTGTGGTTAAGCAGCGTGCTCCAAGCCCCTTGTCTTATGGCCGGTCTCTTGGTGACTGTTGTGATATATCGCACAACCCAAACTAACCACATTTAAGTAACACGGAAATGGGGAAAATATGACCGGCTGTAAGAATTAAATATTCCCAGGTACTTTCCGCACCCATAACGAAAATCAAAAGCTGTCACCCATGAATATATGCCCAGTGAGTGAAGACATATCTTAAAGTGAAATATACAAATGTAGTTCATTTGGTCTTCCCCTTAGAAGAAAGTGCGCAAGACAAAATAGCATTGGACTTTTTTTTTAAAGTAATGAACACCAGAAAAATAACCTGAGAGAGGAAATGTTCCAATAAATATGGTGGCAAAATATGAAAGGTGCTCACCTTTCACTCACTGGGCATATATTCATGGGTGACAGCTTTTGATTTTAGCATAAGCATCAATCCGTAGTGAAATATTCCGTGGTGAACAAAATCCCAATACAAAACAAGTTCTTGTGGTCTTGTGGGTAAGCGTCTGTACAGGGAACATAACAACCTGAGTAAAATCCTGGTAGCCAAATACTTGAGATAGCTAGCCAACCTCGCATATCTCTAGCATTGACAGAAAAACAAGATGGTAGCTTTTCATTTCTGAAAACCATGATCCTGCAATGCACCATGGGTGATATAACTAAACATTTTTGAGAAGCGGGCAACCCCTTCTCCATCAAATATTTAAATAACTACTGCACGGAATAACTCCAAACCATGCATGGATTGCGAGTCAATGCTTTGTGTTGTTTCGGACCCGCTCCAAATCCGTCCAGCGGTTTGGGCTGTGCGCTTTGGCAAAAATGTACCTTGTTTGTCTATTGGAAAATGAACAGGAAGTAGGCTGCAACTTTTGAGAAAAAAAAAATGTTGTCTTCTTAATAACATTCTTAATTTTATCATATCTTTACACAACGTTGCACTCTGTTGGGGGGCTGTGAGTCCCTAATCACTTTCGAAATGTGAGTCAAATCTTTTACTCTAATCAAAAGTTATTAACAATAGAATTTTGAGGGGTTGCTATGGGAGTCCGACTCACCTTAACTATAGGTGACTATCGCAGCCCTATAACATATATATAGTGAATGAAATATATACATATGCATGTGTGTAATAATCACTATATATATATATATATATATATAGTGATTTACTGTATATCACTACATATATATGTGTATGATTGCAAAATACACACACACAAACACCAACACATCTACACATATGAGCAATAAATAAGTGCATTTTGACTTCTAAAAGATAAGCCGTCAGCGAATTCCATCTGTTGTAGATGCATTAACAGAAAGCAAGACAGAGGCCCAGTAGAGGAGGCACTGGTGGACCCTCCAACACGGGCTCACTCTTCGAATGATGAGTACAAGTTCTCATGCCTCACTCCCAGGGCCAGGGGCGTTGCTAGGGGGGGGCTAAGGGGTCTATAGCCCCTGATCTTTTGGTTGTAACCCGGATAGAATCTCAGGAGCTACAGCCAAAAGACTAGCTAGCCCCCAGTCCCAACAGTTCCGACATCAGCGTAGCCCCGGGTCTTTTCCAGACCTAGCAACTCCCCTGCCCAGGGCTATCATTTAGGGAAGCTGTAGGGGGCGGGGGCGAGGGGGTATCGATTGCACCTAAAGATGTGCAGCTGACGAGCCCGGTGCAATGCCTTGAAAGCCGTGTGATGGGATGGATGTTGATACGTGTACAGCAGCCGCATCTCTTCACTTTAGCAGCATCGGAGCCTGAGCTCGCAGGCAATCAATTGCGCCGCACAGTCTCCTGCGGGGGCGGCGTGACCCCTTCTCACTTTCACAGCGTGAATTTGGCGCAAGGGCGTTTGTTAAAAAAGCGCAATTTGGTGAAATAATTATGGGTCACTTACAGAGGCACACCTGGTACTCCGTGTTCATGCGATAAATCCATGTTAATTTAATAGAAAACAAATGAATCCAAAAATGTAGAAAACATTATGAATAAACAATGTAACTAACCTTAAAACAATGGCAATGCAGTCTCTGAGTAATGCGGGCACACAGGTAAGTGGATAATGAACGTGGTAAATGCGGTAAGGATGAGAAGGAAGAAGTCGTAATTAGGTAAGTGGTGAACTGCCCCTTTTGTCAATGCAGGTGGGGGACACCAGGGTGGGGCCCCTGTAATAGAAAGGCAACTCCCCACTAGACCGTCATCATCACGGCCCACGAAGCCCTCAATCTCGCTGCAAGAGGACACTGGAGCGTGTAAACTGTCCTGGGAAAATCCAACTCTACGATTGGGTGTCTCCCATTGGACGCTCTCAGAGACACGTCACAATCACGGAGGGTGCTTGCCCTGTTTGGCCCTCCGATGTTCAGGACATGTTTGAGGCTGACCTCTGGGAGTGCTGTCTTCCATTGGCACACATTTCTGATGGGGCTTGTAACTGTTTCAACTCCCCCTTCTCTCCAACGACCCCACCCCCTTTTCCCCTTAATCCCGCATTTCCATTTTCTAAATGCTTTTCACGGTCGCCCTTGCTCCACGGTCTCCCTATCCCAGCTTGGTTACAGTGCTTGTCCCCTGATCTCATTCCTCTCATCTCTGCCACCTTGTCTACCGCCCTCCCCCGTCTCCCTCTCCGCCCCCCCCACACACACACTTACTCGAAGAAGCATTTAGTGCACAGGCCCCATTTACAGATGAAAGGTTACGACCATGTCAGGCCGGGCATTTTGAAATACGGATTGATTGCATATTATTATAAAGTTAGGAGCAACCCGAAGACCCCGTGTCACCCTCCCCTGGGACCGCCTGGTGTTAAATTCGCTGTTGCCGAGACAAGAGGCAAGGAAAGGCAGAGGAGAGGGGGATCGGAAGGAAAGGGTCGAAGAAGAGAGGATGGGAAAGAAAGAAAGAAAGAAAGAAAGAAAGAAAGAAAGAAAGAAAGAAAGAAAGAAAGAAAGAAAGAAAGAAAGAAAGAAAGAAAGAAAGAAAGAAAGAAAGAAAGAAAGAAAGAAAGACATTAGGGAATATAGGAAGAAATAAAGGTAGGAAGAAGAAGTAAGAAAGGAAGATAGGAAAGGATGAAGGGAAGAAAAGGATGGATGAATGACGATTGTGAGCAGCATAAGGTTCTCTCTCTCTCTGGTTCATCACCAACAAGAGAAAGTGGAATGATGTCATCGAGAAACACAGAGCCTGGGCTAGGTCCTCTCCACCCCATTATAGCTCAACCATCGGCTTTGTTCCAAAGAAGTCGGATCAGGATTGGTTGGGCGGCAAGTGTCTGGCTGAGCACCATAAGGGCATCGCGTCTGCCTGGGATCTACCTAGGGACAGACTGCAGCACGTTTCCACTGCTCACGATCACCAGGACAGGAGTGTCCTGCCGTATTGTGCCTGCTATGACTCGCAACACTTGAAGGTTAGTGGGGTTGTCTTTCTACCGTGTTATGCCTACTAAGCCGCTCAGATAGCAGAGTGAGCTAAGTGCTCGCCCCTGATATCTGTGTACAGCCTGCTGTGGCAGGTTAGAATTCTGGCAGTGTCAACTCAGCCTTTCATCCTTCCGTGGTTGATAACTTGAGTACCACTCTGTCGGGTAATAATGGCTTCTGTTATTTAAGTGCTCTGAGACCTATGGGTGTGTAGTGCTATATAAAAAATACCTTATTACTGTGACTCGCAGCACTTGGGAAGGTTTGTAGTGTCGCTCTCGCAGGGTGTCTCCCGTGATGGATCCTGGTGATGCGCATGGTGGCATGGTGATAGGATAGTGTGCGGTAGGCAACTGGTCCTCCACGCGTGTGACAGTCGCCAATACATTTCAATGGAGACCACATACTGTTGGGGTGTTTTTGGGCTGACTTCCCCTATAGACATGCATTTGGGTGGCCAACAGAGGGCATTGGTCCGAGAATGATAGCATCGGAACTCACTCCCTACTCTGCAAATGTGCCGCCACAGCCCCTTGCCCACCTCCAGCACTGAACATTTAGGAAAAAGGGCAGCGAGTGTCAAGCAAGCATTGGCAGATCCTCCCACCTCATGCTAGTGCTAAAGGATGTGTGCAGGAGAGGCAGGGGCGCACCGCAGGCCTCTCTTTCCCACTAGAGCAGAACTATATGTGATGTTTGGCTCAGGTGTACCCCATTCATCCAGATGTTATTTCTGCGTGACAGCAACATAGCGCTAGAGGTACTGAACCCTCCCACCTCACACCCAGGGTAGTGTTTGAAGAAATAGCCCATCCCCAATGCACCCACCTCTGCACTGCACTAGCAAGGCATGCTTCTCGGACTCACACCCACTTCCCTCCCATCGTAAGCAGTAGATGTGTACTTGCCCTATTTTGGCACGGACACTGGTGGGCGCATGCAATCTGGCACCTCTTACGTGGCGTGCCACGCAGCAGTAGCCAGTGGATCCACATGGACCTTTTCCATCTCCAACATGGGCAGGCCTTTAAGGATGTTGCAGTCCATTCCTTGCCACCTCCCCCTCAATGGCTGAAAAAAGTAGCACTTTGGGCATGCAGTGGGATGGGTCTGAGGGAAAGAGGGAGGGGTGACACCGGAGAAGAGGCTGATAAGTGAATTTCGCTTTGTACTTTTCCATGAGACCCATGGAATGATATAAATCGAGGTTTGCTCCCAAATTGAACAACACACAACATGATGGATTAATTGGTGAGAGGCGCAAAAGTAAATAAAGGTAGCCTTGATTGATGAAACATGATCATATAGACTAGATTATTTGGAATATGTGTTTTCTAATAACTTGATAACATCACTCAAAATTAAGATATGACTATTTTGTTCATTTGCTTCGCTCACCTTCGCTTTGAACACTAACATTTATTTTAAATGTTCTCCCTATCCTTTTAGGTTCCGTTTAGTTTTTGAATGAATAGTTAACATTCTTCTTGAACTATCATTATAAACACACAGAGCATTCTCTGTGGAAGTCTGTGCACACATACGTCCTCATATTGAGACCCAGCTTCCCCCCTCAGTGCTTCCACTTCTGAAAAGAAGGGAGAGGAAGCATATGCAGGAATGTTGCAGCCATTTAGTTCTCACATCCAAATCCTGAGGCTGTCCCAAAAAGCATAGATAATGTATAGATGCAAACTCTTCAATGTTATGGTGAGTGTTGCGAAACATCAAATGAGCACGAAGCACAGTTATTCAAGCATACAACGCCTTAATAACAGGAATTATTGCCAAATATAAAGAGCTGGGGCCATTATTACCTTCCCCAAATGGTCTTTCATTTAATTAAAATCATCTAGGACTCATTAGTGCTAATAAGGGTATTTCAAAAGAATATCATATGAGCATTCCAGACCATCCATCTTGGAATGATAAACTTCTATCAGAAAATAATGAATATGGTTCTATGTTTTAATAATTTGCTTTGCTCAATGAAACAAGTGGAAAATACAAATTATAACTCCAACATACATTGGACTTATCAGACATTAAACTTGTAATCTTTTAAACAGTCACTTACCAATCTTAGTACGATTAAAACATTTTCTTTTTCTATAACTCCTTTTGCTGAGAATGTATACTATTTTGACTCTCAAAATAACATTTTCTCCCTGAAAGTGTCATGCTCAGATTGAAAAGTACTAATAATGAACAAAAATAGAAAATAACGAACACAGGTGTGGCCTCTGCAGCCTGGTCCTCTTGACCATTACAAGGTCTTCAGAAGCCCAGCTACAGATCCTACCAGCATTAACAAAGTGCCCCTCACCTCCCCATACGGACAATGTGCCTTCCATATAAATGCCACATTCCGGCGGGACACACATAATGGAAATGTATGTCTCCAAATATGTTTCTGCCTCTGCTGCTCCCATTCTACATCTAACCATAAAAAACAGCTTCCCCTCATGATGTCTGTCTGTTTGGTCACGCTGCTGTCAGCTACAGATGGCATGGTTCTGGGAACCACGCACCTGACAATGTGACTCTCGCCGAGACAGCAGTAGAGAGACATAGATTGAGACAGACAGCGTGACAGAGAGAGTAAGAGAGTTCAGAGAGAGAGAGTCCAAAGAGAGAGAGGGGGAGAAAGAGATGGGGGAACAGAGAAAGAGTACAGAGAGAGAGGTACAGATGCCCATATATTATGCCAGGTACAGCTGATAGAAAAACATAGCATTAACTGTGGCACAGGCGGGAGTTTGCCAGCCAGCAATGGCCTGATAGCCAGAGGTGATAGGTGTACACATTGCTGGGGTCTTCATCAAGGACTTGGGGCCATTACTGGATGGCTACCTATGCATCCTCTTGGCACCCGGACAGAATTCTGGGGGAGCAAATGCATGTCTTTTTAGGGGCAATTGGCTTTGTGCTTTGCCCAAACGATGAATGCCAATCTCTCTTTAAAAAACCTACAAATAAAGATGGCAATCATTAGAGATAGTAAAGAGAGCTTAGGTGAGAGTATTTCAACAACAGAAGATACCGGCTTCCAGGAGGGCGCGCAGAGCAAGTTAAAGATGCTGTGGGAAGTGGGGATGGAGGGGCACTGGACAGGTGTGATGCGGGTGTACCTTTGAGGGCATAGTGCTGAACAGAAAGTTGCTACCAGTGGCAAAGGTGCCATTGGCTCGTATGGTACACCGCCTGTTAGCTGTCACCTCTCCCCCAGATCTTAATGAAGATTAACTGTAATTAGTCGGGGCTTTAATATAAAAGAAACTATGAAATACAACTATCCTAATTATAGCATTATCGAAAGGCACCTATCAAATGGCGGAGAGGTTGACAATTCATCCTTTGAGTGACAGAAGCAACAATCTTTTAACTTTTCCTCATGGTAGTCAGGACCGTCATTAGGGGGGGGCAAAGAGGTCAAACTGCCCTAGGCCTCAAGCTTGGGAGGGGCGTTGCTACACCCTCCCCTCACCTGAGTGAAAGGCAGCATAGTCCACCCCTGCTCTATATTTACATGGGGGACTGTGCTGCCTGCTACTCAGCCGGGCAGGAGTCCACTGAAGCACATTTTTGTATGTTTGTACTCCACAACAAACATACTCCTCTCCTGTCAAGTCGCGTGATCATGTAGCGGGATACGCTAACTGACAAGAGATGCCTCCTTTCCTGTCAGGTAGTGTTTTTACGTGCTGGAGATGAGGGAGGGCCATCCAGTCCTCCCGTGGCTGTGCAGGGACCTATGAAGGGAACATGGATGTACGGTAAGTGTTTTGTTTGTTTTTTAATGAAATGTGTATGTTTATTATATTAAATGTGTATGTATATGTGCATGTATGTGCACGTGTATGGTGTTTATGTTGGTGTCAATGGTGTCTTTGTTTTTATGTATCTGTGCACGCAAGGAGTTGTGTGAATGGTGGGTGAATGCTTGGGTGAAAGTGTTGTATGTGGAGTGTATGCCAGCCCGAAACTGCAAATATAGTAGCCCTGTGGGCTAGGGCCACAGCTTTTTTTCCCTTTATTCTTGATGCACAGAACCATGCATCAAGGGTAAATAAAGCAAACATAAGTGCTATCACGTGGCTAAACTGGACCACATTTAATGTAGGTCAATCTAGCCACGTAATAAATCTTATCATGTTTGTTTCACCCTTAATACACAGTACATGTGCATCAAGGATAATGCAAACATAAGTGTGATCATGTGGCTAGACTAGCCTACATCGAATGCAGGGCAGTCTAGCCAGTAATAGCACTTATCAGGTTGAGTGGCATTACATAGCTCGACTTGTTTACATTGGTGGCTCCAATCTGACCATATATTAGCCTGGCATGGCATTTCTATACTGTCATATGTTGTGGGCAAAGTCGGCATGAACATGCATTGGAAAATGCTCCTGTGTAGGGTTGGTGACTTGCATCTATTGGGGTTCTCCATGTGCTACCATATAAAACCAATTGCAAACGGTATGGCATTTTATCCAGTTTTAAGTAAGTGCTGGAAAATGCACCATTTTAACCCATTCTTTCAAAGGTTTTCTCTGCAACGAGAAACCCTCTCAAGCATCCTTTTTTTGGTGTGGGCTCCTTCACTGTGATCTGTTGATCCCGCACAATTGGTGCAAACATTTCAGCCCCTCCAGTTAAAAAAAGGAACCTGGCGCCACTGAGCATCATTTACCTGTCGCGGTGTTTGATGTGTGTTTTAATGCACACACAGGGCTAGGGCGCTCCTTAATGCTGGCGTCAAGCACCACACGTCGTCATGCCATCCTATATATACGTATACATATGATAAAAAAGTTAGTCTCGAAACAAAACTTTCATCAGTATAGAAATATAACTTTCCTCTACTTGATTTGCAGTAATCATAATAAATCACATTTGGGTTTCTCTACACATCAACACAAGGAGAGATTCTCACGTCATCTGTATGCAGCGACGGTTCTGTATGCAGTGACAGTGCTGCAGCTGTCCAGGTGCAAAAAAACAAAACAGGGCCAGACCAAATGTTTTGCCCTGGGCCTCAACACACCATGTGACAGCCCTGATGGTAGTGAACTTCCGCCGCACATCAGCAGTCAGCAGCAACATTGCCTGGACCAGTGTTGCTGCCTTCTTTGCCCCCTCGAGCTGGCTGCCATTTCCTGGCCTTTAAAAATGCCAGGCTATTAAGAAAGTCTATGCAAAAAGGACAAGCATACTCGTCCTTGGCACTTAAGGGGTTAAAATCAGTTTATATTTTGGGAACAGACACTCATGTAAGTGCAGTGGGCAAACGCTTGGTATAGATTTGTACTCCCCATTCAAGCTGACCTTTTCTCCCACAAGTAGGCCTGGTCCCTCCTTTTTGTTTCAGAAATGATGGTTATATGATCGGCCGTGCTCTGGCATCATGCCCTGTACAGTTATTTAGAATTTCTCACAGTAACCGCCCCATTCGTCCATCATTGTCCCTCAAAAAAAGTTAGCTTTACTAACCAATTCAATCGCACAACAGCCCCTGCAGCCAGTGCGCACGAAGACAACGTCTATCGAAGACTTGCTGAGGGGCCTTTTCTCCACACGATGCGGTCAACTTTTGAAAAAAAAATGAAGACGGACGAAAGCGGAACAACTTTGCGCTTGTCAGGATTGTACCCGGCTAATGGAGACAGTTTTTCTGCTGCTCTGGTCGATCCGAATTGATCCCTGTTTTGCTGAGCTCGGGCAGTGCCTTCAAAGCTGAGTCTGGTGTCAATTTTTATCGTTTCACCGGTGCCAATCAATAGGAGGACATAAACATTAAGACAAACTTTGTGAAAGCTAATCCTTCAACTGGAGTTTTATGAATGGGCCGACAGCACTGGCTCTAACCGTTTGGATCTAAGTGGGTCCTTTAATCAGGTGAGTGACAGGAGACAGTCAATATGGAGACTGTCTGGTGATTGACGAAAGCTTTTATGCTGCCGGAGAAGGGGGGGGGGCGGTTGGGGGTTTACATCAGCAGATGTTTCGCCTGGATTATGTTTAACTCTGCCTCTCAGTTACTCCTCCATAGTTTCAGATGTTCTCATTTCCCGCCTTGCTTTTGGTTCTCACTGCATGCTGTGCGCAGGGATATTTGCTTAAAGCCGTGACTTCCTCTAGTCATGCATTCCCGGGAACGGCTGCTCCTGAAGGAGTGGTTATGTAGGTGGCATAATGCTCTGTTGGGTGAGAAGATAATCATGTCACTTCCTGTGCCGCTCAATGTCGCCATTCTACTGGTGATGTCATGGAATGCACCGTCATTACTTGGGCGAGGCCCTCGCTAGGGTGACAATTAATAAGAGATAATCGTGTCACTTTCTATGCTGCCATCCTACTAGTGATGTCATAGGATGCACCGTCATTACTTGGGCGAGGCCCTCGCTAGGGCGACAATTAATAAGAGATAATCCTGTCACTTCCTGTGCTGCTCAATGCCGCCATTCTACTGGTGATGTCATGGAATACACTGTCATTACTTGGGCGAGGCCCTTGCTAGGGCGACAATTAATAAGAGATAATCGTGTCACTTTCTATGCTGCCATCCTACTAGTGATGTCATAGGATGCACCGTCATTACTTGGGCGAGGCCCAGGCCCTCGCTAGGGTGACAATTAATAAGAGATAATCGTGTCACTTTCTATGCTGCCATTCTACTAGTGATGTCATAGGATGCACCGTCATTACTTGGGCGAGGCCCTCGCTAGGGCGACAATTAATAAGAGATAATCCTGTCACTTCCTGTGCTGCTCAATGTCGCCATTCTACTGGTGATGTCATGGAATACACTGTCATTACTTGGGCGAGGCCCTTGCTAGGGCGACAATTAATAAGAGATAATGGTGTCACTTCCTGTGCTGCTCAATGTCGCCATTCTACTGGTGATGTCATGGAATGTGCCGTCAATTCTTAGGCGAGGTACTCTCTTGGGCGACAATTAATAATAGATAATCATGTCACTTCCTGTGCTGCCCAGTGTCGCCATTCTACTGTTTCTGTCATGGAGTACACCGTCATTACATAGGCAAGGGTCTCTCTTGGGTGACAATAATAAGAGATAATCCTGTCACTTCATGTTCCCCTCAATGTCACCAGTGATATCATGGAATGTGCCGTCGACACTTAGGCAAGCTTCTCCCTAAGGGTGTACCGAATAGCATATTTAGTATTCGGCCGAATAGTTCATTAAGTATTTGGTTGGAGCCAAATAGTTGTTTTATTCAAACAATCATGTTTTAAATATGAAAAATACACATTGCTAAAACAAATGAAAGTAAACATTTTAAATGTATTCTCGTGTTTAATTTATTTCCCTTCATTGTATTTAACATCTCATTCTTAGACAAGCCAGAAAAGGACAAACTAACAAAAAACAACGACCATGTGAAAAGGCTATTGCATATACAAAACCAGTGCTATTCAAAAAGGAAGGCTTTGCAAAAGCATGGGGTTTAGATGCAATGAACAAAATGGGTACTGCAATTGTTTTTGCAATTTGCACACACAGAAATCCCTTGGGAGTTGCAAGGTAGTTTAAGATGAAAGTGAGTTTCAAAGTTTCCTTGCAGATCACATAAAAGAAATGTGTAAATGGTTTCTGTTCGCTCATGAAGAACACAAGTCTATGGTACTTTTGAGGAGAGTGCACTCCATCTCCCTACTATTTTTAAAAAGGGGGATGCCACCCTCATGTGACAAGCATGGACAGGGCTCTCCCAGTTAGCCCGCTAGGGCGGGAGCAGGTGTAATCACACGTAGGAAAGCCTGACATGCGACTGAATCTGCCCAAACCCTTCAAGCACTAAGAAGACACTTGCCTGATGGGCATCCACTCAATTCCACCAAACCTCAAGCATTTCTACTTACCCCACCTCCTTCCCACTGCAATAGATGAAAGAATATGAGTCTCTCACTCTTCAACCCTCTCCTCCACAACACCAGCAGATGCAGGGCTCTATCTCCCTCCATCTGTCTACATATTGTAGTGATCTCATCAGCCTATGTTATCTGACAGATTTCCCAATGAGCATGTTATCCCAAGAGGCCGATATGGGTGGGAAATGTCAGCCTCCGGTTGCTCTGCCTGACATTTAACTGACTCATCCCCGTCCCTATTGGCCTGGAAGTGACAGCCCACCATTGGGGAGCTCTTCCCATTTCCAAACATCCTCTACTACCAATTTCATCAATAAGGCACGGTTCTTTGACTATGTCCCAGGAAAGTAGAGTTCTCACACCTTCCTCTTTATAGTCACTTTGACAGAACACCCAGAGGGGAACTGGATATTTCCCAACAAGAAGTTCCTCTGAAAGTCCTCTTAGTCTGTCAATTAATGAGAGATAGCCATGGGTGGGGGAATCTCATTCTGCATCACACATAACCAGGATCAACCTCATCCCTTCTGGTCTCCACCACCTGTTGTGAATTCTTCAAGTTTCTTTATAGGCATTTCCCATAGTAACAAACCAGGCTCACAGCTAATTCATCCAATTCCTCACATCTACCTCTCTCTACTACACAAACATATGCACCTTAGTCGTATGTTAAGTTCCATTTAAATGAGACGACAAACTGTACTTAGCTGCAATTCGGCAGAATACATACTCAAAGTCGAAGTTTGGTACACCACAAGTTCTCTCTGCAGTACTCATTCTCAACACATTGGGCCTCATTACAAGTTTGGCGGTAGCATTGCTGGTAAAACCAAACTTGCAATATTTTCCGGCACCCGCGAATGGGCAATTACTGGGTTATTACGACCAGGCTGGACCCAGCAATTGCCCATTTGCGGACGCCAGAAAAAAGATGCTCCCCATTCCCATTCGGCACCATAGTGCCAAATGGGAATGGGCAGGTTGGATGCACTGGCACCGTTTATAACAGTGCCGGTGCATCCGACATGCTGTGCTTGCGGGTTACACTCTGTCTGCCAGGTCTGACCTGGCAGGCAGAAAGGCACCCGTGAGGACAACGCGTAGTTTGCCGGTCGGGGAACTACGGTACTGGCAACCGTACCGTAGTTCCCAGACCGGAAAACTTGTAATGAGGCCCAATGTGTCCCTAAGCACACTGGGCCTCATTAAAACCGGCAAGGCTACCTCCAAACCGGCAAGAAAATCCGGCACCCGTGAATGGGCAATTACCAGGGTATTCTGGCCCCGTCGGACCCGGTAATTTCCCTTTCGCGTGTGCCGGTGCTGGTAGATCCCCATTCCCAAATGAGCCCCATAGAGCTCAATGGGAATGTGGATGCCTGTAGCACCAGGCCTGGCGGATTGAAAGGCACCCGCAAGCACAACTCAGAGTTTGCCTGACCGGTAACAACGGTACCGGTAAGCTTACCGGTACTGTTGTATCCGAACCGGCAACCTCATAATGAGGTCCACTGTTTCCTCGGCGTGCCTGCAAGTTGCATGTCTGAGTGGATTTGGAAAATAATTGTCAGTGTTATTATTGACGTCATGAGATACAGTCATGAGAAAAACATACTATTGTAGGTTGTCTCTTTTGTAAAGGCAATGTTTCCAGTTTGTGTCCCTGCCCCTCCAGCAATTCAGTGCCAGCAACTGGTCTAATTTGACGTCACCACAAAGGCATTCCGCTGACCAGGTGAGGGGACATATGGAGGCCAGGTAGGGGAAGCGATTACACACCGTTTCCACTTGATTCTGAATTGTGGCACGTCCAATTTTGTCTTTTATCTTTACAGAGACAACATAAGTAATACTGTATAGTTGGGCAATATTAACATGTATTGTTTAAAATGTTGTGAAGCTACTGTAATGCAGATGATAAGTTGTTCCAGTAATTGCAAAGGTTGGAATGATTCACACTGCAATAGGTGCATCTGCTTTCCAGGCTCCCGCACACACCCTCTACAAATCAAATCCTCCAAGATGACAAACTGAATCACAAAGTGAAATTGCCTTTCCTTTTAAACCCCTTAGTTAATTTCCATAATGGTTGCTTGTAGATTTTAAAAAAATGACTTGATTTTTGAAGCACTCCAACAGGGATGCAATTTCACTAAAAATGCCAGGGGTAGCTGAAGTGACATCACACGACCCTTGACCTACCTCTGCTGAGATCACAGGAAGTGATGTCTTTTCACTCCATCCCGAAGTGACATCACGGGGAGCGATGGAACATAACCTTTTACCCCTTGACAAAACAGGAACTGGCATCACATGGCATTGTTTCTAAGTACACCTTGAAAAATATGGTTACGGTATCACTGTAAAGTGATATACATTGCATACAAGAATGGATCACCATATGTATCATAAATATCAGTGGGTATAGGCCCATATTACTGTCAATGCAAGCAGACATCCAAGGCCTAACGATAATTATGTGTTATTATGTAGCACTTGAGCGCTTCATATAGAACAAATATACATACAATATCAACCAACCCGTGTCATACTCATTAATCAACCTCAACAGGAAGAAAGGTTGAGTTGACATTGCCGGGAGTCAAACCTGCAACCTGAAGTACACACACACATTGCAGCAGCCAGCACTCTCCCCACTGAGCTATTTTACCGGCTATAGCTACCAGAAAACCAGCCACTTACTTGCCACAGCCCAGGAGCCTGGGTTTAAAAAATACACAGTAGCAAGGGAGACTTCAGAGGTCGCAGCTGCGACCCATGGCAACCCCTAAATGACGTCCCCAAATCTTTCTTCAGGTCACACACGTATCTGCATGCTATTGTCAAACAATTACTAAAAGCATGTGCCCTTATCACACAGTTCTTTTTAAAGTACAGTACAAATTCACAAGTTGTTTTGGCTCACATCACTTTATGTTATGCCACAATCAAAGCGGGCAGGTGGTGGAATAGTGCATTTTAACTGGATACAATATACAGTAGTGGGCCCCAAACCTTTGTGGGCAAAGAGCACAATTTGCCTATCAAATGAAATGGTGAGCAAAATCTGTAGCTCCATGGAACATTTCAGCATTCAGGTGGTGGCAAAAGGATTTCAGAAAAAAATATAGCTGTAATCATCTTAATATTACAATTAAAATACACTAAAGTTCAATAATAAATAGCAATCTAGTTTAGGTGGAAATTTCGTCCATGCTTTAGCGACATTTTAACATTAAGTTAGTGAAGCCCGGTGCGAGTCAAGGGCGGTGCTTTGTTTTTCATTCACGCTGTTTTGCTGCTGTGGCTCTGGTCAGGACTACAGATTATTGGATTGAGAGCTACAGCACTTTTTTCAGCAGTGTTAATTCGGAACTTTGAGCTTGCAGGACCGAAACCTATTCATCAGATAGGGAGCCTTTCTCCTTTAAGGCTTCCCGAGCAGCAGGCCACGCCCCCTGGAGCCAGGAAGTAAAACGAAGAGTCCTGAGCCCTAGCGGCGTGAAGCCCGGTGCGAGTCAAGGGTGGTGCTTCGTTTTTCATTCACGCTGTTTTGCTGCTGTTTGGCTCTGGAGGGCAGTAGAAAGTGATATCGCGGAGTCCGGCAGCAAGTCCAGTCTGCACAGCCCGCCTCAGTGCGCCTTAGAGCGGTCGAGCGTTCAAGGCATTCGAGGTTGATCGGTGGGTGGCGACAGGGGCTCGGTCAGATGGAGCTGCCCCCAGGCAAGGAGACCTCAGGCGTGGGAGTACACACGCGAAACCGGCTGCGGAAACAAAATTCTAAAAAGGAGCAAGGTAAGCCAAACGCACTTCACCTCACACCAAACGCGTTGCGCCAAAAAGCAGATCTGTGCGCCCTTGACTGCTCAGTGGAAACATCTTCAGAGACTCTGAATGATGGCTTACCTAGCATGCTACAAATTGCATCTCCAGTCAGACAGTTATTGCCATCATCTGTTATACTGCCACCCTCAACGGCAGCCGCGCACACTGGGTTAGCCGCGGCTGAGGCTGTAGTTGCGGTAGAGGCAGGAGTGGGAGCGGGAGGGGACGACGCAGCCGACATCCCTCCCGCAGCGGTTTACCTTGAGGCAAATAACAAAAATCATTCCGCCTACATCGGCACTAATTCTGAAGTGGTCCATCGCCTAATTGCAAATTTCAACGTGCAGCCTGTAATGTTCCCGGCATCCGACATAAAAGGTCCAAAAACTCTAGAAAGTCAAAAAGAGCACTCAGTACAACTCATAGCGCGTTTGCCTGTTCTCCCTACAATTGTGCAAATCGATCTGCCAGAACATCCTCCAACAGTATACCTAGACGCCTCCGAGACTTTCTCATTTGACATTACTGATGCAGATTTATTGGCACTACGTTCTCCATCAGTCGGAAGCCTTAAATCTCCCGAAAAACTGAATAGTTCCATGCAGTCTGATGACATATCAAAAAATACAGAGGCGCTGCAAGATCACTCCAGTATACGAGATTTTCAAAAAACAGCCAAACCATCTGACATGATGCTTCCTATTGAAAAAGGTGCTTCTCAAGTGCATATAACTACGCATGTAACAACATGCACTGCAAACAAGGTAGTTGGACATGCACCTAACGACGTAGATAACAATGCCGTATCAGCTGCCTGGGCAAGGTCCGAAAACAAATTGCCGAAGTCAAAATCACAGTTGACACCCAATGTGAATACATCCATGTCTTTCGACATTGCTGCGCGAGAAGCACGGCTAACTGCACGACTGAAATCAGACTTTAATCTAATGCGTGAGCGCTTAAATGAAAGCTTCCCATCTAACCATGCCAATGTGCAAACACCTGGATGCAAGGTAAGCACTCTGCGCAAAGAAGCAAAACATACCTCTCAAAAAATACCATCTTCACCACACCTTGGTTCCATAGTAGGCCATCTGGACCTGGACGCACCTGATGTCCATCAACAAAACAACCAACAGCATAAAACGGAGAACAAAAAATACGACGAACACAATGCTAACCACACTGCAAATAACTCGACAGAAAATGGGCCATTGGAACTAAATGAAAGTAAAGGTCCCGAAAATTACACGAACAGCAAAGGAAACATCTCCATCGCGGCCGGAATTCAGATTCACAACAATGTCCTAGCGGCCACCTCAATAGCATTAATGCCATTTGTGAAATTATACGAGACACTAACTGAATCCGTACAGGACCAAAACGCCATTCTGGCAGTGCTAAACAACAAACTGTTGACTCTAGAAAAGGGAAATGAACACCTAAGCAATCGTTTGGACCTTGAAGCTGCGTCGACCCATCAATGGCACTCTCGTCTAAATGAAATCACACGACGGGAGGCACATGAAAAATTAGATCTCGCTGAAGCCTTAGTAGAGTGCACCAAGTGGCTTAGACATAATGTCACTGTACAACCACTCATTAACTTAATGAGAGAGCCTACAGCCGGTAGTCTGAGTCGTGCTGATCATGGGAGGAAGTCTAATGAACAAGGGAGCTATGATCACCCATGGATGCAATCAATCGACCTGGAGAAAAATCTCACAGACACTGAGATTAGCGGTGACAAAAATGCAAACAAGAATGAGGAAACCATCCGACTCGAGAAAGCAATGCCCTCTATTGTTGAATCTGTCATCAAAGTAAACCATATAGTGGGCTCCACTACCTCGACTGATGTTCAACGAAGATCCATCACAAGAAAAGAAGCAGCAGATGTGACAGTTGGAGCAGGGCAAAATGAAGTGCCCCTTACATCACTGATCACACCGGTGAACCAAGTAGCTTCAACAGAGAAGAAAATCTCCTTTGACATTTTCTCAGGCACAGCGAAAACTATACAAACAGCAAAACTATCAGATAAATCGAAGACAACTCAATCCACTACCTTGAAAATTCTAAAGAGAGGTCCGGCTCCAAAACGTCCACGAACCAACGAGGCAAAAAAATTCATAAGAAACCTGACCACACCGCCGCGACTAGTGGCACAAAAAACCACTGTCGCGCCGAAAAAATCTGACGCACAAGAAACTGCCAGGCCGGGTGTATTTTACCTCACAGATAACACAGAACCACCCACCAAACGCAGAAGAGATGACATCAGTCCATTGGTTGATCAATCCATAGAAGGGACAATTGAACTTTGTGATCTATCGACTTACTCTGTCGACGACGAACAAGAAACTGATGATGTCTCTAAGGCGCATAATCCGTCAGAAAGAGAACTGGTCACTTTAATACCATCTATTAGAGAAGAAAGAGACGCACATTCGGATCGCTATCCTTTGGGTCCCGTTGGGCGATGGCCAAAAGAAGTCGAAAATCGGCAGGAAACGTTCGGTATGAACAAGATTGAAACAAATAGCCGATCCCACAGATCACCTGAAAAATCACTACTGAAACTAAACCCGAAACATACAACGGCCCAAACTAAAAATCTAAATCAACCTGGCATACAATGCAGAATTGACCAACTGACCCAATCTACAGGATGTGTAGACAAACTGAAGCTCGAAAATATACTAGAGGAAAAAAACGAAATAAATCTCAACAGAACAAATGTGATGAGACTGTTGCACAGCATACCTACCTTGAGGAATATCCGATCCGATGATATCAATATCGTTGAATATAAAAAAGAATCCAGATCAGATTGGGTAATTTTACATATGCGATCCAAAACAGTAGCGCGCCCAATTCTTGACGCAAAAGAAGACCTACTGTTCTATGGATTTAACCTAACCAGAGCAATCGATTCTCCAGTTCTTTAGAAATCGACACATGGAAAAGGCCAATATCAAAAGACATCCGTTACAAAAAGGGAAGACCTGAGAAACCAACTTAAACAACAAATGTCACAGGTCCCCGAAGAATATAGACGAAAAAACATCATATAGGATGACGCAGGGTCCAGGCATGTGACCCAATTATTAACAACTTGGAACACCAGAGGATTTGCCCATCTATTTAGCGAAGGTAGAGCGCAAGAAATCAGAAGCCTGTTTATTTGTTTTCAGGAAACATGGCTCAGAAAGACGCCCTCCTGTGACGGATATACTACATATTTAAATGAAGTGGGCAAAAACACACTGGGACGGCCTTTTTCCGGCCTTCTTGCCATGATAAAAAATTTGTCAGGATGGAAAGTAATCGACATCCAGAATCCAAATTTATTTTTTCAAGCGATTACCCTTGAAGCGTCGTCCCATACCCTACACGGACTAGAAGGAAAACAACATCTGCTACTGGTAAACACTTACTGGAATCCCGCAATGATTACCGATGATGACTACTTGCGGTCAGTAACCACCCAAATAGACAGCTGCTATGCAGCATTTGTCGCGCCACTCATACTAATCTGCGGTGATCTAAACTTTTCCTGGTTTAAAAAATCCAATCAGTCCAACAGGGACACCACACAAGTGATTCCATCTGAAGGGTCGGATCGTAGTATGAAATGGACACACGAAATATCAGCTCGTAACTGTGTGCTGCTGAATGGTAGTACAAAAGGAGATATTCCTGCAGCAGCAACGTGGCAACGTGGTGATCTCTCTAAAACCCTAGACTATATATGGCTATCTGATAACTTGCATGCCTTGATTTCCGACCTACAAGTAAGGAAAATGCCCAACAGTGATCATAACCCACTTATTTTATCATGGTATATAGGCCCTACAACAACGCAGCAATGTTACCCAATGCAACTGGACATCAACTCTTCCCAAAACCGTTTAAGAATAACCAACAAGCAAATTGACATCATAACCTTGGCCTTCATGGAGGCATGTTCTACAAATCTACATACAGAATATACTCCTTTTCTGGATCCGCACAGAAATACAAACAAAAAAACGATCAGAGACCACACCCATTCATTTAGTCCCGCACTAAGTGAAGCGAAAAAACTACTTGCAAGTGACCTAAAAAAACTAAAATCTATCGGAGGGACTAACCTACCACAACATCTAGCCACAGGCGTCAAAATTATCGGAATTGGTTGAAATCCTTTAAAAACACTCGAAGACAGGAACAAGCAGAACTAATGCTGCGTCTTTTAATTCAAAAAGACAGTTCCAACATATGGAAAATAATAAATAATGGTTGTCTGATTCAACCCAATTATCTAGCAAATGGTGTGAACGCAACCTCCTGGAAAACTCATTATGACACAGTTTTCAATAACACTGATGATGATAAAACCTCAAATTTAAAAATAGATCACTATATCTGGGATGTAAGAGAATCACTTGAGAACATCTTACATGCAATTCAGAAGTTAAAATTATCACGCGCCGCTGGCCCTGATGGAGTATCCAACATCATGTTAAAAACAAACAAAGCAAGTTGGGCAAATTTCATCAAGTTGCTATTCGACCAGATTGCCCGAACATCTAAAATTCCCCACTCATGGACGAAAGCAATAATCGTTCCAGTGTTCAAAAGAGGAAATAAAGATGATCCTGCAAATTATCGCCCCATAGCGCTGCTTGACACTATGGGGAAGATATTTGCCACATTCCTCCAAGAGAAAATTGAAAGATGGGCAAAACTGAACAAGATCTATGATGAGAGACAAACCGGGTTCACCAAAGGAGTCGGCGTGGAACTCAATCTGGTATTGCTAAACCTGGCTAAACTAAATGCAATAAAACAGAAAAAAAGGTTGTTTTTAGCTTTTTTTGATCTAAAGCAAGCCTTTGACTGCATAAACCGGAACCTGTTGTGGCATAAACTAAAAAAGTGGGGATGTCCTAATGAATTACTAGCCCCACTGGTGGCATTACATACTAAAACCAGTATCCGTGTATGTCTAAATGCAGAAGGAGAACTAACTGATGAAATAAAAACTACACAGGGTGTGAAGCAAGGCTGCCCACTTGCAGCCACACTATTCAAACTTTTCATCTCAGATTTACCCGAAGCTTTTTCACTAACGAGGTGCTTTCCTCCAAAAATCAACGGCACGCATGTAACACATATAATTTATGCGGATGACATAGTGTTGCTTGATAGCACCGAAATAGGCCTACAACGATCACTAGCAGCGCTGCAAGCCTACTTAACAGTAAATCATCTCATGATAAATGCAAACAAAACGCAAGTGATGGTTTTTGGATCAAAAAACAACATAAGAAAAGCGAGGTTCAACTGGTACATCGATAAAGAAATACTATCAAGAACAGAAGCCATCCGATATCTGGGTGTTTCATTCAATGGATCAATCAGAGAGTGGAGTTGGACAAACTAAATCATCTTGCGTATAAAAATGTTTGCTTTACAAGGCCGTAAATTGCATTTAAATTACGGGAAATTTTCACTCCAACCCGTAACGACTTTCTACCTACAGAAAGTGATTCCAGCAATATGTTTTGGGAGTGAAACAGGGTGGAATATCAGGGCAAGCCTATGGGCACAAGTTGAAGGTTGCTTCTGGCGTAAAGTCCTCCAACTACCACAATGCGTCTCAATGGTGGTTGTGAGGCACGAACTTGGTCTTGACTCCCTGCACTCTACCGTACTATGGAAATCCATACTACTGTTGAGGAAAATCAGAATGGTGCCGGTAGCAACTGCTTACACAATCTTGGCCAACAAAAAAACCGATACATCTGCATCCATGCTAAAAAGCTGGGAAGATAACCTATTAGGCATCCTGGAAGAAGCAAACATAAAAATGCCTCTGGTGCTATGGCTGCCAAAACTGGCAAAAATAAAATTCATGCAATCCAAGTGGATTAAAAATGCGGAAAGACAAGCAGCACTTTCCACAGGCCTAGACTTTGGAATGTGCGAACAGGAAAGAGGTACCCTACCGAAATACCTGTCTAAATTTCCCTCTCACTATCATCGGAATCAATTTTTAAGGCTTAGCCTTAATCTGTCCAACACCAGGTTATACAAAAGAAGAATAAAAGATCCCATGACTATCGACGCCAACTGTCGTTTCTGTAAGCAGGAACCTGAATCTATTAAACATCTTATAATCGATTGCACACAGATTATTGAACAGCGCACCCTCCATCTTGAACGTTATGCCCCTAAAAACGGCAATATGGAAGAATGGTGGTCGTATTTGATAACGGGAAGAAACGTACAGCTAACCTGTAACGTGATTAACTTTATGGACATGATACTGACATAATCGACTGTAAAACACTGGCTCGCCAGAATAAGGATTTATCTCAGACGATCCATTATGCCCACGCTTGCCTAGCTCAAAGGAAAAATGTATTAATGGCACGACATGGGTTGGGGACTGCAATCGAATTGAATCTGACAAAAAAGTTTGTTTTTCTTTACAAAACTAAAAGTCTATAAAATAAATAAAAAAATTTTAAAAAAAATTAAGTTAGTGTTTACAAGTATAGGCTAGGGAAATAAGTTGCAAATGGGGTGATCTTTAAAGCTATCAGGCAAGTAAAATTGTTCCAAAATATTTCAGCACTTATGCATCACAGCGGGTTTGGGGGGAGTCCTCATGAACTGCTCAGAACGTTTAGGGTGCCATTTTAAGTGTCCCCATAAAAAACACAAGCAGTACTGCATATATAAGAAGTCCCATCCACGCTATTTTGATTCCTTTTGGTACTATGTGTAATTCTATAATAGAAATCTAGGTGGACCAGAGTTTCATTTTACTTAACACCCATTAAAAATGTATTGAAAACGCTGCCTACCATGTCCGTGAATGACAGATGGCATTTCCCTGGATTCTTGTGGACTCTGCCTGCTTTTTGTTGGTGTAAATCTCAGACTTTTTCCTTTGGAATGCATGCCATCTTCGCTCACATCTAAGTTCCATGCAGGTGGCAATGCGTGTGAATATATGAAATGGGGCGACTGGGGTGGCACTTTCAGCATTTGCGATCACACAGTGTATAAAAAGCATGCAAACGCTTTTATGCATTGTCATCCGTCTCTAAGCGCTAGGTCCACACTTTCCAAAATATCCGCTTAAGTTTCACATCATGTATTTTAAGTATAAAGCATTATTTCTTCCCTGACACATGTTCATGATCTTTTGTGCGAACTGGTGCATTCTAAGCACACGTGGACAGAGATAGTGGTCAAAGTACCATAGTAGGATTTGAAGGTACATTTTAAGGGGAGTTTAGATGTCTTCGCCTTGGAATTATTATGAAATGACAAATAGTGCATTTTAATACACTCAAGGCCAGTTACATGCTTTCTGTGCAGTACAGACCTGTGCTGCGACCCAGTCTCCAAAGAAAACATCAGCCCGGACTCAAAGCCCACTGCGCTGAAGCCTCCACAGCAACACCGTGCCATGTCTGTGAACCTGCACAGTCTTTCCGTAATCACCTGGCCACAAATGTCGCACAGATTACAACAAATCTATGTAAAAATGTACGGGGTTGGGTGGGTTACGGTATTTATCAAAGTGGGGGGAGGTGGACGGGCTGGGGGGGGACTCCCCCGCTTTTACTTTCGCATAGATTTGCTGTAATGGATGCAACATTTTCGGCCGCGCAGTAATGGATGTGCAGTATTCACATAGATCCAGTTTTCCCGGAGTGTCCTACCTCAGTCTCCACTTTCATAGATGCCTCTAGCATCAACACACAAGGGTACAGAGCAACTAGTGAGCAACAGTTAGAGTTCTGTGAGCTAGACTTTGGGGATCACTGTTATTGAGTATTGAATAGTTCAAAGTTTGCCCTGGACCATGCTGCCATGCCTGGGTAGGAGCTTGCCAAATAACACCTCGATAAAATAAGTATATCTATTTTACTAGTTGTGTCCCCTTGCCCGCACCCCTGTGTATTATGTGTAGGCCCACCCTGGAAAGAATCCATGGGTACCTTACGGGCTTCAACGGCTGATCTCTGCCTGTCAAGCTGAGTACTTTCCCCAAAGTGAAGCACCACTGGATCTAGTGTCCCATCACACAGGATATACACTGGCAAGGCCGGTGCACCACATTCCTCTGATTCCTTGTGTGCTTGACACCTACTCCCATTGCACATCCTCCTGGCTGTCCCCATTTTCTGCCCTCATGACCAAGGAGACCGAAACAGTCTTAATATATAAAGGAAATTACAACATGTGTCCCTTGTTTTAAAAATTATTTTATGAGAAAACGTTCCTCTTCAAAACATTCCACTCTCCCTATCAGGATATACATTCTGTGCAGCTGACTGCAACTGTGGTCCAGAGTGGTCCCCTCAATCCCTCTCCTTTTGGAAAAAGCATGTGGATGAAGTCTCGGGCTCTGGTGGGCTGCACTCAGCTGATCCATGCCTGACTGAGGGGTGCCACACTGTTGGAAAACCCCCTCCTCCCTCACTGAGGGCAGATATTAATCAATGGGGAGAGCTTGATCCTGACTGGCTCTAAACCACAGCAACCAGAATTCCTTGATTTAACACACTGATACTTTATTGAGGATTTATCCTTGCACACCTGAACCACATCTGCATCCCTGATGATTGCTGAGGCATGAAATTGTGGTAGGAGGAGAACCTTGCTGGGCTGTTCTTCTGACTGCAACTGGTATACAAATTAACAAGGGGGGTCCTGGGAGTCCCTCTGCCAGACATTAGTTCTGGTTATGAGGGACTTACCCAGAGTCTTTAGCTCACTATCTTTCACAGAGAAGAAATATCCCAAACATATCAGTCTTTGTCCTGCCCTGTGGCAGTCCAGCACCGAAATGCTAGGCAATTCTCCTCTGAACAAGAGTACCAACAGCATCCCCAGACACGTGTTTCGTCTGGATTCCCCTAGTAACTTAGGGTGAGACCCAAAGTTACTTAATTATGCAAATTGACAAGGGGGGTCCTGGGAGTCCTTCTGCCAGACATTAGTCCTGGTTACGAGGGACTTACCCAGAGTCTTTAGCTCACTATCTTTCACAGAGAAGAAATATCCCAAAAATATCACCCTAAGTTACTAGGGGAATCCAGATGTGGACCCCTTGCTCACTATTCTTGGAGAGGCACAGATCCACCCTACTGATGAGGTCCAACCAGACCGAAACACGTGTCTGGGGTTTCTGTTGGTACTCTTGTTCAGAGGAGAATTGCCTAGCATTTCGGTGCTGGTCTGCCCCAGGGCAGGACAAAGACTGATATGTTTAGGATATTTCTTCTATGTGAAAGATAGTGAGCTAAAGACTCTGGGTAAGGCTCTTGTAACCAGGACTAATATCTGGCAGAGGGACTCCCAGGACCCCCCCCTTGTTAATTTGCAACTGGTATACAGACTGTGCCCCTCACCAGCCTGCTTTTTGGAATGGAGTCTTGGCCTCCAGGATGGCTGCAGCCAGGTTATCCACATCTGACTGAGGAGTGCCACGCTGTTGTGAACAGTCCACTCCCCATTGAGGGTAAAGAGTAATGATGGAGAGTTGGATCTGGTCTGGTTCTGAACTACAGCAACGAGAATTCCTTGCTTTAACATCCTGGTACTTACTTAAGGATGTGACCATGCACACCTGAACCGGATCTGCATTTCTGATGATTTCTGAGGCATGAAAGTGTGTTTGGAGGAGAACATTTCTGAACTATGGGGCTGCCTGCAACTGGAGTCCATAGTGTGCCCATCATCGCTCTCTTTTTTGAGAAGAAATGTGTGAAGGGAGTCTGGGGCTCCAAAGGGGCTGCACCCTAGTGATCCATGCCTGACTGAGGAGTGCCATACTGTTGGTAATTCAACCCCACTGCCCCACTGAGAGTAAAGATTCAGTAACAGTGGAGGGTTACTGGCTCGCTGTAAACTAGAGCAACCAGAACACAGAACATTGAACTGGAATTAGGTCAGAGGTTTAGGATTCTGGTGCGCACCTTTGCCTTGAGTGGTGCCCAACAACTGGCACTGGCCAATAGAAATCACTGATTAACTTGCCCAACTTCAGTGTTCAACCCTTTCCTCTCTGGTCCATTTTTGAAAACCATATCTTTCCACATAATTACCTTGCTGACATGACACCTGGACGAGCTGCAAAACCCTATTGCTGTCTTCTGTGCTATTCTAACCTACCTGCTCCCTTATGCGCATGGCACCAATTAATGCCTAGGTTGCTGCCAACCTAAAAACAGTGCTACATATTTTGCGTGGCATGCTGCTAAAAATTCATTTATCACAGATGTTTCTTTTCACTCAACTGCTTTCCTCCCATCAGCCTTGGTCGAATCCTTTAATTCTGCTCTGATGTGGAAGATTTCACTGGGTACCTTTACCCCCACCATCTTTGACTGCAGGGTGACAACCATCAGGTGTGCTGCTACCAATGAACTTGATTTGCCCTACCACTGGCTGACAATGCAAAGGACTCTACCTTTCTGCTTCTGGGGTGGCGAACTGGCACATCCCCTACTACATTGTGGACAGTCCTATAACTGGGAGTTATACTTCCTGTGTGCCTGGTGCCAGTGTTCTTTCAGCTAGTTGCACCAGTCTCTGGGCCATGCTATCAGCTCTCATAAGAATGTCGATAATGGAGTCATCACCAGGTCCATTTCCAGGTGCCCTGCCAGTAATCTGCTCTACTGCAAGTGAGAAAGCTCAGCAGTAGTCACAGTCTTCATCCCTTGGCCAGTTCCTAGCCTTAAATGGTGCGTTGTGTTCTGTACTGCTGTTCATCAGACGCTGCAACAAACCCAATGTTGTGTGAGTTTGGTGCTTGTACCAAAAACTTGTTGTTGCACCAGTATGACTAGCTTGTTGGTAAGAAGTCTCAGCAATAATGCACCACCAGCCCTAGAGGGGAAAAGCTTGAGTTCCATAATTTTCCCAACCGAGCCCTCTTCCAGCCACTCTACGGCCCATCTGTCTGCACACAAGCCTTCCCTGGGATGGTCCCAAAACCTTCACCCCCTGATGTGCCTGTAACTCTTCACTGCCCACCCATGACTGTGGCAACATTGTGAAGCCACTGCATTTGTCCAGAAACAAAAGACACATTTGCAAAACCGACATGAGACTTGTACTCATTCTGAAAACATTGTATTTTTGTGTTATCTTAGTGTCACCTTGGTAAGCCTCCTTGCAATATACCACATGATGGTGTATCTCTTTCTCCAAAATCGGCAAAACTCAGTTTGCCCAGCAATGACTGCACAGCATTCACTGTTGCTTTGGGTGTTCTGCAGTACTGTGCATCTGTTCCTAGAACATTTCTACTGCAGTAACCCAGAGTGTCACTCCATGTTTTTCAGCTTAATCCACAGACCTGTTAGCCATGTGACTGAGTCTTTTCCCCTGCTAATGGAACTCGCAGGCTGCCATCCAGTTCTTTGGACGTGCATTAAACCGTCGTGTACGTGTTGCTTCCCTTCTTTCCCATAAAGAGGCCGTTTCTACTCTGCCCCCTTCAGGTTGCACTTGGTCTAGAGCCCATTCAAGCAAATTCATGAAGTCTGAAAAATGTGTGCTGGATACTGAGCACTCCATCACTATGGGCCTCATTGCAAGTTTGCTGGTCCGGGAACTACGGTACCAGTAAGCTTGCCAGTACCGTAGTTCGCGGACCGGCAAACTACGAGTTGTGCTCGCAGGCGCCTTTCTGCCTGCCAGGTGTGACCTGGCAGGCAGAACGGCACTCGCGAGCACAGCATGTCAGATGCACCCGGTGCATCCGGCTTCCCCATTCCCATAGAGCCCTGTGGGGCTGAAATGGGAATGGGGAAGAATTTTTCCCGGTGCCCAGGAATGGGCAAATACCGGTCCGGCAAGGCCGTAATGACACGGTAATTGCACATTTCTGGGTGCTGGAAAAAATAAAATACTGGCGTCAGCCATGCCTGTATTACAGGCACGGCTACCGCCAGCCTCGTAATGAGACCCATGTATTTGTTATGACATATATGCAGCAGCCGGAGAGAACGTTTAGGGATACTGGTAACGTCCTGCCTCCACAAACCCAGTGGTTGGGAAAGCCATATGCAGCTTACCTGTAATCCCCTGAATTCTTTTCAATACAGGTCAAGGCCAGTCTGGCATAATCATGCAGGAGAGGGAGAAGTGAATGGCAGGAACTCTAGTCAAAATGCACATTCCAGGCAAATCAAAGGGAATGCAAACATTAATACTGGGCTTCAGAAAGAGTAAGCCTGACACTTAAATAGAAATCAACACAACCTTTAGTGGCAGGTTTGCCCAAAATACTACAAGGGATAACACTGGAACAGAATGGATAGATGTGCATCTATATCTCCAGCAGGTGCAGTAAGTGGTTTTGCACATGCACTTTACAGTGCAATGTCTATTTTACAACACAAAACAAACACTAAAGCTTTTTCATTAAACCAGCACAGCGCATAGAATGTTCAACCCTTTGTCCTTTCTTTACGTACGAACACATTTTAGATATATGACTTGAAATGACGTCAGAGTTTCCTTTTACACACAGTGGCCCTCATTAGGACCCTGGCGGAGTGGGTTTACGCCAGCGGTATTCGCGGCGGACCCGTCCGCCCTACTACGAGTTCCCGTAGCGCCATGGAGCCGTTTTCCGCCTGGTTTTTCCGGGCAGAGAAATCCATGGCGCTACGGGACCTTGTTGTTAATTACGCCACCGTATTTTACGGTGGCGTAATTAACGCCTTCCCCACTCCCATTATACCCTATGGGGCAAAAATGGGAATGGGGAAGGGTAAAATGGGGAATGGGGATTTACCGCCCCGCCAAGGTCGGCATGGGGCGGTAAATCCGCCAACCCCCATGGCGGTATCGGCAGCTTTCCGCCGTGCTCCATGGTGCATATTGCACCACGATCTCCGCCAGGGTCGTAATGAGGGCCAGTGTATCTCTTTGCACCCCACACAGCTATTGTGGCTGCTGCCTTATATGTGGCACTGGACAAGCCTGGGCCTTTGTACAGCCAGCTCCCAGAGATGCTGTAAATAGTCTAACATACTGACTGGGTTAGGGATACAAGGTACTAGACTCTCATCACCCCCAAATCACTGGGGGCAACCTGACCCACAATCGCGTGTCGGTGCAGTGAATAATAACTAGGAGCTGCGATTTTCAATCAAAACAATTTAACCAAAAGTGTAAAATTATTTGCAGCTCAATTCAAACCCCAAGGAAACCGACTAAAATACCCAAACATTGCTCAGAACATCGGAAACCATGGACTTACAGGAATTTAATGGCAAAGGGGACCTCTAGATGTGGTTAGAGGTACTGCACTTAAGATCACAGAAATACATCACAAAGTGGGAATCAATGGAAAGGTGAGCACAGCACCACCTATTAAAAGTGGAGGTTACTGCACCAGGATAAGTCAACACACGTAGATCAAAGCATAGGCATATGTACAGGAAAAGGGAAAATGCATCATTGACAGTGACCGCAGTGCGAAGTCACGGTTGCAATAATCACCCTTATCTCCAACACACTGGAGGAGTGGGAAAAGGCAGGGCCTTGAGGACATTCGCAAGCTATGATTGCTGAAAACTGGGCGCAGCTCATACATGGAGCAGGGTGATAACATGAAGTCGGGGACCACAGCACCTGCAGAGGTTCCAGCAATGGCAGGATGCTCAGCAGCAAAAGCAGTATACAAGAGTGCTCAGAGCCTGCCAGAGACAGGCCTCCAGCAGCAGAGAACAGGCCCCCAGCAGCAGAGGGACAGGCCCCCAGCAGCAGAGGGACAGGCCTCCAGCAGCAGAGGGACAGGCCCCCTTTAAGCAAACAATAGAACACAGGCTGACACGGAGTCTCTCCTGAGGGTCTCCAGGGAAAAACCAAACCCCAAACCCAGAGCCTTTGGCTCAAATAACCAAAGGGACAGACCAAGTGAATGTGGTGGTGGGGGGCCAACGAGACAGTACCACTGCCTAGAAAGAGGTAGCAACAGCACATATATACACAGTACATTGCAAATGAAGTGCTAACTGAATAATGCACATTAAAACAGCACTCCTGTTATTAGGACACAATAAAAGGAACGCTTAACAAAATTCCACAATGTTTTCTTTGACTGTAAATTTAAATACATAAATGTAGATTGCAGAAGGTGTCTGAACTGACAACCTGGCGTTAGGCACAGGGGAGCTGTCTCTTTCTGAAGGGGGAAATAAGCCTGGAAACCTCCTCCATTGTAGGGATGGCGTGAGTGGAAAAAGCAATGTATCATTTTCCAACTGTCACAACTGAAAAGTCTGGTAAATTGGTTCCTGGGGATGAGATGAGCAGCAAAGCTAAAGCACTGGAACATTCCAGCCCATTGAAATCAGTGCAGTCCATTGAACAGCAAGAGGCTCGCTGGAAGATAATCACTGTCCACAGGAATCAATGTAATTTAAAAAGCATATTTTATAAAAAAAGGTTTTGCTTTCAGCCCAGATCTGTTTTACAGTGCACATTCTCGCAGTCATTTCTGATCTAGGGTCCACCTGCACCTAAGACAGGTCTTATTTAGCCATACGTCACAGAGTACAAAAGCAATACTGCCAAGAAATCCACCTCAGCAGGGCCTGGGTGCCAAAAGAACACTGCCTTGGTGATCATTCTTAGTATCAGCATCTCTTTGCGTGCCGTTCCATATATGGTCCATGTGTTGGAAGTGTAATAAGCGGAAACCTGTGGGGTGAAACGTAAGGAGCCAGAATGTTGACTCATTATCTCCTTTTCCTAACAATGCCCCTCTTCCTGCCATCCTAATTAACCCAAGCACCTTGAGAAAAGATGCATATGTGACCGAACACATTCTCTGGACCAGCCAATGGTCCAGAAAGTCACCCTTGTGACAAGTGGTATATGATTCTGACCCTATTCGCCCCACTGGACGTACCAATCACAAAGGTAAAATTATGAGGTTGTCTAAGGATAGTGCTTGGAATGGTCCAACTATGCAGCCAAGAGCACTTTCATCCAATAGCTGCAGCCACTCCCTTTCCATTTTGGCCCGTTGTTGAAGTGACCTGATCACCTTCACAGCTGTCATAAGCCGGAGCAAAATGCAGATGACAAAAGGAACCTTAACAAAGGTCTCTCAATGACTGCTGGAAAATATTTCTTTTTTTATCAGTGCCTTTTTTAGCATGAAGGTTTAGTCACTTGGCACAGTGAGGGGACCTTTCTAACTTAAACACCCCCCACGCCTCTCCAGTTACCTACCAAATCTGTGTATTCGATCAAGACAATTGAAGTGAGTAACTCAAGAAATTACATTTTAAAGATTAATTTATGTCCAAGATGTCTGCTAGTTTGACATGCAAAAGAATGCTTTATTTGGATAGTCAAATGTTCGTAATATCATGCATGACTGCAAGCTGGAAGTTTGTGGCAAACAGACTCTATACCCAGGTGACCTTGCTACACAATTTCTTTGTGTGTGTGCCTTAAATTACTAAGAGTATAGTGCTGGGAAACAGGACATTTTTAGATTGCATTATGTTGCATTCTGGGACTTCTAGTTTTCCATTACAGATGTGCAAATAAAGCCACGATTATATTATTTTGAATCTACATGTTTCTATAAAGATGTTCATATTGCCCGACTGCTTTACTGTCTGATTTGTGTATTTTGAAAGTAATGACTAAAAGACGGCTTTATTGTAGTCATTAATTCCAAAACCTAAATATATCTAGCAAGTAAAACCTGGAAAGTATGTGGTCAAGTGCCTAAATTGCAGATTGGATTACACTGCTGGCTTCACTGCTTAACCAATGTATGTAATCCGGGTCAACATTTTTAATGTCACTGTGGCTTAACTGCAATAACTGAAGTCTTTAGATGTGATTAAATTTTCACTATTCTCAAAAAACTCCATTGCAATGGGGCATATTTCATGTTTTCAGGGAGATATTGCTAATCTCCTGTTAGTGGCCATTGGACCATCAACTAGAATTGCGTTATTGTTGCACAAGCTCTGCCTCCAGTCCATATCACTTGATTTGACAAGCACATACATAGGGGGTAGGAGGTGATTCATGGAATATTCTGCAGAGAAAAAAAGACACTTGCGCGCGAAATCGCATGCAAATCCCTGTTTGTCGATTCATGGAAAGCAATGCGCAGGGCTTTCTGGGGATTAGTGAGGAATCCGTGCCGGTCTCCCATGTCACTGCGAGTCGAGGAACGCCTTGCGCAAGACTCCAAGATGAGGGTGACAGGGCATATGCAATCACCTAAAAAGGGGGAGGAACATGCGGAATGAGAAAGAACAAGTGAAAATGTGGGCGTTACGAGGGACGTCGGGTCGCTAAAAGCAAGCGCAAATCCCGGCACACCTACGCCACGTGATAGCAGGCGTAAACATCAACACGCACTCTAACAAATGCCTATAAAGCACACAAGACACACCAAACAAACGGATACAGCCACAATGAATGCACCATGTGCTGCAGCAATCATCCTGGGACACCGCAGGAGGAGAAGGATGGCCAGAGCCTGGATCTTCCACCAACGGACCAGCCATTTTTGGGATGCCTGATGACCAGGCCTATGGCAGGTATAGGTTACCCCCCATATCAACCTAGACCTATTCAGGGAGTGGGAAGATGACCTCACATCCCCCACCATGTGCTCCCAAGCACTGAACCCCTTGCAAAAGGTGCTCACTGCTCTGCATTTTCTGGCCACTGGATCATTCCAGTGGACCACCGCCATAGCAGGTGGTATCTCTCAGACCACACAGTCTCTCTGCCTATACCAGATCTTGGCATACATAACTGCACAACCTTCTGTTTGCTGGCATATCTATATGGCCAGAATACCGGCAGAAAGGCAAGCAGTGGTCCAGGATTTGTATGGGGTGGCACACTTTCCCAGAGTGCTAGGTGCTATTGATTGCACCCATGTTGCTCTATGTCCACCTAGAGCAACAGAGCACATCTACTGAAACCGGAAAACATTGATACTCCATCAATGTTCAGGTTATGTGTGATGCCAACGGCATCATTACTGAAGTGTATGCCAACTATCCTAGTAGCACACATGATAGTTACATCTTCAAGATGTCCCCAATACACTGGTCCCTGGAAGCTAGGAAGCATGGCAACGTTGCACACAGACCAATAGACACTGCCAACAAATGCCAGTGACAACCATTCTCACCTCTACAGAGGACAGTGCCTACCCTCTAAGCACATACATGATGATGCCCATACACAACCCCACCACACCTGCTGAGGTAAGGTACAACACTGCCCATATTGCGACTCGGGGCATGGTGGAGCGCACATTCAGAGTGTTCCAGTCACGTTGCCTCTCCCTTGACCACTCTGGTGGTGTGTTGCTATATGCACCACCAGTAGTCTGCAAGATCATTGTGGCAGCATGTGTCCTGAACATTGTTGAAACACAGCGTGGCATCCTAGTGGACATGTTGGTGGCCCACCACCCACACCCACAGGCACCCCCCTTGCCTATGGCTCAGCAAAGGGAACATGGAGAGGCTGCAAGCACCCAGCCTGTGCAATCTTTTTTCACCTAAAATCCTTCAGCTGTGGAATGTACACAATCCAGTCAAATCCCAGGTGCCATTCAACGATGACAATGGGCCAATTCACTGTGCCCACAAAACCACCATGAGAATGTGCCCTTGGAAGTGCACATTTGTGTGCATCCGTTAGAAGTAAAAAGACATGCATTTGATGTTTCCAAAAGAAACACATTGAAGAGGGAATACACCACTACCACCATGTCAACCATTGAATGATATCACCCCTTAGACACAAAAAACATCCCATATGACTGATTAGCATACCGGTCAAATGTGTAACCACCAATAATTCCACAAACTCAACAACGATCATGTCTGAGCTTTGAACCATTCATGGCCTCCAAAAGTAACATGTGCCCAAAATCCGAGAAGCACAGTGGCATATTGCTGCACACCTGTACAGGAATGTGCATGATTATTGTGGTGTGTGGAAAAGCAGTGCAGTAAGGATCCACGTGTGACATAGATTCTGGCAACATGACCAAAATGCACCCCATCCTAGATGAACTACTGAACAAGAGGTAATTGACAATTGTGACAACGAGGGCGACACACACCAGAATGGCCACATCCACACATGCAGCAACTAATGTAGCCATTCCATATGGTGCAAGATAAATGCACATCTTACCTGTCCCCTGGGCATGCAGTCGACAGTCAGAATTCATCCCATGACATAGCCATCATTCCCTGACGGAAGGATCTGCAGACAATGACAAAATTCAAACTGAGTGCAGCCAATAAATCCATGCACCCAACAAGAACAAACACACGTGCCCCCACCAGTGACATGCAACACAGGCAAACAACAACTCAAAAGACAACCATTAGCATGTGTTCCAGCACACATTCAGCAACACCAGCACACTGCATGCAATTCAAACATACAAAACACACACACACACTGACAAACAACCACAACCCCCACACTGCCTGACCCCATGAATGCCATGCAGTGAATGTGCATGGCACACATTCCCATTTTGAAGCCGATGGCACCTACACAACACAGGCATCAGTCAACATCCTGCATGAAAATGAGAATATATCAGAAATGTAGATAATTGAGACCCTATAAAAGCAGGTACCCCCCTGGAAGACAAGCAATGACATGACAAGTCATGCCATCACCAGCGTAGTAGTGGGACATTTCAGTGAACACAGTCATGGGAGCCCATGATGCGAAGCACAAGAAGGCCTGAACACAAATACTCACTCCAGGAGGATCATGCTGGAGGCAGCATTTCACAGAGCTCAATGTCAGACTGGAAGGCTGGCCACCGAGGCAGCTGCCATGCAAGACATAAGCAGGCGTGACAAAGCAATGTGAAACAGCAAACAAGGATAAATGCACACAAAAGGTACGATGCAAGAGAAAAGTGCAAGGTTAATTCAGACTTCATTGTGACAGCATACAATTGGTGCAATTGTGCATTCAATTGAATGCATCAGCACCATGCAACCAGCTATGGTCAGATTGAAGCTGCAAACCCCATGATGCAGGATGCATGGGACATGCATGTCATGCATGTGAAAACACCAATACTGCACAACATAGTGTGCCTGTTCACAACATAACATTCCAAAAAGGTGCATCAATGATGGCATGTTTGTGGATCATAACTTGGGCTACAAAACATCAATGGGAAACCATGAGCAAGAGAAGCCAAATGTGCCATCGAAACATTATCCCACAAACATTGCATGGGATGCAAAGTGTCGCTCAGTACATATGTGCACAGTGCAATGAAACACACAGCAGCACAACCAACAACACCTCTCACATGCGACAAACTGGCCCTGCCACTCACTCACAACTCCCCAAGAAAGACCCACACAGCTGGCACACCCACAATTCGGAATCTGCAACCTGTGGCATCATGAATCCATAGAAACCACACCATGCACAGACATATGACCAGAACCACACCATGTGACACATACACCCATGAAGTAGTACCCGTGCCCCACAAGAAAAGTCAATCTAAAGTAATCACACACAGTGCAAGACTCCCAGCCAAACAGCACACAAGTGTCTGTAAATGCCCTTCATTTACCTGCACAGGATACCCACTTGCATTGCATATGATGCAACCCACTGGGAGACACATCGCCTAACTGTGAAGAAATATTAATAATAATAATACTAATAATTTAGCATTTATATAGCGCTATGAACCCTCATGTATCTGAGAACTGCTTATTATTACCCACGGTGTGTGCTGCCCATTTATTGACCTCGGAAGGATGAAAGGCTGAATTTGGCCCTACTGGGATTTGGACCTGCGTCTGCAGGCTCTGCACAGATGTCAAAACCAGCGCTCTACTTGCTGTGCTATCGGACCGGCAGAATGTAACAACAGAATGAAACTACACATCCATGATAACACATGAATGGATGACGAAAATATGCAGAGACCACCCACTGCAGAAGGACCACAGGGTGCAAGAGGGTGACATAGATTGTGATCTCAGTAGCGTAGCACAACAGAGAGAGAGAGTGAGAGTGAAGGCCAAGTGAAAAACACATCAAGGAGTACATTATCTGGAGTGGAGATGGCCAAGGACATGCACTACACCACAGTAGGTGCAGGCACAGCTGAGTTGACCGAGGGAGGAAGACAGTGGCATGAATACCACTTGAAAAAACATCTGGCATGGTAGCATGCAAAGCACATATAAGGAAACTGCCACATGCATCAAACACGGGGAACAATGACATATGCTCAACTTGCAAGACAGTGCTCATGCTTACCTGCTGACTGAGCCAGCATGATGTGAATCCTGCATCACCTCCACTGGGATCTGTGCCTCCAAATGAGTGAGAGGAGAGCCAGTGCCTTGCAGAGGACATTGGCAGCATGGATGTCAAATGGTGCAGGGTGTCTACCCCGGGATTGTAGTCACTGTCTGAAAAAGGATTAATGAAACAACATGGGACAAGACATTACAACAGGCATAGTATAGTACCATTCACACAGCACACATGTGTCAGGATACACTGAATCCATAGTTACCTGCACATGCCATCCTGAGCAACACCATGCAAACATGCAAGTTGACCTCACTCTGCATGACTACATGTCCGCCACTGCATACATCATGGCCTTGAGAGGGCAACTTCACAACTCAAGTTAAAGAGTTAAATAGAAGAAAAGAAAATGAGAAATAAAAGAAATCTAGAAAGGGCAACTCAAAACTAACATGGCAACATCCAGGCCTGGGCTCTACAAAAGGACCAAAAACATTTTTTTTTAAATGTCCATCATGGACAGGGGCAAGGGGTAGGGTACATTTCAACGTCCACATGGGTGGACGTCTAATAATAAAAGAAATTATAATAATAATACTTTAAAAAAAAGAAATCCCCTCCATGGGCGCATGGACCTAACGGCAACGGTGGACCAGGAGGCATGTCTGTGTTGGAAACCGTAGCCTGTGTTGAATCTGCAGGTGGAAGTGGTGCTGGAGGCTGCCGGTGCAATGCGCTGGCCTGGCCCTCAGTGGCACCCGCCAGGCGTGACAATGATGAATGCACCAGCAGACTGTGAGCTGTGAGGTCTCTATGCACAACCTCACGGATGGCATAGAGTTCCTCAGAGATTGTCTGCCTCAATGCAAACACCTCCTGGTGGAACAGTCTTTTGGTGGTTGCATGTTCCTCATGGACTGCAGTCCTGTGGGTCAACATCTCACATCTCAGGGCATCCCTGTGTGCCTGACCCTCTGCAAACAGGGATGCCTGCAGACACTGTAGATTTGCACTTGGGCCCCGGATGTTGGCCTCCATAAACAGTCTGTGGGAGTGGCATGCGAACTGCATGACCTGCAGCTGTTGTGCCACCTGTGTTGCTAGGGGGGTCATGAAAGTAGCCAACCTCTGAAAGGCATCACCCTGTTGGTGTGTGGAACACAACATCTGCTGCTCCCACTCTGTCTGCCCAGCCTGCATATGTCCCCCACATGTGCAGGGCCAATATCTGCCTGATGCAAGGGAGCATGGCTCTTGCTGTGATGCTCCTGTCCTTGACTGTAAGTCTGGATCACTTCCTTGGACATCTGTCCCAGGACCAGAAACCAATACATCAGAAGGGTGGTCTTGCAGCCGTAACCACCGCAGACGGGGGGGGGCACCACTGGCTAGTCTTGTGAAGGCACCTGAAGGATGTCATGCCACAGGTTCCTGTGTATTTGCAGAGTTCCAACATTGTTTTCATTTCAAGTCCACTGTAGTTCATGTGTACCCTTTGCAAAAGCTTGGGAATGTGTATGTGCACACACTCTGTTCACTGTACAGTTTATTTGGCATTGTGGCTGCTGTATTGGGTGGTGGGGCCAGTGTGGATGGGTGGCCTGATCATGTCACGTGCACATTAGTTTGTCATTGCTTTGCCACTCCCATTTCATATGCACACACACACACACCAGCATGTGCAGTCACGCACTTCCTTCTCTCATGTGTTGCTCCACCTCTACCACTGGAATGCAGTTGTGAGCCATGTTTGCTCTTTCGGTGTGGCAGCACACTTTTCCTGTCTCAGTGACTCATGCACTCTCTGACTGCCCTCCCATCACCCAAGCATGGGTCTGTCATGTTATTGTTCCTTGACAGGTATTTTGCCACCCCTTCCACCCAGGTCACTGATGCTCAGGATGTGACGCGCCAGGCCATTGTTTGTGGACCTGGCTAATCTTTAAGTAGGTTCACTTCTGTCATGGATACACATTCAATTGAAGTGCTTTGATGCCTTGGCAATGTCCCATGGCCAGCATGCACATGCCACTTGGCACTGCATTCACTTGTCACATGTGTATGATATGATATGATATGGTATTTGTAACGCGCCTATACACAAGTGTTTCAAGGCGCGACGAGGCAGGGAGGGAGGGAAACAAGGGGAAAACAGACAAACGATCCTACTAGGCCAGGTGTCATTCAGATCGCGCAAGTGCAGAGGTAAGGGGAAAAGGAGGAAGTGCAGGGGGGAGGGGGTGGGGGGGGAAGTGCAGTACAAGGTAAGTAGCGTAGAAAATAATAATAAATAATAAATAGAAAGGGCCAGCTGGTGGCAAGTGCGAGGTAAGTGCAGAGCAAGTGCTGGGAAAGGGGCTGTAGGGATACAGTCACAGTCCCACAGTGCAGGGGGAGCCGGGGAGGCAGTGCAAGTGGAGAGTGGCTGGGCCCTGGACCGAGGTTGCTGAGAGTGGCCCAGATGCAGGTTTAGTGCTGAATTCAGTGGGGAGTTAAGCAGGATTAGCAGGGGAGAGGGAGAGAGAAGGCAGAAGCGAAGAGGAAGGTTTTGAGGTGCTTCCGGAACCGGAGATGGTTCTCCTCAAGTTTCAGGGAGGCAGGAAGGCTGTTCCAGAGGGAGGCCCCAGCTGCGGAGAGAGATCTACCCCCAGCTCGTTGCTTCGAGAAGCGGCTGACCATGAGGGAGTTGGAGACGGATGAGCGAAGGGCTCGTGAAGGAAGATATTTAGGAAGAGAGAGTTGGAGGTATTTAGGTCCCAGGCCCCAGAAGGCCTTGTGGACAATGCAGAGTATTGGGTAGGTAGATTAAGGTCTGACAAAGTGTGTCAGCAGTTGCTCCAGTCCTGGACTGCAAGACTTGTACTTGGCCTCAAGCCCAGGGATTGTATCTCTCCAGCTCTAAAATCCCTTCACTGGCTTCCAGTGGTGGCAAGGATCAAGTTCAAGACCCTCTGCATTGTCCACAAGGCTTTCTGGGGCCTAGTAATACACTACCTCCAACTCTCTCATCCTAAATATTTGCCTTCTCGAGCTCTCTGCATTTCCAACTCCAACTCTCTGAGGGTCAGTCGCTTTTCCAAGCAAAGAGTTGGGGCACATCTCTTTCTCTTTCTTCGGCTGGGGCCTCCCTCTGAAACAGCCACCCTGCCTCTTGAGTAGAACCATATCCGGTACCGGAAGCAACTCAAATCCTTTCTCTTTGCTTCTGCCTTCTCTCTTCCTCTCCCTTGCTTATCACCTGCCTGATCCATGCACTGGTCACCTGGTCACCCTCTGAACATGAGCCCATGTCCCTGCCTGTACAGATGCAATCCTGCACTGCCTCTTGGCTCCCCTGCACTTGTCTGTATTTGTAACCCTACAGTCCCCTCTCTTGCACTTTTCAACACCTATTGGCTGCACTTGTGAGTACCGCACTTGTCACCCGTTGGCTGCACTCATGTTTTTTCCTTGTCCCTTACTTCTCCACCTTACCCACACCCTCAGCACTTCTCCCCTCTCCCGTTCCCTGCACTTGCGTGATCTGAATGTCGCAAGACCTAGTAAGATAGTTTATTTTTCCTCCCATTGTCTCCCCCGCCTTGTCTTGTCACGCCTAGAAACACTTGTGTACAGGCGCACTATATATGCCACATCAAATCATATCATATCTCCGGTACTTCCTATTGATCGTGTTTGTGGTGGACATGTTGGTGGTCCACTTCATGGTGCTGGAAGACCACGGAGGTAGAGGTGAGCTGCAGACATGCATTGCACTGGTATCGTGGGAGACTGTCAAGGGGCTGCCTGGGGTGATGTCGGAGATGAGGGGGGTTGGTGGGCGGTTTCAAGACTGGAGGGCTCTGGTGGGTGATGTCCAGACTGGAGGGGGCTGCCTGGAGGTGGTGTCACAGGTGAGGGAGGTGTGGGGAGGGGAGTGTACTGTCAGGGGGCTGCTTGGGGTGATGTCAGAGGTGAGAGGGGATGGTGGTTGGTGTCCAGACTGAAGGGGGCTGCCTGGGGTGATGTTGGAGGTGAGGGGGGCTGGTGGGTGGTGTTCAGACTGGAGAGGGCTGCCTGGGGTGATGTCAGAGGTGTGGTGTCCAGCCTGGAGGGGGCTGGTGGGTGGTGTCCAGACTGGAGGGGGCTGCCTGAGTTTTTGGGATTTTCATAAGGGGTGTAGCCTCCACTTACGAGTGAGGGGCGTGTTTTCGCAGGGGTTCAGCCTGGGCTTGTGAGGGATGGCGCCCATTTTCACAGGGATGTAACCTGGGCTTGCGAGGTGAGGCATGTGTTTCTCTCAGGGGTGCACCCTGGGCTTGCGAGGGAGGGCCTGCGTTTTCACAGGGGTGCAGCCTGGGCTTGCGATGGAAGGCAGGCATTTTTGCAGGGGTGCAGCCTGGGCTAGAGAGGTGAGGCACACATTTTATGTTGGGATGCATCCTGGGCTTGCGACGGAGGGCCTGTGTTTTCACAGGTGTGCAGCCTGGACTTGCTAGGGAAGGCATGTGTTTTTACAGGGTTGCAACCTGGGCTCACGAGGGTAGGTGCGTGTTTTTGCAGGGGTGCAGCCTGGGCTTGCGAGCAGAGGCATGTGTTTTTGCAGGGTGCAGCCTGGGCTTGTGAGGGAGGGCCTGCGTTTTTGCAGGGGTGCAGCCTGGGCTTGCAAGGTAAGGTGTGCATTTTCGCAGGGGTGCAGCTGGGCTTGCAAGGTGAGGGCCTGTGTTTTCACAGGGTTGCAGTCTGGGCTTGCGGGGGAAGGCACGCATTTTTGCAGGGGTGCAGCCTGGGCTTGCAAGGTGAGGCGCGTGATTTTGCTGTGGTGCTGCCTCAACTTATGAGCGAGGGTGCGCATTCTCGCAGGGGAGCAGCCTGGGTTTGCGAGGTGTGGCACGTGATTTTGCTGGGGTGCTGCCTCCACTTATGAGGAAGGCCCGCATTTTCACTGGGGTCCAGTCTGGCACTGCGAGGGAGGGCACGCCTTCTCGCAGGGGTACTGGATGGTGGTCCATTATTTACAAAGGAGACAGAGCTAGTTAATATAGATGCCACATGTACACAGAACTCATAATATTGGAGTATCTCAACAAGGACCCGTCATAATTAAAAATGATTAATATCAGATTTAATGAATCACAGATTTTTAAAAACAAATTAAATCATACGGTCCACAATATGTACATACATTTTGAAAATCTACACCACAAACAAAGGACATGGACAACAGTTACGTGACAAGCTTTCAATAGCTAGTTGCCAGTGTGTCAAGAGTAAACACACCGAACACCAAGCGGTACGTTTTATATACAGTTTTACGCACCCAAAGTTAATTAGGGTTAAATGTGTCAGCAAATTGGTCACTCTGGTAACAATCCAGAGTGTTGGCTCGACATGTTTCAGTTCCTAAACTAGGTATGGAACATTCATCAGGAGAAACATAAATGACAACGTAACCAAATAATTCTAATCAACAGACAAATATTAATATCAGGATATTTCTTGGCATCTGTGGGGTAAAAAACAAACAAACAAGGCAAGAGATGAGCTAACAAATAGCAAATGGAGTTGCCGGTTCTGACTATGAACAAAGGTATCACAAATAGAGGGGATAAATACCTCTAGTGATGCCTGTGGGTGCTCTCTACTGAGTGGTAGTAGGAAGTAGGAGTCCGGAATCCGGTCCAACCTAGGATAAACAAATATAGATATCCATAAGAGCGCCATGGGTAGCTCTCAAAAAGCCGGAGATGCGCCAAAACAAAGCGACTATCTGAGCCGAAGAACGGCAGAGGTGCCTTCCCTAGATAATTAGAGATAGAAATGGTGAAAGAGACCTAATGGTAAAAAACCTCTAAATAATCATATGGTCGCCATATGGGCAGCAAGTGCGGAGGGGAAGCCAAGTCCGCTCAAGGAAGAGGGGACAAAAATGGCAAGAAGAAGTGTCACTCCAAAAAAAAGTAGTAATACTCGTCCTGTGTCACACAGTCTAAGCGCCGAAGCAACAAGGCCCCTATCGTAACGCTGTGCCTCCGTTCCGAGATACCCAAGTACGAGTGTAAATCAAAACCCAAGAGGGAGTAACAATAGAGATAACTCTGACGAGCCTTAATGAATCTGTGATTCATTAAATCTGATATTAATCATTTTTAATTATGACGGGTCCTTGTTGAGATACTCCAATATTATGAGTTCTGTGTACATGTGGCATCTATATTAACTAGCTCTGTCTCCTTTGTAAATAATGGATTACTGTCCTCCCGGACCTAGATAGAGTATACGTTGTTAACTCTCTATAGTCAACGGTATACCGGGCTTCCTCCCCATATAAGTTGTACTGGATGGTGGGTCAGAGGTGGACATGAAGGATTGTGCCTGGTTTTGGATTTTGCTTGTTTTTTGGTGTGTGTGGGGGCGTGTTGTGGCTGTTCCTTGCTCAGCTTGTTTTTACTTGCATGACGGCTAGAAATGCATCTTTGGATCCATGAATACATGGAGCGTGCATTTATTTTTTCCGCGCCATGGCTCACGCAGGGTCGATCTCAGCTTGCAAGACTTGCAGGAACAATTTGCTGATTTCCATGAACCGGGCCCATACTCACACCAGCCAGTCTGCGCACCAAAGATTCTATAGCAGACTCACTGTAGTAGAATGAACATTCATTTCTTCCCATTTTGTTTAGAATCACCAAAGTGGCTTGGGCCATCCAGAATACTGTCTCATAGCTGAATGTGTGAAACTATTTGTTATGCATTATTATGCTATTTATTCTTGCAACTCAAGCCTTCGTCTGTTTTCACAGTTTTGTGGAGGATCATCATCTGTAAGAGGTGGAGTAGGGAACCAAACCTCGAAGGAGAAGCATGGCAAGTTTGCCTTGTTGTGATGTTGATTTGTGCAATCTGTAAAGATGGGGCTTTCTGTGGTGTGTTTGTTTTAAATATGTGGTGAATTGTCTAGAGCAGTGGTTCATGTAGGCGTCAGGTTCTTTACATAACTTGTTTGTGTGGTTTTCTGTGGCGTTTGTTAAGTGGTCTCTCTCTCTCTCTCTCTCTCTCTCTCTCTCTATCTCTTTCTCTCTCGCTCTCTCTCTCTCTCTCTCTCTGCCTCTCTCTCTCTCTCTCTCTCTCTCTTTCTCTCTCTCTCTCTCTCTCTCTCTCTTCTCTCTCTCTGTCTCTCTCTCTTCTCTCTCTCTGTCTCTCTCTTTCTCTCTTCTCTCTCTCTCTCGCTCTCTCTCTCTCTTTCTCTCTCTCTCTCTCTCTGCCACATTCTCAGATGCACATTGTCGAGAGATTCACTAGTTGATGATGACAAAAGTAAGAAGAGAGCAAAATAAACATACTTGGAATGGGGGACACAGGGGTGCTGTAGTGTTTAATGATTAAAATGTTTTAAGAGCTGTAGCAGCAGGGGCATCCCCAAGGTGAAGACTGTTGTGGTATTTGGAGCAATGTCACTAGTATACTGAGAAAGTGCTTGCCATACAGGGAAGGTGAGGGAATGCAGAGAGACTCTTCATGGGGTTCTGGGGTTCTGAAAAGCCTTGTAAGCAACCAAAGGACCCGGCTGAATATTATACAACAGTGTTTATTATTTTCTAAAAGCGAGTTTGTTACTTTTGACTTGATCTTATATATTAGTATTGGTGCACACTGGCACAAATGTGCTTTAGCAGCACTACCCTTCAACCGGTGGTCGGAACACAAAATGGAACATTCCCTAGGTGCTCAGATCATTGGTTTTAATCTGACTACATCCATTTTCAAAAGGGGAGGGTGTTTGGAAAGACAACATGATGTGTATTTCTAACAAAATAAGCTCTTAAAAATAACATTATTTAATTATGCTAACATTGTAAACTAGCTCTGTTTAAAATGTGTCAATGTTAATGTTTAATGTTAACTTCCAGTATATATAGAATGCTACACTTGTCTTATTCAACAAAGTAAATTAACAAAAGCTAGAATAATAATATATGTTATTTTATAATAGAAGGTTATCATTTCAAGATGGACCGTCTAATACACTCCTGTTTCACTCTTTCCAAATACCCCTATGAAAAAGGGGAAGGTGGCAAGTAACACCAATGAGGGTTCTCGGATACTTTGCATAACATCAAAGTGCATTTTGTGAATAAAATAATGACTACAGGACTTTTTTATATTTGACAAAGATGCCACTGACAAATAATTTGCATGTGTGGATTGCTTTGCTCAATGGGCTTGATGCTCATATCACTTGTCACCATGTTCCCTGCAACATTAATTATTTGTAACCATGAACCCTATATTTTCCTTCGGACAGCCTCGGGATTTGGACATGAGGATAAAATGGTTGTTAATCCGGCCATTCATTTCTGGAGATAAAAGGTCCTCTCCTCTGTCATTACAGAAGTGTGAGTTCTGAGCGGTTAACCTGGATCTCAGGGCAAGGATGGCTGTGTTCATGCCTAGTATGAAGAAAACAGACAGCCTCAGACAATTATATATGTAGGGTGGGCATGTTGCTGAGGCCATTACCACTAAAGAGGCTAAACTGGTGTAAACAGCCTAGGTTTAACATGTATCCGGTGCTTTGGCGACCAGATTGGGCATATAATAGGGCACATGATACCAATATAGAGGCGGAGTGGATGAACTAGTGGGCATAACTGGAGCCACCCAAACGTTGGGTGACTTGAGCCCCACCAACCATCAAACATTTATTTTAAGAGTCATCGGAACATTATCTAGTGCACCAGAGGCAAACATTTCGGTCACTTAGAGGGGATTCAGGATACTGCCATCCTCCACAAGGCTCTATAGCATATCCTACTGGGATTTGGCAAGGCTTTGTATGGCATTGGGCCATATTAAACTTGTTTATATTCCCAGCACAGAAAATACAAACAGGGTTTAAAAGTTCAAAATGTTTATTAGTGTGCTTCGGGTAGGGGAGGGAATTCATTGGGAGCAGTGTTTGGGTGAGACATGTCTGATTCAGACCCCTAAAGGTACCTCCAAACCTTTCTGTGTCATCAAACCATTACCCATTGTGACCCCTGACATTTTCCTGGTCACCTTTTGTTGAGTTCTCAGACTCCTATCAAAAAGATTTGTTTGCCCTGTCTCTAATTTTCTACATCAAAGATGTTGAAAGTTGAGAGAAGACTCTCAGAATGCATGTGGTTTCTTTGACATCATCATAGCCATCTGTAAGGTTGGCTTTGCAACACCCCTGCCTTTGCTGCTTCAGGTGAAGATCCATCTCCTTCAGTCTTGCTGTCCTCTTCTGCAGCCGTGCAGTTTTAGGGGTGAGGAGGATCGTAGTTTGTTATAGCTGGCTATGGGTATCCATAGTAGGGAACACCGCACAAGGTCAAAAAAAGAGAGAGATTGCAGGGACAACTATGATTTTCTCTTCAGATACCATAAACTCACCCTACATGCTGGGGTGACTTCCAGAGGCCTGCTAGGGTGACTTCCAGAGGCTCAAGTTACTACTTTGTTTACTTATCAATGTAACAGTGGCATCACATTGCGGGACAGCAGGGTATTGTTGGATGTATTGACCCACTTTTGCTCTGATATGCTGCATCACTCTGTTATGGTGGTGCCAGAAACAGTAAAATGGCCGCAAAACCCTTGTGCGTGACAAAACCCCTGAAAATCACACTTTTCAATGCACAAAAAGATGGCTGCCCAATCTGCCACGCAGGTTGTCAGTGGTGGAACAGAGCTCTCACTACGGAAATGTGTCACTGGGCTCCACAACAATTGAAAGCAGAATACAGAAGGAAAAAGCAGTGCTTTGCTAAATGAAGCTCCAAATATTGCTTTCAATCACCTTTTCTTTGCTGCTGAAACTTCAGAATGCCGGTACAGAACAGCTTCCAAATATTCAAAATTCTCACTGGGTGCTACAAGTCACTTAGTTTAAGGAATCACTGTGAACATACAAGGTCTTGAAAGGCTAATAGCATAAAGAGATCTCCACAGCAAATGTGGCCTGCCTGTGGATCTGTAAAAAAATCTCTGTGCAGCAGAAGGCTACCCGTGATGACAGCTGTCAGGGGCCTTCAGAATTAAACTTTAAACTGTTATAAACTGAAAGTAAAATGTTTGCAATATAAGAAGCCTGTTACTGATAGTAACCCAAATTGTAGTTGTTTTTGATCCCATAGTTTGAAAATCTTGAATGAGAATTCTATCTGTTATTTGATGCAACAAGTTTGTTTTGTGCTAAAGTAAAGCCAAAACATTTAACAATTAAATTAAACCTGGCTGAGCTGCAAGAACTGGAAAGGCAGGTTTCTACCAGAAGGAGGGTCTTCCTCTCAGCTGAAACTCACAGGGAGGTGCTAATTGCTGGTTAGCCCAGGACTAAACAATGGAAATCCTTCAACCCAGGATATTGAAGGTGTGAAGGGTCATAAAACTGCTGCAGCCCAGGAAACTCCTGGCTTACAGAAGAAAATTCCAAAGGAGGGGTCGACCACATGCTTCAAGGAGTGACACATACTGACCATTTGGTGTTAACAGGATATGTAATGGACATTTTTAGAAGGTGTATAACTTATTATCAGAAGGGGTGCAAAATCTGAAAATGGCAGATTAATTAACCTCATTTTTAGCACTACCTTTGAAAACTTAGTACAACCGTGTAGCTTATTCTGAACAGGAATGACAATAAATGTGGGTTTATGGGGACTGTATTTCAGCTAGAATTGTGAAACTTTATACCCACATTCCCATGGAAAACATGCATATTGTGGAAATTTACAGAAATATAGGAACCTGTTCTCATTACAAAATTGACAAAATTCTGCAAAAAGGCAAAACAAAGTCGCAGAGCTGTGGGACTTTGAGGAGCAGATACTCCATAAAATATGCAATCTGTGTATGGGATTTTTTATAGAGGTTGCACATATGTAAATATGTATTTTGCAAAAAATAGACTTTGTGTTCTAGTGGCTAGAGGTGGATTCTCAGCATCATAAAATTATACCATAAAGATGACACTCTGTTTCTCTCCTCCTATCAAGGCAGAGGGTAGACTCTGACCCAATCACCTTTCACAGGGGCAAACTTAGCTAAACCAGCCCATACACCCCCTTTGTGATGCGATTTTAGATAATATATACGGACAGCTGACAACACATAGGGACTTCTGCAACTTTTCTGTCTCCTGACTGCTGGTGGAGCGCTCTGCTGCTGAAATCTACATCTTCCTTGTTCCAGACTCCAGAAACTTGGCAAAGCAAAGGCCTATGCATAGCTGAACCATTCTCAGCTAGGTCTCAAATTCTAGAAAATAATCCCAAAAGCCTAGGGGAAGCATCATAATAAAGCTGGGCATGCTGTTAATGCTTGCCTGCTGATTTGAAATATCCTCAGAACCAAGAAGGGCAGATCCCGTACAGTCCTGTGCCGTGCTGTAACCAGAGAGCCTTGCTGACCCTGTCCAGTCCGATGTGCCCAGCTGTCCGTCCCTGATAGATCCGATTCAATGGTCCAGAATCCTGACAGTCCAAAATCTTAAATCCATTTGTTTTGTGAGTATTAACAGGAAGCTAGAAACTGTTGACTACCGTGCATTATCTTGTCCCCTCCTAACCTCTGACTTATCCTTACTACCATAATCAGTAACGTAAAACTGTATAAATCCGTAGTGAAATCTTATTCTGTCTATCTGTAAAAGCATCCTTTTCCTAGAAGTGAGACACTGTTTGATCTGTACTATTTCTGAATACCGGCTATCTCCTCACATTTATTTAAATTTGCTTATTGGCGGGTGGAGGTGTGTTGCAGTGGGAAATTATAACCATAGTGCTATCGGATCTGAAACCAACACAAAAGTATTATTTTCTGTGCTGCATTTGTTTTGCTTGTTACTTAGTCCTAGTGGATTAAAGATATTATTCAGTGTTCTGTCACCCCATTGGTGATTGTTGTTTACCTATTAAAATTTATATTGTGATTTTGATCTTAAATCAATAAATAAATAATACCTTTTACAAACCAGCCTGATTCCTGGTCAGCGTGACCCAGGGTATCTTTAAGTAAGGGGTGTGATACAAGTTGTACATCTTTCAAATAATTGAATCTATATATCAAATAAGTTTTTCCACTGCGCTGTACACTAGGCTGAGAGCAGAGTGTATCACCGGATTGAAATCCTTAAAAGTATAATTGGTGTTATCCCCTGTTATCATGATTATTCCCTTAAAGTATGTGTGGGCCAGTAACACCCATTACAGTCCCAACTTCCCTGGTCTGCAACAACTGTTTCCTGTGATGCTTTCTCCTATAGCCAAGTTGCTATTTAAATGAGGTGTACCCTCTATGTCGTAAGGCAGGCATGACTTTGCTGTCATCAAATTAAAATGTATAAACCATGGTGTGTCCCTCTCCCTTTCTGGAAGGTTCTATAAAGCACCAACTCTCCCACAGTACATGCTCTGTGTCTAACCAAGTCTAAGAATATCAATAACCTGTGTGATGATGGGCGGGGAGTAAGGACTAGTAAGAATCGGATCAAGAGGTATTACAAAGCGCCATACTCTAGTTCCATTCCCGTTGCCCAAAAACTAAACAAAGCATACTCAATGCTGCTTCTGATAACATCTAATTAAACGATTATCGATTAACCACAGTAGCGACACATCATACCCACTGGACTGAAGAAAAGTCCACAGAGCTAAACACAGAACTTCTGACTGCGCCTATCCAGCGTTAGCAGAGCACACACATTATGGGAGCCGATTACTTTGCAGCCCAATATATGTCTAAAAGAGAAGTCCCCACTACTGCACAAAATGCTGCTCTTCCCCCATGACTCTTCTCTACACCTCACCCGGAAGAGACACTCTACTCATCCTTTGCCCCCAGATAGACCATCCGGGCCATACATGTCAGCGTTGAAGGAGATGACTAAAGATCCTGCTGAACTTTCTAAAACATTCAAAGCTGTGATTGCTGGGACAGAAGGAAGCTGGATGCCTTTTATGATGGTAAAATCCACTGGTTGGAGCCTAGATTCGACAACCATGGAGATGTTTGGAAGAAACAAGTGTTGTCCAAGTCATTGGCTCTGACTTTGTAAATGTAAAGAGTATTATGTTTTTGGTAAGGCCTCCAACAGAAAAAAGGCTTAGCATCTACATTTGCAAAGCCAGTTTTATTAACTTTTCCAATGCTTCTTATTGTAGCTTTGACATTGTGGGTGAATCCCTATGCTTTTGCTTCATTATGTCTACCAAACTGCCACCGCCCTGGTTCTTTCTCTAGCACTATTTGGGGCTCATTTAGAATGTGGTGTCAAATCCTCCAAAAGTCTGCCAACATACGCTTCTGCCATTTTCTGACATAGATCGACAGTACACCTCTGTATCATGACATTTGCGCTGGTGCAGCAATATCATGGAGTAAACACCAATGGCGAATCTGTGTCCAGCAGCAGCAGAATAATGCTGTTTGTGTTGGATACACCACAGCATTATTCTGCCACTGCCATCAGAATATGTGCTGATCAGACTGGAAATTACGTCAAACCGTTTCCGGTGACAGTGAGTCCACCGACGAAAGTGACGTCAAACCCTTTCCTGTTGCAGTCAGGCCACCCGCAAAAGTGACCCTTTCCGGAAGTGGTCAGACCGTCGGTGGAAGCAACGCTGCCAGAAGCACTGCTACAGGTCTCCAGCAAAGTTCCTGCAAGAAGAGGTTTATAAAGCCCAACCATGCACATTCCCACAAATCAGGAATTGCAGGTGCAAGGGCACCATGGTTCACTGACACAGAATTGCAGGTGCGGGTGGACAATATGATGCCAGTAGAGGCACACTCCTTGGTGCAGAGATGCACAGCTCAAGTGGCAGTGAGAAGAGGGACATGTATATGGGACTAGTCAATGCAGTAAATGCTATGTCCACTGTGCCACGTGAGAATGAAGACTTGCGTAAGAGATGGAAGGACCTCAAGAGATTCATGCCCCCAAAAACATCTAAGGCACAAGAAGCCAAGGACAGCACTGGTGAGGTGGACCAGAGACCATGGACATCCTGGGAGCAGAAGGTGTGGTCCTAGAGGAGGCGCATGACACAGGTGAGTGGAGACTAACACATACTCTCATAAAATAATAAACCCCATGCACACATAGATGCACAATCATACAGGTGCAACATGTACACATGTCAAACAACATTACCCCAATACCCATTAGAAATGTATCTACAATGCAAAACACACACACACACAGATACAAACATACTGCCTGACCACACAAACGATGCGCCATGAATGTATTCTTTGCCCCATGCAGACAACACATCACAGTAGTCCAGTGGCCATGTAGCTGCACTTGCCACATCGCAGAGGAGTGGCAAGAAGCAGTTTGCTGTAACATCAGGGCACATGGCCAGCACCACTGGCAACACTACACGTGCCAGTGACAGCAGTGCATACCCAGTAGGCCCAGCCACATTGGATCATGGTAGCAGTACTGGTATTTCTCAGCCAACCACAGCAGGATGCCTGAGTGACGGATCCCATAGTCCCAGCTGTGCCTGATACAAGGCAAGGATGTGGCACGTTGAAGCAAACGTGTGTCAGATGCATTTGACCTCGCTATGCCATATGAGATGTACATAGATGTCACGCTTGGAAGAGAACATGCAGGTACGAGGGCTAAGCTCTCATACGTTGCTCACAAGTCCACTATAATGTATGTTGTCCTCCTATGTGCTAAACAATGTGCACATAATGTAATAGTGCACACACCATTACCTAATGTGTGGAGGCCTTGGGATGTGATGGCAATGTTTCGTGGTACAGAAAATCAGTGGTAGTGCACCACACATGCATGTGCACTACGTCATATTGCCCCATGCTGTCATAGACTGATTTGGTCATTTGTGCGATGAAAAAGACCCAGTTGTGTGCTGCTTTCTGTGCCACTATTGACACCTCTAGAAGTAATCGCATACTTGTGCCTGTCGCATGGCTGTGTATTTGTCCACGTGTATCAGTGAAACCTCCTCTCTTGGCCTTGAACTGTCATCTGCTCCATCCTATCTATCTGAATCCGTTGGCACTGGCATACCCCTCCGCATTGCAATTTTGTGTAAGATGCAGCATACCCGAATGATGCTACACACGTTTCCAGGGGCATACATGAGCGTGCCTCTGGTACTGTACAGATAGCACCATCAGTTCTTCAGCACTGCAAATGCACGTTCTATGACATTGCATGTCCTGTGTGTGCTCGATTGTAGTGCAGGTCTGCAGCACTTTGTGGATAAGGCACAGGTGTCAGTAGCCATGGTCTGCATGGATAGGCTGCATCCCCATTGGGTTAATTGGGGCACACATTTACATTGTTATTTTGGATTTGTGGCATGCTCATTGACAGTACAGTACAGTTTAGCCCTTCTTGTGTTTCAACAGTTACCTATCAGCCATGTCCTCCTTTTGGTCATACAACACATCATTTGTGGCACACCACTGTTCTGAATTGCCATAGATTCATGTGTGGATCATGTGAATTCTAAACTAATGTGAGTGAATATCATATTTGCATCACACACAGCCTGGACATTGATGCTATGGAAACCTTTCCCATTCCAATACATGCACTCGTGTGTCCTCTGGGCTATGAAGGCAATATGCATTGCATGTATTACACCTACCACGTTGGGTATGCCAACCACACTAACATTCCTTCTTCATATTGTTGATGGTGAGGGCATCTGTTGGGAATTGGAAATGATTCCCCACATGTGCAATGATACTGTCCAGCACCTGGGTGAGGATGCCACTGAGTGCTGGCTGTGAGATGCCAGGCACACGTCCTGCAGAGGCCTGGAAAGATACATTGGCACATAAATTCAATACACTTAGCACTTTCAGAATGGAAGGAATGGATGTGACAGTGTTGATCTGTGCCTCTAGGTCTGCAGCTATAACATGTGTCAGGTCCATGATGGTCCTTTGGTCGAGTCTGTATATGCAGAGTGTGTGCTCTGCTGACATCACCTGGGATATGCCTCTCGAAGATGAACATATGGTCTTCAGCACCGTCTGTGATGTGTCCTGTAGGGGGCAAAATGTTGAGTGTCAAAATTCAATTTACCAGTGTGCAAGTTTATGTGGATTACATGCTTTTCATGCACACCATTGTCTGCCATTTGCTGAGGTTTAATGCAATGCTGGCCCTGCAGTTCTTGGTGCTGCAAATGGATGGTTGCACATGTTCGACCTGCCCTGCTAACGTTGCATGCAGTATGCTTGTCCATGTCCTTCCCAGCACATTGTCCCCAACATAGGTATGCAATTGCCTTGTTGCACTCACTGTACATGTTGTGCTGCATTGTAATCATCACTTGGTTCTGTTCCACCATCAGATGCCCACTCTCCATCCTGTGCTGCCCTTCCTGATCTTGCTGGCTGGTGACTCTGTTTCTGCAAGTGGATGGCCATGTAAGTTAGGTGTTCCCCTGTAATCGCCATCTTGCTCTGGTGGATAGGCAAGACATCCTCTAATGCTTTTATGCCATATCTGCTTCATTTGTTGTGGCGTACATTTCCAGTGTTATTTACAATGATTTTGTGGAATAATTACCGCTCCCTATTGGCAGATGCATGTACGCATGATGCATGTACGCTGGAGGAGTAACTTTCCATTGGTGGACTGCCATTGTTCCATCGGTGTTGTGGCAGTGCTAAAGGAATGGCGGATTGGTGTTAGTTACGTTGGCATACGTTACGACAGTTTTATTGTACTTGTGATTGTCAGATATATATCGATTGTGCTACTGCCACAATTCCGATGATTTTTCAGTGGGTGTGTGTTAGAAATTCAGAGGCCTGAGCATACCGAGGGTTTTTAACAATGGTCTCCGGGCCGATAAAACCTGGTCTGGCCGTCGGGAGAGGGTCTTAAGACTATTAGCACCCCGGGTTGCCAAACTAGCTGTCTGTCACAGGAAAATGGAAGGCCGGGCTCCATGCAGAGCCCCTCGTTCATGTCCATGGCAGACACGGCTGTTAAGCGGCTTCACTTTAACACTACAGCTAAGTCAATGCCTAGTCTGGGATGCTGAGGGAAACCCTTATTGATATATTTTTAGGTCCAGTTCATGTACTCTGGATGACAACCGTTATATAACACCCCTCTCTTAGAATCCCCCTGACCCCACTGAGCCAAGAGGTAGGTCTGTTTTGCAAATTTAAAAGGTTTATTTGAGAAATATAACAATATATATCTATGACACTTTTATAATAAATTAATATTGGATATCACACTTAAAATATGACAGTGATCAACAATGGATAATGTTCTACTGGTAAACTGATTTGGTTACTTAGAAGTAGTATAGAGGATGAGGTAGCTGAAATGCTTTATAGTTCCAAGGAAATGCAAGGTGGAATAAATGCAGTACAGAAAATAAACTGATATGGTTTCACAAGAGATAATATGTTCACTTTTCCCCTGGTGGCAATTCACCCCCCCCCTCTATATGCAATGCAAGGAGATGGAAGTAACACACACAGTCTTCAGGAATACAATCAAATACAATACGGAATTCAATTCCCCCCCCCCCAGCAAGCTTAGACAACAGGTATGCCTTTTAAAACACGGGCAAGAGTGCTTTGTAATGTGGTGGCAAGGAAGTGAAAAATGCTAAAATTGCTTTTAATTCCCTCTAGAGATTCAGGGTGGGTGATATCTAGTTTATATTAGTTCAGGCTCACTTTAGCAATGCTCTATGAATGATTGTCAGGTTGCACACGAATTTCAGCAAGCAAAGCAAGGACAAGTATTTTTACACGTGGCTGAAATTGAGCAAAATGTCAAATCACGGTAAAATTCGCGAGTGCATGAATCGTGATTGCGGCAAAGGTATAAGGAGGTTCTAGGCTTGTTGGAAAGCTTAGATTCTAAGCTTTCAGGGGAAAGTTAAATCTTGTTCCTAGGACAAACAGTTCCCGGGATACGGAAGATTGAATAAAGGTAGATTTTCGGATTTAAAGTAAAACTCAAAATGACAGGTGACAGTTTGCAGCTTTAGAATGACAGATGACAGCGCGCAGCTTTAGAATGACAGATGACAGGATTACTAGGAGGCAGTTCTACTTAGGTTAAAATAGTTTGGATTAGGTTATTTTAACTAAGAGATTGGGTTCTGCACAGTTCTGGCGGATACGCACTCCTAATTTTGAAATGAATGGGCCTCGTCACGGATCTGGTCAACTGGAATGGACTTCGGCGGTTCTGCTCACAGCGTCTGGGTCAGCTCTGCTTTGCTGGTCTATCCTCTCTGGATACAGCGGCCTCTGGTTCTGGATAATGCTCTGCTTTCCGGTCCGGATCAAGTGGATTCTGGATGTAACACTGCTTTCTGGGTACTGGCAAAAGTTCTTGGCAAAGAATTCAGACAGCTCGCCCGGCTGTGGAATAGTTTGCAAATGATTTTAAGGATGCTGAGGCCTGCTGACAAATACTTTTGCTTGCAGTGGGCCTTCTTGGTTCAAAGTTCTGTAGTCTCTGTTTAGCTTGGAAGTCTAAGTGTTGGATCTCTGGATGTGAAGTCGTCGGTCAGCACGCTCCGCAGCAAATGGAATTGAATGTCTCTACCTGGGTTTCAATGTTCCTTTTATGTGTTTTGAAAGTGGGTGTGTGCGTAGCATCACTAAGCCTGCCCCTCACTACTTGTCATTGGCCCAATTCTCCCCTTTCCCATGATTGGGGGAAGGAAATGGATTGTCATCATGATGAGGTCTGTTTATGGGTCAGAGGATCCTCCCCTGGTCAATTTGCCCACAAATCTATATTTGATTCAATTACATATTTCCCAGATACACAATTTGTTGAGATTACATGTACACATTATATATTCCTTATGGTCCATGCTTGTCCGCCTCTGATCTTCCTGGGGGCTTGCATTCAAAAATGACAAAATTTTGCGCTTTTTGGTCGGTTTACCAATATCGGACATTTACCAAAAATTACACAAATGTGCGCAAGGAGTATGGACATTAATTGATGAAGTGTCAGATTTTTAACATGCAGACATTTGGAGTGAGACCCTATTTTCCGCTAGCAACCCCCCAGAATACACCACAGGGTCCTAACGCCTCTTAAAACGTGCACAGAAAAATCACAAGAATAATGATATTACTCATATAATTCTGACAAGTCCGTACTATGAATTATCCATCTTTTTTAAAATTATGCTCTGGCCCAGATGGGTGTGGTTTAGGTTCCAAAGCACATGGGGGAAGCTTCGGTCTGTCCCCGCCTCCAGCTCAGGTGGCTCCCAGAGGCACTTCTCCTCCCACTTCTCCCAAGAGGAAGCTATTTTACGACCCCCCCAATATAACATTTGCCTGAGCCCAGGACAGTGCATTGTTCTGTGTCTCTGCCCAAAGTTCTATAGGTGCCCTCCCCTAATCTAATCAGAGAGGTGTCATCTCCTTTTGGTGGGGAAGCAGGATGCAGCTAGGCCTGGGAAGAGTGGCTGAGCAGGTTTCTCCTGTTGGGGGTAGTTGTCAGGCAGAATTCAGCTAAATGTCACTTTAGTTCCCAGTTTAAATCAAACTTACAATTTTTACATATACATTAAATAATTACTTCCTTCAATTTGATTTCAGAATATAGTTTTACATTGTATCCACCTCTTAGCGAGTCTTTCCTTGGCCTGGTTTGGGTTCCTCTGTTCAGTTTTACACAAAAGTCTGGTGGTTTTAAAACGCCGGCTTTATGATAGTGCTGAGTACCGGTATTGCATCCATGTTTGGGATCTGTCTTGAATTACTGCATTTCAATAGAGTGGTCTTTTGCTTGATAGTATTGGACCCTTGCTTAACATTGTTTTGATGGCATCCTTACAGTAGAGTGGTGATGTGGAACCCCCCAGAAGAAGGTTGTATATTTGGAGTGGTCTTGTGCCAACTGCGCAGTTCTCCTGGATTCTGGCGTGAATGTGGGCGGCGATAGCTCATCCCCACATCCACCCAGTCTATTGATTTAGTTTGTTCTGGGATAGAATAATGGGCGGCGACAGCTCATCCCCACATCTACCCAGTCTATTGATTCAACATGGGTCAAAACCCTTGACACGGCGCAGCAGCGGGAGCGTGGCAGAGGGGCTGCTGCCATTTAAAACAGATAAATTGGTGGGGCAGGCGTTGGAGACAAGCATTAAAAAAAGATAAGGGAGGGTGGGGGTAAAATGGCCCTGCGGGGCAGGGAAACCAGACTGGAGTTTCCATGGAACGCAAGGTTAAAAATTTGCAGTTTCAGCCCACGCTACAAGGAGCCTGATTGGCGGCTCCACCCCAGCCTGGGCACTAATCCCCATTGTTGAAAAAGAGCAGTGTCCAAGTTGGTTCTCCATTTTTAAACAAAAAGACCCTATTCAGCCAAGGTAGGTGAAGAGGACTGCTCCCGTCGAGCCAGAAGGGAAAAGGCTACAAGTGTTACCTACAAGCTTTTAATTGACTGCACTCTCCCAGGTTTAGATGATCAGAGATTGCAACATTAGAGAGCACTTCGCACCTCCATGTTCATTCCCATTGCCTTGACAATGTACACTCAGTCTGGTAACTGTTCAAGGTCCCAGGGATGGCAGGACACATTCTGACCAATCTAGATTCAACTTTCACTTGGGGATAATTTGTTGCAAGGGTCAATGATTTCTCTGCGAACCTGTAGATTGATACTAGTAGGGGTGGTCTTAGATGGGGCTCTAGGCATGGCTATCCAATTGTAAAACTAACCCAAACAGTACCTGTCAGTTCCTGTTTGTATCCTATCCAAACTGACCAATGTGAATGTGTGATAGGTTTAGGGAAGGGAACCAGAATTTGTGACGTCACATCGGGATAAAACCGGGTGACACATGCTTAGAAGACGAGAGCTCCTGAGGATATTTGTTTTCCTGGTGTGATCTCTTTTGTTTTGTTTGCTAATAAAACACAGTAACTTCGCCCCATGGCTGAGTCTTCGGTTTTTGTGGCAGGGAGTTTTTGATGGGCCAGAGTGTTGTCTGCTGATGATTGCGGTGACTGCTAGAGGGCCCCGCCCACCTTTAAGCAAGCTTTAGACCAGCACTGCTCCATGGCATATCCGCCACCGCTGCAGTATGAGGCATGTGCCACGAGGACCCTAGAAAGCAAATGTGCCTAAAGATCCACCACAAAGATTAGGCCAAGATTTAGACCAGCACTGCTCCAAGGCATATCCACCACTTCTGCAGCATGAAGCGTGAGGTCACTAGAAAGCAAATGTGCTTAAAAGTACACCGCAAAGAAAACCCCCTGCTTTCGACATCACTGCTCCATGGCATGTCCTCAACTTCTGCAACATGAATGTGCACCCTAAAGATGAAGCCATGCTTCTGACCAGCACTGCTCCATGGCATGTCCAGCATGAAGTCCCGAGAAATCCAATGGGCCTAAATGTGCCTAAAGAAGGATCCATGCATTAGACCAGCACTGCTTTGCATTGAATGACCACCACATCTCCAGCATGAGGTTCCTAGAAAGTAAATGAGCCTAACGGTGCACCCTAAAGATGAAGCCATGCTTTATACCACACTCTCCATTGCATCCCTGCCAAAAAGGGCCTAGAAAGGCGCGCTCCAAGGAAGAAGCCACTGCTCTCCATTGTACGCTTGCCTCTTGTGCAGCACAAAGTCCCTAGAAAGGCAATGAGCCTAAAGGTGCACTCCAAAGAAAAGACCATGCTTTATAGGAGCACAGCTCTGCTCTGCATTGCATGTCCACCACTTCTGCCGCCGGACGTGCCTAGAAAGTAAACGAGCCTTAAGGTGCACCCCAAAGAAGAAGCCATGTTTTATACCACCACTGCTCTGCATTTTATGACCACCACCTCTCCAGCATGAAGTCCCTAGAAAGTAAAAGAGCCTTAAGGTGCACTCCAAAGAAGAGCCACGTTTTAGACATACACAGATCTGTGTTTTATATCCACACCTTCTGCAGCATGAAATCCCCCTTAGCCAATGAGCCTTCATTTTTGTTTCTTTATGTTTCATTTATTGGATATTTTTAAGGCGCCTATACACAGAGATTTCCAGACACCACAAGACAAGATGGGGGTGGGCGGGTGACATGGACGTCAAAAAGTAGAACTACAAAAAACGGTTATATTGGCCTTTTGACAATCCTACTGTAAGAGGATTCAATTCAGCACTACAGCCAAGTCAATGCCTAGTCTAGAATACTGAATGAAAACCCTTATTGATATATCTTTATGTCCAGTTCATGCGTTCTGGATGACTACCCCTATATACCACCCCTCCCTTGGAATCCCCCTGACCCCACTGAGCCAAGAAGTAGTTCTGTTTTGCAAGTTTAAAGGTTTATTTGATAACTTAAACAATATATATTATATCACGCTTTATAATAAATTAATAATTGGATATCACACTTAATCTGGTATGATAAAGATTAACAACGGAGAATCTGCCACTAGCACACTTCTTGATAATCACTAAGGAGTTGACATGAAATGGATAAGATAGCAACAATACTTTTATGGTTTCAAATGGATGCAATGTGGAATGAAATGCAGTACAAAAAATAACTTGATAGGATTTCAGCAAAAGACAATTTAATCACTTCCTTGGACAATTCACCCCCCCCCCCCCTTTATGCAATGCAAGGAAATGGAAGGAAGGCACACAGTTCTCAGAAATGCAATCAAATGTGATTCAGTTCACCCCAGCAACTTAGACTACAGAAGTTTACAACACAGGCAAAATGCTTTGATATGTGCTGGCAATGGAGTGAAAATATGCTAAAATGCTTTTAATTCCCTCTAGGAGGTTCAGGGTGAGTGAAATCAAGTTAATATTAGTCCAGGCTCACTTTAGCAAGGATCTAGGGTGTAACTAGCAGGTTAAACGAATTTCTGGCAAATGGAAGGCAAGCAGCAGCAGATTTTTACACGTGAAGAAATTTGGAAATCGTGGTAAATTCGCGAGTGCGTTTTCCGCGATTGCAGCAGAACTATAGGGGGTAGGAATGCCAGCTTTCTGAGGAAAGTTACTGCAAGTCTCTAGCACAAACGGTCACGGAGATATGAGCGATTAAATAAAGGTCGTTTTTCAGATTTGAAATTTTAAAGTTCAAAAAGACAAGTGCAGCTTGCAACTAGAAAATGACAGGTGACAGCTTTACAAATGACAGGTGACAGTTAGGAGGCAGTTCTACTTAGATTAAAATAGCTTGGATTATATTATTTTAACTAAGAGATTGGTTCTGCACAGTTTGCTAGGTACTCACACTATATTCTTGAATTAACTGGGCCTTGCCACGGATCTGGTCAGGTTTTGGACTGCACTCCGGTTCAGCTCTCTCTGGTTTTGGATACTGCTCTGCTTTCTCTGGGTCTTTCTGCACAGCTTTCTCTGGAGATTTGATAGATTTGAAGTCTCTATGTCTGCTCTCTGAAGGTTGATGGAGGTAAAGTATGGATTTTCCCGGCAGAGCTTCCAGCTGCAAATGGATTTGAAGGCCCCTATCTGTCCTGTCTCTCTGCTTTTATGTGTTTTTAAAATGGGTGTGTGTGAGCAGCATCACTAGCCAGCCCCTCTCCACTTATCATTGGCCAAGCTTTCATTTCTCCCCTGATTGGGGGAGCTAAGTTGTGTCAGAGTGATGTCATTTTACAGCCTGCAGAAAGTCCACTCCTCCTGTCAACTTACACACAAATCTAGATTTGAACCAAATACATATTTGCAGAGGTACATATTGTTTAAAATTACATGCACCCATCATGCATTACAGGAGGTATACCCTGTTCAAACTCTGCTCTTCCTGGGAGCTTGCATTCAGAAATGACAATATTTTGCACTTTTTAACTGGTTTGCAATACCGGACATTACCCCAAATTTACACACATGTGTGCAAGGAGTATGGACATTAATTGATGAAGTGTCAGATTTTTCACATGCACACATTTTGAGTAATATCCTCTTTTCCGCTAGAACCCCCCTGAACATGCCACCGGTTCTTAAAACCTCTTAAAATGTGGGCAGAAAAATCACAAGAATTATGGTGTCATTTAAATAATTTTCACAAGTCCGTACTATGAGTTATTCATCTTTTTAGAGTTATGTTCTGGCCCCAAAGGGGTGTGGTTTTCCTCCAGCACAAGGTTGAATTTCTGGTTTTTCCAGTTCTGCCAAGCCAGCTTGCTCTCACAGGCAGTGCCCCTCCCCTTTGCTTCAGGAGGAAGCTACTTTTACGACATCTGCAATAAACCATCTGCCTGAGTCAGGAGAGGGCTTTGTTCAGAGCTCCTGTATTCTGTGGGGGCTCCCCTTAATTCAATTATCAGAGAGATGGCATATCCTTAGTGTGGCCAGCAAAAGGCAGATAGGCCTGGGAACACAGCTGTGACTCAAGTTTCACTCCTGATGGGGGTAGTTGCCAGGCAGAATTCAGTTCCTTAAGCCAGGTTTCAGATAAAATGTCACTTTTTGTTACCCAGTTTAAGTCAAGACAATGTTTACATATGCAGCTAGAATGCTGATTCTAAGTTTAAAACTATGACATTTAAACAATTGCAACCTATGTGACACTCAGAAATAGGTCACTCATTTCTTTTAAACATTTAGATTTTTTAGTGTCTTTCAGTCCAAATTTACTTAAACTGCTGAAATCCACAGCTCAGCCAGTCTTGTTATACACCTTCAAGTCACTTCAGAATATGACTTTACATTGGATCCACCTCTCAGTAAGTCTTTCTTTGGCATGTTTTGGGTTCATTTATTCAGTTTTCTACAAAAAAGTAAATCTGGTGTTGTTTTAAAACGCCGGCTTTTGGATAGTGGTGAGTACTGGTACTGCACCCCTTTTTGGGATTTAAGAAAATGAATTCCCAACAGTTATGGGTTTGCTTTTGGCAATCAGCATTGCCACTCCCAATGGTTTCAGACTACTGTGTGGGTAGTCCAATGGTGGTTTTAGGCAGTGTCCTTCTGTGCCCATAACATCGGCAAAAATGAGTGGCAGCCTATTCTTCATGCATTTCCCTGTGCATTTTCTGGGAAGCTCTGGCCATCATGATGTTTTCCATGTCAGTACTGCACAGTTTTGAGGTAGGGCTCGGATGCATGGGTAAATACATCCCACAAGCCCCCCTTCTTGCGGTGGCCATCTGATCCTTCACTGGTGGGAACCGCAAGATCTGGGATGTAGTTCTCATCTTCTTCCGGTAGATGGCCAGTTCAGCATCTCTTCCTTCATCCGGTGGATCGATTGGTCATCCTCCCCGGTCCTGATGGGAATATTGGGCGGTACGCTGGGCCCGTTGCGTCTCTGCTCCCGGTCTCCGGATCGTCCTCCTTGGCCCGTCTCCAGGTTTTCTTTCTCCTAGGACGACAAAGGAAGAGCGGCAATACCTATTCATAGACATTTTTCCACAACTGTTGAGATAGTGGGGCAGCATATGCATTTCATCATAACAAAACATTACATTCTTATTTTGAAAAAAAAAAACAGTATAACTAAGAGACAGTTTCATGCAAATCACAATATTTTAGAGACTAGATGTGGTATGTTTTATGGTTGGAACTGAATTAGTCTGAGACAGTACCCGCTAGGATTCCAGAGGATTCCTCCAGTTGTTGCAGAGTGTGCCTGGGATGGCAACATTTCAACTGGTTTATGTGGACCCACTTGTCTTCCCCCTCTGCCGAACCGCCTTTGGGGATGCGGATCTTGTAGGCCACAGGGGAGATCTTGTCGATGATCTCAAAGAGTCCCTTCCATGTAGGCAAAAATTTGCGCTGCTTAGCCTGGTTCCTTTGGAAGTTGTATAGATAGACCCGGTCCCCCACCTGATATTCCTTCCTGGAAGTTTTCAGGTCATAGTGGGTCTTCATGCTATCAGCTGATCTTTCTAGATTCCGCTGAGCATAAGCAAAAGCATGTTGGAGGTGTTTCCTTAAATTCTCCACATACTCATGAGTAGTGGAGGCATTAATCAGTGTCTGCTCTTGGGTCCTGTAGAGCAAATGCTGAGGAAGCACCATCTTGCGCCCAGTCATCAACTCAAATGGTGACATTTTGGTTGCAGATGAAGGGGTAGATCTGATGGCCATTAGGACCAGAGGTAATCGGATATCCCAACTTGGCCCAGAATCTGCCACAAACTTCTTTAATATGCTCACAATGGTTCGGTTATATCTCTCTACTGCCCCAGAAGAAGCTGGCCTGTAAGCAATGTGTAGCTTTCTCTTGACCCCCAGTATCTCCCACATCTTTGTCATTACTTCACTGGTGAAGTGGCTACCTCTGTCTGACTCAATCCTTTGAGGTAGACCGAAACGGGAAAAGATGTGGTTAATCATCAAGGCAGCTGCAGTTTCTGCCTTGCAATTTGGGGCTGGGAGACATTCCACCCACTTGGTAAACAAGCATGTCACAGTCAACATGTACTTATTCCCCCTAGCAGAGCAAATCACAGGGCCTACAAAGTCGATTTGTAAATCTGACCATGGCAGTGTCATCCCCCTCTTTTGGAGAGGCGCGCGGTGCGTGAGGGATGATGGCTGAAATTGTGCACACACAAGACACCCCTTCAAATATTGGTCGAGGTCCTGCCCCATGTGTGGCCAGTATGCAACCTCTCTTAAGTTTTCCAATGTTGTGTGAAACCCCCTATGACCGGCGGTGGCCGCATCATGGGTGTGACTTAACATCAGGCTTCGGAATGAGGTAGGAACCACCCACTGGTCATGGCCAGCTTTGGATTTCCTTACCAACAAACCGTCTTGGATTCGGAACATTTTTGGACATTTCATCAACACTCTTAGGTCCTCTTTCCCAATGTAATCGGTATCCGTCAGGGGAAAGTTCTCAGGGTCCTCAAGGTGTTGGTAAAACTTACCAATAATTGGATCCCCCTTCTGAGCGGTAATCAAATCAGCATCAGGGGTCTCCTTACTCCATTGTGCAATTGAAAGGTCGTTGTGAGCATTTGTCTGGGACCTAGTGATAGCAGTGACCTGGATTTCCCCCAACAGGGACTCAATCTCAATTAGATCCCCTTGGATGGCCCCGGTTTTGGCCAGCTGATCAGCTAAGTCATTTCCAGTTTTGTCTGGTCCCTCTACTTTGGAATGACCCTTGATCTTTTTCCAATAGATGGTCATCTCATTCGAGGTGACCAGATCATCAATGTTTTGGATCAACTTCCCATGTTTCAAGGGTTTGTTGTTAGCACATAACATGCCTCTGGTTTTCCAATTAACCAGGTGCTCCACGAACCCGTTCCGTACATAATCCGAATCTGTGATTATGACCAGTTCGCGGAGTTGATGCTGGACAGCAGTGAGGATGGCCTGATGCACAGCCATCAATTCTGCCACCTGACTACTTTGGGGACCAATTTTGTATCCAGCGGAGGGTTCTGGGGACTCATTCACCCATGCATTCCCTACGCCAGCCACCAGTTCTTTCTCCCCGTCGTTGTCAACATGGTAAGAGCATCCATCCACATAGACAGTGGGCATTCCCTCACACTTGTCTTCTTCAAAGACTTTGTGTGGGGAATTAAGGTATGCCTCCATGTTGTCCTTGATTTTTAGACTTTCGTCCTCGAGACAGTTTTCTCTGGCACAATCATGCAAGTCAGCCAGACCTTGCGCTAGGGGACTCTTCTTCTTTTGGCCATATCGGACCTCCACAGGAAAGCCTTGCATTGACAGAATCCAGGAAGTAATTCGGGAATTACTCACATTCCCGGCCCGGATTCTGTCACTTTGGAGATATTGCAGAGGCTGGTGTGGAGTCTCCACTATGATGTGTTCCCCCTGGTAAACGGGCGGTAATTCTTCAATGCCCACACCGTTGCCAGGAGTGCCTTCTCACAATCGTTGAATTTTTCCTCCACAGAGGATAAAGTTTTGCTCGCATAGGAGATTACTTTATTGACCTTGTCATGCTTTTGGTATAATACTGCCGTCAAGCATGTATTAGAGAACCCTGTCTCCAGGAAGAACTCCTTGTTTCTGACGGGGTAAGCTAGGCAGGGCGCTTGTGAGAGGCTTCTTTTGAGTTGTTTTACTGCCTCGGCTTGTTCTAGACCCCATTCCCACTTGACCCCCCCTTCAGGAGATGAATCAGGGGTCTGGTGATCTCTGCGTAGCCCTCAATGAACTTTCTGCTGTAATTAGTCAGTCCAAGGAGGCTCCTTAGTTCCCGCAGAGTTGTGGGGTCTTTCAGTTTTTGGAGTGCTTCCACCTTCTTTTCCTGGGGACAGAGACCCTGAGGAGTAATCTCATGCCCCAAGAAATTAACACGGGTTCTGCACCACTGTGCTTTCTGAAAGGAAAGTTTTGCTCCGGCGGCCCTCAACTGCGTCAGAACATAACAGATCTCCGCTATGTGTTCCTCCACAGATGAACTTTTAATGAGGACATCATCTACATAAGCCAGGTTACCCCTCGCACCCAGATCGGGCATGGCCTTGTGTAGGAAAATATTGAACTCATTACCGGAGTTAAGGTATCCGAAGGGAGTCCGGGTCCATGTGTACTGCTGGCCCCCAAAGGTAAAAGCCAGTTTGTATTGGTCCTCCCTACTGACAGGCACAGTCCAGTATCCATTGGTCAGGTCTATTGCAGTGAATACCTGTGACCCCTGGATCTGGGCCAGCCCTTGGTCAATGTAGGGCAGAGGCCATCGGGAAGTATGGACCCGTTTGTTGAGCTCCCCGAGGTCGGCGCAGAGTCTCCACTGGCCGTTTGGCTTCAATATTCCCAGCACCGGATTATTGAAGGTGCTGTGGACTGGACGGATTATTCCCCGGGACTCAAGGTTCTTACTTATTTCAGTAAGGGACTCCATGGATGCGAGAGGCAAGCGATATTGCTTCACAAACACTGGAGTCATGCCAGGGTCCGTGGGGATTGTTGTTGTGTGGATGTCAGTACGACCACAGTCATATGAGTCTACCGCAAAGAGATCTTGGAAATCCAAGAAAACTTGTTTCAACTTTTGCTTTTGTTCCAGAGTCACACAGGCATCAGCTAGGTTGACTCTCTCTTCCACCATCTGCCTGAAGCCTGGAAAGACTTCTGGTTTGGCTATTTCAGCGGCCTCCTCCAGCTGGGTGGAGAAGTCCCTGGTCAGAGTGCTGATTTGGACTGGAGGCTTCAGGTGGGAAAGGCAGCCCTCATGGACCTGGAAAATCACCTCATCCCTCCTGAAGTCACATGTCACATCTTCCTTACCATAAGGGCAGGAAGTGTACACCAGGAAGTTCCCCCCATGCCGGGTAAAGATCCTGTCTGGTGTTGCGTTGTCATCACTGTCACTGTCACTGTAAAAACAGTCCTTGGGGATTGGTCCTAACAGTTCATTTCCAAGATCAATGGAGAAATGTCGGTCATCAACCGCCATTCCAATAATGGTGCCTGCGGCTAGAGTAATACTCTTTAAGTCGCTGTTATCCACCTCTATTGGAATTGTGTCATGTTCTATGTTGACTAATGGAGTTGGGTTTACCCCCAACCCTTGCTGTTGGAGAGAAGCATTTAGATGTATGTAAGCATCAGGGTTTTGCAAATATTGTCCTCTTTTAACTTTCACTTCCAGGGAGAATTGTCGGGTCCTTTCGGGGATGGTGACTTCCTCTTTGATCTGAATTTCAACTGCATAAGGTAGCAATTGAGCTGACCTAAATGCTTTTTCTGGATCATCAAAGCCCATGGGATTATCCGCTAATCGGGACCAAGCTTTGAAGTTTATTAGGTCCAAACTAATGGCAAAGCGATTGAGAATGTCACTGCCTAAGTAAAAGGCGGCAGGGACGTCTCGCACGACCCAACAATTGTGGACTATGCTCTTGTTGCCAATGGAGATTTTGAGCATACACCTGCTTGGCAGGAGATGTTTGGAATTAGGCGCTTCCAGGGCCATTTCCCATTTGTCTATCAGTTTGAATGTGGGAATGGCTGGATCTTTTGGGAGTTGGCGGAACATGGCTTCGCTGATGAAGCTCTTACCGTTGTTCACACACACTCGAGCGAGAACAGAGTCCTTCCCATCATTTAATTGGACAGGGATGAACAACTGCTCTCCAATTTGCTGAATATCAGCCAGGCTCTGAGCTGATTTCACATCTTTCTGGACTATAGGAGTGGGAGTTTCTGATTGTGGATTAGTAAAGAATTTCAGAGTGTTTCCTTCCAGTGTGGAATACCACCTTAAACTGGAAGGAAGGTTGATTTTCAGAAATAGAGAGGACCCCCCATCACCAGTTTCTTGTCCTACTGCTATTACTGTCACGTCTGGAATTTGGCTATTCTGGAAGTGAAATTCTACTTGGTCAGGTTTTTGTTCAACCATGTGACAGGTGCCGTTTAAACTAACATGGTTGACACTCTGTTTTAATTTTATTGGTCGGCTAGTCTGGGTCCAGAGGACCTTGTTTACACAATCTATTAGGGGTGACAACCTTCTCAGGAGGTCATTCCCCAGTAAACCAGGGGTGCCCTCCGGAGTCACAACTATGACTGGGTGTTTCAACTTGTGTCGCCCAATTTTAATGTCCAAATCTGCCGTCCCCTCGACGGGAATTTCCTTCCCGTCAAAGTTCTGCAGTTGTCCAGGAAGAGAGGTGAGAGGAATTTGGTAATTCTCTCCCCTTCCTGCATTCAGTTCATCAAAGGCCCTTCTGGACAGAAGGGTAGCTTGAGATCCCGTGTCCACCAGTGCCAAAATTGTACCCTGCCCCTGTACTCGTACCGGAGCATAATATCTTCCCTCCTTCTCGTCAAGGGGGCACAGATAATGCACATTTTTGGACAACTGGTGGGCTAACTTTCTGGTTTTGGACATCGCTAGCGAAGAGATTTGGGCAGAATTCTGTGGAGAGCCTTGGGAATCTGAAAGAAAGAGTTGGCAACTGGAGATCAGAGCCATTGTGGGTTCCCCTGGCTCCGGTTCCGGGCCGCCCCCCCCTTTTTGGAGGCAGTCACCAGGATGGGTTTGAACCAGGGGATTTTCTTGCTGTTGGTTCTGGGATGAGATGGTGGGCGGCGGTAGCTCAGTCTCCACATCTCCCCAGTCTGGATTTGCATCCCTAGGGACCCATTTTTCTTTGGGAGGAGTTCCCCCCTCTCTGAAGGAGAAGATCCTTTTCCCAGGATCCTCTGAGGATCCCTCTCCCTCAAATTGGAAGATCTGTACCTCCTCCTCAAACTGTGTCTGTTTGGGTCTTTTGTTTCTCCTACCACCCCTCTGCTTCTTAGGAGGCAGACTTTCAGGGGCAAGAGATTTTGTTTCCGGTTCCTGGGTTTCCAGGGGCTGTTTACAAGTGAGGAAGGAAGCTTCCTCCAAGGCTTTACACCCCCCTTCCCCTTGTGCCTCCTCCCTGGGAACCGGTGAGTTATCGGGGTGCTGCCCCCGTCATTGTTCTGGGGCACCAGGTCCAGAGTTGGGTGCGTTCTGCGCCGGCATGCCGATCTGAGGGTTCTGCTGAGCCCTCAGTATGTGACCCAGATCCCGCGCCATGTTTTGAACCTGGCGCTCTAACTGGGAAACCTGCTCAGGCTCATATGGGGCCCTGTTTTCTCCCCTGGGCTGATCCCGGGAAGGGTAGCTATCCCTTCTCTGGTAGTACCCCGGGTTGGGAAGATTTGGGTACCCCTCCACCCTTGGCCTCCCCTCTCCCGGATTAGGTTGTCTGGGCTCAGGGAATTGGGAAAGAAGGATGGATGATTTTGGGGTTGGAAGTTGGGTGGATACCTGGGGAAAAAGTTCTGCCCAGGATTTGGAGAGTTTCTGCCCTCCGGTGGGAAGTTAGGAGGGAAGTTCCCTGGGTTAGGTGCTTGGCTGGATCCCCCCCTTGGGCTGGAGGAGTCCACACATAACCCAGGATGGGTCTGTTTCCCTTGTAACGGGGACTTACATAATCAGGAGAGCGAGGGACCCCATTTGTGGGGCTGCCTCCCTGGCTCCCTGTCTGTGACTGGCCCGAGGACCTTGTGGGCCTAGCATTATTAGGTGCAGGTAGGTTTTTAGGCCCCCCCATCTCCAAATCTAAAACGGGGGTGACCTTTACCTCTGCCACCTTGGCAGCAGCAGGGGTGCTGTTGGCTTTGGGGTTTTTCTGGGCATTACTTTTGCTATATACCGGTTTCTGCACCTCATAGATCCGGGTAGCCTGTTCAATGACCCAGTCTAAAGATCTTTTCTCGTGAAAATCCCTCACGAGCTGGGTCATTATGTATTTGGGCAAGGCATGAAAAAATGTATTAATGAATTCTCTACTGTCTGTGCGCACCCTTCTGGTGGTCTGCGCAAAAGCACGTTTCAGTTCTTGCACAAATTCTTGTGGGGCCTGATCCTCCCCACATTGCAAATTGTAGGCTGCCTTGCGAGCCTCTTGAGGATTTCTATGAATGGAAAAATGTTTCAAGATGGCCGCCTTATAGGTGGACAATCTTAAATGATTTTGGTCCTCCAGCCCCGCAAAGAAACTGGAGTATTCCGGGGAGAAGGTCCACTTTACATATTGAATACAGCTTTGGCTGTCCTTCAAATGGAAAGTCTCCATCATTTGCTCAAACAACTCTAAGTGCTCCCAAACAGAATACTTAGCGTTCTTATGGTAAGGCGTGATGACGCTCCTGATCGCCTTAATCTGCTTTAAGGGGTCCTTAAGCAAGGCCCTTTTTGCCTTATTGGCCTTTTTGGTTCGGGTAACCCTTGTCCATTCATCCTCTGACTCAGAGGCACTGCTCCCAGAGGTTCCTGTCTGCTCTTCCAGGTTTTCCCGGATTCTGCGAGCCTGGGAATGGCTGGCAGAATGTGGGGACCTGGTCTCCTGTGTCCTGCGCAGTTCAGAGGAGTCTTCAGATTCCTCCTTGCTGCCAGGATTTGATGGGTACCCCCTCCACTGACCTAACTGGGCAGAGGTTTTCAGGATGCCCTTAATGGGCCTACTCTCCTGGGGTTCCCCACTAAATTGCACTGCGCTTGGGTGCCCATACCCGGATGCCCGCCCCTCCATACCTGGGTGGTACTGGCCTATGAGCCCCATACTTTTGTCTGGATAGTAGTCTGCCATCCCGGTGGCCCGGTGCTCATGTGCGCCGGGGAACATGGGGGTGGCAGAGTCCAGGGACTGAGAGCTATAAGGGCCTCTGGTACTAGGGCTCCTGAGGTTATGCTCCGGAGTTTCCCTTTCCCAGCGAACCTCATCTCTATCCGCCCCTGCTCCCTGTTGCAATGCAAGAGCCTGCATTTGTGCCTTCAGTTCCTCAGTTAAGGCCTTACTGGACTCTATCAGTCTCTCCTGCATCGCTACCTGTTGTTGGAGCCTATCATTGTGTTGACAGAGGGCCTCATTTTCCCTCTGTGCTTCCTGGTTGGTCCTGGAGAACTGGGCCAGTCTTTGCTGCAGGAGGGTTACCTCCTGAGCTGTGTCCCTATTGGCCTGCTCCTTTCTTGCTAGAGCATCCTCCACCCTTCTGGTGTGCTCTACCAAGTTCTGGTTTTCTTTTTGGAGATCACCCAGCCCCTGGAGGGCCAGGTGATTTTCTTCAATTTCCTTTTTTAAGTGGCAGACTTCCTGGACTAAAGTGTCTCTTTCCTGACTAAGAGCCTGCATCTGTGCCGCCAGGTCGTCCCTTTGCCTTTGGAAGGCCCCGGCTTTCTGGCGCTCCTGATCAAACTCTGCCTGTGTATCCAGGTCTTTCAAGATCAGTTTATTGCTCTCCTCTTTCTCTCTGTCTAGTTGGATTTGCAGGGTGGCTACCTGCTCTGTGCATGCCCTGTTGAAATTGATCTGTTGCTCCAGCTTTTTCTGGCTCTGCAGTAAGGAATCCAAACTGTCTTGGTGCTCCTTCTGCAGGGCCAGAAATCTGGTATCCTGGTCTGTCTTTTCCTGTTGTAGGATGCCCATATCCTCTTTTATTTTAATGATATATTGCCTACTATCATTTTCTGACTCCTGGCTCCTCTGCAGCCTCTGCTCAGAAGAGGCCAGATCAGATCGGGCCTTCTCTACTGCTATCTGTTGCCTGTTCGCCAGATCTTGGCTTTCCGTACATTTATCCTGCATGTCTCCCATATATAGGTACAGGTATGCCGCTATCCTAACCATCTTGTCTTGTTCATCCTTAGCTTTAGGAGCCATGTATAGTTCACTCAGGGCCACATGTAGGGGACCCTGATCTCTCCATAGGTCTGACCCTGTTTCAGTGACCTGTCGCGTGATGGCCTGCAACCAGGCATCCTGGCCCTGTTCAGTCCATTCACCTCTCACAAATAACTTATGTAAGAAGTGCTCTCTGGCTATTTTCATGTCTACTAAGGTCGTCATTCTAGAGATTGGTCTCTGTCCTGACTTACAGAAGTTTGTATTTTATTTTTGCAAAACAGTCCTTTTTCTTAGAGCGTTCCTTTGAGAAGTGCTTTACAGCGTAACACAGCGTGTGCTCCGACCGGATATGTGTATCTGGTCAGCTGGCACGCTGTATTAATCTGCACAAGTGATAGATCTAATCCAAACGTCCGGCACGAGCCCCCAATTTGTAAGAGGATTCAATTCAGCACTACAACCAAGTCAACGCCTAGTCTAGAATACTGAATGAAAACCCTTATTGATATATCTTTATGTCCAGTTCATGCGTTCTGGATGACTACCCCTATATAACACCCCTCCCTTGGAATCCCCCTGACCCCACTGAGCCAAGAAGTAGTTCTGTTTTGCAAGTTTAAAGGTTTATTTGATAACTTAAACAATATATATTATATCACACTTTATAATAAATTAATAATTGGATATCACACTTAATCTGGTATGATAAAGATTAACAACGGAGAATCTGGCACTAGCACACTTCTTGATAATCACTAAGGAGTTGACATGAAATGGATAAGATAGCAACAATACTTTTATGGTTTCAAATGGATGCAATGTGGAATGAAATGCAGTACAAAAAATAACTTGATAGGATTTCAGCAAAAGACAATGTAATCACTTCCTTGGACAATTCACCCCCCCCCTTTATGCAATGCAAGGAAATAAATGCAATCAAATGTGATTCAGTTCACCCCAGCAACTTAGACTACAGAAGTTTACAACACAGGCAAAATGCTTTGATATGTGCTGGCAATGGAGTGAAAATATGCTAAAATGCTTTTAATTCCCTCTAGGAGGTTCAGGGTGAGTGAAATCAAGTTAATATTAGTCCAGGCTCACTTTAGCAAGGATCTAGGGTGTAACTAGCAGGTTAAACGAATTTCTGGCAAATGGAAGGCAAGCAGCAGCAGATTTTTACACGTGAAGAAATTTGCAAATCGTAGTAAATTCGCGAGTGCGTTTTCCGCGATTGCGGCAAAACTATAGGGGGTAGGAATGCGGTTCTAGAAAATGACAGGTGACAGCTTTACAAATGACAGGTGACAGTTAGGAGGCAGTTCTACTTAGATTAAAATAGCTTGGATTATATTATTTTAACTAAGAGATTGGTTCTGCACAGTTTGCTAGGTACTCACACTATATTCTTGAATTAACTGGGCCTTGCCACGGATCTGGTCAGGTTTTGGACTGCACTCCGGTTCAGCTCTCTCTGGTTTTGGATACTGCTCTGCTTTCTCTGGGTCTTTCTGCACAGCTTTCTCTGGAGATTTGATAGATTTGAAGTCTCTATGTCTGTTCTCTGAAGGTTGATGGAGGTAAAGTATGGATTTTCCCGGCAGAGCTTCCAGCTGCAAATGGATTTGAAGGCCCCTATCTGTCCTGTCTCTCTGCTTTTATGTGTTTTTAAAATGGGTGTGTGTGAGCAGCATCACTAGCCAGCCCCTCTCCACTTATCATTGGCCAAGCTTTCATTTCTCCCCTGATTGGGGGAGCTAAGTTGTGTCAGAGTGATGTCATTTTACAGCCTGCAGAAAGTCCACTCCTCCTGTCAACTTACACACAAATCTAGATTTGAACCAAATACATATTTGCAGAGGTACATATTGTTTAAAATTACATGCACCCATCATGCATTACAGGAGGTATACCCTGTTCAAACTCTGCTCTTCCTGGGAGCTTGCATTCAGAAATGGCAATATTTTGCACTTTTTAACTGGTTTGCAATACCGGACATTACCCCAAATTTACACACATGTGCGCAAGGAGTATGGACATTAATTGATGAAGTGTCAGATTTTTCACATGCACACATTTTGAGTAATATCCTCTTTTCCGCTAGAACCCCCCTGAACATGCCACCGGTTCTAAAAACCTCTTAAAATGTGGGCAGAAAAATCACAAGAATTATGGTGTCATTTAAATAATTTTCACAAGTCCGTACTATGAGTTATTCATCTTTTTAGAGTTATGTTCTGGCCCCAAAGGGGTGTGGTTTTCCTCCAGCACAAGGTTGAATTTCTGGTTTTTCCAGTTCTGCCAAGCCAGCTTGCTCTCACAGGCAGTGCCCCTCCCCTTTGCTTCAGGAGGAAGCTACTTTTACGACATCTGCAATAAACCATTTGCCTGAGTCAGGAGAGGGCTTTGTTCAGAGCTCCTGTATTCTGTGGGGGCTCCCCTTAATTCAATTATCAGAGAGATGGCATATCCTTAGTGTGGCCAGCAAAAGGCAGATAGGCCTGGGAACACAGCTGTGACTCAAGTTTCACTCCTGATGGGGGTAGTTGCCAGGCAGAATTCAGTTCCTTAAGCCAGGTTTCAGATAAAATGTCACTTTTTGTTACCCAGTTTAAGTCAAGACAATGTTTACATATGCAGCTAGAATGCTGATTCTAAGTTTAAAACTATGACATTTAAACAATTGCAACCTATGTGACACTCAGAAATAGGTCACTCATTTCTTTTAAACATTTAGATTTTTTAGTGTCTTTCAGTCCAAATTTACTTAAACTGCTGAAATCCACAGCTCAGCCAGTCTTGTTATACACCTTCAAGTCACTTCAGAATATGACTTTACATTGGATCCACCTCTCAGTAAGTCTTTCTTTGGCATGTTTTGGGTTCATTTATTCAGTTTTCTACAAAAAAGTAAATCTGGTGTTGTTTTAAAACGCCGGCTTTTGGATAGTGGTGAGTACTGGTACTGCACCCCTTTTTGGGATTTAAGAAAATGAATTCCCAACAGTTATGGGTTTGCTTTTGGCAATCAGCATTGCCACTCCCAATGGTTTCAGACTACTGTGTGGGTAGTCCAATGGTGGTTTTAGGCAGTGTCCTTCTGTGCCCATAACATCGGCAAAAATGAGTGGCAGCCTATTCTTCATGCATTTCCCTGTGCATTTTCTGGGAAGCTCTGGCCATCATGATGTTTTCCATGTCAGTACTGCACAGTTTTGAGGTAGGGCTCGGATGCATGGGTAAATACATCCCACACTACCATGCAAGTGCATGACAAGGTGGTGAGTGCAAGGCAGTGTATTGAGGGTAAAGTGCAGGAGTCAGGAACCACCATTGGTGGAGCAAGCAAGTGATGGCCAGGCCAAGGTGGCAAGTGCACAGGGGAAGAGGCGGGAGGAGGATGAGTGAAGTGGACAGGGAGGACCAAGATCGGCTAGTCCAGGCAAGGGAAGCTGGGGCAAGTGCTCGCACAGGATGCAGGGGGGACTGGTAGGGGGTGGTATGGCCCCTGTATGACTCTCAAGGGACCAGGCCCCAGTCGCAGTGGCAGATGAAGAGTTAGCAAGGGAGAGGGAAGGAAGAGGAGAAAAGGAAGGTCTTGAGAAGTCTTGATCCGCTCCTTTGTCCAGACCTGCAATTTGCGCAGCATAGAAAGAATGCGATCAGTCTTGGAGTCTTATGTGATCGGATCACCACATTAGTTTTTCTCTTGCAGCTCACTACCCTTCAGAGCATGGATTTAATTGCTTGCATGTATTTCGATAATTTCAATGTCAAGCAGTCACTTGTAGATTGACACAGAGCTTTTGTTAAACCAAGCTTTGTATTTGACAAATGAAACACCGTGAGAGTCTTCTGTGTGTTTTTGCCACTTGCATAAGCAATATGAAGCAAGTGAATCTGCACCTTTGCTTAGACAGAGGCAAATATTTATGTACAAACAGAGAAGAATGTGCATTCCTTGTGTCCATCTTGGCAGCTAAAGGATGTGAAGCCGGCATGGGCTGACATGGAGGAGCAGGTCGGTGACCCAGAAGTTCTGGCATCTACCAACACTTTTAATATAAGTACAGAAGTGGACCATCAATAGTTAGTTATTAATACAGCAAACCTTACCTAGATCAAACATTTGCATTTAGATGTCATGTTCAATAGCCTCTCACGTGTAGCTAACAGGCTGATATGAAGTTGTGGATAGGTTTCACCCCTGTATTAGTTTGTCCACAATACTGCCATCCAACATCCCGTGTGGCCCGTGACAGAGATCCTCATGCCATCTATAGCTAAACTCCTGTTCCTGTGGGTACTCACAGATGGTACAGCTTTGACAATGACATTTGCTGATGGCATGGGTTGTCTGGTGAAGCTATGTGGATGATGTCTCTGTTCTCATGGCTCAGCCGCTGGCTGGGGGTTTTCTGCTTAACTTCCACTATCTCCAGAGTTCACAGGGAGCCTTGGGACCTCTTGGGTGCCCTGTCTCTGGCACTGCCTTCATGCTTCTGTTGATTAGTTTCTCTGTTGCAGGCCTAGCACCACCCCCCATGTGCAGCATGTGCTCGAAAAAGGAGACATTAGGTGATCGGGTAGAGGTTTTGGGGACATCTGGAGCTGCTGGTGCAGTAAGGGTGCATGATCCAGCATACTACTCCCATGTCCTCCCTTTCCTTTCATCTGGCTATATTCCTCCTTCCATGATGGGCTTTTAGTGTGTTTTCATGCTCTCTTCTCAAATCAAGCTATTCATTAAATACCTCTGGGTTGTGGGTGTTTTGCCAGCATATAAAACTAGCTCAGTAATCTGGCTCTTGATTGTCCTAGAATATTTATTTTTCCCTTTATCTCCTGTGATCCACAGCCTTTACAAATTGCTATCCAGTTATAAAGTTCTTCATCCTACTCAAAGTAATTTTCATTGGTATTTGCCTTTATTTATAGTAAGGATATAATTTCAACCAGAAACGAAATACAGAGAAGACATTACAGATGGAAGAGGCAATCTCTGGGCATGGTGCCTTTGCAAATGAGGATGTTTTTTGGGATGCTGATAGACACCGTGTTGGAGAGGTAGTGTGAAGGAATATAGACCAGGGACAATGACATGGGTCCATAAATAAATAGGACATGAACCTATGGACTGGTGCCAGTAATCCAGAGTAGATGCAGAGTGTTGTCTACATCAGGATAAGCATCCAGCGGAAAAAGGTTGTTCCTGCTTCCATGCAAGAAACAAAATAGGTTAATACATGTAAGGCCTGCCACAGACAAAATCTTTGACAATTTACCAAATCAACACAAATGTATGTGTGCTTTATAGAGCGACAGTCAATAATTATTTTGATTTAACACTGTCCAGCTGTTTGGTTAGCTGGTGTTAAAAAAGGCGTAGAAAAATAGGTAAGTCTATGATTAACATAAAAAGGCACAGCATGGATTTAGACCTTTTAGGAGCACACCATTGCTCTGTGTTCCATCTGGAATACACTTAAAAACAATGCGGATGAAAGCTCAGAGAGTGCACTCATCCTGCTAGACATCTCAGGTGCCTTTGACACTATTAGTCACGAGATCCTGCTAAAAAGAATACAAGATATTGGTATTACAGAAACAGCTCTACACTTGATCACCTGCTTCCTCATGGGTAGAACAGAAACCACTCACTATCTTTGGCTCCTTCAATTCCCAGTCTTGTCCACTTACCTGTGGAGTACTACAAGGATCCACACTCTCACCTCTACATTTCAAGATCTACATTAAGCCCCTACTACATATCATCAGTAGATCTAGTCTCTCCGACTACAACTTCGTGGATGACATACAAATAATCTGCAAATTTGTGAACCACCTCTCATCAAACACTCCAGATATTAAAAACTACCTTGCACATGTGGATGTGTGGATGCCAGAAAACAGGCTAAAGCTCAACCCTAGAAAAACAGAACTGACTCTCTGCAATTCTAAAGGTCCTAACTCCACCACAATTCCTTGGACTGATGAGATGGGCCCGTACCCAATCCCACTGACCACAGTAAGGAATCCTTGAACCACAATGTGCACCACCCTTACTCTTGATCCTCAGATCAGGGCAATCATCAGAAGTGGTTCCTCCCTGCTGTGCATGCTATGCTGCTTCTAACCTTACTTAACATTCACCCAGAGGGCCATGGCCATTATCTCTCTAATACTATCCAAACTGGGCTCTGCAAACCGTCTCTATCGCCCTCTCCCAGATTATCGAACAGGGAAACTTCACAGGTCAAAATGCAGCGGCGAGACTACTTCTCAGAATGAAGCAATTTCAACATAACATGCCGGCATTGCATATTCTCCACTGGCTACCCATAATATAAAAGGGTTCATTTCAAAATGTTGCTCATCGCCCATCATTCATACCAATGATGGAGGCACTTCCTCCTTCCGGATTAGGTTTTAACACTAAACTCCATCCAGAACACTCTAGATCTTGCAATGAAATGAAATGAAATGATATTTTATTTATATCGCGTTCGTACACAAGTGTTTCACAGTGCTGCATTATTGTTAGTCCCAACTTCAGCAAGAAATGGCAAGGAGGATCCTCTTTTTCAGTTCCATACCTAAACCTCTCTCCCTGGAAGTGAAACCCCTGCCGATAAGGAAACAGTTCAAGATTTGGCTTTTCAACCAACCACTTTGAAAGAAATTAAAGATAATAGCAACTGACTAAAAACTGTGGACCCGCAACTTGGGCTACTTTAAAAAGTGAAATTGCTAAACTATTCGCACTATCATCGGTGGGAAACCAATTTCATTGGTGGATATTCTGCTGTATAATGCTGTTCTGCATTTGAATTTCAGCGAAATCTTCAGACAAGAGTCAGGAAGCAAAACCCCAACTCCCCTCCCTCCACCCCTTAACCCTCAACTAACTCCTCACCACTAAAACTTGCATTCTTACATTAACCACACTCCTTTAGACGACCAACCATGTCTAGTGCCCTTGACAGACTCAGAACCTAGCCATCTTCTATCCAAAACAATTCTACCAATCTCTGCACTCCAAAAACTGGGGGCTGCCCATATGGCTACCTGAAAATTCTGTAATAACCAACACCACAGGTTTCTGCACCTCTCTTCCCTCTAGCTGACTACCACATTCTGCCCTCCTTTCTTACAGAGCCATGTGCAGCAAGGCCAACATTATTGGCAGAAGGGCACTACATAAGACCATTTCACATTACATTACATTGCATTGCATTACATAACCCACATTTCTGAGGAAATCCCCTGCCTGATGCTGGGGTTTCAAGGCGGAGCCATGCTGAGGTGTTATGGGGAAGATACCTTGGACAGCCTTCCTTGGTCCAGGTGGCAAGGCAAATGATAGACAAATGTTGCAGTCCTATGTAACCCCTGCCCAAGAGAGAGAGAGAGAGAGAGAGTGAGAGAGAGAGAGAGAGAGAGAGAGAGAGAGAGAGAGAGAGATAGTATTCACGCCTCTGCTGTCACACCCAAAATCACCAATAGGGAACACAGGCACACAGCATGGTGACTAGATTCTCACAAGGGTCTGCTGGAATGTTGGTGTAGAAGGCCTGAAAACACCATTTGGCCTGCAAACATCCCACAGTCCGTGAACATCCAGTGGTCTGCAAATGTCCCATGCTTCACAAACTTCTTGCACTCTGTGAACAATGACGAGCACAGTGATCCCTTATGGCTTGCAAAGCTCCACACTCTCCCACATCCCAAACACCACAGGGGAAAACACTGCCAGGACCTCCAAACTGACTCCAATGAGCTACATATGAGGAGATCAGAGGGCTGCATCCCCATTGGGAAGCCTTCAGCATTCCCACCGCAGACTGCAGTAAGTCAAAGATAATCAGTAGGACTGTTATTTGCTCAGCCCTGCCTCAACCAATCCAGCCCAGATGACTCCAGGGAAGTCATCCAACCAATGGGTAGCCCTAATTTGAGACCTCATATCCTGGCAGATCCTCGCCCACATTCTAGTGTATGGGGAGGGGTATAGCTTGGGGAGGAGGCTGATTACACCGAGGAAGTTGGCAGAGAATATCTTGAGGAGGAGTTTGGTCAATTGAGGAGCCTGAAGGAGAATATGAACGGGCAGAGGTTGGTGAAGAATATCCAATGAGAGATAGGTTGGTCAGAGGAAGGAGGCTAGTTCAAGAGAGATGGTTGGGTGAGGAGAACATCAACAGGCGGTTGGAGCCAGTGAGAGGGAGGTCCTGGACCCTCCTCCCCCTGTGTACATTAAGAGGGCAATGTGTTTGGGACACCTACAGGCCCACAATATAAATTGACAAGGAGACGGGATCAGTACATCCACAAAGCCTGCGATGGACATTGAAAAGGAGAAGGGTTCTGGACAACCTAAAACCTGCAAAGGACATTGGCAAGGAGGAGGATTCAGGAAAGCCATACATCTAAAACAAATGAGAGACTGTGACCCTCAATCAAGAAGAGAGTGTGAGAACTGAGTTATTTATTGGCCATAGCCCAAACCCAGAGGGGGTAAATCATGAGGCAGAGGACCCAGGACATAAGTTGGTTTACATCCCCCATCTTTATTCTCTTGACCCATCCTGTGCACGATTCCTACATAAAAGTACATTTAACTTGAATTCCGAGTCTTGGCTGTTTCTTATCTCACTGTTGTTGTATGGCACTGTGAAATAAGTGTAGTTATACAATGTCTTCTAAGTTACAGAAAGTCTGAATAAAGTTAGAATCCATCAACTAGGTTGAACATGACATGCAGGTAACACAGACAGGGAAAGCTTCTAGGATATTGCACCACCCTCTTGCATTGTTGACAACATGAAGACAAAAATACTATGTTTTGCTCCCCATCAGCCTTCAATTATATGATTAATGCAAGAATAGCGTATTCCTTTATGTTGCTAAACAGATTATGTTCATGGGATTATCCCTAGTGTCCCCATTTTGTAAAAAGGAGGAAGGCTCTAGAATGAATGCCATTGGTGATGGTGCAACACAATGACGGTAACTGGGCAGCGTAAAGTAACACACACATTGAGGGAATATTGATAAGTGTGATTGTGGTGCTGGATAGAACTCCGGGTCAGTGGTGGAGCACCAGATGCAAGAAGTTGGACAAAGGGGACATGGAATAATGGGTATTTCACATTGGGGGTGTTACAATAAATGTTACGATAACCTAACAGATCATTAGGAATCATTCCCTTTGGAGAAAAGGGCCCTGGTAAAACTACAAATGTGGCACCTTGTGCTATGTTACATTTTGGCTTCATTTTACCGGTTTTAACAATGTTCACGGTGTCAAAACTGAAACAATATGAAGCAATAAACATGAAGCATGTGTGGTGTGTACTGTACTGTACATTAAGGAAACCTGATTGGCTTTGCTGTTGGATTCCTTTGCCTGAGAGTCTGGGGCATGATGGTCTGTTGCAGATTCAGGCATTTCATATTGTGAACCTGGTCCCGGGAGGATAGCTCAGGGGCAACGTGCTCGCCTTGGAAGCAAGATGACACGGAGCAACACAGGTTTGATCCCCGGGTCCACGCTTAGGAACCTCTGGGTATTAAGCGTGTTATAAATAGCCTATCATATCATATCAAGATAGAGTGCGGAACACAACAAGTTTAAGTCAATGACTCTTGTATTCCTCCTTTTTAAAGTAAGCTACTGCAGAGAAGACAGCGGCAACCGGAATCAATTTTCATAAGCCCCCTGCTAACTTATTATAATCACCAAAGGGATTTAAGGGGTTGCATTGATTGTATGAAGTGCATAGTTTCATCTTTTCATACTTGGTGTTTGTAGTTGGCCAACTCAAATCAGAAATCCACTCTTTATTATCAGGTGTTGGCTACCAGCCCACCATGGGTGAACTATATTGCTTCGACTGTATGTCAAATCCCAAAGCCCATCTGAATCGGGTTCATGCCATCCCAAAAGCCATGCCCGTATCCCTCAAGGCCCGTGGTTAAGGCAATTAAAGATGGTTAACCGCAATGCTGGATTTCTCAGTCTTCATAGAAACCAGAAATTAAAACAGTGGGATCCTCGGTGGATGACCGAGCCACTCCTGGGAGTTGCTGCCGGGGCTTGGAGGACCTCGGAAGGCTTCATAACAGCTTCTCTAAGTGCCGCCGCAGCAGCCTGAGGAAAGAGCTGGCTGGGGCTTGAGGAAACACATTCATTATGAATGAGCTCAAATAAACAGCCAGCGATTTGCTGGAAATTATGAAACGTAAATAATTAAGAAGCATCCCAAAGGTGCCTTTCCCTCCTGCTGATTCGCCTTAATGCACTTCCTTGATGCATCTCCCCATTGCATTCTGCACTGTAGGAACACAGTGAGAGAAACGTCCTCAAAAGGGCACTTGCCATCCAGTCTACGGTCATATAACCTATGGGTGTTTATAGTTTTCACCCAGTACAGCCCTCCAGCTCTTGCAGAACTACTGTCCATCCAACAATAGACTACACTATGTACCCCCAGAATCAATGCCTGTGATCCTGATCTCCCTTACACTGCTGTGCTACTATCCCTAAAGGATCACTAATCTTTAGCACTGCTGGTCTGAGGCTGATGACTAAATAAGAGGACTTATTCCTTTATACACGTACTCCTGTATAGCGCTGTCTGAGAATGGACAACCATAACCAGGTATTGGCTGACCTGTCCCAGTTTCATTTTGTGTGGTTTATCCTTGCACTTTCTGACATGTTAATTTCAGGGTCATAGCCTTTGAATGTGATACTGATGGCTGATGTCCCTGTCCGCTGCTAAGGTATTTAAGTGATCAGTGACGTACCCATCGGAATCTCTGTCTCTGTAAATGTTGGAGGAACTACCTCAGTCTCCTGTTGTCCCAGCCTTTATCTTAGGGTGATGCCTGGCCTCTCTGTCCACTGTAACTGCGAGTAACTGATCAATGGTCTACCAATCTGTGTGCCTTTGTCTGTAAATGATGGTAGCTCTCTCTTTCTCTCTCCCTGCCTCTTTTGCTCTCACTCTCTCTGTCTCTTTCTCTCTGTCTCTCGATCTCTCTCTCTCTGTCTCTATCTCTCTCTGTCACTGTACCCTGAGGCTGGTGCCTGGCCTCATTGTCCACTGTTACTGTCTGTATGTATGTGTTCAGTGTTTCACCAATCTGAGCTCTTTGTCTGTAAATGATGGTTGCTCTCTCTCTTTCTTTCTCTCTCTCTCTCTCTCTCTCTCTGTCTATCTCCCCCTGTCTGTCTCTCCATCGCTGTCTCTGTCTCTGTCTCTCTCTCTCTCTCTCTCTCTATCCCTCTCTGTCAGTATCATGAGGCTGATGCCTGGCCTCCTTGTCCACTGTTACTGTAAGTGTTCATTGTTTCACCAGTCTTAGGTCTTTGTCTGTAAATGATAGTTGCTCTCTCTCTCTCTCTCTCTCTCTCTCTCTCTCTCGCTCTCTTTCTCGCTCTCTCTCTCTCTCTTTCTCTCTCTGTCTTTCTCTCTCACTCTCTCTCTCTCTCTCTCTCCCCCTCTCTGTCTCTCTATTTCTGTCTCTCTCTATGTCTCTATCCCTCCCTGTCAGTATCATGAGCGTGATGCCTGGCCTCCTTGTCCACTGTTACTGTGTGTAAATGTTCATTGTTTCACCAGTCTGAGGTCTTTGTCTGTAAATGATGGTACCTCATCCGGTCCCATTGTCCCTGCCTGTAAGTGGTATGTCAGTGTCTACATGTCACTGCTCGTCACTAAGGGGGTGTGATCGCCTGAAACTGTTGGCCCACTGTGACGTATTTAATCCGAGGTGTAATCTCTTAACAATGCTGCCTGTTACTGAGAGACTAGATCACTGATCACACGTTTGACCATGTTTGGGTAATCATGCTGTATGCATATTTACGTTTATATCCTTGCCTCCCGAACAGAGCAGCTTACACGCCGCAAACATAGCCTATACCTGCACTCTACATACTCTGTGGAGCTATCAAGAGGCAAGCTTACAAGTCACGAGCACTCCACACACCCTCATCATCCAAACTAACTCCACCTACAGTACAGATAGAAAGGGAAGAGGACTGACTTACCAGCAAACAGACACAAAAAGAGAAGCAGAGGTCAATTAGCACTCCACACGCATTGCACATGGAAAAAGCAGCGGGATTGCTCATTACCAGCACTATGGCCCATGGAAAAAGCAGCAGGATTGCTCTTTACTAACACTGTGGCCCATGGAAAAAGCAGCGGGATTGCTCATTACCAGCACTATGGCCCATGGAAAAAGCAGCAGGATTGCTCTTTACTAACACTGTGGCCCATGGAAAAAGCAGCGGGATTGCTCATTACCAGCACTATGGCCCATGGAAAAAGCAGCAGGATTGCTCTTTACTAACACTGTGGCCCATGGAAAAAGCAGCGGGATTGCTCATTTCCAGCACTATGGCCCATGGAAAAATCAGCGGGATTGCTCGTTACCAGCACTCCACACGCATTGCACATGGAAAAAGCAGTGGGATTGCTCAATACCAGCACTATGGCCCATGGAAAAAGCAGCGGGATTGCTCATTACCAGCACTATGGCCCATGGAAAAAGCAGCAGGATTGCTCTTTACTAACACTGTGGCCCATGGAAAAAGCAGCGGGATTGCTCATTACCAGCACTATGGCCCATGGAAAAAGCAGCAGGATTGCTCTTTACTAACACTGTGGCCCATGGAAAAAGCAGCGGGATTGCTCATTACCAGCACTATGGCCCATGGAAAAAGCAGCAGGATTGCTCTTTACTAACACTGTGGCCCATGGAAAAAGCAGTGGGATTGCTCATTACCAGCACTATGGCCCATGGAAAAATCAGCGGGATTGCTCGTTACCAGCACTCCACACGCATTGCACATGGAAAAAGCAGTGGGATTGCTCAATACCAGCACTATGGCCCATGGAAAAAGCAGCGGGATTGCTCGTTAACAGCACTCCACACGCAGTGCACATGGAAAAAGCAGCGGGATTGCTCATTACCAGCACTATGGCCCATGGAAAAAGCAGCAGGATTGCTCTTTACTAACACTGTGGCCCATGGAAAAAGCAGCGGGATTGCTCATTACCAGCACTATGGCCCATGGAAAAAGCAGCAGGATTGCTCTTTACTAACACTGTGGCCCATGGACAAAGCAGCGGGATTGCTCATTACCAGCACTATGGCCCATGGAAAAATCAGCGGGATTGCTCGTTACCAGCACTCCACACGCATTGCACATGGAAAAAGCAGTGGGATTGCTCAATACCAGCACTATGGCCCATGGAAAAAGCAGCGGGATTGCTCGTTAACAGCACTCCACACGCAGTGCACATGGAAAAAGCAGCGGGATTGCTCGTTAACAGCACTCCACACGCATTGCACATGGAAAAAGCAGCGGGATTGCTCATTACCAGCACTATGGCCCATGGAAAAAGCAGTGGGATTGCTCATTACCAGCACGCCACACGTTGCATTTCAAAAGTGGGGTAGAATAGTCATCTATGGGTATTGCACGCACTGCGCTAGTGCAGCAACTCCATGGAAACATACACTGTCCGCGTGTAATGTAGTACCTAAACTCACCGACGTGTTAAGCATTTACAAAAACAAGAGGCCGCCTTCACGTTTTGAAAATCTTAATGTAAATATAAAAAGTCCCTAAATTCGCATGCATACATCACCGGCACGGCTCTTGTGAACAAAATTTACCTCCTCATTCAGGCATGGATGGCCACACACGGCCTCTGCCTGAATGACGACAAGACCAAACTTCTAATACTAGGTACCCCGGCCAACCTTACAAAACGTAATAACGAATATTCCTCTTTCAACATTGATGGCAACTCCATCAAGGTTGTAAAGGAAGTAAAAGCGCTTGGATTCTACCTTGACTCCACCTTAACCATGAGCAAACAAGTCAACTCCTTAGTGTCCACATCAGCATACACATGCAAACTAATCAGGGCCCGCAGACCTTAACTATCCCCAACTAGCTGCATTACCCTCGCAAAATAAAGCATTACACTCGGGTTTGGTGTGCCATATAAAAACAATAAACAAACAAACAATTAGCCTGCCTTCCACTAGAGTCTTGAATGTACAGAATGATACCATGGAATTTCATGTGACTGGTATATACTGGAAATGTGATACATATTTAGAAAAGTGTAGAGGAGCAGTTACATACCCCTGCAGGAAATCCCGCCCCCCTACCGCCTGTATGTTGGAAGCCTGAGATTGTGCCATGCTTGACACCAGCAGTTTTGACCATACCACGGTGAATACAATCGAAATAAGGTATCCACTGAGAAAACCATATCAAATGTATCCCCGAACAGACGACAATCTGATGGAGGAACTTCTTGAAGGAATATGAAAAAGAGTAAAAGAGGAGCTGGTGATGTCACAAAAGACAAACGTGACATCCTGAGAATGCTGATTGAAGAGAATGCATGGACCATATAGAAATTGATGACAAAGTTAAGAATCAAGTAAACTTTCATATGCAAAAAGAAGATTGCACATGTGTGACGCACTGCAGAAAATGCAAGCCATTCAATAACTGTACAGATGCTGTAACGCAAGTAGATTAAGTAATCTTAGAAGCTGGCTATAAGTAGTGAATAGACTGCAGGCGAAGCCACCAGTGTATAGAAACTGGACAACCAATGTCATGAATTTAGTAAGCCAGGACCCATTGCGAGAAAGGTCAAGAACTGTATTGCAGCAAGAATAAGATGAGATCATGGACACAAATGGCGAGACTGTTTGGCCTGGTGTCAAAGCTGAGGCAGCCAAGTCTGGTTATCTATTCTTGAAGTCGGTGAACGTGAGAAGCTGAATCATCCCTTGTTAAGGTGCAAACAAAGAACACCAACCTTGCCAAGTTTTATTTATTTAAGACATTTAAATGCTGCAAAATGGACCAAATTGTGATCTCCTTTCACGTGAGCCAAGGTTGGAAATAGAGTTGGAAATAGTGTTGAGCATGTAGTTCTAGAACAACGATAGTGCGTGCTAGCACTCCCATATATTCCCAGAAAAAACAATACTCTGAAAGGCCAAGATCAAAGACAATCTTCATGGCAGAAGGCATGGGTGATGAGAGATGATGGGCTAATTGAGTGGGGAGGTAAAGTCAAGTCCACCTCCTGGCACCTGGGTCTCAGCTTAAAGTGAACCGAATGTTCCAGACATGCCAACCAATTATAGAGGGCTATATAACGAAGGGCCTTATACTTTGAAAGCCAGTGATATACTGTGTACTTAATTACTTAATAGTGTTGAAGATTACATGTTTTAGAGGTACGTATAAGTTGTCCAACTGACAGTAAACAACCAATAACAGTCCCACCCCTTATAGAAAGTATACTTGGATGTTCCCCTTGAGCCTATCACAACCCCTCGTAGGTTTTTCTTATTTGCCACGTAGTATGACATCCCATCTGATGTATTTTTTGCGTAAAAGGATGTTTTTATGATAAATGCTTTGAGAGCTCGAGCGAACGTCTGTTGATGTCCGTTGTAACTCTCTGTTTTAGATAATTGTTAATAAAACAGCAACCTTTGCCATCTTCCTGAGTGGGTTTGAATATTTGGTCTCTGAGTTATTCTGCATCCCCATTCATTGCATGCTCGATACCCAAAGGGCCATATGATCACGTTGTAGTGGTGCGGATGGTTGGAAAAGATCCAAGCTAGTGTGTCCCCAGTCTTTCAGATGATCGTGTATCCTCTGCCATTAGCCAGAAGATCGCAGGGTTTCCTGTGCAGAGTGGCCAATAGAAATAAAGTGGCAAGAAGAACCAAGATGGTGGGCCGGTACCCCTTTGACGAAATCCCTGCCCAGATTCCATAGGCGCTCTCTGGACAAAAGGCGAAGTGGTTGGATTGAAGGAGGAGTTGATACCAAAGGCTCGAGTCGATTAACAAACGAATGGTGAGTAGACTAAGGGGAATGGCAAATGAAGAGTATGGGGTTGTGATCATTTTTGGGTAACGGGAAATATTGTGTGAAGAAAAGATAGCGCCTAGAGTCCTGGCTCAAAGGAGTTTCAGAAGGAGTTGTTTCAAATCCCAAAAAGGGTAGAAGAGGAATATATAACACGTAAACAGGTTTACGTAAGGTGACGTCTCCAACCCTGTACAGGGTATTAAGTAAAAGCGAGAGAGAAAAAGGTGATCACTATGTTTATTAATGTGTAAAGACGACTAGTTTGTATGTTTGTTGAGTAAAAATATCGAAGAGCGATCAAAGTTGTGGAGTCATTGAAAAAGTTGAGGAGCAATATTGATTAAGCCTAGCGAAGAGGTTGGTGCCAATCCAAAGGTAGAGGTAGCTAATTAGGAAATTAGAGGCTAGAGCAGCAATTGATGGTGCATGCTCATATTTGGTGTTTTAAAGGCGTTGAAAAAGTGGTGATTTAAGCGAAAGCATAAAGGTTATTTTATAAATCTGGTAAGTATCGACAGTCAATTGAGACGTGTCAGTATTGGAGATACTCCTCTGATGCATTTATGTAAGACCTATGTACCTATGGAGAGCACACCAGATCCCATAGCATTTCCAGAACGTCCCAGAGGAGGATCGTATTATAAGATTGGAGAATCGCTGTCATATGTGAGCAGTTTGAGGTCGCTACCGACAAGGAGACGGACAGGGACGATCGTCCCTGCAATGGATAGACTAACGATGGGAGCCAACTGTGGGTTGGAATTTATGCATTGTCGCTTATTGAAAAAAGGCGGAGCAACACCACAGTATATTCCTTGGCCACAGATGGACAAGGATAATTTAAGGTGTAAACTCCTGAGTTTGACTTTGGGCGCTGGGAAATGGATATATGAATTAAAAAATGACGGGAGGAAACAGCTGGCAATAGGGGATTTAAAAGGTGTCCTGGCGGCTATTCTTGGGGAAAGGGCTGATGACATATGAAGAAGAGCAGGATATTCCAGTGACAGCACAAAACACAGCGCATGATCGAGCAATGTTTAATAATTGTACAGCAGACCTTTGGAGGGCTCTCAGGATAGAGTATCCCGATACATCAGATATGGGTGCAATTATGACACAAAAGATGAAGGAAGATGAAGACCCTATTCCTTACATTCAGGATGCTCAAGAGAACTGGCAACTTGAAATTTGCGAGCCGTGGGAAAAAAACAGTGGCATTATTTTACCGCATTTTATGCCAGGGGTTGCCTGAGCCAGTGCAGAGGCAGATGAAGAAACAAGTGGGGTTGGAAGAAAAACCGTGGGCTGAGATACAGCTGACGATAGTGCATCAATGTCGGTTATTACAAGAGAAAAATAAGAAGAACAATGAGACTAGGAAAATCGAGGAAGCCAAGTTAGTTCTAAATTTGCCATAGAAGGTACGGTATTGACAAGCGGACAGGGATTGGGAATGCAGGAAGCAGTGGGTACATTGCAGGTGAGTAATCAGCACCTGATGGACCAAGGTGGATATGGGTTTGTGTCACGAGGCAGAGGTATAGGCTATAGAGGAATAGGAGGAGAATTCCAAAATAATCAATGTGGGTTTCAGAATATACAGAATGAGGATCAGAGAACCCAGGGAGAGTATAATTCCGTGGGCTGTATGTTACAACCACACTTTTCTATTTTTGCACCTACATAAGAATCGGGGTCTACGGGGACAGCAAAACAAGAGCACCCCATGTTTGCACCCCTTCATTACCAACAGGGGAATACCACAACCCTCACTGCACACACTGATTATTACTGTGGAGGTGAAAGCACTTCTTAATGCAAAAACTGATGTGGAGTGTGAGCTCCAAAGGAATGTGCTCTCTGATTACCCCCATGGACTTTCGATCTCCCCTACTCTGCACACTCTCATTATGAACAGGCAAATAGCAACAGCCCCTCACTGCACAGCATGCTCATGTTATGCATTTGTATTTCGCCAGTAGTTTCGGGGCGCCTCCGTTGTCCACCAGGTGAGAGGGAGATCGCTCTCCTTGCTTCATTACACATACTAAATATCAAATAAGGATAGGAGAACCACCAATATGCAAGCCCACACACATGGAAAGAATCCTGACTGCACACAATGATTGTGAACAAGGATATAGAAGCCACTGCTCGCTGCACATCCTGATTCTTAACACAAGGCCTCCTGGAACACTGATTATCAGAAGGGAAAAAGGGTCCCCCTCATCAGCCTGCACACCGATTATCAGAAGGGGAAAAGGGTGCACCTCATCCGCCAGCACATTGATTATCACACGGGAAAAAGGGTGGCCCTTATCAGCCTGCACACTAATTATCAGAAGGGAAAAAGGTGCACCTCATAAGATTGCACACTGATTATCAGAAGGGAAAAAGGGGCACTGCATTAGCCTGCCCACTCATTGTCAGAAGGGAAAAAGGGGCACCTCGTCAGTCTGCAAAGCGATTATCAGAAGGGGAAAAGGGTGCCCCTTATCTGCCTGCACAATGATTATGAGAAGGGAAAACGGGGCACACCATCAGCCTGCACACTGATTATTAAAAGGGAAAATGGGGCACCTCATCAGTCTGCACCTCAATTATCTGTGTCCCTCACTGCGCTCACTGCATATCCAGAGAACGACAACACCCCCAACCCTTGCTTAAGTTGTTCCTTAATTATCAGAATGTAAATAGGAGACATGCACTGGACACATTGATGGAGAACGGGTACAAGACTAGCGCCCCTCAATGCACACCATGATTATCCAGCGAGATTGAAGTGCTCACATCACCCCCGCTTCATACTGTATCCCTGTGGGCATAGGAGAAGCCCTTGATTCTAAATAAGAAGGGGGGCATGGGTAGGGTAGAATGTTCCCCTGCCTTCACACCTCATTTAGAGAAGCTGACCCCACTGCACACAATTACAATAGATGCACTCCATAACAGCAAACACTGAAGACATGATCAAATGCGATCTGCGTGGGAGAATTCATCGAATTCAATGTCATCGATTTATTTTCAACGAATTGTGCTGCTACCCATGCTTAAAGTGGGCAGGGGCCTGCCGGGACCGGGCCCCGCCAGTCTCCAAAAAATGGGACTGAGCCGGGGCCCTTCTGGGGCCCCGTCCTACCGCAACATTGGCGGGGTGCATTATCCCGTCGCGGCCGCTATAGGAGATGCGCCTGCCATGAAGTCAGGCGAGCTGACAGAAGTGGCAGCCAGCCACAGCGACGCTGTGACTGGCTGCCACTTCCGTCAGTCATAGTAACTGCCTTTAACTCCCTCGCGCGAGAGGTCACCAGAGGCAGTTACTGTCCCTTTGTTTCCCCAGGTCGCCGAGGCGTCTTTAACCCTCGGCGAACCTGGGGATTCCTCGACATATTTCGAGGTTTATAAAAGGTGGCTTGGAAAGTGCACATTTCAAAACATCTTTTATAAAGCTTTGCCGACGGACAATTTTGTCCGTAGTCAAAGCTTTATAAAAGATGGCTTGAATTGTGTACTTTCAAAGCCATCTTTTATAAACCCGAAATGTTTAAAAAAAGATGGCCTGAAAACTAGGCAAACCGTAGGGTATGCACACAAATATATATAAATGTTATATATTTGTGTGCGTACCTTACTATGGTTTGTGTACTTTGCAAGCCATCTTTTATAAACGTAGAAATATGCTACATATCTCTATGTTTAGAAAAGATGGCTTGCATAGTACATAAACCATAGTAAGGTACGCACAAAAATATATAACATTTATATATATGTGTGTGTATACACTACGATTTGCGTATTTTAGGCCACACCCCTCCCAAAAGCCACGCCCTCAAATGAGGGCACCCCCTCCATTTCTTACCCCACTTAAAGCCCTGGCTGCTACCATATGTGGGGGTGGGTTTAGGGTACTGCATAATGTGGGTAAAGTGGGTTTACTCCTGGTTATCTTGCTTAAGATTTTTGAAATGATTCTTTCTAACACAGTAGTTGATGCGATATAAGTTCGCTTTTATTGTTGACATTCTGAGCGGTTTTTCTAAATTCAATGGTGAGTGTTTTTGAAAACACTACTTTAGCATTTGTGCGCTTGATTGGTCAGCCGACACGTGTTTCGACCCTGAGGGTCTTTCTCAAGGCATGTAAGCATTGCTATAAGCCCCAAGTGGGGTCCTGGTAACGTTGTAGTGGCTGTCCTTTAGCCTTGAGAAGGACCCTCAGGGTCGAAACACGTGTCGGCTGACCAATCAAGCGCACAAATGCTAAAGTATTGTTTTCAAAAACACTCACCATTGTATTGAGAAAAAACGCTCAGAATATCAACAATAAAAGGGAACTTGTATCGCATCAACTACTGTGTTAGAAAGAATCATTTCAAAAATCTTAAGCAAGATAACCAGGAGTAAACCCACTTTACCTACTTACCAAATTGGGATCCAGGCTAAACCCCAACCCACTCCTGTGATCTTGCGACACCGGAACACTCATCCAACTCTGATAAAAGTGGAGCTCAGCACGGGCAGGTTCCAATTCTAGAGCGAATCCAGACCCTACTGCATAATGTGGGGGGCTTGTGGGGAGAGGGAGTTGCGGGTTGTTCCCCCCCACTCCCCGCATATATTTTCGGTAAATTCTAGCCCCCCAAAAAATGAAATGAATTCGAGCAGATAAAATAGACTTGCTCGAATGCTCTCAGCACTTCCTGGTTTTCAGGAGGCAATTAGTAGTACTGACCAAGACACCCCTCTCATTCTGGCGGGGGGGGGGGGTGGCTAGGGGTTCTCACTGCACGCCCCCTCACTGCCAACAGCCACCCGCTCTTCGCGGGCCCACGCAATGTAAAACTGCTCAGCCCCATCGAGTTCCCCGCTCCTTTGAAAAGATATTAGCGTTGATACAAGTTTAAGTGAAAGGAGCACTTAAGTCATTTTGCAGAAGGATCAGAGCGAGGCTGGCTGTCCTGTCTGCTGCTGGGGAGACGGGGAACGGCCCGTCCAGAGCTGAAAGCAAGGCCTCCGCAATGCCAGACTCCCTTGCCTTTTCTCGTTTGATGCAAAAGTATTTAAAAAATGGCTCTGACTGTTTCCCCCGGTTGATGGAATAATCCAGTTTGCTGCTTCAGACAAGCATTCGTCTCCAGCCTCTCGGACGCTGGCCCCTCGGGGAGCGTAAATTGATTTAACATGTAATCCGGTTTGTGGTTCCTGCCTGTCGTGTGTTCTGACACATCCCGTCAGAGACAAGAAACAGTGGGGGGGTGGAGATGGGGTGCAGGGATGTTTCTGAGGATAAACGAACAAAAACAAAGAAATAAATCCTCCATGTTCGAGCTTCGAGTCCCAGAAGGCTGGGTTTATTTTCGGGCGAGGAGAGGAGCAGGGCCTACATTTGGGAGAAAGGGAAGCCTCGGTGAACGCACGCACCGCGTGTTCCCCGTAATGAAACACAATCCCATTCTGGATTCTAGAATAGCAGGAAACAATAGCCTGTCCCAATTCCCTAAAGCAGGAGGCTTGGCCCTCGCAAGGCAACGCCCAGGCACAGAATCAGAAACCAGATGACGAGTTGTGGCGGTGAACACAATGGTGAGAAACGAGTGCGCTCCCCGCGTGCCAACGTAGCCAGCCTCCACCCCAGGGGGCAGGTCAGCTGCCGCTTTTTGTGGACCGGAACACAAAGGCATCATATTGTAACTGATGAATCAACATTTTTGTACAAGTGACACTACATCAGTGTGAGATGGGATTTTTTTATACAGCGCTCACGCCGACGTATGGTGGCTTCGGGGTGCTTTTAGAGATTTGGGGGAAGCTACAAAGAAGAATTCTTAATATCTAATTGGCCGAGCCATTTGTATGTGCCATGAACTTCAGGCATGTTGGACGTGTCATCATGGTAGTGATGACCAGGATTTTCCCCAAAGGCACTGAGTTACCAGAGACCTCCTAATGAGTGCCAGCTGGGGCACCATGGGATAGTTTACACAACATAAATGACATGACATTGTGTAGTGTGCTGCTGTGCCTGCTTTCTGGCTGTTGTGGAAAACTGCTGTAGCTCCCATCTGAACAATCAGTCCTGCAATGCGCTCGCTGTTCGCTGTTGCACATACAGTTTGTGCTTTCGCTACAGCGCATTGAGGGCCGGATTCACAGAGCGTTTTCCTATGGGATTGCGCCTTTACAAAACCCTTCTGTGAATCACCCTGCCCCCTATCTTTGGTCAATATATTGATCACATGCAATATTTGAAGTGTGTATTGATAAGTTAGAGTAAAATACCAGAGAGAGTGATCACATGGAAATATAATGAAAGTTAAACCAATTCAATAGACTCAAATATGAAAGGAGGAGATAAGCTTGGTCAATAGAGTTTATACAAACATATTTTATTAATATCATAACCACAATAGCACATAAAATGGATACAAAAATATGAAAATACTAAAAAACGGTCTAAGTTTAAAGCCTGCCTAATACAGCAATATATAATCTATGAGTAAAGAGCTGTAACCTGATAAATTAGAGTGCCACAGTGCTTAAGAAGATAGCGCTGTTTGATAAGCACTTGTTGCATAGAGCTATATTTGCATGCCTGACCTGAATCCAAAAGCGACACAGCTTTCCCCCTGACGTTGATGAAGTTGAGTATATAAACTGTGTTGTTCGCAAAAACTAGTCAGTGACAAAACAACACCCCTCCACCAGAAAATGTAGTTCTAGAAACTAACGTATATTGAAGACGGAGGTCCAAGTGTGGCCCTCGTGACCCAAACTCGACTGCAGCCCCAAGGCCGAGAGCTGGGAGATGCACATCACTCTTGGGCCCTTCATCACCGTCTTCGATGTATCGCAGATGTGAGAAACATTACTCGCTCAGGCAGCCATTTAAACTGTACCCGATTGACAATATGGATGAGATAGAGTTGACATTGATCGAACAAGTCGACTGACTATAGTTCTGAAAGCTGACAATGTCACTTTTGACATCACAACATACATGCACTTACACATGAAGCATACAGGGATCCATGTACGAAGCTAGACAAACACTTTTAGTTTATTGCAGATAGACACAAAGCAAATGCTTGTGACTCAAGGTAGTTAGACGACTGACACACACCAGTAAATGTTAAACTATGTGGTAAAAGCAAGATGCCAAGAATACGTACAGTTTGCACTTGCTTATCTGAGACTGACATGGACAGCAATAAGAACAAAGATGGAAGCCATAGTGCACTGACGTGAATGGGGAAGGCAAGATGGACTTCGAATACATGGGGAAACTGACAGCTTGGTTTCGTAGAAGGCAGACAGAGCTTCCAGCACAGACATGGTGCACATTCAAGCCAAGGAAGATCAGAGACATAACGTTTCCAGTTTACCAAGGTGATAAAACACCTGCAAGAAATACAGCTTAAAATCCTCAGAATTACAAGCAGGAGAGCTCCATTTCGTGGTCCACACACACGTGACCTGGAAAACTAAGAAAGTGCCTATTCATTCGAAGCAGATGGAGGAAATCTGTTCCCATCAAACCAGAGGTGGAAAGATACACAGGTTCAAAGCTGCATGCACACTCCCAGGGCTTATGCAATCAGAGTTGGCAACATGATGGGAACATACAGCACCTTCATGATCGTTCTAATTACCTTGAGTGATTCCACCCAGTCTGGTAGCTGTCCAAGGTCCCAAGGCTGGGAAGACGTATTCTGTCCATTCCTTAGCTACCTTTCACATTAAGGCACACTATGTTGCAGAGGCCAATAGTTTCCATTTTACCCTCCAACTTTTTTGTTACATGTAGACGTGGTTCTAGGAGGTGCCACCAGATATGGCGATCCAATAACCAAACAAACCCCTATGCATTATACATGTAGTTTTTCTAAACTGACGAATCCCCATCCCTGATAGGTTTTGGAAGGTGTAACTTGCTTTTGTGACTTTCATTTATGGTTAAAGCGGTGTGACATACATTTGGAGAACTAGAACATGTGGACTGCTATGCCATTCTAGTGTGATCCTGTCACTATGTTTGATAATGAGGATAGTAACTTTGCCCTGTGATTGAGTCTTCCGTTCTTGCGGCTGGGATTTTTTTGAGGCCCAAGAACCCTCTTGCTGGTAATTGGGGTAGCTGCTAAGTGTGCCCCTGATGCTACTTTGCAGGTGGTGGCAGAGGGATGGTCATTAAGACCTTATGGCACAATGCCCATCTCGTCCTGCCATATGCCTGAGGGGCTGCACAGTGACCCGCAAGGATCAGACCCCAATACCACGCTTGGGAATAATTGAAGAGGTCGTCAGGAGCCGCTTTGGAGGAATTCCTGCCCGCTTCCCGTAGGACACCCAACAGACTGTATGGCAGTTTGGCAGATTGTGGGAGAGTCGGTGTCCAAGGGGCTTCAGCGGATCACGGAGCATAAGTATGAACTCAACTATACAGCAAATACAGGGAAGGGAAAGTTCCACTTACTGTTGTGTTTCTGTGTGTTTGTGTTCTATGTGAAGGTTTCCCGTTCTTTAGGCAGTCAGTTTAGGCAGTCAGCTTGGATTGTCAGCTTAGCTAATGGATGAAAAATAAAAACATTTTATAAAAAAGTTATCCGTATTCAAGGTTTATGGATGAAAAATACAAAAAAACTAAAAACAAAAGGGATACCTATGAGTTAGGCAGTTTAGCTTGGTTCATGGATGATTATGTATCCTGTGTATAGGTATTAGCAAGAGATGCTATCTTATATTACGGAAGGTGGTTTCTTAATTTATCTCATTGAGATGTATTCCTATATGCGGTGGTATAGAAGAAGCACCACATGATTTTTTTGGGGATAACCTGTGAGTTAGGAAGATGTCCGTGTGTTATGTTATGTTTGTTATTGTGTTTATGTTGTCAAAAGTGGTGACATATATCGAAGTATTAAGGTTTTTTTGTTTGGACAGTGTGTGACATCATATTACAAGGAGGAGTTGTTGGTTAAATGTGAGGTTGTTGAATAGGACTTGAGGTGCTTGGAAGGTGGTGGATTTCTTTCTGGTGTAGTGTTGTTTAAATTGATGAAAAGTGTTGTGCCATTTGGGTGGAGCACATGGATGAAGTTGCAGTTTGGACCTTAAGGGCGGACAAAACAGTGTGGGCAGTGTGTAGAGCACACTCTTGTTGATGGTGATGAGCCAGAGAGGCTGTTGAAAAGGTTCTTTGAAATATTATGATTTTGAGAATTTGATCAAAAAATTATGTTAATTATGTAAATTGTGAATTGGCAAAAGGTAAATGGAACATGTCGAAATCCCGATTTGAGGTCAAGTAAGTATACGGGAGATGAAGCTCCAAGTCAAAAGGACATGGAGGAAAAAGCTAAAGAATGGGTACGGATAATGGAGTAAGTATAGAGAATAGAAAGGGAAGAGAAGAAGGAAAACAACAGGTCGAGAAGAGAATGAGAGTGAGCAGAAGAAAGGGAAAGAGAGGAGAGAGAGAAAAAAAGGCAGAGAGAGTTAGAGGATGCAGCAATGAGGAAGACCGAAGAAGAGACGGAAAGACAGCTGCAAATAAAGAAATAAAGGAGAAGGTTGAAAGTCAAGCAACTCATTTAAGAGCGCTGATGCAGAGAGGAAGAGGAGCAGGGACGTCATTTAGGGGTCGCCAGGGGTCTCTTTTGTGACCCCTGAGGTCTCCCTTGCTACCCCTAAAATAAAATGTGACATTTATTGTTTTATTTTTTACCAATTGAAGCTCCTGGGCTGTGGCCAATTCCACATGGCTCTTTGTGTCTGGAGTGTCTAGCTTTCTTGTTCAGGCTTCTTGAAAAAAATAGGGGGTTCCACAAGTGTAACACTTTGAGCAGTGACACTAACTAAGACAGAATAGGAATAACAAATAATTTATCTTTCTGGAATTCTATATAATAATTGCTAGACTCATTAAACGTTTATTTCTGGAACAATTCAGGGGGTGAGTCACTGATTTAGTCTGTTCTTAATCACCTCAAATTCACAATGCAGGCGAAATCCTCCAAAAAGCATTTAGAGTAGAATAAGCATCCATTTCGGACTATGTATTTTCCTTTTCACAGGAGGAGGATAGGAGACGTGATTGGGGAAAGAGACGAAAGTAAAGAGAGACATTCTAAGAAAGCAGTGGACACCAATACAGACTTGACATGTTTAAATGATGATGAGGTAGAGGGGATGCAAAGGAGAATAGGGGAGCTCTATAGGAGCAGAAGGGATCGTTTGGTTGCCCCAAAGGCAAGTAAGAGTACAACAGGGTTCTCATTGAAGGGGAACGCAGTTAATTAGATAAATTGAAGGGGAAACAACAGGAGAAACAGATGAGAAGGGCACAGTGACAATAGTATTGGGACCATTGGGTCAGATGAAGATCGACAGGAAATTGATGATGACAAGATGGAGAGGCCTCGGAGCCGCTCTAGGGAAGTAAGCCCGAATAGAGACATATTATGGGGAGAAGGGGAGAACATGGGAAGAGATGAGGAAGAACTCAAGGGATGATTGGCACATCCCAGGGACAGATCAGATAGTGCAGACAAAATGAATCCATATGCGCAGAGGGTCAGAGCCCTGACAGGACAGAAAACGGGCAGACATGACAAGGGCATTCACAGCCGCCAGAGACATGGGGAGACGTGACAAGAGAATGAGGCTGACACAGTTCACGTTATTAGAGAAGAGTGGTGGATGACTGCAGTATATACCGTGGCAACAGATGGATAAGAACAATTTGAGATGTAAGCCACTCTCGTTGACTGCAGGGGCTGGGAAATGGATTTACGAGATAGAAAGACTGGCAGCAGAGACGACATTTGCAGTGGCCAACATGAAAAGCCTACTCTCAGCCATTCTTCGAGAGGTAGCGGACGACGTTTTGCAAAAGATCAGGATATCCCAGAGTGACAGCACAGAACACGGCGCACGATGGCACACCATTCAATACCTGCCGAGCAGCCATATGGCAAGATCGAAGGGTACAGTACCCGGACACATCTGACCTAAGCGCGATTATGGACACAAAATGCGTGAAGATGAATATCTGCTCCAATACATTCAGGAGATTCAAGCGCATTGACATCTTGAGACTAGAGAACCGTGGGATAAAACAGTGGGGTTATTCTACCATATTATGTCAAAGGTTGCCCGAACAGGTACAGAAACAACTGAAGAAATTAGTGGGGATGGAGGCATATCATGGTCAGAGATCCAACTAACTATAGTGCGCTATTGGCGGTAGGGATGTAACGGTATAACGGTATACCGTTAAAGATACCGTGAACCACTTAATTGAACAATAATAACCGTCACATTGTTTATACCGGTATACTGTTTATACCGTTAAGTGTGCTTTTCAATCTGATTTGGAAAGGCTGCAGTAAGCAAGTGCTGCTCAGTCTTGGTCTTGCACTGTTGGATGTGCCGTCTGCCAAGTAGTTTCAGTTGGAGCAGTTTTTAATGCCATTCCATAAAACACACGTGCCTGACATAAAATCAATATGTTAGCAATAGGAAGAATAAATACAGTGCCAAGAAGGAAAAGGGTTTACTTTGGGATGGTGGCTTTGGGGTTTATATATTTATAATGGATAATGTTTGCTAAACATATGACAATGGGGGATTTCCCTGGTTCCCTCATTGAATTTACATAAAAATAAGTCACACTGTGAAATTCACTCAGCTCTGTGGGTATTCCCTGCTGCCATACCAAAGGGTAACATGTCCCTGATTACTGAAAACCTTTTGGCCCGCAAGTAAACTAAAGGCTGTAATGTAAAGAGAGAGTGTGTGTGTGTGCGTGTGTGTGTGTATGCGCACAAGCGTATACTACCATCAGCGTCCATTGATCTGCGGCATGTAGGTTATCAAGATGTTCATCTTCACCAGTAGCCAGTGGGGGAGCTAAAAGCCTAAATGACCACTTAAGAAAAGCTATTCAATTTGCTTTGCCAGTCGCAGCAGGCAACCCCCCTTCTCCTCCTCTCCACATGTGTGTTTGTGTTTGGTGGAAGCAAGGGGTGGCATTTCAGTGGAAAGTATGTTGAAAAGCCCAATTCTGGCCCTGGGTGCCTGATTTTGTTTGTGATGATAAATCTGACAATTTATGACCTTTTAGAAAATATTTGTTAAGATTAGTTAACTCCACCTGCTATACCGCGATAACCATGATATACCGTCATTTGGCAAGAAGGTTATCGTACCGTTATAAAACTAATACCGCGACACCCCTAAAATTTGATGGTTAATGCAGGAAAATGCAAGGAAGAAGCATGAGGAGTGAAAGCACGAAGAAGCAAAGTTAGTGCAGAAAAAAACTACTGAAGTACACAATGGAAGGTGCGATGATGACGAACCGAGAGGGACTAGTTTTCCAGAATATACAAAATAGACCACAGGCAGTAGGAGGAGACTTTGTAGGCAGGGGCGATGCTAACCACTGGCCAAGGAGACGGGGAGGAGTGCCCTGGGGAAGAGGGGTTGGATACCCAATGGAACAGGTTGGAGATAGAAGTAATGGTTGACAGCCAAGACCTATGTGGGATCCAATACAAATGGTGGCTATGTGGAAGGATAGGTCACATATCTCGGATGTGCAGACACAGGAGTGGAATGCAACAGATTGGGGGAATGCCACATCAGCCAACATATCAGACAGAACAAACTGAATATTATGCCCAAGATCACACGTACGTGAAGACATACACGCCACACCCGATGCAGGAACAGAGCATGCCATTGCAGCCATACTAGCCTATGACATATGCACTGCAAGCACAGGAACATACACAACCACCCCAACCAACACAGCAAGCACTGATGCAGTAGGACATTGCTGAGACAACACACACCGACACCACGATGCAGACTCCCGTACAAAAATTGGGAGGCGTTACTGCAGTGGAAGGGAATTATTTTATTGAGACAGGAATGTCATTATATCCACAATAGGACAGCCGACAACAAACCTGATATGTTAGTTCCTATCCATTACACCCAACCCGGGCAAGGAACCATGTATAGGGGTGACAATAGGTAACAAGAATTTCTCTTTTCTTGTAGTTATGGGGGTGACTGGATCCTGTATTAGGGAGGGTAGATACCCGGTGTCAGGCATTGCCATGAATGCACAGGGATTCTCTGGGGCTACAGATTTGGTTCCTTTCACTGACGAACTTCCGATTTCCATAGGAGAATACAACCTGACTATGCTGACTATGCCAATATTATGTTCCTGATAGACGCCAGTAAACATAATGGGTAGAGACATGATGAGCCGACTTAACATGACCATTTCATTCACTGACCAGGGGATAGTGTGCTCGATTCACTACATGAAAATGAGGGACAACATTCAGGCATATTGTGGGCAGACTGTACAGAGTGGGGTGCCAGCGAACCTCGAGGTTTTCCAATATGAAGTGGAAGTGCTGATGGCATGGCTTGCAGGGATACAAGGCAAACTGCTGTCTATACCCAATCAGTTCTTGTTTAGACCGGAGGTTCCCCTAGATAAGAAAGAAGGACAGGTGATACCAATAAAACTGGAGGCAGTTATAGTAAAGGACGAGAGGACTCCCACCGCAATTATTGTCCTCCATGCTTGTCCTGGAACTGATGACACAGGACGAGCATGGAGGACAGTAATTGTGGTGGGAGAAGTGCATACACTGACTGATTTGACTGATGAGGAACTGTTTCGTAATGATCGTTCAGATCACAAGACAGTGTTTTCCATGAGCATTACCTATTGGGTGAGAATACATTACAGGGAATTGGATTAGAAACCAACCATGTGCGCGCTGAATGCTTGAGGTATTGTTTCTTGTATTATTGGAATTGGATCCTCTTTTAGTCATGCTCAAGAAAAATTATATTTGATATCAAAAGAGTTTTATTTATTATGATTTGCCAACATGTGTTCCGATCTTCCAGGTAATTGTCAGGGCCATGAATTCTGGTAAGATACTATAGATTGTTCTGTGGTGGATGGGGGAGTCCCCAATGCACAATAATTATGGGTGTCTCGCAACCAAGCTGGAGTCAGCCTGTTTAAATAGTTGATAGTCCTGGTCACTCACACTGGATAACAATGTGAGTGACCAGGAGTGTCAACTTTTAAAACAGGATCCAATTCAAATAATACAAGAAACAATTCCTCACGCATTCAACGCGTACATGGTTGGTCTCTAATCCAATTGCCTACCAAACAATAGGGACAGTGGGGCACTTTCCTAGCAGACCCTTGCCAGATGCAGCAGAACATACAATATTTGAACTAATAAGCACAGTGGTCCTGCTCGTCCATTGCTCCCAATCTCCAGTACATTACAGGGAAGTACCACAGAGAATGGTTTTACTAAAAAAGGCTAGGCAAAGGTTGCTCAGTGAAACTCTCCCTGAGCATGGAGATGCCCGATGCATAGTGAATACTACTTCCAAAAATAGTCAGTAGTTAATCATTGTGTTTTTAGTTGAAGTAATGAGATTGCAATAATCTTCCAAGTGATTCCATTATCCGTATTCAAAGGTAGTTTACAGAAGCCCCAGCTGTTGCATTTCGGACTCTATGTCCTTCTTCAGGGTGGGCTCTAAAAAAGCATACGGCTGTAGAAACAACTTCTACTCTCAATATACTGAACAGTATTATAATTCGCAAAATAGAAAGTAACATAGTAGATGTTCAAGCATACTTGTCAAGCAATTGACCTTGTTCAAGTGCTATAGAATCCTCTTTCCTTAAAGCAATTCTCATACCGCTATATCTGAAATCCTTAGATGTGGATTTACTAGTAAAAACAGAAAATTACACAATTCTGTAACTGTGACGCATTTGTATGCACCAAATGTCAGTATCAATAATGTTAAGCACCATATTCTGTTTTCTAATGTAACATGACAAATCTGTTACCTTGGTTTTAGTTCAAATATCCTATCCTATGTGCAACAATGTGGAAGCCAAGTTTATTGTTCATGTAGCAATGGCACTATCCTCTTGATCCCTGCAAGGTGTATAATAAAGTGGGAAAAACTAAGCTCTAAGGCCATAAACAGAAGTGGAACCATACGCAGTGGCAACTGATTATACAGGAGAACAGCATGAAACACTGTGCGTTTCAAAAGGTCTTACTTAGGTGCATGGAAATGCATGTCTTTGGTCGAGAAAAGAGATAAGATCCCTTGTCTGTTTGTGATGTGGATGTCCTGTGTCCTAACGGGAACAAAGGCGTGGCAATATAGACGTACTGATTGAGTACATACTCTTAGTTTAGCAAGTATAAGACACAATAGCCATAATTTACTCTGCAGTATCTTGATGTGGCGTGTCAGCGGCAGCAGATACCGATGGTCGGACAGCGTACCTTTCTGAAAAAGGAGGCACCACCAATTCTCAAGGAAGACTTGGCACAGGTACCCAGTGTTCTATAGACTAGTAGTCCATTAGATGTGAGCCCATTATAAGGGATAGGAGCTGTTAAAATAAAGCTCAAGCTAGGGGTTATTTTACTGAGGGCAAGACAATATCTATCTAGACGGCAGCATTTATGAGATGATCGCCGCCTTAATAAAGCAAGGCATTCTAATCCTGTTGGAGTCACAGTGTGATACCTCTGCGTACCCAGTGAACAAGGCGACAGAGAGATTGTGGCGTTTTATCCAAGATGTATGCCCTTTGATCCAAATTGCTGAGGCAGGATTTCCATTACTTCCCAATCCAGAAGCAATTTCATCTAGCGTTCCACCGGAAACTGCCCATTTCACGGTAATAGATTTGAAGAACGCCTTCTTTTCTATACCACTCCATGAATAGTCACAGGACTTGACTTCGTTCCTCTATGGAAACCAGAAGTGGAAACCTAAGAGAAGAGGTTACCACAGGGGTACAGTGAATCACTTTCTATCTTTAAAAAGGTCCTCCAGATGGACCTTCCAAACCTAAAGATGGAGAGTACTGTCATTCAATATGTAGACAACATTTTGATTTGCAGCAGGTCCGAAGAGCAGTACCGAAATGACTCAGTGCACTTATTGACAGGACTAGCAGAAAAGGGTTACAAGGTAGCAAAGACAAAAGTACGATATTGGCAGGAGGAGGTGTTGTACATTGGCCAGTTCATATCACAGGAAGGCCGAATGGTAACTCAAGAAAGGGCGGAGGCGATCTTCAGAACACTGCTACCAAAGACAGTGAGAGAAATGCAACTATTCTTGCACCTCTGTAATTATTAAAAAGCCTTGAAATTCTATTACAGCACAAACATGAGACCTCTATTAAGCGGGCTCCATGAGGCACAGAGGTGGGACGGTAACTTATTGTGGACACACAAAACGAGTGAAGCATTCGAAGAAAGCAATATGCACAGCTCCAGTGTTAGGGATCCCCAATTACGATGACAAATTCTATTTATTCACACACTCAAATGGATTAGTGATGACTGCAGTGCTCACATAGAAGAAAACCTAAGGGCACAAAGAAATGGTCTACTATACTGGACATTTAGACCCAGTGATAAGAGGATATTACCCTTGTGAACAAGCATTGGATGCTGCTGCATTCGCAGTACAAAAGTCAGTGAGTATCACAATGTGATGCAGTACCACACTTTACGTGGTGCATGCCCTCTTTGCGATCCTTGAAAATCCCAAAAGCACATTAACTACCCAGAGAGCATCTGGATATGAGGTGATTATCTCTAATCCAATGATAAAGGTAGTGCAATGCAGAATTGTAAACCCAGCAACATTTTTAGCTGAACCAGTGGAGGAGGGAGACTATGTGCAGGACTGTACTACGTATATGGAACAATATGATGACATTCCAAAAGTGCAGGAGAATGCCCTTGAAGGCGTAAAGACACGTTTTATTGATGGGTCATCAATTATAGACCAGACAACGGGAGAAAGACATAAAGGGAATGCAGTGGTGAAAATGAAATCAGACGGGACAGCCGAAGTAGTAGCAAGCGCGAGATTGCCTTCACATTTTTCAGCGCAGGCAGCAGGATTAGTGGCTCTCACAATGGCATTAGAAGCATGCCAAGACCAGGAGTTTACAGAGTATTTTGATTTGGCCTATGTGATGTCTACATTACACGCTGGACTGTCACTATGACAGAGGAGGGGCTTCTGACATGCTGAGGGCACACCAGTGCAGCACGTGCCCCTATTAGGTAGACTCCCAGACACGCTGCAACGTCCATCAGGCATCACTAATAGCATAATCCTGATCCTGTGCTCAAAGGGGAGGAAGGTTAGCTCAGGGGCAGGGAGTTTGTCTTGGAAACAAGACAATGCAGCGCAACATAGGTTCAAATCCCGATTGCCCGCCTAGAAACCACTCCCTGGTATTAAGCATGTAATGAAAAAACAATTATAGCAGACATGAAGTGCCAAGCACTGAAAATGGTGGAGTACTTAGTCTCCCATGGCAACAAACCCACAGAAGCGAAGCAAGCAGCATATTTTGCAGAAATAAATGAGTTTGATACTCCATCTCACACATGGATATGTGTTTGCATTATGATAGTGAAGGAAGGATATTTTTAGCAAATCTGAGTACTCACAGTTTGATGGTCACTGCATCTTGTTCAAGAAGAATGTGAGAGTGTCGCACAGGGTGTTCAGAGACCAGATGTTCTGGGCTCTGTACACCCTGTGGGTGGAGCCCTCAGGACACCCTCTCAGGGAAGAAAACCCATTGGTGTTGGCAGAAGGAAGTTGAGAGAAGCCTTGATGACTATAGAATGTTTAGCTGCAGTGGTCTTCGTAGGAATGAAGTTTAGGCAGCAGTATTTGAAGAATGTATAATTGAAATAGCCCAAAAGGAAGTCCAAAAACTAGGCAGTAATGCCAAATAATGTTCCAGGTAAGGTGCTGGTAAAAGAAGAGAAAGAAATGGAGAGAAGGCAAGGACAGAAAGAGATAAGGAGAAAAGAGAAAGGAAAGGGGAAGGCAAAAGGGAAATAAGGGCAAAGGGGTAAAAAGGAAACAGTGCAGAATGGACTACACCAGAGCACGAGCACTGGGGACTCAAAAAAGCAAGAAAGGAATGGAAGCAAGCACCAGGAGCGCGAGCAATGGGGCTCATAAAAAGCAGAATAAGGAAGTAAAAACAAAGAAAAGGAAAAAGGGGTAAGAAGGAAGAGGAGCGCAAGGAAAGCACTCCAAGTAAGTGGCTAAACTGACAGCAGGAATAAAAACAAGGAAAAGATACAACTAGGAGGAAACAAAGGAAAGGGAATGAGTGTGCGGGAAGGGCACAGAATAAAAAGAAGGCAATCTTGAAATGAAGGCAAGGGATGGAATTAGGTAGCAATTGCCAGTAGCAAGAGTGAAATAGGCAAGGCGAAATCACAAGGAGTGAAGTAGCGACACACCTACCTCTTTGGAATAGCCATATTTAATGAGATGGAACAGTATGTACTTTGCCGTCCACCATTTTGGAAAGGACTAGACCAGGAACTTGTTCTTCTGCTAATAGCACCAAGGAGGCGCCATCTTGGATTCCATTTGATGTACTGAGAATGGTACTTTCTCCAATTTAACCACATAGAATGAGAGGTCTTCCTAACAGGTATAGTTCACTACCTGCCACACAAAAAATTGAGTTTCAGGGAAGGGCACCATTAGAAGAAAAGGATTTATGGACAAGGATGCATTGTTCCATATATCCTACAGATGCATTATGGCGACAATAGAGTACAGGCAAGATGATGATTCCAGTAGCATTGTTTCAAATTGCACTCACACAATTGCATCATTCCACTCACTTACATAGGGAAGTACTTGCCGCACACATTGGGGAAGAGTGGTTTTGTCCAAATATGGCAAAGCACATTGCCATATTCAAGGAAAATTGTACTGTCTGTAAAAAGTATAACACAGGCCATACTTTGCGCATAGTGCGAGGAGTAATACCCCTCTCGATGGGACCTTTCCAAAATCTACATGATTATGTAGACATGATTCAAATCTGCCAAGGCTACAGTTACATGATAGTAGTGCCCTTTTTACAGGTGGGTCGAAGCTGGTCCCTATTCACAACCTGATGCCCTCAGACCGGCAAAATCTCTTGTTAGAGAGGTTTGCCCATGATGGGGGGTGTGCAAGGTCCTACGATCTGACAATGGACCTCGTTTTGTAAATTAGACCTTTGAGCATATAACAGCTATACTGGGCATCAAGCACAAGTTCTCCTGTGTGTATCACCCACAAGTGAATGGAATATGCAAACATCTCAATGGCCTGTTAAAAGAGAAGTTATCCAACATTAAAGCCACATTGAGAAAGGGATGGCTTCATTGCCTGCCCTTAGCTTTGTTTGCATTGCACAATCAGCCTAGATTCGACCACCACTTAACCCCTCATGAGGTGTTGACAGGGCGACACATGGGACTTCCACTTGCTCCTCCCAGTAGAGCATTGACAGATGCCCACAATTCTGCTGTTGTCTTAGGTGATGAAATGCATGATTACATTGCTTCGATGATGGGTAGTGTTTTTTTAATCTCTCAACAGCTTCAATCCCAGTGGGAGAAGTTGTAGAAAACTGAGGAAGACAACACCCCAGCAACGAACACCAAGCTACTAATGGAACCAGTAGTTTATCCAGGAGATTCTGTGTCCATACGTACTTTTGTCAGGCCTTGGTTCAAACCAAGGTTTGAGGGGCCCTATTTCATAGAGCAGGCTACTGACCCACTGTTAAGCTGAGTGGCAAAACAAGTCTATAATTACATTGGAGACGTCAAGCCCTGCTGAAGTGAGATCTCCTCCTGCCAGAACGAAGACAATTTGATGCAAGAAGAAGAACAAGGTAAACGAGAAGCACCACAACAAAGATTGTCTCGGTCTATGACCAGGGCTAGGGAAGGACAAAACACAGAACTAGACTAGTCACACTATCTTTTCTCACACTAGATATGTATTGTTAAAATAAAAGGACTGCTTAAGATACATGATTCCATACCTTCACACAACCTTTGTGGAGAACTTTATTAGATTTGTCATTGAAACCAAGACTGAATGGATAATCCCACCTAGATTGTTTTTTCATGCTTTTCTGCTCTACTTGGCACAAACTCACCCACATCTGACCCACAGGGATTCGTCCATAATCATGCTGTTAAACATTGCTAGGATTCGTATAGTGTGGGAACAATTTTTTTTATGCAGCACTCACTCAATATTTTAGATGAAGAGCTTAACTAACACACTAAAACAATAATCATGCATTTTTGAGGATTTTCAAGTGATTCTTAACTACTTTCAGAACAAGAGAGAGGACATCCGGTAATACAAAGAATGGGAACTGTAATTTGAACTGCTGTATTGATGTTTTCTGCCTTCTGTTGTCTCTACTTCTTTTACCTCATAGCACTATGAAGGATTCTATTTTTGCATGCACATGTTTTGACTCGTTCTAACGCAACACACATCCATACATTTAAAGATGCCATGTCTGGGCAGATGACAAATGCTGCCAAAGAAGTAAAAAGACTTAAACGCAGTGCAGATGTAGACTTTGACCAGGTAAATTCATATCTAACTGATTCAGCCCATGTATCCAGCACCATTTGGTGCAAGCACATATCCAAGGCGTGGAAAGAAACTATGAAGGAGAGCTGTTATGTATGTTCTCTCATCCCCTATTCCATGAGTAAATCCAGAACATATGTAGCAACTGGAATTCCAGCCGCCAGAGCACAATGCATCATGCACTTGTTGCTCTGAACCACCATAGGTCAATTTCAAGGAAGATGAGCTACACTGATTCTGCTGGCCTGAAGCACATGGCAAGGCTGTGAGTGCACTACGTGTGCTAGCAAGGATTGTGTTCCATCTGCACTCAAATTGAAATGTTATAACTGTGTGTTTCACTTATGCCGCCATGCTGCCTCTTTCATTTGCCTTTCCCTCCCCCCGCCCTGCTCTTTCCCTCCACCCGCCCCAGATCCCTCCTCCTTCTCTCTCCCTCCATCTGCCCCTGATCCTGATTGGGCACTGGTCCGTTTTTTGTAAGGTGCCTGCATCATGACAGTGGTGCTTGGCTCAGCATTCTCCATTCTGCTGGCCTGAAGCACACGGTAAGGCTGTGAGTGCACTGCTCATGCTAGCGAGGATTGTGTTCCATCTGCACTCAAATTGAAATGCTATAACCGTGTGTTTCACTTCTTCCACCTTGTGGCCTTTTTCATTTCCCTTTCCCTCCACACCACTTGTTTCCTCCTGCTGCTGACTCCGCACGCCCACGATCCTGATTGGGCACCAGGCCCTACTTAATTATTACTCCCACAGCATCCCCACTATCCGTTGCAGCCCCCTCTGGCAAAGGACCCAGTGGCTAAGGATAGAACCCACAGAAGCAGCCCCAGATGGTGTCCACCAGTGTGAGCCGGGGAAGCAGGAAACATGCAGCCGTAAACCTGCTGCAACTGACAAGGTAGGTGCAGTCAGGGGGGACCGCACTCACTGCAACCCACTAAGCTGACCCAACCCTCAAATTACTCCTATTTCGCTTACCACACCACCCACAATCATCTCAGTTAATTGCAATGTTTAAGCCATCCTTACTTCACCCTTGGAAAGTCACATATTTTCCATTGCTTCTGTGTTTAAAACTAAGCCCTTTTTCCGTATTTTTAGGAAAGTCGGATCTGGTTGTTTTGCATTGCTGTGGTTCTTAAAACTAGGCCCTCTTTCCCTCTTTTTAAGAAAGTTGGATCTGGTTGTTTTGCATTGCTATGGTTCTTAAAACTAGGCCTTTTTCTCTCTTTTTAGGAAAGTCGAATCAGGTTGTTTTGGATTGCTTCTGTGTTTAAAACTAGGCCTTTTTTCCCTCTTTTTAGGAAAGTCTCATCTGGTTGTTCTGTATTGCTGCTGTCTTTAAAACTATGCTTCTTCCCTTCTGGAAGGGTTGAATCTGGGTGCTTGCACAGTGCGTTGTCCCACCCCATCTCACGTCCTCTCTGTTTCTGCATTCCTGCATTCCCCTGTGATGTGTTACCTGTTTGTGCCTCCTGTGTGCCCACCTCTGTGTGAACCCACCCCCCTCTGGTACTTCCTGTGTGCGTGGCTCTGAGCTGTGCTTCATCTCCTCCCTCACTCTCCACTCTTCCCTCCTTGCAACCTCTATGGTGCTCTCGATCTCTCCCATCTTCTCAAACTGCTACTCTATCTCCTATCCTATTCCTCTCATAAGTCTGGAAAAAAAAGGTTCAAGAGGTATATCCTGGTCTCCAACTCAGGCCTTCCTATCTCTGAAACCTACACCAATGATTCCTCCAGACAGACTATCACCAACATCCTCTTTTTCGTTCCGTCTCAAGACCTATGGACCCCTCATATGGTCTCTGTTCTCTCCTCCTCTCCCATTAATGGTGGGGCCCGGTGGAAAGCCCTCTTGGCCTACATCCAATCATCTAAGACCATCATCAATGTCTAACTTAATGGTATCATCATGGTCCTGAGCCCTCGGCCCAATCTCCTCCTTCTTGAAAGGCGTCTCCGGCATCTTATCAACTCCCTCCCCTCTCCTACTACTGCTGCTACCACCACTCTGGCTCCTCTGCCACCTTGTTTCTCCTCCTCTGCCTCCACTCTGGCACCCCCTCTCTGGTCCTTTTGCCACCTCCGTCTACTTCCTTTGTCCACTCTCGGACCCCTCTCCCACTTCCGTTGGGTGTATCTCATTCATGTACCCCACCCCAGAAGTCTTTCAAAGGTGGCAATCATTTCTTTCCCTGCTATAAAAACTCCTCTGACACCTGCCTCCTCCTCGAAGACCTTGATATGGATGTCCTCGCAGTCACCGAGACCCGGTTCACAGCCAGCTCTGTCACAAGTTTTGACACTCTCCTCCCTGAGGGCTACAAGAGCCTCTCTGAACCCAGAAACCACCGGCACATAGGTGGAGTGGCCCTGATCTTTCCTGAGTGGGTCCCTGCATCTGTCACTCCTATGAAGGCCTATTCCTCCTTTGAATACCTGGTCTATGTCCTCTGGCCTCTCTCTGACCGTGGCCTCCATCTACAAGCCACCAGGCCAGATCACCCTCTTCCTCTCAGAATGGTTGGGCCTCTCCTCTTCTCTACTTTCCTCTAGCTCTCAACTTCTCTTCCTTGGAGACCTCAACATCAACCTGGATGCTTCTAATCCTTCCTCCGGGCTCTTCCGTAACCATTGCGACTCTTTCTCCTTCTCCATTCTACCCTCTGGTCCGACACACTCTGCCGGACACACCTTGGATGTTCACATCTCCTCGGACATCCCCCTCTCTAACCCTCTTACTACTCCTCTCTCTTGGACTGACCACTTTCTGCTTTCCTCCTACATGAAACTTCTTGTCCCCAGGCAAGGCGCCCCCCCAGCACTTCCAACCTCCTTCTCGGTCATTCGGCCCATAAAGCAAGTGTTAGTGGCCATCTTTGCCTTGACTTTCTCTGCTCCTCCTACTCCTGCGGCTGACTCCCACCCTGACACAGAGCTCACTAACCTGCATCTTTCCATCTCGAACACCTTGGACATCCTTGCCCCTGTCTTGAGAATCCATCTGTAGACTACTTCCAAGTGCAACTCTTGGTATGACTCTGACCTCGCCACCCTGAAACGCAAATGCAGGGTGGCTGAGAGGAAGTAGAGGACTTTGGGTGCATCCTGTGATAAACTGGCCTGCCACCTGCTCCAAAGGCAATACTGACTCTCTGTCTTCTCCTTGGAGAAGGTTCATATTCAAGCCTGCATCTCTGCGCCCTCTAACAACACAGCTGAAATCTTTAAAATCTGCAAGAATCTGGCCAATCCTAATGCAGTCTCCACCTCTCCTGTTCCCTCCCAGGCCTTCTGGATGGCCTTGGCATCTCATTTCAACACTAAAACTCAGGACATTCTGTCCTCACTTTCCCCCTCCTCTGTCTCTCCCTCAATCTCTCCCAGACACTATCCCAGGCCCACTTTGGCCACCTCTCCCTCTCCTCTTCCTTTCTCCTCCTTCTCTATGACAACCCCTGACGATGTTTCCAGACAAGTCCGATCTATGAAAGTGTCATCCAAATAGCTGCTGCCCTGCGCCTCCTGAACCATTAAGGACCACATTTCCACCCTTGCACCAGCCTTGGCCAATTTCTGTAATCACTCTTTCGCCACTGGTTCTTTCCCCTCTCTCCTCAAGCACTCCCTTGTGCACACCCTCCAAAAAAAGCATTCTGCCAATCCTACCTGTCCGGAAAACTATCACCAGATTTCTATCACTCCTTTCATGGGCAAATTCCATCTCCTAGCATCCTCTACACACTGAATCAGTTGGGCATCTCCGTGACCACCAGTCTGGGTTTAGCGCAGCCAGAGGCATGTAAACTGCTCTCCTGAACACCTGTGAAGAGCTACTCTCCAATCTTGATTCCAGCTCTCCCTCTGTCCTCATCCTCCTTGACATATCCTCTGCTTTTGATATGGTCAATCACGCCACCCTGATTAAATGACTCAGTTAGAACCTGGCCATCACAGATCAGGCCCTGGTGTGGCTGACCTTATTCCTGCTGGACCGACCCTCCCAGGCCCAACTTGGGTCCTTTCTCTCCACCACCTCTCACTCCACTTGTGGTGTCCCACAGGGCTCTATCCTCTCACTCAGGATCTTCAATGTCTATCTGGCCCCTTTGACCCACCTGATCTCCACCTTCTCTTCTAACTTTCAGTGTTATGCGTATGACACTCAGCTCTCTTTCAGGCTTTCCTCTCTGCCCCCTCTCCCTCCTTGCTCATTCCTGACTATCTATACACAATTCACGGTTGTGCTTCTCCAACGATCTCTGCCTTAATGCCAGTGAGACTGAGATCCTTCTCAATGGAACACCTGCTCCTGCTTTCCTTCTCTCACTCTGGCCGTCTTCCTTGGGCCCTCTTCCCTTGCCTTCCTGTGATGCAAAAAACCTTGGTGTCATCTTCAGCTCCACTCTCTCATTCTCTCCTCACATCACAGACTTTGCCAAGAAGGCCCACTTCCAGCTGTACCTCCTCAGAGGTATTCTACCTTTTCTCACCTTCCCCCAGAAGCTCACTATCTTTAGAGCCCTGGTTCTCTCCAGGCTGGACTACTGCAACAGCCTCTTTCTCAATCTTCCTAACTCTACTCTTTGCCCCCTGTAACTAATCCCGAACAGGACTTCAAGACATATCCTTGTCCTCAACCACAGGGACTGCATCTCTCCTGACCTGCAATCTTGCCACTGGCTCTCGGTGGCAGCAAGGATGAAGTCTAAGACCATATGCATCATCCACAAGGCCTTCTGGGTCTGGGGCCCTCACTTTATCCAACTCTCTCTGCCTAAATATCTTCCTCTGGATCCCTTTGCTTAGCCTCCTCTAGCTCTCTGAGGGTCAGGTGCTTCTCCAAGCAGAAAGTGGGGAGTAGATCCCTCTCCTCTGCAGTGCCTCCCTCTGGAACAGCCTCCCTGCCCCTCTCAAATTTGAGCTGGGCCACCGAAATTTCTGGAAGTGGCTCAAGACCCTGCTTTTCTCCTCTGCCTTCTCTCTCTCGCTTCCTTGCTAGCTTACCTAGCTGCGGCACCAGCCGTTTGCTTGGTACCCTCAGAGTCTCACTGGGTACCAGGCTCCTCCATGACCAATCTTCCTTGCACTGCCTACTGGCCTACCACGCACTTAGGGGCTTTAACTGTAGCTCCTACAGCCTCCCTGCCTCCTTTTACTTAACCAGAGCCGTAATGCCCTGGCTGTACTTACTCAGAGCTGTGGTGCCCTGATCGCATTTCCCCCTACATTTCCCCTGCACATGCCCCCTATCCCTTCCCCCTGCACCTCTAATTTTCACACTTGCCTAGTAGTATTGTTTGCCTTGTCTTCCCTCTGTCTCCCCTGCCTTATCTTGAGGCACCTAAAAAACGTGTGTACAGGCGTGTTATACATTTCTTATCATATCATACCATAAGATGGTTGTTCCATAAGACGTTCCCATATGAAGATAGTTAAATCAAGAATCAAGACATGATAGATGACTACTGGAGTGCTGTCAACCGAGTACATTCCCGATGGCCCACACAAAGCAGAAGCAAAAGTAGTGACAAAAAAGGAATTACAGTACCCCAAGGCAGGACAAGAGGAAATAGGAGGAATACAGGATGATGGGAACGACCACAGTTATTAGTATATGGACAAATCTATCCAGCTGACGGGGGGAAGAGGCAATGTTTGGGAGCAAAGCACATGCACCCCTTAACAGTTCCGGTAGAAGTGGCATGAATGGAAAATGACAACTGCCCCAAAGAATGGGAAGCAAATGCAAAACTGCTCACATGGGTAGAGAATGAAGCAGGCCCTATGCCAATTCTGCCACTCAAGAGTGCTTCATTGTTTTTCCAGGATGATGGTCCAGTGAAGGTTGGAGAGAATAAGGGATGCAAGCAGGTATTGAAGATACCTGGCATGAAGGTCAGCACCACAGTGCTAATGGACCACTACTGGGCCTGCGGATCAAAGGCATACATACAGTTGCCACCTAATTGGGGAGGAATCTGCTCTCTAGTACAGTTAAACACACCAGCATTAGTAGTACCCCGGAAAGACATACAAGTAGACAGGTTCTCTAAGATGGACACTCATCTAAGGAAGAAGAGATCTGTAGAGCTGACAAGAGTAAAGAGAGGGAACTATGTATCACCAAGATGCAATATCACCAGAACATAGGCTGTTCAGCAGAACTGAGATGTTCTTTGCATCCATCGTTCCAGTGGTGCAAGCTAACGGAATTCCAAGTGGCTCCAAATTACATGATGGGAGTTGATGCAGATTCTAAACTTGACCATTAAGGGGCTCAATGCCATCAAAGACGAACGCTACACAAACACTTTTAGTTTATTGCAGATAGACACAAAGCAAATACTTGTGACTCATGGTAGTTAGGTAGTTAAGCTATGTGGAAACAGCGAGGTGTCAAGAATTTATACAATCAGCTTGCACATGCTTAACTGCGACTAGCATGGATGGCCATAAGAAGAAAGATGGAAGCCAGAGGGGCACTGAAGTGAATGGGGAGGGCAAGATGGACTTGGAATACATGGGGAAGATGATAGCTTAGTTTCGAAAAAGACAGACAGACAGAGCTTCCAGCACAGACACAGAGCACATCCAAGCCAAGGACGAGCAGAGATGACATTTTCCAGTTTACCAAGGCGATATAACACTTGCAAGGAATACAGCTTATAATTCTCATACTTACAAGCAGGAGAGCTAAATTTCATGGTCCACACACACGTGACCTGGAAGACTAGAACATTGCCTATTTATTTGAGGCATATGGAGGACATCTTTTCCCATCAAACCAGTGGTGGAAAGATAAAACTGCAACACAGATTCAAAGCTGGATGTACATTCTCAGGGCTTAGGCGATCAGAGATGGCAAAGTGATGGGAACATACAGCACCATTGTGATCGTTCACATTACCTTGAGTGATTCCACACAGTCTGGTAGCTGTCCAAGGTTCCAAGCCTGGGAAGACATGTTCTGTCCAATCCTTAGCTACCTTTCACAATAAGGCATACTATGTTGCGTTGGCCAATAGGTTCCCTTTTAACTTGAAGCTTTGTATTTGTTACATTTAGAGGTTGAGCATTATGCTGCAGCTGTGTATGGCACTAACTATGGAGTGGAAAGGAAGACATCTCTACTCATGTATTGCCTTGGCACTTCTGGCCAAGAGGAATATGAAGATTCTCCTGATCTCTTACCAGAAGAATCAGTGGATTTAAATGAATATGAGAAATGTATTGCTAAGATGGGTAAACACTATAAAAGTAAAGTAAGTGTCATACTAGAAAGTTAGACATTTGGGAAAAGAATACAAAGGGGGATGAGTCTGTAGAACAATTCATCACGTCTCTCAGGTGCCTTGCAAGAACGTGTAACTTTGGTCAGCAGACAGAGGAAAGGTCGAAAGACCAGTTTATGCTTTAGTCAATAGACAGCAAAATTAGAGACCAATTGTGCTCTAAGGGAGACCTGCAATTAGATGAAGTTCTATGGATAGCGGAAGAAGTTGAACACAATAATAAGTGTGTCAAGGCACTAGAGAAGAAAGTTCCCCAACTGAAAGCAATTGAAGATAACGAAAGTAAGTTGAATGAAGTGGCTGCAATCTCCACCATCAACAAAACCACAGGAGCAGCCAGGGCAAAACCTGGAATTCAAAGTGGCAAACACATCTCAATCCTTAAGTCTACGGTACTGGTGCAAAACAAAAGATGCATTAGATGTGACTCCATAGGTCACTTTGCAAACCTGCCTAACGCTAGAAGAAAAATGCACCGGGTACAAAAGGAAGGGGCATCTGACAAATGTTGCAGGTTGCATGCAATCAATCTCATTGACAATATGAATGAGTATGCCGGTGAAGCAGTGCTTGCTGTAGGAGATGAAGAGGAAGACCTCAACGGTCCCAGGGACATGGTAAAGATTGATGAACAACAGGTTGAAATGATGACTGATGAAGGTGCAAAATACACCCTGCTACCAAATATGATTTTTGATTGGTTATTTCCAGGGAAGGAATTGATTGCCCTGGACATTAGTCCAGTGGCCTGCGGTGGAGCCAACATAGACATACTAGAGTGGCTTATGGGAGATTTTGAATTCGAGGGAAGGATGGTCAAAGAAAAAGTATACATTAGAGAGAGAGGATGTATTCCACTATTGAGCTGGCTTCAACAGAAGAAATTAGAAATCAAGTTCGATCCCAATGCATATGAGGCAGTTATGTACTGGAACTACGAATACGTGCAACAATTGTTCCACAAGAAGCGTGCTGTTTGCAAGGATTCATTGACCAGAGCAAATTAATAAGGGGTTCAAAGCCAGTGGTGCACAAAGTCAGAAATGTTCAAATGGCAATTAGAGACAAAAAAGGAAAAACTGTACAAACTGGAGTGAGATGGGATAATCGAAAGATAGAGGCATTAGAATGGGTCTTCCCTTTGGCTGTAGTAGCAAAGGCGAATGGAAATGTGAGACTCTGTATTGATCTGAGATCCCTTAACAAATGTGTGATACCTGGTAGACATCCCCTGCCCAACATCGTCGAAACACTATCAATGCTATGACATGAATGTCTGTTTTCATCAATAGAGCTCACATCAGCATACCGCCAGTTAAGGCTCCATCCTGGTTCTGAAGGTTTGACTGCATTCATCACCCCGAAGGTCTTTTCCAATTTATACTCATGCCATTCGGACTGGTGTATGCTGATTCAGTATTTCAAAGAATCATGCATGACATATTCAGAGATGAACCAGGAGTTATATGTTTTTGAGATGATGTGTTGGTATTTGGAGAAGGCCAGAAAACACACGATGAGAGGTTAAGCAGAGTAATGGAAGCATTGATAGAAAGGGGTCTCACATTGGGCGAAGAGAAGTGTAAGTTCAATGAACAAGAAATTGAATATATGAGCCACGTGATATTAGCTGCGGGTGGTAATGTGAAGCAAAGCCTGGTAAACAACATTAAGAGAACTCCAGAACTCAAGTGATAAGGAAGGGCTGCTCTCCTTCTTAGGGAAGGAGGAAATGTACTCAAAATTCATATGAAACGTCCCCGAGAAGACAGTGAATATGAGATCATTGTTGAAGTATCGCTCAAAATATGAATAGAATGGCAGATGGACCAAAGGGTTTGAGAGAATCAAAACTGCCCTGGACCAAACACTGTCGTTGATAAACCTAAAAGTTGGAAGACACACTATGTTGTCAATGGAAGCTAGCAGCATGGGTTTGGGAGCTCTAATGATACAAGTGGAAGGAGATAAGGAATACATCTTAGCATTTGATTTGCTTCTTCTCAGGGGCACAGAAGCAGATTATCTGACCATTGAGAAGGAACTGCTTGTAATCAAATGATTGATACAGAAATGTAGGACATTTCTGTGAGGTTTGAAATGTTTTTGTGTTTTAACTAATCATAAACTACTGAGAGAGGCAATGCAGAAGAAGGACAGAGTTTCTTCGAGGATAAGAAGATGGGTAGTGACTCTTCAGGAATACGCATTTTATGTTGTATACGTTCCTGGAAAATATACCTGCTGATTGTCGATCACACTTTGTTATGAGTGGAGAAAATTGCAGGGAGAGTGAAGAATGAAGTGATGAGAATGAGTGTGTATTAAGCATTGAACAAGCAATGGTCTCTAAAGATGAGTGGAATGTATGTGTGGAGGAAGATGAACCACTGAAGGTGGTTAGAAACACGATAAGAGAAAAAGGGGCTATAACAAAGGCATGTTTGGCAAGAACATATCTAGAAGAGTGGTCAGCCATTAGGGATGAGATGCAAGTAAGTGGAGACATCATGAGAGGTGATAGGATAATAACTACCTGGGGAGTAAGGAAAAGGATTTTACAAGTGGCACATGGGAGTCATCAAGGCATTACCAAGACTAAACAGAATGTTTGTGCAGACTATTGGTGGCCTGGTTGTGACTTGGAGATAGAGAGAGTAGTGAGGAACTGTATATTGTGTGAATTGAGCGAGAGGAGCCGCAAGTCAAGGGAGAGTCACATAACGATTGCCCCTATGTCTTGGGAAAAAGTACGGATGAATAAAGTGGGACCAATCCAGGGTGGTGAGGTACCTAAATATTATATTGTGCAGATAGACATGCTGTCCAAGTGGGTAGAAGTGAGAATAACTAGGGGATAAAGAAAGTGATACTTTTTATAGAAGAGGTATTTAAACGTGAATGATATCCGAGTGAAATTCTGACATACAATGGAGTGCAGTTCAAGTCCAATGAGACGCACGATTTTCTGACTGTGAATCACACATGTCATAAGTTCATTCACGAGCAAATGGTGTCACAGAAAGATTCAGCAAGGTAATAAATTGCATTAGGTGGCCGTAGGCCAGCCATGTGGAATGGAAAAGAAAGTTACAGATAAGATGGTGGCCTATAGATTCCCACCTTATGTCACTACTTGAATACCCACCTTTAAGGTGAATAGCGAAAGGAAACACAGCAATAAGTTGTGTCCACTATGGTTAGAGAGAGCTAGATGGGTTCTGGAGAGTGTTGATGAAGCCAAATCTGCGATCCGAGGGAAGCAGATGCATAACAAAGTTGGGTATGATGTGAGGAAAGCAGTGATGGGAGAATATGGAATGTGACTAGAGCGGTCAAAGTGGAAAGGTGTGTGAGCAGCAATGAGTCTGGTAGTGTATGCGGGGCCAGGGTTCAGGAGACTGTTAGGTCTGAAGCCAGGAGACCGTTGAAGTTGTTGAGACGGCCAGAGCGTTTAAAAGATTTCGTAGTTTGTTGATGAAAGGCTGATGTGCAGAGTGCTGGGAGCTGTGGACTGGAGGGAATGCGGGGTTAGAATGTGAATGATGGGTTGGATTCGGAAGATGCATTGTTGTGCTGTTGGTGGGGTTTCAATGGAATTAACAAAGTGAAATAAATACCCAATGAAACATATTTTATATTTTTTCATCACTTCCTCTTTGAAACACCCCTTATATTGTGAACACCCCCTCAGTGTTTCCAAAGTGACATATTATTTAGTGAATGGGCACGTTTTTGAGAAATATTTTATCAAGATACATATTACACAAGTAAACTTTTCCAAGAGGTATTATCAGGAAGTAGCCATCATGTGTTAGGTCTGATACACTATCATCATACAAAGCACTTGGTCTTTTGCAATACACTGCCGACGGTAGAGTCCCCTATTTACCGTACACATATGGTTACGCGAAGAACGCATTGAACGCATCCATGGATACCTTGTACCTGTCAACTATATATTTTTTGAATTTGAATGTCAAGACTGACGTTTTCAGAAGTTTTATCTGTAGAACAACAGGCTCCGGGAGTTGAAATAAATAAAAAAAAAGCCACAGCGCCCTGCAGGGGGCGGGCAGAGTAACTTATTCCTATATTAAGAATGCTAATAACGGGGAAAAGTACACTACCGAGGTGTTCTCTTGGCTCCAGAGGCATAAATGAGGCAATGGAGTGGAAAGGTCCTGCTGGCCTTACAGAATGTAAAATGAATGTCAAAGTGCACGATGCAATTCAAAAGACCGGCCTCGAGGATGGAAGATACTACATTAATACAAATGTAGTAGCCGAGGTTACCCAAATCAAAATAAGATATGAATACATTTCCAATGAAAGGATGGCAGCCAGGTGATCCTGGGGTCATGTTTAGTTTTGCCTTTTCGGTGGTGCTTTTGTACCACTTTTAAGACAAAACTATTAAATTGGAATCCAGATATGAGGGGAATGGTATGTAAGGAGGAACACACAGACGTTGGGCGTTGTCCGGTTATTAATCCAGCCACTGACTACCCCTGGCCCTGCTTATCCTTATGCCCATTCATATGCCTATTCCTACCCCTACCTGCCACTCCCAATGAAAAAACATCCTCCTGGCATCTCATTGAACTAGCTCTGTCACACTGTCACACTGACCCAACGTGCTTTACTGGCCTGTCAGTGTGATTTCTAATGTGTCTTCAAACATTCAAATGCCTATCCCATGCTGATACAAAAGCCACATCTCAGGGCTTTGCCAATGTTTGTTAAATGCTGCTAGGAGGAATGTGTGAGCCTTCCTTTATTTAGAGTATATGGGACCAAAACCGAGTATATGTGAGTCATTAAGAGTATATGGGACCGAAACATGTAGGGTTATGACATTACATTCTGCGTCTTGTTTTAAAGTGCTACGTTGGATGTCATCTTAAATGGTCTGAATTTACCATATGGGACTATTAATACCCACTACTTTTAGTGGACTTAAGGGCCACCTGTTAGATTTCCACCATGTCCTTTGTTTTATCTTCTTTGTGTTTGGAGTTATTTTTATAATAACATGTACGTGTGTTTTTAATGCGTTTCTAGGTACCTTTGATTAAATAAAGGTTTGCATTCAGTCTGTGTATGCATGTATTTAGGCCCATTTCCACCTTTAGGTTTTCCTTTCTCTGATTTATAGATTATATTTCGGCCAGCGTGATAAATTAAATATTGATCTCTCTCTTGCTATTAACCGAGATTGATATTTTAGTCACATTGTGGTGTCTGGTGGCAATCCTTTGAGAGGTTTCTTATTATACTCAAGCATATTATTTAAACAAAATTGCTTTTCTTTGCCCTCCAAACGGTTGAGTTATATTTTAGACACCTACCACACCAGGGTGGTTGTGGGTGCGATGACTGGAGTCTTTTAACATCCACGGTCAGCTGGACTAGATGCTGGAATGGTACCTAGCCCTATGGGTGACACACTGTAGGTGAGGTATGCAGGTGGTGGAGGGGGTGGTCCTGCATCACTAGCTTTGATGACAACTTCCAAAGTGAGTGTCGGGACTTTTTACAATGAGTTACTTGGACTCTATCTTCTTGAGGGATAAAAAGAGCTGATGAGCTGAAGTCAATCACGCTTTCCAATGTCTACAATACAACTGCAGGTCTCTCCAAGGGACAGGGCTCCACTGACATTTGCAGGACAGAAGGGTCCTCCTTATGCATATCAGTGAGCTCCAGTTGCAAAGCCAGGAGAGGGGTAGGGGAGGCAATTCACCTCCCCCACACCAGTTCCCTCCTGGGGCCCAGTGTGTCCTTCAGCCTCCCACTGGCACCCTATTTCCCACCCCTCTGGCACCAAATGCTGCCTCAGATACTCGTGAGCTCCCTGACCACCTCACGTAAACTCATGCATAAACTGTGTCAATAAAGGGAGAACTGCACAAATGGTGTCACTCTTTGCCTAATCTCAGGGGAGCAGAACAACATTATCTCAGAAATCCTGATAATTCTCAGGCAATGTGATGAGATTCAAAGGTGATGCAAATGGAGAGTTTGTTTGTAAATACTAGTGCCTTAGATGGGGAATTGAGTGTAAGAATGGGTGAGTTGGTACTATGGTATCAGTAGATAGACAAGCTTGTGTGAGACACTAGTTGTAATTCTTGTAAGTGAGAAGTGGAGATATGCTACTATTATATAGGTAAATAAACGAGTTGGGGCGAGAGGCTATTGGTATTCTTGTAAGAAGTGGAGATATGCTACTATTATATATGTAGATAAACAAGCTTTTTGTGAGACGCTAGCAGAGTTCTTGTAAGTGAGAAGTGGAGTAATGCTACTATTATATATTCAAGATAAATGAGCTTGGGCGAGACACTAGTTGGAATTCTTGTAAGTGAAAAGTGGATATATGCTACTATTATATAGGTAAATGAACGTGCGTGGGTGAGAAGCTAGTGGCATTCTTGTAAGTGAGAAGTGGACATATGCTACTATTATATTTGCAGATAAATGAGCTTGAGTGAGACGCTAGTGGAATTCTTGTAAGTGAGAAGTGGAGATATACTACTAATATATTGGTAAATAAACGTATCTGGGCGAGATGCTAGTGGCATTCTTGTAAGTGAGAAGTGGATATATGCTACTAATATATTTGCAGAAAAAGGAGCTTGGGCGAGACGCTAGTGGAATTCTTTTAAGTGAGAAGTAGAGATATGCTACTATTATATTTGCAGATAAATGAGCTTGGGCGAGACACTAGCTGGAATTCTTGCAAGAGAGAAGTGGAGATATGCTACTATTATATAGGTAAATGAACGTGCGTGGGTGAGACGCTAGTGGCATTCTTGTAAGTGAGAAGTGGACATATGCTACTATTATATTTGCAGATAAACGAGCTTGGGTGAGACGCTAGTGGAATTCTTGTAAGTGAGAAGTGGAGATATACTACTATTATATAGGTAAATAAATGTGTGTGGGTGAGACGCTAGTGGCATTCTTGTAAGTGAGAAGTGGATATATGCTACTATTATATTTGCAGATAAAGGAGCTTGGGCGAGACGCTAGTGGAATTCTTTTAAGTGAGAAGTAGAGATATGCTACTATTATATTTGCAGATAAATGAGCTTGGGTGAGACACTAGCTGGAATTCTTGTAAGTGAGAAGTGGAGATATGCTACTATCTCTATCTGTCTCTATATGTAGATAAATGGGCTTGGGCGAGAAACAAGTGGAATTCTTGTAAGTGAGAAGTTGATATATGCTACTATCATATATGCAGATAAATGTGTGTGGGCAAGACGCTAGTGGCATTCTTGTAAGTGAGAAGTGGAGATATGCTACTATTATATTTACAGATAAACGAGCTTGGGTGAGACCCTAGTGGAACTCTTGTAAGTGAGAAGTGGAGATCTGCTACTATTATATTTCCAGATAAACAAGGTTGGGCGAGACACTACCTGGAATTGTTGTAAGTGAGAAGTGGATATATGCTACTATTATATTTGCAGATAAACGAGGTTGGGCGAGGCACTAGTTAGAATTCTTGTAGGTGAGAAGTGGAGATATGCTACTATTACATAGGTAAATAAACCTGCGTGGGCGAGTCGCTAGTGGCCTTCTTGTAAGTGAGAAATGGATATATGCTACTATTATATGGGTAGATAAATGAGCTTGGGCGAGAAGCTAGTGGAATTCTTGGAAGTGAGAAGTGGATATATGCTACTATTATATTTGCAGATAAACGAGCTTGGGTGAGAAGCTAGTGGAATTCTTGGAAGTGAGAAGTGGATATATGCTGCTATTATATATGTAGATAAACGAGCTTGGTTGAGAAACTAGTGGAATTCTTATAAGTGAGAAGTGGATATATGCTGCTATTATATATGTAGATAAACGAGCTTGAGCGAGAAACTAGTGGAATTCTTATAAGTGAGAAGTGGATATATGCTGCCATTATATATGTAGATAATCGAGCTTGAGCGAGAAACTAGTGAAATTCTTGGAAGTGAGAGTGGATATATGCTGCCATTATATATGTAGATAATCGAGCTTGAGCGAGAAACTAGTGAAATTCTTGGAAGTGAGAGTGGATATATGCTGCTATTATATATGTAGATAATCGAGCTTGAGCGAGAAACTAGTGAAATTCTTGGAAGTGAGAGTGGATATATGCTGCTATTATATATGTAGATAATCGAGCTTGAGCGAGAAACTAGTGAAATTCTTGGAAGTGAGAGTGGATATATGCTGCTATTATATATGTAGAACGAGCTTGGGCGAGACAGTGCAATTCTTGATTATGAGAAGCGGATCTATGCGCCTCTTTTGCATGTAGACAAGGTTGGGTAGGAAACTAGTGGAATGCTTGTGTGTCACACGAGATAGAGTGAGAGTGAAGTGTCTGGGTTCAAGGATGGGCGTGACTTTAGTTGAGGATTTATGTAGGTCTGAATGGGTGACCTGATACTTTGGGATATGCTGCAAATGATCAGATGAGGCACTAAGGGAGCGTTTGTCTGTAAGAAAGGGTGAGATGCCTCTTTAGGGTATGCAGACAAGATTGGATGAGGCACTAGAGCAGTGCTTGTGTTTAAGAATGGGGTGATGCTTCTTTGGGGTGGGCATACACGATCTTATGACACTCGATCAGTGTTCCTGTGTGTAGGAATGGGTGTGATGCTTTTTTGGGGTAGGCAGACAAGATTTGATGAACCTCTAGGGGTGCTCTTGTGTGTGGCAATGAGTGAGATGCTTCTTTGGGGTAGGCTGACAAGACTGGATGAAACTCTAGGGGAGTGCTTGTGTATAAGAAGCTGGGTGAGACACAAGTGCAGTGTTTCTGTGTAACAATAGGTTTGGTGCCAATGTAATGTTAAGCAGCTAGAAAAAGGTCAGTGAAACAGTACTGGAATGTCCATGTGTAAGAAGAGGTGACATCAAAGGAAAGGACGGGTGCCTGAGAATGGCTCAGATGGAATTGGATTGTTTGTGTGTAAGAATGTGTGAAATTCCGCTGTAATGTGTGAACACAAGAATGGATGAGACACACATGGAGTGTGGGCATGAGACACTAGTGGAATGTCTGTGAAAATGCTCTAGACATTAGTTCAGTGTCTGTAGGCAAAAACCAGGGAGATTCTAACATAGCGTAAGCCCGAGAAGCCAGTGGAGTCTTTGTGAGTAAGAATGAGTGAAGTGCTAGTGAAATATGTGTTGAGGATAGAAGGGGCCAGTTCAGTTCATAGCATGAAGACTGTTGAAATGTGGAGCCCACCCCTGATCACCTGATATTGAAGCCCTTGAAGAAGAAGATTCCTGCAGTGAAATGATGGGTATGCGCTCACTCAATCTCTTGAGCACCAAATGCCTCCGAAGTGCCGGAGCATGCCTGCACTTTGTGTATGATGGTGTGTCTCATGTGTATCCACTATGCTTAGCCGTATTTGAAATTCACAAATATGAAAATGCCATTAAGCTCTCGAAAATACTCATTGGTGCTTATTCACAAAGAACCGGTCAGAAAATCACAGAGGATGTGCTTTTTTGACATACACAATCCTTGAACATGTACAGAACACCTTATTCAAAAAAGCGACCTGTGCTGTTAGAGTGGGCTCGGCCATAGAAAATACGCAACACAACACAGCTGACTACATTATTGGTGTTGCCACAAGTTAAAAACCAAAAGCATTCGTTGGATCCCAGCTTCCAGGTGGGTGTGGGATTGCAAATCAATGTGACATGACATCAGGCATCTCGTGGTGAACCGCAAAATGGCACCGACATATTCTATAACTGGCAATGGGGTATGGCTTGCGTGTGGGAGAGCAGCAGCAGCTCACGCCACAGGTGGCCTGAGATGTAGCGCGTGCACAGAAGGGTTGAGCATTGATCCTTGGTTCATTGCACAACATCCCCTGATCCCTTTTTTCCAACCAGGGGGACCACAGTGCGTTTCCTTTCATTTGAGCGATCATTTGATTTGTGAATCCTGGATGTGCACTTCTATGTGTGGACTTGCCCCCTTTATTTCATTTGCTTGATTGGTCCTTGGAGGTGGAGCACCTGGAGGCGTGTGTCTGTGATGCACCCAATTTATCTGTATTGTTTGAATGAAAGGCGTCTTTTTCCATGAAACTTTGTAATTTTGCAAGCACTTTCTTGACCTATGTAAAAAAATATGTTTGCTTATCAGGCCCATTGAGTCAATCCTATATATATATATATTCAGTGAAAAAACTTTGTTAAAGGGACGTTATGGTTAAGTTGCGCTACTAAAAACCTATGAAATTCAGTGAAAAAACGTAGTTAAAGGGACGTTATGGTTCAAAGTAAAACCGAAAAACCCCTGAAATTCGGCAGTTATGGTAAGATAAGCAACCATAACTCGCGCCACCGTGCACTGCTAACACTAACACCCAGGACATCAAAGATGACATCACAAATGTTATTGATGACATCACTGATGAAAGCACCACACATCGTGGGTAATAATAAGCACCGCTTAGATACCTCACGGTTCTTAGCGCTATATGAATGGGAAAATATTATTATTTTATTATTAACATACTCCGTTGCACTAACTTCGATAGCAAATAGTTTCACTCCCTAATAAATAAAATGATGATTTTTAATGAAGATCGGCTGGTGAGACTAATTTATGTTTTTTAAAACAGGTATGTCGCCCCATTTTGCCTTTGTCACGATTTAGAGACTCCAACGGATGGGGTCTTCAACTGCCAGGTGCAGGTCCAAATATGCAACTTCATGACCCTCACCATTTTATGGGACAATCGCCAAGGACCAATATGCCCTTACGCAGTACTAGTGGCTACAAACAACATACCAACCAATAGGGTGGTCTAATGGCTCGTTGGAGCAACCTTCCGATTATCAGAGCGACCATTTACTGCTTTTATCATAAACCAACAGCCTATCTACCGCAAAGGAACAACGCGTGGCTCAAAATAAACTTTTGCTAATCGACAGCAGAGACAATAGCAAATCGCTGAATATTCACTAAACATTTCATGTGAAATAAATGTACTTTACCAAATGTACAATTCTGCTGTTTACTTTTGGACCACAGTTTCATATTCCGAATTGTGGCGCACTGAGTTGTAAGCTGATCTAACACCCTCTGTACCGCAAAGGAACATCTCGTGCCTCAACATGAACTTTTGCGGATCGACAACAAAGACAAATGCAAATTGCTGAATATTCTCTAAACATTTGATGTCAAATAAATGTACAAAATTTACAATCTTGCTGTTTGCTTTTAAATCACTGTTTCATATTCCGAATTGTGGCGCGCTGTGTTGTGACATAATATGTGTTGTCTTCCGGGTTCTGTGTAAAGTCACTTAGGACTGGAGAGGACTGGGCGTGTTTGATGACGCACCCTGTAAAGTCACGGAGAGAGGCGGGGAATATGCATGCTTTGATAATATCAGGCTTAGGGGCGGGAGATATGATTTAGTGTCGCAAAAGCAAGTCAGCCAGGTCAATAGCGCCAGTCATAGGATTATCACATAATGTCGGCGCACACCAGCCGGATTTATTGTTTCTTTAGTGGACAAAAAGTCGGTTGACGCCCATAGGAAATTGTACTATTAGCGGACAAAAGGAGTGGTCTTAAAACACTTTCACCCTGACAACGAACAATACAAACAACATTCTCAGAACACCCCCATTTTGTGTAATTGCAACCATTTTGGGACACCGCGAGTGTTCTTAGAACACATTCAACTAGACAGATTACAATATGGACAGCGTCCTGAGGACACCCCCAGTTTGTGTATTTACGAACAATTAAGTACACCGCGAGTGTTGATAGCTCATTTTTACCTTCCTTGCGAACAAAAATGACACATACTCCGTTCTCTAAACACCCCACCATTTAGTTTATTTACAAAATGTCAGAACAGCTGTGTTCTCTGCGGACAAATCGAACACAACAAAAACGTCTAGCACATAAAAAAACAAAACATTGAACCTATCTCATACTCCCCCACCCTCCCCAAACACTCTTACACACCAACACACGGCACTAAATACAATTTTTTATCCACGTTTCACCGCGCTGTACGCGGTCGACGGCGAATACAAGATGGTGGGCGCCACAGAAAATCTGACGCGCTCCACGCCCCTCGCCGTCCAATCAGCGAACACGTCGCATGTCCGCGGACATGACGCAAGGCCATGGGCCAATCGGGGTGCTGTCCACGGAGCCAACAGGGAAGTCCGTCCGCGAAGCGAACACAGAAATCACTAATTTTTTTGCCTTACATTTTGGTCATTTTCTAAAAAACTACTGGACGGATTTACACCAAATTTGCAAAAGCACGCTTTCGGGACCAAGCCCCCGCTCCTGCCGCAAATTTGGTGTAAATCTGTCCAGCGGTTTGGCCTGTGGCCATGCGCAAAGTTTTTTCCCATTATGTCTATAGGAAAAAACACAAGTTGTGGGACCCCCCCTATAACTTTTCCCGCCCTGGACGAATCCTCACCGTATATATATACTGTTCTAACGATGTCAGTGCACTGGGGACTGCCATGTGCACAGCCATCCTTGCACTGAGACCCACCACCTCCTCTTCTAAACGTCTGCAAAGCAGGCTGACCTTCTAACCCTGAGGAAGCGGCATGGAGTGACAAAAGCACCCCAGTGGATTGACCTGGGTGATAGATTTCATCTATTTTACACATGCTAAGGCTCTGTGGGAATTATGTACTTAGTGATTCAAGTACGCAGCCTTTTATCAGAGACATACTTGTCAAACATAAAGGTATGAGGTCAGGTTTTGATCATGTGCTCTGCTCAGTAGGACAAGAGCAATATTTTACAAAGCATACACTGGAAATACTCATTAGAAATGAGCATTGTAACATTTTAAACAGTGCCAGTTTACATGTTGGGACTATTAAAAAATATCCTTCTTTTTAAAATAGCTTCATTTGTCTGAAATAAACATCATTTTGTCTCTCAAAACGGTCCTTCCTTCTCGGAAAGGGTCACACTCAGATGGAACGCGGTGAACTGTTTATTCTGTCAGTACCAAGTCAAGTACCAAGTCAATGGTCTTTTGATCTTTTGGACAGCGTAGGTGTGAGTTACAAAAATTACGCAGATGACACCCAGATTCATTTCCAGATATCGGGTGGTTATGATTGTGATTCAGATACCATCAACCATGTTTATGCCTCAATTCAATCTTGGATGGCTACCAATTGTTTTTTTGAGCGACAATAAGGTGGAACTACTGGTTGTATATTCTGTACCGTGGCTGAAAATATTGCACTCACACTATATGCAATTTATGATTGCTGGTTGCACTGTTGCAGGAGCTTCTCATGTCAAAACTCTTGGAGTATATCTAGACTACGAGCACTCGATGAAGAAACACGCTGCCCATTTGCGGACATCATGCTCGTATGTCATGAAACGTCTGCGTCAGATTAGACCATGGGCCTCATTACGAGTCAGCCGGTCCGGAAAGAACAGTGGTGGTAAATCCGCCACCACCGTTCTTTACAGACCGGCTGATTAAGAGTCCTGGAGGCGGCAGGTGTCACTCCCGCCAGGTCTGACCTGGCGGGTTTAACACCACCCGCCTACAGGCGGACATGGAAACACCGGCACCATTACAGCATGGTGCTGGTGTTTCCACTTCCCCATTCCCATGGAGTCCTACGGGACTCCATGGGAATGGGGATTAACAGAATTCCACCTCCGGAATTACCGGGTCACCGGGGTTGTAATTCCCCAGTGATTCTGGCAATCATGGAGGTGGAATGGTAATACGAGTCTGGCGGTAATCTGCCGGAATTTCCGGCACGGGTACCGCCAGACTCGTAATGAGGCCCCATATGTCTCTGAAGAGAACAGAGCTCTTCTGGCTTCTGCTCTAATCAATTCAAACTATATTATTGCAAAAGTTTGTTGGCGGGCAGCTCCTCAGCTAATCTGTACAAGCTACAGATCATTCAGAATGGGGCAATGTGGGCAATTTTTGGACTTCAAAGACAGGATCATGTTTCTGCTGCCAGAAGGCCCCTACACTGGCTACCAGTGAAGCACAGAATCATGTACAAAACTCATAAATGTCAAACTGTCTAAGTTCCCCAAACCTAATGGCACTCCAATTCCATCTGCCCCAACTGAATCATCTTGGGGCACATATTCTTCAAAAGAAGACATCATGGCGATAATAAAAAAGCAAACAATTCCAGGGCACCCGGACCAGATGGTCTAACGAACTTCACAATCAAGCAACATCCTGATATCTGGGCCGATGTGTGTCTGGAATTGTTTGAAAGGATAAGAGTACAACATCAGACTCCTAAATCCTGGAAATCGGCTATAATTGTACCTATTTTCAAGAAGGGAAATAGAGCCTGTCCTAAAAATTACCGCCCAGTGGCACTGCTGGATGTTCTTGGTAAAATGTATTCAAGAGTGCTACAAAGAAAAAGGAACGAATGGTCCATAAAGGCTAATCGGGTAGACATAAGACAAGCTGGGTTTGTTAAATATGTTGGATGCTCACTGAATCTACTTATTCTAAACTTGCTGAAGATGGAGGCCATACGTACCAACACTAAAGTTTACCTTGCTTTTATCGACTTCTCCCATGCGTTTGATACTATTAATCGTGAAATTCTTTGGAACAAGTTGAGATTATGGGGCTGCCCAGCTGGTCTGCTAAATGCAATTAAAGATCGACACACGAAAACATCGATCCGCATTCGACTAGACCAAGCAGGAACGCTCTTCAAAGAGATCAAGACGCATAAGGGAGTGAAGCAGGGATGCCCATTGGCCGTGGCTATCTTTAGCCTCTTTATATCAGACATTGGTGATGCCATAAACTCTGTGCGATCTTTTCCTCCCAAGCTCCACATGTCTCACATTAGCTGGCTGTTATACACGGATGACTTGATTGTACTAGATGTAACAGCTATTGGCCTACAGAGAAAGTTAGACACAGTACAAAAATATGTGACCACGAACCAACTGGAGATTAATACCTCCAAATGCGAAATCATGGTGCTTAACAACTTGCGAACAGCTCGAATAAAAACAAAAGTAAAGTTACATGGAAGCTGGGCCATGAATCCATAGGCTTGTCAAGCGACGTAAAATATCTAGGCATGCGAATAAGCTCTAACATAAACGACGGCCCATGGATCATTGAAATCAAGAGGAAATGTCATCAACTTGCCAATCAAGCACTTATTTTGAAAAAAAGATTTGGAAGGTTTTCTCTAATCCCAGTTCGAAACTTTTACCAACAAAAGGTCTCTCCAATTCTAACATACGGAGCTGAAAACGCACTGGGATGCCCTTATTCCTTGTGGTCCACATTGGAGAATACGTTTTGGTCCAAAGCATTGAGCCTGCCAAAGGGATTGTCCACGGCATGTATAAGATATGAACTGGCACTAACCTCATTGCATGCTAGAATTTGTTGGAACCTCTTGTCTTTATTTCGCAAAACACGAATACGCGAGAACATTCCGCAGTTTCAAATCTTACATGATGTATCCTCTGACGGAAATAACATGGTCTCAATGTGGGCCAAACGCTGTGAAGAACTTCTTGTGGAACTCGATATTAATTTGGAAACATTGAACGACAATCCTAATGCTGCAAAGCTAAAAATCTGGGATGCTGACTGGGAGGCGACATGCGCGCCAAGATCTGCCAAGACTCTGATGGCTGCTGTACCGATTGAAGCAAGGGCGTTTAATGAACTTCAAAGGTACGTAGGCCTGTTTCCGAGTGTGAATGCAAGGAGAGTGTTTATGCTGTTTAGATTGAATGCTTTCAAAACTAAAGAGCGGCTTAGAGTATGGGAATGTAATACATCCTTAGATACAGCTTGCAGATTCTGTGCATGCGAGGTGGAGACCCTCAAACATCTGGTACTGTTCTGTGGCAAATTGAGAGATGTGCGATCAATTCATCTGGGCCCATGGGCCAAGAAACATCCTTCATTATGTGCCGATGAATAGTGCGAGAAAATGTTTAATGGGATTGATATGAAGCTGGTACTCCCATTAAAGTCTTTCTTAGCAGTGATTGAGAGCTTGCTGAAAACGGACTTAATTCAACCTTAATGACTGGTTGATAGAAAGACACAACAGTTAACTTGGGTCTGGCAGGACTGAGAGGACTTAATGAGTTATTGTGAAGGGATTGATGTTTGTAATTTTTTTTAAGGTGTGTTTTTAAACCAATAAAAATAATTAAAGGAAGAAAAAAAATAAGTTCCCCAATAGCTGGTGGATCGTCTTAAGGCCTCCTTGTAGGAGGGTGCTTCGGTCTAATGATGATGGAAAGCTCTATCAACCACGGTTGGAACTGGGGAAGTATGGGGGCAATAGCTTTAATGCATGGGTTGTCCTGTCTGTTGTATGTTTTTATTGTATTATTTCTATGTGTGCCCCGAGGCCTGCAGGCGCGTGGCGCTATACAAGTATTAAATAATATTAATGTTATATTTAGCATGCCTGCCACTGATTGGTCGGAAATGATTTGCATTGATTACAATATGAACAAACACAGATAAGTAGCACAAATTACAAAGTAACAAATACAGTTGTAGACCATGCAGTCTGGCCCTCTGGTCCTTTATAATGTCTGTCAGAGCCCCAGCACCACTCTGCTGAGCCTCTCCATGTCGCCCTCATCTCCCCACTCATGAACAACGCTCCCTCAGTGTGATAGCAGCATTCCTGCAGGATCCACATAATGACAAGATATGTCGGCAAGGGCGAGACTGGTCTCCACCTTAGGAGAATACTCTGTGGCTGCTGCTCTCATTCTACTGTCAACCACAAAATACACATGTTCCCCCTTCAAGATATCTATTGCTTTCTCTAATGTTGCTGTCAGCAATGGTTGAGGGAGCATTAGCACATGCAGTTCTGATAACAGGACTCTCATCAACAGAGTCTACGGCACAGAGACATAAGCCCTCATTACGAAGTTGGTGGTAAGCAGCCGGCAGCTTGCCACCAAACCTGTAACACTGATTCCGCTGCCTGATATCCGAGTGCCACCGGGATATCACAAATGGCAGAGGAATGGTAAATTCCCATTCCCATGGAGTCCCATAGTGCCGGTGCTTCAGTGAGAGACATGCCGGTAGGGGCCTGATTTCTCAACAGCTCCAGTCTTCCAGGGGATACATGGTGCTTCCCGGCATTCTCGGAGTATGGCATTCAGCACCCTTGTTTCCAGACCACCATACTCGGAATGAGGGCCATAGAATGTGACAGAGAAAGAGAGGGAACGAGAGAGAGAATAAGTGTACAGAGAGAGATAGAGATAGAGAAAGAGATAGAGAAAAAGAGGGAGAAGGAGAAAGAGAGAGCGCGCACGAGAGAGAGCTAGGTTGGTGTATCACACACAGCATACAGCTGGTTTACTAGCAAACAAGATGGGCATTATGACACTAAATACATACAAAAAACAAGATATAAAAGGATTATAAAGTCATGCTGGATATTATCTTTTAAAAACTCAACGAGTCCATTTAAGACAGCCACATGAATCTTGTGCAGAGAGGCCATTGTAAGCATAATGTGCTAATAAATAGATCGGGAGGTTGGGGCGGGGACACTACCCAGTAATGACCCGCTAGCCCAAGGTATATAGCATGGGCTACAGGCCATTACTGACCAGTATGGCTCACCCGCGCGGTGTGTGCCTCAAAACATCACAAGGTGCTAATAGTTTTTCTAAACCATGTTTTTCTTTAATAATGAGCGTCTTTTTATCCTAGAAAAACAAACCCAAGGCAAGATGTCCAACACAGAAAAAAGAAAGGCAAGCTCAGAAAAGAACCACTTATCTGTTTTAGTGGTAGCCACAGCAGGCAAGAGGAGATGTGGAGGCGACGTCAGATGTGAGGTGATGCTGTGTTGACATCAAGCGAGAGGAGATGCAGAGGTGGTGCGAGGCAAGAGGAGATGCAGAGGTGACGCCAGGCTAGAGGTGATGCAGAGGTGACGTCAGGCGAGAGGAGAGGCAGAGGTGGTACGAGGCGAGAGGAGTTGCAACAGTGACATCAGGTGAGAGGAGATGTGGAGGTGACGTCAGGTGTGAGGTGATGCTGTGGTGACATCAAGCGAGAGGAGATGCAGATGTGGTGCGAGGCAAGAGGAGATGCAGAGGTGACGACAGGCTAGAGTTGATGCAGAGGTGACATCAGGCGAGAGGAGAGGCAGAGGTGGTGCGAGGCGAGAGGAGTTGTGGCAGTGACATCAGGTGAGAGGAGATGTGGAGGTGACGTCAGGTGTGAGGTGATGATGTGGTGGCATCAAGCGAGAGGAGATGCAAAGGTAGTGCGGGGCGAGAGGAGATGCGGCAGTGACATCAGGCGAGAGGAGATATGGAGGCGACATCAGATGTGAGGTGATGCTGTGGTGACATCAAGCGAGAGGAGATGCAGAGATGGGTTCGAGGCAAGAGGAGATGCAGAGGTGGTGCGAGGCGGGAGGAGTTGCGGCAGTGACATTAGGTGAGAGGAGATATGGAGGCGACGTCAGGTGTGAGGTGATGGTGTGGTGACATCAAGCGAGAGGAGATGCAGAGGTAGTGCAAGGCGAGAGGAGATGCAGCGGTGACATCAGACGAGAGGAGTTGTGGAGGCGACGTCAGGTGCAAGGTGATGCTGTGGCAGGGGTGTTGCTAGGTCTGGAAAAGATCAGGGGCTAAGCTAATGTCGGGACTGGCGGGACTGGGGGCTAGCTAGCCTTTTGGTTGTAGCTCCTGAGATTTTATCCGGGGCTACAACCAAAAGACCAGGGGCTATAGCCCCTTAAGCCCCCCCTAGCAACGCCTCTGTCTGTGGTGGCATCAAGCGAGAGGAGATGCAGAGGTGGTGCGAGACGAGAGGAGCTGCAGAGGTGGCGTCAAGCTAGAGGTAATGCAGAGGTGACGTCAGGCGAGAGGAGATGCAGAGGTGGTGCGAGGTGAGAGGAGAGTTGCGGCAGGGACATCAGGTGAGAGGAGATGTGGAGGCGAGGTCAGGTGCGAGGTGATGCTGTGGTGACATCAAGCAAGCGGAGGTTCAGAGGTGGTGCGAGGCAAGAAGAGCTGCAGAGGTGGCGTCAGGCTAGAGGTGATGCAGTGGCGACACCAGGCAAGAGGAGACATGGTGGTGCTGTCATGAAGCAAGCTAAGATATGTCTTTATTTTAAAAGAAATGTCAGAGAACGGGATTGGTAGGTGGGATGCAAGGATGGCTGAATGAGGGCAGGAAGTGGGAAGCAGAGTAGTGGAGAAGGATAGAGTGGATGCAGCCAAACCGGAGAAGTCTCAGAATGTGAGCTTGCACCCGGTGTTATATCCTCCTCGCAAAACTAAGCTTTCCGATTGGTTGACATCTGCAACCAAGGGGCTAATGACTAATACAACTTGACAGATGATAAAGTCATTCTGCTTTTAAAGGAGGAATACCTAATGATTTGCCTTCTTATTTTTGGCTGATTGGTGCCACAGCCACTAATTGCTAACTCTTATAATTTCCATGGTAGGGGTTTATGCACTGCATCCGAAATATTCCAAGATTATTGTAACCACCAGGAAGCAAAGGAGCTCTTTGCAAAAGGATACACACAGCACGGAATGATGTGGTCTGCGTGCTCCCCAAGAAATGGGAGAAAGCCAGGTGACCCTTACAGCATAAGGGGTGGGATTTCTCTCCAGCTGTTAAGGCATTTCGTTGCTTCCTATCCAATCTTCAACATTTCTGGCAGATTAAAGTAGCACTTGGGGGCACGATGGCAATAGCTGGCGAATGGCGAATACCAGGCAAATGGCCATACAATTTCTATCCACAGGTTAAGATTATTGACTTTGTCCACATGAGCAGTACAAGCTCTGGTAAATGTGGTATAAAGATGCAGGCAGATGTTGGTTAGCAAAGACAGACGGAGGAAGCTCAGCCGCGGATACCAGATTGTAGTTTTCTTGCATAATTGTCCAGACTGCCCCTGGGTGGTAGCGGTACATGACATGACATAACATTCCAACTTTGTTGGAGAAGGGAAAGTGACAAGCCTTCTGCACCAATAGAAATAATAATAAGCGTCTCAAACGCCATAAGAGGTACTGTGCTGGGGCTTTCTCTTTACAAATAATTTCACGCTGCACCATCTGTTGACGAAGTCTGTGGGACTTCGACATCTAATGCTTTGTGCCATCCCTGCATAGTATCATCAGTTAGTCAAATAAAAGCTATGAAAGCCTGCATCTTCTGTGATGTTAAACCTGGCCTGACTTTCTTTGCACCAAAAAAAGATAAAAACTTGCACTCATGAATGTTAGGAAAGGTTTTCCTCCATATTGCTTTTGCCATGCATCCTAACTAGATTTTACACCTGAACAATTGTATTGTACTATTGATGATTTTTAAAAAATGTTTCTTTTTCTCCAATTCTTGTGAAAGGTTTATTATAAACCAAACATATGATAAAAAGGATTAAAAAGTCTAAATCACGGACGATGAGCTAGTGTTCCTGCTCTAGGCTCCACAGGACTGTTGGGCTGTGGGTCTAGGCTGGGTCATCCTATGCCTTTCCACTTTTTGACGAATATAGAGCACAGCGTGCACTTTGTTTTGCTGTGTAAATTCCAGGATCAGGATTCCAAAAGTGTCTTATTGTTACTTCCTTTCCTGCTTGCAAGGCTGGCCTTCCCCTCCTTTTGATGATTGGTACATGGAAGTCCACACTGTCCTGAGAGAACGGAAGGCTGGCTCTTCACATAGAAAGGGCACGCCTGTGAGGCGCACTCTAGTGAGGAATGTACAAGGGTGCAAATTGAATCTCTTATGCAGGTGAGAATAAGATGTTGGCACAAACAGCCCTTTTCAGAGCTGAAAACACCCACCTCCATACAATCAGTCATTAAGACGCTGGTGAATCGCTAATATTTCACTCATCTTGTTAGAAATAACGAGGCACGCCAGAACAGTGTAATCATTTACGTATACATTGCCAAACGTAGCGTAAAGCCCTGTCGAAACAGGTTAGATGTGAAACACGTGTTGGTGGCAGCTTTGCTGATTGGATCTAACCTTCTACACCAATTATTCATATAAAGACATGAGTACATTGACAAACAATGCATTATACTTGTGCACATTAAGTAATAGCCGTGGCTTTAAAGGCGAGATTTTGCCGATGCTCGCCGGTTTCACCACGCCGCCGAAGCACATCATCCCACCGCAACAATGAGACATCCCCAAGAGAAAGCTGTGACTGACAGGAAGTGCCAGCCACAGCGTTGCACAAACTGCAACTTCCACTCGCGCTGTTACAAGATTTGTAAGCCAAACAAGGGCTGCGAGAGGAAGTTGTAGTTTGTGCGATGCTGTGTTTGGCACTTCTTGTCAGTCACAGCTTTCTCCCGAGATAAAGCTGTGACTGACAGGAAGTGCCAGCCACAGCGTCGCGCAAACTGTGACTTCATTTCGCGACCCTCACGAAGTTTGTAAGCCTTGTGAGGGCCGCAACAGGAGTTTGCAGTCCCAAGCCCAGGCAACCCTGATAAAAGGGTCTGTGTGGCGTTCAGTGTGCTTTGTGCTCCATGTTCATCTGGCCTGCTGCACCAGAGACCCTGGCTGTCACCAGTAGCCTGTGCGTGCCGAAAACACAGAGGGGAGGATCCCACACCCGACGAGAAGCCGTGGCAAGGTAAGTGACTGGCGCACAGCAGCATGTCAGGGTTGCTAGATTGGACTATTTCCTGTTAGCCCTCAGGATACGGGTAATATCGGACGCAGACAAGCACATATGAAACACATCTTCTTTATTTCACCATTTAACAGGAAGTGCCTGTCCTCCTCCCTCCTACCTTTTTCCCACATCACATCCATTCATGACGCTCCCTGAGAGCTCTGTCTTAAAGAGGCAGTCCCCCTAAACAACACCCCCAGACAAATGTCCCTGCAAGGGATTAACTTAAACAGTGTGGACCGACGGCTTTAGATTCCTCCACTAACCTCGGAGGTCTCTTGATAACTCTTTGAGGTCGCCCTCGTGACTCTTGATTTGAGTCCCCACCATTAAGTTCAGTAGGAGCCAACCGACGTAAAACTTGCGGTTCTCGAGGGACCCACTCCTCATCATGCATGTCATAATGTTCAGGGTCTGGGTCAACGGGAGGGGGTCTTTCCTCCTCTCCCCTCATGACATACTTGAATAAAGAACTATTTCTGGTTACCTGCCTTTCCTCATTTGCTGCTGTTACCATTGTTCCTTTGACAGCAGTTACGTGTAGAGGCCCCAGTGCGAACCGTGAGTCTATTTTCTTGGTCATGGTTTGCTGGACCCAGTCCTCATCTCCAACTTGGAACTCATTTGTTTGAGCTTTCCTTCTGTCATCTGTCTCAATTCTGGCTTTCTCTTTCCGTTCAGCATCCCTTCGGATAACTTCTCGGTCTGGCTCCGGTCGGGTTGTTGGATTGCTGATAACTCTGGTCCTCACTTGGTATTTCATCATGAGTTCAGCCGGGGTTTTGTTAGTGGCATCATGAGGGGTGTTGAGACAGTCTCTCACCATTCAACACAAAGCCAGGTGGTGGTCTGATCCCTCAATTCGTGCTCTTTGCATCGTCTCTTTAATGGAGGCCATAAACGTTTCAGCCATCCTGTTGGCTTGCGGCCAGTGAGGCGTGATCATTTGATGGGTAAACCCCATGTGTTTCGAAAATACCCCAAACTCGTGTCTGCTGAAGGGTGGACCATTGTCCGACTTTATTGTGTCCGGGATCCCCCATTCACTGATGACCTCGTCGAACGTGGCAGCAATGTGGGTGAATGCTGTGGATTTCACCTTCTTTATGATGGGGAATCTGGAGTGCTCCTCAATGAAGAGTAATAAGTATTCAGCGTCTCAAGTGGTCCATAGAAATCTACTGCTACTCTTTCCCATGGGTAGTCTGAAGCTTTGGTCACTCTGAGCATTTTCTGGGGTTCCGCTTTGGCAGTGCATTGACAAGCCACGCAGTTCTTCACCCATTGGTCCACCATATCATCCATGAAGGGGAACCAGACATGGCGTCTGAGTTGCCGATTGGTGTTGTCAGCACCTCTGTGGCCCTCATGGGCAGTCTTGATGACTTCAGATCTCAGTGTTGATGGAATAACCAGCTGACATCCTCTTAGTAAGATCACTTTGTCCTGGACAGCCAGTTCAGCATGCTTTGTGGCAAGCCTTTCCAGCTCATCTCTGCAGGCTCCCGGGTGCCCTTGAACCACCTGGCGATTGTCCTTCCACCTATTGCTTTCTGTCAAGCTTATGGCTAAGGCCATGGAGGGGTCAGCTGCTGACGCGGTGGCAATGGCTTCAATGGAGATGGCTGGGGGCAGCGCATTGGCTGTTACGTAGCTGACATATTCGGTGTCTCCGGGTCTGGGGACTGGTTTACCCATCGGGTGCCTTGACAGGTAGTCAGCAGGGTTGTTCTCGCCCCATGGTCGATGGATGATCTCAAAATCGTATTCCTGTAGGCGATTTGCCCCAACATTCGATCCTTGGGGGCATTTTCGTCCTAGGGTTCCTGAAGAGGGACAACAGAGCCTGATGGTCCGTGATGAGCATGAACCTTTTTCCGATGATGAAGTTACGGAAATGCTCACAGGCCCAGACGGCAGCCAAGCTTTCTTTCTCTGCCTGTGAGTATGCCGATTCTGGGGGAGCCAGTGCCCTGCTGGCGTATGCCACTATGTGTCTTAGGTTGGTATCAGGACCGCTGGTTTGTGTTAAAATGGACCCTAGGCTGACTGTCCTGGCATCTACGACAAGTTCAGTATGCCAGTCAGGATCGAGGTATGCGAGCATCCGGGCTCCAGCAAGAGCTTGTTTGATTATGTCAAAAGCGCTCTGGCAGTCATCTGTCCAGGCGAAGTGCACATCCTTTTGTAGCAGGCGTCTCAGTGGCTCTGTGATGGTGGCAAAATGAGGCACGTATTGGGCGCAGTATCCGGCCATCCCCAGGAATGATCTTATACGGCAGCCTGTTTGGGTTTCAGCAGGTTAAAGATGGTGTAGACCTTGTCCGGATCAGGGGTCATGCCGTCAGCTGAGAATATATGTCAGAATATATGTCAGCTTGGCCTTGCTGAACCGACACTTTTCCAGATTTAGGGACAGGCCTTCAGCTTGCACAGCCGTGCAGGTGGCGCGGAGGGCTTCATCGTATTCTTTGCGAGTCGTCCCAAACACAAGGATGTCATTGCTGTAGTTCAGAGTCCCTTTTACCGGCCTGATGATCTGCCTGATGGTTTCATGGAATATTTTGGCTGCTGACGAGATCCCAAAGTTCAGGCGTTTGTAGCGAAACAGTTCATTGTGGGAAGCAAAAGTGGTGATCACCCGCAATTCTGGATGGAGTACCATCTGGTGGTAACCTTGGTTCAGGTCTAATTTTGAAAAGAGGGCGGCTTTGTTAAGCTGTACAATCATGTCCTCAATTTTTGGTCCTGGGTGACGTTCCCTTTGGATAGCTGTGTTGGCCACCCTCATGTCGACACACAGTCGTAGACGACCTCCTTCCTTTGGGACGATCACGAGTGGGGAGACCCATGGTGTTGGTCCTGTGGCAGGTTCAATTATGTCATCCCGCAGAAACTGATTGAGTTCATTTTACACTGCCGCTTGGAGGTGGAACCCCACCCTACGTGGGTCTTGTGGGACTGGGCGGACAGTCGGGTCGATGTGTAGTTTTATTGGGGGTCCCTTCATCTTACCTAGGCCTTCGCATAGACATGGGAATTCCTTCAGGATGTCGTCTTTTGTGATGTTAGAACTTGTGGGTGGTGCCAGATCCATGTTGTAGATGTGTCCCTGGGTCTCACCTCTAGGTGCTGTGGAATGGATGGTGTCTCCTTCTTGCACATGGATGTTGATAAGGCCTATGCAGGAGGCTGTCTTGTAGCTTAGCAGGCATCGCCCTTTGGTTGGGCTCCTTATAACGTGGATTATGGTCGTGATGGAGTGGTCTCCGTGGATGAGTTGTCTCTTGAATGACCCGATCCTGTGCAACGGGGTGTCGGCGTCCCATTGGAATATCCTGGAGGAGGTCTGTGCGAATGGGGGGTTGTTCTAGATTTGTTGGAATTCCTTTTCCCCTATTATATTCACTGTACCACCTGAGTCTATGAGGAAGCAAAATTGTTTGTCACTGATGTTAACAGTGATCTTTGATGCTTCTCTCCCTTCACCCTCATCCATGATGAGGTTCACAAATTCGTCTTGGGCATATGTGTCATATAGCTCGCCTTCATAACCTTGGTTGACTTGTGACATGACTTGGTGATTTGGTCTCGGAGGGGGCGGATATTCATCATGAATCCGTGGTACCACGTCTTGAGGCTCGTAGTCCTGGGGTTCCTCGTCTGGATACAGTTCTTCCACTACTCTCACATATCTCCTTGGCCCTTGTTGGTAGGGGTGTACCTGGTATGATTGATATTGAGGTGTCCGTGGAGGTGATCTGTATTGCGGTGCCGAGGGTGTTCAAGGCGTGGGAAAAGATCTACCTTATCGGCAGACAGCTTGGAAGTGTCCTTCCCTGCTGCAGTTTCTGCACTTTTGGGTGAGTGCAGGGCATGATCCGGCGTGGGGGAAGGCCATCCCGCACCTGTAGCACTGTTGTTGCATTTGTGGGATTGTTGGGTAGTTTGGTCCACTGGACCTTTCGCCCCCTCTGACGCTGATCGTGTGGACTGATGCAATCACATCACTTCTCTCCTGCTTGAGTGTTGTCGTGCTGGTCATCTGCTTTGCTTGTTTGTCAACACTTTCGAGGATTCTGGCCATTTCGCTTACTTCTTCAATGGTGAGGGGTTTCTTGAGAAGCTGTTTTTTCAGTGTGGGCGAGAGACACCCTTCTATTACTCTCAGGCGAATGGCTTCTTCTAGAGACAATGCGTGGAATTGGCAGTGTGCCCCTTTAATTTGAAGTCTAGTGATGAATTTGTCTACCGTTTCGTCAATGTGTTGGGTGCACTGGTTGAACATATATCTTTCATAGTCCCAACAGGGTTCTATGACCAACCTTTTGTTGATAGCTGATATCAACGCTACGGAATCTGTGTGTTCTGCTAGTGGGATGGTTTTGAATAATGTTTTAATTTCGGTACCAGCTGTGTTGATGAACATGCTGCGTAGGTGCGGGGATGTCTCTTCGCCAGCCGCTGCTATAAAATTGTTGAAGTCTTCGAGCCATTCAACCCACCGGGGGCCCTTGTCTGCTTGCGGGGTCATGTAGAATGGTGGAGGCATTCGCAATGCCGTGGACCTTGATGGTGGCATTGGAGGCGGCAGGGCCTGACCAGCTTGATTAGGGGGGAACTCATGCTGTCGTGCGCGGTGGGTGCTTCTTGGTGGTTTGGGCACTCTTGGGATGTTTTGTGCTGTTCTTCTCTTGGCAGGTGGGGTGACCTGGGTGATGGGCGCCTCTCACCTGTGGTGCGAGTGACTTGTGGGCAAGCAGTTGGCTAGTGGGTTGAGCCACTTCAGTTGTGGAAGTGGATTGATGTGTCTAAACGTGGGTAGGCCCCTCTACCTACTTGCGAAATGTCTATGCAGTCTTTGCAGCTGGTGGACTGCCGTGTTGTTCAGTGCTGCACGTGCAATGTCCTTTGTGCAGCGTAGTGCTGAGAGTGGCAGGTGCTTTCTGGAACCTTCACGGGCGGGGGCCTTTGGCCCGGGCCTGCTCCTCTGGGTATGCCGCCGTGTTCAGAGAGCCCTCGAGGTGGCCGTGTCTTGAAAAAGTCCCTGACGCTCCATGCGAGGACCGGAGCAGACTGTGAGAAAGTAGGAGGAGTGCTGGGCTCTGGGGACAGAGCCGGCCTGGATGCGTAGTGGGATCACTATTCCGGACATGCAGAGCGCAGTGCTCTACGTCGGCACCACAGTCGAGCGGGATCGCTAGCAGGCATTGAATGGACAGCAGGATTGCTGGGGTTTGTGGGCCGGACTGGCCTGGACGTGCAGCGGGATCGCTCGCACGAGGATGGGAAGCGCAGCCTTGCAGGCCAACTTGGACAACCCAGCGAGATCACTGGATCGGACAGCGAGTGCGCAGCATGATTGCTAGCACGGAGAAAGGAGGACGCTGGTGCGTGGGAAACACCTTGTTGCCAAATGTTAGCCCTCAGGATACGGCTAATAACGGAGGTACACCAGCACATATGAAACAAATCTTCTTTATTTCACAATCTATCAGGAAGTGCCTCTCCTCCACCCTCCTCCCTTTTTCCCACATCACATCCGTTCATGAAGCTCTCTGAGCGCTCTGTCTTAAAGAGGCAGTCCCCCTCAACATTTCCCAAACAATTGGGCTACTCAACATCCAATGTGTGTGGGAAATTTCGGGAGTGTGCGAGTTGAGTTTTATTTTAGCTAGTTTGCACAGCAACCCTTTTAAAATTCAATATTGCATATTATCTGAAGAAGGGGGAGTAACACTTAGCAATTTAAATTTTAAAGTGTTTACCTTAAAAGTTTTAGTTTAAAGGGGCATGAAAGGGAGCTACAATTCGAATCTGCACTTCTGCAGGAAAAACACCTCTATCCCCATTTCCCAAGTCAAGTACTCGCTGACACACACACGTTAAGGACCTGCCAGCAGATACATGTCCTTTATCAGTAAACCATTTCCTATGCATTGTGGACAGGACATTTCCAACGAAATACCACAAACTACACCAGTTAACTAGACATAATGTGTCCATTTCCGAATGAGTTAACGCGAATAGAATAAAGTCCCCTTTTAAAGATGTGTTCATCCCCTTGATGTCTATTAGCTTAACATGGGTGAAGGGGGTAGTTTGCAATATGTCAATTGTCAAATGTTTTATCAGGGTGTGACAATAGAGCTACCGTGATATTATTGTAGCTTAACAGGTTTCTATAAAGATTTACATGTTTGCAGGTTGCTGCAACTTGTGCATCTTTTGCAACGAAACTCTATAAAACAGAATTATTGTATAATTTGAAATCCAAACCTTCACTGTTTAGCCAAAGTGTGTGATCATGGGCAAATAATTCATTCTCCCTCTGAGTTAACTGCCCAAATTGGAGTTCTTAATACGTGATTAAATTCACACTTAATGACAAGACTACATAGTAATGGGTCCAATTTCACAGTTTTAGGGATAAAAGTCCTCTGTGACTTGATTTTTCTCAGGCAGATATGTAGGGCCAGATTCTCAAAACGTTTTTGGGCACAAGTGGAGAGATGTCTCCTCACTTGCACCAAAAAAAAGAGCCAGACCAATTCACACAGGACATCCGAATGAGCACATCTTAGATGCGCTCAGTCAGGCTAACTTTTTTCCCCTTCACGCATATAGGGGGGCATTTCAGGGCACTTAAAAGCGCATTCTGAATTCACAAATGGGATGCAATGTCGTGAAATGAGGGGCACCCCCCTGCACCTTTTAAAACAGGTGGCAACACAAATTATGGCAAGGTCTAACCAACATTAAATTCCTCCCCTTCTGCCAGACACTGACGTTTATTATAATTTGGTACTTGTAAAGCTATCTTAATGAAACTGAGTATTGTTGAAAGCCAAACCTGGGGGTGAGGAGAAGAAAGAGGACATGTGGGTCTTGATGATGTGCCAGGTCCGTCCAGAGGTTGTTGAACCGGAGAGCTTGTTTTCCCTGGTTCTGACCCTGTTTTGGTTTTCAGGGCACAAATTGAGGGTACGTGTGGGTTGGCATTGTCTGATGACATTTTTTAGAGGTGGCACACTATCTTGGTTGCTGTACTTCTTTAAGTTACACTGCGTTGTGTAGTTAATTTTCTTTTTCTCTGTTGTGACAGCACCTGTGGTGAGTTTATGATGCTGCTGTTTTCTTTTCTTTTTTCTTCATATGGCTGTATGTCTTGTTCTTGTTCTTGTTCTTGTTCTTGCTCTTGTTCTTCTCGTTCCTGTTCTTCTTGTTCTTGTTCTTATTATTATATTTATTGAGCGCGGACAAAGCTTTGATAAGCTACGGAGCGCTTTACAGAGGTAAACAACAGTACAGATGCATAACAGGGCACTTTTCAGAGATAACAACAGAACAGATATACAGCAGGAGGTAGGATACAGAGGGGCACAGAGGAGTGGTACAGCTGTACAGGGTGGCGGGGAGGAGATGGGTGTATGGTGTGTAGCGAGTCAGTTGGCATGGGGGCAATGTGATGGCTTAAGTGTTGAGGAGGAGAGACCTCTTGAAGAGGAGGGCCTTGAGTTCTTTTTTAAATTGTAGGAGCATGGGGGTGAGTCTGATGCTGACAGGAAGGAAGTTCCACAGTCTTGGGGCATAGGCAGAGAAGGCTTGTTTTCTGGTTCTTTCTTGTTTGCAACGGTGGATTTCAAGTCTGCACATGTCCTGGCTTCTGGTGGTGTGCTGTCCACCAGAGATGTTGAGTTTCTCTGCGAGGTAGCAGGGTGATTTGAGGACGACTGCCTTATAGATGATGCAGCAAGACTTGAAGGTGATTTGTGTGTGCAGTGGGAGCCAGTGAAGGTCTATGAGGGCCAAGGTTATGTGGTTGTATTTGTGTAGACCCTTGATGAGGCGTGCAGCTGCATGTAGGAAACTTCTCAGGGGCACAAGGTAGGACAATTGGAGGCCTTTGAGGAGGTCACTGCCCTCATTCAGGTGGGATAGGACCAGTGCTTGAACTGTGGATCTATGTGTGTCTTGAAAGAGAGGTGTTTGTCGATGTGGAACCTGAGGGACTTGGCGGAAGAGGTGAGCTCTGTTGTGAAACCATCAGGATTCATGGTTGATAGCCAAGTCTGTATATCTGGGTGTTCGTTGTTGTTGGTGATGAGTGGGAATTCTGTCTTGGAAGGGTTGAGCTTCAAGTATGCAGTGGACACCCAAGACTAGATCAGCGAGAGGCAGGTTTTGAGCCTGTGGATTTCCCTGATGGTGTTGATCTTGAGGTACAGTTGTGTGTCTTTGGCGCATTGTCGGATGTGGATGTTGTGTGAGCTAGGAGGGCTCCCAGCAGATCCATGTATAGATTGAAGATCACTGGGGCGAGGATGGAACCCTGCAGCACTTCACAGGTGACAGGTAGCATTGGTGATCTAGAGGAGTCCATCTGAACAAACTGCTGGCGGTTGGCGAAGTTGGAATTGAACCATCATAGGACCAGGTTGATGATCCCCATGCGCTGATGTAGGGTGTCCGTGAGTGCCTGGTGGTCTACTGTATTGAAAGCGGCTGAGAGGTTGAGTAGAATCAGTAGGCAAGGGTGGCCATCATCAAGGATATTGAGGGCGTCGTTGACCACCTATATGGTTGCCGTCTCTGTGCTGCATCTGGGCTTGAACCGGGATTGATAGGTTTGGAGAAGATTGTTGGTGTTGATGTGTTGCTGCATTTGCGTGACTTCCACTTTCTCGATGATCTTACCTAGGATGAGATGATGGGTAATGGGGAGATAGTTACCTAGGTTGTCGGGATCCAGAGTTTCTTTAGTAGAGGGAGGATTTGACCTGTCTTTAGGGTCAATGGGTAGGTGCCTTGAGTTAAGGAGCTGTTGATGATCTCCAGGTAGGGAGGGAGAGCTTCTTCAGGGAGGGTCTTGAGGATGGATGCTGGCAGGATGTCATCTATATACGATGCGACTTTGAGGATGGCCAGGGTTTCTACCAGATGCTCTGTAGAGAGTGTATTGAATGTTGTCCACGGTGTTGAGATTTCACAAGGAGGGATGTGAGGTGGGTCTGTGGATGCTGAGCTAGTGTCTATGTGCTGGCGAATCTTGCTGATTTTGCTGCTGAAGAAGGTGTTGATGGCAGTGGATTTTTCTATAAAGTGTGCTATGGCAAGGTGGGGCAGCGGGTTGACGTACTGCTTTACAGCTTTGAAGAGGGTTCTGCTTTTGTTGTCGGCTTCTGCTATGGTGTTCTGATATTCAGAGGCCTTTGCTGTGTTGTTATTTGTCAGCGGGTTGCTCAGAGTTCCTTGGGGAGCGCCAAGTCAGATGCAGTCCTTGAGTGGCTCCAGGTTTTCTCTTGTTTCCTGATGACTCTTTTGCTGAGGTTGAGTTCTTGTATCTACCAGGGTACTGATGGTTTTTGCGTTGCACCCGCCAGGTCTGACCTGGCCGCAGACGGATGCGGAAACACCAGCACCATTACAACATGGTGCCGGTGTTTCCGCTGCCCCCATTCCGTGGAGTCCCATAGTACTCCACGAGAATGGGGAGTAAAGGAATGTCAGTGCCGGAATTACTGGACCACTGGGGCTGTATGAATGCCCCGGTCATTCTGGCAAGTCCGGCACCAGTAAATGCCGCCGGACTCGTAACGAGTGCCATTGTGTTGAGGGGTTCAGTGGATTAATGCACATTCTCCCATTACATTTTGGACATCTGTCTGGGGTTGGTGGCTGATGAGAGGAAGCCAGGGTCAAGATATGGTTTAATAAGGAAAGACCTACACTCTAGGTGTTGACACGAGCATGGCGCTCTCAATCAACAATCCCAATATTCTATATTGGCAACTGACGATGGCACTTACAGAATCCACAATAGGGGTTACCAAAAGACCATTGGCAATGCTAAGACAGACTACACCCATGAGCACGTTAAGCCAGCTGATAACTTCTCCAAGCAACAATTCAAAAACTCGCAGAGAGCCCCTCCTCCCTGTCATATTGCAACCACTCCCTGACCTCCTGATGGCCTCCCTCCAGTTAAAAGATTGACTATATAACTGGATTTACCATGCCCCACAGTACTAAATCCCACAACATCACCCACACCACGTGGTAGACAGAAGCAACAGTCTCTGTTTTTTTCTTGGTCACTACACACAAACTCTGTAAGATTCTGATAGCATTCAATCCCACCCTGCAGAATCAGACATTGTCATCACCAGAGTACTGAAGCTCAGCCTCACGGTCTTAAAGTCTCACCTGACAGTGCACATCAATTAATTCATCAGAACATGCTCTGTACCATCATAGCTCAAGTGTGTCACCATCATGCCAATCAAAAAAAGATAACCAACTGATTCAGAAGACCTACCAAATCACTGGTCCATCTCTGGACTCCACTGCACCCTATAGATTCAGAAGCCTCCATCATCGCCCAGCTCTTAGCACAGAGGAAATCACATTTTCTCCTGTTCATCCTCTTATTAGGATTCTGACCTCAAAGTGCTGCCCAATAGGCTTGATTAGATATCAAGACATGTTCCTGCCTGCCAGAGATCATGGACATGCCTCTACCCTGATCTTGCTTATTTTTAACAATGTGGCCACAAGATTTTGTTCGACTGCTTGGAAAATTCACTGAATTGATTTTCATCATTACTCCCAGACTACCCCCACCAAAAGAAACTGTTCACTTGCGCTTTCTCATCCAGCAGGATCATCCATGGAATGCTGGAAGGATTGTCCATCTCGCCTATTCTCTCAAACTTGAATTGGGCATCTCCAACCTGCATCCACAAAAACCTCTCAGTTGGCTTCTACATCTACAATGAAGGACCACGACTCCACCTGACATTTGATAAATGCCAAGGAGATTCCCAGGCATGGTAACTTGTCTAAAATGCATCCACTATCAGAGCACCTGTGGAATGGTTTCCCTTGCAGAACTGCCCAACAAGTAGCCACCACATTAGGTTGATCCTCAGTTCAGTAATATTAGTGTCTCTTTCAACACTCATATTTTACTCAAAACCCTGGTGTACACAATCACTAAATCTGCATTCTACTACTTCTGAACATGAAAAATCTGCTACTAATGCCCCCTCACAGGGTGGCTATTATTCATGGCTGCAGTCATGAGCTGAATAGGCTACCGCAATGAGGTCGACACCGGCATTCCGCCCAAAGCACCTCTAGCTGTACAATGTGTACAGGCCTTTGTTGCTAACCTCACCTTTTGCATTAAACCCTCAGATCCGGTCACTTTGGTCCTGGATCATTAAACTAGATTCAGGGTGAACTGTAACAAATCTCCTTCTTCCTGGTGGAAAATGTCCCTCTTAAGTGCTCTCTAATGATGGACGGTATGTGTACAGTACTGCGTAGCACGTAGTTTCTTTCTGTCTGTAAGACTTTTTCTGAAGTTCTGTGTCTCCCTTGTTTACAAATGTCCCAGTTCAAACAGGAGCATGGGACTATAAACTGAGGGAGAAAGGGAAACTTCACTTTGTGTGAGTGCTTATGTTCCTTGTTTATATATAGTAAGTAATTGGGTGTTTTGGTATGTTCTAAGCTGTCACTTAAGATCTACAATGTGGATACAGTGAATTTGGCTTTTCATGCCAAATACTGGCTTAAGACAGGTTAGAGCTTCTCAGACTTGCTCTTCACTGATGAAATATTTATCACACTTGAACATGTTAACATGATGGCATGTCAGAAAAAGGGACATCTATTTAGTAAGCCACAGCTGAAACATTTAGAACAAGTCATTGTGTGTGGTAGGGTGGCTTCAAAATGTTTTTCTCAGGAGAGGTATTTGCATGAAAACGTTTGAACACCACTGCCTAGCAGTCACATAAATGACAACATGCTTCCTGAATGTAAAAATGCAAACTTTTCCTACGCCTTTCACCATAATGATACGTGGCAAAATGATACAGAGTCTCGCATGGCTGTATCCGTTTGTATCATGGGCAATTTGCAGACAGGGCATTAGTGATATGTGTCATTGTAACAGCCATTTTAGGTGATCAAAAAAGAATGTGTGCAGATGTCATTCTCAGTATACGGTTGTTTCCAGGCAAACTCAGAGGGAAATATGAACAGTAATAATCGAATTCATAGAATTAATTCTGTTGGGATTTTGTGAAACAACGGCGGTCTGTTCACAGCACAGGCCAGAAGAATGACATGTTGTGGCTTTGGTGTGAGATACACATTGGTAGTGCTGCCAACTGTCATCCACACACTGCACTTGATAGTGTCATCTATGGTATGGCTCGATGCCACTTTACAGAAATTATGTTGTGCTTTTCAATCGTAGTTGTTAAATAAAGAACATGCACTGTGACTGTGGCAGAATGCCATCTGTGAGGGTGGAATACCCCGAGTTTCTTTTTATTTTTTGTAATAAAATGCAGGTAGCTTGGTCTCTGAAAGTGAGGCCTGCTAATCAGACCCCCTTTCATAAAGTTCTATGCCAATAAGCACAATCTGATAAGCCTCCCTACTGACACCATTCAACAGCTGCCTTGTGGCTGGACAATATGCTGTTGTTAGTTAACATATGCATTTCTTCCCACAGTTGTTGGGACCAAATGTCCAGCAGTCAGGACCTGCGTTACCAGGGGTCATGCGGTATCTAAAATAAATCATAGAATTGTGTGGTCCCGGGTTTTGATAGAATAAAAATCTAAATATAAGTAATGTATGATAATGACATGATGGTCTCTGGGAATCCACAGTTATATTGGCCAAAACAATTGGTTTTATTTTATTGTCAGCTTGGTCCTGTCAGAGCCTCCTGTGTATGCACTGTCTGGGACTAAGTTTCACAGAAAACAGACCATTTAGGTTCTCCCCACCAAATTACTTCATCATCCCTGGGAAAAGGTGTCACCTTCCAAGAAGACATAAACAGAGCGCAGGTGGCAGGGAGAGGTCCAGTGCTTTGAAGAACAGGCTCTATAAGGCCAAAGAAAATCTCACCAGGTTGATAAATAACATATATTCTTTGGTGTAGGCACACCTCAGAAGGGGTGGTATTAGAGTAGCCAGGATAGAGGTATCACTCGACAGAAGGTTTTCACCATCTTGAATTCTGCCAGGGCTACCAAATTTCCTGTATCTCCCTCCCCCCTTATTCTGCACAAATCACCCTGTGAATGACATCAGGCAGAAGATTCTGCAACAGCAGCCATGATTGGGCCCCTTTCAGAAGGCTAGAAGGGAACCATTGTGCTGTCGAAGATGGCCTGTTTAAGGGGATGAGACCTACCCCTGTGCCCCTGTTGAATCATAGTTGGAAACTTGAAGAAGACTGACTTTGGAACTTTCCAAGAAGTAAAGTCTCTCTGAAAATCCTCTAGCATAGAGGTAAAGATGACCTCCAAGAAAAGGGCGAGCCTTTCCCCTCAACCATCCCAGAGGAATATATGGGGTGACCCAATAGCTGGGCAAGGCCCAATGCAGCTGAGATCACTGGTACCCAGGAACCTTCTTACTCGAGGTGACAGAACCCTGCAAAGGCTCTATGAAATCTTCCTGGCAGAGAAGTGAAGAGCAAAGGACTTCCCTTGCCCCTGTAGACTCTGGAGGGGCGCCCCAGCATCCAGAAATCCAGAAATAGCTCTTGACTCTCTTTTCCAACTTTGATCTATTTTTGAGCCGGCTTGACCATTTGAAGGTACTTTTGAGCCCGAGGACGTCTCTAGAGAGGCTTGTAACACGCTGCTTTTCAGAGTCTTTAGAATCACAAAGTCATTAACTAAATAACTAAACCCACCATATACCTGCATTACTTGAGCTGACTTGACCAATTTGAGACACTGACTCGACCCATTAACTACCTGTTTCTCCACCATCAGAGATTATCACTCCTACATTAGCGCACTGCATCTTATCGCTGGACCATCTCGAGCGGACTTGACTTGACTACCTCAATGCCCAAGATCCATTGGGAACCACTGACTCGAAACGTCTCCATGCTGACCCAACCCATTAAAAGCACATTGAAGCTTAGATTGGCACTGTTGAGCCCTAAGAACAAGCATTAAAGTCGTTTGAAGTTGTCCTGCACCCCCTTGCCTGCATTAAAGGCATCTAGTGAATAATAACAACCCCCCTTCTCATTTCTTTTGAAGATATCTTCAGTAAACTTGACACTGCTTCTGAAGCTGTTGTCTGTGCACCTTATCTTCAAACCCAGATTACCCCTTTTATTCCAGCCACATTTTAATTGGAGGTTAGTGGTAAATCAAGGCATAAAAACAAAAGGCCTAATGCTCCTATGCCTGGATGTACCTCTATGCCCCCTTTTCCTGCAGTGAGAAGAAAGAGGAGGTTCACAAAACAGAGATAAATTCTCCTCTGTCTTGTCACTACATTTCATCGTACACTGCATGAGATTTTCCTGCAGGAGTACAATGAAAGGGTTCCTATGGGATCCATAGGAAAATGCTGCCTGCAAAGCATATTTCCAGGTGGCGATTACTTTTCTATGAGACGGAGGGGAAAATGAAAGAGCAAAAGCAAGTTTGTCTCACTTTTACTCTTTCCTTCTCCCCTCTGCCTCTTGAAGGTTTAAAATTACATACAGGGGACTGACTCCTCACCACCTAAGTGCTAAATTTAGTGGTCCTTTGGATGCAGTTTACCATTTTTTTTAAATGACAAAGAAATTGTTTTTAATTAATGTGTTTGAATTTTTTGTTTAATTAAGGTGTCCTGTTTTATGTAGAACCTTCGTTTGATATTCTTTTACTTTAATACCACAGTGCTATTATTGGTTGGTCTTCTTCTGTACTACCTCCCATCTCTCCTGAAGTGTATAGGCTGCCCTCGGCCCATGCTACCTTAAAGATGAAAAGGAGGTATAACTGTCAGACTGGGCCTGTTCCACCTTTTTGATTGGGATCGCTGCTGGTTTAGAAATAGTGTGGGGCAGAGTGTGAGTCTTCTCTATTATTCTTCCCTGTAGTCCTGCAGAGCAGTAGCCATTTCATCACAATGGCCTTTTTAATCAATTCAAAAATGTTTTAAATGTTATGGAGCATTGTTTCCTTACACTCTTCTGTCATTGTCTTACAGTCCTTTACTACGCCCAATTACACTGCAGTGTATGTCTTCGCATAGGGCAGACCTGACGCACAGTGTACGTCTTCCCATAGTACAGACCGCTTACATCCCACAACCTAGTATTGGATCACCATTGAGCGGTGCTCAACTCAGGGCAACCAACTTTAGCACAAAACCCAACTACCTCAGGGAGACCTTTGCCCCTTCGAGACAGCCCGCGGCATCCACATGGAACCTTCACCTCTGTAAACCAGACATCAGCATATAAACCAACTACCACAGAGAGACTTTCACCACTGTGAAGCAATAAATACTGGGACACCACAAGGAGGCCTTTGCCAATGTGAACTCGACTAAAGCACAAAACACAACAAATAGAGAGGCCTGCACCGCGGTGAAGCAGAGTTCTACACAGCACTGCAAGCTCGGACCACACCAACCTAGAAGGAAACCGGAAAGCATGAAAACATAACTGGAGACCAGGAAATAACCTACCCAAGAGGGCACACGCCCCAGGAAAACAACAAACATACATCACAAACTTAAAAGGAACCCCTGAATATGAGGTTATGTAACTGAGACCAGGAAGCTGCCAAACCAAGAGGACCCCCGACCTAGGAAACCTACATCACAAACTCATCACAAACAATAAACACATAGCCCAACATGCTTTGATACATGAAAGATAAAGAAGCAGGAAAAGAAAACAGCAACAGGAGGGAAACCACAACCCAACAGTATGGAACCTACCCACCAGAATTCACAACACCTAGGAACCCTCTGGGCACACCACTAAAGTGACTAAGGATACAGACCAAGAAAGGAGCAAACATGGAATACATCTCATGCTACCTCTCCACCTATGACTCCAACTCAATGGAAAACAGACACCTGGCAAAAAACCCACAAGCAAGAACCCAAACAAACCTTGATCCCACCAGGATTCCAAACAAACCTTACAAAAGGCAAAATACTCAACGACTCGTAAATCACCTTAGAAAAAAACCTCAATAAGAATTAGGGGCAACCTCGAGTCCATAACCATTGGCATGCCCTACATTACCAAAGACTGGAACAAAGCGCCCACACACAAACAACCAACCAACCAGCACAAAACAAAACTAAGCAACCCTGCCATCAACTTAATTGGACTACTCAAAGAGGAGACAGAACACCCATGAACAATCTCAACAATCTGCCCCTCTCAGAAGAGAAACCCTAGTAATAGAAGCCCGACAAACACCACACGAGCTGGGACTCACGAAAGAATAGACACCAACCCACAATGGAAAATCAATAAACTCCACTGCAGCATACCCATCGTAACATCTATAGCTAAACACAAAACAGAAATATGACCTCCTAAACGAGGGAGGCACCAATGCATTTTTCTCAGAGATGCATGGCTAGCAGATAACTATAAAAGTATAATGCATAAAGCCATACCGGACATTTTCAAACTAATACATGCCAACAGAGAAAACCGAAGAGGAGGCAGGAATTGCAAGGGTACACAAAGAGCACATCTGCGCCACACCACTCCTCTCAACTGACATAAAAGGCTGCAGATCTCTTTGTGTCATGGTCAAACTCAGCAACCAAGCCAATATAGTGTTCCTTCTGATCTGCAGCCTGGATTATGCAACTAAACTCACAGACTCCATCGCCAACCTCTTTGCCAATCTCTATGCCTACCATAATAACCTAATCGTCCTGAGACACATCAACATCTGGTTTGAAGTAGAGAACGAAACCACTGCTAAATCACTCTGCACCCTCTTGGAAACACTCCACTTCAAGCAAATAGTAAACAGATCCACCCATAGACTGAACACACCTTGGACACAATCTTTTGCAGAGAAGAACTCTGTGCATTTGCCCCACTGATACAATGATCACTTCTGATACCATTCTCTGTCAAACTTCAAACTTGCATACAGCATGGATCAGCAACATTACGCACCACTAGGTAATGAAACTGGAACAGTCTTGACTCTGTTGTAATCAACTCAACCCAACATCGCTGAGCTGAACAGAATGACCCCGGATTCAATGGAACAAATACTCAACACCTGGATCACTGAGGGCCTAGGCCAACTAGCACCAGCAAAACCTTTCAAAGCCAAAGCAAAAAAGAAGGCAGCAAAGATGGTTCACTGAAGAGCTGAGAGAACAAAAATAAAAACTGCAAACTGGAAAAAATATGTAGAAACCATTACAACCAGCCAGACAAAATAAAATACCAAAGACAATTCAGAATATACAAATTGGCAGTCCTCAAAGAAATACAATACATACTATGCCACAAAAATCCAATCAGTAATAAACCTGCAAAAATAACTCTTCAGAATCATGAAAATAAAAAAAACCATATCCTGCAACAAAGGCACCATCCCATTACAATCACTTTGTGACAACATCACCAACTACCTTGGAACGAAAATCGAAACAATCCAACAGACCATTGAAGCAAACCGCGCAGCCATAAACACAACACTGACAACTGGTGATCCACCAACCACAGCAAGACTCGTCCGATTCGAACCAATACATGCAGACATTTTCCCCACACTAATTAAGGACATCAACCTCACCGGATCTCATCACACCTCCAACTTTTGATGGATTTATCCCTAAACACAGGAATAGAAATAATTCTAATCGGCTTACATGAAGCCACTGATAAAAAATTAAATGGAAAGTCCGGAAGACCCCAGTAATTACAGACCTATATCCAGCCTGCCCTATCTGGCAAAAATACTGGAGAACCATGTATGAAAAATTCTGTTTAGATATGCAGAAACAAAAGGAATACTCAACCACTCGCAAGTCGGATTCAGACCCATGAACTTAAAAATAAATGTACACAGCAGCAATCAATCTGCCCTCATACTTCTGGACATATCAGCAGCCTTTGACACAATCAGTCAAACAACACTAATCGAAAGACTGGAAGACTGCAGTGGAAAGACTCTGCCTTAAAATGGCTAAAATCCTTCCTCACAAATTAAACCGAAAGAACATACCCACCGCCTTTTACCTCAAACACCAAAAACATCTCCTGCGCAGTGCCACAAAGCTCCACACTCTCCCCTCTCCTCATCAACATCTACATGTCCCCCTTAATGAAAATCAGTAGAAACCATGGACTGACCACTTACAACTACAAAGATGACACACAACTCATCGTCAAGAGAGCCATCACCCAAGGCCCAAGCAACACCCTCAACAAAAGCCTTCCCGACATATACAGCTGGAAGACAATGAACAACCTCAACTTAAACCTGACCAAAACAGAAATCTCATTCCCAGAGGACAACAGAACCAACTCACAATTGGACTGGCTGCCTGGAATGGGAAGCCTACCTGGAGACATCGTACTTGGTAAAAAACCTGAGAATACTCATTGACAACAGACTCTCACTGGAACCACAAGTCAACATGCTTCCATCTCCTGAGACCACTTTGAGGGATGCTCCCCTACCTCTCATTCTCACATAGAACACTCACAATCATCTCCCCGGTATTATCAGAATTGACTATGCAAACAGCCTATAGCTTGGAATACCAGAACGGCTCACCAAAAACTCCAACGCATGAAAAACACTGGAGCAAGGATAATCTTAAGACTAAACAAAAGAGACCACATCAGATCCGCTCTGAGAAGCCTACATTGGCTCTCTGTAAAAGAAACGCAAATACATAGCCATCTACATTGCCCACAAATCATTGCATGGACACAGAGCTGAATTTCCCCAGGCCAAGATCAAACAATATCAACCAGGAAGAGATCTTAGTTCATGGAACGACCCCCAAATCGAAACAAAACAATACGACAAAAGGAAATTCGAAGGAACCACACTCTCACGTCTAATTGCTAATCTATGGAACACAATAGCAAAGGAAATTAGGATGGCAGAAGTGCGCCTGACCTTTAGAAAATGGCTGTAAACATGGCTATTCAACTCCCAATGACCAGCGCAAAATGGACACTGTCAGTGATACCTATGGGGACAGAAGGAAAGCCACCAACTACTAATCCGCCACATCCAACTCTTCTCCACCATACCCACATTTATCTCACATGATCCTTTGGATCAGTCAAATTCCCACTGAAACACACATCCACAATGAAATGAACTGCTGCAAACAAACACCCAGTCACGGGACTCTGCCCATCTGGACACAATAGCCCCATTGCACACAATCGAAACACAGGTAGAAACCAGACTCACACCAGACGCCAGTTCCTCCTGGTTCTACAAGCATCAACACAAAAGCACAACCTCTGTCCTACTTCCTCTTTCCTCACTAACCTTCCCAACCCACAATCTAACAGTACCACGTGAATGCCTGGAGGCTATGCCAATGGTAACGGTGCAGAAACTTCATATTCAAAGAACTGTGCTGCCCCTGTTGCTTTTGCGAACAGGTATGCACTTGTGATCATGTCAGGTGCACAATTCAGTAAGGTGTTTTACTAATGTCCTCTGGAGTTTAATCCGTTCTTTTTGCAGTTCTCCACCGATATTGTATCAATTAGGGCTGGCCTATCCACCCAGCAGTAGTATAATTGTTTACTGTGCAGACTTTCCTTCTATGCTATAGTTATAGAGCAACTTCATTTCTGACACTGATGCAGGTTTTGGCTTTTTCAGATATATGCACTGCCATTCTGCCTATGCTACTGCATTTCCTTGCCAGCTATTGGTATGTCCCGTTGGGACATACAAGTCCTTTTTACCTCGGACGTGGGGTCTCTTCACAGCATTGTATCTGTAGATGTTTATTCATGTCAAGTAGCAGGCACTTTGATGATTTTGCTTCGGTCGGACACCTGGCGCTCAAGGTTACAAAGAGAGAACACATACAGAGGTCTACTGCTTGTTTTAGGTTCAATTCACATCTATTCTCTCAACATGAATTTCGAACTAAATAATTCAATACACATTTCAGTAAATATGTTACTTTATATCAATCAGTGGGTTTTTAGTCGGGGGGGATGCAGCATTGTGGTGTAGCTGTAATGCCGGAGTTAGAATAGTTGAAAGATGCAGACGTGTGTAGGTTGGAGGAAGATGAGACAGAGCCCTGCCTGACTGAGGGGGAGAGTGGTCCTGATAAAAGTGGGGCCAGAGAGGCTAAACATTTCACCATTCCATGATCAAAAGTTGTTATCATTCTTTCTGTGTTAGGTATAATTCGCTCTGGATCTTGAAGATTATGCGGTAGGGATGCCCTGTTGATCAACCCATCACAGTTAACTTTTTTAAACAATTGCTGATACTGTTCGAATCTGAGCAAATGTTTGAACAGAAAGTGCAATCTCTAACCAGGAGAGTTTTTGAAATGCTTTCAATGATGCACTCGTCCTCCACAGTAACATCTCTACACGGGTAGTCAGACAAAGCAGAGCCTGTATTCTCCCTTGGAACCATGTTGGGGAGCAATCAGAAGAGGTGGGTGCCAGGAGGAATCAGAGTTACTGACGTACCCATGGCCAGCACACAGCCGAGTGATGCTGTGGAAGTAGCTGTAATGGGCAGTACTGTTAAGGAAAGAGGTGTCATGGGAATTCAGCAGTCACGCCGGCGTGCAGGGTGTCTAAGGGACGAAGGCACTGTAGGGATGATGGCTAAAAGTGTGGGGGAGAAAGGTTTACAAGGAGGGCACCAGTGATCTTTGAAAGTGCTTGTGTGGAAAGCTTGGACGGCTGGGGTAAAAGCCATGAGTTGTCCCTCCTCGCGTATGTTTCTAGTAAAGCACAATTGTGATATGTATATAAAGAAGTTGACCGCAGGTGTACATAGCTTGCTCATTTTGTTCGTTCGTTCGTTCATTCATTCATTTTGTCATTTGTATAGCGCCTTTCACCATAATTATGGTCATAATGAGCTTGTTGGTTGAATGCTCTCTGAGGGGCCCGAGTGGAAATTTAGGAGAATTGAGAGGTGCTTATATGCGTGTGTTCATTTCAGCCATTAAAGTTATGTGAGGGTGGCCAAGACCCTGTTTGTCACCCATGTCTGAATGGCGTGTGCATGGCCATAGCATAGGTAAACTATGAACTAAACAGGGTGGATTGTGTTTAAGGAGCTATGTTATATGTGAGTGCAGGGTGTGTCGAATGAGCCTGTGCCTTCCGCTAAATTACAAAAGTGCAGTGTGCAAGGGGAGAAATCGGTTAGCTGTCAAAACAACAATGTTTACATCCTGGGTACCGTCTATGTGCAAAAAGCAGTGCTACGTATCACCTAGATTCAAAAGGAGAGCCGGGCCTAAAATGCACAGGAAGACTAAATGAGAACAGAATTAGGAAAACGCCTAGATTTAAACAGGGAGCAGGGCCTAAAACGCGTGGACAGGCAATGAGTGATTGATTTTAGAAAACACATTATGCAATACATGGCTACCTTACACTATTAGGCCAAACCACAGAATAAGGCTATACCACACAGCTAGGCCAAATGCAGAATATGGCTATTTTACACGAGCATGTCATTTGGGTGTTGCCAGGGGTCGCTGCTGTCACCCCTGAGGAATCCCTTGCTACCCATAAAAAAAGTAAACAAAAAAAAACAAATGTGAGCACCAGGTCTGTGGCCAGCACTATGTGGCTCTTTGTTTCTGGAGTGGCTGGCTTTCTTGTTCAAGCCTCTTAAAAAAAACAGGGGGTTCCACAAGTGTAACACTTTGAACAGTGACCTTAAGAAAAAATAGGAATAACAAATAATTTCCATACAATAATTGCTGGACTCATTAAAGGTTTATTTCAGGCACACTTCAGGGGGTGAGTCACTGATTTAGTCTGTTCTTAAACACCTCAACTCAGCCTTTCATCCTACTGAGGTCGATAAATGAGTACCAACAGAGGTTGAGTGATATTGTATGTTCTATATAAAGCACTTAAGCTTAAGTGCTATATAATAACATATCACTATAATTTGGCCTTGGATGTCTGCTTGCATTCACAGTAATTTGGTAATATTGGCCTATAACACTTATATTAATGATACATATGTTGATCAATTCTTGTATGAAATGTATATCACATTATAGTGATGTCATAACCATATTTTGCATAGTGCACTTTGGAGGATTGCTATGTGATGCCACTTCCTGTTTTGTCAAGGGATGAAAGGTTGTGTTCCATCGCTTCAAGGGATGTCACTTTGGGATGGGGTCAAATTACATCACTTCCTGTGTTGTCATCAGAGTTCAAGGGTCGTGTGATGTCACTTCCGCTACCCCAGGTAATTGGTGAAATGATATCCCTGCTTACACACCTTATCAGGTGGAAGCCACAACACCTAAGTATCAGGAAATTGTTTGAGTCTTGAAGTTCGAGACCCGTTGACCCGTTAAAGATTATGCTACCTTAATTTACTGTAGGGGATTAGAAATGTGGTAATTTGCTGATTGCTTTCGTATCCTTTCCTGACGTTCAGAGAGGTGTCATAGATAGTGTTTGCAGATAGTGATATAGACAATAGTTTGCATGCATTATCGTTCAGGGATGCAACTATATACTGAGTATTGCATTATTGGTGCAAAAAACATGCTACATAAATGAGCTTTCAGAGTCACCTAGCTCTCTACGGAAACAACGAGGAATATGGCACGGGTTTACAACTTGCTTCTTAAAATCACCACTTTTGGAAAAGAGTGGCTAGAGGTCAATATAGGTTTGCTTTCTTGCTTTTCATAGAAAAGTTCAATGTGTCTTCTTTAAATCTAGACTATAGAAAGTGTTCTTAAAATGACCATGGCTCTCAAGTGCTAATATTGTATAGTTTAATCCAGAATTGCATATGGAATTATAAGCTCCGCCGACTCCCGCACTTAAGAGGGGAGGGGGTAGAATAATAATGACAGCGGTGCATGATCTGGGGTCTGACTGAATGTTCACGCACTGTCTTTCAGAACTTAGGCAGCTCACTCATGCCCCCACTATTTGTAATGGCAGCAGTGACGGGGATGTCAACTGCTAGTGAGCTGCGTACAAGGATCATCGAAGCAGCAGAGAATCCGACTCTGAGGGCCAGAGCTGCTTGCCCACCCATTGCTTTATTTGTGTTTGTGACCAAAGGGTTCCACTTCAATGTCAAGGCTTTTCATCACCCACCCCCTCCTCCTAATTAGTGGCTGGTGTCAAGGCCACCCGACAGCAAGTCTCATTATTATAATCAGGACAGTAGTGAGAGGTGGCACCTCTCAGGCTCATTAGGGCCTTCCCGACAGTGGCAGACCCTGAAGCACTGCGAGATGTCAATCATGCTCCTCATGTCCACTGGTCCTTGGCAGTGACTCCACTCTCTCTCACAACCTTTCGGCTTCTAGCGCTGTGCTGCAACCGGGGAAGCAACCATGGCCTACAGCCCAGTACCATGTTCACCTCAAGCCTCTGTGATGCAGTGTCTGTCTCTAAGAAGCATCAGGGGGTGAGAAGACATATGCCTACTGTCCCCTGCGCTCTAGGGGGATGAGGTATACATACAATGCTGGAGAATTACTTCCCTGCTGCAAAATCCCAGCTCAGGCTCGGGAAAACACAAGTTCCCCCCTCAGCAGCAGGGCCTCAATGACCCCATGACACTGTCACCGAAGGATGCGACACTGACATGATCAGACAGCCTGAGCTGTCAGCGGTGCCCAGTGTCACAGTCACTGGCATGCGCAGGAGCCAAGCCCAGCACAGAAGATTCTACTAAACCCGTACATGTCCCAAAAAAAGCTACAAGAAACAAGCACTTTGTAGCCTGTGGCGTCATGTACATTCTCATAGCTGATAAGAGGAAGGGGGGCTGTGATGGGATAAAAGCAAACGTGATCTTGCCGCAGAGGAATCCATCAGCAGACATCAGGTTCCAGGAGGGCATGCCTTTTCACATGTTCTAGCCATGATACCTACTTACTGAAGACATGCAGAGTACATCGCAAATATTGTGCTTTACAAGGCAGGTTTCTTCCTAGAACTTCAGGGCACAGTGCCCAGCTTGAAGGGTTTAGGAAGATCACCTATAGGGAACTATTGGACAGGTCCATGTTGTATTGTTCCTGTCTCTGGTGATGTAGCTGGTGATGTCATGTGGAATGTTTGTGTGTGGATGATAGAATATTCTTAGTGAGTGTTCTATTCAGTGGCAGTTACAGCTGGCTGGCCCTGGGTGATGGGAGCCGGTGTCTGTCCACTATCTATGTCCTTTATGTCCTCAACGTGGATTGTAACTATTAAGCTGGAATAAACTCACATAAAGTTAATCCTAAAAAGCCTGGAACTTGCTTTTTAACAATGGCGACGAAGGTGGGATCCGAACCCACGTGTGCCACAAACTGATGCACTGAGGACCCTGCTGCGGGGGTGCAGGAAGGACAAGCTGATGGAGAAGGACAACACTGCCCCCAGAAACCGTAAGTCCCATCACCCAGGGGCCCAAGGGATCGTCAGGAAAAAGCCCTGACATGATCCCCAGAGTGCAGGGGGAGCCGGAGGCCGCAAGCCCCATTTTTGGTGGGACCAGGAACAGTGATTGGGCCCCATTGCAGAGGGATCTGTTCTAGCAGCAGGAAGGAGGACTGTGTCCCAGGGGTTCTGAAGGGAAATTAGCCTCTGCAGTATAAAATGAATACCCTGTATTAGTAGCCCATAACAGCAATAGTTGCTCGGTTCTAGGGCTTAATGGGAAGCGGCATTGCAGCTTTGGGAATATGCATCCCTATTCAATGAGTCGGGATGAGTGCTGGGCCCCTGCGCTGGAGATCGAGCGGTATCCTAAATAAAGGATTGTAATGGAAGGTGCACTAGCTGTTTTCCAGTACTAGGTACTTGGGACATGCCTGACTCGAGCGGCATCCTAACGGCCGTTGGATGTGAGCGCTGCCTTGGTCTAATATCTAATGATAACGTCACTTCGCCAAGTGTGGGAGTTGGCGAAGCTGTGGAACTATGGCTTTGCAATGTTCGGAGATTCGTGATGACAGTGCGATGGTGCAAGGCGATTTGAGTAAAGGACCCAGTTCTGTCCATGCAGCGTGACCACGTCAATGATGGCCGCCTGCATCGCGCGGTAAGGGGGAGGCGCCGACTGCAGGGAAAGCCAAGGATTCAACAATGTTTTTCGTGAATCGCGCATCGTGAAACGTGCGCTGCATCCTTAAGGATGGAAGTTGCAAGCACTGTGTGCCTGACGAAGAGGAGCCGCCCTCGCAGCAGTTTTTGTGTATTTTTGGTTGTGTTGGCGGGATGTACTGTGTGCTCTACTGACACAGTAATCCACGGATTGCACGCCATAGTGAGTGCAGCATGATCACCCCAGTGGAGGATGGCGTGGGGTGGAGCCTAAAGTTGTTTCCCTCTATTCATAGTGAAACATGAAGATGAGGTACTGTGACTAGTATCCGTAGTGAAACATGAAGATGAGGTACTGTGACTGGTATTCAAGGTCAAACATGAAGACGATACTAATACACCATGATAATGGTGGTGTTGTTGATGAAAAGTGCTTAATGCGCATGGTATATGTATGACATGTTCCGTATTATGACAATCGGGATCTCAGGTATAGTGCTGCAGTGAATTACGATGTTATGGAAAGCAACTCAATTGGTATTTGGAATGAAAGTGGTGTGTGTGTTAGTTTGGTTATGGTTGATGGTAGAGTTAACCACTCTTGAGGTAATTTCAGGTTTGTTGTGCATCTACCCTGTCATGTGGATAACGGCCCATTTAAGTGTATTACATTGCAGTATGCTTGTGATATGATGAATTGCATGTGTAGACTTTAATGCTTATCACTATGCATACGTTGGATCTCAATATAATGGCAAGGAAATAATACGTTTTGAGGATTTTCAGGTTTATGGTGCTTTGCTCGTGGCACATGGACTTCCGCAAACTTTACTATGCTTTTGCAAAGCATGCACATATGTATATGTTTGTATCTGATGGCTAAAACTAACGTTTTCTTTTAGGATTTGCAGCATTTAGAGTTGCGTGAAGCAACATCGACTGGTAGGAGTTTATTTAGAGCCCAAATGGCTATGGACTTGTAGGACTTTAGAGCCCAGTAAATATGGGTATGGACTTATAGAGATGCTGAAAAGTTTCAAAAAGGTGATGTGTTGAAGTGCATTTTGAATTCCAGTTTTGTTTAATTTTAAAACAAACATTCAGTTACTGCGTTCAATGGTTAAGAATGCATCTTAGATCTGAATATTTTTGACACACGTTCATGTTATATGAAATGTTGGTTTATGGATGGTGAAAGCGACAGTGAGGATTGGGTAATGGTTTGGGTATGGATGTTTGACAATTTTAAACACGAATGTTTCGTTTGTGCAATGCATGTTTTGGGTTATGGGTTGATGGGTGCAATTCCTTTCCATTTGGATATTGGTCAGGTTAATGGAGCTTAACTTATTAGGTGAATGTTGAGCAGTAGCTTCATTTTGGTTTTAGAGCGAGGTAGCACCTCGGTTTGTCCGTAGCAATTGGAGTTTTGGTTTGGTTTGGCTGAGTTTAGGCATTGGTCTGATTATTAAGCTTATTGGACTTAGTAAAAAGTCTAGTACCATGTATTGGTTAGAGCGAGGTAGCGCCTCGTCTCGTGTGAGTGGTTGGGTTTGGTTTGTCCAAGATGTATCTGTGTATGGGTCAGGTTAAGTAAGAAATTTGCTCTCTTACTGGTGAAATTTGTTATGGCAAGGGCATTGTTCTTAAGGGAGGTAGCGCCTCCTCTAGGGTTTGTTAACCCTCTCATCACAGGGGGCAGTAGGTAGTTGGTGGCGGTTAAGGGGTAGCTGGGAACGCCTGGTTATGACCCGTAAGTTGGGAGAGTAGTGTGTCCGAGGTGATGAGTAAATTGTTTTCTATCTTACTTGTTGCATTTATTGCCTATTCTGATGTATCCATGGCTTCTATGGCCTGTTTTGGTTTAGGATGTTTTCTTTCCCAATAAGATCATCCAGTTCTTCTCCAGTCATTGATGTTGGCATTGAGAGTGTGTGGCCACTGCTTCCAATGAGTTTGGAGGGTTTGCTCATCCTGGTCTGGTGTGATGGTATGGTGTTGAGACCATGGGTATATTGTGATCTCTGTGATGTCGTATGTTTCCACTCTGTTAATCCGGTTGGTGTGTGTTTGTGGTTGTCTTTCTGGGAGACTTTGAGGTCTCAGTTATCTAGGGTGGCAGTCTAGAGGCCTGCTGGAGATTCCAGGGTGGCAGCCTGGACACCCGCATTGTTGTAGGTGGGGGCAGGTGGCAGGAGGCGAAGCAGTTTTGTAGTGGTTAGGAATGTAGGTGATGTAGCCCAGATTTTGGGTTGGCCAGGTCCTGGGGTGTGAGCCCAGTTGCTTGTTTGTGGCAGGAACAGGCAGATGGATGATTATATTTTTGCGAGGGTATTTGGTTTGCGGTTTGTCAGGGTGTGATGTTTTTGTTGGTTGGGTTTGGCTGTGGAAGTGTCCGTTTTCAGTTGAGTGTCATGTGTGTCTGTTATTGGAAGGTGGTAGTTTTGTTGAGGTGTGTGACTTGTTTTGTGCAGGTTAGGTTTGTAAAGGAGGGAGGTGTTGTATTGTGCCTGTCTCTGGTGATGTAGCTGGTGATGTCATGTGGAATGTTTGTGTGTGGATGATAGAATATTCTTAGTGAGTGTTCTATTCAGTGACAGTTACAGCTGACTGGCCCTGGGTGATGGGAGCCGGTGTCTGTCCACTATCTATGTCCTTTATGTCCTCAACATGGATTGTAACTATTAAGCTGGAATAAAGTCACATGAAGTTAATCCTAAAAAGCCTGGAATCTGCTTTTTAACAGTCCACATGTGAGTAATCTATAGATTGTCCATATGATGAAGAGTTGCCTGCTTTTGATGAAGGGCTGCTTTTATAATGAGCCCATTTAAAAACATGTTTGTAAATCAGGCCCTATGTATCATTGAATTGTTCTCCCGGGTGTCCATTGTGATTCGGCTCCTACTTGTCCCACTGATCTCTCTCCCGTGTGTCGCATTGCAATTCGTCTTGTAAATGTCTCACTAGGATTCTGCCCACTGTGATTTTACCCATGTGCCCCTCTCTGATTTTGCTCCTAAGTGTCCCACTCTATGGTGTGTCCAATTGCGATGTTTCTCAAATTCTGCTATTTCAAGTCTGCTCCAAGATGCCGCTGTGGGATTTTTCCCTGGAGCGATTCCACTCTACTGTTGAACCGGTGCCCGCTAGTGCCTGCTCGCATAGGTTTTTCCCCGTCTCTCTCCAATGTGATTTAGGACCAGGCGCTGCACAATCCTGCGGTTAGTAGCACCAATCCAGTGACGGGGGCCTTTCACCTCTTGTAACAATTATACTATCCGAGGTGCACTGCTCAGATAGTGACATCAGCATGGCTCAATGAGGTCCCTACTGACTACTCCCCACAAGCCAATCCTTATTTGAATTGGGTACTTGTGCATCTTACATCATTTCTTGAACAGACTCAATGACCATCAATACCCCCTCCATCTTTTCGCAAATGTTAATACATTTGCACCACTAGGATTCACTGGGATGTGTTCTGTTGTTGTAGTTAAGAAAACGTAAAGGTTGTGCAGATTTTGCATCGATATTATTAAAATGTGATGGTTGCAGGACGACGTGCAAACCGATTCATTTTCTTGTGTGGGTGTGTACACATCTGAAACAAGCTCAAATTGCAGTCCCCAGCCACACAGGCAGCCAAGCGGGGGTGACAAATATATCATCAATACCACGGGCTGCTCAAGAGGAGGAGGAGGCACAGGTGAGAGGATTTTCTCAGCAATGTTTTTTTCAACATAATTCATTATCATTAAGGTTCGTTTTCCGGTTTTTCTGATGTTTACACATAAATACAGATAGAAAACAATCTAATTTCTATCTGTTTTCATTCATGAAAAAATAGGAAAGCAGTTGTTTCTGCCTGGTTCACGGTTCTGTCCGTCATGCATCGAAGGCCAATTGCATTCCAGACTAGCAGCATGCAGAGTGTAAAAGTTGTATAAAATATAGCATTTAAGTTATTCAAATATATCTTGGGTCGCCAGCAATCACAGGAGTACCCATATGCTGTTCTGCTGAAAATGAGGCAGATATGGATATGGAATAACCCAATTCCCTTTCTTTGCTATAAGCCTGCGTGTGTGTTTTGATAAATGCATTTTTTTCATTTGAATAATTTCAGAACAATACTGGCTGCAAATTATCTTTTTATATGACAAATAATAAATGTGGATAAATACAGAATAAATTGCCCAAAAATAGATATGGATGAATACATATGGAAATGATGGAAAAATAGATACTATAAAACAGAGAGCCTACATTATCAGATGTCTAAAGGCATTTCCCTGCGCACACAAAGGAGGTGCCTACCCCAAGTCCCGAATGCCATTCTCGATATCATGCACCATTTGGGAGATCAATGGTTGGTTTTAAGCCCCATGGACATTTCGGGAGGTGCAAAGGTGGTCCTCCTCAAGCTCCCAGATGCCCCAGCATTCACATGTCTTCATCTATTGTTAAACAAGCGGTTTACAAGAACTCTTGGCTCACAATTAAGTAGGGAGGTTGAATGCTCAAGCTGAACTCTGTGGGAGGTGGAAGGACTGCCCCACGTTAGAATTAAGCACACAGATTCCATTTCTATAAATAAAGAGCGTCTCCAGGGGTTATTATGAAAATATGTATCACCATGTAATCACAGTAAAAGGTTGCAGACTGTACTTCAGAAAATCCATGACTGACATGACATAACACATAGAAAAGTTTAACTGCTCCAAGAACAATAGCAAAAATAGGTTTAAAATGCAAATGCAAATATATGAATATCTTGCTCAAGAATGGAAAATCTGAATACCTCCCCTTGAACAGTCTAGAACGTTATGCATAGCACATAATGCAGCTATGCAGGTGTGAAGAAAAACATTCTCACTCTGTTCGCTTTTACATTCAGCTCTGACCTAAGTGAAGGAGGAGGTCCCAGTGTGGCCCGCTTGACCCCAACCCGACTCACAGCCTGAAGAGAAATTATAGATGCACATCACTTCTAGGCCCTTCTTCACCATCAACGGTGTATCGCAGATGTGGGAAACGTTACTCTCCCAGACAGCCATTCAAACCAAACCCGACTGACAATATGGAGGAAATAGAGTTGTCATCAATCGAACAAGTTGACTGACTACAACCTCGAAAACGATTGACATCATCACTGACATCACAACATAGGTGCAAGTAGACATGAAGCATATAGGCATCCATTCACAAAGCTACATGAACATACATTCATTTATTGCAGATAGATACAAAACAAATGCTTATAACTCATGCAGGTACATAACGTACATATATATATATATATATATATATAGCCTTTGCCAAAGTAGAAACAGCAAGATGCCAAGAATACATATATCTAGCTTGCACTTGCTTATTTGCAACAAACATGGAAAGCCATAAGAACAAAGATGGAAGCTATAGGTGCCCTGAAATAAATGAGGAACAGGAGACAGACTTCGAATATATGGAAAGCCCTACAGCCTGATTCAGCTAAAGGCAGTGCACATCCTAGCCAAGGACGAGCAGAGACAGAATGTTTCCAGTTTTCCAAGACGATTAAGGACCTACAAGGAATTTAGTTTAAAATCCTCATAATTACAAGCAAGTGAGCTCCGTTTTGTGGTCTCTACACACGTGACCTAGACAGGGAGGACAATGTCTATTCACTCAAGGCAGATGGAGGGTAGCTGTCTCCATCAAACCAGAGGCGGAAAGATACAATTACTACACAGGTTAACAACTGAATGTACTCTCTAAGGCTTAGGCAATCAGAGATGACAACATGATGGAACACACAGCACCTTCATGCGTGTTCCCATCACTTTGAAAAGGTCCACCCAGTCTAGTAGCTATACATGGTCCCAAGACTGGTAAAACACGTTTTACCCGATCCTTAGTTACCTTTTACGTTAAGACATATTATGTTGTAGTGGCCAATAGTTTCTACACTTTCCTGCAACTTTGTATTTGTTGTATGTTGAGGTAGTCCCAGGAGGAGCCACCAGATATGGCGATCCAATAACTACACTAACCCTGATGTATTGTATATGAATTTTCCCTAAACTGCCCAATCCCCATCCATGATAGGTTTTGGAGAAGGTAAATTGTTATTGTGACATCTCTCATGGTTAAAACGGTGTGACACAGGTTTGGAGGATGAGAGCTTTGGAAACAACATGCTGTTCTAGTGTGATCCCTGTCATTTTTGTTGGATAATAAAGACAGTACATTTTGCCCTATGGTTGAGTCTTCCATTCTTGTGGTGAGGATGTTGCTGGTAATCGAGATAACTGCTAAAGGTGCCCATGTTGCTCCTTGACAAGTGGTAGCAGGATGATGGTCACTAAGGGCCTCATTACACGGATGGCGGTAAGGGTTTACCGGTACTGGTATTTTACCGGTACCGGTAAACCCTTACCGCCCTACTACGAGGTCCCTTTGCGGGTTGTAGAATTTAACGCCTGATTTTTGCAGGCGTTAAAAACCAACCCGCAAAGGGACCAAGGAGCTAATTACGGTACCGCAATTTGCGGCACCGTCATTAGTGCCTTCCCCATTCCCATTATGCCCTATGGGGCAAAAATGGCAATGGGGAAGGGCAATGGGGGAAGGGGGAATTACCGCCCCACCAACCTTGGAATAGGTCAGTAATTCCCCTTTCCACCAAGGCGGTGCCGGTATTTTACCGGCATGGACCAAGGTGCTAATAGCACCTTGGTCCACCGCCTACCGTGTAATGAGGCCCTAAGTCTTTTCAGCATCAAGCTCGCCTCGTCCGGCCGAATCCCTGAAAGGCTGCACAACTACAGACGAGGACTGACACCCAAGACCAGGCAAAAAAGTGAAGAGATCAACAGGGGCCACCTTGGAGGAAATTCCTGCCCGCTCCCTGTGGGACGCCATGCAGAACAGGCCGCAGAGTGGCAGATTGTGGGAGAGTCAGTGCCTGAGGGGTTTCAGCCAACCTTGGAGTGTAAGTATAGCCTCAACTATGTGGCAAATATGGGGGAAGGGAGAGTTCTGCTTAGTGTTGGCATTCTATGTTTTTGTTTTGTTTCTGTGTAAAGGTTACCCGTTCTTTAGGCGGTCAGTTTAGGCGGTCAGTTTAGACTGTGAGCTTGGTTTACAGATGAAAAAGATAAAAAATATTATAAAAAGATTACCGGTATTTGAGGCGTCAGCTTGGTTTATGGATGAAATCATAAAAAAATTGAAAAAAAGTATACCTATGGGTTAGGCAGTTTAGCTTGGATCATGAATGATTATGTATGGTTACCTGTGTATAGGTATTAGCAGGAGAAGCTAGCTTATATCATGGAAGGTGGTTTCTTAATTGATCTCTTTGAGATGTATTCCTATATGCGGCGGTATAGAAGAGGGACCATGTGATTTTGGGGATACCCTGTTAAGCCGTAAAATGGCCATGTTTTATGTCATGTTTGTTATTGTGTTTTTGGTGATCAAAGCAGACATATATAGTGAAGTGTCAAGGACTTTTTCCTCTAGGCAGTTGGTGACGTTACCTGTGAGGTTGTCGAATAGGACTTGAGGTGTGTAGAGTGTGGTGGATTTCATTTGTCGAACTGTCGCTTAAATCGATGAAAAGTGTTATGCCATTTGGGCAGAGCTCGAGGAGCACATGATTGGAGTTGTGTTTTGGGCCGTAAGGGTGGAAAAACTCAGTGTGGGCTGTGCGCGGAGCCTACTCTTGATGGCGGTGAGCCAGAGAGGCTGTTGAAAAGATTCTTGGTTTTTGAGAAATGTGATTAAAAAGTGATGTTAATTATGTGAATTATAAATTTGGCACAGTAAATAGGACGTGTCAAAATCCCAATTTGAGGTCAAGTAAGTATTGATGAGTACAAAATAACGTGTTAAAATGAGAGATACACCCATTCAACATTTGTGCAAGTCCCTCCCGCGATATCAAGACAAAATATGCATGTTTAGCGTGTAATGGACTCACAATACCGAGGGCAAATTGGCAAAGTCATCGTCCAAAGACAGAAACTTGAACAAATGTGTGAAGCAACATATGACCACGTATTTATATGCAGCTTATAAGGGGAAGAAATTAAGTAGCCAGTTGGCTATATTATAGCTATGGAAAATGTTTCAGGACAAGGAAGGGGACTCGATCCAAAAGCAATGGATGCTGAGTCAAGACGATATGGAAGGCAAACCGCCTTCGGCTCCCGCTCCTTCTCCTCAAACTGCAGACGTAGACCCAACAGCAGAAAGTCAGGGATTTTACCCCCTAAAGAAGTTGAAAGCAGCAGCAGGATATACTAATCCTATTTTTGCACCTCCAGCATATTCTAGCGAAGGCACACTTACTGGCGCAAAGCAAGTAAATAAAAAAGTGCAGGATGCCAGTGGCAAATGTAAGAAGCACAGCAAATTGCAAGCAAAACTGAGGGAAAATGACTTGGAAACAATAGGACAGGGCAGAGTTCATGATTCAATAGTCCCACCAAATAAATGGGTAGGTGGGCAGATATTGCTTAAGCTGGACGGGAAGGCCACAAGCGAGATGGGGCACACGGGAGAGGAAGCTTCAAATTGTAAAGATACAGAGGAGAATGCTAAGGAGTGGGCACAGATAATGGAGGAAGTACAGAGAAGAGAAAGGGAAGAGAAAGAGGAAGACGGTAGGTTGAGAAGAGAACGAGAGTGAGCAGAAGAAAGGGAAATAGAGGAAAGAGAGAAGAAAAGGCAGAGAGAGCTAGAGGAAACAGCCACAAAGAAGGCTGAAGAGCAGGAGAGACAATTACTAATAAAGAGGGAGAAAAGAAGGTTGCAAGTCGAGAGACTCGCTAAAGAGCTCTGACACAGGGTAGAAGACGAGGATAGGAGACGCGAATGGGAAAGGGACGAAAGTAGGGAGAGACAGTCTAAGAAAGCAGTGGACATAAAGATAGACAAAGATGGACTTGACACTTCTGAACAACAATCAGTTTTGGGGTGTGTAGCTAGGAGTCTGCTGGGATTGGGACAATGTTAAGTTCTTCTTTTTTAATTCATTTTTGGATTGCAGATGGGAGCGATTTTGTCAAGGAGCGTTTTTTGAATGTCTGTCCAACAGGCTGCATCTTTAAGACACGATTCTTGCAGTGGCATTGGTGATTCAAGTTCTCGGAGAATGGAGAAGAGTGGAGGCGATTCTCTTGATGTATGTGGTGCTTTTAGTTTCGAGGATAGCCTGTCTATAGTTTTTGGATGCCGCAGTAAAGATTTCTTTGTTCAGTCAGGTGTTTTTTCCAATTGGTCTCAGCAGTTCTCTTGGTGCTGTGCATTGTTGTAAGGTTAGGGGTGTACCAGGAATTTAGATGGCCTAGGGGTTTAGCTTTATGCATACTGAGTGGTGCTACTTTGTCAATGGCATCTAGGAAAGTTTGATTATATACCTCTACCATAGCAGTGGGGTAATTGGCAAAGTTATCTTGGTGTTCGGTGATTGGGTGCATCAAGGGTAGTAGTTTCTCTGCTGCAATGTTGCACACATTTCTGCATAATGCAGTCTGTTCTTTGGGGAAGGGTGTATCTGCAACCAGGTTCTTAGGAATGGTGAAGGATGGTAAAACCAGGGATATTGGGTGTTGGAGAGGATATTTAGGTTGCAGATGAAGTCTGCAAGCCAGTCGAGGGTTTGACCTTTGATATGCGTGGATTTGATAATAAGGTGTGAGAAGACTAATGCACCAATGGTGTTGGCGAGGGCAAGGGCTTTGTCGTCGGTAGGATCGTTAAGTCCCAAGTCTATGTCTCCCAACAGTATTATTTGAGAGCATGGCTTGGTATTCATTGAAAGGAGTTGTGCAACATCATCTTCAAAGGATAACACCAGACCAGGGAATCTGTATATAAGGTGGACGGTCATGGTGACTGAGGAGGGTAATGAGATTTTGAAAGATAGTAGTTCACCTGAGTGGAATTATTGGTTAGGTATTTACCTAATGGGGAGTTGGTTTTTAGCAATAAATGCTACTCCTCCTCCTTTGGCCGCCTGTCTATCTGTCCTGAAGATAGTATAGCTTTCAGGGATGGCGAGGGAGAGTGCCAGGCTGGCTGCTGCATGGAGCCAAGTTTCGGTGATGGCTAGGAAGTCTAGATTATTTGTAGTGATACGGGGGTCATTACGACCTTGGAGGTAACAATGACTCAATTTGCAGCATGGCTACCACCATTCCGGGTACCGGGTCCGGGTTCCTTGAATGGGGAAGTACCGGGCCATTCCAACCTTGGAGGGCCTGGTGTTTCCCCATTCAGGGAACTCAGGCCCGGTCCATCCCCATTTCCATTTGAGCCCCCATAGGGCTCAATGGGAATGGGGAGGGTGCTAACAACGGGCCTGTCGTTAGCACCCTGGTCTGCCAGCAGTACCCGCTAAGGGTGCCTGGTTTTACCAGGCCCTCTTTGCGGATCCCGCGATCAGACTCTTAATAGGGCGGTAAGGTGTTAACGGTGCTGGCACCTTTACTGGCACCATTAACCCCTTACCGCCCACCTCGTAATGAGGCCTACAGTCTGCAATGTCTAAAGCATGTGCAAGGAGTGAATTTGTGTTAATAAGGGCACCCTTGAGCATAGCTGCTTCCAGGTAAGATTTGTCTTGGTACTTGACAGGTGTGTCAAAGCTGGTGGGATCGCTGTACTTGATTCAGAGTTTGTGGGTTTCCTGAGAGTGGTTGGGTGGTCTAGGGTGGAGGTGTTCTGATCACTAGTGGCATTGGTGGAGTCATGTGTGGTGTCTTTCGAGTTGTATGCAGTAGCAGTGGATTCATGGGTGGAGGCATTCGAGTTGCAGTACACGATTATATGCCCAATTTTGCAGATGCTGCCAATGATGGCCGGTTAATACGACTATGACAGTGGACAGGGCCTGGCAAATGCACTTCCCATGCCTTACACAAAAGCCAAAAATATTGACATTGCCAAGTCTTGTTTGTTCTCTTGCCTGGAGTATTAAAGTATACCGCATGCATTCACATTAACTTCCAAACCACCGGTTGTCCTGACTTCTCAAGAAGGGAACAATTTATAGCACTACATCATTTCAGGAGATTTCATATCTCTACCAATAACCACTTAAAACATATGACAATCTATATTCCTTAAACTGAAGCTTCCTTTAATAATTATAGGCTACTTTCATGTCATTCAAAAACATCTTTCTTTAAACAAGTAAGCTATTTTTATTCGGTATATAACCAAAACAAATTCAAGTACAGAACTGTATGGTAAGCATTTCATACAAAATGACAGGAAAAAAGATGTAAGCAATGAAAGGATACCAAGATGGGTTGTATTCCAGCTTCACAACCACCCGACACATATGCCAAGGGTTGCACATCAAGCAGGCTCCAAAGAGGTTTGCCTAATCAACGTATCGCATGCTCACGGCTTCATGGGGGATGGGCACCCCTCAAAAATCCAATATGCCAAGAATGTCTGCTCCTGAACATAAGGATGTGGCTTTGCAGGAGTGTGCTGGCTGTGCATCATGCTATGAATATCTTTATTATGCCACCAACCAAGTCTCCTTCCATGAAAACATCCTTGTGACCCACTTTTCTGGCTTCTGTTAGGCTGGTTTGTATGGTGGTGTCTGGCTCTTACGTGAACATAGCCAAACATATCAATAGGTGGCCTGTTCTAGACTTCAAAACAATGGTGTTGGGGAGCAATGAAACATTGGAGGATCTTACTCAATGTCAGAAAAAGTGGTTATTTAGAGGAGCCATGATTGGAAAGAAAGTAATTTTGAGCAATTGGAAGTCTGCTTTGAACTTGAAAACTTGACAATGGAGGCCTGGACAACAGGAATGCATGCACTAGCAGAAATGGAGAATGTACTGTACAAGAGGGAGGGGAAAAAAGGATTATTTGAAAAAATCTGGGGTAAATTTCTTTCACTGTACTAAACTATGTATTATAAGGAAGTGTATCTGAAGGGCAGGGTGTTTGGGTGGGATGATTAGGGAGGTGGATTCAATCATAAGATGATGTAGAAATTGCATCATACAATGTAAATAGCTATATTGTTCATTTGATTCATATGATATTATTCTGACAATTTGGTAGCATAACTATGTCATATTCTGTATTTTGTTAACTTGGAAATAAAAGTTTTAAAAAAATCAGTAGGTGGCACATAACCATGCAAGCTGGTGACAAAGGATGTGCTTCCAATCACAGTTAAAAAGGTTTACCTTCGACGCTCAAGCTTTCCGGTGCACAGAGCCCAGCCCACAACTTTCAGTAAGCATACAAAATGATTGTGCACCCAATACCACTAGGACCATACCCACAACCGTTTTGGACGTTGAACCAAGTTTGCACATGTTCAGCCTGAACCGCTGCGGCCCTACTGCACATATATGGCTGTGTAAGATATTTTTCTGCTATTTCATGATATACAACAATCATATCATAGCAGATTAGTTCACATGTGTCTGGTTCTTTGGCTAAACGCTCATCATCGAAAATCTCTGCAGTATCATTGATTGCTGGCCGAGGAACCACCTGTCTGCATAATTTTTAACATCAATGCTGCCACGCTCTGTCTCAGGCTATGTCACTCATTGGCAACAGCCCTTCCACCCAATGCCATGTCACTCAATTAAGAATATTTATACGTTTACTAGAAAGTTGGTCCAATGTCACTCTGACAGCCAGAAAGATGATATAGTAGCAAACCACTTATTCAAGACAACAGCTCTAATTCCAGACAGAAAACAACGCTTTCACATTTATAGAACAGCCTTTCCAAATTCGGCCAGTAGCACAATGCCGTATCACTCATTGTACACAAGCAACCCCCTGTAAGCTTGAAAAACAATGCCATACTACTCAACGCTAGCAAGACTTCCAACTTTGGGCAGAAAGACAATGCCACATCGCTCAATTGAGGCAAGCATTCCATTGGCACACAGAAAGATGAATCCATGCACACTCTTGCAAACAATCCCCTCCACCTTACACAGAAACTCAATGCGGTCAGGTGGCACAGCGAGTAGAATGCTCACTTAGACATTCGTGCAGAGCCTGCCAACGCAGGTTCGAGTCCTGGCAGGGCCAAACTCAGCCTTCCATCCTTCTGGGGTTGATAAATGAGCACCACACACAGTGGGGAAGATGCCTGAGGGTTTGTAGCGCTATATAAATACTAATTATTATTATTATTAATGCCCTAACAACTAATGAGACAAAACATTCCAATGGTGCACAGAAAAATGCAACCATGCCATCTCTTTCAGTCAACCACTGCAGCTTTATCCTGAAAGTCAATGCCCCATCACCAAATTGTGAAACCGTTCCAACTTTGTCAAAAAAACTATTCATGCTCGGTGTGGGCACTCAGTCCAACTGTTACCAGAAAGAAAATACCATGACACTAATAGAAAAAGTCAGATATTTTGGCCCGAACGATGAAACTATATGAGGAGAGATGGGAGAACCAGCTCCAATCTGATGCAAGCCTAGCTAAACAATAGGGGTTCAAATTGGCTTCAATGATTCCAACCATTTGGAGATGAAGCTTGAAATCGTTAAAAAATGTTTAGCCGAAATCCAGGCTGCTCATATAAATACAAATAGTTGATGTTTCATCTCTGCTTGAATAAAGCTCTATTGTAATACTGAATTCTGGGATACTGATGGCTAAAGAAATGATGTAATAGGGCCTTCATTTCCTGCCTGGGGAGGCTATGTTGCAGATGGAGCAGTGAGAGAAATCTCTAGGCCTTTTGTGTTTCATCTGAACCGATCCAGTCTTAAAATCCCATCTAGTGCATAGTTTAATAAATTGCACTGTATAACTATAGCTATATCTCTTCTTTTAAAATATCTGTTCATTTTCTTTTTCTTTCAGTTTTATTGGCTTTAATAGAAAGCAAACAAAAATCGGGACCTGGCTCATTGAGGTTCCTTACGAGTTTGGAGTTTTTTTTTTTCTGGAGGAAATAATGACAACCTCATTTACTGTTACCATCACAGTCTGGCTGAATGACTGCCAGAATTAACGACTGGCAACGGCAGTCTTAGTCCCCATTTCCAGAGTCGAGAGGACTCCATATGGAATTTTGATAACATAACGTGGTGGTAATTGTGTCCATGGTAATTTCTTCACTTTTTGACATTAAATTGTAGGAAATGCCTCCATCACTTGACCGCAGCTATCTCATCCACTTTAATACCAAACCTGGAATTTAGCGGTGCAGTAAACGTGGCACTAATTCAATGAATGCCAAAAAAGGAGCGGTAATGGAATTACTGCCATTTCTTTTACCACACTGTCAAACTCGGAATGAGCCCATTGAGCAATGCCAGTCCGCAAGCTGCCTTTTCCATCACATCCCACTTCATTTCAGAACATTGTTCATAGTAGGAATTCCGCCTGCAATCAGTTGCTCTAACTAAGTTGAGCCGACTTGACACGGTTCGAATGAATAGTTTCCTATGGTTTTCAAAAAGACTGATCCGAGTCAGTGGGCTTCATTCCGAGTTTGGAGGTAGGCATGGTGCTATTTGCGCCATGGCTGCCTCCAAAACCGGTTCCGACTCCGACCTGGTTCAATGGGGACTTACTGCTCCATTCCGACCCTGGAGGGACTGGTAAGTCCCAATTGAAAAGGGCAATCCTCATTCCCATTTGAGCCCCCGAAGGGCTCAATGGAAATGGGGAGGGAGCTAATAACGCTACTGGTCCCTTTGCGGCTCCCGCTAAGGGCGCCTGGTAAAACCAGGCGCCCATAACGGGACCCGCTAAGGGACCTCGGAATAGGGCACAAAGGGATTACCAGCACCAATGTCCTTAACGGTGCCCGGTATCCCTTTGCACCCAGGTCAGAATGAGGCCCAGTATGTATCTTTTATTGAATTTGATGGAGCTGATTAGAGCCACATACGAGTCGAAATGAACACTTACCTACTTGGCTCAATTCCACTCACCAGCCATCATCATGGAGGCTCCGATAGCTCAAGCGGAACAGAACCAGGGTTTGCACTGTTCGAACCGGCATTCGAACATAGGTACTCACCCATCCCTAAACATAACTCACTGGAGTCAACCATTCCAGTTGTATCCAGAAGGACACGTGACCCACTGAAGGCCACAGCAATTTTGGCCAGTAAAACAATACCATGTCTCTCATTTTAGACAAGAAGTGGAATCGCTAGGGGATCTATAGGAGAGCTTTTGGTTATATGCCTGGAGAGAAGCTCAGGGGCTACAGGCTAGCTAGAGTCCCGACAGTCGCGACATTAGCGTAGCCCCGGATCTTTCCCAGACCAAGCAACACCCCTGTAGACAAGCATTCCAAATGTCTCATGAAAGACAGTATAACAGCACTCAGAGGTGGCGAAGGGGCTCATTGGGAGGGAGAAGCACAAATACCCCAAATAAGGGTATATACAGCCAAGCTCCCAGGAGACAGGTGGCTGGCGCTATAGAGCAGTGTCTTTCTAAAGGTGCACTCGTTTACAAGGGAGGCTAACCACAAAACATTTATTATGTTTTATTGCTATTAAAAAGTGTTTAGTTTTCATGAACTAATTGCTTCTGAGGCTGATTTGTGTGAATGTTCTCTGCCGCCTTGTTGGACGTGGCGCCTGGCGTTGCGGCTGCGCACCGAACCCTCTGTGCCTCTGATGTTTACCCTAACAAGTCCTCCTCATTTTTTGCAGTGTTTATTCTGTACCTTTTAATTGCATTCTTATTTTAAAAGCTTTTTGTTTGCTGGAAAGGGTTGGTAGCCTGTCCACTGCGTAAACAAGCAGTGCTGCGAGAGTTCGCAGCTGAGCAAATGAAATACCGAGCTCTGGACGGAGAAGGGGATGTTGAGGGTGAGTGGTGATCAGGGCAGATGGAGTGAAGAAGGGGGTCTTCGGTTGACAGCTGAGCTGGATGGGAAGAGAGCCAAGTGAGGGATCTATGGGGTTGGGGGAAATGCAGATGTAGAGCTGTGAGAGATGGACATTGGGCCGACTGACTACTGTAAGTAGAGCGTGACATCGAGCGGTTTGTGCGAAGGCAGGAAAGGAGAGTGGTATAAAGGGGATTTGGAGAAAATGTGGCGCTCATTTGACTTGAAGCGTAGAACGGCGATAATGACTGGAGTGTAGGTGAGAGGGGAGGGTGGGGTGTCAGGTGGTCTGAGGTGATAAAAGAGAAGCGTGTAAGTGAGATGGGGAAAGAGGAGAGACAGGAGGATGGAAGGTGGGAAAACGAAGACGGCGATGAGAGAGAGAATTATACAAATTGGAGAGTGATAGTAGGGGGTCGTAGATATTGAGACGGACAAGACAACAGGTAATGTGGGGGGGGCATATGGTATGGGGACAAAATGGCGGTGAATGCCACGAAGGCACGGGGAGGAGAAGGAGAGTGAGCAAAGGTTAATTAATAGGTGAAATACGATGTGAAATGTAGGCTGGGCAAGTGGGGAAGTTTGAGGAAAAGTGAGAAAGAAACAAAAATGAGGGTGAGACACGCCTGCCAAAATATAAAAATGAGAAAAGGAGAGCGAGAGAGGGGGGAATCAATAGCGAGAGGATACTGCTAGGAAATGCGAAATTCAGTGAGCGATGAAAAAAGCAAGCACGCACATGAGGCCTTCACAGAGAGAGAGATGGAAGAGGGCAGAGGAGGAAAGGCGGTGAAAGAGAGGTGGGGCGGTAGGCCGGAGCAGAGGTGGGAAGCGGGGAGAGTGAGAAGAAATCCGCTGGAGAGGTGGCAATGGCGAGAGGCCGAAGAGAGAAGCGCTAATTAAGGCCTCCGTCACGCGCCGCGGAGATGCGCCATTCTGACAGTCAGTCAGGCAGATAACCAGAGTGAGCAAAAATCTAGCCCCCGGACTGCAGGCCCCAGGGAGGCTGGCAGACAAGAGCGCAGCGCAGGGAAGGGGAGCCATGCAAAGGTCATTTGCATGAAAAGATGTTAGCAATCTTGTCTTTTGATGATGGCCTGATAAGTTTAACCCTTTGCGGATCCGAAGGAGAGCACCCACGTCTTCAAATGATAGCTTGAAAGCGGCTAATCAACTTTGGGGTGAGGTTTTCTTGCACAACGTCTGGATGATTGCAGTGGGTGAGCAGCCAGCGCCCCGTGAATGGCTGGTTGGTTCTGAGCTCTCGCTCCTCTTTTGAGCCCAACGGCTAGTGGCAGGGCTGGGGGAGAGGTTACTTTGAGGAACACCAACAGCACTTCAATGCTCTTCTGCGCGTGTCCCTCTCAATCCCACCAAATAACCCATCCCAACCCCTTTCCTTTTCAAATCCGCCAGGGCGCCTGGAGATCATTTATAAATGGCAGCGTTGCAGGGTATGACTCACAATAACATAACAGAACACTACATGCCTCAGGTCACATGGGTACAGGACCCCTAACCTGAGTAACAAGGTAGGGTATGAAACCAATGAGATATGCTTTCAGACGTGTGTCCACTCTCGCCGCAATCTTGATGCATGCATGCTGATCACCGTGATGAAATTACCTTTAATGTACCCGCCTGATTTTTGGGGGTCGAAACATGGGCTATGTGAATAATCATCGGCACTCTCCATGTACGTTGCTCTGCGTCTCGGGAGGATAGCTCAGGGGCAACGTGCTCACCTTGGAAGCAAGACGAGATGGAGCAACACAGGTTGGATCCCTGGGTCCGTGCTTAGAAACATCTGGGTATTAAGCGTGTTATAAATAACCTATCATATCATACACGACAGACTCCCCATTAGCACATAGATCACCTTCAGGGGCACAAGCACCACTGTTGGAGAGGGACACAAGGATCAAGATATGTATCAAGTGTCGCGCCTCTCAAGGATGCTAGCCATTTAGAGCCAACACTGCACAAAGAGTTCCACATTTGAACCCTCTCAATGCATGATTGCTTGCGTGGTGACAGGCTTGGGGCTGCACAAAGGTGTTGCTTCCACTGTACCGACGTAGCAGCAATGAGCATAGCAGATACACCCAGCACAGGGCATAGCCAATGACCATTCCCAAAGCAATGCTGTGCCATCATGGGCCAGAGTGTGTATGCTGAAAACACTAATGTCTAGTACGGGTATGTTAAACATTCTGCTGTTAATATTTTTTGGAAATGCACTGGACGTATATATTTCAATAAACCATTTGCATCTCTGCAATGTATATACCTCAGAGCACTGAAAGAGTCAAAATAATGAGGCTGCAGTTAGAACAGTTGCAAGTGAGAGTCACCTCAGGAGTGATCTACTCCTGTTCCTTCTACCCTAACACGTCTCGATTTGTAAGAGGATTCAATTCAACACTACAGCTAAGTCAACGCCTAGTCTATAATACTGAATGAAAACCCTTATTGATATATCTTTAGGTCCAGTTCATGCGTTCTGGATGACTACCCCTATATAACACCCCTCTCTTGGAATCCCCCTGACCCCACTGAGCCAAGAAGTAGTTCTGTTTTGCAAGTTTAAAAGGTTTATTTGATAATTTAAACAATATATATTATATCACGCTTTATAATAAATTAATAATTGAATAGCACACTTAATCTGATATGATAAAAAACAACAACGGAGAATCTGGCACTAGCACACTTCTTATAATCACTAATGAGTTGACATGAAATGGATAAGGTAGCACACTGGTGAATAGGAACAAAAGTATAATGTGGTAGAGGATGCTTTATGTAAGCTCAGGTGGATGCAATATTCAATGAATGCAGTACAGAAATTACGCAATATGATTTCAACCAAACAATGTAATCACTTTTCTCTGGCTATTCACTCCCCCCCTCTTTATGCAATGCAAGGAAATGGGAGGAAGCACACAGTTCTCAGAAATGCAATCAATGTAATCAGTTCAATCCAGCAAGCTTAGACAACAGAAAACAGATAGGAGTTTTGAAATCACAGGCCCAAATTGCTTTGATATGTGCTGGCAATGAATGAGAAATATGCTGGAAATGCTTTATAATTCCCTTTCAGAGGTTCAGGGTGAGTGGTATCTAGTTAATATTAGTCCAGGCTCACACTAGCACTGATGCAGGGATAGTTAGCAGGTTAAACGAATTTCTAGCAAATGGAAAGCAAACAGCAGCAGTTTTTACATGTGAAGAAATTGCAAATCGCGGTAAAATTCGCGGATGCGTGTTCCGCGATTGCGGTAAAACTATAAGGGGTAGGAATGCGGTTCTTGGTGCGATTCAAAGCTACGATTGTAAGCTATCAGAGGAAAGTTACTGCAAGTCTCTAGCCCAAACGGTCGCGGAGATATGAGCGATTTAATAAAGGTCGTTTTTGGGTTTGCAAATTTCAAAAGCTCAAAATGACAAGTGCAGCTTGCAACTAGAAAATGACAAGTGACAGCTAGGAGGCAGTTCTACTTAGGTTAAATAGATTGAATTATATTATTTTAACTAGGAGATTGGTTCTGCACAGTTTTCTAGGTACTCACACTATATTCTTGGATTAAATGGGCCTCGCCATGGATCTGGTCAGGGTTTTAAACTGGACTCTGGTCTCTCTCTGGGCACAGCACTGCTTTCTCTCTGGGTACAGCACTGCTTTCTCTCTGGTCTGGTCTCTTCGTTCTGGATAGATTGAAGTCTCTAGTTTGGCTTTCTGGAGGTTGATGGAGGTAAGTATGGATTTTTCCGGCAGAGCGTCCCGCTGCAGATGGATTTGGAAGGTACCTATCTGTCCTGTCTGTCTGCTTTTATGTGTTTAGAATGTGGGTGTGTTCTAGCATCACTGACCCTACCTCTCTCTCAGCTTCTAATTGGTCAAACTTCCATTTATCATTTGATTGGGGAATGAACTGTGAGTCAGCGTGATGTCATTTTACAGCCTGCAGAAAGTCCACTCCTCCTGTCAACTTACACACAAATCTAGATTTGAAACAAATACATATTTGCAGAGGTACATATTGTTTTAAAATCATATGCACCCATCATGCATTACAGGAGGTATACCCTGTTCAAACTCTGCTCTTCCTGGGAGCTTGCATTCAGAACTGGCACATATTTCACTTTTTAACTGATTTTGCAATTTCTGACATTGACCCAACTTTACATACATGTGTGCAGGGAGTAGGGACATTAACTGATGAAGTTTCAGATTTTTAACATGCATACATTTAGAGTTATATCCACTTTTCCGCTGACACCCCCCTGAACATGCCACCGGGTCGAAAAACCTCTTAAAATGTGGGCAGAAAAATCACAAGAATTATGGTGTCCTTTATAAAATTTTCACATGTCCGCTCTATGAGTTATTCATCTTTTTAAAGTTATGTTCTGGCTCCAAAGGGGTGTGGTTTCCTCTCAGCACAAGGTAGAAATACTGGTCTTTCCAGTTCTGCCAAGCCAGCTTGCTCTCACAGGCAGTGCCCCTCCCAGCTCCTGCCAAGAGGAAGCTACATTTTACGACTGCGTAATAAAAACCTTTGCCTGAGTGAAGAGGGCTTTGTTCACTCTCCTACAGAGCACAGATAATTCAATTATCAGATAGATGGCATATCCTTAGTGTGGGCAGCAAAAGGAAGGTTGGCCTGGGACCACAGCTGTGACTCAAGTTTCCCTTCTGATGGGGGTAGTTGCCAGGCAGAATTCAGTTCCTTAAGCCAGGTTTCAGATAAAATTTCACTTTTTGTTCCCCAGTTCCTGCATTCAAATAAAACTAAACATTTTCACATATGCAGCTAGAAGGCTGATTCTAAGTTTAAAACTATGACATTTAAACAATTGCAACCTATGTGATACTCAAAAGTAGGTCACTCAGTCAATTTAAACATTTTCGATTTTAGTGTCTTTAAATCCAGTGCAACTTAAACTGCTGACTCCATAGCAGTTTTGTTATAAGCATTGTTTTGGGCTCTTCATTTCCCAGATTTTGTAGGCACACAAAACTCCATTCTACCAAATGTCTGCTGGTGTTCAGTGAATATTTTGCACATATTGCAATGTTTGAAATAGGCACTTTGGCTTGCCTTCAGAGAAACACAGGGTGGTTTTAAACTGCCGGCTTTTGGATAGTGGTGAGCACTGGTACTGCACCCATTTTTGGGATTTAAGAAAATGAATTCCCCACAATTCTAGGTTGCATTTGGCAATCAGCATTGCCATTCCCAATGGTTTCAGACTACTGTGTGGGTAGTCCAATGGTGGTTTTAGGCAGTTTCCTTCTGTGCCCATAACATCGGCAAAAATGGGTGGCAGCCTATTCTTCCTGCATTTCCCTGTGCATTTTCTGGGAAGCTCTGGCCATCATGATGTTTTCCATGTCAGTACTGCACAGTTTTGAGGTACGGCTCGGATGCATGGGTAAATACATCCCACAAGCCCCCCTCTTGCGATGGCCATTCGGTTTCACTGATGGGACTCGCAAGATCTGGGATGTTTCCTCATCTTCTTCCAATAGATGGCACAGTTCATCATCTTCTTCTCCATCCGGTACTGATCGATCGGTTCTCCTCGCCAGTCCTGATGGGAGTCTTGGGCGGTCCACTGGGCCCATTGGATCTTCGTTCCCGGTCTCCGGATCGTCCTCCTTGGCCAGTCTCAAGGTCTTCTTTCTCCTAGGACGACAAAGGAAGAGCGGCAATACCTATTCATAGACGTTTTTCCACCACCGTTGAGATAGTGGGGCAGCATATGCATTTTATCATAATGAAACATTACATTCTTATTTTGAAAAAAAAACAGTATAACTAAGAGACAGTTTCATGCAAGTCACAATATTTTAGAGACTAGATGTGGTATGTTTTATGGTTGGAACTGAATTAGTCTGAGACAGTACCCGCTAGGATTCCAGAGGATTCCTCCAGTTGTTGCAGAGTGTGCCTGGGATGGCAACATTTCAACTGGTTTATGTGGACCCACTTGTCTTCCCCCTCTGCCGAACCGCCTTTGGGGATGCGGATCTTGTAGGCCACAGGGGAGATCTTATCGACGATCTCAAAGGGTCCCTTCCATGTAGGCAAAAATTTTCGCTGCTTGGCCTGGTTCCTTTGGAAGTTGTATAGATAGACCCGGTCTCCCACCTGATATTCCTTCCTGGAAGTTTTCAGGTCATAATGGGTCTTCATGCTATCAGCTGATCTTTCTAGATTCCGCTGAGCATAAGCAAAAGCATGTTGAAGGTGTTTCCTTAAATTCTCTACATACTCATGAGTAGTGGAGGCATTTATCAGTGTCTGCTCTTGGGTCCTATAGAGCAAATGCTGAGGAAGCACCATCTTGCGCCCAGTCATCAACTCAAATGGTGACATTTTGGTTGCAGATGAAGGGGTAGATCTGATAGCCATTAGGACCAGAGGTAATCGGATATCCCAACTTGGCCCAGAATCTGCCACAAACTTCTTTAATATGCTCACAATTGTCCGGTTATATCTCTCTACTGCCCCAGAAGAAGCTGGTCTATAAGCAATATGCAGCTTTCTCTTGACCCCCAGTATCTCCCACATCTTTGTCATTACTTCACTGGTGAAGTGGCTACCTCTGTCTGACTCAATCCTTTGAGGTAGACCAAAACGGGAAAAGATGTGGTTAATCATCAAGGCAGCTGCAGTTTCTGCCTTGCAATTTGGGGCTGGGATACATTCCACCCACTTGGTAAACAAGCATGTCACAGTCAACATGTACTTATTCCCCCTAGCCGAGCGAATCACAGGGCCTACAAAGTCGATTTGTAAATCTGACCATGGGAGTGTCATTCCCCTCTTTTGTAAAGGCGCCCGGTGTGTGAGGGATGTCGGCTGAAATTGTGCACACACAAGACAACCCTTCAAATATTGGTTGAGGTCCTGGCCCATGTGTGGCCAGTATGCAACCTCTCTTAAGATTTCCAATGTTGTGTGAAACCCCCTATGACCGGCGGTGGCCGCATCATGGGCGTGACTTAACATCAGGCTTCGGAATGAGGTAGGAACCACCCACTGATCGTGGCCAGCTTTGGATTTCCTTACCAGCAAACCGTCTTGGATTCGGAACATTTTTGGACATTTCATCAACACTCTTAGGTCCTCTTTCCCAATGTAATCGGTATCCGTCAGGGGAAAGTTCTCAGGGTCCTCAAGGTGCTGGTAAAATTTACCAATAATTGGATCCCCCTTCTGAGCGGTAATCAGATCAGCATCAGGGGTCTCCTTACTCCATTGTGGAATTGAAAGGTCGTTGTGAGCATTCGTCTGGGACCTAGTGATGGCAGTGACCTGGATTTCCCCCAACAGGGACTCAATCTCAATTAGATCCCCTTGGATGGCCCCGGTTTTGGCCAGCTGATCAGCTAAGTCATTTCCAGTTTTGTCTGGTCCCTCTACTTTGGAATGACCCTTGATCTTTTTCCAATAGATGGTCATCTCATTCGAGGTGACCAGATCATCAATGTTTTGGATCAACTTCCCATGTTTCAAGGGTTTGTTGTTAGCACATAACATGCCTCTGGTTTTCCAATTAACCAGGTGCTCCACGAACCCGTTCCGTACATAATCGGAATCTGTGATTATGACCAGTTCGTGGAGTTGATGCTGGACAGCAGTGAGGATGGCCTGATGCACAGCCATCAATTCTGCCACCTGACTACTTCGGGGACCAATTTTGTTTCCAGCGGAGGGTTCTGGGGACTCATTCACCCATGCATTCCCTACGCCAGCCACCAGTTCTTTCTCCCCGTCTTTGTCAACATGGTAAGAGCATCCATCCACATAGACAGTGGGCATTCCCTCACACTTGTCTTCTTCAAAGACCTTGTGTGGGGAATTAAGGTATGCCTCCATGTTGTCCTTGATTTTTAGACTTTCGTCCTCGAGACAGTTTTCTCTGGCACAATCATGCAAGTCAGCCAGACCTTGCGCGAGGGGACTCTTCTTGTTTTGGCCATATCTGACCTCCACAGGAAAGCCTTGCATTGACAGAATCCAGGAAGTAATTCGGGAATTACTCACATTTCCGGCCCGGATTCTGTCACTCTGGATATATTGCAGAGGCTGGTGTGGAGTCTCCACTATGATGTGTTCCCCCTGGATAAACGGGCGGTAATTCTTCAATGCCCACACCGTTGCCAGGAGTGCCTTCTCACAATCGTTGAATTTTTCCTCCACAGAGGATAAAGTTTTGCTCGCATAGGAGATTACTTTATTGACCTTGTCATGCTTTTGATATAATACTGCCGTCAAGCACGTATTAGAGAACCCCGTCTCCAGGAAGAACTCCTTGTTTCTGACAGGGTAAGCTAGGCAAGGTGCTTGTGAGAGGCTTCTTTTGAGTTGTTTTACTGCCTCGGCTTGTTCTGGACCCCATTCCCACTTGACCCCCCCTTCAGGAGATGAATCAGGGGTCTGGTGATCTCTGCGTAGCCCTCAATGAACTTTCTGCTGTAATTAGTCAGTCCAAGGAGGCTCCTTAGTTCCCGCAGAGTTGTGGGGTCTTTCAGTTTCTGAAGTGCTTCCACTTTCTTTTCCTGGGGACAGAGACCCTGAGGAGTAATCTCATGCCCCAAGAAATTAACACGGGTTCTACACCACTGTGCTTTCTGAAAGGAAAGTTTTGCTCCGGCGGCCCTCAACTGTGTCAGAACATAACGGATCTCCGCTATGTGTTCCTCCACAGATGAACTTTTGATGAGGACATCATCTACATAAGCCAGGTTACCCCTCGCACCCAGGTCGGGCATGGCCTTATGTAGGAAAATGTTGAATTCATTGCCGGAGTTGAGGTATCCGAAGGGAGTCCGGGTCCAGGTGTACTGCTGGCCCCCAAAGGTAAAAGCCAGCTTGTATTGGTCCTCCCTACTGACAGGCACAGTCCAGTATCCATTGGTCAGGTCTATTGCAGTGAATACCTGTGACCCCTGGATCTGGGCCAGCCCTTGGTCAATGTAGGGCAGAGGCCATCGGGAAGTATGGACCCGTTTGTTGAGCTCCCTGAGGTCGGCGCAGAGTCTCCACTGGCCGTTTGGCTTCAATATTCCCAGCACCGGATTATTGAAGGTGCTGTGGACTGGACGGATTATTCCCCGGGACTCAAGGTTCTTAATTATTTCAGTAAGGGACTCCATTGATGCGAGAGGCAAGCGATATTGCTTCACAAACACAGGAGTCATCCCAGGGTCCGTGGGGATTGTTGTTGTGTGGATGTCAGTGCGACCACAGTCATATGAGTCTATCGCAAAGAGATCTTGGAAATCCAAGAAAACTTGTTTCAACTTTTGCTTTTGTTCCAGAGTCACACAGGCATCAGCTAGGTTGACTCTCTCCTCCACCATCTGCCTGAAGCCTGGAAAGACTTCTGGTTTGGCTATCTCCGCGGCCTCCTCCAGCTGGGTGGAGAAGTCCCTGGTCAGAGTGCTGATTTGGACCGGAGGCTTCAGGTGGGCAAGGCAGCCCTCATGGACTTGGAAAATCACCTCATCCCTCCTGAAGTCACACGTCACATCTTCCTTACCATAAGGGCAGGAAGTGTACACCAGGAAGTTCCCCCCATGCCGGGTGAAAATCCTGTCTGGCGTTGTATTGTCCTCACTGTCACTGTCAACACGGTCCTTGGGGATTGGTCCTAACAGTTCATTTACAAGATCAATGGAGAAATGTCGGTCATCAACCGCCATTCCAATAATGGTGCCTGCGGCCAGAGTAATACTCTTTAAGTCGCTGTTATCCACCTCTATTAGAATGGTGTCATGTTCTATGTTGACTAATGGAGTTGGGTTTACCCCCAACCCTTGCTGTTGGAGAGAAGCATTTAGATGTATGTAAGCATCAGGGTTTTTCAACTCTTGTCCCCTTTTAACTTTCACTTCCAGGGAGAATTGTCGGGTCCTTTCTGGGATGGTGACTTCCTCTTTGATCTGAATTTCAACTGCATAAGGTAGCAATTGAGCTGACCTAAATGCTTTTTCTGTTTCATCAAAGCCCATGGGATTATCCGCTAATCGGGACCAAGCTTTGAAGTTTATTAGGTCCAAACTAATGGCAAAGCGATTGAGAATGTCACTGCCTAAGTAAAAGGCGGCAGGGACGTCTCGCACGACCCAACAATTGTGGACTATGCTCTTGTTGCCAATGGAGATTTTGAGCATACACCTGCTTGGCAGGAGATGTTTGGAATTAGGTGCTTCCAGGTCCATTTCCCATTTGTCTATCAGTTTGAAGGTGGGAATGGCTGGATCTTTTGGGAGTTGGCGAAACATGGCTTCGCTGATGAAGCTCTTACCGTTGTTCACACACACTCGAGCGAGAACAGAGTCCTTCCCATCATTTAACTGAACAGGGATGAACAACTGCTCTTCAATTTGCTGAATATCATCCAGGCTCTGAGCTGATTTCACATCTTTCTGGACTATAGGAGTGTGAGTTTCTGATTGTGGATTAGTATAGAATCTCAGAGTGTTTCCTTCCAGCGTGGAATACCACTTTAGACTGGAAGGAAGGTTGATTTTCAGAAATAGAGAGGACCCCCCATCACCAGTCTGTTGTCCTACTGCTATTACTGTCACGTTTGGAATTTGGCTATTCTGGAAGTGAAATTCTACTTGGTCAGATTTTTGTTCAACCATGTGGCAGGTGCCGTTTAAACTAACATGGTTAACACTCTGTTTTAATTTTATTGGTCGGCTAGTCTGGGTCCAGAGGACCTTGTTTACGCAATCTATTAGGGGTGACAACCTTCTCAGGAGGTCATTCCCTAGTAAACAAGGGGTGCCCTCTGGGGTCACAATTATGACCGGGTGTTTCAACTTGTGTCGCCCGATCTTAATGTCCAAGTCTGCAGTCCCCTCAACGGGAATTTCCTTCCCGTCAAAGTTCTGGAGTTGTCCAGGAAGTGAGGTGAGAGGAATTTGGTAATTCTCTCCCCTTCCTGCATTCAGTTCATCAAAGGCCCTTCTGGACAGAAGGGTAGCTTGAGATCCAGTGTCCACCAGCGCTGAGATTGTACCCTGCCCCTGTACTTGTACCGGGGCATAATATCTTCCCTCCTTCTCCTCAAGGGGGCACAGATAATGTACATTTTTGGACAACTGGTGGGCTAATTTTCTGGTTTTGGACATCGCTAGCGAAGAGATTTGGGCAGAATTCTGTGGAGAGTCTTGGGAATCTGAAAGAAAAAGTTGGCAACTGGAGATCAGAGCCATTGTGGGTTCCCCTGGCTCCGTTTCTGGGCCGCCCCCCCTTTTTGGAGGCAGTCCCCAGTATGGGTTTGAACCCGGGGATTTTCTTGCTGTTGGTTCTGGGATGAGATGGTGGGCGGCGGTAGCTCAGTCTCCACATCTCCCCAGTCTGGATTTGCATCCCTAGGGACCCATTTTTCTTTGGGAGGAGTTCCCCCCTCTCTGAAGGAGAAGATCCTTTTCCCAGGATCCTCTGAGGATCCCTCTCCCTCAAATTGGAAGATCTGTACCTCCTCCTCAAACTGAGTCTGTTTGGGTCTTTTGTTTCTCCTACCCCCCCTCTGCTCCTTAGGAGGCAGACTTTCAGGGGCAAGAGATTTTGTTTCCGGTTCCTGGGTTTCCAGGGGCTGTTTACAAGTGAGGAAGGAAGCTTCCTCCAAGGCTTTACACCCCCCTTCCCCTTGTGCCTCCTCCCTGGGAACCGGTGAGTTATCGGGGTGCTGCCCCCGTCATTGTTCTGGAGCACCAGGTCCAGAGTTGGGTGCGTTCTGCGCCGGCACGCCCATCTGAGGGTTCTGCTGAGCCCTCAGTATGTGACCCAGGTCCCGCGCCATGTTTTGAACCTGGCGCTCTAACTGGGAAACCCGCTCAGGCTGATACGGGGCCCTGTTTTCTCCCCTGGGCTGATCCCGGGAAGGGTAGCTATTCTTCCTCTGGTAATACCCCGGGTTGGGAAGATTTGGGTACCCCTCCACCCTTGGCCTCCCCTCTCCCGGATTCAGTGGTCTGGGCTCAGGGAATTGGGGAAAGAAGGATGGATGGTTTTGGGGCTGAAAGTTGGGTGGATACCTGGGGAAAAAGTTCTGCCCAGGATTTGGAGAGTTTCTGCCCTCCTGTGGGAAGTTTGGAGGGAAGTTCCCTGGGTTAGGTGCTTGGCTGGATCCCCCCCCTTGGGCTGGAGGAGTCCACACATAACCCAGGATGGGTCGATTTCCCTTGTAACGTGGACTTACATAATCAGGAGAGCGAGGGACCCCATTTGTGGGGCTGCCTCCCTGGCTCCCTGTCTGTGACTGGCCCGAGGACCTTCTGGGCCTAGCATTATTAGGTGCAGGTAGGTTTTTAGGCCCCCCCATCTCCAACTCCAAAACGGGGGTGACCTTTACCTCTGCCACCTTGGCAGCCGCAGGGGTGCTGTTGGCTTTGGGGTTTTTCTGGGCATTGCTTTTATTTTCTATGGGCTTCTGCACCTCATAGATCCGGGTAGCCTGTTCAATGACCCAGTCTAAAGATCTTTTCTCATGAAAATCCCTCACAAGCTGGGTCATGATATATTTGGGCAAGGCATGAAAAAATGTATTAACGAATTCTCGACTGTCTGTGCGCACCCTTCTTGTGGTCTGTGCAAAAGCACGCTTTAACTCCTGCACAAATTCTTGTGGGGCCTGATCCTCCCCACATTGCAAATTGTAGGCTGCCTTGCGAGCCTCTTGAGGATTTCTGTGAACAGAAAAATGTTTCAGGATGGCCGCCTTATATGTGGACCATCTTAAATGATTTTGGTCCTCCAGCCCCGCAAAGAAACTGGAGTATTCCGGGGAGAAGGTCCACTTTACATATTGAATACAGCTTTGGCTGTCCTTCATATGGAAAGTCTCCATCATTTGCTCAAACAACTCTAAGTGCTCCCAAACAGAATACTTAGCGTTCTTATGGTAAGGCGTGATGACGCTCCTGATCGCCTTAATCTGCTTTAAAGGGTCCTTAAGCAAGGCCCTTTTTGCCTTATTGGCCTTTTTGGTTCGGGTAACCCTTGTCCATTCTTCCTCGGACTCAGAGGCACTGCTCCCAGAGGTTCCCGTCTGTTCTTCCAGGTTTTCCCGGATTCTGCGAGCCTGGGAATGGCTGGCAGAATGTGGGGACCTGGTCTCCTGTGTCCTGCGCAGTTCAGAGGGGTCTTCAGATTCCTCCTTGCTGCCAGGATTTGATGGGTACCCCCTCCACTGACCTAACTGGGCAGAGGTTTTCAGGATGCCCTTAATGGGCCTACTCTCCTGGGGTTCCCCATTGAACTGTACTGTACTTGGGTGCCCATACCCGGATGCCCACCCCTCCATTCCTGAGTGGTTCTGGCCTATGAGCCCCATACTCTTAGCTGGATAGTAATCTGCCATCCCTGTGGCCCTGTGCTCATGTGCGCCAGGGAACATGGGGGTGGCAGAGTCCAGGGACTGAGAGGTATGAGGGCCTCTGGTACTAGGGCTCCTGAGGTTATGCTCCGGAGTTTCCCTTTCCCAGCGAACCTCATCTCTATCCGCCCCTGCTCCCTGTTGCAATGCAAGAGCCTGCATTTGTGCCTTCAGTTCTTCAGTTAAGGCCTTACTGGACTCTATCAGTCTCTCCTGCATCGCTACCTGTTGTTGGAGCCTATCATTGTGTTCACAGAGGGCCTCGTTTTCCCTCTGTGCTTCCTGGTTGGTCCTGGAGAACTGGGCCAGTCTTTGCTGCAGGAGGGTTACCTCCTGAGCTGTGTCCCTATTGGCCTGCTCCTTTCTTGCTAGAGCATCCTCCACCCTCCTGGTGTGCTCTAACAAGTTCTGGTGTTCTTTTTGGAGATCACCCAGTCCCTGGTGGGCCAGGTGATTTTCTTCCATTTTTCTTTTTAAATGGCAGACTTCCTGGCCTAAGGCGTCTCTTTCCTGACTAAGAGCCTGCATTTGTGCCGCCAGGTCGTCCCTTTGCCGTTGAAGGGCACCAGCTTTTTGGCGCTCCTCATCAAACTCTGCCTGGGTATCCAGGTCTTTCAAGATCAGCTTGTTGCTCTCTACCTTCACTCTATCTAGATGACTTTGCAGGGTGGCTACCTGCTCCGTGCATGCCCTGTTAAAGTCTAATTGTTGCTCCAGCTTTTTCTGGCTCTGCAGTAAGGAGTCCAAACTGTCTTGGTGCTCCTTCTGCAGGGCCAGAAATCTGGTATCCTGTTCTGACTTTTCCTTTTGCAGCACATCCATATCCTCCTTCATTTTAGTGATGTACAGTCTGCTGTCATTTTCTGACTCCTGGCTCCTCTGCAGCCTCTGCTCAGAAGAGACCAGGTCAGATTGGACCTTCTGTAATGCCAGCAGTTGCCTACTCGCCAGATCTTGGCCTTCAGCACATTTGTCCTGCACGGCTCCCATATGTAAATATAAATACGCCGCTACCCTGGCAATCTTATTGTGTTCATCTTTGGCTTTAGGAGCCATATATAGTTCACTCAGGGCCACATGTAAGGGACCCTGATCTCTATATATATCTGACCCTGTTTCAGTGACCTGTTGTGTGATTGCCTGCAACCACACATCCTGGCCCTGTTCGGTCCATTCACCTCTCACAAATAGCTTATGCAAGAGGTGCTCTCTGGCCATTTTCATGTCTACTAAGGTCGTCATTCTAGAGATTGGTCTCTGTCCTGACTTACAGAAGTTTGTATTTTATTTTTGCAGAACAGAACTTTTCTTGGGGTGTCCCTTTTGAGGAATGCTTCACAGCGTAATGCAGCGTGGTGATCCGACCGGATGTATGTCTCCCGTCAGTTAGCACACTGTATTAAGCTGCACAAGTGGTAAATCTAACCCAACGTCTCGGCTCGAGCCCCCAATTTGTAAGAGGATTCAATTCAACACTACAGCTAAGTCAACGCCTAGTCTATAATACTGAATGAAAACCCTTATTGATATATCTTTAGGTCCAGTTCATGCTTTCTGGATGACTATCCCTATATAACACCCCTCTCTTGGAATCCCCCTGACCCCACTGAGCCAAGAAGTAGTTCTGTTTTGCAAGTTTAAAAGGTTTATTTGATAATTTAAACAATATATATTATATCACGCTTTATAATAAATTAATAATTGAATAGCACACTTAATCTGATATGATAAAGATCAACAACGGAGAATCTGGCACTAGCACACTTCTTATAATCACTAATGAGTTGACATGAAATGGATAAGGTAGCACACTGGTGAATAGGAACAAAAGTATAATGTGGTAGAGGATGCTTTATGTAAGCTCAGGTGGATGCAATATTCAATGAATGCAGTACAGAAATTACGCAATATGATTTCAACCAAACAATGTAATCACTTTTCTCTGGCTATTCACTCCCCCCCTCTTTATGCAATGCAAGGAAATGGGAGGAAGCACACAGTTCTCAGAAATGCAATCAATGTAATCAGTTCAATCCAGCAAGCTTAGACAACAGAAAACAGATAGGAGTTTTGAAATCACAGGCCCAAATTGCTTTGATATGTGCTGGCAATGAATGAGAAATATGCTGGAAATGCTTTATAATTCCCTTTCAGAGGTTCAGGGTGAGTGGTATCTAGTTAATATTAGTCCAGGCTCACACTAGCACTGATGCAGGGATAGTTAGCAGGTTAAACGAATTTCTGGCAAATGGAAAGCAAACAGCAGCAGTTTTTACATGTGAAGAAATTGCAAATCGCGGTAAAATTCGCGGATGCGTGTTCCGCGATTGCGGTAAAACTATAAGGGGTAGGAATGCGGTTCTTGGTGCGATTCAAAGCTACGATTGTAAGCTATCAGAGGAAAGTTACTGCAAGTCTCTAGCCCAAACGGTCGCGGAGATATGAGCGATTTAATAAAGGTCGTTTTTGGGTTTGCAAATTTCAAAAGCTCAAAATGACAAGTGCAGCTTGCAACTAGAAAATGACAAGTGACAGCTAGGAGGCAGTTCTACTTAGGTTAAATAGATTGAATTATATTATTTTAACTAGGAGATTGGTTCTGCACAGTTTTCTAGGTACTCACACTATATTCTTGGATTAAATGGGCCTCGCCATGGATCTGGTCAGGGTTTTAAACTGGACTCTGGTCTCTCTCTGGGCACAGCACTGCTTTCTCTCTGGGTACAGCACTGCTTTCTCTCTGGTCTGGTCTCTTAGTTCTGGATAGATTGAAGTCTCTAGTTTGGCTTTCTGGAGGTTGATGGAGGTAAGTATGGATTTTTCCGGCAGAGCGTCCCGCTGCAGATGGATTTGGAAGGTACCTATCTGTCCTGTCTGTCTGCTTTTATGTGTTTAGAATGTGGGTGTGTTCTAGCATCACTGACCCTACCTCTCTCTCAGCTTCTAAATGGTCAAACTTCCATTTATCATTTGATTGGGGAATGAACTGTGAGTCAGCGTGATGTCATTTTACAGCCTGCAGAAAGTCCACTCCTCCTGTCAACTTACACACAAATCTAGATTTGAAACAAATACATATTTGCAGAGGTACATATTGTTTTAAAATCATATGCACCCATCATGCATTACAGGAGGTATACCCTGTTCAAACTCTGCTCTTCCTGGGAGCTTGCATTCAGAACTGGCACATATTTCACTTTTTAACTGATTTTGCAATTTCTGACATTGACCCAACTTTACATACATGTGTGCAGGGAGTAGGGACATTAACTGATGAAGTTTCAGATTTTTAACATGCATACATTTAGAGTTATATCCACTTTTCCGCTGACACCCCCCTGAACATGCCACCGGGTCGAAAAACCTCTTAAAATGTGGGCAGAAAAATCACAAGAATTATGGTGTCCTTTATAAAATTTTCACATGTCCGCTCTATGAGTTATTCATCTTTTTAAAGTTATGTTCTGGCTCCAAAGGGGTGTGGTTTCCTCTCAGCACAAGGTAGAAATACTGGTCTTTCCAGTTCTGCCAAGCCAGCTTGCTCTCACAGGCAGTGCCCCTCCCAGCTCCTGCCAAGAGGAAGCTACATTTTACGACTGCGTAATAAAAACCTTTGCCTGAGTGAAGAGGGCTTTGTTCACTCTCCTACAGAGCACAGATAATTCAATTATCAGATAGATGGCATATCCTTAGTGTGGGCAGCAAAAGGAAGGTTGGCCTGGGACCACAGCTGTGACTCAAGTTTCCCTTCTGATGGGGGTAGTTGCCAGGCAGAATTCAGTTCCTTAAGCCAGGTTTCAGATAAAATTTCACTTTTTGTTCCCCAGTTCCTGCATTCAAATAAAACTAAACATTTTCACATATGCAGCTAGAAGGCTGATTCTAAGTTTAAAACTATGACATTTAAACAATTGCAACCTATGTGATACTCAAAAGTAGGTCACTCAGTCAATTTAAACATTTTCGATTTTAGTGTCTTTAAATCCAGTGCAACTTAAACTGCTGACTCCATAGCAGTTTTGTTATAAGCATTGTTTTGGGCTCTTCATTTCCCAGATTTTGTAGGCACACAAAACTCCATTCTACCAAATGTCTGCTGGTGTTCAGTGAATATTTTGCACATATTGCAATGTTTGAAATAGGCACTTTGGCTTGCCTTCAGAGAAACACAGGGTGGTTTTAAACTGCCGGCTTTTGGATAGTGGTGAGCACTGGTACTGCACCCATTTTTGGGATTTAAGAAAATGAATTCCCCACAATTCTAGGTTGCATTTGGCAATCAGCATTGCCATTCCCAATGGTTTCAGACTACTGTGTGGGTAGTCCAATGGTGGTTTTAGGCAGTTTCCTTCTGTGCCCATAACATCGGCAAAAATGGGTGGCAGCCTATTCTTCCTGCATTTCCCTGTGCATTTTCTGGGAAGCTCTGGCCATCATGATGTTTTCCATGTCAGTACTGCACAGTTTTGAGGTACGGCTCGGATGCATGGGTAAATACATCCCACAGGTGGCCATTTTAGAAGAAATTGAGGCAGCAGGCGATAGGCTTCTGCCGTCATGTGTTCATAGGATGATAACCAAACACCTCGAAGAAGCACCTTATGCCCCCTGCTAGCATCATATTGCCATATTGACCTCCGCCCCCCTCTGGTGCAGGACTCAGCTTTCCACCAGCGCTCTACTCCTGTTCCTTCTACCCTCATACGTCTCGGTGGCCATTTTTAGGGGAACGTGAGGCAGCAGGCGTTAGGCTTCTGCCGTCATGTGTTCATAGGATGATAACCAAACACCTCGAAGAAGCACCTTATTCCTCTGCTAGCATCATATTGCCATATTGACCTCCGCCCCCCTCTGGTGCAGGACTCAGCTTTCCACCAGCGCTCTACTCCTGTTCCTTCTACCCTCATACGTCTCGGTGGCCATTTTAGGGGAACGTGAGGCAGCAGGTGATAGCCGTCATGTGTTCATAGGATGATAACCAAACGCCTTGAAGAAGCACCTTTTGCACTCTACAAGCATCATATTGACATATTGCCCCCCCCCCCCGACCCCTCTCTGGTGCAGCACTCAGCTTTCCACCAGTGCTAAACTCCTATTCCTTCTACCCTACCAAGTCTTGGTGGCCATTTTAGAAGAAAGTGAGGCTGAAGGCGTTAGGCTTCTGCCATCATGAGTTCATAGGATGATAACCAAACACCTCGAAGAAGTGCCTTATGCACCGTACCAGCATCATATTGCCATATTGACCTCTGCCCTCACCCATCTGGTGGAGGACTCATCTTTTCATCAGCTCTCTACTTCTGATCCTCCATGCTGACCAAGTTTTCTGTGTCACTTATTCAAGGAGCTGGCAAAAGAACAGATGATTGGCTGCCGCACTCACACAACGGTAGAATGGCCAGGGAACAAGTCGAGGGATGACGCGGGTGGATGTGGGCCCCCACTTTATTGAACGGGCAGATGCCGTCCACCCTGTGTGTTAAAGGATTTCTTTTAAAAATGCAACATTTTTGCACGCATTAGACCTAGCCACGAAACAAACCCAGTCCGTGCGTATTAGAAGTGAGATACTTAGCAACAAAACCACACAAAAATCATAGCATGGACACAAAAATGTCATGTACTGACCTCCTACTGTACAGAAAGTGTCGTGGGCAGGCAAAAAGGCCCATGGCACTGATGTGCCTCCCCCTTTTCAACTAGATCCTTCGGGCATCCCTCGCCCGAGCATCCACAGCAAAGGGCAGCAAAGACAAGGGTGACTAGTCAGAGCCCAAAGCCAGAAACAATGCTACTCCCAACCTGCAATGACTAGTGTCAGTCATTTATTGAAGTAGACCACTAACCAAGTATGGTTACAAACACTGGTAAACAGAAGACCAGCGGCCTCTCCAGTGCACTAAAGGGCGGTTTAGCTTCTCAGTAAGTGTCTTGTTGCTGATGATAACATACAGCACAAGCTGCAAACCGGATGCAATTTTCCATTAACTACAATAGCATTTTACTGCCTCTAAAAGTATTTGAATCTTCTATGCCTGGTGTTGCATTAAGACTACCAACATGCTAACTGGTCTAACAGCTGCTAATGTTAGTGTAGGCCACTACCAGCCTTTACCTTGGCACTAGTCACTCCCAGCTCACTATCATCTGTTGCTGCCACTGATCATGTGACAGGTTCACTGCACCAAACATCTTGACCCAGCCTCTCATGCCTGCCCTCATCTCATGAAACTTCTCACTGCTAATTCTCACTCTTCACTCCCTGGTTGTAATGCTCCCTCCCACTCATCCCACACATACAACCCATACCTATGGTCCCCTGTCACCAACACACACTTCTGCATTCTCACTCTCCTGCTCGCAGCCCTCTCCCTACCATTTTAATGGGGATTCAATGTTCATCCCATCATGATTAGCCCCTCTGCCACCCCTAACCTCTCCCATTCCAGTCCTGTACTACCCACCATCGAATAAAGTCTTGCTGGCCGCCACTCTCACTTCAAACTAATCTACCCCTCCTCTTTTTCGCACCCCACCTACTTCACCTGTTCTACTACTCTCACTCTCTCACTCTTTGGCTTTGGAATACCCCAGCTCTATGCAATCAACGTTCTTCCTCACTAACAGTTTGATTCTCATAATCCCCAGTGCACTATTATGCCCAGTACAGAGACATGAATAACCCTCCTGGCACAGCACTGCTCGCTGCCCTTTATACTGGCACTGCTCCCTTCTCCCCCTCTCCACCCCCTGAAGTGTGGTGGAGGGGGTGGGCTCCTGTTCAGTAAGGTTAACCCATCCACCCACTCCTTCCTTTGGACTATCACCCCCTCTTCTAATACCCGGATATTCAATTCCTTGCTTGTAGCCCCTGCTTCCCAACTCTGGTTGGCTCTGGTCCAAGCAAGGGTGTGCACCTCTCACCCCGAACCAGGCACAGTCCCCATGGGAACCACCACCCCAATCCCATCGGAGGGTCACTGCACCTCAAAATAAAATTGTCGATAACAGGAGATGGGCTGCACCCTCAGGTCTTAGATCGCTAGTGGACAGAGACACTAGAGTGCATTTTATAGGAATCCCAACAGTGACCCCTCTTTATTTATCAAACTACTTAACTTGTAATACTTTTCACATTCCGATTCTCTAAGATTCCCCTGGCGTAAGCTCCATATAAATGGGGTCCTGCTATGTCAGCTCACCCTTACTTGAAGGGATCTGTGGGAAGCTTAGGGGGAATCTGACTCAACAGGCCCCTTACTTACACTCAGGTACCACCCACACTCACCTACACTCAGGTACCACCTATACGGAGTGTGAGGCCATAGGATGGCCTCTGTGGGTGGTCCCACCTCGCTAGGTCGCCTCAGGCTGGCCGCTACTCTAATACACAACCTCACACCAGTGTAGCTCCCTACTACCCTCTTTTTACTAATTAAACTAATTTCTTGTATTAAGCATCCTGCCCCAACATAACCATTGAAGCTACATAGCATTTCTGTTAAAAACCCCTACTCCCTACTTAACATTTAAATTATTTAACATTATATTAATGATTATATACACGCATATATACATTGACGTACGACAAATATAATACATAAAACACTATGTCAAAATGGGGTGACTTCTGCATTCGGTCACCCCCTTTCCTTAAGGTCTGTCACTGATGGTGATGTTGTGTGTGGGCTGGCTGCTTGCAGGGCTGACTCTGTGCCGGTTTTATAGCTGGGTGTAGGCATGGCTGATTGGTTGCTGGCTGGTGGATGCCTCTGCTGACAACTGGAGCCTGGCCCTTCTTCTGCTTCAGGGTGACTCCTTCCACCACATGGGCCACCCATGCACACCGCACAAACTGCTCTCTTTCATTGTCCTGGCCGGTCCGCCGTGTGAGTGAGGGCCCACCCACATGCACCTCCAAAACAACAACCTTTCTGAATCTTCTGGGTGGGTGCCGTTGGCTGGGTATGCCACCCGTGATCACCACCATACTCCTGCAGCATTTTCAAATCTTCAGGGAAACCCTGTAAGTGTGGGGGCCGCCGCACGTCAATGTGGGGCCTGCACCGCCATTTTATCTTCAGGCGGCATCCCGAGTGTCATGGGGATGCCGCTGTGAGCACCAACGCACCCGTGGCCATATTAAAGTCAGGCAGCTTCCCCATTGGCAAAGGGTACGCCGCCATGGATCACCGCTGCACGCCACAGCCTTCTCTCACTCCTGGCCCGCCTCCTCAGGAATCTGTCATTAGAAGCAGGGGGCAGACTGCTCTCTTCACCCAGGCTGCACCGCTAGGTTACCCAGGACTTTCCTTCACCCGGGCAGCCCAACGGAGCAGCCTGGGACTTCCTCCCTCCTCCTCTTCAACCGCGTTGTCCAGCGAGGCCAAACCGGGCCTTTATCCTTTAGACTTTACCAAGGAGGGTGCAGCAGGCTTCTCATTCTCTGCTCTTGACCTCCAGGGCTGCACTCGCCACAAGGTGGGCTGTCAGGGGCACAGCCTGGCAGTCTGGTCTGGGCCGCATTCCACGTGGCCTGGCTGGTCTTCTTCGACCCAGGCAGCACCTGGCATGCTGCCTTGGCCCTGGATCCTGCGGGGCCAAACAGCGTGTCCCTTGGGCGGCTGACAGCTGTCACGGCCCAGACGACAGTGCTGCCCACTGCTTCAGCAGCTCGGCTACCAGTTCAGCCTCTGGGGGGGCTCTCCATTCACCACCCAGCACCATTCCATGGACGTATGCCCTGGGGGATAGGATGGTGATCAAGGCAGTGACCCACAGGTACGTCTCTCCCCTTCTGGTATCTTTTTTCTCTCCTCTCTTCAACTGACTTTTTCTCAACTGTCCCTTTTTATAAAAAATCCTACTTGCCATTCTTGGGTAATAATAATAATAATAATAATAATAATAATAATAATAATAATAATAATAATAATGAGTATGAGTTCTATTCCTTTGTTTTGTTTTCTTTCTTCTACTCTTAACATTCCATCCGGCCCCATGGTGGGTTGGTTGAACTATTCCAAATACACATACACACAACGACACACAGAAATAAAAATCACACACCACTCTAAATAAAATAATGTATTTACCCTAGTGTCTGCGTCTTTATTCCTATGGTTCCCTAGTGAGCAAGTTTGTAACCCGTACTAGCCGGGCCCCGTGGCTCCACGGGGCCACATACTCCCTCCCCATCCTCCTTAGCACCAAGCGCTGAATGTGGTGGAAGCTCAGACTTCTACGTTCCAATAACATTGGAAAGGCACTGGGATCTGCTGATGTCATGTAACACTAACACGACACTACAGCAAAAAGCCTTCACAGCTGTATTCCATAGTACTGATGTTCCACTACTCGGGAAATTCGCACTGATGAACAGATGTGCTCAACAATTTGATGTTTCTTTGTAAGCACACTGTACATACAATTTTACAGAAACAATTAGCACAAAATAAATGAATACCATGAAACAACACGCTCCTTGTAATTCACCTTATCCTGAAACACCATGATCATATGGCATGAATAATGTAGAGAATAATTGCATTTCTACATTAAACGTACACTGTTTTTTATCTGCCAAGCATGCAAACAACATAGAGACAGAAAAGAGGAAGACTTATTCTATTTTTAGTTTGATTTATTAGGTGGCAGAGCCACCTATAGACCTAAACTATTGCATTAGAGTACAGATAGGGAGATATGAGGAGGAAAACTGTGACAAACCAAATTCTGGGGTACCAGTGCTCCAGGGGTGAATATCGCTTTCTAAACCATCTATCACCCCCACACCTCTAATACGCCGGAAAGGATCTGAACAGATTGGATTCAACAAGCATACCATTAAAATGATAAACCTCCTTGTTCAATTTTGGTAATGTGGATGGATCGGTAGGCTTTTCTCATCTAAAGGTCGTGGATCATTGGTTATTTGCAGCACAGCAAAATTACAATTATTACACAATGATAAAAGAAGTGTCCAGTCAAGGTTAAATGAAAATATCTACTTTATTATTATCACAACATACAATCTAAAAACACTACTAAATATAACCCAACCTGTAAACGAATGCAGAGAGCAGACAGTTTCTAAGAAGAAAAAGGGCTGCACTCTGAATACTGACAGGAGTGTAGTTTGTATGGTTAATAACCACAATAGTTTTTTTTAAAGGCTTCTTGACATAAGCAAAAGGGAGAGAGGGTCTTAAAATGTCTCTAGGGGCCTTCTGCGAAGGACCAGGGGAACAGAACCACAATCTACCTCTCTCTGTATTTGTTCTTGGTGCTCAGGCTTCTGCGACAGAGTTCAAGACTGGACTTAGTGGCGGGTATCAGGTGGCAAAATGGTTTGGCGAGTGAAGATTGGCGAACGGCTGCAGGCTGGCCTTCATTGAGAGTCGGGTCAGGAATCGTTGTCTCAGTGGTGATCAGCGGTTATGAAGCCGTGGTTGAAATGTCTCGGGTTAATTCAGCGACTGCGGCTTAACAGCGGTAGCTCGAGGCTTGGCATTGAGGATAGTTGCGGATCGAAGAACTCGACAGGCTCGAGAATGTCCTTTAAGGACCGAAGGTGACAGGTGCTTGTCGTTGCACTTTTCCCCACCTCTTCAATGGGCTTGCATTGTCCTTTAAGGCGAACGGGCCAGAGCTAGGTCCTTGTCCTTGGTTTCGGATTCAGAGACCTTCTGGCACTCCCTGTCCAGGAAGCTTGCTGAAAAACCTAGCAAGGCAGGCTGTGAGCTGGCTGGGTACTGGTTTTGAAGAAGCTGTAGGGTCTTCTGAGTTATTTTCTCCCTCTGTTCCCTGGGAGAAGTTAAGGGGAGGTATCTTGCTTCCCTCTTTCACAGTTCCTGAACTTCCTTCACTGGTGGAAGCTGTAAGGCCAAGGATGAATTCGTCTTTGTGTTTCATGTGAAGTCTTTAGAGGATCTGCCTGAAAGAGCAGCTTTAGCCCTCTTTTAAAGCCAAGTGGGCCACAGTGATTGGTGTAGGCTGAACCTACCTTAGTTAACTAATCCTGGCATCCCTACCAAACATATTCTGTATGTATGAGGTCATAACCAGAGTGATTTGCAACAGGAAAAGGTAAGGGGGTCCTACAGGAACAAGGGGTGTCCCAATACCAATATGGCTGGAATCTTCTCTCAACAGAAAGAGTTTTGGGCTCACTCATCTGGGATACTAGGTCCTACCCACCTTCTTGTCTGCTGGAATCAAAGAGTCTCTCTGGTTAATTATTCTCCCTGTGTGGATCCTTTTTAAAGCGGCAGATCTCCCTGGAAGATGCAGAGAGACCAGACCCTTTGGCTACTGCAAACCACATTCTTGTATCTTATGAATGGGGTACCCCTAGCAAGGGTTGTTCACTGCAACAGTAGACTTAGACATGTCAGTTCACTGTCATTGATACTGAGGTGTGGGAACTGGCTCAGGTTTACACAGTTACATTTGAAAGGCTTGTTGAGTTTCCTGACTCTCTTGTTATCCTCTGCAGCGAGGCCCCTTGGGGGCCTATTTGAAGTAGCTTCTATTGGTACGTTAATCAGTGCCACCGGCTGCAGGGCTAACACAGGAGCACGTGGTTCCATCGAGCCCTAGTCAGTTAATCAGGCTCTCCATGGCAGGGGAAAGAATTCCCGCCCCCCCCCACCTTCGGATGACATTGTGCTCTCCTCTTGTGTCATATTCCAACTAAATATGGCAGGGGTAAACTGTACCTTCTGGAGGACACGGTTCTATGGGTTTGTTGTGTGAGCATAGGAAAATGTGTATGGATTAGCCCAACAAATGGTCCTGAGGCAGGTCTGCTATCATCCATTTACTTACACATTTCAAAAAAACCAAGGGGAGCTGTCGCCCAACATGCGATGGTCAGACTCCTCACAGAAACACTGCTTGTAGGTGTTGTTTTGTTATTTGGCCACCCATTGAATGCCCATGGCCTAGCTAATCCCCATGGCCATTCCCACCCAGTTCTTGCCCCTCGTGCCCCCAAAACACCCCCCCATTGGAATTTTTTGAGCTCGCTTTAAGCAACCCTTACCATCAAACTTTGCACTCAGAGGGACTGCCAGTGTTTTTTCACAGCATTCTTCTGAGAATGAATGACTTCATTGGAGCATTAAGCATTCCACTGGTGTAATAAAAATGTCTAAACTCGGTCTACCTTCAGCCACTCAATTCATAAGCACTATGCATGTCCTTCACTGAAGTCCTATGAAAAACAACATATCGTTATCATTTGGCCATGGACGACTGCTTGCATTCACAGTAATTTAGTAATATGGTCCTCTACACACTCATATTAATGATACATATGGTGATCCATTCTTCTATGAAATAGATATCACAACCATATTTCTCATAGTGTACTTAGGTATAATATGTGATGTCCCTTCCTGTTTTGTCAATGGGTGAAAGGTTGTGCTCCAACGCTTCTCATAATGTGACTTCGAGGGTGTCGGGCGGTCAAATGACATCACTTCCTGTGATGTCATCAGAGGTGAAAGGTTGGCATTGCCAATGCTTGCTTGATATCTTGATATAGCTCCGGAAGGGAGCAAGTCTCTCCCTCTTCACTCATTCTAAACACAGCATTTCCTACCCCAAGAAAACACGAGCCAGTTCAGTGACGCATTTTCCTGTTGTGAGATGTGTTTTTTTGGTGGAATGCCCATTTGACATTTCCAAACACATGCAATCAAATTAAATGTTCAATGTGCATTCTTGATCATGCATCTACACAATTTCAAATCATGTCAACAAAATTCATTGCTGAGGCATTTTTCACATAGTAAATAATACTGCCCAATGCCTTTGTAAATTGACTACCATTCAGTGCGTTGTCTACCCTTCCCTGAAGAGGATGCACATTGCACACACCTTATGCAACATAAGGCAGTCCCTTGTAATCGAATTTGACATCCTAACCCAAATGACTACTCCACCGTTTCCCTAAAACTGGCTAGCCTGTTGGGTGTCAGGTCAGAACCAGGAGGCCAATAGTACACCCGCCCAGCCTAAGAATTCGGAGGCACTAGGCGGAAAAAGACCGTAAAATGACATCCATGCATGGCTAATCTTATGCCGTGGGTGGAGCAGACCTACTGTTTAGATGTTCTCCACACGGCTGCACCCGTGAGACCTCACAAAAGACGTGCTTGCATAAAAACGATGGCAGCCTTAGGGAAGTGGCAAACCACACCTCTGTGGACCATCTAATTTCCACATATTAAGATATGTCAAATACTGATACACTTGCTCAAGCCCTAAATGAGTCCCACCACTAATGCATTTCATTTGTATATGGGAGAGTTCCATGCTTTCAGATAAGCCTCTTTTCCCCCCAGGACCTTCTTGGGGATGATGTGTGACCCCACCATACCCACGTTTAGAAATTCTTTTGACAGCCATAAACGTTTCCCCAGAAATAACTCGCTGATATTTCTCCAAATTAGAGCATTTTCTGTCCATGCTGTGGGGATCCAGAAGTCTCAAACCACAATTTCCAATGCAAAAGAATCTCATGTCATTTTATCCAGCCCCTATCCACGCCGCTTTCCAATTGCGACCCAGTTTCCTTGATAAATGACCCCAATGGTTTAGAGTCCAGATGGTGTTGGCCACTCCCAGCACCGCCATTAAATTAGGAAGGGGATTAATCTCCTACCTTCTGGGCCTCAAATCCTCTTTAAACTCTGGAGATAAATGGCTATGGTGATGTTTTGGCAAATAACAGAGACTGCTCTTTCAACAGTGAAGTAGCGTGTGCCATGGGCATGATTCCAAGGATGCATTGGAGTTTGTCCACTAATGCTTTAAGGTGGTACTATGTGACCTTCAAGGTATTGAAACAGGCACTAATGCTATCTTGAGGTATTTCACTTTTACCTGACGAAACACAGATTGGACCAAAAATCAAATCCAGTTGCACCTGAGAATGATCTGGTAACAAGACCTACCTCCTTTCCACAAGCTAAGCCCCATAGTCTCTCAATTCTGCATAAACAGCTGAATTGTTGGAGACAGAAATTGGCAATTACCGGGTCATTACGGCCTTGCCGGACCCGGTATTTGCCCATTCCTGGGCGCCAGGAAAAATTATTCCCCATTCCCATTTGAGCCCCATTTGAGCCCTGTTATGAATGATGCTGGTGCATCCGACATGCTGTGCTCGCGGGTGCTGCTCTGTCCGCCACGTCAGACCTGGTGGGCAAAAAGGCACCTGCGAGCACAACTCGTAGTTTGCCGGTCCGGGAAATACAGTAACGACAAGCTTATTTATTTCAAATATTACTCCACACAAATGTAGAGCCCAACAAACGAAATTAACCTTTGTTAACAGCTACCTATCTTAAAGTTCATTTACTATCCAGTTTTGCCACTAAATTCCTTTCCACAGAACATCATCAAAGCATCATCATATAAACAATATGTAACGACCAGGTTCTTGACGCATGGCCTAGTTAACCAAGGAGCCCGAGAGGGACGTCACATTATGGATTATGTGAAATTGTCAAGTTCATGGTTAGACGCCAGGCCCATGGGGCAAGATGCACTGCCTTCAGAAGGAGGGGACGTATATGAAATGGAAATCATTCTGAATGCCTACATTTTTTCAAGATGTGTTTGCACGACTCCTGCGTCACCTGGCAAACCAAGATGGTTCTTTTGGCAAACCACGGTAGGATCCTGATGCCCCAGAAAGAAACGCTCCATAAAACCAAGTCAAATTTGATTCAATATGCTGGGAATGCCAGATATGAAAGCCAATCCAAATTGATAGACTTGGGAACATACAAAATGTCCTCTTTTGCCCAGACTTTCTCAATAACATCACAGCCTCGCTTCTGACAATCTTTCGGCATTTGTTGCATGGAAAACTTGGAGTCAGTACAGAAACTGAATCCACAGGTCCAGGACATGTTAAAAAATACACTGTCGGAAGGAACAAGCACATACTTCTATACTGAATGCGAACAAGCACCCTTCTTTTCTGTCCCGAAAGAAATGAAAAGTGTTGTTCTTATCATTAATTCACCTCTGAGTGGCGGCTCAGGCGATTTCAAAAATCGAAAACGTGTACCATAATTTAACCAGGCATACAAGGCAACTTCAGTAACTCCATAAACCCTGCTAGAGGGGAGAACACTTCACGGTCCTGCGCAGACTCTTTCTAGTCAGATCAACACAAACGAAAAAACCCTATATCCAGTTGACACTAGTTATTCAGTAACTGGTTTCATTGTTTGAAAACGGTTTCCCATATCAATCTATCCAGGCTCTTCTTTAAAGCTGTGTTTTAGGGGATCAATGATGCTAACAAAAGGCACCCCACAAATCTGTTCCTCTCAGTTCCTTCCTCAAGCATGCTGTAATCTTGCTTGGTTCTCTCTGTGCGATACTCTGATGAGTAAACTACACATGTTGAACAACCAAATGAGTAGTTGGTAACACTGTTCTTGCATAGACTAGTGCCACTCCAATGTAGACCACATTTGGATCTTTGGCTGTTCTTGCCACAGCGGGATGCCCTCTGCCAGCAGTGCCAGTCTAACATCCGGTATTAGTAGGCGTTTTGTCACATGACAGATCAATTTAGAAAGACCACTCTGTGCGGTCTTTCTAAATCGATCTTTTAAATAATCTTTCTTTTCAAAACGGTCATTTAACTTAATACAACGTTGTCACTTTAAGCAGCAGGCTCGATTTACTGTAATGAGGGGGAGGATTTGATGTTTGACTTTGATGGAAGGTGACTAGAGACAAATACAATTCAGGTAGGTTCCACACATAGTGGCACTCAATGTTATATGATGGTCCACAATTATGTGCGCCTCATGCATGGGCGTGCAACTAATGAAAAGAAAAACAACTGTGATCCCTTCTTTAATCCACACTCTTTAGTCCAATGTGTTTCACACACTTCCTTTTAATAATATTTGAGTAATGTTGAAATCCAGCATATGAATTTTCCAGTTGCCTTTACTTAAAGTCTCTCTTCATTTCTGCACTGTATGACGACAGAGGCCAATCTTTATCAAAAACCGCGATTGTAATTGCATACAGTTTGAATCAGCTGTGTAAAGAAACCTTCTGCTCTTGAGACTTGTAGCAAAGTCATCTATACCGACGGCAGCAACCATTTTCTGCTCTGAGGGCACTTAAGCAGAGTCTCAGTGGGGGAGGAGTGGGTGGCTGCCTAAAACGGATACAGGCTAAAATTAGGGATTTTTAAAGTAAAAGTAGTGTTTAAATATGTCATATTGAACGATTATATTGCACTTAATTGCCTACTTGAGTGCACTGAGATATGCACATGACAGAAGCATGGAAAATGGCAATTTGCATTATATGTGTTCACACCAGTTCAAGATGGCCACCATACATATGCCTCCGGAGCATGTGACTTTTGAATGAATCAGCATCAGTCTGCTTGATATGCTGGAAAATAACCTCGACAAAGCTCTTCTCTGTGAAAAACATTGTGTGTTTTCTGGTCCCCGCTGTTTGCTGTAAGTGTGGTGTACTGTTCTTTACAGATCTTTTTGAGACAAAACTTTCAGCCACGCGTGCCCACCAGAAAGTAATCGCACCACATTGAATGTCGCTAGCATCCACGAGGATGCATGCTTATCCACATAGACGCAACAAACCGAAGTAATCAGCCAGGCAAGACCGGAGGGGTGGTGGTACCCGCTGGGAAAAGCCCAATCAATATGACATTTTATTTATGTTCAGCGCCACGCTACATGAGCAGGCGGGAGAATAATATTTAGAGGCACGTGAGGAGGCAGTTACAGTAGAATGAACGGAGGCAGCATGTCCAGAACAATTCCAAACAGGGAATACATTTAGAGGAACGCAGGGACTAGGCATTCAGTGCATTGTCCCAGCCAGTGGTCGAAGTGTACAAAAAGAAGTAGTGGAACTATTTTTCCTGTTGGCCTGCACCACTCCCCACATACCCCATCACCACGCCCCCTCACACACACAATACACACCCCCAAACACATGCACCTGCGGTTTAAAGGAACATTCAGTGTAGTGCACTGAAAGTGCAAGTTTCAACTTCTTCCTACACTTTTATTTTAAAACGAAACCATTCTGGATCAGTTTCTTTTTAAAATAAAAGTATAGTAACGGTAAAACTTAATTAAAAGAAGTAGAGGTGCAGTGCTCCCCACTGCTCCCGCTCACTTCGACCACTGATCCCAGCCCACAGCTTTGAGCAAAGCAATCATACAAACCTTTGCTGCTTCTCCACAGATCAGCAGTAGAAGGGGGTTCCTAGAAGCGGACCGCCGGGAGGCTTGCATTTGAACAATGAGCCAAGTCTCAAACACTTGCATTGACAATCAGCTTGTTGCCACGTTACACAAGACAGAGCCCGACCACAGGGTAAGAAATCTAGCCACAACCTTTGCCTCACAGTTGTTCATACCTACAAATCTTTTCATTCATTATAATTTTTAACAGGAGACCTACAAGCATTTCCCAAGATTACCATAAGTGGGAACACAGGAGGACAGAAGTACAGTGCAAGTACAGTCAATGGTAATTAGTTCACACCCATATAGATTCTCTAGTTAATTGACCAGTTGTTATTTGTGTTTTAGCATGTATACTGTTTTAACCATGACACTAATATATCACATACACTTGTGGTTGTCTTCTAGGGTCCCAACGTAGGATATGGTCTTGAGGAAGATGGTGAACCTATGGAACCGCTGACATTTCTGATTGCTCCAAAAATGGGAAATTATTTTGTATAGATTGAGAGACACAAGACGTAGACCGGGATGCAAATCAAGTGTTTATTTGGCTGCTTAGAGGTGCTCACGTCAGAAGGTGATTTATATTTAGTATTGTTGTCAAGTTAGGATGTATACCAAAGTACAATTTCTGACCTAGCTCTGATGTTCAAGAAGCAAGTTACATCAGAATGATTTATAAAGAAGATACTATGTTTGTGAAAATAAATATGGAACTAAATTGTACTAAATAATTGATGCAAAAAGCAAATAAATAAATGGAAAACCAATAACATTTAACAAGATTGGTCACTAGCAAAAAGTCCTGAACATTCTTTGGCCTTTAGTGCAGCAGAAATAGATACAAATTGAGATTTGAAGACAAACGTTGAGTACAATTGTGTAAGAGTTTTATCCAATTGTGACCAACAATTACAAGATAAGGCCAAACCCCTTGATGAAGTTGTCCTTTAATGATGGACTAGGCTTCCACTTCAACCTTCATTTCAAAGTGGTACCTCCCAAGGATCATACTGCTTTTAGCCTCATAAAGATAGTCTATCTTTTTCATACTAACTCCATAAACATTTTGGCTTGCTGCTTCCTGCAGGGCTAATTCTGGTCCTTATATACCAAGCAGTTCATGAGTACTAACATCCATCTTGCCATTGCTTTGGTCCACCTCATCACTTCCTTCTCCTCTAACTTTCAGTGTTATGCGGATGACACTCAGCTATCTTTCAGGCTCCCCTCAGCCTCCTCTCTCGCTCATTCCTGACTGTCTATCCGTGATTTCAGGATTGGTGCACCTTCAACAATCTCTGCCTTGATTTCAGTAAGACTGAGATCCCTCTCATTGGGATCCCTGCTCCCGCTTTCCCTCTATCACTCTGGCTGCCCTCCATGGGCCCTCTTCCTTCACCTTCCTTTGAGGGACAAAATCTTGGTGGCATCTTCAACTCCACTCTCTCCTTTTCTCCTCACATCTCGGACCTTGCCAAGATGGACCTCTACCAGCTGAACCTACTCAGAGATATTATTTCTTTTGTCATGTTCCCCCACAGGCTCACTGTCTCCAGAACCCCAGTTCTCTCCAGGGTGGACTTCTGCAGAATCCTCTTTCTCAATCTGCCTTCCTCTACTCTCTGCCCTCTGCAGCTAATCAAGAACATAACTGCAAGACCTGCCCTTGGTCACAAGCCCAGGGATTATATCTCTCCATCTCGGAAATCTCTTCATTGGCTCCCAGTGGTGGCAAGGGTCAAGTTCAAGAACCTCTGCATCGTCCACAAGGCTTCCTGGGGGTAGGGGCTACACTACATCCAACTCTTTGTTCCAAAATACCTTCCTTCTCAAGCGCTTCGCTCAACTACCTCAAACTCTCTGATGGTCAGACACTTCTCCAGGCAGACAGTGGGGGTAGATCTCTCTCCTCTGCAGGTGCCTCCCTCTGGAATGGCCTTGCTGCCCCTCTCAAATGTGAGCCGGACCACCTGAAGTTCCAGAAGCAGCTCAAGACATTCCCTTTCCCCTCTGCTTTCTCTCTCTCTCTCTCCCCTGCGGACTGCTGCACCAACTGGTCACTTGGCTATCCTCTGAGTCTCACTGGGTACCAGGCTCCTCCATGATAAGTCTCCCCTGCACTGCCTCCAAACACTTAGGGTCTGTAACTGTAACCCTACAGTTCCCTGCCACCTTGCACTTACCCAGAACCGCGCTGCCCTGGCTGCACTTCCTCAGAGCAATACTGCACTGATTGCTCTTCCCACTTCTCTCTCCCTGGCACTTCCACCTTCACTTTGCGTTGTCGCACTTGCACGATCTGAATGACACAAGGTCTAGTAAGATAGTTTGTCTTGTCCTCCCTCTGTCTTCCCTTCCTTGTCTTCTCGTGCCTAGAAACACTTGTGTACAGGTGCGTAACAAATGACATATCATATCATATCGTGTTGCTAGATCCTCATGCAGAATTAATATAGTGGTCAAACCTTTGTGACATTGTTTCCAATTTAATCAGTGGTTATCATGGTCCAGGCAGCAAATATGCAAAAGAAGCTATGCTCTCAATGCTTGTTAACGCAGGATCTGGGACATTTCATTGCAGTGGCCATTGCACCACATTTTTTCCAGCCTTTCTATGGGGGCCAGGCCACCTCCTATTCACACCCACAGTGCCCCATTCCTCTCTAGCTTAAAAATCAACAATACATGAACGCTTACTCCAAAACCTTAAACATCTTAAAAAGGTCCAATGAAAATGCAGAAAAATGGTCTTTCATCAAATGCTGTGAAAAGGTCACGGCAAGGGGTGTGTGTATCTTAAATTAATTCCGTCTCATGGACAGGTTCCCAGAATGACACTGGAACGCAATTCTATGCCCACACAATCTGGATGAGTGTCCAAGCTAACGCTCGAGTACTCACAAGGCCTGGCATGAGTCGCCATCACCTACAAAGAACCTGGCTCATGAGATACGAGCCACAGTGCTGAAAGCTCATGGCCTGAGAGGTTACTCCTTGACTTTTGTGGGGCACTCGGTCTGACCAAGTTCACTCTGGTCCATGTAGTTGGCAAGCTCCACTCAGTCCGCGGTGACTTCTTCCTGGCCTGGACCTTTTTCACTTCTTCACTCTGTTGCATGTGTTGTTTGTTTCTGGGCCTGTGAGAAGGTTGCTCCTCCTACCACATTTTGACAGAGACCTGCAGCACTGCAGTCTTCTGCCTGCTACTGCTTGCATTTGTCCGCAGGGCTCTGCCAGGTTACTGAGCCTACCATCGGTACAGTGTTAGCCTCTGACACACAATATACACTTGACTCCAATTGTTTATCTCTGAATGGTCCCATTATTTCCTTATTTTGCCACAAGTTGCTTCTATAACGGTAACTTGCTCTTTTGTTATTTTTCTACTGTGGAGTGGATTCACTCCTCCTTTTTGTCTTAGTCTTTTTATCGTTTGTTGTATGGTGGGGGATGAGCAGGACCCCACCCGCATGCACACGCAGACACACACTCACTCGCCAGGGACCAAACGGGACACGTGTGTGTTGCTCGGGTCCCCAGCGCGAACTGCCGGCCAGACCATCTTTATTTGTAACGCGCATGCACGAGCCTCGTTGACACTCGCGCATGCATGAACAGTGCGTATACACTACTCAACATCCCTCCTTTTCCCCCAAACAAAACACAGTATAACAGGTGCACTTAACATTAACAGTTCAAACTTAAACTACCAGTCTTCCACCTGTTACGAGGCAGGGTCCATAATAAAGTCTTTGAACCTCTGCGTGGCTTGCGTCCCGCCTGGCTCGGGTACCTGCGTTCCTCTTCAGGGGGCGCCTCTGGTACCCTTGGAGCCGCTGGCGGTCCATCGTTCTTTGGTGGATATCCTGCATCGCACGCTGGCTCATTCGCGTCGCTCACCTCAGGATTCGGCACTGCCTCAATCCGCTTGAAGAACGACGCATTCCTCGTGACAGTTCCACGGGCATTGGCTGCGGTGACCATGGACCCCTTGACGTGGGTCACTCCCAGCGGCTGCGTCTCGTAAAGTAACAATAACTTTCCCTCCGGCCTTCAATTCCGCACAGGACCATGTCCCCTACTGCGATCACCTTCTCCGGTAATCTTCGTCGGATGCTCTCCCGCTCGTGCTGGGTGGCCCTTTCTGCTCGTACCCGGTTGTTATCAATCTCCCCCGGACATCGGCCTTCAACTTCGGGCAACAACCCCCTGAGAGCTCGTTTGAAGAGGGCCTCCACTGGTGCGACCCCAGTGGACTGATGTGGGGTTCTGCGGTATTCGTGCAGAAAGTCAAACAGGTTGTGCCAGAGTTCTTCCCCTCCATTTAGTGATATGCGGAAAACTTTATTGAGCATCGGCATGAATGGTTCCACCTCCCCATTTGCTCTGGGCCAGAGTGGGCTGACCTTCCGATGCTTGATCCCCCTTTCTTCACAGTATTGAGCAAAACGTTGCCCCTGAAACGGTGCTCCATTGTCCGAACATATCTCAAAGGGGAATCCATGGGTGGCAAACATTTTCTCCATAGCCAGGATGGAGTGGTCACTGGCCGTGGACTCAACCAGCTCCACCTCCGGATAGCGTGACCACTGGTCTACCACTGCCAAAAAGTACATTCCCCGGCCCGTGGACCCGAAGTCCGCATGCACTGTTCCCCACGGGCGTTCACTCCTCTCCATGGCCTGGATGGGCGGCCCTCTCTCTACTGGACTAGCTGCTTGGCAGGGTATGCACACCCTCATGAATTCATCCACTCTATTCTCCCGATCTGGGAACCATACTTTCAACCGGTGACGTGCCTTCGTCTTTGCGTCCCCTGGTGTCCTTTGTGGGCGAGCTGTAGCACTTTGCCCACCAGTGCACGCGGGATAACTATTTGGTGGCCCTCAGCAGTAGACCGTCCTCAGCCACCAACAGCTCATGGCGTGCCCTCCAGAGAGCTTGCATGTCCCTTTTTGCACCATCATCCCTTCTGGCAGTGTTCATGAGCACTTCGTGCCATTCCTCCGCAATCTCGTGGCGCGCCCGGGCGACAGGTAGCGCAGGTTCCACCACCAGGTGCACCGCTTCCACACAGTCCGCCACCTCCGTAGAGTCTCTGGGCCGCCCAGCCCCCGGGTGGTGGGACAGATAGTCCGCTGGGTTGTGTGGGCCGGGACGATACAACAACTTGACCCCGTACACCATGAGCGAGAGCATCCATCTCTCGATGCGAGGCGACGGCTTGGACAATGCCCCGGACACGATTGGGATCAGGGGCTTGTGGTCCATCACAACCACCACAAGCTTACCTAAGATATAGATCCAAAAATGCTTGCAGCCCCACAAGATAGCCAGGGCTTCACGCTCAATCTGTGAATGTCGCTTCTCAGTTTCGGTGAGCGCCTTGCTGGCGTAAGCAATGGGTCGCATGGTCCCCTGTGGATCCGCCTGCATGAGGACCGCCCCAAGTCCCACCGGGCTGGCGTCTACCACGATTTCCGTCTCCCGGTCCGGATTAAAGTAGGCCATAGTCTCTTGCCCCGACAGGGCATTCTTGATGGCAGTGAACGCCCTCTCTTCTTCCCGGTCCAGGTCCAGGCCACATCAGTCCTAGTCAGAGCTCGCAAGGGTTCTGACAGGGAGGCCAAGTCACGAATAAATCGTCCACAGTAATTGACCATCCCCAGGAAGCTCCTTATTTCTGCAGGAGACTCCGGTGGGGCTGCCTCTTGGATGTCCTTCACCTTCTCCGGGTCTGGGGAGATGCCCCCGGCGTGAAACACAAACCCAAAGAATTCTATCTGGTCTTTCAAGAATTCACATTTTATTCTGTGCAGGGTCAGCCCTAGGCCGCGGAGTCTTTCCATGGTGTTCTCTAGGCGCTTCAGGTGCTCCGCTTCTGATTTTGCGAACACCAGGATGTCATCCGACATGTTTATTACTCCCTTGAGCCCCAACAGGGCCCCCCTGATGGCATTTTGGAAAACATCCGCTGCCGACAAGACCCCAAAACTAAGCCTCTTAAACTGGTACAGCCCCTCGTGAGTCATAAAGGTGGTAATGTATCTTGACTCGGGGTGGAGCTACAGTTGATGGTAGCCTGACCTCAGATCCAGTTTAGAGAAGACTCTCGCCCCTTGTAGCTCGCCGACAATGTCATCTAGGGTGGGTATGAGGTGACGTTCCCTTTTGATCGACATGTTTGGCAACCTCATGTCCACGCAGATACGGACTGCACCCAGCTGTTTGGGCTTTGGGGCGACCACAATTGGAGAAACCCAAGGGGTTGGGCCTTCTACTCTCTCAATAATGTCTAGGTCAACTAGTGTTTGTAACCCCTTCTCCACCTGTGCCCTTTGTTGGAACGGGATGCGACGATGTTTGAGTGCTGTTGGTCTCACCGACCCATCGATGAGAAGCCGGATGGGGTCCCCTTTTAGCTTCCCTATTCCTTGGAAGATCATGTCGAAACGCTGCAGCAGGCGTTCTAGGTCTGCGTGATAAACAGCGAACGTGAAGTGCACTATGTTTAGCGCTTCGGAGGCGGCACAGCTTAAGAGGGAGTGCGGGCTCACACTGGTTACGAAGAATCTTGCGTTTACCTTGCTCTGTCTATGGCATACTGGCACTACAAACACTCCTTGGATGGGAAGTGGCGTGTCTCCCCCGAAGGCGTATATCCGCGCATTGGATTCTGTCAACTCGGGAGGGCCTGGGAGGGCTTCATAATGTTCAGTCGCTAGTACACAAACTGACGCTCCCGTGTCTATGAGAACCGGGGTGGGAACCTCTCCGATGTCTACTGTGCATGTCGGTTGTCGGCTTCCTCTGGGACCAGTGGCAATGCTTAAGATGAAGAAGATTTCCTCATCCTCCTCCTCCTCTGCTATGTTCAGGTCTTACAAGCCCTGTTCGACTGTCGATACCCCTCTCACCCTCCGGGTATTGCTCCCGCCGACTCGCGCTGGCCCTCTTGAGGCTGCTACCGGAGTGGATGCCCTGCACACCTTCGCGTAATGCCATGGTGTGCCACACCGGCCACAGACCCTCGACTTCGCTGGGCACTCCCCCACATGCGGCAGGTCATAACCGCAATAGGGACATGACTGAGCATTGCCAGTCACTGGAGGGTCATCCCCTCTCCTCGGTGTCCATCTCGCCCTCCCTGGAGCAGAGCGTTCAATGGCAAATGTCTCTTCGCCCTTGCCAGAGTGCGTGGCTGCATCCATCTTCACCCCCCTGGCCTCTGCCAGTTCGTAAGATCTCCCTGTGTCCAGGATCTGCTGTAGGGTCAACCCAGGCTCTCTCAACACCTGCCTCCTCAACTTCCCCGAACTGCACCCCTGCAGCAGCTGGTTTCGGACCATCTCCTCCTCATTCACCCACCTGCAGGAGCTTGCCAGGTGCCTCAGCCGCGCACAGAACTGGTCCAGCGACTCTTCTTCTAGCTGCTTTTCCGCACACATGACAAACCTGTCAAAGTCTACATTTGCCATGGGCAGAAAGTGGTCTTGGAGAGCCTATTTTACCATGTCGTACGTGACTACTGGGATGTTGAGAGAGTCATACATTCTGTGGACCTCCGGCCCTGCAGAGTACACCATGATGGCAATCTTCGCCTCGTCATCCGTCTCCCCAGGGGCCCTGAAAAACATTTCTAGTTTCTTGACCCATAAGAGCCATTTCGGCCCCAATTTAGATGGTGGGCCAGTGGTGTCAAATTTAGGCATGGGGCTTAAAGTGCTGTGCATCCTGCATGGGACGGGTGCAGGGGCACCCTCATCTTCCCCTTCCTCACCCATGGTGGTGGCTGAACAGCATACTCACAGATTGTTGCACCACGAAGGTGTGGAGATGGCTCAGACACTGGGGAACTAAGTGTGGAAAGTTCTGGGCTCCCCTCACAGGTCTTCTGGTCCTCCTTTGTTTTTTTTTGTTTTTTTTTTACCACAGCCCTGCTGCAAGCAAGGGCTGTGGAAAGTTCCAAAAATTATTGTCCAGGCACTGGGGATCGCAGCCGGATCACGAGAACCCTCCTGCCCGCAACCGCTGCGATCCGCGTGTGAAAGCAAGATGGCGCCGGCCGTGCGCGCAAGTCCGTGCTGACATGGAGCAAAAGCCTTGAGCTCCGATGCCGTCGGAGCGGAGATGTGAAGCTCCGTAATTGTCCTCGTCGCCAGTGTTGTATGGTGGGGGCTGGCCAGGGCCCCCACTCGCATTCACACGCAGACACACACTCACTCGCCAGGGACCACACGGGACACCTGTGTCTTGCTCGGGTCCCCGGCGCGAACTGCCGGCCGGACCGTCTTTATTTGTAACGCGCATGTGCGAGCCTCGTTGCCGCTTGCGCATGCGTAAACAGTGCGTATACACTACGCAACACCGTTCACACTGCATTCTTCATTACCAGGGCAATGTGCTGGGTTATTCATCTCCCATTGCCTACCAATGGTATGCTTGTGCTCCCTGAGGACACTCTCTGTCTGTCCTCTACTGACACCTACGAGTGGGGTTTTTGATCCTCTTCGTTGCCTCCTGCGCACCCGTATCCGCCACTCACCTCCAACAGCTCTTTGCTGCAACTCTAGCACTCTGATGTTCTATGTCTGTAGTGCCTTTGGTGGTTCATGGGGACACCCTGGAGCATGACATGCCTGTTGCCATTGGAATGAAGTGTCACACAGGAAGAATTAAGGACTTTGTTTAGTTTGCATATAAGAGACCTCATGACCACCTCTCAGCGTGGCTACTCTCTCACCAACAACTGACGGTCTCAGAACTCTTGCGGCTTTCTAGAGTATAGTCCACTACACCATTCCAGGATTGGCGTCACCATTCCCCTACATGCTGCAGGATCCTTTCTTGATTTAAAGGCTGCAGTGTTGGAGAAAAGATGCAAGCCATGTGAAGGCTACACCCCCAGTTGCCACCCATGTCAAAAAGATGTTCCAGAGTTAGGGGAGTGCCCGCCTTCTCTTTCACACTGATACTGAGACATGTTGCTGTTTTGTCCAGAAGAATAATTTATTTTCCCCAATGTGGCTTTTTCATGAACGGGGGGTTACACGATATCTATCATTTCCAATGCTGTTGTGATGCATAGTAGAGAGAGATGGTGTGGTAGTTAGTCATGATGTCCCTATCTGCCGATGTTGCCTTTAGTACCAGTGAATGAGCATGTTTCAAAACTGAGGGATGGTACCAGCTGAGGGGAACCACTAACAAGGTTTGTGGTAATGAAAGAGATAGTACCATTGAAGGTCATTGACAATATGTGACAAATCAAGTTCCGGGGCACCAGTGGTATGGGGTGAATATCGGTTTCTAAACCATCAACCAGTCCCACACTTCTAATACACCAGAATGGATCCGAACATATTGGATTAACAAGCATGCAATTAAAATGATAAACCTCCCTGTCCAATTTTGGTAATGTTGATGGAACGGCAGGCTTATCTACTTGTAAGGTTGTGGATCATTGGTTATTTGCAAAACAACGAAAATACAATTATTACCCAATGATAAAAGGAGTTTCCACTCAAGGTTGTATACAAATATCTGCTTTATTATTATCACAGCTGACAATCTAACACTATTAAATACAACCCACCCCATGAAGGAAAGCAGAGAAAAGACAGTTTCTAAGAAGGAAAAGGGATGCACTGTGGATACTGACAAGAGGGTTGTTGGTACGGTTAATGATGACAATAGTTTTTTAAAAGGCTTCTTGACTTCAGCAAAGAGGAAAAAGTGTCTTAAAATTTCTCTGGGGCCTTCTGGGACATACCAGAGGGAAAGAATCACAATGTATCTTTTACTGTTGTTGTTCTTGATGCTCGACAGGGTTGAGTCGGCTTCAGGGCACTTTGCAGGTTTCTGCGTCAGAGTTTGAGACGGGAATCAGTGGCGGTATCAGGCGGCAAGACGGTTCAGTGAGAAAGCGCTTGACGAATGGCTGCAGGGTAGCCTTCACTGCGACTCGGGGTCAGGAATCGGTGTCACAGTGCTGATTGGTGGTCCTGAAGCAACGGCCGAGACATCTCAGGTTTCTTTCAGTGACTGGGACTTGACAGTGGTCAGAGTTGTAGTCGGTTGTGGATCGAGGAACTCAAATGCCTCGAGAATGTACTTTAAGGTGGGTGGTGAATGGTGCTTGTCTTTGCACTTTTCCCAGCTTCTTCATTGGACTTGTATTGTCCTTTAAGGCGGATGGCCCAAAGCTAGGGAGTGTGTTTCAGGCAGCTGCCTTGTCTTTGGTTTTGGGTTCACAGACCTTCTGGCACTCCCTGTTCAGGGAGCTTGATGCAGAGCCTAGCAGGGCACGCTGTCTGCTGGCTGGGTACTGGTTTGGAAGTAGCTGGAGGGTCTTCTTCCTCTATTCCTTGGGAGAAGTTATGGGGAGGGTTCTTGCTTCCCTCTTTGGATATTCCTGGCCTTCCTTCACTGGCAGAAGCTGTACGGCAGACTGTACCTTCAGCCAGGGTCGAAGGATGAGTTCTTCTAGCTACTTCTTGTGAAGTATTCAGATGATCTGCCAAAAGAGGGGCACTAGCCCATTTTAAAGCCAAATTGTCCATTGTGATTGGTGTAGGCTATGTCTAGCTTAGTTAACCAATCCTGGGGTTCTTACCAACAATTTTCTATATGTGTGAGGTCATAACCAGAGTGCTTTGCAACAGGAACCAGGGGGTGTCCCAGAACGAAGATGGCAGAAACCTCATCTCAACAGAAAGAGCACTGGGCTCACGCCCCTGTGCTACTAAGCCCCACCCATCTGCCTGTCTGCTGTAGTCAAAGAGTCTCTCTGGTTAATGGATCTCCCTGTGTAGTCACTGATTAAAGCAGCATGTCTCCCTTGAAGATCCTGAGAGACCAGACTCTCTGACTTCCCCAAACCACATTCTGATATCTTATGAATGAGGTCCCCCAAGCACAGGTGGCCTACTGCAACACACATTAAATACTGAGGGCAGGAGTTGGCTTCAGGTTGACACAGTTACATATGAAAGGTTGTTGGGTTTCCTGTCTTCTTTGGTGTCCTCTGCAGCCAGGCCCCATGAGGGCCTGTTTGAAGTACCCCCAGTGTGTATGCTAATCGCTGACACCAGTTGTAGGGACTAACAAAAGAGCAGGGCGGTTCCATGGAGCCTTTGTCAGTTAATCAGGCTTTCCATGACAGGGTGAAGTTTGCCCCTCCCCCTTCCTGGGGATGGCATTGTGCACTCCTTAGCTGTCACATTCCAACTAATTATGACAGGATCAGACAGTGCTGGTAGGCGCTGCCCATCCCAGAGTACACAGGTCTATGCTTTGTCGTGGAGTGAGCAAAGGACAACGTGTGTGGATTAGCCCCACACATTTTCTAGAGGTTGGTCTACCATCATTCGAGTTATTTAAATATTTCAAAAAAGCCCAGGCGAGCGCACACCCACCGTGCGGATGGTTGAATTCCCCACACATTACCAACTTCATCACAGACAAAGGAGAAGCTGGTTTACTGGTCTTTCTTAACCTCTCCACAGCCTTTGCCCCAATCAACCTCAAGTCCTTACCCAACACAGTCCTGCAATTGGGTGTCTCACACCTTTCTGAGAAATATCAGTTTTTGGACATGGGCTCAAATCATAATACCACTCTGTCACCTACAGAGTGACACTATGAACCATACATTCCCCAGTCATCACCAACCTCTACATAAAGCCACTGTGGACACTCTGTGCTGATCTCAGAATCAGGATCGGTTAATAGTGCAATGACACAGAACCATCAGGGACAAATGCGCTGTCAACATAGATCACCTAAAAAACTGTTTCTCGCTCTGCCAGACCTGGATATCTAGAAACAAAGAGAAATTGAAGTCTTCCTTCTGACGAGACCCTCCAAACTAACCCAATTCTAGACTTAGCTTGCAGATGGTAAATTAGATGGATTTACAGCACTACTGAACCCCCAGCCAAAGTACATAGAGTTTATTGTAAACAGAGACATCTTCCTATTAAACACATGCTACTATGATGATCCAGAGAGCCAGGTAGCAGCTCTTTCTGCTCTGCTCTGCAAAAACGAACACGTCATTACTGCAATTAACTTCAGTACCTTGTACAAGCCTCGGTTCCCTCCCAGCACAGTGGCGTTAACACCTGACTGGCAGATCTCCCTTCCACTGCTGTGGCCCTGCAGAAAGAAGTAAAGACAGCAGCAGGCCTCACATCACTTGCCTGAAGAAGTTCGACCACATCAGCGCAATCGTCATAGAGTGCTTTGACTTCCCTTCCTAGAGTGCATCATCTTCAAGACAGCAAGCGTCACCTACAAGGCCCTGACGACTAATGCTTCACCCTACTTGGCAGAAAATCTCTCCTCTGCAGGGCAAAAGAGCACAAGGAACCAAGCCACATCTAGTCTAGAAACAACTTCAAAAAGGTGGAAACAAGAAAACATACTTTCTGCTACTGTTCCTCAAGACTTTGGAACTGTGTACAATATTGTGTCAATCTTGGCTACGCTCCCTTCTACTTTAGAAAGAAATGCAGATACTGTTCTTCAAACAACATCTTCCCCTTCTCATGTACTCTCTATTATACACAGCTGCTTTTTTTAAAGCAGCCTTCTGCTTTATAAATCCCTAACAGAAAATCGCAAAACATAACAAGGCCAAGGTTAATTACCTTTACGTTGAATATAGCATTGGTAGATGAACTTTGTAGAGGAGTCTTATGGAGGGCAGCTTGTGGAATAGCTGTGAAGTCGTGGGTTATTCTGGACCACTGGATGTGCCTTTTCCAACACTGAACATTGATGGCTGAAGGGTTTGGAAGAAATGTAAACCACTGGCGTTGCCCTTGACAATGCTCCAAGCCATTGTTGTTCAGGATTCCATGTCATTACAGAAGTGGAAGGAACATACAATAATCAGGATTTGGTTCCATTAAAAGGGGGAAGCTCAGCTCAAACCTCTAAGTAACATGCCTTCCTTATAAGACCGCATGCAACCCCAAGCACGTCCAGCCCCATTGAATGCCATCAAATAAGTGTAACTTGGGTCACTAGGCACAGCAAACTCAGGACCCACATCTGGGCATACCCGTCCCAATCATGGTGACTTTGGCCACACTGATGAGTAATGGATGAAGGGTTTTGAATGGTTCTAAACCACTGGCATTACTCTGAGCAACCTTCCAACCGTTTTTCAGCCTGTCAGGATATTTTAGATAAGGAAATAAAATATGCAAAGGAGACCTTGTTCCACCTCAAAAGGGGCAATCCAGCACAAACTGCTAGGGCTCACCCTTCTGAAGGAGATCAAAAGCAACGTTTTAATTTGTATATGCGTGCACTGTGTGATATTCTGGTTGAAACTGGAGTTTTTTTCACCAACTATGCAGATGACACACAGTTATAATAGAGCTAAAGGGATCACATAGTATAGACAATGTAAAGATTGGACAAATATATAGTAAAATCAATAACTGGATGCAATCCAATTGGATGTGCCTCAACGATTCTAAGACATAACTCGCTGTCAGAAGATGCTGTTTGGGTCCAATCGCCTTCTAGATAAACTGGGGGGCGGGGGGGGAGTATAAATCATTTCAGATAAAGGAGGCTACAATCATAGTATTCAACCAGGTCAAAACTCTGGGTATGATGATGAACTCTTCTGTTAATTCAGAAGAACAGGCCAACCTCTTGCAAAAGAATACAGCCTACTACCTGAGGGCCATTAGACCCTTGAAAGCGAAAACATTATGTCCACCATCGCTAGGGCTGTTGTGTTATCCAGGCCAGCCTAATATATAGGCGCCCTTGCCAAAGACCTGCATACCTGTCAAGTCATTCAGAATGATGTTGTAAGGCTAGTAAAACATCTTACGAGAAGAGACCATACTACGATGGCCAGAAGATCGCTCCATTGGCTCAGAGTTGAGTAGAAGATTAAGTTTAAATCCCTAACTCTGGTGCACAAATGCCTCTTCGGAAAAGCACCTAAATACCTGAAGACGAGTCTTGTATTATATACCCTGAAGAGACAGTTGCGCTCAGCAGGAAAAAACCTGCTAGTAATAGTAATACACAAATACAAACTCAAATCAGCCATGGGCAGTTCCTTTGTAGTACAGGCAGCTCAGCTATGGAACTATCTTCCTTTGGCTTTGAGAGTACAAGAGAATCATCTGCAATTTCGAAAACTCCTGAAGAGATATCTCTTCAAATAATTCCAACCTTTTCGCTTCAGCTCTCCTGGTTGGTTTAGGGAAGTCCCCTAGATAGTTTGTGTCTGTATTGTTAATGCGCCCTGATGCCTGCGGGCTACCGGCGCTATAGAAGTCTCCATTACATTACGGTAGACATGTTTCAGCCTTCTTGGATGTCATCAGTCAGATGTAGGTTGGGTCTATGGGCACAAATGCAAAAAAGCCTGGGCCGAAAAACAATCATTCATTGAACATTGTATACTAAGACCATTGACTATTAAGAATTGCTCCTTTTTCGTGGAAGAATTATTTATGTAATATAAGTGCATGTATGTCTTTGGTAAAGGGAATGTCTGTGTATAACTATTATTGAGTAGCACGTTGCACTTCTGCATGGTTGATTGTTTTATTTTGGTCCAGACTGTTTGGTATTTGGGCTGATAATTTTCATAGCTTTTGTACTGACAAAAGACATAAACGCAATTGTTCTACTGAAATGCCTGTGTTTGTTGATCAAATTAATTATCATAGGCTTTGTAGCATTATGGTTGTGTTGTTTGAATGATGCCTTTTTAATGAGACCGGCTATCCCATCATTCTTTTGAATTTTTTGCACCTAACTTCTGAACATATCTGAAAATATTTGAACTATTGCAAAACGTTTTTTGTGATTGTCTCTTTTTATGAGTTTGCCATCTCCACTGATAACATAATTGGTCCGCCTTATCATCTTTTTGTAATCATATTGATAAGATTCATCCCGTATGACACCACCCTTTCTAGAATATATTGGGACAGCACTCTGCTTGATGGGTTGTGTTGGCAAGGGTGGCTTATTGCAATATCAGGATCCGGGTAGCCATAAAAGAGGTGATAGGGACTTAGTGTTCAGCTCACACACGCTACATTATGGTGCTAATATGTAAACAAAGAACTACCTAATGGAGCATTGCAGCATCAACTGTTCCAAACATCCTCAAAAACAGCAAAAGAAGCACCCTCAAAACTGAATGCAAGATCTTCCGGAAACGGACACTCCAGGGATATACAAAGGTTAACAGTCAATTGCATTTTAAAATAAAGAATAAGATAATATTAACATGTTACCTCCAATAAAATAATCAAATCCATAGAAACAAACAAATATTTGATACGTAAGAGATTAGATATACACTCCCGTTATTGCATTACGACAAATAACATGATATTACAAAATGTTCTAATTGAGCCGGCCAATATGCCCTCGGCGTGAGGATGAGGAGAAGAGCAGGGTCAGATGGGGACATAAAATTGAATCAGGCCACAATGAAAAAGTGAACCACAATCGCAAATTGAAATTCATTACTTTTTGAAACAGGCTGTTTGAGTACTACCCAATGGGGAGTTTGAGTTTACGGTAAAATGTGTAGCAAATAGTTCATTTGAAAGCATATTTTCTTAGGAACATTGGATAAAGCTGGTGATTGCTCCGAGGAGGCCGCCGGGTAAGGCTTCCTGCCTGTCTGTGCCTGTCCGAGCCAGCTCCGGGCCCTATTCTGCTACATCTTCTTTCTCCAGCTAAGGCAAGAGGCACATTTGCCCCTCAACCTGCCTCCATTAGCTCTGACTTCTTGTTCCATTGTTCCCTCATTCTTTTCCTCCATTCTTTTCCTCCTCATTTCTATTGCCCCCTAGGGCCACCGCCCTTGCCACTCACTCTTCCCATTCCACATGGAGCTGCTTTCTTTCCCTCCCTTTCCATGCTTTGTTCCGACACCTTTCTCCTTATTTTTTCCACCCGCTGTGAGCTCTGCGCACTCTGTCCATGCACCGTGCCACTTGGCTTGTGGTCCCCTTCCCGCACCTCACGCCCCGTCCCTTGTTCAGCCTACTGTTGCGGATGTGCCTCAGTGCCCTACCCGCTTCCAGCAACCTCTGGATACTACCTCTGCTCCCTGAAATCCTGTGAGCTGTTTCCTTGACTGTACCAGTGCCTCATTCTTTTCCCCTTTGCAGCCTGCCTCGGCCTCTTTCCATTGCCTTTCTGATGAGCCCAGGCCACCTCCTCCTGACCTGCTCTCTCCTTCCTCAGCGCTCTTGCTTCACTCCTTGTTACGCCCTCTGATGACATTCTTGCTCCTTCGGTTTTTGTGCTCTACCCTCATCTCTGGATCCATTCAAAAGACATTTTGCTTGCATTTCGGAATCCATTCAACTGCCATTTGCTTTGCTTCATTCTGGATCCATTCATCTGACATTTGCCTTGGTTGCATTTAGGGATCTGTTCAATGGACTGAGCAGCTTTGCAGCACGTCGTCCTCCCTCTTTAGCCTGGTGGGGCTTTCTCACTCCTACTTTCTCCTATCGACTCTGTTTCTTACCACAATTGCATGTCTGTGTACCCATGAGGTGTGGTTTTCCCAGGCTGCATTGCTTACCTGTTATACCACAATTTGCAGGCCTGTATGCCTCATGTAGCCACCTCATTCCATGAGGTGTGGCCTTTCCAGGCTGCATTCATGCTTACCTTTTTTACCACAATCTGAAGGCCTATATGCCTCATGTAGCCCCTCATTCCATGAGGAATGGCCTTTCAGGCTGCAATCACTCATACCTGCTTGTCACTAATTGCATCTCTGTTTTTTTCCTTAATGCAGTTTCCCTACTTTTCCCTACACTTTTATACTTGTTTGTGCTTGTAAATGTACCTTTTCCCGCTTCCCCTTCTGCACTTCCTATCCACCACTTCTCCCCCTTTTTGCATGTTTCAGCACTTGCACGTTCCAAATCATCTCACAACATAGTCAGAGCGTATTGTTTGTTTCCTCCCTCTATCCCCTTCCTGCACTTCCCCTCTCCCCTCTCTCACCTGCAATCAATGCACTTGCACATTCCGAATGTTAGGAATGTTTTTGTTGGCTTAGCGCCGACTGAGATGGCGACCTAATTTTGCTCTCCCAATCCTGTGGCACTTCCGGATAATAAGGCGTATTAATACTTTAGAGATAAGCACTTGAATATGTTTATTTCTTTCACCTTAACTATCCCTGGTGGTCCGTGGCATTGTCTCCGAAGACTGATCTCATCTGGTGGGTGACTTCAGAAGTTCATGGGTGCGGCCTATGACTGCAATATCCCATGATTCCTGAGGACGACGTCTCCTGTCAGCTGCTCCGGCTGAACGCAGTGTGAGGTGCGCTCATACACCTAACACGTTTTGACTACAACACGAGCTCCTAGCATAAACAAAGCCCAGGAACTGCTTTTTACTGCAAAGGGTACTTTCTGTCTCTTCTTTGGCTACATATTGAGGTTTCCTGTACTCAATCAAAAGGAATTAATGGTAATTTTGCCAATATCAAATGTATATCTTTATGCAGAATATTTTACTGGTGTGATATATTAAATAAAATACCAGATAAGAATTAAAAGTGCATCACTGTGAATAACATTTGGTGCTGCATGTTATTCAAATAGCACTGCTTAACTACACACGCTACTGTTTTATTAATTGGAGCTCTGCTACTCTACTGGTTTATGAATGGGATTTCAACAAAATATAATTTTAAAGGTCTACAGTTGGTTATACTAATATATTACCATAATATTACAAGCACAGCTCTCTTACTGTCATACTGTTACAAATTCTTAGTCATACTATTCAGTTCATCATGTCATCTAAAAAAGGACAAATCAAAGAAATACCCTCATCTCTGTCTAATACCCTCAAATGGCAAAATAGTAATTCACCCACGCCGAAAGAAGATATTCTGGATCCTGCCATGCAAACTATTCTGACAGAAATCAGGGATCTGAAACATTTTTTAGAAACCACAAATGTAAAGCAGCAAATGCTCGATGATAAATGGTCTACATTTAAAACAAGAATGTGTGAGGTACAGAGACGAGTTAGTGATGCTGAGGATATTACCAGAAGAGTTGAAATGCTAGAAATCACAGTTAAGTCTTTAAAAAAAACTATCTGAAAACCTTGAAAATAGAAACAGAAAGAATAACCTAAGGAGTGTCAGTCTTCCAGAAGGAATTGAAAGATATAATCCTATTCTGTTCTTAAGTACTATGCTTCCTAGGGTCCTGGATCTACCAGCGTCAGTGAAACTAAACATCCAGACGGCTAATCGGGTGGGTCCCTTTAACTTATTTTGCTACTCTAATAGTACCTCAAAAGTTTTTATCTTTGCCTTACTAAACTATATACATTACATGTTATACACATAATGGATAACGTAAAGCTAATAAAGCAGCTCTCTTGGGAAGGTAGGGGGAATTTCATATGCCAGGGTGTGTCTAACGTGACTGCTGCCAGGAGAAAGGACCTACTTACCTTCAGACCTGCTCTGAGACTTATACATTCAGTCATTCTTAAAGTCACTCTAAATGGGTACACTTCTACCTTTCAGAATCCAATAGACTTGAGACATTATATTCAGAGTAGCAAAAGAGATGACATAGATATGTCCAGACCACCTACTGGAATAGTTAATATTAATACATGTGTTTACAGCTGAATACCTTGGAATATTGTTTTCATATCTCCCACTGGAGTTGGGTGTGAGGTGGGCCTTCTCTTAAGTGGTTCTCCACCCCCATTTTCTTTGTTATTGTTCAACATGGATGGGTGTGTCAGTATCCTGTTAGCCACAGTCCTATATACATTTCTTTTTCTCAGGTGGATGTTACAAATATACATGTTGATTTTGTTTGTCTACCCACTTCCCGTATGTGGCACTCCTTCAATGTCCTTACCAATTATGCAGAGTATTCATTTTTTGCTTATTGGATGGCTACATAACTGTTTTTCTAAGCATACTGTCATATTAGCCTTTATTATAGCTAAATATTTTCATAATTTCAGCATGCCACTTAACATAACCTCCTGGAAAGTTAAAGGATTGCATAACCCTGTTAAAAGACAGAAAGTACTAGCTCACCTTAATAGAGCAAAGCCATAAATTGCATGTATCCAAGAAACACATCTCTCTCAGGCAAAAGCTGCTAAACTTAAATGCCTATGGGTAGGTCAGGTGTCTTCAAGTGCAGCAAATGACAAAAAGAATGGAGTTATTACCCTAATTAATAAGGTGTTTTAATGTAAAGTTACAGTGACTGAATATGATGATCTAGGTAGGTGGGTGCTAGTTAAGATGTTAGTTGATTCCATTTAATACACAATTATAAATATTTGTGGTCCAACATCTCCAGACCCTTCTTTCTGGCTACAATTAGGAAACCACATTATTCAATCCAATCCAAACAATCTTATTGTATGTGGCAATTGTACTGAGATTATAGATCCTTTTTCTGGACAGAAAGTCTAGTGTATGGTTCAAAAACATAGAATCTCACAAAGAATTGACCATTTATATATCAGAACTAGGTCTTATTGACGCATGGCACATAACTCATTCTTTGGAATTGGAATTTACTTTTTTCTTCCGACAATTCCACCTTGAGATTACGTTACGCATTCATTTCTTAATCCTTGGCTAACCTTCTTCTGAATGCCCAAATTGAATGTACAGCTCTTTCGGACCATGCGCAAGTCCCTATTACTCACAACCTCACACCTCAGAGAATACTCACATTTCGGATAGATGGAAATTTTATCCGGCCCTGTTGAAAGATGAGCTATTTATACCCTTTGTTACTCAGCAGCATAATAATTACTTCTCAGAGAACAAATGTCAGGGTACATGTATTGCCAATAATTGGGATTGTTATGAGGCTGTACTTAGAGGTCATATTATATCTTTTGCTGCCAATAAAAAGAAAAAACTCAAGCAAGAATCAGATAATATTCTTAAGCAGTTTAAATCCCTTGAATCTCAATATACACGTGCTAACTCCATGCCGCTTCTTAATGATATTATTAAGCTTAGAATGCAATATAACAAAACTGTCACAAAATACTCCTGTGCAAATCTTTTAAAATATAAAGTGAAGATATATACATCTTCCAATAAATCAAGTAGATCACTTGCATCATACCTCAAACCTAAAAAAGAAAAAGGAAGGATTACAGTTATTAAGGATCAGACAAGTCATAGGACATTTTCAGATAAGGAAATTATCCAAGTTTTTCAAAATTATACCAGAAATGATATACTTCTGATGCTCCCCCCAATAACACTCATGTTCAAGACTCTCGTCAACACGTATCTCATGTTAGATATCCAAGCGTGGATGTCAGTCATTGAAAGTTCCTATCTCTCCCAGTTAAATTTATAAAGTCATAAAGGAACTCAAATTAGATGAAGCTCCTGCCTGAGATGGCTTTGCCATTGATGTTTTTGCTCTCTTCGATAATATATTAGTACCCAAACTTAATGCATTTTTTTCTCATTTCATAACAGTTAAAAAGGCACAGGGCTCCTTTTCAGAAGCCATGTTCATAGTTTTCCCTAAGCCCAAGAAAGATCCTTAACCCCCCAGAGCTACAGGCCAATTTTGCTTATTAACACTGATTGTAAAGTAGTTGCCAAGATTCTAGCAAATAGACTTCCTCTGTCATTACATAATTTACTTAAAATGATCAGGTTGGATATGTTAAAGGTAGATTATCTTCCTCTAATATTAGACTATTTGTGGATGTTTTAGACATGATTCACAAATCCAAGGAACCCTGTGCTGCTGTAGCATTAGATGCAGAAAAAGCTTTTGATAGGGTAGAATGGCACTACATGTTTAAGGCCCTTAAATGGAATGGAATTGTTACCCCTTTTCTTTCCATGATCAGAGTGCTATATTCCAATCCTAAAACAGCAGTATTTATTAATGGACAAATGTCCCCATACTTCCCATTATTTTGAGGTACATGCCAAGGTTGCCCTCTTTCCCCACTTATTTTGATCTTAGCATTGCAACCTTTTTTAGAGGCTATTAGACAGGAGAATAATATACTTGAAATTGAGTGGGGAGGTGTACATGTTAAAACTGTGGCATATTTCTCAATTCTCACTAGCTTCAGGTTATAAATTAAAAACAGATAAATCAGAAATGTTACCTCTCAATATATATTGTACTAGGCATCATATTCAAACCCTGGGTATGAGACGTGTCCTAAAGGCATCAAATATCTTGGTATTCATATTTCTTCATCCATTAGAGATACTAGAAAACTGAACACTATCGCTCTACTGTCTAGAGTAAAAGAGCTAACAAATTCATGGTCCCACTTTATCTATCCTGGTGGGTTCATTTGTGATCTTTTAAAATCATGATCTCCCCAATTATTTTATATCTTCTCTATATGCTACCAATTCCCCTTTCTTCTTCCTTCTTCAAGTCTATAGATTCCTGTTTAGTCAAATTCCTATGGGGAAAGAAGAAGCATAGAATTTCTTTATATAAACTTTAAAAAACCATGTGCCTATTGTGGAGTAGGATTCCCAGATTTAAAAGAAATACCATATGGCCCGTGTTTTGAGGCAGACACTGTTGTGGTTTACTCATGTAGATTATAACAATGCTCCCAAGTGGCTGCTTATGGAGAGAGCAATGGTTTCCCCTCTAACCTTTGCTCATTGCTACATCATCAATGGGAAAAATAGATTCATCAACTGTACTATTATAAGCCTACCGGCCCATTATCTTATAACTTACATGCTTCCCTCCGTTTTAAAATCTTCTCAGGTTGTCTCACAATGTATTTATTAATTATTAAAAGTTAATGAAAGATCTATTTTTTGGAAACCATGGCTCTCTCTGGGGATTTCTTGATCAGCTATTTGTACAAGGAGCTTCAATCACCTTTCATTAATTTGATGCTAAATTCCAGACACTGGTCTCGTATATGCAGCAATATATGACAATTATTGATGCAATTATGGAAAACTATGAACCATTAATCTGTAAAGCTATAGCTCCTAATACAGAAAGACTGCAACAAATGCATAATCCGAATATTACTGCCTCCTTGTTCCATAAAGATCTTTCGGAGGTATCTTCCTAGAAACCTGTATGTGATTGTCTCGTTGCCTGGCAGCAGGACTGCACTCTACTGGATAGCCAACTATATTGGCCTCTTATGTGGAAGAATATCTCGAAAGTAACCACGTCAACAAACCTACTTCAAACATTATACTTCTTTCATCATAGAGCTTTGATCACTCCTCTTTTCCTCTTCAAATGCGGAGCTACACAGAACGACAGTTGTTAGAGTTGCTTTCATGCTCAGGGCTCTTTTAAACATATGTGTGTTGAGTGTTATAATGTTAAATCGTTTTGGAAAAGCATGCGGAACATATTCAAGCCTATTTTCAACCGGCAACAAGATTTTTGTTTTAAATTCCTTTTTCTGTGCAATGCTACAACATGTTTTGGATAGGAATGCTTGTTACTTGTTTGACCTTCTCATTTTAGTGGCAAGTCAAACTATAACGTCTAATTGGAAGAATTCAAATCACCTTCATTATAGATTGTGGTGGAACTCCATTTGTAACATCCATAGGTTGGAAAGATGCAATGCTTAATCTCCTTCTCTGCTACTAAAGCACAAGTTGAAGTGGAACTTTTTTCTAAGATTCTTAGCTAGTGTAGCCCCCAACTAATAAATAATGTATACTTCTGTGCATAATTTCTCTGCAACTTCCCCCATTTTGTACATGTTTGTTTTCTTTATTTGGTGTTCTTTGGTGTTTTATTGTTTGTCACACTTATATACTAATTCAAAATTCTGAATTCCATATGCATTGTCTTCATCTCCATATGTGGCCTTCATATATTTTAACGTTTATTCTTATTAATATAAGTCTTATATCATTATTGTGCATCAAAATATCTGCGTTATTGGTTATCATTTTCAAACTTAAAAAAGGAAGTTTATAATATTGTTTTATACCTTATTTCTCCTCCCTTCCCCCGTCTTGATGCGCTGTGAAACAGAATTTTGCTGTATAGTGGGCATTACAAATAACCAATAAATAAATAAAATAGTGTAGTAACTGTTGAAACTGCCACTCTGGCCAAAATAATGGACCCACTCTGAAATCATGGGCTGGCACTGCACTGCAATATTCTCCCTATGAACCAATAGGCCAGTCTGACCCTGGAGAAGAGATGTCATTGAAAGTTTAAAACATGTACATTTATCAATGTTAAATGATAGTTATTATTTGCATAAATAGCTAATAAAATGTGGAATGTTAACAACCGGTGTGGTTCTAAATGGAAAAGCTGGCTTATGGTTCCTGAAGGAGAGGCTCATCCTCCGATGTTGAAGGAAAACACCAAAAAGGGCCTGAAAATGCCCAAAAAACAGTCACAAAGACAATGTGAGAACGTCATCCAAAGACTTACCATGCAACCACATTCCCAGCAGGCAAGCGTGACAGCATTTCAAGATGATAAAATACTAGGAGTAATCCTGGTAGATCCCTCATACAACCACACACACATTGTCCCTAATGATCCAACAGGTTACCCACCATGTGGGCACCCGTAGGCAAAATGTTGCTGCACTCTGTTCTCATTCTACAGTGCCCACAGGTAACTCCAGGTCCTTATGACCGACGTCTTGGTTTCCATTTTGTAAATTTCTTTTTTTATTACTAGGAGGTTTTCATTTGCAAACCAAAGTCTTCTATCTCCCTTGCAGACCAACGACCGGCAAAAACCTTTAGAAGTGAATTAAGGTCCCACGCTCCCTCCAGCGACTACACGTATTAAAATCTACCTGTGTAATTATACAACCTGTTCTGTTAAAAAAGAAACAGGCATTAATTACGAATTTTATAGTCCATGTCCCGTCTTTGCTAAAAGGAAGCCATTTTGGTTCCTGAATTAGTGGGAAAAAAACGTGTTGGGTGTGAACTGTCCGCCAAGCCAATGCTTTCCCGCCAGCATGACTTTTTCACATAAACGTAGTGGATCATGAGGTCATATAATAAATCCAATAATTTGTTCCCACAAGTGCCACCTGTCTCCCTCTGTAGCTTGTTTAAGAAGAACCTACTGTGCCTGCATGCAGAAATAAATTACTAAGGAACCTGCACAGCGTATGTTTGTATTCTTCAGGAAATGAATAGCACTGGCTACACCTGTCCAATCACATGCCATCGTCGCCCTCTCTCGCACACTCTCTCTGTCTCTCTCTCTCACTGTCTGTTTCTCTGTCTAACTCTATGCACAAGATGCTCAAAATATTTTTGCCGCAAGTCGCTAGATGCACAAGTGCATCCCATCAATTGCGCCCAAACACGGTGCACCATATTCTAAAAAGGCATCCAAATACCATTTTGCACATTTTCCTAAATCAGGGGGTGTTTCTGTGCAATTCATGATGCTTTCCCTATTTACAAATGGGATGTGATTTAAAAAGAGCAGAATATACATATACTGCCTTGTGCTTATTTGGAATAGGCACAAGGGCATGCACAATGCATGGCAGGGTCGTCCTTGACCCAACAATGCCTTTCCTCTGAAGTGGAAGAGTAACAGCATGACCCATTGCTGTCTCACTGGCCTTTACATCCTTCATACAAGGAGAGAATAGCTTTTTTGTGTTCACACATTTCGCAATGACTTTGAGATAAGAGCCTATCACTGTGAAATGTGCTTCCAGCAGCCACGTGGCTGTTGCAAGCCTTTACTGCATTTGAGACACTGATGTATGCAAGTAGACTGGCCAGCGCATCTTTTGGGCTGCCGCACATCCCCATTAACTGCGAGGGTCACCTTTGAGAATAAGGTCACCTGTCTATTTCTCTAAATACTGTGAATAAAACGGGGCACCTGTGCCTTTTTGTTTGCAGTCATTTTTGAGAATCTGCCCCCATGTCTCTGTCTCTCGCTGTCTCTGGGAGAGAGCCAAGATGGCATGTGCGCATTTGCTTAACCTTCCCCGAGAGGTTGCTGACATCAGCACAACCAGAGAAAAGGCACAGATATCTTGAAGGTGTGCTGTGTTTTCTGTGGTTAAAAGTTGAATGAGAAGAGCAGCAACAGACGCAGCCCTGAGGTAAGGACCGGCCTGGTATTTGGAGACATACATTGTCACTGCAGCAAAGTCACCATCACATTGAAGGTGCATTGTCCATACGGAGGAAAGTAAGGGGGTTCAAATATAGTCACAGCTATAGGACTGAAAGGCCAGGCCGCAGGGGCTACAACTGTGTACAACTGCATTTATCTTTCTTTGTTTGTGTTATTTTTGTCAATTATTAGAGTTTGTGCAATCATTGGCCTGCATGCATAGTAAAGTATTGCCTTGGTGCCCACAAAAGAATCAGAACTTTGGTTGTCAATCTGAGTGTAACCCTTTGCAAGAAGGAAGGATGTTTTGTGAGACAAACAAAATGTGTGCATTCTTATTAAAAGAAATTTTAAAAAAAAGGAAATTATTTAATTTTGCTAACATTGTAAGTTGACCCTTACATTTTTCAATGTTCATTTCTAATGGTCACTTCCACTATAAACCGTATTTATAAAATATGGGATGAAGTAACCCCACTGTATGTTATAAGGATGTTACATGTCACAGAGGAGTTGTGTGACCAAACAGAGGAAGGAGGCAAAAGACTGAGTACTTTTCTAAGGCCATGGAACTCCGAAGAAGTGTGCCGAAATCATTGGCTAGCAAATTATCGGTCACCCCACCTGTCTAAATGAGACTCATTTCTAATGAGGTGTACTTGTCTGTGACATTCCTACCTCCACCATTAAATCTATCACTGACCATCACATGTTCCCTATTTTCAGAGATGGGGTTTTCCCCATGAGGTAATAGTTTTTAAGGAGTTTAGATAATTTTACTGCCATAACTGTGCCTCTCTCATGTACATGGCACTGCAGGTGATTTCCAAACAGACTAAATGTTTGCACAGGCAAAACCTGCAACCAACCTTTAGACTGCCACTTATCACCGTATCTCCATTAATGCCACATTCTACTGGTGCCCTTTGTTATAGCACATCTCAGCATTCGTGGGCGGATAACGTTTTTGTTTCTCTGACAGAGACTGTTTTTAAAAAACAGGGGCCTGTTGTTTGCTTTGGGTACTCAAAGAAGGAAACATCCAAAATGACCGATTATAAATGACCAAATGCGTGATTTGGCTGAATTCTGGCTGTTTGAAAATTCTGAACAGTCGAAAAGTTTGATCAGTGATCATCCGGTGCTGGGGGCTGCAGGGATGTCCCCCACACCCTTGCTCACTATATTGTGAGTGAGATTTGCAGGGGTGTACCCGCAGCAGATCCAGAACAAGCCCCAAAAAAAGGAGGGCTGCGGGGTGTTCCCTGCACCCTTGCTTAGTATATTGTATAATATATTGTGAGTGGGGGCTCCTGGGTGTGTCCCCAGCAGCAACCCACTCACCCCAAAAAAAGAAAAGGACCCTGCATCTCCAGTTCCTGATTATAGACTTGAAAAGGAACATGCGTTGCAGGGACACTGCGAGTCAGCGGCCGCAAGGTAAGTATGGGTGTGGGGGTGTGGTGGGGGTGTGGGTGGGGGCAAGGAGTCAATTTGGAAATGTTCAGGGGAGAAAAGACCAAAGGTTATTTCAGAAAACCCTCGAACATTTGGATCTCTGGCTTTCAACCCCGATCCTTCAAAGAATGTCTATGTACAGGATGTGTTGCTCTTCCTCCTCTGTTCAGTGACAGCCTCCATTGCCCTCAAAACCCCCAGAAATGTCATGACTCGCCTCCAACGATGCACACGCAACTCTGCACTGACTTATCAGAATATTGCTGCAGTCAGATTGCTGGATCCTTTTATCACGAAACCACCAGTTATGAGCATAGAAAATGTATCTCCTTAGACAAATTAACAAGAAAACAAAGCGTATAGAGGCGGGCTCCCAAGAAGATGGATGGCTGGCATGACCAGGGTGGAACACCTCTCTAAATGCAATCAAGTACATCTCAAGAACAAATTGTGCACACAGTGAATTACATTTAATAACTATAAACATTCATATCACAAATGTGGGTAAAATGTAATGGGAATTAATGTTTTCATAAGGCAATACATACAGTAATTATTACATCATTAAAGATAACACTACCAAAACTTGTACACTTTGTTACAATATCCTCCTCCCCAAGACAACACCTACACCAAAGCCTTGCAGTGTTGCAGCTCATGTTCAGTACAAATGAGCGCATTTATGTTTTTATTGGTTTCTTTAATTATTTGGTTATTTCTTCATGTATTAAATTTACATAGCTGGAAATGTGGACTATTTCCTGGAAGTCCCAATGGTTCTGCAGTGTCACGCAGGCAGCACGTGGATTTCTCTCACAGTGCAGGTCCAAATGCCTACACCCGCACATCTTAACCAAAGCACCTCACATGCTGGGGTGAATCCCTTGGAGACTGGGACCAACTGCACTCCTGGCTTTCGTAGCTAGACTTTGGAAGCACTTTCTAAGTACAACCTGGTGTTGTGTCTAGTTTGAAAATCGTGTTGCTTACACCAATACCCATGCAGTTTTCTTGTTCTAGACTTACATAAACCACAAATCTAATGTTCACACTATTTAACATCTCACATAAAATGTGCAAAAAACAAATGTCATCCTATTTACAGATATTTAGTGAAGTGAAGGGCGTGCTGGGGAATGCAGGGCCATGCCTAAATAGCATCACCGTCATCATCAATTCACATTATTTTGGCGAAATATGCCATAAATGTTTCACGTAGCAGTGACAATACAAGCATGCATATTGTCCATCAAAGCATTAAAAAGGTATCAATCTTCTAAGTGCAAAACAACAAACGGAAGGGAAGAAATGTTTATAACCATTGCTACAGATATCTACAAACTGCATCAACAAGCATGTTTCAACCCCATTTAAATGTATGGCCATTGGGGCCTTCTTCAGGGAACTAATTCCTTATAATTGTCTCGGGAGGATAGCTCAGTGGCAACGTGCTCGCCTTGGAAGCAAGACGACACGAAGCAACACAGGTTTGATCCCCGGGTCAGCGCTTAGAAACCTCTGGGTATTAAGTGCGTTATAAATAACATATAATATTCAATCCAAATTATGTTAATTCGGAATGTGTCTAACACGGTATAACATATCAAGGCTAGTCCATATTCCTAAATCCTGGTAAATTTTGCATTTCCTAAGATTTGGCTGAGCCAAACTTTCTCAAATTTCTTTTCAGGTTCACATGTGGTGGTCTGCCTGAGTTTGGCCCTGCATGTTATAAAAAGCACACACAGCTGATGTTCATTATCATATTGGTAGACAGGCAGGAAGTTGCTATGATAGTTGAGGTGTGGGTACACAAATCTAATAGGATTTAGTAGAGATAGAGTTAAAAAAAACTGAAATTGTACAGGTTATTTTTTTATTTGAGAACCCCAGAATTGGGTGGATGCAAGTAGGAGAATATTATCCAATCACTGCAAATGAGTGTGCCATATGTATGTTGCCATAATAGAGAGGAGAGAATCCAGGGGTCATCATGCATGATGTTCGTGTATGTTACACTTCTTGTCAGTGAAACAGAGCAACAGAGGTGAACATCCCAGAGATTGCCATTCAGTGGCTGTAACTAAATGTGCAACACACGTGCCATCTTGTTTGTTCCTGGTACTATAGAAAAGAGAATCCCATCCTTGGTTGGAGGCAGGATATCACGTTCAGTCGCTGTAACTAAGTGTGCAACACACACGCCACTTTGTTGAGACTAGGGAGGAGGATTATGGCATGATACAGGAGCGACAGAGAGGCTTATTTATACATTTGGTCAATGTGTGAGATTCACATTAGAATACTGGCGGTCGGTCTCATTGACTAATACAGTTTCAGTTCCGTAAAGTAAGCATCAAGAAAGGGCCTTCAACTTTCCAAAGTGGTGTACACTCAGAAACTAGGCCACTCTTGGGAAAAAACATGAAAATCAGGTATAAAACATCAAGAGGATTTCATCATTATCAAAAGAAACAGCGGTTATCAAGCGGGAAGTATACGAGGGTTTTAAAACTGTTTTATTTAAAACAGGGAATATAGTAAGGTGGACACCTGGGAATATGAAGGGATTGGTGCAAGTGTGTATACTGGAATTGACAGACAGCAATCTTGCAAACATGGTGTATGGTTTGGTTGTAAAGTATGAAAATATAAAAGGACTGTGTCAGGATTCACAAGTACCGCATGTGCTGTGCCATACGGTGTCAACAGCGGCCCATGTTCCATCGCTCCAGTGTGGATGCTTGGCGTTGCCACTTAGTTCTCTGTGTTCTTCTGACACTTCTTCAGAGAGCCGTAAGCTTTCTGAAACTCAACCATCCTTAGGGGAACTTATGCAGCTGTGGAGTCTTTACCCATGGAATACATATGTAGGTTGGTTGGCTAACTCCAACCTACGAATATACTAACATTGGCTTGTTTCTTGAGAACCAATCAACGGTGAGCAGAGCCATCTCAACGAGTCAATAAAATCTCTTCTTGCTCAAGGTAACCATCTGGTGGAAACATTCTACGCACATTAGTTGGCATTCTGGCAATAACGATACTGGTCGGTAAGGCATTACCGGTATCATTTACGGGACCGGCCCATCACGACTTGCAATGCCGGCCCTACCGGCATCGACAGGGACCCGCTGTGGCCGTGCACCACGGTACCGACATGCGCTCGTACGCCCGGGCGCCATGCCCATAATACTGGCATGTCACAAGGAACAGGACATTACGAGTCGCACAGACATGCACACACCGGCATCCAGATGCCGGTAAGAAGGGCCACCATGATGCCAGCAATACCGGCATCACGGATCACCCGTTAATAGGAAACCGCTGGGTTCCCAACTGCCACAGGTGCACACAATCAGCACAGGTTGAGGCAATGAAGCCTGGCACTGCACAAAAGGAACACACCCACACACCACACCCCTTCCAAGACCAGAATGATACCACTTGCAGTCGCCATACTGGATCTGGAGGACATGCCTGCACTGTTACTCCTTAAGCAGGCAGCACAACAGGTAACACAGAGAAGATGCAGGAGGAGAAGGAGGGTGAGACTAGCCCAGCAAATCCCACCAGTGAAGGCAGTGGTTCCCCGCAGGCAGCCACCAATCCCTCGTATAACGGCCAATCCATTCATCTTAACCCCTTGACTTGGTCAGCCTGATCAACATCCGCACCGCCACCCCCACCCACTGCTGAAGGTGACATCTGTGCTCCACTTCCTGGCCACAGGCACCTACCAGCACATAGTGGGCCAGCTGCATGGCATCTCGCAACCATGTTTCTCCGGTGTGCTAAACCAAGTGCTGGGTGCTCTCCTAAAGCATGCAAGGGCCTACACATCCCTACCACGGACAGTGCAGGAGGCGAATGACAGCAAAATAGCATTTCATGCACTGGCAAGCATGTCCAATGTCATTGGTGCCCTCCACTGCACCCATGTGGAGTTGGTAGTCCCACATGCCGTGGAGGTGGTGTACCGCAATCAGAAGCTATACCACTCCATCAATGTGCAGATGGTGTGTGATGCCAGCAAGAGGATAACACACTGCTGTGCCAGATACCCAGGATCCATGCATGATGCAATGGTGCTGCGGAACTCCTCACTACCCTGCTATATGGAAGGAGATGCCGTACGATGTGGCTGTTTGCTGGGTGAGTCTGCACTTTGGGCAATGGGAGAGTGTATTGGGGGGGGGTTGTAAATGCATACGCAAGCAGTCTGCTCTCTGGGTCATGGGAGAGTGAATACACATGACCGCATCGAAGCATCTTGCAGGTCAAGCATCCATGAGTGCGCAGTATGAATTCCACCTCAGGCAATTCCACTATCACTGCCCCTCCCCAACAGTAACACTACATAACACTATGGCAAGAAATACAGATGAATACAAATGGGAGAACACATGCGACAAGGATGCATCAAATTGTACCCATAAGTGAGCAACACCTGCATGGGTGCAATTGGTGTGGGAATCGCCTACAGCACATGAGTACCAGCATACAAGTCGACACCTTGCATCATCTAAGGTACTGTTCCCTACACTGGCGGACACTACCAACATTCACATTGTGCCATTGTGACTAGTGTGAATACGTCGAGAGACACGTGCATGGCATCAACAATAATCCATATGTATGATTTTCTAAACAAGCAGTATCGTGTAGTCGATCAGCCTAATGCATCAGACAATACCCAACATGCATTTGGTCTCATCCCCTGCCACACAACCCTCACATTTGTGTACATCATGGACCTTGTCACTCCATCTGGGTGGCTGGTGATTCCAATGTCAACGCCCCTAAGTTGTGTATGTCACCCAAGACCAGCACCATGGATTGCCAAGTTGTGTACAGGGCAGATAGTTGTGCAGATGTGAAGTCAATAGCTGCTATTGAGGAAATACTGCATGTAAGCATCAACGATGTACCGGCCGAGCACAAATGGAAATTGAGAAATACCCTTACACATACCTTATTGTGCTCCCATGCAGGTGATGCTGGCTATCCCCTGAAGACGTGGCTCCTCACCCCTGTCAGGAATCCGCAGAACAGGCACGAAGAGGACTTCAACTGTGCCCATACACGCACTCATGTGGTCATATGGCAGACCTTCGGCCTGTTGAAGGCACGGTTTCGCTGCCTCAGCAGGTCGGGTGGCACCCTCATTTACGGGCCTGAGAAGGTGGGCAAGATCATCATGGTATTTGCCATGCTGCACAACATGTGCATCCGGGGGAACATACCTCTGCCACCTGAGATGGACCAGCCACCACCAGGTGAAGCTGAGGATGAGGAAGGAGTAGATGTTGCACATCGGCCAGATCGCGATACACATGAGGAATGTGCTGTGCGCCAATCAGTCATAGACCATTCTTTCTGATGCACTGGGATGCAGAGGGTGCTATGTATGTGGGACTCAGGGCACTGGGTGTGGGGGCATATGGACACTGTGCACTGTCATGAAATAAATTGACACACACGGCAATGTCCAGTCATGTGTTTTTTTTTTACACAATGCTTGTATTGTACAGATGGTGTTTACAATGTGAATGAACCCTCCACCCTCCCACCCCCCAACACCCTCACATACCCCTCCCCCCTTCCCCCGCTCCCCCAACACTCCTACGCACCCCCTCCCCCTTCCCCCAACACCCCCACACACCCCTCCCTGCTACCTCAATGCCTCCACACACCCTTCCACTCCTCCCCCCAACACCCCCAAAGACCCCTCCCCCCAACACCCCAAAACATCAATGGCACAATAGGTGAACGGATGCACAGCCAGTCAATATGTGCAGGGTGCCCCTGCTACTGCGGCCCCTCCATCGGAGGAGGGGGTTGCATCTCGGAGCGCTGCATGCTGCACAGGGACCTGCACACAGGGCTGGTCTGAGTAGAACTGGCAGGCCTGGTAGATGATGATGATGTCGATGGTTGTGGCTCGGATGCCGCAGTATGCTGCTGATCCATTGTGTTGGCTATTCTCATGAGGATCTGGGCCACAGCTACAAATCCATCATGGACCCGCTTAGAATTCCTGTTGATGGCCTCACCATCTTCAACATATTGTTTAACTAATCCGGGCATCTCCTCTTGCCAGCCTTCCATCCTTGACAGACATCCCTCGACGTACCGTATTGCGGTGGGGGAGGTGGATGGTTGGTTTGCTGGTGTGGATGTGGCCAATACGGGGCTGTCCTCTGTTGGAGACCACTATCCATGTCTGCCCTGTCCTTCAGAATCTTTATGAGGGGTGCCCTGTGGGGTGACCTGTTGGGTGTCCTGGGGGCTTGGGGTTTGTCCAACATCCTCAGACAAGATGCCTCCTACATGGCTGTAGTCATCATGGCCCTCTTCCTCATCGCCACTATGAGGTGCGGAGGCAGTTGCCTCCCCAACCGAGCTTGTGGTGGTGGACTGTGAGCCGTCATGATCAGTTTCCACAGATGTGGCCACACCCTGTGTGGATTGTGTCTCCAGGGGTGCAGGGGCAGGTGTCTGCTGCTCCTGGGTTGGTGGCTGCGGAGCTGGTTGGGCTCTGGTGAGTGCCTTGTGTGGCACTTGGACCAACCCTGTTCCTCTTGACGTGGATGGCCTGGTGCCATCATCCCGGTCCCTGGGCCTTTTGGCAGGTGTCTTGGCCTGGGCACTTGCATCGTGCTCATCGCTCTCTGCATCCGTGCCTGTGGGGGACAGAGAGTGATGGTAGTACTTGCATCATGCATGCATTGGTCTTTGTGCAGTTAGTCCCATGTGGATTGTTGCATGCTTGTAGTTGCGTCATTGAGATTACTCTTACCTGCAGGGGGGCACAATCTTAAAGAGGGAAGGGGGTTATTAGAGACAGTGGTATATTCTTAGTGGCAGAAGGTGTGCCCTAAACAAGAGCAAGTTCAATTTACAGACAGCTGGTGAGCTTTGCGTTTAGTGACAGGGTGTGTTTTCTCATTGACAGGAGGTCTGATGTAATGGATAGGATGTGTGGTCTTACAGACACACACTTTGCTCTAATTGGTAGTTGGTGTGGGCTTGGTGGGCAGTGATGTGGTGTTAGAGGTTATTTGCTTGTGGTGCCACCCAGCATAGTTGTACTAGTAGGAGGTGTGTAGCCTCAGTGATAAGCAGTGAGGTTTTAGGTGAGGGACACACAAACTGAGTGACAATCGATAAAGTACTAGGGGCACGAAGTGTGATCCCAGTGAGTAGCAAATAATGTGGTGTTGCCAGCAAGATGGTCATCATGGGTGGAAGTGTGTTCTTAGTGACGGGCGCGGTGTCAGGAGTTGAGGCTTTGGAGTTGGATTTGAGAGCTCAGATCATGATCCCCCCAAATGCCTAAGATGGGATTTTGAAAAATACTGTGTGGTATCATTAGGTGTTATAGACATGCAATCACCAGTCTACCAGTAGTTTTTTCCTTTAAGTGACATCACTTCCCTGTTGTGGTACTTGCAAAAGAAAAAAAGGAAGGCAATTACGTTCATCTTAGCAGTCATGTTCATTGTGCTCCTCAAGGTCAGCCTGCTGTGGGTTGGTCATCTGCAGGTTGTCTATCACAAGCGTGTCTATGCCATCATATCTCCATGGTTAATTAATACTTTGTCTGCATGGCAGAGCGAAGTCGAGAGAAGGAGAGGGGATTGATGGTAGCACTGCATGATAATGTATTGATCCACTTTGAGAATTGTGTTATTGGCATTGCTTCCTGCGTAATGGGAAGATGTCTTGCCAATGCAATATGAGTGTCTACCGCACGTGTGTTATATGCTTCTTTTGTATATCAATATTAGTGATATAATGATATGTGATACAAATCTGAACCAGTAGACAGCAGTGGTAGTGAAGAACTCGGTATTTGGTAGGGAAATATTGCAAGCTTGCAAAGTAAACTTGTCATTTCAGGTCCACCTAAACAAGTTTGGCCTGGTAGTTCACCATCAAATAAACTCTCCCATCTGCCCTATAATTAGGATGATTAGATAGCTAAGTGCCTTACGCCAAGTTTTGGAGTTATGTCTAAAACTTGCAGGTTCAAATAATGGGAAGGCGTTTATCCTCACCAGCTAGTAAGTGGAGGATTATTAGGTGGGCAAATTGCAATATCTGGTATTTGTAGTGCCACAATTTATCCTTAGCAATTGTTAGGTAAACACAAAGTTATTAGTTAGCTGGTTACCAATAGCGTTATACATGAAATAGTGGGTTATACGGGTAGTGGCCAATATTGCAAACAGATGCAAGCCACAATGCTTAATAGTCTGGATTACATAGTAAAGGTTTATCAAATCTCCAGAAGGATAAGATATAACTGATTAACCACAGGAATTACCAAAGATATCACATCCCTAAATGTTGCTGTCATTTACAATGGCTGACTGTTGAATGCCGATCAAATCTGACAACCTTATGTCTGGTACATGAGGGCACCTATAGACCAGCATCCTGTTACCTAAGCAACATGATCACCAAGTATCTTCCTTGCTCGATATTATGACACTGTGCCTTGTTATCTCTCCATAGACCTAAAATATGTACCCAACAAGACATAGAATATTCGGATCCACCCCAAAATTCTGAAACCCACTCCCCACTGGCACTTACTGCAACCATTCTTGAAAAATCCACTTTATCCCCTTACCCACCCAGGCATACCCCACCCCATTTTCTTTCCTTGACAGGTTTAGATCAGTGTGTTAAAGGGGTAATATTGCAGTAAGTGCTGCATAGTAGCCAATCCAAACTATTTAACCACTCCTCATAAAGAGACATGGCTAGGCTTGTGTCTACTGCGTTCAACTGAAAAACTGCCTCAACAAACCTTTGCCTTGAGATGGAAACTTGTCATAGGACTACGTGGTGGCCATTCCATTGCCCATTAGCAACTTGGACGAGGGTACTGGCCAATCAGGTTGTCCAGAACAAAAGGCTGGCACTGCCAGTAATAGTCTATGTTCCCAGAAAGCTTCCACCAGGACAGATGCACCCCACTAACCAAGACCACTCTTTCATTCTCTGGCTCACCCAGACTCCCACCAGACCACCTTTGCCTATTTTCCCCTTCACCTACATCATGTCTGCACTTAGCTACTTATTCTTACTTTGCATTTTGTGTGACATACGAAAATGCCCTTAGTACTCTGGGCTGTTTTCTGGGGTGCTAATGGCAGTAAATCAGGATTCTAAGTGCTGTAATGGACGGTAACAGCCTTTAGCCCTGGTAGAAAGCCCTTGCTGCATTCAGGCCTATCAACTCAGACTGGGAAGCCATTACCAGCCATTATGGCCTTCGGAACCGTGCATTATTGTCTCTATGGCCAACTGGAAACGTTGGCAAACTTAATCACAAGATTATATTTCTCCACCAAAGTACCGACCCCTCTGTCTTGGTTGATGGCATAATGGTATTCTTTAAATTACCTCCAAAAAGCATGACTAGGTCCTACAAGGCAACTGCCGCGCTCGCCAAACCCCATGTACAGCAAACCCGTTTAGACATCATCTGCTTGAAACCTGACTACGCCATTCGGTTCTGTCTGGAACTCACAGGGAAATACAGACCAGAATTTTGAAAGTCCAGGTCAGCAGTGCAAGATTGTTGTCAGGTGAATCTCTATGACAAACACAATGAAAGGTCCTTAGGAAGAGGCGCTTGCTTCCTGATAATGAATGCACGTCCAGCAGTACCAAGACTAAAAACAATAACAACATCTGATTTGTGCATAGCATTAATGGAGTATTCCACCCGCTTCTAAACTCTGTAATAATTGCAATTATAGCCCAATTTAATTGTACTCTGTTTACCAACTTCCGAAGGATGAAAGGCTGAGTAGGTAACTCCAGGATTCAAACTAGCAAAGGCGTCTCCCATGTCAGAGGAGCACTTAACCCACGAGGAATGCACCTGTGCACATGAAATGTTCTGTTAAGTACTAAAACATGTCTAAATACAGCTTGTTTTCCTATTGCAAGAAACTTCCTATTTAGAGAAACACATCCTGCTGCCTGAATAGGATAGAGCTCTGGAACCAGAGTCTCTCCTCCGAAACGTGAGCAAAGGTGGGGTTGCGTGGTAAAGGCTTTCAGCATTTCTACAATCATTTAATTGTGCTGTGTTCTAGCCTCAAGCTATTCCAATAAACTTGCCTGATTTACTGCATTGTGCCTTTCCTAAGTGCCAGACAATAAAACAACACAGAGTGATGATTGTACATGAACATATTCGGCACATCGTTGCATTTGTTCTTTTTATATATTGCTTTTTAGTAGTTAAAGCCAAGCGAAAAAAATAAAGTAAAAATGTCCAGATACTGTGGATTTGAAAGAAAGGACACGCTACTTCCTATGTGTGTCCCTGACTGTATGATAACGTCTTTCACATAAGCAGGTCACGAAGGCCACTTGCTGCTGGAAGATGTTGGGTCTCTTAAGAACAGACAACCATCATGATCCCTGCCTGTAAAACACAACATCCATCAGGTCAAGAACCACCATGATCCCCTGCCTGTAGCACATATCATCCCTCAAGTCATGAGCCATCATAATCCCTGCCTGTAAAACACAACATTCATCAGGTCAAGAACCACCATAATCCCTGCCTGTAAAACACAACATCCATCAGGTCAAGAACCATCATGCTCCCTGCCTGTAAAACACAACATCCATCGGGTCAAGAACCATCATGATTCCTGCCTGTAGCACACATCTACCCTCAAGTCAAGAAGCACCATGGTTCCTGCCTGTAGCACACATCTACCCTCAAGTCAAGAACCATCATGATCCCTGCCTGTAAAACACAACATCCATCAGGTCAAGAATTATCATGATCGCTGCCTGTAGCACACATCTACCCTCAAGCCAAGAACCATCATGATCCCTGCCTATAAAACACAACATCCATCAGGTCAAGAACTATCATGATCGCTGCCTGTAAAACACAGCATCCATCAGGTCAAGAACCATCATGCTCCCTGCCTCGAAAACACAACATTAATCCGGTCAAGAACCACCATGATCCCTGATTGTAAAACACAACATCCATCAGGTCAAGAACTATCATGATCGCTGCCTGTAAAACACAGCATCCATCAGGTCAAGAACCATCATGCTCCCTGCCTCGAAAACACAACATTAATCCGGTCAAGAACCACCATGATCCCTGATTAGAAAACACAACATCCAACAGGTCAAGAACTATCATGATCGCTGCCTGTAAAACACAGCACCCATTGGGTCAAGAACCATCATGCTCCCCTGCCTGTAGCACATATCATCCCTCTAGTCAGGAGCCATCATGATCCCTGCCTGTAAAACACAACATCCATCAGGTGAAGAACCATCATAATCCCCTGCCTGTAGCACATATCACCCCTCAAGTCATGAGCCATCAGGATCCCTGTCTGTAAAACACAACATTCATCAGGACAAGAACCACCATAATCCCTGCCTGTAAAACACAACATCCATCAGGTCAAAAACCATCATGCTCCCTGCCTCTAAAACACAACATCCATCAGGTCAAGAACCACCATGATCCCTGCCTGTAAAACACAACATCCATCAGGTCAAAAACTTCATGATCCCTGCCTGTAGCACACATCTACCCTCAAGTTAAGAAGCACCATGGTTCCTGCCTGTAGCACACATCTACCCTCAAGTCAAGAACCATCATGATCCCTGCCTGTAAAACACAACATCCATCAGGTCAAGAACTATCATGATCGCTGCCTGTAAAACACAACAACCATCAGGTCAAGAACCACCATGATCTGTGCCTGTAAGACACAATATCCATCAGGCGAAGAACCATCATGATCCCTGCCTGTAAAACACAACATCCATCTGGTCAAAAACCATCATGATCCCTGCCTGTAAAACACAACATCGATCAGGTGAAGAACCATCATAATCCCCTGCCTGTAAAACACAACACCCATCGGGTCAAAAACCATCATGATCCCTGCCTGTAAAACACAACATCGATCAGGTGAAGAACCATCATAATCCCCTGCCTGTAGCACATATCATCCCTCAAGTCATGAGCCATCATGATCCCTGCCTGTAAAACACAACATTCATCAGGTCAAGAACCACCATAATCCATGCCTGTAAAACACAACATCCATCAGGTCAAGAACCATCATGCTCCCTGCCTGTAAAACACAACATCCATCGGGTCAAGAACCATCATGATTCCTGCCTGTAGCACACATCTACCCTCAAGTCAAGAAGCACCATGGTTCCTGCCTGTAGCACACATCTACCCTCAAGTCAAGAACCATCATGATCCCTGCCTGTAAAACACAGCATCCATCAGATCAAGAACTATCATGATCGCTGCCTGTAAAACACAGCATCCACCAGGTCAAGAACCATCATGCTCCCTGCCTCGAAAACACAACATCAATCAGATCAAGAACTATCATGATCGCTGCCTGTAAAACACAGCATCCATCAGGACAAGAACCATCATGCTCCCCTGCCTGTAGCACATATCATCCCTCAAGTCATGAGCCATCATGATCCCTGCCTGTAAAACACAACATTCATCAGGTCAAGAACCACCATAATCCCTGACTGTAAAACACAACATCCATCAGGTCAAGAACCATCATGCTTCCTGCCTGTAAAACACAACATCCATCAGGTCAAGAACCATCATGATCCCTGCCTGTAGCACACATCTACCCTCAAGTCAGAAAGCACCATGGTTCCTGCCTGTAGCACACATCTACCCTCAAGTCAAGAACCATCATGATCCCTGCCTGTAAAACACAACATCCATCAGGTCAAGAATTATCATGATCGCTGCCTGTAGCACACATCTACCCTCAAGTCAAGAACCATCATGATCCCTGCCTATAAAACACAACATCCATCAGGTCAAGAACTATCATGATCGCTGCCTGTAAAACACAGCATCCATCACAACTCGAAAACACAACATTAATCCGGTCAAGAACCACCATGATCCCTGATTGTAAAACACAACATCCATCAGGTCAAGAACTATCATGATCGCTGCCTGTAAAACACAGCATCCATTGGGTCAAGAACCATCATGCTCCCCTGCCTGTAGCACATATCATCCCTCTATTCAGGAGCCATCATGATCCCTGCCTGTAAAACACAACATTCATCAGGTCAAGAACTATCATGATCGCTGCCTGTAAAACACAAAATCCATCAGGTAAAGAACCATCATAATCCCCTGCCTGTAGCACATATCACCCCTCAGGTCATGAGCCATCAGGATCCCTGCCTGTAAAACACAACATTCATCAGGTCAAGAACCACCATAATCCCTGCCTGTAAAACACAACATCCATCAGGTCAAAAACCATCATGCTCCCTGCCTCTAAAACACAACATCCATCAGGTCAAGAACCACCATGATCCCTGCCTGTAAAACACAACATCCATCAGGTCAAAACATCATGATCCCTGCCTGTAGCACACATCTACCCCCAAGTTAAGAGGCACCATGGTTCCTGCCTGTGGCACACATCTACCCTCAAGTCAAGAACCATCCTGATCCCTGCCTGTAAAACACAACATCCATCAGGTCAAGAACTATCATGATCGCTGCCTGTAAAACACAACAACCATCAGGTCAAGAACCACCATGATCTGTGCCTGTAGAACACAATATCCATCAGGCGAAGAACCATCATGATCCCTGCCTGTAAAACACAACATCCATCTGGTCAAGAACCACCATGATCCCTGCCTGTAAAACACAACACCCATCGGGTCAAAAACCATCATGATCCCTGCCTGTAAAACACAACATTGATCAGGTGAAGAACCATAATAAGCCCCTGCCTGTACCACATATCATCCCTCATGTCATGAGCCATCATGATCCCTGCCTGTAAAACACAACATTCATCAGGTCAAGAACCACCATAATCCATACCTGTAAAACACAACATCCATCAGGTCAAGAACCATCATGCTCCCTGCCTCTAAAACACAACATCCATCATGTCAAGAACCACCATGATCCCTGCCTGTAAAACACAACATCCATCAGGTCAAGAACCATCATGATCCCTGCCTGTAGCACACATCTGCCCTCAAGTCAAGAACCATCATGATCCCTGCCTGTAAAACACAACATCCATCAGGTCAAGAACCACCATAATCCCTGCCTGTAAAACTCAACATCCATCAGGTCAAGAACCATCATGCTCCCTGCCTGTAAAACACAACATCCATCAGGTCAAGAACCATCATGATCCCTGCCTGTAGCACACATCTACCCTCAAGTCAAGAAACACCATGGTTCCTGCCTGTAGCACACATCTACCCTCAAGTCAAGAACCATCATGATCCCTGCCTGTAAAACACAACATCCATCAGGTCAAGAATTATCATGATCGCTGCCTGTAGCACACATCTACCCTCAAGCCAAGAACCATCATGATCCCTGCCTATAAAACACAACATCCATCAGGTCAAGAACTATCATGATCGCTGCAACACAGCATGCATCAGGTCAAGAACCATCATGCTCCCTGCCTCGAAAACACAACATTAATCCGGTCAAGAACCACCATGATCCCTGATTGTAAAACACAACATCCATCAGGTCAAGAACTATCATGATCGCTGCCTGTAAAACACAGCATCCATCAGGTCAAGAACCATCATGCTCCCTGCCTCGAAAACACAACATTAATCCGGTCAAGAACCACCATGATCCCTGATTGTAAAACACAACATCCATCAGGTCAAGAACTATCATGATCGCTGCCTGTAAAACACAGCATCCATTGGGTCAAGAACCATCATGCTCCCCTGCCTGTAACACATATCATCCCTCTAGTCAGGAGCCATCATGATCCCTGCCTGTAAAACACAACATTCATCAGGTCAAGAACTATCATGATCGCTGCCTGTAAAACACAACATCCATCAGGTGAAGAACCATCATAATCCCCTGCCTGTAGCACATATAACCCCTCAGGTCATGAGCCATCAGGATCCCTGCCTGTAAAACGCAACATTCATCAGGTCAAGAACCACCATAATCCCTGCCTGTAAAACACAACATCCATCAGGTCAAAAACCATCATGCTCCCTGCCTCTAAAACACAACATCCATCAGGTCAAGAATCGCCATGATTCCTGCCTGTAAAACACAACATCCATCAGGTCAAAAACATCATGATCCCTGCCTGTAGCACACATCTACCCTCAAGTTAGGAAGCACCATGGTTCCTGTCTGAAGCACACATCTACCCTCAAGTCAAGAACCATCATGATCCCTGCCTGTAAAACACAACATCCATCAGGTCAAGAACTATCATGATCGCTGCCTGTAAAATACAACAACCATCAGGTCAAGAACCACCATGATCTGTGCCTGTAAAACACAATATCCATCAGGCGAAGAACCATTATGATCCCTGCCTGTAAAACACAACATCCATCTGGTCAAGAACCACCATGATCCCTGCCTGTAAAACACAACACCCATCGGGTCAAAAACCATCATGATCCCTGCCTGTAAAACACAACATCGATCAGGTGAAGAACCATCATAATCCCCTGCCTGTAGCACATATCATCCCTCAAGTTATGAGCCATCATGATCCCTGCCTGTAAAACACAACATTCATCAGGTCAAGAACCACCATAATCCATGCCTGTAAAACACAACATCCATCAGGTCAAGAACCATCATGCTCCCTGCCTGTAAAACACAACATCCATCGGGTCAAGAACCATCATGATTCCTGCCTGTAGCACACATCTACCTCCAAGTCAAGAAGCACCATGGTTCCTGCCTGTAGCACACATCTACCCTCAAGTCAAGAACCATCATGATCCCTGCCTGTAAAACACAACATCCATCAGGTCAAGAATTATCATGATCGCTGCCTGTAGCACACATCTACCCTCAAGTCAAGAACCAACATGATCCCTGCCTATAAAACACAACATCCATCAGATCAAGAACTATCATGATCGCTGCCTGTAAAACACAGCATCCAACAGGTCAAGAACCATCATGCTCCCTGCCTCGAAAACACAACATCAATCCGGTCAAGAACCACCATGATCCCTGATTGTAAAACACAACATCCATCAGGTCAAGAACTATAATGATCGCTGTCTGTAAAACACAGCATGAATCAGGTCAAGAACCATCATGCTCCCCTGCCTGTAGCACATATCATCCCTCAAGTCATGAGCCATCATGATCCCTGCCTGTAAAACACAGCATTCATCAGGTCAAGAACCACCATAATCCCTGCCTGTAAAACACAACATCCATCAGGTCAAGAACCATCATGCTCCCTGCCTGTAAAACACAACATCCATCAGGTCAAGAACCATCATGATCCCTGCCTGTAGCACACATCTACCCTCAAGTCAAGAAGCACCATGGTTCCTGCCTGTAGCACACATCTACCCTCAAGTCAAGAACCATCATGATCCCTGCCTGTAAAACACAACATCCATCAGGTCAAGAATTATCATGATCGCTGCCTGTAGCACACATCTACCCTCAAGTCAAGAACCATCATGATCCCTGCCTATAAAACACAACATCCATCAGGTCAAGAACTATCATGATCGCTGCCTGTAAAACACAGCATCCATCAGGTCAAGAACCATCATGCTCCCTGCCTCGAAAACACAACATTAATCCGGTCAAGAACCACCATGATCCTTGATTGTAAAACACAACATCCATCAGGTCAAGAACTATCATGATCGCTGCCTGTAAAACACAGCATCCATTGGGTCAAGAACCATCATGTTCCCCTGCCTGTAGCACATATCATCCCTCTAGTCAGGAGCCATCATGATCCCTGCCTGTAAAACACAACATTCATCAGGTCAAGAACTATCATGATTGCTGCCTGTAAAACACAACATCCATCAGGTGAAGAACCATCATAATCCCCTGCCTGTAGCACATATCACCCCTCAGGTCATGAGCCATCAGGATCCCTGCCTGTAAAACAGAACATTCATCAGGTCAAGAACCACCATAATCCCTGCCTGTAAAACACAACATCCATCAGGTCAAAAACCATCATGCTCCCTGCCTCTAAAACACAACATCCATCAGGTCAAGAACCACCATGATCCCTGTCTGTAAAACACAATATCCATCAGGTCAAAACATCATGATCCCTGCCTGTAGCACACATCTACCCTCAAGTTAAGAAGCACCATGGTTCCTGCCTGTAGCACACATCTACCCTCAAGTCAAGAACCATCATGATCCCTGCCTGTAAAACACAACATCCATCAAGTCAAGAACTATCATGATCGCTGCCTGTAAAACACAACAACCATCAGGTCAAGAACCACCATGATCTGTGCCTGTAAAACACAATATCCATCAGGCGAAGAACCATCATGATCCCTGCCTGTAAAACACAACATCCATCTGGTCAAGAACCACCATGATCCCTGCCTGTAAAACACAACACCCATCGGGTCAAAAACCATCATGATCCCTGCCTGTAAAACACAACATCGATCAGGTGAAGAACCATCATAATCCCCTGCCTGTAGCACATATCATCCCTCAAGTCATGAGCCATCATGATCCCTGCCTGTAAAACACAACATTCATCAGGTCAAGAACCACCATAATCCATGCCTGTAAAACACAACATCCACCAGGTCAAGAACCATCATGCTCCCTGCCTCTAAAACACAACATCCATCACGTCAAGAACCACCATGATCCCTGCCTGTAAAACACAAAATCCATCAGGTCAAGAACCACATGATCCCTGCCTGTAGCACACATCTGCCCTCAAGTCAAGAACCATCATGATCCCTGCCTGTAAAACACAACATCCATCAGGTCAAGAACTATCATGATCGCTGCCTGTAAAACACAGCATCCATCCGGTCAAGAACCATCATGCTGCCCTGCCTGTAGCACATATCATCCCTCTAGTCATGAGCCATCATGATCCCTGCCTGTAAAACAAAACATTCATCAGGTCAAGAACCACCATGATCCCTGCCTGTAAAACACAACATCCTTCAAGTCAAGAACCATCATGCTCCCTGCCTCTAAAACACAATATCCATCAGGTCAGGAACCACCATGATCCCTGCCTGTAAAACACAACATCCATTTGGTCAATAACCATCATGATCCCTGCCTGTAGCACACATCTACCCTCAAGTCAAGAACCATCATGATCCCTGCCTGTAAAACACAACATCCATCAGGTCAAGAACCACCATGATCTGTGCCTGTAAAACACAATATCCATCAGGTGAAGAACCATCATGATCCCTGCCTGTAAAACACAACATCCATCGGATCAAAAGCCATCATGATTCCAGCCTGTAAAACACAACATCCATCAGGTGAAGAACCATCATAATCCCCTGCCTGTAGCACATATCACTCCTCAGGTCCAGAGCCATCATGACCCCTGCCTATAAAACACAACATTCACCAGGTCAAGAACCATCATGATCCCTGCCTGTAGCACATATCATCCCTCAAGTCATGAGCCATCATGATCCCTGCCTGTAAAACACAACATTCATCAGGTCAAGAACCACCATAATCCATGCCTGTAAAACACAACATCCATCAGGTCAAGAACCATCATGCTCCCTGCCTCTAAAACACAACATCCATCACGTCAAGAACCACCATGATCCCTGCCTGTAAAACACAACATCCATCAGGTCAAGAACCATCATGATCCCTGCCTGTAGCACACATCTGCCCTCAAGTCAAGAACCATCATGATCCCTGCCTGTAAAACACAACATCCATCAGGTCAAGAACTATCATGATCGCTGCCTGTAAAACACAGCATCCATCCGGTCAATAACCATCATGCTGCCCTGCCTGTAGCACATATCATCCCTCTAGTCAGGAGCCATCATGATCCCTGCCTGTAAAACAAAACATTCATCAGGTCAAGAACCACCATGATCCCTGCCTGTAAAACACAACATCCTTCAGGTCAAGAACCGTCATGCTCCCTGCCTCTAAAACACAATATCCATCAGGTCAGGAACCACCATGATCCCTGCCTGTAAAACACAACATCCATTTGGTCAATAACCATCATGATCCGTGCCTGTAGCACACATCTACCCTCAAGTCAAGAAACACCATGGTTCCTGCCTGTAGCATACATCTACCCTCAAGTCAAGAACCATCATGATCCCTGCCTGTAAAACACAACATCCATCAGGTCAAGAACCACCATGATCTGTGCCTGTAAAACACAATATCCATCAGGTGAAGAACCATCATGATCCCTGCCTGTAAAACACAACATCCATCAGGTCAAGAACCACCATGATCCCTGCCTGTAAAACACAACACCCATCGGATCAAAAGCCATCATGATTCCAGCCTGTAAAACACAACATCCATCAGGTGAAGACCATCATAATCCCCTGCCTGTAGCACATATCACTCCTCAGGTCAAGAGCCATCATGACCCCTGCCTATAAAACACAACATTCACCAGGTCAAGAACCATCATGATCCCTGCCTGTAAAACAGAACATCCATCAGGTCAAGAACCATCATGCTCCCTGCCTGTAAAACACAACATCCATCAGGTCAAGAACCACCATGACCCCTGCCTGTAAAACACATCCATCAGGTTAGGAACATTCATGATTACTGCCTGTAGCACACATCTACCCTCAGGTCAAGAAACACCATGGTTCCTTCCTGTAGCACACATCTACCCTCAAGTTAAGAAACACCATGGTTCCTGCCTGTAGCACACATAATCCCATCAAAAGCCATCATGGTTCCTACATGCAGCACATATAATCACTCAAGTCAAAAACCATCCTCACTCCTGACTGAAGCACATACCATCTCTCAAATCAAGAACCATCCTGGTACCTGACTGAAGCGCACAACATACCTCATGTCAAGAACAATCAGGGTCACTGCCTGTAGCACACATCATCCCTCAAGTCAAGAACCATTATGGATCCTGCCTGTAGCACACATCATCCATCAAATCAAGAACCACCATGGACCCTGACTGTATCTTGCAACACCCTTCAGGTATTGCACCATTATGGTCCCTGATTGTAGCACACACCATCCTTCAGGTAATACACCATCATGGTCCCTGAATGTAGCACAAAACATCCCTCAGAGTAAGAACCATCATGGTCCCTGAACCAATTACCTACCTTCTGGGATATGAAACAGGAATGGTTTTACAAAAAAGGTGCCTGTATTCTAGGTTATGCACAATAAAGTGATTATCCAGGTAGGAGGCTGTCGGTCCAGGATGATTCCCTGGAAGCCAAGATGAAAGTGGGCCTGGCAGAGAGAGGGATGATCACCAGTGTCAAAAGTGGCACAGATATCCAGGAGGAGAGGATAGGTGAGGGATTACAGAGGTTAGCAGTGGCAGTCATTTGTAGAAGCGTATGAGTGCCATTTCTGTATGGAAAAGCAGTGCATCTCTGCTTGAAGGGGATTATCTTGTCTATTATTCTTTGTGTTGGCAGAGGTGCAGTTACATACCATGCATTTCAGGCCCTTTTAAAAGTGGGGAAGATGGGGAATATAAGAAATACTGAGCAAGGTGGGCACCACCTACGATACACAAGTTAGTTCATAGGTTAGTACATAATGCAATAATAATACCAAGGATAGGCACAATAGATCCTAGTGGCATACTAGCTAAACCACCACCACCCTATTGGTGCTGTGTGCTAACAACTTGGCGTAAACAAACAACCAAAACATGTCTCTGTTTAAAATGTCCTCCAAGGTGTAGAAATAAACTTGTGGACAGATACTTTTTCATATAATTACCTTGTGAGAAACATGGGGAACGAGACTAAATAAATAGCCAATGCATTGAACCAGCAGTCAATCATCAGGGCATAATCAAATGTCCACAAAGAAGAACACCTGAACCACTTGTTACAATGCAGCTAGTAATCTAAATGCAATCCAGCTTAATGTTGAGGCATGCAAACGTTTTCTTGCAGCTCGTAGACTGATTGGTGAATTGACAACCCTTTAGGCAGCCAGGAGAGAAAGCGAGCAGATTTTGAACCTGCGGCAGCACTTGCAATGCCTGGTTGTCCTCAGTTGAGAGACGGCTGGGGAGTAGCAGTTTTAGGCTGAAGGTGACAGGGTGTGAAGGAGCAAGCAAGCTAGTGATGCAGAAAGCCAGATGGTGGTGCCGATTTGAGCTTCAGGAAGGCCTGTTCAGTGGGATAACAGAGTTATACAGGAAGAACTAACGTGACGTGGTCGAGGTAGGGGGACATGGAGATAGGTTTGGTTTTACAATTAGTGACAGGATAAGGAAGTAGGAAAGAAGGCAAAGAGGCAGGAGTAAGAGGTGAAGTAAGAGGTCGGAATGGGGGAGATATATGGAGAGTGCTGAAGAGCCAAAGGCAGAGGAGAAGAAGACATGTTTTAAAGAGTTGCAATAGTGGTTGGATTGCTAGTTGTAAAGGAAAGTCAGCAAGTGAGCAAAATTGAAGTCTGTGGGCATTGGTCATATCGTGTAGGTTGAGGACCCCCAAGAATACAGCTGAGACATTTAGAGGAATTGATTCAGGTAGGGGGTCCCATTAAAGGACAACCATAATGGCCCACTCCTGTTGCAGGTTAAGATACCACTTCTATTTAGCTCCATGATAATGCTGAATCAACTGAAGATATGAAATACACTTCTCCAATGTGTGGCATCTTTCACATGTGTGGACCACTATAGCCCCAATCTCTCAACTATGTATTCGATGCTAAAATAAGACGGAAGTTAGCTGAACAAGGTGATCCCAATAACTCTAACAGGTGCAGCACCAGGGCTATACTGCCAGAAATTGATACATTGTACCATAACATTGAAATAAAACTGCCCATTTGCCAACAAAAATGGATTTGCTGTTTAACTTCAGATACTCCTGGTTTGAATGACACCTATGAATGGAACAGTACTGTAATCAGAAAATGACCCCTTCCATTGAGTCAACTCTATCAGAATCCTGCACTTATGTGCTGCGCTCACACCATGACAGTTGCATCATATATGTTGTATGAACCAGCATATTCATGTTTGAAGTACTGCAGTTGTCCTCTCTCGCTATAAAATTAAAGGGCACCAGGAGGACAGTCCAGGGCTAGCATTCAAGTTATCCTAACCTTGATAATGTGACGATGCTTTAGTTCCACTTCTGATAATACCACACCCCAAACGTGTATATGAATATATCTTTAGAGACCAAATAAGAGCACTGTACCATTCCGGCCACAACAACCATCTGAGAATTATGCACCTCAGTCTCCACATGTCTTTATAACACACTCCACTACTCAAGCGCATGTTGTTGTTTACTCTTTGTTAATGTACAGAACTCGCCTGACTGCTTTTTAACCTTCAGTATGCTCTGCAGGTGAGCCTTGCGGCGGGCCCCCCGGTTTCTCTTACCAAGTGCAGATCAGTTATGTTAAATGTTAAATGTTAAAGGTATTTGTACCGCGCACTGTCACCAACAGAATTGGTCCCCAGGCGCTCTGGCGGATCTGTAAACGAGAAGGTGTGATGGGTTAGTAAGGTCAAGAGGGAGTAGGGGAGTAGGATAGTGAGATGAGTGGTGTTCTGTTGGCAGCTTCAACTCGGTATACACCGGGTGCTGAGCTTTGGTGCGGGTATTGGATCGGTGTCAGTCCGCGTGTGCTGTTGCTCTGGCTTATGTGTTGTTGCAGTGTTGTGAAGTGCGTGCAGCTTGTTGTGCAAGAGATGGTTGTGTGAGTTTTTTGAGTGAGATGAGTATGCAGAGTTTGAGTTATATTGGTTAGTGGGTTACCTGACCTTTAGCATGCTAACATTCACAGTTTTGTCTAAGTGGGGCACTTGTTGACCTTCACAATCCTATCTAGATGCGGCGCAGGCCAATGTTCAGAATTCTATTGTAAGAAGATTCAATTCAACACTACAGCTAAGTCAATGCCTAGTCTGGGATACTGAATGGAAACCCTTATTGATATATCTTTATGTCCAGTTCATGAGTTCTGGATGACTACCCCTATACAACACCCCTCTCTTAGAATCCCCCTGACCCCACTGAGCCAAGAAGTAGTTCTGTTTTGCAAGTTTAAAAGGTTTATTTGAGAAATAAGACAAAATATAGATACCACGCTTTTATAATAAATTAATAATCGATATCGCCCTTATGAATATAATGTTAATCAACAATGGGTAATCTGACACTAGCACACTTCTTTATAATCAATGAGGAGTTAGTATAGGATGGATCAAGTAGCAAAAATACTTTTATGATTTCAAGGGAAAAGCAATGAGGAATAAAATGCAGTACAGAAATACTTGATATGATTTTAGCAAAAGATAATTAATCAATTTTTCTCTGGAAATTCACCCCCTCCCCTATGCAATGTAAGACATGGAAGTAGATGGAAAGAGGAGCACACAGTTCTCAGGAATGCAATCAAATACAATACGAAATTCAGTTCCCCCCCCCAGCAAGCTTAGAGAAAACCGGTATGAGTTTTAAAACACGGGCCCAAGTGCTTTGAATGTGGTGGCAATGAAGTGAGAAATATGCTGAAAATGCTTTTAATTCCCTTTAGGAGGTTCAGGGTGAGTGAGAGATACTTGGGATGAGTTCAGGCTCACTTTAGCAATGATTCAGAGATGGTGATTAAGAGGCAAACGAATTTTTAGCAAGGAAAGAAATGACTGCTGATGGTTACACGTGGTTGGATTTTTACCCAAATCGCAAATCGCGGTAAAATTCGCGAGTGCGTGAATCGTGATTGCGGAAAAAGTATAAGGAGTAGGAAGTCGGTTCTAGGCTTGTTGGAAAGCTTAGATTTTGTAAAGGTCGTTTTTCGGATTTAAAGTAAACTCAAAATGACAGGTGACAGCTTTGCAGCTGCAGAATTGACAAATGACAGTGGTGCAGCTTTACAAATGACAGGTGACAGTTAGGAGGCAGTTCTACTTATGTTAAATAGATTGAATTATATTACTTTAAACTAAGAGATTTGGTTTTTGCCCCGTCCTAGCTGTACTCACAATATATTTGGAAGGACTGGGTCTCGTCACGGATCTGATCAATCAGGCTAGCGGCACTTCACAGCGATCTGGTCTCTGGGTCTGCGGTTCTGCACGGTCTGGTCTGGTCTGGCACTGGTCTGGTCTGTCCGGATACAGCGGTCTCTGCACGGCTCCTGGATCTCTGCACTGGTCCTGGCAAAAGTTCTTGGCAAGGGTTTCAAGCAGCTCGCCCGGCTGTGAGTAGCTTGCAATGATTTGAGGCCTGCTCCAGAGACCTCAGCTTGTGATTTTAGGTCTCTGATTTAGGTTCTAAAGTATAAGTTCTAGGTTCTGGAGTATGTAGCTGGAGTCAGTCTGGAACTGGTATCTTCTGGATGTTCTGTGGTCCGGCAAAACGCTCCGCAGCAACTGGATTTGAATGTCTCTACCTGTCCCAGCTGTCTCTTTTTATGTGTTTAGAAAATGGGTGTGTGCCTGGGCCTAGCTAAGATTGCCTCTCTCTACTTGTCATTGGCCCAATTCTCCCCTCTCCCATGATTGGGGGAAGGAAATGTGAGTCAGAGTGATGCTGTAGGTTTTATGGGTCAGAGGATCCTCCCCAGGTCAGTTTGCCCACAAATCTATATTTGAATCAAATACATCCTTCCCAGATATACAGTTGTTTGTCATTGCATACACACTTCATGCATTACTATGGGAGGCACTGTTCCGACCCTGGCGTTTCTAGGAGCTTGGGTAAAGAAATGGTAACTTTTTGCGCTTTTTAGTAGCTTTCCCCATATCGGATTTTTCTCCAAATTTATACAATTTTGTGCAAGGCATGTGGGCATTTAGATAAGGAAGTGTCAGATACTTCAGGCAGCAGCTCTTCGACGCTGGCATTATGGTGGGCAATGTACACCACATAATATCTCTGTACGCTGACGATGTTCTCCTATACCTAAGAAACCCCAAAGTTAACGCACCGACAGCACTGGAGGTGCTAGACAACTACGCGAAGTACTCGGGGATCCGATTCAGCAGAAGCAAGTCCTCCGCATTCCCCCTGGCGGGCCTACGCAACACTTCAGAAAGTGATCTCCCAGCGATAGGAATAGGTTGGCAACTGGTTAAGTTCCGGTACCTGGGGATCAACGTGAGCCACACCCCGATACTCACGCACGAACATAACACTGAGGTCGCCATCACAAGTCTTTTACGCTCTATAAAATTCTGGTCCAAGCTTCCATTGGCCATGGTGGGCAGAGCAGCGATAGTCAAGATGATCGTACTCCCCCGATTCCTATACTTCTTCGTGAATATTTGCCACTATGTCCGACCGCCCTTCTTCAAGAAACTGGAGGCTATCATCAAGGACTTCCTATGGGGCCCTCACAGGCATAAACTGTCGCTATCCGTTCTTTCCCTGCCACATAAAGAGGGTGGAATAAAGCTACCGGATCTCCAGCTATACTACCTGGCCGCCCAGTTAAGTCACATAACGAAATGGCTCTTAGACGAACCTTCGGCTGAGACGGAACTACTGAGGCAATCCTCGAACCACGTGATCCCCAAGGAGATCCTATGGCACCCCACACAGGAATCCCCGATCACATTACAAGTGATTGACCTGGGTAGGAGGATATGGGCCAGGTCCTGCTACATCAGGCGAGTGCAACACCCTTACTCTCCGGATAACCCCATCTTAGCAGATATCTGCCGAATGGATGCAGACCTCTCTACAGCAAGGAGGTGGGAAGAAGCCGGCATATACACATGGGGTGACATGTTCAAGGAAGGGGAATTCAGGGACTTTGAATCTCTTAAGGCCACCGAAGGAATACCCCCGGACCAGTTCCTCTGGTACCACCGCCTCAAGCAGACTGCCAACAAACAATGGAATGGCTGGCCGGAGGAACCCTCCCCTGACCCTCTACTTCAAGAAATGCATGACCTCTCGGATGGCTGGAGACCAGTCTCCAGGCTCTATAGCAGACTATGCAACAAACCCAACCCTAAAGGCGAAGCTCTGAGGGCGAAATGGGAAGCGGACCTCGAGACCCCGATCACGGACAAAGAATGGGAAAGAGTGTTAATATTTCCCAAAAAAGTGTCTAGGAATGCCAGATTCGGCCAGATTCAGTTGAATGTCCTGTATAGGACATACATGACCCCACATAGGGTCGCCTCCTTCAACAAGACATCCTCCCCTGCATGCCCATGGTGTGGGAACGATAAGGCGGATATGATCCACATGTTTTGGACCTGCACTAGGGCGATGACACTATGGTCCAAAGCCAAACAGACTTGCATGGATGCTGGAATGACGAGGTACGAATGGACTCCCGGCGAGTGCCTTCTGGGAAAGTACCCCAGACCCAGCAAGTTCAAGCATGCTGTCAGGTTAATGGATATCTCATGCATCCTGGCCAAGAGAACAATTGCGATGGCTTGGAAGACGCCGTCGGGCCCCAGGCACGAACAATGGCTCAAAGAACTCGAGAGATGGACGGTAGCCGAAACCATGGCCTGGCAACAAGGAATCACGTCAAGCGGCGAAACTGAGAGCGGCACCTTAGAATCGTGGAAGGCCCTCCTCAGAGACATACGTTTCACCGCCGACCACAAGCCTCCCTGAAACCTCGTAGCATCACGCTGGCACTACTCCCCTGCTCCCAGCCCGAAAGGACAGCCCCTGTATGTGACCCCTCCTGCTTCCTGAAACTCTGGGTCGCGGGCCTTGACCCATCCATCCACCTAAAGGTTTGCTACAACATGAAGACTGTTGTTGTTTTGTTTGTTCCCTCCCTCTTCCCTGTTCCCCCCTTCACCATTCCCTCTCTTGTTTGAATCACTGCTTAATTTTCGTTGTATTGCACGGTTTCTCCTTTCCACCAAAAATCAATAAAATACGTTTAGATAAGGAAGTGTCAGATTTTTAACCTGCATACATTTAGAGTAACAACCTCTTTTCCGCTCGTAAACCCCCAGATCATACCACCGGGTCCTAAAACCTCTTAAAATGTGGGCAGAAAAATCACAAGAATTATGGTATCATTTAGATAATTTTGACAAGTCCGCACCATGAGTTATACATCTTTCTTAAAATCATATTCTGGCCAACAGGGGTGTGTCTTCCCATGTCACATGGTTGAGAAATCAGTTTGCCCACTTTCTTTAAGCTCAGCCTGTTCTCAGAGGGGGCTGCCCCTCCCCGTTTCTGCCAAGAGGAAGCCACTTTACGACACCCCCAATATAACATCTGCCTGATTCAAGGAAGGGCTTTGTTCAAAAGGAAGCCATTTACGACCCCCCCAATAAACCACCTGCCTGGGCCCTTTGTTTAGTTTCTTGCAGTCCCCTGGTAATTCAATCAGAGAGTGGGTGACCTCCTTTTGGCAGGGGCAACAGAATGCAGCCAGGCCTGGGAATGCATTTGTTGGGCAAGCCAACACTCCTGTCGGGGGTAGCTGTCTGGCAGAATTCCAGTTTCCTTAAGCCAGGTTTCAGCTAAAATGTCACTTTTGGTTCCCCAGTTTAAGTCAATACAATTTTTACATATGCAGCTAGAATGCTGATTCTGAGTTCAAAACTATGACATTTTAACAGTTACAAACTATGTGACACTCAAACGTAGGTCACTCAGTTAATTTAAACATTTCGATTTTGGTGGTTTTAATCCAGTTTCAGTTAGGCTGCTGACATGCATAGCTCAGCCAGTTTTGTTATGAACATTGTTTTGGGCTATTCATCTTCCCAGATTTTGTATGCACACATACTTCATTCTGCCAGATGTCCGCTGGTGTTCAGTGAGATTTTTGGATGTGTTGCAATGTTTGAAAATAGGCATTTTGAGCTGGCATTCAGAGAAACCAGAGGTAATTTTAAAGCGTTTTTGAGCTAACAGGCGCTGCTGTTTTACCTTTGGCACCCATTCCACTCATGGCACCCTGGCCCATCATGCTCGCACTGGTGGGTGGCAAGTTAGGCAGCCATTTTGGTGTACGCACAAACTGTGTGGTTCTCCTGGATTCTGGTGCACATTTGGGCTTTTTGGCCATCTTGGATTTTCTAAGCCCACAGCACCAAATGTTGCAGCATGATAGCTCAAACGTGGGTCAGGACACCCAACACTATCTAGGTGTGGGCATGCCAACATTCACAATATTATCTAGATCGGTGATTCTCTAACCACGTCCTTAGCCGAGTTCCTCCGGCAGTGAGGACTTTCCCGCTTCTCATTTAATGTAAAACACATTATCAGAGGAAAGACTTTGAACCTTATTTTATATGGCTGTGTTTACATCACTACAGACTACAATATGTACGCTGAGATGCCCAGTGCTATGACAAAATGTTGACCTGCATCGACTACTGTTACCCTATGACACCTGGACTACATGAGAATGCTGATCTAATGTATTACCCGGGTAGTCAGTAATTTCATTTTTCAATGTTTTAATTTGGATTTAAATGTCCTTTTGTAGGTGTAGTTGTATCTCTAAGATAACTAAACATTTAGATTAAACAAATGTTAAAAACATATTTTTTCAGCTATATTTTGCTGTCCTTTGATTAACTAATTTAGGAAATACCTATACTAAAAAAGGTTTTATTTTTTGCTTTTTGTCTCATGCTTTTCTTTCTGTCTTGTACCTCTAATCTACCAAACAACATATTTTAAATATTCGATAGATAACAATGCTTACTGGAGAAGGCATAGTGTTAGAAGTTGCTGCCAAAACTTAAAATGTTGAACTTTCAAGTCAAACAGTTGCTCTTACATTGTACAAGACATATATTCTGAACAATACATATTCCTCATACTTTGCTTGCTTTAACTGGCGTATGTCATTCATTCCACTGTTTTTCTATCTTGTCAATGAATGTTATGTAATAATGTAAATAAAATATCATTTAAAAGATTTGCAAACACTATGAACGTCTTTCCCATGTTTGAAAAACCTAATATATTACAATCATGGAGATGTATTATTCCCAGTCCTCCTTTAAGTGTTTCAATTAATTGCAGCTTGATCATAACATTTTGTAAATTTAATTGAAATTAATTTTCAAAATGAAGTGAAATAATTCCTAGTGAAGCCATTATCTCTCCCTTCCTAAAGTCAAAAAGCAAGCTGGCAAAAAAGGTATAAGTTTGTTAGCTCAGCAAGACAGCCTTTCAAGAATGGTTCTGAATGGCACATTAAGAAAGAGAGCTTAACGTCTAGTGTGCAGTCACTCTGCAGTTGGCTGGATCTGGGCAGCATGAGCGTGAATAGACCCAAGTTACAGTGGCCAATAGAGTGCTCATTGGACAGATAGCATGACCCCTTATTTTCAAACCTGTATACTTTCATCCTAAATTCCACAGGACATCTTTGAAACTCTGCCCATTCCTGCACTTAGTTAAAGAATAGGATAAGAGCTGGTAGCAGCAACATGTGGCACACACACGCACGCACGCACACACCCACACACACAGGCATGCAAACACACACAGGCACGCACACACACACGTCAGCGATTCCTAAACAACTGAAAGGATTTACTTCAATTGTAAACTATGTCCACGAGCCTGCACTTTGGAGGTGGCTGCACACAGGGGATGATCATGGGCACAAACATGCACTGGAAGTGGAGCCTGTAACCAGGCGTGGGTAAAGTCTGAGGTTTGTGCTAGTGTAGTTACTGACATACACAAGAGGCTGAACATATAGTGAACGAACTTGCAGCCCTGTTTGTATGGTCTCAAGGTAACAGCTTACCCCCTCACGTCAGGGCCTTTTTGATCCATTCAAATTCTTTTGTTGGGGGTTCTGTTCTGCTCTCCCTTCTGTAGAGCCTCCTAAATGTTTCCCCTTCGTTTTCTTTAGGAAAACAAAACTCTTTTTGTGATCGGAGGGACTTCTACTGAAGTCCCCACTTAACTGCAATACTTTTTTTTAGTATATGGCCACATGGTAGCACATATGGCTTCCGGGACAGTAGTGCTTTTTAAGCCCCACATGTTGGCCCTATGATGTTTTTTTCACTAGCATTGGTTTTGTTATTAGGCTTGTGGCAGCTTTAATTTAGTTTTGCTTCACTGACAGTGCAAGCCAATTTACCCGATTAGTAGCCCAATGTGCCTTTTTGGTAGCTATTGGGGTACTAAAGTGCTTTTTAAAGTCGTGCTCAAAGCCATTTTGTTTTAAGGGCCTTCCTTTGTCCAGAGGAACCACAAGGCAGGTCTAAAATAAACGGCCGCTGTGCACACATGAGCACACTCTGAGGTCAGCCATGCACCCTCCTTAGTGGTTTGGACTGGTGTAGACAATCCCTGGTCCTGTGCATGCCAACCACCATACTGTGTGGGGTGTCCTGTGTGTTTGGTGGATTTCTGGGACCACCTTAACTGGCTTGCCAACAAAACCTTGGTATGAGTGCTGCTGTGTGCGATTTGAGGAGTGGCTTAGGATAGCCCTTAGATGTGTAGGTGTATATAGGGGAGACCCTGTGACTGACCTTGTCTCTGCTGGATTGTTTATAAAGTACACTTGGAATCTGCTGGTTTACTAACCTGCTAGAGGACTTTGTCAGAAAGAAGCTGCTGCTGATTTTGTAGACCAAATATGGCCATGCTGGCTGCGCGTATGTCTCTGCTCTAAGCTCCAGTTCTGATTGTTGGCTGCTAGTCATCCTTCCACATCTTTCCTACTTCACCTGTTCCTCCTCAATGGAAGGCCTGGTACTTCTGTGCTGGGGCTCTTGCTTGACGGTTTTATTGCTCTCCTCCCATTTTGCCTCCTTGGTCGTCTGCATTGTTATAGGAAGCTGCCGTCACTCAGAGGGCTGGCTATTGGGACCCCTATACCCCACCTCTCTTGCTCATCTAGGATATCCTAGGTCAACCCCACTGTTCTCTTCGTGAGAACATTTGCTGCTGGTAGGTTGTCTCTCGTTATTCTTTGAGCCATTGGAATCTTCTTTACTTGGTTCCTCCGTCCTGTTGTTTCTTTCACTTCTGGCTGATGGGACCCACTTCAGAAATGGTGCATGTCCTTCATTGTGGGTGTCACGGTCATTGTTGGTGCTGGGGTCATGTCCCTATGTGTTTGGAACCGGAATTCACATCTGTAAAAGAAGAGCTCTACTCATTAGGTTGTGTTGCCTTTCCTGAGCCGTCTTTTCAGGAAGTACACTGTAAGTAATTAGCTCTTCACCCAAGGTTATTCACAATACTAACCCTCAATGGTCCCCAGAAGGCGGGGTTGAAGGTTTCTGAAGCCAACCTTGTAACATGGTTTCCCATTATTTTGCATTAGGGTAAACTCTGCTTGGCTGCATTTCTTCTTGGAGGTGCTGGGTTTAGATCCTGGCACTGGAGCTCGTTGAGAGGATCTCCTCTGGTGTCCCCTGGGGTGGGTTGCCACTCTCGCTGCACCTGTGGGGTACAACTGGAACTTATCTCCCTTTTCATCATAGCCACGCCTGTGCCTAGTTACTTTGTCCCATTTTTTCCTTAGGGGAACACTAAGAAGATACCTGGCACTCTCCCAAAGTGATTGTGGAGCTACTTACCTAACTCTGGAATTGTTTCCTGTGTCCCTCTATCTCATTGGATCCAGTGAGAACTAGGCCAAAGACCTGCGCCAGTGGTTCTATGTGTATTTTTACAGTTTTGTATTACACTTCTGCAGTTGAGAATGCCTGATTACATTGTATCTATTTTAGGACTGCTGTATCTATTTTTCTCTAGGAATGTAATGAATGGGTGCATTTTCACCTCCCAAGGCTTTGCATTGACTGCTAGATGTGCATTTGTATTTATACTATCCTAATGTTCCTATCCTATCCTGAAAACATTTTGTAACTTCTGTTTCACCTCCTACCTTTTCAAACTTTGAACCATGGAAGGCGCTCTGAGACCTTCTGAGTAAGGCTAGCACTGAACAAAGATTCAAATAAAGTAAAACCATCAAAATGAACTAATACATAGTACTATGTCCCAGACGTTTAGGAATAATATGACTCCGCTCAGTGTTAACACGTGGGTTTCATATTAATAATTATTATTGCTCTGTTTTAATGTCTGTTCCCCCTTTTCTTTCCATCCCATTTGTCTATATATAAAGTCCATTTTCGTATTGAAATGTTTTGCATTGACAATGTACTGTTTTTATACATAAACTGTATATGCCTACTGTGTGTTATGTCAACCTAAAGTAAACTAATATATACATTTAAACGCGTATATATTTTTCAGTTTACTGGAGTGGTGTAATTTATCTGGTTATCTGTTTAGACTAACCCTTCTTCAGTGGCAGCTACCTACCCCTCCCTTGGGTTAAGCCTGACTGCTCGGCCACAGCTACCTACTGTAGAGAGGTTTGCCTACCTTTTGGTTAGATGACTGTAGAGCCCACCCAGAGGGTTGTACAAAACACTTCCTAACCAGTGGCATTGTAGCTACAGACTTGTAATAGGAAAATTCAAAGCCAAAATGGTGTTGTCTAAAAGGTAAGACTGTCTGAAGGTGTAAAACATGACAGCGGTCTTATTGGCAACCATAACACAAAGGCTGACAGGGGTCTGGGTTAATTCAAACATCAGATGCAGGATACGAATCTTAGGGGTTGCTGTACATGGACACCTTCTGTGGTCCGGCACAAGAAGCTGAACCTACAGACTGAAAGTGGATGCACACTGAAGCATGTCGGGATCTTGCCACAATGTGCACCAGTGGCTGAGCATTGTATTTTGGTCGCACACGTGCACCAGAGCCTACATACAGGAGGTGGCTGCACACATGGGGCCTTTGGGGATCTGGTTGCAATCAGCAACTTAACTTCTATCCTGAAATAGGTTGAATACAATGGTCTGTGGTGTTTTTGTGACAGGCAGGCTTTGGAGAATAGGCTTGCAGTAGGTGTTGCACCCAGGTGCTACACATCTCGCATGAGTGGCGAAGGCAGTGCAAGATTTAAACAAAGTAAAGTGGCACTTCAACAATACAAAATATGACAACATTTCTACTCAGGCGGTAGGAGTGGTGTCAGCCAGAAACTTTGAGGTCAGTAAGAAGGTTACAATTTAAATAACAAATAAATAAATAACTCCAGGAAGGGGCAGACTACAGTAAAGGCCTGATGCCAGGAAGGTGAGTCCCTTTGGGGTGAAAGCCGCCAACATGCAGTGTGAAGTTTGTGCGTCACTAAAATTAGCATTTTTACAAAATGTTCCATCTTCTTTTCTACAACTTCAATTGTATAACAGCTGTGGCTGTACACAAGTTAGGCAAACATACAAATGTACACCAATTGTTAACAAGTCCTGTGAGCAGCATGGAGAGATTATATGAAGTGGCAGACCATGCGACTTAAAATTCTCCCCAATGTGAGATGCAGGGCCTCTGCATTATCATTCCTCTCCATCGAAAAAGCAGTCCCAAGATCCAACTTCCCTCAGTGTAATTCCTCTCTGTAGCCAGCTCAGTAATACAGATCTAGAAAACTGCTGCAAGAGGAATGTTTTATTTCTGTGCCTCGCCCATTGGAGACACTTCCTTAAATATGTGTAGCAAACAAAATCAAAATCATGGGGATGGGGGCTTATAAAAGTAGGAAAAACCCTTCCACTTGATATATAAAAGTAGAATGCACCATTCTACTAAATCACACATGCCACTGGTCCATCCTGTACCCATCACTGAAGGTTCCAGACACCCTCAGAAGAATGCATTGTTGGTATGCAAAGCAGCTCAAATGCCTTCCTTTAGCTCCAGGAAATTGTGTGTGTCCTAAAGGGCAGGGCTACTTCATGCTTAGCTTTGCCCACCCAAAACAGACAACTCTCAAGGATGTAACAACTTCACACAGATTCCATCCTTGACAGAGATAATTTCGACACTATAGTTTGAAACTCTTACGGTTGGAGCATTGGGGTATATTTGACATCAAGTTATGGTGAGTGTATAAAAGCAGGAAGAAAACCTTTCTCCTGAAATGTGAAAGTAGAACAAGTCATTTCTGCTAAATCAAAACGTTTCCTGGAGCAAAGTGCAGGCATTTGTGTTGCTTTGCATACCCACAATGTATTGCTCTGTGGTTGTGAACTGCATGATGAACTTCCAGGGAGGCGCTATGGCATGTGTGACTTATCTAAAATGCATTATTCTAATTTGTTATATAATTGTTATTCGCCCTGTCAATTTTTACTGCAGCACTGGTCAAAGCCTTGCCGGATTGCTGCAGCTCACAATCTTATGATGCATGCTAACTTCAATCTCCACCTGCATTCCAACAACCCATGTTATTTGCTCTTCCAGTGCCACCCACTGTACGTCAAGATCAATTTCCTCATGCACCCCCAGACTGGGGCACTTATGACTTGTCCAAAGGAGAATGGCCCTCCTGAATGGCTGCAAACCATCCCCTACCTTCCACATGGTGACACCTGTCATTGCACAGTCTCGAGATCCTTCTGCAGGTAACCCTAAATGTATCATAATTTACTTTTAAACTAATGATAGTGATACTGATAATGATGTGTTATTTATGTAGCGCCTTAATCCAAAGCACTTTACAGAGCACATATTTACATACAATATCACCCAACCGAAATTGGTACTCATTTATCGACCTCGGAAAGATGAAAGGCTGAGTTGGCCTTGCCGGGATTCGTACCTGCGACCTGCATATCACGCTCAGATCGCAGCAGCGAGCGCTCAGTATGTAAAGGAGGTATCCTTTACATATACTTCGAATGCAATCAGATTCTCAAACCACTCTGATTAAAAAAATAAAATAATAATTCAGAAAAATCCACCGATGAAGCATTTTGTACAAAAACATGATCTCAGGATAACACTATTCCTCTGTTCCTCCACATCCCCCCTTCTTGTTTGGCTTTCTCCTCCTCCCTGCTTCCTCATGCTACCTCTTAATTCACTCATGTTCATCTTCTCTCTGAGTGCCGATTTTATAGATGTCTTTTTCCATCCTCCTCTGTGACCTTCTTTTTTAACACTAATTTCTTTGTTACTGTTAGGCATGCCAGTTCTCTGCTAAAAAGGTTGTAAGGTAGGCCCAAGGGCTCCACTGCAGGAGCAATGACTCCTCTCGATACATTGTAGCAACTTTGCTGGACCCAGCACTATAGTTCTCCGCTATGGCACCGTGGAGTCTCAAAGGAGGAAAAACATTCTGTTCAATCCACTCTCCTGCATAAAGGTGACCTTGATCTATTCATTGATAGTGTTGTGATGAGATGACTACTTCTCTGCAGGAGTTCAGGGATGAGCAGTGGCTAAAGTGCCTACTCACCCCACACCACTAATATGCCAGCAGTAATACAAGTCATAAAGGTGAAACAGGAACAGCCCAACAGGGGATCTAAGTGATCATTGTGAATTTTAAATAATGAATGCAAAAATGTTGATTTTCTTTTTCCTTTTCGTGCAATTATACGCTGGGAAAAAGAATGTTTGGCATTTTCATATTCAGTATTTTGGTAGGTCTGTGGCAGGATATTCAATTTAAATGGGACGTGAGCTGATACAGAAGCAATCAAAACAGCAATAGTACGGTCATACGAAAATAAAATAAAGTCCAACTAAGGTTCTATACAATGTGATCTTTAATTTAACTTAACATACTCAGGCAAAGGTTTCAACAGCAAAAATGTCAAGCTTGCTAAGATGTATTTCAAAATATAGAGAGGGCGGTCTTAAAAGTCACTAGAGTCCTTTATGATGAATCAGGTGGACAGGGACAATTGAAATATCTCATGAAGGTCTCTTTGAGATTCTCTTTGGGGATCAACAGCATTGAGGCAGGCCTTTTGGCATCAACTCAGGAGTCTGGGTGCTTTCAGCACAGAATTGAGTTTCTGGAGTGGCAGTGACATAGCCAATGATGGAATGCTGTTTGACAGCAGTGATGGCTTGAGGGTTGAAGATGCGCAGGATGTCAGATGATGTTGGTGGTGGCCTTGAGAGAGGACAAGCAGAGACTGGCCTTACCCGGTGAGCAGGCTTCCTAGCTCAACACAACATTGGAGAACTGCAACAGCAGCAAGCTTGGAGCTTGAAGAAGCTAGTGTCCAAGCAGTGATGTCGAGTTGCAGACGAGAGAACATTTGGTGGCTCTCAGGTGCAGAGACAGGAGTGTTGCGGCTTCAAGCAAAATTCAGGGATGCACAGGTGGTCATGTGTTGAGGATGATGCCTCTTGTGAACGGTCCAATCCAGGCTGCTGTAACAAATGTCCTTTGCCTGCAGATCTCATACCCAGAGTGTCTTGTCTTCGGGAATTGGGGAGGAGGACAGGAGGTTTGGGGAACCCTCTCACACTCTCAGATAGTGAGACCCCTCTGTGGTCTAAACTTCTCCTCTTGGATACTCTACCGCCTTCCTCTGTCTACTTCAAAATGACTGCACTGATCAGCTCCCTGGTGGAAGAGGCCCATCGGCATTGCAAGACTGTCTTCAAAGGTTCTTAGAGGGTTCTTGTTCTCTGGAGGAAGGTGTTGACTCTCTTAAAGGGGATCACGTAGGAACTCCCTGGGATAGGTTGCATATGGTTGTTGCCTGTACACCCAGGGCATAAAGCCAATACACACGGATTGCTGTCATGCATATGTCACTGCTCACAAAGCTTACAAAAGTATGATATACAATGCTTGTGGATTTATATGTGTGTAATCTCAGTAGCCTCCATGTCAAAACCAGACATTGCATTATGTATATTTTAATAACTGCCTACAGGCTGTCGAGGTTACAAAACGATGATATTTTGAACTAGATGTGCAAATGATTTCAAAGCCACCTCTTTCTGTTGGAACTTTGTATTCTAGCAGTTGTGTTGAGTGATGCACATGTCTGACGAATCAACTTCCGGGGCACCAGTGGTCCAGGGATGACTATCGGTTTCAAAACCATCAATCAACCCCACAGAAGGGATCCGAAAAGATTGGAATCCAAGCGCCAGCCTGCCTGACTCGAAAATGTCAGGCGCATCCTCTGTCGTGGCTGCAGCAATGGCAGATAATGTATCCCGCCGTGGTGTGGTGGGACCAGACGGCCCCGGCAGGGCCCCAGCTCAGCCCCACCTTTTGGAGACTGCGATTGCCCGACCCCGGCTCTCCCCGGGCCACTTAAAGCACTGACTAGAACAATTTCCCACGAAGGCCCCTTTGGTCTCTGATGGTAAAACCAGAGCCGGTAATCCAGATTCATTCGCTGCTCATTTCACTTTGATCTCAGGTGGAGGAACCGGAGCAACCAAATCATCGTGACACTGGTGAATTAACTGCAGACTCTAACTAGAATGTCTTTGAATGTAACAGCTAGAAACAGGTGGTTCATTTCAAAGGTGGTTCGGGCTAGACAGGAGCCCTCCTAAGGGCAGCTGCTTTCCAGTGGCCGTTGCTTGGGGGTGTGCCTTAAATAAACATGCATACTGAGTGTTACCTTCTCTCACTCTGCTGTGTCAGCATGCTGTTACTCATTGTCCAGTGGGCATTGCATCCAAGTGCTCCTGCCCTGTGAGGAAGCACTCCTCTCTTTTTAACTAAGTCACCTGAAGGGGGACTACTTCTTCACTGGGTTTCGGGACCTTATTCTTGGTTGTTGCTGTACAATTACTGCGGCTTTGTTTTCTTTCGGTATTTACCATTCACTTGCTCCACCCTCCTCTTTTGCCTTGCTTTATATGTTTAGCTTCCTGATTCATAGCGCCATGCAACTGTACACCAAGGGGTCTCTAGAATGCCTGGCGTGCGGAAGACATACCCTCCACCATTTAGCGCTCACTTGCCTTCTAGCTCGGCAGAACAGGCCCTGCACTAGTTTTGTGTTTTATCATGGTCCAATTGCAGAGCATGCATATTCGAGGAAGTTATTATTCCTGGTTCCATATGTCCAGTCATCGGTCCATTGGTCAACTGGATACGTGGTGGTCGGCTCAGTATTTCACTGGTCTGAATGTGTTTTTGAATGCCTCTCAAATAGGGTTCCTGAGCTGCCCTGCACATTTGAGTTGAATTAAGGACCACGAAGAAAGTGGAGGAATGAGTGAGCACCAATCATTGAAATGGCTGGTTTGATAAAGGAATGGTAACTCTGAAAGGTCAATATGGCGGGGTTGGGGTGATGTCAGTCACATCCCACTTTGAAAATGTTTTCCAGGGCCTCTTTTGGTTCCCAGTCTACGGCTATTAGTACCAAAATTCAGAGGCCGCTGAAAAATGGGAAAAGTGCTTGCTGCTGTGGAGGAACAGCACTTTTCCTAAAAGCATCATGTTCTGTGAAAGTAAGAGTGTTATGTACTGATATCAAAGCCTCCATTTTTGCCCATCTCTGATTTTTGGCCTGATAATTGCCTCAGTAAACGGCAGTAATGCAGGGCAGATATTGCAAGGGCATTCTATTTGCAGAGCACTACTTTTGCATTAAAAAAGGAGTTAAAATATGGAACCAGTTAGATATCTTAATATTCACTGCACACGTCTTTACTCTATAGACCTGGTTGGCAGCATGACTTTTCTGATTTACTTAAGCCACTTTGGAAAACCAGAAAACTGCCAGATCTTTCAGAAATGCTCTCAGTGAAGCTGGTGCGCATACATAACCACAATGATAGATTGCATCTGTTTTGCAGCTAGAAAGCACAACAGCTTCCTTCCAATCCTTTCACCCACCTCATAATGGTGGAGCTGGAAGCTAGAGTGTTAGCTTTCCACGCTACGTTTCCCCAGAGCTCAGAATCAGGTCCTCAATATTTAATATTTCTTATTCAAATTATATTGACTCCTGTGAGAAGGCAGGTTGGTCCCTCTCATTCGTTGACTGTTAAAGGCTCACCTCGGTGAAGTGTGCCCTTCACAACCTCCCTTTTGGGTACAAGACACTGTTCAAAAAAAGCAATCAGCAAGGCCCAATCAATTGGAGGTGTGCTTCGATATATAAAATCGTATACATGCTCACCAATTGATCTGATGTTAAAAATGTATATATCTAGGTTTACTGTAACAGCAAACTATGGCATGGGTCTTTGGGGCCATAGTGATCTGAAACAACTTCAAGTCCAGCAGAATAAGTCTTTTAAACAACTGCTCGGTCTACCAACTTCCGCAACCAATTTTTCAGTTCCTCAGGAGTTGGGATTTGCCTTCTGGGAAGATGGGCTTTTCTTGGAAGCTATGTTTTTATGGTTGCGTATTTGGGGTAGTGAGAATGCGGTTTTAACCCAACAAATGATCACGTGGTTGATTAAGTCTAGCAATAATATAATGTCTATTTCTTGGTTCAGACATATTAGAAAGCTGGCCAATGGTATAAACAGGGAAAGCTTATTCACAACCCCTGCTACTATTACTTGCAAGACAGCCAAGACATGCAAAACTAGCCTGCAAGTGATTTTGTTAGTGAAAAGAGAAAAAATTTAGCTTATGAAAAATTCTAATCGACAGCATTTTGCACTCTAGTCCACTGGCTTACAAAAATATGTAACCTTTTCCATATTTTTAAATGAAAGGTATTTTATTACGAGAGCTCGTTTTAATATGCTGCTTTGAAGATTGCAACTGCTAAATGGGCCTTTCCTCCATCAGATAATTTCATCTGTGATTTGTGTGACGGAGGAATCGAGGACCTCTTACACTTTCATTTTTTTTGTCCAACTTATTTTCAAGTCCGTAAGAGCACGTTACTCCCACTATTACGCAATTTTAACTTTAGGCAGTGCAACGCTGCAATGCACTTTCTGCTACTGGCTGACTCCCCCTGGTTTGCTGGACTCTGTTGTCATACATGAGGACTGCTTGGGCCATCAGGAAAAAGTGTCTAATGATTTCATCGCCCCACACTGGACATCATTCTCACCATTTACACACCTCACCAGGGTACTTGCACCTTTTTGAATTATGCCAATTTATGCTATTCAATCTTTTTTATATTAACAGGCAAGGATGTTTTACTGTTTTAAAATGTGCATACTTGTATATTGTATTTTGAGTGTATGGTACTTTTTGTACAGAAATAAATCTGACTGACAGAAATTGTATAAGTGTGATTGAGTTGGATGGCGTGCACTGGGAATAACCCATTACACCTCTCGAAGGCACATAGAGCTAGCACAGCATTTACATTATTTGGAGATTGATTCTTTTGAGGGTGAACCAATAAGGATGCTGGTTTGGGCCATTTTCAATGGGGTTTATCAAAACAGACCAGTAGTTCTGAAAGGTCGGTGGGTCTCGGACAGAATCAGTCACACATTAAGGGTGTCTGGCCGTGCCTTTAATACATTACAGTCACATATATTGAGACTGCTGAGTAGGCAGAGAGGAGGGGAACATAAGTTGCCACAAGAGTGGTGCATCTCGTGCCTCAATCCCTAGTTTTCTGTTTCTCTGCAAACAGGCTTTATTCGGTAGTAAGTACCATAAAAGCAACAATACATATATTACATTACACCATAAAATACAATTCATGTTAACAAATACTGATCATCACTACATACCATGAATTCAGAGATAAAACAGGGATAGAATAAAATATTTGATATGAACTGGCCATAATAAAATTAACACCACATTCATACAATATCAGTTTTGCTCTTCTTAGCCAGGCCCTACGGAGATATATTACGACATAATACACCTCGCTCACATTCGTTGTACATTTACAATATACCAAGGCCTCTTGCATATGCAAAATAGTATTTAATCTAAAGAGGGGAATCAGATAACACCTCCGCAGACCCTGGTATCCAGGACACATAAGTAAGAATTGTTTTACCGTTTCCACAGACTTTACATTGTATGTCTTGGGGACTGGTCCATTTTGCAGTAAAGGCTAAAGGCAGACACCTTAGGAGTATGCGTACGTAGTTAGAAAAACAATGCGCATGCATACCCACGGGTCACACAATAGAAATAGGGCTCAAAGGCAGCTGTTTGCTTTGTCAATAAATAAGATGTCTTTAGCACAGTGCACACCCTTTTGATATTCCTTATTATAGATTCACAACATTTTGTTTTAACTACATTCTTTGAGCCAACTGGTAACCCCTCTAGTCAGGACCAAACGTTTGGCAACTCCAAGTTCTCTAACCCCGTGCGGAGGTGTTTGAGCCGTGGCAGTGAACTCGACCCAGGCACATTCCGTAAGTTAATAAGCGTTCCCATGTATTTTGCGAGTTTAAGCGCACACCTCAATCAGGTCCAAAATAGCAGTGGCTTACTGCTGCTACTTCACACAGGGGCATAGGATTACATTCCCAACGCAAACATGCCATTGGGGCTCCCTTCAATTGCATGAGTAAGGACCTCACAAACTGGTTGTCGGCCACCCTGATTTGATTGCACGGGCAATGACCCCACAACTCAGCTCCATATAAAGTGTATGCCCACCCCTGGATTGTATACAGTTTCAGTGCAGGGGAAATTGCTCCTCTCCCATGTGTACAAATAAAATGATGTATTCCACTACTATACTTTTCCAGCGTGGTCACCGCCTTAATGCCGTGTGCAGACCAGGATAGATCTTCCACGAACCTAACCCCCTAAATAATCATAAAAACATACTTGCTGTAAAACATGCTCATCAATTAAAATCCTTACATTTGCTTTCTTACTATATTTGTGGCCGAACACCATTACCTTTGTTTTCGCTATATTGAGTTCCATGGAAAGTTCACTACACATTTTCATCAACGTATCTATGTTGCGCCTTAAACCCATGGGAGTAGTGAATAAAAACACTGCATCATCTGCATAAAAAATTGCTGGATATCGAGACCACACGCTAACAATTCTTCAATTATCACATTTATGTACAAAAAGAATATGAGGGGTGCCCCAACACACACCCTTGTCGATCCCCCATCTCTACCAGAAAGGTTTCAGTGATCTCCAATCCCCATCTTACTGAGGCTCCATTAATGCTATAAGGTGCATTGATACTAGAAAGCAGTGGCCCTGGAATACCCATACCTTTCAATACTGACCACAATTCTCTTTGTGAGCCACTACCAAATGCTGTGCCAAGGTCCACAAATACAGCATAGATCCTGTTATTTTGTAGGTAGATATATTTAGACAGAACTGCATACAGTCAAAGGCATTGGTCCACTGTGCCAATGCCGGACTGGAATCCAGCCTGAAAATAATTTATATGATTACCCTCTTAGACCCAACACTGTGGTCGTGCCAACAGCACCTTTGTATAGACCTTTCCCACTGCATCAAGTAGTGAGATTGGTCTATAACTACCCGGGTCCTTGTTGTCCCTCTTCTTCTACAAGAGGATGATATTTACTTCAGGTCACGACTGAGGGACATCCCCCGTTCTTGAGACAAAGTCAAATACCTGTGTTAAACGGGGTGCCCAGATGGATGGCTCATCTTTTAACAAGTCAATCAGGATTCCATCTGGTTCTGGCACTTTCCCACTTGCTAACCTTATAATGGCCTCTTCCACTTCGGTAATTGAGAACGTTGGTGGGGGTTCATCACAATTTTCTGTTTCTAGTTCTAGAGCATTGCAGGGCATGATGACGCATGCAATAGGAGACAATTATGGAAGCGGCTGCAATGCCATGTTGCCGGAATGTATTCCTGGTGATCTGGGTACCACTGAAGACCAAACCGATCAGGGGACCATATGCCACATTAGGTCCTTTTGCATATATCCGCAGTCCCAAAATATTTCCAAAGGAAAGGAAGAAGAGGATGCCATTTGTCTTAACCTCTATGGCAGAGGACTTTGGAATAGGCTGCATTACCATCAGAGATCCAGTGAATCATTTTCCTCTTTCAGAGCTGAAAGCTAAATCATCCAAGGGGTGGGTTTCCTCTTCTTCTAAAGTGTCACAGTGGATTGGTCCAAAGCAAGCCTGCCCCAAAGGGACAAATCCAGGCTGTTGTGATAGGTGTCCTTTGCCTTCTGACAACATATCGACAGTGCTTTTTCTGCAGAAAACAGGGAGGGCAGGATGTTGTATATACCCTCTCACAGCCTACTTCCCTACTCTGGCTTCTCTAATGCTGCCACCTTCCATGTCTAAAGACTTCAAAAGTACTCCAGTGGTCAGCGCTCTGGTGGGAGAGTGCGGTTTATAACATCAGTATTGCCTTTGGATCACTGGGGATCTTTAGGGGATGGTTCCTGTGCCATGGGAGTAAGATGTTCTCCTTCTTCCAGGAAGATCAAAAAGGCAGCTTCCTGGCAATTGTCCACATAGTGTTTTGGAGACACGCAGGCCAGACAGCTAATACACACCCTTGTCATACCTGAGGGCTGCTCACCGAGATGACACTAATATTATATCAAATTGCTGAGGCTGTAAACGTTTGTGACCCTAGCAACCATCATGTCACCACACATGACTTATATGTAGAGGTTAATTTGCCATGAGGTTGACTAGTGGGTACATAATTATTGTGTTTTGCATCAGAGGTGAAGAGAATTAAAAATCATCTCTGTTTGTTGAACTTGGTGAGACCTTTGAACATGTCCAGCTGCCAATGCAGAGCATTTGCTGTAGATTTTAGGAAGCTGATAAAACAAAGCACATGAACACACTTTTGCTTTTGATATGGAGCATTTTGAAAGAGGGGATTTATCTTCAGACCTCAGTTTCAGAAATCCACGCAATATTTTATTTAATAAAAATCAAAAATCTTGGTCTTTCCTGCCCTCACCAGGTGGCATTATGTCCCCACTGATCACTCTCATGTGCTTGTTCATGAACCCTATCATGGGCCAGTTTACTGACACTCTTTGGTTTGTTCGGAGAACCCCCACTTCAGGCTGTGTAATGAACCCCCACTTCAGGATATGGGCTCAGCCCCTCTAGAGACTGTGCACTACATTTTCTCTGGAACTGGCTTGCTGACACATCTTCTTGGGCTACATTTCTCTTTCAGCCTGTGTGATGCGCTCTCTCCTGATCTTGTGCACTGAACCCCCTCCTGACTTGGGTGCTGGGCTTCCTCCAGGGCCTGCTCACTGAACACCTTCCTCTGAATGCACAATCCTCCTTCTGGGTCCATGTGGTATCCCCCAGAAAACAGAAACTGTGCACTGATATCTCCCCATGTCACTCCCCATTAATGTAATAATGTTTGCATTTCCCATGCTTGTGTGTTATGGTGTTGCATTTTATCTTAATGTGTTGTACTATTTATTGCTGAAGTGTGTACTTCCCTCCCTTATGGATTGTATGTTTTGTCAGCTAATTGAAGTGAAAACGTCAGAAATATTTGCGTTCCCAAAGTTTTAGGAGACTACCATTCCTACAGCAGGAAACACATAGCAAATAGTCAGAATTTTAGAAATTATGAAGGTGTTTTTTGGAATGGAGCCTTCCGCCATTACCTTGGAAAAATCCATTGCATTGCAAAAATGAATCGATAAAAATGTAGGATTTACATTATCATTATTATTAAGGTATTTACTTAGCGCGGACAGACTTCAGGACGCAGCAGAGCAGTTTACAAGTCATAGAGGGAAGGACACAGTAACGGAAGGGGAGAGGGCGGGAAAAGCTAACCGTGGGCTAGGGTGGGCAATTTGACAGTGAGGGATCTACAAGGAACGAGGGGAGGACACAGTGTGGGAGCAGATCACTCAGTCTCATCTTAGGTGGGGATTAGAGGGTTTGTGGACCTAGGTGTTAGGGAGGATGGCATGATAACTCAGCTGTTAGATAAAGGCCCTACGGACCGATAGCCAAATGTAAGAGAGTGGGATTCTCACCCTATATAGCCATGTGCCAATTAAATGTTTGTGATATGTCTTGACTAGGACATAAGTTTAGAAGAAGTATGTTCTAGCATCTGAGGGTAGTGCTACTGGCATAACATGCTTTTTTATTTACTGCCTAGTTCTGCTCTCTTGAAAGCAGATGCCTTCTATTAAAGACAATTGAATGAGTTCACCTTAATTGTTTAGCTGAGCTGAATTCCTTCTAAACCTATCTCAGATTTATTTGTCTGAACAATTAAATACTGTCTACATTCTTGTGTTTGTAAAGCCGGGGCACCTTGCAAGGCCAGACCTGGCGGGCACACAGGCCCCCACGAGCACAACACATCGTCTGCACCAGCACCATTCATGGATCATGCCGGTGCATCCGGCTTCCCAATTCCCATTGAGCCTTATGGGGCTCGAATGGGAATGGGGATTTATTTTTTACGGGGCCCTGGAATGGGCAATTAGCGGGTCCGCCGGGGTTGTAATACCCCAGTAATTGCCCATTCCAGGGCGCTGGAAATCTTTTGAAGAACATGTTATAATTCTAGAATACATAACCTGCTATGACCATATTTAATTATTGATATGGCATACATGTGCAATGTAGTAATCTGAGTTTGACCATTACAGAATGTGGCCTGAGCATTCAGCCCTGCTACCAAAATCTTAACTAGGTGTTCTTCTAAAGCCCTTAAATCAGTTAAAAGTAGCACAGGTCAATGGGCCAGCTCTTGCCGGGTCTGAGATCTGGAATCAGATGTCTGGCCAGATCTTGAGACCCGGCCTGCCTCAGGTGATACCGAGCCCCAGCTTCGCAGAGGGACGCCGGGGGCTCGGTGATATGCATCATTCGTGTGTCTGCATAACTCTATTCGCTCAGCTTGTTTCCTTTCTTCTGGCGCCTGAATGGGACACCACAGGAATCAATGGCCCACGAATATCACTAGGGCGGGAGAGAGGGGGGTTGGGGGCATTACTGTTGGAAGCAGGTTTTCTAGATGCTGGGCACACCATTGTTTTCCAAATGTGCATTTTACACTTTTATAGAAAAAAAAAGTAATTTCCAAACTCAAAAATGCTGCTTCCATTCAGTTCACTAGTTTTCTTTGAAATTTGTTTTTTTCTTGGAATACCACACAAATACTTAAATATTTAAATGAATATTTAAAAGGTAATTTGTGTGCCCCATCCTTTGTTATGTTATGTTATTTGGCATTTATATAGCGATCTATATATCATTGGTATGACCTCAAAGCGCTTGTGGGTTGAACGCCCTCGGGGACCGTAGTCCAAGTCAGTCGAGAGAGTAGGGTGTTATAGGGTGCTTGGGTGTACTCAATATGTTAGCAGCTGATGAGATTGCTTGATGGTAGCTGCATCCTAACCTTTGGTGTAGGTCAGTCTGGTGGATGGTCTCCGAGACTGCATTCTGGTGGCATTAGGCTGGTGTAGGACGGTTATGTGTGCAGCTAGGCCGATTTTTTTCGTGGGGTGTAGCTGCGTTCTAACAGGATGTTGAGGTGTTCATGGAGTATTGTTCTTATGTGAGCAGCTAGGCCAAAATTGATCGGGTTGTAGCTGTGCTCTATTGTGTGTTGGTGTAGAGTAGAGAGTGAGCATAGTGACAGGAGAGGTGAGTGTCTGGAATGGATGTTTATTCTTACTAGCCCACTGTTACAGGTTATATTTATAAAGATGTCATATGCTTGTCAAACTGGTTAATCACGAATGCTTCTTTTATGCTGACAGCAGATATTAGGAAATTAAACTGCGGGTTCATGAGTGTTCACTAAAGGGCCAGAATTACCCACTTCTCTGCCCTGAATATAAACAAGCGACCAGCCCTGCCCGTGCCAGCCCAACCCATGCCAGCCCAACCTATGCCCTGGTCGAGCACTTAAAATGAGGAATTGCAAAAAATCATATCATTAACAGCCAGTTTTGAGCAATGGTCTCTCAACCTGCTGAGCTACACTGATAGCCTTCTACTGTAGAGTGTGTCTATGGATCCCTTAAAGTACAATAAATCACTCGATTACCAACAATACTCTGGGTGCACCACTGCCATGTAAGTGATTTAAATTGGAATTGATGTACGGTGTGGAGTTTGCAAAGAAGCAGCATCAAAGAAATTGCACCATTTAAAAAATATTATTTTGAACATTTCCTTTAAGTGGAGTCCAACTGCCAGCTCCACCTCCATGGAACTCTGCCCCCTCAGAACTCAGCCCACTCCTCCAAACTCCACCCCCACCCCAGCCCTTGTGGGATCCCCCTTTACATTTCGACCACTGGTTAAGACTAAATTGTGAATGCTGGTTTTTCGGGATCTTCAAAGTAGTCCACCTTTGGCCCTAGCAAAATCTATTTGCGGCTTCACAAACCCACTCGCACAATGGGCCTCATTATAAGTGTGCCGGTGCGGGAACTACGGTACCGGCAAACTTGCTGGTACCGTAGTTCCCGTACCGACACACTATGAGTTGTGCTTGTGGGTGCCTTTCCTGCCCGCTATGTCACACCTGGCGGGCAGTGCGGCACCCGCGAGCACAGCATGTCGGATGCACCGGCACCGTTCAGAACGGTGCCGGTGCATCCGACTTCTCCATTCCCATTGAGCCCTCTGGGGATCAAATGGGAATGGGGAAGAATGTTTCCCGCCGGCCAGGAATGGACAAATACCGTGTCCGGCAAGGCCGTAATGACCCAGTAATTGGCCATTTCTGCGCGCCGGAAAAAATAAAATACCGGCGGCAGCAGTGCCTGTATTACAGGCACAGCTACTGCCAGCCTCGTAATGAGGCCCGTTGTCTCCCTCACCTGTACATCTGGGGTTCGTGGAAGTTGGTCTAAGAACCTTTACAATTTCCATCTGTGAATAGGGGGTTAAAACGGGTTCATTCTCGATGAATGTTGAATGTCATTTCTTTCTCATTTACATACACAATGAATTAACAGCAAAATGAACTTTCGCTCTCGTTAGCCTGTGCCCGGCAAGCCTATGATAATGAGCAGAGACAAGTGCTGGTAGGTGGCAGGCTGCATCATAGGCTGGGTCAATCACGTCCAAGGCCAGCGCCCTCCAGCGCCTCCTGGAGGCCCATCAAAACTGGTGGCTTGCAAATGGCCCCTCTAATTCTTCCCTCCCGTCTTCCATCCTCAACCACGCTTGCCTGGCTCCTGCCGTCCCATTGTCCCCCCCCCCCCCCCTCTACTCCTGCGGGCACGAAAAACTGGTACTGAAAGAAAAACGCCAACTGTTTTAGACTTTGGAGGACTGCGCTCAGAAGCTGTCAGCTTCAAGTGCAAGGAAAGGAATTAACACGACTGCTGCTGCAGCGCTGTTCAAGCCACGGCTCCCCTGAGCGCCAAGGTCTGAGGAGTGAGGCCTCCACCACATAGACGTGAGGCGCCAAAGACGATGGGTTTCGCAGACGAGGTAGCAATTCCTGGTAGAAGTGTTAAAGGATGAGGGGAGAGACAATGGTGGGGGAGGGGGGCGGCCACGCGGACCAGTCTGGTGTGGTGAGGTGTTGTTAGCCAGGGTTATGGTTCGAAGAGGAGCAAGGCGTCCATATTCGATCAGTGATGGGTTGCTGAGAGAGCAACTGTCCTGTGGGGGAAGAGGCTTGTGGTAAAACCAGGTTCTTAGAAGCAAGAACGATGATAGGTGGTTTTAGAAATGTGGTGACATGCTGACAGTCTCTGTAGAAGTGTGAAAGGCCGGACACTGGCCTAGAGGGGTGGTGCTGAGAGATTATGTGCTCTTGGAAAGGGTTTCGGGCTGGTGGGAACGAGTGAGTTCACCACATGACTGCTGTCAAATTAGTAGCTAATACTAATGCAGTCCTTATAGATGTGTAAAATGGGACAACTAAGAAAGCCAAAAAATGAAGGCTTGGTAAGTGGGATGTTGTGCCCACCATCCTCATTGTGTGGGAGGGGCACATGTTAAGGGGAAGCTTATATGATATGATATGATAGGTTGTTTATAACGTGCTTAATACCCGGAAGTTTCTAAGCGCAGACGCAGGGATCGAACCTGTGTTGCTCTGTGTCGTCTTCCTTCCAAGGTGAGCATGTTGCCGCTGAGCTATCCTCCCGAGAATTAATGCCAGGCTAGTGAGGGATCGAGGGTAGTTCTACATTAAATGTTGTTGCAGTTAGAAGCACAGTGTCCGTGTCGTTCTTTGACAAGGTGGGGCCCACCTTGATAACGTACCTCCGTCAAGGTACTCCACATTGGCGACGAAGGGTCAGACTCGACGGCGACCTGCAGGCTCACTGGTCATTGCAGGTGTACGCAGAGGCCCCGGTAGAGGAGCCGCTCAAGGACAGAGAGGCATGCAGTCCTCACCAAGGAGCAGCTGCTGTGATCCTGTATCCCACCACCACGCAGGGCTCAAGGGGGCCTATCAGTGCCAAGGCACGACAAGGCGGCTGAGAATAGGACGGTGGGTGGATTGGCCGTGCACAGAGGCACACCAGCATTCCGGGCTGGGCGTCGTCGGATGGAAACATAGGTACAGCATGCCACCGCCAGGGGCCGTGTGAGGCATAGCACGCAATCGGCAAGCTGAGGGAAGTGACGTACTGGCAGAAACTGCCATTCCACATAGGATTCACACAGAAATAGGAAACAAAAGAGTGTTCCATTGACAATTACATGACAGTTTCTCGTGGGGCTCCATTTCTGTAGGTGTCAATAAAACCATTCACTCACCAGCACACCGCAAAAAGAGGCCTGAGCGGCTGGAGTGGCAAGACCTAGTGGGGTGTAACAGTACAGCACACAATCAAGATGGGGCCAGTGGAGCTGGGGGTGGCAAGATACGAGGGGAAACAGGGAAGCACACCACACAGACGCAACGAGAGTCATTGCTTGCAACGCGTTGTCAGGTGATCCCTCATCATGTCCGAGGAAGACATACCTGCCACAGTGCCTGCACGGACCTCTGGTGGATTCCAGCCAGCTCACAGTGAATCACTGACCCAGCCATTACTCCCAGCATTTGACGTGAAGGACAGCAATAGGCTGGGGCGGCGTTGGGCTCGATGGATACAAGATTTCAAGGTGCATATAGGAGACTTGGGGCTCATAGATGACAAAAGGAAAAATAACCTGCTGTCACTAGCAGTAGGCCCTGCACTGAGAGATATACTTTTCAAACTGCTAGACATGGAGATGACCTTGTTTGAAGACTTGAAAGTCAAAATATTTTGCCCTCCAATGTGGATTATGAGAGACACATCTTTGACACGATTCGCCAAGAGAAAGAGGAAACTCTTGATAACTTTGTAATGAGGCTGCACATTAAAGTAAAGCATAGTGGCTTTCACAGAGGTTCCACAAATGAAGCACCTAGTTCCCAAGTCATTGCGGGATGCGACTCACCAGCATTCTGGAAGAAGCTGCTACAGAAGCAGAGATCACTTGAGCAAATTCTAGCCATGGCCTGCACAGAGTCCACCATAGGCCAGCAACTCGGAGAATATAAATAGGGTAATGGAGCAACCACAGCAAAAGGACTCAGAAACGGTCAATAAATTAACTCCATCGGCTACCAACACTGCGAGGCATATCGACTGCACCTGTTTCAAATACGGGTATGAGAATCCACATGAAGGTGTGTGCCATGCCATAGGTAAAAAAATCTGCCTGCAGAGGTGCAGATCACTTTCGAGCGATTTTCATGAATGCGCCAGTGATGTGGTGAGGGAAAGGTTCAACAAAGGAAAGACACATGTACACACGGCCAAACAATACTGATGCAGGCATGAGCAGCGTACACAGAAAGCATCGATCTGCAGACAAAGAGGGCAGCAAGTTATACATCAGAAAAGAAAAGCACTTGCCAGACATGGGGGACTACAGGTGTTCAAAGAGAAATGTCAGGTATATCGAAGTATGATCGCCATCCAGCAGTGATTCCTCATCATCCATAAATGATCAGAGGAAGAAGGGGTACGTGTGGGCACTCGGGAATGATACGGCCAAGGGACAAAGCCTGACCCTAGTGATGCATGTGAATGACACTCCCACTGAGTTCCTAATTGACACTGGGGAAACAGGGAACGTCCTGAGTAAAAAGGCCTACAACAACCTTCCACAACTTCCAGAGTTAAAGTCCTCGGCTGTAGACATCTATGCTTACAGTTCCACCACTCTGCTGCTATGTAGAAGGGTAATGACGGCGATCTGATACACACAAGTCCCACTCAGATCGACTCAAATGACATGTGTTGAAGACAAAAACTAACAGTGGCTCCATCCTGAGCTTCAGGACGGAAGTGGACATAGGCTTGGTGCACATCCTTTATCAAATGATTGCACAGAAATACATGGTCACTGAGAGGAATATTGAAAGGGCATTTCTGAACCTGTTCAAAGGGCTGGGCAAGCCACAGAACTGTAAAGTGAAACTCCACATTGATCCAGCCATGATACAGGTGGACCAACACTATCGGGCATACCGTTCAATATACAGAAGCAGGTCAAAGAGGAAATCACAAAATGATTGGCCAACATATCAACGAACCAGCAACAGGTCCTACGACATGGGTGTCTCCCATAGTGCCAGTTCGGAAGAAGTCATCTGATGGAGCTATTTGATTATGTGTAGACATGCGTAGGGCCAACAAAGAGATTCAGAGGGAAAGGCACCAGGTGCCGAGAATCTCAGATATGATTCACCTTCTGCATTGGGTGACGGTATTCTCCAAACTCAACCTATAAAGGATACCATCAGCTGTAATTGGAATCTGAATCTCGGTACATCAGCACATTTGTAACTCACCTGCCATGTTTTCAGATACAAACACTTGAGCTTTGGAGTGTCATCAGCAGCCGAGATCTTTCAGGAGGATATACACAAGGTCAAAAAACACATCCCAAACTGCCCAAACTACTCGAACAATATGTATTGGTCTTCGGCAAATGAATGGAGGAAAATGACGCCACCCTATATCATGTCTGCGCAGCATTCGTTGGGATATCATGAAAGCTGAGGACAATGCATGTTTCAATGAGAAAAGAACTACAGAGGTGGTCGTGGATGCCTGTCCGGTTGGTCTAGGAGCCATTCTAACACAACAGGATCCCGGAATGCTACATTCTCACTTTGTGGTTGCATACACCAGTAGAAGTATGTCCCTTACCGAATAAGCATATTCCCAGGTGGAAAAAGAAACACTGGCATTTATATGTGCCTGCAAATATTTTCACTTGTTTCTGTATGGGATGGAATTTCAATACCATCACAGACCATCAAGCACTGACCATATACGGCAGCCCCAAGCAGAGAATGCCCCCAAGAACCACAAGATTAGGCTCATGCCTTCAAGATTACAAATTCCCTATCAAACACCATAGGGGGAAAGAAGATAACCCGGCTGACTTCCTGTCTCGACATCCAACATGGTCTGCACAAATGGAACCATTGATCACAGATACATATATAAATTATGTATATAAATTATGTGATCGATCACATGAAACCGTTCCCCGTTCATTGGGCAATGCTTAAAAGTGAATCTGAACAGGATCCTGTGCTGAACATCATTGCCAGCTGCATAAATCTTAGATGGAAAATATATCTCATCACTCTGTGTACAATTTGCATGGGGTTACAAGGAAAGATTTAGAGACAAATGGGAAAGACAACTTGTCTCTGAAACTATCCAATGCACTGGGACAAGTAACTACTTGAATTCTCCCTCCCGAAGTGTAGATTACAGTGATATAGATGTTATTAATCTCACACATCCACTTCAAATGTTAAGTCACAGAAAAGTTACATTAGGAGTACGTTTACCCCTCCCTTTGCAGTCATGGGACTGGTGTAAGCCACACCTCAGTCACAGAGAAAAAGTCAAATATATATAATAGCATGCACACAGAATTAGGGGATTAATTCATATGGGGAGATGAACAATGAAGCTTTTCTGGGTACAACTGGGTAGAGGTGGCCAAGGGAAAGATAACTGAACCCACCTGGTTGACTTATCTCCATGCAGACTGGAGAAAGATATAATTAAGAGAGGGATGACCAGCCCAGGATGGAAATTGGTTTTCATACAGTCAGCTGAAAAGAGAGCTTGCTGATGTAGTAATTGCAGACCGACTTGTTGCCTGCTGATTCTCCAGAAAATAAAAGCCATTTTTAAAAAGTAAGTAGAAATCTGAGATAACCACAAATTGCCCCTGTAAAGACTGTCCATGGTAAATGCAGGGAATAGAGAGCTGTAATCAAGGGTAATACTAATTTGAAAAAGACTTAGCTGCAGTGTTATTTAAAACGCCCATTGTCTCTCATTTAAAGTGAACCCAAGGTGACATAGTTTCCTTAATGCCCAATGGATTTTTGTAATTTTTGCATAGAGAGGTGCAATTGTCTCTTGTGCTAGATGGAATTACCACTAAATATCTCAGACGAAATAACTGGACAGACTCAAAGAATATGGCAAAGTACTACTTTATTCTCAATTTAATTAATTAGGGTCAACTGGCAGACATCGAACTGATGCATGCACACTCACACACAAACTTGATTACACAGAGGTTTTGTACCCCAATATGTGTCATCTATAATGTCATCCTACATGGCAAACTGTAAAACCTGTCAACGGGAGTGATTGGTTAAGGACACATATCTACTTATAGAATACCTATGGGTTAGTACTTCATTGGCTGTCTCTAATCCGTGAGGCACACCTCAAACTACCTCTAAATACATATGATACTGATTATAGAGGACAAAATGGAGCAAATTGGTCTATGAAACATTGTACAGCAGGTTGCCCCATAGACCCACTGATTGGTTGGCATTCCCACCCAACTTTGGACTTTCAGCTCGGCTAGTAGCATGTAAGCAAAACGAAACTCAGGTGCTTGAGTCACGTCAAATTACTCCCCACTTTCCCAATTAGTCCATCATCTGTCATCAGTCTGACCATGAACCAAGGTTCCCATTTGTAGTTCACCTTATATCCTGCTCTCTGTTCTAGGACAATCAAGGGAGTGTAAGCATATCACTATCTTCATCCACAGCTTAATGAATAGCCCTGGTTTTTGACTTCTGGATCCCGTGTAAGGAGACTGCAAATGTGTCCATTTTGACTTCCTATGTACTGCTATTTAATTTAATTATGCTGGGTGTCATTGCTTCTCTTGGCCTCTAGAGACTTGCTCACTCTATCTTGTAGGAGCCGTATTCATTGTTAATTGTTCAGTACGTTGCCTCTTGCAAATGTTTTCTTCTTCTTTAATCTGAGAGAAATATGTGTGTCTCCCTTTGTGCTTTGCAGCTATTCCTTCAATTGGCATCCTTGATGCCAGGCCAACATATACTCCTCTTTGTTTTTGCACACAAAACTAATTCTCCAACGTCTCCTGACTCTGCAGCCCGGGTCTGTTTCTGAGGTAGATGAATTGTATCTTTACACTAGCCAGCGTCCATTTTCCTATCATGGCAGTCCTTGTCACGTTATATTTTCCTCTATAGCAAGTTTCTACATGTGTCATCTACCTTGTGTTGCTGTGTATTTACTCATATTGGTCAGCAAGTTACTTCATTCTTCTTTGTATATATGATCACTTTATCGTTTCGTACATGTTTCTCTTATCACCTCAGTTACATCGTTATTCTTCAGTATTTTCATATAATTTTAGTATGTCCTTGTATGGCTTCTTTATGACATCACTCTGCCCACATCAGATTTCACTCAGCACCGCATGATATCCAGTGGTGTGTGCTAACATCCCTCCACACGACGTGCTTCCACTCCTTCAGTGCGAGGATTCATTTGATACGCTTGTCTGAGTGCATATCGTCTCTCGTATACTCGATGCAGAATAGGCATAACACATGGAGTCTGATATAGGGCCCTTCTCCTGCTGGTGCACTATGATGGCGGTGAGGGGGTGGGAGTTAGGGATAATCCATCCACCAGCTCCTCTACAACTCTATCTTTTGTTATCCCCCTGCCTCTCTGGTGTCTCAGATTCTGTTCTTCCAGTGTTTTCATATAATACCCAAAACTCCTACACTGTGTGTGGGACCGTAAAATAATGTAGCACTCCTCTTCTTTGTTACGCTGTTCCTCAAATTTCAGTTCTTGGTTCTTAATTATTCTCTCTTTACCATCCTTCTGTTATCACTATTCTTTTCTTTGGGTTTACCTGCTGCTTGTATGGTGATGATTTACAAATATTTACTTCTTTGCACTCCTTCCCTGATCAACTCCACTTGGATAGTTCTGACTGCTCCTCTTCTTTCAAGCTCTGGATGCATCGTCAATCTCTTTGCCGTACCTCATCCAAGATTGAAATTCTCTTCTACCCTGCACCTACTCCTTCAGTGCGAGGATACATTCGACTTGGGTGTCTGAGTGCATGTCGTCTCTCGTATACTCAATGCAGACTAGGCATAACACATGGAGTCCCATGTAGGGCCCTTCTCCTGCTGTTGCAGTATGATGGTGGTGAGGGGGCAGGAGTTAGGGATAATCCGTCCACCTGCTCCTCTACAACTCTATCTCTTGTTATCCTCTAGACTCTCTGGTGTCTCTGATTTTGTTGTTGCCGTGTTTTCATGTCATTCACGACACTCCTACACTGTGGGCCTCATTCCGAGTATGGCGGTAAGGGATAGCGGCCACCGGTAACGAGACCGGTGGCGGTGATCCCTTACCGCCATACTCCGAGTTCCCTTTGCGCCCTCGCCCTTAACGCCTGCTTTGAGCAGGTGTTAAAGTCGAGGGCGCAAAGGGGCCTCCAAGCCAATAACGGTGACCGTAATGAACGATCACCGTTATTTGCATCTTCCCCATTCCCATTGAGCCCTATGGGGGCTCATTTGGGAATGGGGAAGAGCCTTGGTGAATGGGGAATTACCGCCCCGCCAACCTTGGAATGGGGCGGTAATTCCGCCATCCACCAAGGCGCTGCCGGTCCGGGTACGGCGTCAACCAAGGCGTTAATAGCGCCATTGGTTAGCGCCGTACTCGGAATGAGGCCCTGTGTGTGGAGCCAGAAAATAATGTAGCACTCCTCTTTGTTACTCTGTTCCTCAAGATTCAGTTCTTTGTTCTTAATTATTCTCTCTTTACCATCCTTCTGTTATCACTATTCTTTTGTTTGGGTTTACCTGCTGCTTGTATGGTGATGATTTACAAATCTTTCCTTCTTTGCACTCCTTCCCTGATCAACTCCACTTGGATAGTTCTGACTGCTCCTCTTCTTTCAAGCTCTGGATGCATTGTCAATCTCTTTGCCGTACCTTATCCAAGAGGGAAATGCTCTTCTTACCTGCACCAACTCTGCATAACTGCCTATCCTTATTTATTCTACTCCTGGCCATCTTTCACGCTCTTCTTCTACCCGTAATCTTCATGTTATTTGACTGTTCATTCTCCTTCACTATACACATTTCTTCTGTTGCTCGCTCACAATTCCACCAACTCTACAATGCCTGTAAAATGCAGCCATTTCTCACTTTATCTGCATGAAAACGTTTGTTCTCCCTAGCCCTGCATCAATTCCTATATGCTTCTCCTTAACATGTCCCCTTTCCACATAATGATGCCGATGTGCACAACATCACATTGCTCCCCTTTTTAATACTGAAGTTCACCAGTCACCCCATTTCTTCGATCAGTTTTCTGGGTTTAATACAAAACCTTATTGGGTGTCCATCTCGTCCCTGTTCTTGGGTCTCACATGTACTGTTCTGTCCAGAGCCCTTCCACTCTTCCTCTGATGCTTCACCATCTTCTAGGTAGGAGTCTTCAGAGTTGTGTCCACTCTGATGCGCTCTGAGCAGATTCCAGGATTGTTCTTCGCCACTGGGACATCTTCTAAACTGGCATACATTGCAAGTTCTTGTCTTGTGTGCTCCACTTCCCACCACTATGATTGTACCTTTCTTGTCTCCCACGGTCAAAAGCTCATGCACACACGTAGGGCCTTCTTTTCTGTGTCGAGGTTGCCACACTACCACTTGATCCCACACTTGGATGTCTGTCTCTTCAGCGCCCCTTCTGACATATGCCCTTTCTTTCATCGTTTGCTTCTCCTAACCATCCTTGTCCATGGCTTGCTGCTCCAACATACTCATGGGGCATCTCTCGGGACCCTGAGGAAGACAGGTCCCCACTATCCTCCCTAACATCAGGTCAGCCGGGGCGCACTCCCGTTGTGATGTGGCGTGTATGTCTATAGCCTTGTAGAACTTGATAAAGGACTTGCTCAAACCGACTGTTGGTGACCTTGGTAATCTGCAGTGCCCTTTTGAGATTTGCCATGAACCTTTAAATTATGCTGTTGGCCTGCGGCCACAACGGCATTCTTTGCCTGTGCTGAAACCCCATGTAACAGGCATAGTTTGCAAAGTCTTGATTTGGAAAAAGGCAGGCCATTGTGTGACTTGATGAATTTGGGGATTTCATAAGCCGTGATTATGTGGTCCAGCACAGGGATGACACAGGTGGCCATCGTGGATGATATTAGATAGGCTTCCAGGAATCAGGAGTGCTCATCAATTAGCACCAGCACATAAGACCCATCTCTTAACGGTCTGAAAAAGTCAACTGACAGTTATTCCCACACTCCCTCCGGCAGCAGTGATATGTGCAGAGGGCTGGGCTGAGCGGGGGAGGTGCTACCACATAGGACATGGCACATCTCTGTAAAGTCTCCCCAACCCTGGCATTTAGTTTAGGGAACCAGGCCTTTTACCTTAACAGTCTTTTGGCCGACACCACTCTTCAATGACCCTCATGTGCAAGGTATTTGTATTTATTTATTTATATTGCTCACCTAACCGAGAGGTAGCAAGGCGCAGAGGCAACAAGAGGATTGCAAAGCTTGGTTACATATGAAGGTACGTGGTCGGGCTGTGGTTACAGTGCTAGACGCGTAAGATGGAAACAATGCACGCGGAGGAGGCATAACTTAAAGTGATAAACAATATAGGCAATATTATATACAAGGAGCAGGTTGTCTCATTACAGATATCTACGTCAAATAGATGACAGCCTAAGTGTGCATATTTGCGAACATAGTGGTGTGGTGTAGGGCAGCATCAGGGCAGCAAGAGAGCAGGCGGTCGTTATGTGTCGTGAGCCTTGAGCCAGTGGATGGTTTTAGATCTAAATTGGCGGTAGGGAAGGTCCGCCCTACAAGTAGGAGGGAGGGAGTTCCAGAATTGTGCTGCTTTTACCGGAAAGCTGTTACCTCCCGACATAGTACGTTTAAACCTAGGCACCAGAAGGAGATTAGAGTTGGCCATCCTGGAGGGGCGAGAGGAAGTAGGTCTGGTGAATCTAGTGATAAGGTATTGAGGGGCTGCTTGGTGGAGGCATTTGTGAGTCAGGGCCACCGATTTGAGGAATATTATGTCTTTAGTGGATAGCCAATTGACGGATCTTCTAGAGTCTGAGATGTGGGCTTTCTTTGAGATGCTAAGGGCCGCTCTTAGGGCATTATTTTGAAGGATCTGTATTTTGTTAGTGATATATTTGTTGCAACCTACATAGAGTGTGTTGCAATAGTCCAGCTTGGACAGGATCAACGCCCTGGCTAGTGTGATGCAGTTGGAAGGAGAGAGAAAAGGTTTGGCTGCTCTGATGTGTTTGCAAGTATAAGCTGTGGCGGAGGCCATGGCATTAACTTGTTTTTTGAAGGTGAGAGTGGAGTCTAAGTAGAAGCCGAGGGGTTTGACCTTCTTGGCTACCGTGATCTTATTATTGTCAATTACAAAGGAGGCGTAATTTTGGTCCAATTTTCTAAGGTTATGTGGCGATCCCAGAATGAGGAGTTCCGTTTTGTCATCATTCAGGCATACACTGTGTGAGGCCATCCATGCCTGAATGATGAGGTACACTCCATTGACGAAGGCCAAATCCTTATCACAATCCCCCGTCAGCGGGATGAGGATCTGGGTATCATCGGCATAATTGGTGTAGGTGATGCCCAGACCATCTAGATCATCAAAAAGGGGCTTTGTGAATATGTTGTACAGTGTTGGGGAAACGCGTGAACCCTGGGGCACGCCACAGGTGATGGACGTTGGGTCTGCTGCTGCTAGTAGTGAGAAGACTCTCATTGTGGCTGTCCAGTCATTTGGTCGACTACAAACTGGTCGACTGCAATTTGGTCGAAAACCAAATGGTCGATTTTTTTTATTTTTATTTATATATGTGTTTTGTGGGTTTTCGTGTAGAATAAAAAAAAGAAAGAAAAAAAGGGGGTTGGGGGGACCCCCCAAAAAAAAAACCAAAAAAGGGGTGAAAATAAAAAAATAAAAAAATTCGACCATTTGGTGTTCGACCAAATTGATTCGACCAGTTGTCCAGTCGACCAATTGTTTTCGACCAAATGACTGGCAACCCTCATTGTGCGGTTGTTTAGAAAGGATTGGATCCAGTCAGTGGCCTCTTGAGAGAAATGGGCTGCTTTTTGAAGGTGATCACATAAGATCTTGTGGTCGACCAAATCGAAGGCAGCTGAGAGATCAAAAATTAGCAAGAGTGCGGTCCTGCCCTGATCTCTCAGTTCATCTATCTGTGCCTTAAGGTCTATGAGTGCAGTTTCGGTACCATGTTGAGGCCTGAAGCCCGATTGTCTGACTCCTAGGAGCTGGAAGTGCTCGAGGTGGTGTTGGATTTGTTGGTATGCTACTTTGTCGATGATTGTAAGAAGGAACTGTTCTGTGGTGATGGGGCGGAAATTGGTGGGAGTAGAAGGGTCTAGATTCCGTTTTTGAGCAAGGGGAGGACCCATGATTGTTTCAGATTATTAGGTACGGTGCCTGATGTGAATGAAGCATTTATTAGATTGGTAATGAATGGTGCTAGATCACGAGCCGCATCCTTGATCAGTTGTGCAGGGCAAAGGTCCCCATGGCAGTTCGATGGCTTGAGAGAGAGAATGACCTTTTATACCTCTTTGGTAGATACTCTATGGAAGTTAAATTGGGGATTATGAGCCTGGGGATGCATCTGAGTAGGGTGAGTCTTTTTAGGGGTGAGACTACTAAGCTTAGTAGAAGAGAGAAGGGTATCTTTTTTGGTGTTTATCTTTGTCTTAAGGGAGGAAAAAAGGCATTTTGTATATCCGTGCACCAGTTTTTGTCCTTGAGGCACGAGTCAGGCGCTTGGACTGGAGATTCAACCACTTTTAGTATAGTAAAGAGCTCTCTAGTGTTAGATTTGGCTTGTAGGATTCGGGTGCTATAGGATGTTTGTTTGGCCAGGATAATGTCTTTTTTGTATTGGGAAGCTAGTCTACTTAGGTTATTCTTGTTTTTTTCCGAGGGATGTGATCTCCAGATTTTTTCGTAGCGTCGCTTTTCCTGTCTGAGGGCTTTGAGATGGGGGGAAAACCAAGAGTTGATGTGTTTTCTAGGTTTGCTTTTTTCAGTTGCAGTGGGGCTATGACATCAAGAGATGAGAGCATGACTTTGTTGTAAATGTGTACCATCATAGCGGGATCCGTATGGTCTGGGATGGCGTTCAAGGTCGGTGCGATCAATGGGATCAGAGTTTCGGGGGTAATGTTCTTTTTATTTCTCGTCTGGACAGCTGGAGCTATACTATCAATTTGCGCTGGTGTCGCCTCTAGTGTAAACAAGATCAAGTAATGATCTGTACAAGGCTGTGGAAGTATAGAGATCAGGACTGGGCAATTGTGCACAGCTAGCCAGTCCAGAGTTCTACCTTTGGTATGAGTAGGCTCCATGATCTTCTGGGAAAAGCCCAATTCCTCTAAGGTATTATTAACATTTATGGCGTTGGTGTCTGTGGGGTCGCTAAAACCCAGGTTAAAGTCTCCTAATTAAATGCTTTGTGATGAGTTCTTGAGATTATTGGATATGATATTTGTGAGGTCTTCCTCAAATGAACCTAGGGAGCGGGTGGTCGGTAAATGAGGTTGATGGAGATGGATTGTGTGTTGGATATGATTAATTTAGCAGTTAAGGATTCGCAAGATCCTGTATCGGGAGGTGTCTCAATAGTCAGGGGGAATTTAGTTTTAGCTATAATGGCGAGACCTCCGCTTCGAGAGGTGGTGCGATCAAGTCTTAGTAGGGTATAGTCATCTGGAATGGTGAGCATAATTGCGGGGCCTGCTGTTGGGTGTAGCCAGGATTCAGTAACAGCTAAGAAGTCAAGGTCTTCATTGTAGAGTAGGTCGGCAATGTCAGTTGCATGGGCTACCATGGAGCGGGCATTTATCAGTGCTCCCTTGGTCCCGGGTTGTGCTGGTTTTGACAAAGGTATTGAAGATGTATGCATACTTTTCAGGGCACGAATAGACTCGCGATAGAGTCTGCTGTTTAGTTGAAGAGGGTGCTGGGAGGAGCTGAGGGGGCTGGTAGTAGCCTTACTGTGAGCTACATTGGTTCGAGGGTCATAAAGCCTTGGGAGCCTTGCACGTAATTTGAGGTTCCTTTGGAGGACAGTGCAGGGTGTGGTGATCATGTTTGCAGGTTTGTGCAAGTTAGGTGGGAACTCGTGTGCAGGTAGATTGAGTGGCATGGTCGGGTAATGGGCATTCATAGTATAGAGCAGTAGTCTTAGTGTCACAGTATAGAGTGTGTGGAGATACATTGTATGCTTGGGCAGGATAAGACTAATACAGGGTAATTGTTAGTGGTTGGCATGCAGTCGTATAACACCTCGGTTTAGGGAGGCAGCAGTTTGAATGCAGGGCAGTAGCACTCCTAAAATCAGTTGTATCACTAAAGTCTGACAGGGAGTAATTCAATACCTGGGCATTAGCACACCTAGATTCGACTTTACCACTAAGGTCTGACAGGTAGCAGTTCAATAGATCTATCTAAATTCGAAAATCACACCTGGGCAGCAATACAATGGCAAGTGTGAGCGACTAGGCAAATCTATCTAAAATCGAAAATCACACCTGGGCAACAATACAATGGCATGTGTGAGCAGCTAGGCAAGTAGGTCTAAAATCGAAAATCACACCTGGGCAGGCGTGCAGTGGCATGTGTGAGCAGCTAGGCAAATCTATCTAAATTTGGAAATCACACCTGGGCAGTAGTGCAGTGGCATGTATAAGCAACTAGGCAAGTAGGTCTAAAATCGAAAATCACACCTGGGCAGCAGTGCAGTAGCATGTGTGAGCAAATCTATCTAAAATCGAAAATCACACCTGGGCAACAATACAATGGCATGTGTGAGCAGCTAGGCAAGTAGGTCTAAAATCGAAAATCACAACTGGGCAGTAGTGCAGTGGCATGTGTGAGCAGCTAGGCAAATCTATCTAAATTCGAAAATCACACCTGGGCAGTAGTGCAGTGGCATGTATAAGCAACTAGGCAAGTAGGTCTAAAATCGAAAATCACACCTGGGCAGCAGTGCAGTAGCATGTGTGAGCAAATCTATCTAAAATCGAAAATCACACCTGGGCAACAATACAATGGCATGTGTGAGCAGCTAGGCAAGTAGGTCTAAAATCGAAAATCATACCTGGGCAGTAGTGCAGTGGCATTTGTGAGCAGCTAGGCAAATCTATCTAAATTCGAAAATCACACCTGGGCAGTAGTGCAGTGGCATGCATAAGCAACTAGGGAAGTAGGTCTAAAATCGAAAAATCACACCTGGGCAGCAGTGCAGTAGCATGTGTGAGCAAATCTATCTAAAATCGAAAATCACACCTGGGCAGCAGCGCAGTGGCATGTATGAACAACTAGGCAAGTAGGTCTAAAATCGAAAATCACATCTGAGCAAAAATACAGTGTACAGTCATGTAAGTGTGGCTGTGGTAGCCAGGCCTGAGTATGAGAGTGGCTTGTGCAGATAAGTTGGGGAAATTGCGTATTCCTGGGGCAATTGTGCATTACTGGTAACATCAGGCAGTAGGTTGTGACATTGAATGAAGGGCCGTACACAAGCGTTTTAGGCAGTCTAATATAAGTTCTTACGCGTCTCTGCAGTCGAGGTGTAGTTAGCAGCGTGGTAGCAAGAAGAGATATAGGAGCAGCAGCAGGAGCTGATGAGCATGGGGGGGTGGGGGCACAAGGTCGAGAACATGGTGCCACAATGAGTTGGGCAGTACGGTCCTGCAACCTTTCATGATAATATGGTCATTAGAAATGGAGAGCTCATCCTGTACCAGTGCAAGGCTGTGGACCTCCTTCTGCACTGCCACAATTTTGTCCTTCACCAACGATTTTGCCTCTTTAATTTCGTCCATCGCTATGCGTTTTCCCACTGATCTGTTCTTGCATTGGCTACCTTTCCTCACTCCTTCTCGGCCTCTAACCCTGTGCTCTATTCCCTTTCTCTGCTTCACTCTGTCTTTAACCCAGCTATTCATCTGTTGTTTTTGCTTCCTCCATGTTCCCACATCTCTCCTCCACTAGCTTCTCTGTTGGCCCACATTTTCAGCCCATCTTCACTTTCACTGACTATCTTTAAAGCTGTCCACGCCCTTCCCCCTCCTTACCTCTCCTCTCTTGTTTCTGTGCACTCTCCCCCTTATACTCTGCAGTCTTTATCTCCTTTTTCTATCAAATGCGTTTCGCCATCTTTGAGCCCAGTCCCATTTTAGTTAATTCTCCTTTTTTCCCCCATACTGTGAAATGCTCCCCTAAACGTTTGTGTCTACTTTGATTCTTTCGGAAAATCTCTTTAACAACTTTCTCCCACTCCCCTCCCTTGACGCTAAGAATGTACCTCCATGTTACTTGCCTCCGATTTTTGTTAATGTACTTTTGTTACTGCTTCTTTTGTAATTATGTACATCACTTTGGCCCAAGCGATGTATACATTTAACAAAACAAATAGGTGTCTTTTTAGTGTGCACTTTTATTCATTGCCCTTCTCACATAGTCCTGTAGCCCTGTTATAGCATGGGGCCCCGCCCTTGTAATCCTTCCTGTGTAACCCCATTGGGCGATGTGACATGGCCAGGCCCTTTTTCCCCAAAACCAATACATACTTAGTGCTGCTTGGTAAAGCTGTTTGACTTTTCCCATCCCTTTCCCTAAGCTTTATCTTTTGTTTATTTATTTGTTGCCTTGGCAGCCTGGCGATACGAGAAGCGGATTACTGTCTTTGTCAGTTAATTAAATATCCTGACATTATTGAAACGTGTTTTGTCTAACCTTACGCACGTGTCCCATATAAAATGCCATGCCTGCTATACTTAAATCCCCACAAGCAACATGTATTTGTGGCCTTACTAGCCTACCTGCAGCACCACTTTGTTCAAATGTCCTGTTTGTTTGAATAAGGCAGGCTGTGGCAAAAACTGTACTAGTTGCACCCAATGGCTGGCCACAACCTTAGTTTACATTCCTGATCCTTAACGTGACCCCCTTAGTCCGCTAGGTACATTTGGAAAAATAACCTGTGCAGATTTCTTGGCCTCTCTCTCTGCCTTCAATTGAGTGAACAACTCCTAAAGCACCGTACACTAAAGTCAGCGATACTGGTGTGAAGGGAAAGGGGCGATGGTGGACCCACTTTCTCTACATGCGCCACTAGGATCTAGGTGGCCCATATAGGAAGTGGAGGGGGGCAGGTTAACATGCTGACCAGCTAGTTACTGCATGCTGTTTCCAATCGCTATCCCACACTTCTGGCAGCCCACACTGAAAGCAAACAAGGGGGAAGTATACCACACAAGCCCTAGTCAGACCTTACAGGATTTTGCGGCATTAAATGGTAAATTTTGCGGCATGAAATGGCAAATTTTGCGGCACAAACCTTTATTTATTGCGGCCTTTTTGCGGGACATTTTGTATTAACTGGAGGGTGTAAAATTGCCACATTGCAGGAAATAGGCAGAGTGCAAGGCTACAAGAGAGCCAGGGTATGATTATTATGTATCTTTTGTATTAATTTATTAGGAAGAGTCCCAGATGTCTCTGGCTTGGCAGAACAGTGTTTGATTTGGCTACATTTCTGGTTTAATGTTCATGCCTATTTAATAGTATTAACTAAATTGACCATTATCAATTGTAATGCTGAAAATATTCCCCTTCTATGTTCTCCAATCCCCCAAACAGCCACACACCTCTCTCACCAACAGACATCTCACCAGCTCTCCATCACAACTTGCATTCCTTAACCTCTCACTCTGTCATACAAATACTCACATGCTATGTCACACTGTCAAGTCACAATTTGCACTGCCCAGCCCCTGCCACACTCCAAATCATACTCCCAGCTCACACCTTACACTCTACAATTCCTCCCGCAATATACAGTCCTTCATTCTTTTGTGCTGCTACTGCATCTTGCATCCTTTCACCCATTCTATCGCACTCTTCCCTCATCCTCAGTGGCGGCTGGTAGTTTGAAAGTTGGTGGGGCGTAAATTTTCCAGTTCGAATTTAGTAGCGAGCGCGCGCAGCGCCCGAGCCCACCCCCCAAGGGGGGTGCCGGGGGGTTCTCCCCCCGCGAAAATTTTGGAAAAATGGCCTACAAAATGTGCAATTTACTGTCCAAAAAAACCACAGAAATATGAAAAAAAGCATTCGGTTTTACATATTAATGGTGGTACACTATTCTTACGTGTGCAAGTGTGATGGTGTATTTTACAGCAGCTTGTATTGAGAATAGCTGGTACTATGGTGTATGCATAAAGAAATTCATGATATAGTCAGTAATGATGGAAACATGTTTGTCATGCTGTTACTGGCATTCACATGCACTCATCCTCTTACTAAGGTGGGATTTAAGGCATTTTCTGAAAGGGGGAAAGTAAGCTAAAATATTACTTTAGTTTTTAACCACTTATATAATGCGACATTTGTCCTACCTTTAATGGCTGTCTGCCTCGCTGAGTTGCAATTGCTTCAGTTTCTCAAAGTTGCAACACGTGGAATGCACAGGTCTCAGAAATAGCACATACATATTGCATGGAGAAAAATGCAACAGAAATAGTTTACTAAGTTTATTATGTTGAGTGCTTTATTATCAACCAATAAACATAATATCAAAACATACTTCACATTTCTCACTGTTCTGTCAAATAGATCACTGCAACCTTACACAAAATCCTAACATACATAAGGCCATTGAAACAAAGAACTCAAGGTAACCCACAAAATAACTGCAAATAGCTTGTTTGTAACAGAACATTCACTGGTCAATCATTTTGTTAAACTTAACAAAACCGTTTGCCCTTTTATCTACTAAGGCCACATTTCGAGCCTCACCCTAGGATCCCAATGTCACTGCTGCAGTGCTGCATACATACTACAAGGGACGGGCGTGTCCACGCACAGCACACACACACACGGGACGGGACTGAATCTGGTGCAAAGGAAGGGATATATGTGACTTTTTTTGTAGGCCCTAAATCAAGAGTTCGTCTGATTAACTCCTTTGGGTAGTTGCTCAACATTGAGGTTTGGATCAGTGGAAGGTGAGACGGGACAGACATTGCGCACGGTGAGTAGCGGGAGGTGGCTGCATTGTTGGCATTAGCCATGATTGTGGAGAGGCACATCTCGCTGTCCAGCTGGACCCCGAGGATCGAGGATTGCGGCGGCAGGTGAAATGATGCCCAACAGGAATGATGAGATGTGAGAAGAGGTGGCATGTGACACTATGGATGTGAGCACTTTAAACAGCTTTGATTTGGACGGATTGAGCATCAGTCTGTGATGCCCTTCCCGCAGTGCCAGAGGGAGTAATTTTATCATGAGGAAAGGGGGAGCAGATGTGCACTGCTACGCTCTCCTGGATGATAATGGGATTTTGCTTGTAGAATTAAGGCTGCAGAGCCAACTCAGCTATGCAGAGGGGTATCTGACCACACCTCGAGTCATTATTGGTGATAAACCCGAATGAAACACATGCCAGCAGAGCCTCTGGCGGTGTGCCCCGTGTTATCCTGCTTGTTCTCTTGCTTACATTCTTTTGCTTCCAATCGCTCAACACCGTTTTGAAAAGGTGAACTTGTGCTAAAGTTGTGGTTTATTTCTACCAAAATCAGTCGACACCAGTTGTGCACAACATGGCACTTTCTCGAAGTTGTTATGAGGGTTGACCATTTGTCGGTATTAAGATAGCTCAGCGGGTTGAGCGCTTGCTGCTGTGATCAATGTGTGATCGGCAGGTCGCAGGTACGAATCCTGGCAAGGCCAACTCAGCCTTTCATCCTTCCGAGGTCGATAAATTAGTACCAACTTCGGCTGTGATGATATGATAAATGTATGTACATGTTCTCTGTAAAGCCCTTTGACTTAAGGCGCTATATAAATAACAAATCATTATCTAGCTTAAGATTGGATGGCATGTGCCATTGTGTGCCCATTAGGGGAGAGGTAATTGGCAATGGACGGGCATCACCACTCGCTCCCCTTAAATTTCCCTTTCATGGGAGCTGACAGTAAAAGCACAGTGGCTTGCACCGCGTCAGGCATCTGGCTGTCCATCGCCTGGTAATGTGAGGCACACTGTATACATTGGCCCTCGGAGGCAGAGCCCACGTTTCCGTTAGCCGCGCGGCCCGCGACCACTCCCGGCGCATCTGCTTATTGTGCCGTTTTATATTTTCGCCATTTTTCGACAAAAAATGCCGAAAATATAAAACGGCACAAGTCACCACCAGGGAGAGCCTGGCTGGCAGGCAGAGACCCTCTCCCTGCCAGGGCTCTCCCAGTGGTGACTTGTGCCGTTTCCCGGCCGTTTTATATTTTCAGCATTTTTTGTGGAAAAATGCCGAAAATATAAAACGGCACAATTAGCAGATGCGCTGTGAGTGGTCGCGGCTGCCCGCGGCTAGGCAGACTCAGCAGCAGCACACGCCTGCCTGCCCTGGGTTATCCCGGTCCGTGCATGGCCCAAGGGCCTTGCCTTGGGCCACGCCGGACCGGTACGCAAGGCCCACTGGGCCTTGCGCTTGCGTACCAGTCCGGCGTGGCCCAAGGCAAGGCCCTTGGGCCATGCACGGACCGGGATAAACAAAACAAGGCTAGGCCCAGGCGGCCCCCGCCGACTGCCATCAACTTGGGGCGAGCCTTGGTGGTAGCGGGTGGCCCGCTACCACCAAGGCTCGCCCCAAGTTGACGGCAGTCAGCTCAGCAGCCAGCAACACTGAACGACGTGTACGCCTTGGCCTACAAGTCGTTCAGTGTTGACTCGGCCCTGGCCCTGGGCCCTGGGCGGTGGTGGTGGTGGATCACATAGTTTGGGCTCGGGGAGGGGAGTGTAAGTAACACTCCCAGTCCCCGGGCCCAGAGAAGAAACGGGGGTACTTACCGCGGCGCCTGGTCACTGGGGCTGGGCAGCAGCACAACTTGAATGTTGATGTTGACTCGTCGTACCGGGGCTGGAAAGAGAAAGTCAACAGGGTGTGAAGGCGGCGCAGGCGCACGCACACACCCTGCGCCGCCAATAGTCTGACTCATAGGTACAGTAATATCATTGGCTGTTTGCCAGCCAATGATATTACTGTATCCATGGCAGGGGAGGGATTCGAGGGAATGAATAAGTGCGCTGTTTGCGCAAATTTCAGACTGGCGGGGCCACCCCTGAAGCGCCCCGCCAGGCTTCTAATGAAAGGGGCTACGTAGAGTGCGTGGAGCTACGAGCTCCACGCACTCTACTATAGAAAAAATATATACTAAATTGGGACGCGCCCCGGCGCTGGGCCGACCTAACACACTATTGTTTCCTTGCCACAGCGCCCCCGCGCTGTTGGCAAAGGAAATGCAGCAGTACTAAAGCTAAAAGAGATTCAATCAGAGAAGTTCTCTGACTGAATCTCTTTTAGCTTCTCTCTTTTTTTGGGGGGGCGGCGCCCGGCCGCCCTATCATAGCAGCCGCCACTGCTCATCCTTTTCCCAAATCTGCAGCTCACTGCCTCTTTCTGGCCAACCGCTTCCTCTCTCTGCTTTCTGGATCACTGACCACACGCTCCCTCTACTTTCTGTACCTCTGCTAGCTCTCAGATTTCTGGCCCACCACATCACTGCTTCCTCCGCTCTCTTGTGCAGTGCTTCCTCCTCTGACCCACTGCTCTCCCTCTGCTTTCTTGCCTATCACTTCACATCTCACCCATCACTCTCCCTCTCTCTCATAGTGTAACCATTTTTTTATTTTTTTTAAATGTAGATTTTGACCCAGTTCCTCAAATAATGGGGCATTTAAAAAAAGAACGGAGGATATGCTATTTTTAGACAACCAATTTTTGGAAATGAGCAAGTCACCTTATTCTCAAAGGTGACCGGCACATTTCCACAGGCTTGAGCTGTAGCGCAAATTGTGCACTGGCCAGCTGCCTTGAATGGTGTTCTGGGTTGTTTGACCGAAGTGTAATTATTTGCGTGGAATTGACCGCAGTCAATTTCGCTGCTAATTGATTTACACTTCAGCCATACAACCCAAAATGTACCTTTCACCACCACCCCACCCCCTCCCCTACTTAATTGCTTGGTCGCTGCCACTTCCCCTGCAACCCAGCGGTGCCAGTTCCGTCCCTCGAATGTGGGTTGGATCCGACTCTGCAGGGTCCCTTTTTTTGTTATTTTCTTTTTTTTCTGTCCCCGCCTCCAATTTTGAGGAAAAAGGGGAAAACACTTCTGCAACCACCCTAGACCAAAAACACTGAACATGGGGAGCGGTTGACAGCCCCGCAACACATGTTCAGTATTTATAAAAATCGATCGAATAGTACTGAACGAAATTGGTCAAATTTTAACATTCGATAGATTTTTGTCATCAAAATGGGCAGTACTTTAAATAGAATCGCTCTCCCGACAGTGTTCTGCAAGCTCCCAGCGCCTTTCACAGGTGCCTGCCGCTGTAAAATGCGACCCAGAAAATGCATTTTTATCCTGTTTGAGGAACAGAAATGCAAGCGACACAGCAGCGGTTCATACCTTAAAAGAAATGCATGACAGGGTCAGGAAAGACCCTGTCATGCAGTGGCAGCCCCACATCCTGTGCGCGTAGGGTTGCCTACAATTTCTGCACATTTAAAAGTGCCTCTTGCTTGGAAATGAGGGATGCGCTTTTTTTTTTTATAAACTTTATTTTTCTTGCACACAGGTAACATCAATGGTTACATATATTGCACATTGCTTCATTACATTTTACAAATTCAATTAGCTTCCGATCCTGAGTCATCTCGCTCTGCCTTATCAAACAGGTATTGTTTATATCTATCCCATATGTTCCGTGGTCTGGATTGGGGTAGCACCGAGTCTATGTAGGGTTCCTCTGTCACATTAGTCCACACCATGTCCTTGTCCCAATTAGCCTTAGTTGGGGGGTATGCGCTCTTCCATTTCATCAAAATTGCCCTTTTGGCTATTAGTAGGCTCAGATTCAACAGTCTACGCCAAGTCGGGTTCATTTTCCCCACTGCTCCCAGCAAACATATCCTGGGTGACCATTCCAGTGGTTGGTCAGCCATTTCATCTAAGGCGGCACAGATTTCTTCCCATTAGCCCCTTAGCTTTATACATGACCAGAGCATATGATAAATATTTGCATCCTCTGTCTGACATCTAGGGCAGGTCCCCGACATGTTGGGATATAGTCGTTTAAGTTTTGGCGGGGTTATAATGTGTTCTCTGCACTACTTTGTAGTGAATTACCTTATATCTGGAATTACACGATATTTGCTTGGTAAGCGAGCAAATCTGTGCCCATTCCTGGTCATCAAACTGCTGTCCCAGGTCTTGTTCCCATTGACTCTTAGCTGCGGTATTCTCTACAGGGCGCGTTTGAAGTAGTAGCTTATACAATGCCGCCGCCAAGACTTTTTGTGTCCCCCCTGTGAATATGTAGCCCAGACCTATATTTATCGCTGGTTCGCTGGGGAATGTGGGGCATGTTTCTTGTATGGCCATTCGCACTTGGGTATACTGCTGTTTATGTCTATTCGTGTTTCCCACAACCTCCCTGATGTCTATCCACTGGATAAAGCTCTGGTCAGGGAAGAGTTGTCCCCACTGGGTGATCCCTTTGGCTGTCCAATGCATCACGATTTGACTATCTGCACTGAAGGGTGTTTGTGGGTCTCCCCAGAGTGGCATACTCGGATGGTATAGCCTGTTGGTTTCGAACATATCGGCTATTTTGGCCCATGCAGTGGTCGTCACCTTCGCTAGTTATATAGTGTTATAGTGCTTGGGGGTTGATCTGCTCATTCTGTGGAGTGCCGATATCGCTTCGTGCTCTTTATATCCGGGCATCGGGGTCACAGGGTTGAGGAATTGTGTAGCCCATTGGGAGGCGTAGTGTGCCTGTGCAGCCAAATAATACAACTCCAAGTCAGGTGCCATCATCCCTCCTCTAGAGTATGTATCAGTCAGCTTTTTCCAGCTCACTCTGGGATGTCCTCCCCATACAAACGAGGTGCACGCGCCAGTCAGTGTGGTAAATAAAGAGCGGCCCGGCCCGACAGGTATAGTGCTGAACAAATAAAAAAGCTTTGGTAATATAATCATTTTAATCAGTGCTATCCTGCCCATCAATGATATGGGGAGGGTGCTCCAGCGTTTTATTTTCACGCACAGGGCATCAGTGAGAACGCAATAGTTCAAGGTGCGGGAGAGGTGTGCTGTTCTGGCAATGTGTGCACCCAAATAAAGTATATGAGTAGGGCTCCAGACAAGACCATATATGTCTTGTGGTTGCGGTGTATTTTCTGTGATTGGGAATATCTCTGATTTGCTAGAATTAAGACGTAGACCCGAATGTTCCCCAAACCTTTTAACCTCAGCCAGTACCTTGCCCAAGGTTCGATCCGGATTTTTTAGATATAACAGAATGTCGTCTGCATATAAAGTTATAATGTGTAATTCACTGTCTAGCCTGAGTCCTGCTGAGCTGTACCGTGCCCTAAGGATATCTGCTAAAGGTTCAATTATTAATGCGAATAATGATGGTGATAATGGGTATCCTTGTCGCGTTCCCCCCTTCAGTTCCAATTTGTTTGTTAAAACCCCATTGATTCTTATTTTTGCATGTGGGCATGTTTACAGTATTTCTATCCATTTCAGAAAATTGGGGCCGAACCCATAGTTGCGCAGAACCCCGAAGAGAAAGGGCCACGAAACTGTGTCGAAGGCCTTATGCATATCTAAGGAAACAGCCACGGCCTGGACCTCAGGGGGTGTTGTGGCTAAAATTTTATGGCACCGTTTAACATTGGTTGCAGTGGACCTTCCCTTAATAAACCCTGCCTGGTCTTCATGGACCATATACGGCATCAAAGGTGTTAGTCTAGTTGCCAGTATTTTTGCCAGGATCTTTGCATCAGTGTTTATTAATGATAATGGTCTATATGACCCAGACTCCTCAGGGGGTTTCCCCGGCTTGAGTAACAGCATAATCACTGCTTCCCTTGTGGTTTCGGGGAGTTCTCCTTTATGTAGGGCCTCACTCCATACTGCCATTAATCTGGGGACCAGTAGAAGACCAAACGCCTTATAAAACTCAGCTCCCAGACCGTCAGCGCCCGGTGCTTTCTTGTTGGGTAATGCCTTTATCGCCTCCAACATTTCCGCCTCGGTAATTGCCATCTCTATCAATTCCCTAGTGTCATCGGCCAGCAATGCTGTCGGTATTTGTGACAGGTATCGATCAATTTCCTCGTCTGTGGAATCAGATTGCGGGGAATAAAGACTTTTATAGAATGTATGGAACGTTTCTTCAATCTTGTCTCGGTCAGTGGTAACCGAACCATCTGGCCTTTGCACGCACGGAATGATCGTTGGTCCCCTCTCTCCCTTCACTGTCCTGGCCAGTAACCTCCCGGGGCGCTCACCCTCCCCATATCGGTGTGCTGCAACTGGTTTATCAAGAACTGAGGTGAGCTGATGGGGTTTGTGCATATTGAGATTGCAGTGATGCTATATGCAATTCCAATCTGTTCAGTCTACCCCTGATGTCTTTAAGAATTCAATTTTCTGTCGATATTGAGGTTCCCCTTATATAGGCCTTAAATGCTTGCCATACTATTGCTTGACTGGGCACCGAGTTTTCGTTGATTTCGAAATATTCCTGTATTTGTTGTTCCATAGCGTTCCTGTGGACCAAGTCACGCAACGCTGCAGGTTTAAATCTCCACATTGGTCGCGTTGCTACAGTGCCTGGAATTCGTAGTGTTAACTGGATTGGGGAGTGATCTGAATATGTTCCTGGATAATGCTGTGCTGCTAGGACCCAGGAAAGGACTACATTATCTACCAGCCACAAATCTATTCTGGAGTGCATATCGTGCACCGTCGAGTAATATGTGTATTCCCTCTTAGTAGGATTTAATGTTTTCCAGGCGTCTTTCAGACCTAGGTCTACCATATGTGTAGTTATAGTCTGTGCTGCTTTGGTCAGTGCCCTGGTCTGTGTCGATGTGCGGTCTGTATGGACATCTAAAATAGTGTTAAAGTCCACACCTCATATCAAGTGCGCCGTGGGGTAGGCGGCCAACCTCTCGAATATTTGGGAGAAAAATTCTGGATCGTCCACATTAGGTCCATATGTGTTTAGGAGAACTATCTCCTTATTGTAAAGTGTGCCATGGAGTAGGACAAACCTCCCTTCAGGATCACATTTCGCTTCTATACATTTAAACTGGAGGGTTTTATGTACTAGAATCGTGGTCCCCCTTGCCCGTTTAGAGTATGTTGTGAAGTACTGGTACGTTCCCCAATTCGGAATTAGTTGTCCCCCCTGTTGAGGTCCCATATGAGTTTCCTGTAGAAAAATTATCTTAGAGCCCAGTCTATTGATATATGCCAGGATTTTCCTCTTCTTGACGCGGGACCCTAGGCCTCGGACATTCCAACTTAGTAATTTGATACTTTCATAGTTATTTCCAGCCATAACCTATGAAGCAGTTATCAATGTGTCCAAAAAAGCATGTTTCTATTAGGAGCTTGTTGGTCATCGTGTTCATTACCTGTGTGCATTTTATTTTACTACCATCCTTAACATAACTGTAACCCAACATTCCCAACCTGTCCCCTCCCCCCACCCTCACAGTTCCCCTAACTTTAACTGTGCTCATAGGATCCCAACCCTCCCTTCCCATCACTGGTTGTGCACCTGCTGCAGGGGGGGGGGACCTGCGGCGTGTTCCAGTGCCCATGCCATCTTGAGGCTGGTAAAAGGTAGACCGGTTCAACTTGGTTGCTCACACATATATCAAAACCTGTGGGGGCATCACAATTTAACAAATTCTCTGAATTCGGTCATATATACCCCCTATAAAGGCCGTCTCCGGGGGGGAGGCGGGGCGGCTATAGCTTCGGGAATTGTACATTACATAGCAGAAACATGCCCATTTTCACATAATCACAAGTTTCATTAAGTTTCCCCTATCCTGGGATGATCAGTCAATGCAGGAATATGTGTTTCCACAAAATTTGCAGCTTCCTCTGGGAACGTAAAGAAGTGGATCTTGTTCTGGAAATGGATTTTGAGTCTTGCTGGGTACAACATAGCATACTGAATCTGTCTTTCCCGTAGCAGTTTTCTGACCCCTGTAAAGAGCTTCCTCTCTTGTTGTACCGCAAGGGTGAAGTCTGGAAAGAGCGTATAGTATTAGCTTCCCAACGTAATTCTTTCTTTTCTCTTGCAGCCTTCAGAATTCTCTTGCAGCCTTCAGAATTAAATCTCTATCCCTGTAGTTCATCAGTCGGGCAATTATAGGCCTAGGGTAGGCTCCTGGCTTCGGCCTCGGGGCAAGGGATCTGTGGGCCCACTCAATAATGAACATCGGTGACCATCCCGGGTCACCCAGGAGGGTACGCAAGAGCCCCTCCACTGTCTTTTCCATGGGTGCTTTTATCGCTTCCTCCGGAACACCAATTATTCGAATATTATTGCGTCTTGATCTCGCTTCTAAGTCCTCACATTTGGACTTCACAGTCCCCAGGTCGATTGCCATCTTCGAGACCGTGGTCTTCAGGGTTTCCAGTGTGTCTTCCGTGGCCGAGATTTTCGTTTCGGCCTCAGTCATACGTGAAGTAGTTTTGTCCAGTTGCATTTTGATGGCCGCCACGTTCGCCGTTATCCCATCCAGTTTGTCATTGAGGGCCGAAAAGCCCTGTTGCATGGCGAGGAAGACTGCTTGGGGTTCCATCATCGTTGCCGGGGGGGTCTGTTGTTCATGTGGGAGTGTGCTCTCCGCCATCATCACACCAGATTCTTTCTGCAGTGGTGTTGTGAACTTATCAATGGAACCCTTACTCTTCTTGGGGCCGAAGCCCTTTGGCATTGTTCCCTCGGGGCCAATTAGTCTGTGATATGAACTGCGATGTGCCCTTTTCTATGCTCCGGTTCTGTGGCGTGATACACTGATTTACTTCTGGAGGAGTGCGCCGAGTGGAGGATTACCGCCTGCCCCCCTATAAAGTGATCACATGGCCCCGCACCAACAGGGCCAGCCCATGCCTCGTCGTCGAGTTACATGGTTATAGGGAATTGTATCTGTTATTTACAGAGGTATCGCTGGGGGAGGATAAGAGAGGAGGATCACCGGCATTCTGGGGGTACTTGTCCCACACGGGGGGTTATACTGCTCACTGTGCCTCCCCCCCGTTATGGCCGCCCCACTTATCTGATCGAGTTTGTCTGGTCTTCTGCGGTTCACTCCCCGGGGGCTCCGCAGTTTGCACGGGCCGCACACCACAGCTCCCGCGTGTGCTCCACGTGCAACACCATCCTGGGCCGCAGGAGCCTGATGATCGCTGAGTGTCTAGGGCGGAGGAGGGGTTGATGGGGGGGGCCACTCGCGGGCACTCAACGAGGGGCGGAGCGCCCACGGCCTTTCCAAGCTGATTGTTGCGCCGTCCGTTGCCAGCGAGTATCCGCGTTGCCGCTTGCCAGGCTCCTCCTCTCGCTCCTCAGCTGTCCTCAGGCGGTGCTTCCCTCCGCTCGTGGGATACGGATACCGGTTTTCCTCTGAGATTTTGCAATTGCCAGACACCAAACTTTCCCAGTTTGTTCCGCCGATGTTGCCGCACGTTCTATACAGTTTCTGTCAGGAACCGGTCATCGCAAACGCTTATGTCGGCATTACGGCCTTGGTCCACGCCGGAGCTCACACGAGAGCGACCATTTTCTCTCGCGCGCAACAGTGCCCCCTCATGAGGGATGCGCTTTTAAATTGGCAGAAACGCCACTTTATTTGATCAAGGAGGTGAAAAAGGCCATCTGAATGGGCGCGCATATAAAATGTGACCATTCATGTGTCCCTTGTGGATTGGGCTGCACTTTTTTGGGGTGCAAGTGATGAGATGTGTTAGCGCATTTCATTTCTTGTGTAAAAAAAGTTGAGAACCTAGCACCCTGAGTATTATTTTTTTTAAAACAGTAATTTTTGCAGATTAGTTTAAAAAAAAAAATGTTAAAAAAACCCATTTTTTTTAAAAGATGCTGTTTTTGCACAAAACAGCCGTTTTTGCGGCATTTTGTGCAAAGCGGCTGTTTTCGCAGCATTTTGCGGGATCGCAAAATCGCTATAAGCTGGAGGGTCTGAATATCTCTTCCTCTGTTTTGGCCCTGACTGCAATCAGTCTCTCTCTAAATGAAATCCTCTCTTTTGCCCATCTTGCCTCTTTTGGCCTTCTGTTGACCTTTGCTGCTTCTCTGTCTGAGCCCCTATGCAGCCGATGCGCCCCTCCCCGTGACCTTTGCTTACTTGCATAGTCCCTTGTCCATGGCACTGAAGTACTTGACGTTTTCTCCTGAAATTGGGGCCTTCATAGTGAACCTTACAAATCTGGCTTGTACATGCATTCCCCAAAACCTGCAGATGGTGTTCCAAATTGTGCTCCAACCCTCTCCCGGGTGTAATGACTTGCAAGGGGGTTCAAGGCACTGGCAACACTCTAGCTGTGTGAACCACATAATTAGCCCTGTTGTAGCCATACAGTTGAGTACTTAATCGATATCTTTCTTCCCACATGCCATTTCATGGGCCTCCGTAGCTTAGCCTCATGGTATCATAGCCAGGTCACCTTTCCAACCCCCCTCTCCAGTAACACTTGTGAATAGGTGCGTTATAAATGCCACATCATATCATATCATATCACATCAGTACCCCCTCCCACCACCTGAAACTGGCAGGTCAGCACCTACATAAAGGTATTTGAAAAGTGCTGCACTGCACTCTGGGAACTTTTCACATTGCGCACTTGCATGAATGAAGAAAGCAGACAATGATCAATGTCTGTGGGTCCCCTTGACCCATGCGCCAATTTGTGTACCTACTCCCTTGAACCCCTCTCAAATCACATCGGATTTCTCTTTGTAACAGCTGAAATATCTCAATAAATTCACAAGCCCAAATATTGCCCCTGAGACTTCACACCATGTGTACCCCTAGCAGATGGATAAGCCCCATATGTGGTCACCACTTCTGCTGTCCCTCTTTGAGGTAAACTTTTGTTGCCTGCCTTTTCCTACTCCCACTTTTTTCTCAAGATTTTTCTCAAAATCAAATGCATACATCACCTCAACCACCCCCCATGGGTGCGAGCCAACATATAACAATGTTATGTGTTCTTTCACATCCGGGGAAAGGTGGCTGATGTGCGCACTTGCTTTTTCTTTGCCAGCGAGTTGATGGAAGCCTCTCCTGAAACTAGCAGTGTTAAAGTGTTTTGCATGTTAGCTCATTATGTATGTATGCATGTGTGCAAGGAGTGTGTATACGTATTATGTAATGCGTGTGAATGAGTGTGTGTGAATGAATGTATGCCATATGGGTGGCCGGGTGGGCATGTGAATGAGCGAGTGCATAATGAATGGATGCACAAGTGAGTGGAATGTTTAAATGAGTGAGTGAATGTTGTGTAGTTGTCTCTGTGTGCACTTATGTGTAATTATGGGCCATTGGAGCTGATTTTGGCAGGAAGAGGGTGGGAGGTAGGGGGGCATAGGTGTGGGTGGGTAGAGGGTCAGGTGGGGAAGGGGGGATTTTGCTAAATAAGCCATTTTAGTGAACACGCATGATAAATTAAGCATGATATGTGTTATGTGGCTAGAATGCCATTTTGGTGTAGCCACTCTAGCCATTTCCTTGCATGGCTTGACATGCTTTACTGGGCATCTCTTGTAAAGTAAGCATGATAAGTGTTATTGTATGTGTGTAGATTGGCTCATTGTCAACAATCCCGATGTCAATATTCCCGCTTCCCTCTTCAACCTCCTCACCTGTTGAATCAGAGTCCTCTTCAATAGATCTGAGAGTTCGATGCGCTCTGTAGTCCTTTTCTTTTTTTCTTTGTGGCGGATATCTCCCACAAGAAGAAGCCACAGTGAGAACGATAGGAACGCCCTGACCGTGACCCCCTCCCGGGAGAGACTGGAAAGGGGAAAAAAGCCAAGTGAAGGCAAAAACCCCAGGAAATCACAACGGCAGGTGAGAATCCTGATGGAGGTAGTAGCAGTTGAAATCAACGGAAATCAGCAATACTCAGTAACAGAAAGCGAGGAAGGAATAACAGGAAACAGGAAGTGTAGGAAATGCATTAACTCCCACAACAAATAAAACGGAAAAAATGGCAAGCAAAACAGAATGGTTAATGAACCAAAGAATAAGAAGAAAAATAGAGAGAGAACGGTCCCGAGAAATGGAACCAGAAAGGACGAGGAGGAGTAGAGAGAGGAAAGCTCAGCGGAGCAGAACACAGTGTACAGCAAACCACAGCAGCAAAAGAAAGCAAAGCTGACCGGAAGGGTTGCAACGCACAGAAGGAAGATAGGGTGTGGCTTAAATAACGCCACGTTCGCTAAACAGAGAAAGACTAGACCGTCAAGTGGACGTGACGTGAATCACGTGACAGGAATTAGGAAGTGTGTAATCGGAATCGGGGCCACAGACGCCAGGTAGGAATGCGTTGCATGACAGTATGCCCCCTTCCAAGATACACAGACCTCCCGGTTTACCAGGATGCAATCGATGAAACTTTCTTAGAAGTACTGGGGCATGAATATGTGAACGAGGTTCCCAAGAGTCCTCCGTATGAGAAAAACCTTTCCAATGGACCAGGTATTCCAGGCGCCCTTTGCGATACCTAGAATCCAACAACTGGGAAACCTCATATTCAGATGAATCAGGGGAGTGAGAAGAAATAGGTAAAGATCGAGCCTTGTGAGACTGATCGGCACTCTTAAGAAGTGAAGCATGAAACACCGGGTGGATCCGTCTCAATGCATGTGGTAACTTTAGACGGAATGCCATTGGATTGATTTTCTCAGTGATAAGATAAGGTCCAATGAACCGAGGGGAGAGTTTAGACGGACGAGACCATCTTGGGAGGTATTTAGTGGATACCCACACTTTAGATCCCACTTTCCAATCAGGAACCACCTGCCGGTGTCAATCTGCTTGTTTCTTATAGACTTGTAAACTGTCATTCAGGTTTACCTTTGCTTTTTCTTGGGTATCTTTTAACCTGGACAGTGTTTCAGCAACCGCCGGAAGGGTGGGTTGAAAGGTCGAGAGAGGAATAATGGCTCGGGGATGAAAACCATATGAACAGTAGAAAGGAGACATCCCACTTGCTGAATGTCTGGCATTGTTATAGGCGAATTCCGCCGTTGGCAAAAGTCCCACCCAGTTGTCTTGTTCCAAGTTTGTGTAACTGCGTAAGTATTGTTCCAAGCTGGCATTCAAGCGTTCCGTCTGGCCATTTGTGTGGGGATGAAATCCAGACGATAAAGCACGCTAAATGTTAAGAGCAGCACAAAGCGATTTCCAGAATTTAGAGACATATTGACTCCCCCGGTCTAATATTATTTTGTCTGGGAGACCAGGGAGTCTAAAAATGTCTTTTATGAAAACCAATGCCATGCTGTCAGCTGTTGGAAGACCTGGTAGCAGAGAAAAATGGGCCATCTTGGTGAGAGAATCGATAGTCACCATTATACATGTGTGTCCCTGTGAGGGTGGTAAATCCACAATGAAATCTGTGGATATATGACTCCACGGGCAATCAGGAATGATGTCTTGTTGCAACAATCCAAGGGGCCTCGTAGTACTGTTTTTGCTCTGACAACAGATTTTGCAGGTCCTGACATATCGTTTAACATCCTCAGGTGAACCCTGCCAATAGAAAGTTCTTCTTATCAAGTCTAAAGTACTGGCTTGCCCTCTATGGCCTGCTGTTTTGTGATCATGGCACCAAGACAAGATGTCTTTCTGGAGGGTCTTGGATGGTACCCATATCTTTTTGTCTTTGAAGAACAGGCCATCACGTTCAGTCATGCCATGGGGCTCTGGTTGAGAGGAAGCAGCTTCTCTAATCTGTTGAAAAAATGAGGTGATGGTAGCCACTATTCGATTCCTTGGAAACAGTCTTTCAGGGTAGGAAGAGACTGTCTGGGAGGCAAGTGTCTTTCTGGATAGACCATCAGCCAAGGTATTCTGACTTCCGGGGATGTAAGTAATCTGGAAATCGTATTGTGAAAAAGAATGTGCCCATCTTGCTTGTCTGGAGTTTATGCAATCCATTGACTGTAACACCTGTACATTTTTGTGATCAGTTCGAATTGTGAAGGAGTGGCAACTCCCTTGTAGAAGATGTCTCCAAACTTCGCAAGCCTTTTTCATAGCTAAGAGTTCTCTTTCAATAACAGAATAATTCCGTTGGCTTGTTGTAAGAGTCTTAGACAAATAGGCTTGAGGATGTTCTGTATTGTCGTGTTCCTGTAACAAAACCGCTCCTATGGCTGCAGCTGAAGCATCGGTCTCAAGGATAAAAGGTTTCCTTTGGCTGACGTAGGATGGGAGCACTACAGAAACTTTTCTTCAAGAGTTGAAAACTGTCTTCAGCCTGAGTGTCCCAGAAAAAAGGCGTGGCTGACTTCTTAAGTAGACTGGTGATGGGTAGAACGATGTTCGAGAACCCTGGTATAAATCGCCTATAAAATTTGCCAAGCCCAGGAATCGCTGTATATCTTTAACAGATGAAGGAACTGGCATTTGTAGAATGGCATTGACCTTCTTTTGGTCCATTTGAATTCCTTGAGATGAAAGAATAAATCCCAAGTAGGGTACAGAAGAAACACCAAATATACACTTTTCCTTTTTGGCTAGTAGTTTATGCATTTTTAGTTGTTCCAGTACTTCTTTGAGATGTATTAGATGTTCTGGCATGGTCTGAGAGAAAACCAGTATGTCGTCAAGGTAAACGACACAAATAGCAAATCTGAGAAGATACGATCGATAAACCTTTGAAAAATCGCGGGAGCATTCACTAGTCCGAAGGGCATCAAGTAGTATTCATATAGGCCAAATGGTGTTCTGAACGCAGTCTTCCATTCATCTCTGGAACGTACTCTGAGTAAATGATAAGCGTTAGGCAGATCCAACTTTGAGAAAACTGTTGCTCCTTGTACGGATTCTAAGATGTCTGGGATCAGCGGCATGGCGTATCTGTCCTTGAGAGTTACTTTGTTAAGTCCCCTATAATCAATGCATGGTCTGAGGTCTTTGCAATCCCGTTTGGGGATAAAGAACAAAGGAGCACCTGCCGGGGACTTTGAAGGTCTAATGAGACCATTACACAGGTTATCGTCCAAGTATTTCCGAAGTACTTCCTTTATAGTTTTTGATAACGAAACATCCTGCAAAAGGGTACGAGAGCGTTGGGAGCCAGGTCAATGGTGCAGTCCTCAGGTCTGTGAGGAGGTAAAGACATGGGAGCAGCTTCTGCAAATACTGATTGGTAATCTCCAAAACTTTGTCAAGAGAGTGTACTCCAATGGTCGTCTGAAGAGTGGTGGGATGGATCTTAACCTTCTGATAAGGTGTGTCCTTGAAACAATGTGCTTGACAAAAATTAGAGTTGAAATGCAAACTCTTTGATTTCCAGTCGATGTTGGGATTATGTTGACGTAACCAGGAAATCCCCAAGATCAGAGGAAAATGAGCTGCCCTGATAATGTCGAATGTGATGACTTCTGAATGTTGAAAAATGGTGAGAGGCAGAGGTTCAGTTGTTTGCACAATGAGTCCAGAACTCAATGGTGTACTGTCTACCCCCTCAACTTTTTGGCCGTGTTTGCGATCAACTCGCTTTGCTCCAACTTTGTCCACCCAGAGTGTATCAGCAAAATTTCCTGCCGCACCACAATCTAAAAGTGCCAGAGTCTCCAGTTGATTGCCATGAATGTTAACTTTTACTGTCAATACCATAGGCCGTGAATCTTCTGAGGGATCTGAAGAATCAATTGACATAGTCACATAGGGACTGGAAGATTGCCCTCGATAACCGGTCCCTTTTAGGTATGAGGGTTTGCGTTTTTCGCCGGTTTCTGAGGCAATTCTGTGCAATTATGTACCGAATGACGATCCGCAGCACAATAAGCACATAGGCCAAGTTGCCTTCTCCTTTTCCTTTCTTCAATGGTCAGGGACCGACGAGTAGCTCCGATTTGCATGGGTTCGTCACTAAGCTTGAGTGAAGCTGAAGCAGGTGAGGAGGTTCTTGCAAAAGAGGGGCTTGTCTTGCGTCTCTCTTGCCGCCTTTCTTGCATCCTGAATTCCATCTGAAGCGTGGCAGTCATCAGATCCGGTAACGAGGCAGGACGAGGAAAATGAGCCAATTCGTCTTTAAGTTCCTCTCTGCGGCCTCAGAGAAATAATATAAATTGAGATTGCTCTGACCAACCAGTCTCCAATGCCAGTTTTTTGAAAGAGGAAATGTAAGACAACACATCTGCTTGGCCCTGGCGAATGTCTAGCAGGTCTTCCCCTGCTGCCATAGATATTTCTGGTCTCTCGAATGTGCGTTTTACTAGATCCACAAAGGTATCAAAATTTTGAAGAATTGGGTCGGTTCCTGTGACTAGAGGGGTAGCCCAAGCAAGAGCATTCCCTGTCATGTTTGATATTAGAAACCCAACTTTGCCATGATCAGAAGCATAAGTATGGGTTCTAAATGAAAAATACACCCTGCAAGCATCAAGGAATTCTTTTAGGGTCTTAGGAGACCCATCGTACTTCCCAGAAGACAAAGACATAGGAGGTAGATCTGTTGTTGGTGGCTTGCGTGCCGACACCATTTGCTTCAAAAGGTTATTTTCAGCTTTCATGTTTTGCATTGCGAGAGAAAGATTTTGCACCACAGCTATTAACTCTTGCACTTGCTCAGGAGTAGCCATTCTTGATGTTTGGTGGCGTTGCAAACTGTCAACAATCTCGATGTCAATATTCCCGCTTCCCTCTTCAACCTCCTCACCTGTTGAATCAGAGACCTCTTCAATAGATCTGAGAGTTCAATGCGCTCTGTAGTCCTTTTCTTTTTTTCTTTGTGGCGGATATCTCCCATGAGAAGAAGCCACAGTGAGAACGATAGGAACGCCCTGACCATGACCCCCTCCCGGGTGAGACCGGAAAGGGGAAAAAAGCCAAGTGAAGGCAAAAACCCCAGGAAATCACAACAGGAGGTGGGAATCCTGATGGAGGTAGTAGCAGTTGAAATCAACGGAAATCAGCAATACTCAGTAATAGAAAGCGAGGAAGGAATAACAGGAAACAGGAAGTGTAGGAAATGCAATAACTCCCACAACAACTAAAACAGAAAAAATGGCAAGCAAAACAGAATGGTTAATGAACCAAAGAATAAGAAGAAAAATAGAGAGAGAACGGTCCCGAGAAACGGAACCAGAAAGGACGAGGAGGAGCAGAGAGAGGAAAGCTCAGCGGAACAGAACACAGCGTACAGCAAACAGCGGCAGCAAAAGAAAGCAAAGCTGACCGGAAAGGTTGCAACGCACAGAAGGAAGATAGGGTGTGGCTTAAATAACGCCACGTTCGCTAAACAGAGAAAGACTAGACTGTCAAGTGGACGTGACGTGAATCACGTGACAGGAATTAGGAAGTGCGTAATCGGAATCGGGGCCACAGACGCCAGGTAGGAATGTGTCGCATGATACTCATATTGTGCAGCCACTTTGAACATGTTTTCTTATTGTGATGTAGCATTTTTAACGGTAAAGACACCACAAGTATGCCCTTACGTGGACATGTTTTCTCATGGCATCATTAAGAGCATTAGGCACAAAGCAAAAATGTGCATATTCTTATATGGGAATATTGGTCTATTTTGGTGCATCCAGAATGAAAATGTACGGCACGGCCAGCATGAAAATGGGCATGGCCAGCATGAAAATGTTTTTCATACTGGCATATGATGGTATAATTAACAGAAATGTATGGTTTGTATCTCATGCAAGAGTTGGATTCGTGCCACACTTTACTACCGCCTCATCCCCTGGTGGTCGCTTTTACTTAAAGGGTGATATAAAAATTATCAAAGCAACTAAGGGACTGATTCATGGAAACATGTTATAATGGTTCAATCTCATAGGAAAACACTCTATGAATCAGGCACTAAATGTGTATGTGGTCTGTAAATCCAATCACTTTGAAATACTCACTGGCATATTGCGCTGTCAATAGTTGGTCCTCACAACAGACAACTAGTGGGGTAGAACAGAAGTGTGGCGCTGTTGCCTGATAAAATCCCAAAGGAGGACGCACACACACGGAGAGATATGGTATGCGTCTTTATTTTAACTGCATCAACAACGTAACTGGTGCTTACCGCGCCTTACCCATAACTCCCTCTTCCCCGAACCTCCACGTCACTGTCCCCGCCTCTCTAACGGCAGGGGCCATCATTAACCCTGGAATAGCCAGTTACACCACCCCCGGACAATAGATCCGAACATCAACCTAACATTCTTTAACTGTAGGTTTCTTGATTGTCTGCCGAGGTCGCCCTTCTTGAGCTATCAGCTTTGGCGTGTGCTGGTTTCCCATGTTTTGACCAGTCCCTCCAGGGTCTCCATCAGGAGAAGTCCATACATCATCTCTCGGATCCCATGAATCCGAGGTGACAGTCCCTTGAGGTATCTCAATGTCTTCTCTCTTGGTGTAGAGTCTGAACTGCTGATAGTTCCTTGTTATGGCCTTGTCTTGACCCTCGGCTGTCACCATCATCCCTTTGACGGCTGTGACCTTCATGGGGCTTGGGGCGAACCTCGAGTCTGTCTTCCTGAGTGTTGGCTGTTGCACTAATACTTCATCACCGATGTGGAAATCTCTCGGGCCGCTCACCACCTGGCATCAGTGTCTCTTTTAGCTCTTTCTTTCGCTTCTGCATCTGGAGGCTCCGCATCTGATGGGTTGCGTGGGATGCGGGTTCGCACTTCATACCGGAGCATGAGTTCGGCAGGCGTTTTGTTCGTGGCCTCGCGTGGCGTGTTCCGGTAGTCCCGCAGGAGTCGACATAATGCTTGGTGTGGATTGACTGCCTCGACTCTGGCCCTCTGTACTGTCTTTTTGATGGACAACATGAAGCGTTCAGTCATCCCATTCGCTTGCGGGTGGCGAGGAGTTATTTTCATATGGCTGAACCCTAGATGCTTTGCCAGCGTCCCGAAGTCGTGCCCACAGAACGGTGGTCCATTGCCAGACTTGATAGTTTTGGGGATTCCCCATTCACTCAGCACATCTTCCAGTACTGCCGCTACTTATGGGAAAGCTGTGGTGGCAACCTTTTTGACTATTGGAAATCTTGAATGTTCATCTATCAGGAGCAGGAGATAGTCACCCACTTCTGTGGGTCAGTAGAAATCTAGAGCTACTCGCTCCCACGGCGATCAGGAATTTGTGTGTGTTGTAGCAAGGGAGGGGTTTCAGCTGGTGCCGTGCATTGACACGCACAACAGTTCTTCACCCGCTCGTCGACCGCAGTGTCTAGGAATGGGAACCACACGTGACGCCTCAACTGTTTTTTCGTGTTTTTGGCCCCTCTATGTCCTTCGTGGGCGGTGTGAACGACCTCACTCCTTAGGATAGCTAGGATGACGATCCTGCACCCTCGGAGTAAGATGTTGTTGTCCTTTACGGCCAGTTCATTGTGCACTCTCGCTAGTCTCTCAATTTCCTGCCTGCTTACTCCCGGGTGGGCTAGCACTGCTCTCTAGTGGTGCCTCCATTTGCTGGTTAATGTGAGGCTGATCGCAAGAGCGGTCGTGGGGTCTGTGGCCGATGCGGCCGCAACTGTCTCAAGTGACTGGGGCACTGACCGGGTGTCGTGATAAGTAGTCTGCGGGGTTGAGGTCGCCCTCCGGTCGGTGAATGATGTCATAATTGTATTCTTGCAGACTAATGCCCCAGCGTTCGATCCTTGGAGGCATCGTGGTGTGCGGGTTCTCAAACAAGGAGAGAAGTGCCTGGTGGTCCGTGATTAGGGTGATTATTTTTCCAATCAGGAAGTTGTGAAAGTGCTCACACGCCCAGACTGCAGCCAGGCTCTCTTTTTCTGCCTAAGAGTAGGCCATTTCCGGGGTTGACAGGGCCCTGCTCGCATAGTCCACCACATGTCTCGGGTTGTCATCTGCATCGCTGTTTTGGGCTAGGATTGCTGCAAGGCCAACTGAGCTTACATCCACCACCACCACCTCTGTGTGCCATGCTGCGTTGAAATAGGCACATCGATGAGCTTCAGTGAGGGCTCTCTTGATGTCATCGAAGGCCCGCTGACATGCAGGAGTCCATTCAAACACTGCCTCCTTTTAAAGCAGTCTTCTGAGTGGTTCGGTGAGCGATGCGTAATGGGGAATGTATCAGGCGCAGTATCCCGCCATGCCTAGAAAGGAGCGGATGTCTGCAACCTGCTTGGGTTCACTCAAGTTGGTGATCGTGTCAACTTTGTCCGGGTCTGGCATCATCCCCTCGCTGGAAAGGATGTGTCCAAAGAATTTGAGCTTCGTTTTGCTGAAACGGCATTTGGTGATGTTGAGCATGTGGCCGGCTGCTTGCAGCGCTTCACAGGTGGCATACAGTGCTCTGTCATGAGACTATTTCGAGGCTCCAAACACGAGGATATCGTCACTATTGTTCAAAGCGCCCCATATGGGTCTGATGATTTGATGTATGGCTTCCTGGAAGATCTCGGCTGCGGATGAGATTCCGAAGTTTAACCTCCGGTACCTGAAAAGTCCATCATCAGTTGCGAAAGTCAAGATTGCCCTGGAGTCAGGATGTAACTCCAACTGAAGGTAACCTTGGATCAGGTTGAGTTTGCGAACATCTGGGCGTTATTTAGTTGTACAATCATGTCCTCGATGCATGGGCCGGGGTCTCTTTCGGGCTGGATGGCTGTGTTTGCTACCCTCATGTCTACACACAAGCGTACTTTGCCCCCCTTAGGTACAATCACGAGGGGGGACAGATGCAGGTTCAATGATGCCGTCAGATAGCAGTTGTTGGAGAGCTTCTGATACAGTCTGGAGGTGGAACCGACTCGTCTGGGGTGCTGTGGCACCGGACTCACCGAGGGTCGATGTGAAGTTTAATGGGGGGACCCTTGAGCTTCCCCAAACCCGAGCATAGTTTTGGGAAATTTCTTGTGATGTCTTCTTGTGTGATGAGGCCTTGGGCCTGATTGCACGCAATCATGCCGACGGAGTCTATCGCGTACTGTCTGTCCGCTGTGGCGGTTATGGTGTCTCCCGCCTTCACGTGAATTTCAATCAGACCCAAACAGGATGCTGTGTGATAACTGAGGAGGCACCTGCTCCTTTTGAGTGAGCGAATGACATGGGTGGTAGTGTCCACTTGACGGCCATTCAGGAGAAAACGGTGTGAGAAGTGTCCAAAAGCCTGTAATGGTGTGGTAGCTCCCCATTGGAAGATGTGTGAGTGTGGTGGGTCGAGCGCTGGCGGGTTCGACATCCTGGCATAGTCCTGTTCACCCATGATATTTAGTGTTGCCCCAGAGTCTACCATGAATTGGAATTGGCAGTCTCCCATCTTGATCGGAATCTTGGGGGCTTCTCTGGCCTCCTCATTGTCAAATATGAGGTTGACAAACTTGTCCTGGTTATATGGATCATAAGGTGCGTTGTAGGCAGTTGCTGAGTCGTCTTAGTAAAATTCTTCTGCCTTTTACTCTGCCGGTGGGTTGTCATATTCATCCGTGAAATATCGAGCATGATCCGTTTGATCAGGAGTTGGCAGGTACCCTGGGTCCTGGTACTCGTCGATCGCTCTGACGTATCGCCGTTGCCCTTGTTGATAATATCTTGTTTGTCTGTATTGTGGGGATGGTGGTCGGAATGGTGTCCTGGTGGGTGCCTGCGGGAGCATTGGGGGAAACGGTATCCCTTCTCTGCACACTGAGTGAAAGTGTCATTCTCTTCCGCAGTTGGTGCAGCATTGCAATAGAGCCCAGCATGTGGAAACGCCATCCCACAGCGATAACATTGTCTCTGTTGGCGCGGGGTTTGTGAGCCATGTGGCCTATATGGGTATGAAACTCTGTCATTTTGGCGAGGTGGCTGGATAGCTGCAATGAGTTTGTTAGTATCTTGTTTGGGGTTACTAGTACCGCCCATGGATGCAGCCTGGGCATCGACCCTCTCGTAGATGCAGGCGATCTCACTGACCTCGGGGATGGTGAGAGGCTTTTTCAGCAGTTGCTTTTTAAGTGCGGGGGGCAGGCAGCCTTCTATGACCCTCAGTCGTATTGCTTCCTCGCGGGAAACGAGTTGAACTGGCAATGTGCCCCTTTCACTCTTAGGCGGGTTATGAATTTGTCTACAGTTTCCTGTGGCATTTGCATGCACTAGTCTCTGTTCACTTCAATGATGAGGCGTTTGTCTAGTGCTTTGATCAGGTCTGCAAAGTTAGTCTGTTCTGCTGTGGGGATAGTTTTCACGATAGTCTTCATTTATCCACCAACTAGGTTCAGGAAGATGTCTCTGATGTTGGGGGAGTCACCATCTCCTGACCCCCTCACAAAGTGCTGAAAGTCTTCCAATCCATTCAGTCCATCGAGGCCCTTTCGTGGCCTGGGGTGTCATGTTAAATGGTGGAGGCATCCGCAGTTGAATGGATTTAGCTGCGCGAGCAGGCTGGGGGATGCAGGGTTGCTCATGTTTCTGGTCGGACCGAGATTCTACACAACCACACAAGTGGGTGGGAGACGAGGATAGCGCCGCCGCTGAGCGTCTGATGCAGGGTGTACTCCCGTAGGCTGATGAGCTGTGGGTGCCTTGCTGTTGGCCTGCCGCGCTATGGTGAGGCGATTGTGCCTGGGCCGCCAGGTGTTGTCAGATTTGAAAAATCTATATGTTCATGAATTTTTGCACTGTTACCTCGATTTAATTTATTTATTTTGTTCTCTTCAATTATATGTGATTACCATCCGTGGAACGGGACGTCTCCCATGTGAGGAGAAACTGCCGGCGGGGGCAAGAGGAAATGCATATGGAGCCCACTCATGTGTGTGCCTCTGTGTGGGCTGGCGGATTGACAGGATCTGGTGCTCTTTTCCTCGTTTGCAGCTCCATGTGCGTAGGAGGAAGAGGGTTCGGCACACAATTGTGGTTGTACGCCGCGGCCCTTGTGTGTGGCGAAAGAGGACGAGGAGGAGACCTGGCAGCTTGCCCAGGTCGGCATGCTCGCGCTCCGAGCTTTGAAGGAGGAGGAGGCTCCGCGGGGCCTCAGCGCCCGAGCACATGCAGCCGACAGCTGCAAGGAGGACTCCGGAGGTGCGGGAACAGCCTCGTCGCCAGTGTTGCCTGATAAAGGCCCAAAGGAGGACGCACACACACGGAGAGATATGGTATGCGTCTTTATTTTAACTGCATCAACAACGTAACTGGCGCTTACGCGCCTTACCCATAACTCTCTCTTCCCCGAACCTCCACGTCATTGGCCCTGCCTCTCCAACGGCGGGGGCCATCATTAACCCTGCAATAGCCGGTAACAGGAGCCTCAAAGTTGGCCCCACCCAGTTTCTGATGTGGCCCTTCCCATCACCAGTTAGTCCCATCTCCCCCGCTCGCCCCCCTCCCCACTCCGACTCTGGCGAAATGTAGGTTTTGTTGAGCCCCTGACTTGACGTGGCATTACACTTGTGTGCGTCCTCACCTCGAATATGTGAAAGGAGGGGACGGGGCTGGTGCAATACCGTCAAATGTTCGCCTGTGGCGACCAGGCCATAAACCCAGTAGGACTAAATGTTGGTTGAAAAACTTTGAACGTCTCACAGATGCGAGGTGATGACAGTGTCATTGCTCTGTGTGAGGCGCCAAAGATGGGGTGAATCAGAGAGGTCATGACTAGCCTAGAGGTGACTGGCAGGTTGACTGCTCTTGGAGAGATGGGAAAGATCAGGGAGGCCACAGGCAAGCTAGAAGTTAGAGTCTGAAAGGGTGAGGCAAAGGCTGTGAGCCAGAGGGAGAAATGAGGTTTTTAAATGTTAGGAAAACCCGCTCGTAAAAGCTTGCGACACCTCGGGACGTGTGCTAAGCCTATAAAAATAGGGAGTGCTGAGTGAAGGCGCTGAAAGTGCACATTTAATAGCTGTCAATCAATTTTATATTTCACACATGCGTGCACACGCACATGTATACACACACAGGCAAATGATAACTGCATCCCCAGAGGAGTATCATTTCTTGTTATGCGGGAGAGTGGAAGGCAGCTGTGTGGAGGTGACATACCCTCTCTGGCAGGCCTCCTGTATCCGAAATGGGATGAGACATTCCGTGAGTTCTGCCTGCGGTGTAAGGACTAACTTTCCAACTCCCACCTCAATCTCTTCCTCTGCTATGCTGTCCCCAAGAAGCCCACACAGGGCTTCAAACGCAGCAGTGTTGCTAGGTCTGGAAAAGATCCGGGTCTACACTAATGTTGAGGACTTGGGCTAGCTAGCCTTTTGTTGTAGCCGCTGAGCCCTCTATCCGGGGCTACAACCAGAAACCCCGGGGCTATAGCTCCACCAGTACACTCCTGCCCCCCCCCCCCGCCAGCAACTCCTCTGTTCACACTTAGCCCATTCTAATAGCCTCTGCTCCTTTTCCTTTTGAAAACAGCTTTGTATGTGTGCATTGATGCATTTTTTGTGCTCATGTGTGCATTGGGTTTATAGTGCACAAAAGGCTAGCTGGTAAGCAAGAGAGTGCTGTACTATGCAGAAAAATACTGTCAGAACTAGAAAGATTCAATATTAAGCCCCCTCATTATCAGCATAGTGGGAACAGTCAAAAGTGTTCTTTTAGAAACTATTGGTATCATCATAGGTTTGGCAGTATTTTCACTACGGCAGCGGGTAAGTAGCTTAAAGGGTCTGCAGGACTCTGAGTCATGGAGTCCCTTTATTTATTCCCCATTTTGAAGTCCCATGGGGCTCCAGGAGGACATGCCATTTTACCGCACGCAGGAAGGCTTTTGTGTGTGGAGCTGTTTACCTCCACATACAAAAGCAGACGGAATTGAAGAGTTTCAGGATTGAAACTCAGAATGTAATAGAGCAGTAAAACATACACTATGGGCCTCATTACGAGTTTGGAGGTAGCCATGCCCTAAACAAGGGCATGGCTACCCCCAAACTCGGGTCCGGGTCCTGGTTCCCTGAATGGGGAATACAGGGCCATTCCGACCTTGGGGGGCCCGGTATTTCTCCATTCAGGGAACCCAGATCTGGTACACCCCCATTCCCATTTGAGCCCCCGTAGGGCTCATTGGGAATGGGGAGGATGCTAACAACGGGCCTATTAATGACGAGCCCGTTGTTAGCATCCTGGCCTACTCGCGGGACCCGCTAAGGACGCCTGGTTTTACCAGGCGTCCTTAGCGGGACCCGCGAGCAGACCCTGTAATGAGGCGGTAGGGGGTTAACGGCGCCGGCAACTCTACTGGTGCCGTTAACACCCTACCGCCAGAGTTGTAATGAGGCCCTATGCCCAAATACTGAGGGCCCCATTACACGGTAGGCGGTAAGGTTTTACCGGTACCGGTAAGGGCACCGGTACCGGTAAACCCTTACCGCCTTACTGTGAGGTCCCTTTGCGGGACCCGACCTTAACGGCTGGTGTAGACCAGCCGTTAAAGTTGGGACCCGCAAAGGGACCTTGGTGCTAATTACGGTACCGCAATTTGCAGTACCGTAATTAGCTCCTTCCCCATTCCCATTGAGCCCTATGGGGAAAAAATGGGAATGGGGAAGGGCCATGGAGAAAGGGGGAATTACCGCCCTGCCAACTTTGGAATGGGGTGGTAATTCCCCTTTTCTCCATGGTGGTACCGGTATGGTACCGGCGGTGACCATGGTGCTAATAGCACCATGGTTTACCGCATTCCGTGTAATGAGGCCCTGAATGTTTTACGGTTACCACCAATCTTGTAATCAGGCCCCATGTGTTTTTAAAAATACCACCTAACGATGGGTTGGGGAAGCATGTGTTAGTTATGTCATCATCATGAAAGTACGTTTATTCGATTAAAATCCATAAACCACAAGAAAAGCAATGCAACAGTACATGATACATAAACAAAATATGCATGATCGCAATAAAAACATTCCGTAAATAGCGACAGCAGTATAAACTTAACATATTAAAATTGGCCTTCCACCATGCATTTTCTCATGTTCCATGCCTTTCTTAAAGTCTAAGCACCCCCATGCGACAACAATTGGTTGAGCAGATAGTAAAAGATTAGAGCAGGTCGACACTGATTAAAATGTGCTTCTCTCAACAAGGGGGTAATGTTCTTCTTTCCATTGTCCTCATAGAGAGGGCAGAACAGGACCAAATGCAACAAATCTTCTTTTTCAGCGCTGCAGCCAGGACAGGCCGCAGACTGCTAATGGCCCGGCCAGTTCTTCATATTATCTCTCAACCTATAAGATCAAAACGAGCCCTGGTCAGTGCCCAACAATCTGCAGTTGTGTTGCTATGAAGCAGATAAGGCTGGATTACTTCTAATTGCGTAAGTAGCGGGTGTTTTCTATTTGACTCAAATGACAGCCCAGTTGATTCACGATTTGTCAAAATGATGGAGATAAACGCCTGCTTATACTTGTTGCACTCAGCTGGTGAATAGTGCATCTGGGCATGGCAGACTTGGGGCATTCAATTGATATAAGAAATTTTAGATAAAATTCAGCCATGGTACTTTGCGCCAAGAAGAACCTAACCGTAAGCCTTTAATAGTACTGCAGAAGAGGCTGGCTCTTGAGTTGATCATATTCCTAACAAGTGCAAAAGTGGTGCCATGTATCAGTCATGCCCTATGTGAATAATGCCCAATTCTATGTGTGCAGCATAGTTCGGGGCGGAGCAGGGGAGGCCCAATAATGTTTTCAAAATGTTGTTCTCAATTACCTCAATGCATGTTACTTTTTCATTTCCCCACAATGTTGCACCATCATTCGTCGCAGCTTTGGCTTGTACTCGATACACTTCCATAATAAGATTAAGGGGTTGGCCCTGACACGCCCTGACACGTTTCATTTCCATGCTCTGTTTCTGCACATGAGACAGCCCCTGGCAATTTTCAGTAAAACAAATGCCCAAATAATCAAACCAGGACACCCGCGGGATAATGGCCCCATTACTTATCATATTGCGCATCTTGATCTTTTTACCCCCCCTTTGAGGGCATGCCATCACTGCTGACTTACTGGTGTTAACTGTTAGCTTCACATCGGGCATGAAATTAGTCTAGACATTTATTAACTGCTGGAGGGCTTTCGGGGTTTGGGCAATTTAAACGGTGTCATCGGCATACGCCAATACCGGGAGTGCTTTAGCTCCCACCCTGGGATAATCAGCCTTCTACTCCAGCAGAGCACTATACAGACCATTAATGTACAGAGAAAACAGTACTGGAGCTCCAACACATCCTTGGCGCACTCCCGAGGCTGCCTCAAAGTAGCCCATGCATTGCCCCTGCTCCCCAAATCGAACGCAGGCTCTAGCGTCCTCATGGAGGATTTGTAACACTTTTACCAACCCGGCCAGGGAGCCCATGGACCAGAGCACCTTGCATAGTAAAGTCCTATCCGCTCTATCAAAAGCTGTGCTCAGGTTCAGAAGGGCCAAATAAATCAGTTTGGCCTTTGCAAAGGCAAAGGATGCCCCCACCAAATATAAATTAAGGGCTTGGTCTTGGGGCCGAGAGCTGGTCTAAAGCCATGTTGGGTTTCCGAGAGGATTTGGCTATGCAGAATTCAATCCTCTAGGTGTTGCAAAACAGCACGTCCGAAGGCCTTGAAGGAGGTGTCCAAAAATGAAATAGGCCTATAGGCCAGGGGACTTCCCTATAGGCCAGAGGACTTGCGCTTTTCCATGATTGTGTGTATACTCCTGTTTCCAAATAGGAATAAAAAGCAATTGTCAGAAGTGGAGAACACAATTCCAGTTCCCCCTTATATGAATCTGCGGGAACTGCATCTGGGTCGGGAGCACGATTATGCGTTTGCTGTTTAACTGCTGTTTCCACCTCATTTAAAGTTGGCCGTAATCTGCAACACTGATCACCGCCCTCGTACCTAGATACCGGACCCTTGAACAAGGACGTAAAATGGTCTGACCATGTTTTGGCTCCCACATAATATTCCCTGAGTGTCTTTACCCTCTTATATGGTGGTCCTCCTGCAACAAAGTTCCAGAACTTTTGAAAATATTTGTTGTTTGTTATTTATGTATGGGGTACTAAGAAAGTACATTAAGGGGTAAATATGGGTTATGGTTATTTGCCCCAAGCAGTATTGTCTATGTACCCGATGCAGTAACTATCCCGTGCAATCCCAACTGACATTTATACCACATGATTTTACCACTAGGACCATAATCATAAGGAATCCCTGAAAGAGGGCAGTTGGAAGGGCATGGAGAGTGGGTATGCAGAAGATGACAGGTGCATTATACAGACTAGGGTGGGATGTGGGGGCATGGTCAGTCTGTGTCAGGAGGTCCTGCAGATGTGCTCATCTTGAAGATATATAAACTTTCCAACAATCTGACTTTCCTAGCTGCTTAATAAGGTCATTGGGTCTGCATCTGCGATCCCCTCCTTTGTGTCTTTGTGAAAAATGTCTTTCTCAAACACATCCCCATGAGCATTTAGAGGATCTGTACACACTCTTCCCTTCCCCACCTGCTGCTCTTCCCTTTCTTTTCTTTCAAACAATGAATTCCTTTTCCCTGAATGCAATATGTTCTTTCGGTCAACGTTATTTAGAAAGAGGTCAGGAAAGGCAATTTCAGATGATATTGTTACAGTTAGGGTCAGCCTTAGGGCACGGCGGGGTGGCCATTAGCCCCCCAGGGTGCCATTAGCCCCTCCCCCCCCCCCGCCACGCCAGCTTGGAGGAGTCTTTCAAGGGCTCCCCGAGCTGAGGTAGTGAGAGAAGGCACGGCAGGCGTCCTATAAATATCAAATGCACCCGCATTGACCAGGGGCGCGAGGGGAGGGGGCGCCACATTTGTCTTAAACCGCCCGGGGCGCTGCCGCCGCTAATGTCAGGACTTGTCACAGGATACCTGCCATCGTGTGACCAGGATACCCACACATAGGACTGTGATTTCTCTCTCTCAGAAGAGTGTCAAGCAGTCAAGGGCATCTTTTTATGGAGAATGTCCCTTTACCCCCTGAAGAGGTGTGGGGCGCTGTGAGTGCCATGACCTTTGCCCTCCGAATTGAGGCTCAATATGATAATTCCAGAATCGGTCTGTGCCCCAGACTTGCACTGAACCCTGCTAGCTTATCATTCGCCCCCCAAGTCCTCGTACAGGTTCCATGTAATAATGTCGACATTATTGCATGGAACATGCGGGGGACACCCCCGTAAACCCCAATTTTTTTTTTTTAGCTTTTTTGTTTGCCCCTGTATTACCTGATACCCTCGTACATAGCCCCCTGCCAGTCCACATCAACAGGAAGAAGTCTTCCACATTAGCTACTCACGTATATTGAACTCAGCACTTACCCATCTAAGATTTTTTTTGCTGCAGTAATCCTCTTGCCTTTCTTACTAGCATGCACTCTCATTCCTCTTGAATTATTGTTGTCTCACTCCCCCCACTACCTTCTTGCCATGTTGCTATACTCTATCAGCATCTGTCAGGATCAGGAATGTGGCCTCCACTGTTAGCAGGCCCTTATAGCTTGCTTCCCCGAGGACTACCTCTTTCCCCCTCTCCTGTCCACCTCTATGCCATGTTCAAATATATGGCCCCTGGGTTCACTATTTATTTATTTCACTTTATAGAGCACTTCCTCCAATGTTCTGTAGAGAAAACAAAAACATTCACATGTAACTCAGGTAGTGAAAAACATGGCAAGAGTCAACAGTTAATTATGATGGTAAAAGAGTAGGTGAGACTTAAGAAGGCTTTGAACTTTGGCAAGAGTGGTGTGTTAAAAGGACAGGGGCTTGACGCTGTCAGGGGGTTACAGGGACCCCTCCAGACCCGGGGAAGTGATTCTACCTTGGCATATGTCAGTACCGAGCCTAACCCAGAGGAGGTGAATAGGGATTCGGGAGAGCCGAAACCTCTATATGAGCCTTGATTGTTGATTCTGCTACCACTGTCAATCACCCCATACCGTGGTCCCACAATTCTGGAACGGCATCTCTTTGCTTTATTTCAGAACTACAAGTACTGCCACGCAGTAGCGAGGGAGCCCTGCGTACCGCAGGAGAAAGTGGAAGACTTCCAGACAGATTCTGATACTCCAGCGCCTTTCAAAAGCGAGAAGTATTATTCGCCACTGCTCTGCGCAAGGGGAACATTGAGTCCATATCCAGGTGTGGTGTCGTCACCAAGGTATCGAAGAGAGGAACAGTCCTCTCTCTCTGTTATTGATTGTTGAGTGGGCTTCGCCCCACGTGACAGGAAGGGGAGGGGTTACCGCGTGGAGCGGAAGTTAGTGTCGAGATTAAATAAAGAGAAGACGTGTTGCACCCCAGCTCCTGTGTCAGTCTCTGATTAAAGAGAGAGAGCGGCAAAGAGTGTGAGGAGGTCCACCTGTAGGACACTACATCTGGCGACGAAGCGGACACGCGCCCCGCCGTGCCCGCCACCTCAAGTCACAGCGCTCGTGACGCCCGTGAGGCTTCCGTCCTCCGATGCCCCGAGGATAGCGGGTCGGAACGCGAGGGCTCCCCGCAACCAGAAGAGGCCACGCAGCACTCACCCCACGGGCAGAGTAGGAGCGGCGGCTCCCCACGCTACTACATTCCGGCGGGAGAAAGAGAAGACATCGCTCCCGCCAACGGCATCGACGCCCTAGACGCGACCTCAAACGCCGCGGGTGGAGCAGCGACTCCCCGCATCACACCACCGGGCGGTCGAGGTGCACTGACCTCCTGCCAACGGCAATGGCTGGAGCGAATAACTCCAACAGAACTCAGGGAAATGGCCAAAAAGACACATTGTGCCCGCTCAGCGCCTGCCTTATAAGGGTAAGCACACGAACCCCTACGCGAGCAGCGAGTCAGGAGACGCACATCGAAGGCCTCATAGACCCCATGCAGCCATCCACACCTGTTGTGGCGCAGGGAGAGCGAACTCCCCAACACAGCGCCCCCTAGTGGCGGCCAGACGCCACCGCACTCGCGTACTATTAGCAAGCTCAGGTCCAGCTCATGAGTGGCTCAGGAGAGGAGTCACCCACTGCTACAGCGACTCCAGCCCGAAGGGTGTCACTCACCGTCCCAGTGACACCAGCACAAGAAGAGGGTTCCTACCCCACAGCGTCCCCGCACAGGAAGATGACGGACAGCCTCCTAGCCCAATTACCAGCTAACTTTGACCTCTCAGAGGGTCGATGTGAACAAGACAAGAGACAAGCACCCTGGGGTCAAGGTGGAGAAGATGGCTGGGAGACTTTGAAGTATGCCTAAAGGCAGCTGGACCACTGGAGGATGAACAAAAACTGAACCTCCTAAACCATGCGGTAGGTTCCAACGTGCGTGATATCCTCGAGGAAATGCCGGAAGGCAACATCGATACTTACATCAAGCTAAAAACATCGCTCACAGAATACTTCACACCTCACACAAACGTGGACTACGAGCGACATGTATTCCACACTACCAAGCAAAACAAAGGAGAATCCATTGACGCGTTCGTCATGAGGCTAAGATCAAAAATGAAGCACTGTGATTTCAATAATTACTCGAATGAAGAGGCCCTCAGATCACAAATCATTGTGGGGTGTGAAAGCGCGGACTTCCGGAGGCGACTACTACAACAGCCGAGAAGTCTAGAAGAAATCCTGCGCCTAGCGAGATCCGACGCTGCCCTCGCTGCACAAGTGGAAGGCCTGGACGACATAAAGATCACACACGGCAAGCAGGAAAGCATCAACAAGCTGGAGGGTACAACGAGAACCAACACGGATCCCTTCTGCTACAGATGTGGCCATGAATACCCACACGAAGGAACGTGTCCGGCCATGGGACAGACCTGCTCTCCATGTGGTGGTGACAACCACTACAAGTCCGTATGCCTGATATTTCGTAGCAAAATGAAAGGAGCCGGTAGGAGTGGGAAATCCTCGACAGAACTAGAGCAGAATCAACTCTCCCACCACAGCAGGGCGGCACATCACTTCCCGGAACAGGGACGGCGCCGTCACCACGGTGAGCAACCGGAAAGAAGAGAAGAGAGGAGAGAATGGAGGGAGAATAAAACCACCCAGCCAAAAGCAAGAAGACGACCCAGAAGGTACGTGAGGTGCCTCATAGAACAATCACAGTCAGACAGCGTGTCAAGTGCATCCTCAGAGGAGAGGTCCCGCAGACCGGGAATGCAACAAGAAGCACCACGGAAAAGGGGATATTTATACGCCCTTGGAAACAACATGGCCAAGGAACACAGCCCGATACTAAGAATACAAATAAACCAAACAGCTGCAGAATTCCTGATAGATACTGGAGCAACTGTGAACGTAATAAGTGAGGAAGTATACCAAAGCATACCGAACGCCCCTCGCCTACAGCCAGCACAAGCCCTCATCTATCCCTATGGATCAAAAACACCCCTAGCATGCAAAGGTTTTTTCATGGCATCATGCCAGTACAAGGAACACAAGAAAAGCATCCCCATGCACGTACTAGAAGCCGCCACTGAGAGCGGATGCATCTTGAGCTATCGGTCAGCCGCTGAGATGGGACTCATTCACATATTGTATCGTCTCATGGTGCACAAGTACCTAGACCCAATGGCAAGCATCGATCAAATATTCCCGGCCCTGTTCAAAGGTTTAGGAAAGCTGAAGGGAAAACAGATTGAACTTCACATCGACCCCCACATCACTCCAGTAGCCCAACACTACAGGGGCATCCCTATCAACATTCAACAGCAAGTTGAAAGCGAACTAACTAAGCTACTAGAGGCCGACATCATTGAGCCCGTGGAAGGCCCCACACCATGGGTCTCTCCTATAGTGCCGGTACCCAAAAGAGATTCTCCGGACATTAGGATATGCGTCGATATGAGAAGACCAAATGAAGCCATCCTAAGAGAGAGACATCAAGCCCCCCGAATAACGGACATGGTGCACCTCTTAAATGGGGCGACAACATTCTCGAAGCTAGACCTAAACAAAGGCTATCATCAGCTGGAGCTCAGCAGGAAATCACGATACATAACAACATTTGCCACCCATCTAGGTCTGTTCCGCTACAAGCGACTTAGTTTTGGAGTATCCTCAGCGGCCGAAATCTTTCAAGCAAAAATACACAACGTAATCAAGCATGTGCCCAACTGCATGTGCCCAACTGCTTAAATTACAGCGATGACATTCTGGTGTTCACCCAGACTCAGGAACAACATGATGACACTCTGATGAGAGTCTGCATGGCCTTGGAGGAAGCCCAGCTAACACTCAACAAAGAAAAGTGTGAATTCCTCAAGAAGACGCTCAGGTTCTTCGGACACATATTTTCAGAGAAGGGCATGACGCCTGACCCCGAAAAGGTTAGTGCACTCCGAGAAGCTGCACCACCCGCCACAACATCTGACCTCAGATCGTTGCTGGGGCTCGCAAGCTACTGCACAAGGTACATACGTGACTTTGCGTCCATCAGCGAACCCCTGAGAGCCTTAACCAAACTGAATACCGAATTCGTGTGGTCACCCAAATGCCAAGAAGCATTCCAGATCATCAAAGACCGCATCTCAGACGCCCGAAACCTGGCGTACTTTGACCCCAAGAAGACAACAGAACTTGTCGTAGACGCCAGTCCCGTTGGGTTAGGCGCCATTCTCACACAACTAGACGACAAAGAGGGAGGCGAGAAACACATAGTGTTGTACGCCAGTCGAAGCCTATCATAAACCGAACAAGCCTACTCTCAAGCAGAAAAGGAAGGACTGGCGGTCGTATGGGCCTGCGAGCATTTTCACCTCTTCCTATATGGGAAACCTTTTACAGTTGTGACGGATCACCAGGCACTCACTTTCATCTACGGCAACCCACAAGCCAAAATGCCACCAAGGATAGCCAGATGGGCCCTTAGGCTGCAGGACTATCGATTCACCATCATACACCGGCCAGGGAAGGAACAAAATCCAGCAGATTTCCTCTCCCGGCACCCCAAGGAAAAGAGCGGACCAGAACAATCCATTGCTGATCAATACATCAGATATGTTATTCAGAGCAGCACACCGCAAGGGCTCGACATGGAACAGATAACGAGGGAATCCAACACAGATCAAGGAATACAGACCATCTTGAGGTGTCTAGAAACAGGACGGTGGAAACATGCAAAGCAGATACGTGAAACAATGAACGAGGACATCAGACGAGACATCACGTGCCTTTTGGCCGTAAAGGAAGAACTTGCGAAGTCTGAGGAAGGACTACTACTAAAAGGGACAAAATTAGTAATACCGCGAAACCTACGCCAGAAGGTGCTAGAGCTAGCTCATGAAGGACACCGGGGAATTGCATCCACCAAAAGGATGCTGAGGCAAAAGCTATGGTTTCCCCAACTGGACACCTCTGTGGAGGAGTTATTGCAAAACTGTCCCACCTCTGCCATTGTAAAGCCGCACACAGTCCCGGAACCACTAAGAATGACCGCACTACCCGAAGGAACATGGGAAGAGATAGCCATCGACCACTTTGGGCCCATGGAAGGGGGCGAATACATTTTGGTAGCGGTAGATGAATACTCTAGATATCCAGACCTACAGGTCATCCCATCCACCGCTGCGCATCACACCATCCCAGCACTGGATCGGATGTTCGCGATCTATGGCATAGCGAAGGTTGTGAAGTCTGACAACGGACCACCCTTCACGGGACAAGACTTTCAGAGATTCGCAGAATACATGGGTTTCCATCATCGTAAGATAACGCCGCTGTGGCCCCAAGCAAATGGCACTGTAGAAAGATTCATGAGTAACATCAAGCGCACGACTCAGATCGCCCGCCTCACGGGAGAACCTGTCGAAACATTGCTGTACCAACTCATGCGAGATTATAGGAACACTCCACACAGCACCACGGGGAAGTCACCATCAGAAGTAATGTTCGGACGAATGATCAGAACGCGAATACCGCACGCGCATGACATTGAAGGACAGTACGAAGAGGACACGGAGATGCGAACACGAGACTCCCTCATGAAGGAACACATGAAAGAGGCAGCCGACCGCAAGCGCAGGGCCAGAGAGAGTGACCTGGCGCCTGGGGATCTGGTCGTGGTCCGACAACGGCCACAGCACAAAAACGCAACTCCGTTCAATGAAGAACCCCTCATCATCACTAGGAAGAAGGGATCACTCATCACCGCAGAAGGAGATCACCGGTCCATAACGCGAAACTCTTCTCACTTTAGAAAGATGCCTGGTTTTCAGCGCTCAAGAAATTCAAGTGTGTGTGACACTTTCTCCCAATGGGACGCCCCCTATGAGGGAGACAGGGAAGATTCAGGAGATGATATAACATCAGGAAAATGGGTGGCGCCATCCACAAGTGTGGACCATCTACCACACAGAACCAGAAGGCGGCCTACTCGTCTCATCGAAGAAATGGGTTGAGAACGCAACTGACTGTTTAGTGACGGGAGGGTGTGGTGTCGTCACCAAGGTATCGAAGAGAGGAACAGTCCTCTCTCTCTGTTATTGATTGTTGAGTGGGCTGCGCCCCACGTGACAGGAAGGGGAGGGGTTACCGCGTGGAGCGGCAGTTAGTGTCGAGATTAAATAAAGAGAAGACGTGTTGCACCCCAGCTCCTGTGTCAGTCTCTGATTAAAGAGAGAGAGCGGCAAAGAGTGTGAGGAGGTCCACCTGTAGGACACTACACCAATGTAGGAAATAATAGAGACTGTTCAAATTGCTGCACCTCAAACAGGGGTGATGTTAAACGGGGCTTATGTAGCGTTGCACTACGGTAAACCCACCAATACAGATGGAGATTGGGCCCATAGTCAGTAGAAAGTGGACCCAATAATATTAATTTAGCATTTATATAGCGCAATGAACCCTCAAGCATGTGAGCTCTGCTTATTATTATCCACGGTGTGTGGTGCTCATTTATCGACCTCGGAAGGATGAAAGGCTGAGTTTGGCCCTGCTGGGATTCGAACCAGCATCAGCAGATTCTGCACAGATGTCAAAGCGAGCGCTCTACTCGCTTTGCTATCGGCCAATGGACAGAGGAGGAAAGAACTGAAACTAGGAAGTTATTGGTATAAAAGACCTGCAGGGGTATGGCACAGTGAAGGTGTTCAGGTGTGGTTAGGAGGTCTGGAGGTTTACCAATAGACCAGGAGAAGGATGGACGGTGGTGCCGTGAGCTGAAGAGTCCGTGGAGGAGTTGGATAAAGATTCATGTGAGGTATTGATTGAAAGGGGGCGGTGAGAGCACCAGGAAAGTGTGGCTACGCACTGAATTTATCTTCTTCTGATAGGTGCGTATTAGCAGCCTGTTGTAAGAATCCAATGGGGCAGTGCTCAGTGCCCCAGGTGAGGAGTTACAGGACGGATGTGGGATTCTTAAGATAATGGCGCTGCACACATAGTTCATACGCAGTCTTGAATAGAATTTGTTGTTGGTTTGTTAGGTCTCAATTCAGTAAAAACGGAAGCCTGTTGGTTCAATTTGTGCAATTAAGTCTTTAATGTTACTGTAGGTGCCGACACGTGTTTCGATAGGAAAGCTTGGGTTAGGGTGAAGGGAGCCCACAGGTGTTCGAGGGAGTCAGAGGAGTTCGATAAATACCCATTAGTCAAGTCTTCCTACAGATTCAAAAGCCTTGTAAAGTCCATTTCAAAGTGCTATTAATAAAAACTCATGAAGCATCTATCAGACTCCTGAGATTGTAACGGCCATTTTTGACAGGTGGCTGAGCATAGAGGGAGGGGATGGATTTTCCAAAGTTTGGGAGCTAGCAAGGAAAATGACTGGAACATTTATCAGATGATGGAAAGAAGAGTGAAGCGGACCAACTAGAGCAGAATAAAGAGTAACAGAAGAAAATAGCTCAGGAGGACCAAGACCCAGTACACATTTAAATACAATACAAAGATAGTAAAGTCAGGGTTCAGCAGGAAAAGAAAGCCAAAGAAGGGTAGGAAGGGAAGGAGAGATGTGAGAGTGTGTGGGAGCGGAAACACGCATCGCAGGGTTAAACAGACAGTAAAGGTGAAAGAGCATAATCAGGGGGCCCGAGTAAGAATGAGCATCTCCATGGGTGGCTCCAGATTAGAGCTTCAGGAGTGGGGGGGTTGAAGCGCTCCCACTTTGAGGCAGAAAGCACCACTCTGCTGTGATGCCCAGCCCACGGTCTCTGATCTCAAGAGCCTGTCAAATTTCTCACCTAGGAGAGTGGTGTGTCTACTTACTATTAAACAGTCATTACCATTTTTGATGGCCCGTGCAGCCAATGGTGTGCATCGCTTTGTTTAACCAAATAGATTGTGAGTTGGGGTGAAGGTTGCATCTAATGGGCCAAGGAAGGCGTAATATCCATTGACCCTCTTGGGCTCAGAAGAAGGGGGGAGGTCAGCAGTGCAGTGGGTTTAAAGACCCTGCTCGCTAACAGCTTTTGAAACTGCCATCATGCCCCCCATCCTCCCTAAATTATGAGGCTGTCTTCTGCCCCCTGCGCAGCAGCATTCAAGGTGAGAGAACAGTAAAGTCAGTAAAAGCATCTTAATAACCTGAAAGTGCGTAGTAGACAGATTTTTTCGAATATTGTGGAGTTGAAATTTCCAGATTAGTTCAAGAAAAAAATTGTGAGGAGGAAAAGACAGAGGAATCAAAGATGGTACAGAGATTGCAGGTGGAGGAAGAGAGGCGAAGAAAGGAAGGGGGAAGGGACGGAGATAAGCTGGTCTGGAGAACAATTACTGAGAGAAGGGGCAGGGAATTACCAAAATGTCACTGTTAGGTTAATTGATATGTAAAGGGTGGGCGGGCATCCAGTGCTTTACAGCAAAACGCCTGTCAGAAACTGCGGCGTGAAAGTGATCCGTATAGGAAAAGATGATTTGAGAGTCTTCAGTCAGAAGTGAAAGCTCAAGCCATTGAAGTAGATAATATATAAGAGAGGAACTGTACAGAGAGAAAATAGAAGAGAGGCAAGGACTGAGCCCTAAGGGGCACCATAATGAGATGGGAGTGTGACTGAGGAAGAAGAATCACCTTGTCCAAAATTCAGAATAGGATTGGTTGGAGAGAGATGATGAACTCCCAGAAAGGGTGGGACCAACGATACCAAGAGTCAAGAAAATATTAGCAGAGTGTAGAAGGAATAACTTTGTCAAATGCTGCAGACAGCTCCAAGAGAACAAGGAGGGATAACAGTGCGCTGTGAGCAGAAGTGGGCTCAGCAGGGAGGCAGCACCAGTCAGACCAGAGAGAAAGAAACCACAAACTTTTGTTGGAACTAACCGGCCATGTTTAATCCATAGTAACCTTTTAAGACACATAATCCAATCAAAGCACCTTCTACATAAACACGACCCTAATAACTACAAAGTTCACATCATCTTATTTACATTTTTAACATAGTACATAACTCCTATTTACAATACTTCATGTGACAGGCAGTTCCCGGTGGAACTGTTAACTCCACCCCCTGGTGGTCGTACAGCAGTGAGGTCCCCCCCATGCAGTCACAGACCTCCCTGCCATACCCTATGTTGTGGGTGAACCCAGAAGGCACCCTTTTCTTGCTGACAGCTTTCGCCTCTTAGACCCACCCTCCCCGTTTATCGTCCACCTTCCCATCGGATCCCCCTTGCCTGGCCAAAGGCATCCCAGTGGGAGGCAGATCGTGCCATCACCACTGCACCTGACCGGTCTCAGGGTCCCCCCGGTAGGAGTGGTCACTCACCTGCCGCCCGCCCCCTCCCACCTGCTGCCAAAAGTGGGTGGGTGGGATGAAAACTTGGCAGAAGGTCCGAATGTATCCAGGTACTGTTCGGTTGGCAGATGGAGGCAGGCAGGGCAGATAAATATGGCGAGGTCCATGAGGCTGCATCCGACAGGGTCGGATTGACGAGGTAGAAGGGCTGCTGCTCTCCCTTACCTCGCTCGACCCCTCATAATGCCACCATTCGCCGCTGTTGGCCGGAGCCCCTGTGGCCTTCGCTATTGTTCTGTCCGAGGGAGTGTGCCCCGCCCTCTGCCGGATTCTGGCGGATGCTCCTCCTCTACCGTCTCCCTGGCACCTCACATCCCGCCCACCCTGTGGCCCCTCCACTGGGGGAGGGGACCCGCTCTCAGAAGTCACAAATGTGTAACAAAGCTGCCACTGATGAGAGTGCATGGCGGAAAGCATATTGTAGAGGGGGTGGTAGAAATTTAAGACAGCAGATAATGACAATGTTGCGTATAGGCAGCACATATATTGAGTTAAATAAGAAAAAGAAGATATAGGAGACATAGGATGATCGTTAGAAGGGAGAGATGTGTTCATGTTTTTTTTAAGAGTAGTGATAAATGGAAGCATGCTTAAATGAGAGGCCCTGACCCCTCCCCCCAAATTACGCTCTCTCCTCCTCTTCTTCTCTTTGTTAGTTTAAGGACTGCAACCCCAGGCTTAGCTGTTATAGCCCCTGGCCCTTTTTCGGCTCTTGGCCTACTTTTCTTCTCCCCCACTCTACACCTCGAAGTCAGGATCAGTAACGTCAGCTTTGTTTTTAGCTATGAAAGACCCTGGCATATTCCCTCCTCCAGGCCAATCTCCCTCCTGCTTGGCTGTCCACATCTTTATCAGGATCAGGAATATAGCACTGGGCTTAGCCATGCTAGACCCTTCCCTCGACCCTCCAGAAGGCTTACCTTTCACCTTCTCTGCCACTTTCCTCTTTGTCAGAATGAGGAGTGCACCCTCTGGGCTTAGATCCACCTATCCATGATGAACCTGCACAATTGTAAATGCAATCGAACACATTATAAACCACCAAATAAATACAATGATACATAAAAGATGAGGGCTAGATGGTCGGAAACAGCATCTAGCTGGGCAGGTTTGTCAATCAAAATAAAGAAATGTATTGACACAAATTAGCTCTTGCAATTCATCAATACACATGGTCAAATATACTCACAATCCTCTTTCACAAAGTCCTGTTGGTGATTTGGGGGTGCGTCTTGGGGGTGAAGGTAGGGAGGCTTGCACAAGTGAATTGAGTCAGGCTTCTAATACATATGCAGGAGCCAGGCCCAGCTCCGGCACATTCTCTGGCTTGTGCCACATTATTGAGGGCACGGGTTGCAGCCTGCTTGGAACTGCACATCTTTATATCTGCAGGGCGTAGGCCGAAACCCACAGGGGGCACTTTCAAGGGCCATTCTGAGGCTTTCCATTGATTGATGCTTGGCCCCGCTGTGACGTGCACGGACTGGTTACCTTCAGGAAAATGCCACATGTGGTGTGTACAAAAAAAAGCACATTTGTTTGTGAATTGAAGACAACGCTAGAGTGTCACAGGCCACAATGAAACCCCCTTCTGTTTTGTGCACATGCCAAAAACAGTCTCTCTGAAATAAATGGATACACATCTCCAAGGCGCCCAAGCAAATGCTATTAGCGAACTGACGAAAGTTTACACATTTACCCAAATCACTTTTGCTTCTGACATTGGCTTGTGGTTTGGCAAAATGGTAGTGACAGTGCAATCCCGCCGACAGCCTGGTGGAACACAACATTGCAGCAGACAGGGACTGCCCTCACTGTGTGCATCCCTGATCCAAAACTCTATAATTATGCAAATCTACAGTTATACTGGCCAAAAACTATTGCTGACATTTTATTGTCAGCTCTGTATCTAGGGGCTCATTTTACTGACATGGCCTTATCTATTTAAGCATCTAGGGCTGAGTCTCACCCAAAATCGCCATTTGAGCCAAGCCCAGTAAGCTCCCATGTTGTTCTCTCTGGTAAGGCTTGCACCTTATTCAGGGGACAGGAAATCTCCTCAGGGACCCAGCTAGGAGCCATGGCTTCAAAGCTGAGCCTGCTAGAACAATAGGGAGCTCACACCAGTGTTGTCATAATTGCCACAGACTCCTTGATGCAGAGCAGGCAGAAGAGAAGGCAGAGTTAGAGTAGTCTGTACAAGAGTACAAGTCCACAGATGGGTGTCACCATCTTGGATTCTCAGAGGACTCCTACACTTCATGTGCCTCTTCCCCAATTCCTGCAGACAATGCACTCTGAGACTGCCATCACCGGGCAGAAGACTCTGAACACAGCAACCAGCATTGGACCCTTACAAGAAGGATAGAAGTGGACCAATCTGCTGTGTAAGATTGTCTATTTAAGGCGTTGTGACCAACCCATCTGTTAAATAATCTTTGGACTACAGAAGAAGAATGGTTTCACCTGTAAATGTATTTGTGGTACAATTTGCCCTAAAGTCTTCCTCCATACAGCTGAAGATAACCTTTGCAAGAAAGGACGAATCCCTTTCCTCCCAACCATCAAAAGGGAACATTTGTGGTGATCTACATCTGGACAAGGCCTGCTGCACCCTAAGACCATAACACCTCAGAACCTGCTCACTGTAGGTGACATTCCTTCAAGTGCTATCAGACAATCTTCCTGACTGGGAAGTGAAGAAACTTGCCATTTGAGATCCTGGATAGGATCTTCCAGCAACAAGAAGCCCGTTTTGGAGCCATCTTAAACACTTTGTCACTTTTCAGGCCACTGCAACCACAGTTGCCTTTGACACTGGCTGCCGTTAGTTGCGTCTTTGGGCCACTTCAACCCCGATTGAGCCAGTGTAGTTCATCAAGTTGCCATCATGATTACTGACACGCTGGAAGCAGTGTCTCGTCCTTTCTTGAAGCCGACTTGAGCCACTGGAAGCCATGAACTCAACCCATCTCAACTCTAACTCGAACAGTGGAAACACAACAAGGTGCCTGTTTTCAATAGTAAAGTAGAATTATTTCATTAAGTTTTGGCTCTTTGCCACATTACCTCAAAAGGCGAGGAGGGATAGCTGTTGGGCTGTTGCTGTTTCACATTTGATGATTGGGATCACCTGTGGTTTAATATAAGTCTAAGGCTGAGTAGGAGATGTATCTGCTTCGTATCCAGGGGCGTCGCTAGGGGGGGGCTAAAGGGGCTATAGCGCCTGATCTTTTGGTTGTAGCCCCGGATAGAATCTCTGGAGCTACAGCCAAAAGACTAGCTAGCCCCGAGTCCCAACAGTTCCGACATCAGCGTAGCCCCGGGTCTTTTCCAGACCTAGCAACTCCCCTGTTCGTATCCCTGTTCTCTTGCAAAGCACTAGTTACTTTGTCACCGTCACCAATATGAATGAAAGCGGATTACTGTTATTAGTCCATGAGTATAAATGCTGCGTTGAATGTGTGTGGGACCCGCGATGCGCTCAAGCAGACCTTGTAGGTAAGGAAGGTCAATTTCCCTGCAAGTGCCTTAAATAGTGGAGAGGGCTGACTCCAGAATCAAGTAATGTAAATGATCTGCAACCAAAGGTCCTGCACTGTCAAGCAACCCCAGGCTAAGTTTAGAAAATCTGCCACCTCTGCGTCACACCTTTCACAGTGAGGGGATGCATTGCTGTAGTATTTAGCTCATTATGATGGGGTTTATATGTCTGCTGGAGATATTGTAGTGCATTAACCGAAATGTACTGTTCAGGGCTACAGTTTTAGTTTGTGTGCTCGCTTTCCGTCAGCTGCAGCCTCAGTGGATCAGGATAGGGAGCGGACAGCCCGCCGACAGCTTCAGTAATATCGGGCAGCTGCACGGGATCCCAAAGCAGTATGCATGGTATGGTGCACCCAGCCCCCGACCCAGCAGTGGCCGATGCAGCAGAAGCTGTCAGTGCTTCATGGTCGTAAGCAACATGCGTTTTTAGTACCTCACAAACCAGCACTTCAGTCAGGGCCAACCTTAGCGGCAGCAGCACCCTGGACAAATTGGCACCCCCCCTCCCTGTGCTCCCCTGGTCAACAGGGACCAGGGGAAGCAGGATGTGTCACATTTCTTTTCTACCTCCTCGCTGCTAATTCATGAGTGCCCTATTCCAATGCAAGCCGCCTCACTCTCGTGTCGGATGGGGGAGGTAACCCTATTGTTATGAAATCCGCCCCACCGCCGTGGGTGCATTTCATTTAATAACACAATGGCGCCTGCCGTGCTTTCTCCCACTACACTAGCTCAGGGGAGCACTTGAAAGACTCCCTCGAGCTGGTATGGCGGGAGGCTAATGGTGCCCTGAGGGACATGGCACCCCGAGCGGTTGCCCGGCCCGCCCTGCCCTTAGGCAAGCTCTGACTGCAGTGCTCCGATCCACCCCTCTCTTCTATCGGAATGCAGCAGCCGCAAGGCCCAGGGTAGCACATCAGGGGCACCCGGGTCCGCTACCACCTGGCCTCCCAATCGGACCAAGGGTGGCCAGCACCAGCACTCTTCCTCGATGGTAAATGTTATCAAGCAGAGTCACAAGCAAGACGTTCTCATTGGATCAGGGAGCCTCTGCTTCGTTTCCCCACTGCTATAGGGATTTAGCTCTGCAGGTTTAAGGATATTGTACAAGGATCTGCCCGAGTTATTACTGGAGCTGTTTCAAGATGAGGCCATCTTGCTGCAGGGCCGACAGCGCCCCACACCCCAGAATCTTTTTTCTGAGATTGGCAGGTATGGGGACTAGGTAAGGTCTAAACAAGTCAGTGGGCCTCATGACAAGTTTGCCGGTCCAGAAACAAGGGTGTTGGTAAGCTCACCGGCACCCTTGTTTCCAGAACGGCAAACTACAAGTCTGCCTGCTGGAACCACTGTGCCCAACAGGTCTGACCCTGCCAGGTGCAGTTGCCACAATAGGCAGACTTGTCGGGGGAGCACCGGCACCGTTTATAACGGTGCCGGTGCCCCCGTGTCCCCACTCTCATAGAGTCCCATAGGACTCTATGGGAATGGGGATTAACAAATGTACCAGCACCTGTCTTCCCGGCCACCGGACTTGTAATACCCTGGTGGCACCGGGAAGTCAGACGCGCGTAAATTATTACAGGTCTGGCAGCAACCCGCCGGTAGCACCAGAAGGGTGACCGCCGGACTCATAATGAGGCCCAGTATGTGTAAAACTAGGATGCCGGGGAGGAAAGGGAAAAAAGGGGAGTAAAGAGATCATTGATTTATAATTTCTGCAAAGACAACCAGGCACCAAGGATCTCGAGGTATTAAGATATGATCCTGAAAACCTTGAAAAGCACAGTTCCATTCTTCCTTACTTTGTTATTGTTGTGTAAGCTAAGTGTCAGTTGCACTCCCAGGAATGTCAACCTGTTTGGGATGAATTGTCGTACACCCCTTCAGAGAATGCCTGTACCGAAGCAAGGTTTTATTTGAACCTAAGAGGGACAATTTCATGTTTACACCATCAATGCATTGCTATGGAGTATCTGTTAGGACTTTCCAACTTAAAATTATAGACCGGGTTAGTATCAGGGAGTACTGGCTCGGTTGTCTAATTCATACTATATATTATCTAATTAATTAGATTTCCCAATATATATACAATACTCAAAATTGCCTACTGGAAAGAATATAATCATGCTTATGCCATCCGTTTTTCTAATCCTAAACCTATTTGAAGCTATTTTTTCCCATACAATACTGGGAGTTAGGGCTTCCTTTGAGACTAGACAGTGGGTCATATTAACATTAAGATAGAATTTGATTGCCTTTCAAAACAGAATATGACACTTCAAGGTAGTGTTAAGGATATCAAAGAAGTAGCAGTGGATCTCTCTACTGGAAGCACTCAACGCCAGCCTCCATCGACTAGCACGCACCTCTGAAAATAATGCACCTGCAAACCGAAACCATCAGCACCCTGCTACATGCGAGAATTCAACCTCAGCAAAAGCGTCATCAGGAAACAAGAGCAATCCTGGCAACGCTCCAGGGCTGCATCTGACCTAGTGCTCCTCAAGGAACTCAGAGCAACCCGCCAACAACTAATCAACACAGCCAAGGCCCCCTTCTATCAGAATACCATAGCAGAAGCCGATAACATAAGCAGAGCCCTCTTCAATGTTGTTAAGCAATGCGTCAACCGGTACCCAACCCTGTCATACTACACTCCATCAAAAAAACCATCAGCATCAACACCTTCTTCATTAACAAAATCAACAAAATTCTCCAGCGCATAAACACCAGCTCTACACTTTGGATTAAGGCGCTATATAAATAACACATCATTATCATTACATCCACAGACCCACCTCATGTCCCTCCTCCTGAAAACTCAACACCCTGGACAACATTCAAGACACTCGTGACAGAGGCCGCCCTCAAAAGCCACATTGTATACAGATGACATCCTCCCAGGACTCATCCTCAAGGCCCTTCCAGCAGAAGCTCTCCTTCCCTACTTGGAGATCATCAACAGCCCCCTAGCTCAAGGCACCCGTCCATCGACCCTAAAAACAGGACAACTCCTCCCTCTACTATAGAAACCCACTCTGGATCACGACATCCTAGATAACTATCGCCACATCACCCATCTTCCCTTCCTAGCTATGATCGTAGAGAAAGCGGTAGCCACACAACTGCAGCAACACATCAACACCAACAATTTCCTCCAAACCTACCAATCTGGATTCAGACCCAGATGCAACACAGAGACAGTAACCGTATAGGTGGACGACAACACCCCCTCAGCATCCTTGATGATGGCCAATCCTGCCTCCTGGTTCTCCTCGACACAGTACACCACCAGGCGCTTACAGACATCCTACATTGGCGCATGGGGATCAGCAACCTTGTCCTACACTGGTTCAAATCCTTCCTCTCCAACTGCAAGCAGTATGTTCAGATGGACTCCTCTAGATCCCCAATGATACCGATCACCTATGAAGTCTCGCAGGGTTCCATCCTCTTCCCAGAGATCTTCAGCCTATACATGCAGCAGCTGGGAGCACTCCCAGCCACAAACAACATCCACCAGTACTCCGACGACACACAGCTATACTTCAATATCGACTCCACAAAGGACATCCATAGGCTCAAAACCTGCCTCTCGCTGATCCAGTCTTGGATGTCCAGTGCATACTAAAAGCTCAAGCCCTCCATGAACGAATTCCTACTTCTCACCTACTCCTCACCAACAACACTGAACACCCAGACATACAGACCTGGCTATCAACCATGAACTCTGAGGGCTTCACTCCCAAGCTCGCTTCCTGCTCCAAGTCCCTCTGATTGCATATCGACAAAAACCTCTCCTTCAAGACACACATAGCTAAGAAAACTCCTACAGCTTGGTATCATCTCTCCCTCCTGTGAAAAGTCTTGCCCTTCCTCCCTCTGCACAGCTTTAGATCCACCTTTCAAGCAAGGGTACTATCCCACCTGAATTGGGAAATGTTCTACTAAAAGGCCTCCCGTCATCTTCCCTTGTGCCCCTGAGAAGTGTCCCACACATGGGTGCATGCCTCATCAAGGGTCTACGCAAATACAACCACATCACCCCCGCCCTCATCAACCTTCACTGGCTCCCACTGCATGCACAAATCACCTTCAAGTCTTGCTGCATCATCATCTATAAGGCAGTCGCGCTCAGGTCACTCAGCTACCTCGCAGAGAAACTCAGCATCTCTGGCTCACAGCATACGACCAGAAGCCAGGACACATGCAGACATGAAATCCGCTGCTGCAAAAAAAAATGGACCAGAAAACATGCCTTCTCTGCTAATGCCCAAAGACTATGAAACCTCCTGCCCGTCAGCATCAGACTCAGCCCCATGCTCCTACAATATATTAAAGAACTCAAGACCCACTTCTTCAAGGAGTCTCTCCTCCTCAACATCTAGGCCATCACGTTGCCCCTCGGCCACCTGATTCGCTAGACGCCGCCCGACCCTCTCCTGCCCGCCACCCGATACACCTGTACCACTCCTCTGTACCCCTCTGTATCCTACCCCCCACTGTATATCTGTTCGGTTGTTACCACTGAAAAGTGCACCGTTATGCATCTGTAATGTTTTACACATCTGTAAAGCACTCTGTTAGGTATCTGTATTGGTGTATACCTCTGTAAAATGCTCCATTGCTTCTCGAAGGTAGGTCTGTGCTCAATAAATACAATAATAATAATAATAATTAGCAATAATTACAATTCTGATGCCCTCAGTAACGTAAATGTATGTATTGTTGCACATGTTTACACTTTGTTATACAAAATCAAATTATTCAGTAATTAAAACAACCAGTGTGGTAATCATTCTATACAAACAGTATGGCAGGGCCAGCTGGAAAGAAGTCCCATTGCACAATCGTCCTGAGGTAACGTACCGGTTGAGTGTGTGTGTCCTCTCCATTTGGGGTTTGGGGCAATCTCAAGCAGTGTCCAAATTGATTGTCCAGACAGAAGGCAAAATCTTTTTGTATTTGAACAGTGGAGGTGCTAGAGTACTTTGAAGGTTTTACATGGGTGCTGGCAGGTTGCTTTTATGAGGTACACTCACTTCTGATGGTGTGTACGTGGCCCCCAGTAATAATAAGTAGGTTTTTAAGTTGTGTTCCCCAGGGGAAAATGGGCAAGTGGTGCGTGGCAAGTGGCATACCTCCTGAAATAGGCTGTGCTGTGCTAAATGTGGAAAGGTGAGGTGTTGATGGAGGAAGGAGGATAGATGCAGCTCTGCATGAGTTGCACGCATTGATACTGGCGATGAAGAAATGAACTACCTGTGTAGCCTAGCCTTTGTTATTTTGAGATCTCCAGCACAGATATGGGGAATGGGGCGGGGGATATTTTGTCTCCTTGTAGGGAATAAATGGAGCATTAATCCGACAGCAGTCAAGCCTAGGCAGTGGCAGATTTAAGGCAAAGGGCCCAGTGGGCCACACCTGACAAAGTGCCCTAAATTGGTGGGTCATGGAGGTGGAGCTTAGGGTGGGCGGAGTTAATTGCGGTCACAAGTGCACAATGGTGAACTTTCAGGACAAAGGTTATTTATTTTAAGTTGTCTATATTACATTTACCTGTGTTTAGGGGTCTGACTAATTGGAAACAGCTGGGCCTCCTCAGCTGGCTTTGCTATCAATGGTAATATTGGAGGTTCAAGCCTGAAACTGTTGTCAATTAACATGTTTGAAGGCTAAGAACAATAGAAAAATTACTTGCAGCTTATCAAGACCACACAATTTCCTAGAAAAATTGCTCTAAAAAGATTAGTTGGATCCAATGTTTGATGACTGACATATGTGGGTACGTAGCAGGACGTGTCTTAAAAAGAAAAAAACGTAGAAAAATGGGGACCTTATGAACATGGGCAATGGGAAGAAGTCACAGGATGTGACATCACAGGGCAATTCCTGCAGCATGCACATCCATTTTATGCATGGCCCTGATGTCAATATCATTAAACATCAAAGATGTAATTAAAGGAGTGCACCCAAACTATAGAGTTGTTACATAGTAATAATAAAGTGTCCATTCATATATTGCACACCAAAAAAATTCTTTTGGCTTACACAGGAAACCCTGTCATCCAGGATGGGCAAAATAAATGTATAATCACATTCTTTTGCTTGACCTGTTTCTATAACAATGTATTTACTGTCAGGTTACTGTATTATGTAATTTGTGTACTTTTCAAGGCATTGCTAGAAAAAAATCATGTAACCCTTTGACTCCCAAACCTGAGGAAATAATGATATGAATTATACCTGGGAAGATATGTGATGGAGTTCTTACATTTCCGCCTGGGACAAAATGCTGGTTTCACTACTGTGATGCTGGAAATGCATTGGAAGGACAGGGCCTCCGTATCCTTGTCCTTTACTGCTTTCTATCGTGTGTTCTGTCGTGTTTTCTGCACAGGAGTTCATGGGGGACTCCTGGCGGTGCAGCTCTCTTTCTTTTGGTTTGGTGAACGGACCCGTGGGATACCCTTATGGCACCATGGGTGGGGGTACAACCCTGTGCCCCTAGTGTATGTTTTTGGACACCTGTGGGTGGCCCACAGAGCAGGGTATGGGCTGGTGGCAGCTCCATGCTGAATTTGACAGGTGCGCGGAGTATCCTCCATTTTGGGATACCCCAGCCCTGCCATTGGGGTCAGTTGATTCCTGACGGAAAACAAGATGGCCCCGGTGGCCTCTTGCTTTCTATTACCCATTACCTTGTTTTCCCAAAGTCCTTGGGAGCCCTGAATCTGTCCCTTCCCCCTGACTGGCTGTTGGGTGGAAATGCCATATATGGTGTTGTTGTGAAGGCCCGGCCAGGCTAGCTGGAGCCTTCCCAGTGATGTATGTTGTGGGTACCTCCTGTGGGTGGGACCTGGGTGAATAGAGTGTGTGACGAATATGCATTCTGTGTTGTGGGTATATAGTATCTGGTGGTTGACACATTGACTGAGACAACCCTGCCCAAAACCGGTATGAATGCAGCTTGGAGTGTTGAATGGCTTGGTACTTGTCCCAATACACATAACTCGTGTGCCTGATTGGCTGCCTGCCTGCATGAATGCCCGTAGTCGTGATTGGATGCTTGAGTGTGACCCAGCGGAATGAATGGGAGATCAACAGTATATCTGGGGACCTCTCACTGCTAGGAATCGTGTTCAGAAGCTACGACGACTAACTGGAGTAACTGACGCTTGACCTTGAAACCCCCGCTGGACGAGAAGAAGTGCTGTGGCTCTCCCTCGCAATCTGAAGGCTGCTGTGTTTCCAAGGACTTTCTCAGAGAGGACATGGTAAGGCGCCCTCTTCCCGAGCTACGAGGGACCATCGTGCACAGCTGATCTTTGCCAACGCTCCCCGGTAGACAGACCTTCGACAGGCTGCCGACCTGCTGCTGAACTCCAAGGAGAAGCACTCAGACTGTTGTCCGCCACTGTCGACGACCGCCGTCGCCGACCGGAGCCGCCATGCTCCCGTTTGCCTAAGAACTTCAATTGATCATCGGACACTCTCGTCTGCATCGTCACCCGCTTGTCTTCCGCTGGAGTATGCCCGACCATCGACACGCCGAGGAGCATCCACCGGTGGGTTTCCCGCCACCTAAAGACCGCAGAGATGCCGACGACTGGACGCCCTTGCTGGGGCACAGTTCCTCATCATCTCTTTGCGGTCCAGAACTATCATCACCGAGGTGCCCCGCATGCCTCTTCCTTGCAAGACGCCAACACTCTGTCGTCGACGAGCACTGCTAGTAACGAAGCTGCCACTTCCCTGCCGTAGTTCACCCTGTTCACCGTCGGACTTTCGACGACCCGTGACTCCCGCCTGAAAGGGAGGCACTCAAGAAGGATCGGTCGACGCATCGTCGGAGAACTCTACTCCACCAGGTACATTGGGGGGGTAAAACCTTAATAGGAAGAAGTAAGACTATCGAACATTATATGGACTGGGCTTGTGCTATATATCTTTATTTACAGGTTGCCCAGGTGGGGGGGATCTCCACACAGAACTGTGCCTAGTGGTAGGGGTCAGTATTCTGCCTATTGTTTCAACCATCTTGCATTCCTTCCTATCTCTATTGCTGGTTACCTCGTTATTAATCTGTGTGACATTTTAACCGTACAGTTGATGCACTTTAATGAGATTTGATAACATTAGTGGTACCACTTTAGAATTGTATATATTTATCATTATTGACTTCCGAGTACAAAGTGTTATTGTGATCGTGTACATACCTTTGAATATTAATTATATAAAGACTGTGTTTTCAGTAATACAGTGTGTGGACATTTCTTTGTGGGGGTTCTGGGACTACAATGTACTTAAGAACCAGCCTGCATCACCTCCTGAGAAGCTAGGCCTTGATTGCTCGTCCATTGCTACCTTATAGAGAATCTTGGCTGGGGTCTTCTGTGCCTCTCCTCTACCATATAGAGAGTGGAAGTACAGACACCCCCTACCAGTCTTTACAACTACTTAAACAAAGTGTGTAATCCTTGGCAAATCATGCAAACTCATCATGCCTTAGCTACCAACATTGGGAGCCCATAAAAGTAATTCAGTTTGCAACTTTTGCTATGAAATTAAATCTAATATCAAGAGTCACCAAACTACACATAGAACGTATTCACATAAAATTATCACCCAAACAAGGTTGGTACTTATTTATTGACCTCGGAAGGATGAAAGGCTATGTTTGCCTTGCCTGTATTGGAGTCTTTGACCTGCAGATCACAAACACATTGCAGAAGTGCGCGCTCAACCCACTGAGCTACCTTGTTACATATTATTACTATACTGTCCATTCATATAGTGCACAACATAAACTTCTCTTCACTTACACCTTGTATCCAGGATGGGAGAAAATAAAAACATATCACATTTGTTTTGCTTGATCCATTTCCGTAATGTAAATACAGTGTTAGATCGACTTATAATGTGATTTGTGTACTTTTCAAGGCATTGTTAAACAAATAATTATGTAAACTTTTGATTACCAAACCTTAGCAAATACTGATATGAAGTATACCTGGGAAGATATGTGGTTAAGTTCTTGCATCGTCAAGCAAATCGTGCAATCTCATTGTGCCTGATCTACCAACATTGGGAGCCCATAAAAGCAATTCAGTTTGAAACTTTTGCTATGAAATAAAATCTACTCTCAAGAGTCACTAAACTGTAGTTAATGGTAATTATTGGTTATTTAAATACTGCTTCCGCCAAACCACTATACATAGAACATATTCACATACAATTACCACCCAACTAAAAGTGGCACTGATTTATCGACCTCAGAAGGATGAAAGACCAAGTAGAGTCTTCGACTTGCAGATCACACGCACATTGCAGAAGTTAGCGCTCAACCCACTGAGCTACCTTGTTACATATTAATATAGTATTTATTCATAAAGTGCACAACAAACTCCTCTTGGCTTACACATTAAAACCTCTTAATGTTAATACCAATGATGCAATAGAGTACTGAAGATCAATGTCACATTTTGTAATGTTATTTTCTGTGATGTTTCTCATGTCAAGCCATACGGCTACCAGTCATTTGGTCGACAACCAAATGGTCGAATGACCATTTGGTCGACCCCAAATGGTCGAAATCCAAATGGTCGAATTATTATTATTTTTTTTTGTACATTTGTTTTGCAGGGGCATTCCCCCCTGAAGGCAAGCGTCCCCAACCAGCACGATCCTCCCCGCAATGAGAGACAATGAAGGACTCTCCCAGGATGGGAATAAGGCCAAGGCAAAGTGCGGGTGAGCGTAAATGGGAGTTTAGCAATCAGAATAGGGCATGCAAAGAACTCTGCAAACTCCGAGAGCGCTCTGTCTGACAATAGCAAAGACAGGCGTATATATTTACAAAAAACATCATCAGAACCTACATTCTATAGGGGGCACAAGTTCAATGGGATTGGGTGGCGACGACTAGCTATAGGTGCTGCTGCGATGTGGTTGGCCTTGGCTGGAGGACGTCACTGGTCAGCCTCGTGGGTTGGGCTGGGCCTGGCAGGTCTGCTGGGTTCATCCGGGCGGTGTCGTTGCGCCACTGTGGCCAGTGTCAGAGATGAATGTCTTTTCCTGACTTATTTGCCCTAGGCCATGCACACCGCAGTCATTCAGTTATTGCAATATTATCTTCTTTAGTAAATCTTTCAATAGGTTATTCTACAGGTTAATGCAACACAGGAGGAATGCACCTTGAGAGGGGTTTGATGACGATTCATCAGTACATGGTTACCAGTGTCCTGTTGACCGGGTACCATAGGTCGTGGGGCTAGGTCTCAGGGCATGGGACAGGCGGTACATGTCTTTTTGTCTTGTTAGAAGTCGTTATGAATGTGCTGCTGAATGTTGCCATAGTATTGGGTGTCCTAATTTTACAGGGGCCATAAACCTAAGGTGATCCGGTGGGTTGTGGGGTTTAAGAGAGGGTGCCTTTGGATTTGTGTATTCAGGCGGAGGTTTACTACTGGGCTGTAAATAATGCAGGTGGCGGGCCGTGGCCTTGGGTGGTGCAGAGGGGACTACAAATCTTTGAAGCGGCTCCAGCCTAGTTGGGGGAGGTGGAGCAGCGCGGCACGGGCCTCTGCCCTCTCGTCTGGCAGGCTCCACTGGGTGGGAGGGGGAATGGCCTTGCATAAACTCACAAAGGCATCTTCCTCGTGTGTTGCCGATTTGCGGTGAAAGCATCATAAACATTCAAATAATATACAATACTAATTGAGTCATTTCAAAGCTCACATCTTAAAATTGCTAATGCCTCTCGAATTTAGCTAGTCCGAGCACATTATTTGTACACTATGTTTTAAAAACTACAACATTGTGTTATATGCATATACATTTGCAGTTAGTGAGGTGGTAGTGAGGTTGGTGGAGCACATAGGAAATGACTTGCCACCGTACATGACGGTAGTGGCACATAAGGGGCTTGGACTTACACACATGGAGGGTGCATTCTTGCGTGTCCTTCACATGAGCCCTCAGTATGGTTGCATTTGTCTTTCTTTGCACTCTAGCAGCATTAGTTTGGTTGTGGCGCGGGACGTGGGGTGTAAGCTTTTCAATGAGGCACATAACAAATAACCCCCCGGGACACTTTTATTATTTGCACACAACTGCAGTGGTGGGGGTGCTTCATTGCTTATGCCATGTGGACATGTATTCTGCCATATCTGTACGTTTTACAAATTTTCTAATCAAAGGGGTTTGTGGAGAAAATGCACGTATTGCAAGTAGTTTTCGCATTAGTATTTGGGAACTTTTGCTTTTATTAAAGGACCATTTTTCAGTTCTCTTTCCACCTAGGCTCTGCTGGCCGGGTCATGCTGTCATGCTGGGAGCAGCGATACACTGCGGAAGGTGAAATGTTACAGTGTTGGTATCTTACACTAGCTCATGTCCGTCTCGTTCGTGGGAACGGGCTCACAGCGGATCTGCCAGGGAGCTGCGGCCACAGGGATAATTGAAACTCTCCAAAGGTGGGGGCCGCGCTACAGTGCGCTGAGCTCACACCATCTTTATTAGACAAAATGGTTTCTGGGCCTAGCTAAAGTCAATACGTTTGGGCAATGTCTTCAGCAGGTGAGCCATCCACCACCTGGGCCCTGGTGGTAAGGAGGGGACGCCCGATGAGCCATGGCCCTCACCTGGGGAGGGGATGTAGGCAAGGGGGGTCTTTTGGACCAATCCTCCCCTACATTTCCCCCCTTTCGTTACTTAAGTAACGAATTCTTTAAATCTTCCAATCTCCTGCACTCTTCTTCGTCAATTATTGCATCATCCCATGCAGGTGTGCCTTTTATGGGCATTCACGCTCTGCACACCCCCCTTAAGCTCTCACCTCTCCTAGCATACTCATCTGGGGTACAGGTCAGGTATATACATCCGCTCTCTCCTTCCAAATCTACCCATACTTCCTCGTACCATTCTAGTATACGAGGCTCTCTAATGGTAGTATGCCACAAGTTGTCCACTATATCCTTGTCGTGATACCTAGGCACTAGCTGATATCTTGGTGTGTCATCTGTTCCTGTTTGTACCTGCACTTCCTGCATAGTTTGTATTGTACTACGGGTGTTTCCCATTGTCACCATCATCATTGCACCATTCGGTACTGCGTTAGCACAACATCGAAGACCCACCTGGCACAGGCAAAAAACAAAGAGGAGGAACACCACAGCCGGCATCAAGAATTTCACAGTCATTCCCAGCCATGATGGAACCCAGGGGAAGATATTGTCGAACCACGTGCTTTCTTCTGCTCCACCTTCCATTTTCATTCTTTCTCCTAGGTTGTGTACTGCTTCAATCACATGGGACAGGGAGCCGTTGTCTGCGTCTTCAGAAGGTACGAAAGTGCAGCAGGCACTTCCGATTTTTCAGCAAACACCTCCATCCATCACTGTCAACAGGTCCAAGACATACCTGTTTTGCATGGTCATCAGCCGTAATGCTCTTAGTTCCACTTTTATTACGTTGAACCCTTCTTCAGTGTCATTTGCCAGCTGGATCAGCTCCCAACGTGTTATCTGGAGCCATTTTGCGTTTGCTCTTGCCTGGCTACTTGGCATCAGTGAGGCAAAGAATGTTTCTGCCGAGCTAAATAATCTGTATCTGTCTGGGATCTGTGCCAGCAACTCTGATGATGCTTTTGATATGTAGTTTGATGCTCGTCTGTTTCGGGACAGCTCCTCTTCCTTGTTCTCGGAAGACAGGACATAGATTTGTGACTCTGCAGTGGGCTGGGCTGCGCTCTGTTGGGTGTTTTCTCGCATCTTGTTGCTCCCATCAATGTGGCTTTCTGGTATTACCATTAGTGCTGAGTGTAGAGTGGCCATTGAGCAGCTGCCACTCCATGATTGTGGGAGGTGCAGGTATGCCTGGTTGCCACATACCCAATACGTGTCCATCAGGGCCGCTGTCCCTTTTCTTAAATCTGGGATGGTGAGGGTCTTGTTACAGTTCGTGTTTGTCCCCATGGAGGCTTTCCCCTCTCCTTTAAAACACAGCTCATAGTCTATTTCCTTCTGCAGGTTGAAGGGTTTTTCAATGGCTGTTACCCAAGTTAGTTTTGAAATGTGTTCCTTCCATATTGGTGTGCACGTTTCTTCTATGCACTGCAATTTCTCTGGTGCCACACCCCTCAGCGCTTCAGCTTTACACATTACTTCTTCGTCCTTCGACTTGTTGTCTGAAAAAAGTGTCCCTTGTATCACAAAAAATGGTTCTTCCAGACATACCACTCCTACCGTCTTTGGGTACCAGGTTTTCTCGTTCTGCAGCATTCTAAAAGTAACTTCATGTGCCTGGAAGGTGTTCTTAATCCTGCACAACGTGAGATGAAGGAGACATTGGGCATCTACAATAGGCAACTCTTTGGGTAACAATACTTTGGGCGTGCCTGAAGCATGGGGGATGAGGGAGCAGACATAACAGCTTTCATTTGTTGTTTGTTTAGCTGTTGCACTCATGTCCGCATACCATTTATTTGTCTGGTGGGGGTGTCGTGGGTCTTCCATTTTATCTAGTCATAACCCATAGTATTCATCATACTTCCTCCTCCCCGCTTCCCTTTTTCGTCTGTTATTTTTGTTGTTCATGTACTTTCCAGCTTCATGAGCGATGGACAAAGTGGGCCCCCCTTTCTCCTTCCCGCCCCCCTTTACCCAATCATCATATAATATTTCATGTGCTGCTGTCATTCTTTCATTTTCTTCCTTTCTGTTATCTGACAATGTGTTCTTGGCTACGGGGGCAGGCTGGCTGGTGGGGGTGTTATACAACCAGGATATGGCAGAGGGGTTTCGGTCATTTAAACTGCGGGCATTGTAATTAGATATTTTCGGCGGAGACACTGTGTTATTTTGCATTTCACCCTGTAGCCCTTCATTTTTTGAGATGACAGCATTGGATGGTGTGGTATAATATCCCCATACAAGTTTAGTTCCGTCCCATACCAAAAAATCACCTTCTTTAGTATTTGCACTTGCTGTTGCATTGGTCACATTAGTGCTGTTAATCCCTCCCCCCTCGTTCATCTCAATAGAGATGAACGCTATGAACCAATATGTAACCAGGCCAAACATGATTGTTAAAAACAATGTAATGCACACAGATAATCCACACTCATACGAATATCTGCATCTCTCAGTTAACAACTCTCTATATCTAATAAATCTATCCGTTGCAGGCTGCCTGTTAGATTCCATGGTAGCTCCTGTTTGAGATATAAAAGTGCATTAAGTGCATGAATGTAAACATTTTGTTGGCACTACCAGTGCCAGTATATATTGAAAGGGAATGGAAGCGGGTAAGGTTGTAGGGGTGGGGATACACAGACAAGGGAGTAGACACTGCATAATTTTATCGCATCATTAATTACATATAAGTACACAAAGAAAAATGTTTTTTTTTTTTTTGTAATACCCTTAAAATGCAAGTATACCTGTCAGCCACTTTCTCACTCAGGTGCATCTCTGCCACACACACAAGTTCATAATCAGACATTCTCCTTATTTGCTTTGTTTGCTGTTGTCTGTGCCTCCTCATCCACCTCTTCCTGCACATTATTATATGCCTTTCGTACATCTGTCAAATGTATCCAATACTTCAGGCCCTTCACTTTTACAGCTGTGGGCGTGGAAAACACTACTTCGTATGGACCATGAAACCGTGGTGCGTTCCACCGGCGCACAAAACTCCTGACATAAATGAATTCACCCGGCATTAGCTGTAGCTGTGTTTCAGGCTCCGTAATAGACCCTGTTGTGTTTCCCTCCTCTCTCGTGAAAGGTGGAGAGAGCTGCTTTGATATTGCGCGCGCTGCCCTTGTTAATTTTTTCAAATAGTCTGTGAACTCGTCTTCCAATATCGCAGCGCTTCTGTGTGCATCTGAGTGTTCGCGCAGTGGGGAGTGTGCTGTGTGCATTCGTCTCCCGGTCACTATTTCGTGCGGGGACAAATGGTGGTCCTTGCTTGGCTGATTTCTCAGTTCAAACAGCGCAAGGGGTAAACAGTAAATCCAGTTCTTTTTTAATGAAAAGCATAGTTTCGATAACCTTCCTTTTAACAGGCCGTTCATCTTCTCCACTATGCCATTACTTTGAGGATGATAAATCGAGCACAATTTATGCTTTATTCCCAACAGTGTTGTTACTTCCTTGAAGAGCTCATTTACAAAGTGAGTGCCGTCGTCTGAGCGAATCACGTCACAAATTCCCCAGCGCGGAAAGACTTCCCTCACTAGGAACTTCGCAGCGCTTTTAGCATCAGGTCGTGCACATGGGCCTGCTTCTACCCACCTTGAAAATGGGCATACAACCACAATCATGTAACTTGCCCATTACACCTTTCTCCCATGTCCGCGTAATCGATATGTAACTCTCTGAATGGCCCAATCGGTTTTGGAATTGTTCCCCTGAGCGTACGTAATGTCATTCCTGAATAGTATATCTGACATGTTGTGCACTCCAATGTCAGTCGAGATAAGTGCTCCTGAAGACAGGGCACGAACCACTCCTCCTGTATCTCTGCTGCAATGTGCTGTTTCGTGTTGTGTGCTGGGAAGTGTAGTTGTTGGAACGCTATTTCCAATAACTTTACTGGCATTACCACTTTTCCTGAGTTATTTTGTCGCCACAGTAAGTCTGTTGCTGATTGGCTGCACTCTCATTTCACCCACATCACCTTTTCATCTGCACTTGCTCCTTCCTGTAACTCTAGTATTTGTGATATCGGCATTGCATTGTACCCTTCTGGAAGCTCCTTGTTTGTCTTGTGCTGTAGCATGTACTCACCTGCTTCATATTTTTGAAAGTAAGAGGCTTCTTTGGCTGCCGCGTCCGCTGCCGCGTTTCCTAAAGACACAACGTCTGTGTTTGACATATGGGCTTGGCATTTCACTATTGCTACCACTGTGGGGTCTTGTAGGGCTTCAATTAACTCTTTCAGTAAGTCTGCATGTTGCACAGGAGTCCCATCTGCTCGTCGAAACCCCCTCCGCCCCCATCTGGCCAGACCTCCATGTACTGTTGTCGTCATATAAGCTGAATCTGTGTAAATTGTCACCGCGCACCCTTTAGCTTCATGTAGTGCTTCTATTAGGGCAATCAGTTCTGCTGCTTCTGCTGAGTAATGTGATGGAAGGCGGTACTACACTAGTGTCTCATACTCACCGTCTTCTAATCTCACCACTGGCATACCCACATGTTTCTCTCCCGTGTCCACGTCAATTGATGCTGACCCGTCAACAAAGTACACTTCCCCCTCGCTCAGAGCATTCTCGCATACCACTGTGTCCTCCCCTCTTTCTCCTGTGTAGGTTGCACAATCGTGTTGCTGCATGTCCTCTAGTGTGCACGCTTCCGTAATGAATGTTGCTGGATTCACTGTCCTGCATCGCACCACATGGATGTTGGCGCTGGACAATATTATTTCATAGGCGGTTGCCCGCTGTGTTGTCAGTGTGCTTTTTGACCTTTCCAGTATTGCAAATAATGAATGCTCCACAAACAACGTCACAGGGCATCCCATTACTATTGTGGCACTTTTCTCAATTGCGAACGCGGCCGCTGCGAGCGATTGCTCGCATGCGAAGTGTCCTTGCATGACAGCATCCAAAGTGCCACTATAGTAAGCCAAAGCTTTGTGTCCTAGTGACGTCTTCTGTGTCAGTACAGCTGTCATGAGTGTCCCCTTGCAGTGTGAGAACAGGTAAAACTCACGCCCATAATCAGGATTTGAGAGCACTGGAGCGCTTGAAATCAACTCTTTTAATGATTTGAAGGAGGCGCTCATTTCTTCTGACCATTCTATTTTCTTGTTCTCCTGTTGAGCCTCCTTGAGTGCTTGCAGTAAGGGTCTAGTGTATGCTGCATAATCTAATATCCATGCTCGGCAATAGTTGCACATTCCCAGGAATTTCTGCATTTCCTGAACTGTTGTGGGTTCTCCTACTGATCTTATTGCTTCTACCCTGTCGGGGATTATTCTTTTTCCATCTTTTGATATGAGCTGTCCCAAGTATAGAACTTCTGTCAGACAATATTGTAGCTTTTCCTTGTCTACTTTGTACCCTTTATTGGCCAACAGGGTCAGCAGTGTTATTGAATCTTTTCGGCATGCTTCTTCATCCTGTGCACAGACGAGTAAATCATCTACGTACTGAATAATTGTGCTCTCAACTGATAAGTTTCCTAAGTCTTCATGTAGTATGCGGTTGAATATACTTGGGCTCTCACAGTATCCCTGTGGTAATCTACAATGCTCATATCTCTTCCCCCCTAGGGTAAATGCTGTCAGGTACCTGCTCTCTTCAGCCAGGGGGATGGAGAAAAATGCGTTTTTCAAATCCACCACCATGAAATGTGATGCCCTTTTTGGGACGCTGCATAATATTGATGCAGGGTTCGGGACCAAAGGGAACTCTTTCTGTATTACATCATTTAGGGGGCGTAAATCCTGGATCATCCTCCAAGACCCTCCTTTTGCTTTTTTAATTGGGTAAATGCATGTGTTACATCGGGAGTTTGAAGGCACTATTATCCCTTGTGCCAGTAGCGCATTTATTGTCTCTTTTATCCCTTCTTCAGCTTCACGGGACAATGGATATTGCTTTACTCGGGGTAGAATTGCTCCTTGTTTGAGCTTTATTATCACTGGCTGTACTCCATGCAACAACCCTACGTCATGGGGGCCTGTTTTCCACAAATTATTTGGTACGAGCCTCATGTCATCATCGAAGAATGACGGTGGTGCTCCCACCACTGCCATCAGCTGGACAGGGATTTCTCTAGCTTGAATCAAGATGTCACAGGGCATTGCTATTTCCATTACTATTTCACCATCCCCTTCCGAATCTGAAAAGAGATCCTCATCAGTCAAGTCTCTTAGGGCGATATTGGCATTGGTACACAGTACTGTACGCCACTCACATCCTTCTATATCTATTCCAATCACAGAGATCCTTTTCGCAGATACCTGTACAGCGTGCAAGTCTAATGATACCACTGATCCTGGTGCTGTGTTAGGGTACACTATTGGGCGGAAGAGGAACTCCGCTGGAATCCTCCAATCCATTCTTCGTAACTCAGGAATTATGAGGGCCAGTGTCTTTAGTCCTTCAATAAACATTTCCTCGTCCACTGGCAAGCCACGTATTTCTGGTGTGGTTGTGTGAGCATGTACTACCAGCATTACACGTAATGGGCATATTCCTGGAGTTGAACACACTATACCTCTTTCAGTAAATGATATTGTCATGTTGAGTTTGCTAAGAAGATCCCTCCCTAGTAAATTTATTGGCGCATGTTCATAATACAGTAAGGGTGTTTTTACAGTTTTACCCCCCACCGTCACGTCCACTGCTTCTGTGTAAGGAACTTCAATTACAGCCCCAGAGAACCCCTGCGTCTCTAACTTCCGGTTAGATAATGGGAACCGGCCCTCTCTAATATATGATTTCTCCGCTCCCGAATCCACCATGAATATGAACTGCTTGTCTCCTATCTGCGCCCCTACCAATGGTTCCTCTGCTGCATTATAGGTGGTAGATAGAACTGGACACGCAAGCGTTCTCTGTGGGCTGTCCTATGCGGGGTGTCTCATTGCCCCCCCTTGGTTGAACATACTCCCTGAAACCACTGACACGCCACTATCGGGGGCTGGTGCTGGTGCTCCATTTGATGTCGTTGCGAAAGGGTTGCCTGGCGTGTAGTGCATACTGTCATTGTTTGGTGGGTTATTCTGTGTTCTGTATTGGTGTCCCTGTTGTTGCTCATTGTACCCCTGGCCGGCGTTTCTTTGTTGTTGTCCCATTGGGAGACCATATGGGCTCCCCGGATGGGGATGACCATAATGTTCTGCCTCTGGAACTCCGTTGCTTGGTCTACTTCTGCACTCCCTAGAGTAATTGCCCCACCTCCCGCAGTTCCAACAACTCCCTTGCGCACCTCTGGGACCCTGCCATCCATTTCCTCCCATTCCCCCGTACCCTGGTCCACCTCCTCTTCGGCCCCTGTACCCACCTCGTCCCCCTCGAGGGGCCCACTCTTGCCACTGCGGACCTCCGCCCTGCTCTTGCTCGTTCCACTGCCGCTGTCCTGCTCCTGCCCAATTAGTTGCCATCCTTCCCTGTATTGCTACCAGCCCCTCCTCTTCCTCATCTCCCTCCCTGCTGTGTGGGAGCACTGCTACTGCTGCTGTGACCTTCACCAAATTGGTCTGCACTAGTTTTGCTTCGTCTGCCAATCTTTTCTGCGCCACCTCCTTTTCTCTTTCTTTTATTCTCTTACAGTGGTGAACTATTATGCTCTGAATTTCAGGCCATCCTTTCGCTTCAATACCTGCTATCTTGTCGAGCGCCTTTTGCACCTCTTTTGGGAGCCCCCTCTTTATAATGAAGTAAAATAACGAAGTCGATTGGTACCAGGGCGTGCCCGTTTCTGCTCTCCACATCTCTTGGACCCGTAAAATGTAATCCATAGCATCTTCCCCGTCATTCATTGTACACTGCATGACTGACTGTAAGTCTGGTGTATCTGGAAATGTTTCCCTCAAAGCATCCCACACCCTTGCACGCACTGTGTTAAAGGAGGCACCATCATGGCCATCGCAGTCTAACGTTACTCCCGGGAAACCAACTTTGACCCATACTCTGTCAGCCTGATCCCCTACTGCTGATACTAGCAAGCTCTTCACGTCCCCTATTGCTAGAGGTACCCCGGCTGTGTGTTTCTCAAAGGCATATATCCACTTGCTTGCCCCTCCTGACAACGGGGGCAATAACTTTAGTAAGTTAGCCTTATCCATCTGAGACCAGGGTATGTAATTCGGCCTCCCTCCTCCCCTATGTATCAGTGGGAGCTGCAACTTGCCCTTTATCGTCGTATCTGTACTCCCCTTCATTCCTGATTTTCCTAGTGATGCCATTTTCCCCACTCGGTTCCTTAATCGCCCTGTCCACTCCTCATCCAGTGTTCTCATTGAGCATGCACCATCCAATCCTTCGCTTCCCCCTCCCATTGCCATACTTAACCTTTTCGCTTTCTTCCAAATCATCCCTTATATCACATAGTAGCTCCTCCCTGTCCCCTATAGGCCTCTCTTCATTGTCAGTACATCCCTCTCTTTCCTCTAGTGCAATTATTCGAGTGGGTTCTTCCTGTATTCTGAACAATATCTCACCTTTGTTCCACCGTTCTTCAAAAGTTCTACTCCCGCTTTGTGCTCTAGATGCACGCTCTGAACCGGCCGCATTAAGTGTGGTCCGCTCACATATGCTTTTTATCCTCGAGAGCTCATCTTTGGCTATAGAGAGCCTTGATTCTAGATCGTCTGTTAGTTTTTCTATGTCCACCCTTGGTGTGCTCACCTGTGCTCGTTCCCTGGTACTCTCGTATGGCGGGGGTGCCGTTGGTCTTTGGGTTGTAGTAGTTGTCGGGGGAGGCACATAAGTGGGGTCACTGTACCCCTCTGCGGGCACTGGCTTGTTTAGTATTGGGTACAAACTTATTACCTCTATTGGTGGCTCTTCGTCTGGCAATGCTTTATCATCTTTGTGTATCATTAGAGGATTGTCAGTGGTAGATGGTAGATCAGGATTTAATTTTCTTGCCTTAGGCGGCGGTATCTCTTCAAAAGCCTCCAGAGATCTAATATTTCTCTCCTATTATGCAACTGCTTCCCCTTGTATTTCAAACAAATACATGTGGCTACCATATCTAGGACACTCTTGTCGAATGATCCCCCCTCGGGCCATATTTGGGACAACCCCTCTCCCTTCAACTCTGTGATCCATTGGTCATGATATTTCTTAATCCGCTCCGCGTACCAAGGTAGGTTCTTGCAAATATGTGATAAGGGTGTTTCTGCCCCAATACTTTGTGCCCTCCTAGTACTTGTGTGTCTCTATGTATCTCGATATCTCAATATAAACGCATCACCATGTGAGTCCTCGTATTTTATGTCTTACTGAATCGTGGGGGCCTTCGTGTTTCTCCCCCCCGCCTGCACACCATAAGAATGGCTGCACACAGCCTCTATTCTATTCTCTTTGAGGGGGGGGGCACGTACAAGAGCAAACCAAATTGTAATCTCAACAATGTTAACCCAGAAATCAGAAAGGTACACACTCACTTCACCTTATTACTCTTGTCTTTATAATGTTTTGTCTGGCCACACTTACCATGACCACTCAAGGCTGACCATTTTTACACACCCATCACACCAAATTATCTCCTGACACATACGATGTGCGCACACCCCTCTGTAACACTCTGTTCACAGTTCAATTTGCCCTCCCTTTCCTCCCTGGCCGGCTGTCCCTGTCCGTCTTATTCAGATATATGTATATATGTATATAGGTTTGATCTTCAATTTTACAGTAAAACTCTCTGTCTCTTACTTTATCTCTTTGGTTTTGTACTAACCCACTTTTATTTTTCCCGTAACCCTAAAGAAAAGAATAGAAAGAATAGCAGTCACTAATATATTCTCCGTGTCTCCCTTTGCCAGACACTTTTATCTTATTTTCCACTTCTTCATATATTCCCAGTACTAAAATAGCACTACGCAGCGCCGCCTTCCACCCCCTCTCGGAGCTAGGTTCCCGTCACTCTTATCTCTTATTCACCTCTTAATCTTAATGGCCATATGCAAAGAAAAAGCAAAGAAAGTTTAAGATGGTCCTTAGTAGACCCACGTGCCCCTTTTTACCCCGCCTCGTTCCCGGTCCTAAATTTCCCCCTCTACTCCCTTTATGATTGCTCGCACTCAATACTCACGTGCCCGTCTTGCACCGAGAGTCTCCGAAACTGGGTCCGTCCAGGCAGTGCTGCCGTATGCTCAACAGTCAGCCCCGGCTCCGGCGAGCGGTACTCAAAGGGGATTTTTCAAACGGGATCCCGTACCCTCTCTCTGTTGAGTGCGCACTTCTGAACGTACCGGTCGCCGTTGGCGGGTAGCCTCCCGGAGCCGGCGCACCGTGCGTATCCCTTTTCGACCGGAGATTTTCGTGCCAAAGGGGACGGTAGGGATTTGTTGGGAGAAAAATAATAATCACGCTTTCGGGGTCACCACTGAAGGCAAGCGTCCCCAACCAGCACGATCCTCCCCGCAATGAGAGACAATGAAGGACTCTCCCAGGATGGGAATAAGGCCAAGGCAAAGTGCGGGTGAGCGTAAATGGGAGTTTATCAATCAGAATAGGACATGCAAAGAACTCTGCAAACTCCGAGAGCGCTCTGTCTGACAATAGCAAAGACAGGCGTATATATTTACAAAAAACGTCATCAGAACCTACATTCTATAGGGGGCACAAGTTCAATGGGATTGGGTGGCGACGACTAGCTATAGGTGCTGCTGCGATGTGGTTGGCCTTGGCTGGAGGACGTCACTGGTCAGCCTCGTGGGTTGGGCTGGGCCTGGCAGGTCTGCTGGGTTCATCCGGGCGGTGTCGTTGTGCCACTGTGGCCAGTGTCAGAGATGAATGTCTTTTCCTGACTTATTTGCCCTAGGCCATGCACACCGCAGTCATTCAGTTATTGCAATATTATCTTCTTTAGTAAATCTTTCAATAGGTTATTCTACAGGTTAATGCAACACAGGAGGAATGCACCTTGAGAGGGGTTTGATGACGATTCATCAGTACATGGTTACCAGTATCCTGTTGACCGGGTACCATAGGTCGTGGGGCTAGGTCTCAGGGCATGGGACAGGCGGTACATGTCTTTTTGTCTTGTTAGAAGTCGTTATGAATGTGCTGCTGAATGTTGCCATAGTATTGGGTGTCCTAATTTTACAGGGGCCATAAACCTAAGGTGATCCGGTGGTTTGTGGGGTTTAAGAGAGGTCGCCTTTGGATTTGTGTATTCAGGCGGAGGTTTACTACTGGGCTGTAAATAATGCAGGTGGCGGGCCGTGGCCTTGGGTGGTGCAGAGGGGACTACAAATCTTTGAAGCGGCTCCAGCCTAGTTGGGGGAGGTGGAGCAGCGCGGCGCGGGCCTCTGCCCTCTCGTCTGGCAGGCTCCTCTGGGTGGGAGGGGGAATGGCCTTGCATAAACTCACAAAGGCATCTTCCTCATGTGTTGCCGATTTGCGGTGAAAGCATCATAAACATTCAAATAACATACAATACTAATTGAGTCATTTCAAAGCTCACATCTTAACATTGCTAATGCCTCTCGAATTTAGCCAGTCCGAGCACATTATTTGTACACTATGTTTTAACAACTACAACATTGTTTTATATGCATATACATTTGCAGTTAGTGAGGTAGTAGTGAGGTTGGTGGAGCACATAGGAAATGACTTGCCACCGTACATGACGGTAGTGGCACATAAGGGGCTTGGACTTACACACATGGAGGGTGCATTCTCGCGTGTCCTTCACATGAGCCCTCAGTATGGTTGCATTTGTCTTTCTTTGCACTCTAGCAGCATTAGTTCGGTTGTGGCGCGGGACCGTGGGGTGTAAGCTTTTCAATGAGGCACATAACAAATAACCCCCGGGACACTTTTATTATTTGCACACAACTGCAGTGGTGGGGGTGCTTCATTGCTTATGCCATGTGGACATGTATTCTGCCATATCTGTACGTTTTACAAATTTTCTAATCAAAGGGGTTTGTGGAGAAAATACACGTATTACAAGTAGTTTGGCATAGTATTTGGGAACTTTTGCTTTTATTAAAGGACCATTTTTCAGTTCTCTTTCCACCCAGGCTCTGCTGGCCGGGTCATGCTCTCATGCTGGGAGCAGCGATACACTGCGGAAGGTGAAATGTTACAGTGTTGGTATCTTACACTAGCTCATGTCCGTCTCGTTCGTGGGAACGGGCTCACAGCGGATCTGCCAGGGAGCTGCGGCCACAGGGATAATTGAAACTCTCCAAAGGTGGGGGCCGCGCTACAGTGCGCCGAGCTCACACCATCTTTATTAGACAAAATGGTTTCTGGGCCTAGCTAAATTCAATACGTTTGGGCAATGTCTTCAGCAGGTGAACCATCCACCACCTGGGCCCTGGTGGTAAGGAGGGGACGCCCGATGAGCCATGGCCCTCACCTGGGGAGGGGATGTAGGCAAGGGGGGTCATTTGGACCAATCCTCCCCTACACCCCCCAACCCCCCTTTTTATATATTAATTTTATTTTTAATTAACTGATTCTGATGTGCCATTGCCAACAGGCCTAAAATGACCTGCAAAATCATTTTGTCAAGGGAAGGTGGCTCCCCCTATGTGGTGGAGAGGCAGGTGGAGGATGATTTACAGCGTGGGGCACAAAGGCTGGGAAAGGATGCCCTCAGGTCCCGGGAATGTATTGGGGAGTGCAGCATGGACAGAAAAATCTAGAAAATCTGGGCAGGGCCCCAGGGAACCGGAGTTGTGGGTCCAGCCAAAGTAACCCCCAAGGTCGGGTACAAGTGGTCAAGGGGGGCTTCAGAGTGGTACACAAAGGGCTAGAAAAGGGGAGAGGGCTCCAGGGGAATGATATAATCAACCCAGCCCCAGTGAACCAGAAGGGGAGGGGGAATGGTCCAGCGGGGGCTAGAAAGGAGAAAAAATGCCAGGAAATCAGGACATGGCCATAAAACCCCAAGGGCTCAGGTCAAAGCAACATGAGTCAGTGAAGCAGACACGAAGGGAGAGAAAGGGGTAACACTTGGTTGTCCTGGCTGTCAATGCGATCCGATGCTGCAGAAACAAACTTCTCTCTTCTTTGCAGTGTCTTCCAGGCCTTCAGCGTGCACGCACCTTAGGGAACATTTACAGAGTGCAGACCATGACCACCGGCACCCTGCTAAATATGGGCCCAGTAGCCATGGCAGCTCCTTCCTCCTTGTGGGAGGCATGTAGCAGGTGACGTAGACACGTCCACCGTACCTGCTCTTCACTGGCCCAGGAGTGGAGGAAATGAAAAGGTGGTAGGAGCTGGAGCTGGCGCTGCGTGACTCTGAGAGACTTGGAAGTGGTGGGGGAAGACACAGGGGGGCCCGCTCGCTGTTTGTCAGCCTGGCAAGTATTAAATCTGCCGCTGGCCTGGGCCCGAATTAATGGGGCAGGAATTCACATGAAAGACATTTCTCGTTAAAGACTTTGAACACTGGAAAGGGGAGTGGCAGCCAGAGAATGAAATGGAAATGGCCAACGAGTGAGCAGTGGGTGTCACATACTTAGATTGTTGCATCTCGTCTGCTACCATTGACAACGAGGGCATCAGAGGGTGAATCTGGAGCAGAGCCGACCTTAGGGCAGGGTGGGCAGGGTGAACGCCCGAGGCGCTATAGTCCCCCAGGGCACCATTAGGCCCCTAGGGCACCAGCTCAGAGGGTCAAGGGGGTCTTTCATGGGCTACCCCGAGCTGGCGTGGTTGGAGAAGTGTCATTTTGAAATCAAATGCGCTCGCAGGAGCGGGCGCATTTAACAATAGGGTGCTAGCACCCTATTAAGATAATTACCACCCTGCTCTGGTGCTGGAGTGGGGCGATAATCATATCAGTAGGGTGGCACAGCACCCTATTGTTGTTAAATGTGCCGGCTCCCGCAAGCGCATTTAAATTTAAAATGACACTTCTCCCACCACAAAAAGAAACATTTGGTGCCTCAACCCCCCACCCCCCAATTGACCAGGGACGTGGCGGGAGGGGTGCCAAATTGTTCTTTTTCTGCACGGGACGCTGCTGCCACTAAGGCCGGCACTTGTCTGGAGCATAAAGTGATATGAATAGTGGGTGTTGGGGAGCTGGGGATGGGTGTAGGAGGGGTGGGTTGTGCTGAAAGTGATATGGTGGGAGCAAGAAGAGGGCGACTGAGATGTGAGTGTTAGGTAGCTTGTGTGTTATCTTTCTTCTATTACAGGTGATAGTATAGAGGGTGGGAGATATGAATAGTGGTGTTAGGGAGCAGGAGATGGGTGTAGATGGGGATCGTGTGTGGTTGGAACTGATGTGGTGGAAGGAAGAAGGCGAGTGAGAAGTGAGTGTTAGGTAGCTTGCGTGTTCTCTTTCTTCTATTACAGGTGATAGTAGAGAGGGTGGGAGATATGAATAATGTGTGTTAGGAAGCAGGAGATGGGTGTAGTTGGGGATCAGGTGTGGTTGGAAGTCATGTGGTGAAGGGAAGAAGGCGAGTGAGAAGTGAGTGTTAGGTAGCTTGCGTGTTCTCTTTCTTCTATTACAGGTGATAGTAAAGAGGGTGGGAGATATGAATAGTTGTGTTAGGGAGCAGGGGTGGGTGTAGTTGGGGATCGGGTGTGGTTGGAACTGATGTGGTGGAAGGAAGAAGGCCAGTGACAAGTGAGTGTTAGGTAGCTTGCGTGTTCTCTTTCTTCAATTACAGGTGATAGTAGAGAGGGTGGGAGATATGTGTTAGGGAGCAGGAGATGGGTGTAGTTTGGGATCGGGTGTGGTCGGAACTGATGCAGTGAAGGGAAGAAGCCGAGTGAGAAGTGAGTGTTCGGTAGCTTGCGTGTTCTCTTTCTTCTATTACAGGTGATAGTAGAGAGGCTGGGAGATATGAATAGTGGTGTTAGGGAGCAGGAGATGGGTGTAGATGGGGTTCTGGTGTGGTTGGAACTGATGTGGTGGAAGGAAGAAGGCCAGTGACAAGTGAGTGTTAGGTAGCTTGCGTGTTCTCTTTCTTCTATTACAGGTGATAGTAGAGAGGGTGGGAGATATGTGTTAGGGAGCAGGAGATGGGTGTAGTTTGGGATCGGGTGTGGTCGGAACTGATGCAGTGAAGGGAAGAAGCCGAGTGAGAAGTGAGTGTTAGGTAGCTTGCGTGTTCTCTTTCTTCTATTACAGGTGATAGTAGAGAGGGTGGGAGATATGAATAGTGGTGTTAGGGAGCAGGAGATGGGTGTAGATGGGGATTGGGTGTGGTTGGAAGTGATGCAGTGGAGGGAAGAAGGTGAGTGAGAAGTGAGTGTTAGGTAGCTTGCGTGTTCTCTTTCTTCTATTACAGGTGATAGTAGAGAGGGTGGGAGATATGAATAGTGGTGTTAGGGAGCAGGGGATGGGTGTAGTTGGGGATCGGTGTGGTCGGAACTGATGTGCTGGAAGGAAGAAGCCGAGGGAGAAGTTAAGTGTTATGATATGATATGATTGTTTATTTATATAGCGCCTATACACAATGTTTTTCAAAGTGCTTCAAGGCAAGGGAGGGAACAAGGAAAAATACAACCACATTCTTACAGGCCATGAACAGTAAGGATGTGAAATTAACTATCGTACTCGGCCTGACGACATTTCAGATAGTGCAAGAGCTAAGACATAGATAAGGAAGGGAGGGGGAGAGTGGGAAGGAGATGGAAACAGACAGGCGACTACCGTACTAGGCCTGACGACATTTCTGGTAGAGCCGGAGAAAAACAAAAGGTGAAGGAGAGGGGTGCAGAAAGGGAGGGGAGGAACAAAACAAGCGACTATCATAATAAGCCTGACGACATTTCAGATAGTGCTGGAGGGGTGGTGGGGAGGAAAAAAACAGTAATGGGAGGGTGGAGGAAACAGGCGAGGTTACTATCATATTAGGTCCATCGCTTGCGTGTTCCATCGCTTGCATGTTCTATGTGAGGGCGGGAGGGGAGGAGTCTGGAGCGGAAGGGGGTATGAATAAGGATTGCTGGGGATGCTTGTGAGTATAAGAGACCCAACTCCCTTGGCATCATTCTTCCCGAGATAGTCACCAAGTAAGTCCACGTCATACAGGGGGCAGCATGAAATCTGTGGTGGTGGGAGCTGCTGCATGGATTTCTGCGAGTTTGCGACCATCCGATATGACAGGGCAACCGATGCAAAGCTTCAGATGCTGCGCTGGAGAGCACGCCACACGTCGTTGGGGGTCTAAACCGGGCGAGGGCTGGTGCAGAGTCAGTCATGTGATAGCCGCAGCAGCGGTTCATATGTACCTTCAGAGCTCCCCACAATGCCATGTGTATGCTCAATGTTTTTAAAATCTACTGTTTATCCCGATGCAGCTTAAACTAATGGCCTCCGTGGTTTACAGGTCTTTGAAAGCCGATAGTGTTCCAAAATCTCTGATGCTTGTAGGAAAACAGCCCTTGATCCCAAAGAGACCAGCAAGTTTCGCCCTGTTTCAAACCTTATATTCCCTGCCAAGTTTTGGGAAATTGCGGTAAATAAGCAGCTTCAACCATCTGCCGAAAGGACCCACACACGCGACCCCCCACCAGGCAAGCAGTGGGGGTTATAGCCGGGTACTCCAGTCTCGCCCACAACGCCGGTAGCTGAAAGGATAAAACTTCGCTCATTGGTCGCCATTATTTTATCATTTTTAGTACCGTTTTCTCAGTCTAATGACGGCGGCCTCTCTGTTAAAAGCTACGTTTCAATGTTTCTGCCGAGCCACACATTGTCTTCATCGTTCATCAAGGCCCGTTCCAGAAAGCAATACGTTTGCACTAATGGCGGCCCATTTTCTAAGAATCCCTATTGCCAGGTCTGCCGAGAATGGGTGAATTCAAGACAATTCTTGAATGCTGAGCCTAAGTGCCGGTTGCTGGGCCTACACCTGTGTGACAGGCGGCGATGCGCACCATTAATATGGAAGGGCGCTGCCTGGACCCACAGCTCCCGGAGCTTTAATGGACTCCAGAGGGGCCATAACTCGGCAGCGCGGGGTCCAAATGGGGCTATGAATAGCCGACTGTTAATGAGTTGGATTGTTTTACTGTAATGCTATCAATAAACATCCCATCATCCCGGAGCCTCTTGGGCGAGCGCTGGCAATGGGCAGCCGACGATGCGGGGCGTGTTGGTGCACAAGAGAAGCGGAGAGACAAGGGGTGCGTACACCATCCCAAGCCCGGAGGCTGCAGGTAGTGCGGCGCCGGGCCAAGGACGGTCTGAAGATGTGTGGGGACCATTTCAACATGGCGACCCGCTTCGCCACGTGTGGAATAAACGGCGTGAAACGCGGGTGGGGTGCTTAAATAATAACAGACATACAGGAATGCGCCAAGGGGTTAAAGGAAGCAGACATTTCACGGGACAGGCAGCCAGAGGGGTGCTGAAACAGTACATGTCAATTGAAAAGCTGTTTATTGCCTTGTGCTGCTCCACGTCCTATCAGCAAGTGGATAATGTTGATGAAACCAGAGTAAAAAGGGATCGAGGTGACACCTACCTGTGAGGCAGATGGTCAAATGCCAGCTGCAATCCGCGCAGTGTTGCCATGTGAGTTCAAAAGGATGATGCTATGCCATTAGACTGCCAATATGAGGGCAGCTGTTTGCAGGCTCATCTGAGGCTTGGGGCCAATTTCAAACCGAAATGGTTGAAAGACTCTGACACTGTTCCTGCTTCAGTGGATGCCAATGTCACAGGTTTGAGCTTTTCTGGATCATACCTGCCCTCTGGCATCACTGCTGGTCTTTGACAATCTATCCCCTCTCCATCAACTAGGCCGTGTTAACATGCAACAGAAGATGTGTGTGTGTGGGGGGTGGGGGCACACTTCTGGTTCTTAGCGCTATTTATGCCAGAGGTGTTGTCAATGTGTCAGCCTTGAGTGCCCTACATGACGTGGTACTGAGTTTGACTTCTTCAAATGTATGCCTACCTCTCAACTCACATATCTTTTGCAGTTTTTACCAGGGGTGGAATGGCAAGGGGGCAAAGGGGAAATTGCCCCCCAGCCTGGATGGGCTGTTGCCCCATGAGCCAGAGCTCCAAAATGTAAAAGTAATAATTGAAAAAGACTAAATCTTTCAGAATCTGGCCTGCCACAAAGGAACCGAGTGCTATAAAGCCTGCTCAGATTTTGGTGGGGCGGTGATTCATCTCGATGTAAGCAATGTGGTAGATGTGCTCGATGGCCCCCATACATGTGATTCGACAGTGAGTGTGAGGAAGAGGAGTCTAGGCTGCGGGGCATGTTCATACCACTCAGTGGCGATGTATGCATTTAAGTAACAGATTCTGTGAACCTGGATAGTAATGCTGGCACCACTGCTCCCCATACACCATTGCTCTGTTATAATCCACAGCAGCCTATCACAACGCCTACTTGCCAAGAAAGTAAGGGTCCATATCTTATTAAGAGTTTGTCCTTGGATTTATTCTGTACCAAGGCTCAAGTCGAGAGACCACGTGCGTGGATGGTGTCCGCCCACTTTTCTGAGAGGGCAGACGCTGTTCCCCCTTTGTGTCCAATAAATAAATAATAACTGTGCTGTGTTTAATAAATAAATAAACAATAACTGTGCCTTGGAATCAAACCCTGGGTGGGAATTAAGCTCTGGTGCTGTGACTGAAACAAATTACTTAACCACAGCAGCAACCATTGGTTGTGGGTGTTTAATAAATAAATAAACAATAACTGTGCCTTGGAATCAAACCCTGGGTGGGAATTAAGCTCTGGTGCTGTGACTGAAACAAATTACTTAACCACAGCAGCAACCATTGGTTGTGGAGCTACAAAATGTCTCATTTTAATATGCAGGACATGTGTTGTTACAGGTTCCCAAATTTAAAATATGCACGCATTTTGTATTTATGCATCAAGGTAATCTGTTCTCATGGCAAATACAGAAGCCCCCCTCATCCGAAAAGCAGCATTTAAACACTACCACCAAAAACGGCATTGTTTTGCCTTTATGTCATCTGAATGACTAGAAGTTCTACATTGCAACCAAAATTGCCTTGCTTTACTTTCTTTTCCCCTGAATGACCAGAAGTTCTACATTGCAACCAAAAACAGCCCTGCTTTACTGTTATTTCTCATGAGGGGCAAGAATTTCAAAACTACAAAGAAAAACGGCTTTTGTTTTTTCTTTCACATGAACAGCAGCCCTTTAAACACTGCAAACGAAAAACGGCTTGGCTTTTTCTTATGTCAAGATCAAATTAAAGAACCATGTGGAAGGGGGCCTACCTCTCATTATCAAGGTACCAACAGCAAATGCAAACTTACTCAAAAAGGTGAAATCATTCAAAGAATCCTGTGACCTGCAAGACAGGATTTTAAACATTAAAAGCAAAAAGTGGAAAGATAGCATTGCTCGCGCAGAAAATGTCAGGGGCATATCATGTGGGGGTTGACCAAAGCAAATGCAGATTATGTTCCAACCCACAAAACTCCAGTCACCTTTGAATAGACCCTTAATGCCAGAAAAAACAGTTCTGGTATGAGGCAGGAGATTCAAATGACAAAGCCCCGCTTCCCGCTGAATATCACACGTATCCTATAACCATCCCACCAAAAAATGTGATGCTGGAGAGGGCATCATAATTCCCTGCTCTGCAGACATGAAGGCAGGAGCCCAAAGATTTCAAAGGAGGCAAAGTGTGGCTAGAGCTTGACCAGAAGGTGTGAGCGCCTTGTTGCACCCCTTAAAAAGAAACCACACCACTTCAAAGAGACTTATAAAAATCTTTGGTTACAGGCTGAGCCCAGGGAGACAGATGGCTGTTGGGGCTGGGGGTGAGCGTTTCTCCCCAAGGTGGAACAAGACACTCCCAAGTTACATTAAAATACTGAATATATTTTAGACATTTTTGCAGCAATCAGAATAAGAATCAATTTCATTTTATGCTATTTTTTTCATGTAATTTCCAGGCAATTTTAAAAGACTAATTGCATTTCCCTGGGACATTGGGGGGCTGAAATGGCCAGTTAAGACTAGTTTCTGGCTGATCTGAACAAGTGACAAATATGACAGTTGATGAAAAGATGGAAGATGAAATTAGGAACATGCTGGATCATTTGAGAGTCATAACTGTTATACATTTTATGAAAATGACAGAAATGTGCCAAAGGGCCATGCTACCTCCTACAGAGTTGGCGATCGGCTTACCTAATTCCCTATTAGCAACTGAAACCGCATATCTATTTCATATGGCCTAGTATAAGTATGCAGTTATGAAACATAACTGGTCTTTGCCAAAAAGTGGCCATGAGAACAAAGAATTGTAATAAATGCAAAAAGACAGATGGTGCTCTCTTCCCTTTAACCAATCATGACTGGGGGTGGAGAGAGAACTGGTAAACTATCCTAACCGAGCGGCAGGGATGATTACAGGGTACTCTCCCTAGAATGTAAAGTTAGTAATGCCATTTGTGCTATATAAGGGGGACTGTACTAGGTTAGAGACAAACACCAATATCCGGGAGACAGGAAAAGGAGGACAGAGAGAAGGCTGCTGAACTTTACCATCTTCACTTGCCCTTGCTGTCCAGAGTGTCCTGAGATCCAGCTAGCTGTCCTGAATCCTAAACCCAGGCTTGCTTTGAAAGTAGCATATAGCCCCAGTCCTAAATTGCATAAACCCTTCATTTTTGTAGCATCGCATTTGCTATTTCTCCCATTGAAAACCCCATTGCAAACGGAAATTAAACCCCCATTGAAAACCCCATTGAAAACCCCACATTGCCAGTGTAATTCAGTCACGTTCCCATAAAAGAATCTATTATTAGCCTGTGTATGTAAGCATCTCTCTTTTAAAAAAACTCAAAGTTGTCTGTGTAAATCCTTAGCATTTTTGTTTTCCCTATTTGAAATTCACGGTGCAAGATTGTTGCCATTCGAAACCAACCATCTTGTCCCTAGTGTTGTATTTAATTATTATAGTCATTAAAGTGTTGCTTCATAAGAATTAGTCTCCTTGTAACTGAAAACCGAATGTGTTCTTGTATTGGGTGCATTAGCCAACGAATTCCTAGTTGCAACTGTCCTATTAAAACCAAAACCGTTGTTCCATTGTGAGCAATCCATTTTGCCTAGAAGTCTACCAGTTATGTGCTTCTGTCCTTGTCATTGAAAACCGATGTTCCAATTTGTAAGCTAAACCCCTTTGCTGAGCTGCCTGTCATTGTAAACCCAATGTAAACAAATTTCCATTTGCCACTGTATTTTTCCATTTTGCATTTTCTTTCTCCCAAAACCGATATCACATTACATTTCTATTTTTGCCCTTGTGTGCTGTTTAGTATTCCCTAAACTTTCCCTATCTCAAGTGTAAGCAACACAAATGCCTGTTCATTCTGTCCCCTAGTGGTTCTGAGTAATAATCAAAATCCCATTCTGCCAATTTGCTCCAAAAACAGGTTTTTGTTTCCTTTGCTGTCTTCCCATCTTGGGGTGGTGGGCTTTAACCCCAAATCCGATTTTCTCTCTCAATTCCTACCCCTTGCCACTGCCGTCCATTCAAAGGAATCAAGTTTAATTGATGTTTGGGGGTGAGTGTTGCAGTGGGGAGTGCTAAAACTGCAGCGCTATCACTTTCAACCTGATGGTATCTTGCTGTTTTGTCATTAAAACAAAAGCGAGTTTCACAGTCCATTTCAACCTGATTGTATTTTTCCTGTTTGTCATTATAACAAAAGTGAGTGTAACAGCCCATTTTTCACTTGGTCGCTCTAGATAGGATATTACATTTGTGTTGCCACAATTGTGGTGGCTGCTGTTTGTGTACAATTTTTCTTTTTCATTAAATAATAAATTAATAAATATCTTATTGATACACACCGGCCTGGTTCCTAGTCCATTGTGACACAGGGTGTTTGTGGAGGTTGGGTGTGAGACAGGTTGGAGGCCTGCTCAAAAAAAGAATGAGTCGTTTATTAAAAATAAAAAGCGCTTTATTGTATGCCACATTCATTGTCGGTGAAGGAGACCCAGGCTGGAGTGTGCTGTGTAATACATCTGTGACAATACGCATAGACCTGTGTACTCTGGGTGGACACAGTCTACAGGTGCTGTCCCTCCTGGAATATTTAGTTGGGATATGACAGGAGGAGTAGACAATGCATCCCAAAAAGGGGGAGAACCAAACCTTCCCCCTGCCATGGCCAGCATAATTAACTAACAAAGGCTCCATGCCTCCACCATGTCCTTTTGTTGTACACTACCGCTGCTGGGAGTATTCACATACCAATAGAGGGCACTTCAAAAAGGCCCACATGGGGCCTGGCTGCAGAGGTGAACAAAGGAGTCGGGAAAGCCAACAACCTTTCACATGTAACTGTGTCAACTTGAAGCCATACCCCACCCTCAGTATCAATGACAGTGAGCTGTCATGTCTGGGACTGTTGTTTACAATAGGCCACCCCTCTAAAAGGACCTCATTCATAAGGTACGAGAATGTGGTTTACAGGAGCCAGAGGGTTTGGTCGCACAGTAGCTTCAAGGGAGACCTACAACTTTAACAATGACCACACAGGGAGAACCATTAACCAGAGAGGCTCTTTGAAAACAACAGACAGGAAGATGGGTGTCACAAGGCAGTGAGCCCAGAGCTCTTTCTGCTGAAAGAAGGATTCCACCATTTTCGTTCTGCGGTACACCTTGTTCTTATTTTCACCCCTTTACCTCTCCTGTTGCAAAGCACTCTAGTTAGGCCTCAAGCATACAGGAGATTGTTGGTAAGGACCTCTCAATGTGTTCATTAGGGTGGGCTTAGCAATAACTGTGGCCAATTTGCCTTTAAAAGAGGGCCAAGTCCCTCTTTTGGCAGATCATCTGACAACTTCACCAGATGTAACCAAGAAGAATTCAACCTTGGACCCTGGCTGAAGGTGCAGTCTGCCTTACATCTTCCGCCAGTGAAAGAAGGCCAGGAAAAAAGGAAGAAAGATCTCTCCCCTAAACATCTCCCAGGAAAAAGAGGGAGATAAAGAACTCAGAGGACCCACCAGCCACTCCAGAATGGTACCTTGCATGTGCCCTGCTGGACTCTGCAACAAGCTTACTAGGTATGTGGCAGAAGATCTGTGAACCTACAACCAAGGACAAGGCAGCTGCCTGCAACACACTCCACAGCTGTGCGCTGTCAACCTTGCAGTACGACACAAGCCCATTGAAGAAGCTGTGAGAAGTGTCTCGACGAGCATCTACCAAAGTCTGACTTAAAGGAGATTTTCGAGCAAGCCTAGTTCCTTGATCTGCAACCGACGTCAACGCTGACCGTGTGAAGCCGCCGTCGCTTAAAGACATCGGGATGTCTTGGCCAGTGCTTCAGACCTTCGATCAGCACTGAGACAATGATTCCGAGTCCAAAGCGCTCCGCTTGCAAACAAAAAAAATACATGGCAGGGGAGAGGCCTCTGCTCAGAGGCAGTCAGCACAGTCCCCCATGAAAATAAATCAAACGGATGGACTGTGCACCTACCACTCAAGTGAAGGGTGCCCCTTCTGCACCCCCCTCATCTCAATCCATAACAAGCTGCAACTGCTCAAAACCGGTCTGAAGAGCCTCAAATGAAAACCTCAATAAACTCCAAACGAGTGGCAGCATAAGTGTAGCAGCTGCATTTATCGGGTTAATGATGAAGGAATAGATGCAGGTACATTAAAAAGGTGAAGCCAGGGATGTGGGAATGTGTATGAGACCAGAGATTGGGAACCAGAGAGACTCCACTGAGGTGAATGAGGCTGGTCCGGAAGGAATGAGCGAGGCCAGGCCACAGTGATACAAATGAGGCCAGTGGTGTGGAGTGGAAATGCCAGAGACAACACAAGAGTGCTTGAGACCAGTGCTCACGAACCAGTGAGACTCCACTGAAGTAAATGAGTGCAGTGATGTGGGATGGGCAGGGCTTTAAGTGGGCCGGGGCCTGCTGGGGCTGGGCCCTGGCATGCTCCGAATTCTCGCTTTGAGGCGGGACCCTGCCGGGGCCCACTAATCTCCCCTGACAGCCCCGGCCTCTACACGAAAAGTCATTTTTTCTATAGCCTGAAGCTCTGGCTTGTGTGCGAGAGCTTCAGGCTTCAGAAAAAATGACTTTTTTGCCATAATGGTGGCGCTGCACCTGCAAGGTTTCCCTTCAAGCAAGAGATGCCTGTGGGCCGGTGCCACCATTATGGAGAAAACGTGAGGCCACTGGAAGCAGAGGCCTTGTTTCCTAAATTCTGAAGCTCCCACGCATTCGCAGGAGTTTCAGTATTCATGAAAACGGCCTCCGCTTCCAGGGCCTCACCCTTTCAGCCTTAATGGTGAACTGCTCCTCCCCAGTTGGCGAGGGGCAGAGCCACCATTAAGGCTGAATAGGCGAGGCGCTATCACCTGCCAGGCAGACCAATAGAAAAGCAGGGGTGCCAGTATCCCATTGGGATCGTCAGGGGGCGTGGCCTAACGGGCCAGCAGGACCCTGCCGTTAGGCCACACCCCCTTGATGACCCACTAAAGGCACTGGTGATGGGCGAGACAGCATTGCCGTACATGACCCAAGAGATGGGCTCAGGTGTGAGGCGTTATTGCATGCTATAAGTCCAGTGACGTGAGGATGAAGGAGAGGCCTTGAAGCGTATGGCGCCGTGCTGTGAACGCGAGGACCCTGTCGTCTTGAAGTATAGTAGGCCGGTGATGTACATAACAAATTGTACTCATTAATACACGAGGCCAGTGATTTAAACCAGGACTGTAGATGGCAGTGATAAACACAGTATGCAATAGTATTTAAGCTTCGCAGTCGAAGGCTAAACATCATGTCCAGCATTGGAGAGATACCGTCTGTAAACGCCTCTCTTGCTCTTCTGGGCGGTGTCTGCGCAATTCCCAGTTAGGCTGTCAGGCCTTCTCGGATATTCATGGCAGGGTCAAAGAAAAATAACTTCCTCGACTTTAGTGAAGCTTTTCCTAAGTTTGTTATTAAAGCAATTATCTAGCATAACACGAGGACAGCGCCAGAGGAGAGCTAATGGGAACCAAATGTGCCAAGCAAGAGGCCGGGCTCGCAATCTGCATTGAAAGATGACGGGAAAGCAATTAGTGGCGGACGCAGTGTAAAGACGTTCCACCTGGCCGGCCCTGGGCAGCACTTCAAACCGGCGCTATTTATAACTCTCGCGGCGTCCTGCGTGCGGACCCCTGCCTGCGTCTCACCGTAGCCCGAGTTCTCAGACTGTCTCACAAAGAAGCTGGTCTGCGTGCCTAGAGGTGGTTCAGGTTACTGTCTGCACGCTACAAAAACGCGCCAGGGCTCATACTGGAGCCCCTTAGTATTTAATGGCAGAGACCTGCTACGTTTGCACTGTAGCATAGCCTTAGTCAGCCCAGTGGAGTAACTTTGCTGAGAATGTTGGGGGGGACATGACATCTGAAGAAAAGGTGCCCCAGCCAAATGAATGGAGACACAAGCATGCGCGCCGCCTTTGGTTGTCCTCTTTTGCACTCCACCATGCAAGTTGAGTAAACGCTGCCTTCCATGCATTCATGGCAGGCTGCATTTACAAATGATTCCTATGGAGTCCGCCGGCTTTTTGCTGGTTCAAAAGGCTGGGAGACTCCATGGGAATCCCCAGTATTTGTGCAGGCATGAAAATCCATGCCGGCGCAAATACTGTAGTCAGGGGCGCCGAGTACGTGGATGCTATGGGGCCCGGGCACCCCTGGAAATGCTATTTTAATGAAAGTCCCTATTCGTAGAATGGGATTTTTTTTGTTGTTGTCACGTCCCGCCCCCCGCCCCCAGCCCCACCCACTGGTTTCCCTTGGGAAAACAAAAAGTCGGCCCACCTGGCTGGAGTATTTGTATGAAGTAGAGAAAAGGAGTGTCAGCAACATAACTTACGTTCCGCCACTCATTTCTGCCATACAAATCCATTCAAATTGGGTGTGACGGGAACCTACTGTATAATAAATAGCCTTGCTTATGCAGTAGATTCCCAACACGGCCCATTTACGCAGCCCTATGGTCTAACTTTCTCAACTAAGGATCACTCCTAGAAACAACAGTCTCCTAACCAAAATCTCTATGACAGGGTTGCCGCTAGAGCTCCCCGCCTGCTCCCCAACCCACTCAGATCCCTAAAAAGACCTCTACTACTAGGCTAGTGGAGCAGCTGCACAAATGAACACTCTGAATACTTACCAATGAATCTACCAGCAGGATTTAATGAAAACTGCACACTAGCACCCTGAATATACACCAAATAATCTAACACTAACTAACTCCCAGAATATGAACTAAAGGAGTAACTTAGCTGTGTTAGCCAGCAGCAAAGAAAGAGGATTTGTTATTGGAGAAAGGGACATTTATGGACTTGGCTGTATGTCCATTGGCTACCAGGGGGGCATGACCTGTCCGCCATTTTGGAATGGGACGTTTATAAATGTGATTTGTTGAAGTTCTGTTACAAAATTTTCAGAAAAGTTTTATAAAAATGTTTATTTCTTTGCTGCTGTGTCTTGCCATAGAATCAAACACTAACTAACTCCCAGAATATGAACTAATGACTCTAGCACTAGGCACTAGGCTAGAAAAAGAAATGCTTTTTTTTAGCTACACTCATAATACTAACCCAGTACTCTAGGCCAGGTTAGCTTAACAACTGCACCAACTACTCAGAATATTACCCAAGTACTCTATCAGGAGTCTACAATAAAAACTGCCAAAATGTGGAAGCGCTTTCACGAACAGGAGGCCAAATAACTTGTGTTTTTAAACATTTGATACGGTTGGATACATAAAACATTTCACAAAACAAGTAGAACAAACAAAACAAGCCCCTGAATCCACAATAAGGAAGGAAAAGCAGTTAAAAAATGTCTAAATGTTTCCTCGCATTTCAGAGACATATTTAAAAGCCGCAATAATTAAGGAAGTCTGCCTCCCACTGCAAATAACATTCCAAAAACTGCACATTGGAAGGGAACTGGAGTTATCTACAAATCGAGAAAAATCAAAGACAACGCATGATGTGCAATTTGGGGCAGTCAATGAAGAGTTATTTTAGAATTTAGATTCTCTGCATCCCTACAGAATCTACAGACTCGCTGCGCCCTAGGAATCCTGGATCATGCACCAGTTACTTCTCAAGTAGCGAGTTCATTATATGCAAGTCATATAAAGTTAAGTCTCCATCTTCTATTTGGAAACTTCCTTACGTAAATAGAAACTTTGTCTATGGCTTTTTCTACCAGGGTACAGTAACTAAATCATTTATAGATCATAAACTGCTCTCTGGTGTTAATCCAGTCCACAGACCATAATTATTGTGATTGGGTTAGAAAGAAAAATGTGCACAGTCATGGCTGGTTTCTCTACAATGTTTTGAGTTTTTAATACCCAATTGTTCAAAAAGGACAGGATTGTTTTTGCATGTCATGAAGATTGTCAAATAAGGAAAACGGGACCTAGGTTTGTGCAGATGGTCAAGGCGAATTACAGAAATCCAGTGATGCGGCTGGCGATCAAAAAGTGTCTTTTGCAATCTATTCCCATCACGTGGGGCACTAGTCAAGGGTGCCCTCTCTCTCCATTGTTGGACGCAATATATTGGAGCCCTTACTTGTGAAGCTCAGGCTCAATGAGGGGTTGAAGGGCATACCATTTGTGCCGAGGAGCATAAGTTTATCGCATTCGCAGAAGGTATGTTGATTGTGTTGACGGAACCTGAGACATCAATATCGGTATTGGTGGCGGAGCTGGGTCTCGTGGAAAAGATATCGGGTCTTAAGGTTAATACCAAGAAGTCTGAATTTTTGGGCCTGGCGTTAACCCCAGAGCGGTACAAACATCTGGTGCAGCACGCTCCCTTCAGGGTTGCTGAACGTTTTTTTTCGATATTTAGGGGTGAATATAGCAGACACTATTTTACAAATGTATGACAGAAACTACCCAGAAGTGCTATGACAGATCCGTATGGACCTGGCAAAATGGACTCTATTGAGAATTTCATGGCTTGGCCACATAGCAACAGTAACAATGGTCATTCTACCTAGAGTTATTTATTATTTAAAGGTGCTGCCAGTGTCGGTCCCTCACATGTTTTTTGTGGCATTGAATACGTTCATTTCAAGATTTATCTGGAAAAACAAACGTCTGTGACTCGTTTTACAGACCCTGAAGGCTCCAAGGGACTGAGGGGGATTGAGCCTCCCAAACTTTGTGAAATATTATGAGGTGGCAAAGTTGAGGGTGATATAGGAGTGGTTCTCTGGAGACACCATAAGCCGTAGGTACGAATGGATAAGGCATTGATGGGGATGCCCCTGGAGGAGGTTTTATGGTTGAATAGACAAGATCAGCCCCAAAATACGTGATTAAGCCAAGTTGTAGCCATGGTATGCAATATGTGGTACAATTTGTTCGAGAGGTGCGCGTTGTCAACAAAACTGTCCCCCTTTACACTTTTGCTGGGGAAACCACAATTTACGCCTGGGATGGATGTTATTTGTTATGTATACTTGCAAGATGCCAATCAAAATATTAAAAAAAGGAAGCAGGGAGGGGTTCACTATTTTAGCATAAAGTAGCAATGTGTCCCAATCTTTTAGAGCCTGAAGAGAGCGAAGGCCTAGTTTGCAATGAAAAATGAATACTTGCACGCCTAGGGAAAGATTAAAAGACCATCTCCAAATGTTGCCCTCAAGTTTAGGCCAATCAATAGGCATACATTTTGTCTATATTCCAAAGGTTACACACATGACTATTTTGCCTTTACATAATTTTAGCATTGGCAATATAGAAAAATGGCAGTATTTTTGATCATTTGTTTTCATTTGAGTAGCAAAAACGACTCTCTTCGGATGAAATTCCCTGAAGGCCCCTACCAATGACACATTTTCTTTGTGTCAGAACCCAAGTACTTGCAACAACTCACAACTTCCAGCTGTAAGTTACCTATGTAGCATATATGTATCCGTTGTCTTTTTAAATGGATTGCTATTCAGGATTTTTGTTTTGGCAGGATTGATCTCTAAGTCCAAATCCTGCATGAAGTTAAAAAGAGAGGTTATCAGTCTCTGCAAGCCAATCAGTGTTTATTCCATAAAGACTACGTCGTCTGTGTACACTAAGTGGGGTATATGCAAATAACTCACTCTAGGCGGAAAAAACCATGCAGTTGTCAAGGGCCTTCCCCAAATCAGATCTAAATAGGGCTGGGGCCAAAACTCAGCCTTGACGTATGCCACGAAATGTAGGCACTGCCTCTGAAAGAGAGCCCGTAGGATCAGGACAAACTTTAACTTGGGTATCCTCATGAGTTTGTCTCAAGATGTTAATTAGAGAGCCCGGACAATCCAAGGTTTTAAGTTTGAACCATAATATGTTATGTTATGTTACTTGGCATTTATATATCGCCTTATGTATCATTGGTATGATCGCAAAGCGCTGGTAGGTTGAACGCCCTCCGGAAGTCAGTAGAGACAGAAAGAGTCATAAGGTGCGTGTGTGCACTGGATATGTGTGCAGCCAGTGTGGCAGTTGCATTTTAGCTGCTTCTTAGCGGTAGGTGTAGCGGTTGGGAGGTCAGGCATATGTATTCATTCTGGAGGGATGACGCCGGGACTGATTTGTGTCTGTGCAAGGCCTGAGGAGATGCTTAAGCTAGCAGTGTGCTCAGCTGATGTTTAGTTAGGATGATGTGGAGAATGTGGCGGGTGTTAGTATGAGAGCAGCTATACCGAATGTGTCATAGTATCGCTGTGTTCTAGTTGAGTGTTGGTGTATAGGCGAGAATAAGCGTGGTGGTGTAATGTGGTGGTTATCAGTTATGCGCTTGAGATTGAGCACTCCATCTGTACCATCTAGTCTATTCGTTTTATTTACTCTGTCCATTCATTCCACTTCGTCGGATCATCATTTCGTCTGTTGCATCCATTTGGTTATCAGTAAGGCATTTAGGATCGGGCATTCCATTTGTACCATCTATTCTATTCGTTTTGTTTATCCCGTCCATTCGTTCTACTACGTCTGTTCATCCATTTCGTCTGTTTTATCCATTTAATCTAATTAATCTTTCCATCATTTGATCCACTCAACCCATCATCCACATAGCTTACTCCATCCATTCTGTACTCATTTCATCCTTCCTATCCGTTTAATGTGTTCAATCCGTTTCATCCTTCCTATTCATTCGATCAGCTCCGTGTGTTCCACCTATTCAGTCCTTTCCATCCACTCAGTCCGTTCCATCCACACTATCAGTTCCGTCCACTCCATCTGTTCCAATTATCTTGATATCCTTATACTACAAGAAACATGGCTGATAGACAAACCTATGCTTGATGGTTATGAGTTGTTTTTGTTCTGCCCAAAAAGGGCTGATAGGTCGTCTATATGGGGATCTCCTAACAGCTATTTGTTTGAGCCTTAATGTCTGTTATGAAAAATGGGGTCCCAAAATACTTGATTGTTTGCTGTTAAATTTTCTTACAGAGACTCTGTTACCCACATAAACTGAGATTGCTGGGTGGCAAATTAGCAAATATCTACTGGAATCCCTCCAGAGTTAACCAGCGTAGGTTTATTGACTCCCTTACCTTCACTCTAGAATGTTGGCATGTTGGATTTTCGGGCAAGATTATAGTGACAGGCAACTTTAATTCAAACTGAATCTCCTTTAATCTACCAAATGCAAGCTCACACCAAAATGGATCTAGATAAGGAGAAAATGTATATTTCACCTTATGAACTTGTGGGGCATATGTATGGTGAATGGGAATTTGGGTAAAGACATCCATGTGCATCCTACTTTGTCGAGGGGAGTATCTAGGTCCTAATTAGACTATATTTTTATGACTAAATTCCTTTTGGATAACTGTTTGCAGTTTGAAGTCATCAACCGACGGGCAAGTGATCATGAGACTTTACAATTAGTGTTAAATGTGTCTCTTCCCCTCAAAGTGTGTTCGTCTTACAAAGCTCTCCTGGTTAATAAACCGAACACAGGAATAATATGGATTCCTTCAATCATTGACAAATTTAACTCAATATTAGCTTATCTATTAAGAAACAGTCCAACAAATGTTATTGATGCAATTCATTTTCATCAAGCTTTAAATTACTAAATGAGGCTTTTTATTAAAAACAATTTGCGGACCAATAGAATAATTCAACCTTTCAGAACCTGTTGCTTTGATGAAGTAGTCTCTACCAAGAACAAAGTATTCAAATATAAGTTGTGTCTTTAATGCAAACATCAGGATCCCTGCTCTATATCTTCTCAAAAACAACTAAAACAATCTTGTAAGAAATGGTTGAAGTCTTATAAAAATGTGATGCTTCATAGGGACGCTTGTAATAGATTTTTCTCTTATTGGGGTACATTTGGGACTTGCCGGTATTTTCTTACCATAAAAATAGTGGCAGTAATTTGGTGGTAAATTAGTCTTGCACTTAGATCGGGGTTGGCATCACATTATTTTAGTGACCATACCTTGTTAGCTTATATTGGTGGTAATTTTAGTGGTATTTTGTTTAGCGGTAATTATTTCTGTCGTATAGTGGTGAGCATGGTTTTCTTCTTTATACTATAAGCCCATCATGAAACAAAACTTTCCCTTCTATTAGAATGCCTCCTCCTTGTCTGTATAGAGCTCCATACCTATACATTTGATAGGAACCCAATGATTTTATTTAGAGCGCCACCTATAGTTTGTGGCTGGTATCACTGGCTTATATACATCCAGTAATCTATGTGTCATAAAGTATCACTGGCTTATTTACATCCATAATCTATGTGTCATAAAGTATCACTGGCTTATTTACATCCAGTAATCTATGAATCAGATCCTTTCCCATCAGCATGCAAGGAAAGGGCATTCATCATACCGACACAAACCTTCTTTTATCTGTTACTATACTTTTGTTGGTAAATTGGCAAATGCACTACAGCACTAATATGAGCCTCCCCTTTAGACATTACCTATGTAAAATAAATCACAGATGCATGAAAGACACAAAATCCCATTTGTTTTCATAGGTACTTATTATATTGAATTACATTTACATGTCATCAAGCCTTACCATGGTTATTTACAGCATCGTCTGAAATACAAAAGACAGCAAAACAGAACAAGCAGGTCTATTTGAAACATAGATTAATGTTTCCACATTCTGAAAATGACAAAAATACACATGCAGTGACTTCCTAACCTTTCTACACTGTAATAAATCTTAGCCAAACATATGGCATTCAAATGATCCTGACTTGGCACATATCTTACCAAGATTAGCACTTCTTTGAATTTCTCAGCATGACCTTGCACCACTAGCAAAGGCAGGCCCAGTGACAGCGCAAAATGCTACTGTAAATCTTGTGTGTGGAGCACCAAAGAGATATCTCTCATTGCCAGCACACTAACCCCTTAGAGCTCCGTCTGTCTTCACAGCCCAGTCTGAACTAACCTTTCTCCGCATTTCCTGTCCCAAGAAACCTTCTGTCCTTCCCCTTTTGACATTTCTTGTCAGCCTATAATTTCCCCCAATAAGGTTAACAGGAATGCTTTCTGTATCAACCCTCATGTTTAGAACAATGAGGGCTTTAGGCCTCCCTGAATAAATGTTTCATTCTGTTTCCTGCTGTCTCTTTCCCTCTGCTCTCAACAAGCTAACACAGAAAAAAAATGCCAGTGTGCATTTAAAAAATGAATTACAGCAGTGCCACCAAACATGGATTTTCACATCATTTTGCACATGAGACCACATTATAATGATAATGAAGTTAGAATTTAGTTTTTTAGCAATGTTAATTATGTTAGTCAGTTATAACTTAATGTAGTCTCCATGTATAAGGTATCCGAAAAAATATGGTGCACTTCATTATTTGGCCTAGCAGCACTAAGCTTTTCTATGCGTGCATTTCATTCTCTGCAGTTTCAAGTTGGGCTTGGCTGTGTTGTAAAACCTGTATTTTGCATGCCACCAACAACACCTTTATATGTCATACTGGCAACAACAAAAAAAATATATATATATACCATATTACTGCTGGCACCAAACATGCCACTACATTTTGCAATAAAAAATGCTGTTACACTTTGGTAAAATATATATGTCCTTTCATACCCTCCTTTTCCAACAATTCTGGCTACCCAAATCCACAATTGGAGGAAACCCAAATTATTATTCTTTCTTTCCATCATATGAATCACAATTGAAATAATAGCAACTTAATAAAATGAACATTGAAATATTTCATAATAAATCACTGCTTAATTATAATAACAGTAAAACATATCCCAAATGGGTCTTTGAGTCCTTATAATGTGCATGTGCATGAATAACTTTCTTTTCAACCAAAACGTCCGCCATCAACATTTCATTTTCATGTATGATAACAAAACAATAAAATAAAATAAATAAATAAAATAAATGACTAATATAACTAACTAAAACAAATAATTAAAATAAAAATGTGATTCTCCACCACACTCCTTTTCAGTCCCATAGAATAATACTATGCTTCATCAGGAACGCTGCAGAATTGAGTTCAATTCACTACTGTTCTTTTAAAACGTTTATCATTTTTATGATTGCACCTCTACATGTTTTGATCATCAATTTTCGTTATCTGGTTCATTCTGTGAAATTCTTTTATCCTGGCACTCTTGGATGCTTGTCCATCTGGACGTCCCAGTCACTTTGTCTTCACCTACATACTTCGGTCCGGAGGCTTTACTTGAGCTTCATCTTGCGACCTCTGACCCCAAAAAGACCAATTAAGTTTTCTAAAGTAAATAGAAAAGAGACAGATTAAGTACATAGCACAATACCAATTTCACCCTTTCTACCAAAAGAATTGTAGTGCAAAACATTCCGCTTGATTTCTGAAACTAAGCACATGTTAAAAAGAAAACAACAATATACATAAGACACCATTATACATAAAAAAACATTTCAATATTGTACCATAGTAATTCAACCTGATTCAATACCTTATATCAATGTTTATCACCTATGGTATTTTCATTTACATTTATCTCTACAATAACCATTATGTATATTTTTATTTCTATGGTGTGGGACACTATGAGGACAGCCACTGTGTCTTCCTTTCCATGTCTTCAGGGCATTTAAGCTGTTTCTACTTGCTCAAGTCTCGTTATTTCATGTTTGGGATGACAGGGCTTGATTTGGTTAAAATGAACAAATTGCTCTGTCACCGCTTCACCCTCTGTTTTCAATATTTTGCAAACTACTGGGGACACCTTATCCACAATTTCAAATGGCCCTTGCCAAACCACAAGAAATGTAGCTTTTTTATGTTTTCCTTTTCCAAAATGAAATTTATATACCTGATCCCCTACATTATACTCTTTCACAGACGTCTTTCTATCATAATATGACTTGGCACTGTCAGCAGCCCTTTCCAAATTTCGCTGCACAAATGCAAATGCATGTTGTAAATGCTTCCTCAGTTCTTACACATATTCGTGAACTGTAGATGCACTTACAAGAGTCTGTTCATGTTTCCTGTATAATAAATGCTGTGGCAGTACCATCTTCCTTCCTGTTAACACCTCATGAGGACTGATTCCTGTTGCTTTAGCAGGAGTCGATCTCATTGCCATCAATACCAGAGGTAATTATAAATCCCAACTGGAACCTGCTCCGCTACAAACTTCTTTAATATCTCCACAACAGACCTGTTGCAACGTTCAATATTCCCAGAGGAGGCAGGTCGGTACGCAATATGCAGTTTCCTTTTCACCCCCAATATCTGCCACCCCTTAATCATCAAGGTGCTTGTGAAGTAACTTCCTCTGTCTGACTCTATTCTTTGTGGTATTCCAAATCTTGAAAATATATGATTTACCAGTAATGTAGCTGCGGTTTGCGCACTACAATCTGGTGCAGGAATACACTCTACCCATTTCGACATCAAACAAACCACGGTCAAAAGATAACTGTTCCCTCTATTCAACCTTTTTACAGGCCCTACATAGTCAATTTGCAAATCTGACCATGGAAGAGGTAGACCTCTATTCATCCATGGAGCTCTATGCATTGGTGAAGCGGGTTTAAATTGGGCACATACTAGGCAACCCTTAGTGTATAATTCCACATCTTGGGACATATGTGAGCAGTAAGCATAATCTTTCAATATTTCTAGTTTTTTGTGAACCTCGGTGTCCTGCAGTTATTGCATCATGTGCATGGTGTAGCATTAGCCCTCTGAATGAAAGGGGTACCACCCACTGTATTTGTCATGTTATGGATTCCCTGATCATGAGTCCATCCTGTAATCTAATTAGTTTTTTATTCTTTAATAATACCCTCAACTCTGCTTTTCCTGTACAATCATTCTCAGTTAAAGGATTTTGTTCGGGGTCCATCAATGATTGTAATAGATCCCCCAATATTGGATCATCTTTTTGTACCTTAATCAGATCTTGATCTGGTGTATCATAACTCCATTGCACTACTGGTTGCTCTACCTCTTTTGGAGCCTTAGAGCGTGTAACTGCATCTATTTGTCTTTCACCAATTGAATGTTCAATGGGTAACAAATCTCCCATAACAGCCCCAATCTTGGGTAATTGATCTGCTTTATCATTTCCCTCCTTATCTTCTCCTGGAGTTTTTAAATGTCCACGAATTTTCCTCCAGCATATTGTTAAATCATTCTTTGACACTAATTTTGCATATAGGCTGTATCATTTTTCCATGCTTGAGGGGCTTTTTATTACATGTAAGCATGCCTCTTGCTTTCCATCCAGGCAATATTCTACAAAGCTATTTTGTGCACAATCAGAATCAGTCACCAGGACAATTTCACTGAATTTATTATCAACTGCAGTAGTAATTGCTTTATACATGGCTGCCAATTCCGCTACCTGACTACTGCTAGCCCCAATTCTCATCCCTATACTAGGAATGTCCTCACATGTCAACCAGACCTTTCCTATCCCTGATACCAACTTTTTATTGCTGTCATTTTCAATGTGAAAGGCACAACCGTCGACATATACAGTTGGCAAATTATTGCATGTCTTTTCATCAAAAGCGTTATGTGGTGATTGTTCAAACTCCTGCAAACTAGATTCCACCTTTACTTCGTCGGATGCACATTCAGCTGCAGAGTCATGTACATCTGCTAACCCTTGAGCAACTAGGCTCTTTTTATTTTGGTCATATCTCACTTCTACAGGAAAGCCTTGCAATGCCAATGTCCACGAAGTAATTCTGTACTGTGCTAATCCTTTTACTCTGTAAAAACTGCAATGGTTGATGATTCATCTCAATAATTACCTTTTCCCCTTGAACAACGGGGCAGAAATGCTGCAACGCCAACACAGTAGTCAAACAAGCCTTTTCACACTCACTGAATTTAATCTCAACCTGGAAAAATGCCTTACTTGCATAAGCAATGGTTTTGTGGTTCAAATCATGTTTTTGAGATAACACTGCCGACATACAATGTTCAGTGAAACCTATTTCTATAAAGAAATCTTTGTTTTGTATGGGATACGCTAAACATGGTGCCTTTATGAGACATTCCTTGAATTTAGCAACTGCCTCAGATTGCTCCTTTTCCCATTAGTTTTGTCAATGGTTGAGTAATTTCAGCATCATTTTTAATACATTTCCTGTTATATGCTGTCATTCCTAACAAACCTTTTAAACCTTTCACATTCCTGGGATCTTTCAGTTTCTGTATGGCCTCCACCTTTTTCTTTTGTGGATTTAGCCCATATTCAGTTACCTCATGGCCTAGGAAATTCACCTTTTTCTTGCACCATTGTGCTTTCTGTAAAGACACCTTGGTACCCGCCTTTTGCAATTGGTCGAGTACATGTCTAATGTCATCAAAGTGACTTTTTAAGCTTTCATTTTTTATCAGGATATCATCTAAATAAACTATACTTCCTCTTTCCGCAGCATCTGGCATAGCCTGTCTCAAAAATATGCCAAATTCGCTCCCACTATTGACATACCCGAATGGTGTTCTAGCCCATGCGTATTGCATTTTATCAAATGAAAATGAAAATAAATTCTGAATATCCTCTGCCAGTGGCACACAACAATATCCAGATGTGAGAACTAATGTGGTAAATACCTTTGAGCCATGCACCTGAGCAAGGCCTTGATCAATGAATGGCAGCGGCCATCTAGACACTGGTACTCTTTTATTTAATTCCCTCAGGTCTGCACACAGACGCCATTGACCATTTGGCTGTAACACACCCAAAATACGAGTGTTGGAGGTACTATGAATGGGCCTGATAATTCCCCTAGACTCCACATTTTTAATTATCTCTGCCAATGACTCTAAGCATGCCAGTGGCAATCGATATTGGCGCACAAACACTGATTTCTACCACACCCCTCTGGTAATGTGGCAACATGTAAATTAGTTAGGCCACAATCATATGCATCTTGGGCAAAAACGTCTGCACTACTTTGTGATTCAACCCTTGTTTCAGGCGTATGGGATTAGTGGCGACCCCCAATGGGTGTGTCAAATCCCCCAAGGGCGCTGCAACCAAGTTCAGTCACCGGCCCAGCCACTATGGCACTAGCTCTCCATGTTGAAATAGAATTCACCTCAACTCCATTGAATGTGGTGCCCTGTAGTTTGTCCTGGGACCTGGAAATGCATATTTATTGTTCCAAATCCTTACACTTTTTAAGGAGCCGATCCACTTCCTTACGCAAATAATTGTTTTCATCACCCATTTTATTAATCACATTTTGCATATCACTCATTTGCATTTGGCATTCATTGAATTCTTTGTCTCTCTTGTCTCTTTCTTGAAACATTTTAACTATCTTTTGTTCAGCATTTTGAAGATCACTTTCTTTCTCGAAATGTTCTTTTTGTAAAATCTGCATTACCAAAATAACCTCGTCTTTATCTTGTCTAATATGATCTACCAACCCTTTCAAGTGTTTTAATTCTTGCTCACTGTCCTCAAACTGTTTCTTTCTTTGGGACAATTGAATGTTGAGGTCTTTACATTTTTACGGCATGTCCTTTTGACACACCTCTAGTTCTGCTCTTAACTTTTCCTCTTGTTCACTAGCTCCATCCAGTTCAACTTTTAATCTGCTAATCAGCTTGGCATCATTTTCTTGCATTCGCAGAGACCTATTTAAAATGAACCATGTCTTGGCATATAGCCGTATAAAACAATCTTTCTCTGCATGTTTATCAGCAGCATTTAATAATCTCGAAAGACAGACCTGAATTATGCTACCTTCTGAAAAAATGCTGTCCAATGCTTCTTTCTGCACTTCACCATAGATACAGTCATGCCACTCTGTGGCATTATTTGATGACCATGTTCCGTGTGCATATAACTTTGCCTCCAGATATTGCACTCACTCTGGGAATGTGGCCTCCATTTGAGACAGTCTGAAATTCACTTCTAGTGTCACACTGCTCTCATGAAATGGGTTCCCTTTAATGCACGTATGGTAGTATTAGACACACTTGCCACGCCCAGTAGGTGCTCTACAGCCACTTTCCAGGCCAATGCACCATTATCTGAAATAGATAAATTTGGGACTTGGCTGTATTGTCTTACCGTAAAAATAGTGGTGGTAATTTGGTGGTGAATTAGTCTTGCACTTAGATCGGGTTTGGCATCACATTATTTTAGTGTTCATACCTTGTTAGCTTATATTGGTGGTAATTTTAGTGGTATTTTGTTTTACAGCACATATTTCTGTGGTATAGTGGTGAGCATGGTTTTCTTCTTTATACTATAAGCCCATCATAAAACAAAACGTTCCCTTCTATTAGAATACCTCCTCGTTGTCTGTAGAGCGCTCTAGACCTATGCATTTGATAGGAACCCAATGATATTATTTAGAGCGCCACCTATAGTTTGTGGCTGGTATCACTGGCTTGTTTACATCCAGTAATCTATGATTCAGATCCTTCCCATCAGCATGCAAGGAAAGGGCATTCATCATACTGCACACAAACCTTCTCTTATCTGTTACTTTACTTGTGTTGGTAAATTGGCAAATGCACTACGGCACGAATATGAGCCTCCCCTTTAGACATTACCTATGCAAATTAAATCACAGATGCATGAATGACATGAAATCCTATTTGTTTTCATAGGTACTTATTATATTTAATTACATTTACATGTCATCAAGCCTTACCATGTTTATTTACAGCATCCTCTGGAATCCAAAAGACAGCAAAACAGAACAAGCAGGTCTATTTGAAACATAGATTAATATTCCCATATTCTGAAAATGACAAAAATAAACATGCAGTGATTTCCTAACCTTTCTACACTGTAATACATCTTAGCCAAGCATATGGCATTCAGATTATCCTCACTTGGCACATACCTTACCAAGATTAGCACTTCTTTGAAGTTCACAGCACAACCTTGCTCCACTCGCAAAGGCAGGCCCAGTGACAGTGCAAAATGCTTCTGTAAATCTTGTGTGGAGCACCAGCGAGATATCTCTCATACCCAGCACACTAACCCCTTGGAGCTCGGTCTGTCTTCACAGCCCAGTCTCAACTAACTTTTCTGTGCATTTCTTGTCCCAAGAAACCATCTGTCCTTCCCCTTTTGACGTTTCTTGTCTGCCTATAATTTCCCCCAATCAGGTTAATGGGAATGCATTCTATATCAATCCTTAGGTTTAGAACAATGAGGGCTTTAAACCTCCCTGAATAAATGTTTCATTCTGTTTCCTGCTGCCTCTTTCCCTCTCCTCTCCATAAGCTAACACTGAAAGAAAAATGCCAGTGTGTGTTTAAAAAATGAATTACAGCAGTGCCACCAAACCTGGATTTTCACCTCATTTTGCACATGAGACTACATTATAATGTTAAGGAAGTTAGAATTTAGTTTTTTAGCAATGTTAATTATGTTAGTCAGTTATAACTTAATGTAGTCTTCATGTATAAGGTATCCAAAAAAATATGGTGCACTTCATTATTTGGCCTAGCAGCACTAAACTTTTCTATGCGTTCATTTCATTCTCTTCAGTTTCAAGTTGGGCTTGGCTGTGTTGTAAAATCTGTATTTTGTATGCCACCAACAAAACCTTTATATGTCATAGTGGCAAAAAAAACATATATATATGCCATATTACTGCTGACAACAAAAATGCCACTACATTTTGCAATAAAAAATGTCATTACACTTTGGTAAAATATATATGTACTTACATGCTGACCTTATTTGGAGTGTTTTTCTGACCTGGCCATGATAAATGTTTTTGGTTCTTAATTAACAATCTAGAATCGTCACAGGTTTTCTTTCAAATTAATCCAATTGCAGAGTTCACTTGCGCAACCTACTTTTAAAGGTTCTATGCTGCTACACACCTGGACTGCCTTTTGGTTGGTTTATCCCTGGAACAATTCACCTTCGAATCTTGATTTTGAGAAGGATGATACATATTAGCTGATTGTTAAAATAAGTTCCTTGCGTGCTCCAAGCTAAGGTTGCCTTCCAATGGCCATTTTTCAGGGGAATCCAGACAAATGGTCTATGATTTTGTTCACACTTTTTTAAATGTACTAGCTACCCAGTCCAGCCCTGTTTCTTTGAATACTTCTTATTTAGTTCAAATCTTTAAGAAGGGTATATGGGGCTCCTCAAAATGACTGGCTTATTGCTCTCATCGACAGGTTCACTAAAATATTTGTGGCAGTAATTCTGAAGAACCTAAATGAATGGACAAAACAGTATGTGGCTAGAGATGTGAGCCAATCTGGCTTTCGAAAAGGTATGGGAATTTAAATTGTTTCACCCTATCCTTAATGCAGTAACAAGCTTTAACTCAGTTAAGGCCCATTTATTTGGCATTTATGGACCTCACGCATGCATTTGATAGGGTTAACCGATCCAACGGACAGAATAGACGAAAGATGCAGTTTGGATGGAACAGACGAAATTGATGGAGTGGATGGAAAGGATGGAGGAGATGGAAAGGATGCACAGGTTGGAACGGATGGAATAGACAGAACCAATGGAGTGGATAGAACGGATGGAGTGGATGGAACAGATGGAGTGGATGGAACGGTTGAAGTGGATGGAGTAGATGGAGTGGATGGAAAGGAAAGACGGGATGGAACGGATGGAGTGGATCGAACAAATGGAGTGGATGGGAACCGAAAGTACGGATGGGACCCGAAAGTGTGATGAGAACTGAAGGAGTGGATGGGAACTGAAGGAGTGGATCGGAACGGAAGGAGTGGATGGAACGGATGTGTAGATAGAATGGATGGAGGGGATGGAACGGACATGACGAACAAATAGATTGAACAAATGAAAGGATGAGTAGTTTTAACAAATGGAGCAGATGGAATTGAATTGAGTGGATGGAACAGATGCAGCGGATGAAACTGACACAGTAGACTGAACCAATGAAGTGGATGAAACAAATGGAGTGGTGAAACAGATGGAATAGATGGAACAGGTATAGTAGATGGAACAGGTAGAGAGGATGGAACAGGTAGAGTAGATGGAACATGTAGAGTGGATGGAACATGTAGAGTGGATGGAACAGATAGACTGGATGGAACGGATGGAGCGGATGAAATGGGTGGAGTGGATGCAACTTATGGAGTGGATGGAACGGATGGAGTGGACGGAACGGATGGAGTGGATGGAGTGGACGGAGTGGAAGGAGTAGATGGAACAGAAGGAGTGGATGGAACAGATGGAGTGGAAGGAACAGATGGAGTGGATTAATGGATGGAGTGGATGGAATGGATGGTTCATAAACAGAAAAAACATATAGTCTAATTAGGACCTTGATACTCCCCTCAACAAAGTAGGATGCACATGGATGTCTTTACTCAAATTCCCATTCACCATACATATGCCCCACAAGTTCATAAGGTGAAATATACATTTCCTCCTGATATAGATCCACTTTGGTGTGACCTTGCACTTGGCAGATTAAAGGAGATTCAGTTTGAATTAAAGTTGCCTGTCACTATAACCTTGCCCGAAAATACAACATGCCAACACTCTAGAGTGAATGTAAGGGATTCAATAAATCTATGCTGGTTAACTCTGGAGGGATTCCAGTAGATATTTGCCAATTTGCCACACAGCAATCTCAGTTTGTGTGGGTAACAGAGTCTCTGCAACATAATTTAACAGCAACCAATCAAGTATTTTGGACCCCCATTTTTCATAACTGACATTAAGGCTTAGGAGATCCCCATATAGACAACCTTTTTGGGCAGAACAAAAACAACTCATAACCGTCAAGCATAGGTTTGTCTATCATCCATGTTTCTTGCAGTATATGGATATCAAGATAATTCAAATTGATGAGTTTATTGTTAGATTTGAAAAAATGTGAATGACCTCTGGAATTCCAAGATAAGAAAGAAAATGATTTTGATCCCTGATCTCATAGAGCCATTTTCTAGTCAGACCACGCCCAATGTAGGATGGATGCAATCACTGACCAGTCTCCACCATGAGGGATAGACGAGGTAGACAGAATGGTTATGAACACCTGTTGGTTATTGACAAGGTTTCTGTCAAATTGTATTTGCAACTTGCCATTGTTGTGTTATTTTTTCATTCATCCGGTACTGAGTTATATCCAGGGTAGGTGTTGATATTTGATCGCACAGTCTGTAAATGTCATAGCCCATTGATAAAAATTAGGGTGCGTCCTACCAATAACATGGCTACAGTCAATCTGGTGAAAAGGTGCATCTTCACCCGGTCATTCCTGCTGGCTGGCATACATTCCACCTGTTCTTTGTCCTTAAACGATATCATCCTCAGTCATGGAATGCGCTGGAACAGGCATAACACAGTTTGTCTATTTAGGATGATCTGGTAGTTTGATTGAAGCAGTTGCTCTAAGCGTACACAATAGGTATTATTTGGAACATGAACACGAGTACCACTGCATGGGATACATTGAGTGGTAACTTCAAAGCATGTTTAAGCATGATTTAGGTGTAGACGGAAACCGCCCTGTGCTATTTGTTCATCAGCATGGGTTTCACCTTGAGGGATATGTTGAACAATCACGTTGAGGGGTGGTTTTTCGTCTGGGTGTGGGCACACTGTATTATCTTCCGTCGGTTGAAAGGAGATCACCTATGCAACACTGTTTCCCACCTTCAAGATGCAAGGTGAATCTAATAGCTGAACCACCTGTTTGATTATGTCATCTTGGGAATAGGTGGAAAAGAGGCTCATATTTATTTTGTCACATCCCTGCTCCTCACTTTCAAGAATAAGAGCGTGGTACTGCTTAATATAACCATTGGGAATCACAGAAGTGAAATTAGAGGAGGGAGCAGTAGCTGGGGAATGAGCCAACTGCATGGGAAGAACAACCTACACATTTTGTAGATTTAAACATTGTCTCTGGCTTCACATAAGGTGTAGGAGGAGGTGAAGAATTTAGACTAGTTGGCTTCCAAGAAGGAGTGTCTTAATTTTGGAAAGATATTTTCTTGAACCTCCATTTTTCAGTGGAGGTGTGTTTTTCATGTTAGTTTTGTGTTTAGGTTTGTTAGCTGACGAACTCGAGCCACCCTATGGAGTTCCCAAAGCCTCCATCATAGTAGATGCATCTTGTTTAGATGTAGAAGGCCCTGTTGAAATTAGTAACTTGGGAAACTTGAACAACTGGTCAGAAAGTAATGGTAAGTTCAAGGTTTGCATGAGTGGGGGGATGTCATCCGGAGAAGCTTTAGGGATACTAGCAAGGCCAGATTTGGCACATATAAAGCCCTCAAAAAAGTTAACCATCGAGTTGATAGCATTCAAAGTGGCTTTTTGGTCCTTAAATTCGTTGTTGATATTTCCATACTGCTTCATGAGAGAATTAAGGACAAGGTTCAGCGCAACCAAAGTAGAATAACCCATCATGTTCAAAGGCACAAATAGTCAATTGCTTGAGGAGAATGTAACTGCATCAGGGAAGGTTCATAAGAGAACATTGATGTCTCAAACGATTTAGAATTATTGGAAATAAAACAAGGCGATCCTGTGAGCCTCCTCTGTGACCTTGGGAAGTGTGTTTGGCCCTTCAGAGCAGACAGCAGGCTGATTGGCTGGATCCGAGGGTTCTCTCAAAGGGCAGAGAATTGAAAATGCAGACTACGCAATCTACATTCAAAGTCCCCTTCTCAGTGGGCAGAGTCTGGGTAGTCTGAGCCATGAGGAGTTACCACTTCTGCAGACTCAAGAGTTGAGGAGCTCCACCTTATCCCTGTTTTCTGGGTCATCTCTTCTCAAGCCAAATGCCTCCTGCTCTCTCAGGCTCAACAGGCTCTGTTCCAGTCTCATCGCGCCAGCTTCTTGTAAAGCTTCTTCTCCTTCCCTCTCCACCTGATGCAAATTGGTACTTGCGCCAAACTACACCAGCTACTGACTGAGCCCTTGGGGTGTTATAGGAATTTAGCCACTCATTCCACCATTTGTTGGTACGATAGGCTTCAGGTGTGGTAAACTGGATGATGATTGGTTGCCAGAATCTGCATCTGGGGATTGGTTAGAGGCCTTTTGTTGGACCTAGGTGTAGCTCATCCATCCCCCACAGGTGGTCCTCTTTCTGCATGACAAACCCTGGGCCTGCTTCCAGCCTTCCACTGGGCTGTGGGTACTCACTTGTGCTGGTTTGGTATAACGAACTTGGGAGTCACAGTTTTCTGGGCAAGGTTGGGTCTCTATTGTCTGCTGGTTCACATCATCAAGAACCCATCTGCCCTGTTGGATTTCCTAACTTCCTCTTTTGTTTTCTATCAATACATGGAGAATAATTGGCTGACTTTGATGTACCACCCTGACCTAGCTCAGGTTCCCCACAGTATTTGGGTATATCTAGGAGCAGTTGTGCCTTCACACGAGGGCAGGCGAGCATACAGGTACTGGTGTTTCTGTGGAATAATGTTCCTCGAGTCTCCGAAAGGGGCTGAGTAGCTCTCGTTAATGTCACACCCACCTGTGTCTCTGCAGGAGCGATGGATGAGCCTCCCTTGACCCTGAGTCTTCACTTCCCCTGTTTCACCCGGAGGAATACCTATCAAATACAAGGTGTACACTCAGACCTGAATTCACCCAATTCCCCTAGGCCCTTACCTTCTCTTTACTGTGTGCTGTGATGTCCACCTATGGGCTTACCTTGATCTTTAGTAGAGTGTGCACTCCATCCTGCATTTACAGGGGCGCGATTCACTCATGTGATTGGTGCCAATGTCTGTAAGCTGAGTTCAGATGCCAAACGCTGTTTTATGCCTTCACAGCGAGGCCAAGAGTTCAATGCGCCAGTTTCTTCACTTGCTAGAAAGTCCTTCCCACAAGTGAACGTTGCACGGAGAATGTTGAGTGTCCAAAATTATCCGTATTGTCTTTGTTTGCCAGTATTTTTGTGGGTGAGTAGCACTGCATGTAGAAGCTAGCTGCTGGTAGGTTTGCGCAGCGCCTTCAATTCGAGCACGCCTGCTAATGTCTCTCCCTTTCCGTTGCAGGAGAAATAATGTGGTATTAGCGCCTCGAGTCCGGGTTCGGCGCTACTGGAGTCTTGGTGGTTAGGTAAGTTTGCACAGAGGCTTTTGGTAAGTATGCACAGCGTAGAGAGAGAGCGCAGTGAAATAAGTGTCCGCGTTATTGGAGCGAACGCAATGAATAATGTCTCTTTTTTCTTACAGGGGTTTGTGCGCTTGTGCAACTAACCTGGATTCCAGCGTCACAGGAAGATTCGGTGAGTATGTGCAGCGTTACTGATGTGCACATGTAACGCTGTTCTTCTTTGTTCTTACAGGTGCCGGTGTAAATGTCCCCTCTTGACTGGAGATGGCTGCGGCGTGGAGTCAGAACCAGGTAAGCTGAAGCTGAATGATCCAGAGCGGGTAAGCAGAAGTAGAATGATCCAGAGCAGGTAAGCAGAAGCAGGATGATCCGTAGCAGGTAAGCAGAAGCAGGATGATCCGGAGCAGGTAAGCAGAAGCAGGATGATCCGGAGCAGGTATGCAGATGCTGGCTGATACAGAGTACGACGGCAAGTGTGTTTGCTGATACAGCTCACAGTAAGCAACACGAAGCACTGTAAGAATCTTGGGTGTGGCTCATATCCAGCCACACCCAAACACTAGAGAGCTCATGAGTTATCATGCACTTCCTGTTTGGCAATAGGAAGTGGTAACCAGGCAGTTACTACAAACACTAGGAAGGAATGAAAGGAGGGATTTGTTATGGGTTCTTTGTATGCCTATGCCAGGCCTGCCAAGCCTCCACCCAGCTTGCCCAACTACCAGCCTGATACCCATGATAGTCTTCCCCCTCAAATCCTCTCCCAATGTTGTGTATGAGGGCTTTGGTTTCTCAGGATGGTCCCGATGGAATTTCCGCACCAATCGGGGGGGCATGCATGTGCGTGCTGGGTTCCCAAGATCTTTCCTGGGATCCGGACCCCTTCCAGTCAATCAAATAATACAGGGTCTTTCATACTTGTTTGGAATCTAATATGTTCTTTACTTCATATTCTGGTGCTTCTTCACCCACTTGTATGGGTGCGGGAGGTGTGGAAGTTCGGGTTCCTGGGTGTGCTGGTTTTAATAGTGACACGTGAAATACGGGATGTATACGCATATGTTGAGGTAATGCCATTCTCATGGCTGCTGGATTAATTACTTTTTCTATTGTATACGGGCCGATGTATCTAGGCTGAAATTTCTTGGGACCCCTTAAAGCAATGTGTCTAGTTGCCAGCCAGACCGTATCTCCCACTTGATAATCTGGGGCTTTTCGTCGATGGCGATCAGCTTTTCTTTTCTGTGTTTCTTTGGCTTGCTGTAGGTTCCTGCTGGCTTCTCTGGCTGCTTTCATGATGCTGGCATGTAGATTCTTTACTGCAGGCATTTCAATCTATTCTGGTGGATCGTAGACCGACGTTCTGGGGTTTTGACCATATATAGTAAAGAAGGCTGGCGGAATGGCAATTGGCTGGTTTTTGCCTGGATGTTTTGTATTGTGCACACACCTCACAGGTGCCTATGTAGGTGGCAATATCTTCTCGTCAAGTTGGCCACCAATAAGATTTGCTTACTTTCTTCATGGCTTTGGCTATACCCGGATGGGCTTCTAACAGCGAGTAGTGGTAGTCTGATGTGATTGCTTGTTGCAGATCCTTAGTTGGAATGTAGAGGCGTTTTTGGTAGTATGGTAGTTTGTCTTGAATGGTGAACTGATCTCCCTTCGTGTCCAAAGCCAGTAGGTCTTCTTCAGACATATTTTCTTTTATTGTTTCCTGCAGAGTCTTTAACGGGGATGGGTCGATGCAGAGAATTTTATGGCTGGGTATGATCTCTACCGGGTTAGGAGCATTGTAGTCTTCCTCTCCTGTGCCAATGCGGGATAACGCATCCGCTTTCCCGTTCTTAACTCCAGGGAGGTAGGTGATTACAAAGTCATATTCCATTAAGGATAGGGCCCAACGGAGCTGCCTAGAAGACTGAGCTTTTGCTGAGCATAAGTATTTCAAGTTCCGATGATCTGTTATTATTGTGATGGTGTGTTTTGCTCCTAGTAAGTAATGTCGCCATTCACACAGGGCGCTTTTGATTGCTGGGAGTTCTTTCTCAGAAATTGCATAGTTTAATTCTGCTGGGGAAAATTTCCTTGACCAAAAAGGCAATGGGGTGAAGGCATCCGGTTTCAGGATTTTGTTGAGACAATACGGCCCCCATGGCAATGCTTGAAGCGTCAGTTTCCACGATGTACGGTAAATCGGGCTGTGGGTGTTGCAGAATTGGGGCTGAGGTGAATTTCTCCTTGAGAGCTCAGAATGCTTCTTCCGATGCTGGTGTCCATTCGAACTTTCGTTGTTTGCACAGCAAGGACGTTACTGGATGTACAATATGTGAGAATCCTAGTATGAAGCGTCGATAAACGTTTGCAAACCCTAGCAAACTCTGTACTCCCTTTACAGATGTGGGTGAGGAACAAGTGAGGATTGCCTCCACTTTTCTATTGTCCATCTTGATCCCATGCGGTGTCAGTACATATCCCAGAAACTCCACCTCGGTGACATGGAAGGAGCATTTTTCTAGCTTTGTGTACAGTTGGTTTTCATGCAGTTTGCGGAGTACAGCTCACATGTGGGTTATTTAATCTTGGGGAGTGGTGGAGTAGATCCGAATGTCATCCATGTAGGCGACTGTGCAGACATCGAGGAGTTCACGTAACAAATCATTCATAAAATGCTGGAACGCAGCCGGGACATTGCAAAGCCCAAAGGGCATGACCTGGTATTCGTACAAGCCATAGCGGGTACAGAACGCAGTCTTCCACTCTTCCCCTTTCTTCATGCGTACCAGGTGATATGTGCCGCGTAAGGAACAAGTTACTTACCTGTAACTGTTGTTCTCCAGCATGGGTCTGGCATGGATTCACATGCTCATGAATATTCCCAGTTGTCAGGCTGGGAATCCTCGGTAAAGAAAAAAACAATATCAGTTTCGTTTCTGATCTGTCTTTCGTAGTAATAACCAATCACTGGTCTCTGCGTCATACTGACCACAGCCAATGACTGCCCTCTACCTAAGCACCGCCTCTGGCAGCCATCTTCAGATTTGGAAGCATGTGAAGTGGCAGTATGACCAAGTGAAGAGCCGCAGAGGGGTAGGCGGGAGGGTTCGCATGTGAATCCATGCCAGACCCATGCTGGAGAACAACAGTTACAGGTAAGTAACTTGTTCCTTCTCCAGCATGGGGTCTGGCATGGATTCACATGCTCATGAATAAAGAATACATAGCAGTACACACATGCACAACCACGGGAGGTGGCAAAGGCTCAACATTAAGCATTACATCAAACTCAACATTAAGCATCTTACCTCCTCACCAGGCTCACCTCAGGCGAACAGGTTGCGCAGCACTGCTTGGCCGACCCTGGACTCCTCCCTGGAATCCCGATCGACGCAGTAGAATTTCGTGAAGGTGTGCGTCGACCTCCACATAGCAGCCCTGCATATGTCCAACAGGGGCACACCAGAAAGGAACGCCGTGGTAGCTGCGATCGCTCTGGTGGAATGGGCTCTCGGACGGCCAGGCAGCGGTCGGTTTGCCAACCGATGACAGTACATGATACAGCCGGAGAGCCATCTGGAAATGGAAGCCTTCGAGAGAGCCTTGCCCTGTTTGACAGGTCCAAAGTTCACAAAGAGTTGTGACGTCTTCCGAAAACACTTTGTGCGGTCCACGTAGAACTTCAGCGCTCTAGCCACATCCAGCGAGTGCAAAGTCCTCTCAGCCGGCGACGCAGGCGACGGGAAGAACACAGGCAACACCAAGGGTTCGTTGAGATGGAAGTCCGACGGTACCTTGGGCATGAAGGAGGGGTGCGTCCTGAGCACTACCCTCGTGTCGTGAAAAGTCAAGTACGGGGCCTTGCAGGAAAGGGCCTGGATCTCTCCCACCCGTCGTGCGGAGGTGATGGCCACAAGAAACGCTGTTTTCCACGACAGAAACTTCAACGGGGCCGAGTGCAGAGGCTCGAACGGAGGTCCCATGAGCTTGGTCAGCACCACGTTGAGCTCCCACGCCGGGGCCGGCGCCTTCACCAACGGGAACGATCTGAACAGTCCCTTCATGAACTCTTTCACCAGACGATGAGACCACAGGGACGTCCGGCCCGTGGTTCTGGTGTATCGGGAGATCGCAGCAAGATGAATCTTGATGGACGCGTGTGCCAGTCCAGCTTTGGCCAGCGTCAACAGGTACGGCAGTACCTGGGGAGCCGTAATCCGTAGAGGGTTAATCTTCTGTGCGTGGCACCAGACAGAGAACCTCTTCCATTTGTGTCCGTAGCATTTAAGAGTCGAGGACGCCCTGGCCTTTGCAAGAACCTCTCTGCAGTCGGCCGGTATGTCGTATCCTCCAAACTCTAGCGCTGCAGGAGCCAGGCCTGCAAGTTCAGCGATTTCGGGTCGTGGTGGAGGATGGCGCCTTCTTCCCTGGAGAGTAGATCCGCGTCCACCGGCAGCTTGATTGGCGGGGACGCTGACAAGTCCAGAAGGTCCGGGAACCATATCTGCCTCGGCCACGCAGGTGCGACGAGGATCATCCTGCACCGTGACCTCTTGAGCTGGTTGACGAGCCGGATTAGCAGTGGCAAAGGAGGGAACGCGTAGAGGAACAGGCCCTCCCAGGGGAACAAGAAAGCATCGCCCATGCTCCTCGCCTGGGGAAACCTGCTGGCGAACCTCCGGCACTTGGAGTTCGTCGCCGTCGCGAACAGGTCGATCTGGGGTGTGCCCCACCGTCGGAAGAGGCGATCCACTAGATCCTGCCATAGTTCCCACTCGTGGCACGAGCGCAGCTCCCTGCTGAGTGAGTCGGCGATGGTGTTTTTTATCCCTGCCAGATGAAACGGCACCAGAAACATCATTTGGGCGACTGCCCAATGCCACAGGTCCTGCGCCTCCTTGGACAGTGCTGGGGACCTGGTTCCGCCCTGTTTCCTGATGTAAAACATGGTGGTGGTGTTGTCGGTGAAGATCCTCACCACCTTGCCCTTGAGGGACGGAAGGAAGGACCTGAGGGCCCAGAACACTGCACGGAGCTCCAGGACGTTGATATGGAGGGACTTCTCCGTCGGGAGCCAGAGGCCTCTCGCGTGCAGATTTTCGGTGTGCGCTCCCCACCCTTCCAGGGAGGCATCCGTGGTCACTGTCTCCTGGTGGTCTGGGGTCTGGAAGTCCATGCCCGCCGTCAGATGCGCGCGGGTGCCCCACCACCGGACCGCTCGGCGGAAACTCTCGTCGAGTGTGATCCTCTCCTCGAAGCCGCCCGTCGTTTGGATCCAGCTCGCGTCCAGGAACTCCTGCAACGGGCGCATCCGGAGCCTGCACATGGGAATGAGGTAGATGCAAGAAGACATCATTCCGAGGAGGGACTTGATGGACCTCACCTTGGCCGCGTCGGAAACCAACATCCGCTGTACCTTGCCCAGGATGGACCTGGTCCTTTCCTCCGACGGGGAGGCCAGAAGGGACACTGTGTCGAGCTTCGCTCCCAGAAACAGTGCGTTTTGCGCGGATACCAGGTGGGACTTGGCGTAGTTCACGGAGAATCCCAGGTCCGTGAGGAGTTGGACGGTCCTTGCCGTGTGCTCCACGGCGAGCTCCCTCGTCTTGGCTCGGATGAGCCAGTCGTCCAGGTAGGGGTAGACGTGGATCCCCCCGCGGCGCAGCTGCGCCGCCACCGGTGCAAGGCACTTGGTAAATACCCTGGGTGCCGACCGTAGTCCGAAGGGGAGGGCTTTGAACTGGTAGTGACGCCCTTGGACCACAAACCTGAGGAATTTTCGGTGCCCCTTTAGGATGGGAATGTGGAAGTAGGCATCCTCCAAATCCAACGACGACAGGAAGTCTCCTTCCTCCAGCTGCCCCAGGACGTGCTGGAAGGTGACCATCCGGAACTTCTGCGCCTTGATGAACTTGTTCAGACGTCGCAGGTCTAGGATGGGGCGCCATCCTCCCGTCTTCTTCTTCACGAGGAAGTATCTCGAGTAAACTCCGGAGCCCCGAAGCCTCTTTGGGACGAGTTCGATGACGCCCTTCCTGAGCATCGCCTTTACCTCCAGGAGAAGCTGAGGGACGTGAAGCTCTTTCCTGGCCACGGGGGGGACGCGCGGGCACCTTCTTTGGAACTCGAGCGCGTGGCCCCGGGCTAAGGCGTCCAGCACCCAACGGTCGGTGGAGATGGACTCCCACACGCTGACGAAGCTCGCCTGCCGGCCTCCCACCGGGGTGCTTCGGTGGGGGCCCGACCCCACGGCTGGTTCAATCCTGTTTCGACGAGGCTTTGCCGCCTTGACCTCCTTGGCGACGACGGCGGGGTCCGCCAGACTTGCCTCGTCCTCTGTAGGCCTCCTGAGACGACGAGCGGGCCGCTTGACGGTAGGTGGAGAAACCGCCGCCGGAACCTTTGGAGGCGCCCTTGCCTCCGCTGCTCCGAAAGGGCGTCCGTCGTTGCTGCAGAACCCCAAGGGCCCGGGCCGTCTCAGTGTCCGCTTTAATGGCCTGAAGGGAATCGTCCACTGTTTTCCCAAACAGGTTGTTCCCATCGAACGGCATGTCTAGGACTCTGGTCTGTACGTCTTGACGGAAGTCCGTAGCCTTGAGCCATCCACGCCGCCTAAGGCACACGCCGTTGCCCAACTGGCGAAACCCAGTGTCGGCGATGTCCGTCGCAATAGTGATGGCGTGGTCCGACGCCACCTCGCCTTCCTGTAGGATCTCCAGGGCATCCGCCCTCTTGTCGTCCGGTAGGAAGTCCAGCAGGGGAGCCAGTTTGTACCATAGCTCCCTGTCGTAGCGGGCCACGATAGCCAAGGCGTTGGCCGCTTTAATCGTCGTTGCTGCAGACGAGATGACCCTGCGTCCCATAGCGTCCAATTTCTTTCCCTCGCCGTCCGGTGGGGAAGTCGATGTGGAGGCCGCACCCCCCCCCCCGCTTTCTTCCTGGCCGCCGCGGAGACGACAGAGTACGGGGTAGGCTGCGCCCGGAGGCACAGGGGGGCCGCGTCCGGGACCCGGTACTTCTTCTCATACCGGTCTCTTCTAGCTGGCGTCGTGGAAGGGTTCTTGAGGAGGGCGAGGCCCTCATCCCAAATGTCGTCCAGTAGAGGCACCGCGAGGACCGTCTTCCTCTTGGCCTCGCGCCGTTGATAAAGGAATCCTTCCTTTTTCTTCTCCTCAGGGCAGAGTTGGAAAAGCTTGGATGCCCTGGCGATCATGGAGTGGAACGATCCAATCTCGTCGGGCGGAGAAACCCTGGTGGGAGGTGACGACGGTAGATCCTCGCCGTATACCTCGTCGTCCGTACCCGTCGCTGCCGTGTCAGTCCCCGTATCATCCCCTCGGGTGGACGGGGAGGAGGACTGGATGGGGCGGGACGGCTGAAAAGGAGGTGGAGGGTGAATCCTTCTTTTCTTGGGCGGGGGAGCACCAGAAGGTCCCGGTTCAGGATCCCCCGACGGGAGAGGTTCCTCCGTCGGCAACGGTAGTCTCGTCCTTATCTCTGAACATAAGGACTGTATAGCCAACAAAATGGCCGCCGAGTTGTCTTGCGGCACTGGCAGAGGGGAATCCGACGGGCGATCAGTAGCCCCGTCGGCACCCTCGACGATGTCGTCGTCACCTGCGTCGGGATCCATCCCGACGGGCCGGTGTTGTTCCACGCCAAGGCCGTGGCTTAAGACCTCAATCAGCTCTTCCTCTGAGGTTGAGGCCGAATCTACGACGACGCCCTGCCCCCCCTTTTTCTTACCCGCCGGGGGTTTCACAGGGGTCCTATCGATGGGCACAAAAGAGGTCTCCCTCCGAGGTGGCAGGGAGACTCTGAGCCCCGAGGTCGCCACCACTGGTGTAGCCTGCACAGGCTGAGCCAGGGCCGCCGCGACAGTATCGATAGAGGGCTTGGCCGGATGGATTAAGGCCTTTACCACCTTAGGTGCACTCACCGCCTTATCCTTGAGGGGGGGACACTGCCTCGCTCCCCCTCCGATGGGGCCTTCGAGCTCGACCGGGGCCTCTCCAGGAACTTCGCCGGGTGCTCGCCCTTCCTCTTACCCGACCCAGAGCGTTGGCTCGTGGCTGAAGGTGCCGGGGAGGGTGCGCCCTGCCTGGCGCCCGTAGAGCCCGACCGTTCGGCGCTCCCGGTGCCAGCGGACTCGCGGTGCTTGGCCTTGTGTTGGACCCCCGTCGCGGGGGCGTCCTCAAAGGTCTTAGAAGACCGCTTGGATTTCTTCCTCTTCTTCTCGCCTGACGGGCTCTTCCCTTCCAGCCAGTTGGCGAGACGTTGGTGGCGGTCCTTCATGGTCCGCTCCAACATATTGCCGCAAAACGCACAGTCGTTCTCCACGTGCGTCTTGTCCTCATGTATGCAGTAGAGACAAAAGGAGTGTTCGTCCTCCTTAAAGACGTTCTGCAGCTGGCATCCAGGGCAGATCCTGAACAGCTTTCCGGGCGTCGAGCTTCCCTTCTCCTGGGCCATGTCCGGGCCTGAGAAACTTCTGGAGTCCTCCAAAAGCATAGCTCGACGAGATCTTCACCCTTGAGGGGCGCAGACGAATCGGACACGGGTCCCCGTTGATCGGATGGAGAGTCGGTGGAGCTTGAGGCTCTTTTGACCGAAAAAACGAAGTTTTTTGAGAAAAAATGTGAAGAAATAGCACTAACGCTCGGGAGCAATAGCACGAGGATCCCAACACATGAACGTGCGGTAAAAATCTGAAGATGGCTGCCAGAGGCGGTGCTTAGGTAGAGGGCAGTCATTGGCTGTGGTCAGTATGACGCAGAGACCAGTGATTGGTTATTACTACGAAAGACAGATCAGAAACGAAACTGATACTGGTTTTTTCTTTACCGAGGATTCCCAGCCTGACGACAGGGAATATTCATGAGCATGTGAATCCATGCCAGACCCCATGCTGGAGAAGTCTAGCTTGGTCAAAATCTTCGCTTGTCTCACCTGGTCCATGAGTACTGGTATCAGAGGTAACCGGTACTTGTTTTTTATGGTGACTTGATTTAGAGCCCGGCAATCAATACACGTTCTTAAGTCCCCCTCTTTCTCGGTACGAAGAAGAGTGGGGAGGCGGCTGGTGACTTAGATGATCTAATGAAGCCATTGGCCAGGTATTAATCCAAGTAGGTCAGTAGATGAGTGTTTTCTTCCTCGGTTAATGCATAAATGCGGCTGCACGGTACTTGTGCCCCTGGTTGCACGTCGATCTTGCATTCGTAAACTCGATGTGGTGGTAGTGTATTAGCTTGCTCCTTCGCGAACACATCCTGGAACCTCCTGGTATTCCTCTGGTAAAGTGCCCACCAAGCCTAAACCTACTATCTTTTCCTGTGAAGCTAACAATAGGCTTCCTTTGATCTCTTTGATGTCGTAACAAGAGGCGCATTCTGTGGAAAAGAGTAAGGTTCGAGCTCGCCAATCTATCTTTGAGTTGTGCGTTTCTAGCCATGGTATCCCAAGAATCAGCTGGAATTGGGGTGCAGCGATAAGGTTGAATCTAATACTTTCTCTGTGGCCATCTTGGCAGATTAAGGTGATGGGTGAAGTACACTGTGTTACTGGTCCCGAAAGGAGTTGTGTGCCATCCACAGCTGTCACTCTTTCTGGGGTGTCCTTACGGTGGAATGCTAATCCCAAGGTCTTTGCATTGTTTATTTCCAGGTAGTTCCAAATAGCCCCAATGTCTATGAAAGCCTCGAGGGCATGCATTCGGGTAGGATGTGAAGGGTCTACCAAAACCACAGGAATACTGAAATGTGAGATCTGAGTGCTCCGTTCCTGGCTCCACAGAGCGACCTCTACATCTGCCGGGTGTTGGAGTTTTCCGCTACCGCACCTGTGTCTTCCCGTATGTTATCTAGTACCCCCATTGTCTGACGTGGGGCTTTAATCATGCAGTTCCGGAGGAAGTGACCAGATTGGCCGCAATATAAGCAAAGTTTTTCCTGATGCCTCCGTTCTTTTTCCGCCTTGGTGAGTGGTCCCCTGAGAACACCCAATTGCATGGGCTCTGAGTGTATTTCTGAGGCCTGTCAATGGGACGCTTCCTTTGGTCGGACATACACTGGTCTATGTTCTGATCTGGTTTGGTCGGCCTTGCGATCCTGTAAACGGTGGCCTTGTTGCATAGTTAGGTCGATGTATTCACTGCAATCTTCGGGAGGATTAACTACTTGCGCCAAGACATCTTTTAATTCTCCTCTAAGTCATCAATAAAATAACGTTATTCGTTTCTCCTCTGGCCAACCTGATTCGGCTACTAAGCGATTGAATGTGGCGACATATGAGATTAGATCCTGACCACCCTGTTGCAGAGAGAGTAGCTCATCATCCAGGGCCTGACCTCCAGTCCGATGGGCAATAGTTTTTCCAGTTCACGCTGAAAACCTGGGTAATTTCTAAGTAAAGGGTCGTCCCTAATCACTAACCGGACAGACCAGTCCGCCGTGTGCCCTCCTAAATAGGAGAGAAAGCTACTTTAGCTTGGTCGTTCAGAAAGGTGTCTGGTTTGCATATGAAATGTAGCCGGCATTGATTCATGAACGCTCCAAATTTCTTGGGATTCCCAGAGAAGCATTCTGGGGTGCTAAAGGGATGTGGCCTGGAAGCAATACCTGAATGGGTGTGGCTACAGGTGCCACAGTATGCTGCCCCTGTGGAACTCCACCTGGTAGGGGTGCTAGACCAGCTTGGGTCTGTAGGAGCTGTCTTGCCAAATGGTCTGTTTTGTCCCTGTTGACTACCAGTTCGCGCCTTAAGGCATTTGTATCTGAGCGGGCTGCATGCACCTCTTCCCGTAGTTCATCTAACAATAGGGAAAGCTGGTCTACCTTGGAGGTTTCCATCGCTCTGGCAAAGGTATTGAGGATGGCTTTGTGTTCTGTCACACTCACCTGTGTCTCTGCAGGAGCAATGGACGAACCTCCCTTGACCCTGAGTCTTCACTTCCCCTGTTTCACCCGGAGGAATACCTGTCAAATACAAGGTGTACACTCAGACCTGAATTCACCCGATTCCCCTGGGCCCTTCCCTTCTCTTTACTTTGTGCTGTGATGTCCCCCTATGGGCTTACCTTGATCTTTAGTAGGGTGTGCATTCCATCCTGCATTTGCAGGGGCGCGATTGACTCATGTGATTGGTGCCAATGTCTGTAGTCTGAGTTCAGATGCCAAACGCTGTTTTATGCCTTCACAGCGAGGCCGAGAGTTCAAGGCTCCAGTTTCTTCACTGGCTAGAAAGTCCTTCCCACAAGTGAACATTGTGCGGAGAATGTTGAGTGTCCAAAATTGTCTGTATTGTCTTTGTTTGCCGGTATTTTTGTGGGTGAGTAGTGCTGCGTGTAGAAGCTAGCTGCTTGTAGGTTTGCGCTGCGCCTTCAATTCGAGCGTGCCTGGTAATGTCTCTCCCTTTCCCTTGCAGGAGACATTATGTGGTATTAGCGCCTCGTGTCCGGGTTCAGCGCTACTGGAGACTTGGTGGTTAGGTAAGTTTGCACGGAGGCTTTTGGTAAGTATGCACCGTGTAGAGAGGGAGAGAGTGCAGTGAAATAAGTGTCCACGTTATTGGAGCAAGCACAATGAATAATGTCTCTTCTTTCTTACAGGGGTTTGTGCGCTCGTGCAACTAACCTGCATTCCAGCATCATGGGAAGATTCGGTGAGTATGCGCAGCGTTACTGATGTGCGTGTGTTAACGCTGTTCTTCTTTGTTCTTCCAGGTGCCGGTGTAGAAATCCCCTCTTGACTGGAGATAGCTGCGGCGTGGAGTAAGAACCAGGTAAGCTGAAGCTGAATGATCCAGAGCGGGTAAACAGAAGTAGGATGATCCAGAGCAGGTAAGCAGAAGCAGGATGATCCGGAGCAGGTAAGCAGAAACAGGATGATCCGGAGCAGGTAAGCAGATGCTGGCTGATCCAGAGAACGGAAAGTGTGTTGCTGATACAGGTCACAATAAACAACACGAAGCACTGGAAGAATCTTGGGTGTGGCTTATATAGCCAGCCACACCCACACACTAGAGCGCTCATGAGTTATCATGCACTTCCTGTTTGACAACAGGAAGTGGTAACCAGGAAGTTACTACAAACACTAGGAAGGAATGCAAAGAGGGATTTGTTATGGGTTCTTTGTGTGCCTATGCCAAGCCTGCCAAGCTTCCACCCAGCTTGCCCCAACTACCTGCCTGATACCCATGACAGTTAAACTGTTGCAAGCTCCTGCCTTTCAGGAGTGGAATTGTGGGGCTATGCTGTGGATCTTCCTGTTACTGCCCACGGGCCTGTTATCACATCAGGTCTTTTGAGTATTCTTCATAAGGGAACTCAATACGAATACCTGGTTTTTCAACCCCCACACTGAAAGATTTTGTTGAGCCCATCTCAAGGTCACCAAACATCCATAACTCTATTTTAAATAATGCCAACAACACGTTACACTGTTAACTGGCAATATAATGAAATCGTCTAATATGGCAATTTCTTGATTCTTTTCATTACCTTTGTTGGTCTAAACCCATGCTACTTGCATCTGAGCAATCACAATCACTCAATCTTATGTTATCTTTTTCCCCTTGATGTGACTCATTGCTTACCTTCTCCGTTTCTGTTTCACCCAACAGACCACAGTCTGGTTCATACCCTGGGTTGGGGGTTACAGATCACAAATCAGATGAGGTTTCAGCACCTTAAGCCTAATACGGGGGGGTGGGTGGATCAGTCACATCTTGAGCTTTTTTGGGGCCCTGGGCATGGACATCTTTGGGGCCCCCCCTCCACCAAACCAAAGGAATTAAGTGATCAAGTATATCTGTGGCACTCTCCCCCCCACTGTGAGCAAAACCCATAGGTAGATATGCTGCCTCGCAGCATTCAAAATAAGCATTTATACTCCCGTTAAGTCCCCTTACCCTCTTCATTCTTGCTCTAATCAGATTGATAAACAAGTAGCATTTGAAGGCCAACATTAGCAATCTACAGAGAGGTTACTTCTCTTATAGTATAGAAACAGGATACTTTTTATCAATAGCATCCGGAAAGGTATGCAGCCTGTAGTATTAATGCAGGACTGTATGTAAAAGGTACATGTAACCCAGAATAGGCAGATAACTCACTTTAGCTGCCTCAGAGAATGCAAAAGTGTTCAAGCATGGATAGAGTAGACCAATTGTAAGAAAGGAGAAAGCTACAGATAGCATAGCATGGATAGTGAATTCCGATTAGAAGCTACCATGAAGGGGCCTCTATCCAGACAGACTGAGATTAGAAGTGGGACATGGTTTTCAAATAGTGTTGCCATTAGAGATCAAGGGAACACGTGCCAGTGGTGCGCAGTATATCAGTGATCACTATCATAGTGGAAGCAACCCTATAGCCAGTGAAACCATGAGTGAGGCTTTTATGAAGATCATACCCTGAGAAGGAAATCACACTGAGGGGCTGACCATTTTGAAAGGTTTAGGGACTGGCAACACTGAGAGGTTAGGCAATACACGATTAAATGAGATGCCCAGGATCACATATTGCTTAAGAGCTGAAGGTGGGATTTGTGCCAACTCTGCAATTTCTGCATTTGAACACTTTCTTTTCCAGCTCTTACCATGTACTAAAACAATCGCATTTTATAAAACTTACTTGAAAAGTACACAAATCACATTTCCAAACCTGACAATTTTTAAAACCAAAGTATTACAGAAGGGTGTTAAGCAAAATGGGAATGATTCTAGCTTCATTCTCTCCATCATCAAGGCAAGTATATAAGTACCAGCATACCAATCGATGTGATTTAACAGATTTAATCTAGGTATGTCTTTTGTGCTTTTAAGCTTTAAATACTTCCAAAACAATGGCTTGTGAAATAGTCATTGATAAACATGCAGAAAAACCTTTGACTGTTATACAAAAAGCAAAACGTTTTTTTGTGTCAAACGAGCGACCTTAAAATATGCTTGCCCAATGCCTACAACATTTGGTTCGCTCTCTCCTGTCTACCACCCCTTCCACCCAAATTGGCTACATAAGAAGAAAGATCAAGTAATGAGCTAAACGATGCCACCAGCATGCAAGAAGGAAAACCTCACAGAAGACAGCACAGTAATGCAAGAGATATATGATTTGCCCAGGATGACTGTATCATCTGCTGTCAAAGCCAGTATACAAACATGAACACTTTGGTTCCACAGTCTTTTAGTCACCTTTTGGACTAATAGTTTCTGCTCATCTTTGGAGGGGATTGCCTAGGTTTTAGAACGCCCCATCTAAACAACCTTCACCATACGAATGACATGTTAGTTTTTATAGCAACCCCTATATCTGGTGCACGAGCATTGCTGATAATAGCACCTCTTATGTTGCAAAACCAAATACATATGCAGGTAGGTCTATAAACTTCAGACATAGGAAAAGTTCAGCCAGCCTTGCTGGAGTGCTCTTCTAATCTTTCATATGAACACACATCTCTGCAATGAGTGCTTAACACACTGAGCTAACTTCTGAACCATTGTGGCACTCAATTTATCAATATGGATTTCAACTTTGGCTATTGCACATTATCAACATAATTCCCACAAGAAGGAAAGAATGCTACAGAAGTTGTGCCTTACGGAACACACAAACTATGTATTCCACAGTGAACACAGAAAGCATTACATGATTAATTGATCAAGGCAAAATGTACTTGTCAAAACCAACAGACAATAGGTTTGGCGCCTCAGCAGCATGCCATAAAACCTCCTGGCATGTGCTATTTAAGTCTGGTGAACAATGGAATCTTACTTTAGATCAGGCAGCCGTGTGGGGCCCTGGGCAAGTGCCCTTTTTGTCCTCCATAAAAACGTCTCTGGGGTTGGAGGATCTGCACAGTATGAAAGCTAACAAACATAACATCGCTTTTGGTGGCAGCCCCTTGCCAACCACATCATCCACTAACACAATCAGGCAGCGGAATGTGTCACAGCTCCCATTAGAGCACTGGAAAAGTCAGAAGCCCAGGAGATGGCAGCCATCTTGGAACATGTTGAACACTAGGACACTATTTATGAATACAGGTGGAGAAGTGGAGGACCTCATCGACTCATTCCCAGCGCTCAAAAGAGAGATGTATGCGGGGCTCAAGGAACGTCTAAACAATTTCGACCAGCACAGAAAACATGTCTACGAAAGATACCCGTTCAACGTGGTATTTCAAGAACCCAGGTTTCGGTAGTTAGTTTCGCTACAAGGCGGTGCAAGTTAGTGTCATGCTGCAATTTCGACATGTTCACAAGTGAAGACGAAATAAGTTTACACATTATCAATGTGTGCCGACCACAGCACTGAGAAAGAGCCTACAAAAAGATCCAAGGACACTCACAAAACCCCTCAGTTTAGCCAGGAGAGCAGCATAAGTGATGAACAAGTGGAGCAAATGGGACATGGATGATTAAATACAAGGCAATTACTCTGAATGACAATGCCAGTACTTGCTAGTATGCTAGTTCCATACTGTCTTCAGTATGGAAGTGAAGACAGGCAGGAAGAAGATAAGGAAAACAAAAAACACAAGCAGGAGAACACACCACAGCTGTGGATTTGCATTCCCACACCCACGCACATGTCCATCAATGGATAAAGGATGCAGTACCTGCGGAAAGGAAGGCCCCTTTGCCAGTGCTTACAAACCACAAAGCAACAAAGACCAGGAGGAACAGGTCAAAGGGACCATCAAATCCAAGAAGAAAATAATCTGCAGTGTTGAACTAGACGGAAAAGACAAATGGGAGTCTGAGTGCAAGAGCACAGATGAACAGGTAAAGATGATGGCAACGGTCCAAGAGGACACCAGTGGAGACATTGCCTTACATATTGGAGAATAAAAAAAGAAATTCCTTATAGGTGCATGTCCCACAATAAAGGTGACGTGTACCAGAGAATATAAAACGATGAGCGAGAAGCCACATCTTGCATCCTTACATTTTAGGGTATTTGCATGGGTCACCAAAACATCCAGGAAAAAATATAGTCACCACGATGACACTCCACTAATGAAAGAATGCTGGCAGTGAAATACAAGCACGAACTAAAGGCAGACACAGCAGGAGACTGCCTCCTAGGAAACATATTGACTAAGAAAATATGCATTACAAGCTTTACCTTTCACGTGATGACCAAACATGCAATGCAGGGTAAATGATCAACTCTGGTCATTATTTATTATTATTATTATTGTTATTATTATTGTTATTATATCATCTATTTCTTTTATAGCGCTACACACCATGGGTCTGCGAGCACTGAAAAGTGACATTTTTATACCACAGAAGGGTATTTGTTTTCGACCCCGGAAGGATGAAATGCTGAGTTCACCTTGCTGGAAGTCGAACCTGCCACAGCAGGCTATGCCCAGATATTAGGGGTGAGCAAGCAACTCGCTGTGCTTTCTGACCTATCATGGGACTAGGAAAACTAAAACAGCTCTCAGATAACAAAGCACCTAGATAAATCAATAAAAAAATGTAACTCAGAATCATAGATGTCACAACACACAAACAAAGATCGTTTTGAGTCAGGTCACATTCCAAAAATCTTCATTCCGAAGCGCTATGGTAGGCAACTATCAAATGAAGAGAATTTTCCCTGAAGCAGAAAAAGTAATCCCCCCCTCATACATTTCAACAGGATTGTACACATGTGTGATTGCATACTGTTCAATTCAAAGTATATGTGCATTTTCTGACCTCATCGAAGTTAAAGTGGAATATTTGAATTTGTGTGTTGTGTTGCATCCTAACCTAGTTTGGAAGAAAATTGGCAAATGAAAATGTTCTGTAACCCCCTCGCCCGTCACTGCAGTATTATGATGTATCGGCCCTTTAAATCGACATGTTTAAACATTGCTTCTGGTTTATGTGAGGCAAAGACTGTAGGATGTACTGCGCCTGCCTTTGTAATGAAGGCCTAGCGTGTTGGAAGGCTTGCTTTCCCATCTCTCACTTCTGATGTGTTTGCCTTTTGACATATGCAATCAGGGTCTAGGCTCTTGCTTTCTTAAGAAAAGCAGCACTGAGGAGCAGAAGTCATCATAATGCTAACGCTCTCGCTTGTGTCAATGTGCATGGGAATATTTAAGGAGTATGGTCACCTTGAATAACTAAGTTATGACAGGTTGACCTCATTGATAACACTGGCTTACATGAAAGAGCACAGTCTGATGTAATGAGGCTTTCTTCTTTGCCTGCAGGACGAATTTATTGTTCAACTTTGACCTGTTGGGGCCACCCCTTCCATGGGAAAGCATGTGTCCAATTGGGTATAAAGCCACGGGGGTCAGTGGGGAAGGGGATTCGTATTTTGGGTGTCTGGTATTGCTGTTGGGTTCATGCTGTCACTGCATTCTACTAATACAATGTTCACCAATCCATTGGAGTTTCGAGATATCATTCTTCCTCAACAAGATTGGTGCAGTTAGACTTTGGCTTCCTGCTGCTCTGCTGCCCGGTCCCAGGGCCGTCTGGCGCACTTCCCAGAGATCCCTGTGGGCCCAGGAGAGAGTATTTCAGGCCGAAGTGCCAGAGACCAAATGAGGGTGGGCAGAGCAGGCGCAGAAGAAAGAGCCAACTGGAAAATGGTGGATTCGTAAACACAGGTAATTATGTCAATGTATTGTTATGTTTTCTGTTGTCTGAAACAGCGGTGGGGGTCAATCTGGGTCTCTAAAAACTTGGTAAGAGAGAAACTATTTTGGACTCTGAAGTGTGGAAGCTGGTCTAATTATCTGAGGATACAGGAGAGAAAGTACCCTGCCTATAGGACTGGTTATCTTAATAAGGACATTTACTAAAGTGGTTGGCCACTGCAATTTAAAAGCAGCGCATTTATGCTCCCTACTGACTTACAGAGAGCATGAGACCGCTGTACCGGTCAGAGTAGTGGAGGACCAAGTAGGGATTAGGGTCAATGTTTTCTGTATCAGTGCAAAGAAAACATTTTGGATGAGAGCTCTATGAGCGTTGTGTCTTAAACCCACACAATGTTTCGTGAAGCCCTAAATGTGCAACTCAGGTTGCAATCCCGCTATTATTTCACACTGTACTCTGCCTTCGTATGGAAGCTGTAATAGGCTTTGTTTCTACCGATTATGTGTCTTGTCTTTGACTCCTACTCATTTGTATCTCTGTAAAAAAAAAAAAAAAATACCGCTCTGCATTGTGGGTAGCGTAATGAAAATATAGGCTGTGAAACAGCAGGCAGTCATCTGAATGTGACCAAAACCTATGGATGTTTTTGAAATGCTGGTACTGGCGGAGGAACGGAGGCTGGGTTGATACCTGAGTATCTGAATAGATGTGGCAGAGCAGTTAAACTGATGAGTCGTACCCATGTCGCCAGCCACAGAACTCAATAGTGTCCTGATGCAGACAGAGTTAGGAACAGAGCTGGATCTGTAATAAGCCATACCTTGTTTTACCCTGAGACAAGGGGCTCAGGGAAGTCTAGACAAGTGTCACTTCCTCTTAAAAGGAGTCTAGCAAACTTCATGCTTACTCACTACTCACCAAAGCATGTGAGTACCTTGATAAATGGCACAGATATATACAAAGTGAGTCATCTCGACACTTCCCCCAGGAAGGCACATTTTATTTAGACAGGATAATGAATTTATGTAAGGTACTAGAAAAGTACACCAACACCAATGGGATAGGGGAATGGTGAGAGCACTCAGAACTGTTGGTCACTGCGCCTAACATCTGGTGAGATCCCGGGTTTGATTAGACAAGCAGCCGGTAGTAGGAACAAAAAGATCTGTGCTCTCGTGCCCCAAGTTTGAATTCGGTAGGTTTTGGTTGGGTTCCTACTGAAATGGCGCTTATACACATGGTTATAATTATTTGTTGTCATTCGCTATTCAACATAATATGGTATAAAGTCCACACGTTTTATTTCTGAAACCATTGTCGATTTTTATTTTTTATTTTTGAATTGATCACCATAGGTGCCGACATGTGTTTCGACAAACAGAGGGTCTTTATTAAGGCTATAACCATTTACAGGTGAGTTGTTTAGATATTTAGCATCATATCAAAGCATCATTGTGAAGGGTGCAGAGTGACAGGTGATTAGGTGCAACAAGTGAGGCCATTACAATTACATAAATGACAAAGTAATCACAGTGTTGTTATCCGGTGACAGTGAATAGGTTAAGTGGATATCAACATGTATTATAAGCATAAATTAAGGGGGGAAAAATATGTGGAGAGAGAATGATACACAAGGGGAAAGAAGAGAAAGAAGAGGAGAGTTAGCAGTGTTGTTGCCTATTTGTTAGACTTATTGTATAGTTCAGCAGGGTGGGCATGAGAGTAATTATATTACGCTCACCTTGGATTAGGGTGTCTCTTGCATCGTGATTCAGGTGGGGCATGTGACCCAGGATTGGTTCAGACACCAAGATTGATGCATCTGAGGAAAATGATGGAGCATGGTACCTCGCATATTGTGTTGTCAGTGGATAGCAGTATCATGCAATGTGAGTCATAGCGTTTCAATGGGAGCATGTCTACTGTACGTCACAGAGCTGAATAATAAAGGATCTAAATGTAACATGGCACCATCCAAAGGAAGTCTGAGGTACATTTCCAATAGGCATGCTTGTTTGATCATAATCCGAGTTGCTTGAGAGTGGAGTGCCCGCCTTAACACTCGGGCGGTGTGGGCAATGGAATGAGGTACATACGTAGAAGCAGTGTCTGACATCGCCTGCTTCTGATTCGAGTGCCTTGCGGTTAGTGCCGTGCAGTTGAAAGCAGTATGTGGATAGTATAATGGCGGTAACATGCAATGTGAGTCATGGGCCTCATTAGGAGTTGGCCGGTAAAAAAAGAAAATTACCGGCATGCCAGTGCAACCGTGTCCGTGTAGCACTGCTGCCGGAATCACCGGTTGATTCCAAGTCAGAGTGCACACGCTTACCGGCATGCCAGTAAGGCCCTTCAAACCCCCGATAGCGGCATCATCAATGCCACAGACACCGGCACCGGCATCCTAGATGCCGTAAGGAACTATACTGTAGATATGGGAAATGCTCCGTTGGCCATCTTTAAAAACACAATCCATTGCAATCCTCTGCCTACAGCACCTGGATCGGTGAACTGTGGACTGTCTCAGCAAGGTCATGGCCATGGCAACCAGAAAAGGCACTGTGCAGCTGCGAAAGCCACGTTTCAGTGATGAAGAGCTCAACATGCTCACTGACACACTGGTGGAGCATGCAGATGTTGTGTTCTGCGCAGACCTGCGATGTGCAGCACAAATCTGCAAAAAAACATCTGGGAGAAGGTGAGGCAAAAAGTCTCTGTGTTGGGGACAACCCCACGCACCATACGAGAATGCAGGAAACGCTGGGACGATCTACAGCTCTGTGTCCACAACATCCTTTCCACAAATCGAAGCCAGGCCCAGGCCACAGGTGGCAGAGCACCATCCCCTATAAAGTTGACTCATTGGGAGGAGACATGCAGCACCGTCATAGACATGGAGTCCATCGAGGGTGTTGGCCAATCCGAGATGGGAGTCCCTTCATCGGCCGATGACGGTGAGTGGCCCTTAGCATAATACAAAAGTCACCACACACACCTAATACCCCAAGTACAATGGTGGAGTCCAAATGGCAAGTAGATGAGAGCAAATACATGGCCCATCACTTCCCACCTAAAGTCAGCCCCTGCAAAACTGCAAAATCCCTGCCATGAAAACACACAATAAACCCCACTGACACAAACCACATGAGTCCACAATTGCAAACACAAGCACCATCTGTATGCAGACACAACCATATACATCACCGTACAGATGCAGGCCTGACCACTGTGCCATTCCATTGCATGATGCACACATCACCACTACTGATTGCACACTTGCCCCACCCACCATGACCATGCACACAGTGTAAACACCAATGCAACAATGCACACTGTGCAAGCACAATTGACTGAAATCTAAACAACACATGGCACACAGTCCCCGAGGCATGACTAAAGCCCGCAAGCCATGATACACATGTAGGCCACCTAACAGACACCATGCCCATCATGGCTGCACCAGAAGGATGCCCAAACACTGCACCCCCCCAACTCCTGTAAGCACCATGGCCGCCCTCCATCATGTACATGAGAATGCACAGGACTCTAAATGTACTATCATCGATATATGTAGGATGTACGTTCACCCATGACTGATGCCCTGCCTCTCTGTCCCCCACAGGCACGAGATCAGACAGCAAGGCGGAAGATACCGCAACACCAAAAAAGATACCAGTACACCTGAGCCGAGGGAACGACGATGCCTCCAGACCTTCATCATCAAGGGTTGGCCAGAAGCGAACCACAGCTCCCAAACCACAACCCCCCAGCCAACAGGGCCCATAGGCTGGAGAACCAGACAAGCAGCAAACACCAACACCAATGAAGGAGCCCCAGCAAGGACACACTGCTGCCATCAAGCCACCCAAGCCAAAAGGCACCCGTGCCACAAAAGTCACAACTAAAAAAATCTGCCGCACAGCAAACACCTTAGGTGGATGAGAAGGGATCCTCTCATGCCAGTGATGTGGATGGGCCACAGTCAATGGCCAGGCGTGATCTTGGTGAGGGGGCACAATCTGCACAACATAGCATGGAGGAGGAGGAACTAGAGGAGGCAGACACTGCAGGCTATTGCATGTCTGAGGACATGCTGAACACCCCAACCATGCTGCTACACCACAGTTCTCCTCCGAACCTGGCTCAGGTGGATGCAGCTCTGCGGAGGACATGCCCGTAGTTGCACGCAGCCCTGGACGCAGACACACACCATCCCTGTGCAACCACCAGCTGCACAATCCATACGGGACCTTGAGGGACGGCTGACCCGCACGAAGGAGTGCTAGCAGGTCATGCATGACAATGTCAAGCAGTACGTTGTGGAAGGGGAAGCCACACGCCAGGCCATGCAAGAGAACTCCAGGACAGTAGCCATGCTATCTACCGTGTGGCCCGGCATGTGCGTGAATGCATGGCATCCATGACACAGGCTGTCATCCAGTTGGCTGCCACCATGGCCCAACATCGTGATGCAGAGGCTCACCCACAACCCGCACCATCGACCAGCACAACCATGGCGAGTTCTACCCATACAAGCCCGGTGCGGAGGTCACTACGCAGTATGCGCCACCCAGACAAACAACCCTCTCCACCAAAAAGGGGGTGTCAGTAGCCTAACACACATGGACATGTCAGGAGGGAGTCCATTTGAACTTGAAGTGGGTGCAGGGGGTGTGTGTGGGGGTGTTGAGTGGTGGGGGTGGAGGGCGTGGGTATGTGAGGGTGTTGGGGGGTGGGGGTGGGGGCGTGGGTGTGTGGGGTGTGGGGGTGGGGGGGTGGTGGGTGTGGGGGTGTTGGGGAGTGGGGGCGTGTGTGTATAGGGTGTTGGGGAGTGGGGGTTGTGAGGTAGGGGGAGGGGGGCGTGGGTATGTCAGGGTGTTGGGGGGCAGGGGTGCAGTGTAGTCTGTTGTATATTCAAGGGTAGAGGTCCACGTTGGTTTCTGTTCACTGTACATAGTTTTCATTTCATTAATACGCCTGGTGTGCAGAAGAAAAAGACATGACTGGACATTGCTTTTGAGTGTGTGTCAATTTATTTCTTAACAGTGCCCAGTGCCCAGTGTCCCCCACTCCCAGTGCCTTGTGTTACCCAGTCCATCAAAAGTATTGTGCAATCAAGGTTTGGCGTACAACACATCCTTCATTCATATTGTGCCGTGGGCGATATGCAGCATCTACACCACCATCCTCCTCATCTTCTGGTGGAATCAGGTCTGTGTCAGGGGGCAGGGGTACGGTGTGTCGGATGCACATGTTGTGCAGCATGGCACATGCCAACACTATCTTGTCCACCTTCTCAAACCTGTATATGATTACCCCACCCGACCTGCTGAGGCAGGGAAAAAAGGCCTTCAACAGGCCAAAAGTCTGCTCAATCGTGACACAAGTGCGTGCATGTGCATGGTTGTAGTCCTCTTTGTGCCTGTTGACTGGTTGCCTGATGGGGGTCAGGAGCCAAGGCTTCAGGGGATACCCAGCATCACCTACACAGGAGCAATGGAAAATGTATTTGTGAACATTGTTGTCATTCCTTGTGTGCAATGCCTGTACAGCATTCATGGTCATATGCCACAGATTCATCATGACTGCACTTGACATTTCCTTATAGTAAGACCCAGGTTAGTGTACTTAGGGATGATCCATGCTTAGGGGGGTATGTGTGCCGTTCACGTTTTAGGGACCTTTCCATCAGGTACAGCACTCACACAAATGAGTTGTGAATGACCATGATGTGCTGACATCTGCTGAGCGTGTTGCATTTGAAATATGTACTCTACATGTGGACTGCATCATGACCCATTTGCCTGATGTGCTTCATGATACACAGTGGTTTGCTAATCATGTTTACATCTACTTGATGTCACCAGGTACTTGTTCAGCACTGCCTTCCCCCATATGACCAAGAATCAATGGCAATGGTAGTATGGTCCGCCAGTGAGGGCAAGGATTTCTGTGATGGGACTGGGTGTGTACTGGCATGGTGGAGCAGAGATACTGTGGATGGGTCCTGCACCACTCGCTCATATGTTAATGGTGGTAACTGATTGGGGATTACATTAGGTTCCTTGCTTGCACCATTGCAATTGGAAGTGTCCCTTGAGGCGCCTGGGCCAGTATACTGGTGCGTGGTGTACATGTGGGTGCAGTGACAGAGATTTCCATGTGTGGCAGTTGGATTAGCCCCAGGCATAGCTGCATGCCCTGTGGTGTACTTTGCTTCGGTCATGTATTTCATGCATTGTGTCTGCAGGGTGGTGCATCGTGGTACCCATGGTTCATGTCTGATGATGTTAAAGGTGTACGTGCTGGGATGGGCGCTGTGTATGTTGGTTACATTGATGCACAGCTGTATAGGCATGCCACATCTGCATCCATTAGCTGTGTCCAACATTCTGTCGAGGTGATTGGGGTCACAGTTTTGCCACCCAGGTCGCTGTGCCCCCCCGAACAACACCCTTCATACCCCAGCCATCAGACAGGTTGCCTATGCTTGTGGTCCCCCCAAACAACACCCCTCACACTCCAGCCAGCAGACAGGTTGCCTATGCTTTTGGTCCCCCCAAGCAACACCCCTCATACCCCAGCCAGCAGACAGGTTGCCTATGCTTGTGGTCCCCCCCAAGCAACACCCCTCGTTGCCCTGTCATTGGACTTACCCAGCAGCCAGGTACATTGGGCAGCGCATCGTGCCATGTAGCAGGGAAGCGTGGAGTTGCGCAGCACCATGGCATCATGTGCGGATTCCGGGAATCTTGCACAGCAATACGTAATTATTTTGCTTGCATCGCACACCATCTGGACATTCAGGGAATGGTAGAGCTTCCTGTTGCGGTACACTACCTCCTCAGCATGCCGGACTACCAGCTCCACATGGATGCAGTCAATGGCACTGACTACGTTTGGCATGCCTGCCAGTGCATAGAATCCTATTTTGGAAGCATTCTCCTCCACAGTTCGTAAATAAAATATATGTTATCCCTTCCATGTTTCAGGAGGGCATCTAGCACCTGGTTGAGCACACGGGAGAAACATGGTTGTGGGATGCCATGCAGTTGCCCCACTGTGTGCTGGTAGGTGCCTGTGGCAAGGAAGTGCAGAACAGACACTACCTTCAGCAAGGGGGGGGTGCCTGTCAGGATGTTGATGAGGCTTACCAGGTCGTCATGGATGAGGTCCACTATTGTGCATATGGTGTCCCTGTCCAGGCGGTACAGGGTAAGGATCTGTGCAGGGGTTAGGTCAAATGGACTAGCCCTTAGGTGAGGGATTGATGGCTGCCTGCGGGGTACAACTGCCTGTACTGGTGGTATGTGCTGGCCCTGTCTCACCCTCCTTCTCCTCCGCTGCATTCCCTGGTTCAATGCCTGCTGAAGTAGTAGCAGTGCAGGCATGTCCTCCAGCCCCAGTATTGCGACTGCTAATGGAAGCATTTTGGGTTTGGAAGGGGTGTGGTGTCTGGGTGTGCTCCTTTTGTGCTGGGCCAGAATCCATTGCCTCCACCTGTGCTGATTGCGTGCACCTGCAGCAGGTTTCCACACAGCATATTGCTATTTACGCTGCCCCGTGATGCTGGTGTTGACGGCATCATGGTAACCGTTCTTACCGGCATCTGGATGCCGGTAAGTACATGTCTCTGTACCTCGTAATATGTACTTCCTTGCGGCATGCCGGTGTTACTGGCACAGCTGCCGCGTGCCCGTGCTCATTGCAGGAAGGTGCTACCCGGCCACAATGGGTCCCTGCAGATGCTGGTAGCACCGGCATCGCGGGTCGTAGTGCACCGGTCCGGTAGACGATGCTGGTATTCACACACCGGTATCGTTATTACCGGACCAGAAACCTTGTAATGAGGCCCACTGTGTTTGGGTGTGAGGGCTTTTACTGTACGTCATATCCTGAACAATAATCTAAGTAACTGTTGCACCTTCCGGAAGGACTCTGAAGTGCATTTACAGCAGGTGTGCTTTTTGTTCATAATCTGAGTTATTTGAGAGTGGAAAGCCCTCCGTTTCAATTGGGCGGTGTGGGCAATGATATGAGGTATGTGAGGAGAAGCAGTGGCTAGCATCGCCTGCTTCTGAATTCAACGCTGTGCAGTTGCACCAACGTGTGGCTAGTACAAGCCTGTGTGGCTCTGGGACTCCAGGTGCCAAGTGAATGGCAGCCCATTACATAAGGAGGGTGCGGTAGTCGCTGATGCGTTAACGAGAATGAGCGTGTGGGAGATATGGCGGTATAAACAAAGAAGTTTAAGACGGTGTGTTACAACTGTAAGGCGTGTCAATTGAAATGGAGGGCATGCCGGTCACTGCAGTAGTATGATGAATAGATCCTGTAACCTGCCATGTTTGAACATTGCTTCTTGCTTATGCGAGGTGAAGACTGTAGGATGTGCTGCGCATATCTTTGTAATGAGGGCCTCTCGGCTTGCGTGTTGGAATGCTCGCTTTCCCATCTCTCGCTTCTGACGGGTTTCCCTTTTGACATATGCAAGCTTGGTCTAGGATTTTGCTTTCTAAAGGAAAGTGGCACCAAGTGGCAGAAGTCAGCCTACTGCTAGCGCTCTCATTAGCCTCAAAGCATGTGGGAATTATTAAGGAATGTGGTCACCTTGACTAACTGAGTTACGACAGGTTGACCTCACTGACAACACTGGCTTACATAAAAGAGTGCAACTTGTGTCAAAGGCTAATATAATGAGGCTTTGTTCTTTGCTAGCATTATGAATTTAGTGTGTTACCAAGACCTGTTGGAACCACCCCTTCCATTTTAAGGCATGTGTCCTGTTGGGTATAAAGCCACGGGGCTCGGTGGGGAGGGGGATTTGTGTTTTGGGTGTCCTGTGTTTTTGGAGTGTGAGGATGTCTTCCAAAAGATAGAGAGGGAAGCATGCACTGGACTAACAGTGGATGCCAACCAGTAGGGCTCTGCCCTAGATTCACCCTAAATTTGCACGGGAGAGAATCAGCAAGGATTATCATGTAATATGCAAGTGTTATCATCACGGAGACTGCATGATCACGACCAGAAAAAAATAACTTTTTCGATAGTTTGAGCCTGCGACCACCACCACATGTTTTTATATGGGCAACAGATTATAATGCCAACAGATCACCAAACACTGACAATTAAGACTTAGGGCCAGAGTGCCAAAAATGAGTGCAAATGATAGGTGCGCAGAGGGTGCGCTTGCTTCGTAAGGTGACCTTATTCTCAAAGGTAACCTGAGCATTTCAAGAAGGGCTGGCCAAAAGTGCAAAGATGCGCTGTCCAGCCCCCAGCAGTCACGTGGTTGCTGGAAGCGCATTTCACCGAGACGGCTGTTAAAGGGCCTGTCTCAGTGAAATGCCAGCAAAGCAAATTAATTTTCATCCCTGTTTGGGGCATAGAAATGCAAGTGTGGCAGCCATGGCTTATATTAGATTTGTGCTTATCCCCACGCCTCTTTTGCAAGTCTCGCAGGGATGACCCCCATTTCAAGGCATTTAAAAGTACATCCCATTTATCAATTTGGGTGCGCTTTTAAATGCCCAGAAACATCCCTTTATTTGCGCAAATGCGCAAAGCATGGAAAAGGGGCATTTGAATGAGTGCATCTAAGGTGCGCTCATTCAGATGCCATTTGTGAATTGAGGTGCTACTTTTTTCAAGGAAGGAGGTATGCCACTTCATCCCCTTACTTGTGCTCACTTGCGCCCAATAAGGTTTTGATATTCTGGCCCATAGTACCCATGCAGACCCTCCAGTATGTTATGTCATCGAAGTAGGCATTTTGTGGAGCAAAAAAGCACATTTTGGGGAAATAAGTCAATGGGTAAAGTTCTTAACGGACTTGTATGGTTTAGATTCCATTAATTGTGGGGGCTTTAACAGTTTAGAGAGAAGCTGTCTCAATACAGTGTGGTCCATAAATATTGAGAACAAAACTGTTTTCAAATTGATAAAATAATGTAAAAAAATAACGAGCGCCTGGGCTTGATGGGTTAACAAATAACACTTCTAAAGCTGATCCAATTAATTGCTCTAATGCCGTGGCTACAGTGTTTAAAAGCACAGTACATTTGGGAGTATTGCCCCTATCTTGGGTAACCGCCCATGTTGTACCGATTTTAAAAAGGGGCGCAAGAAATTATGCAAAAAATGACCGTCCTATCTCGCTAATTGATGCAGATTGTAAGATGTTTGCGTCTCTCCTTCGTATTCACCTCGATCAGTGGATTGTTACCACTAAAAGATTGACGAAACTCCAAACAGGTCTTCGGAAGGGCCACTCAACGAACAGCAATGGCTTAGTCTTGGGGGCGATCCAAGAATCAGCGTTGGTGCGACTGTTTGAGATGTACGTGTGTGGCCTCAATAGACCTCTCGGCAGCTTTTGATTGGGTTAACAGTAATAGACTATGGTTGAAGTTGGCAAATTGGGGGCTGCTGGAGGGTCTCCTGAGGCTCATTATGGCTCTTTATGATAACATGGTAGTCCGTATTACATTAGACTATGAAGGGGATATGTCCTGGAGAATAGTTACGAAGATAGAACTAATTCAGGGGTGCGTTCTTGCTCCCTGCCTCTTCAACCTATACATCTCTGACATTGAGGAGCACCTTTTAGATTTGGGTTTGATTTCCCCTAAATTGGGAACTTATCGAGTACCTAGCCTATGCAGATGATTTCCTGCTCCTCCACAATACATGGGTTGGTTTGCAGCGGGTTCTTTCTACTTTTTCTATTCTAATTATTAACCCAAATAAAACCCGAATGATGGTATTGTCAAGGGGTAGGAAACGTCAGCCTGAGGGTTGGACCATGGAGAATATATTTATCATGAATACATGAGGCATTCTCTATCTGGGTTTCTCCTTGACAGCGCAGCCGGCTTCAATGTGTATCAAAACTGCCTTGGTGTAAACAGCTACAGTTCTATCAAATCAAAGGAGTATGTTGAATCATAAATGTGGCCGGTTCTCTATCAAACCAGCACTCCATTTTTATGAGGGCAAGGTTGTCCCAAAACATATTTATGGTATGGAACTGTACTACAATGCAGTCTGTAAATGGTTAGAGTTCATTGAAGCTGTGTTCTGGAGGCGCATCCTGAAAGTGCCTAATGCAATTCCAGTCTCAGCCATTAGATATGAGCTGGGAATCCTCTCTTTGGGTGCCCAGGTATGGCACAGACCTTTATCTCTTTTTCGGAAGATGATAAGTCTGGTCCATAATTCTTTGTATCAAGAGATGGGCAATCTTTTGAACTATAATGGAGTAGTCTGTAGGACCAATACCTTTTTTGTGGCAATAGGAGGAAAATGTGAATCGATACTGTCTGATCTGTCTTTGGACAGGGCGGCACTTATCGAGAACCCTGATCAAGTGAAAAAGGCATTTTATGACAGTAATTGGATTGAGACTATGGATAGATTCCATGCTTTTCCTGCCATGGTCCACTTATCCCAAGAACACAAAAAACAAGGGGTAATTTCAGGCCCTTTGCAGCAGTTCCCAAACCGATGGTATCAGTCTGTTCTACTGAAATTACGATGGAATTAACTACCGACAGGGCACATTTTTTTGTGGAGAAGGGTAATTAATTTAGCAGATGCCAGAAGTAGATTATGTCATGAAGAAGTCCAAATCAAAACTTTGAAACATTTAATACTGTATTGTAAGGTATTGAATGCTGAGAGAATGTCTTTTATGGCAATGTTTTCATGCTCGATAAATTGGTTAAATGCACAATCTCTGTGGGTCATATCGGTCAGATGTCTAAATATGCAGAATATCTCTAATGGATTAGCAGTAGCATCTGTGAAATCAATGAATCTATGGGCCTCATTAAAGGTCGGCTGTCCGGAAATAACAGTGGCGGTAAACCCACCGCCACTGTTAATTCTGGACCGCCCGATCCAGACTCCTGCAGGCGGGAGGTGATGTTCCCGCCAGGTCTGACCTGGCGGGTTTAAGACCGCCCGCTTGCAGGCGGACGTGGAAACACCAGCACCATCACGAGATGGTGCCGGTGTTTCCACTACCCCATTCCCATTGAGTCCTATAGGACTCAATGGGAATGGGGATTTACCGAATTCCACCTCTGGAATTCCCCGGACACCAGGATCGTAATGCCCTGGTAATTTCGGGAGTCACGGAGGCAGAATGGTAATACGAGTCCGGCGGTAACTAGGTGGTGTTACTGCCTTCGGTTACCCCCGGACTCGTAATGAGGCCCTATATCTTTGATGAGAAATTACTAGGGACATGAATAATAGATTGTGGATGTGTTTTTAAGATATGTTCATGAAATGTTGTAAGTAATCTCTTTTGGGGTATGTACTCTTTTTAAAGGAATTTTTAGGTATACATTTTGTGCTAAAAGTTTTAACTGCATGTTTTAAGGGTGAAAGTTGTTGAATTTTGAATGTTTTGTATATATTTCTGTCATGGTATGCTTTTTTACCTGTTGTAAAGGGTTCTTTCTAAACCATACACAATACAAAAATTAATTTAAAAAAAATATTTGTGCTCATGGGCTTTGAAACAGGAACACACAGAGTTGGGCTGGTGATGACTTCCCACATCCGCTGAATTTCAAGGGTTTTGTTGCATTAAATCTGTGCAACTTAACTGCACCTTAACTAATGTTTTTTCAGTGAATTTCAAGGTTTTTTTTAAACCATAGTTTCTTATGGGCCACTAGCTATGGTCTTTAGCTGTGTCCACTGTACATGTTCCCCCAATAGCTTTCTCAGGTCCCACTAGCCATGGCTTATGGCTGAGGCCACACCACTAGGTTTCTTTTGGGCACTGTACATTTTCCCCCATTTTAGCTTTCCCCGGTCCCACAAGCCATGGCCTTCGACCGTGGCCACTCTACAAGTTGATCCAAAAGGTTTCCTAAAAGTGCCCTTCAACCGTGGCCACACCACTAGGTTTATTCTGGGCACACTAGCCAAGGCCTTTGGCCATGTTCCCCATACCTTAATTCCCCAATAGGTTTAATCAGGGTCCACTAGCTATGCCGTTCCGTGGCCACTTTCCATAATGCACCATTTGGTTCCTTAAAGTAGCCCACTAGCCATTACCCGCCATCTCGCTGTAGCTGTAAACTCCCCCCCTTTTTATGTCTTAATCTCAGTTTTGTAACTCTCTTTTTTTTAAACGTCTTTGAAAAACGCAGGCAAAATCCAAAACTCTCCCCTGCCCTCCCTGTCATCTTGCCATGCTCCCCCGACTCCCGTCAGGTCCTTTTCCACTCCCTAACTCTCTCCCATTGCCCCCAAACACTCCTAATTGTGCGCGTCTAACTTTCATTCCCGATCGCGTCTTCTATTATAACTGCTATTGTAGCCATGGTTATAACCGCTGTTATGCAAAAGCGTTCGACCTCTTAACTTGGTGCACAGTCCTCCCAACTTCCCAATTTTACATGGTGTCCTCTTTCCCCCTCCGCACCTCTAGCCTGATGCCATTTCATCCTTTTCCCTCCTCCAACTAGCTTTTTTTTTGTACCTTTTGTTTTCTGCTAACCCTGGTTATCATCGTGGTTATCTCTCACATCTAGTAAAAAAATAAAATAGCAGCTTTTTAATTTCCGAAAAGTCCTGCTGATGCATTGTGCAACACACATATAGCTATAATTTTGGGAGAAGGTAGCACCCACTTCTCCGTCAAATATTTTAACTACTGGATGGAATATCACAAGACCCCTCCCGAAAATTGAGTCAATGCTTTGTGCTTGGTCCTGTTCCGTCTAGCATTTTTTGATGTTCTCTGCGCAGAAATGTGTGCTTTTCCTCTATGGGGAAATGAATGGGAGTAGGCCGAAAACATTGTTTTTTTTTTCCTTTTTAATGACTTTTTCATTTTTCAACAAATCTTTCCCAACATTTCTGGTATGGGAGGGGATGAAGGTGGGTTGGGATAAGGGGATGGGAGGGTGGGATTACAAACTTTTTGTTTGCAAAATATCAGCCAAATCTGTCATGCAAATCAAAAGTTATTAGCAATTCAATGTTCGGCTTTCTTGTGGAACTCGCTATACAACTTGAGCCAAGGGCGCTGTTTTACTCTAGAAATGCAGCCTGTTGCGCTTTGTTTTCTCCCTGGACGAGTGTGACTCCCCATCTCCCAGTCTGATTGGAGATGTGCCCCCCGCCCCCTCCAGGGCTTGATGTGCGAAGGTATAATAACCCTGCCTACGCAGACCTCTTGTCACTGACTGCGCCCTGCGTCATAGGCTTCGAAAGGACGCCGTAGACACTGTACTTCACCTCCCTGGTGCCACGATTGACACATGCTGTTGTCACTGCCTGTTCACCTGTCACAACAAGCTTTCTTTGTCCTGCAGGGTTCACCGCCCCTGTAAAAGGCACTCACTGCAAGAGTCCTCCGGGAGAACCGGCCTCTCAGTGGACACAGACTGCGCTCGCATTCCACACTGACTGCGGGAACTGATGAATGAAGGGGCCTTGAAGACGTGCGGTATTCTGGGGCTCGGTTGACCTTAGTCTTTCAGGGTGGGTGGAACACGTTTGTTTGACATTACCTAGCACGCTAAGTATACCATTAACTTTGCGCGAAGGGGTAGGGGGAGGGAGGAGGGGGGGGGGGGGGAATAGCAGTCATGAGAAGTTGGCGAATGTTGTTATTATATTTCTCCACTTTAAATTCAGGGACAACCTCAGGCTCGGACTGGCCTATAGGGCAATAGGCCCGTGGCCGCACCAAAAACACAAAATGCTGGTGTGGGTCTGTTCTTTTGTCAAAGTGGGCCACTTTTCTGGCCACTGTGGGCCCGTTTGATGAGTTACTTCACGCTGAGGCAAGTGTTGCAAAGCACATATTCTTTCGAATGCACAATTTGCACCACATCAGTGTCACAAAACGAATGAACAACCATTTGCAACAGTGGGCCACTTTTTCACTGATGCCCGAGACAATTGTATGGCCCAGTCCGACCCTGGACAACCTCTTTAAACTCGAGAGCTCTGGTGAAATTCACTGCTTACCAGGCGTAGCAAAGTGCAGGCCTCCCCAGAGTGCTCGGCCTAAGAGTCACTAACCCGATCTGCCACCCTTCGACTCCTCTTCTAGGCGCCCTACTCATTTCAACAATAATACAGGATTCAAGAATCGAGCACCTCAGCCATTCCTGTTCCGTAGCCTCCCTCTCTCCTGTGCAGGTCAGGTGATATAAACCACTCCTGATAGATAACACTCCTGTTTCTTTGGTGCTAGGCACTCTCAGTCAGGCCCTTTAACCCACTCTATTTCCAGGAATAATAATAATATTAATAATAATAGTAATACTCATAATAAAAACACAAATAATAATTGATTTACCCAACACGTGCTTCCCCCGTTTTCCATTTCATCGTGTCGTAAAGAATAGTTATTTCTGTTACCCAACTTAATGAGACTCATTTTATTAAACTCAGGAGGATGAAAGGTCAGGAGGATGAAAGGTGAAGTCAACCCTTCAATACGCATGAACTAGGCCTCACACCATGCACATATGCACATCAGCAAAAACGCGTATGACATGTGACCATCAAGCTAAAGTAAAGAATCCAGAAAACGACCTAAGTACACACAGCACCCACTAGACCACCAGAGAAGTACATTTTGCAAATGGCACTCAAAGGGACAACCGACCCCTAGACCAGACCCACCCGGAAGGAAAAAAAAAAAAGAAAACAGAGAGGACAAGGCGCAGCGCGCACACAGGCCGAGAGGCAGCAGCACACCCACGTACTGACTGCGTCACCACAAGAAAAACCTCACTGACCACTTCACCAAGCCCTCCATAAGCAAATCTAACATTACCCACCAAAATGCCAGAAGGAGCGCAAGCATTTGGCGGGTAGCAGCCCAAGTCACCATCGGGACCGGACCAGTATCCAGAGTAGCGTTCCTACAACGCCACAACCCATTTACACTAAAACCGCAACATGACCAAGGTCGGAGATGGAAAGAATGGTTGGAGGAGTTTGAGGACTTTATGAGGGCCATAGGTGACCAAGACTCACCCAACAAAACAGAACTTTTTGCCAATCTTGCGGGCAAAGAGATCAAGGGAATCATCAAGACAATCCCAGCACAAGAAAAGAACACCTACCAACGGCTAATTGCCTCCATCAACAGGAAACTAATAATCCTCCCCTACACATTTAATCAGTGTGCATAACTACCGCATGAAACAATAGGAGAATTCATCCTCCGACTTCAAAAGAAAATTACCTACTGTGACTTTGCCAACTTCAATGACGATGAAGCAATCAGAGGCAGAGTAAAAGAAAGGTGCACTGCATCACAGTTCAGGAAACACTACTAAAAAAACCCTGCCACTACAAGAAATCGTCGACCTAGCAAGAATATATGAAAGGGTGGACGTTCAAGGGGCAGCCATAGAGTACCCAAAGAAGGTTGAGACCATAGTAGCGGTGGCCACTGGACCCCAAGGATTCCCCCTCCACCCAGGGTGCCAGGAAGACAAGATGCCCAGAGCCCACACCGCCGACCCCAAGGAGAGAGACAATGCTACAGGTGCAGATTCAAATTTCCCCACAGGGCCAGTGCCCGGCCATAGGGCAGATGTGTATGAGATGTGGCCAAGAGAATCACTTCCAAGCGATGTGCAAGTAAAAAGCACCTCTGCTAGCCGCTTACCTGCCGATGCGCTGTCCAACCCCACCAGGAGACCCGAACAGCTGAGAGGGCCCGGTCAAGAAACACATGCACCGTTCGGCCCCGCTCAACAAGGATTCAGAAGAGCAATCGGAGGCCTTAATCTTGAACAACCAGATAGGTACTCTGATGCGTACGATTACGCACCCAACCCATGAACAGACTACGCTCTTGAGCAAGGTACCAATCAAGAATGGGACAGAAACGCATACTCAACACCATACTACCCCCTTGAAACATAAGAGAACCCAAATGACAGGGTTCGCCAAGTAGACAACCAATACTGCGCCTACGACAGGTACAGCAAGGAATACATAAGACTCATCTGTGACACGTCGGATGACAGAGCAGCACCAAACCTCACGGTCCAGATAGGCAACCTACATGACCAGTTCATCATAGATACTGGAGCATTGGTCACCATCATGCACGAGGGCACCTATCACACTATAGCGCGGGCCAACCTGCTATTTCCATCTCAAGCTCACATATTCCAGTGGGGAGCAGCCCACCTGCTCCAATCCAAGGGTCACTTTCGATGCGACTTGCTGCACAGAGGACGAAGAGTACTCAACTCACCACCATCCATGTCATCCACAGCCCGACGACAGGGCGAGGCCTCCTCAGCTATTGAACCGTCAGAGCGCTAGCACTGATTGACATCCGATACAACCCTTCTGAAGTCGTACAAGGACTCCCACCAGTTGCTCACATCGTGAGCTCGATTTCATGCTGTGAGATGGACATTGAAGGACTCAAACCCACATTCCCAAAACTATTTGAAGGGGTCAGCATGCTAAAGGACAACGTCATATTCCTTCACATTGACTCAAGTTTTCACCCGGTGCCTCAGCACCCCAACAGAGTTGGTTTCCACCTACGACCCCAAGTCATGCACGAACTACAATTCCTCCTCAACAATTATATCATTGAGAGGGTGGCAGGCCCCACACCGTTGGTGTCCCCATTGGTAGTTGTGCCAAAGGACAACAGCCGCCTGCGACTCTGCATAGACAAGCGCATCCGAAACACAGCAATCCAGAGAGAAAAATGCCCAGGACCCAACATTGAGGACATGCTGGTGAGACTCAACGAGGCCACCCGCTTCTCCAAACTAGATTTAAATCAGGGGTATCACCAGCTGGTAATTGACCCTGCCTCCAGACCTCTCGCCACTTTCGCAACCCACGAAGGACTTTTCCGCTATAATCAGCTTAACTTTGTGATCTCATCTGCCATGGAAATATTTCAAGAAACAATTCGCAAGCTGATATCCCCGGTACCCAATGCCTTAGCTGTAGCGACAATATCCTGAACTTTGGCGTCACTCAGGACCAACAGGACAATGCACTGAGAAAGGTATGCAACATCCTCCACGAGGCCAGACTCACCCCCAATGGCCCGAAATGCACCATCAACAGATGAAAACCTGCGTTTCTTTGAACACATCTTCTCAGACCAAGGGATGACCACTGACACCGAAATCAGCTCCATTGTTGGACTAGCTGCTCCCACTGGGGTGACTGAACTTCGATCGTTCCTGGGGAAAGGCTGGCTTCTGTGGTCGCTACTTGGCAACTACACCCCCCTCATGGACCCACTCCGGAGACTCCTTAAGAAAGACACCCAATTCGAATGGGATGCGCACTGCTAGGAAGCTTTTAACATCATCAAGAAGGAACTTGCCAACAACCGTCAACTTGCCTACTTCAATCGGGAGTGGTGCACGGAACTCACTGTTGATGCCAGCCCGGTCGGCTTGGACGCCATACTCGCCCAGACAGACCCCAAAGAACCCCGCAAGAGTGCAATAGTTGCCTGCGCCAGCAGAGCCCTTTTGCCCCCACAGAGCAGGCGTACTCACAAGCTGAATGAGAAAGCCTAGCCACAGTGTGGGTATGTGAGAAGTTCCACGATTTCATAATCAGCAGAGGGTTCACATTCATCACAGACCACCAGGCCCTACTCTCACTATTTGGCAACCCCAAAACTAAAATGCCCCTGCGCATTGAACAGTGAGGCATTTGACTTCAAGAGTATGATTATCAGATCATCCACAAACCTGGGGGTGACACCACCCAATCTGACTACCTGTCCAGGCACCCGTAAGGAGCGACAGAAGACCACAATGGAAAAGAAGCAGAAGACTATATATTGTACTTATCACTCAACGCCCTCCCTCCCGCTGTCACGACAGGGATGTTCGCCACCAGAAATAGGGCTGACCTCACAATACAAGCAGAGATATGCCTCACCAAAACAAACAGATGGAAGCACCTCAACACTGAGCCGTTCATGAACGAGGAGGTGGACAAGAAAGACCTACACAGAATGGGGAAAATTCAGAAGGAACTGGCCGCAATCGACCAAGGGATATTGCTAAGAGGTAACCGTCTAGTAGTCCGCAAAGGCCTGAGGAAAGCACTAGTGACCGTAGCCCATGAGGGTCACTGGGGGGTTGCAAACACAAAGAAAATACTGAGAAATCAAGTATGGTTCCCATAAATGGACGCAATTGTAGAAGAAACCCTGACTAACTGCATACCATCCCAGAAGACAGAGGCGAACAGTCCCCCATGTCTGCTCAAAATGGCACTGCTAACGGACTGCCCCTGGCAACGAATAGCCATGGACTTCTACTGGCTGCTGAAAGAAGGAGGACACCTCTTAGTAATAATAGATTACCCCTAATAAAACACGTGCAATCTACATCATTCCACCACGTGGTAGGGATAATCGGTGAACTCTTCAATGAGTGGGGAATCCCCAGCGTCGTGAAGACCAGTAACGGCCCATCATTCCAAAGACAAAACTTTCACAGGTTTGCTATGCACTTGGGTTTCCACCACCAGAAGATCACACCACTATGGTTGCAAGCCAACGGCATGGTGGAGCGATTCATGGCCACCATCAAACGAACCCAACAGAAAGCCACCACCGATCAAACATTACTTCCCCAAGCCACAGGTCAAATGTTAAGAAGTTACAGAAATACGCCACATGAAGCCACAGGGCGGATGCCACTAGAACTAATGATAAAATACAAACCATGAACCCGGCTTCCACAAATAGAGGATTATATACCAGAACAAGACGCAGAAATTCAAGAGAAGGACAGAGAAAAGAAAGCCAAAGGAATGAGCGGACCAAAAGAGGAGAGTAAAAAGAACCTCAACTCCCAGTGGGCAAAGTTGTACTCGTAAGACAAAGACAGCAAAGGAAAACCGATCCAAGGTACAACCCGGAGCCACCCTTAATCACTGAGGTAAAAAGGCCCGATGGTCATGGCAATGGGAAAGATGGGTGAGAGAACCAGGAATGCATCTTTCTTCCGCAAGCTACACCGGGAGGAGCAAGAACAGATGGAGGACACGGCAGAAAAACAAGAGAGACCCCAAGAAGGAGAAGCAAGTGACCCACCAGACAGTGAGGAGTCGGGGGAGACTTGTAAATCACCAGGTCGGCCCCAGAGAGCCACACAGAAACCAGTACGCCTCATCGAGCAGATGTAACGGCGCACCTCCCTAATAAGCAAGGGGGTGGTGTTGTGTCTGGAAAAGGACATAGCCCTTTTAAGAAGGAAGAACTGCTGGGCAAGAGGTGGGAGGAGGGAGGAAGGGAGGGATGAGGAACAGGACGCGAGTTAGCTGTAGGTGAAAAAAGGAGGTGAGACGTGTCCAACAGAGGCTCTGCTGTGTTCTATTATCGGGCGGGAAGAGGCCCAACAATTTCTACAGATTCCTACACATTTTGAGCTTTGGGGATGGTCCCCAAGAAACTGTCTGAGTGATATCACGTGATTACGGTTCCCTGTGTGGTATTTCAAGCCCTTCCACATATAGTAGAGTGAGAACTTCTCCGGGAGTGTGCCCATCACCACATGCATGTGACATCTCTGCCATGTGCAACGCTCTGAATGTATGTGCTGCACCTGTGTGCAGTGGTGCCGCCATTGTAGCACTGCCTGCTCCGCGCTACATTTTGACAGATAGCAGCTGGTTTTAGATGATGCAGCAAAACCGGCAACAATGTAGGAAATTGCAAGGGTAGCACTGACATTGGAATATAAGTACAGCAGCAACGGGAGTGCCAACGCGTGGGGTGCTCCCAAACGTGCGCTCACCCTCAAGGCATGTCATTTCTGGTAGTAGAAAGTAATTGAACAAAGCCATTTTGTCCGGATATTTTCCACTACTATAAGCGTCGGAATGAGACTGTTAGTGCATAACTGTCCTATGGGCCGATGTTTGACAGTAGAACATGGCCTCGCTTCTGACACAGTCTTCTTCCTGTAAATTAAGAACTAAGAAGAAAATACTGAAAGCCTACTCAAGCAAGTAATGATGATAAGTATTTGCAATTTATTTAGTGCTTACGCCTAAGCACTGTGTATAGAAAAAATGTACATAAATCATCATCATCCCAACCGAAGTTGGTATTCATTTATTGACCTCAGAAGGACCAAAGACTGAGTTGGCTAAGCCAGGTTTCGAAACTGTGACCTGAAAATCACGCATCGATTGGAGCAGCTAGCACTCAACCCACTGAGCTATCTAACCAGCATACTAGCATGAGTAATGCTGAGCCAACATAATTAATGAGTTCTTCAAAAATTGCTCACTTGTTCCCTGTTGCATTTCAGAAGTTCTGCCACTTCTGACATTTTAGTGCTGGTGTTGTTGCAAGAAAGGCAAGAATTACAAGTACCAGAAAGCAAAACAATGCAAGCCTTGAAAATGAACTGAACATCTCACACCTGGCATGGGATGACTTGGGGTCTCTGCACAAAGGGGACTACATACACTTCAAGGCTGTTTAACAAAAATCACTTTTCACTGAGAGACGTGTAGTCTTGCTTTTCCTCCATATATAGATCTACAAGTCCCCACATGCAGTGGCCTGTGAGTACCACAAAGTCATGGAACACTAAAGGGTAATGGATGGAAAAGCTTCGAATTCATTGGTTGCGAAGTTTTATTTATCAATGACTTGTTAATGTTTGATATATGTGAAGTTATTTCAAGGATTGTAACCAGCGCCTTGATGCTTAGCGCGCTCAACAAATGAAAAAATAAATAAAACAATTATCAAAGTCAATTTGTGAAAAACAATGCTTTATCAGAGTCAAGGGCGGTGGTGAAGGGTGAAGGAGAGAAGGGCATTCTTGCAGATGGAGAGAATAGAGAGGGCATCGTCTTTAAACCACTTATGAAGGTCAGGTTGTATTTCAGTTCTTAGGAGGGGGAATCTGAGGAGTAATCTAAGGCTGAGGATGTGGGATATGAATAAAGGTAAGAGAGGGATAATGGCGGTCGAAGAGTGCCATAGTAAAGTCAGATCGAGCTCTTCCAATGTAAGATGCAGGAGGAGCAGCCAGAGAGTAGGGAGGAGTTGACGTCTGCTAAGGGTAAGGGAGTGAGGTTTGAATTTACGTATTGTTTTGTATTTGTACTTTATTTGTAACTTGTATAGCCCTTTATGCCAAAGTGCAGAACCAAAAGGACACACTTTGCAGTACAATAAAATGCAATATAAAAAGATGAACAAAAAGTATTAAAAGTTGTTCTTCTAGATGAAGGAGATGAATCTTAAGAGTAGTAGGAAAACAGGAATAGGAAGTAACAGAGCGGAAGGATAGCGGAAGAGCGTTTGGAGATGGCTAGAATGGGAGGGAGAGCAAGTGAGCGAGAACATTTATATGAAAGTGGAGGATTGGTGTTCAGAAGAGTTTGGGTCAATAGTGAGGATCGGAGTGTGGAGAGAGGAGGAGAGGAAGAAAAGGCCACAAGTGTTGGAGTAGCAGCTTGTATGTTTGGGCGGGGGCGGGGGCACAGTGTTGCATTCATAACTACATATTTCACCTAACAAGGAAGTGGAAGACAGTATTGTGCACATGGTGGTCAGGGCCAATATTGAGGCTGAATGATTAGCCGTATATTGTGTTTCTGAATCCTTACTATGTCCCTAGTCTGCAGTTGCTAACTGTTGTGTTCTAGATCTGTTCCTCCTCTTATGTTCCTACTCCTCCGACATTGTTGATACTGTATTATTGTATCCACGAGGCTCTCACCCACCTCTCAGCTCTCATCCCTCTGCTGTTTACTGTTGTTACTGTACCTTTGCTGTTCCACTAGGCCCTCTCCCACTCTCTAGGTCCCCATTCCATTCCACTATTGTTACTGTTGTTACTTTGTCCCCTGCTGTTCCGCTAGGCTCCTTCCCACTCTCTAGGTCCCCTTTCCACTGTTGTTACTGTGCCTTAGCTATTCCACTAAGCTCTCTCCCACTCTCTAGGTCCCCTTTCCACTGTTGTTTTCTGTTGTTACTGTGCCTCAGCCGTTCCAGTAGGCTCTCTCCCACTGTCTAGGTCCCCATTCCATTCCACTCTGAGTACTGCTGTTACTCTGTCTATGCTGTCCCACTAGGCTCTCTCCCACTGTCTAGGTCCCTTTCCACTGGTCACTGCTGTTACTGTGCCTCACTCCCCCTTGTTTACCCTGTCTGCTTCTTGTTGTGTTTCCCTACTGCTGTGTTCCCCTGCGTGACTCCCCCTACCCTACTCCTGCGCATCCTGTGGTATGGGTACTGGGCTGTGTTCCCCTCCTTCCTTCTTTCTCTCTCTCTCTCTCTCTCTCTCTCTCTCTCTCTCTCTCTCCTCCCCCAATTCTCTCACCTCCTCCACCCTTCCTCCTTGCACCCCTATGGTGCTCTCCTCTCCCATCTTCTCTAAATTCTACTCTATCTACTATTCTATCCCTCTCACCAAGTTTGGAAGAAAATGTTCAAGAGGGCTATCCTGGTCTCCAACCTAGGCCTTCCTATCGCTGATACCTACATCAGTGTGTCCTCCAGACAGACTCTCAATGACATCCTCTTTGTCGTTCCCTCTCCTGACCTATGGACCCCTCATATGGTGGCTGTTTTCTCTCCTATCTCTTCCTCTCCCATTAATGGTGGCACCCGGTGGGAGGCCCTCTTGGCCTCCTTCCATTCCTCCAAAACCATCATTGTCTATCTGAATGGGATAGTCTTGGTCCAGGGCCCTCAGTCCAATCTCTTCCATTTTGATAGGCACTTCCTGCATCTTTTTAATTTCCTCTCTTCCCCTGCTACTCCTTATAACACCTTTCTGGCTCCTTTGCCACCTCCTTCGCCTCTCTGGCACCTACCTTCTCCTCTCTGTCCTCCGTCCACCTCTATCTGCTACCTCTGCCAACTCTAGGACCACTCTACAACCTCCACTGGGTGTACCTCCCCCTGTTCCCCACCCCGGAAGACTTTCAAATGTGGCAACCTGCTCCACGTCGCTACTCTCAACTCGCTCTGCTGTCAAACACTCGTCTGAAATCTGCCGCTTCCATGAAGACCTTGACCTGGTTGTCCTCACTCTCACCCAGACATGGTTTATGGCCAGCTCTATCACGAGTTTTGACACCCTCCTCCCAGAGACCTACAAGATCCTCTCTGGGCCTAGAACCTCCCGGCCCGGAGGTGGAGAGGCCCTGATCTTTCTGGAGTGGGTCCCTGCTTCTGTCATTCCTACGCTGGCCTACTCTTCCTTTGAATGCCTGGTCTGCAGTCTCTCCATCTCAACTGGCCACTCTCTGACTGTGGCCACCATCTACAGGCCACCTGGCCAGGTTGCCCTCTTCCTCTCAGAGTTGGCTGACCCCTCCACTTCTATCCTTGCCTCTACCTCTCAACTTCTCCTTCTCTGAGACCACAATATCCACCTGAATGCCTCTAATCCCTCCTGTGGGCTATTCCGCAACCTCTGCGACACTCTCTCTCTCTCACCATTCTACCCTCTGGTCCGACACACTCTGCCGAACACACCTAGGATGTTCTCATCTCATCGGACATCCCCCTCTCTAATGCTCTCACCACTCCTCTCTCTTGGACTGACCACTTTTTGCTTTCCTCTCACCTGAAACTCTCTGTCCCTCAGGCAAAGCCCATGCCAGCACTGCCACCTACCTTCTCGGTCATTTGGCCCATGAAGGGTGTGTCAGTGGATGCCTTTGCCTCTACTTTCTCAGCTCCTCCTATTCCTGCGGCTGACTCACGCTCTGACTCAACCCTCTCTAACCTGCATCTTTCTATCTCCAAGACTATGGACATAATTTCCCCTGTCATGAGAATCCGTCTGAAGCCTACCTACAAGTGCATCTCTTGGTATGATACAGACCTCGCTGCCCTGAAACGCAAGTGCAGGTTGGCTTAGAGGAAGTTGAGGGCTTCAGGCTCATCCTCTGACAAACTGGCCTGCCGCCTGCTCCAAAGGCAATACAGACTCTCTGTCCTGTCCAAGAAGAGAGTCCACATCCAAGCCTGCGTCTCTGCGGCCTCGAACGACACAGCCGAACCCTTCAAAATCTGCAAGGAGCTGGCCAATCCTACTGCAGTCTCCACCCCTCCTGTTCCCTCCCAGGCTCTCTGCATGGCTCTGGCTTATCACCTCACTACTAAAACTGAGGATATTCTGTTCTCGCACTCCTCTTCCTCTCCCTCTACCTCACTCATCCCCCTCTGGCTGCCTCCCTGTCTCCTCTCCTTTCTCCTCTTTCTTTCTGACAACACCAGACAATGTTTCTGGACAAGTCTGATCTATGAAAGTGTCATCCAAACAGGTGCTCCCTTGCTCCTCCAGAACCATCAAGGACCACATTGACACCCTTGCTCTAGCCTTGGATGATTTCTACAATCACTCTTTCACCACTGGATCGTTCCCCTCTCTCCTCAAGCACTCTCTTGTGCACCCCCTCCTTAAAAAGATTTCTGCCGATTTTACCTGTCCAGCAAACTATCGCCCGATCTCTATCACTCCTTGTAAAGAAGGCCTACTACCAGCTGCGCCTCATCAGAGGTCTTCTTCCTTTTCCCACTTTCCCCTGGAAGCTCAATGTCTCCAGAGCCCTGGTGCGCTCTTTGCTGGACTACTGCAACAGCCTCTTTCTCAATCTGTCTTCCTCTACTCTCTGCCCTCTGCAACTAATGCAGAACAGGACTCTGAGTCTTATCCTTGCACTCAAGCCCAGGGACCGTATCTCTCCAGTCCAGAAATCTCTCCACTGGCTCCCAGTGGCTGCAAGGATCAAGTTCAAGAACCTCTGCATCATCCACAAGGCTTTCTGGGGCCAGGCCCTACACTACATCCAAATCCATATTCCAAAATACCTTTCTTCTAGAGCACTCTGCACAGCTACCTCCAAATCTCTGAGGGTCAGATGCTTCTCCAGGCAGAGAGCAGGGGGTAGATCTCTCTCCTCTGCAGGTGCCTCCCTCTGAAATGGCCTCCTTGCCCCTCTCAAACTTGAGCCTGACTACTTGAAGTTCCGGAAGCAGCTCAAGACCTTCCTTTTCTCCTCGGCTTTCTCTCTCTCTCTCCCCTGCCGACCTACCTGTCTGAGGCCCTGACTGGTTGTTTGGCCAACCTCAGAATCTCACTGTGTACCAGGCTTCTCCATGACCAGTCTCCCCTGCACTGCCTTAGGGCATACTGTTCACTTAGGGGATGTAACTGTAACCTCTACAGTCCCCTGCCTCCTTCCACTTACCCATAGCTGTGCTGCATCGGCTGCACTTACTCAGAGCAATGCTGCCCTGATCGCACTTTCCCCTTTCCTCTCCCTGGCACATCCCCATCTCCCTTCCCCCTCACTTTGCATTGTTGTACTTGCACGATCTGAATGACACAAAGCCTAGTAAGATCGCTTGTCTTGTCCTCTGTCTCCCCTCCCTTGTCTTGTAGCGACTAGAAACACTCGTGCACAGGCATGTTGTAAACGACATATCATATATCATATTATATGAAGCAGACAGTCAATCGTAGCAGTATGTAACTTGCGTGGGGCTCGTCCCATGTTAAAAGGGCTTTTTCTATTGTCGGTGCCTCAGCTTGAAAGGCTCTGTGCAGATATCGTTAGCCTTTCCTACATGAAGCTGATGGGGCTTCAGAAGGCAAGCACCGCTGGCTCCCTAATAAACTAGACCTGGCACAAATAGAGCAACACTGTGTCCCCTGTATGACTGTCAGAATTGGCCAATCTGAAGCCAGGGTCGGCTGTCAGTATATCCACTGGCTGTTATTTTGAGCCAATGGAGATTGAATGCGTGGTATTGTGGGGGTGGGGCTACTGCTAGTGGCACAGCTTAACTGTGTTAGTTTCTGGGCCTGGTTTGGGCAGCATGTGCAAGATTCACAGAGTAGCAGCCTCTGCCAGGATTGGTCACTCGAGCAGAAAGCAGTTGCGGTAGTGATTGGTCAGAGCCACTCGAAGAGAAGCTCTGGCGTGGGTCGAGACTCTCAGCTGTGGATTGCAAAGGGTGGGAGCCTGATGAGGCAGCTGATGGAGCCCTGTGTCCTGAGCACCTGAGGGACCCTCATGAAAGGTGAAAGTTGTAGAGACAGGAGGCAGAGAAATGATTTTAGGCCTCGGCCCCCTGTGACAAGTCACCATGATATACTGCTGCAGGCCTGCTGAATTTATGAACAGATGTGTTTCAGCAATAGATAAAATAGAATTGCTGAAACCTGGCCTCGTCTAACTGGGGGCAGCCTGATCTGTTTGTGCACCTGCTTACTTTATCATGCCCACATGCTCTCAGTAGAAAGAAGGGATGGGCTCAGACAAGCCAGAAGTAGGGCAAAAGAGAGCCGGTCAAACATGGGCCCCAAGTGCTGGCGCACTTCATTATAATGTTTTGCAGAAGCAGCCCTAAACAATTTTTTTCAAGTTTTCATACAACAAAGCACACCATGGCACAGTCATTATAGTGCAGCGATCTCCGCGCTAGTGTTGAGTATCAAGTTCCGTAGGAAACCCGAAAATTGAATTGCTAATATTTTTTGACTCGCATGATGGATTTGGCTGATATTTTGCAAATAAAAAGCTTGTCACAGGCCTACCCCCCACCAACCCACTAGATTGGAAGTTTTGGGAAAGATTCATTTAAAAATGAAAAAGCTATTAAGAAAGCAACAAAATGCTGTTTTCGGCCTACTCACATTCATTTCCCCATAGAGACAAAGTCCAGATTTCTGCACAGTGCACAGCAAAAACCACTGAACTGATTTGGGCCAGGTACAAAATAACTCGGGCATGAAGCATTGACTCAATTTCCAGGCGTAGTTATTCCGTCCAGTAGTTGTTCAAATACGTAATGGGAAAAGGGGTGCCGCTTCTCTTAAAATTATAGCTATAGCTCCTCCCTTGCTGCTGTGCAGCAGACAGGCTTTTCAGAAATGAAAAAGACTCCGGGGGTCATTACGACCTGGGCGCAAAGGGATATCGGGCACCGGTAATTACACCAGTGCCGGTAATCCCTTTGCGCCCTATTCCGAGGTCCCTTTGCGGGTCCCTCCCTTAACGCCTGGTTTTACCAGGCGTTATGGACGGGACCCGCAGAGAGATACCGGGGTCAATAATGGTACCGCAATTTGCGGTACCGCTATTGACGCCTTCCCATTGAGCCCTATCGAGGATCAAATGGGAATGGGGAATGGCTTTTCAAATGGGGATTTACCGGTCCTGCAAAGGTCGGATAGACCGGTAAGTCCCCATACCACCAAGTCGGTGGCGGTACCGGTATTGGTGCTAGTCATGGCGCTAATAGCGCCATGACTAGCACCAACCTCGGAATGAGGGCCTCCATCTTTTGTTTTATTTGATGTGAGAGATAAATGGGGCTATTTGCGACATAAGCCGAAAACAAAAAGTGGGAACAAATGCCATTTGGAGGAGGAAAAAGGAGGACATGGCATCAGGCTAGTGGTAGGGAGGGGAAATCGGACATCATGTGAAATTGAGGAGTTGAGGGGTGTGGATACCAAGTTCAGAGCTCAAACATTTTCTCATAATCAGAGTTATCTTTGCATAACCGGGTTTATAGTAGAAAATGGGACTGGGAACAAAAGTCATCACATGAATAACCGGGGTTATTTTACGAATAAACAGGGTTATTTGTGGTACATTACTATTATCAGGGTTATACTGACTGCGGTTATGGGGAAAAGGGTTTTAAAAAGAATAGAGTTAAAAAAAGTGATTAATACAAAAAAGTGGAATGTTACAGCTACAGTGAGGTGGGGCTAATGGGTGTGGCTGAGGACTATGGCTAGTGGGTTACTTTAAGGAATCGAATGGTGCAATATGGAAAGTGGACACAGCCAAAGGCCATGGCCAGTGGACCCCAACAAAACCTATCGGGGCGACATGTCAAGGGAGTAATGCGAAAGGCAGTGGCCACTAGCCACAGCCAAAGGCCATGGCTAGTGTGCCTAAAAGAAACCTCGTGGTGGGACCACAGCTGACAGCTGGGACCACTGGCCATGGCAGAAAGCCACGTCTAGTGGACCCATTTAGGAAACCTATTGGATCACTATGTAGAGTGGCCACGGCTAGTAGGACTGGAAAAAAGCTATTGGGACAACATGTAAAGGGTCATGGGTGAAGGCCATGACTAGTGAGCGGGAAAGAAAGGTAGTGTTTTAAAAGACAACTGTAGTCACTGTCCAGGGCCAAAGGCCTTAGCTAGTGGCCCTATAGACATGTAGAGTGGCCACAACCTGGTGGCTCCAAAAGAAACATATTAAGGGAACATGTACAGTGGACACGGCCAAAGGCACATACATATTATAAGAGAAGGAGTTCACAATAACATACAAATGGCATTATGGTAGACATCAACAGGAGCCCACAAAGTTAAACAGGTCATGACTAGCATTTGCTGAATTTCAAAGATTTTGTTGCGTTAAATCTGCACAACTAAACTGTACCTTAACTAAGGTTTTTTCAGTGAATAAATGTATATAGAAATATATAAATATGTCATTTATATAGACAGCATTTTATTTTTCTAATAAGAGTTTTCATTGCATTCGGATGATGGGCTGCTGCTCTTAGGGGGCCTGTTTTCTTACATCACAGTGACGTTGTAGAGTAAAGGAACTTAGGCAGGTCCCAGAGGAAGTCCTGTGGGAGGAGCCGCGAGATCACGAGTGGCAGCTCCTGCTCACGAGATTCCGAGCCCGGCAAGCCACGGAGCAGTAGGCTGCTATACGCTCTCCCCTGCAACCTCCTTTCAGAGACTCTGACACACCTAAATACAGGAACCATCAGCAGGACAATATCAATCATATAAACAGATGCTGAAATGTATGATGAAAGTTAACTAAAATATAAAGGCAGTGCTATGAGTGAAGAGTTGATAAAAGCACACTAACTCAACCTTCAGGCCTGGTGTGATCATTGACAGACCACTACAGACGTGTTTTAAACACCGCCAATTCCTCTTGTCCCTGTTAATAACACTGGGACACTGTTTCCGCACTCTAGTGATTATCCATAAGAAGTCAAAAGTAAAGAAAAACGTGCTGGGAATATTTGCTTGGCGGCAGAAAACTTGACCTTTTCCTGGAAGGAAATTGCTCCAAAACTCGGGGCGTCTGACCAGTTCTAGTGTAAGATTGGGATTCTCTTTATAGCACCAGTTTGATTCATTTAGTCATTTTGACTTGCATTTTAGACTCCAGTGCACCGACTGGGTAGAGACAACACGTGTATTCTGTTGACGCCTTTACTCGTCGCCAAAGAGAGAAGTTCTTTCGTCTCAATGCACTTTTGAAATGGAAACACCTTCATTCGAAAAAGTGTTTATTATCTCAGTTTTAGTGTCTTTTTCAGAATATTCCCTCTTCTAAGCAGAGTAATATCAGCTGTTGTTTTTACCCAGTTCAGGGCTACTTTAAATGTTAATCCTCCCATCCCCGAATGATGAGAGGCTGGGTCTGTCAGCCCTGATGGGATTCAAGCATGGGACTGTCTGTTATGTCCTTGTCCTTGGTGTCAGTTTTACCAGTCTTGTTTTTTAGTCAACAGCATGCTGGGGCTTGTAGATCCACATTTATAAAGGGTTTAACCAAACTACAAGCTCCAGAATGCAAAGGGTTGCTGGTTAAAAATGCAGTGCTGGCTAAAGGAATCACCAGGAGGCGACACTTGGGAGTCTTGTCAAGGAGGATATGGTGTTGTTTGCATATTCACATCTATTAGGCCTATCATTTGGAATGCAAGAGCCCCTTCCTGTGGTAGTGTCCAGAAAACACTGAAGGCTTGTTTTGTTTCTTAAAGGTGTTTAATGAAATATTTATCTTGCACCAACACGCACCCTAGCTGCTAAACCTGTACATGATGCATGTAATTAGTTGTCAGTTCAATTTGGGGTAAATCATGACAGCGCAGACTTTGGACCTTGAAAATCCCTGCAGGGACATTGGGATGGGGTCCCATTCACCCTGGCGTGATATAAACTGCAAGTCAGGTTAATATATGTATGTTATGAAACCTATCCCACTTGTATGAGAGTTGCAGTAGCAGATACATTCCTGCCAGTGCGAGGTGGGTGGTTGGGTGCGAGGTGGGTGGTAGGGTGCAGCGTCACTCCTTACGTTTGCTGCTGGTTACCAACAGCACTCGGCATACTGGGACATGTAGTTTCACTTTATTTTCTTTATAAGGATGGATGTGCAAATGCTTTTCTGTGCAAGGGCCTTGAGGTGGAAGAGGGGGATTGTTGGAGAGGTAGCGCTGCTGGCTCCCTACAAGGCAGCACCACAACGGCAATGGAGGGTGTGTGAGGAAGACAATTGGCTTTGGGGAGAATGTATAGGCTGCGTATAGCACGGCCTATTACCTAATAAAAGATCTGTCACATTTGCATTCAAGGCAAGTGGGGAGAGGATGGGGGACTTTTCTGCAGTGCTTCTTCTGGGGGAGCACACATTGGGCTTGGCATTTGCACGCTAAAGGAGCTTTCTGTAGGTAGCAGAAATGAGCCAGCAGTCACCTAAAATTCTTGTTACACAAAATAAAAAACACATTGTGAAAATACCACAGCTGCAGTACACAAAACTAAGAGCACCCACCTTGCTGGCCGGTCAACTGCAACTTTGCCTTTTTTTTGTTCTTCCATCACTGCTTTGTGCGTTTGAAAAGGATTTGGTGCAGACGGTTGGGTTGTAAAATGTCATGATGATAATGAAAAAGCAAGGAAATCAAAGGCCCTCATTACGACCCTGGCGGAAAGGGGTTTACGCCGGCGTAATGCATGGCGTACCTTTCCGCCCGACTACGAGTTCCCGTAGCGCCATGGTGATTTTTACGCCTGCTTTTTGCAGGCGGAAAAATCCATGGCGCTACGGGACTTGTTGTTAATTACGCCACCGTAATTTACGGTGGCGTAATTAACGCCTTCCCCACTCCCATTATACCCTATGGGGCAAAAATGGGAATGGGGAAGGGTAAATGGGGATTGGGGACTTACCGCCCCGCCAAGGTCGGAATGGGGCGGTAAGTCCGCCAACCACCATGGCGGAGTTGGCAGCTTAGCGCCATGGACCATGGTGCAAATTGCACCATGGATCTCCGCCAGGGTCGTAATGAGGGCCAAAGTCTCCTAGCATTTAAGCTGACTTGAATAGACTTTATTCTATTCCAGAAGTACACACACACACACACACACACATCCATCATTAAACGTATAGCAACACAAAACGCAGGTCTATAAAGGAAACGAGATCACGCTGTACAGCATTTTGCCACTCTAAAAGCTTTTCATGGTGATATACTTTTAACTTGAGGGTGATGCTGATGCATTATGCATTAGCCACAACGCATGCAGACCACCTCAAGTAAGTGTGTGTGTGTGTGTGTGTGTGTGTGCGTGTGTGCGTGTGTGTGTGTGTGTGTGTGTATGTGTGATATTGTCGAATACATACAGTATGTCACCAACTGGATACAGCAAAAGCCAAATAAGAAATTTGACTTTCTGGAATTAGCCTCTGCTGCACTAGACTTTTCGTCTAAAGGCTGCTGCATGCCCTTGTTTAAATTGCAGATGACTCTCCTTAATTGTTATCAAAAAAGGTCTCTGATTTTATTGCAGCAGGTGAATACCATTAAAAAATCCATATGTTGCAACTGGATCCATTTCTTAGAAATGAAAAGATGCTGCACTTTCTACAGTTACTCACAGGGTGGCAATGATATGGACATACAGCAAACCGACGGGCATTTTCGGTGCTCTACAATGGACTTGATTGTTGACGTGTGCTCTGCTGCGTTGGGTGAGGTGTTTAACAAGTATGTCACTGACCCACTTTACTATGATTCTGTTACTGTGTGTTACCGAGGAAGTGTTTAGAGGGCACAGGTGCGGTAAAATGCAGCAGTAATACTGTTTACCACCACATTACGGCACCGCCCAACTATATGTTTAAGGGTAAGGTGGAGGAAAAACCTCCAGAAAGAAGCAGGAGGAATTTCTGCCACAGTACCCAAAATCGGACAATTCAATGGTATTACCACTGGTGAATTACTGCCGGCAGTAATACTGCCGAAATCCCCCCTGGAGTCCTCTGAACTCCAATTAATGGGGACTAACACCACCTACCTCCACTTTTAATCCAGTGGTAATACTGCCGGACCGAGTGGCAGTAATAGTAATACAGTTTGGTGCATCTCGGCAGATTTACAGCAGCGATACGACCATACCTGCCTAACCTCTGGGTTTTCCCTGGAGACTCCGTTTTTTTAGCCTTTTCTGTGGGTCTCTGGGGAAGAACCTGGAGTTGCCGGGTTTTCGCTGCAGTTTCTGGGTCCCGTCTAATCGGTATTGTACGATTTTACCGAATTTAACCAAAAGTCATAAAATGCATACCACCAAAGGATCGAACGCCAAAAGTTTGAAACTTTTTTGGTATGCATTTAAGGTAGGTAAACAAAAAAAAAGACTGCGGGGGCTGTGGGGGTGTCCCCCCCCAACAGTCCACTCACTATACTATACAGTATAGTGAGCGAGGGTTGCAGGGGACACCCCCGCAGCACACGCGACAAAAAATAAAGACTGTGGGGGCGTCCCCCGCAGCTCCTCACTCACTATACTCTACAGTATGGTGAGCGGGGGTTGCAGGGCAAACCCCCGCAGCACACCCATGAATTTAAAAAAAATAAAAATAAACGATGGCTGAAGGGTTGTCCCCGCCACACCCCGCTCACTATACTTTATAGTATAGTGCACCGGGGTTGTGGGGGAAACCCCTGCAGCTGCCTGAAAAAAAAGAAAAAATGAAAAGGTCCCTGCAGCGCCGGTTCTCGATCACGGAAGTGAAAGGGAACTGGCGCCGCAGGGAAACAAAGCATCTTAAAAGTTAAGTAGGGTTTGGTTATGTTGGGGGTGTGGATGGGGGTGTGTTGAGGGTGTGGGTGGTGGTGTGTTGAGGGTGTGGGTGGGGTGTAGGTATGTAGGATTTTGAAATGTATGTTCGCATGGGAAATGTACAAACCTTTTGTGGTGCGTACATTTCCCATGCAAACTTTTCCATCGTGGGAAAAACAGCCGCGATCGGGTCACGCAGATCCTGCCTAATTCTCCATCCGATTGACTGCAAAAGACCGCTGCTGGTAGCCAATCGGGTGGAGGTGTGTGCGGACCCGGAAACAGCGTAAATGTTCCTCCCTGTGCACTATACGAGCCTGCTGCTGGGGCGGGGGGCATCTTTCACTGATTGCTTTTTTTTTTATCCCTGCAGGACTGCGCCGCGGACTCCCAACCTGAGTGTGGCTTTGTCTCTGCGGCAGTGACTATAACGCTTCCAGCAAATATTGGGGAGGAGCTTGCGCCTTTGGCTAGCGCCTTCCTGCACCCATCAAGCGCTTTACAAATGCGGCAAGACTTCTAAGCACTATAGCACTGAGAAAGATTTTTTCACGAAAAAATAATCACATAGAGGTGGGCCAGTCACTAAATAAAGATAGGATTGAAATATAAGGTGCAACCATTTATTTAGATGAATATATTTGTAAAACTGTTAAATTGTAGCTAGCTTTGCTGAAAGCACACAGTGAATTCCGGCTATGCTTAATATAGACTACAGACAGGCTGGTAGAGAGCACGAGGTAACTCAGCAGCTTTTCCTGTCAATCACAAGCCAATGGAGACTAAAAAAGATTCAGAACAACAAAGAGTACTAGGAAAACAAGGGTTTTTTATGAGAAATACTGGACCAGATAATATATAATTTTATGGAGTACAAGGCGAATGCCATTCATCCTATGCAATTTAGGTGGTTATGAAAAGCCAATTTAATGAAATATGCATATTTCACATTGAACTGCACATTTCTGACAATATCACATCACATTGCAACCGAGTTTACCTTTTTGACATGAGGGCGAACCATGTGCAAATGGGTGGAGTCTTGTGTGGCTGTGGGCAGGGCATACATCTCAGGGTTTTTGATTTTGGAATGTAGGCAAGTATGGATACCACCAAATACGTAAGGAGGCCCTATGTGAGGTGTTATTATATAAATAGTGCTGAGGAATGCAAGCTGAGAGGTTTTCAATGAGTTGTAATTTTTTCAGCAATATCTGCGTGAAATGTTGCAGTGGATAGCAAAGATTGGATCCTGTTTATTTCAAACTGTTCTTGGGAGGGAATGTGGAATGTCCCCATACCCACCTTCTGGGGTTCGGGCTCACTTGATTGGCATGCAAATTCAGGCTTTTACCATTGTACGCCTCACCCTTGTAAAAAGTTACAAGCCGTCACTAGAGTGTTGTCTTGGGAATGAGTGTGAAGATTGTGATTGGAGTGTACAGAGCAGAGAGAGTTGAGTTTAAGTTGGAGGATGAGTATCACGCTCACCTGATTCCCACGGAGGCGCAGGTCTGGCTTCGAGGGCTGATGCTTCTTCAATGGTGAAGCGCAGGACTCTGATGATGGACAGGAAGGGCCCCTCTACTCTGACTTTTCTGGCTCGCAGGAATATTCCCCTGTGCGTGAAAAGGGAGTATTACCTACTGACGGAATAATGCTCAAGCCTCCCACTCCCTTCCAACCCTCCTCGATACCCTTCCACGATTCCCCGTGAAGTCTCACCTTAGGGTCTGGAAGGATGAGTTCTCCATCCTGCTTCTGATGCAGGGGCGCGTTTAAACCCAGTTACTTCACTGGATTGAGGTTTGATGGGAGTTCAAAATAAGCTTGACTATTCAGGTGAGGCGCTGTAAGAGTTCTGTTGCAAGTTCAAAAGTTCAAGCTTAATAATAATGTTCATTGTCTTATTGCAGCAAGCGCTAATGCTTATGTCTTTTTCCCCTTAGGGGCCGGGGTTCGGAATGCCGGAGATATGGCGCCGACCCGAAGTGTAAGTTCTGGATGAGCGTTCAGGTAATGTCTTTGCATTCGCTCATTCAATGTCTTTGTCTTTTTTTCCCCATTGGGGCCGGGGTCCGGAATGCCAGGAAGCGGCAGGACCCGAAATGAAATGGGAATGACCCAACAGGTAAGTCTTAGAAGGAAACTGAGCTTTTCCTATTTCCCTTCCTTCTCTCACCTTGTTTTCTTGTCTTTTCTCTCTAGGATCTGGGAAGTGGGTGCGGATCCGGATGATCGCTGCTAAAGATGGAAGCGCCCAGGAAAGGTGAGTGAAATGCAGCGCTGCAGCGATCGAAGCGAAATGCTTTTAAAATGATATCTTCCCTTTCAGGAGCGTCGGTGTGATGTCCCCGTGATGCAGCTTTAGCAGGTAAGGTCTTCTCCAATTCTCTCTTATCTCCCTTTGCAGGCAACCCAGGATGCTGACAGGCGTGGCTGTAGTCCAGATGCAGGAGCTGACACGGTGAGCGTCCAGCTGCGAGGAGCAGAACAACGCGAAGCGTGAGTTGCTGATCGGGCGTGGTTTGAATAGCTTTGGAAGAAGTTCCAGGCATGTATCCTTCCACCGATCAGGTATGTATCCTTCCCCGACCACACCCAGGTGGAAAGTAGTCCCACAGGTAAAGTAGTTCCATTCAGGCCTCAAGAGGGCCTGGATGTAGCAGCATGGTCTGCATCAGGTAAGTGCACATTAAAACACTTGAACACATGTCTAGATTTATGAGCCTGGCGCCTAAGGCGCCAGGACAGGGGTCCAACATGAGCCTGGCGCTTAAGGCGCCAGGACTGTGTCCAAAGGGCCCCAGCTTGGGCCCGCTGGCACTTCCCTGGGGGGAATGATGCCTGCCTCTGGGGTTGCTGGGTCGGACCTGGCTCCTTGGAGGTAGGCATCATGACAATGAGAGAGATTTTGGGAAAGTTAAAGCCACTCATCTGTACAATAGGGGTTTCAGTGGGCAGGGAATCAAAGAGGAGGTCAAAATCAGTGACAGAGTTTAGGGGGGCTGGATGAGGAGGATGGTGACTGGGGTAAGTCGAAGGAGTTGAATGGCGGGTAAATCAAAATAGAGTGGTAGAAATTCAGAGGGTGAATGGGGGCAGAGGTGAACTTTGTTTACTATTGGTCCAACCTTATCACCTTTTTAAAAATGACTACACCAGTTTCTGCTTTATACTTTTTGGCCTCCTCATATAGGCCTTGTTTCTTTTAAAGTGGCAGATAGATCACCCATAGAGTGCTCTCCAAACATTCTGCGTGAATTGTGACTTGCCGGAAATAGCCCTAGTTGTTCAGTGCTTTGTGAGTACAACCTGTGATTTTTGTAAAATGTATTGCAATATTTGTTGCTCTCAACAATACATGTGTAGTTTTCTGAGAAGTCAGGCAAAGCCTCCGATACACTGTACCATGCTTATGTTCACCATTTGTGAATTCCATTTTCCCTAAGTAGGATTAATTGATGAGTATCAGCCAGGGCCTAAGGTACCTAGCTGCCAGATCTTTCCCCAAACTGCATATATGTTTATAAATTGGGTTACTGTAACAACTAGATAATAGAGAAATAATGAACTACAGTGGTCAGGCGAGGTCAGGCAATTACTGACCATCACTCACACCTGACTTCCATTATGCTTCCCCACACCGACAAAAGGCGGAACACGAAAGCACACTGTGATCGAGGCAAAGCATACGAGGAAAGAGCAGTTTCGAGACGGCAGCTGAACAAGAGAAGGAAGACGGCAAAACAAGAAGGCATCGCAAAGAGGGAAGTTCCCTTGACCTTTCCGACAAGAAACTGTTACTTTCAAGAGCCCTCAAGGTTAGAAAGCGTAGGACCAGGAAACCAACTGGTCATACAAAGTTGGACACAACAATACAATGACCCCATGGTTCCTTGAATCACAGACATTCGATACTTTACTAACACCTAGTGGGCATGCAGGACTGCAATCACATCACACACTCCCTCACAATAAGTTGTAAGAAATATTGTAGTCTCAAGGGGACCACCAGCAGAGACTAAAGGTTCAGCACTCGGAAATAGTTTAGTCCCACTGGTCTGGTCACACATTCAATGACACAAAATTCGACCTCATTGGTTCCACACTCATTAACAGCAAGTTCGCCACTGAGAAATTACACTCACTGACCTCAAGGTGAGCACTGTGTAATGTTACGGGCAACACTCACTGAGAAGATTGGCATTCACTAACACTCTCCTCTCCTCACCAGTCACACGTCTACTTGCACTAAGTTCGGCACTCTACACTGGAAGATGAACATTCACTAATACCATAACCTCACCAGTCACTTGCACATAGTTCAACACTATGTAGAACTTGTGGTGTAGAGGGTCGCATGCTGGCTGAAGCATAAATGTTTGGAAACGCTTTGGCAACATAGGACCCCCCACACTGACACCGACACTCAGTAATCCTTTGACCTCATCGGCTCCTCTAACTGGACGTGCAGGAGGATGTACATTTCTTCCACATTACACCACAGGTCCCCAGTGTCGCCGGTGAAGTGTGCAGAGGTGACAGTCTGTCTGCTGCCGCGGCTTCCTTCCCTCCCCTGAACAAAGGCGCTGAAGGGCCTGGCGCACTTTCTGAGAACGCTGCTGCTGCGTGTTGTGTTTCCGGGCTTCCCGCCTTTGTAGTATGGTTCCCAACACAATAACTATATGTTCCCTCCTAATCCACGCTCCTCCCTCCTCCAGCTCCGTCCTCATCAAGCTCATCTGAAGACTAATGGTTTTGACCCCTTTTCAACCCCTATCTGCGGTATCTCACATCTTTGACACTATTTGCTTCCTGGCCTGCTGCGGCGTCTGGGCCGAGGGGCGGGGAGTGGAGGGAGGAGGATGGCGCGGGGCCGCACTGGGTTAAATTGAATCAATTTCCAGCATTTTTAGCGCATTTTTTTAATGTGTCCTGATCCTCTCCACTGCTCTGTGCGTGACCTGATGGAGAATCTCATGCTCAAGGATGGGGCCAAAGGGGGCACTGATGACACAGTCCTTCTACTATTCTAAAATCTGAAACTATAAACCGCAAAGCTGTTTGCAAGGTCTAGGCCTTGCAGTTAGAAATGTAAAACTTATGGAACTTAAAGGATAATGCAAGTTTGATTCAGGGTACAAGCTTCAGAATTTGGAGGCAGTAAAGGGCCGTTTTTGGCCCATACATTACTTTTCAGAGGTACTTCACCTTTTGCAGAGTTAACGAGGGCCTGAAAAAAAGTGAAATTGCATGTATCAGTACTACACACTATTGGTATGCCTCTGTTTTGCAGCATGTACAAATGCCAGGTTGGAAGTTTGTGACAAATCAACTTCTGGGGCACCAGTGTTCCAGGAGTGAATATCATTTTCTAAACCACCAATCAGCCCCCACACCTCTAATACATCAGAGGGGATCCAAACAGATTGGAACACAAGTAAATTATAAACCTCCTAGTCCAATTTTGGTAACGTAGACAGAACGGCAGGCTTATCTCTGCAAGGTCGTGGATCATTGGTTAGTTGCAACACAGCGAAAATACAATTATTACCCAATGATAAAGGAACTGTGCAGTCAAGGTTGTATAAAAAATATCGACTTTATTTATATAACAACAGACAGTTCTAGCAACACTTCAAAATACAGCCCACCCTGTAAAGGAAGGCAGAGAACAGACAGTCTCAAAGAAGGAAAAGGGATGCACTCTGGATATTGACAGGAGGGTAATCAGTACGGTTAACAATCACAAGAATTTAAGGTTTCTTGGCTTCAGTGCAAAGGAAGCACACCCAGTAAAATGGGTTTTAAATTGTCTCTATGGGCCTTCTGGGAAGGACCAGGGTGACAGAACCACAATGTACCTAGCGTTGCGGGTGTTCTTGGTTCTCGACAGGGTTCAGTAGGATTCAGGGCGCTTTGCAGAAGTTAGAATTTTCTGCTATGCTAGGACATGAACTTTTTGCAATTTGCAGTACTAACCAAATCACGGTAATGCACTTTTAGGACTGACCTCAAGTAGTCTTCGTCTTGATTGGTTGAATGCAAGGAATCGCCCTGTACGTATTATATCCCGGAAATCTAATCAGAGAAATAATAATGACAGGGAAACACTCTGGGGAAGAAAACCCTGTGGTGGGAGAAGTCCAATGCGGTTTACGTCTTTCTTGTGGATGGAAAGGCATTTCCTGTTCTTCTGCAGTGTTTTGGGGACATCTGATGTAGACTGGTATTGAGCGTAAGGATTTCAGACTGCTGTGGCTGCGCTCTGAGTACTCGTGTGAAATATATGTTATATATATATATATACACATATATATATATATATATATATATATATATATATATATACACATATATATATACACATATATATATACACATATATATACATATATATATATTGGGCCTCATTATAAGTTTGGCAGTAGCCTTGCCGGTAAAACCGGCAGGCTGCCGCCAAACCTCCGAAAATTTCTGGCACCTGCGAATGGGCAATTACCGGGGCATTCCGGCCCTGCCAGACCCGTTATTTGCACATTCGTGGCCACCGCAAAAAGATGCTCCCCATTCCCATTCGGCCTTATAGGGCCGAATGGGAATGGGGAGGTCGGATGCACCGGCACTGTTTCTAACGGTGTCGGTGCATCCGACATGCTGTGCTCGCGGGTGCTGCTCTGCCCGGCAGGTCCGACCTGGCAGGCAGAAAGGCACTCGTGAGCACAACTCTTAGTTTGCCAGTCCGGGAACTACGGTACCAGCAAGCTTACCCGTACCATAGTTCCCGGACCGGCAAACTTATAATGATGCCCATTGAAAAGCAAAATAGACTCAAAAAGTGTCACAGTCGCACAGAAGAGCAACAGAGACAGACACACAAGGTGATCTGTTTACAAAAGCATTTTCAATGCAGACAATGTCTGTGCAGGAAGTGCATCCAGCTGTGTGTTTTGTGCCCCACCAGGCACTTGTTCACTGAGCCACTACATACTATGGAGGCGATGCGTGTGATCTAGGCGGCTAGGGAAAGTCTTCTGTCGGTAATCGGCAGTGAGAGAGCAGTTCGGATTTGAGACGCTCGCACAGGCGTGTCTTCTCAGTATAGATGAAAGGCGTGTTAGTAGGAAGGTGTAAGATAGCCAAGGAAGGAAACACAGTAATAATCGGAAAAGAGAGACAGAGCAAGAGAATGTGAACTTACAAGAGCATTATAATGGAGAAGTAGCAACATGCCGTTGCTATGGAAACCACACTCCTAAATAGTGTTCCGTGATCCTCGACCAATGCAGAAGGGGAGATGTTTGTGAGACAGCATGCTAAACGTTCAACAGCTAGACCGTAACATGGTGCAACCAGTACAGTGAATACCTTCCCTTCATCGCCAGAATGAACGTTTTCTGTAACGTGACATGACACTATGCCCCATCCAGAAACGGGAAGGACCGGTTTCCCTGGGTAGAATCGATAGAACAGACGGACCAGGCGGGGGTGCATGGATCGCAGAGGTGGGTTCCCTAGAATGATCAGCTGGGGTATAACCCTTCCAATCAATGAAATACCGGAGACCACCCCATAGTATCGCAAGTCACTAATACCAGACACCTCGAACTCTAGACCAGTGTCAACAGAAAGAGGCAGGGGATGAGGCATAGCACCCTTATGAAACCGTTCAGGAACATCAGACTTATGTTGCAAAATATGAAACACTGGATAGATACGGGACCAGGAAAGAGGAAGTCAGAGTAAAAAAGCAGCAGGACCCCTAGAAGCCAGAATTTCGAATAGTCCAAAGTATCTGGGTGACAGTTTAGAAGGTAATAAATGATGAGGTAGAAAGCGAGAAGCAAGCCGCACTCTGTCACCCGAAACCTGAACAGGAGCTGGCGAACAATGACGATCTGTAAATCATTTACTGTGTTCTTGAGCAGTAGTCAATGAAGTAAGGGCTTTGCTCAGACCCTTCCGCATGTCAGTCAACAAGGCATCCGCATCCGTCCAGCTATTAGTAGTTGGACTAATCGAGGGAAACAAGTAGGATGGTAACCATACGTGTAGAAAAAAAGTCTTGAACCAAATGCCGAATGTTTAGCATTATTATAAGCACATTCTGCTAGAGGGAAAAGTTCTAGCCAAGTGTCTTGTGCTGAAGAAATAAAACATCTCAGGTATCCCTCAAGTGTCTGATTCAACCTTTCCGTCTGTCCATTAGTTTGGGGATGAAACCCAGGACTGAGGCTGTCTTGATGTTGAGAGAGGAACATACCAGTCACCAGTATCGAGAGGAGTATTGTGGACCACAATCAGATACTATGGTGTTGGGAAATCCATGGTTGGAGAACATTGAATTTATAAATAGTCTAGCCATCTGCGGCACTGAAGGGGCTTGTGGTAATGCAATAACGTGTGCCAATTTGGTAAAGTAGTCAATGGTGACCATGATAGCAGTTGAACCATTGGAGGGCGGCAAATTGATGATGAAATCGGCAGAAATTATCTGTCACTGTCTGGTTAGAGGTGTAACAAGATGACCTACTGGAGGTTTTCTAGGGACTTTGTTTTGCAGGCACGTAATGCAAGAAGACAAATAATCCTTAAAGTCCTTGTGTATCTCTGGCCACCAACATTTCTTTGGATTCAATGTAATGTGTTGTCGATGCCCCTATCCTATGTCCTGCAATTAGTGAATCGTGACCCATTCGAAGGATTTCCTTATGTAAGGAAGGAGTCGGAACCAGGACTTGTTGATCGTGGAAAAATAATGCGTCCTTATACACTAGATCATACTCGTTCACTATGTCTTGACAATAATCATCCTGAGATTGAGTCTCCTTTCGTATGTCTTGTAGGAAATCAGAAACCACATTAACGAATATGGCCTTGGGGAATATCTTTTTAGATTGAAATTTATGAATTGGTGATTTGACATAAGGTTTTGCCATACAATTAGTCTTTTCTTGAATGACTAATGACTGTAAACACAATATCAAATGAAGAAAAGAAGTGTGCCCAACGAGCTTGGTGACTATTCTGTGTTTATGCATTTTAAAGACTCTTAATGTTTTGATGCTCCGTTCGGATTTCAACTGGAAATTTTGCTCCCAAAAGAAGATGACACCATTCTTGAAATGCCCTTTTGATGACCAACAATTCTTTTTCCAGAACAGTATAATTCATGTGTGCGAGTAATTGAGTTTTGGAAAGATATGCTATGGGGAATTCTTCTCCTAGTGTGTCTGGTTGTTTAAGGACAGCCCCCAAAGCTTGATACGAAGTTTCAGACTCAACAATTAATCTCCTCTCTTGTGCTGTAGTAAAGACAGTTTTTATGCTGGAAAAAGCCTTTAGAGCTAAAGAGTTCCATTCATGTTTTACTCCTTTTTTCAGGAGTGGTATTAGTGGTTGCACCTTTTGGGAGAAACAGGAAATTAATTTTCCATAGAAATTGGTAAAACCTAGGAATCTTTGTAATTCTTTCACAGTCCTGGGAGCGTGCCAATTCAGTACCGCAGAGACTTTATGAGGATCCATCGCTGTTCCCTTGGAGGACAAATCATATCCTAAGTAAGTTACTTCCGCTTGATGAAATTCACATTTTTCTAGTTTGCAAAATAAACGGTTTTCTTTCAGACGTTGCAGGACAGTTTGCACATGGATGGTATGCTCCCTCCTTTTGGTTATGGGAATATATTAGGATGTCATCCAGATAAACAATTACAAAATGCAAAGGTAGATCAGCAAAGACATGGTCCATGATCGGTTGAAAGATCGCAAGAGCATTTGATAGACCGAATGGCATTACCCTATACTCAAAATGATCATTAGAGGTGCGAACAACCGTTTTCCATTAATTTCCAGCATGACTACGGATAAGGTGGTAAGCTCCCCTAAATTCAAGTTTGGTATATGCAGATACTCCTTTGACCGCTATTGTGATCTTATTCAAGCCCCTATAATCTATAAACGGGTGCAATTCATTAGTATTTTTCTTCGGAATTAAGAAAAGAGAGGCTCCTGAAGGTGACTTTGATTCTGTGATTAATCTGTTCTTTAGATTAGTTTGTAGGTATTCTATGAGTACTTGTCTTTCCTTTTCTGCTAAAATTTACATACATTCCAAAGGAACTGATTTCTCTGGTAAACGCTTTACAGTCCTCGCAATGGTGAGGAGGTAGTTCCTTGAACTGAGAGTCAGAAAAAATGTTCTGATATTTTTTGTAAGGTTTAGGAATTACATTTAGGTTGTCAATAAAGGCAACTGCATCCTGTGGAGACATATGGGATGTGGAATAATGAATCCCCACCCATCTGTCTGACAGACAATGAGGCACACAGTATTCTGAACCTAAAAACAAGGATCCAGCACTCCAGTTAATGAAAGGGTTGTGACACCCTAACCGAGGGAATCCTACGATCACTGGGTAATGTGCAGCCCTTATGAAATCCAGGGACACTTGTTCTTTATAGGAGGCAATATGCATGGAGACATGAATGGCTTTTTCACTAATCGGGTAACGGTGAACCATTGACGGTCTCTACCGGAATCTGTATTTCTTTGGTAACTCTGGGAATTCTTTTATTCCTGGCCCACAGATCATCAATAAACAGCCCTGCAGCTCTGCAGTGTAACAGGAATGGAATGTTATAAATCTCTCGATCCAAAAACAACAAGGATATACGAATAACCACCATGTCCTGGCCTTGATGGGTAGGTGAGGGAGTAATTTCAGGGTAAACCCACAGTATTTTCCTGAATCGTAGTTCCCCCTACGATTGGGAATTGGCAGTTCATTGTTGTCTGGGAGGTGCTATTGGACAATCCCTCACAAGAGGAGATTTTTACCGACAATACATACACAGACCTTGCATATGTCTTCGCATTTCTTTCATCGGCCGTTAATGGTCCCTGGTCTATTCCCAACTGCATGGGTTCTTCTTGATCCAATGTCTTTGCAGCAGCCAGTTGGGGTTCTACTGTATGTTTGACAGCACAGCTCCTTTTATGTTCAGTATGTCTCTCTCGGATCCTGTAATCTAACTGCATTGACAATGTAACCATTTCTGCAAGATTTATAGGGCGAGGAACTCGGGAACCTCATCTTTCAAATCCTCAGTAAGTCATCTGCAGAACAACGTAACGAGAGCATCGTCAGGCCATACCGTATCTGCTGCCATCTGTTTACATTTTGTGATATAGATCAATAGGTCAATAGATCCATAGATCCTTGCTTGAAATCAAATAGCTGTTCCTGCGCAGAAACCGTTAGCTCATGCCTTCCAAACACAGCCTTTAAACTATTAACAAAGGCTTGGTATGAATCCAAAATCGGATTATCGGTAGTAACTAAAGGTGTGGCCCAAACTAACGCTGCTCCAATGTGAGATCACATGACCCACCTTGTCTCTTTCAGTGGGAAAATAGGCAGCTTTAAAAGTGAATTGTACAGTACAGGCGTCTAGAAATTATTTAAGTTTATGTGGATTGCCGTCGTATTTGATATGATATGGTATTTGTAATTTCCCACCAGGTAGAGGTCTGGGGGAGATTCGCCTACTCCTGGAGAGCAACCAACTTGTTGAGGCAAAATAACATTCTCTTGCTTTAAAATTTGTACCTCCATAGTTCAATTTTGTATAGCAGCAACTAATTGCTGCATTTGATCTATTCTGGATTATTTATTTATTCCTTTGTATGCATTACTATCTGTTATAATGCTCTGGTGCTAGGACATGAACATTTTGCAACTTGTAGTAATAAGGAAATCACGGTAATGCACTTTTAGCACTGACCTGAAGTAGTCTTCGTCTTGATTGGTTGAATGCAAGGAGGAATCGCCCTGTATATATGATATCCTGGAAATATAATTAGAGAGATGATAATGACAGGCAAACCCTCTGTGGAAGAAAACCCTGTGGTAGGAGAAGTCTGATGCGGTTTATGTCTTCGTTGTGGACTAAAAGGCATTTCTCGTTCTTCTGCAGTTTTATGAGGACTTCTGATGTAGACTGGTATCGAACGCGAGGTGTTCAGACTCCTGCTGCTGCGCTCTGAGTACAAAAAGATACTTGTGTGAAATATATGTATATATGTAAGTTGCCGTTTGAAATAACAATTGGTCACAATGAGTCAGTACATACTAAGAAGGCGATGAGCGTGTTCTTGGCGGCCAGTGAAAGTATTCTGTCAGCCATTGGCAGTGAGAGAGCAGCTCAGATTTGAGACACTCACACAGGTGTGTCTTCTAATTATAGATGAAAGGTATGTTAGTAGGAAGGTGTAAGATAGCCAAGGAAGGAAGCACAGTAATAATTGGAAAAGAGAGACAGAGCAAGAGAATGCAAACTTATGGAGCGTTATACTGGAAAAGTGGCAACACACCGTTGCTATGGAAACCACACTCCTAAATAGTGTTCCTTGATCCTCAATCAATGCAGCAGGGGAGATGTTTGTGACACCGCATGGTAAACGTTCAAGAGCTAGACTGTAACATTGAACAACCAGCGCCATATTGAACCGTTTTGAAGCAATGAAAACCTTTCCATTGTTGCCAGAATAAATGGCTTCTGTAATGTCACATGACAGCAGGCTTCTGTGACAGAGTTCGAGACAGGGGTCAGCTGTGGGTGTCAGACAGCAAGATGGTTCGGTGAGCAAAGCTGGATGAATATCTACAGGCTGGCCTACACCTCAGCTCAGGGTCAGGAATCATTGTCTCAGTGCTGATTGACGGCTCTGAAGCACTGGTCGAGACGTCTCGGATGTCTTTAAGCAATGGCAATTGCAGATCGAGGAACTTGACTGGCTCAAATATGTCCTTTAAAGGTAGATGTCTGTAGATGCACATTGAGGCAGCTTCTTCAATGGGCTTGTGTCGTCCTTTAAGGCAGACGGCTAACAGCAGTGGAGTGTGTTGCAGGCAACTGCCTTGTCCTTGGTTGTACGCTCAGAGACCTTCATGCACTTCCTATCCAAGAAGCTTGCTGCAGAACCTAGCAAGGCATGCTGTGTGCTGGCTGGTTACCGATTCTGGAGCTGCTTGAGGGTCCTCTGAGTTCTTTTTCTCCCTCTGTTCCCTGGGAGATGTTTAGGGGAGGGGTCCTGCTTCCCACATTGGAAATCCCAGCCTTTCTTCACTGGCAGAAGATGTAGGGCTGACTGTACTTTCAGGTTGAGTTCTTCTTTGTTACTTCAAGTGAAGTTTTCAGATGATCTGCCAAAAGATGGGCTCAGCCTGCTTTTAAAGCCAAGTGGGCCAAAGTAATTGGTGTAGGCTAACCCTCCCTTAATGTACCAATCCTGGGGTCCCTACCAACAATGTTCTGTATGCATGAGGTCATAACCAGAGTGCTTTGCAACAGGAAAAGTAAAGGAAAGGCAAAGGGGTGAAAACAGGAACACAGTGTGCCCTAGTGTCATGATGCCTACCCCTGGGCATCAGGACCAAGGCCCTCAGCTCCGGGAGCAGGCATCCAGACATTTGTTTAAACGTCAGCAGCCCCGGCTATGGGCTGTCTGGGTTCAGTCCTGGCGCATTAGGCGCCAGGCTCATCATAGAAATCAGTCCTGGCGCTATAGGCGCCAGGCTCATAGACTTTACTTACCTGATGCAGACCATGCTGCAAAAGAGTCCAAGCCTACATGAGGCCTGGATGTGACTATTTTGTTACAGGGACAATTTTTTACTCGGGCGTGGCTCTAGGGAACTTCTTACCTGGAACTACTTTGGAGGCTATTTAAACCACACCAGAACAGCAGCACATGCTTCGCGTTATTCTGTATCCAGCAGCGTGACGCTCACCGTGCCTGCAGCGAGCATCCAGTCTTCTGCCATGCCCGCGTGCCTGCAGCCAGCATCCAGTCTTCTGCCACGCCCGCCTCGAATCCGGAGCTCCTAGAATAAAGAAGAGGAAAAGGACAAGGTTAGAAAACGAACTTATTTCAAATTCCTCACCTAATTCCGGAACCATTTCATCTCCGGACCTGGAAAGTACATCAGTCCTGCACGCGTCACTTCGCCAGCTCCAGCACGGCGCCACACTCACCAGTTCTCACAGCATCTTTTGATCCGGCACTGTCTCCATCATTTCTTCGCCGTAATCCGGCACCTAGGGGACACAAGAAAAAACAAGGTGAGCCAAGGGAATCAACAAATACAACCTCTTACCACCATAGACTTACCTGATTTACCACCGGCGGTAGTATTCCATAACTCTCCACATTTTCATATGCTGCAACTGTAAAGAGGGAGAAAAACAACACGTTAACGCATGCAATAGTTACCGGATAGTGTTGGGTAACACAGACTCTTACCTGAACGCCAGCAGCAGCTACGAGACCTTCTTCTCACAAACTCAGTTGCAACTTAAGGAAGGAAGGGGACAAGAGTGAACATCGGGCACATTGAACTCTTTGAACTTGATACTTACCAATCCCGCCAGGGACTTCAGAGTCAATACTTACCGGAACTCTCCCAACGCCTTCAAACCAGTGAAGTAACTGGTATCTACGCGCCCCTGCAAGACACGCAGGATGGAGAGCTCATCTTTTACGAACATAAGGTGAGGTTACTAAGGGGATATCGGAGGTGATTAGTGGGGGAGAGCGAGAACAGTTGGGAGGCCATCACTAAAACCCACAGGTGTTAATCCCTGTCTCCACTTGCAGGAAAATACTTCTTCGGGTCCAGCAGACAAGACTAGGCGGGCCAGTCCAGACAGTCATCTCTGCACTACGCATCACGTTGAAGGAGACCGTAGCTGTCCGGGTCCGATCGACACCCCTGTGGGGTCCCGGTGAGCGTAACAGAACGCGAAGCCTCTCTACAAATACCCACCAGGGTGTTATGGAAACCTCGGAAACCGACCAACTGGCCCAATTATTGGGGGAACTTAGGGCGGAAGTGCATGCCGTTCGCCAAGAGACTAATGCCCTCAGGAGAGAACTGATTGTCTCAAAGGAGCGCACGGATGATCTGGCTAGGCAACTACTGCAAAACCAAGCTGGGCAAATGCCCCTATCTGGATATGGGGGAAACCAACCCCCGTTTCATCAAGCAATCCTGTGCAAGTGGTTTTACCAGGAAATATTCCGTTAGCTCCACCCGAACGCTTTGCTGGGGACCCCAAAAGGTTTCCCGTGTTTATGAACCAATGCCGCTTGCACGTTTTATGCAGACCGGGGGCCTTTCCAAATGACCAAGCCAAAGTAGCCTTTGTATTGTCATATCTTAGTGGCAGCGCAGCGGATTGGTCCATTCCATTGGTCAACCAGGATGATCCTCTTCTCCGGGATTTTCAGGGTTTTCAAAGGAGCATGGAAAAACTATTCGCCAGACACTCACAGGGTCAAGCCCTGGACAACAAACTTTTATCCTTACGACAAGGTAACCAGGATCTGCTAACCTATATTGCAACCTTCAATAGGTTGGTGGTGGAAACCGGGTGGCCGGAGTAAAAACGAATTACATTGTTTCATTGTGGACTTCGGGGAGAACTCAAAGATGTCTTGGCTCAAGTTGTGAACCCACCTCAGGATTGCACAGAATTTATAGACTTAGTGGTCCAGCTAGACCACCGACTTCAGAACCGAAAGACTGATCGAGCTAAGTTCGAGAACCGGGTATTGGTTAAACCCAACCTTGCCCCCAAAGGAACAGATACATATGAACCTATGCAGATCGGGGGGTTAAAGGACCCTTAACTCAAAAGGAAAGAGAACGAAGACGACAGATGCAGTTGTGTCTGTACTGTGGAACCTCAGGACATTTTCTACGGGATTGCCCTACAAAACCACCCAAGAAGGTGGTAGGAGTTGCTGATAAAAGCCACATAGAGCCTGATTCGGGAAACGACCATGCCCGACAAGCATAGAGGTCCGCTTGCCGAGCTTAAAGAAGGACACTCAGACCTCACATCTGATCATCCCAATGGTCCTACTTGATCCCAGGCAGCCATCACGTATGCACGCAGTAAGGGCATACATAGATAGCGGGGCCGTAGGAAACTATATGGACCACGAATTGCTGTCAAGGATGAATCTACCTCTTTGCAAAAAGACCATTCCGGATGTCATCACCACAGTTGATGGAACTGAGATTGCCTCGGGGCCTGTAACTCATTCCACTACAGAGATGACACTGTTGAGTCAAGATGGGCATTTAGAGACTATTGTGTTTGATCTAATCAAAGCCCCACAGTTCCAGATAATACTGGGGATGCCATGGTTGGAAACATATAATCCTTGTATAGATTGGCGAGAGAAGAGAATAACCTTCCCGGATTGTGCACACACCTGTTACCCGGAGAAAACTTTGAACAAAGGCCTGGCTACAGTTGTTAACCCAATCGTGCAGTTACCTCAGGAATACCAAGAATTTCAGGATGTTTTTCAAAAAGAACAGGCCAATACATTACCTCCTCACAGATCATACGATTGTCAAATCGACCTCCTACCCGGTGCACAACCCCCATGCAGTACAATCTACGCCCTCACGGAACCTGAAAATCGTCAACTACGGCAATACTTGGACCAATACCTTGCTAATGGCTTTATTCGTCCTTCCAAGTCTCCTGCATGCTCTGCTTTATTCTTTGTGCCAAAAAAGGAAGGTGACCTTAGAACGTGCATAGATTACCGTGCATTAAATCAGATTACGGTAAAAAACCGATACCCATTGCGTCTGATCCCTGAATTACTAGACCAAGTAAAGGATTCTTGTATCTACACTAAGTTAGATCTCCAAGGGGCATATCATCTGGTACGTGTCAAGAAAGGGGACGAATGGAAGACTGCCTTTCACACCAAGTACGAATTATTCGAATATCAGGTGATGCCCTTCGGGCTGTGCAATGCACCAGCAGCCTTCCAGTATTTTATGAACGATGTCCTTCGTGAACTCATTGACGTCTGTGTCGTCGTATACATAGATGATATTCTAGTGTACTCCTCCTCAGAATCAGACCATGTTAAGCACGTGCATGCAGTCCTCGAGAAACTACGTCAGCACAAGTTATATGCAAAATTGGAAAAATTTGTTTTTGATGCTACGGAAGTTGAATTTCTTGGATTTATCCTGACTCCAAAAGGAGTCCGAATGGACTCTCGAAAGGTGGATGCAATTCTCAAGTGGCCATCACCCAGTTCAGTCAAAGGGGTACAAAGCATGCTCGGATTTGCTAATTTCTACCGCAGATTCATTCCAGATTTCTCCCATGTTGTACACCCCATCACAGCATTTTTGCAAAAAAACAAACGCTTCTTGTGGACCAAAGAGGCTGAAAAGGCCTTCCAAGAGCTGAAAGCGAAATTCACATCAGCACCTGTTTTAAAGCATCCACTCCCTGAGCTTCCATACATAGTAGAAACTGATGCATCCAGTTTAGCCATGGGAGCTGTCCTGTCCCAGAAGGATCCTGAAACCGGTCAACTTCACCCAGTAGCGGTTTGGTCCAGAAAGTTCTCAGCACCTGAGTTAAACTATGCGGTTACCGATAAAGAGCTATTAGCCATCAAATCCCCCTTTAAGGCTTGGCAGCACTATCTTCTTGGTGCCAGGCATACTATTACCGTAATCACCGATCACCGTAACCTGCAGTATTTAAAAACAGCCAAAGCCCAATCATCGCGACAACTTCGATGGGCATTGTTCTTTGCCGAATTCGATTTCGTGAGCACTTATCGACCAGGCTGCAAAAATGGCAAAGCAGATGCTTTATCCCGAATAGGGATGGGAGAAGCATATGCAAAACCGATCCGGTGCCAATAATTCCCGAGCAAAGAATTCTTGGCATAACTACTCTACAGATACTAGAAGATATTCATTCAAAAATCCAACAACTCTTCGATCCAGCAACCCTGCAGGACTGGGTAAAGAAAGGCCCAGACTACTCAGTCATCAATGACCTACCTTACTATCAAGGACGACTATTTCTACCACAGAAGGAAATACAAGAACAAGTCATCTCCAATTACCATGACACCCTGATGGAAGGGCACCCAGGTATCGCAAAAACTGAAGCGAAAATTAAGAGACAGTTCTGGTGGGCCACTTGGCGAAAAGATGTAAAGTCATTTGTGATGTCTTGTGGCATTTGCGCCCAAAACAAAAGCCAGAAGAAAAAACCTGCTGGCCTTTTACAACCTTTGGATATTCCACCTACACCATGGCACACCTTGTCTTTAGACTTTATTACAGATCTACCTCCATGTAACGGATTTAACACCATCCTAGTTATTGTGGATCTTTTTTCCAAGATGGCCCACTTTATTCCTTTAAAGGGGTTACCTTCTGCTTCGATTCTGGCCAAGAAGTTCCTTGAAAACATTGTTCGATTACACGGATTCCCTTCCGTATTGGTTTCTGACCGAGGTAGTCAATTTACCTCGCATTTTTGGAAGAAATGTTGTCAACTGGCACAAATCGACGTGAGGCTATCAACAAGTCACCATCCCCAGACCGATGGTCAGATGGAAAGGACCAACCAGACCCTTGAACAGTACCTACACTGCATGCTACACCAGACCGAAAGCAATTGGAAAGATATTTTATGGATTTCCGAGTACGCATACAATAACTCTGTACATTCAGGAACCGGACAAAGCCCTTTTTTTACCATATATGGACATCACCCTCGAACCTCAGAACTCGATTCGCCTCAGCACTTAGCAATGCCTGCAGTTAGTCATTTGCACCCTACTATTACACAAGCCTTTAAGGAAGCCACAGAACATTTGAAACAAGCAAAAGAGAAATACAAGAAAAATGCTGATCAACATAGAAGTGAAACTCCACAATACCAGATTGGGGATCAAGTTTGGCTGGCTACAAAACATATACCTCTGAAGGGAACTCAGACTTTTAATCCTAGATATTTGGGACCTTACACCATTAAGGCCATTATCAACCCAGTGGCCGTCAAATTGGAATTACCCTCTAATATGCGAATTCATCCTGTCTTTCATGTTTCACTTCTAAAACCAGTTCAACCAGGGGCAAGGTTAACCAAACCACCTGACCCCATCTTGATAGATGGAGAACCTGAATTCGAGGTAAAAAATATCCTGGACGCCAAGATGATTAAATCAAAACTTTTTTATTTGATCGATTGGAAGGGCTACGGACCACAAGAAAGATCATGGGAGCCTAGCAACCATGTTCATGCACCTCGGTTGGTGAAAAGATTCCATCTGAACTTCCCAGACAAACCGGGGCCAGTGGGAAGAGCAACTTTAGGAGGGGCCTTGGGGGGGGGGAGTGCTTTCATGATGCCTACCCCCGGGCATCAGGACCAAGGCCCTCAGCTCCGGGAGCAGGCATCCAGATATTTGTTTAAACCTCAGCAGCCCCGGCTAGGGGCTGTCTGGGTTCAGTCCTGGCGCCTTAGGTGCCAGGCTCATCATAGATAGAAATCAGTCCTGGCGCCATAGGCGCCAGGCTCATAGACTTTACTTACCTGATGCAGACCATGCTGCAAAAGAGTCCAAATCCTACATGAGGCCTGGATGGGACTATTTTGTTACAGGGACTATTTTTTACTCGGGCGTGGCTCTAGGGAACTTCTTACCTGGAACTACTTTGCAGGCTATTAAAACCACACCCGAACAGCAGCACATGCTTCGCGTTATTCTGCATCCAGCAGCGTGATGCTCACCGTGCCTGCAGCCAGCATCCAGTCTTCTGCCACGCCCGCGTGCCTGCAGCCAGCATCCAGTCTTCTGCCACGCCCGCCTCGAATCCGGAGCTCCTAGAATAAAGAAGAGGAAAAGGACAAGGTTAGAAAACAAACTTATTTCAAATTCCTCACCTAATTCCGGAACCATTTAATCTCCGGACCTGGAAAGTACATCAGTCCTGCACGCGTCACTTCGCCAGCTCCAGCACGGCGCCATACTCACCAGTTCTCACAGCATCTTTCGATCCGGCACTGTCTCCATCATTTCTTCGCCGTAATCCGGCACCTAGGGGACACAAGAAAAAACAAGGTGAGCCAAGGGAATCAACAAATACAACCTCTTGCCACCATAGACTTACCTGATTTACCACCGGCGGTATTATTCCATAACTCTCCACATTTTTATATGCCGCTTCTGTAAAGAGGGAGAAAAACAACACGTTAACGCATGCAATAGTTACCGGACAGCGTTGGGTAACACAGACTCTTACCTGAACGCCAGCAGCAGCTACGAGACCTTCTTCTCATGAACTCAGTTGCAACTTAAGGAAGGAAGGGGACAAGAGTGAACATCGGGCACATTGAACTCTTTGAACTTGATACTTACCAATCCCGCCAGGGACTTCAGCGTCAATACTTACCGGAACTCTCGCAACGCCTTCAAACCAGTGAAGTAACTGGTATCTACGCGCCCCTGCAAGACACGCAGGATGGAGAGCTCATCTTTTAAAAACATAAGGTGAGGTTACTAAGGCGATATCGGAGGTGATTAGTGGGGGAGAACGAGAACAGTTGGGAGGTCATCACTAAAACCCACAGGTGGTTAATCCCTGTCTCCACTTGCAGGAAAATACTTCTTCGGGTCCAGCAGACAAGACTAGGAGGGCCAGTCCAGACAGTCATCTCTGCACTACGCATCACGTTGAAGGAGACCGCAGCTGTCCGGGTCAGATCGACACCCCTGTGGGGTCCAGGTGAGCGTAACACCTAGAACTAATGTGGCAGAACCCTTCTCTCAACAGAAAGAGCACTACGCTCACTCCCTTGTGCTGCTAAGTCCTATCCATCTTCCTGTCTATTGTTTTCAAAGAGTCTCTCTGGTTAATGGTCCCGCCTGTGTGGTTCCTGCTAAAGCGGTTGTTGTGTGCCTCATGGACACCACTTTAGTTATTATATCTTCATCATATAATGACAGGAGTCAGCCTGCATGTCTGAACTCCTTTATTCCCATATCATAACTGACTCCTCTCCGTTCCATTCCTTCCCAGGTTCTACCCACCAAACATTCCACATTCTATTCAGCTAGAACACCTCCCCCTTGCATATCATAGAAGATTCAGCCATCCAATATTCAGCTACAACACCTCCCCTTGCTTATCATAGAAGTTCACTCTCACCGTCTGTCTGACAGGGTCACCTCTACATTTGTTCAATGAGACGTACAGGCTTACGTATAGTCCTTTGAGGGCGCCCACTGCCAGTCAAATAAGGTGGTGAATGTCCGAAGTCCTTAAGGGATAGGAGACTAACAGGTTCTTCACTCCTCCTTTCCCCATACAGTTCTCCATTTGAGACATCCTGTGACATAAGCCTAACAGGTTCCCCATTTCTCCCTGTTTCTTCTTCCAACTCCTCTGGAACATTGCATGAAAGAGTGAACCATCTTCTATCTTCCCTGTTACTACACCATTCTCTCTCACAACAGTTGCTATGGGCCTTTTGACAGCCATGACTGTTACTGAATCTGGGGCACGACAAGATCCCACCTCCCTCTGTTGTTTTTGCCTATTCAGTATAAATTCACCTTCATTCACTGACATCTGATCTTCTTCCATTCTCCTCTTGTGATTCATCCAATCCACATTGGCCTGCAGTCTTCCTTCTTCCGTGATCATGTCCATGTTCCCCCCCCATTTCCAAAATACTTTGTGCCAAGATCTTTCCTTTGGTTTGATGTTGCTGCTTTGGCACATCTCAGCTGGGACTGACACATTTTTACATATCCATTCGCACTAGGCTGTATGCTCTCCTTATCAGGAAATCTCACCATGCCACCCCCCCTCCTTGGTAGCAATTGTGTGCTAGATCTCCTTGTTGCCGATACTGGGGTCTCTTCTTTGCACATGATCCAGAAATTATTCCTTTGCCCACATCTCATGCATATCCAACCAAAAGCTGGACATCTACCTCTGTGTGGAAAATCCAATCCACATCTATAGCACTTCTTCTCCAGCTGACTCCTGACTATGCCAAACCACGCACTTTGCCGGGTGAACAGGTTTGAACATCGAGATTGCCTCGGTCTGTTATCTCTGATACCGTTAATGGTATTTAACTCACTTCTGTTTTCCATCTTGGCTACCTGCCTTTCAGTTCTTTCATACACTTGTGCCAACTCCAGGACTTCCTTTAATGAGAAAGGCATTCTTAGAAGATGTCTTCGAAGATGTGATGACGTATACCCTTCAATGATTTTCAGCCTAAATGATGACATCACTAAAGTTTGCGAATTCACAATATTCTGCCCTTCTCTTTAATCGTAATACAAATTGGTCAATTGTTTCATGTGGATTCTGTGTGCACTGATTAAATGCATATCGTTCATAGTCCCGATTGGGAGGGACAACCACACGTTCACCAATTGCAGTGACCAATTGTTGATATATTGTTCTTTCCTTAGCCGGAATGCTCATTACCACATTTCTCACCTCCTTTCCTGCCTAATTAACAAATATGTCCATTTTGTTTGGGGCATCCTGATTCCCTGCTGCTCTCAAGAAGCCCTCAAACTCCTCCATCCATTCCTGCCATCGTTGCCGCTGACTTTCCTGTGTCCCAAGTATAAATGGGTCGGGCAATATAGATAGTTCACCAGAATCCCCTCATTCTGGACTGATCTTGTATTCCCACTTGTGATATTCAGGAACATGGTTACACACTTCTGGCCCAGTTGCTTTGCTCTTTCTTTCATCAGCAGTAGTTGCTTTTGTTGCTTCTTTGCATAATTTTATTTCCATTATTGGTCAATATTATTTAATCTGTTCAACTTTCATTTGTCCAGTTCTATCTTGTTTTGTTCTTCTCGCACCAGGATAACCATAAATGAAATTTAGATCTGTTTCTGAACATTGTTACAGTATAAAGTTGCTCAGGCTGTTACAGCATAAGGTTGCTCTATGCACCCGTGTGTGAGTGCAAATGAGGCGCACCTTACAATTTAGCACCATTTTAAACACTATTTTTTTTTATGCCAATCCCTTGCTGGGTCACGTATGAAGTGTACTGTTCAAGTTCCTACAGCAGCACAATTGTGATTATATACAGGGAGATGGCAGACCTTGTGCTACTAGCTCATACGTGTAGCATTCCACTTGTTCACTTTCATCCAGATTCACAGATTCACTGGCCGTGGTGTGGGCTGTTTACTGGTATCTTTCTTTGCCACGTTAATTTTGTGTTATATTTTCCGTTCTGCAGCCAGTATGGAAAACAATTTCCCAGTGTGGGAACTTCTTGTGTTGTTGTTGCAGTCTATGCCTCACCATGGTGCTCTTTAGTCCTCACTTTGATTTAATTGAACTTTCATAGCTTCCATTTTGCACTCATGACACAGTTTAGTTCATTTCACTGTTTGTTTTATTTAGTTAGTGTCTTGATCTTATGTTCCTTATTTGACATTCTTTGTGAAATCACTCATGAGATGGCATTTTATTCTTTGCTCAATGTCGTTCATTTGGTTGCACTCGCACCACATCACTTTCCTTTCAATGCTTTCCTTTAGTTTTGCTTTATAGAGTCCCAGCCAGTGACTCTGACACCTCCAGCCGTCTTAGACCTCGCACACCCGTGAATATCACAGTTCCAGTTTCTTCTTTTTCTCTTTTTTTTTTTGAAAAATGCCTTTCCTGCACAACAGCCCGTTGGCAATCTTCTGCTTCTGTATTAATGTATGCCATATTAGCAAGTCACACCAGTCAATTCTACGCAGCATTGCTCCTCTGTTCTTACTCTTTCCTTCCTTTGGCTTCTGTTTCCTTTATCTTTATTTCTATCTTCTCATTAGCCACTTCCACTGTATTTTTTCAAATAGTTTCACAGGCTGCTTTCTCTTGACCATCTCTATGGCTCATCAGTGTTTCAGTGGGTCAATCACTACCTCATCGCCAATTGTTGTGTGCCTCATGGACACCTCTTTAATTATTATATCTTCATCAAATAATGACAGGAGTCAGCCTGCATGTCTGAAATCCTTTATTCCCATATCATAACTGACTCCTCTCCATTCCATTCCTTCCCAAGTTCTACCCACCAAACATTCCACATTCTATTCAGCTAGAACACCTCCCTCTTGCTTATCATAGAAGATTCAGCCATCCAAGATTCAGCTACAACAGCAGCAGGTCTCCATTGAATCTGCTGAGAGACCAGACTCTCTGACTCCTACAAACCATATTCTCCTACCTTATGAAGGGGGTCCCCAAAGCAGGGTGGCCTACTGGAACAACAGACCTAGACATGACAGTTTGCTGTCAACGATACTGAGAGGTGGAGCTGGCTACAGTTTGACACAGTTACATTTGAAAGGTTGTTGGGCTTAATGTCTCCTTTGTTATCCTCTACAGCCAGGCTCTGTGTGGGCCTGTTTGAAATACCCCTGTTGGTTTCATAATTGCTGCACCAACTGCAGGGCCTAACAAAAGACAATGGAGACTTTGTCAGTTAATAAGGCTGGACATGGTAGGGGTAAGGTTGGTCCTCCCCCTTCTGTGGATGACATTGTGCTATCCTTGGCTGTCACATTCCAACTGAATATGACAGGGACAGATACTGTGCCGGTGGGCAGTGTCCAGCCCAGAGTACACAGGTCTATGCCTTTGTCATGGTGTGAGCATATGGAAATGTGTGTGAATTAGCCCCACACATTTTCCTGAGGTCGATCTACCATCATTCCATTAAATAAAATATTTTTTTAAAAACCCAGGAGAGCACACGCCCACCATGTAGATGGTCGAATTCCTCACATGCCCTCCAGGTTCAAAATGTAAACCACCACACTACTGAGGGTCTGGTTTGTCATCTAGGCTAAAGTATCGGGTGAGGCCATCTGAATTTCCATGCTGGGAGTCTGGCTTGTGCTTGATGTCCATATCGAATCCCTATAGGGATATGGCCCAACGCAAAAGCTTAGGGTTTTCTCCTTGCACGGACATTAACCATAAAAGAGGCCGATGGTCCATTTGGATGGTGAAGTGCGACCCGAAGATGTAGGGTTTCAGCTTCTTCACTGCTCACATGACCGCATAAGCATATTTTTCAATGATGACGCAGATAATTTCAATTTTTGTTAATTGCCTGGTAATGTAGGTGACAGGTTGCTCTACTCCTTGAGAGTTCTTCTGCACTAAGACTGTTCCAATCCCAAAATCACAGTCGTCTGTCTGGATAATTAACTACTGACCATAGTCTGGCACTTTCAGAACTGAGGCCCTGCACAATTCATCCTTCAACTCCTAAAAGGAGGTTTGACAGCCGGGGGTCTTAGGCAACAAGTTATGTTCTTAGGCATTTTCTTCGAAGTTACATCATTCAGGGGCATGGCAATGGTCTCATACCCCTTGATGAATTAATGGTAGTACCCAGTGAGACCTAGAATGCCTCTTACTTGTGTCTGTGTGGTGGGGATGTCCTAATCCTTCACAGCCTGTACTTTGGCTTACAGAGGTGGTTTCCTACCTCCACTGACCAGGTAGCCTAGATAAGTCACTGGGCCCTGCGCCATCTTGCACTTTGTTGCCATGATAGTCAGACCTGCATTCGGCAGTGCCTGAAGCACTTGTTTCAGGTGGAATAAGTGATCCTCCCAGGTGTTGCTGAACACAGCAATGTCACCTGAATATACAACACTGAGGTTTTCCAGTCCAGACAAAACCTGGTTAACCATCTGCTAAAAAGTGTCTGGGACATTCTTCAATCCGAAGGGCATCACAGTGAACTGAAAATGTTCTTCAGGGGTTTAGAATGCTGACCTCTCTCTCACTCCATTTGTCAAGCCGACCTGCGTTTAGATTTCTCTTTGACTGTTCAATGTGCTTTGCCATTCTAGACTGAAGGGCAAGTACATAGTCCACCACATCTTGTGTAGGGATGAGTGATTGCCATCCCATCACTCTTTCACTAGACTGAGGGGACCTTATACAGGATGACCAAACAGAAGCGCAAAGGGGCTAAACCCTAGTGTGTTTCTCAGGCACCTCCCTGTCGGAGAACAGAAGGCATGGCAGGAGAATATCCCATTTTCTCCTCAGGCACTCTTCCAAGCCACCTATCATACCTTTCAGGGTCTTGTTGAACCTCTCAACAAGCCCATTTGTTTGTGGGTGGAAAGATGAAGATAACCGGTCAGTGACTCCACATTCTTTCCACATAGCCTTCATATACTCTGACATGAAGTTTGATCCCGTGTCAGAAACAACTTCCTTGGGGAATCCAACATGGGAGAATATCCCAATCAGAGCATTTGCAACCACAGGGGCTTTGAAGCTTCTCAGGGTGATAGGCTCAGGTAACCTTGTGGCGTGATCTACCACCACCAAGATGTACCTGTTCCCTGAGGTGGTTTGAGGATCCAAAGGACCCACAATATCCATGCCTATTCTCTTGAAAGGCCGCCCAACCATGGGTAGTGGAATTAAGGGGGCCATTGTGGCACCATCTGACTTGCCAGAAGCTTGACAAGTCAGTCAGGACCGGACAAATTCCTTAACCTTTACACCCAACTGCGGCCAGTAAAAGTGGGGAGAAAACTGGTCTGATGTCTTAATCACTGTCATGATGCCTACCCCCGGGGACCCAGACCAAGTCCAGCAACCCCGGAAGCAGGCATCAAGTCATTCTAAGCAAGCCCAACAACCCCTGCTAGGAGCTATTTGGGTGCAGTCCTGGCGTCTATGGCGCCAGGCTCATATGGAGAGTCAGTCCTGGCGCCATAGGCGCCAGGCTCATAGATTAAAACTTACCTGATGCAGACCATGCTGCAAACTTACCTGATGCAGACCATGCTGCAAGAGCTCCAAGCCAAAAGAGGCTTGGAAGGGACTACTTTACTTAGGGACTATTTTTTACTCGGGTGGGCCTGGGGAGGAATACTTACCTGGGTCTACTTTGGAGGCTATTTAAACCACGCCCGAAGAGCAGCACACGCTTCGTGTTATTCTGCATCCAGCAGCGTAACGCTCACCGTGCCTGCAAGTCTGCATCCAGTCTTCTGCCACGCCCGCCTCGAGTCCAGAGCTCCTAGAAAAAGGGAGAAAGAAGGAGAAAAGGTTAGAACAAGAGCAATACCTTTGATCCTTACCCGAATTCCCGATCCATCGCGAATTCGAGCTGGAAGAAAGAAGTTATTTTATGCGCGTCGCCTCGCCTGCTGCAGCGCCGCGCTGAACTCACCGGCCTTCGCAGCATCTTCACATTCCACCGCATCCTTCTGCATGTTCCCGCCGCACTCCAGCACCTAAGGGGAAGACAAGAACAGCAAGGTGAGCCAAGGGAATACACAGAGGCAATATTAGTTACCCCCCATAGACTTACCTGATTTTACCACCGGGGATACTATTCCTCTTCACGGGTCGGCGCAGCTTCCACTGCATTCTCGCCGAACCCCGGCCCCTAAGGGGAAACAAAAGGACAGCAAGGTGAAACAAAGGGACAAACAAGGGGAAACATCATCACCACAATAGACTTACCTGATTTTACCGTTGGAGGCATTATTCCCAGAGACTTCATACTTTCTCTCAGCGCCTGAATAAGGGAGAAAGCAACAGGTTACATATTGACATTATTTTATCGAACTGTGCTGGATAATACAAATCCTTACCTGAATATTACCGGTTGCCACGAGGAACTCTTCGCTAGGGTCAAGCTGCAACCTGCAAGGAATCGGACAGAGTGAAAGTCAGACATTTGAACTCTTACGAACTACATACTTACAGACTTACGGCGTCTTGCTGGGAATCTCAGAGTCAATATTGTTCTGGAACTTACCAATTCCTTCGAGCAAGTGAAGCAACTGGTTATCTACGCGCCCCTGCGCTCAATGCAGGATGGAGAGCTCATCTTTTCAAACCATCAGGTCAGACTATAAGAGGGGACATCAAAGGTGATCAGTGGGGAGATCAGCGGGAGTGGGGGGGGGTTAACGCTCAACTCCACGGGTGGTTAATTCCCTTTCTCCATTTGCAGAAGAATATTTCTACGGGCCAAGCAAACGAAGCTAGGTGGGCCAGTCCAATCCTTCATCTCGGCACTACGCAACACATTGGTGGAGACCGCAGCTGTCCAGTTCAGATCGACGCCCCTGTGGGAGCCAGGTGAGCGTAACAATCACTCCCAAGTGACCCGCTAAAGAAATTTGGTGAGCCAGATCCAAAAGGCACTTTCTGTGGCATCAGGGAATCACCAACCTTCTGGTGTCCTTGCCCTTAAGGTCTTTTGACTCATTGCACAGGAGTCCATCCTCCCAGTACACTCTGAACAGTCCAGGGCCTCGCCCTTAATCTGTTCTCCACCTGTTTCCACAGACCCACCATAGGGGCACAGTCTTTCTGGGCTGTGAAGAAGTCAGTCTGATCTGGGCCCCCAGCTGATGCAAACTCACCCAGCTTGGCAGGCCCTTCAGATCTGCGCTCAACTGATCCTCCACCACAGGCTCCTGTGCTGTGCCAGTCAACTCTGAAGTCACTGAGTCCCATGCTACCAAGTAGGGTACTCAGTGGCTCCTGGACCCTCTGACGCAGGAGTAGGCGACTCCGCAGGCTGTGAAACTGGACTAGGGGCTACCGCCCGTGTCGGTCCTTAAAATAAGCCCTCTGGAAGAACTCCAGGCCCTAAAGCTTTGAGAGTGTTCAATCTGGTGACCTCTTTGGCCCTCGATCGAGTAGCCGCTGTGACTATCTCAGGATCAGGAAGATCATTACCCAACAGACATGGGACAAGGATGGAATCTTTCACTGCTACACGGGGCTGGGTCATTTTACCTCGCCAGCGGAACTCTACTATCACCAAGAGGCACTTATTCTTTCCCTCAAACTCACTGACTGTACAATCAGGCCCATCAATATATTGGCCTAGATGTACAAATTGCCCGGTGGCAGCAGTGGGGCTAGTTGTGGTGTCTGGGACTGCAGGAGTTTTGTGCCCATTGATATAAACATGTTCTAAATAGAGGTGAGTATTATTGGAAACTGGGATCTCTTTTGGAGACCCGGTACCAATCCCATTCAGTGTAACCAATCCACATTTGGCCACTCCTTGACCTAGTGGGAATTCCTCCTCTAACAGGCCCACATTAACAATGGCCTCTTCCATGAGTCCAACATTCACTATGACTTGCTTGGGTAAGCCCTTGCAAGCAGGAACCCCTTTCCTATGGCCCAGCAAAACAATCTTTGGGTGGTAAGAACGCAGGTGTCCCAATGTTAGGGGTGCCTGCGCTCTTCCTTTCAGTGTGTAGAGCTGAATTAAGGTATTGGGAATTCCCTTCATTCTTTTGGGGACCTGACTTTGAAGTGGATTGGGTTGGACCTTTGTCCTTCCCATCCTTGTTTACTTTTTTGTCTGAAGATTTCTCTTCCGGTTTGGGTGTGCATGCCTTAGCCTTTTTCTGGACTCGAGTACTCACCAACCCGTCAGCAGCCTCTGCAAGCTCCGTAGGGTCTGTGATAGTTTTGTCCACAAGATGCTGGTGTAGGTCAATCTCACAATTCTTCAACACATGTTCACACGCAATCAAATTGTACATCCCTTCAAATGTGTCCACTTTGTTACCAGCCACCCACACGCTCAGATATTTCAATGACAAATGTGTGAACGCTTGAAATGTCTGCCCACATTTCTTTCCGAGCTCTCTGAAGCTCTTGAGAGACTGTTTTGGGGTTTTACAGAACTTCCTGAGGAGGGCAGCCTTCATGCTTTCATAAATGGGCCTTTACTTAGGAATTAACTGAAGGATCGCTTCAGTCCCTGGCTTGGGTAAGCAAATTATCAGGGCTGCACCTCACAGTACCTCGTCCACCTCCTTTAGCTGAAAAGCAAGCTCTGGTGCTTCAAACCAGTCAAAAATAACCTTCCCACTTCATAAGCCTGCACTAAGCCTTTAGGGATGTTCCGCCGGGGCTTATCCTGGGCACTTTGGTTTGAGCCACTAATGCTGCTTTCGCTAGAGGTGGATCAGTTGGCCTCCTTCTTCTCTTCAAGCGCCAGCTTGTGCAGCTCTATGTTGACCTTGTCCAGCTGTTTCTGTTCCTCTAGCGCTAGTCTCCTCTCCTCCAGCAGGACCTTTCTAGCCGCTTCCTCGTTAACAGCTGGAACAATAACTAGGCCACTTAGAGACTGTGCTGAGGCCTGGGACCTGCAGGATGCCACACTAGCCCCTGGCCTCACTGACACCGTAGAGTATTGAGAAACCACGCTTGCCCCCCCAGCGGGATGGTTGTCGAGAAACACTGCTCATGCTTTCTTCCTCGTCATCTTCCTCTTCCCCCTACAGAAGGTCTTTTCCATTCGGGAAGGTAGGGCCTAGCCCGTCCCCCGGGGTCTTCTCCCAAACCACTTCACTTCTACCCAAGCTTGGAAACTGGTCCGCAACTCAGGTTTATTAACCTTAGTGCTGTGGGAAAGTCCCCTCTCTTGACATAGGACGTGCAGGACATCCTTGGTCATGCCTTTCACAGTCGCTATGTCCAGAGCCATGATTATTACAAATACCTAGCAGTGTCTAAAAGTTGCCTGCAACAGTACTTTTATCATTGGGTGACTAAGCTGTACGCAAGGCTCCAACTAATCTGACCGCTTGCCACCAATGTGACCAATCAATTTCAAGAGCCCCAGTGGTCCAGGGATGAATATCAGTTTCTAAACCATGAATCAGCCCCCCATCTCTAGTATACCAGAAAGGATCCAAATAGATTGGAAACAAGTCAATTATAAACCTCTTTGTCCAATTTTGGTAATGTAAACGGAACAGCTGGCTTATCTCTGCAAGGTCGTGTATCGTTGGTTATTTGCAACACAGCAAAAATACAATTATTAGCCAATGATAAAAGGGACTGTCCAGTCAAGGTTATATACAAATACCTACTTTATTATTATCACAACAGACAGTTCTAGCATGCTACAAAATGCAACCCACCCTGTAGAGGAATGCAGAGGACAGTTTCAAGAAGGAAAGGGGATGCACTCTGGATACTGACAGAAGGGTAGTCGGTAGTTAATCGCAATATTTCAAAGACACTAGGTTTCAGCATAAAGGGTGCAATGGGTCGTAAAATATCACTAGGGGCCTTCTGAGAATAACAAGGGGGACCAAACTACAATGCACCTTGTGCTTGTATGTGTTTCTGGTGCTCAACCGCGACAAGTCGGTTTCAGGGTGCTTTGAAGCTTTTGCGACAGAGTTCAAGATGGGAGACAGCTGCGGGTATCAGGCGGCAGGCAGTTTGGCAAGCAAGGCTGGACGGACGGCTGCATGCCAGCATACATGGTGGCTCAGGGTCAGGAATCATTGTCTCAGTGCTGGGTGGCCGGTCTGAGTAACAACAGTCAGCAGTGCAGTCGGTTGCAGCTCGAGGGGTTCGACTGCCTCAAAAATATCCTTAAAAAGTGCACACTGGTTGATGCTTGTTGGTGCACTCCTCCTAGCTTCTTTGTTGGGCTTGGTTAGTCTTTTAAGGCGGACGACCGAAGCTGAGGAGAGTGTTGCAGGCCACAGCCTTGTCCTTGGTTTGGTTCAAAGACTCTCTGGCACGTCCCACCTAGGAAACTTGCTTGTAGAGCATAGCAGGGTGCACTGTGTGCTGGCTGGGTACCGGTTCTGGAGCTGCCGGAGGGTCTTCTGGATTCAGTATCCCCCTTTGTTGCCTGGGCAAGGTTTCGGGGATGGATCTTGCTTCCTTCTTGGATTTCCTGGCCTTCCTTCACTGGTGGAAGATGTAAGGCAGACTGTACCTTCAGCCAGGGTCACAAAGAGTTTTTCTTGCTACTCCTTGCAAAGCCTTCAGATGATATGCTAAGAAAGGGGCTCAGCCCACTTTTAAAGCAAAATGGGCCACAGTGATTGGTGCACGCTAAGCCTACCTTAATGAACCAATCCTGGGCCCCCACCAATAATCTTCCGTGAAGTTGTAGCGAGAACAGACTTTGTGTCTCCATCAAATCACATATTTCTACCCTCTGAATGGGTCCTTCTGCAGGGGTTACCTACTTTAAACAGTTGTTCCACACATGACATTTTATTGCCCTTGATACTAAGGGGTGGGGGCTGACTTCAGGTTGACACAGATGCATATCAAAAAGGTGTTGGGTTTCCTGTCCCCTTTGTCAGCTTTTCAACCAGACTTCTCGCAGGCCTGATTCAATTATCTCTTATCATTATACGCTGCCACCAGCAGATCTGACAATGGTCCGGGCGGATCCATGGAGCCTTTGATGGCAGGAGGAAGGTTTTGCCCTCCCTCTTTTGAGATGCCTTCATGTGCTCATGGGTGTCACATTCCAACTAGATGTGACAGGTAGGACTGCACCTATAGGTTGTGTCCCCAGAGAGTACACAGGCCTATGGGTTTGTTGTGCGGTGAGCATAGGAAAATGTGTGCGGATTAGCCCCACACACTTTCTGAGGTTGATCTCCCATCATTCAATTGCTTAAAAAATATCAAAAAAGCCCAGGCGAGTGCACACCTACGGTATGGATGGTCGAATTCCTCACACTCCTTACACTTGAAACAACCTTTATGTTGCGAGAACACAGGTGTCCTAGTGTTAGTGGTGCCTGCACTCTTCTTTTCTGTGTGTATGGCTGAACTAAAGTTCTGGGATATCCCTTCATTCTTTTGGGGACCTGACAGAATAGCAGTGGGTTGTAAAAGTGTCCTTCCCATCCTTGTTAATTTTCTTGTCTGAAGATTTGTCTTCTGGTTTGGGTGTGCTCGCCTGAGCCTTTTTCTGGACTCGAGTACTTACAAACTGGTCGGCAGCCTTTGCAAGCTCCCGAGGGTCTGTAATAGTCTTGTCCACAAGATGCTGGTGTAGGTCAATCTCACAATTCTTTAAGACATGCTCCTACGCAATCAAATTGTACATCCCTTTAAATGTGTCAACTTTGTTGCCAGACACCCACCAGATCAGATATTTCAATGACAAGTGTGTGAATGCTTCAAATGTTTGCCCACTTCTCTTTCCAAGTTCTTTGAAACCCTTGACATACTGTTCAAACCATCTTCCTGTCTATTGTGTTCAAAGAGTCTCTCTGGTTAATGGTCCTTTCTGTGTGGTTCCGGTGAAAGCGGCAGGCATACCTTGAAGCTGCTGAGAGACCAGACTCTCTGGCTCCTGCAAACCACATTCTCGTACCTTTTGAACGGGGTCCCCATAGCAGGGTGGCCTACTGGAACAACAGACCCAGACATTACAGTTCATTGTCATCGATACTGAGAGGCAGGAGCTGGCTTCAGGTTGACATAGTTAGTTACATATGAAAGATTGTTGGGTTTCCTGTCTCCTTTGTTATCTTCTGCAGAAAGGCCCTGGGTGGGCCTGTTTGAAATACCCCTTGTTGGTATGATAATTTCTGCCACCTAATTCAGGGCCTAAAAAAATAGCAGGGTGTTTCCATAGAGGCTTTGTCAGTTAATCAGGCTGACCATGGTAGGGGGAACGCTGGTCCTCCCCCTTCTGCGTATGACATTGTATCCTCCTTGGCTGTCGCATTCCAACTGAATATGACAGGGGCGGACTGTGCCGGTAGGCAGTGTCCAGCCCAGAGTACACAGGTCTGTGCTTTTGTCATGGTGTCATCATAGAGAACTGTGTGTGGATTAGCCCCACACATTTTCCTGAGGTCGGTCTACCATCATAACATTTAATTAAACATTTCAAAAAAGGCCAGGCGAGCGCATGTCCTCCATGTGGCTGGTTGAATTCCTCACATGCCCTCCAGGCTCAACATGTGAACCACCACACTACTGCAGGTCTGGTTCGTCATCTAGGTGAAAGTATCGGCTGAAGCCATCGGAATTTCCATGCTGGGAGCCTGGTTTGTTCTGATGTCCATATCTAATCCCGGTAGGGATATGGCCCAGCGCAAAAGCTTAAGGTTCACCCCTTACAAGGCCATTAACCATCAAAGAGGCCGGTGGTGCGTTTGGATGGTGAAGTGCAACCCGAAGATGTAGGGTTTCAGCTTCTTCACTGCCCACACAACCGCATAAACATATTTTTCAATGAAGGTCCAGCTCCATTCCATTTTGTTAATCGCCTGCTAATGTAGATGATAGGTTGGTCTACCCCTTGAGAGTTCCGCTGCACTAACTCTGCTCCAATCCCAAAATCACAGGCGTCAGTCTGGATAATGAATTCCTGACCAGAGTCTGGCATTTTCAGAACTGGGGCCCGCACAATCCATTCTTCAAATCCTGAAAGGAGGTTTAACAGGCAGGGTCCAAGTTACCTTCTTAGGCATTTTCTTCAAAGTTACATCATTCAGGCGCCTGGCAATGGTCCCATACCTCTTGATGAATGACCGCTAGTACCCAGTGAGACCTAGAAAGGTTCTCACCTGTGTCTTTGTTGTGTGAATGTATCAATCCTTCATAGCCTGTTCATTAGATTCCAGAGGTTGTTTCTTACCTGCACCTACTAGGTGTCCTAGGTCATTCATTGGGCCCTGGACTATCTGACACTTTGTGGCCTTGATAGTCAGACCAGTGTTCTGCAGCACCTGAAGCACTTGTTTTTGGTGGGATAAGTGGTTCTACCAGGTGTGGCTGAACACAGCAATGCTGTCTAAATAGGTGACACTGACGTTTTCCAGTCCAGACAAAACCTGGTTAACCATCCTCTGAAAAGTGTCAGGGGAATTCTTCAATCCGAAGGGCATAACAGTGAACTGATAATATCCTTCTGGGGTTGGAAATGCTGACCTCTCTCTTGCTTGGTCTGTGAAGACAACCTGCCAGTACCCTGATGTGAGGTAACAGGTACTCATGCACTTGGCAGCACCGAGCCTGTCTATGAGCTCATCTGCCTGAGGGATGGGATGTAAGAAACCAGAAGGTGTCTCATCCACTAGTCCCCAGAGATCTGTCATCCAGGTGGCCAGGACACAGCCATAGCTTTTGGATCCATTTCCTGGGCGTGGACCAGTGAGGGAGGATCACCTGGATGAGGGGTCTTTGGGGAGTGGGAGTGGGACACCAGATGGTGAAACACTGTATCCCTTTCCCTGTAATACCTTTACCCCATCAGAACAGGTAGGATACTTGGGAACTCAGCCCCCCCCTTTCACAACCCAAACACTTTCTCACAGACAGCCCGCTATGAGAGAAAATGGACTAACACCCAAGCCGTATAACTGACGTGTCCCAATACAATGCGCAGGCAGGGTATGGCAATTACTGACCATCACACACACCTGACTTCCATTACACCTCCCCATATGGATAAAAGGCGGAGCACAAAAGCACACAAGGAAACAGCCGTTCCAAGGTGGCAGTTTAACATGAGGAGAAAGACGGCGAAACTGAAGGGGGTGATAAGGAGGCAAGTTTCCTTGACCTTTTTGACAAGGAATCGTTACTTTCATGAAGCCTCAAGAATAGAAAGCGTAACACCAGGAAACTAGGCTGAGGAATCCTGCATTGTGTGTCGGAGGTACCCGTGGCCCGCCTATGTCGATAATCAGGGCGGGACGAATCGTCAGCTGCCGTGGTACTGTCCTTGGCTCCAACAACAAAGAAGCATCAGTGAAATCCACACAGCCAGTGAATTAGGAGACCTATAAAAGACTGGTCTGTGTTGAAGCCAAGGTTGCAAGTGGCAACATTGTATGGCAAGCACTGGAACGAACATTGTATGAAACGCGTGTGATAACTAACACGAGTAAAGTTGAACTGTAGATGAGTGAATTAACTTTGAAAACAAGATATGCGATACCTTTGACAGAGTGGTCTGGCACCGTGTGCGTGCTCAATCGAAGGTCTCTTTAAGGTATCCAGCTGAGAGTTGACAAAAGTGAAAGAGTGGCAAAAGATTGTGAATCAAAGTGGTCCTGCAACGGATCAAGCAAAATCCTGTGCATAATCGAAAATCTTCGACGTTGATACAGTAAAGAGAGTTGATGGCAAAATTGATAAAGTTGGACCGAGCCCGACAGAGGGAGATCAATTGACAGCTTTGTGTTAAACCAAGTTTGTGTCACAATAGATACATTGGTCCGAGCCCGGCAGAGGGAGACTAATTGAAGATTTTGTGTTAGAACAGATCGGAGCCTGGCAGAGGGGGACCCGGGGTGAACCAAGAATCACCCAAGAAGTTGGATACATGGACATTCTAAAACAATTGTGTATATGTGAAATACGAACTTTGTGTTAAAGTGGATCTGAGCCCGGTGGAGGGGGGTCCTAGGTGAGCAGTAAACCACCTGAGAACAGTGTACATAAGAGAATAGGAAAGGAGCTTTATTATTTGTTTGCTGCATCAGGCCCTCTGAAAGAAGAGACTATGAACGACAACAAGACTTTGGCACAGAAGGCCATGATGTTGGAGTCTTGAACTGCACCCTCATGCTAGAGAATCCAGAGACTGTGCTAAGCTCAAGTGTGTTGCCTTATCCCATGCTGAAAACATGGGGAGGGGAAGCCAATGGCTTGAACATCCTGACATATAATTTCTTTAACACATTTCTTTTGCAGAACTTTGTTTCCCACACTATTTGTACGTAGAGATAAGGCTTGGCAATAGGTTTAACAGTATAGGCCATTTCATTTTGACAAGACATGACTAGGACTGCGTTACTATTATTTGATGGTTGTAGCTTGATCCCATCTTTGGATATACGATTAGATAGGTGTTTTTCAAACCCAATTGAAGTTCAATAAACACCCTTGAAATGTGGTCACTTGTGTATGTCTTACTGTTGATGTATGGAGGGAGAGGAGGGCACCACTTCTATTCAGTCTTTTAGTAGTAGGATTCTTTAAATGAGTAAAATCCAATACTCAAAATGTTTTTGCCTGGAGCTGCCAGTCCATAATGGTCCCATAGCACTAGGACCAGTCAAAACTTGAAGTATCCAAAAACAAAGTAACTCTACTTTGGAATACAACATTGCTATCAGAGAAATGGGCAAGAAGTTTCTGGATAGAGGATACTCAGAGGAAGAAATAAATGCAGCACAATCACGTGTAGCTACCCAGAACAGAGAAGACCTATTGAGAGTGAAGACTAAACAAGATGAGGTTCCACCACTGGTCTTTGTGTCTAAATACTCGCGACAGAGCAATCGCATTAAGTGTATCATGAAAAAGCATTGGAACACACTACTATGTGATCAACGAGTAGAACATTTGTTTAAAGAAGTTCCCACATTCGCCTATTAGCGGAGTCAGAATCTTAAAGACAGGCTGGTCCAAACTAGACCAGCTCTCAAGAAGAAAATCACAGAAAGGATTGGGACTTTCCCTTGTTTGAACTGTAGCAACTGTGGATATGTTATGAAAGGTGAATCAGTGAAGCACCCGCATACGGGGGAGACAATCCGACTTAAGAGTTTTGCAACATGTTACTCCTACAATGTGATTTATGCTATAAAGTGCCCGTGTGGGTTGTATTATGTGGGCCAGACCTTAAGGGTAGCTAAAACAAGATGGAACAAGCACAGGTCCTGCATAAGGAACAATAACCCCAATTCAGCTGTGGCGAGACATTGGGATGACAGAAAACACAACCTGGCTAAGATCCGATTTGTGATTTTGGAAGTGGTAACCAAAAGAGATATCCACGAGAATTTTCAGAAAAGGATGGACCAAAGAGAATCCTTCTGGATCGACCGCCAGGGCTCCTTGACTCCAAGGGGGCTCAACGAAGAAATTAATTTCATGTGCTTTTTGTAATGCTTGTTACATTGTAATGTTATATGGGTGTAACTCGCACAACACAATGTTTGGACATTTGTTACTTGTGATATTCTAACCTACACAACTAGGACCCAAGGATGCTCTACCCGGTGGTCTGTTTTGGCTTTACTTTCAATTGTGACCAAGGCATAGCTTTTGTACATACCATGCACAATTAACTATACCCACAGATACTCACGCAGTGAAACTTGCCTAGTTCCCCGAGCACAATGCAATCACACTATCATCCTCCCATGATACCGCATTTTTTTGATATACGTATTTTTTCGATTTATACATTTTACATCACACGTACGCTCTTTAACTTATTCAGAATACGAGTACACTGATTCCTGCTAAAGGCGTTCGTTTCCATGGTGACATTCCCGCCCCAGGGCTCGTGCCAGGGGGTGGGGCGCGAGGCGTACGTGCTCCAGCTGGACCACGACGCCTCGTACCGTCTCCATGGTTACATACAAAAAGAAAGTGAACTCGCTGCGAGGGCGCTTTCCAGCGGCTCTCTCGGCTCACAAGACTCGCAAGCAGAAGCTGATCGGTAAGAATGGCTCGCACAATATATCCATTGTGCTGTCTTCTTTTATACTAGAAGTAGTGTGACACCTTATTTTTCTATCTTGTAGATACATATTTGTACAGGCATGTACATAGACAAGAATTTAACATGACTCAGGTAGGACAAGCTAATTAATTGAAAACTCCGGACAGAATACATCATACTGCAAGCTAACTAATCAGTGCTTCCATTTTGTTTCTCTTTTCCAATGCGCATGGATGTTTTCCACACATGATATGGTATGTGTTTCCGTATTGATTCAATTGAAATGTTATGGTTTGTTGTCTGAAGATTTACAAGATATGAATGTAATATGAGTTATGTAATACTGATTTTGCCTTAATACCGCCCTGAAGAAGGTTTAATCCGAAATGCATTCGCACTAGTGTATTATAGGCAATCCAAGATGGAAACTCATTTGTCGATGTGCACAATTACGTCATTTTAAGGAAAACTCCAGGAATGTGAATAAAACATATCCTGCTTTAAAAGATATATTTTTTGAATCAATTATTCAATTTTGATCAATACTGTTAGGCGTACTTAATATTTTACAAATTCAACAGCAACCACATGGGGCCAACTGAGAAGCGCCATTCCTAACAAAGTAGAGTTACTTTGTTTTTGGATACTTCATGTCTTACTGTTGATACCATGCCTTCCGTACAGGGGTGAGCACCTGTTTTTATGACAGACTTGAGTCCCCTGTAGTCCACACAAACGTGAACTTCAGTCTTGTCACCACTGGTCTTTTTGGGGACCAGTACCACTGGGCCAACCCTGGGGATGTGGACTGGCACTATCACTGCCAGGGCCAACATCTTGGAAACTTCCTCCTTGTTGGTGTCCCTTACCTTATCAGGATTCCAGTGAACTCTGCTTTTCACAAGCTTACTGTCTTCAGTGTCCACATTATGGGCGCACCAATCTGCTCGACTTGGAGTCAATCAATGAAAAAAGACCAGGAAAATCTCCCCTTAAACAGAGACAGTCTTACAGTTCCTTTTCAAACAGGTCAGTTGCAAGGTTAAAATTTTCAACTGACCAATCTGTGCCTTCAGCAAGCAGGCGGCCTGAGAGGGGATCAGTCTCCTCCTCAGTCTCTCCATCTGTCACTAATGCCATGACCAAGTCATTCCGTCTATAATGGTGTTTTAGCTAGTTGATGTGAAAGACCCTCCATATCTGTTTAGGTCCTTTCACATCAATGAGATCATTTTCCTCACTGACCTTTTCCAGCACACAGTAAGGCACAGTCCACTTGTCCTGAAAGGCGCTGGGTTTTACAGGTTCCATAATCCACACCCACTGGCCTGGAGAATAAACTGTCACTGGTCTTCTGGTCATACCATAGCTTCATCAGCTCCTGACTGGCTTTTAGATTTTGTGTTGACTGTCCCATGTACTTTGTCTTTCTAGACCAAAGGCCAAGTACATAGTCAACCACATCTCGTGTAGGGGATGAGGGTTTGCCCTCCCATCCCTATCTCACTAGTCTGAGGGGACCTTGCAAAGGTTGTCCAAACAGAAGCTCAAAGGGGCTATAATCAACACCGTTCTGTGGCACCTCCCTGTAGTTGAAAAGGAGGCACGGCTGGAGAATATCCCATTTTCTCCTCAGGCGCTCTTCCAATCCACCTGTCATGCCTATCAGGGTCTTGTTGAACCGTTCAACTAGATTGTTTGTTTCTGGATGCAAGGCTGTGGGGAACTTGTTCGTCACACTCTACTCAAATAACTTTCATATACATTGATATGAAGTGTGTTCCCCTGTCAGAAATGACTTCCTTGGGGAAACCAACATGAGAGAATATCCCAATCAGAGTCTTCACAACCACGGAGGCTTTGATGCTCCTCAGAGGGACAGCTTCAGAGTACCTAGTGATGTGTGTGAAGACTGGAGGGGGGTCTGTACTCCTGCTCTCTATATGGTAGAGGAGAGGCACAGAGTACCCCAGCCAAGAATCTCTGTTACGGTAGCAATGGACGAGAAATCAAGGCCTAGCTTCTCAGGAGGTGATGCAGGCTAGTTCTTAAGTACAGTGTAGTTAAATGTCACACAAATCAGTTTGTAAAGGAAACCAACAATAGATATAAGAGGAAAGCAGTTGGTTAGAACAATTGGCCGAATACTGGTCCCTTTAACCTAGACACAGTTCTGTGTGGAGATCCCCCCACTTGGGCAACCTGTAGAATAAAGATAATTCACAAGTCCAGTCCATATATTGTTCAAAAGAGTCTTTCCAGTAGTTCAGCAACCCCAAAGTACCTGGTGTCATAGAGTTCCTCGTCAGGAAATCGACAGCCCTTCTTGAGTGCACTCCCTTTAAGGCAGAAGCCACGGGTCGTCGAACGTCCGGCGATGAACAGGGTGAACTACAACAGTGAAGTGGCAGCTTCGTTCCTAGTGGTGCTGATCAATGACGGAGTGTAGACGTCCTGCAATGAAGAGACGTGCGGGGCACCTCGATGTATACAGTTCAGGACCGCAAAGAGTTTGAAGAACTGTGGCCCAGTCGAGTCGTCGGGCGTCTCTGTGGTCTTTAGGTGGCGGAAAAACCCACCGGCGGATGCTCCTCGGCGCGTCGGCAGCACCGACTTTCTCCGGCGGGACAAAGTGGTTAACGGTCCAGACGAGAGTGTCCTTGGATCAAATGTTCTTAGGCAACGGGAGCACTGCGGCTCCGGTCGGCGACGGCGGTCGTCGTCTCCGATCGACAGCCTTTCATAGGTCTGTCTACCAGGGAGCTTTGGAAAAGATCAGCTGGTGCACGATGGTCCCTCGTAGCTCGGGGAGAGGTCTCCTTATCAGGTCCTCTCTTGAATCAGTTCTTGGAGACACAACTGCTTTCAGATTGACGAAGTAGAGCAACAGCAATTCCTTTCTTCCAACAGGGCTTCAAGGTCAAACTTCAGTTTCAACTCCAGTTTCTCTTAAGCTTCTGAACGATTTCTAGCAGTGAGAGGCCCCCAGATATAATGTTGATCTCCCATTCATTCTTCTGGGTCACACTCAGGCAACCAATCACTCAGAAGGGCATTCAGCAGTCAGTCAGCCAATCAGGCGCACTGTGCATTCAGGCAATTCTTCTCCATCCAGACACTCACAACACAGAATGTGGATTCGGACAAGTACCACGCCATTCAACACTACACAATGCATTCATACCGGTTTTGGGAAGGGCTGTCTCAGTCATTGGGCCTCATTACAACCCGGGCGCAAAGGGATAGTGGGCACCGGTAATGACACCAGTGCCGGTAATCCCTTTGTACCCTATTCCGAGGTCCCTTTGCGGGTCCTTCCTTAACGCCTGGTTTTAGCAGGCGTTAAGGACGGGACCTGCAAAGGGACTTCAGAGCTAATAACGGTACCGTAATTTACGGTATCGTTATTAGCACCCTCCCCATTCCCATTGAGCCTTATGGGGCTCAAATGGGAATGGGGATTGACATTTTCAATGGGGACTTACCAGTCCGCAAAGGTCGGACTAGACCGGTAAATCCCCATTGAACCAGGGCGGACACTTCCCCACACTACCATATATGGAACTTCCACCCAACAGCCAATCAGGGGAAAGGGACAGAGTCAGGGCTTCCCAGGACTTCGGGAGATCAAGGTAACGGGTGATGGAAGACAAGAGGCCACGGCAGCCGTCTTGTTTCCATCAGGAATCTACCGATTCCAATGACAGGGCCTGGGCATCCCAAAAGGGAGGATGCTCAGGGCACTAGTCATTTCAGCACGGAGCTGCCACGAGCCCATACCCTGCTCTGTGGGCCACCCACAGGTGCCCAGAAACATACACTAGGGGCACAGGGTTGTACCCCCACCCATGGGTGCCATAAGGGTGTCCCATGGGTCTGTACACCAAACCAAAAGAGAGAGCTGCACCGCCAGGAGTCCCACATGAACTCCTGCGCGGAAAACACGACAGACCACACGATAAAAACAGGACAAGGATACAGAGGCTCTGTCCCTCCGATGCATTTTCAGCATCACAGTCGCCCCCCCCAGACTGAGGTTAGGGTGCCTAATCATCCACGGGATAGACACCCTCATCCAGACGGTCAACATACCTTCTGGAAAGACCATCTGCATTATCGTGACTCTTCCCGGTCTATGCTCTATGGTGAAGTCTAGTCCTTGTAGGCTAATAGACCACCTGAGCAGTTTCGAGTTCTCACCCTTGATCTGCATGAGCCACTTCAGTGGCTTATGATCTGTTTGGACCTTGAAGGTTGACCCGGTAAGGTAGGGTCGAAAACGCCAAAGGCTCCAAACTATACTAAAACATTCCCTTTCAACAGTATCCCACCTAAGTTCTCTAACCTTGAGTTGTCTACTGATGAATATGATCAGATGTTTTCTTCCTTTGTCATCTAACTGGGACAAGACAGCTCCAATTCTGGTGTTGCAGGCGTCAGTTTGAATGATAAAGGGCTTGCTGTAATCAGGCGCACACAACACAGGTGCCCTACACAGACTTTCTATCAAGCCATTAAAGGCCCTCTGACAGTCGGCTTCAGTCCAATTAACCTTCCTAGGCTGTTTGGGTGAAGTAAGAGCTATCAGAGGTGCAGCTATGGTTCCATAGTCCGCCATGAAATTGCGATAATACCCAGTGAGGCCCAAAAAAGCGCTTACCTGGGTTTGAGTAATGGGAGTCTCCCAGTCTTGTACATCCTGTACTTTACTGGGGAGAGGTTGGATTTGACCCCCTCCTACCTCATTCCCCTGAGCTATCTGGCACTTGCTGGCCTTGATAGTGAGGTTAGCCGTTTTCAAGGCCTGCAACACCTTATCCAGATGTGTCAAATGCTGTTCTCAGGTGGAACTGTAGACGGCAATGTCGTCTACGTAGGCCACATAAGAGGCCTCCAGCCCACTGAGCGCATGATTGACCAATATCTAGAAGGTTGGAAAAGTGTTCTGGAATCTCCCAATTAATACTTGACAATTTCATCTGTTTATCAGAAAAACAGTAATGTCTTGTCAGGGGCAATGTCTTCTGAATGAAGAGTGAAAATTGATACTCGAAACACGTTGGGCCAGATTATGAATTTATTTTTTAATGTCTTTTGTTAAAAATCTGAATAAATTACTGTTTTTCTGATAAACAGATGAAATTGTCAAGTATTAATTGGGAGAATCCAGAACACTTTTGCAGTCATAGCAAAGCAAAGAAAATTACTGAAATTGTAAAACAATTGTTGTAAAAAGCAATTAGGTTACCAATAGTACCCTATATAATTCCATATAGGCTATGGCCTTTGTTGATAGTGTGCAGGGGACGCGGGATTCCTTAATCTGGAAACCATTGTTCCATGTATATTCCCCAGCCTAGATACCAAGGCTGAGCATCTCTCCACTACACCTCAAACAGCACTATACTTTTGAACTAATCCCTTAGAGCCATTCTTTTACTTACAAGAAAACATATATGTAGACTAGGTGTGCATGGTGATTATCAATCTTTCCCCAATATCTGGAAGGTGGCAGGGGCATTCTTCAACCCAAAATGGCATGACCCTAAACTGGTAGAGCCCCTCAGGTGTTGAGAACGCCGTCTTTTCCTTGGCATGGTCCGTCAGAGCTATTTGCCAATAGCCTGTGGTAAGGTCAAAGGTGCTCACAAATTTGCAGCACCTATGGTGTCCACAAGCTCATCAGCCGGGGGCAATGGGTATGCGTCAGTTTTGGTGACGGCATTGACTCCTCGGTAGTCAACACAGAACCTCCAATCCTTGGTACCTATCTGGGAACTTGCCTTGCGGACAAGGACCACGGGACTGGACCAGGGACTGGTTGAGGGTTCAATAACACCCAGATCCAACATCTTGGCGACCTTAGTCTGGATGTGGTTCTAACGATATCTGACAAACGGTAGCTCCTGCTTTTGACAGCACACTGTCAACAGTGTCAATCTCGTGCCTACACCACCGAGTAAGGCCTGGTGTCAGTGAAAACAGAGAGGCATACTGCCGGAGCAAAGCCCTGCAGGACCTCTGCTGCTCTGTCGTCAGATCTGGAGAGAGATGTACTCCCTCCACTGAGCCATCCGGAGTGTTGCTATGCACCAAATCAGGAAGGGGCTCACTCTCATCCTCTTCTTCCTCTGAAGCTAGCAAGAGACATAAGACTTCCGCTCGCCTATGGAAAAGCTTGAGCCTGTTGACGTGGAATACTTGAGGGGCTACCCCAGAGACTCCCATGTCAACCAGATAATTGACTTTGCCTATCTGGCAGATTATCCTGAAGGGTCCAGTCCATTTGCCAAAGCCCTCGGCTTGGTTTGCTCCATCACAAGGATCCCCTGTCCTGGAGTCCAATCCACTTGCGAGCCTTTAAGGTCATGCCAGTTCTTATTCAATTCCTGGCTGGCCTTGAGATTTGCTGTCGCCTGACCCATCATCTGTGTCATCCTCCGTCTGAAGCCTTACACATAGTCTCTATCTTGCTTGGCGGGACCTGGAGGGGTAGCTTCCAAACCTTCTCTGATCAAGGCAAGGGGCCCCCTCACAAGATGTCCAAAGAGTAACTCAAAGGGGCTGAAACCAACACCCTCTTGAGGTACCTCCCTGTAACAAAACAGCAGGCACAGCAGGAGTAGATCCCATTTCCTCCTTAGGGACTTTTCCAAAGCACCTAGCATGCCTTTGAGAGTTTTATTAAATCTCTCAACTAGACCATTTATCTGGGGATGGTAAGAGGTGGAGAACTTGTAGTTTACCCTGCACTCTTTCCACATGGATTTCATGTAACTAGACATGAAGTTGGATCCTCTGTCAGAGACAACCTCCTTAGGGAATCCAACACAGGTAAAAATGCCCACGAGAGCCCTTGCAACCACCTTGGCAGTAACAGTCTGAAGGGGTATAGCCTCAGGGTACCTGGTGGCATGATCGACCAAGACCAGGTTGAACCGATGTCCACCTGAAGTGGGAGGGTCAAGTGGACTGACATTGTCGATGCCCACCCTCCCAAACGGTGTGCCAACCACTGGCAATGGCTGCAGTGGGGCAATGACACTGCCTCCAGTCTTGCCAGACAACTGATAAGTTGGGCAGGTCCTGCAGTGGGACTCCACTTCTACTCCCATCCGTGGCCAGTAGAAATAGGCAGAGAGCCTCTGCTTAGTCTTCTTGGTACCAAGATGACCAGCTAAGGGCACCTCATGCGCCAACTGCAGCAGGAAGGGCCTGTAAACCTGGGGTACCACCAACCTCTTGAGGGCACAAGGTTCAGGCTTAGTGGGCTCACTAACAAGGAGCTCACCCTCCCAATATATCCGGAATGTCCTAAGCACCTCTCCTTCTGCCGCTGGGACAGGGCCTGTTTTCTCTGACGCTCGAGAGAGTGGCACTCTCTCTGCCCTTACAGAAGTCCGCCCGGGAGGGTCCCCCTTTAGCTAACAAGCATTGAAGGTCGGGGTGGACCTCTGGGTTAAGCACCTTTCCCACAGGAAAGTCTTCTGGCTCTTCTCCCACAGGAGTTGAGACTGGGTTCACCACTGGACTCAGCCCGTCCGGAGCATGAGTCCCTGCGGATGCTGCAGCAGCACCAGGAAGAGAAGGAGTCCCCTCCACAGAGGTGGCCTTCTTACCCTTCGTTTTCTTCATGCCTTGGGCTTCCCCGTCGGTGAGGGTACCGGGCTTGCACCCGGACCCTGTGTGACCTGCGATCGTGTGACCGCCACAGCAGCCATGGGTAGACCATCCGTGATCATCCTCAACTCGTCCAAATCCTTGCCTAACAAAATGTTCGCAGGCACGTTGTCCTGAACCCGGAGCGGAAACTTTGCTGTCTTGTCTCCAATCGTGAAGTGGACTAAGGCTACAGGCGATAATTTGGGAGGCCCACCAGCTAACCTGGTAGTTCTCAGAGGAGCACCTACATAGTCCTCTGGCTTGAGCAGGGTCCTGTCCACCACTGTCATGCTTGCTCCAGTGTCTCTCAAACCAGTAGAAGGCTGGCCATTCAAGAGGAAACTTCTCAAAAACCTATGGGTCTTCTGTGGCATAGTTGCCAGTACTTCTGCGTACTGGTCCCAGGCCCCAAGGGACACTAGGGAAATCTCTACGGGGGCACTGAATGTGATCCCTGTAGAGGAGGAGAGGACAGTGGCCTCCACCTCAGGTACGGAGTAGGGGTAGGTCAGGCTGACAGCCTGGACTCCAAATGCCTTATCCTTACACTTGGGGTCCCCCCTTCTGTGATACAGAACCCCACAATCCCAACAAGTGGTGGTATTGCGGGGTACGGTACTGGAACCACTGGGACCCTGCTTTGCAGCTGGCGGACCACTACTCTTACTCCCACCCATAGATGACTTATCCCCACTAGGTTTTTGGGTTTTAGGAGAGGAAGGTTTTGGTTTATCCTACTGTGATTGCTTTAGGGACTCCTCAGCTTTCTAAAAGGCCCTCTTTTCTTTTTCCTTGTCCTTCCCACTGGAGTCTTTAGGGGATACCCGGTGGGAGGCCCACTTGTCAGTCAACGTAGCCATCTTAAAGGGATCCAAAATGTTCTGGTCAGCAACATACTGATGCTGCTCTGGTGAACAGGCTTTCGAAAAATGCTCAAAAAACAAAAGCTGGAACAATTCAACTTATGCATTCACCTTGTATCCATCAATCCATCCCATCATGTTCATGTGTGCAGCACTCAGCCAGTCAACCCAAGACACATTGGGCCTCATTACGAGTTCGGAGGTAAGTAACGGTCCTTACCGGCATGGAGCAATTACTGTGTCTGTGTAGTAAACAGCCTGCTAATTGCGTGCCATTACAAGTTCGCGCGCATGCGCTTTGTGCCACGCCGGTAAGGACATTACCGCCATGCTGCTAAAGACCCCAAAATTGCCCTTAGTGGCATCTAGGAAAGCGCTGATAGCACTACCACCATCCATGGATCCGACATTATAGGCCACCGCTAATAGCGGGCACCGCTAATAGCAGTGACCGTAAATAAGCGGAACCGGAAGTAGCGTCATCGCACAGGAATGGGAAAGAGCACGGCGGCCCTCTTTAAAAACACAATCCATTCCCATCCTCAGCCCCTAGGAACTGCATCACCACAACAGCAGCCCCAACTGCACCTAACACCACATCAGAATGCCCAAGGCCCTGAAGCATGGTGCTGCGCGCCTGCGCAAGGTCCGCTTCTCAGTGGAGGAGCTAACTATGCTCGCTGACACATTAGCTGCAAATGCGGAGGACGTGTTCGCGCAAGCCATGCGGTGTGCCACCCAGAAAAGAAAGAAGGAGATCTGGGAGGAGGTGGCACGCAAAGTCAGTGCGGTGGGCTCCACCCCCCACACTGTAAAGGACGTGCGCAAGCGCCGGGATGACCTGCGCCTCCGTGTCCGGAGCATACTTGCAGCCAATAGGAGCCAGGGCATGGGAACAAGTGGCGGAGGAGGCTCCCCGATCAAGCTGACAGACTGGGAGGAGACATGTTCCAGCACAATTGGCATAGAGACAATCGAGGGAGTGGGGAAATGGAGCGGGGTTTGCCGTCATCAGCAGATGGAGGTGAGTGTCCACACAAAACACTGCAATGCAAAGCATGACGTTGTCCCCCAAATGTGACACTGAAATCAGCCAATGCATGGGGCATCACACACACATGTACACAACCCTGCCCATAGGCTGTGCACATCACCATCACATCCCCATGCATGCAGCACCTCATACATGTGTCACCCAGACGTATGCCTGTATGACCCACCCATATGGCAAGCAACCTGTATGTCACAACTGAAAGTCCAAATGCACAGAACTGCAGCAATAACAACATATGCATGATGCACGTTGCACCATCACCGATGCTGTCCCTCTCTTGGTCCCCCACAGGCTCACAATCTGACAGTGAAGACCAGGACTCCGCGGCGCAGGCCCCAACATTAATGAAGAAGGCCAGGGGCATGGTAGGAGGCAACAGGCCTAGCACATAAAGGGGCAGTGGCAAACCTGGACTGCCGCAGAGGGCCAAAGCCACTCAGGTTGATACATCACCAAGGCGTGAAAGGGGGACCGACAATGTAATAGCACCCATACCAGGCACTCCCACCACACAGGAGCCAGTGGCAGAAGGCACACTGTCCACTGCCAACAGTTCGGTTGGAGAAGCAGCTGCCACGGCACCCCTATCGGATGTAGAGGGACCATGCCAAACACCCGTAGGACAGGGCACACCCAGCCTGCAGCTGTCAACCCACCACAGCCCACGCCCCACATCCAATGCCAGCAGCCATGAGCTGTCTGGTGGTGAGTCATTGGCAGGGAGATGCATGGGCGTAGGACATGGGGGGAACAGGGAGGACAAATCCCCCCCACAATTTTAAGTGGGGGGGGATAAAATGTAATTTATCCTCCCAGAATTTGTGCCACTTCAGCATGTAAAATACGTCTGCAGCCTGCACTGGAGGCTGCAGATGTCATGCACAGGGACGTCAATTAGGGGTCACCAGAGGTCGCAACTGTGACCTCCGAGGTCTCCCTTGCTACCCTTAAAAAAAATGGAAAAAAAATTAAAATGTCTTTTTTTTTGTAATGCAAGCTCCTGGGCTGTGGCCAGCACAATGGCTCTTTACTTCTGGAGTGGCTGGCTTTCTTGTTCAGGCCTCTGAAAAAAAAGAACAGGTGTGCCACATTCTAACACTTTCAGCACTGACCCTAAATAAGGAAGAATAGGAAAACCAAATAATGTGTCTTTCTGGAATTCTATACAATAATTGCTAGATTCATTCAAGGTTAATTTCAGGCACACTTCAGGGGGTGAGTCACTGATTTAGTCTGTTCTTAAACACCTCAACTCAGCCTTTCATCCTTCTGAGGTCGATAAATGAGTACCAACACAGGTTGGGTGATATTGGGTGTATATATTTTCTATATAAAGCGTTTAAGCGTAAGTGCCATATAATAACACATCATTATCATTTGGCCATGGACGTCTGCTTGCATTCACAGTAATTTGGTAATATGGGTCTATACACACTGATCCTAACGATACATATGGCGATCCATTCTTGTATGAAATGTACATCACATTATAGTGATATCGGAAACATATTATTCGTAGTGTACGTAGGAACAATGCTATGTGATGCCACTTCCTGCTTTGTCAAGGGGTGAAAGGTCGAGTTCCATCGCTTCATGCAATATCACTTCGGGGTGGGGTCAGATGACATCACCTCCTGTTTAGATAAAGCCATTAACTTAGGGATGTTTGCACGGCACGGCACTGGCTTCTAATTTCATCTCTAAAACTCAGGACATCTTGTCCTTTCTCTCGTCTTCTCCCCCTTCCTGCCTCTACTCCCTGCTCTTCCTCTGACCCTTCTTCTACCACCTCACCCCTTCCTTCTCTGCCTTTCCCTTGTTCTGCCCAGACAAGGTTTCTAGACAAGTCCTATCAATGAAAGTCTTATCAAAACAGGTTCATCCCTGTTCCTCCAAAGCCATCAATGACCACATTGACTCCCTGGCTCCTGCCCTGGCTGACTTCTGCAACCACTCCTTCGCCACTGGAGTCTTCCCTTCAACCCTAAAGCCCACCCTTATGCACCCTCTCCTTAAGAAACCCTCTGCCGACCCCTCTTGCTCAGCTAACTATCGCCCAATCTCCATCAGTCCCTTCCTGGACAAACTCTTGGAAAAGCACGCCATCTCCCAGCTCAATCTTCACACTGAATATGTTGGTTGTCTCCATGATCATGAGTCTGGCTTCTGAGCTGCCAGAAGCACAGAAACTGCTCTCCTGAACATCCGTGAAGACCTGCTTTCCAACCTAGATTCCAACACCACCTGTGTCCTCATCTTACTTGATCTCTCTTCTGCCTTTGACACAGTCAACCATGCCATCATGTTCAACTGTCTCTGTGATAACCTGGGGATCACCGGTCAGGCCCTGTGGCTGACTTCTTTCCTCTCTGATTGACCCTCCCAGGTTCAACTTGGGTCCTTCCTCTCCTCTATCTCTATCTCTGTCTCTACATGTGGTGTTCCCCAGGGGTCTAACCTCTCTCCCTGGCTGTTCAACCAATACCTGGCACTTCTTGCGCACCACATTTCTGCGCTGTGCCCCAACTTCCATTGCTATGTGGATGACACTCATATCACTTTCAGGCTACCCTCAGCCACCTCTTCTCCCTCTCTCATCTCTGACTGTCCGCCATACAGGAGTGGTGTGCCGCCAATGATCTGTGCCTTAATGCCAGTAAGACCAAGATTCACCTCATCAGCACACCCGCTGCCTTCTTTCCTGTCACTCTCTGGCCGGCCTCTCTTGGCCCTCTTCCTGCTCCCATCTGTGAGGCCAAAAACCTCAGCGTCATCTTCGACTCCACACTCTCCTTCTCTTCTCACATCTCTGACGTCTCTAAGAAGTCTCACTACCAGCTGCACCTCCTCAGGGGTATTCTTCCATTTCTCTCCTTCCCCCAGAAGCTCACTGTCTCCAGAGCTCTGGTTCTCTCTAGGCTGGACTGTTGCAACAGCCTCTTTCTAAATCTGCCTGCTACTCTCCGCCCTCTGCAACTCATCCAGAACAGGACTGTGAGACTTGTCATTGGCCTCAAACCCAGGGATCGTATCTCTCCAGGACTGAAATCTCTGCATTGGCTCCCAGTGGCTGTGAGGATTAAGCTCAAAACCCTCTGCATTGTCTATAAGGCCTTCTGGGGCCTGGGACCTCAATACCTTCAACTCTCTCTTCCTAAATATCTTCCTTCTCAAGCTCTTCGCTCATCCGCCTCCAACTCACTCAGGATCAGACGCTCCTTCAAGCAACGAGTTGGTGGCAGATCTCTTTCTTCGGCTGGGGCCTCCCTCTGGAACAGCCTCCCTGAAACTTGAGGAGAATCATCTCCGGTTCCGGAAGCACCTCAAAACCTTTCTCTTTGCTTCTGCTTTTTCTCCTCCTCTCCCCTGCCGACTTCCTGGCAGATACTGAAACTGCACTGGTTACCTGGCCACCCTCTGATCTCGGACCCAGGGCCCCTACCCCGCCAGTTGCACTCCTGCACTGCCTTCCTGGCAACCCCCGCACTTGGGGACTATTTTCTGTATCCCTACAGTCCCACTACCAGCACTTGACACCTGTTGTCTGCACTTACCCTTGCATTTGCCACCTGCTGGCCTAAATTTTACTTTATTTATCTTATTATCCCATGTACTGCACTGTCCCCTCCCCCCACCCCCTCCGCACTTTCCTCCTTCCCCTTCCCATGCACTTGCGCAATCTGAATGACACCTGGCCTAGTAGGATTTTTGTCTGTCTTCCCTCTGTTCCCCCTCCCTTGCCTCGTCGTGCCTTGAAACACTTGTGTATATGCATTTTATAAATGCCATATCATATCATACTACAAAGCCCTGTGTAGTTAATAACTTAATTGGAGCTGGGAACATACTACTGGTGTAATACACATGTCTTATCCAGGGATACCTTCAACCACTCTATTAGCACTTTGCATTTCCTTCACTGAAGTCCTGCTAAAAACCGGCAATGACAAGTGTTTGCTTGTGTATACGTATTGGGCATTTGCCAGGCACTGCCATTAAATGTCCAGGTACTTGCACCATTTTGCAGCTGCTACCATCAGAGGGTACCTAATACCACTATGGCGGTGCCTGGCAAGTGCCTTTTCCATGCCTACATTATAACCCAAACGGTTGGCGTTGCCAACGCTTGTTTTAAAATAGGGATTCAACTGAATTTCTGGTTCCCACCACAAGCTGAATAATGAGTTTTAGATATGTTTTAATAGAAGCCACCATAAGCCATCTGGGTGACCCAGAAAAAAATAAGACAGAGCCTCGAGATTCACAACAGCACTTGTTCCGCTATCCATGTAAATCCAGTGAATACCCTGGTGCCGAGGTATGATTGCAGCTCATACACTGCTGTAAAGGGGCACACTCATGTTACATCATTGAGGGTTCAAGTGGAATATGATAGGATGGGTTGGCAAAACTCCATAAAGCATCTGCACTTAAAGCGCAGGTGAGAGTATTATAAAAGATCTCTCTAAAAGGTCCATCGCTGGGAGACCTGGTCAAGCACAAGAAGTGAAACGGATCATCACACCAACTGAGGTGGAAGAGAAAAACAAGGCCCATGGGGGGAATATTATTAAGACCAAAGTATTTCCATACATTTGGGTAAACTCCTGTACAATCTACTGCATATGTCAGTGACGGGGGAAAGATGTAAAGGAGTATCTGCGAGCAGGCAATTCCTGCCTCTCCCCGCCCAAGTCCCCAAGGTGTCCCCTGTGCCCCCCAGATTTTATGGGTCTCTAACACCTCTGGGGAGATGGAGCCCCAGGGAGAGCTCACCTGATGGCGGACACATGCCTCAAGCTGCGCCAAGATCAACCAAAGGCAGGCACAGAGACCAGGGAATCAGCGTCATTCACAGCACCAGGAGGAGCTCACTGCGCTAGTTGGCCAGCACGTGAGCGAGGGTGCCCTGGCGAGGGAGGAGTGTCGTGAATATGCTAAGGGCATAAAACTCGCAATAGAAGCCAGTACAACACGCATTTGTGATGAGTTGGCAGCTGTGAGGCAGGTCCTCAGCCGCATCGCGGATGCAATGGAGAGCCAGCGTCCCCCACAGGGACTGGAGCACACAGGGACTGGAGCAACCAAGCACCTCCTCCTCTGCCAGCTCCAGGCAGATCAGCCCCCTGCGCAGGCCCGCCGGTCCTTGCGGCAGCCAGACCTGCAACCACCCAATGCTGGGAAGTAGGGGCAGCCTGTCATTGGTGACTCTTTCTGACTAATGCTGCACTGAAGTGCACGCCATGTTTGGAGGAGTTGTGGGGGGAGAGGAGAGAGGGTGCTTGGGGGAGTTGTGGGGGCAGTGGGGAGAGGGTGTTTGGGTAGTTGTAGGGGGAGGGGGGAGAGGGTGTTTGGGGGAGTTGTGGGGGGAGGGGTGGAGGGTGTTTGAGGTGGAGGGTTCATGCACTTCCTATTCACTTAATGGTTAATACACCCGTTGTGTCAAGAACAATCACATGACTGGACATTTGTTATTGTGTGTGTGTGTGCTTTATTGGTGAACAGTGCAAAGTGTCCATGTCCCCCCAACACCCAGTGCCCTGAGTTCCACATCCATTGCACCCTCTTCATCCATGTGTATTAGAAATATTGGTCTATCAGATGCTGGCGCACAGCACGTCCCTCCTGTGCATCACCACCTGCCTGACGTGCAGCCCCATCTTCTTCCTCCTCCCTAGCCTCACCAGGCGGTTGCAGTTCAATGTCAGGGGGCTGAGGCACGTTCCGTCTGATGCACATATTGTGCAGCATGACACATGCCATGATGATCTTGGCCACCTTCTCATGACCGTACAGGAGTGTCCCACCCGACCTGCTGAGGCAGCGAAACCGTGCCTTCAAAAGGCCAAAGGTCTGCTCGATCACCACACGGGTACGGGTATGTGCACGATTGTAGTCCTCTTCGTGCCTGTTCTGCGGGTTCCGGACAGGGGTAAGGAGCCACCTCTTCAAAGGATAGCCAGCATCACCTGCATGGGTGCAAAAATGGTTATGTGTAAGTGATTTCATCAAATGAACCTGTACCTATAACACACAAGCCTGCATTGATTTCTTGATCACATCCACATATCCCTGCATGAATGGGGGTAATCAAAGTAACTGCAATGTGTGAAGTCACATGATCCACAGGTGTGCGTAGCATCGTCTAGTTGATACAGGGGTGTCCTATTCCTTGCGAGTGTTCATGCACTGTGCTTGCCTACGGCAGTTGTTGCCATGATCTAGGTGATGTGTAGTTAATCATATGCTTTGATCCTGTCATCGTTGGAACCAGACTCCTAATGATCTGCCATTCCACGCTTGATGTCCCCATGCTGGCATGCTGCACTTCTGTGGTGGTGTGCCAGTGACATTCTGTATATTGCCTACATGTGATTCCTTTGTGCGCACTCATGGACGCTTGTCCGTTGTGATGCTGTTCAGCGGTCATTTGCATTGGGCATACTGACAGCATGTCGCTGCTTTGTGTTGCAGAGGTTACGGTCTGATGATGTGCAGTGTACATGTGGATGGATATGGTATGGTTGCAGTACTGGCTTGTTGTCATTGTTGATTGTTGTGCAGCTTACGTCTTGCATATTGGTGTCAGGTGTCAGGTTCAGTCTGGTCTGCTTTGGGGCACAGTGTATTACAGTATGGGCATTGTTGAGTCTCTCAACTGATACCACCCAGGTGAAGTATGCATCCCCCCCAATCTCACCCAGGTGAAGGACGCATCTCTCCCCCCCAATCTCACCCAGGTGAAGTATGCATCTCCCCCCGCCCCCAATCTCACCCTGGTGAAGTATGCATCTCTCCCCCCCAATCTCACCCAGGTGAAGTATGCGTCTCTCCCCCGCCAATCTCACCCAGGTGAAGTATGCATATCTCCCCCCTCCAATCTCACCCAGGTGAAGTATGCATCTCTCCCCCCCAATCTCACCCAGGTGAAGTATGCATCTCTCCCCCCTCCCCAGTCTCACCCGGGTGATGTATGCATCTCCCCCCATCACATTACCATGTGCTTGCCATGCAACTCACCGAGTAGCCAGGAACGTTGTCCGGCATGTCGCTCCGTGTAGCGTGGTATCGTAGAGTTCCGCAGGGCCATTGAATCATGGGTTGGTCCGGGAAATTGGGCACAACAATGTGTGATGATCTTGTTTGAGTCACATACCATTTGCACGTTGATGGAGTGGTATAGCTTACGGTTGTGGTACACTACCTCCATGGCATGTGGGACCACCAATTCCACATGGGTGCAGTCGATGGCACCGATGCAACTTGGAATGCCTGCCAGTGAATGGAAGCCAACTTTGGTAGGAGATCTCCTGGGCAGTCCGTGTGGTCGCTTGTGTGCTTCAGGAGGGCATCGAGCACTTAGTTCAGCGTGCGTGAGAATAATGGTTGTGATATGCCATGCATCTGCCCTACCGTGTGCTGGTAGGTGCCTGTGGCCAGGAAGTGGAGCACAGACACCACCTTCAGTAGAGGGGGGATGGAGGTACGGATGTCTATGAGGCTGGCAATGTCATTGTGTATCATGTCCACAATGGTGGTGATGGTGTCCCGGTACAGGGTGTGGATCTGCTCAGGGGTTAGGTTGAATGGACTGGCTCTGATTTGAGGGATTGGGGGCTGCCTGTGTGGTACAACTGCCTGCACTGGTGGGGCATGCTGTGCCTATCTCACCCTCCTTCTCCTCCTGCGTCTCCTCTGTGCTGTCTGTTGTTATTGTTGTTGCTGCAGTTGCAATGCAAGCATGTCCTCCAGCCCCAGTATTGCTACTAGTATTGGAATCATTTTGGTGTGGGAAGGGGTGTGGTGTGCTCCTTTTGTGCTGGCCCAGTCTAAATTGCCTCCACTTGGGCTGATTGTGTGCACCTGTGGCAGTTGAGAACACTGCACATGGCAGTTTATGGGTGGTTTGCGATGCCGGTATTTCCGGCATGTCTGTATCCACTTTTAGCGCCTTCTTCATGCCGGTATTTGCATGTCCGCCTGACTTGTGATGTCCTCCTGTTTATGCCATGCCGGTATTGCCGCCATGAAGGGTCGCGTGCCCACGCTCATGCTGCTATTAGAGGCACCGTGATTTTTGGTGCCACGTATAGCGGGTTGGCGGGTCGTAATAGCCCAGGGTGGTAAGCGATGCCGGTAATCCTTTACCGGCATCATTTTTCCCTTACCTCCAACCTCGTAATGAGGCCCATTCTCTCTTTTCTTGCAATCCCTGAACCTTTTAAGGTATTGGGTAGTTGTTTTGCCAAACTTGGCAATCAAAGCAGACTTCAAACACTCATACTGGCCCCTTTCTTCCACACTCAGATTCAGAATACAGTCATATCCAGTCTGAGGCACTCTGCTTAACAACCATTTAGCCCAATATCTCTTATCAACGTCATGAATTGCACAAGCCATTTCAAATGTGTCAATCCATTGGAGGATATTTGAACCCTCCGAAAACACACCAACCAAATATTTCATAAACTTGGTGGCTGGGGACCTGACACTCTCAACTGGTTTCTCTGAAGTCTCTACTCTAGCTCTCTCCAGCTGAATCTTCTGGTGCTCAGTGTCCCTATCTTTGAGTATCACTTGCTTTGCCAACTCCTCTTTCTTTAACTCAGCTTCGGTTTGCAACTTTTTGTATTGAAAGGCTAACTGTTCCTGTTGTAGCTCCAATTTTAAAAGTTCAATCTTCAGGGCTTCCCCCTGAAGAGCAGTGCTGGGGTTTGGAACATAGGCAGCAATAATGGTAGCATTCCCAGAATCAGATTCGGCAACAGCCCCAGGGGCAGAGTCCTCATTGGTTGTATCCCCACCTTCAAGAGTTTCACCATCAGTCTGGTAGTCCACCAGGGCAGCTATCATCTCAGCCCTAGACTTATCCACAAAGTCTAACTCCCTGGCTTCACAAGCACTCTGGAGAGCCTCTAAGCTCATCCGAGTCAATATACCATTCGCAATAGATTCCATTGCTTGTAATGCAGTTATTTCGTACACAACTGAACCTCAATTTAACAAAGTGCAGACATGTTGTAAGTGACACGGTTATACACTGATTCTTAAAACCATAAGCATCCCACCACTGCCACCAGTGTGAAGACTGGAGGGGGGGCTTTACTCCTGCTCTCTATATGGTAGAGGAGAGGCACATAGGACCCCAGCCAAGAATCTCTATTACGGTAGCAATGGACGAGCAATCAAGGCCTAGCTTCTCAGGAGGTGATGCAGGCTGGTTCTTAAGTACAGTGTAGTCCCCAAGCACCCACAAAGGAATGTCTGCACAATGTATTAGTTAAAACACAGTCATTATATAATGAATGTTAACGGTTATGTACAATATCACGATAACTCACTTTGTACTCGGTTATCTAGAACGGCAAATCTATACAATTCTACGTAGTACCACATTCACTATTCGATCTCTTTAAAGTGCATCAACTGAACGGTTAAATGTCACACAAATCAGTTTGTAAAGGAAACCAACAATAGATATAAGGGGAAAGCAGTTGGTTGGAACAATTGGCAGAATACTGGCCTTGTTTATCTAGACACAGTTCTGTGTGGAGATCCCCCCACCTGGGCAATCTGTAGAATAAAGATATATCAGAAGCCCAGTCCATATATTGTTCACAAGAGTCTTTCCATTAGTTCAGCAACCTCAAAGTACCTGGTGTTGTAGAGTTCCTCGTCGGGAAATCGACGGCCCTTTTTGAGTGCACTGCCTTTAAGGCAGGAGCCGCGGGTCGTCGAACGTCCGGCGATGAACAGGGTGAACTACGGCGGCTAAGTGGCAGCTTCATTCCTAGCGGTGCTCGTCGACGACGGAGTGTAGATGTCCTGCAAGGAAGAGGCGCGCGGGGCACCTCGATGTCAATAGTTCAGGACCACAAAGAGTTTGAAGAACTGTGGCCCAGCAAGCGCGTCGAGTCGTCCGGCATCTCTGTGGTCTTTAGGTGGTGGGAAACCCACAGGCGGATGCTCCTCAGCGCGTCGGCGGCCTAGACTTTCTCCGGTGAGACAAAGTGGTCTACTGTGCAGACGAGAGTGTCCTTGGATCAAATGTTCTTAGGCAACGGGAATACTGCGGCTCTGGTCAGCGACGGCAGTTGGCGACGGTGATGGACAACAGACCGAATGCTTCTCTTTGGGATTCCGCGACAGTCCCTTGTCTCTGGGCTGGAAGCCTTTCGTAGGTCTGTCTACCAGGGAGCTTTGGCAAAGATCAGCTGGTGCACAATGGTCCCTCGTAGCTCGGGGAGAGGTTTCCTTACCAGGACCTCTGTTGGATCAGTTCTTGGAGACACAACTGCTTTCAGATCGGCGAAGTAGAGCAACAGCAATTATTCTCTTCCAGCAGGGCTTCAAGGTCAAGCTTCAGTTTCAACTCCAGTTTCTCTTCAGCTTCTGAATGATTTCTAGCAGTGAGAGGCCCCCAGATATACTGTTGATCTCCCATTCATTCTGCTGGGTCTCACTCAGGCAACCAATCACTTGGAAGGGCATTCAGCAGTCTGTCAGCCAATCAGGCGAACGGTGCATTCAGGCCATTGTTTTCCATCCAGACACTCAGAACACAGAATGTGGATTCGGACAAGTACCACGCCATTCAACACTACACACTGCATTCATACCGGTTTTGGGCAGGTCTGTCTCAGTCATTGTGTCAAACACCAGATACCAGACATCCACAACAAGAAGTGTCTATTCGTCACACACTCCACTCACCTAGGTCCCACCCGCAGGAATACCCACAGCATACGGTCATTTGGAAGGCTCCAGTCAGTCTGGTCGGCACTTCCCCACACTACCATATATGGAACTTCCACCCAACATCCAGTCAGGGGGAAGGGACAGAGTCAGGCCTTCCCGGGACTTTGGAAAGATCAAGGTAACAGGCGATGGAAGGCAAGAGGCTACGGGAGCCATCTTGTTTCCATCAGGAATCTACCGATTCCAATGACAGGGCCTGGGCATCCCAAAAGGGAGGATGCTCAGGGCACTAGTCATTTCAGCACAGAGCTGCTACCAGCCCATAACCTGCTCTGTGGGCCACCCACAGGTGCCCAAAAACATACAATGGGGGCACAGGGTTGTACCCCCACCCATGGGTGTCATAAGGGTATCCCATGGGTCTGTACACCAAACCAAAAGAGAGAGCTGCACCGCCAGGAGTCCCACATGAAGTCCTGCGTGGAAAACACAACAAAACACACAGTAAAAACAGTAAAGGACAAGGATACAGAGGCCATGTCCCTCCAATGCATTTACAGCATCACAATGTGGTCTTCCATCACTAATATATATGTTCCCTTAGCTGGTTTAGGGATCCAGCAGACCCACAATGTCCATGCCTATTCTGCCAAAAGGCCGCCCAACGACGGGGAGTGGCATTATGTGGGGTTTTATGGCACAGCCTAACTTGCCAGACACTTGACAAGTTGGGCAGGACCAGACAAAGTCCTTAACTTTCAAGCCAAACTGGGGCCCGTAAAAGTGTATGACAACCGGTTTGAAAACTAGTAACTCCTAAGTGACCCACGAAAGCAATCTGGTGAGCCAAATCCAGAAGGAACTTTCATTGGCATTGGGGGATCCCCAATTGGCATGGCTCGAGTGCAACCTGGGTCCTGGGGCCAGAGGGTATTTGGAGTCCTGGGATTTCAGTGATCTGAGATGCTCTCAAAAACCGAGCTGTTGGGTGTGCTTTCTCGAGAGTTAGTTCTGCATCGGACCCACGGGTTAGGACCCAGGTTGCACTTGGGCCAATTGTTATCAAGCCCAAACCCTAGGTCCTCCCAACCAGGAGACACCCACATCCCCCTTTGGGGGCCAGGCAGGACACGTCGCCCATGCCTCACCCTACTAATACAGGCCTCACCCAACACATACAACCCAAATTCATACTCCTGAACCTCTAGTGTCCCACCCACATGATGCCAACAGCACCCTATAATTGCCACTCAGATAGCCATGACCATCAAGCCTTGGCTCTATGCACTGGTTGGCCAGCGAGACAATACGCTGCACGGCCACTCGACAGCTAGGAATGTTACGCAGGTTCACTTCACCCCTCCAGTTGCAACCAGGCTCCCTCTGAGCCAACGTATATCTCTGAACACACAACCAGTAACTTATGATGCACCAGAGCCTACTGGTCTGAATGTGTGTTGCACACACATGAGCTTTGCCTGACTCATGCACCTCCCACCATGGGGAGCCCCACCCACATTCAGAGCTGCCATAACACACGACGCCCACCCACAACCACTTACAAGCATTATCTATATATGTGTTCGCTTCCTAAGAGATTACCACAGCGACTTAAACTCCCACATTGCCCTACCCAGCCACCACGCCACTTGGGGACACACACCTCCTAACCTTGGAATTCTCTCCCAGTAATGCCACACATGCTCCCCTGATTATGCCTCCATCACCATCTGGTACACTCACATGCCTATCTGTACATGTGCTTGCTTCCTAGATATCACCACAGCTACATGCACTCCTACGGCGCGCCAAACCAGCCACCCCGCCACTTGGGGATACACACCTCCAAACCTTGTAATATCAATCCCCCATCAATGCCACACGCGCTCGCTTGGTACACTCATATGCATTGACCCACGAGGGTACCAAGCGCTCCATTAGGCAAACGTCCACACGTCATGCAGTACAATTCAGACTGGCCCACCCGGCTCCTCCAATCAGCAGTCTGTGTTCCTCTGCACGCCCCTGCCCATACCAGCCAACCAACATATGGCTTACATCGGCCGCAGGCCCTCTCCTATCATACTCCCCGTTATATATCACTACACAGCAGCCACACGGGATCGCTATCCAGACGATTGCTGTGAGCCCAGAAGACCGTCATTTACAGCCCGCCGGGCACTGGTAAGTACCAATTATTAATTGGGACCCACCGCAGCCCCGCACCATGGCCCTCCTGCCCGCCTACACCAGGCACCCCAGGATGGCAAAATGCAACCCCGCACAAGCACGCCCCCTCACCTCCGTGCTCACGGACACAACACCATACAGGCACCCCTCCACCACGCGGGTTCACCCTAATCATGCGCCCCATGGCCATTATCCAGCACAATTACGCGTGCCCCGTACAAACCAACCCAACCAACCACACATGATAGCAATCGCCGACAGGCACAAACACATACACACACACCATCCCTGACCATGCTATTTATGCCCACACTTTCTCAAGTCCTATTCCCGCAGTGACAACCGCTGCATTACCAACTGGCTGACAACATAGAACACACATGGGTCCACTCGCTCTGGAACACCATGCCCAATAGCCGCACTGATCAAATTATTGGCCACTATCGGGCCTCTGTCTGCTGCTCCCACAGCTACATGTCCACTGGCAGGCAATTTAGTGCCTAAAATCGAATCCCCTCATAAAGAGTGTGCAATACATGGCCTCCACACAGTGCCTACCAACACGGGACTGGCAGACACTCAGGACTATCTATCAGGACACCCACAGCCAGCACTGGCATCCACCCCACAAGGGATCTCCTCCCTCAAACAGGGATCCACAACCCAGCCTCCCCAGTCCTCGACCCACCCTCATACACACCTCAACCGCGGCACCCGCCTGAGACAATCTCACCAGATGCCACCACTTGGACCCCAATTGATCTCCGAGTTCCTCACACATAACACTTGGGCCAGTGAACCTTAACTCAATCTCCTTGCTTGTCCTAACAGAAGCTAACCAGCTACACCCATCCAGAAGCCAACCAGCTACACCTATACAGGACACACCCGGCCCATTCCTTCACGGTATTCCGGAATATGTAAATTATCAAGACCTTCATGCATGCCCTAATGCTAATGCCCTCCCTTCTTTTCTCCCCTCCTTGTCGTAAACCTCATGGCAACTATTGTTAACTGATAACCTGCTGAATACTATTATGGTTGTTCTGATTGGTTGTGCTTTCTGATCATGTCACACTCATGGCTCATACTTTTCTGGGATTTTACAGAACTTTCTGAGAAGGGCCATCTTCATGCTCTCATAAACAGGCCTTTTCACAGGAGTTAATTGAAGAACTGCATCAGTTTCCATTGTCGGTGTTGGTAAGCGACTCATCTGGGCTGCACCACACAGTACCTCCTGTAAAGGAATGCAGAGGAAAGACAGTTCTAATAATGAAAAGAGATGCACTCTGGATACTGACAGGAGGGTGGGTGGTTGGTATGGTTAATAACTACAATAGTTGGTAAGGTTTTCTTGGCTTCTGGAAAAGGGTCTTAAAATGCCCTCTAGGGGCCTACTGGGAAGGACCAGGGAAACACAACCACAATGTACCTTTTGCTGTTGGTGTTCCTGGTGCTCGACAGGGTCAAGTCAGTTTCAGGGTGCTCTGCAGGCTTCTGTGACAGAGTTAGAGACGGGAGTAAGCTATGGATATCAGGCGGCAAGACGGTTTGGTGAGCAAAGCTAGATGTATGACTGCAGGCTAGCCTACACAGTGGCTCGGGGCAGAATCGTCTGAGTGCTGATTGGCCGTTCTAAAGCTCTGGTCGAGATGTGTCGGGTGTCTTTAAGCGGCTTGACAATGGCCAGCGTTGCAGTCAGTTGCGGATCGAGGACCCGAACTGGCTCAAAAATGTCCTTTTAGGTGGATGGTGGTGGATGTTCGTCGAGGCACTTCTCCTAGCTTCTTTACTGGGTTTGTTGCATCCTTTAAAGTGGATAGCCCACAGCGTCGGAGTGTGTTGTAGGCAGCTGCCTTGTCCTTCGTTTCGGTTAAAGACCTTCTCGCACTTCCTATCCAGGAAGCTCGCTGCAGAGCATAGCAGGGCACGCTGTGTGCTGGTTGGGTACCGGCTCTGGAGTGACTGGAAGGTCCTCTGAGTTATTTACTCCCGCTGTTCCCTGGGAGAAACTTAGGGGAGGGATCATACTTCCCTCTTTGGATATCCTGGCCTTCCTTCACTGGCAGAAGAATTAAGGTAGACTGTACCCTGAGCCGGGGTCCAAGTTTGAGTTCTCCTTTCTTACTTCTTAAGTCTTCAGATTATCTGCCAAAAGAGGTGCTCAGCTCTCTTTTAAAGCCAGTGGGGCACAGTGAGTGGTGCGGAATAAGCCTACCTTAGTGAACCAATCCTGGGGTCCCTGCTGTGAAGGACCGGAGGAAGGTGTCTGTACTTCCGCTCTCTATTTGGTAGAGGAGAGGCACAGAGGACTCCTGCCAAGATTCTCTATAAGGTAGCAATGGGCGAGCAATCAAGGCCTAGCTTCTCAGGAGGTGATGCAGGCTGGTTCTTAAGTATAGTGTAGTCTCCAAGCACCCACAAAGGAATGTCCACACACTGTATTAGTTAAACCATAGTCTTTATATAATTAATATTCAAGGTTATGTACAATATCACGATAACTCATTTTGTCCTTGGTTATCTATAATGGCAAATATACAGTCCTACGTGGTACCACAATTACTATTCAATCTCTTTAAAGTGCATCAACTGTACGGTTAAATGTTACACAAATCAGTTTGTAAAGGAAACCAACCATAGATATAAGAGGAAAGCAGTTGGTTAGAACACGTGGCAGAATACTGGCCCCTACCACTAGACACAGTTCTGTGTGGAGATCCCCCCCCCCACCGGGCAACCTGTAAAATAAAGATAAATCACAAGCCCATTCCATATATTCTTCACAAGAGACTCTCCAATAGTTCTGCAACCCCAAAGTACCTCGCATTGTAGCGTTCCTCGTCAGGGAATCAACGGCCCTTCTTGAGTGTCCTCCCTTTACGGCAGGAGTCACAGGTCGTCGAACGTCTGACAGAGAACAGGGTAAGCTACGATGGTGAAGTGGCAGCTTCTTTCCTAGCGGTGCTCGTCGACGGGAAAGCGTAAACGTCCTGCAAGGAAGAGGCGTGCGGGGCACCTCGATGTTGATAGTTCTGGACCACAAAGAGTTTGAAGAACTGTGGCCCAGCAAAGGCGTCGAGTCGTCAGTGTCTCTGTGGTCTTTGGGTGGCGGGAAACTCACCGGCGGATGCTTCTCGGCGCGTCGACAGTCTGGCCTTCTCCGGCGGGACAAGGCGGGCGGCGGTGCAGGCGAGAGTGTCCTTGGATCAAATGAAGTTCTTAGGTAACGGGAGCACGGCGGCTCTGGTCGGCGGCGGCAGTCGTCGACGGTGGTGGACAACAGTCCGGGCACTTCTCTTTGGGATTCCGCGGCAGTCCCCGTCCCCGGTCGGCTGCCTGTCGTAGGTCTGTCTACCAGGGAGCTTTGGCAAAGATCAGCTGGTGCACGATGGTCCCTCGTAGCTCGCGGATAGGGCGCCTCACCAGGTCCTCTCTGGGTCAGTCCTTGGAGACACAGCAGCTTTCAGATTGATGAGGAGAGCAACAGCAATTCGTCTCTTCCAGCAGGGTTTCAAGGTCAAGCTTCAGTTTAACTCCAGTTACTCGTCGTAGTGGACTTCAGCTTCTGAACACGATTCCTAGCAGTGAGAGGTCCCCAGATATACTGTTGATCTCCCATTCATTCCGCTGGGTCATACTCAAGCATCCAATCACGGATAAGGGCATTCATGTAAGCAGGCAGATAATCAGCTGCATAGTGCATTCAGGCCATTCACTTCTCTCCAGACACTCACAACAAGTTATGTGTATTGGGACAAGTACCCAGCCATTCAACACGCCACACTGCATTCATACCAGTTTCGGGCAGGGCTGTCTCACTCATTGTGTCAAACACCAGATACTAGACATCCACAATACAGAATACGTATTCGTCACACACTCCATTCACCCAGGTCCCACCCACAGGCGTACCCATAACATGCGGTCGTTGGGAAGGCTCCAGCCCGTCTGGTCAGCACTTCGCCACACTACCATATATGGAACTTCCACCCAACAGCCAGTAAGGGGCAAGGGACAGAGTCAGAGCTTTCCGGGACTTCAGGAAGATCAAGGTAACAGGCGATGTAAGTCAAGAGGCCACGGGGGCCATCTTGTCTCCATCAGGAATCTACCGATTCAATGACAGGGCCTGGGCATCCCAGAATGGAGGACGCTCAGGGCACCAGTCAATTCAGCACAGAGCTGCCACCAGCCGGTACCCTGCTCTGTGGGCCACACACAGGTGCCCAAAAACATACACTAGGGGCACAGGGTTGTACCCCCACCCAGGGGTGCCATAAGGGTATCCCATCGGTCTGTTCAGCAAAACAAAAAGAGACAGCTGCACCGCCAGGAGTCCCACATGAACCCCTGCACGGAAAACCCAACAGAACACACAATAAAAAGCAGTAAAGGACAAGGATACGGAGGCCCTGTCCCTCCGATGCATTTCCAGCATCACAGTCGCCGCCCCCCCACCAGACTGAGGTTAGGGTGCCTAATCTCCCACGAGATAGACACCCTCATCCAGACGGTCAACATACCTTCTGGAAAGGCCATCTGCATTATCGTGACTCTTCCCTAGTCTTTGCTCTATGGTGAAGTCTAGCCCTTGCAGGCTAATGGACCACCTGAGCAGTTTTGGGTTTTCACCCTTCATCTGCATAAGCCACTTCAGGGGCTTATGATCTGTTTGGACCTTGAAGGTAGACCGGGTGAGGTAGGGTCTAAAACGCCTAAGGCTCCAAACTATACTAAAACATTCCTTTTCAACAGTAGCCCACCTAAGTTCTCTACCCTTGAGTTGTCTACTGATGAATATGATAGGATGTTCCCTTCCTTTGTCATCTAACTGGGACAAGACAGCTCCAATTCCGGTGTTGCAGGCGTCAGTTTGAACGATAATGGGCTTGCTGTAATCAGGCGCACACAACACAGGTGCCCTACACAGACTTTCTTTCAAGCCATCAAAGGCCCTCTGACAGTCTTCAGTCCAATTAACCTTCCTAGGCTATTTGGGTGAAGTCAGAGCTGTCAGGGGTGCAGCTATGGTTCCATAGTCTGCCATGAAATTGCGATAATACCCAGTGAGGCCAAAAAAAGCTCTCACCTGGGTTTTAGTAGTGGGAGTCTCCCAGTCATGTACATCCTGTACTTTACTGGGGAGAGGTTAGATTTGACCCCCTCCTACCTCATGACCAAGATATGTGACTTTCCCCTGAGCTATCTGGCAATTGGTGGCCTTGATAGTGAGGTTAGCCCTTTTCAAGGCCTGCAACACCTTATCCAGATGTGTCAAATGTTCTTCCCAGGTGGAACTGTAGACGGCAATGTCGTCTAAGTAAGCCACACAAAAGGCTTCCAGCCCACTGAGTGCAAGAATGACCAATCTCTGGAAGGTGGCAGGGGCATTCTTCAACCCAAAAAGCATGACCCTAAACTGGTAGAGTCCCTCAGGTGTTGAAAACGCTGTCTTTTCCTTGGCATGGTCTGTCAGAGCTATTTTCCAATAGCCTGAGGTAAAGTCAAAGGTGTTCACAAATTTGGCAGCACCTATGGTGTCCACGAGCTCATCAGCCCGGGGCAATTTGTGTGCGTCAGTTTTGGTGACGGCATTGACTCCTCTGTAGTCCACACAGAACCTCCAATCCTTGGTAACTGCCTGGAAACTTGCCTTGGGGACAAGGACCACTGAACTGGACCAGGGGCTGGTTGAGGGTTCAATAACACCCAGATTCAACATCTTGGTGGCCTCAGCCTGGATGTGGTTTTTAACTGTATCTGACAAACGGTAGCACCTGCTTTTGACAGGTACACTGTCACCAGTGTCAATCTCGTGCCTACACCAAGGTGTAAGGCTGGTGTCAGTGAAAACAGAGAGGCATACTGCCCTGCAGGCCCTCTGCTGCTCTGTCATCAGATCGGGAGAGAGATGTACTCCCTCCACTGAGCCATCCTGAGGGTTGCTATGCAGCAAATCAGGAAGGGGCTCACTCTCATACTCTTCTTGCTCTCAAGCTAGTAAGAGACATGAGACTTCTGCTTGCCTGTGGAAAGGCTTGAGCGTGTTAACATTGAATACCTGATGGGCTACCCCAGGGACTCTCATGTCAACCAGATAATTGACTTGGAGATAATCCTGAAGGGTCCAGTCCACCTGTCTGCCAAAGCTTGAGGCTTGGTAGGCTCCATCACTAGGATTTCCTGTCCCGGAGTCCAGTCCACTTGTGAGGCTTTAAGGTCATGCCAGTACTTATTCAGTTGATGGCTGGCCTTGAGATTGGCTGTCGCCTGACCCATTATCTGTGTCATCCTCCGTCTGAGGCCTAATGCATAGTCCCCGACTTGCTTGGCGGGACCTGGAAGGGTGGCCTCCATACCTTCTCTGATCAAGGCAAGGGGCCCCCTCACGGGATGTCCAAAGAGTAACTAAAAGGGGCTGAAACCCACACCCTCTTGAGGTACTTCTCTGTAAGCTAATAGCAGGCATGGCAGGAGGAGATCCCATTTCCTCCTCAGGGGCTCTTCCAAAGCGCCTAGCATGCCCTTGAGAGTTTTATTAAATCTCTCAACCAGATCATTGGTCTGGAGATGGTAAGAGGTGGAGAACTTGTAGGTTACCCCGCACTCTTTCCACATGGATTTCTTGTAACTAGACATGAAGTTGGATCTTCTGTCAGAGACAACCTCCTTAGGGAATCCAACACGGGTGAAAATGCCCAGGAGAGCCCTGGCAACCACCTTGGCAGTTACATTCCAAAGGGGTATAGCCTCAGGGTACCTGGTGGCATGATCAAACAAGACCAGGATGAACCGATGTCCACCTGAAGTGGGAGGGTCAAGGGGACCGACATTGTTGATTCGCACCCTCTCAAATGGTGTGCCAACCACTGGCACTGGCTACAGTGGGGCAATGACACTGCCTCCAGTCTTGCCAGACAACTCACAGGTTGGGAAGGTCCTGCAGTGGGATTCCACTTCTACTCCCATCCGGGGCCAGTAGAAATGGGCAGAGAGCCTCTGCTTAGTCGTCTTGGTACCAAGATGACCAGCTAAGGGCACCTCATGAGTCAACTGAAGTAGGAAGGGCCTGTAAACCTGGGGTACCACCAACCTCTTGAGGGCACCAGGTTTTAGGCTCACTAACAAGCATCTCACCCTCCCAATAGATCCGGAATGTCATAGGCACTTCTCCTTGTGCCTGGGACAGGGCCTGTTTCTTCAGACCTTCGAGAGAGTGGCACTCTCTCTGTCCCTTACAGAAGTCCGCCCAGGAGGCGGAAAACATGACAGAACACACGATAAAAAGCAGTAAAGGACAAGGATACGGAGGCCCTGTCCCTCCGATGCATTTCCAGCATCACACCTGCCAACCATCTTCTGTATGTGTGAGGAGGTTATAACCAGAGTGCTTTGCAAAAGGAAAGGTAAACGGGTGAAAACAGGAACAAGGTGTGCCCCAGAGCTATTATGGCGGAACCTTTATCTCTACAGAAAAAGCTCTGGGCTCACTCCCTTGTGCTACTGAGTCCCACCCATCTTTCTGTCTGTTGTGTTCATAGAGTCTCTCTGGTTAATGGTCCTCTCAGTGTGGTTCATGTTAAAGTGGTAGGTCTCACTTGAAGCTCATGAGAGACCACATACTCTGGCTCCTGCAAACCACATTCTCGTATGAATGGGGTCCCTCTAGTGGGATGGCCTGCTGGAACAACAGACCTAGACATGACATTTTACTGCCATTGATACTGAGAGGCTGGAGCTGGCTTCAGGTTGACACAGTTGCATGTGAAAGGTTGTTGGGTTTCCTGTCTACTTTGTTACCCTCTGCAGCCAGGCCCAGTGTGTTTTTATGAAATTTCTACCACCAGCTGCAGTGGATCTGCAGGGCCTAACAAAAGAACAGGGTGTTTCCATCGAGCCTGTGTCAGTTAATCCGGGTGACCAAGGCAGGGGGAAGGTTGGTCCTACCCCTTCTTCGGATGACAACGTGTTCTCCTTAGCTGTCACATTCCAACTGATTATGACAGGGGCAGACTGTGCCGTTAGGCTATGTCCAGCCTAGAGTACACAGGTCGGAATATGCTTTTGTTGTGGTGTGAGCATAGGGAAATGTGTGTGCATTAGCCCCCCACATTTTCTTGAGGTCGGCCTACCATCATCCAATTTAATTAACAATTTCAAAAAAGCCCAGGCGAGTGCACTGCAGATGGCTGACCTTCTCACAGCGAGGCGGAAACTGCCTGCTAGCCTTAGCCGATGTAGATTTGGACATAGTGAAGGCCTCTCTGAGGGCTTATTCCACACAAATAGGTTTGTCTTAAATGGGTTCTGTTCTTTAATCAATAAGAAATGCTACCAGCTTGGTGCTAATTTCATTTTCACAGCAGTCACTTTAAGTGTTTACAACCTGTTACGCTCACCTGGTATCCACAGGGATGCCACCCAGCCGGGTTACTCGCTGGTATGCTTCTCAGCTTTGCCCTGATGTGGTCTGCGGGGAAGGCTCTGCCTTGTGGTAGAATTAGGCATGCTCTCCCTCCTGCCTTCTTTGAAGGGGCGTGTTGTCTTTCATGGGCGGGTGCAGTCCAGTTACTTCACCAGGGATGCCGGCCCGTTTGATATTGTTCAGGTAGGTTATATTGCTGTTCTTTAGTTTTGTTGCTATCCTGCATGCCTTTCTTTGTTTAAAATGTCTCTTTTTTTCTCCCTTAGGTATGCGGAGCTTCAGTGCGGCAAACTAGCTTGGTTGAGCCCCGCTGGTAAATGATGGTGCATTAAGAGCGCTATGGTGCGGTAATAAGCGCTATGCGCAGCGCTGCAAAGTCTTGCCTTTGCTAACCTGTGTTTTCCTTCCTTGTAGGTCGCAGTGTTCTTCAGCGCGAGTGGAATGTCCGGAGTGGTGCCAGCCGAGAGGCGACCAGCCAGGTAAGCCTGTTGAGCAGTTCGTAATTTGTAAATGTCTCTACTTCTTTCTTTAATGTTGCCTGTATCTTCCTCTTTCAGGTCGTTCTGTCCGGCAGGCGTGCAGATACGAGGAAGCTGTTCTCAGTAGCTGCAAGTGTTTAAAGATGAAGACTGGAGATGTTGCCAAGGAGATGGAGAAGAATTGAAGTAAGCCGCAATGCTGGAAGGGCTTATTATGAACTTTGCGAATCCAAGGGTGCTAAAAGAGCATGAGTAAAAAGGGACTACAATATCCAGGATACAAGATGCTAGAATAATACGGTTAATAACGTTATTGACAGACTATCAAACTGGTCATACAAGGGTGAAGTCAAGGGCACGAGCCCCCCTTGTACATTCAAAGGTCTTCGATGAAGTGAATGAAAGTGACTGATGAAACTGTGATGACGGCATAACAGAGCAACCCAACAATATGTTATCGACTATAGAAAGTCTCTGATCTGAGAATTGTGAAAGTACTGAAAGGTCAGAAGCCCAGTGGATGGGGACCTGAATGAACGGACAAAGTAAGGGAAGTAAATCCCACATTAGCAATGCCAACTAACTGAACACTGGAGTAAGCAGTGGAAGGTGAACCCAAAGAAGGGGTGCAGAGAGAAAACCACGGAAGAGAAGGATTCTACCTTTTGCTTGCCACACTAGACTCGGGATGCTCATCTTGATATCAATGTTCCCCCCCTTTCGCTTTATGAAATGTGGGGAAGGACATATAATGGTTCAGCAGTCCTGAACCATCGGAAAACCCTTTTTGTTTGAACTTTAAAAGACTCCTGAGTATCTTAAACTTGGGGAAGGGAGCCGATGCCAAGTTGCCAAGCGATCCTGACATTCTTTTGAAGGATCTTTTGTTTTGTTGATTAACACATCAGGTACACTGATGCAAGAGATTTTTTGTATGAAAGAGACTTGGTCACCGAAGGCCCTGATATTCTGTAACCGTACTGTAACCTTGTGCTGGCGAGGCCAAGGAGTGTACTGTTCTCAAAGGTCCTACCTTGTCCCATGCTGAAAACGTGGGGAAGGGACACCCAGCCATACTATCATGACTTATCATTTTGATAACACTTCTTTCTTTTCTGGTGAACATTATCCCACACTATTTTTGCAACTTGGTGGTAAGGTTTGGCAATAGTTTTTTTTTTTTTTAGTATAGGCCCCTTTTATTTGACAAGACGCCACTAGGAGTGCCTTAGTATTATTTGATGATCGTAGCTTGCTCCCATCTTATATTTAGGTTTAGATTAGGCGTTTATCTTACCCATTATACAGTTCAATACACACCCTTTAACTTTGATTCCTTGTGTCTGTCTTTACTATTGCCACCATGAGTTCCTTACAGCACCATCAGCCAGTTGCGGGATACAAATGCAGGCCATCGATTTATTTTATTTTTTTATTTTTAAAGTCTCTTTAATTTAATCATATATTTTGTGGTATGGTAGTTGTATTTTTAATTATTTGTCTTTTCGATTTGTTATTGTTTATTCTGTAATGCTATGGTTTGCTATTTTGATATGTTGTACAGCACAGAGATAATCCATTTCTGCTAAGGTTCACACTTTAAAAATGGTTTAAATAGAAAATATCTAAATAAAAGTCAACTTAGGGTGTACACTTGTGTATAGGCACGTTATGAATGCCATATCATATCATATCATAGAGCCAAGAACCTCCACATTCTATTTTATTTTTTAGCAATACTCCCAGTTTTGAAGGCATAGTCATTTTGACATACCTTTTTATGGTTGTACATTTTATATATTTTATATTAATTTAAACATCTCTAGGCTTGAATCATAGAACTACAAGAGAGAAAAAACAGGAAATGTGCCTTTTCCTGCTATGCACCCTGTCCCTGCAACATGTTACATATGCTGATAAGACCATCCCTCAAACCTGCATTTCAGGAAAGACCTGAAGAATCTACTCTTCAAAGAAGATCTCGCCAATCACTTATCGATCACTCAACCCTAAATCTACCAGTCCCATTCTCCCCCAATCCAACTCCACTCCTCTGCTACGCCTGCACCAGAACTTGTAACCAACCCCCTGGGTGCATCCCCAATGTACTACTCTCTGTTTATTCCAGTTAAATGTCCTCTTTATAAATCTCATACATTAGATACACCACACAGTTGAGGCACCAATGTGGTGCTGCGATATTGTGGACACAGTACTGAGCCATTTCCCAGGAGCCACTCTGTTCTCAAGGGGTATGTGTTGGCAAGGGCAGGCCACCCTTACAGGCTCTGCACCTGTAATCAGAAAGTCATGACAATACTTTGAAACCCTATTCAGTTGTATAAGCGCCTGACAAATGCTCAATGAAAAAAAAAAAATAATAATCGGAGGGTGCCCTGGTTTTTGGGTTCCTGCCTATGGCACTCTGCCATGACCAGAGAAAGCAGTTTCCAGCTGTACCTATCGTCCTGTTAGTCTAGGGATGGCTGAGAACCGCTGGGCAGTTCTGCAGTACCAATGACTGTAGGGCTGGCGAGTTTCACATACCAGGGTAAAAAAACGAGCATCTGTCTGTAAGTAAGGCCCATGTCCTTACCATAGGTAAAACCAGTTGCCAGAAAAGGTAACAACAACAAAAGAACTGGGGCACGAGCGTGCAGATGTCTTGCCTACACAGCATGTATCTCATTTTACATTTCTGCTGATGCTCTATTCTCTGGATTGGACCCAATAACGAAGTCACCCCACACTGTTCTCTGTGGGTGTTTGTAGTTTTAAAATGCTTTTTTTTTTTTTTTTTTTTACAGAATATGAATATGACAGCTGTCGATGATTATTTTTCAAAATGTACTAACCTTAATTTCTTAACTTCTCAGGAGAACTCTCAAGCAGCCCATCAGTGCTCATTTTAGGGACAAGGTATTCAACTAAGGATTTAGAGCAGGGTTGTCCAACTCCATGCCTCAAGAGATAAATGTGCATGCATTGATTCTAAATGTATGCACAATTTTTCTCATGAATATTAACGAGGGATATCCTGCGATCACGTCAGGATCCACGCCCTCCAGGCCTGCAGTTGGACAACCCTGGTGTTGAGATTAGTGATCAGGTCCATTTTAAGCACTTTTGGGGCCCGGGGCATGGACACCTTTGGGGCCCCCTACACCAGACCAAAGGAATTAAGGGATATAGAATATCTAGTGCACCCACCCCCACATCACGATCACAACCCAGAGCTTGATTTGCTGCCTTGCAGTGATCAAAATAGGCATGAATACTCCTTTACAGTCTCCTTACCCTCTTTATTCTTGTAATCAAAATAATAAACAAGTAGCATTTAAAGGGCAACATTAGCAGCATATGACGAGGGTACTTGGGCGCTAGCATAGACAGGGCACTTTTCATCAATAGCAGCCACAAGGAAGGTACACCGGCCATGGTATATATGCAGGATACAGATCGTAGGAAAAAAAGTGCACTCAGATTAGCTGCCTCGCAGAATTCAAAAAGTGCTCAAGCGTGGATACCGAGGACCAATCGGAAGCAAGGAGAAAGCTACACATAGCATACATAGTGGATGAAGATTAGAAGCTACCAGGAATGTGTCCGTATTCAGAAAGACTGAGATTAGATGAGGGACATGGTTTTCAAGCAGTATTGCCATTGCAAAGCAAATAAAGTGGTTGTGGTGTGCAATATATCAATGCTCACTATTATAGAGGAAGCAACACTATATCTAGCAAGTGAAAGTATGAGCGAGTCTTTTTTAAAGAAATCATTTTGAGGGGCTGACAATTTTGAAATGTTTAGGGACTTGCAATTTTGACAGGTGGGGAAATACAAGATTAAATTAGAGACCCATAATCACACATTGGTTAGGAGGTGAAGCTGGGATTCGCACCCACTCTGCAAGTTCTGCACTTTACGACTTTCTTTTCTAGTTCCTACCCCGAACTAAAATAATCCCATTTTCCAGAACTGACTTGGCAAATATACAAATCACATAACCCAAAATTAACATTTTTAAAAGCAAAATGTTATAGAAGCATATTATACAAAATGGGAATGATTCTAGCTTCAATGTCTTCATCATCAAGGTAAGTATATAAGTACCAGCATACTAACTGATGTGATGTTAAAAGATTTCATATAGGTTCTCTTTTGTATTTTAAAGGTTTAAATACACATCAAACACAGGATTGGGCAATGGTATTTAAAAACTTTCAGAAAAACCTTGTGCAATAGTATTTAGAAATATGCAGAACAACCTTGGAATTGTACAAAAAAGCGAACCGTTTTGTTATTACATAAGCAGACCTTAAAATATGCTTGCCAGAAGCCTGTCATATCAAGTCTGCTCAATTCTGTCTAGAACTCCTTCAACTCAACTGGCCTACAAAATAGGAAAGATCAGGTATTTGGTAAACAATGCTACCAGTATGTGAGGAGGAAAACCTTTCCATAGAAGGCAGCACAGTAATGTCAGTGATATAATATTTGTTTCGGATCAGTGTATCGTCTGCTGGCAAAGCCAGGATCCAAGCATGAACGCTTTGGTTCCTAAGTCTGGAATTTGGATAGGTAAACACCTCTCTGGAACAACACTTTATTGTCATTGTCATAATAGGAGGTTTTACAACGCCGCATCTGAACAAACTAATTTCTAGACTTTCACCATACTGACGCTATGTTAGTTTCTATAGCACCCGCTATCTGCTGCAGGTAAATTGGTGATGAGAAAACCTGGAGTGCTAAAAAACAAAGTACATATATATGCAGGAATAACAACTTCATACATTGGAAATGCTGAGTCGGCCTTGTTGGAATTTGGTATTGTAATCTTGCATATGAATGCAGATCTCTGCAGTGAGTGCTTAACACATTGAGCTATCCTCTGAACCATGGGGGCACTCATATTTACCAATATCCATTTCAAATATGGCTATTGCACATGATCAATATAATCCCCACAGAAAAGTGAGAATGCTATAGGTGTTGTACCACACAAACTTTGTATATACCACAGTGAACGTAGCATTAGAGGATGAAAAGATCAGACCAGAATGTACTTTTTAACAGCAGATTGGCGATAGGTTTAGAGCCTCTCAGCAGCACACCATAAAAATCCTAAGGTGTGATATTTAAATGTGGTGACTAATGGGATCTGACTTATTTAATAAGCCAGCCTTCTGGGGGCCCACTCCAAGGTAGGGGCCCGGGGCAAGTGCCCCTCTTGCCCTCCCATAAAGACGTCTCTGTGGCAAGGTATTTATGCAATATTGATGGAAGGTAACAGGTATGCAATTTACTTCACGTGATGCTAATTTGGAATGGCAACTATCTCCTAAATTCCATATGTGAGTGAGGCACTATGACCAGGGTGATTTCTTTTCCATTCCTCGACTTCCCCTTTACAAGACATTGGGGGTCATTATGAGTTGGGCGGTAAGGGATACCGGGCACCGGTAAGGAGACTGGTGCCGGTAATCCCTTACTGCCCAATTCTGAGGTCAGACCACACGTCCTTTACGGTTCGCGCTAAGGGACCAGGGCGCTAATAATGGGCCTGCTATTCGTTATTAGTGTCTTCCCCATTCCCATTGAGCCCTATAGGGGCTCAATGGGAATGGGGAATGGTTGGTTGAATGGGGACCTACCGGGTCCGCACAGGTTGGAATGTCCCGTTAAGTCCCCATTCAACCAGACCGTTGCCGGACCCGGTATTGGAGGCTGCCATGGCACCAATAGCGCCATGGCTACCGCCAATCTCGGAATGAGGGCCATTGGTGTTAATTTCTTAAGTCCAACTGTTTCAATTGGAGTGAATCAAGCCTTTACTCCTAGATTGTATACATTGGTTGATTGAAAGCTGAGGACTGGAAAAATGGGTCAGGCAACGACATGGAGTTGTCTAGTTACTGAGGTATGTACTTGCAATGATTTCATGAGATCAGATTCAGATGTTGTGTGCTCCAACCCTTTACATTGGTCAATATCGCTCTCCTTCTCTTTACCTTACTTCCCTATCATCAGGGTGTCCTACAAGCAGGATCTCCTAACATGAAGTCACGAATGACTGGATGGGCAAGGAGCTTTGGCCTGCGCGTTTCTGTACGCCCCTTCCCCATTTGCTCACGCTCTTCTCATCTATGGCTAATATAATTTTTCTGCCTCAGATAATGCAGAGGACGATGAGTGATCAAAATTCCGATCTAACGCTATCTTAAGACCCTTGCGTATGTGTGTGCACATCAACGGCGGCCTCGCCTGCTCTCCTCCGCTTATGTATAAATTCCCAGCTCGGTGTAGTCCAGCGCCCTGGGCTAGCCACGCAGCCGACAGTAGTGGCACGAAAGCTAATGAATACTGATTATTTAGATCGGCCATTAAACTAATAAGCCATCTCCAAATTAGCGAGGCTGCCTCCGCCAGTGAAAATTTAATCAAATCTGCTTCATTATTTCAAGCGTACTGCACTCGTTGAGAGTGAATGCAGGAGAAAGGAGGGGCTTTGGTCACCATCAGCAGCCCCTCTCCATCATTAAATAACCTCCTCTCCCCCACCTCTGCTCCCGAAAAATACACACTTTTTGTGGCTGTCTTTTAATCTCATCGTGTGACCACCAGACCGTGCACAGGAAATTGGTTTAAGGGTGTTGTTAGACAGTGGGCCAGGATAGGCGAAATTTCCTTTTAATTAATAGGTGAAGCTTGCTTTGTGATTAGAGGTTTTTGGAAGTATATCTATCGCACATTCAGGAAAACTTGTGTCTCAAGAACTGCAGCGACTCTGGGTGCAAATTTAAGAATGAGGCATTTTAAGGGTAGATTCCATAAGGTAAGTCTAGACGAGAGAGCAGGATTTGCCTGTGGCGTCTTGCATATGAAGACTTTATACCAACATAATAGAGTTTACCAAACCACAATAATGCACAGTGAGAGCAAATGCTGTTTTTCTTTTTTCCTTGTCTTTTTGTAAAAAAATATGTACTTTTTCTGTTCAATTTTTTCTTAGGTTAAAACATAGCTGATCGTATAGAAGCTGATTCGTGAAGGCTAGGTTATGATCTAGGATATGATTCCCACTGATGCATCATATATTTGCTGATGCACAACCAATATGGTGGGAATATAGTGCAGGACTTTTCATTTTTACCACTCCATTTCCATGCCTTCTATTACCAACAACATTCTCCTTTATACACAGTCTCTGCTACCCTTAAATCAGGCTTGCCAGTCACTGAATTATAATTCTGGAGTTTGAGCTGGAGTTTAAAGTATACAGGCACCCAGGTAAATACACCACCAAATTTCCAGGACAGCCCGAGCACGCTCTCAAGGCCCGAAAACATCCAACATGACATTGGGCCTCATCAGGAGTTGGGCGGTATCCCCAGCAGTATTACCGCCAGGGCTATTAGCGTTACTGCCAAACCTCCGGCGCTCTTAGTGCCGGATCACGGGTTTGGCGGAACGGTAAGTCCCCATTCCCCATTGAGCCCTTTCAGGAATTCCCCTTTTCCCATTGGGCCCAATGGGGAATTTTCAGCGCTATTACTGCCAGCGGTATTAGCGTGGCGGTAATAGCACCGAAAATTGGCAAAATCACAGCTTATTTGCCTCAAGCTCAGAGCTGGGGGTAAATCCTGCCAAACCTGTGATTTGGCGTATCCTTAAATATGGCGGTAATAGCGTCACCACCGCATTTAAGGGTTACCGCTGCCTCGTGATGAGTCCGAGTGTGTTATAAGTTACCTTCCTCCAAATCTGACTTGGAACCACAAGCCAATTATCGCAACACTTTAGCACATATCTGCTTCCTCCCTTTCTCAGAGGTCTGGTCCACCTAACAGGACTGACATGCACCCATGATATCAGAAAATATTCGTCCCATTGCATCCCTGACTCCATGTGTTTGTAGCCTTTTTCCTGCTTTCCTACTCACTCGCTTATCTATTTTATTTCTTCCAGCAGACTAAGGTCTGGATACCCCTGGCATGGGCAGAGTACACCACTCCATGGACAAGCCGAGGGGATCTGCTGCTACTATGGCGGTGATTTGGCAGAGTATAAAAACATATTAACAGAAAATAGCAATGCAGTGGATTGCTTGCTGCTACAGTCTCAATTTCAGGACATAGATTAACATCTGGACAGTTCAAACAGCCCAGGAAAGAACTACAGACACTACTCCTCAGGGAGTTCCTCTCCTACCATGTCCCTTGCAGTGGTACCACCAAGGGGTGTCTCAGGGGGGCCATCGCCACCCTTGTAAAGACACTGCCCCCCCCACCGTCGCGCCTGCCTCCAAGAGTCAATAAATGCGCCACCCCAGGAACCTCATCAGGCCACCCCTATGAAAAATGCTTGGGGGCGCCACTGATCCCGTGCATCCCTCCTCTCGTACTAGCCAGTGTACAGCGCTCTGCTGCTCCTAGCTAGACTTAGTTTAACGAATATCCTCCATGCTAAAATACCAGGGGATCATTGTAAAGTAAAGGCAAATTGGATGCTTGGAACCGCCGACGTTAGCACTTACGTGCTGTTGGGTCCCCTGCATGCAATTTGGGGAATTTACAAAGCAGAGTGGAATCTTGAAGAGTAAAACAAGGTGAAGTAGCCTACACTCTTCTCTTTTACATGCTGTTTTGTAAAAATATAAATCGCCGCCTGAAAACCATGTTTCGCTAACAACTAAGATATCTAGTTGCTTATCGATAATAAGATCATGAATTTCAATGGCATGGGCACAGAGTGAATGGGCATTAATGCGAGCCCATTTGAGTGGGGATGGGAGTTCTTGTAAGGGCAGAGTAGTAATATCCAGTAGATGTGCTTCTTTGGTACTTAGTTGTTGATTGGTTTTTGCTTCAGGTGGTGACTTATGGAGTTGAGTATCCAGGAATGGGTTGCGATTATGTGACTTTTCCCTAACCAGGGGTGGGCTTAAATGAAGATATTTGGTGCGTGATCTTAATGTCTTAAATCTGGTGATGCCATGAATGCGGTTAGAGGTCGGATGGGTCATGTTGCTGGATGCATGTTCTGGGAGGTTCATTGGGGTGGAAAAGGAGGGCTCAGGGATGGTGTTGCTCCTTATGTTGTTTTGCGTGTTTTTGTGGAGTAAGGAAGGTGAGAACAGGGGGTGGAGGCTAGGAATGGAGTGGGGCAGGGTATGGGATGGTGCCGAGGACAGACAATTGTAAATAGGCCATTTCCCTGGGTAATTAAGGAGTTTTCTGCGCATGGTATACAGTCTAGTACAACGCAAAATGGAAACATGATGGTAAGTAGGTGGCCTAGCATGGCTATGAGATAACGATCATGGGGGAGTAGCAGGCCTAGAACACACAAATCAGGCCGTACTTACGTACTTAGGTATGGATACAGGTACTTAGTAGGGATTAAATTGTAGTACACTTTACACATTGCGGATAGTGGGAGCACTAGCATGGCATAGGTGGAAACCCTGTAATATCAACTAATATAATACAGTTTGGCTCAACATTAATAACAGTTTGACATTACATTTTCCATTTGGGGATGACCACATGGTATGGATACAAAGTACACACTAGTATAGCGATAGGCAGACAGTGTTATGACTCGATTTTGCATTCAAGCACTTATGGTGTTAGCGATATAGAAGGGAGCAGTCTGGCTCTATGGTGAGTGAACAAAATGGAGATAGTCGTGGGGTCCAACTAATATGCTCAATAAGTAACAATGTAGTATATCGATGCCCTATAATAAAAGACATTGATTCAGTGGGTCGTCATTTACATAGTGGCGACAAAAATGCAAAAACAGATCAGGTAATCGTTCAAGAAGCCCTTAGAAAGACAGTGAGCTAAGTAACGGTCAACTCATAACTATCTTGGTAAACTGCGCGCAAAGCGGTACACTTGGATACGACTCAGCTTTGTTTTGAACCGAGGAAAAGTCAAGTTCGATCCGCAGCGTGGGGGCAGTGACTTTGCGCTGATAATGTCATTGAGTCTGATAATCTGGTGTAGGGACTTGCTCCTAGCTCTAGGAAGCAGCACGCGGTCGATAGGTCTCCAGTATAGAGGAGACTCTGTCAAGGTTTTAACCCATTGAATAGGCATCAGCAGATACTGGGAATTTCATACCAAATGTGTGCGTTTTATACATTAGGGATCAAGTGAATAATGAAGTGGGGCAGTTGTAGAGCGTAATTCCGCCATTGTACTCACAGTCATTAAACAAGGTGATAGTAGCGGTATCTCAGGCCGACGGCACGACCAGTCGCGGACAGGTGCGGACAGGCCCTTAGTCCCGGGCCGTGGATGCGGGCTTCTGAAGGAGGATTGGCCCAATCACAGGCTAGGCTGACTGGGCAATCAGAGGAGTGGCATTTTCACGTCTCGTTTTCTAGACATAACCGCAGCACATTCTCCTAGTGGACGTTTGTCCATCCACCAATGAGAGGTTATTTTGTTTTGAGTTATTTTACAAAGAGATACACAGACAGGTAATTGAATCACATACTCGTGCAGATAGGGTTGTTCACACAACAATAGACATATCGTAGGGGGACTTCATGTTCCGCTAGAATTTTTCACTACAATTCCCGGCAGCCGGTGCTGTCATATTCTGACGTCACTGATACTTGATGACCCGGAAGTAGATAACTGTTCGGAGAATCTCGGCGTCCTGTTGTCAAGGGTAACACCCATTGCCGTAGACGCAGAGACGCCATGGACCCTCATAGTTGACAACGAGCAACTCCAACACATAGTAAGTGTCTTTGATTCGACTGCGAAAGTATTGAATATGTAGCTACACCCAACATTGAATTTCTAACTTGAGCCTACTTTCGACAGAGGACTCGGGACACAAACCAATTGACCATGTTCACATCACCAACATCGTCGGTTCAGCTGTGCATGCTTTGAACGCTCACAAAAGGTAAGCGTTAATGCAAGCGTTAGGTACATAATAAAGTGGTATTTAGCGTTAACAAGTTAAGCAACCTAATATCCAACAATGGTTTTGAGCATGGTGTAACAAAGTGGACCTCCAGTACTTCAGGTAAGTTACAGGTTCCTTTATTGTCCATGTCCAGTACTCTTCCTCAAGACACAGGGATGGTAGGGGACACAAGATGACAAGGAAAGAACACCGGGCTCACCCCCACACCCATCTTCTCAGCTCACTCTTCACTCTCACTCCCAACCGTCACTCACCGAACCCTGCACACCAACATTCTACAAAAACACATTCCAAGTAGGTGATGTCACACACCCACCTAACCTGAAAGCAGATTACTACACTTCTCCCCCCCTTAGAAACACAAAAGCCAACTGCTACGCCAACGCTTCCCAGGGAAGACAAAAAGGAATGAAAAGGTAGTGTGACCAGCACGGGACCTTAACATCCCAAGACACCACGCTACCAGAAATTCCACAACACAGCGGCCGCCTATGTGCAGAACCTCTGGCAAAACCAAAAACGGGAATCCAACAAAAGGACAGCATTAACTGGACACCAACGGACCAAGAAGGAAAAGATTGCCAACGGCATGCAACCAAAACAAAACAACACCACTCCCTCGGTCACACCTCGAGGCCACAAAAATAAAAAACAGAGCACTTATGCCTGTCCCGAGCTGCCCCTCAGGACCTAGGGCTGCCACCCCTAGCCAAAACTATTGTTAGCGAACACTAACACAACTAACACCTAACCAACCTACCCACCTTAGCACAAATCACCTTCCACTTCGGTCTGCCACCCCAAAGTCTCAGAGCTGCCCCTCCAAGCGCTAACCAACCGCCCCCAAAGGAAGCAACAACAAATGCCCAACAAACCGAGGGACCACTTGCACAAAACCGTTGGCCATTCCCTCTATCCACAAAATCCATTTCGAACACACCAGGAGACAACCTGACATACCAGACTCGGAATCAGGAGGCACACTGGCAAAGCAAAATTGACACCACCTCGTCCAATAGGATAACACTATGGACAATAAGAAAAACTCCACTCAACTCAGGCATAGCGACCAAAACAGAGATAACAACGCTATGAATCACTACAGCGAACAACTGCCCTGAAAATAAGACTCCACCAAAAGTGGCTTACCCTGAATTAAGCTCAGGCACTAATGACCACAACATACAGGCCAAAGTGACCAAATCTGAACTATCAGGCACTAATCACCACAGTAATGAGGGAGATACTAAATCTAAAGTGACCTACCCTGGAAAGACCAGGCACCCAAGAACATCTAAAGTGACCCACCCTGGACAGACCAGGCACCAAAGACCATAATCACACCTCACTCCAAGACACCTAACTTGAAACCACTCAGGTAGATGCACCCAAAGGTCAAGAGATCAACAACACACGCAAACATAGTGACCAACCCTAGCACAACCAATGCCAGGCACTAAGAACCAAATGCAGTTGAAAACACATTCCAAGTAGGTGATGTCACACACCCACCTAACCTGAAAGCAGATTACTACACTTCTCCCCCCCTTAGACGCCAGAACACTTGCACGCACCCATACAGTGCACTCTCGGACCAAACACTGATAACATTAACCATACACAACATGACATAGCAATAAGCATTAATGCAGGCATCATAAAAACACATTTCAAGATTGAAAACATTGCACAGCACATGATGAAAACATTGCACAAAACATGTAATAGATTAAATGATGACCCCCCCTGTAAAGTCCTCAGATGTAAAATAGCACTGAAAATATGTGCAAAGACAATGTCACTGTTGCTTGCTTGAAATCAGTGTTCCCAATGAAAGTTGACACGTGGACCACCACCCTCAAGTCCATGAAAATTCTAGACCATACACTTTACTTCATAAGTAAGAACGCACCCCAATCTACACCACTAGGGGTTAACATTAGTCCCAGTAACGTTCCATCCACCAGGTGAAACATTAATATAGCATTGGCATTTACAATCGCAAAAATGGTTAATCAGTACACCTCCGAAGAGCATTTAATTACAAACCACCCACACCAACCCTTCAATTGCAAAAAAAGACCACCCCGAGCCCCCTATGCTAGGGTACAGATTCCCCACAGGGCCACAACACAGTGACACCACAGGAAACAAACAACGGCCACCTACACCTAAGTGAGGGAAATCCCGGCCTTGAGACTAATCAAAGGCACTTATTTCTCTAAACAAATGGGCCACAACAGATACAACACTCAAACACAGGCACGCGGCCCCACACTAACCTGACCCCAAAATTCGGCAGTTCATTAATCCGGAACTTGTTCCTAGGCCCGCACTTTATGAAACCAGGCCACAGAGATACTATCCGGAAACACGCTCAGGAACACACGGAAGAAACGAAATGCCCTTGAAAAAAAAAAAATAATAATAATAACATTTCCTGGTCCGTACATCCATAAAGGAGTAGGATGACTCCTTGGCAACCAAACGGGCACGACTCACGTGACTACACAGTAGTCGTGGTCCTGCCGTGACGTCACCACACTTGCTGGCAACACAGGCCTGGCCATCTCAGCTGGCTGCTCCAATAACGCTCCACACACAAAACGTGTGCTGTCCGGCCCCAACGTAGCCTACCAGGGGCAGAGCACAAAGAAGGCGTGCATTCCACTGCAGTCCCGACATACCTCTGAGGACGTGCTGCTCAGACGGAGACATCACTTCCTGAAATTGCGTTGATAACTCTCAATATGGTGGGAATATAGTGCAGGACTTTTCATTTTTACCACTCCATTTCCATGCCTTCTATTACCAACAACATTCTCCTTTATACACAGTCTCTGCTACCCTTAAATCAGGCTTGCCAGTCACTGAATTATAATTCTGGAGTTTGAGCTGGAGTTTAAAGTATACAGGCACCCAGGTAAATACACCACCAAATTTCCAGGACAGCCCGAGCACGCTCTCAAGGCCCGAAAACATCCAACATGACATTGGGCCTCATCAGGAGTTGGGCGGTATCCCCAGCAGTATTACCGCCAGGGCTATTAGCGTTACTGCCAAACCTCCGGCGCTCTTAGTGCCGGATCACGGGTTTGGCGGAACGGTAAGTCCCCATTCCCCATTGAGCCCTTTCAGGAATTCCCCTTTTCCCATTGGGCCCAATGGGGAATTTTCAGCGCTATTACTGCCAGCGGTATTAGCGTGGCGGTAATAGCACCGAAAATTGGCAAAATCACAGCTTATTTGCCTCAAGCTCAGAGCTGGGGGTAAATCCTGCCAAACCTGTGATTTGGCGTATCCTTAAATATGGCGGTAATAGCGTCACCACCGCATTTAAGGGTTACCGCTGCCTCGTGATGAGTCCGAGTGTGTTATAAGTTACCTTCCTCCAAATCTGACTTGGAACCACAAGCCAATTATCGCAACACTTTAGCACATATCTGCTTCCTCCCTTTCTCAGAGGTCTGGTCCACCTTACAGGACTGACATGCACCCATGATATCAGAAAATATTCGTCCCCATTGCATCCCTGACTCCATGTGTTTGTAGCCTTTTTCCTGCTTTCCTACTCACTCGCTTATCTATTTTATTTCTTCCAGCAGACTAAGGTCTGGATACCCCTGGCATGGGCAGAGTACACCACTCCATGGACAAGCCGAGGGGATCTGCTGCTACTATGGCGGTGATTTGGCAGAGTATAAAAACATATTAACAGAAAATAGCAATGCAGTGGATTGCTTGCTGCTACAGTCTCAATTTCAGGACATAGATTAACATCTGGACAGTTCAAACAGCCCAGGAAAGAACTACAGACACTACTCCTCAGGGAGGTCCTCTCCTACCATGTCCCTTGCAGTGGTACCACCAAGGGGTGTCTCAGGGGGGCCATCGCCACCCTTGTAAAGACACTGCCCCCCCCACCGTCGCGCCTGCCTCCAAGAGTCAATAAATGCGCCACCCCAGGAACCTCATCAGGCCACCCCTATGAAAAATGCTTGGGGGCGCCACTGATCCCGTGCATCCCTCCTCTCGTACTAGCCAGTGTACAGCGCTCTGCTGCTCCTAGCTAGACTTAGTTTAACGAATATCCTCCATGCTAAAATACCAGGGGATCATTGTAAAGTAAAGGCAAATTGGATGCTTGGAACCACCGACGTTAGCACTTACGTGCTGTTGGGTCCCCTGCATGCAATTTGGGGAATTTACAAAGCAGAGTGGAATCTTGAAGAGTAAAACAAGGTGAAGTAGCCTACACTCTTCTCTTTTACATGCTGTTTTGTAAAAATATAAATCGCCGCCTGAAAACCATGTTTCGCTAACAACTAAGATATCTAGTTGCTTATCGATAATAAGATCATGAATTTCAATGGCATGGGCACAGAGTGAATGGGCATTAATGCGAGCCCATTTGAGTGGGGATGGGAGTTCTTGTAAGGGCAGAGTAGTAATATCCAGTAGATGTGCTTCTTTGGTACTTAGTTGTTGATTGGTTTTTGCTTCAGGTGGTGACTTATGGAGTTGAGTATCCAGGAATGGGTTGCGATTATGTGACTTTTCCCTAACCAGGGGTGGGCTTAAATGAAGATATTTGGTGCGTGATCTTAATGTCTTAAATCTGGTGATGCCATGAATGCGGTTAGAGGTCGGATGGGTCATGTTGCTGGATGCATGTTCTGGGAGGTTCATTGGGGTGGAAAAGGAGGGCTCAGGGATGGTGTTGCTCCTTATGTTGTTTTGCGTGTTTTTGTGGAGTAAGGAAGGTGAGAACAGGGGGTGGAGGCTAGGAATGGAGTGGGGCAGGGTATGGGATGGTGCCGAGGACAGACAATTGTAAATAGGCCATTTCCCTGGGTAATTAAGGAGTTTTCTGCGCATGGTATACAGTCTAGTACAACGCAAAATGGAAACATGATGGTAAGTAGGTGGCCTAGCATGGCTATGAGATAACGATCATGGGGGAGTAGCAGGCCTAGAACACACAAATCAGGCCGTACTTACGTACTTAGGTATGGATACAGGTACTTAGTAGGGATTAAATTGTAGTACACTTTACACATTGCGGATAGTGGGAGCACTAGCATGGCATAGGTGGAAACCCTGTAATATCAACTAATATAATACAGTTTGGCTCAACATTAATAACAGTTTGACATTACATTTTCCATTTGGGGATGACCACATGGTATGGATACAAAGTACACACTAGTATAGCGATAGGCAGACAGTGTTATGACTCGATTTTGCATTCAAGCACTTATGGTGTTAGCGATATAGAAGGGAGCAGTCTGGCTCTATGGTGAGTGAACAAAATGGAGATAGTCGTGGGGTCCAACTAATATGCTCAATAAGTAACAATGTAGTATATCGATGCCCTATAATAAAAGACATTGATTCAGTGGGTCGTCATTTACATAGTGGCGACAAAAATGCAAAAACAGATCAGGTAATCGTTCAAGAAGCCCTTAGAAAGACAGTGAGCTAAGTAACGGTCAACTCATAACTATCTTGGTAAACTGCGCGCAAAGCGGTACACTTGGATACGACTCAGCTTTGTTTTGAACCGAGGAAAAGTCAAGTTCGATCCGCAGCGTGGGGGCAGTGACTTTGCGCTGATAATGTCATTGAGTCTGATAATCTGGTGTAGGGACTTGCTCCTAGCTCTAGGAAGCAGCACGCGGTCGATAGGTCTCCAGTATAGAGGAGACTCTGTCAAGGTTTTAACCCATTGAATAGGCATCAGCAGATACTGGGAATTTCATACCAAATGTGTGCGTTTTATACATTAGGGATCAAGTGAATAATGAAGTGGGGCAGTTGTAGAGCGTAATTCCGCCATTGTACTCACAGTCATTAAACAAGGTGATAGTAGCGGTATCTCAGGCCGACGGCACGACCAGTCGCGGACAGGTGCGGACAGGCCCTTAGTCCCGGGCCGTGGATGCGGGCTTCTGAAGGAGGATTGGCCCAATCACAGGCTAGGCTGACTGGGCAATCAGAGGAGTGGCATTTTCACGTCTCGTTTTCTAGACATAACCGCAGCACATTCTCCTAGTGGACGTTTGTCCATCCACCAATGAGAGGTTATTTTGTTTTGAGTTATTTTACAAAGAGATACACAGACAGGTAATTGAATCACATACTCGTGCAGATAGGGTTGTTCACACAACAATAGACATATCGTAGGGGGACTTCATGTTCCGCTAGAATTTTTCACTACAATTCCCGGCAGCCGGTGCTGTCATATTCTGACGTCACTGATACTTGATGACCCGGAAGTAGATAACTGTTCGGAGAATCTCGGCGTCCTGTTGTCAAGGGTAACACCCATTGCCGTAGACGCAGAGACGCCATGGACCCTCATAGTTGACAACGAGCAACTCCAACACATAGTAAGTGTCTTTGATTCGACTGCGAAAGTATTGAATATGTAGCTACACCCAACATTGAATTTCTAACTTGAGCCTACTTTCGACAGAGGACTCGGGACACAAACCAATTGACCATGTTCACATCACCAACATCGTCGGTTCAGCTGTGCATGCTTTGAACGCTCACAAAAGGTAAGCGTTAATGCAAGCGTTAGGTACATAATAAAGTGGTATTTAGCGTTAACAAGTTAAGCAACCTAATATCCAACAATGGTTTTGAGCATGGTGTAACAAAGTGGACCTCCAGTACTTCAGGTAAGTTACAGGTTCCTTTATTGTCCATGTCCAGTACTCTTCCTCAAGACACAGGGATGGTAGGGGACACAAGATGACAAGGAAAGAACACCGGGCTCACCCCCACACCCATCTTCTCAGCTCACTCTTCACTCTCACTCCCAACCGTCACTCACCGAACCCTGCACACCAACATTCTACAAAAACACATTCCAAGTAGGTGATGTCACACACCCACCTAACCTGAAAGCAGATTACTACACTTCTCCCCCCCTTAGAAACACAAAAGCCAACTGCTACGCCAACGCTTCCCAGGGAAGACAAAAAGGAATGAAAAGGTAGTGTGACCAGCACGGGACCTTAACATCCCAAGACACCACGCTACCAGAAATTCCACAACACAGCGGCCGCCTATGTGCAGAACCTCTGGCAAAACCAAAAACGGGAATCCAACAAAAGGACAGCATTAACTGGACACCAACGGACCAAGAAGGAAAAGATTGCCAACGGCATGCAACCAAAACAAAACAACACCACTCCCTCGGTCACACCTCGAGGCCACAAAAATAAAAAACAGAGCACTTATGCCTGTCCCGAGCTGCCCCTCAGGACCTAGGGCTGCCACCCCTAGCCAAAACTATTGTTAGCGAACACTAACACAACTAACACCTAACCAACCTACCCACCTTAGCACAAATCACCTTCCACTTCGGTCTGCCACCCCAAAGTCTCAGAGCTGCCCCTCCAAGCGCTAACCAACCGCCCCCAAAGGAAGCAACAACAAATGCCCAACAAACCGAGGGACCACTTGCACAAAACCGTTGGCCATTCCCTCTATCCACAAAATCCATTTCGAACACACCAGGAGACAACCTGACATACCAGACTCGGAATCAGGAGGCACACTGGCAAAGCAAAATTGACACCACCTCGTCCAATAGGATAACACTATGGACAATAAGAAAAACTCCACTCAACTCAGGCATAGCGACCAAAACAGAGATAACAACGCTATGAATCACTACAGCGAACAACTGCCCTGAAAATAAGACTCCACCAAAAGTGGCTTACCCTGAATTAAGCTCAGGCACTAATGACCACAACATACAGGCCAAAGTGACCAAATCTGAACTATCAGGCACTAATCACCACAGTAATGAGGGAGATACTAAATCTAAAGTGACCTACCCTGGAAAGACCAGGCACCCAAGAACATCTAAAGTGACCCACCCTGGACAGACCAGGCACCAAAGACCATAATCACACCTCACTCCAAGACACCTAACTTGAAACCACTCAGGTAGATGCACCCAAAGGTCAAGAGATCAACAACACACGCAAACATAGTGACCAACCCTAGCACAACCAATGCCAGGCACTAAGAACCAAATGCAGTTGAAAACACATTCCAAGTAGGTGATGTCACACACCCACCTAACCTGAAAGCAGATTACTACACTTCTCCCCCCCTTAGACGCCAGAACACTTGCACGCACCCATACATTGCACTCTCGGACCAAACACTGATAACATTAACCATACACAACATGACATAGCAATAAGCATTAATGCAGGCATCATAAAAACACATTTCAAGATTGAAAACATTGCACAGCACATGATGAAAACATTGCACAAAACATGTAATAGATTAAATGATGACCCCCCCTGTAAAGTCCTCAGATGTAAAATAGCACTAAAAATATGTGCAAAGACAATGTCACTGTTGCTTGCTTGAAATCAGTGTTCCCAATGAAAGTTGACACGTGGACCACCACCCTCAAGTCCATGAAAATTCTAGACCATACACTTTACTTCATAAGTAAGAACGCACCCCAATCTACACCACTAGGGGTTAACATTAGTCCCAGTAACGTTCCATCCACCAGGTGAAACATTAATATAGCATTGGCATTTACAATCGCAAAAATGGTTAATCAGTACACCTCCGAAGAGCATTTAATTACAAACCACCCACACCAACCCTTCAATTGCAAAAAAAGACCACCCCGAGCCCCCTATGCTAGGGTACAGATTCCCCACAGGGCCACAACACAGTGACACCACAGGAAACAAACAACGGCCACCTACACCTAAGTGAGGGAAATCCCGGCCTTGAGACTAATCAAAGGCACTTATTTCTCTAAACAAATGGGCCACAACAGATACAACACTCAAACACAGGCACGCGGCCCCACACTAACCTGACCCCAAAATTCGGCAGTTCATTAATCCGGAACTTGTTCCTAGGCCCGCACTTTATGAAACCAGGCCACAGAGATACTATCCGGAAACACGCTCAGGAACACACGGAAGAAACGAAATGCCCTTGAAAAAAAAAAAATAATAATAATAACATTTCCTGGTCCGTACATCCATAAAGGAGTAGGATGACTCCTTGGCAACCAAACGGGCACGACTCACGTGACTACACAGTAGTCGTGGTCCTGCCGTGACGTCACCACACTTGCTGGCAACACAGGCCTGGCCATCTCAGCTGGCTGCTCCAATAACGCTCCACACACAAAACGTGTGCTGTCCGGCCCCAACGTAGCCTACCAGGGGCAGAGCACAAAGAAGGCGTGCATTCCACTGCAGTCCCGACATACCTCTGAGGACGTGCTGCTCAGACGGAGACATCACTTCCTGAAATTGCGTTGATAACTCTCACAGGTGAGCGCGCACCACAGCGCCACCTGAAGGTTGCAGGGGAAGTTATCACCCTGAAAATGAAACAAGCATGTCAAAACATACGGAGGAAATCCCGATACTTCAGCCTTGTTGGACATCCGTCTTAAACCCTGTTGGACATTCGCACCCGTAGAGCACAGACTCCCAGGGCTCTCAACCAAGGCTGAACTAGCCGAGAACTGGCACTCCGGCTCCGGACCCAGGGGAAAGGCACCCCACTGCGGAAGAACGGGCAATGGGACAACACACTCCGGTACTTGCTGGCAAACCACAAAGCTCCGACTCTTGACCCAGGGGAACACTCCGCGCCACAGATCATAACGGGAGACCCCTTGCTGATCCTATGTCCGGCCATACGATCCGAACATCCAGCACACCATGGACCCTTTCTTCCTCTTGCGCTGCAGCCGTGTTGAACCACCACTGTCAGGGAACACGCAACGCTGGATAGCCGCCAGTCCAGGTCACCAGGCCGCACCACAAATCACCCTCAACAACGTGACAGAGGGGAGGCCAACGGTTTAAATGGGCAGAGACGACAAACTGAGCCCAACGTAGTCCCACAGAGCAAGGGACTACCCACGACGAGTCAACACGACACAGACCCGCCTGGGTGTGGGGGAGATTCACGGGGGCGGTGTTCCTGAAGTGCTGCACCCCCCCCCAGCAGCGCCAGCGTGAAGGCAGTCCACCTACCATCCCATCCTCGTCGCCAGTGTAACAAAGTGGACCTCCAGTACTTCAGGTAAGTTACAGGTTCCTTTATTGTCCATGTCCAGTACTCTTCCTCAAGACACAGGGATTGTAGGGGACACGAGATGACAAGGAAAGAACACCGGGCTCACCCCCACACCCATCTTCTCAGCTCACTCTTCACTCTCACTCCCAACCGTCACTCACCGAACCCTGCACACCAACATTCTACAAAAACACATTCCAAGTAGGTGATGTCACACACCCACCTAACCTGAAAGCAGATTACTACACATGGCATTTTCCATTCATTCATTTCAGAAATCAGTTGAAGATTTAGTCAATACAGTTCTACAATCAAAACTTTCATATCACTGCACCTTAATACAACAACTTGTTTGGCATGATGATGTAAAAGTGAACAAGGATCTGGGTTATACGCATGAAGATCTTTGCAGGAGGGTTTCAACAAGTAGCGAACTGTGTCTACAAGAACGTTGAATTTGTAGTTTACAACAGTACATACGAATTATTGACAGGTATGTTTGGTTTGGTGACTTAAAGAAAATGTTTATTTAATTTGAATGAAGTAACATAATATTAAAGTTTTTGCGAATAGGGGTGATGATAACCCCATTTCTGTTAATGTGTTTTTAGAGCCTGCCCTGAGTAAGGACGAAAGGTCCGAAATGCATCGGCTTGGGCCTCTGCTAATGAATGTTTGAATAAATTAAAAATCTCACATAAAACTGAAGCTGGAATCAACATGAATTCTATCATCTTGTCAATCTGACTAGGTTGACTTTTTAAGAAGCATCACAATTTTTAAACATCTAAGAATTACTTCTCAAGTAGTATTCACTATACACCAGGCGTCTCCAAGCTCAGTGGAATCTCCACTGAGCAATCCCTGCCTGTTATATATCACTCTCTAAGTGACCTTTTTGAGGTATTATTCTCGCCTCCGAATACCACCTTACATGACATGCCGTTGGTTCTGCATTTAGCTTGGAGTATGCTGCTTTCTGCTTCCTTACTTTACAAACGTCTTTCTCCGGCAGGGTATGAGACGGATTCTCAGCATGGTAGGAACACTTGGAGTTGATTTAGGATATATCATTTCTGATGGTGAATGGTGTATGGGCCCCTTTAGGTTTAAGATTGATCTGGATTTGAGGTATACCCAGCAGAGGGTCTCTCACTGTATTTACTGGTCTCCATGGAAAATGAAGCATTTTAAGTGTAGACTTGATCACATTTGTTCGAATTGCAAGAGATAGATGGGCACCATTTTACATAGGTTTTGGCTCTGTCAAAAAGTTAATTCCTTTTGTGGGGGATGTCCTTCAGCGTGTTGACCTTGTGTTGGGTTTTTCTCTGCCCTGCACAGCCCTGGTCTGTGTGCTGGGCCTTTTCACCGGCTGGCATCATACTTTTTCGGTTTTATAGGGCTTTTTTAGTGGCCAAAAAACGAACTGAAAATATTTGCAAGAGTGATCTGAAACCTCCTGTTGATGGCTGGATGCATGATTTATAAATTATATCCAGCAGAGAGAAGGTATCCTTCCAGATTAAAAAGAAAATACTCTGTTTGGGACACCTTAAATGAGCTGTTTGTCTGACGTCTCAAAACCCCATTTTTTTCTCTTCTCCACATAGGGCAATTGATCTACTGTTGCTAGTATAATTCAAATGTGTTTCTAGTTAGTTTCCTATTGTGTACACTCAGTGTTGTTTGGACATGTTTTAAAATAAGTAAAACAGATTTGTAAAAAAAAAAATAGTTTAAAGAAATCTCTAGACATGATCTTAGTAATTGAAATCCAATCGAGATTTAAGAGTGGTCAGTTACAAACAGACTGCCATTATTATTTTTAATATATTTATTAAGCACGGACCTCGCTTCGGGAAGCAACTGCACGCTTTACAAGTCAAATGGGAAAGTACATGGTGCGAGAAGCAGATTGCAAAGGATCAATACAAGGCAGCAAGGAGCTAACAAAGTGGGAACAGGGGCAATTGGGCAGGATGGTTTCCACCAGCAACCAGGAGTGGAAATAGGGGGAGCAGATGGACCAGTGGAATGCGTGTGGACCTACGTGTCAACCAGGAGCCATTCCTTGAACAGCAGGCTTTGCAGCTCCTTCCCAAAATGTAGAAGGCAAAGGGTGAGCCTGGTGTTGATTGTTGCAGGAGCATTCAGAGTTTGTACAGACAGGGTAAGCCTGTCTTCTGGTTTATTCCTTCCTGCTCCAGCTGTTAGAGCAAACGCTCATCTCATTTTTTGTGTTGGCAAAGCCAACAGAGTTATTAGTTTGCTTGCAAGACGGACAGCATCCCACCCGAAAAACCTGTTCCTTCCTGACCCAACCTCCAGACTCATAGTTATTTAGGGGTAGACAATCTGATCATTGAAACCTCTGGTAGGTGTACATTAGGCCACCTGGCACACCATCTCGTGAGATTTATCCTTAGCCTCAAGCCCAGGGACATTTCTCCATCCCTAAAATCTCTGCACTGGCTCCCTGTGGCTGCAAGGATCAAATTCAAGACCTTCTAAATCATCCACAAGGCTTTCTTTCTGGGGCCTGGGACCTTGCTACATCCAACTCTCTCTCTCTCTAAATACCTCCCTGCTAGAAGCCTTCTGTCCTCTAGCTCCAACTCTGCAGATCAGAGAGTGGAGGGCAGATTGCTCTCTCAGGCAGGTGACTCCCTCTGGAATGGCCTCTGTGCCCCTCTCAGACTTGAGCCAGACCTCCTTAAGTCCCAAAAGCTTCTAAAGACCCTGCTTTGTTCCACTTCCTTCGCTCTTGCCCTCCCTTGCTAATGTCTCTATCTGCTTTTGCAACTGGCGGCAAGGTTCCTTATGAGTCTTACAGGGCACCAGGCCCTCCTTGCCCAGTCTATACCAGCACCACCCCCCCAATCCAGCACTGCCCTTCTGGGCCCCCTTCCCTGACTAGCCTGGTGGGTTGGGCACCCCCTGAGTTTGGTTCGCCTGGTCTGCCCTGGCACTTCCTGGGCTCCCCCCAACCCTTACCTAGCCCTTGGGCCCTTTCTTCCTTCTTCCGCTTCCCCAGACCATCACCTGTACCACCCCTCCACCCCCCCCTGCACTCTTGTTACTGCATTTGGACAATCCAAATGTCACAAGGCCTAGTAGGACCGTTGCTGTTGTTTATTTCCCTTGTCCCCCTCCCCCTTTTGTATTGTGGTGCCTGTCAACAACATTTTGCAGTATAGTGCGCCTTATAAATAATCAATAAATTAAATAAATAAATGTTCCCACCTCACCCACAATATACCTATTCATACAGGGGCTAGTTCTTTCTTGCTACTGATGGCAAAGAATGACATGTAATCATACTATCCATTTCAACATTGCCGCTACCATAAAACTACCAGTTTCACCCCCTCAGGTGAGGGGTGTCAGGCCTCCACCAATATGGCGTTTCTGGTTTTACGGAATGGCTTGTTGTCTAATCCAACTTGTACCATTGTGATTCACTGGCCTTAATCTAGAAACCTTGCCCCAATAATTTGGGATGTTTGGAAAGGATCATAGCAATTCTGGTGCAAATATGCATTCCAGTTCATACAGGACACCTCTTGTCCTCTGACATCAAGGGAGAGGGCTCGACCTAACCAAAGAAAGAAAATAGTAAACTCTAAGGAGTGGTGCAGAGACTAACATCATTGGAGAAAGGGAGGAGAGTTTTCCATATGAAGGATCATTCTGAAATTTAACCACCCCTACCCCTCCCCTGGTATCCCCATTTTTTTACTTACTTTCATTCATTTATTTAGTCATTTACCAATGTAACCTGGGAAAAGCGGACTACCACATGGCAGAGTTCAAGTCTCAACATGTCCTTGCTTCCCAAGATGGTAGCTTTGGGATTTGAGGGTGATGGCCTTGTAGATGATGTTGCAGGATTTGAAGGTGATATGTGCTTGCAGCGGGAGCCAGTGCAGTTTGATGAGTGTCAGGGTGATTTAGTTGAAATTGTGAAGTCCTTTCTTAGTCATGCTGCAGCATGAAGAACACATTTTAGGCATTTCAAGGTTGTCGGCAGTAGTCCTTCCAGGAGGGCACTTCCACCAACAAGGTGGGAGAGGACCAAAACGTGCACAGTAGATCTGAAGTTGTTTGCTGGGATTAAGGGCTTGATTTTCCATAGGAAGGAATGTTGATACCAAGCAGTTTCTGTCTACATTGCTATGTGCTCCTTGAAGGAGAGGTGCCTGTCAATATAGAAACAATGGGACACGCCGCAGGTGGTCAGCTGTGGGGTGGAGCCCTCCAGTTTCATAGTGGAGAGTCAGGTCTGGATGTCACAATGTGTGGTATTATTGGTCAGCAGTTGAAATTTGGTTTTGGAGTGGTTGGGCTTCAGGTAAACTCTGGACATCTGGGATTGTATCAATGGGTGGAGGATATCCTGAGATAGAGCTGAGCGTCACCTGCGTATTGGTGAATGTGGATGTTGCCTGGAGCCAGATGCTTCTGAGCAGTTCAATGTAAATGTTGAAGATCAAGAGATGAGGATGGATCCTTGTGGGACTTCACATGAGATGGTGGACTTGAGGAATTGATTTGGATCAACTAGTATTTAGCGAGTTAGGATTTTAACCGGCTGAGGACAGTCTCGCTGATTCCCATGTGATGACGTAGAATGTTGGTAAAAGTCTGATGGTCTACTGTGTCAAACATGGCTGAAAAGTCGAGGAGAACCAGTTGGTAAGGATGGTCATTATCGAGGATGCTAAGGGCATTGGGAATCGCCTTGATGCTAGCTGTTTCCATGCTGTATCCTGGTCTGAGGACAGATTGGGAATAATGAAAGAGGTTGTTGGCATTGATATGCTGGAGGACTTGCATGGCTACTGCTTTCGCAAGGATTTTACCTAGGAGGGAAAGATGGGTGACAGTGCAGTAATTACTGAGATTGCCGAGGTTCAGTGTCAATTCCTTGACAAGCGGAAGGATTTATCTAGTTCTGAGGGTTGAGGGGAAGGTGCCTTGAGTGATAAAGCTGTTGATCATTGCCAGGTAAGGAAGGAGTGCTTCATTCGGAAGGCTCTTGAGTATGGAGGCACAGAGGATGTCATCTGTGTATGATGTGGCCTTGAACAATGCTAAGGTGGCAGCCAGGTCCCATTTGATGCTGAGTGTATTGAAAGTAGTCCAGATAGTGGTGGTTTTGTGAGATGGGACGTGTGGTGTGCTGTCAGTTATGGCTTTGGTGTCTATGTGCTGGCAGATCATGCTGATCTTGTTGATGAAGAAAGATGCGATGGCAGTGAATTTTTCAATGGGGTGTGCTGTACAGGTGGGTCATGGAGAGGGTTGATACAATGCTGGATGGCTTTTTCGGAGGACTCTGCTGGTAAAGACCCCAGGTGGCGTGCTGATGGTGGAAGCCTGATCACAATGCTTGTGTGCCACTGGGACACATTGGTTTGAGAGATCCCATTTCCGTCCCCCCGGAAGAATTCTGTGCGGATGCTGAGTCGCTGCGCCCCCTGAGGCATGCTCAGGCGAAATATGGAGCTGATTACTCAGGTAGTTCAGGAGATATCCTCCTTGTAGTGAACACCAGAGCCCAGAGAGGTCCTCGCCAGGTCCTTCGCTCCACATCACCTTGTGTGCAAAGGCACTTTAGCCCACTGTGCCGGTGATGGCCTGTGGCCTGGTGGAGTTGGGAGACTTGGCGGTCTCATGGTGAGGGAGAAATGGCTTGAAGAGCCACCTGTCACATGTTAATGATGCAGCCCGTGTTCATTGAGGTGAGCAATACCAGGTATGGAGATAAGCAATACTAGGGACAGAGGTGAAGCGCACAGGGAGAAGCGAGCCAAGGGTTTGGTTCAGGTGCAGAACATACATGAAGTGACCAGGGGCTCCATCTGATTTGGATGGCTTTACCCAGTGAGGATCATCTGATGACGCACTAGCTGACTCTGAGGTGGTAGGACCACAGACTCCAGGCCACCCGGGCCCAAACAGAGCTTTCATGCAGAGCCTTCATAGCTTCAACACACACAGTGGGGGATCTTGTATAATACTTTTAGCAGCCCCAATTGTGATCCCGTGGGGCTGGAGCAGGCCCAGAGAGGGGAGGGGAGTGCCGCCGCAGCAAATGGCCAAATATTGCAGCAGAGGGTAGCATTTATTTCTATTTGAACATGCCCTTGTGGTCTACGAGGTGAGGGCTCTTATGTACCGTTGGTCCAGTGAGGGGGAAAGCCGTTGAGAGTGAATTCGCACCCAGGCACACAGAACTGCAGGCCAGTGGGGTCACACAGGGTGGATACTGATCCCTGGCCAATCTTGCACCTTGGAACTTACCCAGGATCCACTGTTTCTTGCAGCTGCCCTCCCTTACTTTTGCACAGAGATAGTCTCTCCTTCTCATAGTCAGGAGGAAAGAAGATTTCATCTGCGTTCATCTGGATAGACTGGATAACTACTTTACAGAGGTCTCACTTTACTAGCGCTAATAAACCCAAGAATAGCAGGAGGTGACCCGCCCAAAAATGGCTGGGACTGCGGATGACACGGTTTTGACAAACAGAGACATAGCCGCCCTGATTGAGGAGTTAGGGGGTATATGAGCTGACATAGGTGGCTGACTTGATAAGTTGGACCACTGAGTTGATTAGCTCGATGGTGGACTTCAGGGTCTTGAGAATAACCTATCCTCGCTTGACACGTTGGAACTGCACATTGAAATATGAGTCTATCAGAACTTGAAAGAGGGAAGCAGAAATGACTCTTAAAATGGACGATTGTGAGAATTGAGATAAGAGGAATAATCTGAGATTCTTCGGGTTGCAGGAGAAAGAAGGAGAAACAGTACAAGATATAAAGAGATCCATCCATGAGGTGGTGAAATTCCTGTTTAGCAATGACTCTGTCATAGAACCTACAATTGACAGGGCCCGTAGAGCGGGGGGAGGGGCCAGGGGACCGAGATCAGTACTTACCAATTTCCATTACTTTGTGGAGAAATGAAAATTCTTAAAAAGGCATGGTGAGAGGGCCCAGTCCTGCTTGGGTCTGCTAAAATAACAATTTTTTAAGACCGTTCTGGCAAGATGGAGAATGTGAACCCCCCCTCACCCAATGGCTCAAATGTGAAGGGGGTTCGGTATCGGTGGTGCTTTCCCTTTTCCATCTCATTTGAGCATGGGGGCTATAAATATAAACTGGTAACAGAACAGGACATCCAGAGGGTCACACGCAAACTCATGGGCAACTCAGATGAGTTAGCCCCGGAGGGGGATGAATCTAATATGATGGATTACAAAGGGCTAGAGGGGGCAGGAGATGCTTCATACCAAGATCAAGGTAATTTAAGAAGCTGAACACTCCCGCAAGAGGGAAACCCTGATACTTTATAGGATGTCAGTCCATGCTTATTCAAGATCCTCCCGGGAGATTATAACACCTCATCCTTTGGACATGTTTGGATTGGTTTTTGGTTGCAGAGGTTTCTCCGAGGGAGGAGGGGAAAAGAGAGTTTGAGGTGACAGGGTATATTTGCCTTCATTTGCCAGTCATTCTCGCTGGCGGTCATCGTCACGGCTGGCAGAAGTCTTGGGTTAAACTAGCTGGTTTGTTTACCAAATGGGTAGGGGAATGGCTCTTGATAGATTGCATTGTATTCTAATGTCCCGGTGGTCCGGGACTACCTGGTCATCCAGTCCTTGCCCAGTAATGTGAGCTTGGTGGGACTGGACACTGAAGGGGGGGGCGAGGGTGGAAAATACAGTTCTTTTTCTTATGGGGAGTTTCAATTGTTGAGGTTTTGTTTTAAAGGTTCCTGAGAACAGAATTGGGTAATCAATAATCTAATCATACAAAGGAGGAAGCATTCTTCTGTCGAAGGACAAAGAGATCAGGTGTGACCCTACGGCAACATTTCTTGCTAGTTTATGACTTTCTACAATATTAACCTGATGATAGTTTCTCTCAAAGCCCGAAGTATTAATTCCCCCATGAAATGCTCATTAGTGGTCAGAGAATTCAGCACTCGAAGCGTGACCTTCTCTTCCTTCAGGAAACGCAATGGCTCAAAGGGGAAAGTGGGAGTTTGAACTCAAAAGTGAGAAGTGAGGTTTTCCAATCGTCACCCGGAGTTAAGGAGTTAAAAATAAGGGGTAACTATAGTCACATGGCGTAGTCTGGGTCTCATAGTTGAAAAGGCTCTCTGTGATCTGGAAGGGCACTACATGTTCGTGAAAGATCTCATACAGAGAAGTATGTTGACTCTGGGTTCCATCTACTGTCCGAACCAGGCCCAAATCACTTTCTGGGATGCTATGAAAAAGAAACTAAAGGAATTTGTGGGGGGTCCACTAGTGGTTGATGGAGATTTTAACATGGTGCTTGATCCGCTCAGAGACAGGAAAAGAATGAAATACTCCGGTTTGGACCAGACCGAAATGACCAAGGCTAGGAAGTTTAACATGATCACTAAGGAATTGGGGTTGATGGACTCCCTGACCTATTCGACCATAGGTGATTCACGGTTCACCTACTATTCCCAAGTCCATGATTGCTTTTCAAGAATTGATCTCATCCTAGTAGAAATTTCCCTCAAGGGTTGTGTTATGGACACAATAGTGGTCCCTGTACCTTGGTCAGCACATTACCTAATTCCTGTGGATATGGGAAAGGGGTGGGCGGGGTGGGCGGGCTGGGGGGTGGTCCCACCCTAAGGGGAGATTGATCCGTAATCACTTTTTATTGAAGCATAGGGAGATAGCCCATACTCTATGGAAGGACATAAAATAAAACTTTGAGTTTAATGATAAAGGGGAGTCCAGTGCAAAATATGTGTGGGAGGGGTTCAAAGCTACCATAAGGGGGGTTCTCATCAGGACTGGTTCCCAAAATAAACTGGATAGCCAGAAGGTGGAAGCAGACCTTTGAGATAAAATTGCAGCTCTTCAGTCAGGGCGTACTAAGGCACAAGGGTTAAATCTGTAAAGGGCAGGACACTGACTAATTGTAAATTACAACTGAAGGCACTAATGGTACAGGAGACTGAAAGAAACTTTTTGAAACAGAAATACCACAAAAAGTGAACTAAAGTGGGCAAACTCCTGCCGTGGAGATTGAGGGAAGACCATAAGGCGAAGATAGTTGGAAGTATCAAGAGAGCAAAGGGAGAGATGGTGTATGACCCTGAAAATCTAAGGAGAGAATGCAGGACATTTTACAAGACTCTGTATACATCTGAATACGAGTGGGACGGCTCTCAGATAAGAAGCTTTCTTGATGCATTACCTATTCCAAGATAACGTCGGCTAGTATTGAGGAGCAGATTACTGCGGAGGAGGTGGTTCTGACAATCAAAAATATGTATTTATTTATTTATTGCTAATATACGATCAGCCGAGTGGCTTTGTACATACAACGTACAGAACATACAAACAACATTACAATTACATAGTTATCGCTATTGGTTAAAAACAATGGTAGCAGGAATTAGAATACATAGTTATCCTGGAAGAAACAATTTGTTGATTTAAAACTCGATCAGTCTCATTAAAGCATTAATTCTATAAATAACACTAAAATCATATGAAAAAATTAAAACCTCTGATTAACAGGATTCCTTATGAAAGTTTAAAAGGTAATCAGGATACAATGTTCGTGGACTTCAAATAAAATAAAATTTTACTAAATAAAAAATCAAACTGGCATCACACCCTTTTAAAATGCAGCCAGATCGTTGTAAGATCTTCCAGATCAATGCTGTTGTGGAATGCTTTCAAATAGCTAGATCTCAAGCCACCTAGGCTTTCACAGCCTAATGACAAATGCTGTAAGGTTTCGAGCTCTTCAGTACCACAAAACCTACAATAACGTGCATGGGGCCGAATTCCCAGCTGGGCAACTTCAGTCAATAGTGCTACACTAATGTTACATTTCATTCTTAGATATTGCCTTGCAATCGCAGTTTTGGGATATGCCGCTATGTATGAGGGTTAGTGTCACGGCTAGCGATATATTCACAAAAGCCAGAGCTGTGGGTGCCAGACAACAGACTGATGAGCTATTGTTCTTTGCAGAACTGCAGCATTTTAGTTTTAATGCGAAACATTATCACATAAACTGCCCCATTGGGCAACAAACCACAGCATCCTTCTTGCTTGGTAGCTATCAATGTCACAAAAGGCATCTATAAAAGTACCTATCATAGTGTTACACTCTAATTCCATCAGTTTGTCACAGAAAAGTATAGTTTCATCCAGAGTGATTCCAGCAATTGCGAATTCAAGATACAGATACTCTATGTATAGGGATGGTGGCAGGCACAGGAGCCTACGCAGAGTAACTGCTTCGTATCGTCTGAGTAATATCTTGTGCTTTCCACCCCAAATTTCTATTCCATAAAACATTATCGATCTAACATTTGTTGGGCACAACAGCAAGATAGTTTCTAGTGACATTCCACTTTGTTTCCCAACAAAATGCCTAATCGTGTTAACGGCTTTATTACATCCCACTTCAAGTTATTTTGAAGATGTATGCCTAGATAGTTGTAACAAGTGATTTTCTCTAATTTCAACCCATTCAATGAGCAGAGGAGGCTATGAGACTTCCTAGCTGTTGGCAATGAAAAATATGAAGGGGGTCACCACACCGGATGATGATGGTTTCTCAGTTAGATTTTATAAACTGTATGGCTCGATGCTGGCACCAAACTTGGTACAAGTTTTCAATAAAATATTGGAAAGGGGAACTCTTCCATACTCAATGTTAGGAGCGATCATAGTGGTTATTCACACGGCTGGAAGAAATCCCACAGCATGTTCTTCATATAGGCCCATATCGCTCCTCCGAACCCTGAGCCAAGTCGGTTTCATATGGGGGATGCAGGGATCGGACAAAATTAGGAAAACTATAGACCTTATGCATATAGCGCAGAGATCAGACCTGGACTCTGCAGTAATCTCATTTGATTCAGAGAAGGGATTAGACGGGGTTGGATGCCTTTACACGTTGAAGAATCTGGAGAAAATGGGCTTCAGTACAAATGTTCGTATATGGATAGCCGCACTGCATGATACTCTGACAGTGCATATCCAGGTTAATGGAGTCTTGACGTCTATCTCACCTCTATCTAGAGGAACAAGACAGGGTTGTTATTGATTGCAATACCAATGGAACCATTGGCGATAACCATTTGAGCCAATCGGGCAATTAAAGGAATTCAGTGTGGGTATACGTGTTTTAAGTTGTCATTATTCACCAATGACATTATGGTTTATCTAGAAGACATACATTCATCCATCCCTGAACTCCGCTTCCAGGTCTTGAACTTTGGGCATTTTTTCGGTCTCAAGCTTAACATGGACAAATCTTGTTTGATGCCTATCCGGCAGGTGGGATCATGTCTAGATAAGAGAGCTAGATTCAGACGAATGAGGGTTGAGAAATAGGTAATCACATATCTAGGTATTCATGTCCCTAGGGACCTCTCAAAATTTGGCAATGTGAACTATAATCCTATGCTAGACAATTTAAAGAAAGATCATAAATATTAGGACCTGCCGTTTCTCTCATGGTATGGTCAGAAAATATCTGTTAAAATTAATGTTCTTCCACAAATACTTTACTTCTTCTCATCCTTCTCCACGATTATCCCAGACATTTACTTTAGTTAATTGTGGAGTATCCTGAGCCGATTTGTCTGGCAAAACAAGGTCTACAGAATCAAGTATTCTACTTTCCCCCTGACTAGGCTTTAGGGATAGTTTGGCTACCCGGGCATGTACCTATATTACAAGGTGACACAGTTGAGGGCCCTGATAGAGCACATGAGAGATGACCAAGACAATTACTGGACTTATCTAGAGTATCTTGAAGCTCAACCCAAAAGGATAAGGGATCTAATATGGGCCCAGAACCGTATGGTGCCCAAGAAATTAAGAAATCATCCGACTCTGGGAGTTTTATGGTTTATATGGAGGAAGACATTGACAAATCTGTATTTGTCAATGTGGCCATCTCATTTATCCTTGGTCTGGGGTTCCCCCCCCATAGCCATTGTGATACAAGTGTTCTGTCAGTCGCAGGCGTGGCTGGACAAAGAAATTGAAAGAGCATGTCAACTTTTCCTTGAGGGATCATTTATAGGCTACAAAGCACTCTGGCAGGTGTTAGGCCAGGAGACACTCTCGATATTTGAGTATTTTTGATTGAGAGGGCTGCTCACAGATAAAAGATGGGTGGACAAGCTATCCAGGTTCTTAATCCATTTTGAGATGGTGTGAGCATCCACGAAAGGTAGAAAAGGCATCCTCTCCAGACTTTACAAGGACATGATTACGTCCTACGTTGGGTACAGGCAAGAATTAAAACAAATATGGGAGCCTTGGGTGGGAGACGATATCACTGAAGATAAGTGAGATAGGATATTTAAAGTAACTTTCCATGGGAATTCGTTCACTTTAAATATGGAGCATAACTACAATGTATTACATGGATGGTACAGGGACCCTCTTAAGCTATCCAAGATGTTCTGTGGCTCTTCCCCTCTTTGTCCAAGGGAGTGTGGCCAAGTGGGGTCTTAGTTCCACATGTGTTGGCAATTCCCCAAGATTCAGACTTTCTGAGCTGGATAAAGGAGGTGACGGGGAATAGCTCATTTTTGATCCCCTCCAAATGTTACTGGGCATCCCTCCAGGCAATAGAGAGGTGAATAGGTTTTAGAGGTTGTGGGAGGCAAGGTAAACGGTGGGTAGAATTGCAGTGACTCAGAAGTAGAAATCACCTGTCAACTGGATAAAACTGTATGGGAACTTAAATTCAGAGACAAATTCATGATGGAAATGCTAATGGCTATAGTTAATGACCATTTGGGATCGTTCCCGGGGAAAAAGGGGCTGCTAAATATATTAGCTGAGTTATCAGAGATATGGTGGGGATTAAATGTAGATGGGAGATGATCACAACACCTCGGGAAGAGGATGGAGTACGGCAGGAGCACCAGGTACATGGTTACATGGTGAAAGTGATCTCTGTTTGTGATTTAGGGTAGGGATGCTTAAATCATAGGCACACACTGCTAAGAGACTTCGAACCTGGGGTTGAGAAAACTACGATGGTGTGGTTCAGTCACTGACAGAGATTTACACCTAATTTCACTGGAATAACTGTTTTGTGATTACCATAGGTAATTTATGAGTATTTCTCTGGAAGACGAGGGGAATAATATTTTATTACGTAGAAGTGCAGAAGTGGACCAATGTTGGAGATAATTATAACCTGTAAAACAAATTTAAGTTTTAAGGCCCCTGCTTTAATTGTTGGGCTTGGCAATGGTATATTGGTAGTAGTTGGCCTTGACAGTGGTGATCAGTCTTCTGCGTGTCGTGTAGCATGGAGTCCCTTGAGCATAATGAGGATGGATACACTGCCGGGTTGTCACCAAGTGGGACAGGTGGATAGCTCTGTGGCAACGTGCAGGTCTTGGAAGCAAGAACACGCTGAGCAAACACAGGTTTGTTTCCCAGACTTGCGCTTGAAGGACCAAACCCCCCACCCCCCAAAACAACGAGAGCATTATAAAATGGAACTAGCGCCTAGATACCTACGGGTTATGTGTGCTGTAAATAAGTGCAAAAAAAAACAAAAGTATTTTCTTGTTTTCTGATGGCTCTTACGTTGAGGTTGATTTCTTGAGTCTACCTGGGTGTGGAAGGTTTATGCTTGAGGGGGCGCTGTTTCACCAGATCCTTGCGATTGATGTTAGTTGCAAGGGTGGTTTTGAGTTCTTGGAGAAGCTAGTTACAATCCTGGTTCCTCTGAGGTAGAACAGCCCACGTGAGGTGGAGGTTGCTGAGGACTTCCATGGGAGCCCACACTGGGAAGTTATTGAATAATACAAAGGCTTGTTTGATGTTTTTTAAATGAATGTTCTTGACTGTGGTGGCGTGACTAATGTCAAAGGGGATTGTCAGATCATCCAACCAGTTGAGCGGGATTGGATTGCTCTGATGCAGTGTGGGCAAGGCAGTGATAATGAGGGTGAGGATAATCCCTTTCCTGTGTGTTGGTCCTTTCATGTGCTGTATGAGGTTCACAGTGTTGAGATTACAATGGAGGGCTCTTCATGGACTTGGTTGCTGGGTTGCCAGAGATGTTGAAATCACAGAGGAAGATGTTGTTGGCATGCGTCAGAGACATGGAGGTGACCAAGTCTGTGAAGTCTCCAATGAAGGAGGTGTTGTTTTAGGTGGTTTGTGGATCCGGTGGGAGATGACGACATCCATTGGGGAGAGTGGGAAGTGACTGGAGAGGTTATCAAAAGAGCTGATGGTGGCAATGACCAGTTTGGTGCATGTCCATGGTGCTTTGTGAATCATGGCAAGGCCCGACCCATCTTATATGGATGGCCTCTTTGTGGAATGCTGTAGCCGCTGTGCTAGGCTGTGTCTAGGAGGTCGATGGATGTGGATGTCATCCAAATCTCACTGATGAAGATGACGCACAATTGGTATTTGGTGGTGATTTTTTATTTTTTGTGTGATATGGTTTATTAATCAAAACCTTTCAAAATACATTAAAAGAAAACACAACATAAAGATTTAGTGAACACAACTTTTGAATCATTCCTCACTATAATCGGTACTAACTTGGTTTCCTATTGCTTTGAATTCCTACTTCCTATTTTCTTATTTCTTGTTCCCTGTTCCCTGGATCCCTGGATTTCAAATGAGTGTGCTTATTAGTATTTTCTGCTTCCTGGAATCCTTTTCTGTCTTCCTCTGTTTTGCAGTCAGCTCTTTCCAGTGCTTTCCTTACCTTTACAGCCCAGTATGCCTGTGTTCTTTATTCTTTTGACTTTGCCCTATTCTGCAGTGTAAGCTTGATCCTTTAGACTCTCCTCACCTATACATTTACTATTTTGTCCCATTTTCCTTTCCTTCGTTGGGTGGTGAGGGGGGAGGTTTTGCACGTGTAGTTTTGTTTTCCCTGCTCCTGTTCCTTTACTTTCTCTTAGAGTCTGTTCCTGGTTTTCCCTTGCACTTCTCCTTTTGTTCTGTGTTAAATGTTAGGTGTAGTGTGCTGTTGTATCCAGGTCCTGTGTGAATGTCTATATTTAACTCACTATTCTGTAATCACTATACCTACTCGTCCCTTGCCAGGAGTCGTATCTATTAAGTTATCCTCCCTTTACTGTTGTAGCCTTTCTGGTTCTTGTTTGATCAAGAGGGTTTGTGGGCTTTGCTGGTATTGCTAGTCCTTGTGAGTATTGTCTTTAAGTTACTTTATACAATACCATCAAGGGTGTTCGCTCAAAGATCCTGTTGTTGCTTGTCCTGTATGTGGGCTTAGCACTGACACTCCCTGTAACAGCAATTGTGAGTGAGGAGCTTGCCACGTTGCAGTGTAATCATAAGGAGCTTATAAGTGCTTATCCACATCCCTTTTTATATATTTGTATTCTTTTCACGTTCTACTTGCACATCCTGTGTTTTAGTGTACATGTATCTTGGTTCCTGAGTGCATGTTGTTTGACACAAAGCTATTCACTGTGTGATCTGTGCACATTTTCCTATCCATATCCACTGCCATTGTCCTCTCATGACAGTGCATGCTTGTGAATGGTGTGCATTTCTGCATGGGTGTGAGTGAGTGTGCAAGTGAATGAGAATGCAGTGTGTGTCTGTGAATGTTCTCGGTGCATGTGTGGGTGAATGTAAGAGAAGGTGTATGGATGGGTGACTGCTGGCCGAATGAGAATGAATGTGATTATGTGTATGTGCGAGGCACTGGGGGAAAAGGAGACAAGATAATTTTTGTATTACTGGCCAGCTATGACAAAGTAATCATGATAAGTGTTATTACATGGCTAGAATGGCTGCATGAAAATGCCATTCTACCGAAGCAATAACACATACCATGCTCCTTTTATCATAGATGTCGAGTAAAACATGTCATGCCACCATAAGAAGTAGATAGGTTGGCGGCACCAAAATGCCATTCTAGCCACGCACTAACATGTATCATGCTTGCTTTATCATAGATGCCAGTAAAAATGTAATCTATGATAAAACAATCATGATATGTGTTAATGGGCAATGTCGACCAAGCCTCGGGCAAATGTAAAACATGCTAACATGCTGTGAAAACCTCTTTGCGGGTATCGGCTGGCAACCTTTTTGGGATCTATGTTACAACCTGTTGAGGTGTGAATTTAGGATTAAGGTCACCTGGCCTAGTAGGATCATTGTCTGACTTCCCTCTGTTCCCCCTCCCATGCCTCGTCGCGCCTTGAAACACTTGTGTATAGGCGCGTTATAAATGCCATATCATATCATGGAATGGGACTGGCTGAAAACCTAGGAACATATTCATGGGCTGAAGAGTTATCACAATTTTGCTAGATTATACAGGACATTTTTAACTCCCCCGCGATACCTGACAATACATCCTTCCCCCAATACACTAATAATAGTCTTATTAATGCGTTTGAACAAACTGCCGATCCTGGAAGTCATTGGAAGTTGGCATGGCATCCCTGGATACATGCATCTTTGTCGTCTTTGCAAAAATAAAAACAGGCTGGAAACTAATAGACACGTTTTGACGCAATGTCCGGCTGTAGTCCACTTATATGAATTGCACTTAGCCAGATTTGTTGACAGGTTAGAGCGAATTAAGGAGGACACTTTCCGGGCGCGATGTCTAGTGTGTACTAGCCTGTCTTTGATGCTAGCTTAATCTAGACTGTGGAACTGCTTAAGTAAAGTATTGTGCATTGGGGAGTGGGGACAGTTTAGCATTTCCAGTTAAAGCAGGGATTACATTGTAGCTTTAGAATGTTTTAGTGTATTAATACTGTATGTCACACTGTGACATAAGCATCGCTTGTAATAATATTAGATCATGAAGTTTGGTCATGGATCGCTTTCTTCATTTTAGGTATATTTTAAAAGTAGTTATGTGTGAGATTAATTTTGAAATGTAATGGTGATTATTATACTGGTTTTGTGTTTTTTGTAATTTTGTAGCTCCCTACATTACTGCAAATAGTGTAAATGAAGATGAATTGGATTGCATTTGTATTAAAGTATAATGTTTTTACTGTGAAAAGTTAATTATAATTACAACACACTTTAATTTAAAAAAAAGGATATGTGTTAATATGTGGCGTGACTGGTATTTCTGTGCAGCCAGAGTAGCATTTTCATAATGTGGCATGACATGTTTTACTGGCCATCCATGATAAAGCAAACATAAGTGGTATTATGTGGCTTGACTGGCCTTTTGATGCAACCAATTTAGCCATTTCTTTATGTGCCATAACATGTTTTACTGGGCACCTATGATAAAGAAAGTATGATAAGTGTGATAACTTGGCTAGACTGACATTTTGGCACTGACAGTGTAGCCATTCCGTACGGTGGCATGACATTTTTACTGGGAATCTATGATGTTAAATGTTAATGTTAAAGGACATTTGTACCGCACACTATCACCACCAGAGTGGTCCCCTGGCAATCTGGTGGCTCTGAAAGAGGAAGGGAGCGAGGGTTAGTGGGAAGAAGCTGGAAAAGGGCAATAGAGGAGTGAAGTGCTGTTGGCGGCCTCAGCTAGGTGGGTCCATTGGCTGGGCCTGGGGTGTTTTCGATCGGTAGTCGTCGTGTAGTGTTGTGCGAGTCTATGTGTGTTTTTATTTTGTTGTTGCAATGTAGTGAAGTTTGTGCGGTTTGTTGTGCTGTAGGTTTGTGGTTGTGTTTGGTTTGGAGTTTGAGAGGTGTATGCAGAGGGGGGAATTGTTAGTGCGATTGGTTAGTTGGCATCTTTCTCCTGAATTGAGGCGCTGGACTTACATAATCTCCCCAGGTGGGGTTCGGGAGCACCCCTGCACCTCAGTGCTGATCTGGGTCCATCCGGCCTTCAAGGTCCCTTTCACATCAGGTCCTTCCTCTCCAGCCTCCCGCACAGCGCTACCTGTTTTCCCTTCCTACTCGTATGGCTAGTGCACCTGCCAATGTCCACAGCTATGATAGTGTGGTGATTGCCAATATCCCGATACTTCCACCCCACTGTGGTACCTTCTTCACATAGGGAGTTCTTCACAGTCGGTACTGAGAGTTGTCTGTGTCTACTCCAGTTTAGTCATCCCTTTTCCTTTCTGTTTCTGTTTTCAGTTTGAGTCTGTGGTGTTGCAGAGCCAGGTTTTTAGTAATTTCCTAAATTTTAGGTGATTTTTGGTCTTTCATATTTCTTTTGGGATGTTGTTCCAGGTCTTTGCGGCTAAGTGGTAGAAGGAGGTGCCTCCAAGTTTCTTCTTGAGGTATGGTTTTGGTTCCAGGTGGATTTCGTTCCTCGAATCTTGTTGGCTTGTAGATTATTTTCTTTTGTATGAATTCTGCTCCTTGTCCACTGATTGCCCTGTGCGTTATGCACATTGTTTTGAAGGTGATGCAGTGTTTTACTGGGAGCCAGAGTAGTGTTTTTAGGGCAGGAGTTGTGTGTTCTCTTCTTGAGAGTTTGAAGAGTAGTCTGGCTGCTGCATTTTGGATCCATTGTAGTTTCTTCAGGAGGTATTGCGGCATTCCGAGGTAGAGGCTGTTTGCATTTTCGATTCTTGACATGATGAAGGCGACGATTGTGACTGTTTTGTCGGTGAAGGAGAGGAAAGTTAGGATTATTGTCGCTGTGTGGAGGAGGAAAAAAACATTTCTTGACTGTTGCATTTACTTGTGGTTCTAAGGTTAGGGTGTTGTCCATCAGGACTCCCAGATTTTTTAACTACCTTAGATGGTGATGGTGCGGTTCCCATTTCCATTGGCCAAGGGATGGCGGTTTCGTTCTCTTGGTCTTTGGATATGATCATGATTTCTGTCTTTGCTGGGTTGGTTTTCAGGTTGTTGGCAGTCATCCAGTTGAAGACTTATTTTAGACACTCGATTAGGGTTGAATGATCAGCTTGGGTGTTTTTGATTTTGTAGATGATTTGGGTATCATCTGCGTAGTTGTAGCATGTAATGTTGTACTTTTTGAAGATTCTGATGACCGGAGTCTGGTAGATGTTGAAGTACAGTGGTGATAGTGAGGATCCTTGTGGGACTTCACAGTCGTTAACTCTTGGAGTTGATTTGAAGGGTTTATTACATACTGTTTCTGTTCTGTCTGCTAGGAATGATTTATTCCAGAGTAGTGCTGTGTCTGTTAGGCCTATGTCTTCTAGTCTTTTGGTTAGGATGTCATGACTAACTGTGTCTAAGGCTGCGGAGAGGTCGAGTAGAATGAGGGCTGAGGTTGTGTTTGAGTCTGTGTTAAGTTTTAGGTCGTCCCAGATGGATAGTAGTGCTGTTTCTGTTCCTCTTGCGAGTCTGAATTCGACTTGAGCTTGATCTAGCAGGTGGTGTTTTTCTATGTATTCTTGGGTTAGTTTATATACATAGGATTCCAGGAGTTTTGCCAGGTAGGGAATGTTTGAAATAGGCCTGTAGTTGGAGAGGTCTTCTATGTCGCCACTTGTGTTTTTCAGAACTGGTTTGATATATGCTGATTTGAAGGTCTTTGGTACAGTTCCTGTTGCTAGTGAAAGGTTCAGAAGGTTTCTGTGGTATTCTGCTGGCGTTCCTTGTGCGAGGATTGATTTGCAGATGTCCGGGGGACAGGGATCCATGGGTGATCCTGCTTTCTTGCTGTGTTTTACCAGCATTGCGAATGCCTCTGCTGATATTTCAGGAAAGTTTTGAGTTTGTGCTGAGGTTCTGTGATAGGTTCGCTTGGTACTATGTTGTGGTCGGTTGATATGTTTTGTATGTTTTGTCGGATGTTATTGATTTTTTTCTTGAAATGGTCTGCCAGGTCGTTGCATAGTTTCTTTGAGGGGGTTGGGGTGTTGTCGCAGCCTGGTGGGTTTCTCATCTCTTTATTGATGTTAAATATTTCTTTTTGTGTGTTGGTGGCATTGGTGATTCTGTCATCATAATGCCTTCTCCTCGCCTTTTTAATTTCCTTCTTGTATGTGCAGATTTGTCTCTGGAACAGTGTTTTTTTGTCTGAGTTGTATTCTTTCCTCCATTCCAGTTACATCTTTTTGTTTTCCATTTTCATGGTGCTTAATAGTGGGGTGAACCATTTGGTCATTGCTCTTTTTTTTTTAATGGGGTGAATGGTTTTTCTGGGGCGATCTTGTCAATTGCGTCTGCAATCCATTTGTGTAGTAGCTCCACTTTCCTCTCTAGGTCGGCTAGTTCTGTAGTTGAGGGTTTGGTTAACTACAGTTGTTCGAATAGGTTGCTTTCTTTGACATTTTCCAGTTTCTTTTTGAGGTGGTTGTGAGTTTAGGGGGTTGGATGCAGACTTGAGTAGGCAGAGTGATCACAAATGGGATGATGAGGTGGTTGCTCCACAGTATTTGTATCGGCAGTGCTGTTGTGATGAGGTTTTTGTTTGGTGAAAATTGTGTCGAGGGTGTGTCCTGCCGAGTGTGTTGCTCCTTTGACTACTTGTCGTAGTTTCATGGTAGAGAGCTGTTCAATCAGTGAGTTTTGGGAGTTGGTGTGAAACCAGATGTTGAAGTCCCCCAGGATGATTAGGTGTTTGTGGTTGATGGCTAGGTTGGTGATGGCTTCTATGAAGTTGTCAATGAAGGTTGCATCATATGTCGGTGCTGTGTACACCAGGATGAATGTGACGTTGGTTTTTAGCTTGCTGTTAGGTGTATTACCATGGTTTCGCAGTTGAGGATGTTGAGCAGTTTGTGTTTTTATTTTCAGGTGTCCTTTGAAGGCTATTGCGATGCCTCCTCCTTTTTTGTTTTTCCTGTTTATTTGAAGACATCTGAAGTTGGTTGGAAGGCAGCTTTGGAGTATGATTTTGTAGTTGTCGTCCAGCCATGTTTCTGTGATGAACAGGATGTCAATGCCGTTGTCATCGAGTAGGTCGAAGATCTCTGTTGTGTCTTTTGACATGGATCTTGTGTTTATAAGATTGCAGTGGAGTTTGGAGGTGTTGTTTGGCCTGGACTTTGTTGTAGAGGTCGTCCTCTGATCGTGTTTTGGTTTCCTTCCTGGTCCATCTCTTGCTGAGGTGTTGGTTTTGGGGTGTCAGCTTCTTTAAAGAGTTCTTCTAGGTTCTGCCTAGGGTTTTTGTTTTCATCGGGTTCATCTTCCATGAGTTGTGGTTGTCAATTGGAAGTTCTTCTTACTTTGGTGATGTAAGGTGTTATCGCATCGGTTTTATGTATGTTGTTTCTTGTGTTGTTTATCCTTCTTATGCAAGTTTGTGTTTGGTAGTTTGATGTTGCTGCTTCTAGCGTTGTGTTGGTTTGCTCTGGTGACCATTTGTCAGCGAGGTAAGGAGTTAAGTAAGGGGATTTGTCTCTTCTCTCAGTGTTGATTCGATTCTTGTTCCTGACTGCGGGGGTGCGTTCAGTAGTTGTGGTTCTTTGTTGCTGTTCAGGAATGTTTGTTGCTTCTTCTCTTTTTCTTTTCCTTGGAATGGGTCGTTTGCGCAGCATTATAAGAGGTGGTTTAGTCTTTATTTGTTTGCTGAAGTCCAGTTGGTTCTGCTTTGGTCTGGTCGTCTTGTGGTGTAGTAATGGGTGTGGAGGGCTGTCCGCTAACAGTTAAGCTGTGTCTGTGGGTGGTATTTCCGGCTGATGTTGCTGACTCGTTCTGTCGTTGTCTTGAGAGGGGTAGGAGAGGTGGGTAGGGGTTATATATTTGGGTGTTATTGGTGGTTCTCTTTAGTGTCCGTCTCCCTATACGCAGTTCACTGCAGTAACCAGCAGTGTGTGCTTAAGCCTCTAATCGGGGTGTCACTCCACAGTATTCACGCGTGGGTTCTGTCTCACTTTGGGGTTGAGTTGTTGAGCGGGATTTGAGAGGCGTGTCTAGAGGTCTGTCAATAAGATCCGAATATCATACTATGCAGTCTAGAAATAGGACCCCTACTAAGCTTGAGAGACCTGTATAGTGGGAGAGAGACCTATCAATGCAATCTACATATCACAGAATGTGATATGAAGACAGAACCCCTACCAAATTTGAGAAACCTGTATAGTGGGAGAGAGACCTATCAATGCAATCTGATTGTCACATAGTGCAGCCTGGAGATAGAGCCCCTACCCAGTTTGAGAGACCTGTATAGTGGGAGAGAGGCCTATCAATGCAATCTGAATATCACACAGCGCAGCCTAGAAGTAGAGCCCCTAGCAAGTTTGAGAGGCCTGTATAGTGGGAGAGAGGCCTATGAATGCAATCTGAATATCACACAATGCAGCCTGGAAGTAGAGCCCCTAACAAGTTTGAGAGACCTGTGTAGTGGGAGAGAGGCCTATCAGTGCAATCTAGATATCATACAATGCAATTTGGAGACAGAACCCCTACTAGGTTTCGGAGACCTGTATAGTGGGAGAGAGGCCCATCAGTGTAATCTACATATCATACAATGCAATTTGTGGACAGAACCCCTGTCTAGAGGCCTATTAATGCTGTCTGGATATCACTTAATGCAATCTGGACATAGAAGCCCTGTTTGATTTGTGAGAGGGACAGGCCTACCAATGCAATCTGAGTATCATACAATGCAATTTGGAGACAGAACCCCTACTAGGTTTGGGAGACCTGTATAGTGGCAGAGAGGCCTATCAGTGCAATCTAGATATCATACAATTTAATTTGGAGACAGAACCCCTACTAGGTTTGGGAGACCTGTATAGTGGGAGAGAGGCCTATCAGGCAAATCTAGATCTCATGCAATGCAATTTGGAGGCAGAAACCCTGCTAAACTTGAGAGACCTGTATAGTGGGAGAGCGGCCTATCAGTGCAATCTAGATATCATACAATGCAATTTGGAGGCAGAATTCCTGCTAAACATGAGAGACCTGTATTGTGGGAGAGAGGCCTATCAGGTCAATCTAGATATCATACAATGCAATTTGGAGACAGAACCCCTACTAGGTGTGGGAGACCTGTCTAGAGGCCTATTAATGTAGTCTAGATATCACTTAATGCAATCTGGGCATATAAGCCCTGTTTGATTTGCGAGAGGGGCAGGCCTATCAATGCAATCTGAGTATCATACAATGCAATTTGGAGACAGAACCCCTACTAGGTTTGGGAGACCTGTATAGTGGGAGACAGGCCTATCAGCGCAATTTAGATATCATACAATGCAATTTGGAGACATAACCCCTACTAGATTTGAGAGACCTGTATAAGTCTATATATGGGGATGGGGAGGTATGTGTCTAGCCGGTCAGATTGGTACAATATTAAATATTGATTGAGTTTCTCTAAGTTGAGGGTGGGGCGAGATATGCAGTGGGGAATAATCACATTGTTTACTATGTGTTTCATAAGTGGCTCGGATTCTAGGGTAGGGTAGTTGCTCTACTCCTGACCCAGGCTGCTCCTACCTTACTGGTCCTTGTAGTTGATGGCTTGCCACTGGCTTCCCCTGCGGACACCTGCTGACTCCTCTTGGATCCACCCTTGGTCTTAGGACCCTTAGCCACAGGGCTGCACGATAAAGCAAGCCTGATAAGCGTTACTATGTGTCTAGACAGTCATTTTGGTGCAGTCTGTCTGGCGGTAATATCTTACTGTAGCATGGCATTACTGGTCATCTATGATAAAGCATACATAATAAGTGTAATTACAAGTCTAGACTGGCCTACATTACACTGGTGCAGTCAGTTTGGATTTTTTTTTTCTTATTGTGTTCTTGCCATTTTAATGGCAAAGTCAACAGGAGTATATTCTTATGTGGAGGAACTGGCCTATATTGGCAGAGCCAGTTTGGACATGTTTTCTTATAGTATCATTACTCGCGTTATTCACAAAGCAAACATGAGTATGTTCTTAGAAGGGAATACTGTCATATGTTAGCACAGCCAGCATGGAAATGTATAGGCAGAGCAGGTGTGAAAATGCTTTTTTATACTGGTTTATATTATGAGAAAGGCATCATGAAAATGCATTTGGAAATGCCATGTGCACTGTTGGTGATTTGCATCTATTGGATTTTTTCATGATTTACCCTACAAAACCGACAGCAAACTGTCGTTTTATCCAATTTTTCACAGAAAGAGTGATGTATAATGCACCATTTTAGCACATTATACCAACAATTGTTTTAGTTGTGTGACCCTCCATCCCCTGCCGATGCTCTATTGAGTGGTTTTGGCTCTATCACTACGCTCAATCGCTCTCACATATTTGTGGCAAATATTTATGCCCCTCCAATTAATAAATCCACCAGTCATCCCTGGTGGCTTGTACATTTTGGTGCTGCAGCCTTGTTTCAATGCTAGGTGAAAGATTTAACCTTTCATTAGAAATAAACATACATATATCTTTTGCCTAGTGCAGTTCGAGGCATGCCCCTGCAGCAGCATGATCATCTTGGGCACCGTGCATGCGTGGTTGTCCAGGCTGGCCAGGAGTTTGGTGTGGCTCATGCTTTGTTGAGGAGTATGGGGGGGTGCGCTCAACATTGTTTTCATGGGAGCCCTCAAATGTTGTGTTACACCTCTGTGCCAAAGGTGCAAGCACAGTTACAGACCATGTTAATCGGACGGCAGACCAAACCATAGCAGAGCTAGTGGCAGATGCGAATCCCAGAATAGTGTGTCAAAAGCTAAATAAAGAGTTCTTCAGGAATACATTAATATGCCTGTAAGCGCAAAACTTACAGGGAGAGGTAAATAACACACAGAACAATACCCCAAGAGGGGTCAAACCAAAGAATAGGGGAGGAGGAGGAGGTCCACCCCTAGGACAAAGGGGACAAACAGGGAAGGCAGGCAGCTACCGGGGACAGCAGGTCAGCAGAGACAGTGGGGTCAGCAGGACCAGCAGAGGCAGTGGGGCCAGCAGGACCGGAAGAGATGGTGGGTCAACAGGGACCGCGAGGAGCACTGACAAATCAGTTAGTGTATAAATACTGTAACAGGTTGAGCATTGGCAGAATAAGAGTTCATACAGACTACATAGACCATACTTTCAGTGCATTCAGGGACAAAACATCACCCAATGCCCACTTGTGTACAATCATGTCCCTTTCCCTGATGCAAACCAAACAGCCCAAACCTCTTTTCCAAACCTTAACGTCTAAACATTTGCCCCCAGTCCTCCGCCCATCTTTCAGGTTGACCAAGACCCGTTTTGGCTAACACAACTTAGGTGCTGATGGATCCCTTAATCTCGATAGATCAGAATGGGCCATGGGTTCATTGCAGTATAGAAGGAAGGTCTAGACCTTACCTGGTGGACAAGGGGGCCAGTAAGTCAGCCCTGCATATAGATGAGCCAGTTTCAACTGATACCATGATAGCAGTACGTATATCCAATACCCCAACCATACACTTGGTTACTGAGCCCATAATGATCATGTTAGGAAATTATGTAATATGATAAGGCATTTATAATGCGCCTGTACACAAGTATTTCTAGGCATGACAATACAAGCAGTGGGAAACAAAAAGGAGGACAAAACAATGATCTTACTAGGACCTAACACTGAAACGCATGCTTTCCTTTTAAGCACCTCAACATCCGTACATTTGTTAGGAAGAGACCTTTTGTGTAAGCTCAAGTACCCTATGTAATATACCCAAGACAGGGTATTTTTACCTGTCTCCATCTTTATGCAGAAGATGTCGTAGGGTTGTTTACATTACACCAATAGGAAATAGGCCATCAGTAGTGTGGCATAGGAATCAGAGTGTATGATCCTAAAGAAATGACCACAACATTATTCACTTATGGTGTTCTTACTTGTGTGGTTTTAACATATTGTATATGTTTTATGTATTATGATCATTTTTATGATTGTTTTTATGAAATGCATTAGATTTAAATAAAGTGTTGTGATAATTGACTCCACTTTTGATGGGGTAAGAGTGTTTAGTAACACCGGTTGAAATACTGGACTTTCTTTTTGTATAATAAAAAAAGTGTATGCTCACAGAGCAAGAAGTCTATCCCTACCTGTGACTCTGGACCGTTTTGAGAATAGAGAAGATGTCGTAGCAACATTCCAGGTAAACCCAGAGGAAGAGCCACCTAACGAGGGAGAATGGTTAGATGATTTGAAGGCATTGATTAACTCCATACCTGCTTCTTTATAGTCAACCTATGATAACGAGGTACAATACGATACATTCACACTGCTGATCCCATTAGGATAAAGGTTGACACTTTTGGGAAGCTACCACATATCCTTCAATACCCCTTAAAGCCTTAGGCTTTATTACTCTTTTACTTTTACTCTTTTAGCACTCTTGTTATTAAGTCAACCTGAACCAAAGTATAATTGTCCCAACCACCATTCCATGCAAAACTCCAAAGTAGCTTCTCAAAATCCCAGGAAGACTACATATCATTCTGTCCAAGGCTTTAGTGCTGCTAATGCTCTGGTAGTTCCCTCATTCCCAGTTGTGCCAAAACCAGCAATAATATTGTCATGCATCCCTTCAAAAGATAATTATTTCATGGTAGTAGATCTGTGTTGAGCCTTCTTCTCTATCACCATACATAAGGATAGCCAGTATTTATTTGCAGAGGAATTCAGTACACCTGGACAGGATTAGACGAGGGGTATATAGAGCCCCCAACCCCTTTCTCTCAGCAACTAAAGAAAGATTTAGATGATGTAAAGTTCACCAGAAAGTCAGTGTGTGTCCAGTATGTGGGATGCTTCTTCATAGCTTCTCCATCATATGAAGTGTGCAAACAAGACACACAGACTTGCTGGCCACCCTTGCAGAGAAGGGACACACAACATGTAAGCAGAAGTAACAGTTATGTAGACAATAGTTCCATTATTTAGGCCACAATATCATTGAGGGTCTCTGGTTAATAGCACCCTCCTGGAAGAAAGCAGTACATAAAGACCCAAAAGCCCCAAACTGTTACACAGTTTGTGGCATTTTTAAGTGTAGTCAGGGATTGCTGTCAGTGGATCCTAGGATATGCAAGATCGTCAAACTCCTACAACAGTTCACCTGAGTTAACACTATAGAGCCAGGATTTCAGAAGCTGGGGAAACATTTACCAAGATGAAGAACAGTCTAGCCAATGCACCAATGTTTGGAGTTCCTGACTACAAGAAAAAGTTCACCCTATACTGTCGTAAGAAGAATGGGTTTGCCCCATCAGTCTTCCCCAGAGACATTGTATTCATCATAAACCTGAGGCTTATTATGGTAAGGAATTAGACCTTTTTGGTGCAGGAATTATGTTGGGGCCCCCCTTGGAGGTTGCAGTGTCACAGTCCATTGTCTCCCTTTTGCTGAACACCATAAAGCAGCAGATGTCTGTATATCGGGCTAGAAAATATGAAATCCTTCACCCAAACTCCTCCATTGCAACCTTAACCAGGTGCTCAGTACTGAATCCAGCATCCCTTCTCCCCACTCACCATGAGGTTAACGGCATGATACTGAACCCCATGATTGTGTAGCAATTACTTATTTCCTATTGACTCCCCACCCTCCTTAATTGACTTAGCAGATGTCCCCTTGGGAGCAGAGCTAGTCTATTTCATTGATGGGTTGTGTTACCAATATTAAAAGGGAAAATGGTGGCAGGGTATGCAGTATGTGAGTCTGTAGAACTGGGGGAAAGTGGGAAGTTGCCTCGGGTCACTTCCATACAGGTTGTAAAGCTGGTGAAACTAACAAGGGCATGCATGCTAGCTGCCCAACTATCTGTTAACATCTATACTGATTTGAGATATGCTTTTGGGGCAACCCATGACTTTGGTTAACTCTGGAAGCAGAGAGGGTTGTTGACTTCAACCAGATCCCTTATTAAAAATACCCATTATGTACAAACTCTCCTAGATGTTACTATGTTACCTGAAAAGAAGGCCATCATCAAGTGTGCCACTCATCAGTCCGTAAATTACCAAATGAGTTGTCACAAGGATTTTAAACACAGAGCAGCAAAATTGGCTACGGTTTCTGAATCGGAAGACAAATTCATCCTCAGTATTAAGACCATTCCTAACCCCTCTCTATACAGGACCTTAGAGTAGCTGCCTCCTGCGAGAAGGATAACTGGAAAAGGGAAGGCCATTGGTTACATGGAAACTCTCTGCGGTTAGATGATTAGTTCATCCAAAGATATTACTGTCACATCTTGTGAGGATGCACCATGTCCAGGCCCATCTGGGAAAAAGGAAGGGGTGAATATGTCACTAAATAAGACCTGGTTTGCCCCTGAATTTTCTAAAATAGATCAAGAGTACTATGGGCATTGCATCATCTGCAAGAATAATGTGTGGGGGGGCTATACCTGTCACACAGGGAGTACGCCCTCCTCCTTATGTCACTTTTGCAGGCCTTCAGATTGACCTTCTCCATCTTCCTAGCTTCAATATCTGGTTGTAGCCCCTTGTCGTGTTCTCTGGGTAGTTAGAGGTGTACCCCTATCAGAGGTCTGATGCTGTAATCATAGTTAAAATACTTGTCAGAGAATGTGTACCCAGGTTTGCAGTACCAGTTAGTATCAACAGCGACCAATGGTCTCACGTGTGAATAGTGTGGTAAATGCATTCCTGACCACTTTGAACGTGCAAACAACTTACATTGTTCGTAACATCCTCAATTAGCAGATGTAGTAGAAGAGCGGAATTCTATCATGTAGAATGAGGTTGAAAAGATATGTCAATAAACCAAGCTTAAATAGCCTGATGCCTTTCCCCAGGAGGAGATGTGTAGTCCACTGGCAGGGAGGAACATGTGATCCTAATGGTTTTTGGGAGTGTGTTGTGAAGATGTGGTTTAATTTCCTCCCCAGGCCAGTTTATGCCACCATGGTGTTGTTACCTATCCATGCAAGACCCACCCAAACTGGTTGTCTGATGAAGACTATCTATGTGCCTTAAATACAGCAGCACAGCTCTAAAAGTGAACCGAGACCGCAAATGTGTTGTCAAAGAATGAAACTACTATCACTAAACGAACCCCAGCTCCTCAAATATATTCAGAACCATCCCGTGTCTCAGACCGAACATATTATTATTATTACTCTGTCTTGCATTCTAGGTTGGGACGACATGAAGTTCTGAAGATCACCTATTGGCATCACTATTTGACAAATACAATGGAGGTGGTGAGAGAAAGGGTGCAGAGTAATAAGGAGAGCAGGGACACTGATACAGTACCCCTGCTAGACGGAAAATCTTATTGTGTCTCCTTTATTGTATATATTGGCCTAAGCTCAGTCCCTCTACGAAGGAATCCGCGTTGCAAGGTCCTGACCTTAGATCAGTTTTAGCCACCATTTTAGGTTCATCCATCATTTTGATTCTCACTCCAAAGTCACCCTGTGTTCTAAGATGGTGGACAGTGTTCTTCTGTTAAGTAACATGGCCGTCTTGACCTCTGCATGAATGTTAATGCTTAAACTGCCCGTATGCCAAATGTTAGGGTCATGTACTGAGACCTTGTCCTTCGTTGACCTGTGGATAAAGGATTACCTGTGCCAACGATACTAATCCATGAACATATATTATGCAGAATACTGTTCGAGCATTTGATGTGAACACTTATTTGACTATGTACGAAGACTTAATATAGAATCCAAAGACACACTGTTGCTATTGTAACCTATTGGAGAATGTATTAAGGATAAACCATAAATGTATAGATGCATAAATTAGGAACAAACTCGGCATGAACCCCTAGCCCAACGAAATGGTTAACCTGCAAATGGGCTGAACATCAGATTACATATTGTATAAAAGACACAACCATTCTGATGTACAGCCCCAGTCACTACCCACACCGAACAGGGCTGGTATTCGCTGGGCCTGATAGCTATCTGTTGCTTTGTTCTTTGAAAACTGGTCAGTTGTAGAATAAAGATCTGTGTATCTTTTGAACCCGCATTTGGTGTATTTCCTTTTGGGGTGCTCAGCCTTGATATTCTCTTTTTGCTTTCACAGATAGCTCCCGAACAGGGACCCTCAAGATTGATGCCAGCTCGTTGAAGGTTGACACGGCTATCGGACTGGGATCGGAAAGTGTAAAGGGGCCCCTTTCCTGAATGAGAAGTGACACCTCAACAGCGCTGCATGGCCCGATTCCTGGACAGTGAGCATGCGGTCCGAGTCGGCATCTTTACAAGGGTCCACATATCGAGGCGGGCAGATTTGCTGAAATCACCAAACACGAGGTAAACTTTGTTAGAAAACTTTGAAATCCGATCAGACCTAATTAGGATTTGATCAGGTGAGTCGTGATCCGATTCTTAAGTATCCTGTTCATTTGTTTTGGTGCATTGCACTCGCAAGTTCAATTATTGACCAGGTAACACCAGTATTCTGATATGCCTGGGAAATTGTCTGCCTGCTTCAGGGCGTTATTCCGCAGCGACAGACAATCTTTGGAATTTGCCCGACCGGCGCCAATGGAGGGGTCGCCGGCATGTACTATGTACTGTAAGCACGACATCGGTAGTATAGTGTTTAATGATATTTGGCACAGACAAACTAGACATGCTTCCGAACTTCAGTGGCCAATCAATGGCAGTTTTGAGATTCCTCGTATTGAATATTTAGAATCCATTTTATTGAAGAAAAAGGCTAGACCTGCAGCATTCGATGTATTACAGAATTGGAAGATAGAAGCTTTACAGCAGCATAAGAGTAGAGAAAAGCATGCGCGCCGTCATAAGACGAACGCCGAAAAAGCGTTGTTATATGACCAAAATAAACAGTCTGAGTCAGCTAGGAATTTGGATAGGGCTTTCTCACTTGGTATCCAGAAAATCTATCCTTCTAAAGACTTTCATGTTTCTGATGAACTTATTGATAAATTGTTGAATGAACGAAGGCCTGGTGCCACTGCGCCACCTCCGTATGTTCCTCTTCCTGCTGCTTTGCCTCCTCCTGCTCCTCCTGCTCCTGTTGCTCCTCCTATTGTTCCTCTTCCTCCAGATGTTGGTCCTCCTTTTGTCGCTGCTCCTCCACCTGCTCCTCCGCTTTTACCTGCTGTACCTGACGATCAAAATGTGCCTACTCTCCCTCTTCCGAGTGGTTCTACACTGCTTGTAGTAGACTGGGGAGCGAGATCGAGGGTCGTCACTCGCAATACTGTGTCACCAGAGAAAAAGCGTGAGTTAACAGCGTGGGCTGAGCATTGCATGGAGAAGGGTGATCAAGCTTATGTTTTTGCCACACTCTGTAGGCAAACTTTGGAAAAAGACGATACACCTGAGAAGCAATATCAGGATTCCTTCTGTTTGCATTTATCTCTCCAGACTTTCCATTGGCAACACTAAGGAATTACTTCCCAATCATAGTAGCACAATATAATGTTGACCGTATTGATTTGTTCTTGAATTTGTGATAGGACAGGCAGATACACTCCTGTCCTATTTTTTGCTGCTACTGCTCACTATATGTTTCCCTTCCGTAATTTCAGCCTATCATTCTTTCCTTTCTCTTTTCTGCATCTCTGTCTATTTCTTGACACCACCGCTTTGATTCAAACGCATTTTTTCTGTGATTAGATAACAGGAAAAGTTTAGGTGTGTGCCACAATATAACAAATTGGTTTATGTGATTTGAGACTTATGTTGTTTTTCTCCTTTTGTTCCTTGTTGACTGTTCCTTCATTATTTTACATATATTAAAAATATTTTTGTATGATACTTGCCTCTTTTTGGTACTTTACCTGTTTTGTCAAGAGGATTAGATTCAAACAAGATATCGTAGCATTCATTGCTTTAACATTGGGTTGACAAGGGGAGTTTTAGGGATCAATTAACCCCCGTCGTTTTTTGAAAACCCATGGCACAGCGACACCCCTTTTTTTCATGATTTATAACACTCTCTAGTATAGACAATTTTCCTGAGAAAAACGTTTTTATTGAGGGATTAGGGATTCATTTATGTGTAATGTGGGACAGACTAAATGATACAGATCTTCCACAAGGATTGAGGGATCTAAATATTTAGGCATTTTCTAGAGACACTATGGAGAAAGTACAAGAGCATGTTGAGAGGGTACTTGAGTATAGAAGGGAGCTGGAAAGGTTACAGAATGAAGATGAAGATGGAGATAGTTTGGGTACTATGTTCATACAAAAACGGTTTCTTCCTTGTTGTAAATTGATAACTGAGGAAACACGGATTTGCAGGAAAGACGCGATTAGATGGATTTCAGACGCATCGATAACTCCTGTTGAAGTATATGACACGTATGGTCAGTATACGCCAGATATGCAGAGGAAAGTGATACAGGTAATGGTAGAATACCTACAGGATGAGTGTGTAAAAAGAAAGATTTGTTGTCCCGCAGAGTTATTGAGTATTTACAAGAGAGCTTTTTCGTTTGACACTTCTTCGGCTGCTTTAGCGCTCGATTTGGCTCTGTTGCTTAGTAAGCGTTCGGAGTTGCCTACTTCTCAGTTGCCTATGAGAGAGGTTCCTCTGACACTTGTCCTAAAAGTCGAGGTTCCAGCAGATGTCGGAATGGGTGTGCAGGCCTATGAAATTCCTGCACACTATATGTCACAGTTTGTTCATGTCCCGGTCTCAAGACAGGAAGTGAACACCATCAAACAGTCCATTCCCAACATTAGGAAGAATCCGACAGGGTTCTACAAACAAATAGTCTGTCTTGCAATCCTCAGTATTCACGCTAAGTGATATTGATCTGTTATTTCCTGTGCTTCTACCTGTTGACTTGTGGAAACAGATTAGAACTATAGACGATGTAGCAGGGCTAGGAGACACATGGACTAACATAATTAGACTTGATTGAGAAAGGCCAGCTGGCGAAAGACCGCCTCAGGTGATACTAACTTTACCTGACAGAATAGTTGCGAAATTGAAAACGATAATTCCCGAAAAGAGAATTATTTGGGACAAGCTTACTGCCTGTGTTCAAGGGAATTCTGAGGGTGCTACCGAGTTCTTTAATCAGTTCAGACAGGTATTATCAGATTTCAGCGGACACGATTTAGGCACAGAGTCTGGGAAAAGATTATTTGTAGACAAATTTGTGCGTGGATTGCTGCCTGACACCCAGTCGCAAATTATGTCCTCTTAGAGCGCTTGGCAGGCGAAGTCTCAATCAGAAGTACTGCACATGGCTCAGTACTAAGAGAATCGTGTCAATCATGAAAAAGAAAGAGTCGAAAAGAGGAAAGGTGATTTGAAAACAAAAGTATTATTACAGCAAATTGTTAGAGGCCCTAGAGGGGGTTATTCACAATTCAGAGGTCAGTATGTTCCACAGGGAAATGCGCCCTTGAGTCCTGTAAACATTAACCAGTGTGCCTATTGTATGCAAGAGGGTCATTGGCGTGCACAATGCCCGATCCTCCGACAGAGGTCAAATAACACATTTGGGAATATGGGTAGATGATCCAGAGGTCGCCCGGGTGTAGGGGGCCCTGGTAGAGGTCAGTTTTCACAAGTTTCACAGCAACCTTTTTCACAGGACAATCAGGCAGCAGGTGTGGATACTTGAACTATCTTTGATCATCCTTCTGCCGCTTACCTCTCTGAAGAACTTCCTTTTGACGACATTCTGTTTCGCTAGGATTGCCCGAAGTAGGGTTTGGAACCAATGCCTATTCCTGTTAATCAAAAAGGTCCCTACGTTGAAATGATAGTGGGAAATAGGAAACATCTATTCTTGATAGATACAGGGGCACAGAAGTGTTCCATTGATCATTCTCGGGTTCCAAACATTCCACTGTCAGGGCACACTAATGTTTCTGTAGGGTTTTCTGGCACACCAGTTGTCTGTCCGGTTTCTTTGCCGGTACCTATTTCTTTTGGTCCCTTTACGGACCATTGTCCATTCCTTTTGACTTTGAATTGTGGAGAGAATTTGCTGGCGTTGAATCTGTTGAAGGAAATAAATGCGGTAATTCATTGTTCTTCTGATGGAGTGCGTTTGACGATTTCACCACAGCAATTTTCTGTCTCTCAATTCTTGACTAGACCTTTGCTGCCGGAATTTAGTCATGTTCCGGAGTGTTTGTGGGCAATTGACGACAACGATGTCGGTGTTTTGCAAATCGAGCCTGTTAAAATTATCTTGAAACATGGAATAAAGCTGACACGCATTCCACAGTATAAGATTTCAGTCGATGGTGAGCAAGCTTTGAAATGCATCGTCTCCGATTTTGTGCATCGAGGGGTGATTGAGGAGATTGCAGGTAGTTTGTGAAATAGTCCGATTTTACCCGTGTACAAAAAAGGCGATAATGCAATTCCTTTTCGTTTCATAATTGATCTGCGTGCCATCAATATGATCATCGCTCCACAATTTCCAATTGTGCATGATGTAACAACGATATTAACTATGATCCCGGCTTCAGCTACTTACTTTAGTGTTGTGGATCTAAAGAACGCTTTCTTTAGTATTCCTGTACACAAGGTCAGTAGATACTTGTTTGCGTTCACCTTGGGGGGGACGTTCATTTACCTTCACCTGTGCACCGCAAGTTTACATGGAAAGTCCAAGCATCTACAGTAGGGCTTTGAAAGAACAGCTTGATACCCTTGAGTTGCCCTCTATTTGTACACTGCTTCAATATGTTGATGACTTGTTTTTAGCTGCTGACTCAGCGAGCGCTTGTAAGGAGGGCAATGTGTTGTTGCTTATTCACCTGGCTAAACATGGACATAGCGCTTCGCTTAAGAAATTTCAATATTGTTGTCAGGAGGTCGCCTATTTAGGCTATCTCCTGTCAAAGGGGGGAAGAAGATTGACACCTGAACGGATAAAACTCATTTCTATCATGTCTGTCCCAAATACACAGAAAGAAGTTAGAGCCTTGATAGGAATGGCTTCTTACTGTAGGCAGTGGATCCCCAACTTTTCACTAGTGATTAAGCCGATGTTGGCTCTGACCAAGAAGTGCATTTCTTCGCCATTGCCGTGGAACATGGAGCACCAGCGTGCATTTGATTTGCTCAAGACTGCATTGTGCTTGGCACCGGGTTTGGGCACACAAAACTATGAAAAGGCCTTTGTGTTGTATGTGCATGAATGTGATGGATGTGCTTTGGCTGTATTAACGCAGGAACATGGAGGGAAGAATAGGCAGTGCGGCTACTTTTCTTCCGCCCTTGATCCTGTAGCATGTGCTTTGCCAAGATGTTTGCGAGCTGTTGCTGGAGTGAGGGAATAGTCCTAGGCCATGCTTTAACCCTGATGGTACCTCACTCTGTGGATGTTCTACTGAACAGAACTCAAACGCAACACCTCACTTCCGCACGGTTGACGAGATATGTATTTATCCTGTTTGCACCACACATACAAATTAAGAGGTGTTTCTTAATCCGGCTGAACTCTTACCTTTCCCGCAAGGTACTGCTTGCAGTGACGAAGAGTCACATGATTGCCTTTACACTACCGAACAAGAGACAAAGGATAGAATTGATCTGAAAGATAATCCTCTGAACAATCCACAAGGGGAGCTGTTTTGCGATGGGTCCTGTTTCAAACTTCCGGATGGTACATCCACAGATGCTTATGCAATCGCTACATTGAGCACGGTCGTGGAAACCAAGAGAATCACGCATAACTCCGCGCAGGCCGCAGAGATTATAGGATTGACCCAAGCTTGTGAACTTTCCGAAGGGCTCACTGTGAATATATACACTGACAGTCAGTATGCCTTTGGGATGGTTCACAACTTTGGAAGATTTTGGTCAGAAAGAGGGTTCTTGACTTCACATGGTACAAAAATCCAGCATGGCTCATTGATAGTACGGCTACTCAGCACATGCACTCCCTACTCAGCTAGCTATCGTAAAATTCGCAGCGCATCAGAAGATTGTAGATGATGTACGAAAAGGGAATGCTTTTGCTGATCAGATAGCTAAACAGACTGCCACTGATCTCTCTTCAGACATGTATACTTCGAGGGAAGCCACAAATACCTGTACTATGGACCAGGGTATTGATTCTGTAAGGGATATCCAAGCTGATGCCACATTAGAAGAGTCTAAGAAATGGGCTGAGGGCTTGGGGAAACTTGATGACGATGGGTGTTGGGTGGACAGAGTTGAAGGGAAGTGGCTACTTCCCGACACGTAAATTATGATGATGGTTGTTATGGCTCATGGTCCCACACACATGTGCTCGTAAAATCACAAAAATGTTGGAAAAGGTATTGGTAAATGATAAAATCTCAAAGTAGCTGAACGCTTTGTTCAGGAATGTATGATCTGTTTGCAGCATAATGTGGGAAAGCGCACATCAACTCCTAGGGGTTGTTTTGGTCCACCTTCTGTCCCCTTCGAGGTTATCCACTTTGATTTTATTGAGATGGAGTGGTGTAATAATCTAAAGTACGTGTTAGTCGTCATCTGTGCTTTTAGCAAATGGGTTGAGGCTTTTCCTGTTAAAGACACTAAAGCCATGACTACTGCAAAGACTATGTTAAATGAGTACTTCCTGAGATTCGGGCTACCAAGAGTCATCTGGTCGGACAATGGTCCACATTTTATCGCTGCTGTAATTCTGCAGATATGTACTGGATTACAGATCGATAAACGGTTCCATTTGGCCACACACGCTCTGAGTGCCGGATTAGTGGAAAGACAGAACGGCATCATCAAAAACAAGCTCACTAAGACATGTGCCGGCACTAAACTAAAATGGCCGGACGCCTTACCGGTCGTGTTATTATCAATGCGGACAACCCCTCAAACTAAGACTGGGCTCTCTCCCTTTGAGGTGGTTATGGGGAGGCCTGCTAATATCTGGAATGTTCCGAAATGTCGTTTTTTGCGAAATGTTGAAAAAGTACTTCTTTCAGATTACTGTAGCCAGTTGACTAAAAACTTGTATTTGATTTATCACCAGGTGCGAGATGCTTTACCTGTACGATACGAGGGCCCTGGTCACAGCATACGGCCTGGGGATTGGGTCCTCGTAAAAGCCTTCGAGCGATCTTCTTGCCTCGCACCTCGTTGGCGGGGCCCCTTCCAAGTCCTACTGGTCACACTGACTGCGGTGCGGGTGGCAGGCCCGAAAAATTGGATCCATGCGACACATACCAAGAAGATTCCACACCCAGTGCCATACGATACACAAGAAGCAGAACCCCTCATCAGTACTGTAACCAACGATCCCGAAGCAGTAAATAGCACCGAAAGTATATCAGGAATTCTCCCTGATCCTGTGAGGTCTGGGGAACCAGCCATTACATCCCCACAATCTCCGACCATTTTGTTTCCGGAGGCGATTCCCAGTTGTGCCTCTGACCTTGCTTCCGCTCATTCGCGGCTTCCAGTGGGAAGTGACGACACATTGTTCACGGATCAATCAGTACCAGGGATCACAAGGTACGATCTGCGTCCAAGGAAATAGACTTACGGCACGGTTCGGGTGTGCGCTCGGAGAAGAAGAAAGTCATCAAGGGCTTGCCTTTTGGCCTGATTAAATGTTTGAAAAAGGGGATTATGTTGGCTAGGGTTTGTGGAAGGACTAAGAAGAAGCTCGCCTGGAGGTCGCCAGCTAAGAACACTGGTGTTTTCATTTGAAGATTATAATGCCTGCTACCACTACCGCTCGTACAGGACTGATAAGTGAACATGTGACCAGCTGTGAAAATGGACAAACAGTTACGTGGGCCCTGAAAACGTACTGCTTTTTTGTGATAATGTTAATTGGTTTTATAATAGTCATTGTTTTAGGCTTTTGGTATCTAGAAGAAGTGCATCCGCTGGAGAATTTGTTGCCGACTGAAAATGTATCTACTGTTTCTACTCCTTTCGTGCATTTGCATACTCTATCTCCTAGAGACTCTCAGCACAGACAGAGATAATCATAATAATACACTATTACTTATCATGAATGCTACACATGCCATTTTTAACAAATCTAATTGCTGGGTCTGCTCGCATTTACCGCAGCACGGGGATAAAGGACTAGGTTGGTATATTCATCCTCTACCTTTGACAACTGCATGCGATGCCTCTCTTAGAGCACTATTCGTTGGTCGCTGGAACGATAGCATCTCAGGGAACTTTGATGGAACTAATTTGAACAAGTTTAAAAAACGTGTTCTGACTCCCTTGGGATGCTCGCTCTTCGCAAATAGGAGTAAGCCTAATATTGCTTCTATTAGGTCTTCTGATAGACTCTCGTCCATTTCAATCCTTGATTTCTTTTAAAATGGCTCCTATAGGCAATAAGGATGCCACACCTCCTTCTTACACTGTTAATCATAGCCCCGATTCAGTTTCTTTCTGCATACAGAGGAATGGTACTCAGTCAATGGGTGATTTTAAAGGTTGCGCCAACGTTGCGAATTTGACTAGTGAAGACAGACCTTTGCATGTAAGCGAACCTGTCTACTTTGTTTGCGGTAATGTAGCATTTCCATGGTTACCCAGGGATTGGCAGGGAACTTATTATTTAGGGATCCTGTTACCCGGGGTATTCATAGCCAGTACCGTACAAGTTTCAAAGGATCGTCCGCGGCGGGACGAGAATGGTAACACATCAGCACAAGTTCTGGGAGATGTAGCGAAAACCTTTGTGCCATTTTGGGGACAAATAATGAACTCTGAGGATATCAGGAGACTAGCGAGAGTACTGGAGAGAACCATCAACCGGACCACTGACATACTCTATAATATGACTTTAGAACAGAGAGCAGTGAGGTTAGTAGCACTTCAGAACCGGATGGCATTAGATGTCATCCTGGCTGAACGTGGTGGGGTATGTAGATTAGTGGGGTCCACTTGCTGTGTTTTTGTGCCAGATTCCTCCCCAACTATCTTCAAGGCAATACAGAATCTATATGTCCTAAGTTCAGAAGTGCAGGTTCCCAAAGGAAACTGGGATCTTAGCGCTTGGTTCTGGGACTTCTTGCGATCTTGGGGTTTGAAGCTACTTTCGGTCTTGCTGATCATCTTGGGAGTTGTGGTGTTTCTTTGTTGTTGTATACAATCGCCCTCATTACGACCCTGGCGGAAATCGAAAAACGATGGCGGAAATGCAATACCGCCATCGAATAGCGCTCGGTGCGATTATGACCCGTCACCGTAAAGTACGATGCCATTAGCGACACCGTAGTGAACGCCAACGCTAACTGCACCAAGTACGCGCACGCGCGCCATGCGAAACCGTAATTACCACCATGGCGCAACGGTACGCGAATTCTGACCCTAGCGGACATGTACCTAATGCCATCAAGCATGGCGGAAAGTACCATTCCGCCATGGTGAGAAGTACGGCATCGCGAACCAACCGTAAAAGGCCCTACTGAGTGCCTGTACACCACGCCCTGGCCACATTGCACAACTCCTCGTAGGTTGAATGAAGTCACACAATGCAACCAGTGAAATGTACAAGTCACCCATGCATGCCAACGAACAAATGAATGTAGGGGCTCCAAGTGCCTTGTGAGTGGCCATCCATATTTGCCATGGCACCATTGCCGTACTGATGCAGCACAGGCATGTGAAGGTTCAAGTACAGCAACATGAACTGAAATATGAGACAAACAAAAACAGGCCCCCCATCGCTTGACACCAGTGTAAGGCAACATTCAAAGCAGTATCCCGAGTGAGACTGCACCAGCCCTGTACTCCTGCCAGTAAACAAACCAACCATAAGCATGTACCACACAAGTTGGCAGAGTGACTGAGCAGCCAGGCTCATCTCAAGAGGGGCCAATGGGAGCTGCAGGGCACAGATGGCACGAATACAGAAGCTATTCCAATGGACATGACCTCAGTCTCCCTCCAAGAAACGCACGCAAACACAGGCACCTGTGACCAGCCATATTCTGATAATCACATCATTCCACCAATCCACCTGGCTGACCGGCATCTGTTACACAAAAGCTAATCCCCCGCCCATGAGCATGACATCATTAAAACAGTCATAATGGCAGCCCCTATCCCTGACCTTACTGGGCTTCGTAGGCAAACGCGCCCAGTACAGTACCACGCAACTATACTCAGAAGCCGGAACCCAAAGCAGATCTTCTCACAATACATCGCTCCACAAATAGGAATATGCTACATTACTTGCAAAGAATAACGCTGCACGGTCAATATCATAATCAAAATTTAATGCACAACAAAATCACCAAGCCCATACAGCTATTAGGTCATGAACTTCAAAATATATTTCATTATTGTGGGCTGCATCCGCAATAAATGACCAGCTTCTTCTTGTGTGACGCCCTGTTCCTTCATGGTACACAGGGGCTACATTCACGTTCAAAAAGGCAACATGGAAGCGCCTAGAACCGCAGGGCCGTCCCATTAGGTAGGCACTAGTCCAGCTGAAAGGTCGATATGTTGCTCCTAGCCACTAGTACTGCGTAAGGGCATGTGGGCCATTGGCGATCGTCCCATAAGATCGTAATGGTGCTCCACTGATTAACACGAAGCAGCAGGTGTCGGGAGTAAAAGCCATCTGCAGGAGTGGCATACAGATGGCAGCGGCAAAAGGGGAGGAGATACCTGTCACCCAAATGAAATGAAAAAGAATAGTATGGGCATCAGAACTTCATTTGAATTACTCTTTTCAATGATCACACTAAATCCACAGCCATATGCATGCTAGCCCACTCAAAAGGATTATTCCCACCCAAAAATCACTTGCGAATTATAACTATATAAATCGAGGTGAAAACACTATTACAAACGAGTGTTTGTGTGCATGCGTCTGTTAAAACAGAATCCATTAGATGGGATTAGTAACGTGCATAGACACAAGTGTTTGAAGGCGCGTCGAGACAGGGAGGGTTCAACAAGGGCAGATAGACGATGGTCCTACTATGGCAGCCCTGCATCACATAGCGCAGGGGAAGTGGATAGATTCCAAAAAGCCATGTACATGGCAAACTCTCTATTAAATCATCTGTCCATGCATCCATACATCATTCCCTCATCCCGGTATGAAAACGCCTGATTATTTACTCACATAACATGTGAAATTTCCATTGAGTCTGTGCGTAATGCAGTCTGCAAAATCCACTGTGCTCCAGCCCGGAATTCTAGTGTTGTGAAGTAACATGTATTTGGGAACGTCCTGCCTTATCGTCCACTACGCTATTGCGCATCCCATACTATTCATATCAATCATTGCATTCTCGCCATGGCCCCTGTCCCAAGGACATTAAACAATAGAACTTTATATCTGCAGTCAGACCTGTGGGCGTCTCCTCGCCGCTAGCTGGAAACCGAAAGCGCTGTCCTTCGAATTCCTCATTTGCAACATCACGTCGAAAAGGCATCTGTGACCGCTTGAAATCACAAATCCATCCATGTAGTGCGGCAGTGTGTGAAAATGGCAACTGGCTTCACTCACAAATGGGATGCCCCGCCCGTCGGTGAACCGCGGTACAGTGCTGCATGAGGGTCCACCGTTAATCGAGTACTACATTCCACTGACCCTTCACAAGTTTGTTCGCGACTGCACAGATAGTATGTGAAACAATGGGACCATAGCATAATGAACATATGAACCAATATTTCACTGCCATCGGGATGAAATACATGATTGTAATGTCAAGATGCCATGCGTCGAATTGCAGCGTTGTGTGCGGGGCGTGCTCGCCCAAAGGGGATTGCAGCTTGCACAGGTGGAATGAATCACCACAGGTGGAGGCTATACAGCTTGAAAACACATAAATTGCACACCCAACCCCCTCCCACAACCACACCCACTCCAAAATGCTACCGGCAGGACTAGCGATGTTGGCCCTGGGGGACCTGATAGCACTGCAAGTACTCCAACTTCAAGAAGAAGACGAACACCAACTACTACAACAACCGGCCGCACAGAGGAGACGCAGGAGGAGGGGGAGGTCAAGGCAGGGCCAGCAAGGCCCACCAGCACAGCCACTACCACCACGCAGGCAGCCCGCAATCCCACACCTCCGAGCACATCCGTTCAACCTCACTGATGAGCAGATCCACACCCTCTACCGTTTGGACCGGGACACCATAACCGCCATTGTGGACATGACACATGCTGACCTTGTCAGCATGATAGATAGCCCAACCGCCATCCCACCCCTACTGAAGGTGGTGTCTGTACTCCACTTCCTGGCCACAGGCACCTACCAGCACACAGTCAGACAGTTGCATGGCATTTCACAGCCACTGTTGTCACGGACACTATTTCAAGTGCTCGATGCCCTCCTGAAGCACGCAGACGACTACATCTCTCTACCACGCTCGGAGCAGGAAATTACGAACACAAAAGTGGGATTCCATGCACTTGCCGGCATACCGGGTTGCATTGGTGCTATCGACTGCACCCATGTGTAATTGGTTGTCCCACATGCCATGGAGGCCCAGTACCGCAACCGAAAACAATATCATTCTCTTAATGTACAAATGGTGTGTGACTCCAACAGGATCATTACACATTGTTGTGCCCGATTTCCTGGATCAACCCATGATTCTATGGTCTTGCGGAACTCTACAATACCACGCTACATGGAGCGACACGCAGGGAACAGATCCTGGCTACTCGGTGAGTCTCATTTGATGCATGATAATGTGGGATATGTGATGCGGCAATGACCTGGCAGGAAGGGGGGGGTGCGTACGTAGCAATGTCATTCCACAAACATCCTTTATTGTCCACATAAAGGTGATGCCGGGTATCCACTGAAAAGATGGCTCCTTACACCACTCCGTAACCCACAGAACCAGCATGAGGAGGACTACAACCATGCCCACTCACGTACCCGTGTAGTCATAGAACAGGCATTCGGCCTACTGAAGGGTCGTTTCCGCTGCCTCAGCAGGTCTGGCGGGGCACTCCTGTACCGCCATGAGAAGGTTGCAAAGATGGTCATGGCATGTGTCATGCTACACAACATGTGCGTACGTAGAAATGTGCCCATGCCCCCTGACGCAGAACTGCAAGCACCTGAATATGGTCATGATGAGGGTGGGGATGTGGCAGCACCTCAAGGAGTCCGCGAGGCACAGGAGGGCCGTGAAATTCGTCAGATTATCATAGATTCATGCTTCTAGCACTCATGCCTGGTGGCTGATACATGGACACGGGACTTGTGGCACTGTGTGTGTCTGGAACATGCACAATATGGACTGTACGCCTATAATGGCCTCGTACACAAAGATCAATGTCCACACATCTCATTGGATGATTGTGAAATGTTTATAGCATATGTGAAATTATGTTACACACCCCATCGACCCGCCACCCAAGTAAGCCCAACAGACCCCCTCCACCCTCCTACCTCCCCCCCGAACACCAGTGTCCAAAGATGCTCATTGTCAGTGGGCAGACGCTATTGCAAGCCCCCTCTCCGGGTATCAGGGGCACTGCTGCCTGTGGAGCGCAGGATCCTCCCAGATCTACGTTGGGGGCTGCCCTGGACGGAACTTGCAACGGATGATGTCTCTGCCTGCTCACGTCCATGCATGTCCCTAAGGGTTTGTGAGAGCTCAGTGAGCACACGGCGCACAGCGGCAAGTTCAGCACATACGTCTTTGGATGTCGCATGCAGTTCCCCCCTCAGGCTCTCGGTGCTTCTCTCCATTTCTACTCTTAGGCTCTCAGTGCTTCTCTCCATTTGTACTCTCAGGCTCTCGGTGCTTCTCTCCATTTGTGCCCTTAGTGTCTCATTACATGTTTCTATGGCTGCCTTAGTACCCCCACATTCATCAGCATGGTCCTTGAGGAGCGTGGCCAGTTGCTGCTGTTGCACGATCACCTGGTCGAGGGACTGTTGCCTCTGCTGGGCCATGGCCATTTGCGGTGGTGTCACAGAGGGGCTGATCACCTCATGTTGCCTTGACACAGGGCTTGTGGGGGATGGCCAGTCGCCGTCTTGTGGGTGCCCCCTGCGTGGTATCCTCATGGTGTATGGGATGAAACAAACAGGGGGATTGAGACAGGTCATGGATGGATCCTACATCGACATCACCGTTTTCTGTGTCGGAGCATGCTGCCATTAATGCAGTGTCACCTATGGTGCTGCTGCCACCAGAAGCAGTGCCTTCTGTGGCATCCATTGGGGGGACCTGTGGTGGTGCTGTTGTGGGCATGCTGGCTGCTGGGGTGCCTGTTGAAGTCCCCTCCTGTGTGCTGCCACTTGATTTGTGCTGCTGCCGTGTCTTGATCCGTGCAGCTGAGGTGGAGGGTCTTTGGCCGTTGGTCTTGGCCCTCTTTGCAGGTGTGCTGGTAGGGGTGTCCTGGAGCTCGTCGTTTGAATCGGACCCTGTGGTGGAGTAAAGGAGGGCGAGCGTTATTAATGGGTCTGTGGAAATTGGAATGGCAATGTATCACATGCATTGGGGTGGTACCTGAGGGTGATTTGGGTCAGGGCCTTGGAGGTGGTTTCATTTTTGTGTGGATTGAGGATGCAGTTGTTTTGCAGCCTGCAGTTAGGGGGTGCCTGCTGCACGTGTAGAGGGTGTTTTTAGGAATTTTAATTATTTATTTATTTAATTTGACTTTTAATGTGCGCTATCAGGCCAATGTATGTGGACGTTCTCCTGGACATGTGTTTCTGTTGCACTATGTGGACACATGGTACTTCACATGATTGGACATTGTGGATTTAGCATTGTTTTATTTGGGACACCTACCTGATTCTTCGGATGTCTGCACTCCTTTCTCCATCCCTCCGACTCCCTCCATAGTCTCCATTCCAATGGTGGAGGCACATATTTCTTCCCAGGGGGTCAACTTGATGGGTGATTCCGATCCTCCCCCGGTAGCTGTGGCAATGTTACGGTTGGCGGATAGTATGCTCCGTACGCGTATCCGCAAGTCGTCCCATCGCTTTCTGCATTGCTGTGGGTTGCGGGGTGTGGTCCCCACCGCACTTACCCGCTGTGCCACCAGGGCCCATATGGCCTTCTTGTTCGCAAGTGCCGTCCTGGTCATTTGCGTCGAGAAGACGACGGCAGCATTCTCCTGGAGGGTCTCTGTGAGCACGGTGAGTTCCTCACGGGAGAAGTGGACCTGCCGCTTGCGGTCGCACGCTTTTTTCGCTACTTTTCCCATTGTTATTGTTTTCACTAGGGTGGATGACGGGTTGGGATGTGTCTCACGGTAGTATTTTTAATGGTTGTGTGGGAATTCTGATTTTATAGGTGTACGGCGTGCTGTTTCCCGTTCCGGGACCATGTTTTTGCTTCTGTTTCCGTATATTTACGGTCACTGTATTTTCCGATTGCCGCTCATTACGGTGACCGCTATAATGGGTGGCGGAATTGCACCTAGGTCGCCGTACGACGGCGGTGAGGGGCGTTTTGGGGACATTTCCGCCATCGCGGACTTTGCACTTCCGCCATGGCGTAGTGCTCGTGCCCGATGGGTCAGAATTAGCCGCACTTTACTCCGTCGTGCAATGGCGGAAACGCTATTTACGTTATGGCGGTCAGGTCAGTTGCTTTCCGCCAGGGTCGTAATGAGGGCCAATGTCTTCCTGGTATATGTTCAGTGCAAGGGGAATGTTGCGCACATGCGATGGGTACATTAGCACGCAAGGTATATGCCCCGGGCAAGAACTCCAATGAATATGTGTTTGAAAGAAATCTTAGTAACTGGTCTTATGGCAATGGACATCTCCAATAGTGATTCAGGATGTATGGACATTGAGATGTGGAGTTACTCGTAAAGTGATTAGAACTAGTATAGTGCTTGGCTTAGGCCAAAAGAAGGGTTTGTTAGACGAAAAATCATATTGTGTCTCCTTTATTGTGTATATTGGCCTAAGCCCAGTCGCTCTACGAAGAAATCCGCGTTGCAAGGTCCTGACCTTAGATCAGTTTTAGCCACCATTTTAGGTTCATCCGCCATTTTGATTATCACTCCAAAGTCACCCTGTGTTCTAAAATGGTGGACAGTGTTCTTCTGTTAAGTAACATGGCCGTCTTGACCTCTGCATGAATGTTAATGCTTAAACTGCTCGTAGGCCAAATGTTAGGGTCATGTACTGAGACCTAGTCCTTCGTTGACCTGTGGATAAAGGATTACCTGTGCCAACGATACTAATCCATGAACATATATTATGCATAATACTGTTCGAGCATTTGATGTGAACACTTATTTGACTATATTCTATGAGAATATGTACGAAGACTAAATATAGAATCCAAAGACACACTGTTGCTATTGTAACCTATTGGAGAATTTATTAAGGATAAACCATAAATGTATAGAAGCATAAATTAGGAACAAACTCGGCATGAACCGCCTAGCCCAAGAAAATGGTTAACCTGCAAATGGGCTGAACATCATATTACATATTGTATAAAAGACACGACCATTTTGATGTACACTCCCACTCACTGCACACACCGAACAGGGCTGGTAGTATCTGTGTTGTACTGAGGGCCTGATAGCTATCTGTTGCTTTGTTCTTTGAAAACTATTCAGTTGTAGAATAAAGATCTGTGTATCTTTTGAACCCGCGTTTGGTGTATTTCCTTTTGGGGTACTCAGCCTCGATATTCTCTTTTTGCTTTCACACCCCTGCCCAGAGGTTCCCATCATGTGGTTGCACTAGGAGAGTGTAGTATTGAGGATCAGAGTGTAGTGTTTAGACAGACTATGATAATTCTTTGGAACTATATTGCTATCCACCAATTACATTGACTTCCAGAAACAGCACCAAGATGGTAAAAGTATTTTCAAACTCATGCTTAATGCCAATATAATTCATAATTAGATAATAGACCATGTACTTTAATCCAGTATCTAGTTTCACCTAGATTTGAGGTTGTTGCAATTGTGAAAAATAAACAGATGCGTAGTCAGTGGTACGACATTGTGAGAGAGATGTATCAGGGTTTCAAAATGTTATTTTAAACACTACTCTGGCAAAAATGATTTTGACTATCCCTGTGTCTGTATTTTAGGTTACAAATCAGTTTACCAACTGAACTGAGAGGGCCATTATTCTTATGTAGCAGCCGTCTGAGGAGTTGCACATAGGAAGAAAGAGGGCGACGCTGCCAATCTAATTTGGGATGGAGCCTCTTGGGGTGTATGTAAGGGGTAAAGGTTAGATGGCTTTTTGGGGAGATTGGAAAGAGCTACAGGACCTATCGCTGTGGCACAGCTCATCAACAGCCACATACACGTTGGGGATCTTCATGTGATTGGAACCCTTAGCAAGTTCACAACAAATGCACTGCTGCAACGTGTCATTGCTTGTGAAGAGGTGCAAGATTATATGAATGCTGAACTCCTGAGTGTCCGAAAAGGTGTAAAGAACAACAGATGACTAAGAATTCTGGGAAATTATGCAGAATAATGGAGGACATGTGGCCCTGGAAAGGTTTCTGGCAGTATAGCGGATGGACCTGTGTATGTCGAGAGTGCATCTTCACATCGAATGGGCCAGTGAAAAGAATTTGGGCCCCCACCAGCTGTATCTTGCCTGGCTGTGGGCTGCATGTAAATGGAACTGGGTCACACACACGAGCAGTGTGTGAAATTTCACTGCATGGCTGCTTGGCCAGATTTCTCACAACTGCACCAGTGATGGGGCCTGATCTATGGTTAAGAAAAGGATCAACTTGGACATGATGGCCCTTTCAGCCACCCGAGCTGCACTGTCTTAAAGGATAGTTCCGGGACTTTTTTTTTATTGTCCCTACGGGTCGGCCATGTGTTTGTAAGCATAAATCGGTAGATCGTAGGAAACTTTCCTATGGACCTTACCCGACTTTTCGCCCATTATCGCACTCGAAATCAGCCTCCATTTTGTGATAATCCTATCATTCCGCCGCATCGACCTGGCTCACCTGCCTTTGCGGCACTAAATCAAATCCCCCGCCCCTGAAACAGACTTTATCAAAACATTCATATTCCCCGCCTCTATCCGTGACGTGACTGTGCTGCGTAGGCAAACGCGCCCAGGCGTCTTCTACGCGACTCCACACAGACCCCGGAAATCAACACAGATCAGCTCACAATACAGCGCACCACAATTCGGAATATGAAACTGTACTTTGAAATCAAACCGCAAGATTGTAAATGTGGTAAAGTACATTTATTTGACATCAAATGTTTAGAGAATATTCAGCGATTTGCATTTTTATTTGCTCATGTTCCAAAAAGTTCGTATTGAGGAACGCGATGGTCCTTTGCTGTACACAGGGTCTTAGAGCATCTCACAATACAGCACCACAATTCGGAATGTGAAACCGTGGTTTAAAAGCAAACGGCAAGATTGTACATTTGGCAAAGTACGTTTATTGGACATCAAATGTTTAGAGAATATTCAGCGATTTGCATTTTTATTTGCTCATGTTCCAAAAAGTTCGTATTGAGGAACGCGATGGTCCTTTGCTGTACACAGGGTCTTAGAGCATCTCACAATACAGCACCACAATTCGGAATGTGAAACCGTGGTTTAAAAGCAAACGGCAAGATTGTACATTTGGCAAAGTACGTTTATTGGACATCAAATGTTTAGAGAATATTCAGCGATTTGCATTTTTCTTTGCTCTCGATCCAAATTAGTTCGTCTTGAGGGAAGCGATGTTCGTGTGCAGTACACAGGGTGTTGGTTTACGATAAAAATAAGCTCTTCTGTCGCACTGATAATCGCATGGCTGTTCCAACAACGAGGCACTAGGCCACCACAACGGTAGGTATGTTGCATCTAACCGTTAGTACCGCGTAAGGGCATACTTGTACTTGGCGATCGTCCCATAAAATGGTCAGGGTGGTAACGTTGTTCACGCGGAGAAGCAACTGGCGGCTGTAGAAGCCGTCCGCCGGTGTCTGGTACTCGTGACACAGACAGTAGTGAATGATGTACCTAAAAACATAAAAAATGAAATTAGTCTCACCATCAGATCCTTATTAAAATTATTCATTTCATAGCGAGGACAGCGCTACTGGGTGTACACAAGTGTTTAAAGGCGTGGCGAGGCATGGAGGGGGGGGAGTGGAGTACAAGGTAAGTAGCATAAAATAATAAATAAATAGGGCCAGCTGGTGGCAAGTGCAAGGTAAGTGCAGAACAAGTGCTGGGAAGGGGGGGCTGTAGGATACTGAGACAGTCCCCCAGTGCAGGGGTTGACAGGGAGGCAGTGCAGGTGGAGAGTGGAAGGGCCCAGGACCGAGGTCGCAGACAGTGGACCAGTTGTAGCAGGGGAGAGGGAGAGAGAAAGCAGAAGCAAAGAGGAAGGTTTTGAGGTGCTTCAGTAAAAGAAGATGGTTCTCCTCCAGATAGTGCGCGGTAGAAAACACTATGCCACATAGAACGAACAAGTACAACTGAACCCGTCTTTAAAGCCACTGTATAGTAATGAAATTGCGGTATAAACTCATCAAAAGTTACTTACATTATATTTGCATTTTCCATTGTGTCTCTGTGTAGGGCAGACCCGAAACACCACTCCTTCTTTGCCGACGTTACTTCTTCTAATGAACGTGGCTCATCGTTTCGTTTCTGAAATTTTATTCATTATCTTTTCTTAGTCTTTCAGGATGGTCCCGGCCTGTCAAGGTCAAATCACAATAGAACCTTATATTGGGTCGTGGGCCTTTCCGCCACCCGAGCAAAACATCAAAGCAGCTGACCTTCACTTTGAGCGAGCACACATTTCTAGTTAGCTCCAGTTAGTGTAAGGGCATCTTGTCTGCGTGCCTTTTTTTTTATTGTCCCTATGGGTCGGCCATGTGTTTGTAATACGGAAACATTCTATAATTTTTGTAAAAATGATTTATATTACTGTTTGGTTTAATTGCAATGGGCCTGCAACATGAGGAGACTCGAGAGAACAGACAATCGAATTACAATCATTTAAACCGTGATGTGTATTTCTCAATGAGCTCTGCTTTAGGTGGACATGGAACAGAGGCAATGTTGGGTGGCAATGCAGTTGTCCCCTGCATAGGTTCGTTCACCACTCCATGTATGTGCCTATCGAGGACATCTACGATAAGTCTCTCAATAAACTCATATTGCATATCCTCAAACACTGGTTTGATCACCCATTGTTTACTTCTTTTAGTGAAGGCCTTATTGTAGCGAAGCGTCCCTAAAGTTCCGGTCGTCCTACTTTGTTGACGGCCAACATTATGGTTATGTGCCAAGACCGCTAGAAGAGTCCGATTTATCATGCCTTCCATGCCAAAATGCAATCTTTTGGGCCTGTACTTTAGGCACATATTGTGGAACACCTCCAAATCTCCTGTGTGGCAGAATTCCGTGAGTCCCCTCAAATCTCTTGTTATAGTTTTATCAAATACAATCTTTTCAATGGCCTTGTGAGTGGGTGATGAAGGAATCAACCACTTCTTCTTCCGTGCCTCCTCTGTGGACAAATGGCCATGTTCACATTTGTGTTCATGCTCATTTGTCGACCATTGATGTACGTTGCTACAGTGCAACATTACTGACCGCCATTTTTCCAGTAGAATTTCCAACGACCCTTCACATGTTTTTGAGCTCCACCAAAGATGGTTGCTGATTGACTTGGACCACTGTGAAATACCTTGCATATCTTTTTTTTTTCCTGCAGCCGACAATTTTTTATTGATTGTTTTTGCAAGATGCCATACGTCAAATTGGTGATTTATATTTTTGTACTGTTCTCTCATTGTCTTGGCAATTGAAACGTGTCTGTCCGTGGCTATCAGGTCGATCACCATTCCCCGCGATTGTAGTTCTTGCAATGATGCTACAAAGCCAACTTTCTCCATGGCCACTGAGGATGTACTTTGTGACACCTGCACGACCACCGAACTCACAATTTTCTTACTTTCCATGTCCTGAAAGTGGTAGGTGCAGTACTTGGCTGAAAATCCTGGACTGTCGCATTGTCCATCACCGGCTAGCCTGAAGCGTTTGCCCGCGAATGTACTTTCCATTGACATTTTTTCCATTCTCCAAGCTTCGCTGATGGCTGGAAATAGATAATCGGTTTGGTATTTGTAGAACTGACTTTTCGCAATGAAATGGATTCCCACAAACTGAAAGAAATACTGTAACTTTTTAAAACTTGAACCACTAAAAAGTGCGGCCGCTGCACAAAGTAGATTGCCTGCTGGCAGTTGCCCCAGCATGGGTTGTGCAGACCATGCGAACGGATGATATTGTGTACAGGTGGCATGTATTTTAAGGTTAGTGCCTCGAATTGCACGAGTCACATTAATCAATGGCTCCCCACATACTTCCCCACCAACCCAATGCCCACATTTCATCATCATAATAATATCCATCAAACAGCTATCGAATACAATGAATTTGGCCTCTTTCCTTATACTGTCACTCTGCATCCCAGCTGGTTCGGCCTGTAACGTTGAGGACATGTCACTCGCATGAAAGGTACAATCTCTGATATCGTCTTCCGCTATGCTGAGTGATATTGATGGTGTTTCATTGTCGTCCACTTCATTCTCTTCCATTGCAACATCTGTTCCTTGTCCGGAGATGGGAGAAAAAAACAATGTCTTCAACTTTCGCGTGCTCTTATTTTTTGCGGGTGTGGATTCTGTGAATTGATCTACGACTGCATCCAAACTACCAGGAGGACATTCACTATCAATGGCTGGTGGTGGTATAGCTCCGTTGTCAATCACTTCATATTCTTCCCATTGGCACGATGCATCTCCAGTCTCAAGTCCCTGCCAAAAGGTTTGACAAGCAACATCTCTCGTTCGCTTCACTGTCTGTGTAGATCTAGTTCTTACACCCACTCGCAACTAGAGGACAGATTAGAAAAGGGATGTTCAGTTTAAACACAACTTACAGTATTGAACTATTGACAGTGAAAGACAACATAATATAGTGAACAGGACACTAACCTTCTTTTGCTTTCTTTTCTTTGAAACTTTCTTTCCTCGAACTTCAACATCTGGACGCTGTTGCTCCGACTCGTGTGTGCATGTCTCCACTTCCTCTCGCGCTGCAACGACTATACTTTCATGATAAGCACATCCATCACTCACTGAGGCTCCATCGACTCGCTGAAACATAGAACTTTCATTAGTATGTATAATAATATTGAAAACACAAAATGTACTTGGGGACCAATACCCATACGTACATCTCAATAGCAAAACACGAATGAACGCATTGTGTAGAACATTCAAACGACAATAGTTCACGCATTGTTGATCTAGTTAGATTGAACTGTCAAGATCCATACCTCGGGCTCCGCATAGACTTCCATTGATGATATTATTGAAGATGACGCTTCAGCAACTCCCTGAAACACAGTAATTGCATTAGTATGGTTTTCTATTTTGTTTAAAAGAACATAAACTTTCTGCAGGCGTCAACGGCTCATCTAAATAGACCTGCACAAATGATCAGTTGTCTAAAATAAATAATGGATATCCAAATATGATTCGATTTGCTCCATCGTTGGAAGTGTCACCACCCAGAGATCTGCATCAACTACTAGGGGTGATGTTCTTGTTGAAGAAGCTCCGTCAGCTCCCTGAAACATAGTACTTGCGTTAATAAAGAAGGAAGTATAGCGGATGTAATCACGTCATTTGATCTCGCATGATTGATCTGTCAGTATCCATACCTCGAAATGCATAAGAACATCAAGGGACGCTGTAACTGCGGTGCACACTTCTGCAAGCTGTTGCGCCGACCCGTAACTGCATGCTCCCCCTTCCTCTTGGACTAATGCTCCATCGACTCCCTGAAACATAGGACTTTAATTAGTAATGAACACAATATTGAAAAAAGAAGACACATAGGAGGGCGACGACAGAAGGACATACCAATGGCTAAAAACGAAAGAAACATTGTGTGTAACAATCACGCTACAAGAATGCAAGATCTGATGATCTCCATCGATGGAACTGTCCGGAAACGTACCTCGAGCATCTGAGTGACATCTACGGTTGTCGTCAATGCGTTGGACTCCTCAGCATCTCCCTGAAAGACAGTACTTGCATTATTTTGGATAACAATAATTATAACTGAAAACAAAGACTAGAGGACGAGTACTGTGGTGTACCATTAGGTAAAATAATTACACGATCAATTAAAACTATTGATTTACATGCCTAAAACAAGTCAGTGTCAGAATAGCTAAGTAAGATTACCCGATAGGCGCTTGAAGTGGCTGATGACTGCAATAACGACACGGATGGAGAATCTTCAGCCTTCATATTGAGTGGATACATAAATGGGGAAATTATTGTTAGCTAATGCTACACACTACCGCAATGCCGAGAGATAAATACGTAAACTTGACTCACCAGTGGAGGGATGTGGACGAATAGAGTGGGAATAGCGGTTGAGAGCAATTTTCGCCTCGCTCGCGGTGTTTTCGTCCTTATTAGCAATGATGTGGAGTACATGTCTGGGCTAAAGTGCCTGCTGCAGATGCGGTATCGATCACCCCTCTTGTCCGCAAAGACTTCTAGGACTCTACTTTCTATCTCAGAGGCTGGATATCCGCAATATCGGACCCATTCTCTTATCTGATCTATTGTCTTAGGGAAAACATGCATTATAGTACCTTCAGATTTGTTATGGGTCTTCGAAGGGCAACCGCCAATGGAACAGGCAGGCATTATGGAAAGTTCTGAAAAGTAAAGATCAACAATTCTCTATGAATACCAATGTGTTAAAACATTAAATGACACATAAAAGGTTCAATGCAAGGTCCGTTTTGGTTCTTGGAACTATACATGTTATTCACATGCGGATAAGTATTTCAATAACTTTCAAAAAATAGAAAAAGTAATTTGACTAAACTCAGAACATGTGACTAGTTCCTTGCATGTACTGTCGTGAACGAAAAGAAAACATGGATGCAATTTGATGACTACTAGCAAATAGATATAAATTAAAAAATTGGACGCAAAATGATTATGGTACATGGACTTACCTTGACGAACAAACAGTTAGATGCAGGGATCAGAGTAGTTTCTTGTCGTAGAACAGGGAGCAGTTCACAGGTTGCAAACTGACGAGTTTGCTCAAAGTGGTCACGGAAGTTCACAGAGACGAAGAGCAGATAACCAGCACCTTCACGGGTTGACTAGCAAAGCGCAAAGAAGTTCTCATTAGAAATATGAAGTGGGTTATAAAGAATTCGAAACAGGGGTGTGTTTGTGAATGAATGACGTGTATATGTCGTGGCATTATGCGGTCTGCAGGGGGCCGTCCAGCGTGAGGGGGGATGCTTGGCAGGAGACACGGGGTCTGGAGGTAGACATGGGAACAACAACCCATGCTCTATAGACCACTTTGAAGTGTACATGGTCTTTGGCACCTCTTGGCCTTTATCGCTCCCTGACAGCTCCACTTGCCAGCACAAGTACCCCGGTGCGAACTGCCTTTGATAGGGCGGGGGGGTGGATCGGGGCGGTGGTCGTGCAGACAAGACACAGGAAGACTCGTGAATGGAGACACACTTATGTGGATTGCAGGGGGCCGTCCAGCGTGAGGGGGGATGCTTGGCAGGAGACACGGGGTCTGGAGGTAGACATGGGAACAACAACCCATGCTCTATAGACCACTTTGAAGTGTACATGGTCTTTGGCACCTCTTGGCCTTTATCGCTCCCTGACAGCTCCACTTGCCAGCACAAGTACCCCGGTGCGAACTGCCTTTGATAGGGCGGGGGGTGGATCGGGGCGGTGGTCGTGCAGACAAGACACAGGAAGACTCGTGAATGGAGACACACTTATGTGGATTGCAGGGGGCCGTCCAGCGTGAGGGGGGATGCTTGGCAGGAGACACGGGGTCTGGAGGTAGACATGGGAACAACAACCCATGCTCTATAGACCACTTTGAAGTGTACATGGTCTTTGGCACCTCTTGGCCTTTATCGCTCCCTGACAGCTCCACTTGCCAGCACAAGTACCCCGGTGCGAACTGCCTTTGATAGGGCGGGGGGTGGATCGGGGCGGTGGTCGTGCAGACAAGACCCGTTTGCCGCAGGGCCTCACCAAGGAGAGGCCATCTAACTGAATGTAAGAGGATGGCTGCAGGATCTACTACATGGAATGCAGGGGGGTGAGTTTATAAATACCTCACCCTCCCAGGAGAATATACACTAGATTCATTTAAAAAATCAAAACAACCATTGTTAAAATATATGTTGGGCTTTATTTTAGATTTTAATTAAACATAAATAATAAACATTACACATTGTAAAGTTGAGGTTGCAGCACATCGAGGGAAAATCCGCGGTATTGTCCACTGTCACTGGGGAAATGTTGTCTAATGGCAAGTACCGCACAGGCAGGTATTACTCTCCGAACGCGGTGTCCGAGCCTCCCGTGAAGCCACCAAGTGAAGCAACGATAGGCCACCAGCCTGTACCACCTGTGAAAAAAAAAGATGCAAACTGTATTAAACTGACCAAACTTTCTTATCAATGTCGATTCAGGTAACACATGTCATTTTTCTTAGAAAAAAATTATATCTAGAAAATGCACTATATGGAACAAATTTACATGCGTTCGAATGATATGTAAATGTAATTTTATATGTGGGAGACGACCATGAAATAGTGGTGGCATCACTGACATCACAAACAGAGTATACTTACTCGTTACTCGGATTACGCGGACGAACAGTGCCGCGAAGTTCGTGCATAAGCACCATCATCATCCTCAACACGGTCCGTGAGAGGCAGGCTTCCCTGAACTCTGGCAGCTCGGTGATGCATTGCGGACTTTGCTCGCCTTCCTGCAGACTTTGCTCGCTTTCCGAAATGTAGGCCAAGCACCCGGAATTTTCACGGCAGCAGCAGTTCTCCTCCTCAGTTGGCATTAGCTCGCACCGATTGCACGTGCACCAGGTGGAGACGCCGTCCATGCGACATGGTCCAGGCTCTTCATCCGTTGACTGGTCCTCCCAACTGCCGTCCGAATCCCCATCGTTTTCGCGTGCTTGACTTTCCAGTAGTTCTTCCTCGGTGTACTCGGGCTCGTACATATACGGCATTATTGTGGCCATTGTGCGGTAAAGATAGTAAAATAATTTACAGAGATGGTACAGGTGTTCACACGGGCTACAAGCGGCGAAGGTAGCTGACCAGAGCACTGAAACGAGTCACAGAATACTCAAAGTAACACAGAGAGAGGAATGGAATCGAAAATCTGCTGCTGTGTGTTGTGAAACGGTCTGTTTATACTTATTGGGGAAAGAGGCGTCCTGCCATTTCCATGGCAACACGTCAATAGCTGAGGCGCAGCGATTGTTGACACGAGACGTGCTTGAAATGGGCAGTACGCGTCTGCTGATGTCAGGCTCAGGGGCGGGGGATTTGATTTAGTGCCGCAAAGGCAGGTGAGCCAGGTCGATGCGGCGGAATGATAGGATTATCACAAAATGGAGGCTGATTTCGAGTGCGATAATGGGCGAAAAGTCGGGTAAGGTCCATAGGAAAGTTTCCTACGATCTACCGATTTATGCTTACAAACACATGGCCGACCCGTAGGGACAATAAAAAAAAAGTCCCGGAACTATCCTTTAAGAGGCTAGGAAAAGGGAAGGTGTTAATAGTAGGTAACACAATTTGTTGGGATGGAAAGGCAACTGGGACATCGTTGACTGGTAGGGTATTATTCAGTGGTGAGGATAATTATGTAGAGTTGGCCGAAGTACCTACATTAGACATATTTGTTTTACAGAGAGGAGCTCAACATATTAACATAGTAAAGTATACTGGCCAGCAGTGGAAAGGGAATCTGTCAGTCTTCATATATAGAGTTGTTAAACTGTAGGCCCAGAGTAGTACCTAAACATTTTTAGAGCCAAAAACTTAAGATCACAGATATCAAGGAAAGTGTTGTTTAGAAGTAGCATTTAATGTACAGAAACAGGCATTTAAGGAAGTTCACCATACAGCCACTCTATGCTCTCTTGATGACATAATGTGTGCCTTTAGAAATGAAGACTCTGAACAACCTTATATCCCGTCAGCCATGTGTATAACCTTGTTTTTGTTCTTACTGGCAGGAGAATGTCATGCTGCCAATAGTGTTGTAGTGAGAGGGGTCGTCAACACAGCGTCCTCCACTTCCGCTCACTACAGCTCTGCCCACGACATATACATGTCTTTTGTCGTACATGAAGTGAGTGACAGATCACATGCTATACACCAAGAACTGCACCAGCCTATGACAGTTTGAGATACAATGTAATATAATTGTATAAGTGCTTACATTGTGGCATAGAGGCATTAGAGGCAGACAACGGATGACCCTCTTCCGATAAACCCCAAACAGCTGTAAAATGATTGAAAAGAAGAAAACATACCTTGCTGCTGCTCTGATAGATGCACTAGAAGCCCAAGAGCGGGGTCTTTATTGTTTTAGGAGGGAGGTGAGAATAGGCGGGAATAGTGTGCCAGAAGGACGAATAAGTGCCTCTAGAAAGTTTAGTGGTCATGTGCAGCTAACAAAATAAAAATGGTGGATCTGGATGACAGGGCGGGTTGGTTTTTTGAGGAATGGGGTAAAGGCTGGGATGTTGCCTGTTTGTCTTGCAAGCAAACCAATAAACCCTTTTGCTTAATTCATTATCTGAAATTTAAGACAATTATTTTTGACGTTCACACCTCCAGTACTATGCTGCTCCTTGATGCTAAGGGTGGCACACTGCACTGGGACTGCTTCACACATTGTATGACCTTGTGTGCTGCACTTCATTTCATTGCACAATATTTCCCTTTCTCTTAATAAGAAACATATAGGTACAAGGAAGCATGGTCGGGGAAGAACAGTTCTGTAAATGGACAAAGTCATACGTACCAAAAGCATGGTAGTAATGCAGCTGTCTACAAAAGGACTTTGCTATTCTGCTATCTTATGTTATCACAAATGTTCTCCATCTGGTATGGCTATGTGTTCGAATATATTTGTGTAATTGTTTTCCTACTTTAAATTGTGTTTGTTGAAATGGGGGTTTAGTAGCTTAATATTGAAACGTATTATCATGGGAATCTGGGGGAATACTAGGGGTATCTACATTATGGGAGGATCTATCAGCATCACACATTCTTTTAGGGGGTTAACTGGGACACAGATTCTGCACATTCTCCTATGCACAGGTTCCGAGATCCTCTCCTGTGCATGGCCATTGAGAATCTACCCATTTGACGATGTTGCAGAGGATTAAGATCCTGCACGTTTTCCATTGTGCAGCTTCAATATGATGCGAATTCTCCTAAGGCTCTGTAGACCCTGCATATTCTCCAGAGCACAAGTTCAGAGAACCTGCACAACCTCTCCTGTACATGGGGCGTGAGAGTCTGAAAATTCTACATTGCAATGAATAGAGATCCTGCGCAGGCGTCAATATCATGCACACTTTCCTATGCACAGGCTCGGACATCCTGCACATTTGTCTATGCATAGGCTCTGAGATATTTCACATTTTCCTATACACAGGCGCTGAGATCTCATACCTTTCCTGGCCCCACACCTTCAATTCCAAAATATTTCCATCCTTCAATCCAGGCTCGGAGTGGCCTACAGGGCAAAGTCTGAAAGGCCAGCCCATAATTCTAGAGTGGGCCTGTTTTTTTGGCCAGTGTGATCCTTTTTTGCCAGAGTGGGCTAATTTCATGAGTCACTACACTAGTTTTAACAAATGCAACTAAGCAAATATTGTTTCAACTGGCCTATTTGCAACACATTTTACCAAAACACCCCCTCTGGGAGTACTTAAGCAGTTCCAAAAAGTTAACCAATCGTAATTTGCGATTGTAGGTCACCCCCTCTCATTGCTCCAACAGATGGGAGCCTCTCCCTCATTAGCTCCCTCCATAGTGTTTAAGCACATTAATAAGAGCCCACTGATTCCATGACTCTCTGTGCCTGCAAAAGCTGCATCCTTTCGGTGATTAGCTGTTTTGACAGCTAGGGTATGGCTGAGGGACCTCCCAGATAATACTTATAATTGAACGAATATAAAGAGAAGTTCTTTGTTCCATGCACTAGTGCGTAATGCTGTGTACTGCTGGCCTCAATCAAGGTTACACATAATAGCATTATTTTCATTATCACACACAATGTATCTGCAGCATTAAAAGGTAAACAGTAAGGCTGTCAAAGGAGCGTGGCAGTGCACATTCATGCAAATAATACACACGTGCGTTGCTAGGGGGGCTAAGGGGGCTATAGCCCCTGATCTTTTGGTTGTAGCCCGGATAGAATCTCAGGAGCTACAGCCAAAAGTCTAGCTAGCCCCCAGTCCCAACAGTTCCGACATCAGCTTAGCCCCGGGTCATTTCCAGATCTAGCAACTCCCCTGCACACGTGACCAGGCCCGTTCCTAATGAGCCAATTGCACACCATGTTTTCAGGATATCCTGTCAAAATAAATATGTTATGTTATGTTTTGTTATGTTGATTTATACCGCACACCAATACCACCCAAGGGCAGTCTCGTGGTGCTATATATGAATATCATTCTTATAGGATGTCTGCATTGGGAACTAAGCATGTGTGTAGCCATGGGTAGCACAATAAGTCAGGTAAAATTCTGTACAGGGAAAGGACACATCATTTCTTGATGCCCCTTGAACCCCAATGACCCCCAATGGTTGCTGTTGCGCCCTCAAATACTCAAATGTAAATCCTAATGCTGTCAGTTTCATCTAAATGGATTAATATTAGACACATTTTTGTGTGAGGGTGACTTTTGTGAAAAATGAAATAAGCACCAATCCCAGTGGGCATTATGCACGTAGTGATTCTGGCATACTGCCCTTTAATCAGAGACCTATTTGTTAAATAAAAAGATCTGTGGTCATTCTTATTTCCCAACATGCTCTTTGATTTTATGCAACACAGGCTGGAACCCTCACTGGTGTCATTTGTCCACTTCCCCTTTCTCATTGAAGAAATGTGTAGGACTACAATAAAGTGTTACACCCATGAATAGATTTAAAGAAGGGAAGGGCTTTAAAGGGGGGCAACTTTGGATCTATCAGATAATTATGTATATGCATATTCTAGGTTTTATTAATGCGCTTTGCTCAGTAAGACAGTTGTAACATTGTTATTGTTACTGCTATATATACTGGAGGTGTACAGTAGAAATAAACATTGTACAACTTTTAAAAGAGCCATTTACAGTGTTAGTACACTTAAATAATATGTTTTTTTACAGCAGCTTTTGTAAAAAAAAACAATGACTCTCCGTTTGAAGATACCTTTGGTATCTCGCTCAGCTATCAGATACTGGTGGGGTGGCAACAGAAAAGGCGCACCGGAAAACGTGACTCTCATCCACATAGTAATAGACAGTCAGAGCGAAAGTGCAAGAGAGGAGAATGGAGACAGAGAGTGAACATGCGCAGAGACAGACAGAAAGCCATGAGATCACAAATACACAAATAGGGAGAGAGCAAGAGAGAGAGAGAGAAAGAGAAACAGAGCGGGAAGGGGGAGTGCTATACCAGCATATAATTTGTCAGGTGGAGCTAGTTTGTATTTGTATTTATTGAACATTACGGATGTCATTTCTAACATTAATTAGGTATGTTATTCATTTCGTACCACGGGGTACAGCACAATTTATGCCAGAAGACAGCTTGGTGCTACAAGACTTGCAGAACAGCTACATTGGCCCACACAGACTATCGGCAGAGCTCACATATATATATATATATATATATAAGCACGAGGGAAAGCTTCCTTCCCACATGCAGTACTCCCACAGGTGCTTATTCAGAGGTGGCCGTTTGTGATCTTTTGAATTGTGAACACATTGCATTGGTACTTTTGGTCCTGCATTTTTAATGGGAATAAAAGAACGAGGGGCTCATTACGAGTTTGGCAGTAATTAAATTACGGTCTGGTGGTAAATCTGCCAGATTACAAGTGAAAGTAAAGCAGTGTTATTCCCCTTTCATGGAGTCCTATAGCACCACATTGAGATTTGGGAGGAATTACCGCAGGTGGCAATTCTGCCTACAGTGATTCCTCCAGTTTTTGGCATTAAATTGGCCCTTGGTTGTAGGTAAAACCTTCACTTTACCACCAAACTCATAGTTTTGCAGTGCAGTAAACCTGCCACTAATTCCTTTACCACCAGATTTTTAATGCACCTCCAAAGTCAAATTGAGCCATTTTTACTTTACAGGATAACAAAAAGCCATGAGCGAAAAAGGCAAGGACTTGCATAAACTCTCAACCCTGGCTGGGGACAACATGAGAGACTTGTTTCTGCAAATGTGTGAGAAATGTGAAAGGGTGAAAGTTAAAAAGGTAAACCACAATCTATCACCATTAGTGGCTTTAGTGGGCTACATCATTTCCTGCCAGCATTTCCAACACTGCCTGCAGATGACTTTTATGTGAGAGAAGAGAAAACATAAATGGAAATATCTCATAGAACTAGGTGCACCTTACATGTACCGAGGGATGGCAGCCTACCTAGGACGAACATGGTTCAAATAACCCGTTCTATGGGTGTACCCATTCAGGAGTGCCTACAACCATGTTTTAGCTCACTGCACCCTTCACAGAGGAGAAATATCCATTTGCATATCAGTCTGGTTTCACCCACAAGGGCAGTCCAGCAAATCCTAGGCAATTCTCCTCTGAACAAGTGTACCATCAGCAAGCCCATGTACATCTCCAGAGATCTCTGATGATACGCAGAGGTCTCTGTGCACCCTGGCGTTCGTTCATATTCTGGCAGAGCCGCCTCTGCCTTGCATCCTTCCTAGGTCGATAAAATAGTAGCATTGCCTTGAGAAATAGAAGCAGCTGTTGTGCGCTATCTATAAGTTGAAAAATCTATGACAGTCAGCATTATGGAAACAACTAATATTTGTATTATGTATTTATTTATTTATTTTTTCTTTTAAAGTGCAGACCTATTTGCGGACGAGTTGTGATTCAAGCCAGTTGGTCGATTTGACGCAGAAGGAGCGTGTGCCACCAGATGTGTGGAGCTTAGCCATCAGGTACACTGCTGTGCTACATGTGACTGCTTTGTAGATGATTTATGCGGCCTTGAACAGTATCAATGAAGGAAGCAGAGGTAAACAATTAGAGATTGATTTTATGAAATAAGAAATTAAAGTAACCAGCCTGGGAGTGGCTGAGAAGGGAATGGAGATAATCACATAGGCCTGGTTTTCAGCAACCGGACACTGCCAAATTTACTATCATGATTCACAAAAAATCTGTGAGAATATTTGACAGCCACTGAGTATCCAGTGGGATAGGAGTAATCCCCAGAATAAAAGCTTTTCAGTTTACATCATTGTCATTGACAAAGCATTGGTATTGGGTGATTATCTCAATTCTTTCCAATTGAAATTAACCAAGAATAGGGGCCTCATTACACGGTAGGCGGAGAACCATGGCGCAATTAGCGCCATGGTTCATGCCGCTAAAATATCAGCACCGCCTTGGTGGAAAGGGGAATTACCGCCCATTCCAAGGTTGGCGGGGCGGTAATTCCCCCCTTCCACCATTGCCCTTCCCCATTCCCATTTTTGCCCCATAGGGCATAATGGGAAAGGGGAAGGTGCTAATTACGGCACCGCAAATTGCGGTACCGTAATTAGCTCCCTGGGTCCCTTTGCAGGCGTTAAATTCCCTAACCCGCAAAGGGACCTCGTAGTAAGGCGGTAAGGATTTACTGGTACCGGTAAAATACCGGTACCGGTAAACCCTTACCGCCTACCATGAAATGAGGCCCTAGATCTCCTGCAATGCATTAGTTTGCTCAACGAAATATCCAGCCTGGAAAACTACTGTCCCAGTAGTCACAAGCCACACATTACTGAAAGTGCAAACACCTGCACTGCTTTGCTCTCCCTCCCATGTATGATTCACCATACATCCACATATATGAAGTCTCTTTCCATCTGATCATCTAATCTTACATTGAAAGGTGGTCAATACTAGATCTGTGTGCACCAATGGCTCTGTTTCCACCTGGAGGTGGGTAGAAGCAGGGAAGAACCCCCCGAAGGAGGGCCAAAGAAAACCACCACCGGCAGCCAGGGATTCTACCAGGTAAACTACCCTGCCACTTGATGACACCTTCTAGAGCCTGCCTAGCAGTGGGATAAATATTTTAAGAGACCGCTGCAGAGGTTAGCATGGGGAGGTTACCTGTTGCTGCCGTCATTTCCTGTGGGTCACACAGCAATCTTGAGCTGAGGGGCTGAAGAGATTAAACATGAGGGACTTGACTGGGCATTTAACTGTGGCAGTGAGGGGAGCCAACAATAATTTATTGTGGAAATCCCAAACACACTTACCCTTGGCACTTAAGGGGATAATCAAGCAGCACTCTCATCTCCACCATTTGTGTTTTAATATTATATAGACAGCAGCTCTGAGACTGCCCAAATGTACCTTTATAGAGACTGTTATTGCAACTGGGACGCGGCGTGCACACAGGATATACCCAGGCTGCAACTGGTTATACTGAAAACACCTTTTGAAAAGTTGAATCAGTCTGCATGTCTATACTGTAAATATCCGTTGAGCCATATTTATAAATTGTAGTCCAGACATAGGAGATTGGAGATGATCATTTAGGAGTATGGTAGCCAACATACGTATCACACTGCTGACTCAAAGCCAAATTATATTTCTATAAAATAAGCATACATTAGTATGTTAATAACCAATATGAACTATGTAGCACACATTTACAGTACAATATTCCAGTATTGGACATGCAACCGCCTCCATGGCTAACACGCTCTCTTGATTTCTTTGGGGAAGGTGACCCTTTGCAAAGCCACCTGCTCCAGAACTCTGCTTTATTTTAGGCATTTCAAGTGACAGTGGCTGGTTCAAAGGTTATGTCTAGGTCTCACATTGGAAAAATGGACATGTGAACAGCCATGTTTCCTCTTCACATTATATGCCACCTCACACCCACACAGTCATTGAGTTGTGATTGTGTGACTATAGGGCTAGAGGCAGAGCCACTGGGTGGCCACTGGGCAAGAGCCAGAGCCGCTGGCTGACCACTGGGCAAGAGTCATAGCCACTGGGTGGCCACTGGGCAAGAGGCAGAGCCAATAGGTGACCACTGGGCAAGAGCTAGAGCCGCTGGGTGATGACTGGGTAAGAGCCAGAGCCACTGAGTGACCACTGGGCAGAAGGCAGGTCAACCCCCTCCTCATTGTCTGGAAAGGAGTCTTCACAGGTGGATACCTGTGTTTCTCATATTGGTCACTTGTTGCATTTCAATGTATTTTAATGTATGGCATGTCAATTGTGCATTTTAATGTATTGCATGACTTATTTATCCTCCACTGTTGTTTTCATCTTGTAAACATCTTGTGAACCCTGCTGTCTCCATCCCATGCCCTCCGTCTCCCCTTTCTGTCACTTGGACAGCTAGGTCTATCAGGGCACCTACTGCAGAACTCCTGGGAAGAAGATGGCTGTCCATCCTACACCCTCTTCCATTTGATTGCTGCCTCTTCCTCGTTGAACAGCTGTGGTTACCATAGGGGTGGGTGAGGTGAGCCCTTCCATCTCCATCCTTTGCTGTTGGCCCAGGATGTTTGCCAAGCTGTCATGCCCCTGCCCCCTTCCTCTTTGTCCCTCCACCCCCTTGCTGGGACACCTGTGAAGGGGGGACCTGTGCCTGCATGTGTCATCCCCACCCCTTCCTCCTGGGACCCTGTGGGTGGACTCTGCAGGGGTAGAGCAACAGCCTTAGAATTGGACAGAGAACCAGGTCTGGGGCTCTTCTTTTTGGCTGCAGTGCTGGACACTTGAGTGTGGGCAAGGGAACTACAGAGACCCAAGCAGGTACACCTCTCCCAATTTGGCCTATTCCCTTTTCATCCCGTTGTGCCACTTCCTTCCTAACTTGCTCTCCTCTGCCTCTGCCCCTCTGCCTCTCTCTCTGTTTATGTCTCTCTCTCTCTCTCTCTCTCTGTCTCTCTCTCTCTCTCTCTCTCCCTATCTCGCTCTGCCCCTCACTCTCTGTGCCACTCACTCTCTGGTCCCCTCACTCTGTCATTCTATGTGTCCTTAAGCCCCCTTCACTCACGCTTCGAGTGTACCTAGCCAGTTTTCCTCTTATCAATGCCCCTCCTTGTGCCTGCAGGCCAGTTCAGACAATCATCCATGTGCAGTGTGCCGACTTACTCTGCTGGCAATGAGCCTACTTCCCTGTCTGTAATAAATGTGCTTCCTGATTTCTGCAAAGACATTGGTGCCTTCTTTTGTGTTCTCACTTGGGTAGCCTGCCTGTTATTGCCAGAGGGGGGACCCAGACTGCATACACAACGCACACCTCACCGGGGTCTGTTAATTCCTTGACCCAAAACTGTGGCCCTGCTTGGGGTCTTCCCCGCGGCCTTCCCCGTTTGAGACTGCCTCTACTTCCACAGTTTTCTGGTGCCTGGGACTTAGATCTAGAACTGGGTCTAGATCCCTGATCACATGAAGAGCACCTTAACGTCCACACCTTATCTGACTAAACTCACCCCTGTTCTACAGCCTGCACTCCACTCCTCTATCCATTTTCTGCCTTCATCAACACCAATTTCTATCCACATGGATTCTAACTTTTCCCTTCTTTCAGAATCTATGGACCAGTCCCAGAGAAGAGGCATTCCAGCCCCGAGAGCTGCCTGCTGTACCTCTGCGTGGCTGCCTGGCTGCCAGATCAATAGTAAGATAAGAACTGAAATATCAGTCACTTGCACAGATATTGCCAGCTTGTAGCTTGTGGGGAGGGCTCCTAGTTTGCGAGGGGGTGGTAACAATGATGATAGGTCAGTGTACTGAAGAGGGATGGGCAAAATCACCCCCTCATTCCCAACCGATGAAGTATATGATGCAGAAGAAGAACTGACGATATTGTAACCATCCATACTATTTCAATCCCCAGTGCTCCAATCACTGACATGTACGTCGAGAGGTACCCACTCAGCTAACCGTACAGACCAGGGGTGGTACATACCCTACCCAGAGTGGATGAAGACCCTCAGGCAGCAACTAAGGAGACTCCAATTGACAGCACTGACTAAAGTGCCAAGAAGCCAAGGCAATGACGTTGTTAGAGACAGCACGACTTAGCAGCGTTAGACAAGAAGCACACGTGCCATCCACACAATAAAGCATACACACACTTGAGTACACGAAGAAGATTGATGCGCAGTTCTATAGTTAGAAGACAGACACATATACATGCTATCAATGCTTTATTTTTTGTCACGAGCTTAAACACAGCAACACAGACACTGCAAGAAGCAAGAGATCCTGACTGAATGCTTGCAGATGCTAATATGCAAATTAAACTTATGAAACTGCGTGAGTACCCATGTGACCTGAAAGTTCAGTGTGACTAACATATGGAAAATATAGACAAGCACGAACATACAGAAGCCATGATATGGCTTAGGAAATCAAAGCAGGCCACAGACCTCACCGTGAGCTGAGCTGAATTCAGGCAGCATAGGAGAACAAATGTGTGCAACGAAGCTGACTGCCAAGGCCAGAGATAGGAGTGACATTCCATTCCCTGATTGACCGTAACACCAGCTGCAGTAAAACAAATAATTCTCTAATATTCATAATAATTCAGAGCTCAGAAGGGGCTTAAACACAGTCTCTAGACACGTAACTCACCGCGCTTGTATGATGAATCGAAACTGACGCTGCGAAGAGAAGCAGTCTCAAGCCACCAGACAGAAGCTTGCACAAAAGTGGTTACAACAAAGACCAGAGTTGCACGATATGAATGGGCACTCTCATAGACTATGGTGGAGGACACAAGTTACAATGCAGACACAGTTATACTCGACACCTTGAAAAGGTACACCTCGAGCTGAGAACCATTTCAAATCCTAGGCCTGGGGACATCAGCTCTTGCCAACCACACTTCAGTAGGGAGGATAGCTCAGGGGCAAGATGCTCACCTTGGAAACAAGACGACACGGAGCTCCACAGGTTCGATCCCCAGGTCCGCACTTAGAAACCTCTGGGTATTAAGTGTGTTATAAATAATCTCGCATATCATATCATCATATCACATATCAGTATTTTAGGGGTGGGTAGCAACAGGCAAGAACCAATTGTAAGACCCCCACACTGCAACATGTGTGGAATTAGATAATTGGGGCCGGGCCAGGCCAGCCACCTGACATGTGAGAGCCAGTGAACTATCATGTATAGGGTCCGCTATAGGTGGATTACCAATCAACGCCCAATCCAGTTGCACAATAGGTTTGCTGGAGAAGGGCCCAGGTTGTGACGCCAGCGTGACACATGAGGCCCACAAAGCTGGCCTGCAAGCCAGGGAACAACGAGATGTCCACGTATTGTCCTTTATCCTTGTACTGATCCCTGTTGGTTTTTACTGTAATAAACTGCAGTTCAACTTGCTGTCTGTCTGGACCTGCGTTCCTTTTGGGGAGGAAAGGTGTTGGGCCTTCTATGAGTTCTGAGTCTGCAAACTCCTAGTAGCCCTCAAACCTACTTGGGAGTTTGGCCCAACAAGGTGGTAGCCAGAGGATGGTTACCTGCACCAGACCGGCACTGAGCTGACTCCTTTGCCCCCGAACCTGATAGGCTGTGGGACCCTCACATATTTCAAGAAAACGGAAATACACGTGCCCATTTAAAGGCCGTCGAAAGCCATTTTGGAAAACATACCGCCCGAGATCGGCAAGTTGTCCAGACAGGCCAGGACGGGGAGGCGAGTGCCTTGACAGGGAGTCGGCAGCCGAGTAGTGTCAGCGTAACACAGAATGTAAGTATTGGTCCGACTAACAGCAATTGCGGGTGTGAGGGAGGGCATTGAGTATTGTGGGGTATCGTTTGGTATTGTTGAGTATTGACAGAGCATGGTCTAGTATTGTCAAGGTATTTTATAATATTGTTGTAGAGAGTAGGGACAAGGAGCGGAGGTAGAAGTCCTTTTTCTATGTCACGGCATATTCGGTCTTCAAGGTAAAAGGTTCTGATGAGCAGCATGAACTATGTAGTTAGGAGGATTAGGATGACAAGAGTTTTGTAACAAAGTATTCATGTGCGTTGGGCGTTTTAGCTCGGGTCATAGATGATGGTATTCCTGTGAGGGTTAGCTGGAGCTATCCTAGATTGCGGAAGGTGAATTGACTGATTAAGTCTCATGGTGAGAGGCATTTCACACGTTAGGTGACGCAACGGGTGCAGTTTAATGACAAGAGAATATTGGTATACGCTGCCTGGGAGCAGGAAGACAGCTGTGGGGTTTGTGTGGGTTGGAGTAACGGATTGTCATTTTGTGTGCACAATCGTCCATTTATCTGTATTGTGGACTTACCTCGGTGACGTCACGCTAAGGTTGGTGCTTAGGACGGAGAGTTTTGACAGTGTGGAGCTAGCATTGTGAATTTGGGATTGGCAGACGAGGTGAACCAGTGGCGGTGCACAGAAGGCACATGTGCAGCATTGTGGTTGTGTGCCTGAGGGGGCAATGATTGTAAAGGTGGGGCAGTGCTTGGAGCACACATGATAAGGTGCAGACCCAGAGAGGTTTGTAGAATTTGAAACTTATTATTGATGTTTTGTAACCCCTTTTATTTTGAACAGCAGATTATCTAAACCCTCAACTTGAGGTCAGGTAAACAGTATTAAAATGTATCAGGGCATTAGCGGGGGAGTCAACCCTTCAGCACTTGTGTAAAATGTTACCTCCTTATTAAGAAAAGCTTTGTAAGTATAGTAAAGAATCGTCCAAAAGTATGGAAGGTAAATTAACAAAGCCATGGCCACCTTGCAGCAGCTTCTCCAAAGACATGCAACAATCGCAGATGACACACATACAGGGTGCTTACAAAGGGAAGAAATTGACTAAACGCATGGACATATTTGAGTTGTGGCGCATGTTCCAGGAGAGAGGATGGTAAACCGCGAGGTGTCAATGTATGATGAGCCAGAAGGAGGTGAAGGGCGAAGAGACCCATCCCTCTGCACCTCCCCGTACCCTTCAAAGTGTAGTATCTGATGACACTGGTGATGAGCAGGCAATGTATCCGATGAGAAAACTAAGGGCAGCAGAGGGGTATTCAAATCCAACATTTAAGCCACCACCATACCCTAAAGAGGACAAGCAGAAGCGTATAGGACAGTCACCAAGTAACGAAGGGGCGAGCAGCGAGGCAGAGCAGCGCGAAGGAGGAGTTCAGGAATGTAAGCATGAGCGAATGGATAGCTGCGCAGTTTCTTTTAAAACTTAAGGGGAAGACGGATGGGGCGGCAGAAGGGGAAACAGAAATTGGAGAAGGACAGCGGGACTACTTACTGGGCAGAGCTAATGGAGGAGGAAGAGAGAAGGGAAAAGGACAGGGAGGTGAGATTAGAATGAGAGGGAAGAGAGTGAAGGAGAGAGGAGAAGCTGGAGTGCGAAGAATGGGAGCAGAGTAGGCAAGAGGAGAGGGAACATTTGGAACGGGAACAAGAAGAAAGGATAGAACATGATCTCAAGGAAAGGAAGAGAGCAGAAAGATTAATGAGGGAGAAGAAGGGGAGAGATCTAGAGAAGGCAGAGAGGCGAAGGGAGATAGCAGAGCAAGAAAAATGCAAGTTAGCCGAACGGGAGCAGAGGATGTTTCAATTGAACAGACTGGCAAGAGAAGGAGCGTGCAGGGAGGAAGACAAGAAGGCAAGACGGGCGGCAGAGGCAAAGGCAGTGCTGGATAGGGACAATAATAGAGGAGAGGGGAACAGATGGCATGAGCCTGAAAGGCAGGAGCATGACTGAGGGAAGTGGAACAAGCATAGGGGGCTGGACAGGAGGCAGAAGGTATAACTTAGTGGATATCAATCTCAGCACAAGGCATAATGCAGACTCGACATCGAGGAGATAAGGTTTTGCTGACGACTTTTGAAGGAACATGGACATAGACTCTGACAATGATGACAAGTACAGTGGGGACGAGAGGGAGGACCATGGGGAGTCACAGCCCATGGGGACAGACAAATGGGAGTCATGGGAAGCTCGGGCGGACAGACAGAGAGGAGGGGTCGATTCAGGTGAGCTAGCGCAACAAAGGGACGACATGTACACTGCACACTACACATACGTTAACAGACTAAGGGTTCTCCCAGGACACCAGAAGGGGGAGACCAAACTGACATGCTCATGGTTAAGACTGTCCAGGGTTCATGACAACTGCTAAAGCGTATCTGCATTAGAACCAATAGATGCATGCACGGACATTGAGGATCAGAGATAGCCTCAGCAAATTAGACTGTACTGAAGGACGCCAGAGGAGAGGGTGGTTTATTCGCAAATACCCTTATTAGAGAGAGATGGTCAAGACCTCAGTAGGTGCCATGGAAGCACACTGACAAAGAGAATGTGAAGTGTAGATTACCATCATTGAGTGCGGGAGCGGGGAAATGGATTTATGAGATGGAAAAGATGACAGCTGGGATGGAAGCGAAGGGGTGTCCAGAAATACTACTCACAATAGTACACCATTGTCGATTGTGGCAGGAGAAGGTTGAACAAAAGGCAGAAGACTGGAAGACAGATGAGGCCAAATGAGTGCAGAGGAAGCTATCAAAATACGCGATGGAAGCGGTGGTTATAACCAGCCCCACCAGCGCAGGCACAGCAACAGTTTCAACAGCCACCTCCATTTGCACTGACCATGGGATGAGGGTATATGGCGCGGGGCAATCCACAGCAGGGATTTCGGGGAAGGGGTGTATTACCTAAGGGGCGTGGCTTCGGGCCACAAATACATTACAACCAAGTGGGATTCGGGGCTATGGACAACAAATGCAGCAAGGCCCAGGGGATATGTCAGCAGGTTTTCCAGGACAAGCAAGGGAGCCACCACAGTGCTAGACATGCAGACAGCTAGGACCCATTTCAGAAGCATTTGGATTCCGAGGGGTACAATAGAACTGGGAAGGACAAGACCAACAGAATCTCCAAGGGGTACCAGATGACTATTACACACCGACCCAACCACCAGAGGGCCAGACGAGGGTACACATTAGCAGATGTCACAAGCACCTGCACAAACACAGATGCCACCACAGTCACAGGTGCAGACACAAGCATCACAGATGGCAGCACAGTATTTACAAGCACCACAGATCAGGGGAAGCACACAACAGCTAACACAACTACAAGATGATGACACATCAGCACCCACAGACACAATGGCCACAGTACGAGTTTGACGGGTGGGAGAGGTTACCATGGTGGGGAACAACCCCTTCACAGGAAACTGACTATCGCTGTACCCCCAATAGTACAGCCCACGGTGAACTTGATGTGTCCCATCCTGTCTATCACACCCAACCCTGCAGTGGAACCACGCATAGGGGTAGCCATAGATGACAACACTTTTTCCTTTCTTGTTGACACTGGGGCGACTAGGTCTTGCATAAGGGAAGGAACATTTAAGTTGTCAGGCGATGCTATGAACACTCAAGGATTCTCTGGGGCTCGGGATATGGTTCCTTTCACTGATAACATCTCCATATCTATAGGAGATCACGACTTGTCACTACCTTTTACTTTACTCTCGACAGACACCTGTAAACATACTGGGACGAGACATCATGAGCAGGCTAAACATGACCATTTCATTCACAGACAAAGGCATAATATACTCAAAACCAGGCATGTGCATGTTGAATGTGAGACAGATTGTTCAGGCATATTGTGCATGAACAGTACAGAGGGGGCGCCTGTGGACCCAGAGATGTTCCAATGTGGATCTGACATTGCCATTGCATGGATGCCAGCCATCACAGGGAAGGTGTGGTGTGTACCAAACAAGTATTTGCTCAGGCCAGAGACACCACTGGGTGAGCCAGAAGGAATGATAGTGTCCATTGAGATTGAGGCAGTGTTGGCACAATAGGATTGGATTGCAGTGCATGCAGTGGACAGCACAGGGAGGGCATGGAGAGCAATAATTGCAGTTGCAGAAGGGTGCAGGATCACAACAGTGATAGATGAGAGCTATTCAAAGAAGAGAGACTGAAATTGGAGATGGTATTCGAAATGAGTGTAACATTTTGGTTGCAAATCCACTACAGAGATGTACCGCAGAGAATGGTGATGGTGCTGGAGGCGCCGCACCTATTCTGGGGGGAAGACATGGCCAAGGTACCAGACAGCTTATGGACCACAAGTCCTTATGACGTGGGGTACATAAAAAGCATAGGGAGAGTGAAGATTATACTGAAACCAGGAGCAATTTTGCCAAGAGTAAAGCAGTATCCCCTAACTAAGGAGGCAGATGAGGGCCTCTCTTTACCCATAGTTCCTTTTCTTCCTGTGGTGCAGCTCCCTGCAATTCCATGATCTGTGTCTCTGGTAGTGTACTGTACCCTTCCCTCATCACCATGTTCTGCACCCCTCCTTGGGCTTTTGGCCTCTCTTCAAGCTCCCATAATTGCCCAAAGTACACTGCACACTTTGCCTCATAATCTGCTGCTTTGTTCCCTCTTGAAATAGGGTCATCCCTCCTTGTTTGAGCCTGGCTTTTCACTAGTGGCACCTCTTGTGGATATGCAATCATCTATGAGACAATCAGCACCCTCATTGAGAGAGGCATACTGGTACAATCGGAATCACCATGGAACACAGCAGTGTACCGCGTGCACAAGGCCAACCGGGTGTCATGGCGTATTATACAGGACCTAAGACCTCTTAACCATATTGTAGAAGCAGAGTATCCCGGAGCAGCAAACCCGGCGACAGTTTTGTGTGGCATTCCAGTGGAAGCCACCTGTTCCACAGTCATGGGCCTCATAACAAGTTTGCCGGTCTGGGAAATACAGTACTGGTAAGCCTGCCGGTACCATAGTTCCCAGACCGGCAAACAATGAGTTGTGCTTGTGGGCGCTTTTCTGCCCGCCGGCACCCGTGAGCACAGCATGTCGGATGCACCGGTTGCCCAAAAGTAGTGCATGCTGCACTGGGGACCCATCTGCTCTGCTGAACCATCTCCTGAGCCATCATGCCAGCCCTGAATGTAATGTTGATGTGACACAGGGGCTGTCAGAATATATTGTCACATTCTTCCCTACACTGTTCTAGTGCATGTATGAGGGCCACTAGTTCTGCTGCTTGTGCTGAATAATGGGATGGTAGCCGTGCACTCACTACTACCTCGCGTGTTCAGTTCTCCTTCAGTCTTACCACTGCATTCCCAGTCCTTCTGATCCCATCCGTCTGGTCAATTGTTGATGAGCCATCAATGTACAGTACGTCTCCCCCCGCAAGTGCATCTTCCTTTAACTTATGTGTTTCACAGAACATCTCTATGTTCGTTATACAGTCATTTGCATAGTCTCCTGGTTGGTTGACATCTGCCAAGAATAGTGCTGGGTTAACAGTCCTGCATCTTACTATCTTCAGTCCTGCCATTGATAGTATTACCTCATATCCTGATGTTCTTTGTGTGGTCATTGTGTTCTTGGGCTTGTGCAGGATCGCAAAAAGGGTGTGCTTCACATAAAGAGTGATGGCGCACCCCATTGTCACTGTTGATGACCTTTCCACTGTGAAGGCCGCTGCAGCCAATGATTGTACACAAGGATAATGCCCTTTCATCACTGGGTCAAGCTGTCCACTGTAGTAAGCAATTGGCTTATGGCTCATGCTTGTCTTCTGAGTCATTACCACCTTCATCACTAGCCCATCAGTGTGGGAGAACAGGAAAAATGCTTTTTTGTAGTCTGGGGTCCCGAACACTGAAGCTGTGCGTATGGCTTCTTTCAGCTCCTCAAAGGCTTCAGTCATGTCTGAGGTCCATGTCATTGGGCCTCATTACACGGATGGCGCTAAGGGATTACCGGCACCGGTAAGGGCACCGGTGCCGGTAATCCCTTAGCGCCATACTACGAGGTCCCTCAGCGGGTCCCGTGGCCTGGCCACACGTTAAGGAAGGGACCCGCTGAGGGACTTCAGGGCAAATAACGGTACCGCTTATAGCGGTACCGTTATTTGCTTCTTCCCCATTCCCATTGAGGCCTATGGGGGCTCAAATGGGAATGGGGAAGGGCTGTGGTGAATGGGGAATTACCGCCCCACCAACCTTGGAATGGGGCGGTAATTCCCCCGTTCACCAAGGCGGAATCGGTAAAAATACCGGCGGCAACCATGGCACTAATAGCACCATCCGTGTAATGAGGCCCAGTGTCTTTTTTTCCCTTCTGGGCTTCCTTTAGTGCAGTTAGTAGTGGCCTTGTGTATGTCCTGTAATCAAAAACCCATGCTCTCTAGTAATTGCACAACCCCAAAAATCACTGCATTTCCCTTACTGTCTTGGGCTGGGGTGTGTTGTGTATTGTTTGTGCTCTCTTTGGGTCAATGTGTCAGCCGTCTTTAGATATCATCTGTTCAATGTACAACACCTCCTTCTGACAGTACTAGAGTTTGGCCTTGTCCACCGTGTACCCTTTGTCTGCTAACACTGTCAACATGTGTACTGAGTCCTGTCTGCACTGATCTTCTGACTTGCTGCAAATCAAAATGTTGTCCACATACTGTAAAACTGTTCCTTACCCGTCTTTTGCCTAGATCTATCTGGATCACCCTGTTAAAGATGGATGGTGACTCGCAGTACCCCTGTGACAAATGAGTATGTTTCCACTTCTGGTTTCGGTACATAAAGCTGGTTATATCCTGTGAGTCTGGGTGCGATGGTACTGCTAATGCATTCTTTAAGTCAATGGGCTTCATTACAAGTTTGGCAGTAGCCTTGCTGGTAAAACTGGTAGGCTGCCGCTAAACTTGCAATATTTTCCGGCACCCATGAATAGGCAATTACCGGGTCATTTCGACCTGGCTGTCCCAGGAATTGCCCATTTGCTGGTGCCGGAAAAAAGATGCTCCCCATTCCCATTCAGCCCCATAAGGCTGAATGCGAATGGGGAGGTCAGATGCACGGGCACCGGTGCATCCGACATGCTGTGCTCATGGGTGCCGGCGGGCAGAAAAGCGCCCACAAGCACAACTCATTGTTTGCCGGTCCCGGAACTATGGTACCGGCAGGCTTACCAGTGCTGTATTTCCCAGACCGGCAAACCTGTTATGAGGCCCATGACTGTGAAACAGGTGGCTTCCACTGGAATGCCACACAAAACTGTCGCCGGGTTTGCTGCTCCGGGATACTCTGCTTCTACAATATGGTTAAGAGGTCTTAGGTCCTGTATAATACGCCATGACACCCGGTTGGCCTTGTGCACGCGGTACACTGCTGTGTTCCATGGTGATTCCGATTGTACCAGTATGCCTCTCTCAATGAGGGTGCTGATTGTCTCATAGATGATTGCATATCCACAAGAGGTGCCACTAGTGAAAAGCCAGGCTCAAACAAGGAGGGATGACCCTATTTCAAGAGGGAACAAAGCAGCAGATTATGAGGCAAAGTGTGCAGTGTACTTTGGGCAATTATGGGAGCTTGAAGAGAGGCCAAAAGCCCAAGGAGGGGTGCAGAACATGGTGATGAGGGAAGGGTACAGTACACTACCAGAGACACAGATCATGGAATTGCAGGGAGCTGCACCACAGGAAGAAAAGGAACTATGGGTAAAGAGAGGATGCTCAATGTCCCCAACAGATGCCTTATGGTGACAGAACAACACAGAGACAGTGGTTATGCCACTAGCATTGTTGAAAACAGCACTAGCACAATTGCATTACCCATCGCACACAGGGATAGGAATACATTGCAACACGCAATGGAGAAACGAGTTTTGCCCAAATACTAATGAACATGTGGCTGAATTCATTCGTGGCTGCTTAACTTGTCAGCAGTTCACAGAAAGTCACACCTTGAGAGTTCTGAGAGGAACCATTCGAAGACCTGTAGGGCCTTTTCTACACCTCCACGTAGATTAAGTGGATATGATCCAAGTCTGTGAAGGGTACTGCTACATGATAGTAGTGGTTTGCCCGTTTTGCAGGTGGATAGAGGCAGGCCACGTTCCCATGCCAATGCACTGAGGGCAGCAAAGTTTCTGGTCTGCAAGGTTTTCCCAAGGTGGGGCGTTATGCAAGGTCCTGCGCTCTGACAATGGGCCTCACTTCGCCAATGAACTGTTCCAAAACATCAGAGCCTTGCTAGGGATCAAGTACAAATTTGCTTGTGCGTACCACCTGCAAGCAAACGGAATTTATGAAAGCCTAAATGGACTCCTGAAGGAGTGCATTGCCAAAATTCAGCAGAGTACTAAGAAAAACTGACTGCATTGTTTGACTCTGGCATTGTTTGAGCTGTGCAACAAGCCAGGGGCCAACCACCATTTAACGCCCTACGAGGTGGTGACAGGATGGTACATGCATCTCCCCCTGGCTCCTCCCACAAGGGAATTGAAAGATTGTGAGAGCAGTGCAGATGTATTAGGTCAAGAAATGCATGCATACATTCTTCCTTGGCTTATAGTGGTTTTTTTTCATCTAGCTACAGATACAGAAGACCCAGGACATGCCTGAAGACAATGATTGACTATGTTGACACAGAGCCAGAAAAAGGACAAAAACACTCAGTATAGGTGGGGAACACAGTGTTCTTCCGCAATTTGTCTAAGACACTGGAACGCTCTCCGATTTACAGGCCCACACATAGTTGAGGGGTGTAGTAGATCGAGCAGTAAACCTCACAGAAAGGATTGTTTGGAACCATATCCAGGACATCAAGTCCTACAAAGCAGTGGCCTCACCTGGCAAAGGAAGTGCAGTGACCGATAGGACCAACGTTCATGATCTCAACGAACGACAAGATCAAACGGATCTCACAGAATTAGGGAAGCCATGTCACCCAATGGTTCAATGATCCCAAGTAGCAGAAGGTGCAACTGGCATACATGTCCAAATAGATAGCTAGAAACACTGTCTGGTTGTTACCTTTCTTTCTGCACACGCAGGGCTAGTGAATGTGGTAAACACTGTTTGTTATTTTCCTTTCCGCACACGCTAGTCTATGGGAATGTAGCGAGCCTTGTATGGATTGACCTTTTGATGTTAACCTCTCATTGACCACCCTGAAGCATTCTCCTACCAGTTTGTGCACTATATAAGGAGACCCGGAAGATTCCGAGCTTGATACCCTACAGTAGATTTCCTCGTGTTTATAGACTCTTTGGCCCAAGCATAGCCACAACTGGAACACAGTGCATACTCGGTTCTGACCAGCTAAGAGACCCGTCAGTAAGACAGGTCTGGGAGGAGGTCTTTGCTTTTGCAATAAGCGATTATTTCGTTCGTGGAGCTTCAGATTATTGACAATACTAAACCAATAACTGCTTTTCTTTGTGATTTTCAGGTGGCCAACTTTATCCTCTCATCAGCTACAAGGATCTAACAGAGTAAGTGGTCATGACAGAGACAATAAAAAATATGACTATCATGGTGTGTTTACTGATTCCCAATGCCGTACTGACAATTATGTTCTGGTAGCTTTATACTACTATGAGTATTACTGATTTGTCCTCTACTAACATTACCCCAACCCTAGCAGGAAGGACAACCATGTCAGGTGGACGAGAAGACACTGCTGATAAGGTAAGGAGAGGTAAGAGCAGTGTTGATACAGACATGAAGGGAGTTGACATGTATCTCACAGACACATCACGGGTTACAAATAACATGTGGTGCAAACATATGTCCAAAGTAGGTAGGGAAACCACCAGGGAGAGCTGTTATGTCTGCCCCTTAATCCCCTATGCCATGAGTGCTTCTCGAATGTTCATTGCAACAGAAATACCCCCAGCAAGAGCACAGTGCCTGATGTATCTCGCAATGGTGCAAACGCGAGGAAGATTTCAAGGGAAGACAGCAACAATGAGATGGATGTCTAAAGCAACGTTCCTGTATGAAGATAACTAAATAAAGACACTAGACATTATGAATAACTACTGGCAGATACATGAAGGACTGCAGTAAATAACTGACGGCCCTGAGAAAGGAGAGACGAAAACTATAACACTGAAGGAATTGCCATATCCTTGGACGAGAGTAAAAGAGACAGGAGGAGAGCATGGATGCTGGGAAAGACTGCATATACTAGTGTACGGGCGAGTGCACACTAATGATGGATTGGAAGATGGAGTAGTAGGAACCAAGGCACTGACCTTGGCACAGTCAGCAGTGAACAAGGTGCAGGAAGAAAACGACAAATGCCTGAAGGAATGGGATATGAGCACAAATGTGCTGATGTGTGTGGAGAACGAAGCTGGGCCGATGCCAATAATTCCTCTGAAGACACCAGCCCGGTGCTATCAGAACAATGGCAATGTAAATGTTGGTGAGAACACTGGATGTAAGACAGTAGAACAACTTCCAGCCATGAAAGCAGGAATGGCAGTGCTGATGGACGACTATTGGGCATGTGGATCAAAAGCCTATGAAAAGCTGCCACCTGAACGGGGAGGGGTATGCTCCCTGGTTCACATCAACATGCCATTGTGGGTGGTACCCAGAAAGGATGTGAAGCTTGATGACTTCTCAAAGATGGACAATAACAGGCGGAAGAAGAGGTTGGTCAAGATAGCACCAACTGCACGGCCAGAGAAGGTGGAGAAGCAGAGCTGATCGAGCAGAGTGAAGAGAGGGGGGAATTACTTCTCAGCAAAGTCAGAAGTGGCGTTAGACGAAATACCGGCAGAACACAGACTATTTAGCAGAACCCAAATGGTCTTTACATCACTAATACCAAGACTACAAACGTAAACAAATGCCAAGTGCTTACAGATCACTAGTTGGGAGCTGATGGTAACAATCAACTCAACAGTGAATGGGTTCAACACAATAAAGGAGGAACTCAGAACAATAAGGTTGGTGGCGCTCCAGAATAGATATGTTATGGATCTGCTCATAGCTATGGGAGGAGGAGTTTGGGCAAAGATCGGGAGTTCATGTTGCACATTCAACCCAGCTAATGATGAAGATAACGGAACTCTCTCAGATGCAGTTGCACAACTGGCACAAATGCATGTGAAGATGGAAGATGAAGCACAATAGTAAGGAAAGACAAAAGCTGACTGGCATAAATATGATAATAGATGCCATCATGGCTATCAGACTGACAGAAGATGTTGGCTGGAGCACTTATATTAGGAACAGCATCAGCACATGGAATTAAAATATGCATTTGGAAGTGCAAGAATACAGCAGAATAAGCAATACGGATGCAGATCCTGATGGATGTGAAAATAGGAGGAGCAAAAGATGAGATTGTTGCAGAACAAGAAAAGTTGAGAGAAAGAATTTTGTAGAGTGAATTATTTGCAGCAGGAGTGATAAAGCTGGACAACCACCATGATCAGAAGTACTATGAAGGGAAGTGGGTCTTGTGCAACCCCAAAGGAGTATGCTGTTAGATGCACTGGTCATTCGATGACCACACAAACTATTATGGGCATCTCAGAGGAATACCAAAGATAGATATGGCAGCCCAGAGCAGGAGGAAGGCCATATAAGGGTGTGGTCGACCAGAGGGGGGACTGAAGAGGGATGGGCAAAATCACCCCTTCCTCCCCTACCGATGAATTATATGATGCGGAAGAGGAACCAACAATATTGTGACTGTCCATACTATTTTGCACCAATCCCCAGTGCTCCAATCATTGACAAGTACATCGAGAGGTACCCACTCAGCCAACCTTACAGACCACGGGCGGTACTGACCCTACCCAGGGTGGATGAAGACACTCAAGCGGCAACTAAGGAGACTCCAATTGACAGCATTGACTAAAGCGCCAAGCGAATGACGTTGTTAGAGACACCACGATTTAGCAGTGTTAGACAAGAAGCACATGTGCCATCCGCACAATGAAACATACACACACACTCGAAAACACAAAGAACACGGATGCGTAGTTCTATAGTTACAGGACAGACAGATATGCATACTGTCACTCCTTTATTATTTTTGTCACTAGCTTAAAAGCAGCCTGACTGAATGCTTGCAGATGCTTATGTGCAAATGAACCTTATGAAACTGCAGGTGCACCCATGGGACCCCAAAGTCCAGTGTGACTAACATATGGAGAATATAGAGTAGCACGATCGTACAGAAGCCATGATATGCCTTAGGAAATCACAGCAGGCCACAGACCTCGCCAAGAGCTGAACTCAGCTGAATTCAGGCAGCACAGGAGAGCAAACGTGTGAAACAAAGCTGACTGCCAAGGCCAGAGATACGAGTGATATTCCATTCCCTGAACAACAGTAACACCAGCTGCAGTAAAATAAATAATTGTCCAATATTCAGAATAATTCAGAGCTCAGAAGGGGCTCAAACACGGTCTCTAGACACTTGACTCACCAGGCTTGGATGATGAATCGAAACCGGGGCTGGGAAGAGACGCAGTATCACGCCACCAGACAGAGGCTTGCAACAAAGCTGGTAGAACGAAGACCAGAGTTCCATTATATGAACAGGCATTCTCATAGACTATGGTGGTGCACACAAGTTACAATGCAGACACATAGTTATACGTGTTACCTTTGAAAAGGTACACCTCGAGCTGAGAACCATTTCAAATCCCAGGCATGAGGATGTCGGCTCTAGCCAACCATGTTTCAGTATCCTAGGGGTGGGTAGCAATGGGCAAGAACCAATGGTAACACCCTCACACTGCAACATTGTGTAGAATTAGATAATTGGGGATGGGCCAGGCCAGCCACATGACATGCGAGAGCCAGAGAAATAACATGTATAGGGTCCACTATAGGCAGTGGTCGAAGTGAGCGGGAGCGGTCGGGAGCGGTGCTCCTCTACTTTTTTAAATTACCTTTTACAGCTCCTATACTTTTATTTTAAAAAGAAACCATTCCGGAATGGTTTCGTTTTAAAATAAAAGTGTAGGAAGAAGTTGAAACTTGCACTTTCAGTGCACTACACTGAACGTTCCTTTAAACAGCAGGTATAAGTGTCTGGGTGTGTGTATTGTGTGTGGGAGGGGGCGTGTGATGGGGTTTGTGGGGAGCGAGAGCAGTCCAGCAGGGAACATAGCTCCACTACTTCTTTTGGTACACTTCGACCACTGACTATAGGTGAACTACCAGAATCCAGTCAAACAATAGGTCTGTTGGACAAGGGCCCAGGTTGTGACGCCAGCGTGATGCAACAGGCCCACAAAACTGCCCAGCGAGCCAGGGAACACTGAGACATCCATGAATTGTCCTTTGTCCTTTTAATGATCTCTGTTGGCTTTCACTGTAATAAACCGCAGTTCAACTTGCTGTCTGTCTGGGCCTGCGTTCCTTTTGGTGAGGTAAGGTGTTGGACCTTTTATGAGTTCTAAGTCCGCAAACTCCTAGTAGCCCTCAAACCTACTTGGGAGTTTGATCCAACAGTACCCATCCGGTCAAACCAAGTCCCACTGCCACAGCGGCAAGGCACTAGCATGTTACCACTGTCAGAGGAGGACTTGCACATGTACACAAAAACACACAATTGTACTGGAAAATTGTAGGGTGTACCTTTCTGGATAATCTACCCGACTAGCCATAGCCTCCAGATCTCCACCACTAATTTTATCTGGTGTCCGGTTTTAACCCTGAGAGTTCCTCTGGAGAGGGGGGGTCACCTACACTGTAACAAATTCACAAGAGTAGCTGTGGCTCATTGCTCACTTTAGGGACCGGTCCACCTGGAGCCTCGTTTTAGAGCGTGCTACTTGTCATTTATTTCAATTTACTAGTACCAGGGCCACCTAGTCTGTACCAAACTCAGACACTCACTAGGCGTGAACAAGGGTAAACTTGTTCCCACCCAAGGCACTAAGAGCTGCCAGTTTTATGGCCAGTGAATGACCTCTTCCTGAATAACTCTTCCCCTCTGGAGTCAAACACAGTCCCTGCATGTGTACCCAGCTGTTCCCGTCCTGTGACCTCCTCCTCCCCTTTCTGTCACTTTTACAGCTGTGTTCATCAGGGCACCTACTGCAGAACTCCTGGGGAAAGTTTTCATCCTCCTGCAAGGGGGCTGTGCATCTTACACCCTCTACCCTGTGATTCCAGCCCCTTCCTCCTTGGACTCATGAGAATAGTTGTGATCACCAGAGGGGTGGGTTAGGCGAGCTCTTCCATCTCCTTCCTTTGCTGTTGTCTCAGGATGTTTGCCCACCTGTCATGCCCCTACCCCCTTCCTCCTTGGCCCCATTCCCTTCTTAGGACAGCTGTGGAGGGAGGGCCTGTGCCTGCATGTGTCATCCCCACCACCTTCCTCCTGGAACCCTGTGGGCGGGCGCTGTAGGGGTGGAGCAACAGCGTTATAGGTGGTCCAGGGCTGGGGTACTTTTCTTGGCTGTGGTGTTGGATGCATGGGTGGGGTCAGGGGAGCTACAGAGACCCAAGAAGGTACACTTCTCACAATCTGGCCTACTCGCTCTCCATCCCGTTGTGCCCCTTCTTCACCAACCTGCTCTCCTCTGCGCCCCTCTCTGCTTATCTCTCTATTTATCTCTCGCTGTCTATCTCTCTCTGTCTCTTTCTGTCTATCTCTCTCTCTCTGTGCCCTCACTCTGTGCCCCTCAATCTCTGTGCCCCTCACTCTGTCACTCTCTATGTCCCTCACTCTCCCACTCTGCCACTCACTCTTCCTCACTCTCTCTATATTCCTCTCATCAATGCCCCTCCTTGTGCCTGCAGGCCAGTTCAGACAATTAGCCATGTCTAGTGTACCTGACTTACTCTGGTGGCAATGAGCCTACTTCCCTGTCTCTAACAAATGCATTTCCTGATTTCTGCAAAGTCGTTTGTGCCTTCTTTTGTATTCTCACTTTCTTGGGTAGCCTGCGTGTTCTTGACGGATCGGGGTCCCAGTGCGCATACACAACGCACACCTCACTGGGTCTGTAAATTCCCTGCCCCAGAACTGTGGATCGGCCTGGGGTCTCCTACGGGGCCTACCCCATTTTGGTCAGCCTCCCACGTTTGCTTCTCCTCACCTCGGACATTCTTTCAGAAGGAAATAAATTGATAAATCAATATCTTTAACAAAACAAACAAAAAACTGAGCGCACCTCCCAAAACTGGGCGTTGCATGTCTCCTGTTGACTTAGATGAAACTGAAGGAATAGAGGAAAACATGAGACTGTGGTTTTAAAAAGGGGAAATTGAGCTGAGCGGAGGTATTGGCTTTATTAGAGGTCTATTTCACATTGTTATGCTTAATAACTAGTGGGCAAGGGGCGAGGAGTTACCACGTCACAGATTTAAGACTTTGGGCCTCATTACGACCCTGGCGGAGGACCATGGTGCAATTTGCACCATGGTCCATGGCGCAGAGCTGCCAACTCCGCCATGGGGGTTGGCGGACTCACCGCCCCATTCCGACCTTGGCGGGGCGGTTAGTCCCCAATCCCCATTTACCCTTCCCCATTCCCATTTTTGCCCCATAGGGTATAATGGGAGTGGGGAAGGCGTTAATTACGCCACCGTAGATTACGGTGGCGTAAATAACAAGAGGTCCCGTAGCGCCATGGATTTTTCCGCCCGGAAAATCCGGCCGTAAAAATCACCATGGCGCTACGGAAAGTCGTAATCTGGCGGAGAGGTACGCCATGCATTACGCTGGCGTAAACCCCTCTCCGCCAGGGTCATAATGAGGGCCTTTGACAGAAAGACCGCCACTTGGCAGTTATATAAGTAGGAGGACACAAGGCGAGGGAACGCGCGGGTGGACGACTTCCGGACACTTTTTTTCTTAGGGCCGAGGCCGTACCAAATGTGTGTATTCATGGAATTTAAAAACACATTCTGCACATATCTGTAGTTTGTGCCGTGTCTGGCATTCAAACCCAAGTTGCACCTGTGCTGCTTGACACTGCCATTAGACCACTCAAATCGCGCAAAAACGGTCTCCGAAATGACATTCTGCTTTACAGGACAGATCGTTTGCCACAGATTCTAAGATAAGGGGCGCACCATGTATACTTAGCTAGCAATGTTATAGGAAAATGTGTTCTCATGGGAAACGTGTATTTGTCTTGTGCACTTTCTTCCATTATGAAAGACAAATGGAATGAAAATGTGCATATTTCACTTTAGGACATGTTCACTTCCCGTGACATCTCTTTCCATAGTACGTCAGTCGCACAACCTTTTTATTTAGGACTTGACCCCTCTACATGTGACAGCGGTTGAAGCACAGGAAACTGTTGACAGAATGAGTGAAAAAGCACTACAGAATAAAAAATAATACGTAGAAAAGGAATTCACATGTCCTCCCGCGGCCACCATTACCGCTGTTTCTGTCAGGTGAGACATATGATTTCTAAACCCAGTACAGAGTGCGCAGTGCGCTGTCGCCCAGAATTGATTTTCCATTTCTTTAAGTGTTTCTTGCAGACTTCTGACGTCGACCTTCCGGTCCTCCTCTCTGCCCCACGCCAAGAACATGTTTTTGGACATGCCCTGCAGGAAGCCTGGACATTTTTGTTGCTCCACAGAGGGGTCCGAGGAGACCTTTAGAAATGACACCCGGACTCTGGTGCTCCAGATGAGGAGAGACAGGTACCCGTATATCGTGGTCCGCTCTCCTTTTCAGCCCTCCGGGAAACTAAATCACAGCCTGGACCTATCCCCCCTATGCGGACACGTAAAGGCCTCGCCACAGATCGGTGTCAACAGCGATTAAGGGCTGCTCGGCTCGCCGGCCATGTGCCTTCTGTGAGGCCAAGCCTGCCAGGCCCGGTAATGTAATCTACGGACAACGCGGGCCTGTTCTGGGTTAAATGTATTAAGGGCGATGTGCAGGCGCGGCCTGGCATATACAGCGAAGCCTGCAGCTTGCTTCCAGGTCTTGACCTTGCCCCACATACGCTCTCGGCCCTTCCCCAGCTCATTTCCCCTTTCCATCCCTGGAGGCAGCAGGAGTTAGACTTCCCGGACGGTGTGCCGCCAGAAGGAGGCGCGTCTATTAGAAACATGCTGGCCTTGCAGCAGGGCCACTTCAGTAAAGCAGTAGAACCGTGGTTTCGCGGTGAGGCACAAAGCAAAACTGTGACTCTTTTCATTTCCATGGACCATGTCCGGGGTAAGGACATCTATCAAAAGCAATCAAAACAACATGCTGTTCAAAGAGTGTCATCGTTTTGAAGGATAGGCGAAGCAATATTGCTGTATTTTTTTGTAGTTTGTTTATTAGGACCAAAAAAATGTAATTTTGTAAGGACTTTAAACTTTTAAAAATGTTTCATCAAACAGGTATTGCAAAGCCCAAAATTCAGAACACTAGGGTTCATAATCAATATTCCACTTCTACCCATGGTTAAATGAAAGGCTTTCAGCATTCCCCAGGCATTGACAATTTATTCTTCCTTTGCAAGGATCCATGCATGGGCTACAGCCACTACCTGATTCAGTGTTATGTTATCTGAATTTGTTAAGCGCATTTTCACCTAATGGCATCATGGAACTGGAGGCGTGAACAGGAGTTTATATACCAGAATTTAGAATAAGAAAGTTTTCAATGACCGGCGCAAGGTGTGGTGGTCAACAGTCTCACGTCAGGCGAGGGGGAGATCATTCCAAGCCTTAGCAGCAACCACGGAGAAGAGGCGCCCACCCATCCGTGACAATCTGATCCGAGGGACCAATACAAGAAGAGCAGACTGGGAGCGAAGACAACGAGTGGGGACCTAGTGCTTCTCCCGCTACCCACCCCCTTGCACTTTGCGCATCCAGCGCTTCTCTGTATCCAATCCTCTTTGCGCTACCCCACTACTTCTACTCCTTCTCCCTTCTGGTTCTACAGTTGGGAAACCCTCTGCCCCCAGAAATTAAGGACTTTATAGCAGTGACTCGCATCAATATCGTTGTTAAGTACCACCTGTCCCAGGGTCTTTTAGTCGTTTCTCTTCCCCAACATCTTCCAGTTGAAAGTATTAGCAACTATTTCATGACTGTGTAAATCACACGGAAATGGGCCACAAGCTATCAATATGCCCTGTGTATATTGCTTCTTGGTGAATAACTTTCCATTTTTAATTAATAAAAACAAAATGCAAACAAATGTGATCGTTGTTGCCATTTTAGTCGGTGTCAGTCACAAATATTATAACGAGGGAGGACCATTATCAGCATTTCTCACTAGCCCAGCAAGACCTCTTGTGAGGCCAAAGAAACTGTGCATTTCTTGTCTGGCTTGTGCTCCCATGTAACGTTTCTATGGCCTATGAGCCCATGTAATTTACCCATCACCTGTCTGGCCTGTGCTCCCATGTATGACTTGTCTGCATCTACTGCCATGTGTTGCTTGTGTGCCCTGTTCTCCCCTTTATCAGCTGTGTGTCTGTGTCCACATGTATCAGTTGTCTGCCTGTGCTGTCATGTTTTGCTTGTCTGCCCTTTCGTATCACTTGTGTGGCCTGTTCTTTAAAGTCTCATCTGTCTGCCTGTGCTTCCATGATTCTCTTGTCTGCCCTGTGCTTCCCTGTATCAATTGTCTGCTTGTGCTCCCATGTTTCGCTTATGTGGCCTATTCAACCATGTATCACTTGCTCTCTTGTATCTCTTGTCCACCTGTGCTTCTGTGGCTCGCGTGTCTGCTATGGTCTCCCCTGTACCACTTGTTTGGTCTGTGCACGCATGTATTGTTTGCTCCACTGTATCACCTGTGAGGCTTGTGCTCCCATGTGTCACTTTTCTAGCCTGTGCTAGCATGTATGACTTGCCTTGAACCACGATCCCTTGTAGCACTTGTCTGGTCTAGGAAATCAAGCAATTATTTAATTCTTTTTTTTGTTTTAAATAAAAGAAACCTTTATTTGAACCAAATGTGCATACAAAGTGAACAGCAATATTAGAACATTCAAGGAATATCATAAATTGTCCTTAAAGCCGACCATATGATTTGTGGCATTTCATTAAAGGATTAATTTAAAGCAGGCATTTATTTTAGATATTTTACTAATAGTTTGTCAGGTGTTTCGGTATGACTGGTTAGCTTAGTCACTGGCCCCGGTTATTTTAGTCTGTGTCTTGAGTTTCCGGCCAGAACGTTGGGCGTCAGAACTTCATCGCTGGTTATTGGACTCACTGTTTCTTCATCAGAGGAACTTCAAATTGGGACACCAATTCCCACTGTGCAACAGTTCTCCACTTTCTTTGATCTTGAACCTCTCCTCCAGACGTGTTGGGAATGTAGACATTAGTTCCCAAAATGCAACAGTTCTTCACAACTTCTGATTTGGAAGCATAGGGAACATGGGCTTCAATTCCCACAATGCAACTGACATTCACATTCCTTGATGTACACAACCTCTATTTTCAGAGGTCTTGGGAATCTGGTCTTCATGCTCCACAATGCAACAGGTTTTCACTTTCCTTAAACCAATTTCTTCAATCTCTCCTTCAGAGGCACTGGGAAGCCGGACATCAATTCTCCAAACGCATATGCTCTTCACCACCTTTCACTGAGAGGCATTGGCGATGCTGACTTTAGTTCCCACAGTTGTAAGGAGTTTCCTTGATTCATTGTTCCCCCCAGCTTCTCCTTCGTTGGTCTTGGAAATGAGGACTTCAAGCCCCACAATGCAACAATTATTTACTTTCTTGCTTGGGCTTTTAGTGCCCTTTTTGGCCTGGCTCTAATGACCATTACACGGTGGTCACCCGATTCGCTCTACGGTTCTCAATTTCTCTCCTGAACACAATACTTCTCCTTTTCCTTGGTGTTGCTTGTCATATGCAAGCACCTTACTTTTAGGCCTCACACGTTTTCTGCCTCTCCATGCAAACCAGGCCCAGTCCATCCTCATGGCTACCACGGGCCTAGCTCCATAGTCACCCTCCCAACACCTCTCATTCTCTGTTGACATCTTCCTTTCGTCATTTAAGCTCAGCGTTTGAGAGACTCATGCAAGGCATGGCTGTTGTCTCTGCTGTTCTCACACAATTTGCTCCACATCTTGGTATTCTCCCGTCTCGGGTCAATACTTCACCTCTTTGTTACTGGTGTCACTTTCAGTCTAAGGAATGGGCGAGCATTTCATTTCACACTGCTTTGTGAATAACACTTTAAAGCATCAGCCAGGTCCTCACACAGTTCAGCAACTTCAGACCTCTTCCTGACCTCACCACCTCCTACTGACAAGCGTCTACCTTCAGACTCTGCACTTTTCATCTTCCCGCAGTTCTGGTCACATGTTGATAATGATGGAGAAAATACTCCTCTTTTGTAGTTCCCATTTTAGGTGGACAGCAATACAAGCGAAATACACCAATCCTACAAATGGCTCACCGTATGCCTCCTTCAATGCTTGTAATGTGAAAAAGTCTTTAAACAGTGGATTCGTTTATTGAAACATCTCATTCCTGGGAAAGGATCACAGCCTACAATAATCATTTTGGTTTCAGATAAATGTGTCCCAGAGATTAAGGGAGCCAGAAACCAACACTGAGCGGGCTGTCAGATGCCACCTTGCTGGTAAAGACAGGGTAGACTCGTTTTTGGAATAGTAAAGATTTGCTATTTAGGAAGATCAGTGAATTCCCCAAGCACATATTAGCATTACACCATAAGTGTCAGCTGTTCTACCCTTGCAGTGTGCCATCTGTGGATACACTTCCTGGTGAAGAGGGGGAGATGTGGGCAGTCTTAAGGGGCTGGCAAAGCACTGCTAAAACGTCTTTCCATCTTTAATCTTGTGTTAAAGGGATGAATGCTCCTAGATTCTTTGCTCACACCCAATCCATTGGGCATTCGGCCCGCTGATCTGCTGGCTGAGGACAGAGTGCTGCCCGGCTGTTTGTGACATCACCAAATCCTCGCATAAATCTTTGACTTGTCGTGACCACCCTGGCAGTTTTTATTCTGGACAACGAAGGGCAACTATGTGGGACACCAGATATAGGGACCCTATATATTTCAAAAGGTTGTGAATTCAAAGTATGTCAGTATTGTTTTGAAACTGGGAACAGATCTGCCAGCTGTTCCTCATACCATGCGTACATTGTCCAATAAATATATATGTAAGTCACTGGGGCACCTGTGCATTGAGGCCTGGGTCACACAGTCATCCTTAACCTGTGACCTGGCTTCTCCATTTAGCCCCTCCTCTTGTAAAAGGATGTCTCAATCAGGACTTCTGTCCCTGCCAGGAACCCCCATGAAATGATAGACCTTCATTCATTCATTTTTGTCATTTGTATAGCGCCTTTCATCATAATTATGGTCCCAATGCACTGGCCATCGTACCCTCCCATTCAAATCTTAAGGCTGTCTGAATGAGTACATATGGTTCATGGCTACAGAGCAAATTCTGAAAAGCTATAATACCCATATGCATTATTTTCTGATAGCAGTTTATCATTCTAAGGTGGACAGTCTGGTCCACGCCAATTGCACTTCTTTGATATAGCCCTATTAGAAATGGGAAGGGGGCAAACAGGGTTTCTGGCCAATTTACATACAATCAAAGTGCATTTTGGGAACAGAAGGATGACCATCAATGTTTATGTTTGACAAATACATCTGTGATAAAAAGCTTGTATGCTTGCATGCTTATGTGTGTCACGATTTATTACATTGCACACGCCAGCCAGGGAACTCCTTCCCCCACAATGAATATGGCACACAAAAAACGCTTTTTATTTTTTAGTATTCTACTGATTCTTTTTGAGTAGGCTTCCAACCCGTCTCGCACCCAACCTCCACAAACACCCCGTGTCACAATGGACCAGGAACCAGGCTGGTGTGTATCAATAAGATATTTATTAATGTATTATTTAATGAAAAACCAATTACACAGCCACCAATGTTGTGGCAACCCAAAATGCAATGATCCCTACAAAACAACCAGGTTACAATATACTATTACAGTTAATTCTGTTTTTTGAATGGCAGAACAGGAAAAGAACAATTTACCACAAAATGATAGCACCTACAGTGAAGCACTCCCCTCTGCAACACTCAGCCCCAAAAATCAATTGGACTTGATTCCTTTGAATGGAAGGCAGTGGCAAGGAGTAGGAATATAGAGGAAACATACCGTTTTGGGGTGAAGCCCACCACCACAATATGGGAAGCCAGCAAAGGAAGGGAACCCCCGTTTTTGTAGCAAAATCGAAGAATGGGGTTTTTCTTTTTTATCACAACTGCTAGGGGACAGAATAGAAGAAAATGTGCACTGCTTAGACTTGGGAGATAGGCACATTTTTAGAGAATACTAATCAGCACACCAGGGAAAATAGAAATAAAGTAGGAAAATCTATTTTCGTGAGAAAACAAATTCAAAGGGGAAATACAGTGACAAATGGAAATTTGTTTACACTGTGGCTTAGAATGACAGATAGGCACTGGGAAAGGGTAATTTACAATAGGAAAATCGGTTTTCAGTTACAATGACAGAAGTACATAACAGCTAGACTTCTGGGCAAAGGGATTTAGCTCACAAAATAAAATCGGTTTTGGTTCAGAATGACAGATGCAAAGAGGACTGATATAAAGATTCTCAGCCTTTAGACAGCTACTGGCACCCAATATTTGTTACAGTATTTAACTCAGAAAATTCTTTTTTTTTGGAAAAACCAAATTGGCAGCTCTAATTCAAAATACAGTTTCCCTTAGGCTGTCCAAGGGTAAAAAATTTGAAAAAACAAAACCAATACTGTATTCATTGAAATGGCGCCTTTTTTATTTAGCACACATATAGTACGTCACTGCAATATATGTCTTGCAGCTATGCATATAGTTTGTTTTTGTAATGAATGTCTTACAGTTTGTCTATATGCTTTGTGTCCTCTCTTTGTTTGTGTCCTTTTCTCCTTGCTTTGTTTGAGTCCTCTTTCTCTTACTTTGTTTGTGTCCTCATTTTGTTTGTGTCCTCGACACGTGTTTCCCCGTCTACTGTTCTGACAGTTCTTCAGGAGGATCTTTGTGTATACTTGCTCTGCAAGTTCCTTATTTCTGATTTGTTTTGATTCTTTCTTGCTTTGGATTATTCCTTTGTCAATTTATTTATTATTTGTTCCTCTATGGGTGGTTTGTTAATTAGATACACTTGTGGTTGATTTGCTGATGATAATCAGTTGGAAATCACTGAGATGACTGTTCTATTTTGTCTGTGTAAATATTTGCCTTGTTGCTTTTTGCGAAATTTCAAATGTTTTGTTCCACTTTAGTATGTTCCTCTGTTTGGGTCCAAATTGATTTCTGATTCATCTTGCCATAGTTTCACTGTAGCATTCTCTGAGTATTGGCATTGGTTGCAGGATCCACATTTGTAATATCCTACCGTCTGATTTCTTGACCACATCTGTTGCAGTATCGAAAATGCTTTTTTTCTCTGTAGCAAAATGAGATGGACTGAGTATATTTTTTAGATTTTTTGCCCTGCAATAGGTGATACTTGGTTGTGAGTCTAATGGTGCTTCTAAGTCTTGATCGGTTTGTAGTATATTCCAATTCTTTTTGAGGGTGTTGTTAAGAGTTTTGTTTTTACTGTTGTATGTTGTGATGAATCTTAACGTTTCTTTTGTTTCTGTTTTCTTGGGTTTGTTTTTAAGCAGATCTGTTCTTGTTTTGAGGTTGGTTTTCTGATAACTCTTAATTAGTGGTTGTAGTTGTAACCTCTGTTTTGGAATTTTCTAATGCTTTCTCTTGCATGTTTTTCAAAGAGGACTGACACTGGCAAATGAAAGTCGCTTAGCAGAGCATAATTTAAACACAGGGACAAATTTGGTTTTCAGCTCACCAGGGGAATCATTATTTTGGGGCAACACTTTAATGACTATAACAATTAACAAAAACACTGAGAAAGAGATTGTTGGTTTCGAATTTCAACAATCCCGATCCGTGAAATTCAATGGGGGAATTCATTGATTTACTTACAAAATACTATGGATTTACACAGACAAATTAGGGGTTGTTCAATGGGGATATGTTAACATACACAGGCAAACAAGAGATTCTTCTACGGGGCGATGACTGAACTACACAGGCAATTGGGATTTTCAATGGGAAATACTGGATGCACTGCTGCAAAAATGAAGGGCTTTTGCGATTTCAAGGCTGGGATTATTTCTACTTACATAGCAAGCCTTGGTTTAAGTTTCAGAAAAGCCAGCTGCATCTCACGACACTCTGGAAAGAAAGGGCAAGGGGTCTGGTCATTGCACTCTCAAAGATAGTACGTTTCTGCAGCCTTCTCCCCGTCCTCCTTTTTCTGTCTTCCTGGTTTTTGTATGTCTGTCCTAGTACAGTCCCCCTTATATAGCAGAAATGAAACCACTACTTTTACAATCTAGCAGAAGTGCCCTTCCATAATCCCTGCCACTAGGATTGGACAGTTACCCTCCCCCTCTCTGCTCCCAGGCAGGATTGGTTTAGGGGTGGGGAGCACCATCTGTCTTTTTCCATTTGTCATCATCCTTTTGTTCTCTTTTCAACTTTTTGGCAAAAACTCGTTATGTATCATAACTTCATAAGTGTACTAGCCACTGCCATATAAAACATATATTCTGTTTAAGCTTATCATGGGGAATTAGATAAGTCAAACGCCAAATCTGTATGATGTAGCAGGGCCGTGTGTCGCATTTTTGTCATTTTCATAAAATGTACAAAGGTTATGAATATGTAAATTATCAAGCATATTCCTAATTTCATTTTCCATCTTTTTATCAACTCTCATAATTGTCACATGTCCAGATCAGCCAGAAACCTAATCTAACTGGCCATTACAGTTCCCAGAGTCCCACGGAGATGCATTTTATACCCCTAAAACCACCTGGAAATTACATGAAAAGTGGCACCAAAACGAAATTAATCCTCAGTCTGATTGCTGTGCAAAATGCCTAAAAATGAAAGAGTCTTTTATAATAATGATGAGTATTTCTGTCAGCAAATGGGATGGCCACTTCATCCCCCACAGTCATCTGTTCCCCTGGGTCAGCCTGTGACCAGAGATTTTTATGAGTCCCTTTGAAATTACTATGGGCTCTTTGAAGTGGGTGCAACAAGGATTCACACCTTTTAGTCATGCTTCAGCCCAGGATGGCTTTCTTTGAAATCCCTGCTTTCCTGCCAGCCAGTCTTCAGAATAGGGAATTTTGACGCCTCCAGCAGAATCACATTTTATTGCAGGGTTATTGGACGGGAGATGTGACATCCAGCTGGAGTGGTGCTTTTCATTGTGAAGTTTCTGCACCTAGCCAGAACAGGTTTTTCCTGAAGTAAGTGTCTCTCCAACTGTCACTGGAGTTCTGTGGGGAACCATAATATACATTTTCTTTGTTCACCCCACACATGTTTTGCTTTCCAGACATTTTTCTGTGAGCAGTGATATCTTTTTCCATTGTGGCTTTTTAAAGCCGTGTTTATTTGCAAACACATGTGCAGGCCGTCTTTGCTGTTAATGTTTAAAAATCCTGTTTTCCATGTCACAGGATTATTTGATTCCTCCTTCTTGGGCGATTTAACTGCTGCTTATCCATTGATAATGATAGATAGCGCCCTTTCCACATGGCTCTCAAACTTAACATGAAACAAAAGAAAAAGCCAGGCTGTTTTTGGTTGCAGTGTTTAAATGCCTGCTATTCATGTGAAAGGGACTTCAGTTTGAGGCCTTTAGATTCAATTGACATGTGTACAAAATGCACACTTGGTTTGGTGCCCACTTAATTGTTCCTAACACTCACCCCCAAAATGAAAGTTTTTGGAGCCATGAAACCTATAAAGCGCTTGAAGATTCGCAAAGGAGGATGAAATGGCAGTGCCATCTGTCAGTCAAATGGTGTCGCTGGCTCTCCCTGATTGCATATCAGAGAAAGAGAAAGCCATTTCTTAAGGTAAGGATGGCCATGCACATGCACAGACCCCATTGCACAAACATCTTTAGTGGATTAAACATATATGATAACATCAGGTTTTAAGTGACACGTCATGCCACATTACTCCCGCTTCTGTAATAACACATAGTATCATTACTTAATTAAACAACACTCACTTTTTAAACCTTATAAGGGTTAAGGGTGGAGTTGGCCCTGCTGGGGTTAACCATGTGATTTCAGGTTGCACATACCTCTTTCTAGGGAACATTTTACTTACTGAGAGATCCTACCAGGTGCAGACTGTGATTTTCAATACAGTGATCAAATATTGAATATTGAAGTTTGTTGAAGATTTTCAGAGGAAAGGAACTATTTTGGAATGTGCATAGACATTTTCACATTTTCTGGCTTCTTGCCTGGTCTTTGCAGAGTTTCGCAAAGGGCCGCCCTCTCCCTGCTGTTTTTTTAATATTTACATTTGGCCACAATTAAACATATTCTCACAATTTAATCTAAGCTACCGCTCATATGCTGATGACACCCAAATCTAAGTCAGGTTAAAAACAAATGGAAGCAATCCAACGAATATTAGCATGTGCTCAAAATACAAAAAGCTGGATGCTAAAAACTAGGCTGCCATTAAACCCTACCAAGCCTGAGATTATTTTGTTTGCCCCAAAAAAACATGCTGGCAGACTCACACTCCTGTATCCTCTGCCCTGCTTTATTTGAGGTACCTACCATCTTTTCCTCTAAAGTTAATAATATTGGCTACATCTCGCAGACAAAACTGAACTGAAATGTACACGTCAGTGAAACGGTCAAATCAATCGATCATCGGTTTAAACTGCTGTGGCCCATTCTTCCTCTCATAGCAGAAAAAGATCGTCCAGCTGTTGTTGGGACATTGGAGAATTCAAAACTGGATTATTGTAATGCCCTTCTTGCGGGCATTCCAGCTGGCGAGTTGGATTGTCTCGAAGTCACACAAAACGCAGCCATCAGACTACTCTATAATCTCCCAAGAACCATCTCAATATCCACTTTTCACAGACTCTTCATTGGCTCCCTGTACTACAGAGGATCCTTTTAAAAATACTCTATTTTGTCTTCAATTGCCTTCATGGCCTAGCCCCCAGCTACCTTGTCTCCAAGAATTCTTTTCACCGTCCAACCCATCTACTCCGATCTGCTGGTCAAAATCTATTGACGATCCCCTTTTCCCACTTTGTTCACCACAGAGACAGACGTGTTTGCATCTGTGGTCCTCGAGCCTAGAACTCCATGCCTACTGATCTTTGTTTTTATATACAAAGAAAATAAAAACTAATCTCTTCCAATAATTTGTCACTTCATTTTACGATTTTACTGTTCTCTATTCGCCATATGGTTGACATCTGCGCCTAGATGCAGTTTCTAGATGCAGTTTCTGCTTGGTTGCCTTGACGATTTCTGCATTATAAATACAAAAATCAAATCAAATGAAACAACCCAGGATAGCCTGCACACATGACCCCTGACTACTATTTATGTCTGAGCTCTCCTCTCCCTTTTTTACTGTCAACAAAAAGTCCCTTCTCAACATAGTTGTTAGGAAAGATTTCGTAATTGTAGGTAATTTTCCTTCCATGTGGCAACCCCTAAACTTTTTGCTGTTGTTTTACACCTTGTTCTTGACTTTGCCAGAGAAGTGCAGCCTTCTGCCGCACTCCTCTGGGCTTTCGCTCCTTTTCTTACGGGGAAACTGACATGCCCTTAAGACAGTCAGTACCGGGGAACGCTGTTTCCCGTAGTTTCTTTTATCATGTTGCGGCTTTAGTGCAACATGACACAAGAGGGCACTGTAAGCTAAGTTACAGCTCTCTTGGGTCTCTAGCCTTCTACAGGCCCTAGATACTCTTTTAGGATGGTATTTTGATCGGTGCAAGTCATTCAGGGACTGGAATGGTGGCAGCGATCGTTTTGTTTATTTTGAGCTCCTTTTGGCGTTCTGAGCACGTTTTTCGCACTGAACCCAAAATGGTGGCCTGGCTCCCAAAATGGCCAGACCACGAGGCTCCTTTGTCCTGTCCACTGACCGTCTTGCTCCCTTCACCTTCCCCAGGTCGAGCGACCCGGGGCCTTCCTTATTTGGGCATGTACTTTCCCGCGAAACGTGGTTGCTTTCGCGGGCTTCTACATGTCGTTTGTGTGCCTCCAGGGTGTGGGCTGGGATGTCTGGTCCCAATACACATCCTGGGTGCCAGAGAGTCTAGGGTAGTGTGAATGCCTGGGACCACCGTGGTCCGTGATTGGTCCACGTATGGTATGTGTGTTGATGAGCGGATCTCCCATTGGCTCCCCTCCGTTTTGGCGCGAAGGGAACCGTGGATAAGAGGGGGCTGGAAACACCACTACCATGTCGATCTCCTGAGTTCTCACGAACAAAGGAATACAGGAGCCAAGTATCCTGCAACCAAGAGGCTGGACCGAGGAATCGCTGGTGACCCGCGGAAGGAATCCTCCTTTGCACTGCTGTCATCCTGTGAAACCCTTTCCTCCTTGGATCGAACCAGAAGGCCTGTACTGGTGCTTCGACCTTTGGAATAGCAGGAACAGCTATTCCCGGCGACTTCATCATCTCCTGCCAAGTAAGCCTTCGGAAGTGTCTCTGGGCCATCCAGTTGACTGACCAGCTTACAAGGGAGTCCTGCTCTGTAACCGCCGCCAGGTTGTGTTGTATTTCGAGTCCTTGTCACTCTCCCACGCTTCGTACACTTGGCGTTCCCAAGTCTGAAGGGAGGAGTGTACATTTGGCTCGAATACACACGGCCGCTCCGTTGTCCTGCTGCGGCAACAAACTGTGCTGGTTTCGTCGATTGGGACGTCTTTTTGCTCTACCCGACTACGAGGCGTTCCCTGCTCTTCTGAACCTGCCAGTTGCTCAAACTAACGTGGAGAAGCCTGGGTCTGCTTGCTTCGGGGACCGGTGAGTAGTTTAGCTAGGATCTGGTCGCCCTCCTGCAGTATCCCATTGCTTTTCCCTGCTGTGTAAAAACAGCACCCTTTTGGCCGTACTCGCGCTCTGCTTCTGCCCGCTGTGGAGGCTGCGCTTGAGTTGCGGAACCTGTTCTCCTTCTGCTGTGCACTAACCCGAACTGCCTGACTTCCTCCGAAGAGCTTCCCCTTTTGCCCGTTGGCACCGGCGTGGCAGGTACTTTGAGCACAAGGCTCCACTCTTCGCAGGGCTCGGACTTCCATCTAGTTAGGTGCCTCTGAAGGCAAACTGAGTCTAAAGCGTTATCGCACTGCCTGTTTTCCTTTCCTTTCAGGTGGACTACATATCTCGTGCTTTAAACGCTTGCGACTGTGTATTTGTATATATATTGTGTTGATATGGTATGTGTTGGTTTAGTATTGTGATATTGTGATTTTCTCGCTACGGTCATTATTTTAAAGGCCTTAAAATAAATGTGTATCTATTTTTGATATAACAACTGTTTGGAGTAGTTTGTAAGCGCTCTTGCTTTGTGTGCTCATTGTGGGCTTTCAGTCACCCTCACCCCTCTTGAGACCTAGTCTTGACCGCCACGATCGCTACCTTGATTGGTCTGGCTTGTCCAGAGGTTACCCTGTTCCAAGTAATTAGGTTGGCCTTCTGAACTTCTGCGCCACCAGGACAGAGTTCAGAAATCCGTCTTAACAAATTGGTGTACAGCGGTGGGATACGACTGAAGGTATCCAGTGTTGCGCTCGAACTAAGGCATTTCAGGTTATTCCAACCAGTACACGTAGTGAATTGTTGTAGTATAACTTTAAAAAGGCCATAGTCCTATCAAACAGTATGGAAACAAATACCTTGTTAACTTTAAATGCTTCCAAATCAGAAACGCTGAAAAAGATGTGTGCGGAGAGAGGTGTTTCCTCTCAAGGCACGAAATTGGAAATGATCCAAAGAATCGTGGCGTGGCAAGAAGCGCAGCTTGACGCTATAACTTCTGAAGACAGTGCGGAAGATGGTGGGGCTGCTCTCACTGGTAGAACCGACGGTTCTGCCGCCGCACTGATCCATCGCGACCACGAGGACAGGGAGGACGAGATGTCTAATGTTTCCTCTGCCAGTGCTGATGGGGAGGCTATGCTTGAATTCAAGAAGCAAGAGCTGCGATTTAGGCAGCAGGAGCTTGAATTCAGCATAGCCAAACTAAAAATCGAACAGGCAGAAAAACAAAAAGACAGGGATCACCAGTTGGAACTGGCCAAGCTTCAGTTTGCAAATGGGTCCAAGGGTCCTGGACATGGGTCTGGGGCTTCCTCTCATCCACGGTTTCCGAAAGATCTGCTCAGTGTGTATGAAGAAAGGAATGACATTATGGACTGGCTGAATGCGTTTGAGTATGCATGCGAGGTTCAAGAAGTTGACAATGCTGATAAGATTGCGTGGTTGCTCAGTAGACTGCCCCATTCTGGCTGTAGTGCCATTATGGAAATTTCGAAGGCTGAGCGAGCTGATTTCTCAATGTTAAAGCAAACTCTCATTTTAAAGTTTGGGAAGACTCCGGCCCAATATTTAAAGCGTTTTCGAGAGTATAAGAAAAAGGAAGGTGGTACTTGGGTATCTTATGTCGCTGAATCTTTGAAAAACTTAACTGGCTGTGTCGAAGGTTATAAGGTTTCTACCTTCGAAGGCATGATAAATCTTGTCATGCTGGAACACATTTTTGCTTCTTCTTCCCCGGAGCTTAAGCAGCATTTGGCCGATTCGAAGGAGATAGATCCTAAGAAGCTGGCCATTGCAGCAGACTTATGGGTGTCACATCGAGTGTCCCATAAGGACAAAACTCATCCTGGTAAGCAGGAGGAAGGGAAAAAGTCCAAAGATATGGAGGGTGGGGAATCTGCTAAATCTTCTTCCCATAAGGGCCACAAAAAGAAAAACAAGGGTAGGACACAAGAGAACTCACAGGGTAGTGGAGGTCCGCCTCCGAAACAGAACTCTGGTTACAATAAGCCTCCCTACATAAACAGACCCACTGGGGCTTGTTTTTCTTGTGGAGCAACTGACCACGTGAAGGGGGATCCCCGTTGTAAGGTTAGACCTTTGGGGGTCCACTCTGCTAATATGGCCTTCTCCTCCTACGAGGAAGAAGAGATTACAGGAGCATCCTTCTCCTCAGACTCATTTCCCAGCGGGATAGAGGCTGAGGTAGTTTTAGTGTCCCTGGGTTCCTGGGAGCCTAAAGTCGCAGAGGCTTATGCTAGGATTCCGGATAATACCAAGCACTACTTTAAAGACAGTGTGCTGATCAATGGAGTGGATACTCCAGCTCTTAGGGATAGTGGGTGCAGTCGCACTGTAGTGGATTCTACCTTGGTAGACTCAGAGGAAGTTGCCAGAGCTACTCTGATTCCCACTAAGTTGGCTGACGGCCCCCTCCGTATGTTTCCAGTAATACCTGTAAATCTTACTTTAAATGGTACAGCAGTCAGGATTCCAGTGAGCATTCAGAGAAACGTCCCGGGAAAGGTCTTGTTGGGTAATGATCTCAGAGCTTTAGGGCTCGTAGGAGACACTGCCGAAAGACCCTACACACGGTCTCAAGCACGGGCAGCATTGGCCAAGTCCAATACGCCGCCCCAGCCGAAGGGGAAACCCAAGGCGAAAGGAGTCTACAAGTCAAAACGAGGGAAAGAGAATATTCCCCCGAGCTCGCCTACCACTGCGGTGGAGGAAGTTGGTCAATCGCCCGGGCCTGACGAGGAGGTGGCGATGCCTAAAGTATTCGACCCCAACGATCATCTTGAACTAAAAGACTTGTTAGTTGAAGGAGGTCCTGATAGGGACGAATTCAGTAAAGGCCAACGTGAGTGCCCATCTCTGGAAGGCCTAAGGAGACAGGCCTGCTCCCAGCTTGAGGGTGAACCTCCTGGGAAGCATAGGATTTATTGGGAAGGTGGACTCCTGTATAGTGAGCCCACAGAGTCTACAGAAGGAGACCATAGGAGGTTGGTGGTTCCCCTTGCTGTTAGGCCCTTCCTCCTGCAGTTGGCGCATGAAGTTCCCCTTGCTGGTCACCTTTGTATGAAGAGGACCAAGCAAAGGTTAATCATGCACTTCTACTGGCCCAAGATGGGGGTGCAAGTAGAAAGTCACTGCAGGAGTTGTGCCTCCTGCCAGTTGTCTGGTAAGGTTGGCGCGACAATCCAAGCTCCGTTGGTACCGCTCCCAGTTGTGGGGGTACCATTTGAAAGGGTAGGGATCGACATCGTTGGTCCCCTTGACCCGCAAACATCCTCGGGCAATAGGTTTATCCTGGTGCTGGTTGACCATGCAACCAGGTATCCTGAGGCCATCCCATTGAAAACTGTAACTGCCAAGTCAGTTGCAAAAGCTTTACTCGGCATATTTACTAGGGTTGGCTTCCCTAAAGAAGTTGTGTCCGATCATGGCAGCAACTTTATGTGGAAGTATATGCAGGCTATGTGGAAAGAATGTGGGGTCACCTACAAGTTCTCTTCTGCATACCACCCCCAGACCAATGGTCTGGTGGAACGTTTCAACAGAACGTTAAAGAGCATGATTGGGGCTCTGGAGGAGCCTCAGAGAAGAAAATGGGATCTTCTTTTACCATGCCTACTGTTTGCCTACCGAGAGGTACCACAGGAGGGTGTTGTCTTCAGCCCCTTCGAACTTCTGTTCGGTCATCCCATACGGGGACCCTTAGCCATCGTCAAAGAGGGATGGGAGATGCCCACTCCCCCTGTTACTACCAACGTAGTTGATTATGTGCTAGGGCTCAGAAAACGGATGGTACTTCTGATGGGCTTGGCTAGTGATAAATTGAAGGCAGGGCAAGTGCTGGTGAAACATTGGTACGACCAGAAAGCTTCCCTCATCAACTTTACACCTGGTCAGCAAGTCCTGATCATGAATCCAATAAGGCCTCGAGCTTTACAGGACAAATGGTCAGGCCCTTACACAGTGGTGGAGCCCCTGGGTGAGGTGAACTATTTAGTGGACCTTGGAAGGCCTGGACAGGCTCCAAAAGTGTTTCACGTAAATAGGCTGAAGGCTTTCGTCCCAAGAGTCGAAATCGCAGCACTGCTACTGGCTTCAGATGTTGAGGAAGAGGAGTCTGAACCTCTCCCCGACCTGATCCACAGCGGTCCTTCAGATAGCTCCATTGAGGGTGTCCGAGTGGCCCCTCACCTGACTTCTGATCAACAGGCTGAGGTGAAAAGTTTGCTTAGGCAGTTTTCCCCCCTGTTCTCACAGTCGCCTGGTTTGACACCTTGGTGCAAACATAAAATTGACACAGGAGACAGTGTACCTACCAAAAGTAGGGGATACAGGATGTCAGACAAAGTACGGTCTTATATTAAGACCGAGGTCAACAAGATGTTAGACCTTGGGGTGATTGAACCCTCTAGTAGTCCTTGGTCCAGTCCTGTGGTGTTGGTTCCAAAGGCAGGCACTTCTGAATTGCGTGGATTACAGGGCTTTGAATGCTGTCACCAAGACAGATGCACACCCCTTGCCTCGAACAGATGAGCTGGTGGACACTTTGGGTGCCTCCAAGTACCTCAGCACGTTTGACCTCACTGCTGGCTATTGGCAAATAGCTTTAGCAGAACATGCCAAGGAGAAGACAGCATTTTCTACTCCAGACAGCCTTTACCAATTCCGGGTAATGCCGTTCGGGTTGAAGAATGCACCTGCCACTTTCCAGAGGCTTGTTAATCATGTGTTGAATGGGTTGGACGAATTCTGTCTTGCATATCTGGACGATATAGCAGTTTTCAGTGCCACCTGGGAAGACCATGTGAAACACCTCGGGATTGTGCTCCAGGCTCTTCAGAAAGCCCACTTAACCATAAAGGCTAGTAAATGCCAGATTGGACAAGGCTCAGTGGTTTACCTTGGACATGAAGTAGGTGGAGGGAGGATACAGCCTCTACCCAGTAAAGTACAAGCAGTACGAGACTGGCCTACCCCCACTACGCAAACCCAAGTGAGAGCCTTCTTAGGACTCACAGGGTATTACCGCAATTTTGTGGCAGACTATGGCACCATAGCTGCTCCTCTGACTGCCCTCACAACTCCGAAGAAACCCAAGAAGGTAACTTGGACCGACGAGTGTGAGAAGGCCTTCAATGGCTTAAAAGACTCCTTGTGCCAGGCCCCTGTCCTTAGGGCCCCTGATTATCAAAGACCTTTTATCGTGCAGACGGATGCCTCTGACACTGGGATAGGAGCTGTACTATCACAAGTAGATGAGAAGGGTAAGGAACACCCTATCGGTTTTATTAGTCGCCAGATTAAGGACAGAGAGCTCAGATGGTCCACGGTAGAGAAAGAATGTTTCTCTGTTGTGTGGGCCCTAAGGAAGCTGAGGCCCTACCTCTATGGGACCCACTTCACTGTGCAAACTGACCATAAGCCGTTAAAGTGGCTAATGAACATGAAGGGGGAGAATCCAAAGTTGCTTAGGTGGTCCATAAGTCTACAAGGCTTCGGCTTCACTATTGAGCATAGGCCAGGTGTCCAACATAGCAATGCTGATGGGTTGTCCAGAATGTTTAACCGACCTGAACAAGAGACTCATCCAGGGGTGGATTAGTTCCCCCTGTCCATAGTCTGGGAGGGGCGAGTGTTAGGAAAGATTTCGTAATTGTAGGTAATTTTCCTTCCATGTGGCAACCCCTAAACTTTTTGCTGTTGTTTTACACCTTGTTCTTGACTTTGCCAGAGAAGTGCAGCCTTCTGCCGCACTCCTCTGGGCTTTCGCTCCTTTTCTTACGGGGAAACTGACATGCCCTTAAGACAGTCAGTACCGGGGAATGCTGTTTCCTGTAGTTTCTTTTATCATGTTGCGGCTTTAGTGCAACATGACACAAGAGGGCACTGTAAGCTAAGTTACAGCTCTCTTGGGTCTCTAGCCTTCTACAGGCCCTAGATACTCTTTTAGGATGGTATTTTGATCGGTGCAAGTCATTCAGGGACTGGAATGGTGGCAGCGATCGTTTTGTTTATTTTGAGCTCCTTTTGGCGTTCTGAGCACGTTTTTCGCACTGAACCCAAAATGGTGGCCTGGCTCCCAAAATGGCCAGACCACTAGGCTCCTTTGTCCTGTCCACTGACCGTCTTGCTCCCTTCACCTTCCCCAGGTCGAGCGACCCGGGGCCTTCCTTATTTGGGCATATACTTTCCGGCGAAACGTGGTTGCTTTCGCGGGCTTCTACATGTCGTTTGTGTGCCTCCAGGGTGTGGGCTGGGATGTCTGGTCCCAATACACATCCTGGGTGCCAGAGAGTCTAGGGTAGTGTGAATGCCTAGGACCACCGTGGTCCGTGATTGGTCCACGTATGGTATGTGTGTTGATGAGCGGATCTCCCATTGGCTCCCCTCTGTTTTGGCGCGAAGGGAACCGTGGATAAGAGGGGGCTGGAAACACCACTACCATGTCGATCTCCTGAGTTCTCACGAACGAAGGAATACAGGAGCCAAGTATGCTGCAACCAAGAGGCTGGACCGAGGAATCGCTGGGGACCCGCGGAAGGAATCCTCCTTTGCACTGCTGTCGTCCTGTGAAACCCTTTCCTCCTTGGATCGAACCAGAAGGCCTGTACTGGTGTTTCGACCTTTGGAATAGCAGGAACAGCTATTCCCGGCGACTTCATCATCTCCTGCCAAGTAAGCCTTCGGAAGTGTCTCTGGGCCATCCAGTTGACTGACCAGCTTACAAGGGAGTCCTGCTCTGTAACCGCCGCCAGGTTGTGTTGTATTTCGAGTCCTTGTCACTCTCCCACGCTTCGTACACTTGGCGTTCCCAAGTCTGAAGGGAGGAGTGTACATTTGGCTCGAATACACACGGCCGCTCTGTTGTCCTGCTGCGGCAACAAACTGTGCTGGTTTCGTCGATTGGGACGTCTTTTTGCTCTACCCGACTACGAGGCGTTCCCTGCTCTTCTGAACCTGCCAGCTGCTGAAACTAACGTGGAGAAGCCTGGGTCTGCTTGCTTCGGGGACCGGTGAGTAGTTTAGCTAGGATCTGGTCGCCCTCCTGCAGTATCCCATTGATTTTCCCTGCTGTGTAAAAACAGCACCCTTTTGGCCGTACTCGCGCTCTGCTTCTGCCCGCTGTGGAGGCTGCGCTTGAGTTGCGGAACCTGTTCTCCTTCTGCTGTGCACTAACCCGAACTGCCTGACTTCCTCCGAAGAGCTTCCCCTTTTGCCCGTTGGCACCGGCGTGGCAGGTACTTTGAGCACAAGGCTCCACTCTTCGCAGGGCTCGGACTTACATCTAGTTAGGTGCCTCTGAAGGCGAACTGAGTCTAAAGCGTTATCGCACTGCCTGTTTTCCTTTCAGGTGGACTACATATTTCGTGCTTTAAACGCTTGCGACTGTGTATTTGTATATATATTGTGTTGATATGGTATGTGTTGGTTTAGTATTGTGATATTGTGATTTTCTCACTACGGTCATTATTTTAAAGGCCTTAAAATAAATGTGTATCTATTTTTGATATAACAACTGTTTGGAGTAGTTTGTAAGCGCTCTTGCTTTGTGTGCTCATTGCGGGCTTTCAGTCACCCTCACCCCTCTTGAGATCTAGTCTTGACCGCCGCGATCGCTACCTTGATTGGTCTGGCTTGTCCAGAGGTTACCCTGTTCCAAGTAATTAGGTTGGCCTTCTGAACTTCTGCGCCACCAGGACAGAGTTCAGAAATCCGTCTTAACAATAGTCACACTATGTGTGGGGTTTCATGACTCAATTTAATGACAAGCTACTTCCTACACCATGGACAGACACTGTCTCATGCAAGTTGGCACCAACAAATCCCAAAGCCTTCCAAGGGTCTTTTTCCTATTCCCATTCATCATCAATCTGTACATAAAACCAATGAGAAAATTCATCTCCAACCTTGACATCAAGATCCTCCAATATGCCAATGAGATCCAGCTCAATGTAAGGATCAATTCTACCTATGAAATCCATAAACTATAACTTAACTAATATTGTTTGTCACTCATACAAGCATCGCTGTCAAACACCTATCAAAAACTGAATGTCACAAAGACAGAATTCATCATCCCCATTAAATACACCTAAAGGAATGGTTCGGTCAAAAATGTTTATTGTCCCTACGGGTCGGCCATTTTTTTTTTAAGCCTAAATCACTCGATTTAAAAAAAAATAAATCTATGGACCTTACCCGAGTTTTCGCCCATTAAACGCACGTGAAAACAGGCATCAGAGAGCTGCCATTTTGTGATAATCCGATCACTTGCACCATCGCCCTGGCTGACCTGCTTTTGCGACACTAAATCATATCCCCCGCCCCTGAGCCTGACATTATCAAAACATTCATATTCCCCGCGTCTCTCCGTGACGTTACTGTGCTGCGTAGGCAAACGCGCCCAGTCGTCTTCTACGCATCTTCACACAGAACCCGGAAACCAACACAGATCAACTCACAACACAGCGTGCTACAATTCGGAATATGAATCAGTAGTTTAAAATCAAACAGCAAGATTGTACATTTGGTAAAGTACATTTATTTTACATTAAATGTTTAGAGAATATTCAGCAATTGGTACATTAAATCGGACTGGACATTTCTTTATTTGCTCTCGATCCGCAAATCCGCAAAAGTTTATCGTGATTCAGGTGCTGTTCCTTTATGGTACACAGGGTGTTGGTTTTCGTTAAAAGAAGCATTCTGGACGCACAGTCATCCGCAAGGCTGTTCCATCAACTAGGCACTAGGCCACCGTAAAGGTTGATATGTTGCTTCTAACCGCTAGTACTGCGTAAGGGCATATGGGCCCTTGGCGATCGTCCCATAAAATGGTCAAAGTTGTGCAGTTGTTCACAAGAAGCTGCAGCTGGCGATTGAAAAATCCATCGGCCGGGGTCTGGAACAGATGACAGTCGCAGTAGGGTAGGATGTACCTGTTTTGAAAACATAAAAATTGAAATTAGTCTCACCAGCCGATCTTTATTACTATTATTCATTGTATTTATTAGGGCCGAGCTGAAACTATTTGCTTGCGAGGATAGTGCAATAGAGTATGTTCGGCTCTAAAAGCAATTTGAAAACTAACGAAATAAATTGAGGTAAACACACAATCTAATGATTTTTTAGCATTGAAGCACTGAGAAACGACTGTTTGTCTACATGCGTGTCGAATGGGCACATGCATGCCCATGTGCCCGATAGAAAGACGATCCCACAAATGTTGTAATTGATCTTCATTCATTCATTCATTCATTCATTCCTTAATTCTTCATTCCGGTATAAAAGCGTCTAAAGAGTTACTTAAATTATATATGCCATTTCCATTGTGTCTCAGCGTAATGCAGTCCGTAAATCCCACTGTGTTCGTGCAAACGATTTTTCCATGTACTGAACTAACATGAAACTCGGTCTAGTTTCAGAATTTTCAGCCTTATCGTTTCTTACGTTATTGCCCCCCTCCTTCAAATGAAGTCCTTTCGGCATGGTCCCTGTCTCTCAAGGTCAAAAAACAATAGAACCCTATACTGCCAGTGCGAGTCGCGGGCCTCTTCAGCCCGCGAGCAAAAAATCAAAGCCGCTGACCTTCACTCTGCATGAGCATACATTCTTACATCCCGTGTAAAGCCATCTGTGAGAACTTGAATTTTTGACTACTAGGCCTCAATGTGCAATTGCAAACTGGCTTCTCTCCCATCTGCAACGCCTCGCTTGGCGCGTTCTAAGGCCCCCAATTTTGTACTTGTTGTCCGCGAGCTTTGCAGCCCTAGAGAACCATACCTATGGAGACATTGACTTTTTTGGGGGAAGGTCAGGGAAAGTATAAAGTAGCCGGGAAGTAGAGTTGAAAGTGAGATATACATACACATATTCACAAGGTCAGCGATATGAGGTCTATAGAGAGAGAAGTCAAAGATGACACCCATGTTGTTCGCCACTCAGGATGGTGAAGGGAGTGGTTTGGGTTAGCATACTTTGTATGTACACTGTACAATAACATCTTTTTACAAAAAGACAATCAGATTACAATGATTTAAACCGGGATTTGTACTTCTCAACCAGCTCTGCTTTGGGTGGACATGGCACAGTGGCAATGTTTGGTGGCAATGCATCAGTGCTCTGCACAGAAACGCTCAAAATTCCATGTGTGTGCTTCTCTAGTACAGTAACAATAAGGCCTTTAACAAAGTCGAACTCCATTTCCTCATATACTGGTTTCACCACCCATTTCTTACTTCTTTTTGCAAAGGCCGTAGTGTAGCGAGGCATCTCTACATTTCCCGTAGTCCTAGACTGTTCATGGCACACATTCTCGATATGGGCCAAGACCGCTAGTAGAGTCCTATGTTTCATGCCCTGCGTGCTGAAATGCAATCACTTTGGCCTGTACTTTAGGCACATATTGTGGAACACCTCCAATCCTCCTATGTGACAGACTTCAGTCAGTCCCCTCAAATCTCTTGATAGAGTTTTATCGAAAACAATCTTCTCAATGGCTTTGTGTGTAGGTGAAAATGCAATCAACCACATCTTCTTCCGTGCCGCCTCTGTGGACAAAGGGCCATGTTCACATTGGTGCAAATGTTGGTTTTCTGTCCAGCGGTGAACGTTGGTACAGTGGTGTATCAGTGACCGCCATTTTTCAAGTAGGATTTCCACTGACCCCTCACAAGTTTTGGAGCTCCACCAAAGATGGTTGTTGATAGACTGGGACCACTGTGAAATACTTTTCAAACCTTTTTTTTCCCTGCAGCCAAGATTTTCTTATTGATTGATTTAGCAAGATGCCATACGTCAAATTGATGTTTAATATGTGGGAACTGCTCTCTCATTGTCTTGGCAATTGAAACATGTCTGTCCGTGGCTATGAGGTCGATGTCCATTCCCCTCGAATGTAGATATTCCAATGATTTTATAAATCCTAGTTTCTCCATGGCCACTGAGGATGTACATTGGGACACCTGCACGACCACCAAACTCACAATCTTTTTCCTATCCATGTCCTGAAAGTGGTATGTGCAGTACTTGGCAGAAAATCCAGGGCTGTCGCACTGTCCATCGCCGGCTAGCCTGAATCGTTTGCCTTTGAATGTACTTGCTAGAGACAATTTTTCAATTTTCCAAGCATCACTAATGGCCAGAAACAGATAATCCTGTTGGTATTTGTAGTACTGCGTTTTAGAAATTAAATGGAGTCCCACAAACTGAAAGAAAGACTCTAACTTTCTAAAACTGGACCCACTAAAAAGTGAGGCAGCTGCACACAGTAGATTGCCTGCTGGCAGTTTCCTCAGCATCGGTTGTGCGGACCATAAGAACGTATGATTTAATCTACAGGCGGCATGTATTTTGACGTTACTGCCTTGTTTTTGACGAGTCACATGAATCAATGGCTTCCCACATACTTTCCCTCTAACCGAATGCCCACATTTCAGCATACTTATAATATCCATCAAACAACTGTCAAATACTATGTATTTGCCCTCTTTCATTAGACTGTCATCCGGCGTCAAAGTTGTTTCGGACTGTGACGTTGAGAACATATCACCACATTTGAAAGAAATATCGGTGATATCAAGTTCTGTTGCGTCGGTCAATGCTGCTGCTGGTTCATTCTCTGTCATTTCAACATCTGTTACTTCAACATTGATGGGAGAACACAACAATGTCGACAGCTTTTTGGGTCGCGTTTTTTTGCTGGTGTAGACTGTGTGAATTGATATGTGACTACTTCAGAGCTACCTTCAATACATTCAGTGTCATCTTGTTTTGGTGGTGCGGTCGCACTGTAGCAATGGTCCAATAAAACTTTACTGGATTCTCCGGACACATTCAATTCATGTTCTGGCCATTGGACATGAGCATCTCGAGTCTGAACACGCCGCGTCTGAATTAATAGTTCCTCCATAGTGTAAATGGTCTGGCAAGCAACATCTCTCATTTGCTTCACTGTCTGTGTATGTATAGTTCGTACACCCACGGGTAACTAGAGGACAGATTGGAAAAGGGATGTTCAGTTTAAACAAAAGATAAAGTATAGTACAATTGACAGGAAAAAAACATAATATAGTCCTCAGCACAAACCAATTTCTAAAATTATGAACTGTTTGTAACTAACCTTATTTTTGTTTCTTTTCTTTGCAACTTTCTTGACTCGAACTTCAAGATCTGCACGCTGTTGCTCCGGTTCGTTTCTGCATGTCTTCCCTTCCTCTTGCGCTGCAACGACTATATTTTCTGGATCCGCATAGACAGCACAGAATGACGCTCCATCAACTCCCTGAAACATAGTACTTTCATTACTATGTATCACAATATTGAAAACATAAAACACACGTGAGGACGAACACACAGGTACATCTGAATAGCTAAACGTGAATTAAACATTGTGTAGAACAATCAAATGACAAGTATTCCAGCTCTGATGATCTAGTTCGATGGAACTGTCAGTATCCATACCTCTGGCTCCGCATGGACTTCCATGAATGATTGTATTGGAGAGGAGGCATCAGCAACACCCTGAAACACAGTACTTGCATTAGTATGGTTTTCAATATTGTAAACATAACACACACTTGGGGTCGACGGCACAGGTACATATAAAGAGATAACCACAAATGATGCATTGTCTAAAAGAATCAAGGAATATCTGAATATGATGAGATTTCATCGACTTATTTCTCCGATTTATTTACATCTGCATCATCTAAATGGGATGTTGTGATTGTAGAGGAAGCTCCGTCGTCTCCCTGAAACACAGTACTTGCGTTAATAAGGAAGAAAGTATAGCAAATGGAATCACATTATATGATCACGCTCGATGGAGCTGTCAGTATCCATACCTCGTGCTGCTGAAGAATATCTAGGGATGTTGTAAATGTAGTGCGCACTTCCGAAAGCTGTTGCGCTGATTCGTATACGCAAGGTCCCGCTTCCACTTCCCCTGGAATTACTTGAATGTCAGGCTCCGCATGAAGTGCAGGGGTTGACGCTCCATCTACTGCCTGAAACATAGTACTTGAATTAGTAAGGATTACAATATTGAAAACATAACACACACTTGGGGTCGACCGCACAGGTACATATCAATGGCTAACCACAAATGAAACATTGTGTAGAACAATCAAACGACAAGTATTCCAGCTCTGATGATCTAGTTCGATGGAGCTGTCAGTATCCATACCTCGTGCTGCTGAAGAACATCTAGGGATGTTGTCAATGTGGTGGACGCTTCAGCATCTCCCTGAAAGACAGTACTTGCATTAGTATGGATTACACTAATTATAACTGAAAACAAACACCAGGGGACGACAACTAAGGTGTATATCAATTGGAAAGCACTAACCAAACATTCTGTAAAATAATTACACGATACATAAAAACTATTACTTGATATGCATAAAACAAGTCTGTAGCGGAATAGCCAAGTAAGATGACCTGATACGCGCTAGAAGTGGTTGATAACTGCGAGCACGTCACGGATGTTGAATGTTCTTGCTTCAGATTCAAGGGATAGTCAAGCAGTTGTAAAGGTAAATTATTGTTTGATAATGAAATGCCAATATTAAAAATTGCCATGCAAGGAGACAGAATGCTTGAGAGTAATGCTATTGAAAATGCGCAATATAGCAGAGTTCCTTGTGCCCATATATAGATTTTGTTTGTGGGTTATGAAATCGAAAAAAAATATATTGATAAATGTCATTATTCAAAAAGCTATACACTCATATCAATGTTGAAAGTATTACAAGGGACACAACACCTAATATATCAATTAATCCATTCAGCTACCTACACACTACCGCAATAGAGTGGGAATAGCATTTGCAAGTAATTTTCGTGTCTTTTGCCGTTTATTCTTCTTTGTTACCCAAAATGTGGCATACATGTTTGAGGAAAAGTGCCGGATGCAGATGCGGTATCGATCACCCCTCTTGTCCTCTAAGGCTTGTTGGGCTCTACTTTCCAGCTCAACCAGTGGATATCCGCAATGTCTGACCCATTCTCTTATTCAATCAACAGTTTTCGGGAATACATGCATTGTAGTGCCTTCAGATTTAGCATGGGTCTTCGAAGGGCAACCGCTAATCGAAAAGGCAGACATTGTTGAAAATTCTGAAAAGTAAATATCGACATTATTATACAATCTTGATGAATAAAAATGTGATACAAAAGTAAATGAACCATACAATATTCAATGCAAGGTTTGTTTTGGTCGCCGGAACTCTACCAGTTCATCATGTGTGGCTTAGTATTTGCATAAGTTGCAGACATTTATAAATGATGTGACTAAACTCTGAACATGTGACTCGTCCCTTAGGATGTTCTTTCTTGCACGAGAAGGAAACATGCTTACATTATAGACTGGACCCCCGAAGGATGCAATTCGATGACAATTGACACAGAAGAAAATAAATAGATCTATTGATAGCATAACAATTGAAACTCAAGTCAATAGCAATTAGACCAATGAACATAGCACTATTGAGTACCCTACTCGCAAATAGATAGAAATGTAATAATCAACTAAATATGACTAGGATACATGGCCTTACCTTGACCAACAAACAGTTGGATTCAGCAAGCCGAGCAGTATGTTGCAGGAGGACAGGTGGATGGCCACAGGTAGCACACTGACGAGTTTGCTCGAAGCGGTCACAGAAGTTCACGGATAGCACGACGATGAGCAGATTAGCATAGATCTTAGTGGTTCTCAGGTAGCACGTTCAGGAGTTGACTTGCAAAGCACAGAGATGTTCTCATGAGACATATCAAGTGGTTTATAAAGTATTAGAAACAGGGGTGTGTTTGTGAATGAATGACGTGTGTATATCGTGGTATTATGTGGTTTGCCGGGGGCCGGCCAGCGTGAGGGTGGCGGGACCTGCCTGGAGAAATGGGGTCTGAGGAGGCCATGTGAGCGATGGCACCTGGGCGTGGGATACCTTTTGAAGTGTACATGGTGTTTGGCACCTTGGCCGTTTGCGCCCCTGACAGCCCCCAATGGCAGCGCTCATCCTCGGGTGCAAACTGCCTTTGATGGGGGGTGGATAGATGGATGGGCCGGTGGACGTGCAGACAAGGCACAGGAAGACTGCTTAATGGAGACACACTTGATTCATTTAAAAAATCGTAACAACCATTGTTAAAATATATGTGGTGTTTTATTTTGTTTCTTTTTTTGATGGCACAAAAATACAAAACTTTACACATTGTACAGGTCAGGTTGCAGCACAGCGAGGGAAAATCCTCTGTACTGACCGCTGTCACTCGGGAAAGTTTCTCTTATGGCACGAACGGCATAGGCGGGTATTACTCTTCGAACGCGGTGTCCAAGCCTCCCGTGAAGCCACCATGTAAAGGAACGATAGGCCACCAGCCGGTACCACCTGTGAAAAAGAATGATACAAACTTTTTTTAAATGACCAAGATAAGTTTATTAAACGTTTATTGTCAATGACAATTCTTGTAACTAATGGCATTCTGCTCAGACAAATTCTATCTAGACACTGCACACTATTGAACGACTTCATGCGTTACAACGATCTGCAGATGTAATTTTGAATATAGGAGACGGCCATGAAATAGTAGTGGCATCACAAGCAGAGTATACTTACTCGTTACTCGGATTACGAGGATGAACAGTTGCACGAAGTTCGTGCATAAGCACCATCATTATCCTCAACACGGACCGTGTGAGGCAGGCTGCCCTGAAGCCTGGCAGCTCAGTGATGCATTGCGGCCGTGGATCGCCTTCCGAAATGTAGGCCACGCATCCCGAGTTTTCACAGCAGCAGCAGTTCTCGTCCTCGGTTGGCATTAACTTGCACCGATTGCATGTGCACCAGGTGGAAACACTGTCCATGCGACTAGGTCCAGTGTCTTCATTCGTTGATTCGTCCTGCCAACTGCTGTCCGAAGCCCCATCGTTTTCGCATGTTTCCCTTTCCAGTAGTTCCTCCTCGGTATACTCGGGCTCGTACATGTAGGACATTATTGTAGCCATTGTGTGGTAAACAAACTAAAATAATTTATAGCGATGGTACAGGTGTTCACACGGGCTAAAAGCGGCGAAGGTAGCTGACCAGAGCACAGAAATGAGTCACAGAATACTCAAAGTAACACAACCAGAGGAATGGAATCGAAAATCTCCTGCTGTATGTTGTGAAACGGTCTGTTTATACTTATTGAGGAAAGAGGCGTCCTGCCATTTCCATGGCGACACGTCATTAGCTGAGGCGCAGCGATTGTTGACACGAGACGTGCTTTGGCGTTGTGAAATGGGTGGTACGCGTCTGCTGATGACAGGCTCAGAGGCGGGGGATATGATTTAGTGCCGCAAAAGCAGGTCAGCCAGGGCGTTGGGGCAAGTGATCGGATTATCACAAAATGGCAGCTCCCTGATGCCTGTTTTCGCATGCGTTTAATGGGTGAAAACTCGGGTAAGGTCCATAGGAAATTTTTCTAAAATCGAGCGACTTAGGCTTTAAAAAACCTGGGCGACCTGTAGGGACAATAAACATTTTTGACCGAACCATTCCTTTAAATTCAAAACTGGTTAATGGACTTAAATTACATCTTTTGTCAGCTCAAATCCAGCACTAAAGGTGTTAGAGAATTTATAAGATAAAGGGTCTGTGCAGTAGGTGCATTAACATTTAGAATTGCGAGTAGAGAGACGTTGGATTAGCTTAAACCACGCGAGTACTAGCATAGGTGCAGGTGCATATTGCAGGGTTTCGAAAAAAACAAATTAAAATCAACCATAAATAACAATGTTTCATGTAGAAAAAGATTCATAGTGTGCCGAGGTTGTCAGCGAAAGTGAGATTGGCCTTGAAAGAAACCAATCGTTGTTTGTGCAAGTTGGAACAGAAGGGAAGGAAAGAGATGTAGCTAAAAGATTCTGTGAGCAGCATGAAATTATGTCAAGCGGAATACTGTTCAAAGTTCGCCATGTGTCAAGGTAGGAACTGGAAAATTACGTGAATTGACATGAAATATGGTGAGAGGGGACGTCCCATGGTGAAGATGGGGAAAGTTTAAGAAAATGTACAGGGAGGTATAGATGAATGGAGGGAGTTGAAATAGAGGAAAAAGGAGGAAGGGAGATCGTTGGAGTTTTGCTGACAGCTTTGACTGGGGAGGATTCAAGATTCGGTTTAGGGGCGTTGGTCTGACAAGGACGAGCTGGGGCCTACCGAGTTGCAGGAAAGGAGCTTACTGGCTGTGAGCATCAGGAAAGAAAAAGACCAAGGGTGAGACAGCCCATCCAAGTTACAGGGAGGTAGCAAAATCATTTGGATGGTGAGTATAAAAATAAATAAAACACCTCTTGCAGAATAATTGGCAAGGCAGATTTGACACAAAGCAGCATTTCACTAACCTTTATGGTACCAAAAGGTGAATGAAAAAGCTTGATCTAAATATGAGTGGATGATTTTCCATTGGTCTCAGATGATTCAAATTTAACGAGCCATCCGATGTTAGATGAGCAAGGTAGAGACACAGAACATTAAAAACCAAATGTTTTTAATATATTGTTACAGTAACCAGTGAATGCAGAAATCTGACAAATCACATACTTTATGCCATCCCAAAGTAAATTTTGATTTGTACGTGTACTTTAAAATAGCTGTTTCATGTGTGTTGGTGTCTGTGCACAAGTTATGTAACAAAATTGAATGATTCAAGCTAATGAGAGTGCTTATATATAGTGCATAGTTGCGAAAGTGTGTGTCAGTCTTTATTTGCCTCTAGAAGGGAATACATTGAGGTAATACAATTGCAGTACTAAGTCTTCTGTTTATAACTGAAGGTGCAGAATAAAACAGTAAGATTAGCAAAGTGGAAGAGATAGACTTCTTCCCACAAGTCCTTGGTTTCCTTAGAAAACAAAACTTCCTTCATGGCACAGAACAAAAACACAGGTCAGACAGCCTGGCATCAGCCATTCCTTCACAAATACTAATAATGTATCCCTGCCATGGATAATATGACCATCATCTAGGCCTTGGACCTTACCCCGTTGGACATGTGCAACCTTTTCCTCACTGGAGTCCTGCCCCTGGCCTCACTAAAAGCTGTCCATCACACTGCAGCCAATTTGATCACCTGATGTAAGAAATATGAGCACATCACCCCAACCTTCTGAGAGAAACACTGATCAATCCTCTAAGCCAGCGCTACCTTTCAAAACAATGATAAAGTTCAATCTTACCTGGCTGAGGCCCCAGCAGCTCCAGAGGCCACAACAGCACCCGGCTAGAGTCTAAGAGGTGAAATAAGAAAGAAAATAGAAAACAGGACTTCTGTTAAACACAAACACTCTGGATGACTGTGGAATAACACAATGACACATCTTAGATTGGACCCATCTCTCTTGCACTTCAGGGAGGAACAAAAGAACCAGCTCTTTAAGGAACAACGTGTCATCTCTCGTGTAAACCGACAGCACCGCTTCTCACACTCCACTCCTCGTCGCCTCTCCCTGACTGTCCTCTATTTATGCCTCCTTTTTGATCAAATGCCTACAAGGTAGGGTCACACTATATAAATTCCTTTGTTACAAAATGACTACTGCTCTTCATAACTACAGGCTTGAGTAATGGATAATACTCCCAATCAGGCACAAACTACCACTAAACCATCAGTAATCCCATTCATAAAGGTGAAACCGACACAGCTCACCCGACATACCTCCTTCAAATCTTGTGCTAACGTGTGCTGAGGGAAGGTTATTTTATTTAGGAGAGATTTGAGCTATCACAGAAGCATTCAACACGGCAATAGTAATGGTGTACCAAAATAAAAGAATGTTCAAACAAGTTTCTCTAAAAATAGAATACTTTAATTAGCACACTAGTCAAAAACTCTATAACTCACCCCTATAAGAGAACACATACAATATGCAGACTTCATAATGAAATTGGGCACTATAGGTCTGAAGATAGGGGTGCAATGCACTATTTCCATCAGCAAAGTCAAATTCAATACAGGTGTCTTTTGCGGTATACATAGTCATTAGTGCCCTTTAGGCAGACCAGGAGGCAGAACCATTTCAAACTATGTAAAATACTGGGCTTATTATTGCAGCTCGACAACATTGAACCAAGCTTCTACGCACTTTACAATGGGTCAAGTTGGTGTTGAGATGTTTTGTGTCGATTGTTCCCAATTGATAGAATTCGTAGTAAAAGCAGGATCAGCTCAAGACAGCCCTGATACGTTGTGTGATTATGAAGTGGTTATTGACTTGAATCAGGTGAAGAACAGGCAGGCAATGGTTGAGTCAGTGTCTCGAATCAGTTGAGTGAACTTGAAGAGGCCCAACAATGTGAGGGGGTTATTCAGTGGAGATTGGCTCCAATTTGGCTGTGTGCAAGTAGGCAATGGTTAAGTCAACAGTTCAATTGCATTGAAAAGCGGTGAGTGTCAAAAGCAGTTCTGGGTACATGCAATCCATCAACGAGTATCTCAAGCCGGTTGGAAAATGGATCAAAGCAGGCAAACAGTACTAAGAGCTGTTTTTTGACTTTTGGCTGCTGGAGTACCCATCCAAGGTCTCAGGGTGCAAAGTGTTTTTTTGCCTGCACTTCCCTGCTAGGCTGAGTGGCAGAGGGCACTTCCAGAGGCTGTTAGTGAGCAGTTTCCTGGTTACTAGTGGTCTCAGCTCGCATCAAGCCTTGTCCAGGCAGCAGATTACCCCAAATGTTCCTCTGGGATGCTTTAGGGAACGAAATCCCTCTATTTGTGGAGCTTTTAGCGTAACCTCTATTGATGAGGACTTTGGGGCAGATTGGACACCCAGTAAAGTTCCAGGTGAAATCCTTCTTCTTCTGAAGTCCAACGATTATTCAACAGAGTGGGTGTTCTCACCCCTTAAGTCGGCAATATGCCAGAGTGGGTTGGTGTTTTTCTAGCCTTCTACAAGGGGGTCCAATTCTGGTTGCTATGTTTAGAGTCTTCTGCCCGCTGATGTCACATCCAGAGTGCTTTGTCTGCAGGAAGTCGGGAGCTAGTACCGGAAGTGTGTAGGTGGGACTCTTCCATGGATGCATGATTCTCGCATGAATACTCTAACTCTGCCCTATCTCCTGTCTGCCCTGCATTAAAGAGTCTCTATTATTTACCACCCTGGTGCAAGATCTCCATTGTCCTGGCAGAGCCTGCCTTTCTAGCTAATCCCCTGGGGAGATTTGCTGTCCTCTGGGGAAAGTGAAAAGCCCTTCACAGAGAGATCAAAAGCAGGTTTTCCCTGGGCTGTCCCCAAATATTTGCTTTGCGTGAAACCCTATCCCAGACACTGATAGACATAAGGCCCTGTTAATTTAACGAGTCACTAGCAAACAAGCTGACACCATAATGACAGCAAAATGTTTCAGCAAGTATAATTGTAGATTCTAAATTCCCACTGGCCACCATGTCAAAACTAGATGTGGCTTATATTATTTAATCTGCCACCAGGCCCCTGGGATGACGCAATTATATAATTTTGGGTCAAGGTTGACCATGATTATCGTCTCACGAGGATAGCTCAGGGGTAACGTGCTCGCCTTGGAAGCAAGACGACACGAAGTAACAATCTGTGCTTAGAAAACTCTGTGTATTAAGCGCGTTATAAATAACCTATCATTTCATATCATGGTGAAAGGCAGACTCAGGCTTTTGGAACCTTCGGTTCCATCGGGCTATTTTCACGAATGCACGTCACGCTGTAATTGACATTTTGCCAATCTATAAAAACAGTTGCTGAGACGAGTCAGAAGGCAGGCTCGGCAGAGTAAAATGTTTTCACCTTAGTTTTCAGCATGGAGCATTATGCCAGTGAGATCTGATTAGAAGATCTCATTTCCAGGGACAGACCTAACCAAATAATTTCATATTAAAAATCAACAAAGCTCATGCTATTCTGCCCTGAAAGATGAAATTCTGTCACACACATATGTACATATGCGGATGCTCATTCATCAATGGTGTTGGGGCTCTGTCCTGCTAGTCCTGAGCTTGCCACTCTGTGCTCACGTTATTGGCTAGATGCAAAGGAAAAGCACTTTGCTTAAGACAATAGCATAGGGAATGTTTTTTGTTTTTAATTTATGCACCATCCGTGCGTCCCCGGAATGGATAGGCCAAGGGCACTGCACTGACTAGAGTATGGGGAGCAGTGCAGGTCTTTTCTTGGTCGCCAAGATGTTGAATCCGGCAACCGCAGAGGTTCCCAATGAAAAAAGATGGCACGCCCAGGAAATTAGAAGTGTTGATGTGAGCAAGACTTTTCACACTAAAAGGCAGCAGCATCATCTCAGCTAGTTGTGGAGGAGTTGCCCAGGCTCGTTGCATCACTCCCTGTCATGCGTCTTCACTGGCAGTAGAGAACTGTCATCTGCCTAGAATGAAGAGCCATTGCAGGTCTGCAGCCTGCCCATAGAAGACCCCAAAACGATTAGGTAAATTGAGGTGAAGTGTGTGTGTGTGTGTGGTTGACAATTTTATTAACCTCTGTACAACTGGATTATGCAGAGTTGCTTCACTGTGCACGAGCTTGCCACAAACTATATAATAAAGCACAGTGGTCCCAGGACCTCAGATGTGCAGTCTATGTGGACCTGGAGGCAGGGGCGTTGCTAGGTTTGTAAAAGATCCAGGGCTAGAGCCCATTGCAAGTTTGGATGTCACATAAACTACATGATCTGAACGCACGCGCCGCATTGCGATTTCAAGCATTAATATTGCCAACTATACTGCTCAAAGTGCTCATACTCATTTGGGAGATTTGCCACTCCAAAACCTGAACATTTATCCAGCAGTGCTATGCAATACTTCGCAAGGTTAGATAAGACAAAGAAAAGCCTTTGGACAGGACAGCCAAAGACTTGGCGTGGATCGAGAATTATATTTAAGCAGCAACTGGAGAGTTATCTGTTTGCTATATTAACCATACAGTCACTTAATGCTGGATGTTGGACTGACAGGAGGCAGCTAGTTGGATTATGACGTGGCGGGACATAATGAATGTATTTATCCAATGTAGCGAGCGAGCGCAGCGAGCGAGCCTCAATTTGACCAGGGTGGTACAGCGGGAGCTTCTCTTCCCCCCACACCCGAACAAGAACATTTTTGTAAACAACGCTGTCAAAATCACACACATTTCAGCATGATTTTTCAAAAATAACCAGAAAAGTACATATGTTTCTTACTGATCTAAATGGCTGCCGAATACTGTACCGCTAATAAGATGCAGCAAGCAGGTGCTGTAAAAATACCCAGTATAACATAACATAACTAACAAATGAAAAGCATTTTCAATTTCCAACATACCTTTTTAACCAATTAAATTTGTGGTTTTATTGAATTTGTATTTGCATTTAGTTGCATTTGGTAGAAATGCAGTGTGGACAGAACATACTGCAGTAAAAATGAAAAATACATTTCCAATTCCAACGGTTGTTAATAAATTTAAATTCAAAGATACATAATACAAAACAAATATGATCCTTTTCAATAACTGAACTGTACATAGATACTGCATTGAGTTCCTATACAAACCAATTTAAACAAACCATGTGAAATATGATTTAACATACTGTATAATATCACAATCTCAAATAGCTTCATTTAACATTTTGACGAGTAACAGTAATTGTGCCGCCTCTCCTCCTGCTCTCCCGTCCTCCCCATAGTACTTAGTATATGACAGCTAAATGCCTTTGTAAACTAAGGACAGTGCCGAGCCAGTAGGATTAAGGACTGCCTTTTATAATATGGCATTCTGTAGCCACTGTCCATTTACATAAGTGTAAAAACAACATGTAAGCAATGTTTCTGCCCTCTGCCTCTCCCTCTGGCACCACTGCTTTCCCTACGGTAGCTTCAGAACCTCTCACATCCCAGACTACATCCCCACCCCGTGACATAACAGACTCTATAAGGCAAAAAGTTAAGCATTGGACTTGAACAGATTTCGGGGCTCTTTTATTTTGTCTGCTAGATGAGGGGGCAGCACTCCCCCCCTTTATCCCAGAAGTACTTGAATTAAATTTGTGAAGAGAAGACTGTGGTACCACAGTGGAGAGATGGTGGGCAGTCAACAAAAACCCAACCCTTTTGAGGAGATCAAATGCCGCCCAACATAGATAATTCATACTGACTCTTCTGTTACTGTTTCGGAGTTTGAAATTGTGAACGATGTTTATGGACATATTGTGGGCTGGCCCTCGTGACGACCAAAGTGTCATATTTCTTTCTGTATGTTCGATGAAATGCTAAGAGCTCATTGCCCACGTTGAGACTTTGGGAGGCTTGTAAGTCAGCATTCATTAAGGGTCAGTCTGAATGACATCTGGCTGTCTGACAGGACCCCACTCCAAGGGACTTTCAAACAATATTTGTATATCTATAATAATCGTGTCTATTATAGCTTTACGTTCACATTGCTAATAAATGTGCAGTTATCACCAGGTTGCTTTGCTCTGGGTTGGGAAAAGGATGGCTGGCTGTTTCATGGCGCTACTATTTGGGGAGTTTAAGAGACACTGGGCCTGATTCACAACATTTTTCTCAATGGGAAAATCCCATTGAAAAACGCTTTATGAACCAGGCCCAAGTATCCATTCCCCGAGCTACCGACTTGAAAATGTACATCATTTCTTGCTGTATTTATGTTTTGTTTATCTGACAGTCGGTTTCTTTCAATTTGACATCTCTGAAATAAGGGGATGGGGCAGGGGTGAATGTGCAGAGACCCCTATACCTGAGAGCAGAAAAATGACACATAGGACGTCTGCATGGTCTTCCACTGGTGTTCTTAACACAGGTAAATATTCGGCCTAAAACAAAAAAAACAAAAAAAAAAAACATAGGTAAATATTCCTAATATTTACAGAGATTTGTCATTGATATAAAAAGGAAATATTAAGAAGTGAGCAGCTAAAGCACAGCAGACGAAGGAATGGGAAATTTAGCACATACCAAGATGATAATTGAATCTCCCTTAATCACTGGTGCAGTTTGAAGTGCACTGAAACCTTTGGCATGTTTAGGGCATAAATGGTAACTTTGAGGACCACAAATGTACAGGGACATGAGACTGGAAATGTCCTGTGTAAGTAGATGGAATTTTATTCAACATCCCTGTGTGTCATGTTCTATAAATTATGCAGCACAACTTGTGGGTATGTCACGCCCCACAGAACAAATAAGGTGCCAAAGCCCAAAGAGAACCAAGAGTCCAGCATCTGATCATTCACCAACAGCATAGGTTTTTTTGTGTAATGGGAGTGGAGTCCTAGCTCTGCCTGATGCACGGATATGATGCTAAAGCCCGACAGAACAAATAAATAAATGGGAGGTGCGCTCCCAGCCTAAGAGTACTGCCTTGTGGCAGTTGTTGCTCTCCCACTCCGAGTCCTCAACATTTAAATAGGGCACAGAAGCCCAAAGGGGGAACCAAGAATCCAGAGTGAGCTGCCACATGTGATTTGTGGTTCTTTCATCAGAATTGCTCTCATTTTTTGTTTCAATGAAACACGCCTGGCCAGAACTATATCCATCCCCCATTGATGATTTGCATTTTGCTTCCTTTCGGCCCTCCTGTCTAAATGCTGGTAGAAGAAGCACAGAGAGGGCAGGGACGTTGGACGGAACATTGAAGGAATATTGTAGGCAGTGGTCGAAGTGTACTAGGTTCCGTACTGGCCTGCCACCGCTCACCACAAACCCCATCACCACACCCCCCTCCCACGCTCAGTCCAAACCGTCAAACACATGCGCCAGCTGTTTAAGGGAACTTTCAGTGCAGTGCATTGAAAGTGCAAGTTTCAACTTCTTCCTGCACTTTTATTTTAAAAACGAAATGATTCTGGAACAGTTTCTTTTTAAATAAAAAATATAGGAACAGTAAAACATAAGAAAAAATAAGAAAAGTAGAGGAGCTTGCAATTGTTCCCACCCACTTTTACCACTGATTGTAGAGCTGCTTAAATGAAATACATTTCAAATAAAAATGTTACTCCACAGATTAGTTTAATAGTTACACCAAATAAGCCAAAGTAAGTGTTTGAATATTTCAAGATTTCGTTTCAATTAATTTGATGACCGGAGATAAAAATTTGGGGCGAGATTACAGGAATTGGTTTGGGTGCTGGGCAACTGTGCAGTGGTGCCGAAACACTCGTGTATAAGTGCGTCATAAATGCCATATCATTTTGCTCTGACAATTGGACCGACAGACTGGTGAAACATGTTATCTTTACACATCACTATTCTTTGTTATACTGGTCGGTCAGTGCAAGCGTCAGTTCAAAGTGTTTCTGCACCAGAGCTAGTATTGGGGCAAAACTGCCCAGCACCAAGAGGAATTACAAAACCTGCCGTACGTGGTGCAATGTAAGATCTTTGAGTAAAATTGCATTTCTGAATTGTTTCACTTTTACTTTGAATCCTACCTTGCTTTTTCTCGCCAAATCGATTGGCTTGTGAGAAGCAGCACTTCCTACTATATTTGCAGGAACCAATTCGTCCCTACTTGAGCCAGGACAACCGTATCACCGGCGAGAGACCTGAAGCGGAAGCTAAGATCGATATTTGCACCAAAATATATGTTGGACTCCACAAGGTGTCTTGCCAAAAGTTACAAACGCTCCAAAATAATACTGCAAGGATCGTCATGAATGCTATTTAGAACTCATACTACTCAGATCCTGCGCCAGTTGCAATGCATTCCCATAGGTGCTACAATTAAGTTAAAAAAGCATGGATGCTCGCTCCTTTGAAAATGCGTCACATTATTCATCCAGCTGACTGTAAACCTACGTGCAAAAATGCCCTCTTTATTCCAATAATGTGCTCTGTCTTGTGCCGCCAAGGTTTACCATAACCTCCAACGCGGGTGCTAACGCATCCCCAAAAACTGTTTCCAACTCCTCGTTCATTAATATTTGAATGAATCGGTTGCTCGTTCGATTTTCCTAACATCTGTGCGCCCCATCCAGTTTGCATCCCCTACTGGCCTACTACGCTCTTGCATTGTACTGCTACACCACGCAACAGTCACTCACCACTATCCTGCCTTGTACTTTTAATATTGGCTATTAGGTGGCAGTGAAAGTGATGCCTATATGCCAAAACTATTGCCATGGGAAGCGCAGATACCAGAGAGATGATGTGAGTAGGGACACACAGCTGGTGGGTGTTGTTTGACTTTTTCCCCACTCATTGACCTCCCATGGCCATACTAATCCCCATGGTCATTCCGACCCATTACCAGCCCTTCCCTGCCCCAAACACATTCCCCTCAGATTTCTTTCAGATGAGCTCTGTGCATTCTGTGCAGCCTTCTGGAAGATAATGGCTTAATTGCAGCTATAAGCCAGCTCTGGCTGTGATAAAACTGTTGTTACCAAGTGTGTGTCCTGGCACTTGATTTATAAGTATTATGTATGTCCCTGTATCTGTTCCTTGCACTGAATTCCTGTTAAAAATCATGCATCGGAAAAGCCCACTGTGTTGGGTCTTGTGTGGGCATTATGTAGACATTGGCCAGGCAGTGCAATAATATGCCCAGGTACTAATATCATTTGCAGGTTGTTGCCATCTCATGGTCAGGTAGGTAGTGTCATTTTGGCAGTGCCTGAGAATCCCCAAACTACACATAAGCCAAAGCCATTGGCTTTGGTATGCTTTTTACACTCCTTTCAAAGAGTATCCACACAAGGTGGACGGACCTATTGGAATGCCAGCGGGTGCAATGTTACCGCTCACAGGAGGCATTCAAGCAGCAGAGCTTCCAGGTGGGCCAAATACCTACCTGTGCTTAATACCCCTTTGTGTGGCGACTGCCATTTCCAAATATAGCATTTCTGCTTCTCAAATAACATTTGAACAGCAAGTTCCAGAGCTATATCAATTGAACAACTACTGTGGTGGGTATATTTTGTTTTAATAGACAGCACATCCACATCAAAAGAAGCCCAGTCCACAGGCGCAAAGTGCCTATAGTCTTTTACGCCACCCCAGGCACAGGAGATGGTAGCTGTGTTTACTTTCAGGGTAGTATTAAGCCCTTCCAATAAAACAACCTTCCTAGACATTTCACCGCAGCACAGAGCTGCATTAGACGAAATATAAACAAAGGCATTCATTAGCAAAGTGTGCAGATAAAGACATTAGCAGGTTCAACTGCCCTGCCAATAGGCCAAGTCACTGTTGCAGCCCAGCCAGTTCTTCTGGCTGCCGTGGTGGTAGTGCGCCGGGTTGGCATGGGAAAAGGTTGTTTGTTTACCACTCGGGAAATGTATCTGCAAAAAATACAATGATCAGCCCCAAATAATGCCCCTCCCGCAACTCATTGTCTATGGCGGCCACCAATGTGGACGTCTAGGGTTCCAGTGAGAATCTCCCCCTGGCCTGCTGGCTTGCTCAGAGCAGCTGTGCGAGGTCGGGGAATGGTACACACGTCCAGTGCAACATCCTCCAACATTCTAGACAATTTCCCTCCATTGAAAGGCACCTCTGCACCTGCTCGTGGTACTCTGGTGAGCCTGTCCATATCGGATCCCCTTGCGATGGAGGATCGCGTGTTGTCATTCATCCGCATTCCCATTTCCCACATTCCTTTCTTTGTAAACATCAAAGAAAAGTTAATTATGTTGTCCCACAGACACCAATTATGCCAGCCTGGCCGAAGATTGATTATTAATTTCTGCTTCGGCGCAGAGCAAGCGGACGGGAAAGTGGCCTTAATCCACTCCCCAGTTCTATTGAGAAAGGTATGAAACAATTGCGAGGGAGGGAAGAAAAGAATAGTTGCAGTCTGCAGACCAGTTGCCACCTGGCCTGCAGGCAGATCTTCTTTCCTTCCCCCTAAATGGCACATTGGCATTTACGACCTACCTCCTAGGTGCCTGCGCATGGGTGGGCTTGGGCAGGCTCTTAAACTTGTAACACGGGGGCCCGGAGCGCCGAGGGTGGGTCACACAGGCAGGTCACGGTGGCAGCTCGGAGGAGCTTGCAGAGCGGCTAGCACTGTCTGTGCACAGGCACGGCGGCACGGGCGTCTCTCACAGCTACTGGCTGCGCATGCGAGAGAGCTCTGGGCACGTGCATTTGAGGCCCGGGTGGTGGCTCCGTACAGTGCGCAAGTGCAGCCAGCCACAGACAGCAGCAGCACCAGTAGATGCAGGCCAGCCCAGGAGGCAGCAACGTGTGTTTATTCCCATTTAATTTAAATGGGATGTAATCACACAAACGTTGCTGCCTCCTGGACTGCATCTACCCGTACCGAGGATAAAGGATAGTTCGAAGCTATTCCAGCGGGCACGTTCGTGGCTAGCCTTTGAATCTAGCCCCCTGATTTTCATCCGGGGCTATAATCAAAGGATCCGGGGCTATAGCCCCCTCAGCACCCCCCCTAGCGACGCCCCTGCCTGGAGGACTGCTTGTAATGTTCAGGAGGAGCGCCAGGGTCTAGTTGTGCTACACACCGCCCATGCTCAGAAAGGCTATCTGCACTACACTCTGCATGCAGCAGCTATGAAGTCTCATGAGCATTGGGTGCCCAACCTCTTGCGAGACTCGATCTCCACATACCTCCTTTTATTGAGCAGCTTGGTACTACCCCATAACGAAGTCTGCAAATCGTGCCGTTCTCGTCCTCTCTCATTGAGGCCGGTTCTCTCTGCACTCCTCACTCTGCTGCATCATCTCGACCACCTCGCCCTGCTCCCTCGGCACCTCACTATATGCCAAATGCATCTCTTCTCAATCTCTCATGCTCTCGGGTGCCTCACTCCTCGCATGCTCCTGCATGTCCATGTTTGATTTATCGCCCAGTGTCTGTCTCTCTCTCTTTGTGCACCTGTTCTCAACCTTCTTGTTCATTGTAATCATTGGCTTTCCTCTCAAACAGCACCACTCGCTCCAAGTTCGATCTTCTCCCATCTTGGGTGCACACATGGTTAGACCCTCTTTGCAAAACCCTCAGGGGTCTGCTGTACCTGGACCCTGTCAAGGGATACAAACGATTGAGAATGTCACTGCCTAAATAGAATGCAGCAGGGACATCTTGTACGACCCAACAATTATGTACTATGCTTTTGTTAGGCAGGAGATGTCTGGTTGATTTTCAGGAATGGAGAGGAGTTCCCATCACCAGTTTGTTGTCCTACCACAATTACCGTCACATCAGGTATTTGGTTATTCTGGAAATGAAACTCAATATGAACAGGTTTTTGTTCAACCATGTGGCATGTGCCATTTAAACTAACATGGTTGACACTCTGTTTCAATTTTATTGGCCTGTTAGTCTGAGTCCAGAGGACCTTGTTCACACAGTCTATTAGGGGGACAACCTTCGCAGGATGTCATTCCCCAGCAGACAGGGTGTGCCCTCTGGAGTCACGACTATGACAGGGTGTTTCATCTTATGTCACCCAATTTTTATTTCCCAATCCGCAGTCCCCACAACAAGAATTTCATTCCCATCGAAGTTCTGGAGTTATCCAGGAAGAGGGCTGAGAGGGATCTGGTATTTCTCCCCCTTCCTGAATTTATCTGATCAAAAGTCCTTTTTGACAGAAGAGTGGCTTGGGATCCAGTGTCCAACAGTGCCGAAAATGTACATTGCCCCTGCACCTGGACAGGGGCATAAAATCTACCCTTCTTCTCCTCCAGGGGGCAAAGATAATGTGCATTTTGTGGAAGTTGGGTGGTCAATTTCCTTATTTTGGACTCTGTCACAGGGGTAGTTTGGCATAATTCTGTGTAGGAGTTTGGGAATCTGAAAGAAAGATTTTGCACTCGGAGATTCGAGGAGTCTCGGGCTCCTTTTCTGATTCTGGACTGCCCCCCCCCCCCTTTTGGAGAAAGGCATAGAATTGTTTTGGGAAGCTTGGGAATCCTCTTTCAATATTATGTCTTCTTGATGCTCATTCTGGGGTTCTAGGAGGGGCGATTCAGAATCAGTTCCCACTCCCACCCAGTCTTTATCAAGATTTCTTGGGACCCATTTATCTTTGGAAGGAGTCCCCCCTTCCCTGAAGGAGAAGATCTTTTTCTCAGGATCCTCTAAGGATTCTTCCACTTCAAATTGGAGGACACTAACCTCTTCCATAAAATGGGTCTTTTTGAGTTCTTTATTTCTCCTACCCCCGCCCCCCTGTTCCTTGGGTGGCGGGTTTCGGGGGCAGGAGATTTTGGTGCTGGTTCCTGGGTGTCAGGGGCCTTTCTCAAGTGAAGTAGGAAGCTTCCTCTAGGGCTTTTCTGTCCCCTTCCCCCATGCCTCCTCCTCTGTAACCGGTGAGTTGTCAGGGTTCTCGCCCTGCCATTGTTTTGGGGTGCCAGATCCTTGGTTTGTGGGGTTCTGAGCCGCCATGTTTGTCTGAGGGATCTGCTGAGCCCTCAATGTGAAAACCAGATCCTGGGTTAGGTTCTGGACCTGGCGCTCCAGTTGGGATACCCGTTGCAGCTGGTATGGGGTCTCTTCTCTGGTCAACCCTAGGTGAGTCACGGGAAGGGTAACTATCCCTTCTCCCATAGTACCCTGGATATGGTGAATTGTGGTAACCCTCCACCCTTGGCCTCCCCTCTCCTGGATTGGGTTGTCTGGGTTCCTGAAAGTGGGGAATGAAAGGAGGGTTGTCCTGCAGGTGGGGGTTTTGTGGGTATCGGGGAAAGAAGCTTAACCCAGCATTTGGGGAATTCCTGCCCTCCTAAGGGAAGTTAGGAGGAAAGTTTCCCAGGTCAGCACTTACCTGGTTGGATCCCTCTCTTGGGCTGGGGGAATCCATACATACCCCAGGATTGGTTGGTTGCCCTTGTATCAGGGGCTGATATAATAAGGGGAGTTAGGAGTCCCATTAGTGGGATTACCTCCCTGACTGCCACCTGTTTGTGACTGGCCTGAAGGCCTTCTGGGTCTCTGATTTTGCTGACTTTGTGCAGGTGTATTTTTAGGCTCCCACATCTCCAGGTCTAAAATGAGGGCAACCTTCACCTCTGCCACCTTAGCAGCAGCAGGGCTGTTGGCTGGTTTGGGGTTTTTGTTCAGATTTTTATTTTCTGCAGGTTTGTGGACCTCATAAATGCGGGTCGCCTGCTCTATAACCCAGTCCAGAGTTCTTTTCTCATGGAAGTCCCTCACAGCTGGGTCATAATATACTTGGGGAGTGCATGAAAGAAGGTTGTGACAAACTCCCTGCTATCTGTGCGCACCCTCCTAGTTGTCTGTGCAAAGGTACGTTTGAGCTCCTGCACAAACTCTCGTGGGGCCTGATCTTCCTTTGCCAGCCTCCTGGGGGTTTCTGTGGGCGGAAAAGTGTTTCAAAATGGCTTCCCTGTAGGTGGAACATCTTCAGTGGTTCTGGTCCTCCAGTCCCACAAAGAAACTGGAGTATTCAGGGGAGAATACCCATTTTACATACTCTATACAGTTTTGGTTGTCTTTCATATGAAAAGTGTCCATCATCTGCTCATAGAGCTCCAGGTGTTCCCAAACAGAATATTTTGCATTTCTATGGTAGGGGGTTATGACACTCCTAAGGGCCTTAATCTGCCTAATGGGGTCTTTGCTCATAATTCGCTTGAGTTTGTTTGCCTTCTTTGGTTTAGTCACCCGAGTCCACTCGCTCTCAGACGCTGAGGCGCTACTAGTTGAGGTCCCCTCATGATCATCTAGTCTCTTCCAGATTTTGTGAGCTTGAGAGGGGCTCACAGAGTGGTGGGGCCTAGTTTCTCCACTCCTACTCCCAGGGTTGGCAGAGTATTCCCCCCACTGCCGTAATTGGGTGGAGGTCTTCAGGATGCTCTTTTTTGGGCCTCATTTCATTGTGTTTTTCATTAAATTAGACCAACTGGTCTCTTGGAAAGTAATGTTTTGGTGGACATAAGTCCCTGACCCTCCCCTCATAGGAGATCTCCTTGTCAGAGACATCAGCCTGAATGTTTAAGTAGCTATACAGGGATGCCCGTCCATCAATTCCTGGGGGGCGCTGATCTGTTATTTCCATCATACTTGGTCTCTTCAATTCTGCTGGCATCATGGTTTCTGGCTCATGTGAACCGGTAGATATAAATGGGTTGGAGTCCCTTAGCATAGAGGTCCTTATATCATGATCAGGGGTTACCCTGTTCCTCTCTACCTGTTTGGGGTCCCTCCAGTTAAGATTAAATCTAGCACCCTCTTTCTCCAACCTTGCTAGTTTCTCCTTTTCAGCCCCTGCTTCTATATAAGAAGCAAAGATCTGAGCTTTTTGTTCAGCTATCAAGGCTTTACTGGCCTCTATGACTCGCTCTTATGCTGCCACTTGTTTGTTGAGCCCATCATTCTTTTCACAGAGAGCCTCATTGTCTCTCTGCGCTTCCTGTATGGTCTGGGAATACTAAGACAATTTCTGCTGCAGGAGACTCACCTTCTGAGTGTTAGCATCTTTGGTCTGGGTGTTCTCTTCCAGAGCACCTTCTACCTATCTGGCGTCCTCCAGTAGATCCCCATACTCTGTTTTCAGTTCATTGAGTTTCTGGAGTGTTAATTCACTCCCCTGTAACTCTAGTTTTAATTTGCTGATTTCCTGGCACAGGGCAGCTTTCTCTTGATTTAGGATGCCTCTCGGTTCAGCCAGGTCATCCCTTTGTTGCCTGATGATACTGAATTTCTGGCGCTCTTCATCAAATTCTGTTTGAGAGTGGAGGTCTCTCAAGATTAACTCATTATTTTCCTCTTTCAATTTATCTATCTGATTTTTTAGAGTTACTATCTGCTCTGCGCAGACCCTGTTATAGGTTAATTGTTGAGTCAGCTTCTGTTGACTCTCTGCTAGAGAGTCAATCTTTTCCTGACACTCTATTTTTGCTGCTTCTATTTGGGCCTCTTGATCTGCATTATTTTACTGTTGGCAAGCCAAATCCTCTTTTAATTTTATGATGTAGTTTGCAGATTCTACCTCCAACTTTTGGCTCTTTTGTAATGTTTGTTCTGCTAAACTTAAATCAATGTGGATTTTATTTAACAGTTCAGATTGATTCTGCGCTAGAGTTTCATTTTCCTCCTTCTTTTCCCGCATCACTCCCGTGTGGAGATACAGATAGGCTGTGATTCTGGCAATTTTGATTTGTTTCTCTTTAATTTTTGGGGTCATATATAGCTCGTTCAGAGCTCGGTGTAACAGGCCACCGTCCTGCCATATATACAGGTTCATGGCGGTGACCTGTTGGGTTATTTCTTGTAGCCAGACTTTTTCATCCTGTTCTGGCCACTCACCTCTGACAAATAACTTTTGCAGAAGGTGCTCCCTAGCCATATTAATTTCTACTACGGTCATTTTGGCATGTTATTTATTTCTTTATTTATTTATTTATTTATTTATTTGCGGGTAAACTGTATTGTATTGCTTTTTCTGTCTATTTTGGGGTTGATTTAGCTTTAGTTGTAGACACAGGCCTGGTACTTATATTTGTTTTGGGAGACACTTGTACAGTGTAACCCAGTATTCCAACCACACAAAGTATTACTCCCTTAAAGGTTAATCTGCTGTGTTAGACTGTCACGGTGCCAACCAAAAACCCAAATCCCGGCTTATGAACCCCCCAGGTTTGTTAAGGATTTCAATCAGGCGACACGCACACCGTGGTATCGGCCTAGTAAGTAGCGCCTAACTGAGGTGCTTTTCTTCTCATTTATGTGGATTCAATTTTGGGATACCACACCACTTATATCACACCCCCTTTTCAAATACCCCGGGTCACAATGGACCATGATCCAGGCTGGTTGGTCACATGCAATATTTATTTATTTATTTTAATTCAAAAGAAATCACACACTTTTAATATAGGGCAGCAATCACCAATGGAATGATGGTTACAAATGAGAATGTGAGCAATGCACTGGGTTTGACTTTTTAGTGGAGTATATACACAGCACAGCAGAACAGGAGCACTTTTTAATTTAGGACAGATAGCACAGTTATGATTTCCCCCTGCAAAGTTCCCTCAACCACAAATAATCAATTCTGAATGGAGATAAGGAAGCAGCAGGTTATCAGGAATAAGAAGCTGAAAACAGAATTCAAATTCGACCTTCACTCCCCATATAAGAATGAATAACGGATTTGAAACCCTTGCAATGTTAAAAAGGAAACTCGGAAATGGGTGAATAAAATAGGAATGTGTGCAAAAACCTTGTAACAAATACAGTTCTTCATTAAAGCTACAATATAAAGGTATTAACAATCACAAGCAATGAATTAACAAGGGAATACAGTTTGAAAAATGAATGGAAGATTTAAAACAGTTTACAATCAAAATGACATGTTGGAAACTTTGCAAATATTTCCTTTTTCTGTGTAAATTTACTAAAATGGTTTCTCTGAAAAACGCGTGAAATATTATGGTTGGGGGATCTCTATAGATCACAGGTACACTATGAAAGTGAAAGTAAGTCTCTAGCTGGTAAATTTAATGAGTTATGCAAGATCTAAGAAGGTGCCCTTTGAGTATATGAAGGCGCGAAAAAGGAAAGGAAATCAGGTTGTGAGAAGAACAGTTTTACTCTACACCAGGGGTGCACAACTGATTTTGACAGAGGGCCGAAAGTACCTTACATGAGGGCTATAGTGAGCCGAAAAGTAAAAGTGGGCGGGGCCGTAGGCGGGACATGTCAGGAGGCTTTTTCAACCTCCAATTTGTGTTAAACACATGGAAAAAGAATATGTTTTTGAAGGGTAACGATTTTTATTGCATTTCAAACTTACCTTTTGTACTACACATTTTCCATTGTTATCATTTATTTCGATTTAGTTATTGTATATCGTCTGTTTAATTAAATTATATATATTTTATTGACCCTTGATTGGACATTCTGTTATTTTGGACTGCTATAGTTTGCTGTTTGGGTTGCCCAAGAGGAGTATGGCCTTCGTTGAGTCAGGTTTCCTCAAAAAAGCAAAGGATGTACATCTCCTAACTGTGCCTGTTTTAGCTTTATTATTGGGTTCACTCTTGGAGTGCAACACTATGCCCCATGGCTCCCACCCCCAACCAAACACTATGCCCCATGGCCCCCTGACCCCCAACCAAACACTATGCCCCATGGCCCCCTCACCCCAACCAAACACTATGCCCCATGGCTCCCACCCCCAACAAACACTATGCCCCATGGCTCCCACGCCTCAAGCAAACACTATGCCCCATGGCTCCCACGGCTCAAGCAAACACTATGCCCCCTGTCCCTCACCCCCAACCAAACACTATGCCCCATGGCCCCCTCACCCCCAACCAAACACTATGCCCCACCCCAACCAAACACTATGCCCCATGGCCCCCACGCCTCAAGCAAACACTATGCCCCCTGTCCCTCACCCCCAACCAAACACTATGCCCCATGGCCCCCTGACCCCCAACCAAACACTATGCCCCATTGCCTCCTCGCCTCAAGCAAACACTATGCCCCCTGTCCCTCACCCCCAACCAAACACTATGCCCCATGGCTCCCACGCCTCAAGCAAACACTATGCCCCATGGCTCCCACGGCTCAAGCAAACACTATGCCCCCTGTCCCTCACCCCCAACCAAACACTATGCCCCATGGCCCCCTCACCCCCAACCAAACACTATGCCCCACCCCAACCAAACACTATGCCCCATGGCCCCCATGCCTCAAGCAAACACTATGCCCCCTGTCCCTCACCCCCAACCAAACACTATGCCCCATGGCCCCCTGACCCCCAACCAAACACTATGCCCCATTGCCTCCACGCCTCAAGCAAACACTATGCCCCCTGTCCCTCACCCCAACCAAACACTATGCCCCATGGCCCCCTCACCCCCAACCAAACACTATGCCCTATGGCTCCCACCCCCAACCAAACACTATGACCCATGGCCCCCACGCCTCAAGCAAACACTATGCCCCCTGTCCCTCACCCCCAACCAAACACTATGCCCCATGGCCCCCTAACCCCCAACCAAACACTATGCCCCATGGCTCCCACCCCCAACCAAACACTATGCCCCATGGCCTTCTCACCCCCAACCAAACACTATGCCCTCTGTCCCTCACCCCCAACCAAACACTATGCCCCATGGCCCCCTCGCCCCCAACCAAACACTATGCCCCATGGCTCCCACCCCCAACCAAACACTATGCCCCATGGCCCCCTCACCCCAACCAAACACTATGCCACATGGCCCCCTCACCCCAACTAAACACTATGCCCCATGGCTCCCACCCCCAACCAAACACTATGCCCCATGGCCTCCTCACCCCCAACCAAACACTATGCCCCCTGGCCCCCTCGCCCCCAACCAAACACTATGCCCCATGGCCTCCTCACCCCCAACCAAACACTATGCCCCCTGGCCCCCTCGCCCCCAACCAAACACTATGCCCCATGGCCACATCACCCCCAACCAAACACTATGCCCCATGGCCTCCACGCCTCAAGCAAACACTATGCCCCCTGTCCCTCACCCCCAACCAAACACTAAGCCCCATGGCTCCCTCACCCCCAACTAAACACTATGCCCCATGGCTCCCACCCCCAACTAAACATTATGCCCCATGGCTCCCACCCCCAACCAAACACTATGCCCCATGGCCCCCTCACCCCCAACAAAACACTATGCCCCATGGCCCCCTCACCCCCAACTAAACATTATGCCCCATGGCTCCCACCCCCAACCAAACACTATGCCCCATGGCCCCCTCACCCCCAACAAAACACTATGCCCCATGGCCCCCACGCCTCAAGCAAACACTATGCCCCCTGTCCCTCACCCCCAACAAAACACTATGCCCCCTGTCCCTCACCCCCAACCAAACACTATGCCCCATGGTCCCCTCACCCCCAACTAATCACTATGCCCCATGGCTCCCACCCCCAACCAAACACTATGCCCCATGGCCCCCTCACCCCCAACCAAACACTATGCCCCATGCCCATGGCTCCCCTCACCCCCAACCAAACACTATGCCCCAAACACACTCTCAAGCATGCACCCATACAGACCCAAACCCCCCACCCCCCAACTCACCACACACATTCTCAAGCATGCACCCATACAGACCCGAACCCCCCACCCCCCAACTCAGCACATACACTCTCAAGCATGCACCCATGCAGACCCGAACCCCCCACCCCCCAACTCAGCACATACACTCTCAAGCATGCACCCATGCAGACCCGAACCCCCCACCCCCCAACTCAGCACATACACTCTCAAGCATGCACCCATGCAGACCCGAACTCCCCGCCCCCCAACTCAGCACACACATTCTCAAGCATGAACCCATACAGACCCGAACCCCCCACCCCCCAACTCAACACACACACTCTCAAACATGCACCCATACAGACCCAAACCCCCCAAATCAGCACACTAACCCTGAAGCATGCACCCATGCATGCATCTCAACATACACAACACAAACATACAAAAACAAACATTCATGCACACCCAAACCCCCAACCCCCCAACTCAACACACACAACACAAACATACAAAAACAAAACATTCATGCACACCCGAACCCCCCACCCCCCAACTCAGCACAAACACTCTCAAGCATACACCATGCACCCATACAGACCCGAACCCCCCACCCCCCAACTCAGCACACGCACTCTCAAACATGCACCATACAGACCCGAACCTCCCACCCCCCAAATCAGCACACTCTCAAACATGCACCCATACAGACCCGAACCCGCCACCCCCCAGCTCAGCACACACACTCTCAAACATGCACCCATACAGACCCAAATCCCCCAACTCAGCACACAAACTCTGAAGCATGCACCCATACATGCATCTCAACATACACAACACAAACATACAAAAACAAACATTCATGCACACCCAAAGCCCCCACCCCCCAACTCAGCAAACACAACACAAACATTCCAAAACAAACATTCATGCACATCCGACATCCCCCCAAACCCCCATTTCAACATACACAACACAAACACTCAAAACCAAACATTCATACAGATCCGACACCCCCCACCCCCATGTCAACATACACAACACAAACACTCAAAACCAAACATTCATACACATCGACACGCCCCCACCCCCATCTCAACATACACAACACAAACACTCAAAAACAAACATTCATACACATCCGACAAGCCCCCAACCCCCATCTCAACATACACAACACAAACACTCAAAAACAAATATTCATAAACATCCGACTCGCCTCCCCCATCCCCATCTCAACATACACAACACAAACACTCAAAAACAAAGATTCATACACATCCGCCACCCCCCCATCTCAACCTACACAACACAAACACTCAAAAACAAACATTCATACACATCCGACACCTCCCACACCCCATCTCAACATACACAACACAAACACTCAAAAACAAACATTCATACACATACGACACGCCCCCACCCCCATCTCAACATACACAACAAAAACACTCAAAAACAAACATTCATACACATCCAATGACCCCCCACCCCCATCTCAACATACACAACACAAAGACTCAAAAACAAACATTCATACACATCCGACACCCCCCGCCCCCCATCTCAACATACACAACACAAACACTCAAAAACAAACATTCATACACATCCAACACGTCCCCAGCCCCCGATCTCAACCTACACAAAACAAACACTCAAAAACAAACATTCATACACATCCGACACCCCCCCACCATCCATACACAACACAAACACTCAAAAACAAACATTCATACACATCCAACACGCCCCACCCCCATCTCAACATACACACCACAAACACTCAAAAACAAACATTCATACACATCCGACACGCCCCCCACCCCCTATCTCAACATACACAACACAAACACTCAAAAACAAACATTCATACACATCCAATGACCCCCCACCCCCATCTCAACATACACAACACAAACACTCAAAAACAAACATTCATACACATCCGACACCCCCCGCCCCCCATCTCAACATACACAACACAAACACTCAAAAACAAACATTCATACACATCCGACACTCCCCCGCGCCCCCATCTCAACATACACAACACAAACACACAGCAGAACAGACCCGACACACAAACACAAACACACAGACCACTTACCGGAGACTTGCTGGATGGCAGGTAAGCTGGAACGCTGGCGAGGTAACGGGAATCGTACTACGGCTGGCGTAGTCCAAGGCTGAAATGCATTCCGGCATCAAGCCTTACTGGCCATTGGTGCAGCACACATGCACTACGTGGCTCGTGGGAGTGACGTGGTGCGTGTGTGCTGAGCCAATGACGGCCAGTGTTTTGTCCGGCCCGGAAGACAACAAAGACTTTCCTAATGGAGGGCGGCCGATGCTGCTTGCGGGCCGCCCTCCGTTAGGAAAATCTTTGTGCCTCGCGGGCTGGAAAAAACAGCATGGCGGGCCGCAAATGTCCCGCGAGCCGTATGTTGTGCACCCATGCTCTACACTAAAGTATTCAGGCTAGGCCACCAAGGAGGGACACAGTCAGCTCTAGGGTTCATTCGCGAGTTCAACCCTCTCGCCCCAGCGCCCACCCCGGCGGAACCAGTCCGATCACTCGAAATAGGATTCATAGCTTAGGATTTCACAAGACAAAATTACTAAAGAGATGACGTTAGCACTAGAAATCAATGGCAGGGTTGCAAGAATGAGTCTGACAGTTTTACAAGTTATCAGTATAAGGATAGGATGACGTAGTGAGTGGGATAAGGACCAAGACAAGATATGCTATGTGTTTAGATGGGGTGGCAATTGATACTCACAGTACACTTTTTAGTTTTTGGATTTTGACAGTCAACGGTTCTGGTCACTACACGGCAGGGCACCTGGCAAACAGCTGGGCAGTTCTGATTATCGGTTAGCACTTCTGGACTGGCAATTCTGGTCACTGGATAATACAGGTCATCAGGGTGGCAGGATTACAGCAGCATGCAGTGAATGACAGCAAGCCAGGCTGGATCAGGATGCCAAAGGTACCACAGCTTTACCCTTGTTAATGGCAAATTTAGTGGGTTCTTAGATTTGAGGCCTTGCTGGGAATTGGATCAGCACTGCTTGGGTTTTGCAGTGGGCCCTGGAGCAGGAGCAGCAATGCTTGGCTTTGTTGTTAGGGTCTGGATCTGGAAGATGACGGGTACAGGGATGCAGTGCAGGAAATCAGGAAGAGTGTGTGTCTAGAGTCTTGTCAGGGATCCTTATTTATAGTGCATAATAACATCATCAAAGTATAAGATGGGCAGGGTTAACTAAGTACGCCTCTAAACTACTTGGATTGGACAGGGTTGCTTTGCTCTCAATTGGTTGGATTTCCAAGGGAATGATGTCAGATTTATGAGGTGAGTTTTACAATGTCCAAAACTCCCACATTTACTTTACATAAAATCCGATTTAGCCAAAAACACAATTTCACCATTGCAATCTCTTGGCAAATTAAATACACAGGTTACATATTTTGTGCAGCTCAAATCTGTCCAATCCTCCAGTCTGCGGGACCTTGTTTTGCCCTTGTTCAACTCGGTAATTATCAGGGGGGTGTCAGTATCTGCTGAGAGAGAGCCCTCCTTTTGGTGCCACCGCTCCAAGCAGAAAACCTGTTTTTCAACTTGCAACTCCAGCCACTATTGTTTTAACTTTTACTTTCTTATCTTAGATCCAGAATTAAAGCAAGCCAGATGCATAAAATAACTCATGTTACATACTCTCATCAGCAACAAACCCCTTCATATTGCCATTGACTGGCAGGCTTTCATTCACCAGTGTACTGTTCCACACACAGGCATTTGTTTTTCTTTAGTTTGCAAAAGCCCATTTTTTACACATGGTGCAGCTGGCCTTCCTTTTTAAGTTCAACTTTTCATCTCCAGCAGATTCACACACTGTCTGCAGCTGTAGTTATTCTCTTGAAGTGCTGGAGTTGGTCTGAAGCATGGATACATTGAAGCAGGCATGGCTCAGCTAGTTAAAGTCTCTTTCTGAACAGCTGAGTTTTGGATACTTTTGCAAAGAAAATTACTGTGTTTCCTGCATGAGTAAAAGTAAGGTTCCTGGTTGATTTTTTTTTTTAGTTGGTTTAACTGGGCTTGTCAATTCAGAATCATGCCTGGTTTTGCTGAGACACCGTGAAACACACAGGGCTTGGTAGGGCTTATTAATCGTCGTGGCTTTAAGGAACAGAGTGAATTAGCGTCAAAGCCACATTTTTTTAAAGGTGAAAAAAAGGTTTCTTTTCAATGGAAATTTTGCATTTTACAGCAAAGCAACGCTACTTTTTCCACTTTCCTCCTTTTATTTATATTGGAACACTGGCAATCTCCTTTAATGTGAACCCTGGTTCCATCCTGCCCGATGTGTGCTTGGCAGGACGGTGCAGCCATTTTTGTTGTTGTTGCAAAACGCAGTTTTGAGGCATGGCGCACAGGAGCCAGCCCAACCCGTTTGTGGTTGTTTCTGCGCAGATGGAGCTTAGTGATTTGGGGCAATGCCGTTGAGTGGGTCAATATATCCCACAATTCATTATTTAGCGTTATCCCTGGCAACATTGCTGTATTCTGCCTCTTCTTCTTGCTCAACCCCTTCCTAAAAAAGGGTCAATGTTACTCTTTTTTTATCATAACTCATCACAGTTTGTTTAGTCAGTCCCAATCTCAGAGTTGGATGAAGACACTTGAAAACAAACCCAATTTGTTCATAGACTCCTTTTGATTGTATGACCACAACACTTCTCTTTGAGTGATGAAAGGCAACCATTGGGCACTATATCTTTCAGACGGCGTTCTCATTGCTATCACTAATGTCCATGGTGTGATCACTTTAGAGAACATATTTTCTTTCCCAAACTTATCCAACCTTCTCCCAAAAGCTTTCTCAGATATTTCTGACCAGGAAGCAATCCTGTATGACTCATAACAAACTGTGTTGGTATGGCCACCAAAATAATGATTGTCACCTGACAATTTATTTCACTGAAAGGACAATGAGTAAGTAGTTTGATGTGAAAAAATAAATTAAATTAAAAGTCTCAAAAAGTGGCAGAGATGTTCCTCTCTTCATGGCAAATTCAGATGCATTTGTGGCACATGCTATGAACCTAGCTCCCGGCATATATTGGCATTGGCTTCATGACATCGACAGGAAAGAATGAGGTATCCAGGATTTTTGCCTTGACACCCCAGGACCCATAAGCAATACCAACAACGTCAAATGACTGTTTTAATGTTGTGATATCGAAATATCAGACAGTTGCCTCAAAAGATTGTCTACAGATGGCAATGATTGCAATATATTAGACAGTTTTTTTGACAGTCATTGCACAAAGGTGTCGGATTGGTTAAGTAGTTACCATATCTGAGTCCTGACAATTTTATTACCATTTTTACAGAGCCATTGCAGCAGTTAAATGGCATTAGCTCCATAACATGGTGTCAGGGCAATCCTCGCAAATATTTGGGACAGGCTGCATCGAAATATGTTTAAAAGGAAATGCTGGCATACATTGGGTGTAGCCAGAACGAGCGATTACTCTTACAGTAGTTTGCTGCCATATATTAAACAAAGCCAATATGTTAATATTTGTACAGTGGAAATGCTGGCATATTTCTAGCAGACCAAGGATGAAAATGTTCTTATAGTGGCAAGCAGATAATGGAAACAGCTAGCAGGAACATGTCTTTACAGCAGCAGTGCTGGTATATATAACATGAGCACAGCTAGACATCATGAACATGTGTCTTTGAGTGGCAGTGCTGATATATATTGTTGGGAACAGGCATCTTGAAGTGTGTCTTATAGTTTCAATGATGCCATATATTGTAGACACTGTCATCATGAAAATACATCGGAAAATGCTCCTGTGTACTGAGTGACCTGACATCTATTGGATTTTTTCATTTGGTAACCTGCAGAACCAGTTGTAATTTGTATGACATTTACCAAATAGTTAGAAAAACATGTGTTGTAAAATGCACCATTTGAAACATTTACTTTACTTTACTGTACATTTCTACCGCACACCAGGTACCCGAAGGTACCATAACTAAAAGCAAAATCTCAGTAGGAGAAACCCTCCAAATCCTCTCCTTCTTGTTGAGTTCTGGCTCACTCTCTGTGCTTGATCGCTTGAGCCCATGTGGGAAATGAAACCCATCCAGAGACATTATTCCCCAGCCACTCCTGACATACACGCATCCATACTGTATGAAAAATTGCAGTGTTCTCTTTCGAAATGTTGCAGGCAGATACTATATCTAGTAGGGCTCCAAGTCAGATCCCTAGTGAGTCCCTCATTTCATTCTACAATCTGTGCTGTAAGCCCCTCTCAGTTCACTGGCTTTCCCTGCTAGGGTCAGCTGGCCTGTCTGCTTGTGCTAGCTCTAAGGCTTATGATGAGCAACACACCTAACTGGTAGAGTTCTAATAGATTTGCAAACTAAAGTATTCCTACACCAGTCAGCAGTGTAACACTCAAAGTATGCATTCAAAAAAACATTGCAGCACACTCTGTTAGTTCTGTGTCTCACTATAGGATTCTGAACTTCACTATTTGTATTTTTGGTGCTGCATTTGCACACATAACAATGGCATGGTGCAAGTGCCAAACATATTGTAAATACACTTTAACTGGGGATGTGTACTGTTGCACCTATATTACTGATGTCGAGTCACTATTCAATTATAAACCACTTCAAAGTTACTAGAGCCAATCTTAGATATGTTATTTGCTGCCTACTTGACAGAACATGACATTTTTATATTTGTGAGTAAATATAAGTGTGTGTGACAGACATCATCACATGTGCGTGTGACTACATCGGTATTAAGTGAAAACAATGTTCTGACTATACCGAAAAATAAGATTGATTTAGAAAGACCCGGTCTGTGACGATTTTTGGGATGCCCCAGCCATTTTCACTTTACTTAAATTGCTGCTGTCCAGTGACAAATACTGTGACATGTCCGAACAAGGAGTCGTTTTTAGACCAAATTCAGCGATACAAACGGGGCAACAGAAACCACACCACAAAACATATCAGCTTTCAGGATTACTCATTAGACACTATCAGAAAAGATCCCTTAGAACAAGAGGCAAGAGAGGTGGAAATAAGAGATACAAAAACCCAAAGAAGAAAACAGAATCAGAGCAAGATCAGGCATAAGGAAACAGATGAGAAAGGGCAGAGTATGAATTTAGTCTTACATTTATCTGACAAAATATTGTCAACTACAGAAATTCACATATTCAACAAAGCCCTTTCATTTGCATGCACCAACTACTAGGAATAATTACATAGATATCCAGTTTTACACATTCAAATTTATAAGAAAAGAAATGCTTTAAACATACAATCATACAGCATCAATCTGATGAAACTGAGCGTAAAGCTAGTGACATCACAATACAAGAATTACAAAACACCAGGCTTGTTCTTTCGAAAGAGGAAAATATGGATATTACAGAAATTAAACTGACTAAGGACCTCAATATTAAATCTGGCATATTCTCTGTGCCAGAAATTAAAAGGAAATCAAAATGTACACCATGTCTAGCCAATGAGAATTTTACTGACACTTTCCACAAAGCAGTCATTACGGAATTACACAGAAAGATGGACAAAATCAATACAAATAAAACCAAATCTAACCTCACATATAGAGAGCAGAAGGCACTACAGATACTCAGTGAAGATGATAAAATAAGAATTAATGGAGCAGACAAAGGTGACAATGTAGACTCAACAAGTCTGACTCAACAAGTCAGACTACATTAAACACAGTAGAACACTTTTTCTAAACCGGCTTGCTACATAAAACTCACAGTTAATCCTATCAAAGAGATTATGGCAAACAGAAAAGAATTAATAACGAAATGGTATAGAAGAGTACTCTTAACAGATGATGAGAAAACGTTCCTCTCTTGGGAATTTCATATGATTCATACCATATATTTCCTACCTAAAGTTAATAAAACATATGACAAACTTCCAGAGGTAAAAGCTATTGCTTGTTGTAATGGTTGGTTATCAGAAAACATCTCTAAATATATTGCTAATGCTATTAGGCCAAAAGTGTTGGAATTAAAATCATATGTCAGAGATTCTGTACATATTTTGTAATTGATTGAGAACTTTGAATGGAGCACCAATTTCATGTTTTTAGCACCAATTGATGTTAAAGCTCTATATGCATAATTCAGGGATGAACTAGCATTAGAAACACTTGATTACATTTTTTAAAGACAATTTGTCTTACTATTGTCATCATTATGAGATATTAAAATGTATATTACAATTTACCATGGACAACAACATTTTCTTATCTGATGAGTAGATTTACAAGCAGAAAAGAGGAATTGCTTTGGGAGCTTATTATGCCCTGTCCATTGCTAACTTGTTCTTGGTATGTTTAGAAATGACACATGCGGTTAAAAATATGCAGTTACGCCAACATATCAACACCTGGCTAAAATATATATGTTATGTTAAGTAGTCTTATATCGTGCACGGCTACCATTGGCATAGTCTCCAGGCGCTCACGTGGGTCTGTAACAAAGAGGATGGGGGTAGGTTAGTGAATCAACAGGAATAGGATCGAAGTTGTCCTCTTCTGTTGATGCGTGAGGATCCAGGAGGAACTGGTGTCCTGTGCAAGTCGGTTTTCTGAGTGAGTTTGATTGTGTGCAATGGTTTGTATCTGGAGTGGTAAAACCCAATGTCAGGGATTGTTTGCTTTGTGTTAATATTTGTTATGTTGGATGTGTGTTTTGTGTGTTTTGTGTGTGATTTGGCTGGCCCATAGGGTATGTATGGTACTTGGGAGGTAAATTGCCTACTTTCAATGTTTTCAGAGCACAATACCTCAGTTAACTTCACTATACTTCTGAGTTGTTATACATAGGCTGTCATAATTCTTCTAAGTGCAATACATTGGCCAATCTTCACAGTTCCAATTGCAGTACATTGGATATCCCAGAGAGTTCTCCTAAGTGCAATACATAGGCTACTTTCACATATAGATGATATATTCATGATATGGCAAGGCAGGATGGAGGAACCTGAACAACACTTAAGACACCTCAACAATAACGATCTTGGGATACAAGTTAGCAGCATAGCTAGCAAGGAAGAGGTCAATGTATGAGATCTCATTATCTATGTACAGGAAAATAAGTTACATTCAAGGACACACAGAAAACCCACTGAAGTTAATGCAACTCTACGTGCACAAAGAAAGCTGCCACAAAAACAACTCTACTAGGAATATTCCCATAGGGGAATACATATGTGCATGCACAAATTGTAGCACAGAAGCGTCCTTTGATAAGAAATGCAATTTGATTAACAACAAATTCAGACATGTGGGTATCATGCGAATATCTTGAGTAAAGCTTACAACAAAATGAAACACAAGGACAGATCCACACTGTTAGTACTGAAAGCCCAATGCAACAAAGCTAACTATAACCAAATGAGATGTATCACAATGTATTCTAGTGAGAGCAAGCTTGTTTTGAGAATTTTATCTAAACACTGACACCTACTACAAATGGATGCAGACCTAAAAGAATACATTTGTGACAAACCAAAGGTTCCTTTTACTAGGGCACCTGCATTACTCAATACATTATGTTCAAGCTTCATGACAGAGATAGGCAATACAAATAATTGGCTTAGCGCAGTACGTTTCTATAAGTGTGGAACGTTTGCAATGTGCAGTTATGCACATAACAATGCAAAGGAATTTGAAACAAAGGAGAAACGTATCATCAAAATCAATGACTTTATCAACTCCAAGGCAAAATATGTAGTATATGCTATTATTTGTGTGTGGTAAAATTTAGCTTGCTGTCTGCAGAGCGGGTACCCGGAAGCCTGGATCACAGAAGGTCATGGACAAAAGCACGCTCTGCTGTGCTCTGGGCTTTCAGATATGCACTCTTCAGGGCACCGAAGTAACTGGGAAGTTACCAACTGGAGGCCAGAGCCTGCAGCATGTAAGTGGGGAAACGGGCAGGTGGAGGTGGGCAGAGGGTGCTGCGTTGCTGCTGGCGGTTTGAGTGGGATCCCCAACAAGGAAGGGGAGAGGGCAGCGGACAAAAGGTTGCACCCAAGGGATTGCATCCTTTTGTGCTCTAATCCTGGGTGCAACCTTTTGTGCATGGCCTACTGATATGAACCTAAAATGTACATTGGTAGCTCCATATAAGGACATTTGAATGATAGAGCATATAGCAATGATAGGAAGTCAACATCCAAGAATTCCTTTGGCGGCACACGGGATCAAAGATCACCAAGAAGAAGATAAGATGGCAATCAGATTTTTGGGACTGAAACATGTACGCAGCACAATCAGAGTTGGCAATCAAGGGTATGTTTACAACAAGAGGAAGCAAAACTGATATGTCTGTTTAGAACAACCATTGTAGGCTTAAATACAGAACATGAGATTTCTTTTTTTCTATGAAAAAAACAAATGAGCACTTATCCCGATAATTTATTCTGGTGCGATCCAAGATACCTGTCAATGATATCATATGTATTCAAATCAATTAAAAAAACCTCCATAAGGTGTTTTTGTTTTTGAATGAATGCGGTTAGATTGTTAGGGAATGCACAGACTCTTTTCTCATCCTTGTCACTAGGTAATTTAGACATCTATTTACTAATGTATTATTCTCCTAGCCATAGTTTGGTCTATTCCTTCGAACAGAAGATTACCTAGTAGAGTAAATCGAATTCTTCTTATATTATTTTCGTGTTTTATAACGTGCAAGAACACCTTAACACTGTGCAGGATTTTATTAATAGTTACTTTTTAATGTAGGTGTTTCTTGAGATTTCAGGCGCATATTCCAATAATGTAACAATAATTGGATTTTTCTGCTAAACATTGCATTAAATCATTATTGGGAATTATTCAGTTACACATAACACGTAATGTTTAATGGAACACAATCTGTAATGATGTGGCGATGTCACCCGAACATGCGATGATGTCACACATATACGCTTATACGTATTAGAAAATTATTAATATAATAATTTCACTTTCTGTCAAGTAGGCAGCAAATAAATTAGCTAACATTCTCTCTAGTGATTTTGAAGTGGTCTAATTGAATAGTGACTTGTCATTAGTAATTTAGGCGCAACAGTACACATCTCCAGTTAAAATGTAGCACTCAAATTAGCCACTTTGGGTATTCATTGTATGTGTGACAATTTGACCCTTTCTCCTCAGAATGCCGAAATATTTAGGAGATCTGAAATTGAAACCAGGCGACTTGGAGCCTCTGAAATTATGAAGCTAAACAAAATATTGAAGAATAACGAATAAGCCATGCTTCTCATTCTTTTAAGGCCCCGGCCATTTTCACTCTACTTAAATTGCTGCTGTCCAGTGACAAATACTGTGAGATGGGTCAGCTATGCAGCATGCAAGCATAACAGCATGACGCGACATCCCAGTTATGCTGGCACTGTTCCGGAATTGGCTCCTTTGTCCCCCCCCGTCCCAGTTTTGTGGAAATGGAGGGACCCCACTCAGTGGCATAATCCCAGCTTGACTGAAGGAAGAGGTCTGATTCACAAAGTGTTTTTCAATGGGATGCACTCATTGAAAAACGATGTGTGCCTCAGAATATATCCTCATAATCGGCAACAATTCAGCATAACAAATAAACATTATAATAGTTTACGTAATTGTACACTACCACTTAAGGCAGGTCTTTGTTATCCCAGGATTAGTACCCCAACCTTTCAGGTAATAACCACATGTATTACCTGACTGCGACACGCAAACTGGTTGGGAAACGCATACATTGCAAGGCCAGTAGTAGCAGTTCAGAAGGAAAGCTCCTTCGTTTTTACCTTGCTTTTGTTCATCCAGAAGCAGTGCTGCAAATGGAAATAATTTACGCCGAGATGCCACCATGAGCAGGGATGTTATTTGGGAGTCGCCAGCAGTCACAGTTGTGACCCCACAGGTCTCCCTTGCTACCCATGTGGTCTCACTTGCCACCCTGAAGAAAGGAAAAGAAACCATCTTTTTTTTTGTTTTAAATTGAAACACACGCTGTCACCGGCGTCATATGGCTCTTTGTTTCTAGAGGGGCAGGTTTCTTGTTCAGGCTTCCCTTAAAAAACACAGCGGGTTCCACAAGTGTAACACTTTGACCAGTGACCCTAAATGAGAAGGAATAGGAATAAGACATCATTTGTCTTTCTGGAATTCTATACAATAATTGCTAGACTCATTAAAGGTTTATTTCAGGCACACTTTAGGGGGCGAGTCACTGATTTAGTCTGTTCCTTAACACCTCCAATTCACAATGCAGAAAAAAAACCTCCAAAAAGCATTCACAGTAGAACAAGCATCCATTTTGTACCATGGGCCTGATTCACAGACCGTTTTCCTATGGGATTGCGCCATTATAAAACGCTTGTGTGAATCAGGCCCTGTGTATTTTGCTTTTCGCAAGTTGCAGTTATAGCATGTGTCTGTTACGATCATCACAAGACATTCCATCTCGGTGTCCTCAGTCACTTGACAAAATCCTTGTTATAATACATGATATGCTATGATATATGACATGATGTAAGTCATTTATAATGCGCCCATACACAAGTGTTTCTAGGCCCACCTAAACACTTGTGTACAGTGTAGAAATGTTTGACAATAGCACCTAAACTGGCCCTTGATTTCATTGTGCCAGCATTCCTGTTTTGCTGTAATGTGTCTATCTTTCCTATCTCCCTGGCGTGCCGTTCAGGATGTTTGTTTGCATGTATGTGGTAACGAGTACCCAGAGTAGGGGATGCTGTGTGAGTGCGCTGCTTTCCCTGCGCTACTCTAAATTCTTTAATACACAGTTATGAACCCTCCGAATGGTATGTATTTTGCCAACCTCTGAAGCCTGAGAAGTAGATCCACGCAGGCTTGGCATGTGGCCAACGTTGCACCAGACCTGCAGATGAGCCGGCCTGCTGTTAAGTCTCAGTTACCAGTTTAATGGTATCCACTGCAGTGTAATTTGCTTTCTGACATTGAGAACATTCAGACATGTAATTGCTCATTTTACTATAGGCGGCAGCTCAGGGGGTTGCTGTTGCGATGTGTGTTTGATCTGCAGGTTGCAGGTTCGAATCCTGGCAAGGCCACTCAACCTTTCATCCTTCTGAGGTTGATAAATGAGTACCAACGTAGGTTGGGTGATATTGTATGTGTATTTGTTCTCAGGGGCGTAATTTTAGCGGGGACGGGGGGGTTTGTCCCCCCAACTTTCATGGCACTCTATTTTGTCGCCATTCATTTGAATGAGGCACCTTTTCTTCAGAGGACATGTCCCCCCCAACATTTTCAGCAAAGTTTCTCCACTGTTTGTTCTATATAAAGCGCTTAAGGGTAAGTGCTATATAATAACACAACATTATCATTTGGCCTTGGACATCTGCTTGCATTCACAGCAATTTGTTAATATGGGCCTATGCACACTCATATTAATGATACATATGGTGATCCATTCTTGTATAAACTGTATATCACATTACAGTTATATTGTAACCATATTTTTGTAGTGTACTTAGGAACAATGCTATGTGATGACACTCCTGTTTTGTCAAGGGGTGCAAGGCCGTGTTCCATCTCTCCCTGTGATGTCACTTCCCGGTGGGGGTCAAATGACATCACTTCCTGTGATGCCACCAGAGGTCAAGGGTCATGTGATGTCACTTCCGCTACCGCTGGCATTTTGGTGAAATGACGTCCCTGACCATGAGGGGCAGAGGTTGGTCCCTGTTTTTTTTTTATTTTGAAAACCTTGTCACCCTAATAAACAGTAAACGGGTGCTCTGGAAACAAGTAATGGAACTCAAGGCAGAGAAACAGGTGCTATAGAGACCAGGGAGTTGTCTGTCACAGTTATACCAGCATCATCCCGTCTCTGAAGCTTAGGCCAAGCCTGCCAGGTGGCCCACAGCCCACAGCAGAGCAGCGGGAACTACGCGCTTCTCATGGCAAAGCTTGTGATGTGCCTATCTCCCTCAGATTAGAACAAACAGGCGTGCGCCATTGATTTATAGCATTAAGAGCGTTTATTGCAGCATCCGCAACCTTTTTATAGTGCACGGGCCAGTGCCTCGCGGCTGTGAACATTACAGATCGCTGTCCAGGGCGCGGGGTCACCCAAGCAGCGGCGCGCGGCCCAGCAATCCGTGTCCGCCGCCAGTCATCTCTTGGCAAGGCCAGGATCAGAGTGGGAGCAGCCGAGAGCAGTCTGCAGGCCGTCGACTGTTCACAATAGCGGGACTGTGCTCACGTTTATGCATTCACACGCGCAATCCTACAGGTCGAAGAACACCAGGCCCCCGGGCCCATAAACACTCACACACGTGCCGATGACAGCAGCAAGGTCGTACTAGAGTCATGCCACTTCTTTACAATTAGGATAATATAGATTATATAGAGAATATCACCGGGACCAGAAGTGGCATTAGAAAACGTGAGCCTTTTTTCTAGATAAGGAAACGGCACAAGAAGACAATTATTGTACTTGTTTTTATTGCGCTTCACGCCAAAGGTGTTGCTAGGTCTGGAAAGGTTCTGGGGCAACGCTAATGTAGGAACTGTCGGACAAGGGGCTAGCTATCCTTTTGGCTGTAGCAACTGAGATTCTATTGGTGCTACAACCAAAAGATTCGAGGCTATAACCCCCCAGCACCCCTCTAATGATGCCTCTGCTTGCAGCACTCTAAGCAACAGGTGGTACCGTTCCGCAATGCCATGGCACTAATGTTTATCAGCATGAGAACGATGAATTACTGAGTTGTCCATGCCAGGTTTAAAGCTGCAATATGAAGGGTGAACATAGATCTCAGCAGAAAGCGCTTAAATCACTGAGCTATTTGATTTTGTCTGGTGTCATAATTCAATGGTTTGTACTGGGCCTGACCCAGAGGGTGTGTTCCTTCTTCTGTGTTCTGTGTGTTCCACCTCTGGGTATGTTAGTGACACTGCTATAACGATTGGTGATCTCAACTACAACCGCATGTATGTGTCCGGGGGTGGGTGTTGCATCAGGTCATTGTGCAGGGTTGAGTGGTAAAACATTCTGTCCCCAGCTAAAAGTAAAATTATTTGGTCTAGTGGATCGGAATTTGAATCCTAAATCCACCCTTTCTCTGATCTTGGGCACATTACATCAGCTTCTTGTATATCGGTTGGATAATCTACCAAAATATGGAGTAATTAGAAGAAAGCTAAACTTCATTAGAACCTCACAACATGCTCTAGCCAATCATGGAGCAAGGGACACTTGCTAAATCCTCCAGTAATAGTCTGAGTCCGCTGCACTCCTGCAACATCCATCTTGGTGCCCAGTATTAAGGTGCACCCATCTCTGTGGACCAGTTCCTGCGTTAGACTTGACAGAGAGTGCTTCACTGATGAGGGGCCGGTGAACTGGGTACCTAGAGTGACGCTGGACTGGGGGCAGAGGCAGTGGCTTTGGTGGTGATCCACCATCCCAGGGGCAGAAATGTCATTCTGGAGACAACTGTTGGAGGCACCTGTGATTGAAGGTGAGGAGGGGACAGGGAGGTGGGCCCCCGCCCCATAACCAAGGAGTACCCAACATGGGCATCCCGGAAAGACATGCTTGGCCTGTGGGGAGTGGTGCCCTCACACAAAAAGGGCATATTCTCACCAGGTTTGGCCTGGTGAGGGTGCCCTATTACCAGGACAGGACATGAGGGCCCAAATTAAGGAAGGGGGGGGCTACAAAAGGCATAGTAATCTGAAGAGCTGCATGTGGAGGAGTTCTGAGGGCCCCAGAATGAGGATTGAGGGGGTGTTCCTTTCAACTGGTCCCCCCCTCCATGAACTACCACACACCAGGAGAAGCCAGGCAACGTCTTGTGGCCCTGCAGGACCAGCATTAGGACCAAAAAGAGTGGGGGCTAGACAAGGCGAGTGGGAGAGGAGGCTCTTGTCCCTGGAAAAATACAGGCCAGGGGGTGACAGATGACCCCTACGAGGGGGCAGGAAGGGCCTCAAAGGATCCAGGTGAGAGGAAGCAGAGCCTGGCCACAGTACCGCAATTAAATCATGGCCATGGGCCGGGGAGGAATCAATTGAATGTCGAAGGCCCGATCCAAATCCCAAAAGCAGGCCTTCGCCACAGGGGATCCACTGGGCACACTTCCCACCATATGGTGCCCTGTGAGGCAAGAGCGAACTGGAAGACAGGGATTACTATGGCAGGGCCGGAGGTACCCATGGCAGTGTTGGCGGGGGAGCCCTTCTTGCGACAGGACTTACATAACGGCCTAATGAACCTGGAATCCTCCCTGACTAAGGACTTCCAGGACCAGTTTCAGTTGATGAAATCAGATCTCAACACGGCCCTGTCGGAGATGAGGCAAGAAGTGGGCCAGCTGGGGGAAAGAACAGACCTCCTCGAAAGGGGTCTCCAGGACGTGGAAATGGACACTAACGAACACAGGCCATCGAATGACTGAATGTGGCCACGCAAAACCTCCAACTGCAAACAGAGGACCTGGAAAACAGGTCATGAAGGATAACTATTTGCTTTAAAAATTGACATGAAGCCATGATAGATAAGGGGTAGGACGAGAAGATCTTTGCGGACATCTTGGTCGAAACGAGACCTGAGACTGTGGGCCTAGATCACGTTCATAGAATGGGTACAATGACTGTGAGGAATTTGACCATCTGCACGGCAGGTGTGCACTCGCCTGGGCTTTTTTGAAAATTTTAAAAGAAATTGAATGATGGGAGATCAACCTTGTAAAATGTGTGGGGCTAATCCACACACATTTTTCTAAGCTCACCGCACAACACAGACATAGTCACGAGTAATCTGGGTGTACACAGCCCACAGGCGCAGTCCTCTTGTCATGTTCAGTTGGAATATGACAGCCAGGAGTACATGAAAGCAGCAAGAGGAGGGAGGTAAATAACTAAGGCTCCATGGATCCGCCCTATCATTTGTCCGCCTGCTGGTGGCAGCACATACTGATGAGAGTAAATTGAAGCATGCCTGCGGGAGTCCTTGTCGCAGGACTGACAAAGGACAGGATGCCCAACTACCTGTTGATATGCATCTGTGTCAACTTGAAGTCAGCTCTCGCCCCTTAGTATGAAGGGCAGTTAATGTCATGTCAGGGAACTCTGTTTACAGTGGTCATCCCCACGGTGGGTCCCCATTCAGAAAGGTATGAGTATATTATTTGATGGAGACAGAAACTCTGTTCTTGCCATAACTTCAAGGGAGACGTGTGCTTTGATCAGGGACCACAGAGAGCTCAATTAAACAGAGTAAACCTTTGATCCACAACAGACAGGAAGATGGGTGGGACTTAGTAGTACATGTTTTCACCTGTTTAAATTTCCTGTTGTATAACACACTGGTTATGCCCTTACGCATAACAGAAAATTGTTGATGGGGACACAAGATTGGTGCATTAAGGTAGGCTTAGCCTGCACCAATCACTGGGGCCCATTTGGCTTTAAAAGAGGATTGAGCCCCTTTTTTGGTAGATCATCTGAAGACTTTGCAAGGAGTAACAAGAAGGACTCATTTGGACCCTGGTTGAAGGTACTGTCTGCCCTACAGCTTCTGCCAGTGAAGGAAGGCCAGAATTTCCACGAGGAAAGCAATATCCCACCCCTAAACATCTCCCAGGGAACAGAGGGAGATACTGAGTCCAGAGGACCCTCTAGCAGCTCCAGAACTGGTACCCAGCCAGCACACAGCGTGCCCTGCTAGGCTCTGAAGCAAGCTTCCTAGGTGGGAAGTGCCAGAGAGTCTCTCACCCCAGCTTTGAGCCGTCTGTCTTAAAGGACGATGCAAGCCCACCAAAGAAGCTAGGAGGAGTGCACCAACAAGCATCAAACAGCGTCCACCTTAAAGGACATTTTCGAGCCAGTCGAGTCCCTCGAGCTGCAACCGGCCGCACCACTGAGTGTTGTTACCTCGACCAGTGCTTCAGACCCACCAACCAGCATTGAGACAATGATTCCTGACACCAAGCCGCTGTGTATGCCAGCCTACAGCCATCCATCCCGCCTTGTTCGCCGAACTGCCTGCCGCCTGATAACCGCAGCTGTCTCCCATCTTGAACTCTGTTGCAGAAGCTGCAAAGCACCCTGAAACCGACCTGACGCTGCCGAGCACCAAGAACTTCTACAAGCACAAGGTACATTGTGGTTCAGTCACCCTGGCCATTCTCCAAAGGGCCCTAGTGACATTTTACAACCCATTGCTCCCTTTGTGCTGAAATCAAGTATCCTTGAACATTGGGATTAATTACTTTACCGACTACCCTCCTGTCAGTATCCAGAGTGCATCGCCTTTCCTTCTTGAAACTGTCTGTCCTCTGTATTCCTTTACAGGGTGGCTTGTATTTTATAGTGTGCTGGAACTGTCTGTTGTTATAATACGTAGATATTTCTATACAACGTTGACTGGACAGTCCCTTTTATCATTGGGTAATAATTGTATTTTAGCTGTGTTGCAACTAAACAACTATCCACGACCTTGCGGAGATAAGCCTGGCGTTCCATCCACGTTACCAAAAGTGGACAAGGAGGCTTATAATTTACTTGTGTTTCCAATCTGTTTGGATCCCTTTGGGTGTACTAGAGGTGTGGGGCTGATAGATGGTTTAGAAACCAATATTCATCCCTGTGACACTGGTGCCCCAGAAGTCTCCAATGTAAGATCTAGGGAAGTCCTGGCAGCATTTCCCTTATATTTACAGAAAGAGGCAGTATTCCGGGCAGCAGGAGCAAAGGAACCACTGTCTTATCTTGGATCACTGATTCAACTCTACCAGGACTTGCTGGGGAGCACCTTACTTAAAAGGAGACAGATGGGCCTGGTGGTCTGAGAGCTGTCCCGAAGAAGCCTCTGCTACAAATGGACCTTCCCCTTAGGGTTGGTATTTGAATGTGAGTGAACGCAGAAACGCATACCATCTACCCAGGAGGGAGCCACGCTTCTTCAGCTTGATTTAGACCAGTATGTTCAGGAGGATCGTTGCCCATCGAATGAAAGCCGCATGAGAAGAAGGCCCTGGGGGTGAGCTACAGCAGGGACACCAGCCTAAAAGCTCAGGGGATGCCTGCGAGGAGAGCCCCACTGAGTGAAACATTTTGGCAACAGGTGACATGTTCACAGAGTCATACTAGAGCGGTGATGTGAAATGTGCATGTGATAAGGGGCCAGTGTAGCGCAGCAGGACAATCTGTCTTGTTTTCTGGGAGAACGGTTATGCTTGAAGAGGGCAGAGGGGAGGAGGGGAGATGGGGCAGTAGGAGAGGGGCTCTGGAGACGGCGAGTCTCAAAGTTGGGCATCAGGATGCAGGAGGGACAGGGGGTCATTGAGGGGTGCTGGGGATCCCTCCCAAGGTTGGGGTCCAGAATAAGGGGGATCATGGGGAAGGTTCAGGTGGTCCGGGGAACTATGAATCATGACCAGACATGGGGGCAAAGGGTAGTGAAGCGTGGTGGGTGGCAGGGAGAGGGCAGAGAGGGGTAGATGATCTGGGTAAGACTTTGGGCATGTACTACAATCCCGGATACCTTCAAGTGGGCACATAATGTAATGGGATTAAATTCCCCTCTCCAAAGGAAAAAACATAGAACAATTTATCAAGACATCTGGTCCTGATGTCTTGGCCATCCAAGAGACCCACCTTTCGCGGAGAGATCAGGCGAGACTCCACCTTAGGGGCTTTTCCCAGATCGTCCAAGCATCGGGACCCAATAAGACGTGTGTGGTAGCAGTTGCTTTTCGAGATGGAACGGACCTCTGGAAAACGGAGTCCAACGCAGACAAAGGGGGTAGGTTTGTCATGGTCAAGTGTGGGAACTAGGGGATGGCTGATACAATAGTATCAATGTATGCTCCTGATGGGAGAATTCAACCTAGCCTGGTCACAGAATCTGGACTGGAGCTCAGGGGGGCTCCTCTCACAAAATGGGGGGGGGGAGGGTGTTGCCTCAAAATCTCTGTGGGACAAATTTGATGCCTTAGGCCTCCAGGATGCATGGGAGGGGTGGGAGGGGGTGACGAGGGGTTCTCCTTTTTCTCGAATGTGCACTGTTCCCAATCCCAAATCGATTACGTATAAATCCTGGCCCCCCCTTCTGTGGGAAATCAGGGGTATCGATGTGTGTCCCCTTTGGATAGCGGACCATGCAGTGGTTACTGTAGACCTAGGGATCCCCAGATGCAAAACCAGGGTGTGGGGCTGGAAGACTCCAGGTCAAGTTTTGCAAGACCCCATCATTAGGAGGGAGTTGGAGGACAAGATGACTAATGTCTTTGACTTAAATAGCGCTGAAAACACGGGGAGAGCATTTGCTGGAATGCTTCAAGGACACTATCAGGGGGAGCTAATTTCCACTTCTGGAATCCCAGATGGAAGCCGAGATTGAAGATATTAGGAAACGGTCCATCACAGCTCCCAACAGGAAGGGACAGAAGGAATAAAGGCAAGCCATAGGCCAATTAAATGTCCTTAGAACCAAGAGAGCAGATAAATCACTATTGTTCGTGCGGCAGCCCTACTGCGCTAAAGCCAACAAGGCTGATAAGCTCCTGGCAAGGCTACTGAGGGGAGCATCTGGCTCCAAAATCATCACTGTGGTGACTGATGAGCAGGGACTTAGACATTCCTGCACAGAAGATATCCAAGAGTGGCTTGCACGATACTACGCTGAACTTTACTCATCCCAGGACCCCATAGACCATATACAGGGGAATTCCTGAACAGAATCCAGCTGCCTTAGCTGGGATCTGAAAATAGGAAAGGGCTGGGGCAAAAAATAACAGAAGAAGAGGTTTGAGTGGTCATTAAAACACTGCCCCTTAACAAATCACCTGGCCAGATGGCTTTACTACAAAATTTTATAAAACCTTAGCCAGGATCCAAGTTCCTCATCTTACAGGGCTGTTCAACCACTTCCACAACACTGGCCGTATATCAACGTCAATGAGGGAGGCAGAGATCACACTTATCCCCAAATTCAATAAGGACCCCACAAAATGTAGCTCGTACAACACAATAGCTCTAATTAATGTAGATGCCAAAATATATACCAAAATTCATGCCAACAGGCTGCAGGGTTTTCTCCCGGACTTGATTCACCACGGCCAGTTAGGGTTTATACTAGGGTGACAAACATTTGATAATATTAGACAAATTGCCCATCTAATGGAAAAGGTACACAAAACCTCAATTCCTGTGGTCCTCCTTTCCATTGATGATGAGAAAACGTTTGACCAGTTGAACTGTGGTCTTTTATGTTTAAGGTGATGGACAAAATGGGCCCGGGAATGACTTCATCAAGATGGTTTGCACCAACTATAAATCCCTTTCGAGATGACTTCTCATCAATGGCTCCTTGTCCAGGGTATTCTTTCTGAGCAGCGGCACCAAACAGGGGCACCCCCTCTCCCCCATTCTATACGCAATCTACTTGGAGATGCTACTCCAGATCCTGTGCAAATCTGATGAGGTCCATGGGATCCCCTTCGGGGGTGCCCAACACAAGGTAACAGCCTTCGCAGATGATATGCTGCTTTCACTCACGAACCCAGGGCCATTGCTGGGGAGGAGAGTGTTATCCGACTTCGGGATGGCCTCAGGACTGAATATCAATCTAACTAAATCAGAACGGCTCAATTTAATTGTGGGGGGAGGTGATGGCTTTAAAGGCCTCAGCACCTTTCATCTGGAGTCCCAAGGGAATCCAATATCTGGGAATACACAACTCCCCGGCCCTATCAGGCTGGTACGTGGAAAATTATCGCCCCTATGTTGACTACTATTAAAACTGACCTCCACAGATGGAATGCTCTCAAGGTATCCTGGGTGGGCAGACTTGCTGTAGGTTAAAATGGTCACTCTCCCTGGGTTATCTAGCTGTACCAGGCCCTACCAGTGCCGGTCCCCCGAAGCTTTTTCTTAGAACTGCAAAAACTAACAGGCAACTTTATATGGGTGCGCGATAGACCCAGGATTAAATGCCATCTATAAATGTCTCCAAGGAGGGGAGGAGGGATGTCACTCCTTAACTTTAAACTTTCAACTGTACTTTTAGGCAGCCCAGATTTGGATAAGGGAATGGTTTGTGGGACATGAGGGGAAACTGTAGGTGGGTATGAATTGGGCGCTGGTAAAGCATGAGTTGAGGGACATTCACTGGCTTCTGCAACCAAATAGGGCCCAGCATATGTGCCTGAGCTCCATCATGAAACTGATAACTGACACCTTGAATAGGATGACCAGAAAATATGCTATCACTTCTTTCCCGTCTCCCTTTATGCCCATTTTCCAAAATGCAGGATTTTTGCCTGGAATTGAGCCAGGGGCATTCGACAAGTGGCAAAATGGAGGGTGCCATAGGCTTAGAGACATGTTTCAGGGGCCGCAATTAGATCCTCTGTTGAGTGCAAGCAGTGCTTTGGGGCTAATGAAAAGGAAAGGATGGGGTACTTCCAGATCAGGCACTGGCTCCTAAACCTGGAGCTTAAGGCAGCAGCATTACGCCAACTTGCGCTCTTCAAAACGTTTCTTATCACACAGGATGGGTCAAGAGGCCTCATATTGGGTCTGTATAAAATTCTGGATGAATCCGTCCCACGGACGACATGGCCATACATATAGCGGTGGGAGAAATCTCTTGGAACGGAAATACCTAGGTGTGAATGGCAAAAGTTGTGGAGACTACTACCCAAGTTGGTTAAGTCCTGAGTTATAAATGGCCCAGCAATCAGCTTCAAAGTAACCAACAGGAACGGATTCCAGATAATCTGTTACCAGAAAGAGGAACTGGAGATGACATTTAATATTTTTTAAAGTAAATAAAAATACCTTATGAATTAGACAAATGGAATTATATTTCTAGGCTGTATTATAATAAAGAAAAAAAACATGATGTTTAAAACCTTTGAAGGAAATGTCATAGGAAGTTAATTTTTTAAAAAAAATGTACCTGGTCAAAATGACTATCAACTGAGTGTAAAACAATATATGTTTAATGTAAATTAGGTGAAAATGTATATTTTCACATAGAAACGGCATGTGCCAGTGATTCATATATCTTTGCGTTCTTGCAGGTGAGCTTGTTATTTTGTGCTGCAAGTGGAATTTATGTGCACAACTATCAGGGAGTGAAAGTGATGGTCAGAGACCAAGTACAAGTGGTACAATGACAGAATCTAGCACAGGAAGTGCGTCTGATACAACGAATTATAATTTATCTGAGGACCAGCTCAATATCACCAGAGCAATTTCTCAAACTTCCATCTGTCCGCAAACCATCTGGGTCGCGCTAGACCCTTGCCCAGCCACAACCCTCAGAGAAATCTTTGCTTCCACCTGCGCAGGAGAACACGCAAGATCCATCATAAATGCCTCCCTCTCATCCGGTATCTTTCCCGACGCATTCAAAACTGTCCACGTCAAAGCACTAATTAAAAAACCTTCCCTGGATCCTCTCGAGCCCAAAAACTACCGCCCCATCTCAAACACCAGGTTCCTTGCCAAACTCATTGACAGAACCTCCTACATCCAACTAAATGCCTTTGTCAAAGCCAACAATCTCCTAGACCCCGCTCAATCAGGTTTCAGAGCCCGTCACGGAACTGAAACCACCCTAACCTCAATCTGGGATGACCTTAAAATGACAGCAGATTCCTCGGGATGCGCCACTCTAATCCTTCTTTACCTATCCGCCGCCTTTGACACAATCAATCACTCAATCCTACTAGACCGTCTGCACTCCCTAGGAATTTGTGGAACTGCTCTAAAATGAATAGCTTCATTCCTCAAAGATAGGCACCAAATAACAATACGCTCCACCTATACATCCCAAGCACGACCAGTCGACACGGGAGTCCCACATGGAGCATGCCTATCCGCCCTCCTATTCAATCTCTACTTGATCAACCTCCCACCAATAATTCGTTCACACAACATCTTGTGTTACAACTACACCGACGACACTCAACTAATCCTAAAACTCCTGAACTCAAAACCCAACTGCCGACCTGACCTGGCCTCCTGCCTCCTTGACATAGAACTCTGGATGACCCAAAGCCACCTCTTGCTAAACCCCTCCAAAACATAAGTCATGGTATGTGGAAACTCAGAACTTCTTCCGCACCCACTCCCCTGGCCATCTGCCATGGGCAACTCTCCGACCCCCTCCAACTCAGTGAAAAAGCTGGGATGCACCCTTGACTCTGACCTAACACTCTCGCGCCAAGTCAACAACGTCTCAAAGTCCTGCCACTACCACCTTAAAACCCTTAGGCGCATCTTTCCATACATCTCCTTTCCCAACAGACTCTCCGCAGTTCAATCAATCGTTATATCAAGACTTGACTACGCAAACCCTCTATACCTCGGAGTCCATGCGTACCAACTGAATAAACTCCAAAGAGCACAAAAAGCGGCAGCCAAATTGCTACTCGCGCTCGGCCCAAGAGACCACATATCCACAGCTCTTAAAACGCTGCACTGGCTCCCAGTAGCCCGAAGGGTGACTTTCAAAACCTTATGCATCACCCATCGAGCACTGCATAAAACTGGACCTCAATATCTCCAAGACAAGCTAAAACCCTATCACCCCCCATGCACCCTAAGATCAAGCTCAGCCGGTCTCCTAGTCATACCGAAAACAAACTCAGTCAGGTTAGGCGGATCATCATTCTCAGCCTTAGCCCCCACACTATGGAACTCACTTCCACCCCACATCCGTCTAACTGAGGATTTAACGTCTTTCCGGAACCTGCTGAAAACCTGGCTCTTCCCCTAACGCCATCCCGTATCAAACTAACCCAAACAGACTAACAGCACCTCAATAACTCAATCCAACAAACCACCTGACATGGGAAATTGACAGCCAATAATCCGAATATAAACTAGAATGACAACAGGAATTAAATGAGTAAAATAGAGCAAAGCAGTGAAATGGCTAATAAGAGTAAATAAAACGGAAACAATAAAGAGATTCAAACTCCTGAAAAGGACATAATCCATGAGGAGTGAAAGAAAGTGAATGGCGTAGATGGAATAGTTAGAATGGATGAAGCGTGTGGAACAGATGAATGCGCTGAGTGGAAGAATACATGAGTAGAAGAACAGATGACTATAGTCTGAATGTGTGTGTAAATCGAATGAGTATGTAGATCGGATGAGTGTACAAAATGGATGAACATGTTGAGCGGAGGAGTATGTAAAGCGGCTAGGTGTGCAGAGTGGACGAGCGTGTAGCGCGAATGAGTGTGTAAATACAGAAAAGTGAGTAGAACCCAAGAGTCCGTAAAACAGATGAATGTGCAGAACGGATTAGCATAAAACGGATGAGTATGTAGAACAGTCGAGTATGTAGAGCGGATGAGTGTGTAGAGTCCATGAACGTAGCTAGCGGAGGAGCACAGAAGTGCAGAGAGTGTGTAAATCGCTGGAACATAGAATGCGCATACCTGGCAAATGTATAGAACGGGTGAGTGTATAGAGCGGATGAGCGTATAGAGCGGGTGAGCGTATAGACCAGATGAGTATATAGAACCGAAGAGTGTATAGAACGGACAAGTGTATTGAGTCGATGAGTATAAAGAGCATATGAGTGAACAGTGCGGATGACTGAACAGTGCGGATGAGTGAACAGAGCGGATGAGTGAACAGAGCGGATGAGTGTACAGAGCGGATGAGTGTACAGAGCGGATGAGTATACAGAGTGGATGAGTGTACAGAGCGGACGAGTGTACAGAACGGATGAGTGCACAGAGCGGACGAGTGTACAGAGCAGACGAGTTTACAGAGCAGATGGGTGTACAGAGCAGATGAGTGTACAGAGCGGATGAGTGAACAGTGCGGATGAGTGAACAGTGCGGACGAGTGGACATTGCGGACGAGTGAACAGTGCAGATGAGTGAACAGTGAGGATGAGCGTACAGAGCGGACGAGTGTATTGAGTCGATGAGTATAAAGAGCGGATGAGTGAACAGTGCGGATGAGTGTACAGTGCGGATGAGTGAACAGTGCGGATGAGTGTACAGTGCGGATGAGTGAACAGTGCGGATGAGTGAACAGTGCGGATGAGGGAACAGAGCGGATGAGTGAACAGAGCGGATGAGTGAACAGACTGGATGAGCGTAAAGAGCGGATGAGCGGAAGGAGCGGATGAGCGTACAGAGCGGAGGAGCGTGTGTATAGATCAGATGAGCGAACAGAGCGGATGAGTAAACAGAGTGGATGAGTGAACACAGCTGATGAGTGTACACAGCGGATGAGTGTACACAGCGGATGACTGTACACAGTGGATGAGTGTTTAGAGCAGATGATGTATACAGCGGATAAGTGAACAGAGTGGATGAGTGTAGAGAAGAATTTATATAACAGGGTATCGCTGCTGAATGCGTGGAAAGCACGAGTGCATATAGTGGATGAGTGCGGAGAACGGATGAGCGCGGAGAGCGGACGAGTGCGGGGAGAGGATGAGTGCGGGTTCATAGATACATAGAATTGATGAGGGTGGGCAGCGGATGAGTGCAGGGAGCGGATGAGTGCGGGGAGCACATGAGTGCGTGGTGCGGATACATAGATGCATAGAATGGATGAGTGTGGGGAGTAGATGAGTGCAGTGAGCGGATGAGTGCAGGTGAGTGTGAAGAGCAGACCAGCGCAGGGAGCAGATGAGAGCAGGGAGAGGATGAGTGACGGGAGCGGATGAATGCGGGGAGTGGATGAATGCGGTGTACGAATGAATGCGGTGAGCGAATGAATGCGGGGAGCGGATGAATGCTGGAAACGGATGTACGCGGGGAACCGATGAGTGTTGAAAGCGGATGCGGGTGGCGAGCGATTGAGGGTGGTGAGCGGATGAGGGTGGCGAGCCGATGAGGTTGGCGAGCCGATGAAGGTGGAGTGCGCATGCCCGCGGAGTGCTGCTGAGTCCTGGAAGCGAGTGAGTACGGAGACCAAGTGCGTGCGTGGACCAAATGAATGCGGAGACCAGATGAGAGCAGAGACCAGATGAGAGCAGAGACCAAGTGAGAGAGGGGACCAGATGAGAGCGGGACCAGGTGAGAGCAGGGACCAGGTGAGTGCGGGGACCAGGTGAGTGCGGGACCAGGTGAGTGCGGGGACCAGATGAGTGCAGGGACCAGGTGAGTGCAGGGACCAGGTGAGTGCAGAGACCAGTTGATTGCGTAGGGTGGATGAATGCCTAGAGCAGATGAAGATGTAGTACATGCGAGGGATTAAAGCAGACAAATGTCTACAACGGATGAATTACACAGACCGTGTGGGTGCGTAGAACGGATAAGCATGTAAAATGGATGAGCACCAAATGCATATCGAATGTGGGGAATGGACCAATGAGCGGAAAGGGATGTACGACCTGAGCAGAGGAACGTGTAGAGTAGAGGACCGTATAGAACGGACTAGTGGGTAGGGCCATCAAATAAATAGAACAGACGAGTTCATATGAGTGAATGAGTGCATTTGAAAAAGAGGTACGCGGAGAGGAGGTGTGCGTAGAGGGGATGACTGCATAGAGGGGATGAGTGCGTAGAGGGGACGAGTGCGTAGAGGGGGTGAGTGCGTAGAAGGGATGAGTACACAGAAGGGATGAGTGCGTAGAGGGGATGAGCACGCAGAGGGGATGAATCCGGACCATATAACCCATCATATCATACCACCACGCTTACTCTCTCCTTTACACCACCACTCAGCTAGAACACAGAGATACTATGACACCATTCGGTATAACTGTTCTCATACCAACATTCTCCGCAGACTCCACACCATTCTAAGTAATCACTGCTGGTTACTCACCCCCAGCCAGGCGTTCTCCTCAGGCTTAACACAGCCACATCTGGTCTGGATATTTCCTGCCAGAAAGAACACATACTCCAGATCTCTCAACCACCACACCTAAGGCTAAGAAGCAGCTATTACACGAATACCGCATCAGCTGCACACATACCCGGTGCCCACTAGCACCTTAACTCTCTCTACTCTCTCTACTGACCTGAACTTCGGTTCCCAAGGGCGTTCAACCTACCAGCGCCTTCAGACCATACCAATGGTATATAAGGTGCTATATAAATGCAAAATAACATAACATAACATAACCAATAACTGATTCTATTACAACTATAGAGTTTTTGCCTTTTTTAAAACAGATACAGTGTTACAAAAAAGGCAATCGCCGAGTGGCATTGAAAAAAGTAAGATTTCAAGCCCCTGTAGCAACAAATTTTTCAACTACAGACCGAAATCAAGGGGCACAAGGGGCAGCAAATGTGGCAGGCGGAAACGCTCCACCAATTTTACGCAGAGTAACAAGGGCATCCTACCAACAATCACTCAGGAACCAGAACAGATACATTTAATTTATAATATGAGCATGTATCCACCGTCTTCCGATGAACAATCGGTTCTTATCAAGGGACTCTCATTTGCCTTGTCGGGCTCCAATGATTATGGACAAATACAAATTGAACTCTTTAAATTTATTTGTAAATTGAAATTAAAAAAAATGTTTCTCCACCCAAGTACAACAATACTCAGCCAAGCCCACCATACACACACCATTGGATATCACATTACAAACATTGCACAACATACATGTGCTAATGTCCTTAGAAGAGGCTGAACACAACCAGCAAATCAGCTTAATGGATCTGCTGAAAGATTTGAATGTGCAGCAACAAAACCTACGAATAAAAGAATTAGCAAGCAAATCTAAATTGTTGGCTCTACTTACTAAGGATAATATAATTGATACCTTCTATCAGGCTGTGACCAACGACATCCACAAATTGGCCGATATTACTAAAGGGAAACGTGCTCCCTTTACCTCTAATTTGACATCTGCAGAACAGATTGCTCTAAAGAAATTGGCATCCAATAAATCATTGATAATCAAGGAAGCAGGTAAAGAGGGCAACGCAGTGCTCAGGAACAGGGTTGATTATATTGCAATGGGCCTTGCATACCTGGAGTCACCAGGGTGCTATCAAACCCTTACCAGTAACCCTATTTCAAGCTTACGCTCATTGGATGACCACAATTCTGAACAAATGGCACGCTCTAGGTCTTTTGAAAGATGTGGAAAAACAGTATCTCACTGTAGATGGGCCGGTTATGCCTACGGCATATTTCCTCCCCAACATCCACAAAACGTTTACAAAGATACCCGAAGGGAGATCTGTCCTAAGTGGAGGGGGCGGCATTATGGAACCTATTCCCATATATATCAACAAATGTCTATCTCCCCTGGTTGCTAAGACACCGACATTCGTAAGAGATACGATGCATAGTCTACATATCTTTGAACAATTAACTTTCACACAGAATTTGTTGTTGGCCACACTTGGCGTGAAGGCATTGTACACTTCTATTGATCATCAGAAAGCAATACAAAGTGTGGACTATATTTTCCGCCAACACTCAGTGTCATATTTTGAACACATTGAAATGGTAAAAGATCTGTTGAACTGTGTACTCAGTAATAATATCTTTCTGTTTAACAATATCTACTACAGACAGTTAATTGGTGTGGCCATGGGGGCAAGCTTTGCGCCTGCCCTGGCTAATATATTTATGCACCAGTATGAGCAGGAATTTGTGTTCACCAATATGGAATTTTTTCAATATATTTATGTATGGAAATGTTTTATAGATGAGGTGATTATGGTGTGGTCTAGAATGGTCGATTGCTTAAATGATTTTGTCACCCATTTGAATTCTAATAACTGGGGACTCCAATCTATATATACATGGAGTGCATCCTGCATTCATTTCTTGGATTTATCAATCTCTATAACTGAAAAGGGCTTTGTAACTAAAACATTTTGTAAGCCAACTTCAGTAAATGCAGTGCTACAGGCTGACAGTTATCACAAAAAACAGTAATTTTGAATATACCCAAAGGTGAGTTCATAAGGGCAAGAAGAAAGTTCTCCAACACCGTGGACTTTAAACAAGAATGTGCACTCATAAGAAATAGATTTTTAACCAGAGCCTATAATCAGTACACTATAACCACGGCAGAGCAGGTAGTTAAGAGAATGAAGAGAGTGGATCTACTCTGAAACCTCGCTCCAATAAAACTCACACTAATAAACTCCAATTTATAACCCGGTACAATGCATATAGCTCAGCTACATATCGGATTGTCAAACAACATTGGCACTTATTACATTTGGACAAAGATATCTGCCCATGGTTAGATCAATGCCCTAATTGTATCTACAATAAAGCCAGTACCTTGAAGTACATGGTATGTCCATCTTTTATGCCTAACCTACAATCAAGCTGGACTTGGCTACATACATTCCAGAGTAATGGTTTTCATAAATGTGGTGGGTGCACAATGTGTGCCCAAGTCCTTGAAACAAATCAAGTAGATTTTCGGAAGCTAGGTATTCATCATGTGAACTCTTTCATTAATTGTAAAACCAAATTCTGTGTGTACTGTATTATATGCATTTGTGGTAGACACTACATAGGCAATACAATACAACCTCTCAAAATTAGGATGCGTGAACATTTGTCAACCATCTAAAATCAAGATGTGAGATTTCCCCTGGCCACACATTCGCAAACATGTCACCAAATGGATAACAACAAATCTATCAAGTTTGTAGGTATGGCCAAAGTGTCTCTACCACCAAGAGGTGGTAACCTTATAACCACGCTGATACAATAGGAAGCTAGGTTGATCTGCCAATATCGTACTGTTTTGTGTGGTTTGAACACAGACCTTGAGCTATCTGTGTTTCTTTAAAGCCCTCGCACTGAGGGCTTAGTTGCCTACAATATAGTAGCAAAAATTGGAATTCAATATTGATGTTCGATTGTATATCCCTGCATGGATGGGGATACATGGTGTGCTCTTCAACAATGTTTGAAAGCTAGAGACATACATGCTATGCAACTCAATTCAGTTATTAAATATCAAATTGGGTAACTATATGTGTATATAAGCAGCATGAGACTCAAACAAGTGCATGGAAATTATGCCCACAGTGTCCAATTAAGCGCATTGTAATTTGTCTTCACTCCTATCTATCTGCACACCACGCTAATCAGTTATCTAAAGTGTACTGCATCTGTGCGCTAATTGCCGTACCTCAGGATGTTGGGACCGACGCAGTGATGTAATCTTGACTTTTAGATCTTGTTAAATTGTTTTCAGTTCAGAACCGGAGTAGTAGGCTCGTATAGCAAGAGCCACTCAGCCAGGAGTAAGTGCTATGAGTCTCAGCCCTCACCTAACATGGCTGCCCCTGTAGCAAGGTTGCAGCCATGGCGTTGTGCGGACTTGTTTGTTACCTTTAGCTATAAAGTGAGTCGAGCTGTGCCGCGGCTGGCTCTTTGATCACAGGTAAGTGAGTATCTTTCTACACAATACCTAAGTGTGTGCGTAGCGTGATCACACGCATCTGAAGTTAATCTTTACTTATCAAGCAATTGAACTAATTGCAGGTTTTTGTCTTTGTCTTTGTTCTTCTTCACGCTCTGTTTTGTGATTTTGATAACGGACTAGCGTGCCGAACAAATGGATTGCTTTGGACTATACACACAGCCAGCAATATATGCAAGCTAATTTTCTGCCGCAACAGCGGTTCATATAGGTACGTGCTGAACTAATGATTATCACAGTCACTCATTGATTGAGTTGTAGTTTGTTTAAAGATGGTGTAATGTATTGTATGCTAACACAGACACTCCCTCATTTACAGTGGTGAATTCTAATCTAATTTGAGGATTGTAATCTCTACCAGGTCAGTGGTACATCATTTTTGAATTGTGTAATAGTGTCCAATGCGTATGAACCCAAGTATCACAATTGAATATATATAATTTCATTTCTTGCATTCCCTAGTGCCAGTGACGGCAATTAAGGACTTGTGAGGTACATCAAAAGCTTTGGGTACTATCAATTTTATTGGATATAGCTTCCTAGGATTTGTTGTGTACACACCATGTTGAACTATCGCAGGACCAAACCTAATTGGATGTCTCTTTTTTTCTCTCCCCCTTCCTTCCCTTTCCTATGTTCTTTCCCTATTTGGTTATTTATTGTTATTAATAATGTTCTTCTGGTCTTAACGTGTATATTATGTTGCCTAATGCATTCTATACCTTATTGGTTGGCATCTAATCTGTAAATTGGGGCATTTTATTTATGCCTGTAACCTAATGTGGTGTTCTATCATCTTGATGCTCAATACGGTGTTGTCTTAACAATTGTGTATATATATAATCAATGGACATCTCTTTTATCTTTACGCCAATTGGCTACCATTTGATTTTTATGTAACCCCCTTTGTGTCTGTTTGGTTTGAATGGTATCATCTATTGTATGCAATTATAAATTGTATTTGTTCACTTCAGCCTCAGAGGAAGAGCCTTACAGCTCAAAACACGTGTCAGGCTGCTGGATTAACCTAATTAAATACATGCAACATGCATCATGATTAATTTGTGTTTATGAGCGCAGAGTGGATGCAACCCCGTTCTTTTTCTACTTCATTACTACAGTGGAGAGCTGTGCAGGCAATCCACACCCTTGCACTCACCTGCTGCTGGAATAACACTGTGTTATACCTCTAGTACAAGCACTTCAATCTCACTAGTCTCCCTCTGCAACCCCTTTTTGAGTATAGTAATACACGGGAGGATGATGCTTCAGAAAATTACAATTTTTTAACGTTGAAATTTGCAAGATGACATCACATGAAATGGGGGGGAATGGGTTTAGAAGCCACTCCCACTAGGCTGCCCTCTTCATTAATATGCCCAATGAGTCAGAAGAAGCTGGTTTACCATGGTGTCACATTTGGAACACTGTCCCCACACATACATTGTACCATTAGAAAAGGGAGTGGTTCTGATGTATACAATTTGAAACCCATGGATTCTGGACAGACTCACTTTCTCACTCACTGACTTTGATGGGCTGACTGATTGATGGGAAGAAGGAGAGAAAAGGATAATTGACAATAATAGAAAGGAGAATGGAATAGATTGCTTTCCTTCAGACCCATTTTGGATTATCAACAGAGCACTGTAAGTGAGGCCTACCTGCCCCAGCCCTTCCTCAGTGGAAGAGGCACCAGACAAGCTCAATACAGAAAGAGGAAACCAAGCTGTGGAGGGAAGCAGACACCATATTGCTGACTCATGAACACCTGTTCCTAGAGGGGGAAAATCAAACTAGTCCTTAAGAGAGTGCCCACCTTTCTGTGAGGCAGCCAAAATAAATTCCTATGTAAGTAAAATATTGAGGGGAAATAATTCTGAGAGGAGCGATAGTCTACGCGGGAATAGGTTAAACCCCAGGCCTTTTTTCGTAGTGAAATTATTGAGGGGGTAGGGTATATAAAGGGGTATATAAATTTACTAAACATCTTGAGAAATTAATAACTATTTCAGAAGTGAAAATTATTTGATTTGTTGTTTATATAGTGCTTTCACCAAAGCGCTGTACATAGAACATAATTATGTACAATTGTCACGTAACTGAAGTTGGAACTCATTTCTCAACCTCGGAAGGATGAAAGGCTGCTGAGTTGGCCTTCCCAGGATTCGAATCTGCAATCTGCAGATCACAGCAGCAGGTGCCCAACTTGCTGAGCTATCTTACCATCACCAAAAGTGTATGTGCATATGGAATTATTGATTTTATAGAATAGATCCTATGATCTATGTACTGGTAGAACCCCTGCCTCCGGCTCTGTGGAATGATCAAGCACAGAAGAAGTATTCTGGGAGTCAAAGTATATCTCAGGTAATTGAAGTAATTTCCTGGTCATATCACTAAGCAGAATTTTGTAACTGGTGCTGAATCGGTCAAGACAGGGGAAGGGCGATTAACACTACCCATTTTACCACCTTTAAGTTGTTTATTGAAAATGGCAAATGCCTACTTTTACACATTAAAGCAATAGAAATAACACTTAATGGAATCTAGCAAACGTGCATGTTAAACACACATTTTCAATATTTAGAAGCAATTTACATATGGGATTGTATTTTAAATGTAGTTCCTGGAGTGATGTTTGAGATGCTCACATGTCTATTGGGTAGAGGGGATGTGTTTATGTTTATTCCAAAGATGTAGAAAGACTTAGATAGGTAGGGAATGTCTGAGTTAATTTGCTGTTCTATAAAATGACAGCTTTATTCTGTTCCCCATACACTTTTAAATGCATAGTGACTATGTGCTTGGGGCAAATCAAAGGTACTGATGACAATCTGTGTGTTACAAATGTCTCTCTTCCTGTAAATGTAGAATTCTAAATCGAGGAGACTACTGTATTGATCATTCTTTATGGGAGTCACCAGTGACATTGGAATTTCATAGATGCATCATTTGTTTATATTTAAATTGATTCAATTATTTCTATTTTATTATTAAACAGTCCTTATATGCAACCATGCATGTTTCTTGTCCCAAAAGAGGAGGGAGGTTGTAGGGATTCAGTTTTGTTAAATTGGGAGTCCCATGTTCATAAAAAGAACGTTATTAAATAAATGAAAATTGTGCGTGCCTAATTTGGGGCGAGTGGAAAATATCCCTCAGTTAGATGTTGCCCGATTAAAACATTCTGCACAACACATTGTCCCTGTTACTAGCTACTGCAATCTGCTGTTGTTTTCGCTTCCACCGCCCACTTGCCATCAAGAGTCTTGCTGCCGAGGCCCTGTTGTTGCTGCTGTCTTGTTTTGACATGGCCTCTCCTGCTGTCCTATATCTGCTTTTAAAGACTATCAATCTAGCACTGATGTGTGGTTCACCGCACCCCACCAACTGTCATGCTTAGTGAATCGAGTATGTTAGTAAGTGCAGTTAGAGGCAATGCTGACTTTTATAGTCAAAAGCAGGGCCAGCAGGTGTAGCTGAGGATCTAGTACAGAAAGCCGCTTCGAGGGAGGCTGAGAGGTCACACCCAACTGGTATCAGGTGGATACATTGCGCTGGCCTCTTCCCCTGACATTTGCTTTCCCCAACACATTCACAATGACTAATGAATAACTGATTAGGTTTTATTTATATTGAACTACAGCGGTAAACTCCCATGTTTTACTGCCCCCAAGACGTTTTGTGCCTGCAATGATTTTAATTTGCACAAACATTCAAAATGTGAGACCCCCCTGCGAGCCATGCTAAGGGTGGCCTCCCTCCCCAAGCTCAGCAACAAAGCATGGGATGCGACACACTGCAAGCCAGCCTGGACCACCACGCATGCGGAATGTGCATGATGATCATGCTGCTGCTGGGGCATGCAGCTGGTTCAACCTTTCACCTAGCATAGAAGCAGGGGGCTGTGCCTGGCTCCAGGCACCCAGATGTGCCAGCCATTTTTGTGCGTGACCAGTAATATGCACAGTAATGATGCCATAAGAACACATGTTCATACTAACTCTGCCAGTATCCCATGTATGAACATTCTCATGTTGGCTGCACAAATGCTTAGCCAACTCCTGCACCACCATGTTAGAATACTGTTCGAGCTAATTTTGCCCTCAACGGCCATAATAGATGCAATGCTAAAGTAAGGAGACATTTCTTTGTTTAGCTGCACAAATACCTCCACCCAACATGTAAGAACACTCAGCATGTTGACTTTGTCTTTAACACCAGTAAAAGATGGAATGCCACAGGAAAGAAACATTTACTTGGTGATGGCACAAATGCCCCCTCCCCATGTAAGAACACACATCATATTGGCCTTATCCCTTATGTGAGTAGAAATGTCATGCCACAGAAAATGTCAAGTCTGCCTGGCCCTTGCACTATAAAACCCCCATCAAAATCCCACCTCCATGTAATACTATTCATTAAGTTGGCATTGCCTAAAAATGCCCGTAAAACATGGAAGAACACATCCATGTTCCAATGCCCCTTTCCTGGGCCCCAACTTTGCACGCACACATTCATACCAATTGACCCACCTGTCACTCACCCAGTGGATTCTGGTGATTTTATTTATAGGAGAGGCGTAACCAGTGTGACCGAGCGTAAGAACATTTTCACACTGGCTGTGGCCATCCATTTCCACTCAGGCTAAACCAATTTATGTCAGGATTCCAATATAAGAACATACTCATATTTGCGTTGCACATTATGGCAGTAATGATACTATAATATATATACAATAGTATCCATGTAGGAACATAGTCCTGTTGGCTTTGCCATTAAAAATGCCATGCCACAAAATGAAAACATGTGAAGACTGGCAGCACAATCTAGGTCAATCTGGACATGTAATAGCACTTATCTTGTTTGCTTTACCCTTGATAATGCCCAGTATAAAATGTCATGACACAGTAAGAAATGGCTAGACAGGCTGCACCAAATTGCCAGTCTAGTTACATAAGAACACTTCCAATGATACTTTATTATAGATGTCCAGTAAAGAATGCCAAGCCACAGTAAGGAATGGCTAGACTGGTGCAGCTTAATGCATATATAGCCACATAATAACACTTATCTTGCTTACTTTATTATAGATACTCAGTAAAAAAAGTGTCATGCCACAGTAAGAAATGATCAGACTTGCTGCACCAACATGCCAGTCTAGAAACTTAATAGCACATGTCATGCTTGTTTTATTATTAACGCAATTAAAAATGACCTTTTAGCACACACAGCATCAAACACAAGCACACACGCACATTCACTTGCTCATTTTCCCACATCATTCACTCACTCATTCACACACACATTCACCATTTACACGCTCATCCGCACATACACCCATTCCCCATACACTCACTCATTCAGACACACATTACAAAATACATATACAAAAATACACATCCTTTCATGCACACACGCATACATAAATACGAACATACATCATGAGCATGCAACACCCTTGCACGCACACATACACATTTAGAGTTCCTTTTTCTTCCTTTTTTCCTGAGACCGTTGCCTCAAGGAACCCCTCTCTAGGGAGGCCTCTGTGTCCCATGCTCCATGCAGACAGGAAGCAGGGAGAGCTTCCTGGTTCCTGTCATGAGCAGAGGATTTGGAGAACCTCCATTTCGCGCCAACCGGAATGGAAATATTTTCTTTCTAAAGTCACTCTGACTTCAGAAAGAAATAATTTCTGTTCCAGTTCCCAACAAAATAATTTCTTTCTGAAGTCTGAGGGCCCCAAAGGACATGGTGCAGTACGGCACTCGACACCGCAAGGGCTGCAGGGCCCCCGCTACGCTTTATCTCAATGCATTGGCAGGCTACCATTATAGATATAGGTTCGGAAGACATGTGCTAGCCTTATCCTTGATAATCATGCCTGGATTGTAGGATAAATCTATTGAGCCAAGGCATCCCTTCACTGCTTTTGGAATAACCACATCAGACCCCACATTCTTTTCATAGTGTTACAAGCATAAAAGACTCCACTTATAGCACATGTATTTCACCGATGCACAATTCAAAGCCAAACTAGGCTATTATTTGGGTGCACATTAGGTCACTGATGTAAACGATAACTGTTAGCATCCAGGCGGACCATGCTTCTAAGCTGATTATCCAACTGAAATGAATTTCTCCCTGGTCAAAGGTATGACCTTTTCCACTGCATTGTGCTGTCTCGAGACTGACACTGAACAGAATATCAAGAAATTGACTATGGTTCTTCATCTGTCTTCTCAGGATCTTCATCAAGTTCTTTCCAAGCCCTCGCCACCGGGTAGATTGCTCTTTGGCCAGGTGCTAGTTAGTGGTTCAATAAAGAGGTAGTGGTTCCCTAATGCGCGTCGGTCACTTGGCACAGCCTGTTAAACAAACCAGGTGGATTTACCACTGCATGTGGAGTGCCCATGGCCTCTTTTACTTCCATTACCATTTAGTTGCACAGATGTTATACAGTGCACTGCTAATGTTGACAACAATAAGAACAGTGTGTTGCCTAAATCTGATCAATGGACCACACCCTGTTGCATGGTACAGCGCTCTTTATTAAAGGATAGCTTACAAAACAATAGTGAATTCTCCATTGTTGAACGGAGCCATCCACTTGATGGCACAAATGCATTGCAAGAACATGCCCAATGACAAATGGTCTTGGAGCCAAACCATCTTGTCATCCTCCAAAATGTGGGTTTGGATAGTTACCATTTCCGTCTTTTCATATTTGAAAGGGGGGACCTCGGCTTAAGTGCGCTGCCAAATGAAGTTTGATATGAACCTCATTTTCCGTCTTTCATAAGGAAATTGAAAACAATGTGTTTGTGATGAATTTGGTATTCACGCTTTAGTTTAAGGCCCTAGATACCATTGGACGTGCGTGTGCTCCATACCATTATATAAATAGAAATAGAAGAAGTCTTTAACCTCTACATGAAAAGAGGACCAGCATTAGCAGACATGCTTCAATCCAGTTGTTTTAGATCCAGCATCTTCTGGCTCAGTTTGTGGCTCCCCAGTACTGAGATGACAGCCCCCCGCCCCTCGACTCCTCCATGGAAGCAAAGTAATCACACTCTGTTGTTGTTCATCATCAAGGGGGCTTGATGTTTAAGAGGCATTCTGATCAGGGGCGGGTGAAATGGCAGCATTTCGATATGAAGAAAAAATTACGAATTATGGCCAAAATGTGCTCACTTCACCATTTTTGCTATGGCACAACACAGGCAATTTTGTCTGTTTTTAGTAAGTACATATTTGCTTTTCTCAATATCTGCTCTGGGCATGCATAAATGCCGGCCAATTTGGTGTGCCCACAAAGCTTTGCACCTCAATTTGGGTGAAACATTTGGATGTTCTAAGTAAATTAGGCACCAAAACCGGATTTCTCTTGAGGTGCTGACATCCTAAGGAATCGGCCCAATCGGGAAGTAGAGAATTTGGCCAACTTCACCTATTTCGCTTTGCCAGTGGTAAATTCGCCCACCTCTAATCCTTGGGCGTCGGGTGCGTAGGAATTTCTGCTCCTTCTGAGCTCTGACTTAGGTCATATATCAACAATTCAAACTACATGAAAGTAACAACATTGGATCCAATTCACCTAGCATTACATTAGCCGATGGAAAGTGCATATGGTTCACATTGGGCCTGCAACCACCTCCTGATGTTGCTCTCATGGTGATTAAAACCTAACCATACTTGGTCACATGACATAAGTGCCCAACAAACTTTTCACCTACAAAATAGCCCAATTCACACAAAACAAAACACAAGTACCACAATTACGAGTTCCAGGGTGAAGTAATAAAGTGGTGGTAATTCCTTTACTTTTTGGGCGGTAACGGAATTACTCCTGTTTTTACCACACTACCAAATTCCAATTTTTGACTCTGAAGTGGAAGATTAACCTGCATAATTCTGGCAGTAACTCCTCCAGTGTAAAGCGAAATAATCTGTGGAATTATGGTGGCGGTATTATCACTCGCTGTAATTCTACCAAAACCCTATGGACTCCAAAAATGGGGATTTACACCGCCCTTCCATCAGTCTTAATCCTGCGGTAAACCCACGAGACCGTTTGACAGTAATGGTAAATGAGTTTTGCAGTAATTCAGCAGTGCCAAACTACCACCAAACTCGTAATGAGGCCCAGTGTAGAAAGTGGTGGCAATAACTAAAACATTTTTAGAAAACATATTCCTGAAGATTTGCCCTTCCTAATTCCAGGCTGGTAAAAGAGAGATGTGCAACTCTTTGTGTGAATCGAGTTGCACCATGGTGTAATTCTGATTTGCATTACCCGTCTAGCGACACTCCTCAAGACCACCCATTTCACATATGCACCCTCTCTCCTATTAAGCCGCAAATAGCCTTTTTTATTTCTATTGTTCCTGGTCTGAAATTTTATCTTTTCAAGTTTGTGAATCAGGCAGAATTTTGCGCCAGGGGGACATAGGTCACAAGGGTATCTGTTGTGGGACTGGGGCATGCAACCAGTGAGATAGATTGGAGGGGGTTTCAACCCAAGACATGTAGCTGAAGTATCTTAGTGTGCATGAATACCAGAGTTCAAAATCACTAAAGTGTAGCAAGATGTGACTCACTAATAAGTATGCATTGCAAAGCCTGTACCTTGGTGTAGTGTAACTCAATGAGTCTTTTTAGCACTAGTTTTCAAATGTATATTTTTCCATTGCATTTTAATTTCTCAAAGCAATAATACTGAGTTCAAAGCGATGTACCATGTGGTAACTGTAGGTCAGTTAACAAGCCTGAGCGCAGCAAGGGTTTTATTGAGGGCCACAGTCACCCTTAGTCACAAAGTGGTAAGTTACTCTGGCATCACCATCGGGAAAGGATCTGACCCAGGCAATGCTGCATCGGATTGGTGAGGCTGCTTCCCCAAAGGAAAGGCATTTATGTCACCCATATCCACGAGCTTCATATTGAACATGAACTTCCATGCTGTTAGAACAGAAGTGCCTTTAAAAGAATTCTCTTTGCAATGTAAAAAGTCACATTTGCGCAAACCATCTGGGTGGACTAGTGGTGTCAGATGACAGGCGAAGAAATCCATGAGTAGTGTGAAGAGGTACACACTGGTGGTGTAAGGTCCACCCCCCAGTGACTCTCCACTATCAAACCTTCTTATACCCGATGATCTCCCATGGTGCGGGATATAGAGACTGCTCACCATCATATGAAACACAACTGATATATTGGACTGTATGTATCTATTATTGGAATATTAGTGTGTTCTTTTAAATGTGTTTATGTTTATCTTTCATATGTATTTGAGTTTACTTTTAAGGTGTGCAGACGCCTTGGCCTCCTAGGTTGCCTGCATGTTTACCTTTGATAACATGTTCTATGTTCCACGCTCTACTGCCTGATGACATATGGAACTGTGCCCTGTGAGTTCTGGTTCAGTTGTGCTGGTACTTGGCCTCCTAGGTTGCCTGGATGTTTATCTTTGATAAAATGGTCCATGTTGCACGCTCTACTGTCTGATGATATATGGAATTTTACCCTGTGAGTTCTGGTTCAGTTGTGCAGGTACATGGAGCTGGAAGGAGGGCCTTTTCTCCTATGGAACTTTGTGTCTTAAATAAAGGATTTGCCAAGAATCCTACAGTGACGCCTGTGCTTTACGGTGGATTACCTTCTTACACTAACTGTGCTGAGCTCAAACAACTATCCTTAGCCAACCCATATATTTAGGCATTGACACTGATTTAGAAACCGCTTTGTGGCAGGAGCAGATTGAAAAGGCAGGGGTATGTGACAAAAATTGTTCTGACAACTAGATGATTCATCCACACACCGATTGATCACCAAGACCAGGAGGCCTCAGTGCCTTTCTGGCATTTTCTTTTTACTCACACAAGGTGAAACCGCTCACCAACAAGCACTCAGACCATCCCTGGATTTGTAGGCTGGACCAAAGCCACTCACCACTATGTGCACTTCTGCCTGACTTCAAAATGGTAGACTGGGGCTTCAAACCTTCTGTCCACATTTGGAGAGACAACAAAGCATTCAGTGAGAATGAACAGGGGGAAAAGACACACCACCTTGGAATGCTAACAGCGGACATTAAACACAGAGGGAAGATGGGCATAGAGAGTTCTGACCAATCCGGGGGCTCACAGGGGATAAGGAAATCTCACAACCAATCCACTTGATTGTTAGGTAAGTTTGGTAGTGAACTGTCCTATATTCGGGCACACGAAAGAAGAACGTTTGGCATGCTTGGAATAGCTGTTCAGCTAGAGAAGCTACAGTAAGAGAACCACGAGGAAAAGACCTCAGACTCTACTGAGGGCTCATGCGTATCTGCTGGGCACCTTTGAACGGTTTCCCTGTTCTTCCAGCCCAGGCAGATAACTGATCTTGGGATCTCCTCTATGAATGAACAGGGATCCAAGTGTCACTGCCAGAAACGACCTACAAACACACCAAACACACAACGTAACAGGCCTGTACTGTTCAACAAGAAGGTATCTATGCTAAATGATATTAGTATTTCTGCACAGCCTAATGTGCGCCTCTCCCCTCTCAGCTAACAACTCTCTCTCTCTGGCAAAGGGGTGTTGAGGGGTCAATGGAGATGTGGTCCAACCTGCTTGAGCCTCCTAACTGCTACAGTTCTGTCATCACCCATAGAAACCAATTTTAGCCTCGAACAGGGAAGCAGGACCCATATCACATTCTGGTAAACATTATCTGCCATTGGTTAATGCAAAGTAGAAGCTGAGGTCATTGATTCTCTGGGCCGTGAGGATGAAGTGTATGCAGGCATCTCAAGAAACTTTGGAGGCCAAACTAAGAACATGACAACAATCATTACTATGTAGAGTCTTATGACATACCCAGATGATTATTTTTCTTTGTGAAACAGCTGGCAGCCTAAAGAGAAACAGAGCTCTATGTGTAGGTTAAGACAAGTGGGGAATCTTTGGATAAAAGCTGTGTCAAAATCTTGATGTCGGGGGGATGAAAGAGTCTGAATGCAATGTTGATTTGCTTCTTTTGGACACCAGACCTCCAGATGGAGAGACCTTTTCAAGATAGATTGGCTGCCTTAATGGAGGTGAGATGCCACATCATGTGGATTGACATTATGATAGACCTGATCTGCTTAAACGGCCAGGCACTGCTGATGATGTTTGATATTACATGTAGGACTGGGGTTTGCAACCTGAGGCTTACAAAATGGTTTGTCTACAACTCCTGTGATCCCTTACCATTGACTAAACTGGTTTGAGTTGACAGATTGACAGGAAATGTAGTCCAAAACAACTAGAGAGCCAAAGGTTGCAGACCCCTGAGATAGGATAACATTTTGGGAGAGTAAGACAGATTTTGAAAGACCAAAGATTAAAGTGTTTCAATGTTAAGGGCATTAAAGGACTATGGCTGGAACATTGGCTCTGGTGTTGAACACCTGCATCCATTATTTGGCTTTTGATGTAATCTAGCAGAAGTAATGGTCAGACTTGGCAGAGGTCTGAATATGGGAGTTGAAAGTTAAATTGGGAACTCATGCGGAGTGCAAGGTGTTCACATGCTAGATGATGATGGATAATTGACAATACGGCATGGTTTGTGAGACAGGGATGTGAACGTAAGGCCCTTTTGGTAGCGTGCATGCAGTGGACAGGAAGCAGAGTAACTCTTACACCAAATAATCAAACCAATTTAGGAAGATGCCAACGTTCTCTGTTTTATTATCAATTGTCTAAAACAGGGAGTTACAACGGACATCAACGGACGTTGCACAAGCTCTCATTGCAGTTTACAAACAAAATCATAGTTATATAGTGAAAATTCATCATATGTGACGTCATACTACGTGGCAAATTTAAAAGCACATGAGGGATTGTGGTATCCTCAAGGGGGACATCTAAGTATACTTTCTATAAAGGGTAGGGTTGTGATTGGATATCTACTGTCAGGTGGACAACTTATGCCCACCTCTAGTGCAAGTCATCTTCATTACTATTAGGTACACAGTATATCATTGGCTCTCAAACTATAAGGCCCATTGTTATGTGGCCCTCTAGAATTGGTTGGCATGCTTGTGCCAGTCTGGAATATTCGGCTCACTAACAGCATGTAAACTCATACCCCTGGTGCCAGGAGGTGGACTTCACTGTACCTCCCCATCCAATTAGCCCAACATCTCTCATCACCCATGCCTTCCGCCATGAAGATTGTCTTTGAACTTGGCCTTGCAAAGTATCCTTGTCTCTGAGAATATGAGGGAGTGCAAGCACGCACCATCGTTATTCTGGGACTTCATGCTCACTTTATTTCCATCCTTGGCTCATGTGATAGGAGACCATAATTTGGACCATTTTGCAGCAACTAAATGTCTGAAATGAATAAAACTTGGCATGCTTGGTGTTCTTTCTTCGCACAAGGGATGATTCAACATCTAAGGTTCACCGCCTTCAAGAATAGATAACCAGTCTTGGCTGCTTCATCTTTGATACCAGGCCAGACAGTCCTTCTAGACACTTCCAGGATCCCAGCTAATTCCTCGTTGCGGCACAGCTTTTAGCTCTTCTCACTATGGGTCTGGTCTTACGAAATTAGTGACACCGATGTCCAGCTTCTATATAATGGCGGCTCTGACTGCAGTCTATATACTACTTATAGACAGCTTCTATGATCACTTAGTCTTCTTGAATTACTGCTTCTGTACAGTTGTTGAACAACTTGCATTTTCTGCAGTGCTCTTCACGCTTGCACTCTTTTCTTCAGATATGAAAGCTTACTCGATTCTTTATTTCGTCATCAGTTTCTATAAGGGTCATGCATCTTCAACCAGTCTTCTCTGTGCATCACGCTCACTTCTTGTGACATCACCAGCTCCTTTTCTTGCTCCTTTTCAAATCCCTTCACGGATCTCCACCATTAAATTGTCATCTCTTCGGGAGTACATCTGATAGGGTTTTCTCAGGGGTACCTATTCTTGAAGATTCGCTGCATAATGGTCACAACTGCTGGTGTTAAGCATGGCACAATTTCAGGCTTCCAGCATACAGGTGGTGGGGGGCAGGACTTCCTGCAGAGGCGCATGGCTGCTCCTCTACAGATGAATGGAACGTGTTTTGGGGCGATCAATGCAAATGTTGTCTTTGTGCAGATGATTTTTGGGGCATTTCATTCCATCTAGGCACAGGAGACTGATTGTCCAGTGATGGGCGTGAGGCAGTAATCTTCGAGTTTAGCTTGGTACAGTGATATATAGATGAACTGTGACCTGAGCACCTTTGTTATTACTCAAGGGTACCAATGGCAGCAAAGCCTTCAATGGAATGCTTTTCTGGTCAGTGTCATCCCTACAGCCTCGGTAATGGTCCTTGCTTTGTTTGGGACAATTACTTTGGGCTGTGAAGCAGTAATCAGCCAATACATCCCGCAAGCTCAGGCTTTATCACATATTCAAATTCCGTGCACGTGCAGGACCCTGGATGAGCGGACTCTATGCACTACTTAAGCAAGTTAATAGGCCCAAGCAAAACAAGGTCCAAGGGACGTTACCACCTGGTAATGGACCGAGGAGGGGGCATTATTACAGTTAGGAGATTCCAGCCAAGAGGGTAGAATGTTATGTTTAAAACACATAAAGACAAAGGAGAAACATTGGAATGTTCGAACAGAAGCCTTAAACCTGGCATTATTACCCTTTGCACTGCATTTCCGGCAATGCAACTGCCAACATTCCAGTGTTCTGATCCAGTTTCATAAATCCCCCCCAGGACCAGACTGGCAGTTATGGACCGTGAAGACTAAGTTAAAGGCCTGAGTGCAGCAAGGGTTCTGAATGAGGTTTATGGGCCTGTGGGTGGGATTTATAAAGCCATTTTTCATCTGTGTTTTGGGATTTAATACAAGGGGTTGCAAATCTGCCTGGTGTCGTTGTAAGGAGCAGACTGGGTTCCATGGGAGCACTTAGCAATGTGCTAAGGGGTGAGGGAGACGCGAGCCTTGAAATATTGAAATATCGTGATGTGGCTTAGCAAAGAAATGGGGCGGCAGCAAGGGACCAGAGTCAACACAGAACTGTGCCTGTCAATTGCGCCCCAGAGAAGAAACAGTGCAGTAGCAGGATGCAAAGTAATGAACCAGGCCTCCTTGATTATAGGTAAGGGTCAGGGCGCCAGCTGAGGGATGTTGCAATGCCCTGGCCAAGTCTGTCAGGAGAGGCCCGGCTCTGGAGGGCAGCAGTGCTGGTGTGGAGGCTTGCATCAGGAAGCACTGTGAGCCCTTCCCTTACTGGTCAATTTCCAGGCTATACAAGATTTCCAAGCCATACCATCTTATATATCCTGGAAATTGACCAATGGGAGAACGGTATTCATGTTCCCTAGAGCTTGTAGTGCCATGGTTGATTGTGATGAACGCTGCTGAGAAATTCAGTAGCCGAGTAAGGCAAGGGCTGTTGCCATCCAGCAGGTGAATGGCAGCATCCATCAGTTGAAGCTTGCCAATCTCTGAACCGGCAAATTCTTATTTGCAGACTCGTATTCAACATATGGAGACTATGCTCTTATGGGTCACCGTGGAGATGAGCTCCTTTCAAATTCTTATCTTTTTCTTTAAAAAAATGTGTAGGTTCACCCGCGGATTGGTTGCATTCATACTTAATTATGTGCCAGATAGACAGAAAGTGATTTTTCTACTTTCATGCCTTATTTTTGGATACACACGTGTGGCCTTAACTAGCACGCATGCAGGTAAGTGTTGTTTCTTCTGGCTCTGATCTCATTTTAGAGGGGTTTTATGCAACTATCGACGAGGCGCTGTGGGCACGAGGACAGTTGGACTACCGCAAGGAACTTACAAGCAGGTGGTTTAGCTTTGACACATTGTAGAAACGTAAGTGGAATCTTTTATTTCTGCAGTGCACTGTACATTGTAGAGATTACATCAGGAATGGAGGCCCATGGAGCAAGCAGAGCTACAGATAAAATGCTGAAGTGGTAATGTATGGCTCCCCATTTTTTGAAGTTGGGAGTAACATTCTTTTTTTTTAGGCAGTAAAAAAGTTATTCCCAATGGGGTATTTTTCTGCTGGGTTAAAATATATTTTGAAAAGTGTACATTTGTAATCCAGATTTATTTGCATCATGTAGTTCATGTAGGTTAAAAATAATGATATCAGACCTCTTTCTTATGACACCGCTCTTCCGGTACCACTGATCCACATATATCTGCGGACCTTTTCTGCTGGAATCAGGAGCATCCTCATCTGTGTGCAGTGTTCCCTATTTTTCATTAGGAGTATATTCACTCCCTGTTGTTTGCGTTGGGGGGACTTGCGTGTCTGAGGTAGCAAAGGTGGCCAGGCATTGCTTATCTGCAGGGATGGAATTGTATTTGGGAGACCGCAGGATCCATCAGCCATTGGCCACCTCCAGGAAGCAATACAGGTGCATCCTGCAGAAAGTGTGCTACTTTGTTTTATTTTGCAAAGGTAGCGGGCGCCCCTCTCTCGACAGAACAAGGCATGATAACCTGTTCAGTGGTTATTAACCACTTGAGAGTTCGCAGCCACTGCTTTTTCTCACTGTGCCTTTCACAGATGGGAAATATCCATTTGCATATCAGTCTTTGTCCTGCCCAGGGGCAGTCCAGCACCGAAATGCAATGGCAATTCCAACCTGAACGAGAGTACCACCAGCAACCCCATACACGTGTTTCACCCTTGTTGGGGATCATCAGTGAGGTGAAGCTAATGCCTTTCTAAGCACAGTGAGAGGGAGACCACGTCTGGTTGCCCCCAGGAGACCTAGGGTTACCAATCCCAGGTTCCTTGAAATTTGGTTTGCAAAGGTAGCGGGCGCCCCTCTCTCGACAGAACAAGGCATGATAACCTGTTCAGTGGTTATTAACCACTTGAGAGTTCGCAGCCACTGCTTTTTCTCACTGTGCCTTTCACAGATTGGAAATATCCATTTGCATATCAGTCTTTGTCCTGCCCAGGGGCAGTCCAGCACCGAAATGCAATGGCAATTCCAACCTGAACGAGAGTACCACCAGCAACCCCATACACGTGTTTCACCCTTGTTGGGGATCATCAGTGAGGTGAAGCTAATGCCTTTCTAAGCACAGTGTATGGGGTTGCTGGTGGTACTCTCGTTCAGATTGGGATTGCCATTGTATTTCGGTGCTGGACTGCCCCTGGGCAGGACAAAGACTGATATGCAAATGGATATCTCCCATCTGTGAAAGGCACAGTGAGTAAAAGCAGTGGCTGCGAACTCTCAAGTGGTTAATAACCACTGAACAGGTTATCATGTCTGTTCTTGCGAGAGAGGGGCGCCCGCTACCTTTGTAAAACTACTTTGTTTTATTACGTATTTTTGATTAACTATTTATATTCATTTATTCAACCACAAATAAGGACATCAGTGGTTTACAATGAACAATGTTTAAGTAGGAGAATTATATAGTGTGGAATGGTGCAATTTCATTCAAGGATCCAGTCGATCTGTAAAGTTAAACCGCATCAGCATTGTCACAGAGACCCAGGTTCTGTTGAGTACAAAGCATTTTGTGTTGAGGAGTAGCGGAGATATGCTGGCAGCGCTGACCAAATATCTTTAGGTCGGGAGTTAGGGTGTGACATATAGTCTTATGTTTGCTCACAATTATTTGCCCATAATAATTCTTTCAATTATGCATTTAGCACTGGAGGAGGGGCACATCCAGACCAGGGCGACATTTTTAAGAGCCAAGAGAAGTGCTAAACTCACCAATCTCCCCACTGCCTTTCCTATTGAAGTGGGATACCATGTAGGCAAGGGAGAGGATCAGGTTGTATTATCCATTTTACACCAATGATTGGGTTAGACTCTCTGATCCTGACCAGGGTGCAGTATAGTTGGTGCAATAATTTAAACTGGATTAACTGGTATTTGGGGTTCGTGGATATTTGTCTGGTCTGATTACATTCCCCACCCCACGCCTTGTCCCCCAGTACAAAACCTAGTGCCTCCTCCTATTTTCTTTTGGAACCTAGGTAAAGGTTATTTCTCCATTCAACAATGAGGTTGTACATTGATTACGCGCTGCGGGGAGGAGTACCTGGCTTGAAAACGTATCCCAGTAAGCTGCTGGTTGGTTCCAGGTGGTTCAGGAAATGTGTTGAACTTATTTGCCATTTCCCTTTTGATTCTATAATATAGGAGGTGGTGTAGAAATGACAGAGGCCCCATCTCACGAAATCTTCACACAGCGAGGAACAGATCGTCTGCTGAACGTGTTGATAATTCCATTATCAAACGAGAACGGGGGCCCCTGTATTCTATTCAGACACATACTGGGGGTGTAAGGTGGAGACTGATTATAAGGATTGTGTATTCAATGATGAGTTGCTTGGACGGTGTCCACTTCGAAGGACACCATTTAGGATTTTCATATGGTGCGGATTCCAAGCATGTGTTTATATTATGGGAGGGGACTCTTATCACTTTAGCCACTGCGGCATAATCTTCTAAATCAGGAACATTTAGCTCCCCCATATTTGATCAGGAGTACAATAGTTTCCCAAGATAGTCGGGCTTGTTACACCCCTCCCGCTGCCCTCCATACCAACTTGATTAAGCTGATTTGAGATCAGTGAAGATTCGTCGTGGTATCTGTCATTGGATATTGGTGAAAAGGTGAAACGCCCAATAAGACCGAGATTAAAAAACTGAATGGGAGATTCACTATATCGTGAGTGGGGATTGCGGTGGTGTCCCCTGCAGCCGGTCCTGAAAAAAAGAAAAAAGAAAAAGGGAAGACACTTCTTGCATTTGCATTTTTTTTTAAAGCGCTCTCACACCCCGGGGGCATCAAGGCGCTGTTACAGGAATATGTCTTAGTTGTGTATTTATAACACACTTAATACCCAGAAGTTTTTAAGCGCAGACCCGGGGATCGAACCTGTGTTGCTAGACGAGCACATTGCTGCTGAGCTATCCTCCCAGGACAACTGCGGTGCCATTCCTGATCACGGAAGTGAAAGGGAACAGGCGTTGCAGGGACACAGTGAGTCGGCACACCACAAAGTATGCCGCCGCAAGGTAAGTAGGGGTGTGGTGGTCAGGGCGGGGTTGTGAATGGGGTTGGAAGCCCGTGGCTGCAATGTTCAGGGGAGAAAAGACAGAACATTTTCGGAAAAATAATTTTCAGTCTTTTGTCCCTCGAACATTTCCGTCACGGTTTTCCAACCCCGATCCGTGAAAAGGTATTGTAATTATTATTTACAAATGCTGTATTGCTGCTGCTTGCATGTGCTGGGAAAAATAATACAACACGAGTAGAAAAACATCAAGACACATAAAAATATTGATGAAACATAATGCACAGTGCATAAAAAGCCCTATCAGATTCTATTCAATTGATAACTACATATTTTGAGACAGCAGCAGAGACAAGCATGTGACATGCTTCAGATAACACGTTTAGCGGATGGTCTTTTGTGATTACTCATAACTTTTTTCACATAGATATTAAAAACTCGGGTTCTGAGTGAGGCACCTGCAGGCCAAGAGCGAGTAATGCCGGTTCCATGCTGCATGGGTCCATTCCCACTATCATTAGTTTGAACAGGTGGGCGGGGTTGGATTGCAGGGCAGTTTGATCTTTCTCCTTCACGTGATTTTCTGCTTTTTAATGCTATATATTTAAAAACCTATTTTTTCTAAAAATGCCACCTATTACGAGTTAGTATACTGCCTGGGGAAAATAAGCCCAAAATGCCTCATGCACCACTTTCTATGCACCCCATGCTGTTAATAGCTCATTATTAGGTGACATTTTAAAACCTTCGTGTGTGTACTCGACTCCTGAGTGCCTTGAGGTCCAAAGTTGGCCGGCATGGCTGTGTATTGTTCTGTGTATGTGTCTGTCAGCGCGTCCGCGGCCGCATTGCTATGATTCCTAGAGCTCTACTCTTGACCCCTGCCGGGCGGGCTTCCTGTGGGGTGCTCTGTGCGTGATCTCGGCTGCACATCCCTTCAATGTATCCCTCGGCGCGAGACAATGGATTCCTCAGGCCCACTTGATGTATGGTGAAAAGCAGCTTCCGTCAGCAGACGCTGCCGGCTCCTTCCACCTTTCGGTGAGTGTTGTCTCCGAGCTATTTTGAGGGTGACACGCTTATTTTTAATCAGGGAGGGGCAGGAAGGAACAGAAGTCACTCGAGCAGACAATCGAAGAAGGAGCGGCAGAGTGGGGGCTGATGTGTATCCTCATATACGCAGGCGGAGGACGTATCTGAGGTTTAATTTACTTCAATTACTATGTAATCAATGAAGGCACTTCAGGAGGCAGCAAATGGCCGCTCCTGGAAAGAGACGTGTTTCTAGTATGGTTATGGTCTTCGACCACTTACCTCGCCACCTCAAGTCATACATTGGTTTGCATATGAATCTTCACACGTTCAATGCCCGGGCTGTGCTGCTTAGCCTGCAGCCACATGTACACTGGGTTGGAATAGAGTGCCCCAAGGGCACAGTGCCCCTAATCAGACCTGTGAGGAATTCGACCATTCGCCAGGGAAGTCATTTGTCCAAAATGCCAGGGGTAGCGGAAGTGACATCACACGGCCCCTGACCTCTGATGACATCACATGAAGTGGTGTCATTTGACCCCACCCTGAAGTGATATCACATGAAGCGATGGAACATGACCTTTCACCCCTTGACAAAACAGGAAGTGGCATCACAAAGTATTGTTCCTAAGTACAGTACGAACAAAATATGGTTACGGATATCACTATAATGTGATATACATTTCATACAAGAATGGACTGCCATATCTATCGTTAAGATCAGTGTGTTTAGGCCCATATTACCAAATTACTGTGAATGCAAGCAGACCAAGGCCCTGTCCATGGCCAAATTATAATGATTTATTATGCTTAAGCGCTTTATGTAGAAAAAATATACATACCATATCACCCAACCTGTGTTGGTACTCATTTATCAACCTCAGAAGGATGAAAGGCTGACTTGAGGTGTTTAAGAACAGACTAAATCAGTGACTCACCCCCTGAAGTCTGCCTGAAATAAACCTTTAATGAGTCTAGCAATTATTGTATAGAATTCCAGAAAGACACATTATTTGGTATTCCTACTCTTTCCTATTTAGGGTCACTGCTGAAAGATTTAGACTTGTGGAACCCCTGTTCATTTTTTAAGAGGTCTGAACAAGAAAACCAACCACTCCACAAGCAAACAGCCACATGGCGCTGGCCGCAGCCCAGGAGCTAGTGTTAAAAAATAAAAAAAAGACATTTAAAAATTTTATTTTTTTAGGGGTAGCAAGCGAGACTTCAGGGGTCGCAGTTGCAACCCCTGGCAACTCCTAAATGACGTCCCTGCCATCCGCACAGTCTGTCCTGTCATATTAGTTGGGATATGACAGCCAGGAATACACTCTGTCATCTCCTGAAAGGGAGAGGTCCAACCTTCCCCCTGCCATGGCCAGCCTGGTTAACTAACAAAGGCTGATTGAATCCGCCCTGCTCTTTTGTTGGGCCCTGCAGCTGGCAGCAGCAATTAGCATTTAATTAGAGTGTACTTCACACAAGCCCACATGGGGCCAGGCTACAGAGGTTAACAAAGAAGACAGGAAACCCCTACATCCTTTAATATGTAACTGTGTCAAACTAAATGGGTTGAGACTATGGTAATTACCTTTCTCCCCTCTATTCACATGACTTGTCTTAACCTAAATATATGGGCATATCACTGTTTGTTCATTTTTCGGATCACCATGCTTTCAACAATTTTAATCTTGCTGTTGATTCATGATATTTTCTTTTTCCTTTGCCTATTTTCTGTTTTGTTCAACATCTTTTATATAGGCCCCCATTAACCTAATGTGTTCTATTACAGATGTGAATGTTCTTTCTTCAATCTGAGCACATTTATTATGATGCAGTTTAATGACTCAGAAAAGATTCAATTTTTGGGAATTCTCTGTCCTGATGAAGATGGATTCCATCTGCACCTTTCTGCAAGATGTACTTCTTCCATCGAAACTACCTAATCTTTCATGATGCCATGCTTCTCTGATTACCGTTTATTATTTGCATGAAATCGGAGTAGTTGACACACAGCATCCCTAACTTGTACTTTTATATGTATGTCCATTAGATGTGTTTTTACTCTGGTATTGAGTTTTTTACAATTGGTCCTCTAATTTGATGATTATGACAATGATTCCAGCCTTGTTTTGCTGCATTGTTCAGCATGTACCATTAACATAGTTTTGCTGTTTGCACATTAGAACTCTCTTAGAGTTTCTGTGGGCTTCCCCGATTGAGTGATCCCCTTCACTCACTCGGAGATACCCCCCAGTTACCCTGGTGTTCTCCGTTTGGGAATCTATTTAAATTGATGTACTTTCTGTCGATATCCCTTTGAGGTTTACAATTGACATTGGCACTTTACCACAGTATGCACTTTATCTCTTAAATCATATGACCTAACCTTATGCATTGCACACGTTTTTGGCTATTTAATTCTGTTTTTTAATATATTGAAATAAATTTATATAAAAAACTCAATAAACATGTTATTTTTTATGATATATTGATTGATGTACGGTGATCGGTTCTATGACCAGCAGTGCTGTGTCCATTTCCATAATGGTGAGACTAGGTTCTTAAAGTGAGTTTATACATTTTCTGCTGACTTGATTTCTGTTTACCATGATTTTGCTTCCTCACAGTCAGCGAAGTAGAGGATACCCATCTATTGTTTTTTACCGTGTCAAACTAAAGCCAGCTCCCACCCTCAGTATCTATGGAAGTGAGCTGTCATGTCTGGGACTGCGTGTTTACAGTAGTCAATCCTGCAAGGGGAACCCATTCGTAAGGCACAAGTATGTGGTTTGCAGGGGCCAGAAAGTCTGGTCTCGCCGTAGCTCCAAAAGAGACTTGCCACTTTAATCAGGAACCACAGAGTGCTCCATTAACCAGAGGAACCCTTTGATCCACAACAGACAAAAAGATGGGTGGGACTCAGTATTACATGTTTTCACCCCTTTACCATTTCTGTTGCAAAGCACTTTGGTTATGATCTCAGGCATACAAGAGATTGTTGGTGGGGACCCAGGATTGGTTCATTAAGGTAGACTTAGCCTACACCAATCCCTGTGTCCCATTTGGCTTTAAAAGAGGGTCAAGCCCCTCTTTTTGCAGATCATCTGAAGGCTTCATAAGTAGTAGCAAGAAGAACTCATCATTGGACCCGGGCTGAAGGTACGGTCTGCCTTATATCATCTGCCAATGACGGAAGGCCAGGACCTCCAAGAGGGAAGCAAGATACCTCCCCTAAACATCTCCCAGTGAACAGAGGGAGATACCAAATCCAGAAGACGCTCCTGCAGCTCCAGAACAGGTACTCGGCCAGCACACAGCATGCCCTGCTAGGCTCTGCAGCAAGCTTCCTAGATGGGAAGTGCCAGATAGTCTCTGAACCCGAAACCAAGGACAAGGCAGCTGCCTGCAACACACTCCTCCGCTTTGGGTCATTTGCCTTAAAGGAGGACACAAGCCCAGTGAAGAAGCTAGCAGAAGTGCATCGATGAGCATCTACTGACATCTGTAAAGGACATTTACGAGCTGGTCAACTCCCTCAAGCTGCAATCGACTGCAACGCTGATGGTTGTTACGCCGCAGTCACTTAAAGCCATCCGAGACATCTTTACCAGTGCTTCATAACCGCCGACTTGCACTGAGACAACTATTCCTGACCCAGAGCTGCCATGTAAGCCAGCCTGCAGCCATCGGTCCAGCTTTGCCTGCCGTACTGTTTGTTGCCTGATAAGCGCAGCTGTCTCCCATCTTGAACTCTGTCACAGAAGCTGCAAAGCGCCCTGAAACAGACTCAACTCTGTCAAGCACCAAGAACACCTACAAGCACATTGTGGTTCTGTCCCCCTGGCCCTTCTACAAGGCCCCTACAGACATTTTAATACCCATTGCTCTCTTTGTGCTGAAACCAAGTATTCTTGAACTGTTGCAATTATTTATTATACGGACTACCCTGATGTCAGTATCCAGAGTGCATCCTTTTTCCTTCTTTGAAACTGTCTGTCCTCTGAATTCCTTTACAGGATGGGTTGTATTTCGTAGTGTTGCCAGAACTGTCTCCTGTGATAATAATTAAGTAGATATTTGTATACAAATTTGACTGGACACTCCCTTTTATCATTGGGTAATAATTGTATTTTCGATATGTTGCAACTAACCAACGATCCATGGCTTTTCGGAGATAAGCCTGCCATTCTGTCCACATTAACAAAATTGGACAAGTAGGTTTATAATTTGCTTGTGATTCCAATCTGTTTAGATCCCTTCTTGTGTCCTAGAGGTGTGGGGCTGATTGATAGTTTCAAAACCGATATTCATTCCTGGACCACTGGTGCCCTGGAAGTTATTTTGTCACATCTACACCAATCATTGTGGCCCATTTGCCTTTAAAAGAGGGCTGAGCCCCTCTTTTGGCAGATCATCTGAAGACTTCACTTGAAGTAACAAAAAATAACTCAACATTCGACCCTGGCTGAAGGTGCGGTCTGCCTTACATCTTCTGCCAGTGAAAGAAGTCCGGGACCGGTAATAAAAGAGGGAAGCAAGATCCCCCATAACATCTCGAGGTAACAGAGGGAGATACTGAATCCAAAATATCCTCTACGAGCTCCAGAAATGGTACCCAACCAGCACACAGCATGCCCTGCTAGGCTCTGCATCAAGTTTCCTAGGTAGGAAGCACCAGAAGGTCTCTGAACCTTCAACAAATGACAAGGCAGCTATTTGCAACACATTCCGCAGCTTGAGCCATCCGCCTTAAAGGACGACACACGCCCTTTGAAGAAGCTGGGAGAAGTGCCTCGTCGTGCATCGATCGATGTCTGCAATAAAGGACATTTTTAAGCCAGTCAGGTTCATCTCTCCTTCCTGACCGCACACCCTGGCATCACATTAAAGTGCCCAAGGTCGGATGACCAACCCATCCACCAATTAGAATTCTGTCCTCTAGGTTGGCTAAAGTAGTACAGAGCCAACCAATGAAATAGTAGAATGAAGTGTAACATTGTTTAGTATGTTGAAGTTAGGAGGAGTTATCAATTAAAACATATCCAATAGTAGTAACATTCGCCTATAGAATGTTTGTTTTATATCTTACTAACCAATATGACAAGTGAATAAAATGTTTTCTTATCACTAACCAATACACCATTTATGACGTGTTTTTCATTTAAAAGCTTTTGTTTTGTATTAAAATTGAGAATGCTTTTATGTGTTTTCCTGGCCGTTCATGTTTGAATAAAGTTCTCATGCACTTGTAGCTACTCAATTTTCTTGAGTTTGTCTTGTTATTGATTATCGATTATCTATTGGGACCACCTTTACACAAGTCTGATGGACATATGTTTTGCCACATGGACTCTAATAGGCATATTCCCCTGGCACATGATCTCTGATTGGCAAATTAAATGGCATATTGCGTATGTTCTATGGTATGCTATGTAATGTTACAAAGTTAATGTACTGCACAACGTCACAACTGTAGTAGTCTCAGAGGGCATAGGCTTGTCTAAAAAAGGGCCCCATTCGGCCCCCACAAGGGTTTTCCACACTAGAGTCTTCAAAGATGGGTAAAAGGTGGTGGAAAGGATAAAGGAGAAATAAAGATGAAAAGAGTAAGATGAACTAATACGGTAAAGAGTAGAGGGTAGTGATTGTGGATGCTTGGAGGCATGCAACTCCAATAAGCATTGAACATGAGCGAATAGTGTAGAAAGTGCGAGGTAAGTTCCAATTGGTCTGTGGGTAAAGAAGAGATTACTTGCAAGCAGATTAACATAGTGTATTATAAACTGTAGTGTATGGCTATGTAATGGATTTGAGATAGGCGCAAATGATCGCTGAAAGAGTGGAGGCCTATGTTGCTTGAGAAGACATGTAATGTCTCTGCCAAAAAACACCAGCAGAGTAATACTAGGACTACATAGTCAGAGGACCAAGAGCAGCCCAGTTCTAGATGGTCTGTGTGGTGGGTGAAAGGAGGTCTAATTTTCAAGAAGCTGTACAAGTCCTGTTAGGTGAAGTCCTGCTATTATGAAATATTGTAGGGCATCACACTGTGTGGTTGTTGTGTATCCAATTCGATATATATTAATTTGAACAGAGAGTACCAAAATTCAGTGTTTGTGACATTGTCATAGTGGAATAACAGCTCTGAGACTTTTCTTGTGAGTGGCATTTGCTCCCCCCCCAAGGATATCCATGGTTTGTTCTAAGATTTCAAGAAAAGAGCACCAGAGACGGGAAAAGGGCCAGAAGGTTTAAAGACACACAAAAGATTTGTACAGGTAATAAAGATAATGAGAGATAGTGATGGAGTGTATGATAGATGTAATGTCTGTAGAGATCAGTGTAGACCAATCACAGCCTAGCTTGGATCAGACAAGAGCAAGTGCCTAGTACACCTGCGAATGAGCGCATAACCTTGTTGGAAGATTCTACTACTTACATTAAAATATTGATATTACTCAGTAAGTGGCTGTTTGATGTGCTTGAGATGTGGTCCAGCGTACCCGTGAAGCATGTTGTTATGGTAATCTGACAGACAGCACAATGATAAATCCAGGACTCACCAGATGGCTCTGACCGAGCCAAGAGTTGACTTTGTGGAAGGCAAATGAGGTGGACACAGAGGGGAATTAGGTGTGTGGGCCGTCCATCAGCCTGGCTTTGACGAATTTACTTCTGCCCGTAGGAGTACAAGGGGGATAGAGGCAAAAACACTCACTCAGCTGTCACAGTTCTACAAACCAAGAGCCAACACAATCATAAAGGTAACACAGGCACAGTCAAGAGATATACTTCTTTTGCCTTTTGTAGTAACATGGGTTGAGGGAAGGCTATATCCTTAACAGGGGTGTGAATGTGTTTCAGTAGCAACCCAAGCAGTCCAAGAAAAGGAATGTCTAATCAAGGTCCTATAAAAACATATCCTTTAATTAGGCACACAATGTACAATACTAACCAACTATAAAAACACACCCCAGTAGAAGAAACACAGATTATGCACAGATAGAATAGATGCAGCAATTCAATTCAACAAAACAATATACCAATTCAAACTCAAGAGGTTTAGAATGTATTCCTTGTGGCCAGGATGGGACTCCCTTCCCCTGGACCAATTGAGGAATACGTTGAGCAAAGTTCAGATTCAATAAAGTTCTGTGTAATTACAAAGTTCTGTTCAATGTAGCACAACAAGTCTTTTCCACTCACTGTATCCTTCATCTGGCAAAGTAAATGTCTCTTTCACAAAAGCGTGACAATAAAAAAAAAACCTGTTAATTTCCACAGTTTCATGCTTGGCAAAGTAAATGTCTCTCCCTCAAAACACACGTTTATAGACCAAGGAAATTGTTCTCTTCAAAGGGCCAAGTAATTATTACCACATGATTCTTCTTCTTTAAAGGAAAGACTGTTTGTCAGGATAGCACAGCAATTACTTTCAGTAATGCAACAGTTAATTAAAAAGGTGATCAAATTAACAAGTTCTTTAACACACCTTTTCACCACAAACACATTACTTTAAATCATTGTCTTTTCTGGTATACTTGCCTGCTAGGACTAACTACTTTTGGTACGAAACCAGGATGAAAACCCAAACTCCTACAACTACATTTGTGTTTAATGGCAATGCTTGTTCCAAGATTCTCCACAACAGTATTATTTGGGAGGAGGTTTGAACAATAACTGCTTTTCTTTATAATCTATTGACTGTTGACAAAATGGGTTACAGGTCTTCCCAGATTGGTTTCGCATAAAAGGGAACTTGCATACTTGATGTCTCTGTATTAATCTTCTATAGCCTTGTGGCTGTTGGCAATGCAGGTTACACGTTTCTCCCCATTGACTTTTCATATAAGGAGAGTGGTGCTCCTGCTACCATTGTGTTAGCCTTATGCTGCCTCTTGGCTGCTGGCAATGCGGGTTGCAATCATCTCCCAATTGGTATCCCATATAAGAGGAATTGCACCCTGGCTTCCTTATTTCACTTGTTCGGTATTCAAAATCATTAGTTCCAATGTAATGTCTCAGTCGGACATGTCAGGCCAACTCACCCGTCTTTCCCTGTGTCTCCTGTTCACTTAAGGGTACTGCAGCAGAGCTCTTCCGGTCTGCCTGCATGGCTGCCAGCTCCGGTATGACTGTCACGGTTAGAGCAGTCCTTCTGTGGAGCTCTGAAAGCTCTGTGAGATCTCTGGTTCTACTGGTCTCTCACACGGGGCAGCATTTCCCTTTTTCTGCGTCTAGCTGTGCCTTTTCTGCATGGCCACATTTTCTCTCTCACATCAGCCTCAGCTGATTCTTCTTTTGATTCCACAGCATATCCCATACGCCGTCCTGCAGCCGCTTCTGCTACTCCATCAACGACTCCTTCTTTCACCTGAAAATCATTACTAAATGTAAATGTCCTGCTCAGGTGCTTCACACTACAACTAGAACACTCAGTATTGCTCAAAATATTCATTAAATCTGAGTTCCTCTTCCACGTCTCATTACCACAGGCATTAGGGGTTCTGAAGTCCATAGTGTTTTGTGGTCTTTTTAGATTTAGTTAACTTTAACTGATTGTGAATTGAGTTTTTTAATTCATGGGAGGTTGTAAAAAGAGGTTGTGATTTACCCTGGTGTTTATAACCTCTATATAAGGCAGAATCATAACAATTTGAAGTTGTCATATTTACTTTCTGTACCTCAATGTACCTCAATGTACCAACCTTATGCTGTTTAGCAGACTTTTCATAGTCTGTGTTTTGGATAATTTTGAGAGAGGGAATTGTACATTGACTTTATGGCATGCCATTAAGCATTTGTGTATTATGGGAATCTCATCCTCAAAAGAAGATGAATGCTGCATATCTCTTAGAGGAGTCACCACTTCCGCTTGACAGCCGTCTCCTCCAGTGTGATCCTCCTTCATGTTACCATCCCCAGGGTTACAATAAGGTACCGGCTGCATTCCCCAGGCTACATCGGAGGAGACTTTAGTCTGGGGTTTAGTGAGGACTCAACAGAATTCATTACATACTGTGTTCCCCTAAGTTAGGGAAGTCTGTACCAATAATAGTCTCTTCAGGCAGTTCTGGAATAATGGCAGCATCTATTATTGTAGTTTTCCCTTGAATTCCAATAGTAACTGGGGTTCGACGATAGGTCTATTAATTCCCATGTACATACATCACTTTGATTGGGTGGCCTTTTCTGCAACCTTTAAGAGATATTAAATTAGATCTTATAGCCATCTGTTTACTTCCAGAATCAATTAAAGCTTTAACCGGAACCCCATTTTCTATTGCACAATCATGAGATTTAAAGGACTTACTACCAAGAAACAAAATATTAGTACCTTCAACCTCACTTACCTCTAAATCCTCTTCTTCCCAATCTTGTCCCATCATGTAACCAATCTCCATTGGTTCACCTCTTTTGTTTTCGGGACAGTGTTGGGCTAAATGTCCAGACTGCCCACATGAAAAACATAATAATGCTATAGACCTCTGACCTCATCCTTCAGATCTTAGTTCACTCCTTTCTTTAGGTAAACTAGACTTTCTTTGTCCACTCACAGCCTCTCTTATTAAGAATTTGGGGGGATTCCCCTGATTTCTAATCTTTGTCGCAATATGAGGGGATGAGAAGGTCCTTTTAGATAGATCTCTTTTCGACTCTTCTCTCTTTTGGAGCTTTCTCACTTGGCGGTTGGCTTCCATAAAATTCTGGGCGGTATCAAAAACTAGAGATGAATTGGGTTTATCCAATTGCAATATGACTTTTTGTAAACAAGGGGGCACTGCATTTATAAACTGTTCTATAGTCAAAATCTAAAGTAAGTCGTCAGTGCACACTCACTCAGATTACAAAAATCCTAAGGTTTAGAAGGAGCTATATAAAATTTGGGTGATGGGGAGGAATACCGACCCTGACACGAGATTGTGATACAAACAATGAGGAATAAGAGTCCAGTCTACGGAGCCAGCCCTTCTCCTGCACACCTAAGTACTGCAAACAGTCAAAATGTCAACTTTATGTTCTATATACAAAGTACATGGTACATGTAGTACACAACTCAAATACTATATTGTTCAAAACATGTTTATTCAGTTTCCATTCCTGAGGAGGCCAAAGAACGGAATTTGTGCTTGACGTGTTTTGGGGATAAATTCCCCTTCTTCAAAAGCAGTTCACATTATGAAAGAGAAAACCCAAATGAATTGATAAAAGAAAGAGCTCTCTAGAAAATTGTACATATAAAATTCCAAATATATTTCTTTTCGTACAAAGTGTGAGTGTAACCACCGTCCACCGTGACAGCATGCCCAGTGGTGTACAGAATTCATCTTTGGTATAGTGGTGAACTAAAAGTGGTGTATAGAGCAAGTTGTCAAGCACAATATGTGACAGTGCCCATAGTGTTTGCCAACACTTATATGGCCTTCAAATGTGTCATCTTTGTTACCTGTATCCTATCCATTCAGATACTTCAAGGACTGATGTACTAATGCATCCAAGGTGTGTCCTGCTTTTTTTGGTGAGCTCTCTAAAGCTCCTGAGGTACTGCTCGGCAGTGTTGCAGAACATCCTGAGTTCAGCAGCCTTCATTTTCTTGTAAATGGGCCTCTCCGCAGGAGCCAACTGAATAATGACATCCATACCAGCCATCGGCAGATGACTCATAAGGGCTGCACCCCAAACTCTTCTTCTATACCCTGCATGCGGAAGGCGAGCTCAAATACCTCAAACCAATCAATGATGTCCTTCCCCATCTCATATGGAGGTACTAGGTCATTGGTGATGTGGCGGCTAGGCTTCCCTTGGGTGCCACCACTGGACGTACTCCCTTCCTCATTGGAAGATCCCCTTCTTCCTTTTGCTGCTCTATCACCATCTTGCATGGGAGCCAACGTTCTGCTGTTTCAGCTCCTCTAGTGCCACAGCTTTCTGCTTTTGCCCCTCTAGTGCCACAGCAGCCTTCTGCTTTTGCTTCTCTAGAGCTGTAGCAGCCTTCCCTTTCTGTCTCTCCAGAGCAGCAGCATCCCTCTGCTTCTGAACCGCTAATGCCCACTCCTTTACTCAAGGAAGAGTTCCCTACCAGTTAAATCTGCTCCAGGTTGGCTAAATCTGGACTTAACATAAACCCTCGACCTGAGTTTGGGACCTGGCTGAGACCTCCAACCTATGAGACCTCTGCTAGACTATGCTACCTGCTCTCTGCGAGGAATGATCGGAAGCACTATCACTGTCGCCTTCCAAATCTGATTCCTCGTCCTCCAGAGAAATAGGATCTTGAGCTGGCGGCTCAGCACTGCGGCTGGCCTCCAAGGAAACTTCCAGCTCCTAGCTTACTCAAAAGCTTGGTGACTTTTCAGCAGTTCAGTTTTCTTGACCTTGCTGCCATAGAGAAGACCCCTAGCTTGACAAAGCTCCCGCAGTTCACCTACCTATTTGTATTTGTATTTATTACGTTTTTATATAGCGCTTTAAGCTAAAGCACTTTACATAAGCAACAGTGAATACATTACAAGCATTACATAACAAAACATGAATCAAATAACCGACAACAATATAGAGAACAATTTACATGAGACAAATGAGTGAACTTGTGCAGTAGGGCAGTTGTGAGAGAGAACCGTGGGGAGGTATCAGGTTGAGGTTTGAAGAGGGTAGGATTTTAAAGAAGAGCAGAAGGAGGAGTTAGAGGTAGTGGAGCAGTAGAGAGAACAGGTGTCAGGTTGGAGTATGAAGAAGGTAGGAATCTAAAGAGGAGCAGAGGGAGGAGTTAGAAGTGGTGGAGCGGAGTGGGAGAGGGAGACGATTCCAGTGAAAAGGAGCAAGAAGTTGGAAGGAACAGAAGCGGGGTGGAGCGCAGGGAGCAGGAGGAACAGAGAGCAGGAAAAGATCATCAGAGCGAAGTGGGCGAGAGGGAGAGTAGAAAGAGAGGAGGGAGGAAAGGTAGGATGGAGCAAGACCATAGAGAGATTTGAAGACTAGACAGAGGAAGTTGAATTTAAGTTGAGAGTGAAAAGAGAGCCAGCCCAGTGAGATAAGTGATGAGGAGATGGAATCATGAGGAGAGAGAAGGCAGAGAGAACGGATGGCAGAGTGGTAGATAGGCTTAAGGGGGTTTAGATGCGAGGAGGGGAGAACGAAAAGGAGAGAAGAGCAATAGAACAGCCTAGAGAAGATTAGGGAGGAAATTAGGAGTTTAGTGGTGTGAAAGGTGAGGAAGGGTCGGGTTTTGTAGATGTTATAGAGATGAAAGCGACAGGCAAGGGAGGTAAAAGAGATGTGGTGGGTGAAGGTGAGGTTAGAGTCAAAGTGCAGGCCAAGATTGGGGGCGTGAGGGGAGATGGCCAGCAGGGAAGGACGAAAGAGGATGGAGGGAGCAGGACAGGGGGAGGGAGGGTGTTAGCAGGAAAGAATAGGACTTCGGTTTTGTCAGTATTTAGGGTGAGAAAGTGAGAGGACATCCAGAATTTAATGGCAGAGAGGCAGGAAGAGAGCTTGAGATGGATGTCAGGGGTAAAGGAAGAGAAGGAGAGGAATAGTTGGGTGTCGTCGGCGTAGAGGTGGTGAGAGACACCAAAGGAAGAGATGATAGGAGCTAGGAGAGAAGTGTAGAGTGAGAAGAGAAAAGGGCCGAGGACAGATCCTTGCGGGACACCGTAGTTTAGTGAGTAGGTGGAGGAGGTGTTGCCTCCCCAGGAAACTGTGAAGGTGCGATTGTAATGATAGGAAGTGAACCAGTTAAGGACGGAGTCTTTGAGGCCAAAGGAAGCGAGAGAGTCAACAAGTAGAGGGTGATCTAGGGTGTCAAAGGCTGTGGATAGGTCAAGAAGAATGAGAATAGTTGAATGTTTAGAGTAACAAGCGGAAAGGAGGGAGTTGAGAACAGAGGTGGAAGTGGTTTCAGTGGAGTGGTTAGGGCGAAATCCAGATTAGGTTGTGTGGAGGATAGAGAGGTTGGAGTTGAAGGCAGAGAGTTGTGAGTAGACAAGGCGCTCAAGGAGTTTTGACAGGAAGGGTAAGAGAGAGATGGGTCAAAAGTTGGAAGCCAGATGGGGGTTGGCAGAAGGCTTTTCCAGTATTGGGATGACAGTTGCATGCTTGAAGGTAGAGGGGAAGGTGGAGGTAGCCAGGCAAATGTTGAAGAAGGAGGTGAGGTAAGGAATAAGGGGGGTACATTTGGGAATGAGAGAGGTGGGAAGGGGGTCAGAGTGAGCGGCGGTTGGGTGAGTTTTAGACAGGAGGAGAGAAACCTCAGATTAAGTGACAGAAATGGAGGATATGGAGGTGGATGGAGTAGTGGAAGGAGGTGAAGAGGGAGAGTAAGAAGGGGAGCAGAGAATGTCTTGGCGTACAGTTTGGACCTTGGAAGAGAAGAAGTTTGCCTATTGACTATTGACAAGGTGGCTGTGTTGCTCATATCACGTTCCATTGTACCCTTAAAAATATGCTGTGGCAGTGTGATTAAAGGTTAAATGTACACTCTTATCTTGAATGACTAGGCACAGTCTGTTACATATGGGCAGAGAGAAGGATTAAAAGATGTGTGAATATGGCTCAGGAGCAACCCAAACAGCAAAGCATAACAGTCCATAATAAAGGAATGCCTAATCAAGGTTCTATAAAAAATATATACTTTAATTAGTCACGCTGTTTACAATACTAACTAGAAAACACTGAAATAGCCAACCCCTGTAGAAGAAACACAGAATATGCACAGATAGAATAAATGCAGCATTCTGGTGTTCAGATAAAAGGAAAGGCATTCAAAAGACCACATTGTTCAAAAGGATAGTTCTTTAAGTTGCGAGAAGGGGTACAAATGACTTAGCCAGACAAAAGGGACAGATATCAGTCAAATACCTTCTACAAATGTCTTGGGAGTTCGATCACGTAGAACCAGGTTTCTCTGGCACAGTGTGGATGGCGGTTCAAAGTACAATAGAAACCAAAGGGCAGCGTTGATGGGTCCTGCTGGATCGCTCAGCGGTAAGGTATGCTCAAATCACGGTTTGGGGCCTGTTTTCAAAAACAACGATGTTGGCTGTTCTGACTTGCAGGTGCTGGGGTCAATGTCAGTTCATTCCTGGGCTCTCAAACATGGGGGAGGCTGACACACACCTTCAGGGGACCTGCAGCACAGTGAGGTCCTAGGTACAGGGTGGCTGGCAGAGAGGCAGACTTCTGATCCATCAGCAGTATTCACCCCTCAATGGGTCCAGGGATGGATGGTTATGGGATGGTTATGGAGCAGATCTTGTTTCTGCCATTGGAACCACTGCCTTCACCCCACAACTGGAAGACCTTAGAAATGACAACTCTCTCTGCAGGGTCCAACAAAATCTTGAGAATAGTTCAAGATGAATCCAGATGATTCAAAGAAGTGGTGGCTACCCGTTATTTTATATGCAAAAGTCTACAGGTGATTGTACTAGAGCTGTCCTGGTTTTGGGGTTCAGTGCATGCTCTTGAAATCAATGAACTTTGCCCTTATGATATCACACTCAAAGTGCTTTGCTCCAGAGGAAGTGGAGGCTACAGGAAAGAGAGGCAGAGAGAATCAAGATGGCTGCACCTTCCAAAAACTGTACAGATCCCTCGTTGGCTATCCAAGCTCTGCCCCTCCCTTTCTCAATAGGATCAAAAGGCCTTTAGAAATGCAGCACCGTGGTGTGAGGCCTGGCTCTCTGTGAATGGGTGTGCTTCTTGGTTCTGGCTCCCAGGCCAGCGTGCTGGGGTAAAGGGTGTTACCTACTCTAACAAAGGAACAAAGAGAAGCAATCCCCCAAGGCTAGTCCTCTCAGTGGACAGTGGTGGGCCATATCTGGGAGGAATACACATAATTGTTCCACAGATGAACTGGGCCCATAGGGCTGGTACATGTGTGAAATCAACTTAATGTGGACTGGAATAACTCTGAAAGATGCTGGCCACCATACCCTAAATCTGGTACGGCTTATATTTACAGTTTCATGTGTCACCAGGACATCATCAGGGTTATGTTATTTTTGGAACAGGTTATTTATAATGCGCTTAATACCCAGAGGTTTCTATGAGCGGACCCAGGGATCGAACCTGTGTTGCTCTGTGTCGTCTTTCTTCCAACAAGAGCATGTTGCACCCGATCTATCCTCCCAAGACACATGGTAGGCGTGCTCTCGCCTCAACTTTTAATTAAATGGAATGCTGGCAGACCAACTTCAGGAAAATGTGGGGGGCTAATCTGCACACATTTTCCTATGCTCACACCACAACAATCGCATAGACATGTGTACTCTGGGTGAACAAAGCCTACAGGCACTGTCTGCCCTGTCATGTTTAGTTGGAATGCGACAGCCAGAAGTGCACCATGTCATCTCCAGGAAGGGGGAGGCCCAACCTTCCACCTGCCATGGCCAGTCTGATTAACTAACAAAGACTCCATGAATCCGCAGTGCTCTTTTGTTAGGTCCTGCAGCTAGTGGCAGTGATTAACATACCAATAGAGGGTACTTCAAACATGCCCATATGGTGCCTGGCTGCAGAGGTTGTCAAAGAAGACAGGAAACCCAACAAACTTTCATATGTAACTCTGTCAACCTGAAGCCAGCTCTCGCCCTCAGTGTCAATGACAGTGAGCTTTCATGTCTGGTACTTTTGTTTACAGTAGGCCACCCCGCTATGTGGACCCCATTCATAAGGTACAACAATGTGGTTTGCAGGAACCAGAGAGTCTGGTCTCACTGCAGCTTCAAGGGAAGCTTTAACCGCTTTAACAGGGACCACACAGGGAGAACCATCAACCAGATAGACTCTTTGAAAAAAACAGACAGGAAGATGGGTGGTCCCAGAGCTCTTTCTGCTGAAGGAAGGATTACAACATTTTAGTTCTGGGGCACAGCTTGTTCCTGTTTTCACCCCTTTACTTTTCATGTTGCAAAGCACTGTGGTTATGACCTCACGAATACAGGAGATAGTTGGTAGGGAACCCAATATTGGTTCATTAAGGTAGGCTTACACCAATCGCTCTGGTCCTTTCTGGTGTATTAAAGTTGTGGGGTTTATTGATGATTTAGTAACCGATATTCATCCCTTAAGCACTGGTTCCCCGGAAGTTGTTTCGTCACAGCCGCACCTGCGTTGCAGAGACTTGGGTGTCACTGCAGCTGTCACAAGGGCACCTGTGGCCTCGGAACCTGCTCTTTGCCACTTATAGAGCAGGCGCTGTGAACCTGGATACTGATGCAGCAAGGCGCAAGTACACACTATGCTAATGGCATGGAGCTTATGAAAGGGGAATCTGATTAGCAGATTTCCCTTTCAGAGATGGAATTACCTGCATCATTTTATTATTCATTCAAAATCAAAAAAGCCAGGGCTTTTACACCCTTGCCAAATGGCAATTCATCACACTGGCTGCAAACGGAGGGACCACAGCAGCTTGGGGGAATAGAGTAATATTCTACTAATATATTTTAATATGTTGTCTGTTACATTATTCATATAATATAAGATTATGACACTTGTTGCTTGTATAGAGCTTTATGTCACTATAAGGCCACTTCCCAAGACTGGGGGGTGAGACACAGAGAGGGTCTTTGAGGCTGCAGGCCAACAATGTAAGCATCGCTGTGGCCAAAGAACTGCATTGGAAGTCCCATCAGCCCCGAACAGCCATCAACGTCCAGTTTTATTGTAAGGGCATGTGGGGGACACCGAAAACACTCCCTTGTTTTGGTGGATTCAGTATGCAGGTTCTCTGCTGAGTAAACAGTAATGAGACTACTGCCCGAGCTGTTATTGGGCCCTACCAGCAAACCTATGGTGATTACTGGAGCATTGTGGTGACTGGTTCCCTCCTACATGGTGAGGGGATCCCCAGTGAATTATCTGCACCCATTACCAACCTCTCCCTTGTGCTGCAGTTAGCTAGATTCGTTAACAGAATGCAGTAGAGTAAACACAGATGACTTTGGGAAAACAACTCCATTTACTGGAAACATTTTCTTTTTATGGCACTGGAATGGACCAACAAATTTGCAGGTGAGCGTGAGGGGAAGCACGGAAGGAAAAATACATTATGGGGTGGTTGGTTGGAAAGTGGCTAAACTCTATGCCAAACTTACTTGAATATCATCAGGGCATACATTGATCCTTGGGAGTAGTTTGTGTACGCTGCATGGAATGGTTATATGAGATTTCACCGACCACAATTACAGAGTGGTAAGTTTCATCGCGGACAACATACCGAAAAACACTGAATTTATTTTTCTTTTTAATTTGGGGTGTCCCCCAAACCACTAGTTTCTTTACCATTATAAAGCCACCCCACTCCCATCACGACCTATTTTATCCCCTTTACCCCACTACCCTTTATTTATTTAACTAATGTTTGCAGTGTTTTTGGTTATTATGGTCCACTCTGAAATGTACCACTCTTTAATGTTTTAGATATATTGAGTGGATACCCATGGCATCATTGGGAAGTGAGTTCTGTGTGTGTGTTGTGGTATTTCCAAGTAGGCTGCTAATGGGCGAGGAGCAGGACAGCCTTTAGGCCCAACGTGGCGAAAACCGAATCGAAACAAGAATGTGCTCCAGAACACACTCTCGAACAAGAGAAATGAGGATCTTAGTCGCTGATGTACTTTAAAACCCTTTGAAAACACATATGGGGTAGCATGCATTTGCTCCGAAATAGACTCCCAGAACAGGCACCTTGCCACCTCCAGGACAAATGTCAGTTAGGAAGCCTGCAAATCCGCAAATGCCCTTAAATATCGGTGCAGAATTATATTAAAACCTGTGGGAACACAAATTAATTTTCTCTAATTTGGTCTCCCACAGAAGGCAACTTTCACAGCAGATGAGGGTGTGTTATTGTATGCCATGTGACATTTTTAAAGTGCTTCACTTCCATGGGTTCTACCTTGAAGTACTGAGGCAGTCTGGACCAACAGTACATCGCACAATCAAGCAGCGTATTGCATGATATCGGTGGGGAGTTGCAAATGAGCATAACCCACCCAATTCCTCTACTGAACAATGAGCATAAGAAAGATGCAGGCATGGTCAGTTCACATTGAGCTTAGCCATCCCTGTACAGCTGATTGCGGCTGTGGGATCTGTTCAATGTATTTTAGTTCATGTAAAAGATGTTCGAATACAATGTTCCTTCAGGGGATTAGCAGTGAGCGACACTGGTAACACACAGACTTCTTTCCTGGCACAGAGTCATCCTGGGTGGTTTTTATGCTGTGGTATGATCATTCTCATGAACATGATTTTTCCTGCGGACTCCGCCGTGCCACTGGATTGTTCATGGCCTTTTCCAAATCAATACATTGGTGTAAACCCAGGAGTCTGCAGACTGCAGCTCTCTAGATGTTTTAGACTATGGCTCCCATGATCCCTGACCAATGATTTTGCTAGCTAAGGCTGTTGAGAGTTCTAGTCCAAAGATCCTAAAGTGATCCTTTATGCTGACCAGAGATTCCTTCTGCAAGGTAGGTGAATGCACCTTTTGATGTAGTGTAACAACACAGATGGGTAGTGTGGCAGATGTGTTAAAATATGGCTTTATTGCCAAAATATTTGCCAAAAGAAGCTGCTTTATTATGTTCCCAGCAAAAAGTACCCGTACGCCACACGGATTCTGTAGACAGACATGATAACACTCAATTGTTGAAAATAAATGATGCTGTAGGTCGCGGTTCTGAGTCACTCATTGCTTGATGTGCCTTGCTCTCTGAAGCAAACTGCACTGAGAACGGGCATGTGTGGCTGGCTGACATACGCCACAGCAGACATGCAGGGGAGGCGAGAGTTGGCATGCTGCACCATACTGGGACCATCTGTGCACTCTCCCCACCTGTCGCATCACCCCGACACGGTGCAGTGTATTGCCGTGCAATGCAAATATCTCGGAAACGGTGCGTCCTAGGGCCTTGAAACATGGTTTGTAAGGCCTTTGAGTTTTGTTCCTCTCGCCGAGACGCTTAAAATGAACTTTGCTCGATCTATGACCACATTGATGTTTCGCCGATTTCAGGCATCTGTGTGAAAGGGCTGAAATCTGGGGAAAAGGGTGGGGAGGCCAAATGTCATGTAGACAGTAATGTCTGCAGGGTCCCAACAGGTATCTATGCAAACCTTGGTGCAGACTGGTGGAATCATGTGAAATTGTATAAGGAACAAATTAACAGATTTTCTGTTTTATATATAGAGAGATTACATGCCACTAATTTCTCAAAATATTGCTGGGTAGAGCCCCTCCCTTCCTTTCTGTTATGTTTCAAAAGAAAAATACAAAGAAATATTGGGGAAGAAAGGTGAGAAACGCCTTTTGTTTGAGAAGGATTAACTTCCTGGGCTTGTTCCTGTATTCTTTCAGACAACATTGCCACTGGCATTGCATTTATATTGAGATTAACAGACATCTTGGGTGGTGGAAGGCAGCCTAATGCATAGCCTAGGGTGTAGAATAATCCTCTTAAAAGAGGTTTCTACAGGTGCTATGCGTCGTAATTATAAAAGTGATTTTCCAAATCCAGAGATTTGATTCACTGTCGGGTTTGCTGATCAGAGTAATTGTACATTAATTACCCAGATCGAGAATCTAGGAGCTCTCTTGTCAGCTCTGAGTATGTGTCATCAGACCGAAATTTGTAGATTTTCACACGCTTAAATCCGGTTAATATCACTTTGACACAAACAGGAGGATAGTGTTTCTTTTAATTGCTCGCATAGACTTTTTGGCTCTTGTGATGGTGTGTTCTTGAAATAGAGGAGACACTGTGGCAATAGGCCACTTTTCTTGCACGGAACTTGTTAGGGTGTTGTCTTGACATAGATGGGTATTGTAGGCACAGGGAGCGGGTTTGGCAGGGTGACGTGATAGTAGACGCTACAAATCAAGGGCAACAGTAGACATTAGCAGTTTGTTGTGTTGACATGAGGCTGTGCCTTAGAAATGGGTGGGCAGCGTAGTCACTGAGTTTTCTATCAGGGTGTTGTGTGAGGGCATAATTTGAAACTGGAGGGATACTATAGCCACTGGAAATGTGATTGATAGGGTGCCCGTGAACATTTCTTTTAAAAGTGGGAAGTTTACTAAAAACATTGTGGTGCCTGCTATAGTGACATGCAAACTTGAAATATTGAACTGTGGAGTTTCACTAGGCACTGGTAGTTTATCTGGGTCCTTTCTTGTTTTATGTGGTTTCATCGAAACAATTTAATTTGTGGCAATTTAGTTAGACCTATTTTTGGAAGTTTTTTCCTTTAATGGGAGAACCTTGGGGTGTATGGGAATATGAGAAGTAATGTACATCCAAATATACCAGCAACCATTTATGTGGAGTGAGTCTCCACTAACATTCCACATATCAGTGGCACAGAGGCGTGCAAGAATGCAGCAATCACAACTCACTTGCTGACCGTTTAAAACAGTGCATAAAGTTTATCTCAACCCACAACTATTTCACATTTGGCAATTACACTTTTCTCAAAATGTTCTTCAGCGCCATCGCCAACCGGATGGCGCTGCAGAATGCTGATTTATTTGTGGTACTATTGAAAAGTGATTTCCTTACCACTTGTAACTGCAGACCAACAAGATATCTAAGGTACATTGATACATTGACAATATCTTCCTGATGTGGACCACAGCGGAATAGGACCTCATAGGCTTACGCAGAAGATTCAATGAATTCCACACAACCATCGACCTCAAACTCGAATGAAAATTTAAATTTCCTCGACACCACCATAGCAATAAAATAGGGCCTGATGCAGAGCACAATATATCGCAAACGAACACACTGGGCCAGCTATGTTTAGAGTGACAGCTTAATTCCAGTGAGCACACAGCAAGTGTGAGAAACCTGAAGATACTCCCACATCTACTCCCAGGGATCTTCTGTACAGGTGGCCAGGAATGGGCCATCGCTTTTGGATCCCGACCCTGAGGGTGGACTAATGCGAGAGGATCACCTGAGTGGAGGGTCCTTTGGGATTGGAGAGAGGGTGTCTGAAGGCGAGACACAGTATTCCCCCTTTCCTGATATTGACCTATCCTCCCCTCCCTTAACATTTATGGGCTATTGCCAATCTCATTCCATCCTCCCCTGTAGTTTTCTCTTTAGTACTGTGCAGAAGAAGAAACAACTAGGAGTAGTGCAGAGTTCCTATTATTAACACTACTCTGGTACTGGGACGAAGAAGAGCGGTTTGGAGGCATGTAGCAATAAAGATCAGGCATGTCACAGTTATAGGCTCAAGTAGGGTCAGGCAATTCAGTATACATTGTTTCACCTGGAGCCTGGTAGTGGTAGAGAAAAGTATAAAAGGTGGAAATCAGAAGCACATGGGAGATGCAGTCGCAGAAGGAAAAGTGAACCGAGGAGTTGCCGTGCTGAGGAGTGGGAAACTGAGATGCTGACACGACGATGGAGATCCTGAGAGTCTTGCCAAAGTGACTGTGCAGGACTGGGAACCCTTGTGAGGGAAGGCGTACAGCAGGCGCTGCCAGGGAGCAGAGGCGAAGCCAAGCATGAAGGATGGCGTATGCTGAGGGGAGCACCCTGCAAACTGGCGAGTTGGTTTTCCCAGCGCCAGCGAATAGAGCTGCATAGACCGGGTAAATGTCGGGAGACACTGGGAAAGCCAAAGCGCTCCAAGGGACCATGGAAATGGTAACCGCCCATGGACAAAATGGAATACAGCACATATTGAATACCAAACTAAGTGGAGGGGGTTATTTAAATATGTGCAATACAAAACTGCATTTACTGAATACCAAACTGTATAAAAAGTGTTATTCAAGTCTGCACAACTTAAACTGCATTAATTGAATACTGAACTAAATGCAAGGTGCTATTCAAGTCGGCACAACTTATATGTGCATTTACTGACTACCAAACTATGTAAAACGAGCAGTACAAGCCTGCACAAGTGAAAGCTGCATTTACTGTATACCAGATCAAATGAAAGGTGTTATCCTGACAAATGCAACAAAATATTACATTTACTGAATATTGGGCATCAGGAAAGTCATGGTTTGAGTGAAACCAAGTGAATGCTGCAATTATGAACAATTGAATGAAAAAAAAAGTTTTTACTTGAACAGATTATGAAATGCGAAAGACTGCATAAACATTCTGGGATTAGCAAGTGTATCACGTAACCCACTGGCAGAAAAACATTTTAAGAATATTGTGTAAGAAATATAAGGAAATTGAAGAGTTGCCTTGAATATTACGGAATAACAGCTTTGGGGAAACCTATGACTGCGTGACGTGTGATGGGTGGACCGTGTGGTCTGACAACTGCTAGACCAGGAAGTTCCCTAAACATTGACATTGCCAACATCAAGAGTCAAATCATAGACAAGGCATGTGGTTGCTGGTTACGTGACCTGTAATGTGTGGACCGTGGAGTCTGACAACTATGCATAGTTCAGAAAACAGTACTTATTGGAAAAGTAGCAAAGAAATGTATGCCCTTGGTGAAGCAAATCAAAGGATGGAACAAACAGAGCCTGTATTCACTTGTGAACGGAGGTAACCCGTCAACTGCTCATTATAAATCTTGGGCAAGGGACCCCTGAATACCAAAGAAATGGAGAGTGTTTATCTTGGGGCAGGGAGTCCCAAGATCATAGTGTTGTATGAACTTCATTACATTTGAACTTGGGGAAGGAAAACCCAAGGTCCTATTTTGATCCGAACTGTGATACCGGTGAATTTTCAGAATATAACTTCAGAACATGATCAAACCTCCTTAAAATGAAGTTACATTGGAACTGTATTGAACTTGAACATTTTTATTTGGTTGAGAACATTTCCCTACTAGTTCATTTTGTAGTTGTGAGAACAAGCATAGGTTTTGACACACACAGACTTTTGATTTGGACATGAAATGCATCTCCTTACTTTTCAGACAGCTAGCCAATCTCAAAGAAATTATTCTTAGAAGCACATTACATCCACATCACACTGAAAATATGTCATAACCCGAATGACGCTGCATCTTTCCAGGCCTCACATAATGACTTGGATGCCTGGCGTTTTCAGGATCAGATCCCACACTTCAATCCCCAGGAGGGATTGCAACGGTGATGACATGCCGTCCCAACGTGCTCCTCTTAGCAGAAGTAAAACCCTGCAGTGTTCAATTGAGGCTGCTACTCAATATGGATTAGTATCCCTTTGAGCAGTGCATGGATCATCGTTCCCCATTTCTCCTTGCTCCTTCGTGCTTTTGACTCCTAGACCCAGGCTTCTTTTCTGACATTAAATTGGATTTCTCTTTAATAGGATTTGGTGAATATTGGGTGGCTTTTTCTGTTTTCCTTGTTTGTTTTTGCCTCCTACATTTGGCTGTGGATTTTTGGGGGATTTCCTATTTTTCTCCACTTGACATTTGGACTTCTTGGTGATTGGGATCTTTGCTGCCCTGGATCAGATGTGTTTTCGATTTTCAGGATTTTGTGTCCTACGCTCCATTGACTCTATGCCATCATCCTTTTCTTCTTTGCCTTCCTTTAGTGTACCGTCCTCATTCCTCCCGTGTCAGGGCCCTTGTGTGGATGTGTTTTTTTCTTTTCCTTTCCCCTGGGGAAAGGGTTACCTCACCACTGGACTGCCTTTGTTGTTTGTTTTTTCTGCTTCTTTCTTCTGGGCTATTCTATATCAATAGGTAAGCAGGGAGTAGAAGATGGAATTGTTTCCAGTACCTGTGTACATACTTACCTTGTCCCCTTTTCCTTGCAGCTTCGAGGTGGCCCATCAATGGATTCCTCTGTCTTCTGCCCTCATCCTCTCCAGAGGCATTCATTTTAGCCTGTGTGGTGGGTTGAGGAGGCAGGTCTGCCTCCTCCCAGGAGCATCCACTCTCCATCGTGACAAATTGAGTAGCCACATTTTTTCTCCCCTGGGAAGACAGAATGGAGGCAGCCCGCACTCTGGTGCTACCTTGATGCAAGCCAGGCGTAAGGATTAGGAGCACTAGAAGTGTGGGACTCCCATGCCTAGCTGTTGATTTGGGCCATACACTGATACGTGTGCCGGTGTATCTTAGGTCAGTGCCCCGCTGTCCTGAAAATTGAACATAAAGTAATAGTAGTTGGAGACCCTTCACACTTGTTGGGGAGAAGCTGGACCCCCACCAGGGCAGTGGGGGGCCAGCAGCCATACTCTCACCAGCTATGGGAGACCCCAACACCTCCCATATGGCCCCCAGAAATGCAACAGAGTCCCAAGCAGGCAGCAGCATGTTCCAAACTGCGTTTATTTCTGGGCAGCAAAAAAGAAAAAAACACGCAGAGCATCGTGCACAACGAGAGTTCAGGCGCCGTCTCCCCCGTGGCTGGCTTGCAAGCCAGCTTTGTAATCACACTGCAGGCTGACCTCACAGAATTGGATCAGCTCCCAGAAACCTATCTCCTCCTGCTATTGGCTGCTAAGTGGTAGGTTACCTATGTAGCCCTTATAGTGAGACTGACAATTGGATATTAACCTTTTGCGTCAGTGGGTTGATTTAGCTGTGCCAGCCCCCCTTACCTAATTCTAACTTGTTGCAATATGACCTTGTTCCCATAACATTTTAGCTGAACAAGCAGTTCGCACCTGGGCTCTGGGCGCTGGGCTGCGCCATTCTTGTTACAATTTATGTTTCAAATGTTGTGCGAGTCCTTGAGAAAATGTCTTTCTTTCCCAGAAAGAAAAAAAAAAAAAACACACTCGGTTGCCGTGATTTATTCGCATTTGTGGATAATTAAAAAATGTCTGTCTGCAGAAAGCAATCTTATCTTGAATGTGCGGCCTTGGCAGGTCGGATGTTTTGCGAGGAACATTGATGAAGGCTCCCGCAGCCAGTGTTCAGTGAGAGAAATGAACTTGGCTGTAATTTTCCTGAAACATGGCTTTACACTGTGCATTTAGACCATGTTAATTCATATAGGCATTTGCAAGCCTTTAAACAGGGATTTTTGTGTTTGTAGATTCTGATATTGCAGCATTGATTCTAATGTAGCATGGAAGTTGCACTGTTGGTGAAGTGGGTGTGTTTCAGCATATTTGTCACCCATGGGTGCGCTGGGGCCTGGTTCAAATGATAAGTGCGCTCCTTGTTCTTCCTGCTGTTCTTCTGTATATGCGCCTGGGGTGAGGGGGCATGGGTTTGGTCTCGATTTTCCCTCTTGAGTCCCCCCTCTGGTCGACTTTGTCGACCACACCACCAAGCAACATTCACCTCCTTCCGGTCTGCATATCTTTGTCAATTCCTTGAAGTGTCCATAATTTTTGCATTGTTGTTGATGAACAGTACATATAGGAGTGTTCTCCTTCTGTGTTCCACCACACTCACTTCCCTTCGTACTTCCTCTGATCACAGGGAGTGGCCACCTTTATTACTGCTGGAACCATGTTGCACACCGCTATTTTAGTCCGGCTCTTCCTTTCACCATGTCTCTTATTTGCATTCAGATAACTTCTTCTGTTGTTCTCTTGCAATGTATCTCTATCTTGCACAATGATGCTGTGCTCGGTACTAGTCCTTCCGTTATCACATTCTATTAACCAGGCAGTCATGATGTCCTCCATTACCATGCAAGCACTAGCTAGTTCTTTGCTTTCTCTTTTCAGATGCAGTTTTGCTGATCATTCTTTAGTATGCTGGTAATTCACCCAATTATTCTTCTGTCTCGCTCGAGAAGTAATTCCCCCCTCTTTTTACTTCTCTGTCTGTTTCTCTTCTTCCGTTGTTTTCCATCTTGGTGAATGTGTCACTCTTCACATCTTCCTTGGTCATAACCAACAAGGGCATGCTGATGCGCACCAATGAACACTCTCCTCCCCAATTCAGTGGTAGTTTCTCTTGATCTTTGGAAGCATGTGCTCAATAGTAGTCCATAAGCAGTGATGTTCCTGCTCTCATCTCGCAACTTCTCTCAACCTTCTTGCATCCAGAATGATTGTCCACGTCTTGTCACTGTTGTGTTGGTAACATAACATTGGTACCTTAACAGTATACGTCCTTCTTCATTCTCCACCCAAGTGACCATCTTTGCTCTTTTCTCTCACTCCGTTAGGCACTTATCATATTTTTGTCTCTTTTATTTTATTTTTTCTTCTCTTTTTGTTTTTCTTTCTTCTTTTATTATTTATTTATTTATTTATTTATTTTTTCTCTTGCAGCTTGCTCACTTGTGCATTCGCTCGTTGTTTCTTCTCTCTCTGGTCACTTTCCACATACAGTTGTTCTCCAATTAGCTGCTTTATGTAATCATCTTCCATAGGGCATTACCCCCCCTTTTTTTTTTTTCAATCTCAATGTTGCTGTCTTCCCTTGCAATCTTCTTCGCACCTTGGCATACATGGGCGTCGTGCTCTGCTGTAGTAATTTCTGTTGTAATCAATTCTCTTCCGGCATATGTTAAAGAACAGTCAGGACAGCTCTCTCCAGCGGTGTCCCTACCAATTTTGTACATGTGTGCATGTTGTTGGTCACTTCTGATATGTGTGTTATGTGTATGTTTTACTCCCTTTGTGTCTGCCCTTAACTCTCCTTACTTTAGCAGCAGCTTTTCCTCACCCACTGACGCCATAACTCTTCCTGCTTAGGTTAGGGAATGTTAGCAGGGGATACAGCGGTAATGCTCACTATTACAAATAATTTTCAAATTACCACCCCCATTATTTCGTTCATCATTAATAGTCCCATCGTGAAGGAAAAAGTCCTTATTTGCTTGCCCATAACCACTTACGCTGCTGGGTCCTTGCAGCTGATGAGATGATAAAGTTGCCCGCCTGAAAATCACAAGAAAGGCGTTAATAATTAGTACTTGTTAGTAACCTCAAGCTCCGCGAACTAAACAATCACTAAGGGCAAAAATCAAACCTCCCCCTGGACATTTCGTGTTTTCAAAATTTCTCAATATGGGTAGGGAAAATCTTGGGCTGTTTATTCAATGGAAGCAAGGAAATATATTTCAGGGAAACATGCTCTAAGGGGTCTGAGGTTCTTGATAGGGTGGGCAATTGAGTGGGGAATGCTACACGATGTTTTAATCAGTAGGCCTCACAGTTTCTAATGGAAGATAACATTAAGGAAATTTCCTACACATTTCTAACAGCATACATACGCAACAACCTGCATGTGCGGGGAAAAGAGAAGAAACAAAACAGTGTTACAGCAGTAGGTGCACAAAATGTAATATGAACCTCAATTAAACTTTGGGAATGCGTGTGTCAGTCCCTATTCTAGTTGCTAGTGTGCGTTGGACCATAGGATGGCCATGTTTCCCTAACTCGGGAGTGTTCGTGCTATTTTGCAGTTCATGAAAATCTCTTGCATTGGCCCTGTTGATCGTTGCTCCCTCGTTGCCAGGGTGGCCACCGCTTTGTAGGGCTTGACGCCTCACACATCTAACAAGGTCTGTCAGGAGGGGAAAATGTCCCACTGTAGTCCATAGCCATTGGGTGTTGGTTGTCCGTTGTCTTCAGGCCTGTCCTGGGTCCTTTATATCTGGCGAGAAATGAAATGGAAGCGCTTGAGACCTGAGAATTTACATATTCTTCAATTTCTTGACCTAACCTCTCTTATCTACTCTAACACTATTAAGTGTCCTAGTGGGAGGAGCAAATGGTACACCTATGCACCATCCTGTCACCACCTGGTGGCGTTCAATGGCGGTCTGACTGTAAATTGTTACACAATTCAAAATGTACCCAGAAAATGGGTAGGCACTTAATTTATGTGAAGATACTCATTACACACTTGGATCATATATACGCAATTTAGGTGCTAGTGTACAAATGGGCCTTTGGATCTTTATATTTACTGTGCTTTTGCTGTAGGCTATTTATAGTGCGTGCCTTTGTCCCGTGGGGCATCAGGCACTGACAAGCTAAATAGGGAAACATCAGGGTGGTAAATTTGTCATATAGGGTGGCTGTGTTTCTAAATTAAGTGCACCATGTTACTTAGTTAAGATAATCGCAGGGTTTTTAAATCTTTTTTTTTTTTTCTATGGCTCCTCTCTCACTTCTCAGGGCGTGCCTCGCAGTGAACTGCAGGCACTTTAAGCTGGTACTAATGAAATCCGCTACCAATTATTCGCTACCTGTCTCTCCCCCCTCTTTGCATTTATTTATTTATTTATTTATTTATTTCCTCTTTTCTTTCAAACCCAACCCTCACAATTTACTCCCATTCTCTCTATCCCACCCCATGTCCACTTTTTAAACCCTACCTACTCTGTTAATTACTCATTTAGTCTAGTATTTTATTACTCCACTACTGTAATTACTGTTACATTTAAACAATATATTTATCCCCCCATTATCTGCTCTCAAATTTTAATACAACCATCATTCTCCAGTTCGTGCAGCAATGACCTCTTTCCCTATGTGTGTTGGCTAATGCATTTGTGCCAGTGCTATTTTCAAAAGCGCTAGTGGCATTACCACTTGCACTGTCATTTTGTCGCCAAATTAATTCTGTTGGGAACATGGATCATCCACCCCTTACCCCTATTTCTCTCCTCCTGTGGTGAACTGTCAATGAAATGTAGGCCTCCCCCCTCAAGTGCACCTTCTTCCACCTTGTGTGTCTCATTTAATTGTTCTGTGTTAATCGTGTATTCATGAGCCCAGTCTCCTCACTGAAAGATGTGTGCTCAAAATGTAGCTAAATGTACTCTCTTGTGATGCGCTATCATTATTCACCCCCCTCTGTCCCGTGCACCCCCATTATGCTTAAACAATCTTCCTTACTTTCAACATGTGTATGTCTGGTGTTTAACAAGTTATGGATTTCTCTGTTAATAAGGTGGTCATATTCACATCGCTCATGATGTCACAAATGTCTCTTCCCTAATGCATGGCCTAGTCGCCCCACTGTCACCCAGAAAAGAAAATGTTTTGATACCTATCACCACCCCTATGCAATTGTCCTCTGCATTATTGAGTGTGCGTGAGTGTGTGTGTCGGCGCGCGTCTCGCCCGCTCTGTCGGGGAGGTGGAGCATGAGTGTGTGTGGCAGAGTGAGTCAAATCAAGTTTGTCTTGGGCTGTCCTATTAGCGGTATAATGTCAATCTATATCCTTTGAAAGGTTTGTTCCCCATCAGGAAGACCCCACCCAGTCATGTAACCGGTACCATTGCTATTGTGTCAGTGTTCTGTATGGGTGCTGGCTGCTGTGCAGTGCCCCTGTGTTGTGATTCTAGTCAGTCCTGGGGTAGTGGTGCTGTCATTTGTTGTGTCTGTACATGTAGTGGTGACAGTACCTGCGTTGGTGCTTGTGGTGTCTGCTGAAATGATCCCATCCTGCCCCATTTATCCTCCCCACATGGGCGGTGCATATTGTGGTGATTGTTGACACTGCTATTGTGATTCTTGTGTGTGTGGGTTGAGGCTGTTTTTAACTGCCCCTCCCATTGCATACTTTAATAATTTATTTTGTGCCTACTTGTCCTCATCTGCCTTTCTCTGCCCCTGTGTCATCAAATATTACACTCCCGGAGGTTCAGAAGGGTGAGTCCCCACTTCCCTCTGCTCGCGCTGGTTCAGCATAAGCTGACCCCTCGCATCTTCCCTTTCCTTCGTGCACACAGTTCAACTGTAGCCATGTGCTTTTAAAGCTATTCCCGTGTAAGTGCTGTGTATGTGTGTCCTTAGCGATTGCTGCACGCTTCTGGAGAAGCCGCCTATGAGCAGCCATGGTCTTTTTTAATTTACCTTCAGTACTTTTGAATCTTTGCACACTATGTTTTACTGACTTATTTCGGCATGGAAGCTGTGTGCTACACAACAGGTGAAGGGGAATCGTTTCTGTATTGTGTGATACATTTTACCTCTATTCAATTCGAAAATTTTGATAGTCCGCTGTTCAGGGAGCAAAAGTTAAAAGATAATTGAACATTTTTCAACTTCTGTGAGCCTTCTTGGCTCCGCACCTTAGCCAGTGCACTCCACGTGCAGCCCATCTTCACCAAACCATTGTCTTCTCCGGCACACCCCCACAATCTTGCGCATGTGTCTTCCACACACCGCCTCTGGGTCACCTATTCTCCAAATCCAAAACCACACCACTATCTCCTCACCATCAAAACTCTGTGTCCTATGCATCAATCTGAAGATGACGTCACCAAACTAAAAACACAGTGCAAATGAACAGACAAATGTGCATACACAGAACAATAACTCATTTCTCCCAACCCCACAAAAATCCCAAAATAAAACCCCACAGCTGTCTTCCTGTCTCAACTGGAACAAGGTAAACCACAATAAAACTCTTATAATTGGACTGCACACGCTGCATCGCCTAACGTGTGATACGCTCCTCACCAGGGGACCTTAACCAGCCAACTATCATCCACTCACTGAACTAAAACGCTCAATTAGCAGGGAACCTCATCTACTCATTGATCTATAACGTCAATTCATAGGAAATCCAGACCCCGTACATGAAATCACCATCCAGACCAATCAGCGCGGCACTCCTGTTCTATATGTAGGGAGTCACTACCCCACCCAATAGGCTCAAAAACACAAGAAGGGACCACTGCCACCACCCCAGTCCCAACTACAATTCACGTGCTGATCACCACCAATGCGCTGAATTTTGCGACAATGTACAATCACCCACCACCCAATTTACAATCCCTTCCTCAGTTTCTACCCAAACAAAAGAACTTAACATTTCTGCAACATACTGATCAACAATGCATCATAATACTTTAAACATTTCCCCCCTCAAAGTCCATGTTGCTAGTTGACTTACATTTTCCTATGCTGCACTGGCAGTTGCTCCGTTGCTGGACACCCCCTCAAGGCGCTTCACCGGACCCCTTCTCCTGCAGGGCTCTCACCTGCCCTCAAGCGGGGTATTTCCAAGTGGCCCCTGAAGCCTTTAGCCGGTTACGCGTTTTCCGGTGGTCTTCAGGTGCAGGCGAGGGTCCCACAGCTTCCTTGAGTTGGCGGCAGGGAGTTCAGTTCAACCCAGGCTTGCGCAGGCAGTGCTCATTCACCCATGTTACAATGAGCAATGAGCCTCACAGAGGGCACCAACTTGTTGGGGAGAAGCTGGACCCCCACCAGGGCAGTGGGGGGCCAGCAGCCATACCCTCACCAGCTATGGGAGACCCCAACACCTCCCATATGGCCCCCAGAAATGCAACAGAGTCCAAAGCAGGCAGCAGCATGTTCCAAACTGCGTTTATTTCTGGGCAGCAAAAAAGAAAAAAACACGCAGAGCATCGTGCACATCGAGAGTTCAGGCGCCGTCTCCCCCGGGGCTGGCTTGCAAGCCAGCTTTGTAATCACACTGCAGGCTGACCTCACAGAATTGGATCAGCTCCCAGAAACCTATCTCCTCCTGCTATTGGCTGCTAAGTAGTAGGTTACCTATGTAGCCCTTATAGTGAGACTGACAATTGGATATTAACCTTTTGCGTCAGTGGGTTGATTTAGCTGTGCCAGCCCCCCTTACCTAATTCTAACTTGTTGCAATATGACCTTGTTCCCATAACTTTTTAGCTGAACAAGCAGTTCGCACCTGGGCTCTGGGCGCTGGGCTGCGCCATTCTTGTTACAATTTATGTTTCAAATGTTGTGCGAGTCCTTGAGAAAATGTCTTTCTTTCCCAGAAAAAAAAAAAAAACACACTGGGTTGCCGTGATTTATTCGCATTTGTGGATAATTAAAAAATGTCTGTCTGCAGAAAGCAATCTTATCTTGAATGTGCGGCCTTGGCAGGTCGGATGTTTTGCGAGGAACATTGATGAAGGCTCCCGCAGCCAGTGTTCAGTGAGAGAAATGAACTTGGCTGTAAATTTCCTGAAACATGACTTTACACTGTGCATTTAGACCATGTTAATTCATATAGGCATTTGCAAGCCTTTAAACAGGGATTTGTGTTTGTAGATTCTGATATTGCAGCATTGATTCTAATGTAGCATGGAAGTTGCACTGTTGGTGAAGTAGGTGTGTTTCAGCATATTTGTCACCCATGGGTGCGCTGGGGCCTGGTTCAAATGATAAGTGCGCTCCTTGTTCTTCCTGCTGTTCTTCTGTATATGCGCCTGGGGTGAGGGGGCATGGGTTTGGTCTCGATTTTCCCTCTTCACAATCATGCTGTGCACTCAAATGTGCTTTGATTAATTTCTAAACTGTATTGATGAGTCACAATCTCGGTTGGGTATGGTTTCACAGTTGTATTTATTAGTTTAGCGACACGTGTTTTGACCCTCAAGGGTCTAGCAGTTTATTGGAAATCCGTTGAGAATTCAGGGACCGGCCCCATGCACATGCGCGGTGGAAGATCCACAAGTAAAGGGGTGGCCCGTGAAGGGTAGGAGTCCCTGGCGGCCGCACTGGAGTCAGCTCAATTCGTGGCTGAAGCATCCTGGCCTTATGTCAAGCGTGCATCCCTCTTCTATAGAGGCTTGTCAGTTATCTTGAAAGACGCCCTTTCAATGGTCTTGATAATCTCTGACATATATCCTAAATTACAAAATGTACTGCTACATATATGTGCACGTCTATCAGAGTGTAAGGGAGAAAGGAAATATCCCTCGATGTGCTCTGTTGCCAAAACAGACTTTAATTTATGTGATATGCCAAGGTACACAGTGGAACCCAGGCAAAATAAATCAACTCATGGACGACTCACCCCAGGGGAAAGCAAACATCACTGTTCTTATAATCTCTGTCTTTACTGTGGCAAATTCGGTCATTTTATATGCTTATGTCCACATAGGTCAAAAAGAGCCTCGGAAAATGAGCGGACTCGTCCCGAAACAGGACCATCTGGGTGAGTCTAATCGATAAGCAGTCCATCTTTGAAACCAGACCTCATGTGTACCTGCATATTACTCTGGTCTTACCTGATCACTGTAAGTTCTGTACTCCCATATTGATCGACTCTGGAACTTCAGGATCCTTTACCGACCCCTCTTTGCTTAGCTCCACTGCATACCTATAGAACTAAAGTCCCATCCAGGACCCGTATGAGCAGTGATGACACAGCATTGATATCAGGGCCGATCACTTCATGTACTGCCCCTGTGATGATGAACACTGAAAAGGGGCATCAGGAAAACATAATTTTCGATCTTAGTGCAGCGCCTCATTCTAAGTTTATCCTAGAGGCCCCTTGGTGACAATTGTATAATCCTTTAATGGACTGGGCTTTACAGAAGTTCGAATTCGCCTCACAGCATTGTACTCTCCACTCTACCTCAGCCTTCCTGGAACCTCCGTCACGTATCTTGGCTGGACTCTACACCACTGGGGTGGTTGAGACTTCAATACCCACTGCCTACCATGCGTTCCAACCTACCAACATGTGTATGGGGTTGCTGTTGGTACTTTTGTTCAGAGAGGAATTGCCATAGCATTTTGGTGCTGGACTGCCCATGTGGGTAGGACAAAGACTGATATGCAAATGGATATTTCCCATCTGTGAAAGGTACAGTGAGCAAAAAGCAGATGGCTCCGAACTCTCAATGTGGTTAACAACCACTGAACAGGTTATCATGCCTTGTTCTTCCGAGAGAGGGGCGCCTGTTATCTTTGTTGAATTCTTTGAAGGAACTTGGGGTTGGTCACCCTAGGTTACCTGGGGGCAACCAGACGTGGACTCCCTGCTCACTGTGCTTAGAGAGGCTCAGCTTCACCTCACTGATGATGCCCAACAAGGCTGAAACACGTGTATGGGGTTGCTGTTGGTACTCTTGTTGAGAGAGGAATTGCCATAGCATTTTGATGCTGGACTGCCCATGTGGGCGGGACAAAGACTGATATGCAAATGGATATTTCGCATCTGTGAAAGGTACAGTGAACAAAAAGCCGATAGCTGCGAACTCTCAATGTGGTTAACAACCACTGAACAGGTTATCATGCCTTGTTCTACCAAGAGAGGGGCGCCTGCTATCTTTGTTGAATTCTTTGAAGAAACTTGGGGTTGGTCACCCTAGGTTAGCTGGGGGCAACCAGACATGGACTCCCTGCTCACTGTGCTTAGAGAGGCTCAGCTTCACCTCACTGATGATGCCCAACAAGGCTGAAACATGTGTATGGGGTTGCTGTTGGTACTCTTGTTCAGAGAGGAATTGCCATAGCATTTTGGTGCTGGACTGCCCATGTGAGCGGGACAAAGACTGATATGCAAATGGATATTTTGCATCTGTGAAAGGTACAGTGCACAAAAAGCAGATGGCTGCGAACTCTCAATGTGGTTAACAACCACTGAGCAGGTTATCATACCTTGTTCTTCCGAGAGAGGGGCGCCTGCTACCTTTGTTGAATTCTTTGAAGGAACTTGGGGTTGGTCACCCTAGGTTACCTGGGGGCAACCAGACGTGTACTCCCTGCTCACTGTGCTTAGAGAGGCTCAGCTTCACCTCACTGATGATGCCCAACAAGGCTGAAACACGTGTATGGGGTTGCTGTTGGTACTCTTGTTCAGAGAGGAATTGCCATAGCATTTTGGTGCTGGACTGCCCATGTGGGCGGGACAAAGACTGATATGCAAATGTATATTTCGCATCTGTGAAAGGTACAGTGAGCAAAAAGCAGATGGCTCCGAACTCTCAATGTGGTTATCAACCACTGAACATGTCATCATGCCTTGTTCTTCCGAGAGAGGGGTGCCTGCTACCTTTGTTGAATTCTTAGAAGGAACTTGGGGTTGGTCACCCTAGGTTACCTGGGGGCAACCAGACGTGGACTCCCTGCTCACTGTGCTTATAGAGGCTCAGCTTCACCTCACTGATGATGCCCAACAAGGCTGAAACACGTGTATGGGGTTGCTGTTGGTAGTCTTGTTCAGAGAGGAATTGCCATAGCATTTCGGTGCTGGAATGCCCATGTGGGTGGGACAAAGACTGATATGCAAATGGATATTTCCCATCTGTGAAAGGTACAGTGAGCAAAAAGCAGATGGCTGCGAACTGTCAATGTGGTTAACAACCACTGAACAGGTTATCATGCCTTGCTCTTCCGAGAGAGGGGCGCCTGCTACCTTTGTTGAATACCATGCGTTCCTAGACATCTTCAGTGAGAAAAACGCAGACCACTTACCACCGCACCGAGACTATGATTGTCCCATTGATCTACTTCCCAACTTCGCCATACCTCATGGGCACATATATTCTCTGACTCAAGATGAGGACAATATCGTTAAGACCTACATCGACAATTGTCTACGGAAGGTTTGGATACACTCCTCGAAGTCGCCGGCAGCCTCTTCCCTGTTCTTCGTACCCAAAAAGGAGGGCACTCTTAGCCCCTCTATCGATTACCGCCTACTTAATGAGTTATTGTAAATAATCTATACTGGATCTCTCTGATTCCGGTCCTCCTGGATCAGATTAAAACCAGCACTGTTTATACCAAGCTCGAGTTTAAGACGCATATAATCTGGTAAGAGTTTGGCAGGGTGATGAATTTAAAACGGCCTTCTGTACTCGTTATGGCCTCTATGAATATCTCGTAATGCTCTTTGGACTCGGCAACGCTCCTTCCAACTCCCAGAATTTCGTCAATTACATCTTTCAGGATATTCTGGACCTGTTAGTCGCAGTCTATTAAGGCAATATATTTGGATATCCTGGAAAAACCTGTGTTGCACGTACAAACATTATTACAGAGACTGCAGGAAAATCATCTATATGCCAAGTTGGAGAAGTGCTACTTCCATGTTACGGATGTGGAATTCCTTGGATTCCTATTGAACCCTAAAGGAGTATACATGTGTCCCAAAAAGGTCCAGGAGGAATTGGATTGGCCGGTTCCCTCCACTCCTTACAATATTTCATGGGTTTCGCAAATTGATATCGCCGTTTTATCGCCTCTTTTTCTACCATGGCAGCTCCTTCGACCAAACTCATCAAGGCCTCGGCTTCCTTCCATTGGTCTCACAGAGCTCATGCAGCCTTTGAGTCACTCAAAAAAGCATTTGCGACCACTACTTTCCTGTAACACCCAAGCAGCAATTCCTTGTCAAAACTGATGATTCTGCCTTGGCTGTGGGTTATACTTTCACAGAGAAATACAAACCGCTTCCTCTGCCTTTCTGCCCTCGTCCTCCCCAAGGGCATCCATTTTAGTCTTTGCAGTGGTTTGGGGAGTAAGGACTGTCTCCTCCTAGGAGCATCCACTCTCCATAGTGACAAAATGGAACTATGCCATCGAAAAATAAATGATGCCTAACATGTCCACCTATCAAGATACCCAACACACAACTACAAGATTACGAGACGTTTCACATGAGCATCCAGTACTGATATATATCTGACACTGTGCACAAAATGCTTAAGGGGGGCTACTGTGTTGGGGTAATGGGCCAGGCACTACATACGTGCATGAATATCCAAAGGCAAAACATTAGAAGTCGGACTAAGAAATGCACATCAGTGAGCACTTTTTGGAAACAAATCACACCCTCAATGTCTTTAAAATCGCAGTGCTCAAAGGTGACTTTGGGACCAGAAATGCATGAAAAACATAGGAATACAAATGCATGCAGATTTTCAATATATTGGAAGATGGTTTGAACAGAAATCACAGCTTCAGGAGTCACTTACCCAATTAACAAATTCCGACTCTTTTCACCCATAGGAAACCAGAGGAGATCACAACAGATAGACCTGTTGTTTGCCATAATTGTTTCCAGGGATGTTCACTGACAACTGACTAACACATTGCCAGCCCCTCTGAGGGAATGGCCTGTTTCCAGACTCACTCCCTACAAGCCTTTCCAGCACTTTAGAGTCCTGCACCACAATCATCACAGATGCGTGTGAGTGCTCCCGTTTCATGCCAGAATCTGGGCCTCATTATAGGCTTGCTGGTGCAGAAATAACGTGCCGGTAAGAAATGTTTACTGGCACGCTTCTGCACCGGCAAACTACAAGTTTGCTGTTGGAGGGCTCGATTTACCTCCAGCCTAGATCTGAAGTTAAGTCAGGTATCCCACTGACAAAAAACAGCCGGTTTTACTGGTGCTAGTAATACCCTTGCCGTCCCTTGGAATCTGCTGGTAATTCCAGCAGTCTAATTACCGGTAACAGTAATTCCATCTGGTGGTATCCCGGCAGCAAGGGAGTGGCTAGGTCTAGAAAAGACCCGGGGCTAAGCTGATGTCGGAACTGTTGGGACTGGGGGCTAGCTAGTCTTTTGGCTGTAGCTCCTGAGATTCTATCCGGGGCTACAACCAAAAGATAAGGGGCTATAGCCCCCTTAGCCCCCCCCCTAGCAACGCCCCTGCCCGGCAGGATACCACCAGACTTGTAATGAGGCCCAGAAGTATTTATTTCATTCAAATGCAGAGCAACACCGTCTCAATACGGCATCTTATCCAATCCTTTTCACTTCCTCCTTCACCAGTCAAAAGCCCAACACATATTTGATTGCTATTGGTCTTCTAGAGGCACAAGCCCCTCACGTGGACGACACTGCCACCACCAGTCTTGCTAAGGGATCAGCCTAACACATGTCTTGCTCTATTTCAATCTGATCAAGCTTTCTGAGGCAATGGTCAAAATGTGAGCAACAGCCTGATTTATGCTTGAAATACATTTGTCCACTTCGTTTCCTATCCCAAGCTTAAACATAGATGAGTATGATGGCAACAAGCTCAGTCGAGATGGAAACGCAACCCAAATTCCCAGCACTTAACTCTTAAATCACTCAATACTCCTGACCAGGAATCCATGTACTACTTGGGAGGAATGTCCAGATAACAGCAGGTCTTATTACTTGCCGTGACACCCTCTCTTCTAGGGCAAGACTTTTCCTGGACCACAGTATGTGCTTTCTATAAGCCAGCCGGCCATTGCGGCTAGTGAGCGGCCACAGTGGACTGTGATATGATTTCAGCCCCATGCAAGTTACTAGGGATAGACTGCCTTTTTGGCCGTAACTACAATTGATTGTTAAACCTTCGTAAGTGTAATCCCTTGGCTCATGTGGATTGTTGTGTTCTTGCCTTATTTCCCCCTCCACATACAATCCTACATTCCCACCCCTTCTGTGAGGGTATCCTCAGAGTCATAGCCAAGTTAGGACCTGATCGGGCAAGGACCACACACAATCTGTAAATGCCCACTCGGCACACAGCACTGTGTGTGCATTTACAGATGTCAATTTTAGAATTGGGAAGAAGGGGTCACCCTCCTGCTCCCATTCTCTGTGCATATCATGAACCAGGAAGTCCTCCCTGCTTCCTGGTTCATTTCTGCGTGGAGCATGCGGGAGCCGGAGACCTACGGAGCAGCTGCAGAGGCGGTGGCAACGGTGGTGAGTCTGGAGGGAAACAGATAATGGGAAAAAGTTACTTTTTTTGTGTGTATGCGTGTGATGTGTCCGAAGATTGTATGTATGCATGAATGTATGTGTGCATGTATGCACGGGTATGTGTAAGTGCATGTATGTGTGCATGTATGGGAGGGGTTGTCTGTAAGTGCTTGCATATGAAAGTATGCAGTGTGACTGGTGTACATCAGTGTGAGTATGCATGTGTATGTAGTGTATGTAGTGTGAATCTCTTGGGTGCTTATGTTAATGACACGCTGTATGGGTGCGTGACTGGCGGGTTAATGTATATGAATGTGTGTGTGTATCTGTGTGATGGTGTATCTTTGAGTGTGAATCTGTGTGTGTGTGTACCTCTGTATATGTGTGTGTGTGGGTCTGTGTATCTGTGTGTGCATGTATGTGTGGGTATCTGTGTGTGTATCTGGAGGTGTGTGTCTGTATCTCTGTGTGTGTCTGAATCTCTGTGTGTATCTGTGTGTGTGTATCTGTGCAAGTGTGTGTGTGCATGTGTGAGTGTCCGAGTATGTGTGAATAATGTGTGTGGGTCTGTGGGTGTTCCATCTTGAGTGCTTGTGTCTGTGTGTGTGAGTGTGTGAGTTTGTGTGTGTGTGTGCGTGTCTGTGTATGTTAGGTAGGGGCACTGGGAGATGTATTGGATCATGAACCTTTTTAGACAGGGGCATGGCATATTTTACTGGTGTTTTTTGCCAAGGCAAAGACAACTGTTATTATGTGAAGGAGCGGTTACGGTACATGGGGCTTAAGGGGCATTTGTGCAGACCACAAGACAATGTTTTCTTACTGTGGCATGACATTTGTTATTGGCGTTATGAGGGCAAATACAACATGATGAGTGTTCTTTTATGGGGACATTTGTGTAGCCAGCGAGGATATGTTTTCTTACTGTGGCATGGCTTTTTTTTTACTGGTATTAAGACAAAGCCAACACGAGCATGTACTTATGTGGGGATACTGGCATATATAGGCAAAGCCAGCATGAACATGTTTTGTTATAGAATAATTACTGGCATTATGGGCAAAGCAAATATGACTCTTTTCTTATGTGGGAATACTGGCATATATAAGTGCAGCAGAATGGACATGTGTGGGCATGTGTAGGCAAAATCAGTGTACAACTGTTTTTACACTTGTCGAGTAGTGGCATATAGTGGGCAAAGGCATTATTAAAATGTGTTGGAAAATGCTCCTGTGCATTGTTGGTGACTTGGGATCTAAAGGACTTTTTTCATGTCTTACCGTACAAAACAATTGTAAAATGGGTGGCTTTTTACCTATTTTTCCACAGAAATTGTATTGAAAAATGCACCATTTTAACCCAAAGCAGGGAACCGGGGAGGAACCTCCCATCATTGGTTCATGCTCCCTCCCTATGCTAGACCGCTCCCGCGCATTTGGCCGGGGAAGATCAAGCCCCCTTCCCTCCACAGGCTCCCCTTATTGTGGGCCCTACTACATTTGCTCCACTTTTTACACAGTTCTGGCTACGCCTGTGGGTATCTCCCTCGCACCGTCTCCTTTTACTGCTCCCATCCTCCAACATGAAACTTCTACATGAAAAAAAATAAAGTAATATTCTATACTTGTTCTAAAATGTCTACAGAGGCAGCACCAAGCGTTACCACAAAGGTCCCTGGGACATAAGTGCCTCAGGATAAGAGAATAGAGTCCAAGGGATGTCTACCGGACAACACGATTGCCCTGGCCTAGAAGTACATTTCTGTGGAAGATGGGATATGCTTCCTGAAGTAATAGAACTGTGAAATTGTAAAGATTGGGGTTGGAAGCCTGCTGCTAAAATTTTTCCAAAAATAACTTTCGGGCTTCTCTCCCCTCAGCATTACAGCCATGGGCTTCCAACACCACCCACTGCAATACTCCCACCCCTAACCCCATACTTATCTTGCAGCGGCACACTTCGCTGTGTGCCACTGACTCGCTGTGTCCCTGCGATGCTTGTTCCGTTCCACTTCCGTGATCGGGAACCAGCGCAGCAGGGTCCTATCCTTTTTTTCATTATTCTTTCTTTTTTTTACTTTTTTCGGGACCGGCTGCAGGGCACACATCCGCAACCCCCACTCACAATATAGTGACTAAGAGTCTGGGGGACACACCTGCAGCCCTCGCAGCCTTTGTCACTGAGTGGGGGATTTAGTCGAACTTTTCAGACGTTCAGAATTTTTGAACGGCCGAAATTCGGCCAAATCTTCCGTTCAGTATTTTTTCGCAGACTTTTTGGATGTTACCTAATTGGAATACTAAGTTCCGCTGGCAAAGACTGCTAATCTTCTCTTTACTACATGGAAGACAAAAACATAAACAATATCCCTTGTAAACAGCTGGGAACTGGAGGTGGTCATGTCACTGAAATTGCTGAACTGCTTATAGTGGAATCCTATGTAGTTTAGACCATGCCTTGTAGATTGCTGTTGGGTGGAAAGGGGGTGGAGGGCAAGAAAATTGAAACTTATGGATCAGTGTGAGATTACACTACTTACGTAGCACCAGGGGGGGCCCAGAGCGATCATTTTTGATCTTCAGTTTGACAGACTTTGTTCCAGACCACATAGACTAAATGCCAGATTCGTTTGGGCTTTCTCTAACCTATGCAACCCTGCTACGAGAACCAGGCCCTCAAATACAAATGTGTGCCCTAATGTGATATACACAAGTCATTCCTGAATTATGGGGCACAGTATGGTGGGGCGGGAACAAAGTGGCAGCAACAAAATTACCACCACTTTTCCCGCTCCGCCATACCATGAGTTTGACCCAGGAATGGGGGATTTACCTTCAGCATCATGCTGGAGGTCAATTTTCCTACCTCTGCCAAACAATTTCAGTAATTCAGCTGCAAACCCGAATGGAGTCCTATGGATTCCAAATTAATAGGGACTAACACTCCTACTACCACTTGTAATCCGGCGGTAAATCCACCAGACCAAGTGGCAGTAACAGTAATATCTTTGGGTGGTGTTCTGCCGGATTTACCACCAGAATGCTGCCCAACTCGTAATGATGCCCATTGTGTTTGTTATGCAACTTACCATTGATGTTTGTTATGCAATTACCATGGACAGTAACCAGTGACTGTCCATCCAAAACCCAGAACCTTGCTGTCCTGCAAACTGAAACATCCCCCAGTGCTACAAGGCCATACGAATGGCAGATGAACATTTCATAAATGACATGTGACATAAAATGACATGACAGCTGTCGCTCGTAATCATTCAGTGTGATATATCCCTGTTGTAAATAGTTTCAAATTAGTATTTTCATGCCCCCGTTATCTCTTTTTATCCGTTGTTTGTTCCTTCCCCCACGCCAACCTAATTGCCCTTTTTCTGAGTTCTTCTTGATTGGTTATTTTCAGCCTCAACCCTTTTTTTCCAACTTTCCTCAGTCAAAGCACAGTTTCATTGCTTATTGTCTGTAATATCTTCCTTTCTCACATTTATTTCTCCCTCTCGACCCTTTTTACACTGTTCCTTGAACATCTCCCCCCTTTGCCATTTACCTCTATCCTTCACAATTTCTCTATGATGGAGGAAGCTTAGCAAGAGTAACCCTAAAATGAAACTAAAATGAAACTCCACCGCAGTAGCGGTGGTTGCTGTAAATAGTGCATAGCCTTTTATTCCCTATTTTACACGGCTCCAAAGTTAAAGAGGAAGAAAAAGGACGTTTCAATATATCTGCTGATTTGCTATGTTTGCATAAAAACAGTCCCAAACACCCCTTATCTTGCTCGTTGTGGTTTACATGCACAATGTCTGCATCTTTGTCAGACAAAAAAAGTAGTGTGTGGTTATGCATTATTCCAGTGACTTCAGCAAAGCTATAACCTAACTGTGACAAATTGCCATCTGGCAAGCGTGTCAAATGATGTGGGTAATTTCATCTCTGAAAGGGTAATCTGCTCAGCTCATTCCCCTTTCAAAAGTTCCATGCCAAAAGCACAGTGGGCCTCATTACACGGACGGCGGTAAGGGTTAACGGTCACCGTTAATGGCAACGGTGACCGTTAACCCTTACCGCCGTACTACGAGGTCCCTTTGCGGGTTGGAGGAATTAACGCCTGCTTCTTGCAGGCGTTAAGTACCAACCCGCTAAGGGACCTCGGAGCTAATTACGGCACCGCAAAATTGCGGTGCCGTAATTAGCGCCTTCCCCATTCCCATAGAGCCCTATGGGGCAGAAATGGGAATGGGGAAGGGCAATGGCGGAAGGGGGATTTACCGCCCCTCCAACCTTGGAATGGGGCGGTAAATCCCCTTTCCGCCAAGGCGGTGCCGGTAATTTACCGGCATGGTCCAGGGTGCTAATAGCACCCTGGATTACCGCCTTCCGTGTAATGAGGCCCAGTGTGTATCTGTGCACTGCTGCACCAGTATCCTTATTGCAGCTGCTGCTCTAGCAGTGGCAGAGAGCGGGTTCAGAGGTCACAGGTGCCCTCTTGACAGCTGCAACGACATCAAAGTCTTGCAATCGGGGTCTGCATTTAAAATATGCACCCCTGTTCCAAAAACTGCATGACTCTGATGATCCTGTCCTGGTGGCACACTAAAACGTAAATATAAGCTATGCCTGAGTAAGGTTATGGTGGTCAGCATCTCTCAGCAGGGTCGGATTGGCCCCTCGGCCTTTCAGCCCGTGGCTGGGTCGAAATCATCCCTGAGCAGTTGGGGCCAGTTTCTGGCGATGCCTTCCTTGTTTTTAGGTTCAGAGACCTTCTGTCACCTCCTATCCAGGAAGCTTGCTGCATGGCCTAGCAGTTCACACGGTGTGCTGGCTGTGTACTGGTTCTGGGCGGCCGGACGGACCTCTGAGTTCTATATCTCCCTCTGTTCCCTGGGAGATGTTTAGGGGAGGTATCTTGCTTCCCTCTCTGGATATCCTGGCCTTCCTTCCCTGTCAGAAGATGCAAGGCAGACTGTACCTTCAGCCAGGGTCCAAGGATGAGCTCTTCTTTCTGCTTCTTGGAAAGTCTTTAGGTGATCTGCCAAAAGAGGGGCTCGCCCCTCTTTTAAAGCCAAGTGGGTCACAGTGATTGGTGTAGGCTAAGCCTACCTTAGTGAACCAATCCCGGTCGCTACCAACAACCTCCTGTATGCGTGAGGTCAAAATCAGAGTGCTTTGCAACAGGAAAAGTAAACCGGAAAAGAGGAGCAAGGTGTGCCCCAGAACTAAAATGGCGTACACCTTCACTCTGGGAAATTGCTATGGGATGGACACCACTCGGTAGTTGGAATATTGTGTTAATGAAAAATTCTAATATAGAGATTAAATTTAAGGAGCAACTTGGCACAAAAACCTTTGGCACATGGCTATCAATACCAGACGCAAAAAAGGTACCGAATTACCTCTGAGCCTATGAAGTGCTTTCATTAGCCCCTGACAACAGGTTTCAAATAAAACTTAATTTTAAGTTAAAAACTTTGAAATCCATTTAATCACATCTCCCAAGGTCATTACTGTTTAATGACTCAATCATTTTATTACTCCATAAAAGGCAGTACTCAAATTGACCTAGTGTCTCTTAGCCAATGTATTTCGAAAACAGATCCGTCTTCAGAGCTAAACACTATCCTATTTAACAAACCCACAATAATTACACCAAATCAAATAAAAGGGCACACACAGCAAAACATATAGGGAAAACAAACGAAAAGAAACCTATGTCAAAAGTTAGCATGTTATAAAATTCATTTAACTTATTCATACATTTGTTAATAGTCAGTTATTTTATTTTAATGGGTAAATCGGTGTTCATATAACTAAAATAAAAGGGAAAACAACAAAAATTGCACCTATATGTTCACTGCATTTTGTTGTAATAATACACACACACAGCAGGTATATTTACATAAATAGTAGTTGGTACCCAGTCTTCAAAATAACCTATATAAGGTTAATGGCTGCGTTCCACTTGAGGGTGAGAAAAAACAGGTTTTTCAAATAAACTCTTTTCCCAGTTACAACGTAACCTTCTCTGTCCTGCCTCTTTGATGTTTTGTCTTTCGTGTGAATGTGTTTGTGTGCCTTGATGCCCGCGGGCTAACGGCACATTAGAAATCAACAAATAAATAAACATCAATACCCAGAAGAAAGATATAATAAATGCAGTTAGAAGCTCCATCTCTATTCACATGTTCCATATTGCATCTCATTATGATGTGTTTAGGATTTACCGGTGGAGTTTGTGTTGCTCCACAGATCTACAGCATCATGCACCGTGCACAGCTTCTTCTTCTCTTCTTCTTCTTGTTGGGGTGACTACCAGAAACAAGAAGCCAGCGATTTCCAACCAAATAGATGATGTTTACCAAACTTCCCACAATTGCCGCTACAGACCAACCACTACAGCAAAGCAACACTACCAATAAACCCACACAAAAATACAGCCACCACACCTCACACAATCCCCCTACACAACACTTCATTCAAATACTCCCTTGTAAAGCCAAAAATGCCCCAAAACTTCTCAGCTGCCCTAACTATAATCATCGGTTCCACAGTCTTGCTCTGCATTTGAAAAGAACAATTAATAACCTCAATCATAAACAACAAAAACCTCTCCGTTGTCAACACCAATAAGTCACCCACCACCAGTGGCCGCACAACACAATCCACAGCAACAACAGAATGGGACAAGAGCCCATCCCCAGTTAGATAAACCTTCTCAACCCGATCCACACCAGTAGCTGGCAACCGCGCAACAGCCTCTGCATAAGACAAATTGCGAGACACTCTCTCGGACTGCACTTGAATCTCTCAGACTTACACAGGACACCCCTTAAACATAACACAGTGATCCCCACCACAGTTCCTACATACAGGCACCGTCTCACTTAAACACTCCTTGATATCATGGCCACCACCACACTTCGCACAACACTGCTCCCCCTACAAACACCGGCTACATGACCAAACTTCTGACACCAAAAAGAACGCAAAGGAGGGGCACATATTTTTCCACCTGTAACCTCTCAAATCCAATCCACAAAAACCAGGGCACCTCCACAGACTGAAACAACACCAAGACAGTAATCGAAACTGCAACCCCATCCCCATTCCTAGGACCCAACCTATGCACAACAATCACACCAACACCCTTAACCTCAGACATCAAAAAGTCCAAATCGGCACTAGCCGGAACACCATAGATCACCCCCTTACCACTAACCACACGAACAGGCAGTACAGAACACACCACCGGAATCCCCACCACCATAAGCAAATGCAACATAATCTCCTGCTGCTCAAAAGACACACAGCAAACTAAAAGCTTACTTCCACTCACCTTACGGATAGACTGAGGTGAATGAGCCCACTCCTCCACTGAAATCACAATCTCAATCGGGCACACCTTCCTGAAATCCTGGCCCTCCACAGTACTGCCACCAGAACCACAAAAGATCTCTCCTCCGGAGCATCAAACCCCTTACTCGGCACACAAGACCCAACGCCAGACACCACACCACCACCCACATCTCCCACCACCTCAGAACAGAGAGGCTTTGCCTCCTCCTTCTCCAACGCAGAGAACCTTGAAGACACAGCGACACCATTGACAACCCCCACCCGTTCCACAGGAGACCGACTCCTAGACACATCCCCCGACTTACCCCTATTCTTAGCAGGAACTGACTGCCACTCAGATCCAGAATCACTAGACCCCGAGTTCTCCATCAACCAAAACAAGAATCCAATCCGCCCTCTGCTGAGCCCATCAAACTCCTCTCACATGCTTCACCTGAATCTACCACTCGCCCAGTCAGACCACCCCAATTACCACTCACACACTACAGTGCGTCGATTCCTGCTACAACACAGGCATTCCTTCATGACTCCCTCCCATGATTCTCGACCACCCCAGTCCAGCGTTCACCACCGCCTAGCAGAGTTCCAGTGTCAATTTCCCATCAGAGTCCCATGGCGGCGCCCTCGGCCGCTGCCTCCCCAAATAACAACTCCTCTCTAGCGTTGTCATTGGTGCAATAGCATGAAGATGAACATTTTACTGGCATAAATCCTGGAAGCATGTTGTTAATAGTGTTGTCAATACTGTGTTGCTATTCTTGTCCTATAGCTCTCAAAGTGCTGTCCACATTACGTAACATTGATGATGGCAGTGTCAGAATACCCATTAATGATTAGCTGACACTCGAGGCATCATACTCGAAATTTATATTGAGCATGATATGCATGTCAATAAGAAATAGGGTTACATTAGAAGTAATGTTACAGATTGGTTCACACTCAAGACATCATACTTAAAATTAACTGGATTAGATCTGATATTCCTGTGTGCAAATATAAAAACCAGACATAGGCCCTCATTCCGAGTAGGGCGGTAAGGGATACCGGGCACCTGTAAGGAGACTGGTGCCGGTAATCCCTTACCGCCCGACTACGAGGTCCCTTAGCGGGTCCCTTCCTTAACGCCTGCTCTGACCAGGTGTTAAGGATGGGACCCGTTAAAGGACCCGGGCGCAAATAACAGGCTTGGCATATGCCGGCCTGTTATTTGTGCCCTCCCCATTCCCATTGAGCCCTGTGGGGGCTCAAATGGGAATGGGAAATGGTTTGGTAAATGGGGACTTACCGGTCCCTCCAAGGTCGGAATGGACCGGTAAGTCCCCATTGAACCAAACCGGAGTCGGTACCGGTATGGGAGGCAGTCATGGCACAAATAGTGCCATGACTACCACCATACTCGGAATGAGGGTCATAATCTGTTGTGCATAAGCTAATCAAGTGTTGTTTCAACACAACGGACACAAGGCAACCTCACAAAAGCTGAAGGGTTCCGTGTATGCAGAGTGAGAATTCAATGCTATGGAGCATTACAGTAGTGGTGTTCAAACACGTTCTTGACAATGTTCCTTGAAAAAACGTCTACATGTATATGTCCAAACGCATACTTCATAGTTGTAAAGTAAGTTATATGAAGCATGTATAGTTAACTACATTGATTCCTCAAGGGGTTAGAGCATCCAATCTTTCAATCCAGTAGGTCTCTCTTTGGTCAAGTCTCTTTGCCACATCTTTATGCTGGGTTTTATTGTTGATCACCTCCACCACCTGGAATTGTATCTATGAAATGTCATGTCTTTTCTGTAGCCAATGTCTGGCCAATGCTGAGTTAACGTTCTTGGTCCTAATACAGGACCAGTGCTCATTCCATCTTTGCTTGCATGGTCTTTTGGACTGTCCATCATAATATAACCCACAGGGGCACTTGATAGCATAGATCACATTATTGGTATCACGTGTAGCAAAACTATTGATTTTGATTTTCAATCCAGATCTTGAATGTTTTATGATGTTGCCCTTTGTTATAAACCTGTAGTTGGTACAGTGCAAGCAGGGGAAGGTGCCTGTCCATATGATCAGCAATGGTTTCTGGGCTGGTTTAGTTTTAAACAGTTGATCTATCTGGTTTGTACTTCTCTTGGAGGCAAATATGGGTAGTTCACGAAACAGGTGTTCTACCCTGATGTCAGATGTGAGAGTCCTCCAATTCTTTTCAATAATTGATTTGATATGGTCACTTTGGATCAAGTATTTGGATACATAAACCAGTGCAGGGCATTCTTTTTCTGTTCTGGTCTCAGTGAGTAAATCCATTTGTTTGGCCATAGCTCGCCTTTCTCTTGCTGCACAGACCTCCTCGGTTCTGTAGCCTTGGGCAAATAATTTCTCTCCCATTCTCACAACCTCGTCCTCATAGTCTTTAGGGTCACTGACAATCCTTCTGACAGATAACATCTGAATTGGCTACAAGGATGAACTTTCCTCTCTGTGAAAAGGCAACAGCAGATCTAGTCACTACTGTTGACGGAACAGAAATCGCTTTGGGCCCTGTAACGCACTCAATGACTGAGATGACACTTCTGTGCCAAGACGGACATCGGGAAGCCATTGTGTTCGATATAATTAAGGCCCCACAATTCCAAATCATTCTGGGAATGCGATGGCTAGTATCACACAATCCTTGCATCGACTGGCGTGCTAAGAGGCTGACCTTCTCAGACGAATGTGCTCGTACCTGCTATCAAGTAAAAGAACCCTTGGTCAAAGAAGTGACAACGATTATGAGCCTAGCTAATCCACTGCCCTCGGTATATCAAGATTATCAGGATGTTTTCCAGAAGGATCAAGCCAACACTCTCCCTCCCCATGGATCGTACAACTGTCAAATCGATCTCATACCTGGTGCACAGATTCCATGTGGTCGAATCTATGCACTCACCGAACCTGAAAACCTGCATCTGAAGAAATATCTAAATCAGTACCTGCTAACGGTTTTATCCGCCCGTCCAAGTCCCCGGGGGCTTCCCCCTCATTCTTCGTGCCTAAAAAAGAAGGAGACCTTAGGACTTGTATCGATTACCGCACATTGAACCAGGTCACTGTTAAAAACCGTTATCCTTTGCCTCTAATCCCTGAACTTTTGGACCAAGTTAAAGACGCCCGAATTTATACCAAGTTGGATCTCCGTGGGGCATACCACCTGGTACGAATCAAGAAAGGGGACGAATGGAAGACCACCTCTGCACCAAATACAGGCTGTTCGAATACCAGGTGATGCCCTTTGGCCTTTGCAATGCCCCAGCGGCATTTCAGTATTTCATGAATGATGTCCTGCGAGAACTAATTGTTTTGTGTGTCGTAGTATACATCAACGACATTTTGGTGTACTCCCCGTCTGAACAAGAACATGTGAAACACGTCCGTGCTGTTCTGGACAAACTCCATCAACACAAACTATTTACAAAACTGGAAAATTGCTTCTTCCACGTTACGGAGGTTGAGTTCCTTGGATTTGTCCTAACCCCTCAAGGTGTACGCATGGACTCGCGGAAGGTGGATGCCATTCTCAATTGGCCCTCTCCAACCTCAATAAAAGGAGTTCAGAATATGCTTGGGTTCGCAAACTCTATCGTCGTTTCATTCCAGGTTTTTCACAGTTAGTGCATCCTATTACCTCGTTACTGAAAAAAAATAAACGTTTTCAATGGTCAGAGGAAGCAGAGAAGGCGTTCCAGGACTTAAAACAAAAATTCTTCTCAGCTCCCATACTGAAACATCCCCGCCCAGATCTACCGTACGTGGTTGAGACCAACGCTTCCAGGTTGGCAATGGGAGCGGTCCTCTCGCAAAAAGATCCTGAATCCGGTCAGCTTCACCCTGTGGCCTTTTGGTCATGGAAATTCACGGCCCCAGAACTGAATTATGCCATTAAGGACAAAGAATTCTTGGCTATTAAGGCAGCCTTCAAGGCTTGGCGGCACTATCTCTTGGGAGCAAGGCACACGATCACGGTAATCACTGATAACCGCAATCTACAATACCTAAAGGTGGCAAAGGCTCAATCATCTCGCCAACTTAGATGGACATTATTTTTTTGCTGAATTCGACTTTGTGATCACTTATCGCCCAGGTTGTCGAAATAGTAAAGCAGATGCTTTATCTCGTATTGGAGTAGACGAGGAGTCCATCAATCCAGATCCTGTGCCAATCATCCCTGGAGAAAAAATCTTGGGAATTACGTCTCTAACCTTAGATGACGTCCACAAGGAAATCACTCATCTCATGGATACCAACACTCTGAAGGTTTGGCCTACCAAAAGTGCCCACCACTCAGTTTCAGACCAATTACCATACTTTCAGGGTCGTCTTTATCTGCCCAGCAAGGAGCTTCAAGAAAAGGTCATCTCAACCTACCATGAATCACTGGTTGAAGGCCACCCTGGAATCTCTAAGACCGTAGCCAAGATAAAGCGACACTTTTGGTGGCCAACATGGCGTAAAGACATCAAACAATGTGTGCTGTCTTGTGGGGTCTGCGCACAAAACAAGGCTCTAAAGAAGAAATCACCAGGCAAATTGCAACCTCTGGATATTCCACCTACACCTTGGCATAGATTGTCACTCGATTTTATAACTGACCTACCTCCTTGTAATGAGTACAACACAATTTTAGTGGTGGTGGACTTATTTTCCAAGATAGCTCATTTTATCCCACTGAAGGGGTTACCCTCAGCTTCGATCCTGGCAAGAGAATTCTTGGAACAAATAGTCCGGATATATGGATTTCCTTCTATCCTGATTTCTGACCGTGGCAGTCAGTTTGTATCACGTTTCTGGAAAAAGTGTTGCGAGTTAGCTCACATCGATGTAAGACTTTCCACCAGTCACCATACCCAGACTGATGGTCAGACTGAGAGGACCAATCAGACTTTAGAACAATACCTCAGATGTATGTTACACCAAACAGAAGACAATTGGAAGGACATTTTATGGATAACTGAATACGCCTACAACAACTCCCTGCACTCTAGCATTGGGCAAAGTCCTTTCTATACTATTTATGGGTTGCATCCACAAACCTCTAACCTTGACCCACTTCAACCCCTAGAAATGCCAGCAGTAAGAAGTTTGCACACGACTATCACTCAAGCCTTGAAACAAGCAACTGACTATCTGAGGTGAGCTAAAGAAAGATACAAGAAATCAGCAGATATGCACAGGAGTTAAGCTCCCAAATATCAAGTGGGAGATGAAGTTTGGCTAGCGTCAAAGCACATTCCAATGAAAGGAACCCGCACCTTCACTCCCAGATATGAAGGTCCATACACCATTAAAGCCATCATCAATCCGGTAGCTGTAAAGCTGGATTTACATTCATCCCGTATTCCATGTCTCACTTTTGAAACCAGTGCAACCTGGAACCCGAGTACTGAAACCACCAAAACCAATCATAGTTGACGGGGAACCTGAATTTGAGGTTAAGGATACCCTGGTCTCAAAAATCATCAAATCAAAACTATTTTATCTAATAGACTGGAAAGGATATGGACCACATGAAAGATCGTGGGAACCTAGCGAAAACATTCATGCCCCACGGTTGTTGAAGAGATTCCATCATAACCACTCGAACAAACCGGGACCAATGGGAGAAACCACTGTTAGGGGGGTTTTGGGGGGGAGTGCTGTCATGGTTTGCGCTAAGAACCACCTGGACCCGATGCCCCCCCCCAGTCATCGACTCCCATAAGGACTTATCAAGCCCCAAGGGAGTGTCCCAGGGCCTCTTGGACTCAGTCCTGGCGCCGGTGGCGCCAGGCTCATAAAATGGGATGAAGCACATGAAACTACTTGTTCAGCCTAGTGAGGCTGAGCCTTTCAGCTTTCTCTGGGTGTGGTTGAGGAACTATTTTACTTGAAGAACAGGGTGTGGTAAAGGGACTACTTTACCTGGAACTACTTGCAAGGCTATTTAAGCCACGCCCTGCAGGCAGAACACGCTTCGCGTTATTCTGCACTCCTGCAGCATAACGCTCACCATGTCTGTCCTGTCCTCGAACTTCTACAGCCACGCCCATTCAGAATTTCGTCCATCGGTGCCTAGAAGGAGAAAGGCAAGAGAAAACAAAGTCAGTACAACAGCAGAGTCTTACCTGCAGCATCCTTTCTTCGGTTGCTTCTGCAGCCGCTCCCAGACCTCCGCATCAGCTGAAGGGAATGTATTCGTTCAGGCCGCAAGACGCACTCGGGTTCAGCATTCTTCCGGAGCATCTTCGGAACAGTTCTTCCATTCTTCATTCCGACACCGTGCCGCTTCTGTAAAAAGAAGAAGAAACAACAAGTTAGTCACGCACGCAAGGGATACCAGTATTTTAGACTTATAGCGCCTCACTCTTGCGCTTCAACTCACCTGACGGAAATCTGCTCCGCATCTTAAAACTACTTGAATCTCCATTCAAAATCCATTCAAGGCTCTGCCTGAAAGAAAAGACAAAGACACAGATCAAAAGGGGTTGAGCCAAAATAAAGACTTTAAACACTTATACCAAGCAGTTATTGGCATAGAGACTTACCTGTTTTACCCAGCTCTCCAAGACTCGGCAACCACTCATCGGATCAGTGAAGTAACTCGATCCTGGGAAAGACTGTATTAAACGCGCCCCTGCTAGATTTCAGGACGGAGAGTCTACCTTATAAAATTCTAAGGTGAGATCAAGAGGAGTAGGGTATCAGGTGGTGGGTCCAATTCCACCCACTCAGTGGCTCATATCTTATTTCGATCTTGCAGACAAACGCCTCGTGAGGGTGATAACAAGGGAGAAGTCACAGCAGCATCATCAACTGCGCAGTACCACACCAGCGCAGACATCATTCGTGCAGCCACGTGCTGCGCCCCCGTGGAGACCAGGTGAGCGTGACAGGTACGTTTATGATAAGGCTAGGTTGATGTTTCTTTCCTGAAAATATTAGTTATGTATTTGTCCTCTCCTGGTTTGATCCAAATAATGTATGCAATGTTCTGAATGTTTACATCGTGAATTGTGTGCGTGGGTCTATGGTGTTAAAATATGTTAGGAATCCTTCCAGATTTTCTAGGGTTCCAAAAATATTGTCTATGCAGCGGACCCACATAGACAGGTAGTAAGTTACGCCAGATGGTGTGATCCAATACATACTCCCTTTTGAAACTGTGCATAAAGCAGTTTGCATATGAGGGGGTCATGGTTGCCCTTTTGAGGTGCCTGAGACATGAAGATAGAATTTATCTTTGAACTGAAAGTACGAGTTCTCAGAAATAAACTGCAATAAAATGATAATACGTTTTTTGGATGCCTTCATATCTCCTTCATTCAGGAGAAAGCATTCAATTGCCTCTCTGCCTAGGTCATGTGGTATGGATGTGTATAACCTCTTCACATCAGTTGTAAACATGATAGATCCTTGAGTGTGGGGGATTTGGTTCAGTTTCTGCAGAAAGTGTGTTGTATCCCTAATAAATGGACTAGTTTTCTGGACTATAGGTTTGAGGAAGAAGTCAATATATTTATCTAGGGGTTGGATAATACTTTCCATGCCTGCCACGATGGGTCGCCCTGGTGGATTAGTGGTGTGTTTATGGATTTTAGGGTGTGTGTAGAAGTCAGGGATTCTTGGGTGACTAGTTTGAAGAAATGTCTTGATGTGATGGTTTATCCACCCCTGGTCTTCTGCTTTAGCCAGGACCCGAGTAAAATTATTCATTACAGTAGTTGTGGGATCTGAGTCCAATGTAGCATAGACTGTGGAGTTATCTAGCTTTCTACCACATTCTTGATCATAGTCAGTGGTGCCCATAAGCACAAGAGCTCCACCCTTGTCTGCTGGGTGGATTGTTATATGTTTGGCACTATCGAAGTTCTTCAGTAGGTTCACTTTGTGTGGTCTAAGGTTATTGTGTTTAGGATATTTATTTATTTAATTTATTTCTATTAGTTCAGACAAACTTTTACATACAGTTTGTGCAATCATACGTACATACATTAAAACACATCACATCTCCTATGGTACTAATGCAATCTCCATATTTCATCATAAAATGGAATCATAAATATTTATATTTATATGAGATTTTACTGAGGTCTTTGAAGACCTGTTTGTGGAAAATGTCCACGGATGGTATCCTGATGGGGGGCATAAAAGTACTTTTACTTCTAAATTCCTGCATCTGTTCTTCTTGTTCCATTATGTCTATGTCATTGGTCTCTTCCATTTCTTTAAAAAAAACTGTTTCATCACAAATCTAAATAGCTCCACCTTTGTGTCAAAAAGGGTTGTACTTTATGTAGGGGCAAAGTTCAAACCCCATTTGAAGGGTGTTTATTTCAGCACTACTCAGGATTCAACTTGATAGATTTACTACTAGGTTTTCTTTTGTTGTTGTCATGTTATCCCCCCTCCTCCTCTTTGCTTTCCTTTTCCTCGTTCGCGTACTCTTCCTTCTCTCAAAAGAAAGTTCTGGCCACACTCCCTTGTGGCACTAAGTCCCACCCAACTTCCTGTCTGTTGTTTTCAAAGAGTCTCTCTAGTTAATGGTCCTCTCTATGTGGTCCCTCTTAAAGCGGCATGTCACCCTTGAAGTTGTGGTGAGACCAGACTCTCTGGCTTCTGCAAACCACATTCTCGTACCTTATGAATAGGGTCCCCCTAGCGTGGTGACCTACTGTAAACAGCAGTCCCAGACATGGTAGCTCACTGTCATTGATACTGAGAGTGGGATCTGTCTTCAGATTGACACAGTTATATATGAAAAGTTGTTTGGTTTCCTGTATCATTCATTAACCTCTGCAGCCAGGCCCCATGTGCGCCTGTTTGAAGTACCCTTTATTGGTATGCTCATCACTGACACCAGCTGCAGTGCCTAACAAAAGAGTAGGGCGGATCCATGGATCCTTTGTTAGTTAATCAGGCTGGCCATGGCAGGTGGACAGTTTGGTCCTCCCCTTTCTTGGATATGACATAGTGCACTTCTGGCTGTCACATTCCAACTAAATATGATAGGGCGGACTGTGTCTGTAAACGGTGTCCACTAAGTGTCATGGTGTGAGCATAAGAAAATGTGTGTGGATTAGCCCCATGCATTTTCCTGAGGTTGTTCTACCATCATTCTATTTAATGAAAAATTTCAAAAAGCCCAGGCGAGCGCACACCCACCATGCAGAAGGTTGAATTCCTCACAGCCCACCAACATTCTTAATCAGCAGCAACCCCACCGTCAGCACCAGTTATATGGCATATGAAGGGGTCACTGGGCACAACAGCAGCATCCGCCTCATCACAGCCAACATGGGACTTTGATGCCATGCCTTAAACCCAGCAAGGTGAAGAAAGAAGAACAGACCGATAATCACAGACGAGCAGCCCCCTAAATCAACCTACATGCCACAACCGTCACCAGGAACTGAATTCTATCAGCAGAACACCAGCAGTATCTTCAGTGATAATGATGACACAGACATCCACAAGACTAACCACACACACTAACCGAAGGAAATGCAGAGCCGCAACTGCAGATGTCCATGTCTTCCCATTCTTTCTGCTACTTTGCATAACTCTTTGTCTCACCGGCTCCTCCATCACCCTCTACCACAGCCTACGGACCCCACATTTTCCCAGGACATTTATTTGCCCTGCCTGTGACATGGGGGGAGAGGTGATGCACATGGGCGATGCTCATGGGCACTGTATATCCCACGCATGTCCTGCTCTGCTAAATCAGTGGGAATGCCCACCCCAGAGAAGCCATTTCTGAACCCTAGTGGCTGGTGAACGATCATTTGTCCTTAGGATGGCATTTGACACCCTACAACAAAACAGTAATGGCCGCAACCCTACCAATCCTCAGAATGGAGAAGAACGGATCTACAGTGTTGTCAATGCAATTCCCTTATTATTGTGGGCGTCATAACAATAAAATAAATAAATACTATTTAAGTGCAGTGCTATCTAAAGCTGTAAATGTTTTGGAAGCTGGAGTTCCGCAATGAAATATGCTCCTGAGTTGAATTCGGTATCTGATCTACAGAAGCCGCGGGTGTCTTCAAGCCGAGATTTCCACGAAGGGTTCCAATAATCACACCTCAAAGCAACATCTTTGTTTGACACATTTTTTGGACCAGCACCAAGTCCTTATCAGTTCTTTGGAAGTGTTTTCTATTCATACGTGTTTAAATAATGTGCATATCAGGCTGAGAGGCCACAAATGTTCATGACAAAATGTTCAGAAAACCGGAATGACTTGTACCCGGAGAGGCGCGCTGCCACTTCTCCTTTGTGTTCATAACATTTGTAAGATAAAGGATTACTGGTGCACACAGCATACGTCAAGTTCAAGTGTGACAAGCTGTATAACAAATTATCAGAACTGGTGATTGCACTCCTAATGTGACATAGAATCAATAGAAAGTACCCAAAAGTGAAACAAACCAGACTTCGAAGTGACTCAGCATTATAAAACAAGCATTGACAATGCCAACAGTTTTGTCTTTTGTGTAGATATGGGAAAGGTATTTGACAGACATTGCCATAATGGTACTAACTGGCCATTGAAAATGGTGCACATACCTGGGCATGACAGCAGTGCCTGGTAAATGGCTCTCTAATGCCTATACACAGTATACAAAAGCCGAAACTGTTGGCTTTGCTAATGCTTGCCTTTAACAGGACTTCTGTGAAGGACACGCATACTGCTTATAAATCAAGTGGTTGAAGGCAGACCTAGTTAAGACATTTCCATTACACCAGTACCACGTTTACAGCCCCAATTAAACAATTAGCTCTGAGAAGACTGATTTGATAAAATCCTGGCAGGCACTTAAAGTGCAAAGTTTGACTTTAAGGCTTGATAACGTGAGCTCAAAAGAGATGTGTTTTTTGGGCAGGTAGGAGCAGAAAGTGGCTGTGACTGGTCACATGGATTATGTATTTATTTATTTATTCTTTCATTTGCCACAGCGCACACAACTCTCGGGTATCTCTGTGCTGGTTACCTTAGGATATTTGGTTACCTGTTACATTTATAAGACGGTACAATGGAGCAATGTTACGTTGCGTCCCTCCTCAAATGTCATAATTGAACTGATGGATGTAATTGCAAAGATGGGGATGCAAAACAGGCCTGGGGGATCATCTTAAAAAAGAAATGCATAAAAAAGGTTTTAATAGCAATATACAAGTATATTTATTGAACATCATTTCTTTTTAAATTTAAGTACTTTTATAAACAATTGGAGAAAGGGTGGGTGTCTGGCCACTTTGGGTATCTATTCCTATTAAAGGTTTGTTTAATATAAACAACTGATACATTTATACATAGTTTCTCTTTAAAAAGTGGATACACACAAGCTCATTTCTGTGATCACGCAACCAACCAGCTACTCAAAATCCCAACCACCACAAAAATAAACTGGAAAATCGTCAAAGCAAGCAACCTAATAGAACAACTGGAGCTGACAAAACCATCCACGACCGAGCTAGAGAAGGCAGACCTAGACGAAAAAACAGACCTACTATATAAATGAATTGCTGATACAATCGGAAACATCTCCCCTGAAAAACCGTTTACCCCCTCAAGAAAAAGAGCATTGGCAAAATGGTTCACCCCGCTGCTAAGCACCATGAAAAAGAACAAGAAGAAGCTGCAACTAGAATGGAGGAAAGAGTATGACCAAGATAAGAAAACTAAGTTACAGAGACAAATTTGATCGTACAAGAAGGAAATTCAAAAGGCAAAGAAAAGGCACTATGACGACAGAATCACTAAAGCCACAAACACACAAAAAGAAATGTTTAACATCATAAACGAAATGAGAAACCCACCAGGTTGCAACAACACTTCAATACCTTTACAGAAACTATGCAACAACCTAGCAGACCATTTAAAAAATGAAATCAACAACAGCCGACAAATCATACAAAATAGATCGACCGATCCTAACACACAACCAACCAGATCCAATGAGGAGCCAGAGCACAAACTCCAAAACTTCCCGAAAATATCAGTGGAGACATTTGTCAAGCTGGTAAAACAGAGCAAGAAAGCAGGCTCTCCCATGGACCCCCCCCCCAGACATCTACAAAGCAATCCGCACACAAGAAACACCATCAGAACATTAGAGAAATCTTTTGAATCTGTCACTCGCGACAGGGACCGTACCACGGTCCTTCAAATCAGCAATTATTAAACCGCTACTTAAGAACACAAGTGGCGATGTGGAAGACCTCTGCAACTACAGACCTATTTCAAACATCCCCTACCCGGCAAAACTCCTAGAAACCTATGTATACAAACTAACCCAAGAGCATGAAGAAAAACACCAGTTACTAGACAAAGCAGATCTGCAGAGGAACAGAATCAGCACTCCTATCCATCTGGGATGACCTAAAGACAAGCGCCGACAAACGACGACTCCAACACAACCTCAGCCTGATTCTGCTCGACCTCTCGGCAGCATTCGACACAGTAAGCCATGAGACCCTCATCAAGAGATTAGAAGAGATAGGTATAACCAATTTAGCACTACTGATAAAATCATTCCTAGCAAACAGAACATAAGCTGTCTAGATAAAGCCCTTCAAATGTGCCCTGCGAGTTAACAACTGCAGAGTACCATAAGGATCCTCACTATCACCACTGTACTTCAACATCTACCAGACTCCGCTAATCAAGATCTTCAAAAAAACCAAATCTTATGTGCCGCAACTATGCAGACGACACTCAAATCATCTACAAAATCGAGATGCAAAAGAAGAACACTCAACTTTAGGAGAATGTCTCAAAGAGACCTATGACTGGATGCACGCCAACAACATAAAAATCAACCCAGGAAAGACAGAAATCATGATTATATCCAAAAACCAAGAGAACATCACCTACATAATGTGGCCGATAGAATTGGGAACCGTGCCCACACCATCAAACGTAGTCAAAAACCTGCAAGTCTTAATGGACAACAAACTAACATTAGAACCTCAAGTAAATGCAATAATTAAGAAATGCTTCTTCCTCCTTCACTCAACAAAAAGAATCCTACCATTCCTGTCCTTCACCCACATAACACTGACAATCGTCGCCCTCATCATGTAAAGAATCGACTACACCAACAGTCTATACCTCGGAATGCCAGAACACCTGCTGAAGAAACTACAACACATCGAAAACGCAGCGGCAAGACTCCTCCTCAAACTATCGAGAAGAGATCACATCACACCAGCACTAAAAATACTACATTGGCTTCCAATCAAACAACATATCACGTTCAAAACAATGTGCACAACACACAGGCCAATCAGCGGCCAGGTGGCAGAATTTCTACAGAATAAGATAGCCATCCATAAGCCAACGAGACACCTCAGATCAAGCAATGAAATCCGCCTGGAACCAAAGCCATACGCCAGGAAAAAACATGGGGGCTCCACTTTCTCACACCTGGTTGCAAAAACCTGGAACAACCTCCCGAAACAAATAAGAAACACCAAAGACCACCTAAAATTCAGAAAACTACTAAAAACATGGCTCTTTAACACCTCAGAACCAGATGGAAACAACTGAAATGATAAAACCGAAAATACAAAGAGAACCGGTTGACAGAAACCATGACGGTACAGATAACACGTAGAACGACAGAAAGGGGGGACACCCAAGAGAACATGAGAGACTGTGCTATGCGGAACCGACCACGAGCAACAACCCACACAGGACAGAACAACAGCTAACAAGGCTGACACAAACAACAGGCACAACCATCAACCCTTACCCACTACCAAGCCTCCCCCTGACAGACATGACTACATGAACCTTGTGTTAGCCCCAATCCCAACGCAATTGTGCATCCACAGTATCCAACTACTACCTCACGCTCAAACCAACCCCTCCATATAAGCTATCCCATCAGCCAAATGAGACCACTATCACCACACTAATAAACCCACAGCCAAGATAGTAAGCAGAAGACGGAAGGCACTAGACCAACATACACGATACCCTAGCAATACTACTGGATCTGTACCGACTGCCTAACAATTAACCCAACACACACAACATAATTATCTAAGACATAGGTATGGTGATCCACGTGCGTCAATCCAGACTTCCTGGTAAGGACTGAACTGTACCGCGTCACCCTCAGACAGAGCTATGGGTATGGGCATAGGTTAAAACTAGATAGATTCGCAGGGGCCAGTTTGCATCAGGGATGTAGGGGCTGGCCTCAGTAAGAACAAAGATAGAATTGTAGAGATTAACTAACGCAGCATATGGACAGAGAGATGAGAGACAGTCCTGTCTTGCTGAAACTAGTTCACTATGAGGAAGAAATGTTTGTCTAAATCTAGAAAGACACACAATATGAGTGCATGTTTCGCCCCAGACAACAATGCCAATAACCAACCCTACTAAAACCGCACCCCTCTTCACACACCTCTCAAACGCTAACTAAACACAACCACACCTCTTAAACCGCAACAACCCACACGCACTTCACCACACCGCAGCAACAAACACACCACACAGAGCCTTACACAACTGCACACAACAGACTCCGAACGGATATCACACTAAAAAGCTCAGCAAACCTGTTAATATTGAACTGAAGCTGCCAACAGCACATCACAGCTCCCTTGCTCTTTCTCCAAACTTTGTCCTACTAACACGCCCTCACCTACCCCCCTTTCTATCAGATCGACCAGAGCACCAGGGCACCACAATGGTGGTGATAGTGCGCAGTGTAAATTCCCTTTAACATTAACATTAACATTAACATGTGTGAGACTTTTGCGCATTGCATTTACGATACACCTCATTTTTATTCCCTTGCAAGGTGGCGAGTAGGAGTGGATTTTGAGTTAAGATTCTGATTCTGCCTTCTTCTCCGCCATACAAGTACCCCAGCATTTACGCAGACATGACATGTTCATGCTTGCGAAAATGCTGTGGATTCTTACGGAAACTGCCCACTTTTTACACCGGCAAAAACAGGCAGAGTCCACAGGAATCCATTGTCAACGCCTCCTGCCAGGCATGCATGGTAGGTGGCATTTGCTCATTTTGCACGCCGAAGCACCCCTTTTGCATGCCATTTTGCACTCTGCAATGCAAAAGAGAGTATAATTACGCAGAATGGGACGGGCCCTGTGTACACCAAAGTGTAAATGTAACAGGTCCCCTTCGATTAAACCAGGCAGAACTAGAAGATGAGCCCCACAGTGGTTAATAAGGCCCATTATGGCTATTTTGGGGGTTTTGGTGATATTTACAAGCCCCCAAGGCAATTTCATAATGCTTTAAACACCCCAAAAAGGCGTCCGTTACAGGGGCATAATACATAGTCCCAAATGATGCATGTGTGTTGATGTCCATTTCTGATTTAGTTCGTGAATTGCAAGAGGTGTGGGGGTGAGAGGCTGCTCTTTAATGTCACTTACAGTGGAGAAGGCGCAATGGGGCTCTAGATATGCTTGCTTCGCTGCCTCCAGACAAACTGCAAGATCTTAAACTTGTGGGAGAAACAGAGACTCGTGCCCCTGCTTCCTCCGAAAGTGTTTTCAGACTCGACAGGTTGACTCTGGAGGTCAGCAAACACACGCCAGACAGGCCCTATCCCTCAGCGTTCCTACCTCCCACCCCAGCGCCCACACAGAACTTTAAAATGCAAGATACAAGCGGGCGGGAGGGAGTGTGTGTGGGGCACAACGGTGTTATTATTTCTACCATCTGGAAGGCAGTGAAAGCGAAGCTCCAAAGAAGGGCACTGGGGACCTCAGGGGAATAGAAGCAACAAGCACAACTTCATAGACCTCCCCCAGCCTCGGATGTCACCAGTGGAAGAAGGAGTGGGCAGGAAGTAAGGGCGGAGAGAGAGGTCACCTGGCTGCACTTACTAGCTCGAGCTGAGGCGAACCATTGCCAGATGAGCTTTCAAGTGACTACACAACATCTGTTTCATCTGTGGGACTAGATTTAATTTTTGCCATCCGCTATAAAAAAAAACATCTTCTCACACACCATGTATTTATTTGTATTTATTTATTTTCTTATAATGCGCCGGAGCCCGCAGGGATCAGGGAGGCAAAAGACAGACCATGTCTGTAAATATAAACACAAGCGACCCGAAGGTCTTCCTCTTTCTGAGAATGATTGCTCTCATGTCTCCCTTTGGCAGAATTCCCATATCTCTCAGATTCTATGTGTCCTGACATCTCTCCTACCCCTCACTGGGGGAAACCCCATAGCTCTCAACATACGGGGGCGTCCACTGCCCCAGACTATCTCTTTGTAGACTATTCGTCTCTTGCCTCGCTCTGTAGCAGACCCCCATCTCCAACATCGCCACTAGAAGTATTGGTTGTACTCTGGCGTGACAGACAGCGGGGAGAATGGAGAGTGGTAGAGGAAGTAGAATGTAGAGCAGGGGTCTGCAACCTTTGGCTCGCCTGATGTTTTGCACTACAATTCCCATCATCCTTTGCCATTTTATTCTATGGTATGATATGATATGATATGCTATGATATGATATGATATGATATGGCATTTGTAACGCGCCTATACACAAGTGTTTCAAGGCGCGACGAGGCAGGGAGGGGGGAACAAGGGGAAGACAGACAACGATCCTACTAGGCCAGGTGTCATTCAGACCGCACAAGTGCAGGGGTAGGGGGAAGGGAAAAAGTGCAAGGGGAAGGGGAGGGGGAAGTGCAGTACAAAGTAAGTAGAATAAAAAATAAATAAATAGGGCCAGCTGGTGGCAAGTGCAAGGTAAGTGCAGACAAGTGCTGGGAAGGGGGGGCTGTAGGGATACAGAGACAGTCCCACAGTGCAGGGGTTGCCAGGGAGGCAGTGCAAGTGGAGAGTGGCTGGGCCCAGGACCGAGGTCGGTGAAGGTGGCCCAGTTGCAGATTCAGTGCAGTTTCAGTGAAGAATTTAGCAGGGGAGAGGTAGAGAGAAAGCAAAAGCAAAGATGAAGGTTTTGAGGTGCTTCCGGAACCGGAGATGGTTCTCCTCAAGTTTCAGGGAGGCAGGAAGGCTGTTCCAGAGGGAGGCCCCTGCCGCGGAGAGAGATCTACCCCCAGCTCGTTGCTTCGAGAAGCGGCTGACCCTGAGGGAGTTAGAGACGGATGAGCGAAGGGCCCGGGAAGGAAGATATTTAGGAAGAGAGAGTTGAAGGTATTTAGGCCCCAGGCCCTAGAAGGCCTTGTGGACAATGCAGAGGGTTTTGAACTTAATCCTCGCAGCCACTGAGAGCCAGTGTAGAGATTTCAGTCCTGGAGAGATACGGTCCCTGGGCTTGAGGCCAAGGACAAGTCTCGCAGTTCTGTTCTGGATGAGTTGCAGAGGGCGGAGAGTGGAGGCAGGCAGATTAAGATAGAGGCTGTTACAGTAGTCCATCCAGCTTCGAGAGAACCAGGGCTCGGGAGACAGTGAGCTTCTGGGGGAAGGAGAGGAAGGGAAGAATACCTCTGAGGAGGTGAAGCTGGTAGTGTGACTTCTTAGAGATGTCAGATATATGAGGAGAGAAGGAGATTGTGGAGTCGAAGATGACCCCAAGGTTTTTTGCCTTGCAGGTAGGAGCAGGAAGAGGGCCAAGAGAGGCTGGCCAGAGAGCTGAAGGGAAGGTGGGAGTGGGTGTGCCGATGAGTAGAATCTCAGTCTTACTGGCATTAAGGCAGAGGTCATTGGCGGCACACCATTCCTGGATAGCAGACAGACAGTCAGAGATGAGGGAAGGAGAGGAGGAGGCCGAGGGTAGCCTGAAAATGAGCTGGGTATCGTCCGCATAGCACTGAAAGTTGGGGCAGAGGCCGGCGATGCGGTGGGCAAGGAGTGCCAGATACTGGTTGAACAGCCAGGGAGAGAGATTAGATCCCTGGGGAACACCACAGGTGGAGAAAAAGATGTCAGAGAGGAAGGACCCAAGTTTGACCTGGGAGGGTCGATTGGAAAGGAAAGAGGTCAGCCACGCCAGAGCCTGACCAGTGATACCCAGGTTATCACGGAGACGGTTGAGCAGGATGGCAGGGTTGACAGTGTCAAAGGCAGAAGAGAGATCGAGCAGAATGAGAACACACGGAGTGTTGGAGTCGAGGTTCAAGAGCATGGCAGTTGTAGTCTAAAACACCTGGAGAGCCGCAGGTTGCATGCCCATGATGTAGAGAGTACAGACCAGGGATAGTTCACGAGGCTGATGACACAGAAGGTGGTAGGCCACAGGGCCCAAAAGATTGAGGCTGTGAATTTGGCAATGATTATAGGAGCTGGGAGTATGAAACAGAGCCAAGCAGACAGAGCAATGTTGTGTGGGCTGACCAGATAGTTAACTGAAGCAGCACCTGGTCCAACAGCTCCACGTGTTCCATAGCTGCATCCCACATACCTGCAGAAGGATGAGGCTCATCATCTTGAACCTGCAGTTGGCCCCTCAGTGCTTGTGTGCCTGAGGGGAGTGGCGAATGGCACCACAATGCTTGTGGGCACACAAACCTGATGCTTTCTGAGAGTGCCAAAGTTCCACTGCTTTCTAGGGGAGTTGGTCTTCTCCATCTCTCTGAGAGGGTAATATTTCCATCTCTATCCAGAGAATGGACTTTTCCATTATTCTTTTTGGGAAGCCCGTTTAGTACAACTCTTGGTGGTACTAAATCTTTATCTTCTCTGTGTGTGATTTTCGATTTTCACCTCTCCCAAGTGAAGTCAGTTGTTCACCTTTTTCCCCTCCAATGAGCCAGGTTTCCACCTGTCTGATGGCCACAGCCTTCCTGATCTCTCCTGGCCTTTGTTCTCTTCACTTCTTTCTGATCCCAAATAACGGTGAAACCAGATTTCCATTTGTCTGCAGACTTGAGAAAACTTGATAAAAGGAGGAAGACATTCCATTACGCCATAACATTTCCGTGGTAGACATACACATAAGGGCGGGAGGCCACAGAGTCAAGTGTACATGGGAAAGGCCTAGCAGCATAAAAAAACTCCTCGGCTATTCTGGATTAAGAAGAAATCCTTGATGAGATGTTATTGAACCCCCAGGCAGACAAATGGCATCAAAACAAGATGGAAGAGTTATGACACTGGCCCATCCTATCATTGGCTGCTGGAAGAGGATGGCGGCATGCTGGAGTGTCTCAGTCATCCCTAAACCGATGCGAAACATGGCAGACAGCTTCAGATGGAGAACACTTTTGCAATCTGATGCTGGAATGCAGCTGAAGGTGTCATGCATAACAATCCCTACCCGAACACCACCACACACCCAGGCGACCACACTGGCCCAACACCTCTTTGCAGTTAAAAGGTAACAGTGGCGCTAAATGCCACACCGCCACCATTGATTTCGGAGCTGGAGCAGCTCCCATCGCCCATGAGCCCCAGGATCCCTGATGCCTTGCAAGACCTAATGCTGCAGCATGGCAGCACACACCCTCCTGAAGACCTGGATGATCTGGGAACTGTGCATAGAAATGATGAAATAACTGGAGGAAATAAAATAATAATCTTCCCATAATATTCCAGTAGCCGAATAACTTGCACAATGAGCCAGATATTGCAAGTGACACCTAGATATGAAAGCATCAACAATCCCAAAAATCACCAGCGGAGGATGTAAATCCAGTTCTAGCAGGTCAGAATGAACAGGTTTCCATTGAGAAATATGAAACACAGGATAACTCCTCCAGTGATGAGGCAAATTAAGGTGAAGCATTACTGGATTAATGAAGTGCTCAACCAAAAAGCAGCCTAAAACCAAGATCCGGATTTCAAAAGGAAAACATGAGGTTCCAAGGAGCCATGGACAACCAAAGGTTGTCCCCTTGACCAGTTCCACTGGATTCCCTCATACTACCCCATCCCCAAGGCTCACCACCTGGGGGTTCTCTTTAACAGGGCTCTGGGTCTGCAACAGTGAATTACCTCCACTGCAATACCTCCAGGCTTTCCTTCCTGAACGGCCCCATTTAACTTTTCACTCCTCTGATATGCTCATGTCCACCCTTGTCCTCGGCAGCCTGGACTACTGCACCGGTCTCTTTCAGGGGCTGCCTCTGTACCCCTTAACCCTGATTGATAACGCGCTGAACTTTTCCACCCGCACCCTTGTCAACCTCCCTCGATGGTCACCACCTTCTAGACCTGCTTCCTTGTGAAGTGTCTGTCAATGCGCAAAGTTCAGTGAGTGACCAAGCAGGGTAAAGTGGTACAGAGGCAGCACCTGCAAGAGACTAGTGCAGGCACTGAGGACAAGGGAGGACATCATCTTTAAACTCCTTCTCCTTATCTTCAGATCAGTCCTTCTGCTACCGCCCAGCCTCAACCAGGCTACCTCCATCTACCACCACTCACTCCCTTGCTAAGCAAGAACTCAAGCACTACTCAACTTCTTCACTCCTGTCCTGCCTCTGCTACTTCCCGCTTTCATTTCAACACCCTCCATGCTCTCACCATTAGAACACCCTGCACCCGAGAAAAAGAGCATCTCTCTGTGACGTCATTCAATAATGCTCTGAAAAGACACCACCTTTTCCTTGGAAGAATGCCTGAGTCGTCCAATAAAATGATCCACAACCCAAGTGATCTCCAGTCGTGACATGTGTATATCCTATATAGTATGTAAACAGTAATCTATGTATGTTCATTTGTAGATCATGTATGCCGGTACGGCCCCTTCTGTATCCACTGCTCTCAATTATTCAAGTACAATGGGCCCACTCACAGGATTGCTCTGCCGGCCAATATGTCCTTATGTACAAAGATTCTTGGCAAAGGTCTTCCCTCTCCTAAAATAAGTACAAATGTACTCTCACATTTTCAAATTGCAATTAACCAGCTCCCCTCATTACCACGTCTTGAGAGGGTTTTAAACTTTTAGGAACTAAAAAATGAACCCATTGCATGTATTCCAAAACAATCAGACGCAGGGACCAGGTATAGAAAATGGAAATACCTCAGGAATGAGTTCGCTGGAGCATACCAGAAAATACGTCAGTTGGTGACACCTACAATACATCATGGTTAAACTCCACCATTAAAAGGAGCACCCTCCAATAATGTATCTGAGTAGCATTTAGAAAGCTAGGCAAATGTTGCTCCAATGTCCTGTCCACCGTCCAAGGTAGTGAACTGGTTTAAAGATGATAAACAGAAAGCCCGCTCGACTCCCAATGCTTTACAAACAGCCTCCTATGACCTAAAAGTGCACTTGCAACTACTATCAGACATATTCTTCCAATGAAGACTGTTCAGTCAAAAAATGTCCTCCACAAACACACAGGAAAACTCAGCAGCAATAGGAAACTTTAAAGGCTTATAATGTGTCATTTTATATGCATGTATGTATATATGGGATTTATAAAGCATACAGCTGGTAAGAAGGTGGCATTGTATATAGGGTGTCCTAGTCAGAGGGTTACATGAAAGGTGCGGGGGTAGCCGAGGAGCTGGAGTGGTTAGAATGAGCAGGGGGGAGAGCAGCAGGGTGGCGGGATTGAATAGAGTTGAGCAGCAGAGATTGGCTAAATGTTATTTGAAGAGTAGGGTCTTCAGTGTGATGCTGGAAATGCATTGGAGGGACGGGGCCTCCCTGCCCTTGCTCTGTAGTCCTTTTTCATGTGTGCTCTGTATTATTTTCTGCCCAGGAGTCCATGTGGGACTCCTGGCAGTGCAGATCTTCCTCCTTTTGGTTTGGTGTACAGCCCCTTGGGATACCCTTATGGCACCCATGGGTGGGGTACAACCCTGTACCCCTAGTGTATGTTTTTGGGCACCTGTGCGTGGCCCACATAGCAGGGTATGGGATGGTGGCAGCTCCATGCTGAATTTGACAGGTGCTCCGAGTATCCTCCATTTTGGGATACCCAGGCTCTGCCATTGGAATCAGTTGATTCCTGATAGGAGACAAGATGGCCCCTGTGGCTTCTTGCTTTCTATTGCCTGTTACCTTGTTTTTTCCAAAGTCCTGGGAAGCCCTGATTCTGTCCCTCCCCACGGACTGGCTGTTGGGTGGAAGTTCCATATATGGTATTGTGGGGAAGTCCAGGCCAGAATGGCTGGAGCCTTCACAGTGACTGTATGTTGTGGGTACACCCTTGCGGTGGGACCTGGGTGAATGGAGTGTGTTACCAATATGCACTTCTTGTTATGGGTGTCTGGGTTCTGGTATGTAGCAAAACAGAAAGGTGATGGCTGGAAGGTTTTGAATTAATCATAACCACGGGCAAAGCTCTGGGCAACCCTCCAGACCATCGTTGTTCAGCCTGTCAAGCCATTACAGAAGGGGAAAAACCATATGCAAATCAGACTTGGTCCTACCCCAAAAGGGGCAGTCCAGCCCGAACTGCTAGGTCACATCCCTTCTGCACGAGACCACAAGCATCCCCAGACAGGATTCAGCCTTTTTGGGCATCCTCAGTGAGGAGTAGCTTGGGTCTCTAGGCCCGGCAGACTCGGGACCCACATCTGGGCATACCCGTCCCACTCTGAGTGACTTTAACAAAACAGAAAGGTGATGACTGGAATGTTTTGAATTTATCATAACCAGGGGCAAAGCTCTGGGCAACCCTCCAGACCATCGTTTTTCAGCCTGCCAAGCCATTACAGAAGGGAAAAAACCATATGCAAATCAGGCTTGGTCCTACCCCAAAAGGGGCCGTACAGCCCGAACTGCTAGGTCACATCCCTTCTGCACGAGACCACAAGCATCCCCAGACATGTTTCAGCCTTTTTGGGCGTCATCAGTGAGGAGTAGCTTGGGTCTCTAGGCCCAGCAGACTCGGGACCCACGTCTGGGCATACACGTCCCACTCGGGGTGACTTTAGCAAAACAGAAAGGTGATGGCTGGAAGGTTTTGAATTAATCATAACCACGGGCAAAGCTCTGGGCAACCCTCCAGACCATCGTTTTTCAGCCTGCCAAGCCATTACAGAAGGGGAAAAACCATATGCAAATCAGGCTTGATCCTACCCCAAAAGGGGCAGTCCAGCCCGAACTGCTAGGTCACATCCCTTCTGCACGAGACCACAAGCATCCCCAGTCATGTTTCAGCCTTTTTGGGCATCATCAGTGAGGAGTAGCTTGGGTCTCTAGGCCCGGCAGACTCGGGACCCACGTCTGGGCATACCCGTCCCACTCGGGGTGACTTTAGCAAAACAGAAAGGTGATGGCTGGAAGGTTTTGAATTAATCATAACCACGGGCAAAGCTCTGGGCAACCCTCCAGACCATCGTTTTTCAGCCTGCCAAGCCATTACAGAAGGGGAAAAACCATATGCAAATCAGGCTTGGTCCTACCGCAAAAGGGGCAGTCCAGCCCGAACTGCTAGGTCACATCCCTTCTGCACGAGACCACAAGCATCCCCAGACATGTTTCAGCCTTTCTGGGCGTCATCAGCGAGGAGTAGCTTGGGTCTCTAGGCCCGGCAGACTCGGGACCCACGTCTGGGCATACCCGTCCCACTCGGGGTGACTTTAGCAAAACAGAAAGGTGATGGCTGGAAGGTTTTGAATTAATCATAACCACGGGCAAAGCTCTGGGCAACCCTCCAGACCATCGTTTTTCAGCCTGTCAGCCATTACAAAAGGGGAAAAACCATATGCAAATCAGACTTGGTCCAACCCCAAAAGGGGCAGTCCAGCCCGAACTGCTAGGTCACATCCCTTCTGCACGAGACCACAAGCATCCCCAGACATGTTTCAGCCTTTTTGGGCGTCATCAGTGAGGAGTAGCTTGGGTCTCTAGGCCCGGCAGACTCGGGACCCACGTCTGGGCATACCCGTCCCACTCGGGGTGACTTTAGCAAAACAGAAAGGTGATGGCTGGAAGGTTTTGAATTAATCATAACCACGGGCAAAGCTCTGGGCAACCCTCCAGACCATCGTTTTTCAGCCTGCCAAGCCATTACAGAAGGGGAAAAACCATATGCAAATCAGGCTTGGTCCTACCGCAAAAGGGGCAGTCCAGCCCAAACTGCTAGGTCATATCCCTTCTGCACGAGACCACAAGCATCCCCAGACATGTTTCAGCCTTTTTGGGTGTCATCAGTGAGGGGTAGCTTGGGTCTCTAGGCCCGGCAGACTCGGGACCCACATCTGGGCATACACGTCCCACTCGGGGTGACTTTAGCAAAACAGAAAGGTGATGGCTGGAAGGTTTTGAATTAATCATAACCACGGGCAAAGCTCTGGGCAACCCTCGAGAACATCGTTTTTCAGCCTACCAAGCCATTACAAAAGGGGAAAAACCATATGCAAATCAGACTTGGTCCTACCCCAAAAGGGGCAGTCCAGCCGAACTGCTAGGTCACATCCCTTCTGCACGAGACCACAAGCATCCCCAGACATGTTTCAGCCTTTTTGGGCATCATCAGTGAGGAGTAGCTTGGGTCTCTAGGCCCGGCAGACTCGGGACCCACGTCTGGGCATACACGTCCCACTCGGGGTGACTTTAGCAAAACAGAAAGGTGATGGCTGGAAGGTTTTGAATTAATCATAACCACGGGCAAAGCTCTGGGCAACCCTCGAGAACATCGTTTTTCAGCCTGCCAAGCCATTACAGAAGGGGAAAAACCATATGCAAATCAGGCTTGGTCCTACCGCAAAAGGGGCAGTCCAGCCCAAACTGCTAGGTCATATCCCTTCTGCACGAGACCACAAGCATCCCCAGACATGTTTCAGCCTTTTTGGGCATCATCAGTGAGGAGTAGCTTGGGTCTCTAGGCCCGGCAGACTCAGGACCCACGTCTGGGCATACCCGTCCCACTCGGGTGACTTTAGCAAAACAGAAAGGTGATGGCTGGGAGGTTTTGAATTAATCATAACCACGGGCAAAGCTCTGGGCAACCCACCAGACCATCGTTTTTCAGCTGCTGACTGATTTGCACATGGCTGGTCCCCTTTTGCAATGGCGCAGACGGGATAAAAACGGTGGTGTGGAAGGTTGCCCAGAGAAATTGCCAGTGGTTTAGATTAATTCGAAACCTTCCACCCATCACTTTTGTGGTCAGTTTGTTTCTCCTTGTGAGAGAGGGTATGCCCAGACGTGGGTCCCTTGCTCGCTGCGCCACAGGGAACTAGGCTGCACCTCACTGAGGAGGTCCAATAAGGCCGAAACATGTCTGGGTTTGCTTGGTTTTCTGTGCAGAGGGTACCTGGGCTAGCAGTTCGGGCTGGGCTGCTACCTTCGGTGGCGGCAGCTGCTGACTGATTCGCACATGGCTGGTCCCCTTTTGCAATGGCGCAGACGGGCTAAAAAACAGTGGTCTGGAAGGTTTCCCAGAGCAATTGCCAGTGGTTTAGATTAATTCAAAACCTTCCACCCATCACTTTTGTGGTCAGTTTGTTTCTCCTTGTGAGAGAGGGTATGCCCAGACGTGGGTCCCTTGCTTGCTGCGCCACAGGGAACTAGGCTACACCTCACTGAGGAGGTCCAACAAGGGCGAAACATGTCTGGGGATGCTTGGTTTTCTGTGCAGAGGGGACCTGGCCTCGCAGTTCGGGCTGGGCTGCTACCTTCGGTGGCGGCAGCTGCTGACTGATTTGCACATGGCTGGCCCCCTTTTGCAATGGCGCAGACGGGCTAAAAAACGGTGGTGTGGAAGGTTGCCCAGAGCAATTGCCAGTGGTTTAGATTCATTCGAAACCTTCCACCCATCACTTTTGTGGTCAGTTTTTTTTCTCCTAGTGAGAGAGGGTATGCCCAGACGTGAGTCCCTTGCTCACTGCGCCACAGGGAACTAGGCTACACCTCACTGAGGAGGTCCAACAAGGCCGAAACATGTCTGGGGTTGCTTGGTTTTCTGTGCAGAGGGGACCTGGCCTAGCAGTTCGGGCTGGGCTGCTATCTTCGGTGGCGGCAGCTGCTGACTGATTTGCACATGGCTGGTCCCCTTTTGCAATGGTGCAGATGGGCTAAAAAACCGTGGTGTGGAAGGTTGCTCATAACAATTGCCAGTTGTTTAGATTCATTCGAAACCTTCCACCCATCACTTTTGTGGTCAGTTTGTTTCTCCTTGTGAGAGAGGGTATGCCCAGACGTGGGTCCCTTGCTCGCTGCGCCACAGGGAACCAGGCTGCACCTCACTGAGGAGGTCCAACAAGGCCGAAAAATGTCTGGGGTTGCTTGGTTTTCTGTGCAGAAGGGACCTGGCCTAGCAGTTCGGGATGGGGTGCTACCTTCGGTGGCGGCAGCTGCTGACTGATTTGCACATGGCTGGTCCCCTTTTGCAATGGCGCAGACAGGCTAAAAAATGGTGGTGTGGAAGGTTGCCCAGAGCAATTGCCATTGTGGTTTAGATTCATTTGAAACCTTCCACCCATCACTTTTGTGGTCAGTTTGTTTCTCATTGTGAGAGAGGGTATGCCCAGACGTGGGTCCCTTGCTCGCTGCGCCATAGGGAACCAGGCTGCACCTCACTGTGGAGGTGCAACAAGGCTGAAACATGTCTGGGGTTGCTTGGTTTTCTGTGCAGAGGGTACCTGGCCTAGCAGTTCGGGCTGGGCTGCTACCTTCGGTGGCGGCAGCTGCTGACTGATTTGCACATGGCTGGTCCCCTTTTGCAATGGCGCAGATGGGCTAAAAAACGGTGGTGTGGAAGGTTGCCCAGAGCAATTTCCAGTGGTTTAGATTCATTCGAAACCTTCCACCCATCACTTTTGTGGTCAGTTTGTTTCTCCTTGTGAGAGAGTGTATGCCCAGACGTGGGTCTCTTGCTCGCTGCGCCACAGGGAACCATTGTGCACCTCGCTGAGGAGGTCCAACAAGGCTGAAACATGTCTGGGGTTGCTTGGTGTTCTGTGCAGAGGGGATCTGGCCTAGCAGTTCGGGCTGGGCTGCTACCTTCGGTGGCAGCAGCTGCTGACTGATTTGCACATGGCTGGTCCCCTTTTGCAATGGCGCAGACAGGCTAAAAAACGGTGGTGTGGAAGGATGCCCAGAGCAATTGCCAGTGGTTTAGATTCATTCGAAACCTTCTACCCATCACTTTTGTGGTCAGTTTGTTTCTCCTTGTGAGAGATGGTATGCCCAGGCGTGGGTCCCTTGCTCGCTGCGCCACAGGGAACCAGGCTGCACCTCACTGAGGAGGTCCAACAAGGCCGAAACATGTCTGAGGTTGCTTGGTTTTCTGTGCAGAGGGGACCTGGACTAGCAGTTCGGGCTGGGCTGCTACCTTCGGTGGCAGCAGCTGCTGACTGATTTGCACATGGCTGGTCCCCTTTTGCAATGGCGTAGACGGGCTAAAAAAATGTGGTGTGGAAGTTTGCCCAGACCAATTGCCAGTGGTTTAGATTCATTCAAAACCTTCCACCCATCACTTTTGTGGTCAGTTTGTTTCTCCTTGTGAGAGAGGGTATGCCCAGACGTGGGTCCCTTGCTCGCTGCGCCACAGGGAACCAGCTGCACCTCACTGAGGAGGTCCAACAAGGCCGAAACATGTCTGGGGTTGCTTGGTTTTCTGTGCAGAGGGGACCTGGCCTAGCAGTTCGGGCGGGGCTGCTACCTTCGGTGGCAGCAGCTGCTGACTGATTTGCACATGGCTGGTCCCCTTCTGCAATGGCGCAGACGGGCTAAAAAACGGTGGTGTGGAAGGTTGCCCAGAGCAATTTCCAGTGGTTTAGATTCATTTGCAACCTTACACTCATCACTTTTGTGGTCAGTTTGTTTCTCCTTGTGAGAGAGGGTATGCCCGGACGTGGGTCCCTTGCTCGCTGCGCCACAGGGAACCAGGCTGCACCTCACTGAGGAGGTCCAACAAGGCCGAAACATGTCTAGGATTGCTTGGTTTTCTGTGCAGAGGGGACCTGGCCTAGCAGTTCCGGCTGGGCTGCTACCTTCGGTGGCGGCAGCTGCTGACTGATTTGCACATGGCTGGTCCCCTTTTGCAATGGCGCAGACAGGCTAAAAAACAGTGGTGTGGAAGGTTGCCCAGAGCAATTGCCAGTGGTTTAGATCCATTCAAAACCTTCCACCCATCACTTTTGTGGTCAGTTTGTTTCTCCTTGTGAGAGAGGGTATGCCCAGACGTGGGTCCCTTGCTCGCTGCACCACAGGGAACCAGGCTGCACCTCACTGAGGAGGTGCAACAAGGCTGAAACATGTCTGGGGTTGCTTGGTTTTCTGTGCAGAGGGGACCTGGCCTAGCAGTTCGGGCTGGGCTGCTACCTTCGGTGGCGGCAGCTGCTGACTGATTTGCACATCGCTGGTCCCCTTTTGCAATGGCGCAGACGGGCTAAAAAACGGTGGTGTGGAAGGTTGCCCAGACCAATTGCCAGTGGTTTAGATTCATTCGAAACCTTCCAACCATCAATTTTGTGGTCAGTTAGTTTCTCCTTGTGAGAGAGGGTATGCCCAGACGTGGGTCCCTTGCTCGCTGCGCCACATGGAACCAGGCTGCACCTCACTGAGGAGGTCCAACAAGGCCGAAATATGTCTGGGGTTGCTTGGTTTTCTGTGCAGAGGGGACCTGGCCTAGCAGTTCAGGCTGGGCTGCTACCTTCGGTGGCGGCAGCTGCTGACTAATTTGCACATGGCTGGTCCCCTTTTGCAATGGCACAGACGGGCTAAAAACGGTGGTGTGTAAGGTTGCCCAGAGCAATTGCCAGTGGTTTAGATTCATTTGAAACCTTCCACCCATCACTTTTGTGGTCAGTGGGTTCTGGTATGTAACACAATGAATGAGACAGCCCTGCCCGAAACTGGTATAAATGCAGTGTGGAGTGCTGAATGTCTTGGTACTTGTCCCAATACAGATTCCTTGTTGTGAGCGTCTGGAGGGAGGAGACGGCCGGAATGCACTGCAAGCCTGATTAGCTGCCTGCTTGCATGAATGTCCTTCTGAATGATTGGTTGCCTGAGTGTGACCCAGCAGAGTGAATGAGAGACCAAACAGTATATCTGGGGACCTCTCACTGATGGAAATTGTTGAGAAGCTGAAGTTGATACTTGATGCTTAACCTTGAAGCCCACTGGAAGAAGAAGAATTGCTGCTGCTGTCCTTCGCCAATCTGAAAGCTGTGTGACTGTCAAGGAACTGATCGAAGAGAGGACCTGGCTAGGAGATCTCTTCCCGAGCTACGAGAGGCCATTGTGCACAAGCTGATCTTTGCCAAAGCTCCCTGTACGTCATGTAGAGGAGGTCCCAAATAAAGCCTGCACTCCAATCGTCCATTTTGAAGTTCCAGGAACGTTCACACCAAGATATGTGACATATGATGAGCAAATAAACCAGCAGAGAGACGCAGTAGGGCTCTGCCCAGTGCCTATCAGAAGAACAGCACCTATTGAAGTACCAATACCAAGAAAACCACTGACTTGCAGATAGAAGAAATGACAACCAGCGAATGACACACAGAGACGAAACACCATGAATAAGAATATCGTGAACCTAAAGTGAAAGAACGATGTTGAAATACAAAGAAGTTCAAGCTGTAAGCAAGATGAAGATATTCGACCAGTTAACACATGTAAATATGCTTGGAACCGCAAGAAAGCTAAGAAAACAGTGCAGCTTGCTATGCTTAGTATAAGAATAGTGCGGCAAGCGCCATTATACATAATCTACCTCAACGAAACACAGTATTATAATTATATTTCCACTTTGCACAAAAGCAGAATCAACCCAGGTTACTATAGGCCAAACAAGAAAAGATTCATATTCTAGAAAAACAAGAAGGGACGGCTGAATCGAAACTCGGCAGAAGCAACTCGTGCCAGGGAAGCCAAGGCCATACCAATAGACGAGGCGAACAGTAGCTACATTTTATGTAAACTAAGAACAGAATATCCTGCCTCTGAAAGGTTGAGATAAGAAGACGTAGGCAGGTGGTGGGCTAAATAAGAATCAAATACACAAATTGAGAGAAACAAGACAAATTCACAGTGTGGGAAGGACGTGACCAGCTGAGCAAGAAGACGCAAGGGTTCACACCTACGCTTGGCACCGGACCAAGCAGAGATATCATAACTTTTCCAGACAAAAGATGAAGTTTCGAGGCCAACCATGGTGAACTAATTGACACAAGGCTATTAAAGTGATGATTGATTGTAACCATTATCGGAGGAAGGCCAGGTAACTAAGGGACACCCCACACCTGACTGACCATTCTGCGTGCTGCTAAGTGAAGTGGAAAAGTATGCATGGGGTTGGTGCCAACCCAATCACAATGGACCAAATAATCTAGGGTCCTATAGTTAGAACCAATGAGACGTCGTTCTTTAAGTGACATCTACAGTAGTCATTTTTGAAGGAAGGGCTTAGACACCCACCTGACAGTGTTTACCCAATTCCCTCACTCCGTTACCACATACAGATATCGTACCTATAGTAAAGTTACCTTTTTCTAACAAATAGAATTGCATGCTAACTTTTGAGTGTTACAAGTCAATTATGACAAGTTTTGAGTATAAATGTTACAACTTGTATGAAGTTCGTTGGTGTTGAAGCGAGAAGGACCATCGTATCACTGCTGATATCCATGGCTCCCCGTTTTTTTAACTTGTCATTAAACGGACTCCCTTTGCCAAACCATTGAGTTGTCTTTATTGATTGGTGTTGGAGTATTAAATCTGCACCCCCATCCATCTCAAGGGTGCAGCTATCTCGTCTTAAAGTACTTCTGAGCAAACCTCGGCTCTATGGGCCGGCCCGGGGTCTCGGAGTACACTTGGTAGCAGGGATTGATGGTTATTGATTATCGATTATCGATTAGAATAAGACACCCATTGACCGTCAGCATAAAGTAACTCTAGGTCTTTGCCAATATTACAAGTCCTTTGCCATTCAGCTGAGTAGACCGTGAAGCTCCCCGTGGACAGTGGCAGTGTAAGATAAATCTGCAGACCAGAGTCTAAAGGAACCTGTGTTTTCCACCTAACCCCTTCCCATTCCTACGGGCAGCTGAGCGGGCATAAAGCTGAAGAAAGCGGTAACAAAGGCGTTGATCCCGAGGGTCGAGAGAGGAAAAATGCGAACGGTGAGTGAAAAAGACTGAGTGTTTTGGCAAAAGTGCATGCTCTAGAACAAGTAAAGGGAAAAGGTAATGGAGGGAGGTGGTAAAAAACAAAATCTAGTTAGAAGTAGAGAAGAATGTATGTATCTAAGGGGAATGGAATAATGACTCGAGAATAATTAAGGAAATAGAGAGAAGATACAGGGGAGGACACCCGAGAAGAGAGAGGTTACCGGGGTGGACACCCGAGAAGTGAGAGGATTTGCCTTATTCCTACGCTTTTAATATAAGCGGCTAGAAGAAACGTGTATCCATAGTCCCAATGAAAGGGGAACAAAAAGACTAAATAAAGACGCCGTGAAAGGTATACGTTTAAACTCCATGTCGGGGTAATATTTAGAGGCAGAGATACATGTGACCAGCTGGTCTTCGTCTACTCTGTTAAACGTCTGTCTTACATGTTGTTTGGTGTGATGTCACAAGTCAAAACATTTTCCTTGAGAAAACTGATTTCAATTTTACGCGACTGAATAGCCAAGATAATATCGCATGTGAACTGAGGTTTTTTTAGTAAAATAGAAGATATAACATTTTGTGGAAAACATCGGGATTGGAGCTTGCAGTGATTGGTGCTCGCTCATATTGTTGGAAGTTGATTCAGTCACGTAAAGCTTTGACAAGTGTTATATACGAGAAAGGGAACAGATTTAAGCAAGGACGACATAACTTCATTGGCACACCTATGCAAACAGTTGCCGAAACATGCACCCAAACTGAAGAAATATAGTACATAGTGGGTTAAAGGAACCAACCACAAAATGTTTATGTCATGGCACTAGGGCGGGTCCTTATCTAAAGCTGTCTTGCAACACATGATGATCTATTTGCATGCCACATACACGGGCAAAAAGTTAGTCAAATGCCTAGCTGTTCTAGAACTTTGGAAGATGTATGAACAGGGAAAGGAAGAGGAGCCGCCAATAGATTGGACACTTAATGGATGCACAGAGGGGGGTGAGACGCCTACCATGCCACCTGCCCCATCCGAAATGACGGTTGAAGAAAACAAAGATGAGGGGTTATACCCACTGAGAGAACTTAAAGCAGCTACAGGGTTTATCAACCCAGCATATGAGTAACCTACGCAAAGTAGTGACGAGAATCGAGGTAAAGAAAAAGACAAGAATATCACCTCCACAGTCCCAAGGGACAAGGAGAGATGCGATGATGAAAGAAGGGATCAGGCACAGACAAGTGCATCTCTCGATAAGGAGAGAGAAGGCAAAAGATGGACAGGCAGCAAAGATAGAACTGATGAGATAGCATTTGCAAAAAACGAATGGATGGGAGGGCAGATTTTATTGAAACTCGATGGCAAAGGCATTGATGATGCAAAACAAAAGGAGAGACTAGACAATGTACAGAGAAAGAAGAACGAGAAGGAATTGAGAGATGAAAGAATAAGGAAAAAATATAGACAAAGACGAGAACAGCTATATCGTGAAGAGCAAGAAAGACAGCTCAATCGCAAACAGAGAGCAGCCAATGATCAAGACAGACAGAAGCAGCAAAGGTCAGAGGAAGAGAAAAGAATCCGAGATAAGAGATAAAGAGACGAAGGGTTGAGGAAATCCAAAGGGCAGATGAACGTAGAAATGAAAAGAAAAAGGAAGAAGATAGGGTCAGAGAAGAGGCGAGGAAGCGCATACAATTCGATGACGATGTCGAACGTAAGCAAAGACAGAGAGCATGTGATCTTGAATATCTGGAGAGAGAGGTTAAAAACCTCATCCAGTAGTAGATTGGGAAGATACAGAAGAATTATTTTCTGAGTACAATTCAGTACCAGGCACGTCTAGGGCAAATAGGGAAGATGACTTTGACATCAGAAGCATCAGAGAAACGATCGATAGAATATATGATGAAATGGGGCTAGAAAAAATACCCCAAGGGGAGGGGGAAGATGAGCGCCTAGAGAGCACTCAGCTGTATGACACTGAGGATGTGTCCCGAATAGTAGTGGGAATAGAGAACTATTCCCACTACTGGATAGACTAGAAATAAGTAGGAACAAAGAAGACACAACAAGTGGCACTAGTTGGGCACAGACAATGTCTGACTCAGAAAGGGAGGAGCGCGAGGAAAAGGAGGAAGAGAGAAAGAGTGAAAGATGATTCCCAAGGGAGAAAGGGATATGATGGTCAGACAATAGCGAGTCCACACCAAGGGTATCAGAGTCAGCCACACAGTCAGACCGACTGAAGTATCTCACGGTCAGAGGGGGGTGTCATCACCGCCCTATGTGGACAGGCTCAGGACATTGCCAGGCAGATGGCGATGTGGGAATATTACCCCTGCAATAGACACCAGAACAATGAGAGAAGAGAGAGAGAGCTATTCATCCTCATTTCCGTTACTCGAGAAAGGGGGGGGCGAGACCACAGTACATTCCATGGCCACACATGGATCGAGAAAACTCGAAAAACAAGCTTCCAATGCTGACATCGGGAGCTGGAAAATGGATACACGAGCTAGAAAGATGACAGTAGGGAATACATTAGCTATTGGGGATATTAAGGGTCTCCTAATCGCCATACTTGGTGAGAGAGCTGACAATGTATGGACACGGGAAGGTTAACCGGGTGTGATCACAATCAACACTGCACATGACGGAGCTCCATTTAACAACTGCACAGCCGCAGTATGGAAAGCACTACGAGTGCTTTACCCAGACACTTCCGATATGGGAGCTATAATGACGCGTAAAATGAAGGAGTCTGAGAATCCGTTAATTTACATACAGAATTTTCAAGACACGCGGGTACTCGAGACTCATGAATCTTGGACGAAATCTATACCTGTGTTCTATTACATATTGTGCCAAGGGCTGCCAGAGCCGGTACAGAAACAGCTCAAGAAATTGGTAGGAATCGAGGATAAACCTTGGGTAGAAATACAGCTGACCATTGCACACTATTGCAGGATACTACAAGAGAAGAATCGCAAAAAGGAAGCTACACGAAAGGGTGAGGAAGGCAAATTGGTGCAGAAGAAATTGTCAAAATATGCCCTTGAGGGAGCCATGATAACTAGCACAGCTGAATCGAGCATGCAGCAGGACAATAATCTGCAACAAAATAATCAGGGCAGTACTGGGTTTTACCTAAGGGGAAGAGGATTCAGAGAAAGGGGATGGCAGAGTAATCAGGGAGGCTTTCAGAATAATCAAGGAGGTTTCCAAAACATGCAACATGTCAATCAAGACATATCAGATGGACAAATGATCCAACCACCGCCGGTATGCTGGTTGTGTGGGATGACGGGGCATTTAGCGTGCACATGCCGAAACCAAGGCATGGTGCAGAACGGCCAAGAGACAGGAGCAGGTACGGTGAATCCACCTGCGTTTATACAACAATGTGTTGCACAGAATCACACGATGCAACAACAAGCGCCAGGAGCGCAACAAGGCAAGCAACCTCAGAATATGGGGAGTTTTGCACAAGGAGAATCCCAACAGGCACCGATGCAGTACAAGTATAGGACAGGCTACGAACCCTGGAATGAGGAGTAACACTGGTGATGGGGGAAGTCCATTTGCACGAGGTGGGACAAAATTATATATGGACTAGGACAGCTCACTGGCAACCCTGATGTGTTGTATCCTGTCAGTGACATCAGACCCTCACCCAGAACCTAGGGTGGATGTTGTTATAGGGGATAAAAAATATTCCTTCTTAGTTGACATGGGTGCAACACACTCGTGGATACGTAAAGACAAGTTTTCCTTGTCCGGCGAGGCCATAAATACTCAGTTTCACAGGAGCTACAACTCGTGTTCCCTTCTCAAATGCACTTCCATTCTCTATAGGAGAATGTGAAATGAATGTGCCTTTATTATATTCACGTCAGACCCCAGTAAACATTTTGGGTTGAGATTTAATCACAAAGTTAAACATGACATTCTCATTCATGGTGGAGGGCATAGTATGTTCAACTCCAGGAATGCACTATTCAAATGTATGCAAAATGATCAGAGCATACTCAAGACACACAGCTATGAGGATTGTACCATTAGAGGCAGAAATATTCACATATGGTATGCGCATACTGATAGCAGGGCTGCCAGGGCTTGCAGACAGAATCATTAGAACCCCGGTGAGTTACTATTTAGACCAAGAATACTGATGCACGAGGAGAAGGGACAAGTATTTCCCTTGATGATAAACACAGTTGCAGTACGAGGGAGAATGTCCTTGATTGACGGTTAAGACGATGAAGGCCGACAATGGTGCGCAGTAATCACCATTGAAGAAAGATATCGATTGACTGACGTCACTTATGACGATCTGTTTGAAGAGCAAGCAGATATGAAAGAGACCAAAGTGAAGGTGAGTCTCACTTTTTGAGTGAGAATGATCAAAAGAGAAGTGCCTCAGAGAATGATGTTGGCACGGAACAGTCCAGAGTATATTGATGACGACATGGCCCAGATGCCTGTCTCAGTGTAGACTACAGGACCCTATGACGTAGGCCTCTTGAAAGGGTTTGGAGAAGTGAAAATTAAACTGACACCAGGAGCATTTCTACCAAAAGCCCGACAATATCCCATGTCCAGAGAGGCAGATGAGGGGATGTTTAAGACAATTTCGGCTATGATGGAGCAAGGCATCTCAGTGACGTCAGAGTTGTCATGCAATACTGTGGTTTATCCAATCAAGAAATCAAAGGGACGGTCATGGGGGCTAATCCAGGATTTACGCCCAATAAATGATATGTTGAGGCCGAGTTCCCTTTAGTCCCTAACTCAGCTACAATCCTATGTAATATACCTGTTGAGGCAAAATATTTCACGGTGATTGACTTGAAAAATGCATTTTTCTCAATCCTGTTGCACCGTGACTCACAAGATCTGACATCATTCACGTTCAGAGAGATGCGTCTGAAAAACACAAGGCTACCCCAGGAGTACTGTGAGTCTCCGTCTATTTTTAAGAGTCCTGCAGATGGACTTAAGCAATATTGCATTAAAAAGTGTTGTCCTGCAATATGTAGATGATATCTTAATTTGCAGCACGACAGAAGAGCATTGCTTGCACGATTCTGTTCAGCTATTTACTATACTGGCTGAGAAGGGATATAAGGTTGACAAGGAAAAGCAACAATATTGTCAACAAGAAGTGCTGTACATAGGCCAGCTGATCACACATGAGGGAAAGAGGGTGACTCCAGAAAGGGCTGAAGCCATACCGAACACAGCTAAGCCACACATGATAAAACAGATGCATTGCTTTTTAGGCCTATGCAACTATGTTAGAGCATGGGTCTTCGACTATGGCTCTTACACTAAGCCTTTACTTCAGGCACTAAAGAAGGCCCAAGTGACAAAAGAAAAGATTTAATGGTCTGAGACCATGGAGGAAGGATTTGCTGAACTCAAAAGAGCTATTTGCACAGCACCAGTTCTAGGGATCTCCAATTATGTGGAGGAATTTGACCTGTTTTCACACACTAATGGCACTGTTATGACGGCAGTACTCACACAGAGGACCACTTAGGGGTACAAGCCCCTGGCGTACTATAGTGGAAATTTAGACCCAGTAATGAGAGGTCATTTCCTGTGTGAACAAAGTTTAGCTGCTGCAGCGTTTGCCATAGAGAAGGCTACAACCATTGTAATGGGTTGCTCAATGACGTTTTGCCATTCTAGAGAAACCAAAGGGCACATTGACATCTCAGAGAGCTTCTGCTTATGAAGTGATCATATCGGATCCATCGATTAAGGTAGTCTGATGTAAGATAGTGAACCCAGCTATGTTTATAGCAGAGCCAGTCACTGAAGGAGAGCCAATACATGACTGTGCAAACTATGAAGAATTCTAAGACGGAATTCCCAGGGTAAAAGAAAATGCCTTGGCAGAAGGAGAAAGTGTCTTTATTGATGGCTCTTCGAGAATCCATCAAAATGATGGGCAAAGATATACAGGCGCTACTGTGATGAAGCACACAGCAAAGGGAGAATTCCGAGTACTTATTAGTGCGTAAATACTATCTCATTATTCAGCACAGGCTGCAGAATTATTGGCATTGATACTCGCTATTGAGAACCATGCAGATCAGGAAGTAATGGTGTACAGTGACTCCGCCTATGTGACATCGACAGTGCACGCAGACTTAGCGTGCTGGAAAAGGAGGCGCTACCTCCAAGCAGACAGCATGCCAATGCAGCACGCAGCCTTATTGGACAGGCTGATTAAGGCACTACAGCTCCCATTGGGCATAGCGGTCGTGAAATGTGCCTCCCACACGAGAGGGACAGATTTGATCTCACGCGGAAATCAAGCAGCAGACACGGAAGCCAAGCGTATGGCATCCAAAAGTGAGACGATCATGGAAGAGGAAGTCATCCATACCAATGAGAGAATGATGGTTGCACGAACGACACCTGAAGGCTATAACAATCTTGGGCAAACACAGTTGATCGAACTCCAAGGGGAGGCACCACAGGAAGAGAAGAATCTTTGGAAATGATGAGGGTGTTCTTTAAACCCCTCTGACAGCTTGTGGCGACAAGACACCACTGGTAAACGAGTGATGCCTGTAGCCCTATTAAAAATAGCAATGGAGCAGTTACATTATCTGTCACACATGACAAAAGATAATTTAGCAGCAACACTTGCGAAGACTGGTTCATACCGAATTTAACCGAGCATGTTGCATTTTTTATAGTAAACTGTATAATCTGCCAACAATTCACAGCTGGGCACACATTAAAAGTAATGAGAGGAGTCATCTCCAGACCAAATGGGCCTTTTCAGCACTTGCATGTGGATTATGTCGACATGATTCAAGTATGCAACGGGTACAGATACTTAATTGTTGTGGTGTGTCCATTCTCTAGATGGATTGAGGCAGGTCCCTGTACACACCCAGACTCTACCTGTGCGGCCACATTTTTTGTGAGAGAGGTTTTCCCCAGGTGCAAGGTCATGAGATCAGATAACGGAGCTCACTTTTTTAAACGAGACAATCGAACAGATTAGCTTGCTGCTTGGTATAAAGCACAAGTTCTCGTCGGCGTATCATCTGCAAGGTAATGGGATCTGTGAGAAGCTCAATGGCTTATTAAAGGAAAGGATAGCCAAGTTGAAGCTTACTCTAAGAAATGGATGGTTGCACTTGTCATGATCTCTGCTTCCAAAAGGTCAGGGTTTTCCCAACTCCCTTGGAAGCAGATCCATAACCCAGGTTCCGAGTGCCAACCAGTCCCAATTGGGACCTTTTGGACCCAGTCCTGGCGCCAGTGGCACCAGGCTCATAAATATGGCCAGTCCCAGCGCTGGAAGAGCCGGGCTCATAATGCTTGGGTGGATTTACCTGCAGCAGACCATGCTGCTTACTTGCCTGCCAGTTGAGCCTCTGATCCTCTTCTGTTTGGAACTACTTTTCCTGTTGGGTGGGGCAGGAGCCACTCCCTAGGTTCAGAACACTGGAACTCTTCTGGAAAGCAGGAACTCTTTTCTTACCTAGGCGTGGCTGTGGAAGGAGACACCTAAGCACTACAGGAGGCTATTTAAACCACACCCGATGGATGAATCTTGCTTTGCGTTATTCTGCATCCTCTGCAGCAGAAGGCTCATCGTGTCTTCTGCATCTGATCCTGGGCCTAAGGAAAAAGGCTTACCATCCTGAATCCAGTCTTCAGCAACACCTATAAAGACAAGAAAGAACAGGTTAGCATTACGGTCTTCAGTGACAGCGCTTCACTTACCTGGTCCATCGGCTGTAACCAACGCCTCGCGCTGCATTCCGGCATCTGAAAGACAAAGGCTTACCTACTCTTCGTGCGCTCCGGAGGTCTTCGCACTGCATTCCGGCATCTGAAAGACAAAAGCTTACCAACTCTTCGCACGCTCCGGAGGCCTTCGGCACTGCATCCCGCATCTGAAAGACAAAACAAGGTGCGTTTAAAGACATTGGGGAACTTTAATACTCACGTGCCATTACTCCTTTCCACATCTAACCCAGTGGGTATTCCGGCACCCTGCAGCCGCTCCGAACTTGTACCTGCAAAATAAAAAGACAGTTAGAGCGCATCGTGAAGCAGGCAACAAGCGCTTACTTACGTGCTTCCAGGCGCTTCTATTCATCACACGGGCTCCATCTTCAACTCACTTCAGCCCGTCATCCGCCATCGCCGGAACCCTGCAAAACAAGAGACATCATTACTAAAGACTTTTAAAGACATTAGAATTACTCGAAACTTACCGTTCGTGCAGTAAACGACGGACAGCAGTCCTCTGAAGTCAAGAGGCCTGCTCCCCTTATCCAGTGAAGAAACTGGTTACAGCACCCTGCCCCGAGGCAGATGGAGAGCACGGCGTTCACTTACCTAAGGTGAGAGCGTTAACCTTTGGGGTTCTACAGGAGAAGAGAAAGGGAAGAAGAGAGAGACATTCAATAACCCAGTTCATTAATCCCATATTTTCTATCTGCAGACATCTTACCCTTCGAGTCAGACATACAGTGCACAGAGGTCCAGCCCAAAGAGCCAGCCGTGTGTTACACATCACCTTTGAAGATACGGTATACGCCCAGTCAAGACCGGCGCCTCTACGGGAATCAGGTGAGCGTTACAGAACGCAAAGCACACCGCAAAACTCCCGTCCAGGCGCTATGGAAACCTCTGATACCGACCAGCTAGCCCAGTTACTTGGGGAACTAAGGGCAGAAGTGCATGCAGCCCGTCAGGAAACGAACGCTCTAAGAAGGGAACTGATTATTTCCAAGGAGCGAACAGATGATCTCGCTAGACAATTGCTACAGTCACAAGCCGGACAGACCCCGTTACCCGCATCTGGGGGAAATCTTCCTTCTACATCCTCTATGAATCCAGTGCAGATCAACCTACCTGGGAATGTACCTCTGGCTCCGCCCAAACGATTTTCTGGTGACCCAAAGAGGTTTGCAGTATTTATCAATCAGTGCCGGTTGCATTTCTTATGCCGGCCAGCAGCCTTTCCAACTGATCAAGCTAAAGTAGCTTTCGTGCTTTCGTACCTTAGTGGCAATGCGGCAGACTGGTTGATCCCTCTAGTAAATCAAGATGATCCGGTCCTCCATGATTTTCAAGCTTTTCAGCTCAGTATGGAAAAACTGTTCGCAAGACATTCACACGGGCAGGCCTTGGACAATGAGCTTCTTTCGTTGCGACAAGGTAATCAAGACCTTTTGGCTTATATTGCGTCTTTCAACAGACTGATAGTGGAAACTCAATGGCCTGAGGACAAAAGGATTACGCTGTTTTATAGAGGTCTACGTGGAGAGCTCAAAGATGTGTTAGCCCAAGTAGTGAATCCCCCACAAGATTGTTCGGACTATATAGACTTAGTCGTTCAAATAGATCACAGACTGCAGAACAGGAAGGCCGATCGTTCCAAGTTTGATGCTCGAGTATTTTCCAAACCGCCGACTCCTTCCAAAGGAGTAGACTCCAGGGAACCCATGCAAATAGGGGGCCTGAAAGGACCTCTAACACAAAAGGAGCGGGAAAGAAGAAAACAGTTGCAATTATGCCTCTATTGCGGAAACTCAGGGCACTTTCTTCGAGACTGTCCGGTGAAACCTGCCAAGAAGGCAGTAGGAGCTGCAGTTACCAAAGTTACAAACTCTGAGCAGGGAAACGACCTCGCCCGACAAGAATAGAGGTCCTCTTGCCGAGCGTGAAAACCAGTTCCGTGACCTCGCATTTCGTGATACCTATGGTCCTCATTAGCCCTGATAATCCGGATCGATTACATGCAATTGAAGCTTACGTCGACAGCGGTGCCATCGGCAATTATGTGGATCATGAAATGGTTTTGAGGATGAATCTAACTCTTTGTCCCAAGGCTGTAAAGGACGTCATTACTACGGTGGATGGAACGGAGATAGCCTCCGGACCAGTAACGCATACCACTCAAGAAGTGACGCTAGTAAGTCAAGATGGACACCATGAGAAGATCGTGTTCGATGTGATCAAGGCTCCTCAGTTTCAGATTATTCTAGGAATACCTTGGTTAGAGAAACACAATCCTCTGATTGATTGGCGAGCAAGAACGGTCCAGTTTCCAGAATGTGTCTCTACTTGTCACCCTCCACCTGGTGTTGCACTGGCAGCAATTTCTTCAGAGACTGCCCAGTTACCTCCCGAATACCTAGAATACCAAGATGTTTTCCGGAAGGATCAGGCTAACTCTCTACCTCCTCATAGGTCTTATGACTGCCAGATAGACCTGATACCTGGATCTACTCCTCCTTGTAGTAGAATTTATGCCCTCATCGAGCCTGAGAACCTTCACCTTCAACAATACCTGGATCAATACCTGGCAAATGGGCTTATTCGTCCTTCCAAGTCCCCTGCTTCTTCAGCTTTGTTCTTCGTTCCAAAAAAGGAAGGAGACCTTAGAACTTGTATAGATTATCGCTCCCTGAACCAGATCACCGTCAAGAATAGATATCCGTTATCTTTGATCCCTGAACTCCTGGACCAAGTCAGAAAAGCATGCATATATACAAAGCTGGATCTTAGAGGAGCCTACCACTTGGTACGAGTAAAAGAGGGCGATGAATGGAAGACGGCCTTCCGCACCAAATATGGGCTATTTGAATATCAGGTCATGCCCTTCAGACTTTGCAATGCCCCGGCCGCCTTTCAATATTTTATGAACGATGTCCTCAGAGAGCTCATAGATGTGTGTGTTGTTGTTTACATTGACGACATCCTTGTTTATTCTTCATCGGAATCTGAACATCGGAAACACGTGAAAATGGTCCTCGAAAGATTGCGTCAACACAAACTTTTCGCTAAGTTGGAAAAATGTGTTTTCAACGTGACTGAAGTTGAATTCTTGGGATTCATATTATCACCTAGCGGAGTGCGTATGGATTCAAAGAAGGTCGATGCAGTTCTCAAATGGCCATCACCATCCTCCGTAAAAGGTGTGCAAAGCATGTTAGGCTTCGCTAACTTTTACCGCAGGTTTATCCCCGAATTTTCTCGAATAGTCCAGCCCATCACTGCCTTGTTAAAGAAAAACAAACGTTTTGAATGGTCTACCGAGGCGGAACAAGCTTTCCAGGATTTGAAGACTAAATTCATCTCTGCACCAATCTTAAAACACCCTCGCCCCGAACTCCCCTACATCGTGGAAACTGATGCTTCAAGCCTTGCCATGGGGGCAGTTCTATCACAAAAGGACCCGGTAACCAATCAGTTGCATCCCGTGGCATTTTGGTCCCGCAAATTCTCGCCTCCTGAAATCAATTACACGATTACTGACAAGGAACTTCTGGCTATCAAGTCTGCCTTTAAGGCTTGGCGGCATTATCTGCTGGGGGCCCGACACACTGTTACTGTGATTACGGATCACCGAAACCTGCAATATTTGAAAACCGCAAAAGCCCAATCCTCTAGACAACTCCGTTGGGCATTATTCTTTGCCGAGTTTGACTTCATAATTACCTATCGACCTGGTACAAAAAACGGTAAAGCTGATGCCCTTTCTCGGATGGGAGTGGAAGATCACTTGATCAACCCTAAACCTGTACCAATCATTCCCGAACAAAGAATTCTGGGTGTAATCGCCACACAATCCATAGAGGAAGTTAAGGATAAAGCCAGGCAACTTGTAACTCCAGCAGACATACAGAATTGGCATCTGCAGGGAAAGGACTTTGCAGTAAAGGACAACTTATTGTATTTCCAAGAACGATTATACCTGCCCAGCACAGATTTACAGAAAAAAGTAATCTCTTGTTATCACGATTCTTTAATGGAAGGACATCCCGGTATGGCCAAGACCTCAGAAAAGATCAAGCGCTACTTCTGGTGGCCGTCTTGGAAAAGAGATATCAGAGACTTTATAATGTCCTGTGGAGTATGCGCCCAAAACAAGAGTCAAAAGGAAAGACCAGCAGGCCTCTTACGCCCTATTGACATCCCACCTCGCCCTTGGCATACGCTTTCTATGGACTTCATCACCGATCTACCTCCATGCTCCGGATACAATACGATTCTAGTAATCGTGGACTTATTCTCCAAGATGGCGCATTTCATTCCGCTCAAAGGCTTGCCAACAGCAGCAACTCTGGCCCGAGAATTTCTCGAAAACATCGTCCGACTGCACGGTTTTCCTTCGGTTCTAATTTCGGATCGAGGTAGTCAATTTATTTCTCATTTTTGGCGAAGTTGCTGTCGGTCGGCTCAAATTGATGTGAGACTTTCGACCAGTCACCACCCTCAGACCGACGGACAAACCGAGAGGACCAATCAAACTCTGGAACAGTATTTACGCTGCATGCTGCAACAAACTGAAAAATCTTGGAAAGACATCCTTTGGATAGCCGAATATGCCTACAATAACTCTGTCCATTCGGGAGTTGGGAAAACCCCGTTTTTTCTTTTATACGGCAGTCACCCTCGAACCTCGGAGTTGGATCCCCTCCAAGATCTTGAAACACCAGCAGTAGACTACCTGCATTCTACAATCACCCAAGCCTTTAAGGAAGCTGTTTCTCACCTTCAAAGGGCTAAAGAACAATACAAGAAAGGAGCAGATCAACATCGGAAGGAAGCCCCTCAATATCAAGTAGGGGATCAAGTCTGGTTATCCACCAAATATCTACCTCTAAAAGGGCCACGCACATTCAACCCAAGATACCTTGGTCCCTATTCCATCACTACCATAGTAAACCCAGTAGCGGTCAAGTTGGACTTGCCCCCGCACATGAAGATACATCCGGTCTTCCACGTCTCTCTATTAAAACCTGTGCAACCTCAAACCCGACTAACTAAATCTCCAAAACCCATCCTAGTTGATGGAGAACTCGAGTTTGAAGTCAAAAGCATTCTGGACTCCAAGATCTCCAAATCTAAACTATTTTACCTAATTGACTGGAAAGGCTACGGCCCCCAAGAGAGATCCTGGGAACCTGCTGAATATGTCCACGCTCCTCGCCTAATCAAAAGATTTCACCGAACATTTCCTGACAAGCCAAAACCCCCGGAGAAGCCCGGTTTGGGAGGGGCCTTGAGGGGGGGTACTGTCATGATCTCTGCTTCCAAAAGGTCAGGGTTTTCCCAACTCCCTTGGAAGCAGATCCATAACCCAGGTTCCGAGTGCCAACCAGTCCCAATTGGGACCTTTTGGACCCAGTCCTGGCGCCAGTGGCACCAGGCTCATAAATATGGCCAGTCCCAGCGCTGGAAGAGCCGGGCTCATAATGCTTGGGTGGACTTACCTGCAGCAGACCATGCTGCTTACTTGCCTGCCAGTTGAGCCTCTGATCCTCTTCTGTTTGGAACTACTTTTCCTGTTGGGTGGGGCAGGAGCCACTCCCTAGGTTCAGAACACTGGAACTCTTCTGGAAAGCAGGAACTCTTTTCTTACCTAGGCGTGGCTGTGGAAGGAGACACCTAAGCACTACAGGAGGCTATTTAAACCACACCCGATGGATGAATCTTGCTTTGCGTTATTCTGCATCCTCTGCAGCAGAACGCTCATCGTGTCTTCTGCATCTGATCCTGGGCCTAAGGAAAAAGGCTTACCATCCTGAATCCAGTCTTCAGCAACACCTATAAAGACAAGAAAGAACAGGTTAGCATTACGGTCTTCAGTGACAGCGCTTCACTTACCTGGTCCATCGTCTGTAACCAACGCCTCGCGCTGCATTCCGGCATCTGAAAGACAAAGGCTTACCTACTCTTCGTGCGCTCCGGAGGTCTTCGCACTGCATTCCGGCATCTGAAAGACAAAAGCTTACCAACTCTTCGCACGCTCCGGAGGCCTTCGGCGCTGCATCCCGCATCTGAAAGACAAAACAAGGTGCGTTTAAAGACATTGGGGAACTTTAATACTCACGTGCCATTACTCCTTTCCACATCTAACCCAGTGGGTATTCCGGCACCCTGCAGCCGCTCCGAACTTGTACCTGCAAAATAAAAAGACAGTTAGAGCGCATCGTGAAGCAGGCAACAAGCGCTTACTTACGTGCTTCCAGGCGCTTCTATTCATCACACGGGCTCCATCTTCAACTCACTTCAGCCCGTCATCCGCCATCGCCGGAACCCTGCAAAACAAGAGACATCATTACTAAAGACTTTTAAAGACATTAGAATTACTCGAAACTTACCGTTCGTGCAGTAAACGACGGACAGCAGTCCTCTGAAGTCAAGAGGCCTGCTCCCCTTATCCAGTGAAGAAACTGGTTACAGCACCCTGCCCCGAGGCAGATGGAGAGCACGGCGTTCACTTACCTAAGGTGAGAGCGTTAATCTTTGGGGTTCTACAGGAGAAGAGAAAGGGAAGAAGAGAGAGACATTCAATAACCCAGTTCATTAATCCCATATTTTCTATCTGCAGACATCTTACCCTTCGAGTCAGACATACAGTGCACAGAGGTCCAGCCCAAAGAGCCAGCCGTGTGTTACACATCACCTTTGAAGATACGGTATACGCCCAGTCAAGACCGGCGCCTCTATGGGAATCAGGTGAGCGTTACAGCACTGCCTTCCTTTGGCACTGTATGCACTTAGGAACCAACCCGGTTCTGACCATCATATTACGCCACACGAGATAGCCACAGGAAGAAGAATGCATACTCCTCTGACACCCCAAGATAAGCTAGATGTGATGCCCAGTCAACAGGAGAAACTTTAGGGTGTGAAATGCAAAATTACCTGAATTGCATGACATCTTGCCTTACTGTAATTTCAGACCAGCTGCAGCGACGACAAAAGGGGTGCAGGGCAGCACGGAACACAGAAGGAGATACTATTACCGACACAACTCAAGGACTTTGTGTACCATCCGTTTTCCCTGGAGACACTGTCCTTGTAAGGAACCATATGAGGAAAAAGTGGGATGAGCCAAAATTTAACAGTCCCTTCACAGTGGAGGACTGCACTCCGTCCGCAGTAAAACTACAAGGCAGGAGAGCTTGGATTTTTCTGGGCAATATCAAACCCTACATTGGAGAAGGCCCCTTGCCTGCACCCCAACAAGAGGAGTCTTCGAGTGACGGGGAAGAACGGGGAAGAACCACAGCACGTGCAGACGAGATCCATGACGAAGAAAAAGGATGCATGACCAGCCAGACCAAGATAAAGAACGTTTTGTAAATTGTTGCTTAAATTGGACACTTTCTCTAAGCAAAAAAGCAAAAAAGGGGATAGGGACATAAAAACGGACACTCTGTGCATCCTAGTTGCACGGTGAAGAAGAACATTTCACGTATAAGCCACAACATAGTCTGTGACTTTGAACCTTGGACTAAAACACATTTAAAGCCTTGATAAAAAATAACCTGCCAAATTTTGATCGAGGACACATAAATTGGAAGAAAATACAGTATCCAGACTCAATCCATACGAGACCCTATTCGGAATCACTTATGGTGTCCCGCAGTAGCGACATCACCAAAGATGGGTAACATACATTAATCTAGTGCTAAGATCATACCCGTCATTGGTGGGGGGGGCTCACCAGTGTCACTGAATTTCTTCAAGATCCTGAAAATGAAAAGACAATAAGAAGATTGTTTACTGTAATTGCCGAACAATTCCTCTTACTTCCTGAGTACAGTGAGGAGAAACCAAATGTCTCAAGCAGAGAAGGAAATAAATGAACTCATCAATACATTATTATTTTGCATTATAGAAGACTGTCCAAATCTTGTTGGAAGAACGACAGATACACTCACGTTTCTTCGAGATCGCGCAAATACAGAACATCTAAGCCAACTCTTAAATAAAATTGTGATCTTAGTTGCACTCCACGCGAACAGACAGTGCAGACATTGTTCACATTAAAGAGAAAGCATACAATCCTGAAACTCAGCAAGACAGGACGGATGTCCCTGTCACCAGAAGACAGCACGTTGGCCCAAAACATCCTCTTTCATCTAGTCACTGACTTTCCAGAGTTAGTGGGGAGACCAATCGATGTTGACGTCCTCACATTCATCAGAGATCCAGCTAATGTTGCACAGATGGGCATGCTCTTGCATGGAATCGTACTACAAGTAGAACTCTCTAACCATCAATATAACTATCTGAGGAGATTCTAAAAGTTTTCCGCCGAGGGACAGATCGAGGAAGCAGTGTCAAGGGTTTCACATTATTCCATGTGTTGTTATTTTGTCTCTATTCTTCATACTGACCAGGATACAACATGTCTTTGGGACTGAAGCAAATCCGAGACGTGGACTGGGAGCTGACCTACTTTGAACATGCACAGTAAAAGGACTTGCCGAAGTGTTATTTGATTTGATTTTTCCCATCGTTTAGCAAAGGAACTGTATCCTGAGATAAGAGACAATTCACTGCCCTCAAGAGGGGGTACACTTGTGGGACACCTGAACCTCTTAAACACAGAATCCGACAGACAATATTGTTTAAAGAAGTATAGTAAAAGGTAGACATTTGGCGAATGATCGAGATGGGGATCCAGAGTAGCACTCTTGTCCTCCCGCAGGAGGAACAAAGTCCACGTTTCTCTGGAAGTAAATTCTGCCGCCTGACCTACAGGGGCATAATGTATTTCTGTATCATATTCATCATTGTTTTACTGTCATTAACGATCAGAACTGCATTTTTTATTGGTGCACAAAGTGTTCCAATTCCAGTGCACTCACCTAATGATGCACGCATGAAACCCACAAAGGCACACAGTCCTTACATAGTCATTCCGGTCCCTAGAAGATCTGATGGTGGAATGAATGAGCTTGAAATGGATGTGATTAGCAATGAAACACACACACTTGTGGTAACAAACAAAAAGAAAAGCCGGAGACAAGGTTGGCAAGGAATGAATGATGAAAGCTTACTGACAACCACACACATGCAAACACTGAATGCACACGCAACAGGCATAGTTTTAATGACTGCAGAACCACAATCCACAGCATTAGAGAAGAGAAGACTGCACAGTATAAGAAACTTCAAAACAGACATTGTGGAAAGACAAGAGGAGTTGGAGAAGAATCCAACAGAAATAACAGTAATGAACACCCCTGAGACGACACTGATGGAGACAACGTCAAACTCAAAGAAAATCTCACAAGCACAACTTATAGTAGACACAGTATGGCTGTCATTAGCCAGAGCCAGGAAGAGGCAAGAGGAAATAGAAAGAATTGCCAGACTTTCCTCCACTCAAATGGCACAGATCAGGAGGCCTGCACCATGGACCAGGATACCTGAGAATCCTCCAGCAACAAGGAGCCATACAGATGCATTCAGAGATGTAGTGATAGCAAACTACATGAAAACTTTAAGAATCAAGAGAAGCATGCATGGAGACAACAGCAAACTAAACGATTACCTGGACAGCACAGCACATTTGGGAAACAACATTTGGTACCAGCACATGAAAGAAATTGGAAGACGAAGTTCAAAAGGGGAATGCTTTGTTTGTGCACTCCTACCATACAGAATGGGGAAGTCCAAGATCTTCGTAGCTGTAGAAATCGATGTCCAGACAGCACACTGTCTTTCACACGTAGCCATGTGCAAAACTAGAGGCCAGTTCATGGGAAGTGACGCTTCCCTAATATGGGCAACTGAAACAGCCTATCCCGATGAAGATGATTATGTTCAAGACATAAAGACAAGAAACAGAACTCACACTAGGAATCATGTAATTCGGTACGAGAAACCTGGAGTGAAAAGAGCAGAAATCAGATGGGAAGTGAATCAGAAGCTAAATGTCCAAGGAAAAACTCCAGAAGAGGCTGGAAGTTGGAAGAACAGAGGCCAAATGTAGATCTGGGGAACAGTTCTGAATGGGAAAAAGGAGTAATGATTTGCAGAGGATGGATGGTCCTCAGAGCCTGCAAGGAGGCAATTGAAAATTCAGAAAGGCTATTCAAGCCATTATGGCCAAAGCTTGCAAAACTACTGACATGTGTCGAAGACAGAGGAGGACCCTTACAGATAGTACCACTGGAAAGCTCAAAATTGTGCCTCTGGAACAATGGCACATGAAAGATGGGAGAGAATCAGAATTGTGGATGAATCTTTGATGCCCCAGGCATGGAACATGGAACTGCAGTAATTATGGATCACTATTGTGCATGCGGATCCAAAGCATACATCAGACTGCTGAGAAACTGGGGAGGTATATGCACAATAGTGAATGTCCACGTTCCAGCATTAGTGATCCCGAAAAGTGAGCTGAATATTGACAGTTTCCTGAAAGCAGATGCTCACCTGAGGAAGAAGAGATCTGTGCAACTGCTAACTCGAATGAAGAATTACTTCTCTGCTAAATCAGAAGAATCCTTTCATGCAATCCCATATGAACACAGGCTGTTCAGCCTCACCTCATCAGTGTTCACAACGATTTTCGTGCAGAGAATCTAAGTTGGAGCAAATACTAAATGGTTGCAGATAACCAGATGGGAGTTGCTGCAGACCATCAACACCACCATAAAGGGACTCAATGCAATCAAAGAAGAGTTAAGAGCCATCCGACCGATGACTCTCCAGAACATATATGTCCTTGACATGATCACAGCTATGGATAGAGGAGTTTGTGCAAAAATCGGAGAATCATGTTGCACATTCACACCTTCTCACGATGAGGAAAATGGAACTTTAACGAAGCTATAAGTATGCTGACAAATCTGCAGAACCAGATGATCGATGAAGCTGACGAAGTTGATGATGACAGCTGGTTTGGATCACTGTTTTCATGGGTCCCACAGTGGATGGTAGACACATTCAAGTGCTTGGGAGCCCTGCTAGTGATGATATTACAAGGATTTTGTGTTATCAAGATAATAATCTCTCAGTGCCAGAAGACTACGAAAAAAACCATAGGGATGAAGATCATGATTGATGTCAAGCCAGGATGGAAGCCCAAAGACCTAACTGATGAAGAAATAAGAGACTTTGTGAAGGCCAGTATTCACACACCAGAAGGAACAAAGTCTCTCTATCCCAGGAAGCACAGAAATTATGTGGGAAGATGGGTTTACTGCAGCCCAAATGGACAATGTCAACTGATGACATGGAATAAAGATGAACATGTAAGGACAGCAGGAAGCCTGAAAAGAGTGATAAAAATATTGACTCCAAAGAGACACTTCTTCAGACCATCATTTATAGATCCAGAAGATGAAGAAGAAATGAACTCAGGTGATGAAGTGAAGATGAATGCAGAAGAACCAAGTAAGATGATTGAAAAGACAGAACTGAAAGTGGTTGATGAATCGCCCAGAGTGGGGAGTGTAGAGGAGGTCCCAAATAAACCCGGCACTCAAATCGTCCATTATAAAGTACCAAGAACGTTCACACCGAGATATGTGACGTATGATGAGCAAATAAACCAGCAGAGAGCCGCAGTAGGGCTCTACCCAGTGCCTTTCAGAAGAACAGCACCTATTGAAGTACCAATACTAAGAAAACCATGGGCAGTAAGGTATCCATTGAGAAAACCTTACCAGCAAATGGAAATGAAGATCGTCTGAGTACAGTCCCTGTAGAAACCGAAAAGGTCTTAATGGAAGACGAATGGTGACGCCATGATGGCACGGATGACTTGCAGATAGAAGAAATGACAACCAGAGAATGACACTCAGAGACGAAATGCCATGAATAAGGATATCGTGAACCTAAAGTGAAAGAACGATGTTGAAATGCAAAGAAGTTCAAGCTGTAAGCAAGATGAAGATATTCGACCAGTTAACACTTGTAAATATGCTTGGAACTGCAAGAAAGCTAAGAAAACAGTGTGGCTTGCTATGCTTAGTAGAAGAATAGTGCGGCAAGCGCCATTGTACATAATTTACCTCTGTGAAACACAGTATTATAAGTATATTTACACTTTGCACAAAAACAGAATCAACCCAGGTTACTAGAGGCCAAACAAGAAAAGATTCATATTCTAGCAAAACGAGAAGGGACAACTGAATTGAAACTCGGCAGAAGCAACTCGTGCCAGGGAAGCCAAGGTCATACCAATAGATGAGGCGAACAGTAGCTACATTTAATTGAAACTAAAAACAGAATATCCTGCCTCTGAAAGGTCGAGATAAGAAGACGTAGGCAGGTGGCGGGCTAAATAAGAATCAAATACACAAATTGAGAGAAATGAGACAAATTCACGGTTTGGGAAGCATGTGACCAGCTGAGCAAGAAGAAGCAAGGGTTCACACCTACAATTGGCATCGGACCAATCAGAGACATCAGAAGATTTTCCAGACAGAAGATGCAGTTTCGAGGCCAACCACATTGAACTAATTGACACATGGCTATTAAAATGATGATTGATTGTAACCATAATCAGAGGAAGGCTGGGTAACTAAGGGGCACCCCGCACCTGGTCGACCATTCTGCATGCTGCTAAGCGAAGTGGAAAAGTATGCGTGGGGTTGGTGCCAACCCAATCACAATGGACCAAATAATCTAGGGTCCTATAGTTAGAAGAACCAATGAGACTTCGTACTTTTAGTGACGTCTACAGTAGTCATTTTTGAAGGAAGGGCTTAGACGTCCACCTGACAGTGTTAACCCAATCTCCTCACTCTGTTACCATATACAGATATACAGGGTAATTCATAGAATTTCGCAGAAAAGTGTCGCAAGCGGCTGGTGCAGAGTGTCCGCGTGCGATTGACTGCGCCAGGCACGTGCGCTAAAACCGATTTCCGCGCACAGCGTATTCATGGATTTCAGGCATCCAAACCAGCCGTGGCGCAGAGAATCGCAGCGACCCTGCAGCAGCGCCAGTAACGCCCCCAAGAACGCCCTCGCACAAGGAAAAGCCATCAAAATCGCTAAATCATCGCAAAGGGCTGCGCTAACCCTGGACCAGTTCAGCGGGCTGGCAAACAGCAAACGCCAAGCGGGGAACGTGTATTGCAGGGGTGCGCGGGAAGTTCCACACGCGACTGGCCCCGTGCAAGAAGGGTATGTGTATTTCAGGGGTGCGCGGGAAGTTCCACATGCGATTCCAGCAGGGTACGTGTATTTCAGGGGTGCGCGGGAAGTTCCACACGCGATTTCAGCAGGGTACGTGTATTTCAGGGGAGCGCGGTAAGTTCCACACGCGATTTCAGCAGGGTACGTGCATTTCAGGGGTGCGCGGGAAGTTCCACACGCGAATGGGCCAGTGCGAGCAGGGTACGTGTTTTCCATGGGTGCGTGGGAAGTTCCACACGCGATTCCATCAGGGTACGTGTATTTCAGGGGTGCGCGGGAAGTTCCACACGCGATTGTCCCAGTGCGAGCAGGGTACGTGTATTTCAGGGGTGCGCGGGAAGTTCCACACACGATTGTCCCAGTGCGAGCAGGGTACGTGTATTTCAGGGGTGCGCGGGAAGTTCCACACGCGATTGGCCCAGTGCGAGCAGGGTACGTGTATTTCAGGGGTGCGCGGGAAGTTGCACATGCGATTTCAGCAGGGAATGTGTATTTCAGGGGTTCTGGGGAGTACTACACGTGAATTGGCCGTGTGGGTCCTCCCAGGTGTACGCTCCACAACCTCCATGGCCCCTGCAGGCAGCCCACACCACGGGGGACTACCCTGCACCCCTGCTCATGTCCCGCAGGCAGCCCATCCACCATGGGCATGCCCCCCAGCCAACCCACATGTCACCTTGCACTACTGATCAACAATGCATGTCTCCCACCACCCCCACCCCCCAGCACTGTGGGGCACCTGCCAGCAGGCCCCCACTCATGTCCAACTCATGTTTCCCACCACCCCCACCCCCCTGCCACCATGGGCAGCCTCCACCAGGCCCCCACTCATGTCTCCCACCCCCCCACCCCCCAGCCACCATGGGCAGCCTCCACCAGGCCCCCACTCATGTCTCCCACCACCCCCACCCCCCAGCCAGCATGGGCAGCCCCCACCAGGCCCCCACTCATGTCTCCCACCACCCCCACCCCCCAGCAGTGCAGGGGCACCCTCCACCAGGCCCCCACTCATGTCTCCCACCTCCCCCACCCCCCAGCCACCATGGGCAGCCTCCACCAGGCCCCCACTCATGTCTCCCACCTCCCCCACCCCCCAGCAGTGCAGGGGCACCCTCCACCAGGCCCCCACTCATGTCTCCCACCACCCCCACCCCCCAGCAGTGCAGGGGCAGCCTCCACCAGGCCCCCACTCATGTCTCCCACCCCCCCCACCCCTCAGCCACCATGGGCAGCCTCCACCAGGCCCCCACTCAGGTCTCCCCCCACCCCCACCCCCCAGCAGTGCAGGGGCACCCTCCACCAGGCCCCCACTCATGTCTACCACCACCCCCACCCCCCAGCAGTGCAGGGGCAGCCTCCACCAGGCCCCCACTCATGTCTCCCACCACCCCCACCCCCCTGCCACCATGGGCAGCCCCCACCAGGCCCCCACTCATGTCTCCCACCCCCCCACCCCCCAGCAGTGCAGGGGCAGCCTCCACCAGGCCCCCACTCATGTCTCCCACCACCCCCACCCCCCTGCCACCATGGGCAGCCCCCACCAGGCCCCCACTCATGTCTCCCACCACCCCCACCCCCCAGCAGTGCAGGGGCAGCCTCCACCAGGCCCCCACTCATGTCTCCCACCACCCCCACCCCCCAGCCACCAGGGGCACCCTCCACCAGGTCCTCACAATCCCCAATCATGTGCGTAATGGTCAGCCTCCACAGCCAAAAAGCCCTACCAAGTAACCCATTCACCCACATGGAAATGGAAATTACATGTTACACCCCCAATGTTCATGAAGCTAATGAACCCATGTCCGTCACACACAATGGTTGCAATTGAATGGGAAAACACCCAACATGACATGCATGAAACCAATGAGATGATACCACACAGTGAAGTATGAAAACAAAATTGTATTGAAAAACATAAAGAATGCTAAAGAAAGGAAACAAACTACAATGGGAATGAGAAAAAATAAGCTGCATGTCCGTATTAAAAAAAAACTGCTAATCAGAATAAAAAAAAATGTTGTCCAAAGTCAAATGTAAAAAAAATCTCTATGCAATAAAGAACTATGTAAAAAACTAACAAGGGTCCATGAGCCCAACTGAACAAAGGAAACCTACTAAAAAACCTAACTAAAAATCAACTATATACAAAAGGTGGAGCAGTGTCCGTCGACTCCAAATCATAATAAGAAACAAAGGAAACCTAAAACTAAAGAACTATATACAAAGGCGGCGGGCAAGTCCAGCGGCTCACTCCGTGGTGTCCCGGGCCAGGGCATCATCGAACTCCTGTTCGATGTCCCGGAGGCGGTCCAGTTCCATGGCCCCGAGGGTCCGCAGGGACGACGCTGTGTCCTCCTCCAACCCCCTGCGGATTGCCTCGAGGCACTCGGCCCGCCTCAGGGCCCTCCGCATGGAGTTCTCCGCCCTGACCATTGTGAGCCGCGCCTCTTCCGCCCGCCGCCGCTCCGCACCTATGGCGTGGCCCAACCGCTGCCACACGGAAGACACTCTCTGTCCTGGGTCCCCCTGCCCTCCGGCCGATGCCTGCACCTCCAATGTGGAAAGCCCCGAGCCTTCATGTCTCCCACCATGTTGCTGCTGCTGCTCTGCCTCTGCCCGTGCACTGCATCCTGCTGCCTGCACATCCTCCGCCGGCTGGGGTGCAGTTGTTGATGTGGCCACCCCTGCTGGACCTCCGACTCCCGACTGTGGCAGGGATGCCTCCTCCACCAGCCTGGCCGCACCGTCAGAGGCAGCTCCACAGGGCACCCAGGTGACTGATGGGTGGGAAGATGGCACAGAGGATGACTGGTGCGTAGGGGGTCCAGTTGAGGAGGGGGTCGGAGCAAGCCCCATCAGACGGAGGAATCCGGCCTGGGTGACATGTCCCAGCAGGCTGACGTGGTCAACGAGCCATTCGAGATGACGTGCAGTCTCTCCATGAAAAGACTGCAGGTCACCTCGCATGGCCCGTTGACGCAACGCCACACCAGCCAGGACAGGCTCAACCCGGACCTGGATGGCCACGTCCGCAGGCAGAGGAAGGCCAGTTGACGTCAGCTCATCCCCTGCCTGAAAACGGGTCTGGACGTAGGCATCCCTGCTGGTGCAAGATGATGCAGGGACAGGATCGGGGACAGGATTGCACACAGGCACCTCCGCGGCGGCCTGTGCTGCCTCCTGTCCCTGGTCCTGCACTGCACCACTAGCACCAGTGGGATCCCCACCTCCAGACCCCGTCTCTGGTGCTTGCACGGCCTCCTCCTCCACCAAACCCCCCACCAACCTGGATGACTCTGTGCCATCTTCCCCTGTTGGGCCCTGTGGGGTCCCAGCTGCCCCTTCTGCTGCCGAGGAGTCCAACTGCAACCTCCGCCTCTTGGACCTCCCCCCGGCAGCTGCGGCCTGGGTGCGGCACCGGACTCCTCACTCCCCGACGAGATGACAACACGGGAGGGGAGCCGGGCCTTGCGTCTCCGGCTGGCGGTCGGATCCCCGCCGCTGTGCTCCACAGCACCTTCTCCGCCCTCTTCATCAGTTGACGCTGCAGACAGGGAGAAACAAAACACAGGCATCAGGGCACTGTACAATGGACACATACACACATGACAGTTGCACATGAGTGGCATTGGCAAACCTCAGACATGTCATCACAACCCCCAACACACATGTCATTGCAACTCGCACACATGAGCCATACCATAGCCATATCGCAACTGCCAGCACCATCCATACACATACAACAGCATCAGCAGCCAAAGGGGAGCCAGACATCACATGCAACACAGGAAGTGCACCACACATGTACACACACCACCACACTTGCATGCATGTGTACACCTCTGCCAAGTGTCGCACTGTTCAGACGGCCATCCATGTCACATCTGCCAATCAGGCTTCCACATACCGCTGTCACATGCATCCATGTTGCATCACTGTTGCACCCTTGTCAAATACACACACATGCACATGTACACAGTGCTCATGCATGCAGCCGAAAACAACATACATGCGTGACATCACGGACATGTCTACTTACATACACATTCATACAAACATGTGTGCCCGCACAACTGCATTTGCCATGCAAGCCTACACACACAAGCACCATCCATGTCTCACACATTACAGCCCTCGCATGTGTCAGCCCCACGGCCCTGTACACCCCCACCCATACTCGACCCCATACAAACAGATGTGCAACCTGCACACTACCGAATAATCACCACACGCACTGCTCACAATCAGGATGCATGTACACTCACCGCTCGACTCCAGACGGGTCTGCTTCTCTAGGACCTGGACGTGGAGCGCTGGGGATATGCGTTCCAGGACCCCCATCTGTTCTTCCGACAAGAAGCCCCGGTGCCCCTTGGCATCCGCTGCCTTCAAGAGGCGCCGGGCCTTGTTCAGGGTCCTGGACCTGTAGTCCTCCCAGCGCTTCCTGACATGTTGTAAGTCCCGGACTGCCACCCCCTCCGCGTTGATGGCAGTCACGATGTCAGTCCAGATCCGAGTCCGTCCTTCGTTGTCGGCGCGGGAACTTCCGAAGAGGGCATCATACTGCCCCAGGACTTGCTCCACCAGGACACCAACTTCGGTGACACTGAAGCTGGTGCCCCTCTGCCTCTCTGGCCGGGGGTTGTCAGTGGTCACAGATGGTGTTTGCCCCGACATGACAACCCCAGAGGCAGGAGTGGGTGGGCAACTGGGTCCTGGGGCTGGGCTGTGGAGTGATGGAATTCCAGTCGGGAGTCTTCGGTTCCAGCAGGGGTGGTCACAGCAACAGCACCCCTGGCTGATGTGCAGGCAGCAAATGGCAGTGCACGTGGGCAGCAGGCAGTCAGGCAGCAGCAGATGGCAGGTAGGAGCGTGCTCGGGGCTCTGGGGGGCAGTAGTTCGGCCTTCTGGGCAGGAGCGTGGTCTTCCGTGTGCTTACGCGTGGCCAGCTTGGTACGGAGTGATTTGGCACGTGAAAATCCTGCACGTCAGCGTGAAAATCGAGGAAAGGCCCTTAGCGCGTAAGCGCGTCAGCACGCATACGCGATTCTATTGGACCAAAGGCCCTCAGCGCGTAAACGCGTCAGCACGCATACGCGATTCTATTGGACCAAAGGCCCTCAGCGCGTAAACGCGTCTGTGACGTGACCCGCACGGGTGTTTCCCACACAGCACGTGATGACAGAGCACACGTGGAAAGACTGCACGTCAGAGTGTCATCGCGTGTAATTGGACAGCACGTCAGAGTCTCATCGCGTGTAATTGGACAGCACGTCAGAGTCTCATCGCGTGTAATTGGACAAAAGTGCGCGTACACGCAATTGGCCTATGTACGTGTATATCAGGGGTGCGCAGACACTTACACACGCAAGTACGTCAGCGCACCTGTATCCCGGGGTGCGCGGGAATTTCCACACGCTATTGGACTGGGTACTGGATTTCAGGGGTACGCGGGTCACACGCTCGCCTACAACACGCGCAACGCATTAATTTGCGCGCTAACAAAATAACAAGCTCAGACCCAGGATGAACATACCGTTCCTAGCAGCAGTGGGCGTGGCCTACCAAAGGAGGAGGAGGAGGATAGTCAGGGCCAGAATATTCACACCCAGAACCAGCCTTTTCGGGATGCCTGATGACCAGGTGCATGGGAGGTACAGGTTTCCACCACACATCATACTGGACCTGGTGAGTGAGTGGTAGGATGACCTCACATCACCCACCCTGTGCTCCCAAGCACTCAGCCCCCTGGAGAAGGTCCTCAATGTACTGCACTTCTTAGCCACTGGATCATTTCAGCGGACAAGTGCCATTGTGGGTGGTGTATCACAGGCCACCCAGTTACGCTGCCTACACCAGGTCTTGAACATCATCACTGCACGCCCATCAGTCCGCAGGCACATATACCTGCCCAGAACACCTGCAGAAAGGCATGCTGCCGCCCTGGATTTTTACGCTGTGGCACGATTCCCAAAGTGCTAGGTGCCTTCGACTGCACCCATGTGGCTCTACGTCCCCCCAGGGCATCTGAGCACATCTATAGGAACCGCAAGCACTGGCATTCCATCAACGTGCAGGTAGTATGTAATGCCAAGGGAATCATCACCTCAGTATATGCAAACTATCCCGGGTCAACCCACGACAGCTTCATTTACCGAATGTCCACCCTAAGCCGGGACCTAGAAGCTGGGCGGCATGGCGATACATGGCTGCTTGGTGAGTATGAATGCCACTGCACATGCATGCATGTCAGATACTGAGCAAAGTCACAACCCCACCAATGATACCAATCACCACCTCCACAGGGGACAGTGCCTACCCTCTCAGCCCCCACATGATGACGCCAATTCGGAACCCCACCACGCCACCCCAGGTAAGATATAACACAGCCCACATCACAACCCGGGGCATAGTGGAGCGCACATTCGGAGTGCTAAAGTCACGCTTTCGCTCCCTTGACCGTTCTGGCGGGCAGCTGTTGTACGCTCCCCCAGTAGTGTGCAGGATCATAGTGGCAGCATGTGTCCTGCACAACGTTGCAACACGCCGGGGCCTGGCCGTGGACATGGTGGTGGCCCCACATCCCCAACCACATGCACAGCCGCTGCGCATGGGAGGGGAAAGGGCACGGGGGGAGGCAGCCCGTACACAGCTAGTGGCTAATTACTTCACATAGAAATCACACCCCTGTGGAGTGCACACTGCCCTGGCACATTCCATCTGACAATCAATGATGACTCAACCTGACACTGATCCTGAATGTCTGGAGAATGAACCGTGAAAACCATATCAGCCTGAGATTGTTCACCTGGAAGTCTCACAATGTGTGCATCCCTACCCACACAGACACCACCAATGCAGTTTTGTGAAGTAACACATTGAAGCAGCTAAAATGAATACCCACTTGCAAAATGCAACAAGAGGACAGTGCCATGTCAGCCAACCCATCCCCAGAACCGCCACACCACACACCGTGCCATGTCATGCTATTTGCAGGTAAACAAAGTAATCCCCACAACATGACACTAGTGTCACAATGTAGAGTGTCCCTAATTGAAACTTGCAACACCTGAAATGCTCACAGTAATGCAGGACCAACAACAAACTTGAGCAGGTACTACCATTAACATGACATCACAAATGTTATATATTAGTAGTCTCACCACCTGGAAATGCCTGCACTCCCACCACTACCAACTGTGCAGTGTTGGCGCCATGTAGAGTTGTAGGTGCACTGCTGCCAACATGGACCCCATCTCCAGACTAGAGGGCCTTGTGTAGACATGAGGAAGGGACCTGCAAATTGGGAGGTAGACACAGATGATGAGGTACACATCAATGCAACATGCAGTGTACAACACAACAGCAATATGCACTAGGAATGCATACACAGTATTGACTACAGACTGCCCACACAGCACATGGGAGTCCAACGTCACTGTGTAATTCACTGTCACTTGGGCACACCCTTTGCAAGCCCATGGAAACGGGAAGCAGGAGGGGTGTGTGTGACTCAAACCCAAGCATCTGAACCAAATACATGACAAGCCTGCATGTGCCCAGCCACAATGCTGCGTATGCCCACAGGAACCACGGAAGCCAACAAATTACCCCAAAAAAATTAGGAAAAAATTATAAAAAATAAAAATAAAAATAAAAATAAAAATAAAAAAAAATAAAAATGGCCATTGATGTGCCCGGGGGGGTTGGGGAGGCCACCCAGGAGGTCCGAGGACAGGATGCACACCAGAACCCACCTGTGTGGGTCCTGGGAAAAAAAAACACCTCCATGGGCTCATGGCCCACACGGCTACCCTATTGTGGGAGTATCACTGCTGTCGCTATTATCACCCTGTGCAGCTGCATCCGGAGGTGGTTGCACTATTGGAGGCAGCCCACGCAAGGCCCTAATCTGCTCCTCCATGGCTGCAAGCATGCGGGTGTGGTAGGTCTGGTTCTGGAGGATGAGTGTGCGGAGGTCCCCATGCAACAACTCACGGGATGCCCGGACCTCCGCCCTCGTTGCCTGCATCTCAGCTGAGAGCGTACGGGTGAGACGCTCCAGCTGCTGTTCTGTCGTTTGGTGTGTTGAAGCCTCAAGCTCAACAAGAGTCGTCCTGAGGTGAAGGAGCTCCTGCCTCAGGGCTTCCCTGTGGGCCTGGGACTCAATGGAGATGGCCTCCTGCAGAGTCGCCAGTGCCGCCCGCCTGTCCCTGTTGGACGCCAACATGTCCTCCCTGTGTGACTGGCAGATGGAGTCGGTTGCCTGCTCTAGTCGCTCCATCAGCCTTTCAGGGGGGACAATGGAAGTGGCCACCCTATCCATGGCCTGAGCCATCATCTCGGATGATGCTGCCTGTTGTGTTGCCATACCGTAAATGGATTGCTCCCATGCGGTATTGCCAGGTGGCGTACGGCCACCACGTCGGCGGGCACCACACCTGTCTGGGGCAAGGCGAACTGCGCCTTGCTGTGCCGGCACTGCCTGAGGCTGCAGGACTGCATTCCCCCTCTGATCTGCTGGCCCAGGAAAAGGATCAGATGTCGCAGAGTGTGACCCTGCATCCGTAACCACCAAAGGCGTAGCTGCCAACACTGACATCCCCATTGAGGGTTCTGACCCTGGTGCAGGTGGGTGGGAAAGAAGAGAATCCCTCCCTGGAACACTCACCTGCGACGGCACGTAGGTCTCATCCGAATCAACACCTGAGTACAGCTCGGGGGAGGTGCAGCCAGAGACACCCCTTGAGAGCACGACCTGCAGCACTTGTGGGTTCTCACCCACCACCACACCACGTCCCTCACTGGTGGTTGGTCGGCCCTCGGACCCCTCCTGGGTCTGCACCATCTCCACAACCCCAGCAGTATCAGGTGCATCTTCCCCTGCAAAGACATAAAAACAAAGAAATGGAAACAGGCATTAGCACCATGGCACACAATGAGGGCTGAGAAGCAAGAGAACCAGTACTTGATTGACACATGTCCCACATGACTAAAACCCTCCCATGCATGCACCCTCACTGCATATGAAGGGCAGGCAAATGGCACACACTGATGACACCAAATGGAAGATGAACACATTTTCTGCATGCTGCCTGGCAGTGGCATCACACATTGGCCTGTGATTGCCAGGTGAAACACACATGCCATCACACAGATGGCATGTACCATTGCTATTGAGTGAAGATGGAGAGGAGGGCAGCACCTATTCATTCAGTCCAGTTCCCGCATGTAATAGCTTTTCTAATTCTAACAGGTCAGATTTTTCACCTGGAGCTGCCAGTCTGAAATGGTCCAATTGCACAGGGACATGTGTGAACAAATGATATCCAGGTAACAAAGTCACTCCACTTTACCATAGCCATGTCAGACATGTGACTAGTGGACTGCGACATGCCTAGTAAAGGTGGTGGAATGCAAACAATCTGACTGAATGAACAGTGAAAAATAAGCAACAATGTTGTGGCAAGGTGACACTTCAAGGGCAACTGGCGTGCAGTTGGGCTAGATGTCTACTGTTGGCAGAAGGGATACTGCTATGGCCAAATGCAGCTGCGCAGGATGTATTGCATGAAGCACATGGCTGACCCATACGACTCAGGCGCACACACTCTCACCTGGCACACAAACAGAAGCCCTCACACACACACCATGCACATGGATGACACACACATGCATGTGCACTCACCGGACAATGCCTCGTAATCAGCCAGATCTCCCACGCCTTGGATCTGTTCCTCCGTGACGTAGGTCCCAGCGACTGACTCATGTGGAGTGAGTTCCATGTCTGCTACTGGAGACCCACCTCCAGTCACTAGAGTTGCGGCATGACTTGAGGCCAGCTTACTCTTTGCCCTGCGCTTTAGGTCATTCCAGCGCTTATAGCAATCATTGGCTGTGCGCCTCACGATTCCAAGGGCACTTACGATGTCCGCAACGGTCTGCCAGTGTGCCTGGCGTTGTGCAGATGTGGTCTTGGATCCTGCAACAATGACCATCTAGTTGTCATGTGCGGACACATACTCGACAAGTGCATTCAGTTCGTCATCCGTGAAGCTGGGCTTCCTGGACGGGCCGGACTGTGTAGCCGTGTCTGGGGCATCAGCCTGTGCCGGACGAGCCCTCTTCCTCTTCCGCTTGGAAGGTGGTGGTGATCCTGAGTGTCCTGCGCCGCTCTGGACACTAGGGACAGGAGCCCTGGTGGACTCTGTATCAGGAGTGTGGGATTGCACACTCAGCATGGGAGTTGGTGCAGGCATTGGCTCTAGTGTGATGGTGTCAGGGGGAATGTCAGCAGCATGGACTAGGACCGACACTGTCCTGGCTGGGTGTGTGAGGGCTGGGGTGGATTGAGCCGCAGCTGCCCCTGCAGCCTCTCCGCCCTGCCTACTTGGTGCAGCAGATGACCTTGCTGCCCCAGATGCACGTGGCATGGTGACATCAACGTGCACCAGCGCACGTGTCATAGGCCTGCTGACCTGGAAGTCAGCCATGGAGTCAGCCAGGTCTGGTGCCACAACGGGCTGGTCCAACAAGGGCTGAGCATGGATGGTGTCAGCCACATCAGCCTCAACGGGAGGGGGGGGGATTATGGGTGCCCTTGACTGGTCCTCCACACATGGGGGGACAGGCTCACCCTGCAAGTAACAACCACGTCCCCTACCGGATCCACCACGGCCACCACTTGTGGCTGTTCCACCTTTGCCACCCTTACGGAATCCTCGCCTCCCAGCCATGGCACTGATGTAGATGTGCGTATGGGAGTGGCTGTAAACTATTGTCCTGGGCAATTGGGGGTCAAAGGGGTTGGGTACCAGATGGTAATTGTACCCTAGTGCTCTTGCAAGGCTGATTGTAACCCCTGGGGAAAGATGACGGGTCACGCTACGCACAGGAGCCCCAAAAAAGGGAGATGACGTGCACGCAACCCCTCCTAGACCACGTGTGCAGAAAGAAAAACCTGCACTACGCTGTGGCACCCAGTAACACAAGAATGAACGTATGCGTGTCACACGCAGCCTAGAATGACCTCTGAAGGGGTAGGCTACACACGGGGCAAGCACAGATGTTAGATACGTGCGTGACTCACCGTCTGCCAGGTAAAAGAGCGTGAAAAAGGAGCGCGTTTGGTTGGCAACACCCCCGCCAAAAGAAGATTTGTACGCTGTCTGAGGAGACAGGACAACAGTAGAAGGGAACACTGTTTGAGGGAACAGGCCCAGGTAAACCAGTAAAAGAGAAAAAAGAGAAAAAGCTGTCAGAGGTAACAGGGAATACGAACTTGAAACGCCGTGAAGTAAATCGCGTGTGAAACGACAAGAAGTACAGAATTCACCCACTCGCTCTCCACGAAAAGCACGTACAAGGAAATGGCGTTCTACACGTACCTTTTATACAGGCCCACACGTCCAGCGTCACTTACGCGGCGTGTACGCGCTAGGGCCATTTCCACCAATTACACGCTTTGTCACTTCTGCGTGTACGGCCATTTCCACCAATTACACGCGATGAGACTCTGACGTGCTGTCCAATTACACGCGATGAGACTCTGACGTGCTGTCCAATTACACGCGATGACACTCTGACGTGCAGTCTTTCCACGTGTGCTCTGTCATCACGTGCTGTGTGGGAAACACCCGTGCGGGTCACGTCACAGACACGCTTACGTGCTGAGGGCCTTTGGTCCAATAGAATCGCGTATGCGTGCTGACGCGCTTACGCGCTAAGGGCCTTTCCTCGATTTTCACGCTGACGTGCAGGATTTTCACGTGCCAAATCACTCCGTACCAAGCTGGCCACGCGTAAGCACACGGAAGACCACGCTCCTGCCCAGAAGGCCGAACTACTGCCCCCCAGAGCCCCGAGCACGCTCCCACCTGCCATCTGCTGCTGCCTGACTGCCTGCTGCCAACGTGCACTGCCATTTGCTGCCTGCACATCAGCCAGGGGTGCAGTTGCTGTGACCACCCCTGCTGGAACTGAAGACTCCCGACTGGAATTCCATCGCTCTACAGCCCAGCCCCAGGACCCAGTTGCCCACCCACTCCTGCCTCTGGGGTTGTCATGTCGGGGCAAACACCATCTGTGACCACTGACAACCCCCGGCCAGAGAGGCAGAGGGGCACCAGCTTCAGTGCCACCGAAGTTGGTGTCCTGGTGGAGCAAGTCCTGGGGCAGTATGATGCCCTCTTCGTAAGTTCCCGCGCCGACAATGAAGGACGGACTCGGATCTGGACTGACATCGTGACTGCCATCAACGCGGAGGGGGTGGCAGTCCGGGACTTACAACATGTCAGGAAGCGCTGGGAGGACTACAGGTCCAGGACCCTGAACAAGGCCCGGCGCCTCTTGAAGGCAGCGGATGCCAAGGGGCACCGGGGCTTCTTGTCGGAAGAACAGATGGGGGTCCTGGAACGCATATCCCCAGCGCTCCACGTCCAGATCCTAGAGAAGCAGACCCGTCTGGAGTCGAGCAGTGAGTGTACATGCATCCTGATTGTGAGCAGTGCGTGTGGTGATTATTCGGTAGTGTGCAGGTTGCACATCTGTTTGTATGGGGTCGAGTATGGGTGGGGGTGTACAGGGTAGTGGGGCTGACACATGCGAGGGCTGTAATGTGTGAGACATGGATGGTGCTTGTGTGTGTAGGCTTGCATGGCAAATGCAGTTGTGCGTGCACACATGTTTGTATGAATGTGTATGTAAGTAGACATGTCCGTGATGTCACGCATGTATGTTGTTTTCGGCTGCATGCATGAGCACTGTGTACATGTGCATGTGTGTGTATTTGACAAGGGTGCAACAGTGATGCAACATGGATGCATGTGACAGCGGTATGTGGAAGCCTGATTGGCAGGTGTGACATGGATGGCCATCTGAACAGTGCGACACTTGGCAGAGGTGTACACATGCATGCAAGTGTGGTGGTGTGTGTACATGTGTGGTGCACTTCCTGTGTTGCATGTGATGTCTGGCTCCCCTTTGGCTGCTGATGCTGTTGTATGTGTATGGATGGTGCTGGCAGTTGCGATATGGCTGTGGTATGGCTCATGTGTGCGAGTTGCAATGACATGTGTGTTGGGGATTGTGATGACATGTCTGAGGTTTGCCAATGCCACTCATGTGTGTATGTGTCCATTGTACAGTGCCCTGATGCCTGTGTTTTGTTTCTCCCTGTCTGCAGCGTCAACTGATGAAGAGGGCGGAGAAGGTGCTGTGGAGCACAGCGGCGGGGATCCGACCGCCAGCCGGAGACGCAAGGCCCGGCTCCCCTCCCGTGTTGTCATCCCGTCGGGGAGTGAGGAGTCCGGTGCCGCGTCCCAGGCCGCAGCTGCCGGGGGGAGGTCCAAGAGGCGGAGGTTGCAGTTGGACTCCTCGGCAGCAGAAGGGGCAGCTGGGACCCCACAGGGCCCAACAGGGGAAGATGGCACGGAGTTATCCAGGTTGGTGTGGGGTTTGGTGGAGGAGGAGGCCGTGCAAGCACCAGAGACGGGGTCTGGAGGTGGGGATCCTACTGGTGCTAGTGGTGCAGTGCAGGACCAGGGACAGGAGGCAGCACAGGCCGCCGCGGAGGTGCCTGTGTGCAATCCTGTCCCCGATCCTGTCCCTGCATCATCTTGCACCAGCAGGGATGCCTACGTCCAGACCCGTTTTCAGGCAGGGGATGAGCTGACGTCAACTGGCCTTCCTCTGCCTGCGGACGTGGCCATCCAGGTCCGGGTTGAGCCTGTCCTGGCTGGTGTGGCGTTGCGTCAACGGGCCATGCGAGGTGACCTGCAGTCTTTTCATGGAGAGACTGCACGTCATCTCGAATGGCTCGTTGACCACGTCAGCCTGCTGGGACAGGTCACCCAGGCCGGATTCCTCCGTCTGATGGGGCTTGCTCCGACCCCCTCCTCAACTGGACCCCCTACGCGCCAGTCGTCCTCTGTGCCATCTTCCCACCCATCAGTCACCTGGGTGCCCTGTGGAGCTGCCTCTGACGGTGCGGCCAGGCTGGTGGAGGAGGCATCCCTGCCACAGTCGGGAGTCGGAGGTCCAGCAGGGGTGGCCACATCAACAACTGCACCCCAGCCGGCGGAGGATGTGCAGGCAGCAGGAGGTAGTGCACGGGCAGAGGCAGAGCAGCAGCAGCAACATGGTGGGAGACATGAAGGCTCGGGGCTTTCCACATTGGAGGGGCAGGCATCGGCCGGAGGGCAGGGAGACCCAGGACAGAGAGTGTCTTCCGTGTGGCAGCGGTTGGGCCACGCCATAGGTGCGGAGCGGCGGCGGGCGGAAGAGGCGCGGCTCACAATGGTCAGGGCGGAGAACTCCATGCGGAGGGCCCTGAGGCGGGCCGAGTGCCTCGAGGCAATCCGCAGGGGGTTGGAGGAGGACACGGCGTCGTCCCTGCGGACCCTCGGGGCCATGGAAATGGACCGCCTCCGGGACATCGAACAGGAGTTCGATGATGCCCTGGCCCGGGACACCACGGAGTGAGCCGCTGGACTTGCCCGCCGCCTTTGTATATAGTTCTTTAGTTTTAGGTTTCCTTTGTTTCTTATTATGATTTGGAGTCGACGGACACTGCTCCACTTTTTGTATATAGTTGATTTTTAGTTAGGTTTTTTAGTAGGTTTCCTTTGTTCAGTTGGGCTCATGGACCCTTGTTAGTTTTTTACATAGTTCTTTATTGCATAGAGATGACTTTGGACAACATTTTTTTTGATTCTGATTAGCAGTTTTTTTTTTAATACGGACATGCAGCTTATTTTTTCTCATTCCCATTGTAGTTTGTTTCCTTTCTTTAGCATTCTTTATGTTTTTCAATACAATTTTGTTTTCATACTTCACTGTGTGGTATCATCTCATTGGTTTCATGCATGTCATGTTGGGTGTTTTCCCATTCAATTGCAACCATTGTGTGTGACGGACATGGGTTCATTAGCTTCATGAACATTGGGGGTGTAACATGTAATTTCCATTTCCATGTGGGTGAATGGGTTACTTGGTAGGGCTTTTTGGCTGTGGAGGCTGACCATTACGCACATGATTGGGGATTGTGAGGACCTGGTGGAGGGTGCCCCTGGTGGCTGGGGGGTGGGGGTGGTGGGAGACATGAGTGGGGGCCTGGTGGAGGCTGCCCCTGCACTGCTGGGGGGTGGGGGTGGTGGTAGACATGAGTGGGGGCCTGGTGGAGGGTGCCCCTGCACTGCTGGGGGGTGGGGGTGGTGGGAGACATGAGTGGGGGCCTGGTGGGTGCTGCCCCTGCACTGCTGGGGGGTGGGGGTGGTGGGAGACATGGGTGGGGGCCTGGTGGGGGCTGCCCATGGTGGCAGGGGGGTGGGGGTGGTGGGAGACATGAGTGGGGGCCTGGTGGAGGCTGCCCCTGCACTGCTGGGGGGTGGGGGTGGTGGGAGACATGAGTGGGGGCCTGGTGGAGGGTGCCCCTGCACTGCTGGGGGGTGGGGGGGTGGGAGACATGAGTGGGGGCCTGGTGGAGGGTGCCCCTGCACTGCTGGGGGGTGGGGGTGGTGGGAGATTTGAGTGGGGGCCTGGTGGGTGCTGCCCATGGTGGCTGGGGGGTGGGGGTGGTGGGAGACATGAGTGGGGGCCTGGTGGAGGGTGCCCCTGGTGGCTGGGGTGGGGAGACATGGGTGGGGGCCTGGTGGAGGCTGCCCCTGCACTGCTGGGGGGTGGGGGTGGTGGGAGACATGAGTGGGGGCCTGGTGGAGGGTGCCCCTGGTGGCTGGGGGGTGGGGATGGTGGGAGACATGAGTGGGGGCCTGGTGGAGGGTGCCCCTGCACTGCTGGGGAGTGGGGGTGGTGGGAGACATGAGTGGGGGCCTGGTGGAGGGTGCCCGTGCACTGCTGGGGGGTGGGGGTGGTGGGAGACATGAGTGGGGGCCTGGTGGGGGCTGCCCATGGTGGCAGGGGGGTGGGGGTGGTGGGAGACATGAGTGGGGGCCTGGTGGAGGCTGCCCCTGCACTTCTGGGGGGTGGGGGGGTGGGAGACATGAGTGGGGGCCTGGTGGGGGCTGCCCATGGTGGCAGGGGGGTGGGGGTGGTGGGAGACATGAGTGGGGGCCTGGTGGAGGCTGCCCCTGCACTGCTAGGGGGTGGGGGTGGTGGGAGACATGAGTGGGGGCCTGGTGGGTGCTGCCCATGGTGGCTGGGGGGTGGGGGTGGTGGGAGACATGAGTGGGGGCCTGGTGGAGGTTGCCCCTGGTGGCTGGGGGGGGGTGGGAGACATGGGTGGGGGCCTGGTGGAGGCTGCCCCTGCACTGCTGGGGGGTGGGGGTGGTGGGAGACATGAGTGGGGGCCTGGTGGAGGGTGCCCCTGGTGGCTGAGGGGTGGGGGTGGTGGGAGACATGAGTGGGGGCCTGGTGGAGGGTGCCCCTGCACTGCTGGGGGGTGGGGGTGGTGGGAGACATGAGTGGGGGCCTGGTGGAGGGCGCCCCTGCACTGCTGGGGGGTGGGGGTGGTGGGAGACATGAGTGGGGGCCTGGTGGGGGCTGCCCATGGTGGCAGGGGGGTGGGGGTGGTGGGAGACATGAGTGGGGGCCTGGTGGAGGCTGCCCCTGCACTGCTGGGGGGTGGGGGGGTGGGAGACATGAGTGGGGGCCTGGTGGGGGCTGCCCATGGTGGCAGGGGGGTGGGGGTGGTGGGAGACATGAGTGGGGGCCTGGTGGAGGCTGCCCCTGGACTGCTGGGGGTGGGGGTGGTGGGAGACATGAGTGGGGGCCTGGTGGGTGCTGCCCATGGTGGCTGGGGGGTGGGGGTGGTGGGAGACATGAGTGGGGGCCTGGTGGAGGGTGCCCCTGGTGGCTGGGGGGGTGGGAGACATGGGTGGGGGCCTGGTGGAGGCTGCCCCTGCACTGCTGGGGGGTGGGGGTGGTGGGAGACATGAGTGGGGGCCTGGTGGAGGGTGCCCCTGGTGGCTGGGGGGTGGGGATGGTGGGAGACATGAGTGGGGGCCTGGTGGAGGGTGCCCCTGCACTGCTGGGGGGTGGGGGTGGTGGGAGACATGAGTGGGGGCCTGGTGGAGGGTGCCCCTGCACTGCTGGGGGGTGGGGGTGGTGGGAGACATGAGTGGGGGCCTGGTGGGGGCTGCCCATGTTGGCAGGCGTGTGGGGGTGGTGGGAGACATGAGTGGGTGCCTGGTGGAGGGTGCCCCTGGTGGCTGGGGGGGTGGGAGACATGGGTGGGGGCCTGGTGGAGGCTGCCCCTGCACTGCTGGGGGGTGGGGGTGGTGGGAGACATGGGTGGGGGCCTGGTGGGGGCTGCCCATGGTGGCAGGGGGGTGGGGGTGGTGGGAGACATGAGTGGGGGCCTGGTGGAGGCTGCCCCTGCACTGCTGGGGGGTGGGGGTGGTGGGAGACATGAGTGGGGGCCTGGTGGAGGGTGCCCCTGCACTTCTGGGGGGTGGGGGGGTGGGAGACATGAGTGGGGGCCTGGTGGGGGCTGCCCATGGTGGCAGGGGGGTGGGGGTGGTGGGAGACATGAGTGGGGGCCTGGTGGAGGCTGCCCCTGCACTGCTAGGGGGTGGGGGTGGTGGGAGACATGAGTGGGGGCCTGGTGGGTGCTGCCCATGGTGGCTGGGGGGTGGGGGTGGTGGGAGACATGAGTGGGGGCCTGGTGGAGGTTGCCCCTGGTGGCTGGGGGGGGGGGGTGGTCGACATGGGTGGGGGCCTGGTGGAGGCTGCCCCTGCACTGCTGGGGGGTGGGGGTGGTGGGAGACATGAGTGGGGGCCTGGTGGAGGCTGCCCCTGCACTGCTAGGGGGTGGGGGTGGTGGGAGACATGAGTGGGGGCCTGGTGGGGGCTGCCCATGGTGGCAGGGGGGTGGGGGTGGTGGGAGACATGAGTGGGGGCCTGGTGGAGGCTGCCCCTGCACTGCTGGGGGGTGGGGGTGGTGGGAGACATGAGTGGGGGCCTGGTGGAGGGTGCCCCTGCACTGCTGGGGGGTGGGGGGGTGGGAGACATGAGTGGGGGCCTGGTGGAGGGTGCCCCTGCACTGCTGGGGGGTGGGGGTGGTGGGAGATTTGAGTGGGGGCCTGGTGGGTGCTGCCCATGGTGGCTGGGGGGTGGGGGCGGTGGGAGACATGAGTGGGGGCCTGGTGGAGGGTGCCCCTGGTGGCTTGGGTGGGGAGACATGGGTGGGGGCCTGGTGGAGGCTGCCCCTGCACTGCTGGGGGTGGGGGTGGTGGGAGACATGAGTGGGGGCCTGGTGGAGGGTGCCCCTGGTGGCTGGGGGGTGGGGATGGTGGGAGACATGAGTGGGGGCCTGGTGGAGGGTGCCCCTGCACTGCTGGGGGGTGGGGGTGGTGGGAGACATGAGTGGGGGCCTGGTGGAGGGTGCCCCTGCACTGCTGGGGGGTGGGGGTGGTGGGAGACATGAGTGGGGGCCTGGTGGGGGCTGCCCATGGTGGCAGGGGGGTGGGGGTGGTGGGAGACATGAGTGGGGGCCTGGTGGAGGCTGCCCCTGCACTTCTGGGGGGTGGGGGGGTGGGAGACATGAGTGGGGGCCTGGTGGGGGCTGCCCATGGTGGCAGGGGGGTGGGGATGGTGGGAGACATGAGTGGGGGCCTGGTGGAGGCTGCCCCTGCACTGCTAGGGGGTGGGGGTGGTGGGAGACATGAGTGGGGGCCTGGTGGGTGCTGCCCATGGTGGCTGGGGGGTGGGGGTGGTGGGAGACATGAGTGGGGGCCTGGTGGAGGTTGCCCCTGGTGGCTGGTGGGGGGGTGGGAGACATGGGTGGGGGCCTGGTGGAGGCTGCCCCTGCACTGCTGGGGGGTGGGGGTGGTGGGAGACATGAGTGGGGGCCTGGTGGAGGGTGCCCCTGGTGGCTGAGGGGTGGGGGTGGTGGGAGACATGAGTGGGGGCCTGGTGGAGGGTGCCCCTGCACTGCTGGGGTTGACATGAGTGGGGGCCTGGTGGAGGGTGCCCCTGCACTGCTGGGGGGTGGGGGTGGTGGGAGACATGAGTGGGGGCCTGGTGGGGGCTGCCCATGGTGGCAGGGGGGTGGGGGTGGTGGGAGACATGAGTGGGGGCCTGGTGGAGGCTGCCCCTGCACTGCTGGGGGGTGGGGGGGTGGGAGACATGAGTGGGGGCCTGGTGGGGGCTGCCCATGGTGGCAGGGGGGTGGGGGTGGTGGTAGACATGAGTGGGGGCCTGGTGGAGGCTGCCACTGGACTGCTGGGGGTGGGGGTGGTGGGAGACATGAGTGGGGGCCTGGTGGGTGCTGCCCATGGTGGCTGGGGGGTGGGGGTGGTGGGAGACATGAATGGGGGCCTGGTGGAGGGTGCCCCTGGTGGCTGGGGGGGTGGGAGACATGGGTGGGGGCCTGGTGGAGGCTGCCCCTGCACTGCTGGGGGGTGGGGGTGGTGGGAGACATGAGTGGGGGCCTGGTGGAGGGTGCCCCTGGTGGCTGGGGGGTGGGGATGGTGGGAGACATGAGTGGGGGCCTGGTGGAGGGTGCCCCTGCACTGCTGGGGGGTGGGGGTGGTGGGAGACATGAGTGGGGGCCTGGTGGAGGGTGCCCCTGCACTGCTGGGGGGTGGGGGTGGTGGGAGACATGAGTGGGGGCCTGGTGGGGGCTGCCCATGTTGGCAGGCGGGTGGGGGTGGTGGGAGACATGAGTGGGTGCCTGGTGGAGGCTGCCCCTGCACTGCTGGGGGGTGGGGGTAGTGGGAGACATGAGTGGGGGCCTGGTGGAGGCTGCCCCTGCACTGCTGGGGGGTGGGGGTGGTGGGAGTCATGAGTGGGGGCCTGGTGGGGGCTGCCCATGGTGGCAGGGGGGTGGGGGTTGTGGGAGACATGAGTGGGGTCCTGGTGGAGGGTGCCCCTGCACTGCTGGGGGGTGGGGGTGGTGGGAGACATGAGTGGGGGCCTGGTGGAGGCTGCCCCTGCACTGCTGGGGGGTGGGGGGGTGGGAGACATGAGTGGGGGCCTGGTGGAGGCTGCCCCTGTACTGCTGGGGGGTGGGGGTGGTGGGAGACATGAGTGGGGGCCTGGTGGAGGCTGCCCCTGCACTGCTGGGGGGTGGGGGTGGTGGGAGACATGAGTGGGGGCCTGGTGGGGGCTGCCCATGGTGGCAGGGGGGTGGGGGTGGTGGGAGACATGAGTGAGGGCCTGGTGGAGGGTGCCCCTGCACTGCTGGGGGGTGGGGGTGGTGGGAGACATGAGTGGGGGCCTGGTGGAGGGTGCCCCTGCACTGCTGGGGGGTGGGGGTGGTGGGAGACATGAGTGGGGGCCTGGTGGAGGCTGCCCCTGCACTGCTGGGGTGTGGGGGTGGTGGGAGACATGAGTGGGGGCGTGGTGTTGGTTGCCCCTGGTGGCTGGGGGGTGGGGGTGGTGGGAGACATGCATTGTTGATCAGTAGTGCAAGGTGACATGTGAGTTGGCTGGGGGGCATGCCCATGGTGGATGGGCTGCCTGCGGGACATGAGCAGGGGTGCAGGGTAGTCCCCCGTGGTGTGGGCTGCCTGCAGGGGCCGTGGAGGTTGTGGTGCGTACACCTGGGAGGACCCACACAGCCAATTCACGTGTGGTACTCCCCAGAACCCCTGAAATACACATACCCTGCTGAAATCGCGTGTGTAACTTCCCGCGCACCCCTGAAATACACGTACCCTGCTTGCACTGGGCCAATCGCGTGTGGAACTTTCCGCGCACAACTGCAATCCACGTACCCTGATGTAATCGCGTGTGGAACTTCCCGCGCACCCCTGAAATACACATACCCTGCTGAAATCGCGTGTGGAACTTCCCGCGCACCCCTGCAATCCACGTACCCTGATGAAATCGCGTGTGGAACTTCCCGCGCACCCCTGAAATACACATACCCTGCTGAAATCGCATGTGGAAATTCCCACGCACCCCTGAAATACACGTACCCTGCACGCACTGGGCCAATCGCGTGTGGAACTTCCCGCGCACCCCTGAAATACAGGTACCCTGATGAAATCGCGTGTGGAACTTCCCGCGCACCCCTGAAATACACATACCCTGCAGAAATCGCGTGTGGAACTTCCCACGCACCCCTGAAATACACGTACCCTGCTCGCACTGGGCCAATCGCGTGTGGAACTTCTCACACACCCCTGAAATACACGTACCCTGATGAAATTGCGTGTGGAACTTCCCGCGCACCCCTGAAATACACATACCCTGCTGAAATCGCGTGTGGAAATTCCCGTGCACCCCTGAAATACACGTACCCTGCTCGCACTGGGCCAATCGCGTGTGGAACTTCCCGCGCACCCCTGAAATACACATACCCTGCTGAAATCGCGTGTGTGAATTCCCGCGCACCCCTGAAATACACATACCCTGCTGAAATCGCGTGTGGGAATTCCCGCGCACCCCTGAAATACACGTACCCTGCTCGCACTGGGCCAATCGCATGTGGAACTTCCCGCGCACCCCTGAAATACACGTACCCTGCTTGCAAGGGGCCAATCGCGTGTGCAACTTCCCGCGCACCCCTGAAATACACGTACCCTGCTTGCACGGGGCCATTCGCGTGTGGAACTTCCCGCGCACCCCTGAAATACACGTACCCTGCTTGCACGGGGCCATTCGCGTGTGGAACTTCCCGCACACCCCTGAAATCCACGTACCCGGCCAAATCGCGTGTGAGACTTCCCGCGCACCCCGGTATACACGCACACGTATTTTTTGTCAGCGGGTGTCCGTGTTTGTGGGTACCCCTTTGCACGTCATTTGTCCTGGAGGGCCACAGTATAGGACATTCATCATGGCAGTATATAGGTGCTATTTGTTGGCGCACATTTCTTACAGCCACAGAGACGCTACCGACTGCTTTCTTGTGGCGGTCGTGTTTGTGCCTGTGCGCTGGTTTGAGCGTGTGCTTTTTTGCCCTATTCTATTCCATGAATACGTGTTGTAGGCGAGCGTGTGGGCGTTCCGCGCACTTGTGCCCTGTACTTCCCCCGTGACGCCCACGTTTTGGCAAGTTGTTCCCCATTCCGAGTGTTTCGCCCGTGTTCCGCCTACTTTTGTTGCGTGCGCCGCGCTATGTGCGATTTTCGCTGTGGCCTGTGCGATTTTCGCTGTGACCTGGCGCACGCAGTTTGATGGCCTGTGCGCCAACGTGCGCCGCACACTTTTTTATCGCACATCCGCTGGTTTTCTTGCGCACGGCCTTCCATGAATCGATGTGCGCTGCTTTTCGTGCGATTTTCGCACTTGCACTGCGATTTTCGCTATTCCACTGCGATTCGCACGTTTTTGCCCACTTGCGCCGCGCTAATTATTCCATGAATCGGCCTCTTAGTACCTATAGTAAAGTTACCTTTTTCTAACAAATAGAATTGCATGTTAACTTTTGAGTGTTACACGTCAATTATGATGAGTTTTGAGTATAAATGTTACAACTTGTATGAAGTTCGTTGGAGTTGAAGCGAGAAGGACGATCGCATCACTGCTGATATCCATGGCTCCCCATTTTTTGTACTTGTCATTAAACAGACTCCCTTTGCAAACCCTTGAGTTGTCCTTATTGATTGGTTTTGGAGTAATAAACCCCATCCATCTCAAGGGTGCAGCTATCTCATCTTAGAGTACTTCTGAGCAAACCTCGGCTCTATGGGCCAGCCGGGGGTCTCGGAGTATAGTCAGACCGTCGAAAGACTGCCCACCGGAGATGGGGACCACCGCGGAATCACGAAGCGAAGCGCCCAGACATTTAAGTCCATCAACGTCGACAACAGACATTGCCGACCGGAGCCGCAGTGCTCCTTTGCCTAAGACAGTTGATCCAAGGACTCCCTTGCATATCAATGTCGACTGCTTTCGTCCTGCCAGAGAAAGTCAAGGCCGCAGACGACCGAGGAGAATCCGCCGGTGGGTTTTCCGCCACCCGAAGACCGCAGAGACGCTGACGACCCGACGCCCTTGCTGGGCCAAAGTTCTTCAGGGACTCTTTACAGCAACAAACACTCGTAGTTGAGGTGCACGGCACGCCTCAGCTTGCAGGACGTTTTTGACCGATCGTCAATGAGCACCGCCAGAACTGAAGCTGCTGCCGCAACGACAGTGTTCCCCCTTTTTCTTCACCGACTCTTAATGACCCATGGCTCCTGACTTAAATGGAGTGCACTCAAGAAGGGCCCATCGACGACTCACCGAAGAACTCTACGAAACCAGGTACTTTGGGGTCGTAGAACCTTTAGAAGGAATGAAGACTATACTAAGCATCATTGGACTGGGCTTGTCAATACACTTTATTTACAGGTTGCCCCGTTGGGGGGATCCTCACACAGAACATGTGTCTAGGCAGACGGGGACTGTTCTGCCATTGCTTGATTTAACTTGCTTTCTTTCTGTGTCTATCGTTGATTCATCTTGCAATCTGATTCAAATGCAATTTGGGGCTGTTAGCTGTGGTCGCATTTCAAAGGAATCGATAGCCAAGAGTGGTACCGCGTAGACCTGTATATATTTGCCATTATAGTATTGCCAGAGTACAAAGTGTGTTATTGTGATTGTGTACACAACCTTGAACCTTATAAAGACTGTGTTTTCACTAATATAGTGTGTGGACATTCCTTTGTGGGTGCTTGGGGACTACACTGTACTTAAGACCAGCCCACATCACCTCCTGAGAGCTAAGCCTTGATTGCTCGTACATTGCTACCAACAATAGAGAATCTTGGCTGGGGTGCTCTGTCCATCGACTCCGCCATACAGGGAGCAGGAGTACAGATACCCCCCTCCAGTCTTTACACTCAGGTCCTTCCTGAAGTGTAGGATGGAGGTGGTGAGTATTATCTGCATTGGTAACTTGTTCTGTAGGCAGGGTGCACCGACGGAGAAAGGATGTTTCCTTTGTTCTGCTCTTTTAGTACTTTGTTTGCAGACTTGTAATTTTGTGACCTCTGGTGGTGCACTGACCTATAAAGATTATAAGTTTCTTGGCCTGGTAGAGCAATGTTTTGGTTGTATATTCTCTGCAGGCAATGAATGCTTCCATGAACATAACGTATGCTTGAAAGGATTGAAAGGAGGGGGATGATATGGCTGTATTTTCCTAATCCTATGCTGAGGCATTTTGCAGACTGCTGGACGGTTTTCAAAAGGGCCAACGTGGCAACTGGTGTGCCAGTGAACAGAGCATTACCACTGTCCAGGTGAGCGATGGCCAGGGCTTGGACAACTGTTCCGAAGCTCGGGGTAGGGTTGAAAGTCTAGACTTCTTGCCAATGTGCATTTTGAATGATAATTCACAGTCAATGGTAAAGCAGATGGATTTTGCATTGGGTGAGCTTTGAGGCAGGAAGTTGTGGAGCTTCATGTCAGTCAGCTAATTTTGGACCTGAGCATGCATGGTGGGGTTTCCTAGGAGAATTAATTTGGTCTTTTTCAGTTTCAGATTCAGATAGGCATTTGACATCCATGTCTGGATGAGGAACTAAGATTGAGTCAGTGGATATCATTGATGCAACTGATCATTGGGTAAAGCAGAGTGTTATCTATGTATGGCTGTATATTGATGTCACTGTTATCGCCTGGTAACCCAGAGATTACATGTAGATGTTGAAGATGATGAGGGAAAGAATGGAGAATTGTGGAATCCGGAGGTTACTGGGCATTACTGTTAATCTGTTAGGGCCCACCTGATTTGATTTGATTTTTGAATTTTTTATTTTTTTGGGGAAATTTGTAATGCGCTCAGAACAGAATAAACTGTATAATGGCGCAGATGAAACTCATGAGATAGGAGATATAACAAGTCATACCAAACCCTCGTCCTATGGACGAAGATCTATTTGAACAGAAAGGTCTTTAGTGGTTGACGAAACTGAGGAAGCGAGCTCATAGTCCTCAATTCAAGTGGTAAAGAATTCCACAGCTTTGGGCCGAAGACAGCAAATGTTCTATCGCCCCGTGACTTGTAAACTGAGTAAGGAATAACCAACAACTGACAATCACTAGATCGGGGTTGCCTAGTTGGATGATATAACTGGATCAGCTCCCTCAAATATGAAGGGGCCATACCATTCATGATACCTGCATGAATTGATCACTTTTGGAGAGGTACGTGTCAACCACTGCAAGACTGTTTCATGGAAGCCCATGCATGTGGAGAGAATTTTGAGGAGGGCTTTCTGGTCAATGGGATTAAAGGCAACAGAGATGTTAAGTGGGATAAGTAAGCAGGGGTCTCCTTAGTTCAGGATGTGTTGAGCATCATCAATAACTTGGATGGTGGTGGTCTCTGTGTTGTACCATGGCTGACAACTGGATTAATAGTCCTGTAAGAGATGGTGCTAAGTGATCCTGTTGTGCAACTGGTGGCAACAGTCTTCTCAATCACTTTGATGAGGTTTTAGAAAAGGTATCCACTGTCACCACAATCACAAAACATATCTCAAACAATGGCAATTCAGCAATAACATTTCTATCTATTTGTGCCATTACTCAGGTAATCCAATGGCCTTTAACAGACGCACAGGTCATCCATGCGAAGTCTTAATCATAGCAAAGCTGGATCAAGAACATTCTTGCGCATGTCTGCCCCCAAAGTCCAGAACCAGAACATCTCCAAACGATCTACAGAGCGGAATGTACTCCTCAGTGTCCTGCTCGCCTAGTGTCATGGAACTTTCCAAATAGTTCCAGCTGCCTCTCTTGGCTAGGCACAAATATGACATCATCTAAACAATACGATGTAGCATTCTTTGTCAAATGTTTACCTGCACGTGCTGCAGACACAAATTCATAATGACAGCTAAAAAAAATCTTTACTTTAGCAAGATAAAAATGACAAGAATGCATCATCTGCAAAATTTGTCAAAATCAAGATCTCATCCACCAATTCCAGATATCATCTAGAAAGGTCATCCAGCCTGACATGGTATGTTTCCACAATGTTAGTGATGACTAAATTGTACTAGGCAAAAATTCTAAAACTGCACCTGTCAAATCACCTGCAAATTGTAATGATCAGCCTGAAACTCAAAACGCCCAACAATAAATGACCCAGTTTAATACAAGCTCCCTTCATGGCTAACAATTCTTGTTCAACCACTGCATATTTACTCTCACAAGAAGGTTGAGTGCTCTGCTTGATCATCGTTCTGGGCTTGTTACAACAATGCTCGATAAGAAGCATGTCTTTCATTGATAACTGATTGGTAGTATCACGATGACACAACTGATGCAATGCTTCGTCTGTGACCACAAAGCCCTTCCAGCCTGCACTTCCCAATGAAAACCATTTGCCTATTTTTCCAATAAGTGAGTAATTGCAGATGCATATTGAGAGCAGTTGTTAATAAGCTGCCTATAAAAGTTTGAGAATATTAATAAACATTCCGGCCCCAATTATGGACGAGGTGCATATGTGTCACGTGTGTAAAATGTGGCGGTCGAACGACAGACACTGTGTGTGTGTGAGAATGTCTGGGCCAGAGCGAAAATGGAGGCCAGATAGAATGTACACCAATTTCACTTGTGTGTTTTGCGGCTCTTTTTAACATGGCAAATGCGCAGTATCGTCATAGTTGCCTCAATCACCCTTGCATCATGGTATTGCAGTTATGCACTACAGTACATTTGAGGTGTAGCAGAAATGTGAAGAGCCTGCATTATTTGTACTGGTAAGTGAAAAAAACAATAGGAGACCCGAAGAAAGGTCATAAAATAACAGTAACTCTACAGGAGTTCTCCTGGGTGGCTTACAATGGCACAAATAACAGTCTATGGGCCTCATTACACGGTAGGCGGTAAGGGTTTACCGGTACCAGTATTTTACCGGTACCAGTAAATCCTTACCGCCTTACTACGAGGTCCCTTTGAGGGTTGGGGATTTTAACGCCTGCTTTTTGCAGGGGTTAAAAACCAACCCACAAAGGGACCCAGGGAGCTAATTACGGTGCCGTAATTAGCGCCTTCACCATTCCCATTATGCCCTATGGGGAAAAAATGGGAATGGGGAAGGGCAATGGTGGAAGGGGGAATTACCGCCCTGCCAACCTTGGAATGGGGCGGTAATTCCCCTTTCCACCAAGGTGGTGCCGGTATTTTACCGGCATGAACCATGGCGCTTATAGCGCTATGGTTCTCCGCCTACCGTGTAATGAGGCCCTATGCCTTTTACTTTGCTAAAGTACCTGCTGGTGTTGGCCAGATTGGTGAAACTGTTGCTGCGTTTACTGCTGCATGTGGTGAAAGTCGATGGCAGAGGTGATTCATGATTACACAGTGCATTTGGTGGGATCTCTGAAATTTCCTCTGACGACTTCAATTCAGGGTATTGCAACATGTCTACTTAGAATGATCAGAAAAGTAAAGATGTGATGGAAATATAAATTGATCCAAATAAGCATCCAAGGATCGTCACATTGCCTGCCTCCTGAGCCATTAATACTAAAAAGCCATCATGCAAGGTCCCCAGAACACCCACTAGGCTCTCCATCAAGAGGACGTTTAAATTGATATTCTCATTCTTAGTTTTATTAGGGTATTTATTGGGCAGAGACCTATGGAGAGAGGAACACAGCAAGGGAAGCAGAGGAAAGGGGAGCAGGGAGCTAACAACAGGGGACGAGGGGCAATTGGCAAGAGATCTACAAGCAACCTGGTGAGGAAACAGTGGGGAGCAGATCACCATTCATCTAATGTTCTAGATACCCAGGTGCCCAGCTTTACCTCCATCTCTATAACCTGGCAAAAAAGGAAAATACTTTCCCCAGAGTTACGTCATCCACCCTGGCAAGGACCAAGATGTCACAGAGTTAAGTCTTGAATCAGGTAAAAGGCCTTACAGGCCAAGCTTATCCATCAACCCTGAACAAGGTCTAGAATAAGCACAATTCCACAACAAGAAACTCTGTAGTTCTTAAGAACCAGCAGTAGAGAAAGACAGAAGAGTTGTGGCGCACCTCCATCCATCCCCTCACCAGCTGCTTAAGTACTAAGCAAGCAGGCAATGCCAGGTGGAGAGAGGGGTGGGACTGAAGTGATGCCGATGCAACAGTGACTCTGTAAATCTGGAACTGAGAAAAGATACTGAAGACATCTTACAGAGGAGAACTGTCTTAGACTTTAGTAATGTGCAACCTGAAACGTGGCCATGCGCATTGATCTGAATCAAACAGGGCTGTGCCACAATACTGCCATTCTGACCCAACAAGAAATCCCTGTCACAAATGCCACTTTTTTCCTGATGATTACACAGTCTCATCTCACACCGATGGCCAGGATCGCTAAGCTCTCCCCAGCACTCCAGCTGTCTTGCTAGGCCTGATGGCAGTATGTCTGAATTGTGAACTGCATTTGATAAAGCCAGCAGTGACTTCATTTGAGTTAAACATCAAACATGGGAAATATTGCTACCTTTGTTAAGGATCTTAGAAGTACTGAAATTAAACACGTGTACACAAAATGGCAACATGAGGGTTGGTACCTTAACAGATCTAAATCTTTGTGTCAAAGTGTGGCTCGTCAAATCCACCTTCAGCAACTCAACTCACAAAATCCCTCTGCCCCTGCCAGTTCCTTCCTCTTTCCCCTTTTCACAGAATTGGTTTAACTGATTCAGCCCATTTCTCAGGCCATTTGCACTTTAATAGGCTGCTTTGACTCGCATAGCTCCCTCCCTTCCCACCCTTTGCACCTCTTAATGGGGGAATCCACATCCCACTCCCCTGCTCATGCCCTTGCCATCACATGCCGCCGGGTCTCCATCACTCGCCTGCCCCATCCTGAGTATTCTTTGTCCCCAAATACCAATTTACCCAACTCCCCCAACCCACATTCATGATCTATTTACCTGTTCCCTTTTGGTGCCCTGATCCTCTTCCTGCCTTTTGGCAGTGTACAACATTCACAGAAAGCGGAGCATGCTTTGTATGACTGCTTTTTTCAGCGTGCAAACTCTTCGGTGAACTGACGTTCCAGATAGCCATATACAGCGAGAATACATTTGGTGAATCCACTCTCACAGAATATAGGCATATCCATCTTGACATCACTGAATGGTGTTAAGAGAAGGTTGAACCAGTGGTACATTTTGTCAGCCCAAATGTTCAAATTCTTCGTTTTTTTATTTACCAAGGCACACATGGAAGACTCTAACTTTTCCACCTCGATTCGTTCATCTACCAGTTGATATGTTTACATTTCATATGATTTGATCCTGCTGGACCAATCGCTTATAGGCCTCCAATGAAAAATATATGGACTGAGAAGTAAGGTATGCAGCAATTAAAGTGACATTGGGGGGCATGTTGTTATTCCTTATGAGTATGTATGCGTCTGTACATACCAAGGCAGATTTTACAGGGACATTGAAAGGCATAATTGATACTTTGCAGGATGATGGGATTATCAAATGGGACGACTTCAATTTGACTATGGATAGTAAACTTGACAGAACACCTGGTACCCTGCCTAAGACGGATGGTAGAGCCAAATGAGAACTGGCATCTCCAGTAGAGGTTTGGAACTTGGTAGACCCATGGAAATCCTTCAACCCCACGTTCAGGCAGTGCTCAGTTTAGTCTGACCCACATAGGTCATCATCTTGGATATACTAGTTCCGAATGTAAAATTCCTTACTGTCAGAGGTTATGGTGGCGTACATGGTGGAAATAGTTGTTTCAGAAAATGCAGAGACTAGCTTGGTGCAGGATTGCCCAGGCTGAAGGAAACTGGACAAAATGATGGTGTTAGTTAAACAAGTCACTACTGCTAGATGTTGCATTAAAAAAAATATATCCAGGATGAGTTAATACTTTACACTGATAAAAGTAGATATGGGGTCATTACAATATGTCTATGCCTTTCGGGATATGCTGACTGCTATCATTAGGGGCAAAATAATAAGCTTGGCATGACAACAGCAGAACTTGTGTGCCGCATAGGTAGAGCACCTGGAAAGGTCACTGCAGGAAGCTGGGGAGCATAATAAGACTGACCCCTGAGCTAGCAAAAATGAAACGGGGCTAAGAGCCAGACACATATTAGGCCATTGGTTCACATGAAAGACATCTGAGCATGAACCTTCAGAGCAGGGACCTTGCTGGCCAGCAGGTTAAAGAAAGAAGAGGATAGTTTTTCCATAACATCCACTGTAGAAAGAGAAGGGAACTTACTGACCATAAATGAGGACATAAATAAAGCATTTGGGGAATATAATGAGATGCTGTATAGACCCAGGAGATGGGATGGATAAGATGTTTTTCTGGATGTACTTAGCCAACATGGCCTGGATGGGGCAGAGAGAAGGTACTGGAGTCACCATTAATTAAGGAAGACCTATTAAAACAACTGCAAATCACTGTAAGCCCAGGGTTTTATGGGCTGCCGGACAAACGTTATTGTACATTTCATACATTATTGATGCCAGTTGTCCAAATATTGATGCAGAGATTATCAGAAGGGGCGAGATACCAGAATCCTTGCAATTTTCCTTCGTAATATTGTTCCCCAACCCAGGTTGAGATCACATGTTTGCACCAAATTTCATCCAATATATCTACAAAATGTAGATGCCAAGATATTGCAAAGGTCTTTGCTATTCAGCTGAATGGAATGGTACCACACATGATAAACAAAAATAGACAAGGCTTGTGAAAGGCCAACAGAGCCATAAAACAGTATCAATGTCGAAAAGGCATTTGACAGAGTGAACTGAACGCACCTCTACATTGTGCTGATAAATCTCTATTTTGGCACTAAATACCGGAGCCTTTTGCAAGCACTGTGTAATGATGTGAAAGCCCAAATACTAGTGAATTGCGTAATACTTTTTGGGATACATCAGGGCACTTGCCAATATTGCCCCCTATCACTCATGCTTATTAATTTGTTCATTGAACCACTGGCAGCTGCAATCCAGTTAGAGATATTAAGGGTATTACTTGTAGTACTTGTACCTCAAAGGTGTCGCTACTGTATGTGGATTTTGGTCATTGGGCTTCATTGCGAGGCTGGCGGAAGGGATTAATGGCACCGGTAATGGTGCCGGTGCCGGTAAACCCATTCTGCCCTATTACGAGGTTCCCTTGCAGGGCCCGCACAGAACGTCTGGTCAGGCCAGACATCCTTTGCGGATCCCGCAAGGGGACCAGGGAGCTAATAACGGGCCCGTTATTATCTCCATCCCCATTCCCATTGAGCCCTATGAGGCTCGAATGGGAATGGGAATGGTTTTTTGAATGAGGAATTACCGGGTCCTCCAAGGTTGGAATTACCCAGTAATTCCTCATTCAAGGAACCCGGACCCAGACACGAGTTTGGAGACAGCCATGGCGCTAATAGCACCATGGCTACCTCTAAACTCGTAATGAGGCCCATTGTTTCAGACCATGAACGTTCATACCCATGGTTGTTGGATATATTTACACAATTTGGTGAATAGTCAAACTTCAAGTTAAACAAATCAAAGACTGGAGTCTTCCTGATCAACGGGTCATGCTGTACAAGCCTATTCCCTGATCATTAATTGCATCGGACCAAAGACAGATTTAGGCATCTTGGGGCTGTTTTAACAAGGGATGTTGTGCCTCTGGAGAGCAATGTGTAAATACAACTAAAGAAATTGCCTCTTAGTACAATTGATGGGTTAAGCTGAACTTTAACCTCGAGGAAAAAATTGGAGCAACCAAAATGACCTTGCTACCTATGGTTGTGTATGTAGTTATCATGTTTCCTCTGCCTCTCCTCTACAGAATGCTGAAGGACATGTGAAACTCTTTCAATGACCACATGTTTGGAATTGGAGCCAGACTCAAAATCCCAACATTGATTCTGATGCTCTCAGTGAAAGATAGCGGTTTCGCATCCATAATATAAAAACAAAAAAAATAATGACCATTCCCTCTGCTCAGCCTGCATCCTTGGCTCAATGCAAACTGGTCAGCCACACCAACCTGTATGATGATGGAGAACTCAGTTACTCTCAATCTCCCGGACTGTCTGCTAACGGATGGAAGAATGCAAACATAATAAAATTACACTAGTAAGGCACACATATAATTAAAACAAAATGTATTCTAGAAGAGAGTTACAAAATGCTGACATTGATATTTTCTGATATGTGCTATGTATTGATCTATAGCTCATCAAACATCTATGGACTGAGCATTGTGAAAAAATGTGAATGTAATTCGTTTTTGCACATGCAGATGATAATCTCTTTTGTTTTGTTTGGATGTCACCATGTTTTAACTCTCTTTTAGAATAAATGTAGTTTTAATTATATGTGTGCCTTACTAGTCTTATCTAATTATGTTACATTAGACTCTGGTCGTGTGTCAACCTCCACGTAGCGCTAAAGGGAGAGGTAGCCTTCACTCACTCTGTTCTACACATTCTCTGAGATTCTAATCTGTCGTAATGTGACCATCATCATTATATTGAACACGTTCATGAATCAAGATATTCCACAAACATATGTGACAGTACCTAAAATATATCTGTGAAAAAATGTGATGTTTTTGAAAGAGGGTGTTATAAGTTTAACTGGAAGTTCCCACAGGTTTATATCGAGGCAGTGTATCAGAATGATTTTATGGGACTTAACTTTGCTCACCACTGTGGTATGCTTGTATATGCAGCTGATAATGCCAATGCACCAAAATGCCAAGGTTAGCGAAAGTGACAAAGTGTACATGATGACATCACAAGAAGTCACATGACATGACCTTTGCTCCTGTTGCATCAGAAAAAGTCATGTCTTATGACCTTTATTTCTGATCTCACAAATGAAAGTGACAAAAAAACTAAAATAATTGTAACATTAATAAAATAACAAATAGTAAAAAAGCAGTCACATTGCTATTTGATTTTTCAACAATATGTTAACAATCATGTGGCCTCGAATGGTAGTACATGCAATCATAATACACTGGATGCACACCCAGCAGAACAATGACAGATCCACCGTTCAAGCACTGGTCCTATCCCACCTGGATGGGCGCAATACCCTGCTCGAAGGCCTCCCGTCATTCTTCCTTATTGTCCCAGTGAAGTGTCCTAGACACGGCCGCATGCCACATCAAGAGTCTATTCACATACCTAGGAAAACATCGACACAAAGCAGGATCGAGCAATACGCAACAACACCCTTGTCTCGCTCCCCAGAGAGGCTGCCGTCGACGGAAACGGATTATGTGGAAGATGATATCTCCCTCAGAGACATAATGTGTGCCATTGCCAGCTCCAGAACATCGATGGAAAAGAAGATAGACAGCATTGGTGTGGATGTGTCCCTCCTAAGGCATGGTCTACAAAAGCTAACTTCATGCACAAGTGAAACAGAGGCATGGATTTCGGAGACTGAAGACACCATGCGAGGGGTAAACCGTCAAATGTCCAACATGCTAGCCCAAATCAAAACCCTGGAAGCGAGAGCAGATGACAGCGAGGGCAGATCCCAGCGAAACAACATTCGCATTCTTGGTCTTCCCGAGAAAGCAGAAGGGGACTGCATGGAGTTGTTTCTTGAACAAGGGCTGACAAGCACGTATGACGCAGAATCCTTCTCGAGGTTTTTCTCCATCGAGCGGGCACACCGTATACCAGCTGGCAAAGCCACACCTGGCAAACCACCGCGCACAGTTATTGCAAGATTCCTGAACTACAGCGATAGGGACACTGTGCTACAGCTAGCAAGATCAAAGGGGACAGTCATGTACAATGGGTCAAAAATTGCTTTCTTCCCTGACTTCACCAGAGAGGTGCAGAAGACGTGCCAGTCCTTCGACCCGCTCAAATGACGCTTACACTCATTGGGAGTCAAATATGGGCTAATCTACCCTGCCCAGCTTAAAATTTTCCATAAAGGCACGACAGTACACTTCACTGATCCGAAAGAAGCGTGGAACTGGTCAGAGACACACATAAATGGTGACTGGAGTGCCGAGGGGAGGAGGAGAAGAGAACACAACAGACCACACCCTGAGTGACCACCAGATCTGGAACCCCAGCAGCACCCACAAGAAGGGATCCCGCAACAAGGAAACGCATAACGAGTCCCGATACCATCCAAGTAACTCTTAATGCGGCAAATGTAAACCAAAGAGCCCACGCTCTGCACTATAATCCAATGACGAAGCACACGATGGCTGACGGCCACCCAGCAGCCACCCCTTTAAACGAAGTACCGAATTCATAGCACTGACCTGAGGCGCTATACTGCCCAGTCCCGAGTTGTTCCCAGACTGGAAAGCCCGGCTACGGCAGAGCGGGCACATGCGTGCTAAAGTTTAACTGTTTATAAGTGTCATGATGCCTGCCCCCAGACATCAGGAGCAAACCCATCTGCCCAGAGTACAGGCACCCATGAGAACTCAGGGAGGCTGAAGGGACTGCCTAGGGGCTCTATGGACTCAGTCCTGGCACCGTTGCCGCCAGGCTCATATTGCCTTTTTTAAAACTAAGCAGGACATCCTGTAGAGAAATCATGTACAGGCCATTGTGAGGCCTTAAAGGTATTACTTTCTTCCAGGGACTATTTTTCTTGGGGGTGGTACTGAAACTATTTTACCTAGGAACTACTTTATGGTGGCTATTTAAACCATGCCTGGAGAGCAGCACACGCTTCACGTTATTCTGCATCTCTGCAGCGTAATGCTCACCGTGCCTGCAGCTCAGCATCCAGTCTAGAGCTACATCCGTCTTGTTCTCCGTGAACCGAACCTGCAAAAGAGAAGAGGAAAAGCAGATTAGAACAGGAGCCACACCATTAGTTGTCACTTTCATCGGGGAGTCACCGCACCTGCGAGGAAAAGAAAATATCTGTTACAGCGCTGCACTGTCAGCAGCAGCGCCACGGCATACTCACCAAGGCTCCTTTCATCCACACGATCCCGCAAGGCGCTCTGTTGAAATCGCCGCTCGGAGCATCTGCATCTGCAAAAGAAAGAAAAACAACAGGTGAGCTGCGCTCTGCAAAAGACATTCAAATTCATACCGCAAGATACTTACTTGGTACATTACCGCTCGAGGTGTCGCTAGTCATCTTCCTACGTCCCTCATTCCGGAGAAGTGCCACACCTGCAAAATATAGAGACGACAATTGGTTAATCTCTTAATGAACAATATTGTTTGCTAAGATTAGTGCTTGGTGCAAAACTGACTCTTACCTTGGCGCTACCTCAATCCTTTCGGAGACAGAACATTCACCTTGGGCCATTCTGCAAGGGAAGAAATATATAAAAGGAGCAAGAGTGAACTATAAGACAATTAAACTTTGGATTGGCATAAAACTTACCTTGGAGTCATCGTTGTCTGAAAACTCTGCCATAAACTGACGGACCAGTGAAGTTAACTGGTTTCTACGCACCCCTGCACGCCGACGCAGGATGGAGAGCCCATCCTTCCTAACAATAGGGTGAGACATAATCAGGGGAACACAAGGTGGTTTCGGAAAAGACAAAGTTAACCCCTTTTACCACGGTCAGCTAATTACCATTTTATTACTTTAGGAAAATCCTCTTACGTGCCAGACAGACGAAACTGAGTGGGCAAGTGCAGTCACTCATCACTGCACTATGAGTCACATTGGTGGAGACCGCTGCGGTCCAGCTTCGTTTGGCGCCCCTTTGGGACCCAGGTGAGCGTAACAGTACGTTTACGTTGGGCCAACAGATGCTTCAGTTGTGGGCGAAGTAGGGGGAGGGGGTAGTTGGAACTGATATTTTTATTCAATGTTTAGCATACAATGACACCATGAGCATATTAAACGAGGCAATCACTGCAACAAAAGTTGCCTTGTTGACTCCGGCACGAATACAACCTACAGAATGCATCCGGGAACCTCACAACCAAATACCTGATGGCACCTATGATGACTCCAAATAACAAACGCCTAAAGCTCCCTACATGGAATGTGAATGAGCTGGGCTCCAGCATCAAAAGAAGACTCGTTCTGCAACACATAAACAGGCACTCCCCAGATATAGCCCTCCTAACAGAAACGCACCTGGCGTGAACCACATTTAAATGATTCCAAAGATCCAACTATCGCACAGCGATACATTCGGGTTTCTCCATGGGGGCGAGAGGAGCACTAATACTGATCCATAAAAGATTACCACTTGAGATCAAACACATAAAGCAAGACAGTGGTGGGCGATAAGTACAATTGCAGGCTACGCTATGGAACCAAACTCTGGCGATTATGGCAATATACTCTCCACCAGCCCTCCTCAATACTTTGCTAGCTGACATTACCCCCATCCTAGCGACAAGCATGGCAGACACATGTGTGATAGGAGGGGACTTCAATGAAGTAATGAACAATGCCTTAAATTGTACGCATCCGAGAACCAGAAACCCAACCACTGTCACCAAACTTGCAGCCTTTGCGTCCGCACTGGGGCTCTAAGACACTTGGCGAGACCTACACGGAGAGGAATGTGAATACTCCTTCCACTCAGGAGCGCATGCCTCAATGTCTAGAATAGATTACTTTTTTCTTCCATCTCAGAACATTCACAAAGCCTGTAATGCATCCTTCCTCCCACGAGGCATATCCAATCACTCTCCACTATTATTAGAATTGGAAACGGAGAGGCTGCGCCCCCCGCCTACTTGGCATCTTAACTCCTACTACCTAGGGTTCCCGGAACCTACAGGAGAAAATGGAGGCGGCCACCTCCAACTATTTCGAGCTAAATACAGGCTCAGTAGATGACTCCACTATTCTATGGGAAGCATACAAACCAGTCCTGCGAGGCGAGATCATATCATGGACTTCCGCCAAGAAAAAGACGCAACGTGAATTGATCACTGAAGCCGAAAAAGAAGTTGTGATCAAAGAAGCAGAACATATCTCCGGCGACACCCCTCAGACACATAGAGCCTTAATGCTGGCACAGAAAAAGTTACATAATCTATCATTAGATTGTGCCAAAAAAGCGCACAGTGTCATGAAAGCACGCCTACATGAAACAGGGGAAAAGGCAGGCAAGATGCTCGCATGGTTGGTAAAACGTGATGGAGGATAGCGTACAGTAAAGAACATCAGAACAAGAGATGCAGGAATAGTCTCCACCGATGCAGAAATAGCAGAACGCTTTTCTGACTTCTACAAAGAACTCTACGCGCCTCCCAACGGCACAGCAGACAACTCCATGTTGGATAATACCAATCTTCCAATCTTCACCACGGAGCAAGCCGATGCGCTGGATAGCAAAATAACAGAAGAAGAGATCTCAACAGCCATTGCACAACTTCAAGTAGGCAAGACCCCAGGCCCCAATGGTTTCCCAATTGACATTTGGAAAAAATTAAGCCATCTAGACATATCCACCCACCTACTCAACCCATTCGAGCACTCCCTACTAAAGGGCGAGCTCCCGCCAGACCTTCGCAAAACCACAATAATAGTGATTCCCAAAAAAGGCAAACCCCCAGATGAGTGTGGCTCCTACAGGCCCATATCATTGATCAACAGCGAAGCGAAAATACTGGCCAAATTGTTAGCGAATAGACTCCACACGGTCATCACAGAACTGATCCACCCAGACCAATGCAGCTTTATGCCTCAAAGATCAACAAGAATGAACATCTGCAGGCTGCATCTGGCACTGGAGAGAGCGCCCGCCCTACAGCAGTCAGCAGCGCTGTTAGCCATAGATTTTGAAAAAGCCTTTGATTCGGTGTATTGGGAGGCATTATCGGCAATCATGAGCAAGATCAATTTCGGTGCACCATTCATAAAATGGGTCCAGCTTCTCTACAACAACCCGCTAGCCGAGGTGAGAGTGAACGGATGGTCTTCGCGCATCTTTCAATTGGGGAAAGTCACCAGGCAAGGATGTCCCCTCTCGGCAATGCTGTTTGCCTTAATAATTGAGCCAATGGCAGTCATTCTGCGAGAAGCAACCACATGGACAGGTTTCTGCTGGAACTCAGAATGGGTAGACAGGATATCCCTATATGTGGATGACCTCCTGATATACCTAGGTGACCCGGCAATCTCAGGTCCCATAGTCACTGAAATCCTAATAAAATACGGAGCCTTTAGCGGCCTCAGGGTGAACTGTCCCAAATCCGTGCTCTTTCCGGTGAAGGGTGTAGACTGTATACCACCACACGGCTCCCCATACCAAATTGAACTCACACAGTTCCGTTATCTAGGCATCATAATCACCAATACACTGGATACCTACATATCCCAAAATCTACACCCACTAGTCAAGAAATTTGCCCAAGATGTGGTCTACTGGGAAGCATTACGACTGACACTACTAGGCAGAGCAGCGCTCTTCAAGATGTTGGCTCTACCCCGGTTCTTGTACATCCTCCAAAACGGTCCTCTCCACATCCCCACCAAGGAATTCCGTAAAATAGACAAAACGACACGTAAACTGCTATGGGGAGGGAAACATCCAAGGATAGCTCTCAAAACCCTCCAACGCTCAGTCTGGGAGTGAGGAATAGGTCTCCCCAACATCCAAGTCTACTACTGGGCGGCCCAAATGGCGACGGTAAACGATATACTTCATGGCAATCCGAAGCTTCCCCATATACAGGCGGAAATAGCTGCACGACACGACATGTCCCCGATTGAAAGCCTCTACGGCAAGAAGTGTCACCCTCCCTAGTGCTCGATAATGGTGCAGACAGCCCAAATATGGAAAGAAGCACACAAACATATGGGCTGGGATAACAGAATCACCCCAGTCCAGCCCATCTGGAACAACGTCCATCTCACAGGCCTCAGTAAACTCCCCAAATGGCCTAACTTGGCGGCAGCGGGCATACAAACTATACAGCAAATATATGTGAACAACCAGCTTATGCCGTTTGCCGAGATCTCCGTCACATACGGCCTCCCAGCCACTGAGTGTTACCACTATGGTCAGCTGCATCATGCACTTTCAGTACAAAGGGACCAAATGGCAGACATGCCGGAATGCACACCAATAGAAAGAAACATAGTCGTAGAAGAGTGGAGAACTAAGTCACATCCACCATGTATCACGCCATCTCCTCATTTGCCACGCAAGAACTATCGGGTCTGAAGCTGAAATGGGAAAGAGATGTAGGCCAATACTACCCGAAGAATGGATTTCGACCCTAATGTATCCCAGAGACACTGCAATCTCGGCAAGAATCAGGCTCATTCAACTAAAGATTCTTCACAGAATATACTACCCGCGATTAACACTGTACAATTGGGGCAAAGCGACTGACCCCAACTGCTTGCACTGCAAACAGGAAGAAGGCACCTTCTACCACATCCTATGGCAATGCACGCAACTACAGCACTTTTAGCGACAATGCAGTAAAAGACTCTCGAGGGTCATGGGCCACCCGATACCAACCGACCCCAAACTCCTCCTCCTGGGGATTGAAGAGGAAGGGGAATTGTCTCATTTCAAAAAGCTGCTACTCTCAACGTCCACAGGAATTGCCAAAAGAAACATTGCACAACTGTTGGGATCAGAAACAACCCCACACTATGACCAATGGACTACGGATGTAGATGCAATCATCTTAATGGAACGCCGAATATACCAAGCACGTGGCTGCCCAGGCAAGGCGATTAAAATATGGGGAAAATGGGAACAAACGTCATAAACATGCAGAGATCGTGCGAATGAGCTCCAGCGCGCATCCTTGCCACCACTCCAGGACACAATACAACTACCTGTTAACACCCGGTTTTGAGAATCAAGAATGTGCCGTAGCAGACTTTGTATATGTATAATCCTTATTTTTATATATATATATATATACGCACACAGCAATTCTACATAATGCTCTTTCATACGTATGCACATTTATATTTCTTTTGTTTGTTTGTATATTGAATGTTTTGTATGTTTGAACAAAACTCAATAAAATTTTGTTATAAAAAAAAAAGAGTCCATGCACATATGACCACATCGCCCTGTCCCTCATCGACCTTCACTGGTTCCCACTGCACACACAAATAATCACCTTCAAGACTTCCTGCATAATCTATAAGGCAGTCGTCCTCAAGTCACCCAGCTACCTTGCAAAGAAACTCAGAATCTCTGGCAGACAACGCACCACCATATGCCATGACACGTGCAGGCTTGAAATCCGCCTCTGCAAAAAGGAAAGGACCAGAAAATAAGCCTTCCCTGCCTATGCCCCAAGACTATGGAACCTCCTCCCCATCAGCATCAGACTCGTCCCCACGCTCCTACAATTCAGAAAAGAACTCAAGACTCACCTCTTCAAGGAGTCTCTTCTCCTCAACACTTAGGCTATCACGTTTCCCCCCCACCACCTGATCTACCAGACACCATCCGCCCCTCTCCTCCCTGCCACCCTGTACAGCTGTACCCCTCCTCAGTCCCCCTCTTTATCCTAGCCTCTGATGTATATCTGTTTTGTTGTTACCTCTGAAAAGTACTCTGTTATGCATCTGTACTGTTGTATACCTCTGTAAAGCAATCCGTTGTGTATCTGTGGTATTGTATACCTCTATAAAGTGCTCTGTTCCTTCTCAAAGCTAGGTTTGCGCTCAATAAATACAATAATAATAATTATTATTATTATAATAATGAGTGGTCATGAGCAGCAATGCTTTCTCATGCCATGTAGCCTCATTTGTATTTTATATTTGTTTGGAGAACTGGATTGTCAATTTACAATAACACATTTACAGATGGAGGAAGCATTCCCACGAAGGTTGCTAGTATAATAGGATAAAGATGAGAACAAATAATGAGCCAGTTTATGACGGTGTAAGAAATTAGGACATATACTAGGGACAAAACAAACATACAAAATGTATATAAGAAAACAGTTGACTTAGAAAGGTAACATTAACATGGACAAGAGCTTGAAACTAAAGAGGAGTACTAATTAACTATGCAACATTACAGTGTTAAGCATCACTGGAGGCAGTGGTGGGTCAGGTAGGGAGGATGAGGGAGAGCGCATGGGGAGCTCCCTCTTTAGGAAGTAAGTGAAGTTCAAGCCAAGCTGTGAAGATCTCCGCAGGCTGGCTTTGATTGTTATGAGCAGTGGGTTCAAGTGGAGTGGGGGAAGTAGGAAGAAGGAGCGGAAGCACAGGGAGTGTATGCAACGGTGAGGCTGAGTGAAGAGGAAGATTGGAGGGAATGAGATGATGAGTAAACTGAGATACAATCAGACAGACAATGAGGAGCAAGAACATTGACATCGTTGTTGACTAGGGGAAGGAACTTGAAAAGAGAGTGGTGTTGCATGGAGAGACAACCAGCATGTTGTCAATTAAAGAAGTTAATGATAGATCTCCGTAGGTTGTAGAGTGCGGGTAGCAAATTTGAGGACTTTGACTAGAATGATGAAGGAGTGGAGAGGAAGGCCAAGGAGCAGGTAAGAGCAATAATCCAGTCTGTTGAGCACAAGAGTTGAGATTAGAATTTTTGTAGAGTCGTTAGCAAGAAATGAACACATTTTCTATACGTTAAGAAGGTTAATACGATCAGCAGAGGTGGTGGTAGGGATGAGTTGTTGCAGTCGATGGTTGCTATTGAAGAGGACTTCAAGGTTTCTAGCCTTGAGCGAGCGAGAAAGAAGATTAGGCTTGAAGGATATAGGAAAGGAGAGGATAGCGATGACGTTGGAAGCCAGGAGAAGGATTATTTCAGTTTAGTTTTTGAAGAATCGAAGATGAGGCGACCGAGAGTCAACAAGTGACAGATTTCAGTGGGACAGTTGGTAATCCATTCAGAAATGGCTGCGGTTAAAGAGGGAAAGGAGAAAAATATGTCAGTGTCATCAGTAGAGAGGTGATGGTGATAGCCAAAGGAGAAGGTAAGTCTTCCTAGGGCAGAAGTATTGATGGTGAAGAGCTGAGGTCCAATCACGAACATTCATCAGGAGAAAACAATTTCAACGATTTCAATGCCAGGGTGACAAAAAACTGGATCCATACCAAGGGAAAGCAAACCTGAATGCAGCGGATCGATCCGGGAAAAGTGCTGTGTCATGCGAAGGTGCGCAGAGTCATACAAGAGCCATACAAGAACTCTACATAGCCAATTAGCTACTCTTCAGTTTACACTTTGTTTTTATGTATTTTTAATTCTACAGGTGCTATGAAATTGACTCAGATCAAGTCTGTGACTCGCTAAGAACTAGGTTTTTTCATTGAAATCGTTTTCTCCTGATGAATGTTCGTGACTTGCGTTTATGAACAGAAACATGTCGAGACATCCCTCTGGATTAAAAACAGAGCTGTGAAATAATGGCATAATAATCCAAATGGATTCTGATACACAATGAGTATTTTGAAGTGTATTGAGTTTGAGTAATTTCCTGTATTTGTTTTAGCTAGCATTTGTCTGCCTATTATGTACTCCTATGTTCCTTTTGTTAAGTATTGTGATTTGTTGTGGACCTCTGAATGTAATCATGTTTTAACCTGCTGTTTGATTATTATTAAAATGTGTTTGGTAGTTCTTTATATGTGTTAGGTCAATTTTTTAGGTCCTACTTTATGTGACCAGTACCTGTTCCCTTAGGTCTGTCGCCCATTTATAAATTGGTATAAATAATTGTACAACAGCAGAAGGAAATCATACAAATTAATGCTGTATTGCTGTGCCAAGTTTGATTTCTCCATCCTGACTGCAAGGGTATCCTTCAAAATGGAGTTTGTTTTAAGCTAAATTAGTCCTGGGTGCGGTACATAAAGGCCAAGTCTCCCGTGAATCAGAACACTCTTCTCATCTTCATTTAAATTCCCTTACAATCACATTTACCCATCAACATACTTGGACATTCGTTTACATATAACAAATGTTTCTTCAACAGAGCAATCCCCACTGATGAGAAGAGGTAGTGCACGAGTTGGAAGTCAGAACTCCTAAACATCTTGCAAACAAGACATTTAAAGATCGTAATGCATGTTGGAACTTGAATCAGATCATCCTAAAAAATAAACATTAAAATACCAAACTGGGAATAAAAACTCTTAAGAATACATGAGGCAAGTACATGAATACCATGCATGTTCATGATGTAATTGGGAGTCCACATACAAAGCCTCCTAAGAAAGAGACATTGAAGAAATACACGGTATGCTAGAAATTGAAGCCTGACATGCAAATGAATCCTGAACAAGTGAACCCTATGCCTCAGCCCTGAGCAGACTGAGGCCACATGTGAAAAAACAGAATACTTAGTCAAAATACATTTTCGTTTAACTTGCGCATTTCTATTCAAGTCAAGACCGTCACACATTTGATATGGATATGTCAGCATTCTGCAGTGTGATATCTTCCTATCTCGATAGTATCAATTCTCCTCCAACCTCCTCACAACTCTCTCTGTTTCTATGATGGTCTGCCTCCTCCACTTCTGAACAACTCTTCCCTTTAGATGATAACTCCTTCTTACCCCAAACTCCTCCCTATTCTCTCTTATTCTCTGATGGTCCCCCTCTCCAAAAACAACTCCTCCAACCGATGACGACTATCACTTCCTCCAACCTCCTTCACACTATTTTTCCCACCTCCAACCTTCTCCTTCTGTTCTCTTCTCAGTACTCCTCTCTCACCACTCTTCGCCAAACTCCTTCCTCCAACTCCTGCTCAAACCCCTCACACTGTCAAGCTGAACTGGCTACCTTTTACAATAGAGTTCCCCTGCCCATAAGTGGTGCTTAGGGATATTGATAACACCTGTGTACGGTGGGTTATGCTCCCTTGGGATTGAACAATAAATTGGAGGTCATCTGCTTTGAAAGGGGGCTGACCTGCGATTAGGTAAAGTCCTGCCACCAGTCCTTCTGTTTTCTTAATGTGTATACTTGAAGTTAGACAATCGTCTGGTAGGTACTGGAAGGTGCCTGTTACCTTTGCAATGTTTTAGTCGCAGTGAATGTGCACTGTTAACTTACTAACCATTGAACTTCTGCACACTTCTTGAGTGAGCGTTACAATGTGAAATGTTTCTCTCAGTCTCAGGGCCAAAGAATAACATGTATTACTTTGCTGGTCTGGTCCCTTAAAACGTTTCAACATTATTCTCTTAAAGGGAGAGGCTCCAATTTCTATGCTGCTTCTTCACTCCTGGTGTTTTTGCCTCATAAGAGGGAGACTTCTTACCAGATGCAGCCATCACTTTTCTCTTTGGGTGGTCTCTTGAATGAGCAAAGGTACAGGAGGTATGAGCAAATGTTTTTCTATCCCCTTGTAGTACTGTGTATCTGTAGGGTTAGTGGGGGGCAGGGGCGAATATTCCTGTGACTGGACCCTGCCTTACAGCAGGTACCCAGTAAGAGTGATCTGGGGACCCCGTATACCTACTGCAGATGCAGCATCAACAAAATTAGAGAGACACCTCTCCCCAAGGTGAAGCAGGGTACACTGTCACACAAATCAAAAAGTATGGTAAAAATACAAACCACATAATGCAATGTCTGTACAAACGCTAGCCATACCACACTAATTGTTGTATGATATCTGAAGGGGAATAGGCAATTATTTTTAGTGTTCCCCACAATGGACTGAAGATAATGTACCAGCACTAAGAAAGACATTTGCTTTCCACACTTTCAGGACTAGTAGAGTATGGTGCTGCAGTAACAGAAATACCTGGAACAGAGCAGTGACTCTAAACCTAAAAGATTACCTGGATTTATCTGGTTTAGTGGAGTGATCTCTCTGGGCATATCAGTCAGAGAGCCCTACAAAACAAACAGCCAAGTTCTCTACCACTGTGGTCAATAGCACATTAGGTGCAGTGAGTGGTGTAACACTAGCAGTGATGAGCCACATCCATAGTGCTGAGTGACAGGTTACCTGGCAACTGTGCCTGAACAAGGGCCTGATATGTGTGAGCCCACAAGAAGGAAGAACTGCTGGAGAGAAGCCACACCCATTCCCCACAAATAACACTGTCTTCCCTCCAATAAAACCTCTCCTGTACCCCAACCACAGATTTCCCAACAGCAACACTCTCCGGGATCCCCTACACCACAAATACCCTATCTGGGAGGCCAGAAAGGAAATACCACCATTTCACAAACTATGTCTGAAAGCATTACCTTGATTAGCCTCGAACCAAAGAAAAAATGGGTCCCTAACGTCTACCTATGTCTTTGACCACAAAGGCTGTTACCTACCAGAACGCAACCTTTTTCTAAGTGTGAGTTGTGATCAATGGGGATGGGAAATGCGTTGCACTTGGCTGTATTTGAGGGTAGGAAATGTGTCACACTTAGATAGATTTTGGGGCTAAGAAAGATGTCACCCTTAACTGTATTTTGGGGGTAGGAAATGTGTCACCCTTAGCTGTATTTTGGGGGTAGGAAATGTGTTGCACTTTCTTTGGATTTTTAGGGTAGGAAATGTGTTGCACTGATTGATTTTTGACTACCAACCCATAACGCACCAACTCTCAGCGACCAGTTTCTACGAACTGAAGCGGCCAAGAGCACATCAAAGCCTCCTTCCATTGCAGATCCGCCAGAGCACCGAGACCACGCAAGTGGCAGCGGTGCGCGGTACACGACGACATCACATGACATAACAGAACAAAGGCAATATGTAGAGGCTAATGGATGGAACCCTGAAGGCCCTGAGTGGCTGGGGTCTGCTGCCTACACTGCAATGCTGGATGAGGAGGCAGTACACTGGGATCTGTGAGGATCACCAAACCATTCCTAGCTTCATGTGCTATCATTTCAGAAATACCTGGAAACTTCAATATGGTCGCTGAGTTCTAGCATGCGAGGAAGAGTGGGACGCATGGATCTTAGTAGTCATGGTTTGCCCACAATAGACACCAAATACCAGTGGGTGACAGGAGTGTGAAGATGTTTCACCCCACGTGGAATGAGGCCTCACTGCATGGGGAGAGGGAATATTATGGTCCACACAGTTCAGAAAGAAGTGAAACATGTAGAGAAAGGCAGCAGCAACATAAACCAGTGGGGTGGTCATGGAGTCGGCCGGCCATGGGAGCAACATTATCCGACTCAAAGCAGAGAGATCACCCTTTCATCCCTTCTGTATGCCAATCTGCAGCCTGATCTGCAGCAGTTGTGAATTCACATGTGGACATTTTAGTTTGATCAGGGCCACACCAATCAGAGGGAATGTTCCCAATTGCAACACAACTGCCTCAGGTCTCCTGCACATGAGCCCAATTACAGTCTTGGTAAGGAATATAGAAGGAAGCCTGACCAAGCCACTAGTGAAATGGTTATGAATTGTTGGTGAACATGAAGAGAAGGAAGAAGGCTAAGCCAAAAAGGAGAGAGAGTGGGGAGTGGTGCAATGTAGAGCGAGAGAGAATAGGAGGAGGTAAATCAGGGGAATGGGAGGAACATAGAGAGAAAGAGGAAGTAGTAGACAAAGAGAAACTTTTAAAAAGAGATAGGAGTGGGAAAGGATGGAGTGTAGAGAGAGAATGTAGGATGGATGGGAGTAGGAGCAAAGACACTTGGGAATGAAGGAGAGGAATGGAAGGAGAAGTGGCGGAAAGTGAACGCCAGGAGGAAGGAAGGGAGTAAAGGGCTGTCATTGATTGGGTGCTCTTAAGCTGGTGGAACATGTGGTCTTCTAAAAGAGACAGAGTTATAGGAAAGATGAGAGACTAGTGGAAGTATACTCTAGTTGTGCTCAGATTTAAAGGGGGTCAGCTAATAGTTTTAACTGGAACCCAACTGTTCTGAAGTATTTGACACCTGACCTAGAAGAGAGAAGGCGGATCAACACGGCATCCTAGCACATCCTACACAAGCCAAGAAAAGCCCAGACTACAAAGGAAATCCTCAGAGCACTATACATTCCCAGTGACTGTGAGACACTGTTTCAACCACACAGGATGGTGGCACTGAACCAGTGTTGGAGGGAAGGATTGAAGATTATGGTCCTAAAGAAAGGATCAGCATTAGTCATTTGGCACTTGTCATTCTGATGCAAACGTTGACAGAGTTTGTTTGGCAAACCCTAACCGCAGCCAGAATGAGAATTAAGAACTGGAGAACCCAGACCTGGTTTGTAGTCATCTGTTGATTCTTTGCCATTAATGTTTATCTGGGTACTTGGCTTCTACTTCCGGGGTGTCCCATGTTCTTCAGGGGAGCCTTTGTTGCTCAGGCACTCCAGACGTTGGAGCAGTCCAGTTGAAGGCCCGATTATCACCAAGCCCAAATGTCATCTTTCAAGTTCTTATATATATAAGCAAAATAGACCGTGGTAATGAGACTGAAATACCAAACTGATAATACACTATTTAGCAAAAGTATTTTATTTTATACAATTCTATTTCAAATCATAAAATCCAATAATCAAATGCTGTCCAAGGTAGCATAATCTTCTAGTGGAAATTCCTTCCATCTCTCATCCACATTCATACCCTCACTGTCATACCACCAAATGCAGAGATATGGATAAACAATATTTCATATGGATCATCTCCATAGCTGTTCACACTCAACATTAAAATGTATTGTATGAAAACAAACTCTTTAATCTATACATTAGTCCAATAGTGTTCTTATATAGGCTTCCCACATCTACATATGTTTCAGTCGATTTTTGGCTCTCAACTATGGCCAGAAACTCAGTCGACCTTCTTCAGGACAAAACATCTAACATTCTCCTGATTTGTGAATCACCTCAGACACTGACATTCTAATGGCATCATAGATGGCCAGCAGGACAGGACAAGACTACTTTAACGTATCGTAACATCCCACTACCTACACAAACTCTCACATGGCAAAGGAAGCAACACACATACCACCAGTAATGCCACAGAAACACACCCTAGCACACCGCCACATACTCAGCCAATCACAGACCAGCTGTGAGCCACTTGATGTAAGAAATCGGGTAAGCTTTATTTACATGTATATTCAGTGAGAAAACGTTGTTAAAGGGACGTTTTGGTTCAGTTGCCCTAAGAAAAACTATCAAATTTAGTGGCAAAAACTTTTTTAAAGGGACTTTATAGTTACTTTGCACTAATAACAACCTATCCATATTATGGTTACAAGTAAAACTGAAAAAAAAAAAAAACTTCACCAGTTATGGTAAGCTAAGGAACCATAACTTGCGCCACCACTGTGCACTGCAAGGACTAACACCCATGACATCAAAGATGACATCACAAATGTCATTGATGACATCACTGATGACATTACATGTGCATTTACTTTGAATTCAAAATGGAGGTGTCCTTAGAACACCAAGCTTGTCCGCATGTCCGCAAAGTTGTGACACACCTTTGATTAGTTCGGGGACCCTAGCCCTGTCCGGAGGACACCTGGATGCATGCGCATCCCACTTTCAGGGTCCTATAAACATTGCACCTGTCTGGAACTATCCGCCATACGTGTATCGCACTTTTAATTAATCCGTGGAGCCCAACCCTGTCCGTAGAACATCTACGCGTGCAACTGATCCCACGCAATATGTGTCCTACGGACACCTGCACCCGCACTCAGCGTAGGTCTTTCTCTGCGGGCAGTGTCTGGGCTACCAGACACCAAAAAAGAGATTTTTTGAGCAAGCCAAGGTGTATTACTGTGAAACTTTTTCCCTGCACAAGTCCCAGACCATGCCCTTGGTGATCTAGAAACTTTTTGGAGCTTTTAGAGCTCTCTCTGGTGTTCGAGGTGTACATGGATCGCGCAGCTGTTCGCAGAGCACTCCCCAGCACCCGTATAACAGGCCACACCCCAGAGCTGCTCCTCATTCTGATTTTAGATTTCCAGGACAGACACTGCTCCACATTTCATGACTGGTGGACTATTTCTCCACATTGCTTCAGCCCTGGATTGTTCAACTGCTGAGTTGCTGGATTAGACAATGGCATCCATGGCTAACTCTCCAGGTGCCTCTGCCTCTGCACCACCCTCACCCCCTCCACCACGACCACCTATCCAAGGGCCTGGAGAGGGGAACAGGCGTGGAGATGTAGAGAGGGATGAAGAGGAAGAATAGGATGAGGTAGTGGAAGTCCTTACTACTGCCAGCCAGTGTGAGTGTTGGGTGTGGAGGCCCTTTACCACTGTTGGAGGGGTACCCAAGGCACATGCAGACAAGGTGACCTGCACTGAGTGAACAATAGTGCTCAGTCATGGCAAACCGGGTCTGTACAGCTACGGGACGACCTCCATGCCGCGACACCTGAGGATGAACCACAAGACGGCAGTTCGGAGAGTCGTCCCCTTTGAACAAAGTAGTAGGTTGAGTTCCTCTACAAAATCCTCCATATCCGCTCCTGCCACCACAAGAAACACTCCTGTGGGAGAGAACATTCCTGAATCAGCCTTTCAGGCCATACGCGACAGAGCAGACCCTTACCTTTCGAGGGTCACTGTATTGTGCATGTACTGCAACACAGTACTCTGCAGGGGGGAACAATTTCAGAGTGCTTTTGAGTCATCGGTCCGGACGAATGAGAAACAGTGCCCCCTACCCAAGTGAGGCCCACCCAACATCTTCCTCTCTCTCCACTTGCCCATTCTTATCCCTGTGGTTGGTGCCCCTTCTCTACCCTCCCTTCCCTTCCTTTCCTTATGTGTCATGTCTGAAAAACAAACAAAAAATACAAAACAAACCCCTCCCAAAAAAAGCCTCTTTTCAGAGCCACCTTTCACAGTTTAAAAATAGAAGTGCCAATGAAATGATGCAGGGCCCTGGGCATTTTGAGAAGTCTGCGGACAGCGCGGTAGTCTATGGACTTTAAAAGAAAATGCAGGGGGTGGCACTTTCCAAAGCATTGCACTCTTTTTCAGCGGAAAGTGGTGACTCTGAAAAGAGCCTTGTTGTGGTGTTTGATTGTTTTTGGAAGGGTGGAACAGTCCAACACTTACTAGAAAATTGCTTCCTACACTTTCAAAAAGGGCTGTAATACATTTTGAATATTTTGCAGAAAAAAGCTGATTACCAGCATCAGTAAGATGGACTCCATCGCTGCGAAACATGTTTGTGCTACGAAAAGTAATATTTTTATTGTGGAAGGACGGCATACCAACATCTCTCAAAAAAGCACAAACAACCTTGTTAACGTTGCGCCTCACTTTCTCCATTTGCGGACCAAATAAAGAAGAGCGCAGCCACGTCTGTCTCTGCACTGTGCAAGAAAAAATTACTCAGGATTTTGGAAACATGTCCATGACTTTCCAAAGTGCTTCCTTCATCGCAAACTGCAGTCAGATTCGGGTAACATGTCCTAAAACGTTCTCTCCACAATGAATAATTATAATGTCTGGATAATGGAGCATCACCAAAGTGGCAGAAAGAGGAACCAAATTCGGCCACTTCATTCCACGTACTCCATACCAGTTCGCATCCACATGATGGAATCCAAGATGTGCAGCCACTCCACAGTGTTCTTTATACACTTGCAACCAATGTATCCAGGAGTCCCCCAAAATCCATACACTCTGACTCCTGAAAGACGCAACCATAGCCATAGCCAACTGCACTCCTCTCAGCAAATTGACCTTCTGCCACAGTCTTTCCTTGCACACCATGCCCACGAAAAATTAATCCCCTGACTTCCACAGTTCCATTTCCATGCTTACCAACCTCAGAATCCCTGGATGTGTCACATGCAATCCGCGGACTACCACGGTGTCCGTGGACATATCGTGTAATTTGTGAGGGTGGGGACTCCATTTCCTCTTTGATTGTGGCTCTGAAAAGAGCCTTTTTTGGGGGCGGTTTCAGATTATTTTTTTACTACACCTACTAATTGCACTCTACGTGACTTTACAAAAATCTTCTAAATGCATTTTGAATATTACTAAGAAAGATTCTATTCCCATAGTCCGTCAAAGTAATGGCATCACATAAAAACAACTTGCACTATTCTCCAAAATGTTCTCATTGGGACTGATGACATCCCAACAGCACACATAAAAGAAGATATCACTTGGTTAACAAGACACTTTCCTATGTCTTGTTGAGGATTAAAAACACTATGACACATCCATGCACCCGTAGGTGGTATTTGGGAAAAGATTACCTTTGCACATGGAAAGAGGTGCATTAGTGCCTTCAGGAACTGCTTCAGGTCACCATGTAAAGTTATTGCACTCACATACCCCAAAAACATTCCTACAGAATCACCAGGATATCTGGACTGTTGAAAACAGAAATATTTGTACAAAGTGTAAATACAGCTTGAAAATTTCTCCCTGGCACATAACACCACAAAGCCTCCACTCCCTCCAATCCAAGGTTGGCAGAAATGCCATATATCTCTGCATACATCTGGAGATTTCTCATAAAACAATCTTCCACCATCCACACACTCACTCTCTTCATCTCTCCAACCACAGCCATCTTCACTACACAAAGTAATGAAAAAAAGGATTACTCTCTCTCCCTATGAATCACACCCTCAACACCTGATTGGATACTTCCCCCAGTCCCATTTCCATGCCGGGCATGCTGAGAAGTCCCACATGTGGCACTCCCTGTCCGCAGACTACTGCAGTGTGGGATGTTCTAACCCACTAGTCCATGCCCTGCAACATCACTGTGCATTGCTTGCATCAGAAACATCAGAAATGGCCACCGGAAAGCATTCTGCTCGCTAAAATTCACCGAGAAGGGCGCAGGAGAACCTGAAAAATAGGCCACCAATCCACTTTTGCCCATGTCAGTGGTAACACAGAAGACCACTGCCAAAACCCACCATTGGGCTACCCACAGAGTCACCTGAAACTACTTGAAAAAGCAATGCTTATGCCCAAAGAAACACAGAGCTGTTTGGAAATCCGTTTTTCTTGGTTGTCAAATTTGCAAAGATCATGGTTCACAAACCACACAAAAGATCCAACCTCCTTGTTGGGTGTTAAACATCATTCTACTTCAAGGGCCTCATTCCGAGTACGGCGGTAAGTATAGGCGATTACCGGCATGGCGTAAAGAGCGTTTCTGTGCTGGCACAAGACCGTAAAAATCAGCCTATTCAGACTTCGCGTGCACGCGCTTTGCGCCATGCCGGTAATGTACCTCAGCGCCATGCCATAAAAGGGCCCCAAAAGCCCTTACCGGCAACAAGCACACCGTACATAACACTACCGGCATAGAAAAATTAGCGGTAACTGTAAATAGCGGTCCCCGCTATTTACGGTCACCGTTAAAAAACGGAACCGGAAAAAACGTCATCGCACAGGAACGGGAAGGAGCACGGCGGCCATCTTTAAAATCACAATCCATTGCCATCCTCTCCATACAGGACCCGGAGGCATACAGTGATCAGAGAAATAGGCATTTGAGACCAGCATCATGCCCAAAGCATTAAAAAAGGGTGCTGCACGCATAAGGAAGGAGCGCTTTACCCAGGATGAGCTCCAGGTACTGGTCGACACTCTGCACGAACATGCAGACACTGTACTCAGCAGTGATATGCGGAGGCCCACCGTCGTCAGGAAGAAAGAGATCTGGGCCTTGGTGGCACAGAGGGTGAGCGCCGTGGGAAACACCCCCCGCACCACCAAGGACTGCAGAAAACGGTGGGATGACCTCCGTCTCAGGGTGCGGGCCATCCTCTCGGCAAACAGAAGTCAGGCCTTGGAGACAGGAGGAGGGCCAGGTTCCCCCATCAAAATTATGCCGTGGGAGGAAACGTGTGCGGCCATGATGGGCACAGAAGCCATAGAAGGGGTTGGAGAAATGGAGTGCAGTGAAGCGTCATCCGCTGATGGAGGTGAGTGTCATGAGTCAAGACAGAGCATGCATTCCTAACGTAAGTCACTGCCAAGGGCTGGGCAAGGTGTCACGTCATGGTTGGGCAAACCCCCCCCAAGGAAATCATGCTGTAACAAGTGGGACCCAGGCTGATGTCAGGTGCAAGGCTGTAACCCATATGGGCCATACCACACAAAGAGGCTGAATCTGTGAGGCACACGGGGCAGTGATTGTAAACATTGTGAATGTGAGTCATCACAGTACTCCGCCAACATGAGTGACCCAGACATCTGCATGCATTTACCATCCAAGCCCAGACCACAGTCCCACTCACCACCCAAATGTCAACAAACCGCTGCAATCCCATTGTGATACCATAGGCATGTAGAAATGCTGACCCCCAAATCATTGCTCATGCCGTCTCTCTCTTCGCCCCCCACAGGGAGCGAGCATGACAGTGAGGACCAGGAAAGCACCCGGGCCAGTACCTCCAGGGGCAGAGTCAGGGGCTGCCGCATACCTGCAAGCAGGAAGACAACACAAGCAACACCACCTGCTCCAGCAACCCCCATGGAGGGTGCACAACCCCCACCCGCACCCCTACCCATGCCTGCAGTGCCGCTGGACACATGTCCCACGTTGCACTCTGAGGAGTCCAGTGTGGCTGGTGAGAATGCAGCCATGTGCCTCCTTGATGTACCAGACAGCTCCCCATCAATATCGAGAGCCAACGTGGAGGACACAAATGACATTGGCCATACCCCTGACACACCATCATACAGCCAGGTGGCACACAGCGACTCCAGGGAGAGTGATACCCCAGGGCTCACAGGGCAAGGAGTACAACCTGCATGTCCTGTATCCACTTCCCCTGCAGAATCTCCGGAAAGGCCTGCAGGCCCAATACCAAGCCTGCCAAGCACATCGGCCACATCGGCCATGAATGTAGTGCGCTCCCAGCATTTCACAGGCCTCATTGAGGAGTTCATCAGGGACAATCGCGAATCAAGGGTGGAGTGGCGCAATGACCTTCAGGCTCTGGGTGAGGTGATCACAGCGAGCACAAACCGGCTCTGCGACGTCCTTGGCCGGATTGCAGATGCCCTGGAAGCAGCACACCCCACACCACAGCCCCAGCGGGAGGACCCACCTTCACAAAGCTCCTCCACCCAGACCAGCCCGGTCCGTGGTTCACTACGTACATTGCACCGCCACGACATGGATCCCCCTGGCTCTGGGAGTGCACATTGACCATGCCGGCACACACATGTGGCCTATGTTGTCCTAATGGAACTATTGTGGGGTTGTTGTGGGGGGAGATGGAGGGGGGTGAGGGTGTGTGTGGGAGTTGGGGGGAGGCGGAGGGGGGTGAGGGTGTGTGTGGGAGTTGGGGGGAGGGTGAGGGGGTGAGGGTGTGTGTGGGAGTTGGAGGGAGGGGAGGGGGGAGGGGTGGAAGTTTTGTTGTACACGTTAGAACATTATTATTCAATACACCGGTTGATCATCCAAAAAAAACAGAGTGGACATTGATCATTGTGCATGTGTCTTTTAATGTTCCACAGTGCATGGTGTACATGTATCCCCACACCCTGTGCCTGATGTCCTGTCATCCTCACACCCTCAGCTGACTAGTGAGTCAGAAATATTGTCCGATCAATGATTGCCGCACGGCACATCCCTCCTGTGCATAGGCATCGTGATGCTGTCCTGCCATTCCTTCCTCCTCCCCCTCATCATCATCTGGTGGTAGCAGTTCCACGTCATGTGGCAGTGGCATGTTCCGACGGATGCACATGTTGTGCAGCATTACACATCATTGATGTGTTGTGTGAGTTTTGGTGACAGGAGGGTGTTGGCTGTAGTTAGTAGCATACTCATCATTCTGCACTGATCTGTGCCATGGTGACTTGCAGCAATCCTATGGGTGTGCAGGACCAGTGACACGCTGTGGGATCCCTGTTAGACTCACTTCTATGCACTCCCAGGGAGGACTGTCCTGTGTGGTGAGACGCAGGAGTCTGCGACATGGTGCTATTGCACTGCACGGTGCAGGATGCCCTTACGGTGTGTAAGGGCCGCCGATGAGTGATGCATGTGTTGTGGTATTTGGCCAGGTTTCCTGTTAGTCATGTTGTGTTAGGTGTCGGCTCTAATTCATCACTGTGTGGTTAGGCAGTCATGTGCCGTGTCACTTGCCTTGGGGCACAGTGTTCTGTGAGGTGCACATCGTGCACTGGCGTGAACATTCCCACACAGGTGAAGTAGGCATCTCCCCCCCCCTTTCCCACCCAGGTGAAGTAGGCATCTCCCCCCTTTCCCACCCAGGTGAAGTAGGCATGCCCCCCTTTCCCACCCAGGTGAAGTAGGCATCCCCCTCCCTTTTCCCACCCAGGTAAAGTAGGCATCCCCCCTTTCCCACCCAGGTGAAGTAGGCCTCCCCCCCCCGTTTCCCACCCAGGTGAAGTAGGCATCCCCCCCTTTCCCACCCAGGTGAAGTAGGCAGCCAACATACTCACAGCCCCAATGCACTGCCATGGCCCATTCAGGTTACTCACCAAGCAGCCAGGCACGTCGTCCGGCATGTCGCTCCATGTAGCGTGGTAGTGTGGAGTTCCGCAGGACCAAGGAGTCATGAGTTGATCCGGGGTATCGGGCATTGCAATGTGTGATGGCTTTACTGGCATTACACACCATCTGGACGTTGATGGAGTGGTATTGCTTGCGGTTGCAATATGGCACCTCCATGGCATGCGGGACCACCAATTCAACGTGGGTGCAGTCGAGGGCACCTATGCAATTTGGCATGCCTGCCAGTGCACGGAAGGCAACTTTTGTATCATATATCTCCTGGGGATTCCGGGGTAGGGATATGTAGCCCCTTGTGTGGTTGAGGAGGGCATCCAGCACTTGGTTGAGTATCCAGGAAAATATGCTCTGTGAAATGCCATGCATGTGTCCCACTGTATGCTGGTAGGTGCCTGTGGCAAGGAAGTGGAGCACAGACACTACCTTCAGTAGAGGGGGGATGGCAGTGCTGATTTCAATGAGGCTCACTATATCGTCATGTATCAGATCCACTATGGTGGTAATGGTGTCCCAGTCAAGCCGGTACAGGGTGTGGATCTGCTCTGGTGTGAGGTTGAAGGGGGTGGCTCTGATGCAGGGTATTGGGGGCTGCCGGCATGGTAATGTTGGCTGTACCGGTAGGGCATGCTGGGCCTGTCTCACCCTCCTTCTCCTCCTGTGTATCCTCTGTGGTGGGGGCTGTGGTTGTTGTTGTTGCTGTTGTTGTAGTTGCTGCCTTGCAAGCAGGGCCTCCAGCTCCAGGAATGCTGGTACAATTGGTATCATCTTGGTGTGGGAGGGGGTGTGGTGTGTGGGTGTGCTGCTTTTGTGCTGTGCCAGACTCCATTGCCTCCACCTGTGCTGATTGAGTGCACCAGTGCCTCTTGGAAACACTGCTCATGGTTCTTAACACCTTCTCGGTGATGCCGTTATTTACTCCATGCTGGTAAAGTACTTTGCGGTCTTGTGCAGGCTGTTTTTTGCATGTCCGCATTACTTGGGATCAGCTCTGGTTTACGCCATGCCGCTAATTTCGACATGGAGTGTCGGGCGCGCGCCACTAGACCGCTATTTACGACCTCGTACTTTACGGCACCGTAAATAACGGTCTGTTAGGTCAGAATAGCCCGTAACGGGAAACGATGCCGGTAATCCTTTTCTGGCATTGTTTTCCCCTTACCTCCTAACTCGGAATGACCCCCCAAGAATCCACATAAATACAATATCAACAGAAGTACATTTATCAGAACAAAATCCACCTTTAAAGATGCTTGCTGGAAAGAAATATGTCAAAAATGGGCGCAGTACCGTTACTCACCTGTATCAGAAGCGGGCGATCTCTAAACCTGTCATTTTAAAGTTGTACATTGAATCAAAATATGCCAAAGAAGAGACTTCCTATCAAAAGCAAGTTGTGTTGTTATAATTCAATCCGTATATGTTAAGAAGGCTGAAATTAAGAGATTTGTGGATATTTGTTAAAAATGTAATTTGTATTTTAGAACAAAACTGTTAAACTTGGTTTTCAAAGTGAATTAAAACCAACTACACTGGGCTTCAAAGACATTCCACACCCATTTACCCAACAAAGGAATCTTTCCCCTGCTCTCTTCTAAGAAACTGGCAGTCTGGTGTGAAAGGAACTGGGAGGGGGATTTTGGCCTGTTGTTCTGCTAGAAGACAAAGGACTCCCTTGAACTGAATAGAAATGCTAATTCGGGTGTGAACTGAAACCAGCCCTGGCAGGAAGAAGCCCATGTGACTCTCTGGCTCAGCCAAGACCTTGGAGGCGGGCCCAGACTGAGATGTGGATTTTGAACTGGAGGAAATACATGTTTGAGGAAAAGACTTATAAAAAATTGTACCAAACTGGCAGAAATACGGAATTTAGAGATTATTAGATTGAAAATATTGCTCACAAGTAGAAACTACTCTGGAATTTTTGCGATGTTCAGAGATTGAACTATCAAAATGTGGACTTTGTAGCAGTTGTGATTATGTTAAAAATAGGAAAATGTACAGGAATATGTCCAGAGGGTATGTGCATGTATGGGGAAAAAGTTATACAGATTTAACATTGACAAACCAACCAAAAGCGTGGAAAATTGTCATTTGTGAACCAAAACTCTTATGAAGATGGGACTTGAACAGAGACGTGCCTTAATTAATCTGTGATGTGTATATATAATATTAACACGTTGGTGATATTGTAAATATGTTTTTTAGGAAAAATAGATTTTCTGGAACAGAAGCAAAGGGGAGGATTTTTCTTTGGACCATAAACACAGTGTCACTTTGACCCATCATGACACTCTGTTCCTTCTCAAATAAGGGGAGAGGGAATTCTCTGACGTATCAGATTCTTAGATTGTTGGGCATAGTATAATCAGCCCCCCACCCCTTTGGAAAATGGATAAATAGGGACTGCTGAGGGCAGGCAAGACAGACACACATTCACCCATCACTGATCAACTGGTGAAGCACTCTGAAGGAAGATCCAGACTCCAGAACCCATATCCAGACTCGAGAACCCTGAAGCAGAGGCCCAACCCAAAAAGCTGAACCCTTCTCAGCAGGCCTTTAAAATCTTGCAACCTGATTGTAACCCCTAAACTTCCACTGGGCCTAACCCATTCAACAGCCTGACTGTGCTGTTTTGGCTGCTTCTGGCTAAGAACCTTGCTAGAACCCCGAGATCCAGATCAGTAGGGCAGAGCTTACCCAGAACCAACCCATCAGATCCAGTCCAAGAGGCCGTGCAGACCAGAGTGCCTTGCTGAGAACAGAACCAAGCGCCTGAAACCTGTCCGGTGGCGAGAGATTCCAGCCAAACCTCTGACCAGATCTCAGACGGGCCCATTCCAAACCATAGTTGTGAGTATTTAGCATAGAACTGTCCATAGTCATCTCTTAGTATTAAGTCATCCAATCCAACCCATTCCAACATAACCAGAACTGTATGTAGAATCTCTTGTGTCTATCCTGAATCCTTCTCTCGTTCATATAATTCTGTGATAATTGTAGTGATAATCATCTGTGAGCTAATATTTTTCTGAAGAAAGTCAAGTGTCCTGGCGGACAAAAGTCAGAGCGGAGGCGCCCTGTTCTGGTGGCTGACTGTTGGGTATCTTGCATCTTCATAGCTCCTTAGTATAAGCCCATCCTTGTTGGTAAATCTTCAAAAGCACAATCCTATTTGTAAAATCTTGACCTCTTTTTGAGAAAAATCGACCTTTAATAAAACCTCAGTAACTTATTAAATTTAAATGTCATTGTGAAGCTAACATCCTCAGCTTTCAAACGAACTAAGAACCACATTCCAACTCCTTATAGTTTTGCTGTAACCACGTTTTTCGTGCGCTGAAAAGTTAGCTGCGATTTTGCATTTGGCTCAATTTCACCACATGTAAAAACTGCTATTTCTTGCTTTCAATTTCTGAATTTTCGTTTTCAATCTGCTAATCATTCAACAATCATTGCTTGTGTATACCTGAACCAATCCAAAGCAACTCTCACTAGTCCTGAATACTATTTAGAGAGTTAAAGTCATTTTTAGCATTTTCCCATTCATTACAAATCACATTTAAAAGCATTTGACCTGTTTTAAAATAATTCCTGTTCTCTCTAAGCTTGCTGGGGGGAATCGGGATTGAAACTGCAATGGTTGATTGTTATTCCTGAAACCTGTGTGCCCTCATTCCATCTCTTCATATTGCATATTGGGGGGAGTGTGTAGTATCAGGGGGAAAGAGTGATTACATTGTCTTTGTTTGAATTCATATCAAGTTTCATTTCTGTGTTGCATTAATTTCATATCATTGCATTTCATTGAACCCACACAAAGTTTTATTCTCTGCTACATTGTTCTTCCTATTCCTACTCCTAATTGATTAAAGAGATTGTTGATTATTGTCATACTACCCATTGCTGATCATTGTAGAAATATTCATAAGTGTGATATTCAGATATTGTTCATATTCATAAAAGTGTGATATATATATTGTTCAATTCTTCAAATAAATATTTTAACTTTACAAAACAAACCTACTTCTTGGTTCAGTGAGACCGGGGGGATTCAAAGAGAGGGGCGTTATATAAGGGTACATCATCCAGAAATAAAATAACTTTTGACATAAAAATATATAAATAAGGGCTTCAATTTGGCATCCCATGCTAGGCATTGACTTAGGTGGAGTGCTGGGTTGAAACCACTTACAGCAGTGTCGGCGGACCCCGTGACACAGGGGCAGCCCTTTATCCCTTTCCACATCACTCGCTGCACCACTCCCTCATTGGATAAACATAAGCAGTCACACAACCATCCACCAATCACATCCAAGACCTCTACATCTACCTCTCTGATCACACTTCAGAACAAAGTACTGTACAACTCCCCAACATATCTGCTTCCAGATTTATCCACATCTAAATGCATCAACACAAACTACAGGTATGCATATATTTTGTACACTACATTTGCAACTCTTTTATTAATATGTGTGAATAGGATACATGCCATGTATCCTGCATAACCGACTCAATAAGCATACTGAAATTTGTCCCATCTCCTACCATCAAGGGGCACTTACAACGCTGTGTACTTTAAAAGTGTTCTTTTACCCATATCACCCATTGTAATGTGCAAACTGTTATTTTCTTCATTCCTACTGCCATTTTTAAAACCACTTCCCCCATTAACACACCGTCTATTAAATGCATACACACAGAAAAATAAAACTGCATGTTAATGGAATTCCACACACAGAAACATAATACTTTTCCAATCTATACATTTTTCTGACACTTTTTCTTACCCTACTACAACTTGCACTAATCCGTTTTCAAAATAAATAGTGTAATTTCACACACACTAACTCTTCCTACCAGGAAATCTTTCACTAACTTTAAATAATGTGTTCTCCAATTGCAATTACTATGCCATTAAAACACATATGTACTAACTTCCTTCTTTTGCAATTACAGAGCACTCTCCTGAAAGCCAGTAGTGTCTAAAGGGGAAATACAACCCAGAAGAAACCTGTTGTTCACATCCAACAAAGTAAGTGCAATATTGTCATACTGCTCTACATATTACTCAGACAGTTCAATGCTCCTGTTTTCTAGGCTACAGAATTGTATCAAACCAACATCATTTGCTTCACATTTACTCATTGCACCTCAGTAGGTTCATACTTTGGATTGTCATCTTAACACCAGTACATTAACATACAAATACCACTACAACCTTCCCAACCTGAAGTAAGAGCCCATTTGTTTCTCTACGTCCAACTCCTTCAGGGTCAGGCATTTCTCAAAGAAATGAGCTGGAGGCAAATCTCTTTCTTCGGCTGGGGCCTCCCTTTAGAACAGCCTTCCTGCTACCTTGAAACTTGAGGAGAACCATCTCCGGTTCCGGAAGCACCTCAAGACCTTCCTCTTCATTTCTGCGGTTGCCCCTTTTCTTCCCTGCTAATCTTTCTTCTCTTCTCAGACACCATGCACCTAGCCACCCTCTGTACTTCGGGCCCAGGTACTTGATTACCTTCCCACCCTCCGGGCCACCCTTTGCACTGGCATCTGTATCTGTACCCATACAGACCCCTCTCCCACTTTTCTTCTGCACTTATGAAATTTTGCCTTATCCACTTAACCAAGCACTTGCCAGTTACTAGCTGCACTACCACGTGTTATCACCTTTACATATTTATTTCACTTATTATTTATTCTGTCACCTCTCTTTTCCGCACTTTACACTCCTCCCCCCTAGCATGCACTTTCCCCTTTTTTCCCTTTGCCATGTACTTGCACAATCTTAATGTCACTAGGCTTAGGTCTAGTAAAATCATTGTTTTGTTCTCCCCTGTTCTGCTCCCTCTGTCTACTCACACTCTGAAACACGTATGTGTGAGCTCAATATAAATTAAATATCATTTAATTTAATTTCATTCCACAATCACACACCTCTATACATATGCCTATAGTCATATTCAGACACTCATGCACAATTCGAACATATACATTGCACAACCTCCCAACCCACAGTTTCCTTTCTTCTCCAACAGACACTGAAGAATATCTACCAAAAAGTAACTCCATAGAAAGCAATGCAGAAATAGAGCAGATCAAACTAAAAACATACAAAATAGCCATCCGCCTCTAGCAGAATTTGTACAGAAAGTTCAAACAAACAGCTAATACAGTCACTGGCAAAACTGAAGCAGCTTGCAGGAAAGAAACTCTGACTCCTCTTTCAAAATGTAAAACTAAAAAGAAATGTATTAAAAAGATTGCAACTACCACTACTGCTAACACTGTACCCATATATCTTGATGTAGCCACAAGGAAGCATACCAAAAGAATTATTTTACAAAAAAAGTTCCACCACAGAGTCCTTCAGAACCTTATAAAAACAGGGGACAAATCACGCTCAACCCTTAAAACCTATTGCAGAAAACTAATCGTGCAAGTTCTCATTGACACTGCAATCCTTCTCAAAAGGAAATTATTTTATATTCGTTTTAAACAGAAAGAAACCACCGACAAAACTAGTTACTACACTACAACAAGGATTTCGCAACAGACGGAATATCGACAAAGATAGCTTTACAAACATCTGTGAAGGTGAATGGAGTCACACCACTAGCACAGAGCCATATTTCAATGAAGATGCATACAAACAAAAGCAAACAAACCAAATTGCCATACATAGGTATGGGCAAGGGTATGAAAAGATTAACAATACCATTATGGAACCAGAAATGCTGCTCACAGAAATATCCCCAGCAAACTTACAATCAACTCTCCATTCCGCCGAACCAATACGTCCAGTCTACAAATGGCCATGCACATCATTGTGTAACGTGCACATACAATCTTTCACATCTTTACGCCAGTTTCTCAATCACTATGTGAAAGGCCAAGACAAATTAAACATTAAAATATTACAAACTATAGACTCCTGTCCAGTGTGCAAATACACAGGACTACGAGGACATTCATTAGCCTGCATTTCTGAACCTACTTGCAAAAGCAACTTCCACCATATCAAAATGTTAGCAACACACCATTCAACTGTACGAAATCTCGTTCATAAACTGTACTATGCAAAAAGACTTGCTTTAGCACTGGACCATTTAAATAACATTCTACTACATGGTACAGCTAAATAACTACTCAAAGAAATAGAGCACATCCAAAGCAAATATTTTGGAAGTGAAACCCACTTATAAAATCCAGTACCTTTAGAATAAAGTAGAAACAACCTTGCAGATGTCAACCCACAATTACACACATACAAAAAAGAAATACTAAAATTTAAAAGTACTTCTGCTGAAGTACCAAACCATGTGTGTGTTTGTTGCCGCAGAACATTTTATAAAAGGAGCACCAAATCTGTAGACATAATATACAAAATAGAAGACAAAGAGGAATCCCAGTGGTCCCAATTAGCTCTCTGTCTTATAGCAGAAAACAAATATGAAATTACTAAACCCTCAATACTTTGCAGATACTGGACTTGGTGTCCAGTCAAAGTTTCAAAACAATAGTTTCGAATGCCAAAAGTTTCGACACAAAAGTGCTGAAAAAAAAAGGTTCACATTTTTTTTTAATATTACAGTTTTTTAAAAATATTTTGTATTGTAAAAGAAGTGATTTTAAAAAAAAAACAGGGGTTTGGGGGGAAACCTCCTAAAAAAAATTGAAACTTTTTTTCCTGCCACTTTTGTGTCGGAACTATGGCATTCGAAACTATTACTGTTTGTTTGTTTGTTTAGTATTTATTATGCGCACCGGACCCTGGGGTATAAGGGCGCAGGAAGTAAGAAGATGTACAGCTTAGAGCATAAATTACAGGTTACAGTTACATGTTACAGATAATTACCAGTTACAGATGCAAGCTTACAATGCAAGTTTACAATCATATGGTACAGATGCTGTGTAGCAAACAGGCGTGAGCATTATCAAAATTTCAATTAGCAATAGCTGTCGTCAGCCAGTTAATTACAATTTGCCTGAATTTGGAAAGAGAATGTTCTAGCCTCGCGGTAGTGGGTAATTCGTTCCACAATTGAGCAGCTTTGACTGGGAAGCTAGCTCCGCCTATGGTGGTCAGTTTAAAGCGAGGTACTTGGAGGCGATTGGTGTAAGCAAGTCTGGTTTGTCTTGTGGGGTGTGATCTGGTGAATCTGTCCTTAAGGTATTGAGAGGCTTTGTTGTGTAGAGATTTATATGTGAGAGATGCAATTTTAAGTCTGATTTTCTCATGGGTGGAGAGCCATTTGTGTTTCCTTCTTGTTTCTGTAATGTGTTCTCTCCTGGGGATATCCAGTGCCGCTCGGAGGGCCTTGTTTTGCTGTATCTGGATTTTGTTGATGATGGATTAGAGGCTCCTATGTACAGTGCGTTACAATAATCTAGTTTAGAGATGATAAGGGCTCTGGCTAGTGTTAGACAACTGTGCTGGGATAGGAATTGTTTTCCTGCTCTAATGAGCTTACATGTGTAGGCTGTTGAGGAAGCTAGGGAATTTACCTGTTTGGAAAATGATAAGGTAGAATCAAGGTAGATCCCTAATGTTTTAACTTCTTTAGCAACTTGTATGCAGTTCCCATCTATGATGAAGGAAGAGTAATTTGTGCTTAGTTTATTGATGAGGGGTGCGGTGCCTAGGATAAGAAGCTCAGTTTTATCATCGTTCAGGCATAGGCCGTGGGTTGCCATCCATGCCTGAACGATGCTGTATATTTTGTTCACCAGTGCTAGATCTTCTTCGTAAACCCCCGTGAGTGGGAGGAGGATCTGGGTATCGTCGGCGTAGTTAGTATACGTGATACCCAGATGGTCCAAATCATCAAACAGGGGCTTAGTGAATATGTTATATAGCGTTGGTGAAACGCACGATCCCTGTGGCACACCGCAGGTAATAGGGATGGGGTCTGCAGCTGCTGTAGGTGAGAAAACCCTCATGGTGCGGTCACTAAGGAAGGATTGTATCCATGCTATGGCCTCAGTGGAGAAGTGTGCTGCTGAATCTAGGTGGTTGCATAGGACTTTATGGTCCACTAAATCAAAAGCGGCCGATAGGTCTAGTAGCAGGAGGAGTGCTGGTTTTCCAGAATCTCGTACTTTGTCTATTTGGGCTTTAAGGTCAATCAGTGCAGTTTCTGTGCCGTGAAGAGGGCGGAAGCCAGATTGTCGGGAGCCTAATAGTTGGTTTTGTTCCAGGAAATTCTGGATTTGGATATATGCCACCTTGTCCAGTATCTTCAAAAGGAACGGTACCGTAGTAATAGGTCTATAATTGGTGGGTATAGTGGGGTCTAAAGTAGCCTTTTTTAAGAGTGGGAGCACCCAGGACTCTTTTAAGTTACTGGGGATAATGCCTGTGGTAAAGGAGGCATTAATTAGCTTAGTGAGAAATTGTGCTAGATCTCGTGCGGCATCTTTGATGAGTTGTGCTGGACATAGGTCTCCTTTGCAGTTGGACGGTTTTAGGCCAAGTATTACTTTTTCTACTTCTAGTATGGAGACTTTGGAGAAGTGGAATTGCGTAGTGGGTTTGAAGTTAGAAAGTGTCTTAGTAGGCGGTAATATATTGGATGCTAAGGACTCGCGTTTTAGTTCTATTTTCTTTTGGAGGTTTCGGACTTTGTTAGAGAGAGCTTGCTGGATTTCAGCGCACCACTTTTTATCTTTAAGACAGTTATCTTGAGGTGTTATTGGGTTTTCCAGTTCTCTGAGTATGGCGAACAGTTCTTTTGTACTTGATCTAGCTTGTGTAATTCTGTTATTGTAGGTCTCTTGTTTAGCTAAAATGATTTCTTTTTTATAATGAGAGGAGATATTAACTAGTTTTAGTTTATTTTCTGGAGTGGGGCTAATTTTCCACGTATTTTCCCATTTCCTTTTTTCTAATCTCAGATTTTTTAGGAGAGGGGTGAACCAGTTGTTCAGGTGGCTCTGTGGTTTGCTGTTTCTGAGCTTGAGTGGTGCGATGTCGTCAAGGGTTTTGTTCATGATGTTGTTAAATTCTTCCACTAGGCTGTTAGGGTTAAGGTTCTCAGGTAAAGCGTCCAAGGTGGGCATGATGCCAGGGAGTAGTTTGTCTAGTGTCATGTTTTTTTTGTTTCTGGTAAGTGCGGGTGGTGCACACGGTTGTTTCAGTTTAGGGGTGACGGTGTCCAAGGAGAATGAGATAAAATGGTGATCTGACCAGATTTGGGGTGAAATGGTGAGAGTAGATATATTGCAGTTGTGGTCAGCAATCCAATCGAGGGTTCTCCCTTTGATATGGGTGGGCTCAAACACTCTTTGGGTGTATCCCAGTTCTGTTAGGGTGTTGGATGCTGCTGTGGCGTGTGAGTCGTTGATATCATTGAAGCCTATATTGAGGTCACCTAGTAGTATTGATTGAGTAGTATCTTTGAGGTTTTCTGATAGGATGGTAGTTAAGTCTTCTATGAAATTCTTGATAGGACCTGGAGGTCGGTATATCAAGTGAAGGTTAAGAGTTTGAGAGTTAGCTGTTGATGTCTTGGTAGTCATTATCTCACAAGATTCAATGGTTGGTGAGGGGGTGAGTCTCATCCCAAGTTTAGTTTTGACGATGATGGCTAGTCCGCCACCTCGAGCTCCGCACCTATCCGTTCTGAGGATAGTATAATTGTTGGGCACAGCTAGGGATAGTGCTGGGCCTGATGCCTCATGCAGCCAAGTTTCTGTAATGGCTAGGAAGTCGTAGTCTTCTGTCGAGATGACTTCAGATATTTCTATGGCATGGGCGACTAAGGATCTAGCGTTTATTAAGGCTCCTTTAAGTTTAGGTGTGCGGTTAGGGTGTGTAACAGTATTTATTGCTGCATTAGGAGTGGCATTTGTTTCTTTGTTTGTTTGGTAATTGTTGTGCTTAATGTAGTGCTGTCAAAACTATAACTATAAGCCACTGCACTGCAAAACATGACAACAACCAAATACCTTCACAGGTTATAACAAATGACTTGACAATAGTACCACTGCCAAAACCACTCCAACAACTAAACTTGTATGAGAGCATTATAATCCAAACAGTGCACCCATCTCAAGCAATAATATGCCTTCAACCAAAAACAGCAAAACTGTCTCCCTCTGTATTACTGAAAGGCATTTGTGGCAAAGTAGTTTATTTGCCATTAGATCTCAAAGAAAATGTAGACACCCTTGGAGTGCAACGGCCAATAGATCAATCTTTGATTATCCTAGTAAATGGCGTACCTACAAAAGACAACAAAATTTGGCAGCAACTAGTGGACTAACATAAAGTTAGGGAAGCCCTGCAATATCTAAAAGACAACAATGAATACTACAAAGAAATAAACATTGAAGAAAACCAGAGGGAAACCACTGAAATAATTCAAGACTATACAATTCACCCACTGCACTCCAAAGACACCATAGACAATGCACTGGAAACATATCAAATGCGGGAAGCCAAAGGATCTCCAATCAGCATATGGGGAAAAAGTGTAGAACCACAAGCCTTTCCTCTACTTTTTCCTACTGGAAAAGGTGGAAAGTACGATGAAATATCCACACAAATAACAGCATCAGAATACCGCTCTTTACAAATGTATTCTGAAGACCCCAGATTCAGACAGATTCAGACAAAACGTTGAATACATATTCCACCTCCTCTTTGAAAGTGAATTTGCAACTCTATGTTAAGGAGTTGCACACACATTGTAAACAGGTTCCAATTTTCTAAATATGTCTGCTACACTGCTACACTGCTACTTCAAAATATACAAGAAAAAGATGAAGTTTTACAGCCAAGTATTACAAATCTTTTAGCAAACATGCATGGTATGAAAGAATACTGTTTCCGATGTCAGGCAGATGTACGCTGTATGGTACGCAACCTTGGCCCACCCACATGGTTTCTGACTTTATGTTGTGCAGAGTACGCATCGGAAGACTTGCACGATTTCCGATGCATAGGAAATGAAAACAAAGTAAATATAGACATTAAAAACCCCAGGAGAACTCTGCTCTCTTTATCCTGTAAATGTATCAAGGTACTTCCATCATCGCTTTATTGCAAGGCCAGGCCCTACTGAAACTTTTTAAACCATGGAGAAAAGAAGAAGATTTATCAGATACCCAAGCCTCCTATGAAGATGTTTTCAATGCAAATGAAAGCATTATAACAGATATAAATTTTACACAGTACAAAACCATGTCGGACGCCAACAAGAAGAAGAACTCCAGGCACAACTAAATATAGACACTCCTGACAGCAGACAACCTTCTCTAACAGGAAGCCAAGAACCACTTGGACAGCCACTCATAGCAAATGAGGCAGAATTAGCTATGACTGAATTAGAAAACCCCATGTGTCAGTATGAGCATTCTACAGAAGACTCCTATACTGAAATCACAATTAAACAATGAACAGCGTAGCATTTTCCTAGAAGTAACTAAACAAAATTGAACATGGTGTGCAGCACGACACTAAAACTTGTACCTGTCAAGACTATAAAACTATACTGCTGTATGTAAGTGGTCAAGCTGGTTCAGGCAAAAGATTCTTAATAAAAAATAATGAGCAGGTTCCTCTAACAATTGACAAACAACAAACTTTCAGCTGTTGTAACTGCCCCCACAGGTTTAGCTGCCTACAACATAGGTGGTGCCACTTTACACTGATTGCTACTCCTTCCCGTAGAACACCAAAACAAATTAGACTACTACAAACTTTCAGCAGAAGCTGCTATGGAGCTACGCAGTTTTGAAACAAATGAAAATGCTGCTTATAGATGAAGTGAGCATTGTCTCCAACCTAATGTTGGCTTTGATTCTCCTCAGATTGTAAGAGTTCCTCAAAACAGACTACAACAAACTCTTTGGAGGAAAGCATGTTATTGTTTTCGGAGATCGTCTTCAATTAACACCAGTGAAAGGTGAACCTATTTTTAAAACCTTAGGACACAAATTGTGCCGTAAAACTCTTGGCAGCATAGGAAATGTAAATCTCTGGCAACATTCCCAATACAAAGAATTAACTGAAAACATGCGTCAGTCTGCAGACCTCACCTACGCCAACATTTTGAAAAGTATTCGTATTGGTGTACAATCTAAGGAAGCACAGTCTATATTAAATACCAGATGTATCAATGAGCTATACGGCCATAACACATGTGCATGGATAACCTAGGGAAGCTTGAAGGAAAGCTGTGGAGACCTCTGTTGGGACTTTCGAGGTTAACCCCAATTGAGGCTATACGGTGCGAATTGGGGCTAACTTCCCTGGAAACCTTATGGAAAATACAGTGTTGCAAGCTTTATATAAGGATTGTGATGTGGGAAGGCGAGGAAGAGAGTTTAATGAGTCTTATTGGAAAAAAATGGGAATGAGAAAGAAAAACGGAATACTTATATGGCTAGCCTAAAAGAGATAACATTCTCTTTCTTCAATGAAATGAATATGAAGATGCCCACGAGAAAGGGGAAATTAATTCCACTATTAAAAACCTTAAAAAGAAAGCACTAGTCTGGGATATGAATGAAAATCTGACACGTCTTTATAAAAAGAAACAATACGACGTATATGCACTAAAGGGTTAAAACCCGCAACCTTGAGAAGTTACCTGCTAAAAACTGGAAATAGAGAGTTGGTGAGATTTATTATACCCTCCCATGTAAAGAATATACAAGTGCTTGGACGGGGATACCCAGGAAAGAAAGACTGTGCAGGCATTACCACAGTGAGGTAGAACCCATAAGGCATATACACACTGGATGTGAAAAATTACAAGAATGGTATTGCAAAGGGTATGGTAAATTGGTGAGTGACCTAAGTATGATAATGTTTGATCAGTTTTGGTTGAGTATTTACATGGCTGAAATTATGATATACGTTAGAGCAGCTTTTTATGTATGGAAGAGAGCAATTTTTAATGTTTAATAATTTTAATGGATTGTTATTAACAATGGATGAGAAGGGTACTAATAATTGAAGGAAAACATGTATATTCTCCCTTTGGATATATTGTATAATGTGGATGTGCCTATATGTATTGATTGTTTTTTAATGTGAAATAATTTAACATGATTTTATTAGGCTTTTTTGTACATTGTGACTTATGAGAAATATTGTTAAGTAATTTATTTCTTATTATTTATACATGGTTCTTATTTGATATAGTGTATAAGGTTTTAATTAACCAATTTTCACTTTAAATTAATACAAAATACTAATAACACATGTGCTACTGATGTCATAGAACAATTAGTACACCAAAATATAAACTGTATGTCGTTAATGCCAACTTTCAAGCTGCACACAATTCAATGAAACAATGCTGAAAAAAGAAATGTAACCAGAAGTGCAAATTTACTCCACAGACAAACTGGACGTGCACGGTATGACACTACCCATGTGTCAACAAGCCACAGCATTACTAAATACCTTGGAAAACTCTGGGGCTGATTCAAGGAATTATTTGCGCCGAAAAATTGGGATTTGTGCACCATTCTGCCCGCAAATCCCTGTTCAACAAATGGGGATTTGCAGGCAGAATGGTGCACAAATCCCTGTTTTTCGGCGCAAATAATTCCATGAATCAGCCCCACTATCTCTAACACAGCTGGTTTAGAGAAAATGTTGACATTGTGTTTAAACTGTAGAGTGATGCTAAAGCGTAACCTTGATGTGGAGCAAGGATTAGTCAATGGAGTTTTTGGTACAGTTGTTGGCTTCCAAACATACCCACGTGACAACAACATTCAGTTTGTCAATGTTCACTTTGACAAACCTTTAGACGTTAAAGGGATAGGAAGCTCAACAGCCCGATTCCTTATTTTCAAAGACATGTATGTACGCAGAGAACAGTTTTCTCTGTCTCTAGCATATGCAGTCATCATTCATAAATCCCAAGGTCTAACCCTAGACCAAGCATTGATTGATATTGGCAGCACCGTCTTTAAAGAAGGCATGGGTTATGTAGCACTGTCATGCCTATGTACACTTGAAGGACTATTTCTAGTCAATTTTGATGCAAGTGAAGTCAATGCTGATATTCCTTGCATTGAGTATAATAGACTACGTGCACTCTACACACCCCATCTCAAAATTTACCATGTTCCTCTAAAATGGAAATTTTGTAAGAGACACCTAGTGCAGACTCAACTTATACATGATCTCACAACAGTACCTCCAAAGAAATTAAAAACAGCTGGTACTTCATCAATTGCCACAACCAAAGAAGGATCTACTGAAGAATAAAATGCATACCCAACTGCACAAACAAATCCAACTACCTTTTTCAAATAAACTACTTGCACTTCCATCAAATGACTCAGACACAGAACTGTCTGGTCCATTCACATTTTCCAAAACAACTGGTGTAAATTGCTATGCAAATTTAGCAATCAATGTTCTATTCTAATTGCCACCAATTTTTGAAAACATTTACTTAAACGGCACAGACCAATTGTGTTTGCAAATGTTAGTCCTTCACAGAAATGCAACAAACACTCCTGACAACACTTACAATGTTTCTGGAATAAGGCAAGAATTGAACTACTGTTCAGGAATGGTAACATTCACTATAAACACACAAGAAGATCCACAATAATTTCTAATATAGTTACTACAAGTACTCTAAAACAAAAACATACATATAAATGAAATCTTGCAAAGTCCATGTATGTGGAAACATACATGCACCCTCTGCAACCATGTAAAACATGAACACATTCCTAACCAGCGATTTGTGTATGTATTCATACCTAACTGTGAATCCATTCCATTTTTATTATGTACTACTTGCAAGTCCGATAATCGTTCCACCTTACAGATAAAGTCACATAGCGAATACGTAATAGTAGTACTTTTGCGTTACAATGCAGTTACAATGCAGATGGTACCAAAAACAACTGCAAGCTGACAGGCTTCACACATCGACAAGTATCACTTGACAAGAAAACCTTTGTAACAGTAGGCATAATCTACCACGCAGGAGCCACAACCAATGCAGGTCACTATACTGCATACATTAAAAATAAATGTGTATGGTTTGAATGCAATGATACTTCCATTACTCTGAAACAGAGATTACCAGTAAATCTTGCAAGCGCTTACTTAATATTCTTGAAACCAAAATGTATTTACGAATCTGAGTATAAGTGTCTACAAACTGTCCTCAATAACCTGTAAAACCACAAACTAGTAGAATTAGGCAACTGCTATCTACCAGTCAAAATGAACATCCACCAACAAGAATAAAACTTGCTTGAAAACATACCCTGCAGAAGTGAAACACTGTAAACAGTTAGAATGTGCCAACTGTTATCTGACTACAACCATTATACTGCAATGTAAGTTTTTCTAAGGAAACCCTGCAACACTTATTACGTATAAACATACCCTCAACAACTTCAAAACTATCAACAGTTAGAATACACCAACAGATATCTAACTGCCCCCAAAATTCTGCAACATTACTGTGCAATAACACAGTACTTACAAAAGATCAACAACCAAACGCATAAATGAATACTGCTAAAAGGCACTAACAAATAAACAATTAGAATACGCCAACTGGTATCTATCTGCAACAATAGTACCACCACTTCCAAATCAAAAACCATACACCTTTTCAATTCCTCCTATTACAATAGACCACCAAAAAAGACTGTTCCATATAACAACAAATAAACGTAGAAAGTGTTTTTTAATCCTGCATGGACTTTTTTTTCTCCCACAGACCCAATGATTATGCAAACAAACATAGGAACTGAGCACATTGCACAGTAGACTGGTTTGAAGAATAGTACTTGTGAAGTATTAACTATGAGGGTCCACAAAGTACACACATGTGTGCTATGCAATGCAATAACACATTACAAAGTACCTATCCTAAAATGTGAACCTTCCTTTTATCACAGAGAATGGAAAAACAATTTGTGCTACATTTTCACCTACCATGCAAAGAACTGCATACAGCCTTAACAATGCAAACAGTAAGTATATATTGATTGGTGTCACAACACTCAGTGTACACCTGTATTATACTGCGATAGTTATAGCCAGGCATAGAATATCATATACCCAACATTCTGAACACAGTCCAACAAACCAACTACCACACACCCTCTCCACTTTTCTACAAATACTATTACACTACATGCATCCAGTGGACAAACTCTTCAGTACATGCCCCCTATGCAATCCACATGCCACTGTCATAATGTTTGCATGCATGGCTGTGTTCTGCTGCAGTGGTTGTGGCTAGGGCCTAGGGTCTTGGGTGCATGGCCTCTGGCCTCTGGCCATACACCCAAGACTCTAGGCCATGGCCACAACCACCACAGCAGAACACAGCCATGCATGCAAACACCTGCCCACTTACCACAACCCAAAAACATAACACAGCCTCCTCAAGCCCTATCCACTTCACTTGACATACTATTACAGTACTTGCAGCCAATGTACAAATTCTTCAAAGCATGCCATCTCCACCCAATACTCTACTAACTACCCAAAAACAATACATCATAACATACTAAAATGCCCAACAATCTGCCCAGTGTCCACAACACAAACACATAAGGCATCCACTTGAAGCCATGTCTATTACAGTAAACATAGAATTCAAGTACATGAACCTAGTCAGAATACTCTTCCGACCAATAAACTAACCAACTAAGACCCGCCACACTTTTCCACACATACCATTACAGTACTGTAAGGAGTGGCCACACCACTAGACTCTTCAGTGCATCACTTCCACCCATGCACCCAAGACTGTAATAGCTGGTCACAATTAACACAACATAACGCACCTTTGCACCCAACAATCTATACACTAACTACAACCCACACACCTAATCCAGCCACCTGAAGCCCTATCCCCTTCTGTAACCATGCTCATATCATCTACATTCCACTCCCCCACCCTAATGAATCCTACTTGCAGTCACCACATAAGCTGCTCACCCGAGCTGCTGTTGCTTAGGTTCCAGTTACTCTTAGCTATATACATGGACAGAGAGACATGGATCAGACGACCCACCGGCCATCCTTCCACACCCAAGCTCAGGCGCCAACTGACACTCTCAAAACACTCACAAGCAAACACTCATTAACATTCTCCTCAGCTGCTGATTAACAGCCCCCCTGGCACTGAGCGGTAGGACTTTGTCACTGTTGGGTGCTGCAGCTCTGTGCCGGAAGCACAGAACTAAGGGGTCTCGGGTGGGGTATAAAGGGAGGGAGCACAAGGTGCTCTTTCTCTCTTTTGCCTTCCCCTGCCATAGACCGGGAAGCTGCAGAGGCAGCTCAGCAATCTGGTTTTTCCGCTCTCCCACCCTACAGATGTGAAGCAGTGAGGATGTGTTGCGGTAGGATGTGGCACATTGTATTGAATTGAATTATGGGCTCAACCATATGGATTGCTGGTGGGGAGATTTTTTGTTGATTTAGGTCATGGTCCAAGGTTCGGCGCGTAAGTGGTCCTCAATGGTCCATGCAAAGAGGGGCGGATCGGGACTGGGGTTCTGGTCGGTTTAAGGGGTCACATATTTCTATCAGACCCGTTATGGAGCGTGGGGGTGATGGCCATTGCCATTACCCCATGCTCAAGTAGTTAATCAATGGCATAATTGATTATGTAATGATAATGTATTTGATGACAGAATTGATGACGTAACAGTTGTGATGATGTTATTCATGTACAGCTTAGTCGCATTTTGGTGTTGTAAAAAATGTAATAAATGTGGACCAATGCCTTTGAAAACAATATATGTGTGTTTTGTGTCACTCACTGGCCCTGCCACCTGCATTGCCCACTCCTCAGACAGCGACATTCTAACAGCATCATAGATGGCCAGCAGGACAGGACAAGACTACATTAAAGTTTCATAACATCCCACTTCCTACACAAACTCTCACACGGCAGAGTAGGCAACACACATACCACCAGTAATGCCACAGAAACATACCACCACATACTCAACCAATCATAGACCAGCTGTGAGCCACTTGATGTAAGAAATCGGGTAAGCTTTATTTACATATATATAGATATATTGCTTAGGTTTCGGTTACTCTCAGCTCTATAGATGGACAGAGAGACAGGGATTAGACCACCCACCGGCCATCGTGACACACCCCAGCTCAGGCTCCAACTGACACTCTCAGAACACTCACAAGAAAACACTCATTAACATTTTCCTGAGCTGCCAATCAACAGCCCCCCTGGCACTGAGCGGCAGGACGTAGTCACTGTTGGGCGCTGCAGCTCGGCACCGGAAGCACAGAACCATGGGGTCTCGGGTGGGGTATACAGGGAGGGAGCGCAAGGTGCCCTTTCTCTCTTTTGCCTTCCCCTGCCCTAGACCGTCGAGCTGCAGAGGCAGCTCAATGATCTGATTTTCCCACCCTCCCACCCTAGAGATTTGAGGCAGTAGGATGTGGCACATTGCATTTAATTGAATTATGGGCTCAACCATATGGATCACTAGAGGGGAGATTTATTGTTGATTTAGGTCACGGTCCAAGGTTCCACACATAATGGTGAGGTGTCATGCCAGGGGCTCATTGAGCGGTCCTCGCAGGTCCATGCAAAGAGGGGGCGGATCAGGACTGGGGTTCTGGTCGGTGTAAGGGATCACATATTTCCCTCAGGTCCGTTCTGGAGCATGAGGGTGATGGCCATTGTCACTCCCCCACGCTCAAGTAGTTAATCAATGACGTAATTGAGGACGTAACATTTGTGATGATGTTATTCATGTATGGCTTAGTTGCATTTTGGGGTTGTAAGAAATGTAATAAATGTGGACCAATGCCTTCGAAAAGAATCTATGTGTGTTTCGTGTCACTCACTGGCCCTGCCACCTGCAGTGCCCACACCTCAGACACCAGCATTCTAACAGCATCATAGATGGCCAGCAGGACAGGACAAGACTCAGTTATGATATGATATGATATGGCATTTGTAACGCGCCTATACACAAGTGTTTCAAGGCGCGACGAGGCAGGGAGGTGGGAACAAGGGGAAGACAGACAACGATCGTACTAAGCCAGGTGTCATTCAGACCGCGCAAGTGCAGGGGTAGGGGGAAGGGAAAAAGTGCAAGGGGGGGGAGTGAAGTACAAATAAGTAGAATAGAAATAAAATAATAACTAAATAGGGCCAGCTGGTGGCAAGTGCAAGGTAAGTGCAGACAAGTGCTGGGGGGGGGCTGTAGTGATACAGAGACAGTCCCGCAGTGCAGGGGTTGCCAGGGAGGCAGTGCAAGTGAAGAGTGACTGGGCCCAGGACCGAGGTCGGTGAGAGTGGCCCAGTTGCAGAATCAGTGCAGTTTTGGTGAAGAATTTAGCAGGGGAGAGGGAGAGAGAAAGCAGAAGTGAAGAGGAAGGTTTTGAGGTGCTTCCGGAATCAGAGATGGTTCTCCTCAAGTTTCAGGGAGGCAGGAAGGCTGTTCCAGAGGGAGGCCCCTGCCGCGGAGAGAGATCTATCCCCAGCTCGTTGCTTCGAGAAGCGGCTGACCCTGAGGGAGTTGGAGACGGATGAGCGTAGGGCTCGGGAAGGAAGATATTAAGGAAGAGAGAGTTGAAGGTATTTAGGCCCCAGGCCCCAGAAGGCCTTGTGGACAATGCAGAGGGTTTTGAACTTAATCCTCGCAGCCACTGGGAGCCAGTGTAGAGATTTCAGTCCTGGAGAGATACGGTCCCTGGGCTTGAGGCCAAGGACAAGTCTCGCAGTTCTGTTCTGGATGAGTTGCAGAGGGCGGAGAGTGGAGGCAGGCAGATTAAGATAGAGGCTGTTACAGTAGTCCAGCTTCGAGAGAACCAGGGCTCGGGAGACAGTGAGCTTCTGGGGGAAGGAGAGGAAGGGAAGAATACCTCTGAGGAGGTGCAGCTGGTAATGTGACTTCTTAGAGACGTCACATATATGAGGAGAGAAGGAGAGTGTGGAGTCGAAGATGACCCCGAGGTTTTTTGCCTTGCAGGTAGGAGCAGGAAGAGGGCCAAGAGAGGCCGGCCAGAGAGCTGCAGGGAAGGAGGGAGTGGGTGTGCCGATGAGTAGGATCTCAGTCTTACTAGCATTAAGGCAGGTCATTGGCAGCACACCATTCCTGGATAGCAGACAGACAGTCAGAAATGAGGGAGGGAGAGGAGGAGGCCGAGGGTAGCCTGAAAATGAGCTGGGTATCGTCCGCATAGCACTGAAAGTTGGGGCAGAGGGCGGCGATGCGGTGGGCAAGGAGTGCCAGATACTGGTTGAACAGCCAGGGAGAGAGATTAGATCCCTGGGGAACGCCACAGGTGGAGAAAAAGATGTCAGAGAGGAAGGACCCAAGTTGGACCTGGGAGGGTCGATTGGAAAGGAAAGAGGTCAGCCACGCCAGAGCCTGACCAGTGATACCCAGGTTATCACGGAGACGGTTGAGCAAAATGGCATGGTTGACAGTGTCAAAGGCAGAAGAGAGATCGAGCAGAATGAGAACACACAGAGTGTTGGAGTCGAGGTTCAAGAGCAGGTCCTCACGGATGTTCAGGAGAGCAGTTTCCGTGCTTCTGGCCGCTCTGAAGCCAGATTGATGGTCATGGAGACTATCAACAGCTTCAGCATGGAGGTTAAGCTGGGAGATGGCCAGTTTCTCCAGGAGCTTGCCCAGGAAGGGAGTGATGGAGATTGGGCGATAGTTAGCCGGACAGGAGGGGTCGGCAGAGGGTTTCTTAAGGAGAGGGTGCACAAGGGAGTGCTTGAGGGGGGATGGGAAGACTCCAGAGGCGAAGGAGTGGTTGCAAAAGTCAGCCAGGGCAGGAGCCAGGGAGTCGATGTGGTCCTTGATAGTTTTGGAGGAATAGGGGTGAATCTGTTTAGACGAGACTTTCATAGATTGCACTTGTCTGGAAACCTCGTCAGCAGAAAAAAGGGGAAAGGCAGAGAAGGAGGGAGGAGGGGTGGCTGCAGAAGGGCCAGAGGAAGAGCAGGGAAGAGCGGGGGGAGGTGATAGGAGGAGAGTGAGGACAGGATGTCCTGAGTTTTAGAGATGAAGTGGGAGGCCAGTGCAGTGCAGAGGGCCTGGGAGGGGACAGGAGAGGTAGAGACTGCAGCAGGGTTGGCAAGCTCCTTGCAGATTTTAAAGAGTTCAGCCGAGTTGTTAGACGTCGCAGAGATGCGGGCTTGGATAAGGGCTCTCTTCTTGGTGAGAACAGAGAGACGGTATTGCCTTTGGAGCAGGCGGCAGGCCAGTTTGTCAGAGGATGAACATGAAGCACGCCATTTCCTCTCTGCCACCCTGCACTTTCGTTTTAGGGTGACGAGATCCGAATCATACCAGGAGTTACATTTGGCTTTGGGCTTCAGGCGGATTTTCATGACAGGGGCAAGGATATCAAGAGTATCAGATATAGCAGAGTGGAGCAAGGAGAGGGCTGTGTCAGGGTGGGAGTCAGCCGAAGGAGGAGAGGGGGGCGAGAAGGTGGCAGCGAAAGCCGCAAATGACACGCGCTTCATGGGTCGGATGACCGAGAAGGTGGGTGGCAATGATGAGGGTGGCTTTGACTGTGGGGTAGGGAGGGTGAGGTGGGAGGATAGGAGAAAGTGATCACTCCAGGAAAGAGGAGTGGAGAGAGGGACAGAGAGGGGAAGGTCAGAAGAGATCAGAGCATCAAGAGTGTGCCCTGCAGAATGAGTAGGCCCAGACGGGAGAATAGAGAGTGAGCGAGAGTCGCAGAGGTCACGAAAGAGTCCAGTGGGGGGACAGGAGGCATCTAGGTGGATGTTGAAGTCACCAAGAAAGAGGAGTTGAGTGGTAGAGGACAGGAGTGAGGAGGAGAGGTCAGCCCACTCAGAGAGGAAGGAGGAAGTTTGACCAGGTGTCCGATAGATAGTAGCCACGGTAAGGGAATGGCTAGGAGAGAGAGAGAGTCGGCAGACAAGACATTCAAAAGAGGAGTAGGTCTGCGTAGGAGTGACAGTGGCAGGAATCCACTCAGGGAAGATAAGGGCAACACCCCCCCTGCACGGTTGGGCCTGGGCACAGAGAGGATCTTGTAACCTTCAGGTAGGAGTGTGTCAAAGCTCGTGACAGAGCTGGCTGTGAACCATGTCTCAACGAGACCGAGGACGTCAAGGTCCAGTTCCTCAAGAAGGCGACAGATATCGGAGGAATGCTTGATGGCAGAGCGAGAGTTAAGAGTGGCAAAGTGGAGAAGGTTGCCATCCTTGAAGGACTTCCGGGGAGGGGTACAGATCAGAGGTACGCCCTGCGGAGGTGTAGAAGAAGGAGGTGAAGAGGGAGTGTGAGAGGGGGCAGGGAGGGAGGGAAGAGGCAAGGTAGCCGAAGACAGGGGGGGGGGCAGCAGGGGAGGAAAGGAAGTTGATGAGGCGAGGGAAGCGTCTATCAAAGAGGTGAAGGTTGGCCTGAGGGCCTTGGACCAAGACGGTCCCATTAGCGTAGACATTAATGATGGCCTTAGAGGAGCGGAAGGGGGCCAAGAGGACATCCCAACGGGTGCCACCATTAATGGGAGAAGAGGAGAAAGGAGAGAGCACAGAGACCATATGAAGGGTCCATAGGTCAGGTGAAGGCACGAAAAAGAGGATGTCAGTGAGAGTTTCCTTAGAGCAGGCACTAGTGTAGGTGTCAGCGATAAGGAGGCCTGGGTTGGAGACCAGGATGTCCTTTTTAAACTTTTTCCTACCAGATTTAGTGAGGAGAGCAGGATAGTCAATAGAGAAGCAGTTAGAGAAGATAGTCGAGATAGAGAGCACCATGGAGTAGGAGGGAGTGTGGGGGCGGGAAGACAGAGGATACGAGAAGCACGCAGGCAGGACGTGAGCGGCAAGCCCAAGTTTACCACATTTTAGAACAGTGAATGAGTATTAGGTACAGAGGCCACCTTAACACATCATCACACAGTGCATTGCGGGGGCTGAAGTAAAGCGTGTTAAGCCTCTACTCATCCGTTCCACCCACCTTGTTTAGTTTCTCACACACAACAAAATACAAAACATGTGTTAAAGTGTGTCTATTTTTCCACGTGTATAAACTTTTTATTGAACTTAAACAATATAACGTTAACTCATATTGTCATTCGTCATCGTTCTTCTTATGATACATGGATGGTATCAACGTAGAAATTATCAAACATTTCTTTTTTTTATTGTTAAAGTGTTGTAGTGTGGATATTCCAACAATGAAAACCCTAAACCAAATAAACACAATAACGGAAACGAAGGTTCACATTTCAAAAACTGTTATTTTTAATGTTTTTGTTATGTGCTAAAAAATATTGTGTATAATTATTTGACAATTAAAATAACACATTGCTACCCCAACAGTGCCACAAAAGAGGCCACTACCGTTTCGGCAACCTCAGAAGGCTGAAAGGGTGCGCCACTCCAGCCCTGCAGACACTTGAACCTGTCACCTTCATTAACCAGGTGTGTTTTTTGTAGCGGCTGAAACAATTCCCTATATTGACCAGTATCCGCACAATAAGTTCATTGCACGTCTAACGTGCTATCTGAATTCCCAGTACACCTGCGGTCAGAGGGATAGCCCAGCTCTTACTCCTGCTGGTCTCTGACCCTCCAGCTCGTTTCTCCTACACCGGTTCACAGACTAATGGGTGTGGATGGACAAATGTTAAGACACGATTAAATCGCGTTGGGAGACTAAGTTGTTTGTTTGCTGCTGAGATAAGGAAAAACAAACAGCCACCCCTCCTAGGGTGCTGTGGAATTGCTAATCCCTGTCTGTCACGTGCTTGGGTGGGAGGGAGCCGCCTTCCGGCTCGAGGATTCTGGAGTGGAGCAGCCGCATTTTTCCTCTCTGTGGTTTCTTGTTGTCAGATATCTGTCAATCAATCAGCAGAGGCCTAAGAGCTCTCACTTTCTGTAACACAGCTCAGTCTGCCTTTCCCTCCCACAATCACCTCCAGGCATCCCATGGGGGTCCCATCTCTCCAGGCCAAATCCCTGGCCCTTTCACTTTTTGACTGACAGCTCAAAACAGGCCTGAAATACAGCATTCTGAGCGTCGCCATTGCTCTCCATCGCCAACCCGCAGGGCCCAAAGCAAACAACGACAGGAGCGATAGAAGCAGAGCATGCATGACCAGGGCAACACACAACAAAAAGGTAAACGCATTCCAGCCTAGCAAGAAACATCAGCGCCTGTCTCAATTAAGTGCCTGCGTGTGTAAACAAAAACAAGCTCTGGAGAGAGAAACGTGTTATATCCCATGTTGGAAGCAGCCAAGCTGTAATGTATCTGGTCTTCGATGTAGTGAGGTCCCATAGAGCTCTAGAGGAAATGAAACAATGTATTTACATTTTGCTGGATCATATCATCCCAAAACCTGGCTATAAAGAGTTGGCTTTAGGTTTTCCAGCTTTACTTCAAGCAAGAACCAGACAATTGTAGTTTCATATTTCCAGTGACACAAGCACACTATAAGCCGAAACATATTAGAGGCATCATTTTATAGGCCATGTCGCAATAACTAGAGGCACATACAAGACCAGTGGAAACCCTTTTGCAGCCAGTCAATATTCTTTTTTTTGTGCTGTCCCAAAAAATGCATTTGGATTTTCTTGGACTACATGTGCGTTCTCCCCTGCCATACAACCGTGCTGGATGAAGCAAATGAGTTACTTTGTTAGTGGACACATGCCAAATATTGAGCATGGCCACCAGAAACAGGTCAATCTGCTGAGACACATTAACACCCCATATTACATATAATTGTGCAATTTATATGATTGTATGTTAATTGGCATCTGTAGCACTAATATTTGTTAATAATACAGGCCTTTAGACTGAGAAAGAGGTCATTATCACTGGACAATGACCCGGCGGAGCTGAAAAGTTGGGAAAGGGTCCTTATACCAAGTAATAATGACCGTAGCCAAGTTATATCGCTATTAGCATGTAGGGGTAACAGCAACATAGATTTTGGAGATGTGGTGCATAAACACGTTATTTTTAAAAGTGAGTGAAGTAAATAGACCAAATGTATAAGTAAATTAAAAGTGGTTTTATATTGTAATATTTAAATAACAATGTTGTCTTTATAAGGTACACATTTTAATTGTAAGCATGGTTAAACTGGAACAGTTTTAGCGTGAACATGCATGGGTGTAGAGTAAAAGTAAACGGTTTCTCTATGCAAAAGTGAACTTATTTTCCATGTTTTAGTGTTTTGCATTACATTTACATAGTGTAAAAATATCCTCCCGAAGTCTATTTGAAAGGAGAATGCAGTCAATACTGACAGTTATTGAATGCATTCCGAGCATTCTTATTGGCTGAGAGTAGGTCAATATTGACATCCATGTGCTAATATTTCGTTATAGTACAGTAGGCTTGTCCCTGGTGCACCTCTCCAAGGTGCTGACATTTTCGCAGTCAATGATTTGAGTTATTAGATGAAAGACTGCGAGGTTGCAGTATTTATTAGGTGGCAATAATGCTTCAGTCACCAAGACATGCTGCAAACCTGCCGCTGACCTCTTATCGCCACATCCTATGGCCACAATTCTAGCAGCAGAGATTGTTAGGAACTGATACAAGCAGGCAGTCAATGTCAGCTGTTCTGTGACTGTCAGAGACATGTTGTTGCATTCATTGTTGCTACTGCAACATGCTCGCCTTGGAAGCAAGACGACATGGAGCACCAAAGGTTCGATCCCCGGGTCCGCGCTTAGAAAACTCTGGATATTAAGCACGTTATAAATAACCCATCATATCATATCATACTCCTTTAACATGTACACTAGGCCACAAAATGTGTACTCGCTACTGGCGAGTGATAATTCAACCTCGGCAAATCATACAATATAAAAAAAGGCCAGATGTATGTTTGTCTGAAGCAGTCATGCCTGTTAGAGACTGCCCGCTTCGCCTGTTGTCACCGTTGCCTTAGGAATAACATATTAACTCTCTGAAAGTGTTTCTCCTCACGCATGTTGGCCCGTGTACACTGACTTTCTGTGACTTGACAAGTACCCTTGGCTGAGTTTCCCCTGTACCCACGTTCTCCTCACCTGAGCTTTCCGAGTCAATGGTTCCTTGCAGTCCTCGATGTGCCAGGTAGTCTCTCTCCTTTTTCTGGTGCGTGTGCTTGTCACGGGGAGAAGCCACTGTGGCCACTGGGTGGGAACAGCGGCACAGTGACCTCCTTTCCGGGACCAAGCCAGAAAATGCAGGGAAAAACCCGCAAAGGGGAAAAAACCCTGATAAGAGGTGCCAAGACTTGCCGGTGAAGGCCAGTTGTTCCCAGATGAAAAGAAGGAAGCGAAGGATCTCCAACAACTGACGGGGGCAATAAATGTCCAAGTCCAACAATAGCTGTAGGCCTGAAGCGCAGGCGGAAAAGGCAGCGGCTGAGGAGGCTGCAGTGGAGGTCGATAATGTTCCAGAAAGGCACTGCGGAGGAGCACGGAAGGGAACAGGAGAAATAGTGAGAGAGATAGAGAGAGAGAGAGAGAGAGAGAGAGAGAGAGAGAGCACGAGAGCCCGTCGAAGAAAAAGCACAGCTAGTACCGCCCAGGGACGGCGGCGAAGAAGAAAAGGAAACAAGTACGGTGTTCTGAAAGGCCGGAACGCCGGAGTAAAGTATCCAAGGGGAAAATCCCCTGAGAAATTCCAAAGCGAGGTGCAGAGGAAGAGCGAAGGACCCAGAGTCGAAAAGTAAACAACAGAGGAGGGTTGCAACGCAACGACCTGCCGGGAGGCGGGGATTTAAATACTCCCGGCAGCGTTGCGTCCCGCGTTCAGAGCTGCGGAGCGAAACACAGAAAAAGGACTAAAGTAATCCTCCTCTACGTCCTCTCAAACTCCAACGCGGAAGAAATCGCCAGTCGTGGTGATGACCGCGACTGCGAGTGACAGTATGCCCCCCCTTAGAGTGCAACCACCCGGGCTTACCCGGGTGCAAGCGATGGAACCTAGCCAACAGCTGAGGGGCATGGACTTGAGAAGCAGGCTCCCAGGAATCCTCCGATACCGGGTAGCCCTTCCATGACAGGAGGTATTCCAACCGGCCACGAAGAAATCTAGAATCGCGGATGGCAGAAACTTCGTATTCCTCCTGGTTGGCAGCAGTGACAGGAAGATTCCGGTTGAGAGGCCGGTGATGTGGATCAGAGTAGTAGGGCTTAAGAAGAGAGGTGTGAAAGACAGGGTGTATGCGTCTGAGAGATGGAGAGAGTATTAGACGGTAGGCAACAGGATTGACCTTGGAGAGGATGGAGAAAGGTCCCAAGAACCGCGGAGACAGTTTAGAAGGTCTTGTCCATCTGGGAAGGAATCTGGTAGACAACCACACCTTGTCCCCGGGTTTCCATGAAGGTGCTTCCCTGCGGTGTTTGTCGGCTTCAGTCTTATTCCGCTGTCTACAAACCTTCAAGCTTAGCAATGCACTGTCCCTGGCCTCCTTGACATCTCTTAGCACCTCTTCTGCAGTCGGAGAGTTAGAGAACCTGGGCACCTCGGGCATTAGATAACGCGGGTGAACACCGTAGGTACAAAAAAAAGGGGATAGGCCTGTGGCAGTGTGCCTGGAGTTGTTGTAGACGAATTCTGCAGTAGGATGTAGAGAAACCCAATTATCTTGACGCTGGGATATAAAGCATCGCAAGTACTGCTCTAAGGTTGCGTTGAGTCGCTCCGTTTGGCCGTTCGTCTGTGGGTGAAACCCAGAGGAAAGGGCCCTTTCCACTCCCAAACGAGAACACAAAGCTGTCCAGAATTTGGAAATGTACTGGCTTCCTCGATCGGATATTATTTTGTCGGGGAGGCCATGAAGCTTGAAGATATCTCGGGCAAACGTCTCTGCCATCTTGGTGGCAGAGGGAAGTCCAGGAAGAGGAGAAAAATGGGCTAACTTGCTTAGAGAGTCCACCGTAACCATGATACATTTGCATGACTCAGACTCAGGAAGCTCCACTATGAAGTCCGTGGAGATGAGTCCCCATGGGCGAGTTGGTATCTCCACTTGGGTGAGAAGTCCTAGGGGCTTCCCCGAGGCATATTTGATTCTGGCAGAAGTGGGGCAGGTCTTTACGTAGTTGAACACGTCTCTCCTGATGTTGGGCCAAAGGAATGACCTCGAGATAAGTTCCATCGTACCATTTCCGCTTCTGTGTCCGCCTAGACGAGAGTCGTGACACCATTTAAGGATCTTCTGGCGCAACGACCCTTCAGGGATATACCACCTCTTCTTGTAGAAGACCCAACCGTCCTTGATTTGGAAAGGGGAATCAGCTGAAAAAGAGATATGAGGAGCCTCTTGCGCAACAGCTGCCTTGACCTCCTGAAGAAAAGAACTCACCATGGCTAGGATCCGATTTCTGTGGAACATTGGCTCAGACTTGACAGCTACCGTTTCCAAGTGGGAATCCTTGCGAGACAAAGCGTCAGCCAGACGGTTGAGAGACCCAGGGATGTACGTGATCTGGAAGTCGTACTGCGAAAACAGGTAGGCCCATCTGGCTTGTCTGGAGTTTGAACATTCCATGTCCTGTAAAGCCTTTAGGTTCTTGTGATCGGTGCGAATGAGGAACCGATGGCGGGCACCCATGAGAAGGTGCCTCCATTCCTCACAAGCCAGTTTCATTGCTAACAATTCTTTCTCCAGAACCGAGTAGTTGAGTTGGCTGGGGGAAAGAGTCTTGGAGAGATAGGCGACCGGATGCTCCACATTGTTAAAGGACTGAAGCAACACTGCTCCGACAGCTATGGCAGAGGCGTCTGTCTCCAGAATAAATGGAAGAGTTTGGTTGGGATGTTGCAGAATCGGGGCAGAGCAGAAGAGGGTTTTTAGATAACAGAAACTCTTTTCCGCCTCAGTAGACCAGGAAAAAGGATAGGCCGTCTTCTTGAGTAGGCGGGTGATGGGGTATACCACCCTCGAAAAGTTAGGAATGAATCTCCTGTAGTAATTCGAAAGACCCAGGAACCTCTGGATCTCCCGGACGGAGGTCGGGGCCGGCCAGTCAAGAATAACGTGTACCTTGTCAGGATCCATGGCTATCCCTCCTTCTGATAGAACATATCCCAGATAATGTACCGATGGTACAGCGAATCTGCATTTCTCCTCTTTGACCAGTAGATTGTTCACCTTAAGACGCTCCAAAACTCGTCGTACTTGTGTGATGTGTTCTCTCATGTTAGGGGAAAAAACCAAGATATCATCTAAATAGATGATAACCGAGATAGAAAGCATGTCAGAGAACATCCGATCCATAAACCTCTGAAACACCGCTGGGGCGTTCACCAAACCGAACGGCATAACCTTATACTCAAATAGGCCCAGGGGAGTACGAAACGCGGTCTTCCATTCGTCACCCTTGGCAATCCGCAACAGATGGTATGCGTTGCGAAGATCCAGTTTGGTATATACTCGAGCACCTTGCACCGCCTCAATAATGTCCGTAATAAGGGGCATCGGATACCGGTCACGGACCGTCACTGTATTCAGGCCCCTGTAGTCAATGCAGGGTCTAAGATCGGTGGAATCTCTCTTTTTAATGAAAAACAAAGGGGCTCCTGCTGGAGACTTTGAAGGTTGAATGAGACCATTTTCCATGTTGGTATCCAAGTATCTCCGTAGGACTTGTCTCTCGGTTTGGGTGAGAGCGAACATCCGTCTAAACGGAACCAAGGCATTGGGCTCCAGATCAATAGTGCAGTCCTCTGGCCGATGGGGTGGAAGTCTGGCATGGAGGCACTCCTGAAATACCTCAGAGAAGCCAGAGCAGAAATTGGGTAAAGCATGGATACCAACATGGTTGTTGGAAAACACCTTGACTGGCTGCAGATCAGCTCGACCTTCCAGTAAAAAACAGTTGGTTGCGCAATACGGGGAACTGAAACTCATTTGATTTTCCTTCCAGTTGATCAGAGGATTGTGTCGACGGAGCCAAGTAATGCCCAATATGATGGGCAAATGGGCGGCCCTGATAATATCAAAACTCATGACTTCCTTATGTTGGTTAATCGTCAAGGAGAGATCTTTGGTGGTATGGGTGATGGGACCTGAGGACAAAGGTGAACCGTCCACACCTTCCACCTTCTGACCTTCTGCCCGGGGAATCCTACGGAGACCCACCTTGTCTGCCCACAGGGTGTCAACGAAGTTTCCTGCCACGCCACAGTCTAATAGAGCCAGTGTCTCCACCTGATGTTTTCCGAGGTTGAGCTGTACTGGAATGACCATCAGCCTGGAGTCCTCCTTGGTTTCAGAGGAGGTCACTGACAGAGAGACATAGGGACGATGAAGATTGCTCAAAGATCCTCGGTTGCTTGTCCCTACTGACGCCGAGGGTAGTCGTTTCCCGACCTCTTGTTGGACAGCTCTGAACAGTCTCTGAGAAAATGTTGATCTGATCCGCAGTAGGCACACAGTCCTTTCTCTCTTCTGCGACGTCTTTCAGCTGCGGACAAGGGCGCCCTGGTGGCACCGATCTGCATGGGTTCTTCAGTAACGATGTTAGTAGAGCGACTAGGGAGAACGGGTACAGAGGGGTCTGTGATATGGCCAGGAATCCTTTGCTTCCGACGTTCAACTCTTCTCTCTTGAAGGCGATACTCTATATGAAGTGCAGCAGAAAGTAGATCTGAGAAAGTAGGGGAACGAGGAGATCTGGCCAGTTCGTCTTTAATTTCCTCCTTCAGTCCTCTTCTAAAAATGGCATATTGTGCTGTCTCGGGCCATCCTGCTCCGGCTGCTAATGTCTTGAAAGAGGAAATATATGATAAAATGTCTAGCGAGCCTTGCCGGACATCCAACAGATCTTCGCAGGCTGTGAAGGAGAGCTCGGGTCGTTCAAAGGCCTGTTTGAGAAGATTCTGAAACCCCGAATAGTCTTGCAAAATGGCGTTTCCACTAGTCACCAATGGGGTGGCCCAGGACAGAGCGTTTCCAGTCATGTTGGATATCAGGAAACCTACCCGGGCCTGATCCGTAGCAAAGGTACGAGGTCTGAACGTGAAATGAACCAGGCTTGCTTCAAGAAACTCCTTCACCTTCTTGGGGGAGCCATCAAACTTCCCAGAGGACAGCGCCATGGGTGGCAATTCCGAGGGAGTCGGATCCCTAGCCGTAACCATTTGTTTAAGCAAAGCGTTTTCAGTCTTGACCCCTTGTAGCTCCTGGGACATAGCTTGAAAAGCCTTCCACAGCTCTTGGACCTGTTCCTCAGCTGACATCGTGATACTCTTTGGCGTTGCAATCTGTGACTTGACAAGTACCCTTGGCTGAGTTTCCCCTGTACCCACGTTCTCCTCACCTGAGCTTTCCGAGTCAATGGTTCCTTGCAGTCCTCGATGTGCCAGGTAGTCTCTCTCCTTTTTCTGTTGCGTGTGCTTGTCACGGGGAGAAGCCACTGTGGCCACTGGGTGGGAACAGCGGCACAGTGACCTCCTTTCCGGGACCAAGCCAGAAAATGCAGGGAAAAACCCGCAAAGGGGAAAAAACCCTGATAAGAGGTGCCAAGACTTGTCGGTGAAGGCCAGTTGTTCCCAGATGAAAAGAAGGAAGCGAAGGATCTCCAACAACTGACGGGGGCAATAAATGTCCAAGTCTAACAATAGCTGTAGGCCTGAAGCGCAGGCGGAAAAGGCAGCGGCTGAGGAGGCTGCAGTGGAGGTCGATAATGTTCCAGAAAGGCACTGCGGAGGAGCACGGAAGGGAACAGGAGAAATAGTGAGAGAGAGAGAGAGAGAGAGAGAGAGAGAGAGAGAGAGAGAGAGAGAGAGAGCACGAGAGCCCGTCGAAGAAAAAGCACAGCTAGTACCGCCCAGGGACGGCAGCGAAGAAGAAAAGGAAACAAGTACGGTGTTCTGAAAGGCCGGAACGCCAGAGTAAAGTATCCAAGGGGAAAATCCCCTGAGAAATTCCAAAGCGAGGTGCAGAGGAAGAGCGAAGGACCCAGAGTCGAAAAGTAAACAACAGAGGAGGGTTGCAACGCAACGACCTGCCGGGAGGCGGGGATTTAAATACTCCCGGCAGCGTCGCGTCCCGCGTTCGGAGCTGCGGAGCGAAACACAGAAAAAGGACTAAAGTAATCCTCCTCTACGTCCTCTCAAACTCCAACGCGGAAGAAATCGCCAGTCGTGGTGATGACCGCGACTGCGAGTGACACTTTCAGACTAGTTAGTAATAATGGCCTATGTGCCTTAGGATAATTGGCATTGAGAAACAAGGGTGAGTGACTTTATGCCAGGCTAGAAGAATGCAACTTAAAATGTTGCACCCCAACGTACATTTGTGTGGCTTTAGAGAATGTCAGGTGCTAATGCAATGCATGAAATACAGATTCAAGACATGCAAAGAAAGCTCATGTCAAAAGGGTCATGCTGCCCACTAGTGAATACATTGTTCTACTGCAGCACTTTCTTTGAGATAGTGCTTCTCTCGTGCCCACCTATGGGCACCTGGACAATAGGCAGGCTAAGGTTGCCGATGGCATATGGGCAAGGGGTTATGTGCATTCCATGGGGTAATGTTGATAGTAACAGTCAACATTATTTGCCCTAGTTCCACACTGCTGCTTCTCAAACCAAGGTGTTGGCAAGAGCCATAAATGAAGGGATTTTCGAAAGACAAGGTGCATCTTTCTGCGACAAATCCCATGTTTAATCTTCAGGACCCGACCTAGCAGTCTGCCTCAGAGATATAGAGGTATGGATGACAAGAAACCACCTACTTAACCCAAGGAAAACAGAGATCATGGTGTGTGGCAACACTGCTCTACTCCCGCAACCACTCCCATGGCGCCCCTCCCTTGGCACTCCTCCCCTACCTCCAACATAGTCACAAACATTCACTGCACAATGGGCTCAGGCCTAACCCTGTCCCACCAGATCAATAATGTATCCAAATCCTGTCACTACCACCTCAGGCTTCTGAGACACATCTTCCCTTACCTCACCTACCCCAACAGACTGCCATCTATTATGTCCATTGTCATGTCCTGACTGGACTATGCAAATCCATGTACTTGGGTGCACCGGCCTGACAACTCAACAAACTGCAAACAGTCCAAAATGCAGCTGGCAGACTCCTTCTTGCTCTCGGATGAAGGGACCACATCTCGCCTGCTCTCTGCACCCTTCACTAGCTGCTTATCGGACAAAGGGCCACGTTCAAAATCCTATGCATCACCCAGCGAGCAGTACACAAGGCCGGCCCGACAAACCTTCCAGAGATGATTATGCCCTACCACCCAACACGCACCCTATGGTCAAGCACGGCACTCCTACTATTAATTAGAGCCTCCAATTCACCGAGGCTTGGAGGATCGGCTTACTCTAGCTTGACATCAACACTGTGGAATTCACTGCCTCCCCATATTTGACACATCCAAGAATACATGGCCTTCTGTGAAGCATTGAAAGTGTGGTTTTTCCCTAATCTATGAAAGGGATCACCTAAGGCCACCAAACTCTCCACCATTGGCCAGTTTTCAGATTGAATGTCATTATTTCGAAAAACAGGAACAGTCGAGCCATGGAAGCTGGCTAATAAGACATTGCCTCGGAAAGTAGGAACTGCCAGGTCACAGAAGCCAGCTCCAGAGACTGGCATACTCTGTGCTAGGCAACTGCAGGCTGTGCACACCCCTGCTCAACTCGCAAGGCCCTAGCAGCCCCTTTGTGCCCAACCAGACATGCCTATCGCCATAAGACTGAGAGATGTCTGTCCGCATATATCATACCTGGAAACTGGAACTCGGTATGGGTAGTCATACCCACTCGTAGTGGGTATGAGTGGGTAACTCATACCCACTACCCTCCCATAAGGAAGCATAGTGCAATCACTCCAGGAGTTACCAACCACTACCAAGCAAACCTATCCACAGTACCCTACGCACCACCTCATTCCCTGTACGTAATAGCTCCTCAGACAGCAAAATGATGCCTGGACCCGCTCCTGTCAAACTTGACCTATTTGGGAACTAACACAAAAAGCCACCATCGTAGCCCCCCCTCCCAACCAGCCAGCCAACTATGTCTGTTCCTGTTCCCAGTTAACCCGTGTCAAGCCCCACCCACCAGGGTATCAACTCACTACACCACCACTGCAGAGCCTCAGAGCACATAGGGGTTAAACATTACCTGTGGGTCATATCATGCCACCTAACAGTCACACAAGGGGGTATATGATCAGATGAGGGAACCCTGGCCTTCCTAGGAATAAGGCCAAGAACTCCCGGACAAGAGGCAACCCAGGCCTACCGAGGAATAAGGCCAAGAATTCCCACACTGGAAGCACAATAGCGACCATGCCTGGCTGGACTCTACGGAGATTGATGTGACAACCACTAACATGTCAGGAACTACCCAGCCGCCCGCAATAAATTATGACCAGGGACCCAAAACATTGGCTCTCTGACGCCTACAACAGAACCTCTTGGAAAGGAGCATCCAACCTGGCTAACACAACATACCCCACACCAGCGAGAGTATCTTTCTTGGAAATCCACTACTGTGAACCACCAGGATAGACACAGCCTACTCATTGAGCTCCGAAATTAACAAGGAACTGGGGCCTCAGACAGGTAATCTCAGACACTCATCCCTACTACTATGCTCGCTCTCCACTTTACACCAACAAACAATAGAACACAGCTATACCCCTCGATCAATTTCAGCCTTACTGCACACATACCTACACTAGTCCTTGAACACCTCGACAGTCTGTTACAACGCAATTGTACCCCACGAGAAATTGGCCTGGCTGCACTAATAATCTCTTACACAGGCCCCACGGCAGCCAGAATGCAGACTCTGCAACCTTCTACCTTACTGTACACATTACCCTGATCTCTCACAACCACCGCACATAGCATTAGAATGCAGCTAACCCTGCGCAAACCGCTCTGGTTGCACACATACCAAGCACACCCAAGCACTATACTCCACCATACTCTCTCCTCTGACTTGCACTACGATCCCCGAATGCGTTCAACTCACAGCGCTTTGAGATCAAACCAACGGTATACAAGATGCTATACAAATGCACCGTAACATAATATAACATGAACAGGAAATGTTCAACCAGAATCTCAAATTCTGAAGGTGGGGTATCTTTGGGTGTCATCATTTCAGTTATGGTTGCAGTAATTCAGTGCCAGCACATTGGAGGCTTTCCTGACCATAATGCCTTAATGGAAATGTGTTGGGCAACTAGTAGTCAGTGCAGAGGGCAAGGCTGAGGAGTTATGGTCCTTGGGCTCAACAATGATTCGGTTAATCCCTTATGATAGTCAAATAATGACTGAACGCATTTCAGACTAATTTCCATTCTTCTTTTTGAGTAGATTTCCCAAATGTCCTGCAGAGAAAATTAATGTGTAGAATTTTTAGGTTATATTCTGGCTAATTGATCAAACACTAAATCTCAAAATATAACTGGAGGCGACTAACCCTAAAAAGTTGGCATCATAAAAAGTTGCTTGCAAAAATAACTTAATTATTGTGCATCTCGGTTCACCAGACTTAGTTGGATGATAACATACACAATGGGTTTAACACTAAGAGACCAAAAATAGAGCTTTAGCATTTAGCTAATTATTAACATTAACCTATCCCCAGATTTTTAAAAAGAATCTTCAGTTTGGTACATACCTCGTAGTTGAGGTCTTAAGCGTAGTAGTCAGGAAAACGGTCATGCAATCTATGATCTAATACTGAAATGTATCCAGAAGTGGTGGTTAAACTACAAATTATTTGGTGACTGATTTTATTCATACCAGCTTTGCAAGGTTAGTGGCCTCTGTATATAATATGAGATTGAGCTTTTGATTACTTGACCAGTACATAGCATACTTATGTTGCACATTCATTTAGGCAGTCTGCTCCCGAAGAAGGACGGAACTGGTCTGAAACACTTTGATGCGTACTTAAAGGCGCAGGAACACCCCACACCCTGGACCAGGGTATTAGGTAACAGGGTATACTGAAAAATTTGTCCAGAGGTTTTTTTATTTTATAAAGGTATCACATTTTATTTACTAAGATACATTATTTTTTCAATGAATTAATCATCTATTAATATACACATTAAATTACATAAATGTTGCAGGAGAGCATGATACACCAGATTCTAAAACAACCTAACACAACCAACATTCTTCAACAATCAAACCATCATTTGTACCTCAAATCAATCAACCTCATTCATTCACAATAAAAATTTGGACCAAACAATTGGTGCAATATATATGTGTAGTAGCACTTCATTGATTAGCTCCACATAATCTTTGACATTTCATTTCATCCATATTCAGTATGGATTAGCACAATAATTGTCCAAAATGTGCTCTATTCCGCGGAGTTGGTGCATTCAACAAAAAATGACAGATCCCATCCCCGAATGTTCTTCTACCGGTTTCGACGTTTGAGGATAATTAAACCAACGTCTTCATCAGGGAAACCAATTATTGCAATATAACAACTGAAAAAAACAAAACAAAAATACAATTATTGTCATGAGCAGCCGACCCTGGCGGGTATGGGGAAGGTGGAAATGGTAGACGGACACCGCCCTTGTAAACTTCAGGCGCATTCTAGTCTTCCAGCCTATAAAAACCCGGAAGAAACTAACGCGCATGCGTTGCAACTTTCCAGTGCTACGGAAAGGTTTTTCCTTATCGCTCCTGTGCGTTTGTTTTTCTTCCCGTTTTCAGACGGGATCCCTTCCTACTCCTTTTCCGGCTTCCCTGCCCTTCCATCCTTCTGACTACTTTCCAGTACGTAGTTCCCTGTGCCTAGTACTTTCTTCCTGTTCCGTGCTTCCCTGTTATTTCAGCCTTGTGCTCTACTTACCTTCGTCTGACCTCTCCCTCTGTTGGATTCTCCGCCTGACCATCTTTGCTGTACAGTTGCTGCTCCATTTCGCCGAACTCTTGCGAATACTCGCATCCGCATCACAGTGCATCCTGGGAACTGAAGTCCTCAGCTGAATTACGCCGTTACAACCTGCCAGGGTTTTTTCAACAAGCTTTTTCCCTGGTTTGGGGTGGGCTCCCTGGGGTCCCCGCTGCCAGATTTACCCACGTTTCTGGCAAAGTGGCTTCCGGTGGAGCCCATACCTGCAACTACAAGCAGAAGGGAAGGATTTACCCGAAGGAGATCAGCGAAACTTGGCGACAAAGAAGGAAAGGACTATCCTCAGACCAATCGGAAGAATCCTCTACAACTCATACCAGCTCAGGTGAGGAGAGGGTCGGGAAACCTGGTGTTACCATACAGTCCAAACCTGAGAGATTGCAACGCCCAAAAATGGCCTCTCTTGAACAGTTTCAGGAAATGGTAAATGCCATTCAGGCTCTGACCTCAGAAGTGCAGTCCCTGAGAGCGGATAATTCCGCACTCAGACAAACTGTCCAACAAATACAACAAGCAGGGCAGCATGTCCCACATCAAGATAACTATCGTGGAGAATTGCCTCCCATTCCATTACCTTGTGGGAAATACGACGGAAACCCTAAAAAGATCAAAGAATTCTTGGACGCTTGTATTATCCAGTTTACCTTTCGGCCTAGAACTTATGATTTAGATAAAACAAAGGTGGGATTCCTGGTTTCCAATTTGACAGGAAATGCCCTTGCATGGGCCACTCCTCTGGTGACAAGTGCAGATCCGATTCTCACTGATTATTCCGGTTTTGTCCAAAGATTCCGGGACAGATTTGAAAGACCCGAAGTAGGGTATTCGGCATACGAAAACCTGTTGGACATCCGCCAAGGTTCTTTTGATGTCCAGACATACGTCACGGGTTTTCAAAGGATAGCTGCCGAAGCTGGATGGCCAGAGACGGCTCAACAAACTATCTTCAGAAGGGGACTCCGTGAGGATATCAAGGATGAACTGGCGAGAGTAGCCAGACCGAATACCTTTCAAGAATTGATTTCACTAGCTCTTCAAATAGAGTTTCGCATGGCCGAAAGGAAAGCAGAAAGAAGAAGACCAAGAACCTTCGTTCCAGGTCCAAACCCCTCCTCAATACCTGAAAAAGGATCTATGGAAGAGCCGATGCAAATTGGATCCACCACAAGAGGACCGCTTTCCACCAGTGAACGCAAGAGACGGAAGGACCTTGGGTTATGCATGTATTGTGGTTCAAATGGTCATCTGTTACGGGACTGTACGGAAATCCCTCTCAGAAGACAGGGAAACGAAAGACCCCAACCTTAAACAGGGAAAGGGAAGGGGTGAATAACGTAAATCCCTGTCACCCAGCACAGCCTCCGGTTTTGAACAATAACTGTTTATTGGTTATCAAGGTTCAGATCGAGTGGGTCGAACATGAACCGGTGACATGTCTAGCCATGGTTGATTGCGGAGCTGCCGGCAACTTCGTGGACGATAAATGGGCTCTGGACCAGCAGATTCCTAGACACCCCAAGATACGACCTATAACCGTAGAAGGGGTAGATGGTAGCCCGTTAACCTCCGGTCCCATCAGTCATGAAACTCAGGATCTTAAGATCACAATGGCTTCCATCAAGAATATCTAACTTTCGATTTAATCAGGGCGGCACATTTTCCAGTGATACTAGGCATACCCTGGTTGAGGAAACACAACCCGTACATCGATTGGAGTCTTAACACAGTGGACTTCAGATCTCAGTATTGTGAACAACATTGTCTTACTGCAGAAAGTTCAAGGTGCGTACAAGCAGCACTACACCCTTCTAATGGTATTCATATGATTCCAGCACCCTATCAAGAGTTTGTAGATGTGTTCACTGACACACAACCCCGCCTACTACCTCCTCATCGCAAGGAAGATTGCAAGATCGACCTGATTCCAGACGCAGTCGTTCCCTTTGGAAGAATGTTTCCTTTGTCCTTACCCGAGAAAGAAGCCCTAAAGGAGTATCTTGCAACCAATTTAAAGAATGGTCTCATCAGAGAGTCATCGTCATCAGCTGGAGCTTCACTTTTTTTTGTGTCCAAAAAAGGGACGACTGAGTTAAGACCCTGTATAGACTACAGAGGCCTGAACAGTCTTACGATGCGGGACAGATACCCTATGCCCCTAATTAAGGACATCTTAGAAGCGGTTCAGGGAGCTCGAATATTCACGAAACTGGACCTGAGAGGGGCTTACCACCTCTTACGTCTCCGTGAAGGGGACGAGTGGAAGACCGCTTTCCGGACACCACTAGGTCATTATGAATATAGGGTTATGCCATTTGGCTTAGTCAATGCACCTGCTCAATTCCAGCGTTTTATGGACAATGTGTTTGCAGATATGCTATTCTCTTCAGTAGTAGTCTACTTAGACGATATATTAGTGTATTCTACCAACCTGGACGAACATCGCACGTTGGTTATAGAGGTTCTACACAGATTAAGAAGACACAGTCTACTAGCTAAGCCCGAAAAGTGCGTCTTTGAAGCAACCACGGTACCTTATTTGGGTTTTGTTTTATCCGCTGACAATGTACAGATGGACCCAGCTAAGACCAAAGCAATCACCCAGTGGTCCGTACCCTCCAACGTGAAGGAAGTACAAAGATTCCTAGGCCTTGCGAACTTCTATAGAAAATTCATACCGAACTTCTCAATGATTGTTCTACCCATAACGAATTTGCTAAAGAAAGGAGTCAAATTTATTTGGGACACAAGCACCGAACAAGCCTTCCAAGTATTGAAAGAGACATTCGTAAGCGCTCCTATTTTGAGACAACCGGACCAGACCAGACCGTTTATCGTGGAGACCGATGCCTCCCAAGGTGCGATTGGGGCTGCTCTTCTATAGAAGGAAGAAGATGATTTGGAACACCCTGTCTCCTATTACTCATGGACGTTAAGTCCAAGTGAAAGGAACTATTCAGTCCTAGAAAAGGAGCTTCTAGCTATTCGCCAGGCCTGCAAGGAATGGAGACATCTTCTCCAGGGTTCCGTGGTTCCCTTTCTAGTTCGCACCGATCATCGAAACCTTAAGGTCTTACAACAGATGGAGTGTCGTAATTCAAGACATGCCAGATGGGCCTACTACTTTTCACAGTTTGATTTTTCTATCACCTATCTTCCAGGGAAAGAGAATACTCTAGCAGATGCCCTTTCACGCAGCTTTTGCGAAGAAGCAGAAGAGCCACATGAACAGGAACTCATACTAGCAGGAAAGACATTCATCAACACAATCAACTCTTTTTTACAGAAGGTACAGGCAGGACAACAAAGAAACCCCAGCACGGAAACAAGTCTTAACCAGAAAGGTGGTTTTCTTTTCAAAAACGATGCCTTGTTTTTACCTACCCGAGACCTACAAACACAGGCGGTTTCATGGTGCCATGATATTCCGTCAGCAGGACATAAGGGACAGAGAGCCACGATAGAACTTACATCCCGTCATTTTTGGTGGCCTTCTCTGATCAAAGATGTAAAGGAATATGTAGCTACTTGTCCAGTGTGCGCTCAGAGTAAATACTCCTGCCATAAACCTTTGGGTCTTCTTCAACAAGAAGCACCTCCAGGTGGTCCATGGCAACACATTTCTACGGATTTCATTGTGGATTTACCGGACTCATGTGGATACACCGCCATAATGGTCACAGTGGACTCCTTTAGTAAACTGGCTCACTTTTCTCCACTTAAAGGACTCCCTACTGCCAGTGTTACCGCAGAAGTATTCTTGAAGGACATAGTGAGGCTGCATGGGCTCCCCAACATTATCGTCTCCGACAGAGGGACACAATTTACGTCCAAGTTCTGGACCGTTCTGTGCAACATGTTAGGAATAAAGAGAGCACTTTCTTCAGGATTCCATCCAGAAAGCAACGGACAAACAGAACGTCTAAACGCCACCTTAGAACAGTATGTTAGATGTTTTTGTAACCAGGAACAAGACAACTGGCTCCATCTTTTGCCGCTGGCTGAATTCTCATATAACAATGCCATCCATACCTCCATTGGAATGAGTCCCTTTAAGTGCACTTACGGTTACGAACCCAAGCATATACCACTGTCTGGTTTGCCTCCTACCAATACACCTTCAGTGGATCAATTACTGGACACGATACAAAGATTGCATCGGGATACGTTATCTAATCTCATGAAGGCCCGACAAGACTGCAAGAGATGGGCGGATTCCAAAAGGAGCCCAAACCCTCAGTGGGATATAGGAGACCGCGTATGGTTGTCTACTAAATACTTACCCAGATGGGTTCGTCCAGGAAAGTTTGCACCCAGATTTCTGGGCCCCTTCCGGATAACAGCTAAGATCAATCCAGTAGCATTCAAGCTAAATCTCCCATCAAGTCTCAAGAGGGTTCATCCAGTCTTCCATACGTCGCTTCTTAAAGCCTACCGTGAAGATCCCCATTCTAGAAAGATACAAAGACCACCGCAGAAGACCCCGGATTCTACAAAGGAATATGAAGTATCCGGCATTCTCGACTCCAGATACAAGAAGGGAGTTCTGCAGTACCTGGTCTTTTGGAAAGGGTATCCAAAGACCGAATGCACATGGGAACCACTTAGGAACATTTCTGCTCCTAAATTGCTTCGGAAGTTTCATTATCTCCATCCGGGAAAGCCGGGAGGGAGAGCACTGAAGAGGGGTCATACTGGTATGAGCAGCCGACCCTGGCGGGTATGGAGAAGGTGGAAATGGTAGACGGACACCGCCCTTGTAAACTTCAGGCGCATTCTAGTCTTCCAGCCTATAAAAACCCGGAAGAAACTAACGCGCATGCGTTGCAACTTTCCAGTGCTACGGAAAGGTTTTTCCTTATCGCTCCTGTGCGTTTGTTTTTCTTCCCGTTTTCAGACGGGATCCCTTCCTACTCCTTTTCCGGCTTCCCTGCCCTTCCATCCTTCTGACTACTTTCCAGTACGTAGTTCCCTGTGCCTAGTACTTTCTTCCTGTTCCGTGCTTCCCTGTTATTTTAGCCTTGTGCTCTACTTACCTTCGTCTGACCTCTCCCTCTGTTGGATTCTCCGCCTGACCATCTTTGCTGTACAGTTGCTGCTCCATTTCGCCGAACTCTTGCGAATACTCGCATCCGCATCACAGTGCATCCTGGGAACTGAAGTCCTCAGCTGAATTACGCCGTTACAACCTGCCAGGGTTTTTTCAACAAGCTTTTTCCCTGGTTTGGGGTGGGCTCCCTGGGGTCCCCGCTGCCAGATTTACCCACGTTTCTGGCAAAGTGGCTTCCGGTGGAGCCCATACCTGCAACTACAAGCAGAAGGGAAGGATTTACCCGAAGGAGATCAGCGAAACTTGGCGACAAAGAAGGAAAGGACTATCCTCAGACCAATCGGAAGAATCCTCTACAACTCATACCAGCTCAGGTGAGGAGAGGGTCGGGAAACCTGGTGTTACCATACAGTCCAAACCTGAGAATTATATGCAATTGCCTAAACTAGCTGGCTCAA